>NW_027526204.1:34870820-37270820 GCF_048455015.1 Haemaphysalis longicornis
CGACCAGTGTCTCTCGATGCTGCTACCGTATTTTCCGGTCTATAAGTCGCACCTTTGTATAAGTCGCATCCCCCTCAAAATGTCAGTTTTTCCGAAAAAAACGTATATAAGTAGCACCGGTGTATAAGACGCACCGGTGTATAAGACGCACTTGTTAATTAGGTAAACTCACAGTGAATTAGATCGTTACAAAGTACAGCGAAAGTACATGGTTGCGGCAGCCGCCGCCTATGAACGCATCCCCCGGTAGGGAGGGCTAGACACGGGCATATAACACCCAAAGTCTACACTGAACCAACTTCTCAAAAATGGTTTATTGATACACAGAGATGGCATGTACTTACGGACAGCGTTTAGGCAAAACCATCGAAGTCTTTTTCCTCAGACTCACTAACAAATAATTCAGTATGTCTTCAGTGGGAGTTCCGCGGGCACATCACTGTCGTCCTCCGGCTATCTAATGTCTTCTTCACCAACATCGTTACCACTCGCGGACCGGCTACAACTGTTTTGGTAGAAATGGAGTACCAAGAGTCGGAGACCCATTTGGCCACCTCTCCAAACGTTGCGCGTCTCTTGCGTGATGTCATAAATCAGCGCAATAAAGGTGTCATGGCGGACGGAAGTGACGCGACTGGAAGCGCCCCGAAAATCGAAACTTATCAGTCAGCTGTCATTTTAAAAATTAGCAGCACGTTTACCTCCTTCAGAGTAACTCTCTGTAATAATTCATAAGCTGCATTTTGTTTTTGCAACCCAGTGTGATGTTACTTTGAATTTATTCTGAACTGTAGTTACTGTGCATGGCATGAAGTGGCGTGCAGTTGTCGCACGCCATTATCATTGTTTTTGACTAGATAAAGCTGCAAATGCTTAGGTGTAACGTCCCGAAGCGACATATGGGCTATGAGAAATGCCGTAGCAGTGGACTTGGGATTAATTTACACCATAGAGCTGTGTCTCAACGTGCGCTGGCCACGCGCGGCCGCCGCGAACTGGAATTATTCCATACATAAGTCGCACCGGTGGATAAGACGCACCAACGAATATTTCTGAAAAAAACCGCAACTTATACACCGGAAAATACGGTACTATAAATTTAACGAAGACGTGACTCGTTTTGCTCAATAAACCTCCATACTGGTTAGATGCCTGGTATAGAATCAGCACGCGCGTAAATACACACTGAGTTATTTGGAACTCAACCTACAGTTTTTGTAGTTTATAGTTCATGTCGGCAAACTTTCATGCCTTGACAACATAAAGTGATGTGACCAGGCATCTAACCAGTATGGAGGTTTATTGAGCAAAACGAGTCACGTCTTCGTTAAATTTATAGTAACACATGTATGTTTGTTAAGACCTGGAGGGATATTTCGGAACATTTTGCACAGCCATATCTTCCCGATATTCGGATATGCGTTATAAGAAAACTGCACTCAAGAGGAGGAGGACGAGGAGGAAGAACGGGAGGAGGGGAAAACTTTGTTTAACAATTAAATCGATCTGGTTAGCCTGGGGAGGGGCGAAGCATGCAGTGTATAAGGGTATTCAAAAAATTGCAGGTCTCTCTCTTGCCACGGCGTGTTTCAACCCTTCCAGACGCGAAGAACAAATCGTATTCTACTCGGTATGGCGTTCTATGATTTGAAGAAAATTAATTTTACTCTCTTGTCCTGGACTGAGGACCCGGCCCACTCACCAGATCGATTTAACTCTTTCACTCTGGCGCCATAGGTAATCGGAAGCCGGCTTCTGATGATTTTAAATCTCCCGCAAAATCTAAAACCCACGCTCCACAGACAACTATCGCCATCTGGTGTGTTCATTGGCAACTTCTCTTTCAGATTTGGTTTTGTTTGTTTATGTGTCGCTTGTGGTGGCGGTCTAGCAAGATAAATTTGAACCGAAGGTAGAGGGGATTAGGAGAAAAATGGCATCGGGTTCGCTCCGCACAGTCGGACTGCTGTAGCAAGCAATTCGGCAGCTTCTGCTGTCAATTTTTCTGATTCCAGCAGCAGTGGTGGGTCAAGCAACGAAGTGGGATATTCACATTTCAGTTTGGACGACGAAGCTCTGGTTCAGGCGCCCCACACATCAACAAGCGCTGGCAAGTAATTTCGTTGGGACTCCGCGCTGTATTAATAAACAAAACGTGCTTCTTATCTGACGACGGCGGTTTTACTTTTGTGTTTAGGGTCTCGACAACGTACGGCCAGGATATTTTGCCAAATGCACCGCGCTGTATTGCGCTATCACCTTCAAGATAACCTGGCGCTGTTGTCATATTAGCGCTGCAGGGGGATGCGCGACTCATCTCGAGAGTGTTGGATTTTTTTCTTGTTTTTTACCACCGAACGGATAAGGATTTTGTGTGAGAACACAAAATAGTATGCCTGGATGCACATTTTACAGAGACTCACTCACCCTTCATTCCCTTCGCGGCGTGGCACAGTTGTCGGTTCCGCTAGGTGTACGGGCCATCAAAACTTCAAAACTTGGTGTACTCTGTTGATTTATATATTTAATCATAGCCAAGGAACGCAGGAAAAGTTTGTATATCTTAAAATTCCTGAAATAATTTTTAGTCTTGGTAAAATTGCCGATTTGTGTTTTTCGTATACTTTTTTTGGGGGCTTGTTTCTGATTACTTGACAAATAAACTAAGTAATTGTACCTTTAACAAAACTGCTGCTTTGTGTTTGGAAGAGCAATCTATGAGCTACAATTTCATGCATAGCAAGGTTAAATGTGTCCAGTAGCTTAATAGAAAAAAAAACGTTTTGTGGAAGCACTCAAAATCGGTCGTTTTTCCGCCGTAACAAAAGAGTTAATTGTTAAACAAAGTTTTCCCCTCCTCCCCTTACTCCTCCTCCTCCTCTTGAGTGCAGTTTTCCTATAACGCATATCCAAATATCGGGAAGATATGGCTGTGCTAAATGTTCCGAAATATCCCTCCAGGTCTTAACACATATATTTGTGTTACTATAAATTTAACGAAGACGTGACTCGTTTTGCTCAATAAACCTCCATACTGGTTAGATGCCTGGTATAGAATCAGCACGCGCGTATATACACAACAAAGTTTTCCCCCTCCTCTACTTACTCCTCGCCTTCCTCTTGAGTGCAGTTTTCCTATAACGCATATCCGAATATCGGGAAGATATGGCTGTGCAAAATTGTCGCTCTCGCGCTACGAACTACAGATGCGACATGGCAGCGGCGCAAAATGTACGAAAGACGCCGACACCAGAGGGCAGCAGCGGCGTTGCAGCCGCATCGCCGGCTTCTCTGCGGTGCGTGGATGCTTTTTGGGCACGTGATGGCGATCAGCGAATAGGGTCGTGAGCGGCGAATGGAAATCAAAGGCGCAACTCTTGCTCCCGTAGGGAGCATATACAGGAACTCTACCCGAATCCAGCCTACCTACCATTTCACTTTTGCAAGCTCTTGTTCATCAGGAAATTTGAAACAAGGGCCTGCCTCCCTTGCATTTTTTCTGCGGGTCGTGTGCCATCATTTCCCATTCCGCGGCCAATTCCCCCCCCCCCCGGAGTGAATTTATGCCTCCAATTTACGAACCTCGCCATCCCTCAGAATGGAGAACCCCCGATGACCGCCCGATCTGCTTCATCTGCTGCCATCCAAGACACGTTGCTCGATACTGGCGTAGTCGCTGGATGCGTTGCCCCGCCCTACCTCGCTGAACCACCGTTCCAACGACATTTCCGCACCTGACAATGATCACTGCCCTCGCTTTGCCCCTCGCCTTTACGCGGATGAGCGTGATGCGAGTGCACCCCGATTTTCTGCCCCCTCGTCGTCGCTGCAAAGACGCCTATCACGCTCACCCCAACCCCATTGCCCCCTCTCTCCAACCCACCGTCAGGAAACTAACAAATGCAGCTCCCAGAGGTGACGCTGTATCAACAACCACGCCCGAAAATCCTCTCGACCTCGGCTATCCGGAACAATTTACTGTATGTTGAAGTAACAGCACTCCTGTCAGTGCCCTCATTGATACAGGAGTGCATTGATCTGTTATGAGTGCTAATCTTCGCAACCGTTTAAGCAAAGTTATGACACCACCAACATCGCATGTTAGGGTCACTGATGGAGGGACGCCTGTTGTGATTGGAATCTGCTCTCCTCGTGTGACTGCAGCTGGTTGTGTAACGACTGTTTTGTTCACTATGCTTGAACGTCGCTCGCATGACCTTATCCTTGGCCTTCACTTTTTGACTGAGCACACAACCCTTATTAAATGTTCCACCAATGTCCTTCGCCTCGAGATGCTGATTTTGCCTGCTCCTGACAATGCTCCCGACGAGAGGCTTTCCTCCAAACAGCACATTCGCTTGGCTTCGAGAGCAATAACTTATGTTCCCCTATCGTGCAGTTCACAAGTTCACGACGGTGATTACGTAGTGTCACCAATCGTTGACAAGCTGCTTATGCACAGCTTGAGCCTACCTCATACCGTAGTGACTGTTACCAACAACAAAGTCACCTTGCCCTGTGCTGTGCTGTGGTGTGCTGTGCATTCTAGTATATAGGCTTTTTGAGGATTTGTATAACACTTATTGGCTTCAGCTGCTCAAACCTTTGACTTTTGCAGCTCTGGAAGTGAACAACACCCAAGTTGGTGATTCGGGTGCATCGGACAACAACACAACTTCACGAGATGGTGCAGACATTTTGGCAGAACTCAGTCCTCACACCTCCTCGTCCGGCCGACACTCTGGCAACACAGGGTAGGTTATGGCGCTTGCAGCGCGGTTTCCAGAAGACATCGTGTGGGGAGTCCAAGTTTATTAGGAGTGGTTTATTTGTTTCAGTATCTGGTGGAGCAAGTGTAATGGATGGTGCACTGTTTGGAATAGCAATAAAAGCAGTACCAGTAGCTCGCAGAGCAATACTGGGTGTAATGTATAAGCCCATATATAATACGAACAGGATTGTAATCTGCGCTGTGTTGTAAACAGTAAAACTAGAAAATGTTTGTGCAATAGTTTCATTTAATTTGAAATATTTAAGAACTCGTTGAGGCCGTGAAAGTTTTAAAAAGTGCGGTGTTTTCTTAGCTTTGGTGTTTGGTTCATACTTATTATGAAATGCAGTGGGGCTATGGAGGTTGTCTGCAGTAAGAAATATTCAAATTGCTTTGCTCCACTTTAGGCCGTGCCCAGTGGTATACTACCTGTGTTCCTGGGAACAGAACAGGGGCATCATTGGAAGTAATTTTCAATTTATTTATGAGAACAAAATATACATACAAATTATTCGTGCCTACATGGCTTAAGAGAAATGTAAAAGTGGTGAAACTGCATGCATCGGCTGCCTAAAGGAGTGCTGACACGAAATTTTTATGCGACGTTTTTTCGCTGGTATTGGTGCCTACAAGCCCACTATTCATTGAATAGCACATTGGGCAGTCGGTTGCTGCATAAATAATTATTTCCAGCCTCGTTTATTTGTGTCGGTTCCGGTTTCGACTAAACGAGCACTGAGGCAGCTGCCAAGACAGGAGAGTGCTCGTGACGTCACCGTTTTTGCAACACCACTGCTATCTGGACGTCGCGCGCATCTCCACCGTCTTATCATGCCTCGGCTAGCAGAACGGCAGTCCCAAAACTGTGACATGATACATTTGCCAAAGCAGCGCGCGGCAATTGCAGCCAGTGCGCTGGCCACATGACGAGGGACCTGGCGTCGGCAGTTTGGGGCTGGAAGGAGTAGGTGGCATCATGCTGATGGCGATTGCGAGAGGGCATTTGTTTTGAGCTTTCTCATATGTGCAAAGAAGAAAATGAATTTTAAATATGTTTTATTGAACGGTTACTGTTGAAACTTCTTCGGAGATATCTGAACTTGCCAAAGAAACCTTTTACATAGTTATCTTAGGTTTGAAATTTTGTCAGTACTCCTTTAAAGATTTGGTCTGCTTGCCTCTGCACTCCATATGGACTTACGGTCCCATCTCCAGGTTTATCTTGTAACAAATAATGCAAGCGAAGTAATATCGAATATTGTAGCAGTAAGTTTGCATAACCTGTTGGCATACACCAACGAAGTAATAGTTTTAATAATTGAGCTAAGCATATTCGCAATAATGCTGCAAACCATGTATACGTTTGTTTGTTTATTTATTGTTTGTTTTTACTGCCCGGCCAACCCAGCCCTGTTATCTTTGTCAAGCGAAGCGCGTCTTGCATTCTTTATTTTTATGCCGCACGGGCTATCTCATTCAGGTAAGCAGACTGTTTCGTCTTAATGTCACTAGGCCAGAATAATCTCTGATCTACAATGTTCTGGACGTAAATCGACGGTTCCAGAAACACTCGCGCTGAAAGATAAAAGCCTGCAGAGCCGACACCACGGCATTTCGATCGTCTACGCTCGCCCACACACGTCACTTTGTTGACTGCTGCTTCGCCGCCTGTGCATTTTTTTAGTTGTTAGGGGAGCACAAGTTCGTTCCAATAAACGTGTTTTCCTTCAAGATAACTGCGTAGTCTCTGGCTCCGTGACAATATAATTGCTTTGGGCAGCCTTGCACCGTACTTTTCTCGTCAATGAACTGTTCTGTTTTGATCTCCAGCATTGGCAGCATGGCATGCTATTAATGCAATGGAGGGCAGTAATAACATTGCACTTAAGAAACAGAAGCCCGTTTTCACAGATTTTTTAGTGCTTGAGAAAGGCAATGCATCTCGCTATAGGGAGAACCGAGCAATGGAGAGTGTCACACAGGTGGTCGCTGGAACCCAGCTCGAGTTCAGGTGCCTGACTACCTTGCGTCCCCACACGCCCTCTTTCTCTGTCCTTCACCTCTCCTTCTTGGTTTTCATCTTTTTATATCTGCCTCCAAGACGTTGTTTGTCCTTCCTTGGTTTATGCCCAGCTTGTGCCTGCGTTCTCTCTCATGCACTCACCTGACGAGTGCAATGTTGGTCACAATGCAGCATGTCTAGCATGCATCATTTTCTCCTTCGGTCATTTTTCTTTTTCTTTGCCTATCGTATTCTCATACTATTTTTGTGAGAGCACTGGTCTTGGTGGCCTTGCAGTTCAGTGTTTTACCTTGCCCACTACTTTCACTGTCCGTCTCATGTGGTAAGTACAAAGTGAAATGAAAATGCCACTGCTTAGGTCTAACATACAAACACTAAGTAAAACACTAATATAGAGTGAACATGTCATAACGGAATTTTTTTTCAGCACTACAGTAAAACCTCATTACAAGAGACACTCAAGGGAGCCGGAAAAATGTGTCTTTTGTAACCAAGATCTCTTGTATCCAAATATTTTAAAAACACTGAGGAGTTGAACTTGATCGCTTTATGAGATACCACCATCAAGGTTTGCTTGATCCCGTCAACAGAAAATTACTCTGGATGACTGAAAAAAGTCCTTCAGGGTAGTTTGCTTCTTGGAGAATGCAGACTGAAGGAGCTTTCTTCCCAACTTTTGGAGGTAGAAGACTTCATCCCGTAAGCCTTCCTGTTGCTGACAGTATCTTTGTGGAGCCCTGATGTAGAGCCCTTAGGTGCTCGTCAGCTTCCACTGCTGACACTTTTGGCTCCGCAATATCCTCCTCGTCCTCTTCTTCCAGTTCATCGTCAAGGGCACCTGCGCCATTCACTTGTGCCACGTCGCCTCATCCGTAAGCTCCTCAGAGCACACGAGGTCCATATCCACAGAGACAAAATCTTAAAAGGACTCTGGAACATGCGCATACTCTTGGATGAGGGTCCAAGCTTCACTCTCAAGGCCGTCGTCGTCGGGGTCTTCCATCTGAAGCCCCTCTTCCAGCACATCACCACATTTGAAGCCAGCTTTCGTAAAACAGTTTTTTACCACTTCACTTAGCCCACTCCAGACAGCTGAAATTACCTCAACAGCAAACCTCACGTCGATGATAGTTGCATGGTCTTGCTGCATGTCGAACAGCAGGCGTTCCACCAGCCGTGTCCTGTACTGTGACTTGACCGTGTGCAGTACCCCTTGGTCAATAGGTTGAAGATGAGATGTGGCATTTGGAGGAAAAAAAGCAACCTTTGTGGCTTTCAGTGCAGGGACTTTGGTGTGGCAAGAAGCATTGTCCACAAAGAGGAGCACATGGCGATTCTGAGCGTCCATCTTCTGGTCAAATTTTAACAGCCAGGAATTGAAAATGCTGGACGTCATCCATGCATTCTGGTTGGATTCGTATGTGACGCCAGTGACTGAAACAGCGGGGTCGTTTTGACTTCCCTATCACGAGGAGACGCTCCTTCTCCGTTCCCGACATGTTGCAACAAAATAGAATGCTCACCCGCTCTTTGGACCGTTTCCCACTGTGGCATGCATCTGACTTGAATGACAGTCTTCCCTGGCCTCAGTTTGTAAAATAAGCCGCTCTCGTCCACGTTGAACACGTCATCGGGGCTGTAACCATGAAGTAGCTGAGGAAGTTTACTATCTTTCCACGAGGACACGCAGTTTAAGTCAACTGAATCGCTTTCTCCCGAGACGCACTTGAACGAGATGCCGTTGCGAGCTTTGAAGCGATCGAGCCACCCTTCACTGCACTTAAAGTCGGCACAATCGAGAAGGAACGCTAGTTGCTCGGCGTGCTTCCTGAGCAGCACACCGTTCACCGGAATGTTCTTGGCAAGCGCGTCTCGCAGCCACAACAGTAAGGCTTCCTCCACCTTTGGATAGCTGGCTCCCCGAAGTCTGATTCACTTCGCCGAGAGTCCACCGTCCTCTTGTTGCTTTAAGATTGCCTCGCGGTTTTTTATTATGGTGTTGAAAGTCTTCCGGAAAAGTCAAAACTTTTCCGCAACCGTCGTTTGCTTTTGTCCAGAGTCCACATCGCTTATGATTTCAAGCTTATCCAGCAGAGGGATCTGCTTTCGCTTTGCTGTTGACATATCGCACACTTCACCAGTGCTGCACTGCTCGCTTGCGATACGTAGCGCCGCACGAAAGTCAAGGCGGCGTAGCGCCTGCACGAAGGTCAAGATGGCTTCCCTTCTGCCGTTGCCGTTCCGTCCCGCGGGTCCCGCGTCCCGCGCTACGCGAAGTTCATTTCAGTGGGGTTGCGTTCTCATGCCGTCCAACGTAATTGGCTTCGACCGCAAAAACGTCACAGATAGCTGTGTGTGCAGCCAATCAGGCGAGACTGCTTGAGAATTCGACCGTCCGGAAAACATCGGTAGAAGAGGTAAGGGGGGGGAGGAGGGGTGCAGGGGATGTTAACTGCCGACAGATGGGGCGAAGCGATAGCTGCGCGAATTAGAAAGGCCGCGATGAGCGAGGTGCGGAATCCCATCGTGGCAAAGAGATTCGCTTCAAGTAGCTGGGACGGTCGCCTTCCCTCCCGCCACCGTTGGGCTGCCGACGATTCGTACAACGCAGTATCATGGAAACATGGTGACGGCTCAAGTGTCCGTCTTCGACGCAGGCTGTGGACGCCGAGGCGGAAATACTACTCAATAGCGCATGCTTGCAGAATCGCTGTAGTTTGAAAATAGTCGCAACTAGCGTCACTAGTTAGTGACGCTAGTCGCAACCATGTGAGGCATGACATCTGGCTGCGGAACGGAACAGAATTGAGCCTAGGGAATGAAAATTGCTACGCGTGTGGTTTGTACTACGACGTCGGCCGCCTTGCGTGAGTGTTTTCAGGTTGTGTCTCTTATAAAAAGTGAATAATTTGCTTTTGAATGAAAAGTGAATAATCCAAATCATCAGTCCAAGTTTAGTCCACCATGTCCGGTGGCAGTGGGTCCGACACTGCACTGTAGTCACTCGCACCACACCCCCACATAATGTGGGCCAGAGTTGCAGGTTCGTCCGCACACACACTGCACAGCACTTCCCCGTAGAGTTTGGGACACGTGTCGAGCCAGGGCCGGTGTGAGGACTGTCCTCGTCTGCAATTGTCGTAGCAGCACCCCCTCTCTTCTGTTCAATCTTGGGTGGGGCGGGGGTAGTTGCGCCCTTTCCACTCTATGCCAGGCCAGGATCTCGCTGTAGTTGAGAATGGGCTCCATGTCAGGGGCGCTCTCCACCGCAATCTGAGAGGCGAGGCGGTGGGGCGCCGCACGGCGTGCGAGCTCTCGTGCGACGGCGTCCGCCTTCTCGCTGCGGTTGGCAACACCCCCGGTGATGGGTCCTACATGAGCCGGGAACCACCTTATGTGCGTTGTGGTCTCTTTGTGCTTGGGGAGGATGCGGGCTGCCACCATTCCCACCTTGCCTCTGGAGTACTTGGTGATTGCCATTTGCGAGTCGCTCAGTACCGTTCGGGCCTCGTCGCCGCCGCACAGAGCTAGGGCGATAGTGGCCTCTTCCGCCTGCTCGGCATTGGTGGCTTGGAGGCTGCACGCGGTTACTGTGTTTCCGTCCGCAGCGCGAATTACCACTGCCACAAAGTGCTGTGGTCTTTCCGGCATCTGAGCGACGTCGACGTACATAGCCGTGCGGTCGCTTTCGTAGGTCTCGGCCAGCGCTCTGACCCTGGCCTGTCTGCGCTCTTTGTCCCTCTGCGGATGCATGTTGCGCGGGAGCGGCGAGATCACCAGCTGTCTACTAATGATAGCCGGCAAGCTTCTTTCTTTGCATGTTAGCCTCTTCTTCTTCTCTAGTTGTTGTCGGGCTGAGGCCCGCACGCTGTAGAATCTTCCGGCCAGTCCTGGTGTGTTGTAATCGTTGTGTCTGCGCTGTACGCTGAGCCTCGCATATCTCTTCGAGAGTATTATGGACTCCCAAGGACGCCAAGGCCTGGTTGCTAGTACATGGCAGGAGTCCAAGGGCCGTTCTGTATGCTTTCCTTATAACTGCGTTAATCTTATCCCGCTCGTACTGCAGCCATCGGTGGAAAGAGCCCACGTACGATACGTGGCTCACCACAAACGACTGCAGTAGTCGCAGGAGGTTGGCTTCCCGCATGCCGTCACGCCGCGTCGAAATTCTCTTTATGAGGCGGGTGGTGATGCCTATTTTCGTTAGCAGCTTTTCAAGCTCCGTGTGATTATCGTTGCCTGCGTCCATGTGTAGGCCTAATACTCTGATGGTATTGACATGCGGGATGGTGGTTCCGTCTTTGGTGTACAGGTTGATGTTTCTGTGTGCTTCTTGTTCTCCCTTTCTTCGGTGGCCGGAGGGTGGTATGATCAACAGCTCCGATTTTTGAGGTGAGCAGTGTAGCCCTGTGCCGTGGAGGCTGGTTTCGAGAGTATGTATTGCCTGCTGCAACGTCTCCTCGATGTGTCTGTCCGAGCCTCCTGTTACCCACAGCGTCAGGTCGTCTGCATATATGGTGTGTCGTAGGTCCTGCAGCTGGGCTAGCCTTTCGGCCACCGGTATCATTACTAAGTTGAATAGTAGTGGGGAGATGACCGACCCCTGTGGCGTGCCTATGCTGCCCAGCTTTCGGTCTTCGAACTGTAATTGCCCTATTTGGATGCTGGACGTCCTGTGTGACAGGAAGGCTCGTATGTAGTTATACGTCCGCTCTCCTAGACCAAGTCTGTTGACCTGTTCTAGGATGGCGGAGTGACGGACGTTATCTAGGCGCTTTTCAAGTCTAAGCCTAGGATCGCCTTGCAGTCAACCTTGCTGGGAGTTTCGAGCATGTCATGTTTCAGGAGAAGCATTGCGTCCTGTGTGCAGAGCTTTGCTCTAAATCCCAGCATGGTGTTGGGGTATATGTCGTTCTCTTCCAGGTAGTCTTGCCACCAATTGTTCAGGACATGTTCCAGCACATTCCCTGTACATGATGTGAGGGAGATGGGTCGTAAGTTCTGTATGCTGGCTGGCTTGTTTGGTTTTGGGATCAGTATTGTACGGGCTGTCTTCCATTGTTTTAGGAGCTCACCCGAGCGCCAGCATTTGTTGTAGTACATCATTAGGGCTTTGATTCCCGTCTCGATCGTGTTTCTTAGAATCTTGTTGCTTATGGCGTCCGGACCAGCAGCCGATCTGCAGTTCAGTTCCTGCAGCGCTCTCCGGACCTCCCATTCTTCTATGTCTTTATCGAGTTCGAGGTTTGCCGTTCCTCTATAATGTGGGTGGTCAGTGTTAGGGGTGGCAGGCAGGTATTGTTCATTGAGTAGCTTGGCAAGCTTTTCAGTACCGTGCGTCTTGGTTGCCTTGTAGACGATCTGGGCAAGTCTGTGATGTTGATAGGCCTTGCTTTGCGTCTCGTCTTGCAGGTGCCGGAGGAGCTTCCACGTCTTGCTGGCGTGCGGCTGTCTGTCGGCCTCGTTGCATATGGCGTGCCATTGTTGAGCGCATAGCTGACGACTGTACTTCTCGATCTCTCGGCCGAGGTGCGCTATCCGCTTGCGCAGGCTTCGTAGATGTCGGTGTCTTTTCCATCGTCTTTGCAGGGATCCTCTGGCCTCGATCATATGGGCCAGTTTAGGGTCCATGACATGGATCTGTTCGTCGGTTTCAATCTCCTTTGGGACTTGTTTGCTGGCCTCCACCATCTTCGTGGTCCATTGCTCGATATCTTCGATGGTCGAGTCGGTGTCGATTCGGTGGAAGGTATTCCTCCAATCGGTTAACTTGTGCTTGTGTGTATTCTTGTTGGTCATTGCGTCCGCCCCCTGATGGGGACCTCGACTTCTATGATGTAATGGTCGCTCCCGAGACTATGCCCCGTGTTTCGCCACTTGGACGCCTTGCCGCTAGGGAGACCCACAAAGGCGAGGTCGGGGTTGGTGTCTCGGGCGGCGGTGGAGGTACCGATGCGGGACGGTTGCTGTGGATCTGTGATGAGCTCGAACCCGGTCTCTTCGGCTTCCTCGAGCAGATTTTTACCCTTAGCCGAGGTGAGCCCGTATCCGAGCTCCTTGTGCTGTGCGTTGAAGTCTCCGGCTATTATTGTTGGGTTGTTTCCAACCTGTCGCAACGTCTTGTGGAACATTGCTTTGAACCGTTGACTTCGGTGTAGTGGATTGCTATACACGTTAATGGCGTAGACTGTTGTCTGCTTCTTTTTGCCGACCACCACCTCGGTCGCACACATCTCTGGGGCGGTGTCTTGGCCGAGGAAGCGGTCGTGTGGGATGATTGTTAGATCCTTCCTGACGAATGTGCACACTCCCTGCGCGGCACCCTTGGAGCTGGTTCTCGTACTGGGAGGTGTTGCGTGCGTTCTGTATCAGGGGAGTGTTGGCTTCTTTTCCAGGTGTGTTTCTTGGACCATTATTATGTCTGGTGGGGGGTCCGCGGCTTGCACGTGTTGTTGCAGTAGTGCCAGTCGGCATCGGAGGCCATTGGCATTCCAGTCCCAGACTTTGAGTGTGGTACGGGTCTTCTTAGCCATGATGTTGTTGTTGTTGGGTCGTGTCTCCAGCGGCGTTGTGGCCAGTCACGTTTGTACTTGGAGCCCCTAGCTTCTCGTATACGTTTTGCTCCAGTCTGGCGATTGGGTCTCAAAACTGGGCCTTGGTTTCGTCCAGGCTGACTTTGATTTCTCCGTACTGTGCCACAAGCTCGTCTATTTGCGCTCCTTGCTTGTCGAGTTGAGCTTCGATTCTCTCGATTCTTCTGGTGTTGTGGCTGAGTCTCACCGAGAAGCCGATGTGGTTCAGCTTTTCCGGGTCTTCGGCTATAACTGGCCTTGGCGTCGGGGAGTATGTGTTCTGGTCGGTTTCAATGATTTCGCCGTCTTCCCTTTCCTCCGTCTCTGTTTCCTCATTGTTACCGCCTGCAGTGTCGTCCTTGACGTCTACATCTGTTGGTGGGGGTGCTGTAGGTGCCGTGACTGCTACGTTTGCCGTCGTTGTTAGCCACATCTCGTGAGGAGTCTTTGGCGGTGCTGCCATGTTGCACCTTCCCGTGACAAAGATTTCTTGGAGTTGCTTGGTTAGCTTGGCGATGGTTTCCTGTTGGTCTTTGACCATCGTCTCTAGAGCTTGTATTCTGTCGTGTCCTCGGCTGGGTGAGCGCAGGCCGCTTTGGCTGGTCTGCTGCTTGGCTCCGCCTCCATTGGCGGCTGCTACTCGGACCCATATCACACCTGCGGCGGCGGTCGCTGCCGGCGATCCCGCTGTCTTGGCACCTCTTGTTTTACTGCTCGATCTCTCGCGGCTGCCGCCGTGCGATGATGGATGACGTATTCTCTTGCCAGCGCTTGGTAGTTCTGGGAATTCGTTTTTCCTCGATAGTCTCGTCTTTAATGCTGACGATGGGCGAGACTCCCCGATGACGTTTGCAGCGGTCTTTGCGTTCTTGGCCTCCCACTGGCGTTTCCTGACTTGAAACGGCGGTATGTATTGGTTCTTGCAGTTCTTGTCACCGGTTGGGTGTTGGCCTCCGCATAGTTTGCAGTGTGGTTGACATGTCTTTTCGTGGTCTTGGTCCGGATCAGCTTTTCCGCAGCCGAAGCAGACCTTGAGGTTGGGCGTGGGGCAAACATCCCTGCGATGTCCTACTTGGCCGCAGTGCTTGCACACCTCCCTGTCTTGCTTAATAATTGTACACTTGATCATTACTCCGGCGTATCTGACATGGGTTGGTACCCGGTCGCCTTGGAACAGGACTATGACTGCTTCGGATGTACCAATGCGATGTGCTCCGAGGACCGTCGAATTCTAGCTACATTTGAGATATGCGTTGATGTCTTCTTCTGGGTCTTCTATGGGGATATTGTGTATAACTTCCCTTACCGTGTTGTCCGGTGCCGTGCCGTAGGCGTAGACTTCGAAAGTTTCTGCGTCCAGTTCGATTCTTCGGATATCCGCGTATCCATTGGCTCTCTCTTCGCTAGGAGTGCTGACCACGATGATATTTTGTGCGGCGTTGGGGTAAGCCATGTCTTCTGCCGCTGCATCTTGTAGGTCCATGCGTGCCGCCCTTGCGATGGCCGGCGTGAGGCTGGTAGGCTTAACTTTTCCCACTGTGAGTCCGCCTCGTGGTCTGATCACCATCTTGTTCTCGTCTCTAGCCACGTCGCGCGGCATGCGGGCTGCTTTCTCGGTTGCATTGTTGACTTTCCGAGCGAATTGTGCTCGGGTGAGCGTTTTGGTGGGCCTACCTTGGCCGCCCGTAGTGGTCTCCGACGACTTGTGGGGTTGATCTGATGTTCCCGTGCCGTTGTCGCTGTTGTTGGTTGCCTGCCGGCCACGACCGTACTGCACTTGTAGCCAGCCCGCTCTCGCCTTCGGTGTTTCCTCGTCCTCTACGGACCCGTGGACTCCGATTGCCATTCTTCTGTCCTGGATGCTCAGCTCGGGGCTGGGTTCCAGGGCAGGGGTGGTATCCATTTCTGCTTGCACGTTCATGGCCAAGGACGCTATTGCGTAACCGCCGCTGGCCAGCTAACCCTTGATTTAGGGTTAGCGTGGCGGCCGCCGCTTCGAAAGTTCCCGCGCGCGTAAAATGAGACACAATGGCTTGCCTGAAGGAAATTTGGTCTCCTGGTGATCACGTTGACGAAGGACTGCTACAGTTTTCACAACGCCAGCGAGATGACACCACATTTTACAACGCCAGCAAGACGCCAACCGATTGGAAGTCAATAAATTTTACTGCATTCCTGATGGTGTACGTCACTTGGCCCATGGTATCTCCAGTTGTGGTTGACATTTTTGGAATCCAAAGGCAGATTTGGGAATGGGAAGAACATGTCTTTGTTACAGGGGAATACTGCAGTTACACTGCTGACTGTTCATTTCTTAACACATGGCCGAACTTCAAATGCAGTTTTCTCAGTTTCATATTTTTGGTCGTTTACCTTAGCTTTACACAGCATTTTAAAACTTTTTTGCTTTATAAGGTCAATCTTGGTACCGTTTTTTTCAGTGCAGCCTGAAGTACCCGATAACATTCTTAGTTTTTCTATTTAGGCCATGCATAAATAAGGACTTGCAGTTATTTTGATGAGCCAAATTATCGAATACTGCCATCTTTTCTACTTGACATATTTTTAGGGGCGAAGCTCCTTACGTCATGGGTCTGTCCATTCCTTGTGTCTCGTGGTAAGTGACCGCCGCATGCTTTCGGAGATGTCGCAAAGTGGGCCGTGTTGCACGCGCAAGAACCGGCTGCAACCGGCAGCGCAAACTCGGCACCGGGAGCGCGAGCTTGTCTGTGTTCGCCAACGGAGGCGCGAGCGCACGTGCACTGCGAGGGGGAGATCACGCAAGAGATCACGCCACGAACGCAGGCAGTCGTTCTCAGAGATCGAACGAGACGCAAGGACCTTTGCTCGTTTCCTCTCGTCTTGTTCGGGCACAACTTCGCCCTAAATAAAAGTTCTTTCTTTACCGTTGTGTCCCATCCTACGTGACAAATTGTGGTGGAGGTGCGGGGTAGTCCTCAATGGCGCGGGGTCTTTCACCAGGTCTGGGGCTGGGAGCATTGACTCCGAAAATAAAAGTTGATTTGTACAATGTACGCACACAGTCTTACGTCTTTCTTAATGATGTAATGGGCGAACTTTCACGGGAGAGTTACGGTTACCGATGATATCCCCCTCTCGAGCTTCGCCCCACTTATCATCATTCATTTCGTGGATATGGCGGGATTTTTTGGGGTGCCATGACTTTAGAGAAAAACGAAAAATGTCATCGGGTATGGGAACTCTCTGGCTATCAATTCATGTAATAAAAAGCTACAAACTGCAATGCGAAAGTTCATTAAAGCTGCGTAAGAAATTACCTAATTACGGTTTAGACTTTGCATGATAACCTTTCAAACTAATAGCAGCAGCTGAAATATAATTGCATATTCATAGCTGCCAACTCTTCCAAATTTTCCGTAAAATGTACGAATTTCGACCAGTCTTACGATGTTACGAATCTTGCCCGAAATTTTGTGGAAAATATTTTGATTTTCGAAAAAAAAAGGGAATATTCGTTAAAACGACACTGTGACACCTTGCACCGCCACGAAAGGGCAATATGTACTCTTGTTATCATCATCAGCAGAAGCTGTGACTTTGTCGCCTTCTCGGGGTGGGCTACACATCCATGTCCGGAATTCGCTTCCACCTCGACCAGTCTGTTTCGAGCGCGTCGTTCGGGGGCCGGTTAGGACCTCCGTGTTCGTGTCGCTCTTCGTATGACTGCCGCGACCAATGCACTACGACCTCTGGCATGACCGCGGTAGGTGCTTCGCAGTGCAATGACGCGAAGCTGCGACAATACTGTACCGAGTGTTTGTAAAATCGTACATGACAGAATTCGCTCCTCCTGCCTTGTTGCTCATTACTCTTCAAGACTTGCGAATTTCACTTATGGTTGTGAAAACGTGAGCACTTGGCACAGAACGTTAATCTTTTTAAACTTGTAAAACATTAGTGCGGCGCACCCCCCCCCCCCTTCGGACCGCGGGTTTTACGAATTTCAAAGTCACCAGGTTGGCAGGTGTGCATATTTGAAATCGACGGAGAAAAATACATTTGTGTGCAAATTTTCATAAGTTTCTACCCATAAATAAAAAAGTTAGTTTTAATACCCTCATCCCATCTTAAAGGGGCCCTAAATAGGCTTCCGAAGGTCGCCATTTCAATCGCGCAATCGCTAGAGTACCCCTTCACGACAACGTGTACCAAATATTACACCTCTGCGTAAAGCAGGGGCCGCACAAACACGAAAAAAAGATTTCACTTTCTCTCCTGGCTCACCAACCATACCTTGCCGCCACACTTGCGCGCTCTGACGCAGTTCTTTCCGGCTCTGACGCGCCTTTATGACGCACGAGACACTGCCCAGTGCGGCGCCGCGAACGCGAACCACAGCGACAGCGCCCACCGTGCAACCGGAATCTGGTGGGCGGAGCATGCGCGTCGAGTGCTAAAAAAAAAAAAGCGCGCGCAGGGCTTGGCGCAGCCAATGACTGCACGTACATCAAGGAGGGTGAAGGATTGCTCTGTTTCTCTCGGTGGTCTTGCGCCGGGTCGATGACGTCGCGACTTCCACAGTGCTTCGGAGGAGCTACTAGAGGAGAGCCCCAGGCCTTATGGGTGGCCCCTTTTAATGAGCGATAACTCGGCTAATACTTAACGCATTTAAACAATTTTTGCGGCATGACGTTCCTTGGATAGTACTCCAGTGACTGCACACGCAAAATCGTAACATTTGGCAGCCTATTTAGGGCCCCTTTAAGTGTGGCTACTTGGCAACTTAAAAAAAAATTTTTTGCCTCCAATGAAATTTACTCGACTGCAATTTTCGAAATGAAAAGCTCAAGGGTGGGTGTGTATAATGATCTGCCTCAAGTGATTTTACCTGTTATGATTTTAGGCTTATGTAGGTCTGAAGTTTGGCGAAAACTCTTTTTCTAACATTTTTGTAAGCAATTAGCCTAAAAAATAGTCTGTAATCAGCCTAAATTATTTTTAGAGGACATTTAAGAAATATATCAATGCACGATGAAAATATTAGGGCTGAAGCTTTATGATGCTTTTGCAAGAAATTCTGAAAATTAGCTATTTCTTCCATGTTTAATTAACAAATACAACACTAAAAATTCTTATCTTCACTAATGGTGCGACACCAAACCGCAAGGCAAGAGGAAGGTTCTACAATACTTGTCATTCTACATAGTTTTTTTATTTAAAATTTATGTCCAACCGTATTTTCCTTGTTTGCCGGAACTTCAAGGAGTGCTCACATGACTGCAAAAATGTTTTGACAAAAATTTTTGGTGTGTGGGCCTCCGATACGTAATTCGCAACTAGCTGAAATTTTCTTGACTAAATTGGCAATAGTGGATTTTGGGGCTGGGATGTTTTGTGTGGAATAACCCTGCTATGTTTTCTGCATAAGTAAGCCGCACTGTTTTGGAGATGTTAATTAAATTTCATATTGCACCAGAAAATGAACTAATCAAACTTAAAATCACCGATATCAAGCCCTTATTGTTTATGTATTTGTGTACATAAAATGAATAAAGTGTAAATATTTCTTTAATAATATAATTATTACCACTACCACACAAGAATTAGTATGTCCTAATCAAATTTTTTATGGAGATAAACTTAAATCACTAAGTGCTGCACTTGGAGTGTGATCTGTGTGTTTTTACCTGCTGCCACACTTTCTGTTAAACAATGCTTGAGAGAAGTCATATAGAACTGTGAAAAAAATTGCAGAAACCTTGAATTATCTGTGGTGTGTCCATTGTAAAGAGTTTGTATAAATGTGTTTTTTCTGCTGACAGCTATTGCGGTAGGTCTCAAAGATTGTGTTCGCTTGAGTCTTGCAATATCTCCATTTCATATTTCGTTTTCTTGTATCTTATTCTGCCAACTTAGAAGTTTTGTAATTGACTGTGAAAAAACTTCATTTCAGAGGAAAACTTGGTTCCTGTCAGCAATGCAGCCATCCCCCTCATCAGGTGAAGTGCACCAGAAAAACGGACTCCACCTACACTGTTGGCAAAAAAATGTTTCTTGAAAAATTCAACCTGGGGAGCCACCAGAGATCGCACTCTGGGGAGAGGCCGTATGTGTGCACCACCTGCCAGAAGAGCTTTCCTCAAGGAGCTAGGCTGGTTGTTCATGAAAGATTGCACTCAGGCGAGAGGCATTTTGTGTGTAGCACTTGTCAGAAAAGCTTTACTCAAAGACGCCACCTGGTTGATCATTATAAATTGCACTCTGGCGAGAGGCCCTATCTGTGCAGCACCTGTCAGAAGAGCTTTGCTCACAGATCGCATCTGCTGGATCATGAGAAATTGCACTCTGGTGAGAAGCCCTATGTGTGCAGCACCTGTCAGAAAAGGTTTGCTCGAAGAAGCATCCTGGTTGTTCATGAGAAAGTGCACTCTGGCGAAAGGCCGCATGTGTGCAGCACCTGTCAGAAGGCCTTTACTCGGAGATATAGCCTGGTTGTTCATAAAACATTGCACTCTGGCGAGAGGCCGTATGTGTGCAGCACCTGTCAGAAGAGCTTTGCTCACAGATCGCTCCTGGTTGATCATGAGAAATTGCACTCTGGTGAGAAGCCGTATGTGTGCAGCACCTGTCAGAAGAGGTTTGCTCGAAGAAGCATCCTGGTTGTTCATGAGAAAGTGCACTCTGGCGAGAGGCCGTATGTGTGCAGCACCTGTCAGAAGAGCTTCACTAGAAGAAGCCACCTGGTTGATCATAAGAAATTGCACTCTGGCGAGAGGCCGCATGTGTGCAGCACCTGTCAGAAGACCTTTATTCGGAGAGCTAGCCTGGTTGCTCATGAAAGATTGCACTCTGGCGAGAGGCCATAAGCGTGCAGCACCTGTCAGAAGAGCTTTACTAGCAGAAAAAACCTGGGTGGTCATGAGAAATTGCACTCTGGCGAGGGGTCGCATGTGTGCAGCACCTGTAAGAAGAGCTTTACTCAAAGAAGGCGCCTCGTTGTTCATGAGAGATCGCACTCTTGTTAGAAGGTATGTTGGTAGCACCTGCCAGAAGAGCTGTACACACTGTTCCAGTTTGGTGGATCATAAAAGATTTCACTCTGGCGAGAGGCTGTATGTGCAAAGCACCTGTAAGAAGTGCTTTGTTCGAAGACCCAACCTGATTAAACATGAAAAATTTCACTCTGTTGGGAGGCCTTTTGTGTGCAGCAGCTGTCAGAAGAGCTTTACTAAAAAACCCCACCTGGTCACCCATGAAACACTGCATTCTCAGTGTGCGTGATCTCTCAGAATATCTTTACTCGCCAAGTTCACCTGGTCTCATGAAAAACTGCACTCGCTTGAAAAACAGTACGTAGAACCTGTGAAAAGTGCTTTATTCACAGTCCAGCCTAATGACTCATATAGGAGTGCACTCTCAGAAAAGGTCATAATTCCGCATCTCCTGTCAGATTTAGACATAGAAAGGGAAGTTGATTGCTCGTGAAAAATTAAACTTCAGTGGGAACTCATACATGTGTATTGAGTGAGAGAAACAGCTTACTAAAAGACACTTCTTTGTTTTACTTAAACTACTGCACTAACGTCGGGCATTATGTCGATAGTATCCGTCGGACTAGTTTCACCCGTGGAAGTCACTTGTGCAATTGCATTAACGATTTCATCCTTTAGATGAAATGCACTAACGTGGCTATCTGGGCGTGTCGGTTTAACATGAGTAGAAGAAGACAGCGCGGTTTACACACGGACACAGGGAAGAGTACTTGACACACACGAGCGCTGAAGACAACATTTGGGCAGTCAAGAGGTCCCTGTACATGCGTGTTCGGCGTCTCCACTCGGCCGTGAAGATTAAGCAGATTTTGCTTCCGTTGCCCGCTGATGGGGAAACGCCAACGAAGACAGCAGTGACTTACACTGGCAGGTGCCTTGCCCTCAAGCAGGAGAACACTTGGGCGCGGCATGCCGTCAAGGCGATGATGGAAACAGTGGCATAAGGATCCATAGGAAAACACGAAAAAGAGCCCATGGTGCTATAAATGAAATGCACTAACGTGGCTATCTGGGCGTGTTGGTTTAACATGATTAGAAGAGGACAGCGCGGTTTACTTACACACGGACACAGGGAAGAGTAGTTGACACAGACGAGCACTGAACACAACATTTGGGCAGTCAAGAGGTCCCTGTACATGCGTGCTTAGCGTCTCCACTCGGCCCTGAGGATTAAGCAGATTTTGCTTCCGTTGCCCGCTGATGGGGAAACACCACCGAAGACAGCAGTGACTCCCACTGGCAGGTGCCTTGCCCTCAAGCAGAAGGAGAACACTCGGGCGCGCCATGCCGTCAAGGCGGTGATTTAAACAGTGGCATAAGGATCCATAGGAAAACACGAAAAAGAGTCCATGGCGCTATAAAAGAAATGCACTAACGTGGCTATCTGGGCGTGTTGGTTTAACATGATTAGAAGACATCGCGGTTTACACACGGACACAGGGAAGAGTACTTGACACACACGAGCGCTGAACACAACACTTGGGCAGTCAAGAGGTCCCTGGGGTGGTGTTTTCCCATCAGGGGGCAATGTAAGCAAAATCTGCTTAATCCTCAGAGCCGAGTGGAGACGTCGAGCACGCATGTACATGGACCTCTCTACTGCCCAAGTGTTGTGTTCAGCGCTCGTGTGTGTCAAGTACTCTTCCCTGTGTCCGTGTGTAAACCGCGCTGTCTTCTCCTAATCATCCTTTAGGGCGTGTTCACCACATCGGGAGAGCTTTTTCTCAAAGCTTTTTGTTAGTCTTAAATGATTGCACTTTGGTGACAACCACCATTTGGCAACAAATGTTGTGCACAAGCAATAGCACTGTTGTGAAAAGCTGTTTGCTATATGTCAAAAAGGATGTTTTATATATCATGCAAGATTCCATCATGGAGAAAAATCTAATGCCTGTACCATTTGCCAAAAACTGATTGTTTTAAATGTACATTTAATGAAGAATGAAATATTGTATACACGCTATAATCGGTGGATGTCAGAAAAGTTTTCCCAGAAACAGTCAAAAGGGGTTCTGAAACACCAGCCACTGATACATGGATGTACATATGTTAAATAAAGCAATGTCCTGGTAATCACCTCCTTCTTTAACTTTGTTGAAGTGATTGGAGTACTGGAGTTATTGTCAATGGAAGCAGCAATTTATTACAGAGGTGCATTTCCTCCTTGGTTCATTTGTCTTCTTCAATGGCTGGAGCGTTCCCCTCAGTATTGCTGATGATGATCAGCTGCTTAGTGATGTCTCCCACCAGTTTCAGCTATGCTTCACTAATCTTTCCGCTATTGTATTTTATCCCCGCAGGGGCACCTTGTACGTTCAAGGTGACGGTAGTGGTGACACCGCGGACCCTGAGCCCATGTGGGTTGGACCCACCCACGCTTTAGGCTGTGCGTGGCTTAGCCGTGTCCAGGGAAAAGGGGATCCTGGTGGCTGAGCCGACACCGAGGTTGTTGTGGACCTTAGGGCCCCTTGGTGGAGGCAACACGCCACTTTGGCCCTCGCTTCTTGTAGACGGCACCCCCGGACTGACCCGGCCGAGGGGGAATCAGCCAGTCGCCCTTTCCTGTCCCCCTCTCCACTCTTTCGCTTTCCTGTCTCCTTTCTCCATCTTTCCTGTCCTCTATTTTTTCTGCTTTCTAATCTCCTCTTCCAGGTGGCAAGGGTTAACCCTGTGTGAATGGCCACCCTAGGTTTCTTTATGCAGGGTTATAGTGGCCACGTATGGCTAACGCAAGTTTGCGTTCCCGTGTTGGGCTCTGAGGTGGGTGGCCAGCATGGCTGCTGAATGCTTATTTGCTAGTCTATGGCTACGACAAAACCTCCTCATGATCGGGCTCGGAAACGAGTTCGCACCGCAGTAAGCTACCCTGTATCAAGGGTCCCATTCCAACTAAAAGAACAAAGCTTTCCAAGATTTCTTGTTATCGAATTCACCGACAGCCAGTGCCCCCTACGAAAGGCTTCGCCATTCGTAGTCGCTAAAGAACTGGAAGCTGTCCTCGGCGGTAAATGCAAAGCTACAAAGATGTCCTCTGGAGGTATCCTCATTAAATGCGAAAACAAAGCCCAGGCTGATGCAGTGTTTGCAATGCAAAAGTTGGCAAACCTAACTATAAAAGTATCGGCTCACCGAAGCCTAAACTCATGCCAAGGAGTGATTTCAGATCCTGACCTCGCAGACCTCATGGAGGATGAAATCTTAGAGGGCCTGCAAGAGGAAAATGTTACTGCTGTCAGGCGTATCATGATCCGACGTAACGACATTGACATCCCCACTAATCACCTTGTCTTGACTTTCAACTCCACCAAGCTTCCTGAATCCCTGAAACTTGACTATGTAGTCCATCGAGTCGGTCCATACATCCCAAACCCACGCCGGTGCTTTAATTGCCATAGGTTTGGTCACACACTGCAGAGCTGTCGGGGCAAAGAGACGTGCACCAAGTGCGCGAGTACTGATCATCACGCGAACTCCTGCGCAGCGCGGAAGTAAAATGTGTCAATTGTGCAGGGCCACACCCTGCGTACTCACGGAAATGCCAGAAATTCCAAAATGAAAAAGAAATAATGTCTATCAAGGTAAAAGAAGGTCTGTATATTCAAGAAGCGCGAAGACGCTTCTCGTTTGTGCAAAAAGGCACTTTCGCCGAGGTGGCGCGCCTACCCGTGCCTTCTAAAGGTACTGGGAAGAATGTATCCAAGATCCCTGCAAGGAGTGAACCTCCTGCAAGGAAACCACCTGACAAAAAGTAAAAAAAAAGTAATTGTACCTCATCCAAAAAACTAAAATGCCTGTTCCCTTCATACACTGGAACTGTAGAGGTTTTTTCATAATATTGATGATATACATAAGTTGATAGACGAATATGGGCCCCAAGTGGTGGCATTGCAGGAGACAAATTTAACAAAAAAACATGATAAAATTCTCCGCAGTTATCACCTCCTCAGAAAGGACAGAGAAGAGAGCACCCGTGCTTCAGGGGGTGTGGCTTTGGTTGTGGCACAGGGCACAATTCTAAAGTCAATACAACTTGACACTACACTGGAGGCCGTTGCAGCACAAGTTTATGTCAACAAACTGATCACTGTTGTCTCACTTTATCTGCCACCATCTGATAATGTGTCATTACAGGAACTTAATGACCTTGTTGAGCAACTGCCTGCACCATTTGTTATTATGGGGGACTTTAATGCCCATCACTGCCTATGGGGAGGTGACAAAATCGACAGTCGGGGAAAACAAATCGAACAATGGTTGATGAATAACAGCCTTTTTGTGTTCAATATTGGAAACAAGACATATTTTTCTGCGGGTACGGGAAACTTTTCTGCGCTAGACCTTTGTGTTGGGTCGCCAGAGCTCGAGATGGACTTTGAGTGGAGTGTAGTGAACGATCCACACGGAAGTGACCACTTTCCCGCCTTGTTGCGAGACCTGCAGCCACTTCCAGCCCTCAAAAACTGTCCACCCCGATGGAGGATCGAGAGAGCAGACTGGGGAAAGTTTAAGGATCTGGTCAGTTTTGAGGGAGCAAACGCCAACATTTGCGAGGAACTTGTCAAAGCTGCTAAAGTAGCCGCCCCACAATCATCTGGCCGAATCCCTAAGCGGCCAAAGCCGTGGTGGAATGATGCCTGTCGCGAAGCACGGAAAAAGCAAAACAAGGCCTGGGGTGTGTTCAGACGGTACCCTACCATGGACAACTGCCTGAGCTTTAAGGCTGCCCGAGCTGCTGCCAGAAAAATAAGAAAAGAAGCAAAAAGAAACTCGTTGCAAAACTTTGTAAGCACAATAAACACTACCACTCCCGCAAAAAAAGTCTGGGACCATGTACGCAAAGTCAAAGGCATCTACAGACGGTTTACGGTACCACTTTTTTCTACCGACGGTGGGAATGATTTGTTGCAAACCTAAGCGGATGTTTTAGGTGCCCACTTTTCAGATGTTTCTAGCGATAAAAATTACACACAAGAGTTCATGAGACATTAGGCTAGTGCTGAAAAGCTGAGGATTAAAAATACTAGCAACAACACTGAAGACTATAACCAAGAATTTACATTGTACGAACTTAAAAGAGCGCTAGCTCAGTGCAAGGCTACTTGTGTTGGCCCTGACCTTATTCACTACGCCTTTCTACAACACCTAAATGATAGCTGCGTAGAAGTGCTTCTGAAGTTCTTTAATGAAATCTGGAAAACGGGTAGGCTGCCCAAAGCATGGAAAAAGGCTGTCGTAATTCCGTAACTGAAAGATGGCAAGCCACCCGACTGTCCATCAAGCTACCGACCCATAACGTTGACCGGTTGTCTGTGCAAGACATTTGAGCAGATAGTCAATTTTAGATTGCTCTTTGTTCTCGAACGTTCTGGTTACTTAGATAGGTTTCAATGTGGTTTTTGGCAGTTTCGGTCTACAACTGACCACCTTGTTCGGCTTGAAACAACGATACGAGATGCTTTCGTTAACAACCAGTTTTGCCTTGCTGTCTTTTTTGATATGGCTAAGGCTTATGATACCACTTGGCGGTATGGAATTCTGCAGGATATGGCAGCAATGGGAATCAGAGGGCGAATGTTTTCATGTGTACAAGATTTTCTTCAAGAACGAACCTTTACTGTGAGACTGGGCAATGCAGTCTCCCGTTCTTTCAGCCAGGAAAATGGAGTACCTCAGGGCAGTGTGCTAAGTGTGACACTCTTCGCCATTAAAATAAATTCCTTGGCAAAGGTTATTCCTCGACCGGTTATGTACTCCCTTTACGTCGATGACCTGCAGATTGCCTTTTCGTCATGTAACCAATCAGTCTGTGAAAGACAAATCCAGACTACGGTCAATCGGTTGCAACGATGGGCAGATGAAAACGGTTTTCGCTTTTCTCTTGAGAAGTGTGCATGTGTGTGTTTCACGCGGAAACAAGGTATTCGTGCCAAACCTACAATAAAAATCGGGGATATGCTCGTTCCAGTACACAGTGAGCACAAATTCTTGGGCATCATTTATGACTCCAAATTAACGTTTGGGGCTCACATGAAGACACTCAAAATGACCTGCATGAGGACACTTAACATATTGAAAATTTTGTCGCACAAGTCATGGGGGGCCGACCGTGCATGTTTGCTCCGAATTTACGGCTCACTTGTATGGTCTCGTCTTGATTATGGCTGTATTGTTTATGGGTCAGCTCGCCAATCTGTTCTCACCTCACTCGATCC
This sequence comes from Haemaphysalis longicornis, assembly GCF_048455015.1. NCBI lineage: Eukaryota > Metazoa > Arthropoda > Arachnida > Ixodida > Ixodidae > Haemaphysalis > Haemaphysalis longicornis. Next base: position 34,897,433 of record NW_027526204.1, read on the forward strand.
AGTGCACAACTTGGGCCTCAGACTTGCGTCAGGTGCATATCGTACCTCCCCTGTTGATAGTCTTTACGTTGAGTGCAATGAGTGGCCTCTGCAGTACCGTCGAGCGTACCTAAGTGGAGTATATGCAGCCAAAATAGCATGCATAAATGACCATCCTTGTGCAAGAGAATTGTTTGAAAATAAGTACAAGAAGCTCTATGAGAACAAATCAAGAGTGGTCCGCCCTCTTGCCTCTTGCCCTCCGTTTGGAGGAGCACATGACTCTGTACTCTTTCAAGATATGCCCGACAACTCTTCTGAGTTTCTCGGACGCTTTAGCCCCTTGGGACTATAGTGCTGTCAAATGTGACCTGTCGCTGTTAAAATACGACAAGAAAGCATTTCCACACCAGCTTTTGCGCCAAGAATTTCTTGCACTTAAGGATAAATACAGTAGCTATTGCCACTACTTTACTGATGGTTCAAAAACTGCTCGTCACACCGGTTATGCTTTTGTAAACTCGTCGGCAGTTACTGTAGCTGAGAGGATAGTTGGTGAGGGCAGTGTCTTCACTGCAGAGGTTTTTGGTATAACCTCAGCTATTGAAGACGTAATAGCAAATGGACTACGAAAAGTGGCAATTTTTACAGATTCCTTAAGCGCCATATGTGCTTTGACCTCCCTTGTCAATTCAAAGAATGCGGCTGTAGGTATGCTAAAAAATCGACTGTGCTGCCTCACATCGGCAGGGGTTAGGGTCGTCTTTTGTTGGGCACCAAGCCACATCGGCATTCCAGAAAATGAAACTGTCGATAGAGCAGCATACTATACTAAGCATTGTGCAATAACGAAGTCCAAGGTTCCTTACCAGGACCTTCGGAACACCATACGAAAGTCCATTACAATGTACTGGCAAACTGAATGGGACAGACAGACTGAAAATAAGTTACACCTAGTGAAGCCATACCTATCTGAATGGAAAAGTTGCAGACACAGAAATCGTTTTTATGAGGTTATTTTATGCCGACTGCGATAGGTCACACTGTGCTCACACACGGCTTCCTGGTCCAGAAAGAACAGAAACCCATGTGTGACCACTGTGGAGAACCTCTTACTGTACTTCATGTTTTAATAAGCTGCCCACACCTTGAAGCAGCACGCATCAGACATTTCAAAGCATTATACACCTTTTGCATCCCTTTACACCCTGCGCTTTTACTTAGTGATGAACCGTTGGTCGATTTTAGTAACGTTTTCCAATTTTTTGAGGACGCCGGCCTTCTACACCGGTTTTAGCTATGTGCCTCTTTGAAACCTTTTAAAATGTTTTTAATCCTCACAACACCCTGAATAACATCGTTTAATCGTCGCTTAACTATTCTACCCTGCGTCTGGCGCATTATAACCGAAAGGTTGCTGTGCCAAAAAACCACAACTTACCTTATTGTATTTTATGCATCGCTTTTGGGCAGAATCCTCTGACTTGCAGCATGTTGTGCGGCTAAGAGAATCTGCATTTTGCTCATGCCTGGGAGAACACGGAAAAGGGGTGATATTTTTATTCTTCCACACTCCGATGAAAGCTTGCATTAAACGGGATGACCCTCAATCAGCCACCGGGCCAAAGTGACGACAACAAGTACTGGTGCATATCAGCGCCTCAAATTATCATCGATGTAAGCCGGCCTAGGCCCACTGCCGGGCCTTCACCTCTCATATATACCTCCAATTATCTCAGTTCTTTGCTAACTGCGAGCAATTTTTCCCCACCAACTTCTTCATCTTATCTGTCCATCTAAATTTCTGCCATCCCCTGCCGCGCTTGCCTTCTGTAGAATCCACTGTGTTACTTTTGATGACCAACGGTTATCTTGCCTTCGCATTACATGCCCTGCCCGCGTCCATTTCTCTTAATTTCTATTAATATGTCCTTAGCATGCGTTTGTTTCCTGACCCACTCCGGTCTCTTCTCTACCAAGTTACACCTATCATCTTCCGTTCTATTGCTCGCTGAGTAAGTAAGTTGAACCATTGTAAGTTGAACCATTTTAGTGAGCCTGCAAGTTTCTGACCCGGAGCCTCAGTCATGTGAAAGCAAAACAGGCGATCCTCAATCATCAGCCACCAGGCGAAAGTGGCAAGGACATAAATTAATATGTATAGGAGCTTCAAACTAAAGAGAATTGATAAAGATTTGAATCTGAATTCGTTAGAGCGAGCATGTGCATGTGTTCCCGAAGTTGTGTCAGTTTATTGTTCGTTGGGACGCTTGTACGTGCCAATGTCGAGCTTGTTAGTGTTGTGTTTGTACAGTCAAACCTGGCTATAGCAAACCCGGATAGAGCGAATTATGCTATATATCGAACAAAAATAATTCAGTTACGGAAATACATGGGAAACATATTCCTTATAACGAAGTTCACATCCGATAAATCGAACTCTGGGCGCCTAGAATGGCCGCCGAAATGCATGATCTCGAGCGGCGATTCAGATGTGGATTGGCCGCGACCACGGAGCAAGAGCCTCGACTGAGACATTGCGCCTCGCATGGAGCGACGTGATACCCAATACTTTCCGTAACTGTTTCCGACGCGCGGGACTCGCGACGGAACCCGCCCAGTCAGCGAGTCCGGACCAAGACAGCAGCATCGGTGAACTGTGGGAAGAGCTCGCCAGCGTTCCCGATGATGTCGCGAGTGAAATCCGTGCGACGCCTATAATGAAGCGCTTTCGGCAGTCGATGTGCTCCGCCAGTGCTTCTTACATTTTTGAGGACGCGGACTCGAACTGGTGCAAACAATGTTTCGTGTGGAGAAGGCTATGCTAGTTGAAGCCGCTAAAACGAAAGTGAAAACAAAAATCATTACTTTTTTCGCAACGTCTGCAGTTAAGGCAGAAAGTAGCTTTATTACTTGCAATAAATGGAATATTTTGGTATGGTATTGGCTACTGTACTGTGTTCATTTGTGCATACGCGGATGGCGGAAATGGTGAGGGGGGCTATTGCGAGTTCGCGGATTGCGAACTCGTAACAATAAGCTCGTTATAGGCGGGTTCGGCTATATCGAACTATTGGATATATCGAACTAATCGCGGTGCACATTGTAGTTCGCTATAAACGGGTTTGACTGTAGCTATACTGTGCAGTGGTTTTGGTTTGCACTGTCACTATTCTATTCTGTCTTTTATACATTTCTATGAAATATATGCGTTTATAACTCTCGCAAATGTGCCTGGTTTGACACTTAACCTTGTTATCACCAGTGAAAGCAGACTAAACGCACTCGTAGTGTGTTGTGAAAATTTTTCATTGCTTGAGAATTGTCCGTCGGCCATCTGGCTGTATGTACTGACGATTCATTCTTTAAGCAGAGTTACCTCGAACGCAATTTCACAATTGAAATGAAACAGAATGGCATCTAGTATCTTGATTTGTATCTTCGGTTTGATAAGGAGCATGTCTGCTGGATGTATGCACCACAATCGGTCAAGCCTTTGATGAACTACTCATCAGGCTGTACCAAGGTTATTAAAAATGCCATGGCCTTGTCATGTTTTCGCTCAGCAGTTTCGAAATCGTGCCAACACTTAATGACAGACAGTTTCAATGAGCAAGTTAAAAAGTTAAGGGAAGCAGGGTTTCCACAGGACCTCGTCATTGTCATGTGAAAAACTTCTCAAAACCCTAAAAACAAAAGCTGGCTGCAGGGATGTTGCAGAGGACACCAAAAACCCCAAAGAAGTTGCCGTCATCCCACGCATTCATACAATCACGAAGTCCTAAAAAAAGTGGGCCATCGCTATGGAGTGCAAGTGGCTATCAGGACTCGCAACAAGTTGTGTTACGACAGGCTTGGCAGAAAGATAGAGCGGGGAAGTGATAAGAAAGGGGTTGGTAGTGTTAAACACAAAAACTGGTCTGTTGCCTGCGAACGGGAGTTGTGTACAGCATTTCTTTATCCTGTGGCCAAACTTATGCTGGACAAACTGGCCGCTGTAATAACATGCATTTGAGAGAGCATGAATTATCTTTGAAGGGCCCTCTATCATCTCACCTTTCTTCGCGTTTTGCTAAGTGCAGCGTAAGCAAACCTCATTTTCCTGCCGCTAACATTTTATTTAGGCACCGTGATCGAACAACCCGTGAAATCATGGAGGCATTCCACATAGAAGAACGAGTTGATAAGTGTGCGAGCCAAACAAGTGTTTGTCTCCATCCTAACGAGATTGCATATCTGCATGTGCCTTGACGGTAGCATGTGTATATCTAGTTGCATCATCACTGTGACCTTTGTAAACTTGTTTCGATCATGTGCAGTGCCTTTTTATTACTTTTATTGTTTGTGTTGAGTGTTTCTATTCAGCCTTCTTGATATTAAAATTTAGTTAGACCAGCGGCTGTCCTTGTGTTGCACTTCCTTCATCTTTGAGTTCAAGCTGGTTCTATCCAAGAACATTCATCCTTTACCTGACGCCAGTCTTACCAACTGTACGATTTTTGCCATAATTGTAGGGTGCTCTATCAATTTTTTTCTTATCATTGGGCCGTAGTGCCGTTCAGCCAGTTTTCTGCCAGCGTAGGGGGATTTTGAGTTTCACCAAATGAACCTGCTTACGTACGAAATTATTCTTTCATCAAATGGGTTTCAACATCCGCGTGCGGAGAGGGTATAGATCAGACTCATGAGAAAACGACTGAGTGCAAGTGGAATGTGTGCAGAAAGGAAAGACGTCTTTAAGAATAGAATGTTCACTATCTGCAACACAGCAGTCCTCCACAATCAACATGGAGGAAAGAGTGAATGCCAGGGGTAAGTGTATAATCATATGAAACTATGTAACTGCCACTTGCATGGTGCCTTTGATGACTTCACACAATTAGTATCTACTCGTTGTTAACACGGGATAGAAATAATTTGTCAATTGGGAGCCGATCAATAATGAATACAAAATTGAGTGCCCTACTTTCTGAAGGATGACCAGCGAAGCAGGGTGGAGTCCAAGGAGTGGATGAAACAAACCACGTTTATTGGTAACTTGCAATTGAGCATACTTCTTAGCCATTTATCTGAACGAAAGTTGGAAGTACTAGAATTTTACTAAGCAGACAAACATGTGGATGTCCGTTTCCTAGTATTGAGGACTTTATGGTGAAGTGCCTATCATGAAATTTAAATGAAACTCTAAGTGCAGTTGGAATTGTCTTCATGGCTCCTTGCCACATATTGTGTTTTTGGATTGTTTTAAATACGTAAGGGTTGCACTTGTTTTCTAGTAGCCATTCTATTAGAATAGTTCTCAATTGGTGAGTGCATGGAGCCTGGCTGCGCTTGCAAGCATCCCGCCCTCACCCCCCGTGCACGTGTGAATGCGTAACCGGTGATGTGAGCTCTTAGAAAGTAAAAGCACAAAGGAAACACAATGTTGTATCTCTGGAGGCCGTAAATTACAATATGTGGATTAGTCTGCGGTTGCTGTATTGTAAAACGGAAGCATATCTAGCTTCGCGGTAAAAGTACTAAAACAACCAAATAAAAATTACACAAATGACGTAAAACAGACATACAAATAGCCACTAAATTGACATATGTCAGGAAATAGTAATTTAGCATAGGGAAAAACGTAGCACCACCTACAATATTGTGTAGGGCAATGTAGGGTTTTTTCAGGTGCAATGTGGGGTGTTGTGGCCAAAATTGGTTGGCAACACTGGCTCACGCGGAATTGTGCACACAGGCAGGCCAACTGACATGCCGTCAATGCCAAGACAAGACCCAAGTGCCAGAAAAGCAGTTTTCTGTGCGTGCCCGGTGCATTTCTTTAGTATTCAATCTTGTAAAATCTCTCAATGTGTTGCGTTCATATGTTAATCATTAAACCCTGGCCTAGTAATGTTCGTTTTCACTGAACTGCTCCTGGACAGCACACCTGCCTTTGAGTGATAAGGTGCTACCAAAGCATCCGTATCACCTTTATAAATTCACGTGGCATTGCAGTTCTGAACAAAGAGGTGATAAGAAAGGAACAGCTTGTGGGTCGGTTGGTGAGAGTCATTGCAGTACAAAGAATAACCTTGAAAGATGTAGTGGAGCTGGTCTAAGCTGGCTTACAGCTATCGTGCACTCAACCTTTCCCTTGTACTGTTTTTTCGAAGTCTAGAATATTACGCCCCTGATCTCAAAAGACTAGTGAGGTTAGGGCTGTACCTGCCCCTCCTGTTCAACCTTTAAAGGATCCTTGCAGCTCTTTTGTTTCAAGTAAATTTCAGGTCCTTGGTATGTTTTTCTTGTTCGCAATGTTCCCTCTTGCGCCAAGTTGCGCAAAATGAGGTATCCTGCGCCATCCTGACAAAAAACGACGATTTTTCAAGCAAGTGCGCCAATATTTGTGTCCCGAGAATCGCGTGCGACCTGTTACAAGTATTATTTCAAAGTGGTCTTTAGAGATGTAAAATTCGGCTTCATAACTTGAACTCCCGAGCACCAGTCATGGCGTTTGCTGCGGCCTACTGGTGCAGTTTTGTGCAGAGGAGCGAGTTTCGTTGGGGCCGTCACTGTACTGGTGATGCAGTTTTCATCTAGAAAGTCATTGCAACGCTGGCGCACCGCGGTTGAAAACTTTCCTGCTTGCTGTAGTTTCCGATGGATCCTGCTATAAATAACAGATAGTTTTAGGTGGTGTTTACTCTCGGCTGCGAGAGCCAGTGGGAGCGCCGTTTCGCGGCATGCCTGATGCACTCGGCTGGAAGTTCCTGCTTCGCTTGCCGGACTCGCTGAGTGGACCGTCGCAACTGCAATGGGCCGTAAAAAACAGCCTGTCTCTAATAAAAAATCTAGGGTGGAAATACGCACGAGGACTCATATCAAGCGCCTGCATCAAATAAAATGAGAAAGTAAAACATGGTGGCTTGCCTCAACAGATGATAAAGTGGAAAAGAGGTGCAAGATACGCGCTGTTTTTCCGCATACAGGTTTGTCGAAGGCTTTCAGTAATCATTACAGAGTTTTAGTTTAGCATAGCGTCTACCGGAGGCTTGCGCTATAGCGGAGGGTTGCCGGGACCCAACTGCATAGGCGCACGCAGGAGGGGGAGAAGGTTGTCCCTCAACGGAGGCAATGCGCGGGCATGGCGAAGGCCAGCCTGTCGAACTAATCCACTCTTCCGGAACGAATGTGCACCTACCCAGTCGGGCCCCGCCACCTGCCGCCATAGCGTCAGCGGACGGTACTCGGTATGCTAAAACTCTCTATTATCTTGCATGGTTCCTTTTATCCACACCAGAAAGGAACTAAATACCTTGCAAATTATGTTTGGTTCAGTTTTCCGATTGGGTGGAGTATACTCGGGATTTACTTGCATCAAACTTGCGGCAACATCTAGCAGCTGCGGCAACATCTAGCAGCCGTACCGATCGCGGCCAGAGCTGCAGTCGTTCTTTCGTCACGTGTACGTCCATAGCATTGTCGACGCCGTCCTCAAACCCTAGCGCCTGTTGTACAGTGGCGTTGACTCTGGCGGGTGGGCGCAGCTTGTGGCAGTGCAGCACCAGGTGCTCCATGCTTTCCTCGTGGTCGCCGCATGCCCTGCACTTGCTGGCGACATGCAGCGCCCCTAGTGGCCGACGCCTTTGGGTAGTACAAAAGCAGACGACCCTCGCCGCCCTCCATGTTTTCAATTACAAGCCAGAGTGAAAGTTGGTTGTGGCGTGTTTAAATGACTGCATATTGTATGAAATAGCCCTTAAAATAGTTGCAGAGGCTAAACAAAATAATATCCGTTAAAAGCAGCCGATTTATCGGCTTTCTTTTGAGCGAGCTGTCGCGGTCGTCGTGGCGTGGGACAGTATCGCCAGGTCGGGTGGTTTAGCTTCTTGACGACAGTTACCGTTTTTTCTTGCGTGCGGTCGACAAAGGAAAGTTCACGAGTAGCATAAACACGGAACTCTACTCATCCTATATCCTGAGGTCCTATTGTATAGGTATTGTATAGATGTCTGTCAAGTTTTACAGAAGTTACGTGTCTATGATTATATGAATCTTTTATTTGCACTGTTTCGCTTGTCTTTTAGGCCCATTTTGCACTCTTAGCCCTTTATTGTAGTATCTTAGCTGTTTCTACTAGTATTTTGCATAATTTGAACTGTAGTGATATTGCTGTATGTCGTATACAGCAGCCCTACGAGCAGAGTCAGGCCATCATGTGTCGCCTTTCTCTCATAAGCCACTGCTTTTTCCTGTATTGTTGCTGACCAAAAAATAAAAAAATAAGAGAAAGGCATAATACCACATGAGCTCTCTTTGACTATACACCGTGGTTTCCATTGGAACCGTACAGCAGTGCCATAGACGGCGGAATAGTCGTGGCACTCATGGCCTACAGGATGTGCATCAATTGGACGGGCACATTCGAACACACTCGCATGTGAGCAAATAGCAGAATGCTAACACGAATGGCTACGTATACATCTTCGGCAAGCGAGGCTTACCCCGATGCAAAAAAATAAAGGGCCAGAACAGTACACATGCGAGTTTTTTGCACAAGTCACAGAGCCATTTTCTGTCTACACATACATTAGGCTGAAATTAAGAAAATTAGCTGCTTGCACCTGGTGGGTTTAACAAAAAGACCCTGCAAATGTGTGCTCGCATTAATATATGCAAGTGCTTAGTGCACCTCTGAGCTGTCACCTGGTTGTTAGTGCAACTGCTAAAACACTGGCTCAGTTCACGAAGCACAAACTAATTACCACCCCATCTGGGGGCCTTGAGAGTTACTTTACAATTGTCACTGAAGTTACTGAACAGTAGTGTGGTGCTGTAAATGTTAGTGGCCACCTCGGACAATGCCCTGACCATGTCTGCAGCTGGTCACTTTCACCAACTATACAATTATTTACATCGAAATTATCACAAGCAAATATTTGCATAATGAATGTAAATTGAAATTGGCGCATTGCTTAGTTACCACCTTCATAAAGGGCATCTCAAAGACAGAACACCAGAAAATAATTCCTTCCTAGGCAACCTCCCCGACACATGATGACGTGGAGTTTTCGCTGGTATGCATTTTCTCGTGCTTGAGAAGTGAACATTTGTCCGCAAAGTTCTTCTGACACATATAACACACACAGGGCCCACTCGCCAGATTGAAATCTTTCACGACAAACCAGGTCACATATATTAAAAAAAGCTCTCTTGAAAGATGTTACACACATAGGCTTCATGCCAGAGTGCATTCTTTCACGTTAGTCGGCCCCCTTTTCTAGTACAACTCTTCTGACAGACACAACGCGTGGTGTTTCTTCCCAGAGTGCCTTTTTTTGCTTATTAACCAGGTTTCTCTTTGCTGTAAAGGTTTTCTGACAGGTGCTACTTGCATAGGGCCTTCCTTTACAATACAATGCATCGTGGTTAACCAGCTTGCATCTTTTCCGAAAAGTGCTACACTGATTACCCTCTCACCAACGTGCAATCTTTCGGGTGTGTCAAGGTGGCCGCTTTGAATAATGATGTAGGAAAGAAGTTGCACACGTAGGGCATCTGACCAGAGCGCACTCTTTTATGCATAACCAAGCCTCTCCTTTTAGCAAAGCTCTTCTGACAGAAGCTACACATTAGGCTATTCAGCAGAGTGCACTTTTTCATGAGCAATGAGGTGGTCTCTGCGACTAAATGCCTTCAGACAGATGTTACACAAATAAGACCATTCACTATTGGGGGGAGATTTTTAAGTGGCGACCGCAGCGGCGCCAACGAGAAACCGAATAGAGTGGAAACAAAGCAGACAACAGAGGCTTTTTCACATGGCCGAAGAGGCACCTTATATTTCTGGAGAAGGATATTTAGCCAATTATCCAATTCAAGGGAGCTCTTTTGAGTATATGTTGATCTGGAAGAATTACTCCAACTGTGCACATTTCCCGAGAAGATATTGTAAGCTGTTTTACAGCATTTTGTCCTAACTAAAACCCCCCTTAGTTGACATTCAGCCTTTCCTCTACGAGAGCAGCCGCACTCAGTCATTCTTAGCATGGCAATGAGAATCCGCACAACTGCTGCACGAGAAAAGTTACTAAAACAAGAGACAGAGGAGCGAAGTCTCTAACGTTGTTTATTTTTTAGCGTTCCAATTGAACTCCCGTTTGGTAACAAACTGCATTCGCATCAGTGTACTGTTTCCCCAAAAGGTGCAAAACGTGGTCTCCCACCCAGCAGACGCTTAATTAAGGCGGCAGAGTTATAATACCTGCACAGGCTTTCACACGCTATATACGCGCATATATATGCGAGACACTGACATGGATATATACGCATGAAAAGCTTCGCCAAGTTCGCTAATCGCGCGCGGCTATGCGAGCCACCGAACTGCCTTAACAGCCACTGCCCGCGCTTTCTTCTCGTGTCATCGTTCAGGAGAGGGAATAATGACCTCCCGCCTTTTTGTGTTTGTACTGATTCCGACCATCCAATAAGTGCAGAGCGCTGGGGAAGGAAAAGAGAGGGGAGGCAGGAGGCGATGGCCAGCTTTCCCCTCCGTATCGTTCCCTGCCTGAACTTGAACTTGTCTTTCTTTGTAGGAATTTATTTGCAGACAGCCATGAGTCGCGAGATTGTTTAGACCAATGAGTGTTGGTGTCGCGGCGAGAGCTCCTGTTTGAAACATACTGGCGTACTGGTTTTCTCGACGTGCTTAGGCTGCGCGTGTTGAGTTAGCTCACCTGTGTCGGTGTGCGGTGTGTCTCATAGAGTTTGAAACTCTATGGCGTGCTCTTCTCGTGCTTTGCCAACGAGAAGGGCAAACCACGAGAAGAGCACACCCTATGCTTGGTCCATCACTGTCTACGTATCAGCTTGCCCATCTCATACGCACTGCTGGCTCTCCGTGCGGCGACGTTTAATGACCATTGGATACCTATTCACACAGCAGTGTGTGGTACGTGTAGCGCTGCTATTTTGTGCGGATTTTGGGTCATTGTCTGCGCTGGGAGCGTGTGTTGCGTTGCTACCTGTAAGTACCGCGGTCCTCACTGTTGCGCAACAGGTGCAAAATTAAAAGGAAACCATTCTGTGTTACTGAGCTCTGCTCGTTTTTTTTGTACGTTCGCGGAGCCGTATCCTGGCATTTCTTCATCAGCGCTTTCATCTTGGAAACATCAACTTGGTTTAACGGTGGGCTACGGCGTAAGCATTGCAGGTGAGCGGCCCTATGGTTACTTGGACGCATTTTTAATGGAATGAGCGCATTTGTACACCCCTGTCGTGTGCGTTGTTTTGAAGTGAAGGTTGCTAGCGAAAAAGATATTTTGAGAGCCGCACTGACTCGCGCTCAATCCATAGATATGGAACTTACTACGTACACACAGCATTCATCAAAAGTGGCCTACAGCCAAGCTTCTTTTGTTCCTGGTAAGGCAGAACGTTCTATGCGAATTATCGAAAAGCTTGCAACTTTCAGAAGCTTGTGTTCACCCCGGGTAGGTTGTCCGACGCAACAGCTCTTCTTTAAAGTCACTGTCTTTTCACCGCCGCGATTGATTGTAAAGTTTTTTGGGTCGGCTTTTCCTGTCTGTGGCGATTTCTGTGCTGTTATTATCATTTCCGACTGAGATATGCCTGATACACTCTGCCCTCAAGTGTACTACAACTGAGTCCAACGTTTCTTCAAAATTTTAGATTTGATATCCAGAGCGTGCGTTGGGTTTCCGGCTGCGAAGAGCAATGCAGGCTAATGCCTGATGTGTATTTGATAGATTTCCACTGTCCCACTGCACATAATTTCTCGATACATTTCAGAAATCTTGTTTGACCGAGTAGTTCCCTATAGAAACCCATGTATTTTTGTCGTTTGTTTCCCCTCTATTGAAATTTGACCGTGGCGCCCCCTAATCTAAGCGGCGCCACCTGTAGGACGATCTCCTGGCCAACAGTGCAATCTTTCATGCTTCTGCAAGTTACCTTTTAGAACAAAACTCCTCTGACAGATGCTACACACATAAGGCCTCTCCCCTGAGTGCACTCTGGCATGTGTAACTAGGTGGGCTCTTGAAGGAAAGGCCTTTTGACAGATGTTACACACGTTAGTGCTTTTGCTAGAGTGCCACCTTTCATGATGCGTGACCAGGTTGCCTTTTAGAGTAAAGCGTTTCTGACAGATGCTACACGCATAGGGCCTTTCACCAGTGTGTGTTCTTTCATGTCCAACCAGGTGGTTTCTTTGAGAAAAGCTTTTCTTACAGATGCCACACATGTAGGGCTTCTCACCAGAGTGCAATCTTTCTTGCCTGGCCAGGGCAGATCTGCAAGCAAACGTCTTATCACAGGTGCTACACACGTGGATATTCGTGCGGGTGTGCAGTCTCATGTGCTTCTTCAGGATGCGTTTTGTACGGAAGCTTTGTTTACAAACAGTGAAGATGAGGGGTGCCTTTGTAGCACGCACTTTCACATGAGTGGTCTGAGGATTACATTGTCCACAGGATAGGCAGGAACGCAGCTTCCCTCCAAACTGGATATTTTTGCCATCGGTGGAAAAACTAAGGAGAAATGAGAAACAAGGTTGCAAATAATTGTGTGAGATTTGGAAACGAGCAAATTATCACAACTGCTTTACTTGAAAATTGCAGTGTTCATGTAAACACTCCAACTGTATACAAAGCACAAAGGGGCCAAGGTTTGTGAAATTTACTGAGCATATCAGGCCCACATATAACATATTTACTGTCAATCTAAAAAAATACCAAGCAAACTCTACATGCACAGATCACACAAAGTCCAGCATTTTGTATTGTCATCAAACAAAGCCTATACCTAATTGAGCCATCATGAACAAGCTAGTGAGTAATCAGAAGTGATCTTCGAAATAATCTTCCTGCATTAATTATAATTAACTGAAGCATTAACTGCTTCACTATATGGTCGAATAAAACAATAATATCAGAGTTGGACAAAGTAGCATTTTTTTCCTCGTGCAGAAAACAACAAAACTTTCCAACAAGTTATAGTAACTCCACAGCTAACATAAGCCGCCACATTTCTTTTGTAAGTGACAGTATGGAGAAGCAAATTAATTCTGCCCTTTAAAGAAGACAACTTCAGTAAAGCACCCAAAAATCTCAACTGCAAAGCATTACCTGCCCACCAGCAGTTGGGGAAGAAGCCTAGTGTCTGGTACTTGTAACAAACATAGGACACCTAAACAGTCCTGATCTGTCAGAGCATCAACACTAGAGGTGTACATTTAAAAATAGTTTCTCCTTTTTATTAATGAGGCTCAAAATTGCAATAAGTGTGTCTGGAAATGTACAAATGCATTGCACTAGTCAGTCTGGACGTTGATCAAAAAAGAAAGATGACAGCATTATGCTGATTTGATAAGATATAGCTCACTAAAAATCCCGTAGCTGTGGGTAAAACATTTCAGATCAAATTGAACACAGCCAAAAAAGAAAGTTAAGGTGAAGCTAAGCTTTCGCTTTTCATGTGAGAATGCATGAGCATCACTTCCTGTTGAGCTGTGAAACCACATATGTGGGTGGGTATGTTCATCTTGTGGTCAATGAAGGCCACAAGCCCAAGAAAGTGACGAAGTTCATTCTGAATGTATTTTGGGGGCTTAAGGCTTCGCAGGGGTCTATCAGCTTAGTGACCACCTCCACAGGACACGTCGCAGGGAATAGTATAAGGTCCTTGCTGTTTAACCCCATAAGGGCTCATTAGAAACACAAATATGTACCAATGTTGCCAAATTTTCTTATGGCGTGAATGCTTCAGCAACATCCTAAAACAAAAAGCTTTGCATAAAGGGTTTACGGCACACAAGAATGTTTTATTGGTCATTCCTCACTCCACGTATAATACTCCTCCCTAAGGCTATTGAGGTGTGCTTTGCAATAAATTCTGTAACTGTCCATAAAACCTTCACCATTATCCCCTTCGGCTGAATCAAACACACAACCGACATCATCATCACTCACAGTTGCAGAAGAAAGCCCCACGAGAACCCAGCACCGATAGCGTCATGTTTGTTTAAAACGCACGAAACACAAGGCACACATTCCACCATCATGTGTGCAAACTCTCGTTGAATAAAAGCGCCAATGACGAAACCTGTCCTGCCATCTATGCTTCGCACAGAAAAGCACCATTTGATGAGCTGGGGTCGTCAAAAGCCCCTTAGAACACTGCGGAAGACCCATGACAATGACAAGTCGTCATAGGCAAAAAACTGGCAACCGCTCATGACAAGCATAGGTCATCGTACACCCTTAAGAGGTTAAAGAAAACCCACAAACTTCAGAAGGGCAGTGCCATTGAAGATAGTTAGATACCTCAGTACAGCTTATATCAAGAAAAGGGCAGTCAACTGCTGTGCACAAATTAACTTCTGCAGAAACTGTCCCAGAGAACACTGCAAAGAGAACTTAGATGCGATAATGGCAGACAGCACGTCCTCCGTATATGTGTACTGGTCGTGCACAAGGCTTGCGGGCTTAACAGTTTGGCTTTCTGAGCTGTCATTAGTTCGCTTAGCTCTTCTCCTTGAAACACCTGCAGTGCTTTTTTCTACCTTCTGTGGATCCAGTTTAACCAGGTGTTTACATTTATACACTCAGAAGAAACCGCAAAATCAAACAGTGCCTTGAACACTTTTTGGAATGCCCTGAAGAGATGCTTCGTGGGAAAATACCAAGTCAATTTCGAGGTGAAAATCAGACATTTTGTTGGTGGGTTTATGGGACCTTGGTAAATGACCTTGTGGGGATATCATTCACAACTGAACAAAGGCAATGCCAAAGCGTCAGCAAAAAAGCTGGTGAAAACAACTGTTGTCACCTGTGTACACAACTAGAGCATCAACCATCCACTCTGGGAGAGAGTGCAGAGGTGATGACTGCAGACTCCCTCACTACCCATACCAGCCTCCATCCAGTGCCCTACAGGCAATGCCAGCTGCATTGTGATAGGTGCCATTTGTATAAAAAAGCTCTAAACATCTCAATGTGGTGTCATAGGTGACATTTAGCTCACGTCTAGAAAGATGATTTTTGTGAGACAGGTTGCTGCCAAAATGATTGTTCGTCGCAAACTACCTCAATCCTGCAACAGCGAGTCATCTTGCCATTCGGACTCGCAAAAGCGGATACTCATGTACAAAAACAGCTTTGTTGCCCCTGTGATTGATTTCACTAATCGCCCAGTGTCCTCTCACTTGTATAGCTTCACTTTTTTTATTTAGTGTTCACTCTTTGTGTCTCTCCTTCCCTGGAAAGCTGTGGAATAAACTTTGTGTTCCGAGCCATTGCAGTGTGCGGTTTTCGTCATTTCATTGACAGCAGTTTATAATTCCTGTAAATGTGAGCCAACTAACCAAATCTACAACCACCTTTGTCCCTACTTCAATATGCTTCATATTAAGAGCAGGCATGGATATTCTTTTGCAATTTTTGGTGAAAATAATGTTGTCTGTGATAATATTAACATCCATATTCAGTGCAGGTTTCTTTCTTAAGTGCACCTGGTGTTACGAAGGCTGCTTCCCCTTGTACAGAATCATTATCAAGTACATTTGCTGCATAAGACCTCTTGCACTCAGCAAAATAAATTTATGTTTTAAGCCCAGGGTTTGCATGCCGGTTTTTCTACAAGCAACAACATCACAAGCACTGTGACCCACCCTGTGTTACCAGAAGATGCACGGCAGGAGCACGTGTAAGAACTAGCTTTTGCCACAATGTCAGCACCATCTCCAGCTGTGTCCACACCCCGAACTGAAAAAAAAATGTACGGCCCAGCCACCTCAAGGCAATTACTGTTGTACAATCATCAGAGACACTTTTTGGTTTAATGTTTGGAAAGTAGGCTAAAGAAAATAATGGTAAATAAATATGATCACACGCCTGTAGTCACTACAATTTGCATTTCTTTTGTAACACAAAAAAATATTCTAATTTCTGCTGAGTAGTAATTTTTCATCAGCAGCTACCTTACAAGAGTAGTCTATTTCACTTGATGCACATGGTAGTTACTACTTTAAATCCTGAAACTTTTGGTAGGAAAAATGGCTGAAACTAGGAGGGCTCATTTGCTTATGCAAGTCACATTCTACCTTCTCCTTTTTTGTGACATGACACCAAGCAGTCTCTGCCAACATAATTTCGGCTAATGCTATAGGCCAGCAAAATGCCAGGTGTATGCGAAGACTTCATTATTTTTTAAGTACTGTCTCTACATCTACCACAGTCAGTGTGCTCTTATATGCTTGGTCGGCAGCACGTTTCAATTGCCGTTTCAACATCACAGCTGCCACAGAGACACCATTACTAGATCAGCATGCCACTGAGGGGTAGGAGGCAGGGGTGGATCCAGGTGCTTACTTTGTGGCGGGGGGAGGGTTCAATCATCCTGATGGGAGGCAGGGGGAGAAGGGTGCAACCAACCAAAATATCATTTGTTTTCAGTTGAACACCTAGTTCTTTTTTACAAGATGTTACAGACAACCATATGACTAGTTTAAAAAAGGCTTCCTCCTTGCTGCCACGCTGATGGCCAGAATAAGCCTTGAACGACCGTCTACTCTTTCAAGCGGAAAAATTGGCTAACAGGAGAGAGCGACTTGCACGCTCTCACTAAATCAGTGGGTGCGTTAGCCAGTATCCCACCTAACAGAAAGAAGTGAGGGGTGCTTTGCTCACCGCGGACAGTGATGGTTCAGCTGCGGTCTAAAACGTTATATGCGCCAAAAAATCAGTATCCAGGTTTGTGGAAGGGGGGGGGGGCATGGATTAACTAGTGGCTTTGGGGGGGGGGGCAATCACCCAGCCAGCCCCCTCCCTTGGATCCGCTACTGGTAGGAGATAACCAATATTGAAAACAGGTGAAGCATGTTAGATGTGCTAGATAGCACCTCACCAATGCATACAAATTACCCTAATACCCCAGGCCTTGCATACATCCCGCAACCTGACCCCTCAAATTTAAAATCAGGTGGGCCATGTGTACGACCAAACAGAAAAACTGAAGAAAGCTAAGTAAACATGAAGTTTTTGTTTATCTTGCATTTGCCGACACGAGATACGCTCAGATTTAACTACAGAATGCTAGTTGCATCCAAGACAATACAGCAGTGTTACTGCTTGCAAAATCCGCTCACCCCAACAGTGGAAATACACTGTGGGAAAATAACACTTCAGGGCGGACGCAGGTCTTAGAATGGTCGAAAATCACGAAAATACGCATTTTAGGGAAAACACAATTTTGAAGTCTTTATACCTTCAAGTACCTACTCTAAAAAGTTTCACCGATGAATTTGATCGGGAATAATCTCAAAAATGCCTTTGAAAACGCAGCTGGAGCCACGAAACACCGAAAACCAGGCTAAAAAAGCGTGAACTTCGCGCGTGTGCCACAGTCAAAGCAGAGTGCCGGCGGCGGCCATTTTGGGCTTGCTTTGTAGCTAATTTCTTTGTGCGTATTTTGCGCCATCTTAAAATGGCGTCACATGAGGAGAACGAGTGTTACCGCCGATTTACAGAAGGTCGTTTTGGAGCTGCTGATTGGCAGGAGCACGTGCGCTTGAGTCGAGCCCCCCGTTCCGCGTCTCTGATTGGCCTGCGCCGTTGAGCCGCCATTTTTTGTTTTTGTTTTTTACAGGCGCGCGTTCGCCGCCGCAGTATTTTCGATTCAGGTGCGTTTTCTCTGCCGTTAGTGACTGCGATTCTGTCACAACGTCGTTATGTCTCGTGCCGCAATGCCTGGAGACCTTTACCTCAAGGAACTACACGCTGCAAGCGTACGAAAACATGATGGAAGACGCCGTAGACGGCGGTGCCGAGATCACTTGTCACGTACGAACCTGGTCCGAGAAGCGCCGCACAGAAACGTCCAGATTTAGCTAGCTGTTGTGCTTTGGTTTTATTTGTGAAAAAAAAGTGTGCAGCAAAATATGTTGTTTGTGCTTTTCTTGAGTTTGCATCAACGTTGAAGGAAGTGCAAAGTAGGAACTACCATACGTGAAGTTAAGCAAAAAGTACAGTTTTCCAGCGCTGTTTACAAAAGTTTTTCATTACTTGCACAGAGCCTTCCTGGCTATTTTTGGGGTACGGTCGCATCCTTGGTTTTTTTTCTTGAGGAACAGAGTGACATGGCACTTTTTATATTGGGCCATGCTGTAGCAAGAGTTAGAAACTAAAGATGCATTTTTCTCTTATTTTGCGACGTCAAGCTCTGCCTTACTGAGTGTTTCACTATCAGGCTTTTGACTTGGGATGATAAGACTGGTATCATTTATTTTGCTATAAATAGATATAGCAGGTGATGCTGTTTGTATTGCTCTGGTATCTATCGCTAAATTGAAGTCCACCTGCAGCTCTACAGTTTATTTTGTGAGGTCACGCTCTTTCTTGCGGGGTGTTTCCTTATCTTACTCTTGAGCCAGAATAACAAGACGGGTATAGTTTCATTTGTATTGAATTGATCTAGCAGCTGCTGTTATTTGTATCAATGAAGCATTGATCACCAGAGTGCATTTCGCCTACAGCCTGGCTGTAGGTTTGAGATGCATTGCAGGACAATCTCTAGCGTTGGGTGGCTGCTGTGCTTTAGTCTCATTGGTAGCACAAAAATAACAGCAGCACATTGTATTTCTGCCTTTCTGTATTCTGTAAACACACTGAGAGAAAAAAATTAATGAGGATATACAGTTTCTTAAGTGTAACAGTAAAAAATTTAATTTTCCTTTGCGATTTGTGCAGTATTTGTGTGAATTTACAACAATCTTTCCAGAGTTATTTTTGCGTTACAGTCACATACTTGGTATGCTTTTCTTTGTGAAGAATAGAGCTACAAAATGATGCTATTTATATTGTTGTAGCTATGCTGTAGCAAAAGTTACCGTGATCTGAAACTTCAAATGCATTTTTCTCCGTTTCTTTTTTTGCAAGACCACGCTCTGCCTTACGGGGTTTTTGTAATGTTGCTCTTAGGCTAGGATGACAAGACTGTTACCATTGTATTCGTATTGAATTGGTATAGAGGGTGATGCTATTTTATTGCTCTGTATATTGTTTACCTATTTGCCAAAATTAATAAAAATGATGCAATTTTATACGTATTGTTGATATCAAATGTTCACCTTTTTCATGCTTTGCAAAAGTCTTCGAAATGAATAAAAATAGCATAGCCCCCAGATTAGACCATTGGCGTTATGTCTGTATAAATCATCATTGAGTTTACTAAAGCGAAATTGCTCTAAACCCCCGTAAGATATGCCTCAATAAAAAAATCTCAGTGTTGTATTTCTTGAACAAATGAAGCTAAGTTAAATCCAATTACATATTTGAAATCAGTGTAAAAAACTGCTCAAGACTGCCAATTTCCAGTTAGCTGGTACTAATAATAAAAAAAATTGCCTAAAGACCTACCTCCCTCCTTAAATTAACAGTTTTTGGAAAAGCACCGCCCATTTCACAGAACTGCAGCTAGGCCAAGGGTCGTAGGGCAGTCACCTTAAAACGTGCGGGGCCACTGAATACTGTGGTAAAAAGACAGAATTATGTCCTGTTCTGTACCAAGCGCACAAAGACTTGTGCAAGCAAACATTTGAATTCATACTTTTGTTATCTCAATTGTTCACGGTTCTTTTGCATGAAACTACTCTGAAATTGAAGAAGTGAAAATTTCACAAGATGCGGCAATTCCTTTTTCCACTTTCATTCACAATTTTCAGATGGTAGTTTTCACAAATTACAGGTTGCTTTTGCAATGGCTGGGCGATGACTTTGTGGCTTTTACATGATCGATATGTTGCCCAAATGGGTGGTAGACAATGACTTAGAAAACGGGGATGATCCAAAACACTTGAATATGACTGTCAGGTTCCCCTCAAATCAAGAGTAGAAATCTGGTATCCGATTGTGTTGTGTGCCACATGTGAAATTAGCTATTCGTCTTTATTTAAAAAGCATTGTTGTATGGAAAATTTGAGTTGCAAAAGTACACTTCTTGTTTCAACCCTCACTGCATAACTACAAGTGTAGTATCAGATTCAATCCGACTGACTTCTGCTAATAGCCTTTGCAAAAACGGCCATCTCACAAGTTTGTTATGAAGACAGTGGTTGCACAAAGTATAACAGCAACATCTTGCTATGTCAGTTAATACACACACTAAGCATTTGCACACAAGAGAAAGTGCCACAATCTCAATCACGCTCCCATCCATGAAGAAGGCAGCATGTACTATCGGCGTCAAATGAAACGCGAACACGAAAATATGTGCCAGAACATGCACAATTGAAAAATACTGTTTGCAGAGTTTATATAATGGCAAGCTATTGGTATATTTGGAAATTCACGTTTCCCAACTTTGTAACTAAGCCAAGTGCCATTTTGGCTTGCATGGAAAGAAATCATGCTATTTGTGGGTTGAGGTCCATATTTTCATGTTTGCGTTTCCTTTGATGCTGATAGTACTAAGAACAGTCCAAAATTTCATTATATAATGACCTCTTTTGCACCAAAATTTTGTACCTACCATTCACAAACATTACCAATGTACCTGTCAGTCGCAAGGACTCATTCAGGATAGCCTGTATTTTATGATATATATATAATGCGACCTTTGGGGCTGTTTTGTTCTGAGAAGTGGCTTCGCACTGCATCGATAGGCCCACAGAAACTGTGTAGTATCTTGCCGGCTAATTGAGCTGCAATAGTGTTGCATCATGCTTAATTATGACAGGGACTTTGAGGACGCTTGGGTTTTGCATTGCTAAGTGTCAGCATTACTGCCCAGATCCTCTTCAGAGTTTTTAAATTGTGTCCAACACAACACCACATACTATCACATGCATACTTCATGCAATTTACATTTCATACATGAAAAATCTCCGTGGCTTGTGGATACCACCATGCAGAAAGCAGGAAAATTGGTACAAAAAATGATTTGCAATGCAGCGAACAATAACAATGCTTCAATGTTTCTTTCAACTCTGTTGACTGCTTGATACTGCAATCCTCAAATGAGAAGAAAACACATAAACTCTAACCTGGAAATTCCTCTTCTGTTTGGGAGCTTGCACTGATGAAGAATGTCAGAATGGACTGCGTACCTGCAAAGAAAATTCAGTTCGAAATGCATAACGACTGGCACAGAAATCAAAGAGGGCGGGTACCTATGGCACTGGTGAGAACGGTGGCTTGTGTCTTTCGGCTGCACGATACACCCCAAGTGGAGGCTTCATCCGCATCCACTGATGCTGATTGTGGCAAGGTTGCTGTCGTTGTTGTGCCTTCTGGAAGCAAAAAACAAACACCAAGAAAAATTTAGGCACTAAAAAGCAATGGGACAACCCGTAACCCTATTGGCAGTTTCGCTTCAGCTTGCCTTATGGCAGATGATGGCATGCAGACCATTTAACCTACAGACATGACTGCTCAACTAATGATTAGATTAGCCTAGTTCATACAGGGGTGAGGCAGCTGAATCAGATTTAGGAGCAGTCTTCGGAGCAGCAAAATCTCGATTTTGAAGAACCTTGATTGGAGCAGTTACCAACATTTACAAGGTCACCTAGCTACCTAAGAAATCAAATTTTCGGCAACTCGGGGGGGGGGAGGTGCACTTTTTACTTGGTTTTTAATGTACAAAACACTGAAACAGCCCTTGAATATTTTTCTACCAAAGTATCACAAGTTAGGACTGCACTAGCTTTTTACAAATCATCTTTAAATTCTTAGACTGTATGCATAGATAGTGTGGAGTGTCGTTGAAAACATCAAATTGAAAAGTAAGCAATCGTTAGGCATTTTTATCATCATGTGAATGCAAAGTTATTATTTTTGTAATAACAGTCGCGGTAGAGCCATGGCAAAACTGGCGAAAAGCGAGGTGACAGTCGTCGCACCCCACCAGCGCTCCCATTTCAATCCCTAAGGTGCATGTTTACTACAATCGTAATTTGAGTAACTTTGGCATGTTTAGCCACCCACATCTTGGCAATAAATTCTGCTTCGATACATGAACCATTATTTTGGTCTTAGCTTTGTTCAGACGAAGTGAGAGTTAGTCCAATGATCTGTAATTATTAATGATGATTAATAATTAACAGTAATTCTGGCTAGTCAGTGAGCGGAAGCGGTTTGGCCAGTTGAGTAAATATCAAGTAAGACTGCTTTTGAGGCATGTTGTGAAGCAAACGTAAAGTAGTGGCTCCATCCTGCACGAGTGGTTCCATCCTGCACGAGTCCGATCACTATTTTATTACCAGTGATTAACAATTAACACTGGCCCTGGCTAGCCAGTGAGTGGGAACAGCATGGCCGGTTGGGTAAAAATCATGAAAGACTGCACTGCTCTCACAGTGAGTTACATTTTTAAAGCAAAGCTTTTTAACCTCTACCCCCAAGGGTTCTTTCGCGACCCTTGGTGTCAACAGAAAACTCCCATCAACAAATAAAAGAATTTACTGGCACCACCAGGAATCGAACCCCGAACTAACAGAGTAACAAAGCAAGAGCTCGTTGTCTTACCGATTTAGCTATGAGCCCACGTGGACACGGGGAAGACAGGTGGTGCACTCACCAAGCATATCTACGAGTAAATCCCCTGTATTCTTTCTGAATGCCATGTGATAGCGTCACGCGACCTCTCGCACAGCTGTGAGCTCCGCCCAGCGGACGTCTAGTGGCCCTGTGCACGCGTTGCGCATGTGCTAGGGGTTACGAAACGTAAATGAAGCTCACACCAAAGCATGCCATCTCACTTCTAGAACGCCAATGTGCAAAAGCCTGAGGCCTCCAGGGTCCACGTAAAAATCACAACTCCTTGTGATCCGCCCTCACGTCAAACGACACATCAAGCTACACATTCAAATCCATCACTCCAAGCTCCTGCATCATGATCCTGGGCCTACATCTCCAGGCCAACACGAAGAGTGACATATCCTTGCAGGGCCTCAAACACAGCATTAATCAAATCATACACAAGATCAGGCGAGTTGCCACCAAGAAGCGAGTCCTCAACGAATCCGATACCTTTCGAATAATTCAAGGTTTTGTCCTCTTGCGAATCACTGACATCAACCCCGCCTTCTCGGCAAGGAGGACATAACGATGCTTTACATAATGATTAGATAGGAGGTTGAGCAGGCCGTTGGTCGTCCTATGAGTGCGTCCACAGAGAGGCTGCTTAGCACGGGGCTCCCTAACATGGTGGAGGAGCTGATTGAGGGCCATCTTTCTAACCAGAAGCTCCGAATGAGTAGAACTGCGGTGGGTCGTCGCATCCCTAACCATATTGTCTGTGTTGCCTAAAATTTCACTCCACTTGATGCACTCCCAAACGTTTGGCGACAGGAACTAAAGATGGTCCCTTTGAATAAAAATATGAACCCCTCACACGACGATGGTCGCCGACAAGCTTGGGCTCAAGCGCTCAACACCACACTTGGTGGGGATCACACAGCAATCTACGCAGACGCCTCTCAACATAGAGGGCAGGGTGCACCATCATCGTGGCTACCTCCAAAACCAACCTCCTTGCGTGTGCCTACTAAGAGGCAGAAACGGCAGCCATCACCTTGGCTGTCACTCAACCAGGGATTCGGAAGGTACTCAAGCACACCCAAAAAGCTCACTGGAAATACCAGTCGGGTTGGGTGTCGCGACCTGCCCAGTGTGCTGAAAAACCACTGCACAAACGGTTCCACTCAGCTAATCTGGACACCCGCTTACGCTTCCATGGAGGGCAACGAACACGCCCACCAACAAGCCTACACTTTCACCCCCCGTGCTATGGAGCCGCACGAGGACAGTCCCCCGCTTGTCTCGTTCAAGGACATAACCAATCATTATCGCCTTCAGAGACAGACCCTACCTTCGCCTTACCCTGACTTTTCCAGAGGGCAACAAACTACCCTACGGCTCATACAATCCGGCTCTTTCCTACACCCAAGGCGTCTACACTTAATGCACCCAAATCGCTAGGACACTGAATGTAAATTTTGTTCAGAGGTAGGGACACTCTATCAAATATTCGAGGTGTGCGACTTCAGCCCCTCAGTTCCCTCCTCTCTTTCCGTCAACTACCCAACACAAGCAATGAGAGATGCTGTTCTACAGCCTTTCTCTACCTACCCAGTTTCAGCTGGTGGACAGAGAACAGGCTGCACGGGCGGTATCTGGGCTCCAGTGAAAAAGGAACCGCTCCCCTGGACCGCACTCTGGGCCATTCAGAAATCGTAATAGAAGCATTTCCTCCTCATGCTCATTTTCTTCCTCCTTCTCCTTCACCTCCTCTGTCTCCGCCGCCGATCTCACCGCCTCCACCCGCGGCGGCAGAGACGGAAAAGTCATGTAGTGTAGCACCAGCTTTGAGCTTTCTTTATTTATAAAAAAAGAGTTTCCACTCATGTGCTACACCAATACACTCAAGCAACCACCGTTCATGCATCATGCATTGATTTAACCTTACCAAGAATGTCTGTTCGAAGTAATAAAGGGTGTGGTTAGGTGCATTTCACTTCTCTCTGGTTTCACTTGTAGGGCGCTATGTCGGGCGAGAGGAAGGAGCCTCAGGCAGGACGACCGTTCGTCGCAAGGCAAAACCAGATTCTATTTTGTGAGCACCAGCGAGATCCCCCTGTCCTCGTGCGCCCGCGCGGCCACGCAGCCTGTCACCTTGTCTATCGTGCTGCTGCGCGAGGAGCGGCGCTCGATCCAGCAATGTCGCCGGAGCTGGTGCTGCACACTATTTGTAGAGCGATGTGAGTGAATTTAAGCGTCGTCGCATGGGTAATCGTTGCGGGTGCCGTTGACAGCTTTGCTTTCCAACCACATTCACAGGGTGGACTGGCACGGATTTGTCTTAGGCAGAGCGAAAGCTGCGTTTAGTCTGGATGGAACTTGGCACTTCACTTCGGGTTTCGTCTGGTTAGAACTTAGCATTCCTTATCGTTCCATAGGATGGAACGCTGGACACAGCCTTTTTTCTTTACAGGTTAAAATGGTTGCAGTGTCGGAGTAATAAAGCAAAATGTTTAACACACTCCCCATTCCTGAAATACAGGTACAGTAACATTTTTATATGAAGCAATTTTTTGTACTAATCCATGTTTCAAAATCCTGGATATCTGTCATCCCATAAAATATCAAAAATGTAAAAATCAATATGGTTGGAGTAACATAGTCAATTCATGCAGACACGCATTAGTAGCACGTGCAATCCATGCAGACGCACATTAGTAGTACTGACAGATCCAGGGCCTTTATCTGCTGATTATGATGTTTTAAAAAGTAAATTCCAAGCAAAACAATGCCTTGCATACAAAGGTGATCATTGGAGATAAACTCAACCTGCAGTGTTTTTTTTTTGAGCATTTAGTGGCCGTTGACAGGTACAGCCCACATGCATGCACATATGGAATCTTGTGCTTTTAGAGTGACAAAGAACCGCCCTAGGCAATATGTGGATCCTGTATTAGTAAACCGCTTGAGCATGATGGGAATTCTTGCATTTTATTTCTTTTGTCATCCAAATCCAGTGCACATCCCCATCAAGTTAATGCAGTCAGCAATATCAACATTCTGTCGCGTGTCGCTGTATTCCGTTCATTATGGCTTTATGAAACGTTCTGTAGCCTACCGATTGGAATTACCCCGGTAGTCATTTTTTAAATAAAACCAAGTTCTTTCATGATCTGTTGGTTTGTGATCTGTTGGCTCATGCAGTGAATGCATCTACACACTCGCACAAACTCTTTCGGTTCTTGTGTTGAGGCATTTCCATAGTCACTGCTAAAAGACATCTGTGCGGCAGAAACTCGTCTGCACCGATGGCATTTCACTTGTTTGAACATTTCTGTGTTTCCAGGATGCTGCTTTTGGCCTCCTCTTGGTTTTTGTGCTCCCCTTTTAGCAATATTTCTCAAATCTGAATGCTCGTTCTGGCTGCTCCAAAACCTACTTTTGGCTGCTCCAAAAGCTGCTCCAAAATGATTCGACCCAATCACATCACTGGATAAACTAATGGGCGTGTTTCAGCCATAGCTGCACCAGCACCACCACACACATTCACTACACATAGAGCAATGAGTAGAGATAGCCAAATGGGGTGGTGGAGTGCAGCACCTGCAAAACAACACATGCCCTCCTTGCATTTGCTGGCACATCAGGCAACGGCTTATTTTCATTGCTAAAAAGTTGGCCTGATTATTTATGGCATGTTGGCGAACTAAATGTGTGCATTCCATTTTCTGCAGGGATATGAACTAGGAATTGGGTGAATAGGCTAAATATGGGTACACTTAATGCGTAGGGCTGTTGTGTGAACTTTGACGAGTGGTTTTTTTTGGCTTGCAGAAGACGCAGCAGTAACAAGCCTTCCACGTGCATCATCGTTGATAACACGGAGCAGTGTCATGGCAACATCCACGGATGGAGTCTGCAGCCGGAATGCATCCTGCAGCCAATACACACAGGCCACCATTACCACTGGTGCCACAGGTGCTGTCCTTGTTGCGTCGAATCACTCGGTTCTATGCATTAGGATGTGTTGCCTTTTCAGGTACGCAGTGCTGCATGAGGTTTCACAATGATGCAAGCTCCCAAACAGAAAAGGAATATCCAGGTTAGAATCCAGGCCTTTTCTTCTTTTATATCATTGCATTTCGAATAATTTTTTGTGCATTTGTATACATTACGTATGATGGTAATCTGAACTCATGAGGATAGTTCGTGTATGGGGAATTTATGGGGGACTAGATTAAATCAGGCCTGCCACTTCTGGGGATATATGAAACAGGGTCTGCCATTGAACACCATACCACTATTGTGGCTAGGGGGTGTTGGAAAGGCAGAATTTTTATTTTAAACTAGAAAACAACAGTTTCAAACAGTGGCTTTCAATCTTATGGTACAAAAAATGACGGGGAATCTTATGGTACCAAAAATGATTTCTGATGTTATAGATTTGGTTGTGAATGTCAGTAATGCTGTATTTTAGTTTGGTAGCCTTTTTTCACGTATCAGTAAAATAAAATCTTGCCACTTGGCAGTCATTACTTTCGGCAGAGGTACCTCGTGTCAGGTGGACTTTATCTTCTGTTTCTGTGTGGCTGTGCCATCCATATAAGGCGCATCTATCACAGTTGCTAAGGCATTGTGATTCTAAGCCCAGAAATTCGAGTTTGATCCTGGCCATGGCTGCTATTTTGTGGTTAGATGCGAAAATAGAAAACACTTGTGTCTTCATATTTCCACCGACTTTAAACATCTTCAAGCAGTAAAAAAATCCTGCACCTTTGCAACTAACCACAATGATGGTTGACTGTGAAGGTTTCTTCATGTGAAATAAAAGGCAAATGGTCAAAGTCAAAGCTCCTACAATCAAAAGTCCAAACTGAAATACCAATCAAAGTGAAAGCTCACCTGAAAGTTCAAACCGTCTGCGACCCAAAGTCCAAACTTAAACAACCAAGAAATTCCTTATGAGAGAGCATTGTGTTCAACAATTGTCATCATAACACTGAGGAATCCAGAATTCTTTTTTAGGCGCTTCCATGCATCATCAGAAAAGTTTGGCTTTTTTGCAATGGGTTGTGGTCTGAGTTTGGTCTGTATCTTGCGGACGGTTTAGACTTTGACTTGTTGAGCTTTGACTTTAAATCGCATGCAGTTTGGACTCTTGATGGATAGCAGCAGCCTTGACGCTGACCCTTCGCCATTTTATTTTGATTGAAGAAATCCTCGCGTCCAACAATTATCGTCTTTAGACTGGGGGCACGATTTATTGCTAGAGAAAGCTGGCTTTTCTTCAGTGGGTTGTTGCCTGAGTTTGGACCGACTTGTTGTGTTTTGACTGATTTGCATGCAGTTTGGACTTGATCAAAGTGGCTTTGACTGTGAGCCTTTGCCATTTGATTTTTCACAAAGGTTTCTGTTCCACGACTGTCGTCGCTAGGCGGGAAGGTGCATAATTTATCATCAGAGAAGGTTAGCCTTCCTGCAGCTGGTTGTCATTCAGTGGCTTTGCTTGTTGTTACAGTGGCTTTGCCTTTGATCGTTTGCCATTTGATTTCGCTCAAAGAAAGTTTCGCATTAAAGCATTGTCGTCAGGTGGAGGGGTGCATGATTTTTCTGTCCAAATTTGCCCATACATGTACCCCTCTCCAGATCCAAACTGATTCGGCCGTGTCGGAATGGAGCAATCGGATAGATACTGGCTTCATAACGTGAGAGACCTTGATTTCATTCCAACCAGAGAATTGTGTTTTTCTTGAGGTTCTTCAACGATCATCATCATTGTCAGTGAACGTTGGATTTTCAGTGTGTTATACCTAAACACATGGACAAAACCCTCAACAAAGAAAGAATAGTAGCAAGAACAAGTTTTCTAAAAAGAAAGTTCGGAAATCATGTAAGCACCGTCTACACTGACGCAAGTAAGGGGCCACAAGGCTCTTTCATTGCAGCAGTTGTGCACTTCAAAGGCTCCCCCATAGACTACACCTCGCTTAGAAGACAGGACACTGACGAAGACGAAACCACTGCTATTTTGAGGGCTATCAGATGGGGACAAGGAAACGCCAGGAGCTTAAACATCCTCATGAATTCGACAGAGAGAGAGAGAGAGAAACAACTTTCGCTGAGCCCATTTCAGGTGACGCTCGCAGGCGTCAGAAGGGGTGGAACCCTAGTCAAGATTCCCATATGAGTCCAATAGCTCCTGGCCCCTGGATGCGAGCTCTTGCTGCGTCGACAGGTCGGCGCTGGACATCAAGATCTCCCATCGCTCGGGTAGGGGGGGAAGGGGAAGGGGGAGGGAAGGTAGAGGATTCTTGAGCTCAGTACACTCCGCCAGTATGTGCGGCAGGGTGCCTTCCGTTTTTTTGCAGAACGGGCAGATGGGGTCGTGTTCTGCCGGGAACATCTTGTTCAATAAAGCTGGGTGCGCCAGTGACCCCGCTTGTGCGCGGCGCACTATTGTTTGTTGCTTGCGGTCGAGTTGCTGGTGCGGCACGGGAAGCCTGCACCTGGCGCTCCTGTACAGCGTGGTAATATCGCGGTAGCTCGTGACTGGGTGCGGTAGCTCCGACTCGTCCTCGGCCCGGTCTGCTAGTTCGCGGGCGTAGTGGTCGGCGAGGGCGTTGCCTTCCACTGTCGAGTGTGCCGGAACCCACACAAGCTCTACGTCTCGTCCCGGTGGGCTGCGCTTTGCGAGAATTGCCATGGCCGCGAGGGAGACGATCCCCTTGCGGTAGTTGCCGTAAGCCGTCTTGGAATCAGTGACGATCGTATGCACGTCTCCGTGCGTGAGGGCGAGAGCGATGGCCATCTCTTCTGCTTGGCTGGCATCTGTCGTCCGTAGCGACGCGCTGGTCACCAACTTGTCGATGGTCGTGACGGCGGCCACTGCTTTGCTGCTGTGCTGGGGAAGTGAGGCGTCCACGTAGAGGACCCGGGGGTCTGCTTCCAGCTGTCGGGCGAGTGCCTGTGCCCGCGCGGCACGCCTCTCGTCGTTCCTGCCGGCCTGCATATTGCGCGGCAGGGGCTTGGTCTTGAGCGCTTCCCTCCACGGCGGAGGTAGAGGGTGCTTGGGTATCTGTGGTTCGATGGGCCAACCAATCTTCCGAAGGACTGCTCGGCCGTGCTCAGTCTGGCTCAGTCGCACTCTCTGGTTGGAACGATGAGCCTCTATGAGCTCGTCTACCGTATTATGTGCCCCCATGTCCAGCAGCTTCTGCGTAGACGAGTACTGGGGCAGGCCCATAGCCGTCTTGGTGGCTTTCCTTATGATCGTGTCTAGCGTGTTCCTGTTCGCCTTCGTTAGTTGGAGGCATGGGGCCGAGTAGGTGATGCGAGACACGATGAACGCTCTGACCAGGCGGAAGGCGTCGTCTTCTTTAAGTCCTCTGTTCCGGTTCGCAACGCGTCGGATCATTCCGGTGACCTGTTCGGAGGCCATCTTGATCTTAGCAATGGCCGCTGTCGCCTTGCCGTCTCGTTGTAGCAAGAGACCGAGGATGCGCAGCTGCTGCGTGGGCTTGACGTCTACGCCGTCGATGGTAACGACCACATTCGGCTCGGCATCGTTCTTGCGTCTTCTGGGCTGCACGATGAGGAGCTCCGACTTCTGGGGTGCGCAGCACAACCCGCAGGTCTTGGCGTATTCCTGGACCGTCGTTGCCGCCCTCTGCAGGACCTCCTCCGTCCAGGCTTCCGATCCCGCGCGACTCGTCCACACCGTAATGTCGTCGGCGTAGAACGCGTGGTCCACGCCGTCGATCTGTTTGAGTAGACTTGGCAGCGGGAGGAGGGCCAGGTTGAATAGCAGGGGCGACAGGACGGAACCTTGTGGGGTGCCGCAGTCTCCCAGTTCTATCGGGTCCGACTTCTCTCCTGCAATCTGTATGACCGCCATGCGCTTGCTCAGGAAATCCTTAACGTAGCCGAACGTGCGTTGGCCACATCCCGTCTTCTTGAGGTTACCGAGAACGCTCGCGTGGGACACGTTGTCAAATGCCCCCTTTAAGTCGAGGGCCAGTATCCCGCGCGGCGAGCTCCGAGTGGCTTTCTTCATCACGAGCTCCTGCAGTTGCACCAGGACGTCATGCGTGCCGAGGTGCTGCCGGAAGCCGTACATCGTTTCGGGCATTTGGTTGGTCTCTTCTAGGTAGTTTTGGAGTCTACGGAGCACCATGCGCTTCATTACCTTCCCTACGCACGACGTGAGGGAGATGGGTCGCATGTTCTCGATTGTGAGGGCTTTGCCCGGCTTGGGGATGAACCGCACTTGCGCCTCTTTCCATTCCATGGGCAGCAGGGAGGTCTCCCAGGTCCTGTTGATGTGGCCCAGGAGCCTCTTGGCCGCCCCGTCGCTCATATTGCCGAGCAACGTGTAGGTGATCGTGTCTCCGCCAGAAGCACTGCGTCTGTTGCTATCATCGATGGCATTCCAGAGTTCCGCCAGCGTGAACGGCTCGTCGAGTTTGTCGTTCGCCGGGCCGTCGTACGTCTCGGGGATCTGGAACTTACCCCTGTCGGTCTTGAGGTAACGCGCCGTCAGGTCTGCGAGGAGCTTGCGGCCGTCTCCCTCATAGGTATTCAGAACCTTAGTGAGGTTGCGATGCGTTGCCGTCTTGCTGCCCAGCGGGTCGATCAGGTGCCTCAAAAGGCCCCAGGTCTTGTGCGTAGACAGCTTGCCCTGCAGTCCGTCGCACATACTCAACCAGTTCTCTCTGCTAAGCTTGGTGGCGTACTCTGCAATCTCTCTGTTGAGGACTGCAATACGCCGAGCTAGCTTCTTGTTTCTCCGCTGGCGCTTCCACCGCCTCGTGAGCGAATGCCGAGCCTCCCACATGTGGGCCAGCCTCGCGTCGACGAAGGGCGTCTGCACCGTCGTTGTGACCTCTTGTGTAAATTTGGTGAGTGCCATCTTCTGATCGTGCGCCCATAGAGCCATAAAAAACATCACTGCTGGGGTAGTACCGATTGGCTCAAAACACAGCATCGCAAGGGAGCTGAGCCTTGTACACAATATTTTATGGTGCCCTGCGCACGAATGCTTGGAAGAAAATGAGAGTGCTGACTCGCTTGCAAGAGGTCTTACGAACCTTAGTGACGAGGACCCCTGCTACACCTTTCCACAATAAGAAGCCCACGTAAAACGTCTTGAAAGGAGAATGCTACCCATTCCTCACGTGGCACTAAACACCCATGATGCACAAACACTGTTAACACAAACACATTCCTACACAAATCAAGGCTGGAAGTTGTGTTTCCAGACAGATTTAATGAGGACTGTTTGCAATGTAAGGAAAAGGCCCTTTTTCCACACCATATGGAACTGCCTAGTTATATGGCAAACCGAGAACGATACATCTTATTCACAAGAAACGTGGGAGGCGACTCTGGCCAGCAAGGCTTTCGAAGACCAGCGACAGCGGATTGACAGGTCCTGGGCTGGCACAAAACCTTCTGGGACCCTGGAAAGGGGCCTCCACCCAAGTTTTTCCCTTTAGTCCCTTCCCCAACCTGAATAAACGTTTACTAAACTGAACTTGGACGCTCACGGATGTATCAATGAGACATAGAAAGCCTCGCATTAAGGGGGGACACAGCTCTTGGACTCGGAAAATAGGCCCATAAATCAAGTTTTCAGTTGCCCAATTTACACGTTTCGAGCACCCTTCCACATCTGCACGCGAAGTTTCATTCGATATGCGTGGAATATTTGTTGAGTTATAGGGATTTAAAAACGCAATATCGCACCCACGGCTCTTTAAATTAAGGTCAATTTGCGGCCAAATTCGGCCGCCCGGCCCTCGGAAACTACACACTTCACCACGGCTTTGTTGGTCTCGTTCGAAAGGGTGCATTTTCAAATTTTTTTTACCGCAGAAAATGCAAACCTACCCTGTCCCCAGCGCGAACAAAACAAACACAAAAATAGGAGTGAGCACAAGCGGCTATTGGCCAGTTTTTGCACGTGACCAAAATGGCGCGTTCTGGTTGGTTCCGGGGAACTTGCTTTGAAAAACTGACCGCTAGTGTAGCCATCTTGCTTGGGAGCCGACCACGCCAACCAAGACGAGGTGATCATGCCAGGGGAACTAAAATGTTCCGCTGTCTGCATTGATACGGCAAGAAACAAGCAAAACCAAAGAAACACGATACCGATGTGACCTTGGCGCTTCCTACACCTTATCAGCAACCAGCCCCCAATGCTGACAGCGTCGCGGGCGACAGAGCTCCACCGACTCAACTTGAGGACGGCGGCCCGATTTGCGTTAACTCCAGTCGCGTAAGAATGGACTCACGACCAGTGATGACCACTGACATTGCCCAAGCGAGAGCACGTGAGAAAGCTATGCTTAAGAGGCTCAAGTCCATGCCGGCAACTACAGTCAAACCCGGTTATAGCGAACTGCAATATGCGCCACGATTAGTTCGATATATTCAATAGTTCGAAATAGCCGAACCCGCCTATAACGACTTTTTTGTTACGAGTTCACAATATGCAGGACCCCTTCCTCTCACCCCCCCTCCCGCCGCCTCTTGCCATCCCCGCATGCAGGAACGAACACAATAAAGTATGCTATTACCATACACCAAACTGTCTATTCATTGCAAAAATTAGAGCTACTTTCCGCTGTAACTATATACTTTCCCAAAACACGATCATTTTTGTTTTCACTTTCGTTTTAGGGGCGTCAACTAGCACAGCAATCTACATGATACGTCATTTGCATCAGTTGCGGTCCGCGTCCTTCAATATCGAAGCAATATTGGCAGAGCACATTGACTGCCGAAAGCGCTTCATTAAGCATGAGACTGCTTTCACTCGCGACAACCGCCGCCTCTTCAGTGCCTCCACCAGCGCCAGCAGCCGTGACATCGGTGATGGTATCAGCGTGGGAGGGGCTCACAGTGGAGGCAACGTCGTCGTCAACACTCGGGCAATCCTCGAAGGCACCCCTTCAGGACATCATCGGTAACGTTGGCTAACTCTTCTCACAGTCCATCAATGCTTCCACCTTGGTCCAGACTCGCTGACTGGGGGGGGGAGGGAGAGGGCGTTTAATCATCAGTCAGGCACGTCGGAAACAGTTGCGGAAAGTGCAGGAGGCACGTTGCTCCACGGGAGGCTCAACATTTCTATCGCAGCCAACCAATATCTCAATCGCCGCTCCGAGACCATGCATATTGGAGGTAATTTTAGGCGCGCCGAGTTCGATATATCAGATGTGAACTTCGTTATAAGGAATATGTTTCGCGTGAATTTTCGTAACTGACATTTCTTTGTTCGATATATAGCATAATTCGCTCTATCCGGGTTCGTTATAATCGGGTTTCACTGTATGCGAAAGACGGTGCCTTTCACAGACCCCGCTGGTGCGTCCTCAACGTCGGCCACAGACAAAGCGCCTTTGTACGGAATTGTGAACATCGCCATTCTAAATACACTGTTCGACGCTTTGCGTTGCAAGACATGCAATGGACGTGTAGAATTGGTGAGTGGTGAGCATAATTATGGCCCTGCCACGAAGCTGTCCGTGCGGTGTGTGAATTGCGGCGAGATCGTGGCAGAGTGGAACTCGCCGAGGGTTGACAGAGGACATACGTGCAATCCTTTTGAGGAGAACCTGCTAGCTGGTCGTGCATTGATATTGTCACAATGCCAGAGACGACTCAATTTCTTCAAGGGAAACAAGTTTATTGGAGCGAACTTGTGCTCGCATAACAACTCAAAAATACACAGGTGGCGAAGCAGCAGTCAGCAGAGTGACGTACACAAGCCAGTGTCGGCGATCTGAATACCACGGCATCTGCTCTGCAGGCTCTTACCTTTCAGCGCAAGTGTTTCTCGAACCGTCGATTTACTCCCAGAACATTGTAGATCAAAGAAAATTGTTCCACGCCAGTGACGTTAAAGCAAAACGCTTTCAGAATGAGATAACCCGTGTAGCATAACGATAAGGAAGGGAACATGCGCTTGCTTGGGGCACAGATAATACAGCCGGGCGCCGCCCGGCTGTATTATCAAATCAAATCAAATCAAATCAAATCAAAAACAAACCATAAATAAACAAACCCAATGCATGGTTCACGGCAATATCGACTGGGAACAGCCAAACAGCGATGAACGGTATCTTTGCCACAATGGGGTTATCCCGCCAAGGACTGCACAACAAGAGGCTTCAGCGGCATCTGAAAAAGACTTTTCAGCCTGCTGCCACCCGTGCAGCTGAGGCCGCAATGACTCAGTGCGCCCAAGAAGTGGCGGCAGTGTACGACGACTTGTGTTTTGGACACAAGGGTAACATTGCTGTGTGCTACGATGGCACGCGGATGATGCGGGGGCATTCTTCGTACATAGGTGTCGGCACTGTGGTGGAACTGTTCTCTGGCTATGTGCTGGACTATGTTGTTCTTTCGAACTTTTGTTTGGGCTGTGATAATGGCCCCAAGCCTGGCAGTGAGGATTATGACAAATGGAAGTCCAACCGATGCCAAAAAAACACCTCCTCCAAAGCAGGCCAAATGGAGGTGGAGACTGGGAAAATTCTGTTCGCAAGGTCCCCCCAGAAACGAAACGTGTGGTACACCACCGTCATGTGTGCTGGTGACAGCCGTACCTACAATGCTGTTCGGGGTGCAAAAGTGTACGGCTATGTCGAAGTGCAGCAAGAGGACTGCATAAATCATGTGCAGAAGCGCATGCGGACGGCGGCACGCCACTTGTTGTAAACACACAGAGGTGCAGGAAAGCAAAGCCTTGGTGGCCGGGGGAGGGTAACAGCTGACCTTGCTGACAAGCTAGCCCTGTACTATGGTCGAGCACTGAAGTCACACGAGGGTGACGTAGATGCTATGCACCGGGCAGTGACGGCTACGTACAATCACATTACATCCACTGATGGCAGCCCCAACCACACTTTCTGCCCCACAGGTGAGCAGTCTTGGTGCCGTCACAACGCCGCAAGAGCTAAAGAAGAGCCGCAGTCTAAGCGCAACTAAAACCTGCCGAGTGATGTGTGTGATGAAGTGCTGGTAGAGGAGGAAGAAGAGGGGACTGAGCGCGCAGCTGCAACGAGTGCGTGCACAAAATCGAATTTGGCCGGTGATCAGTGGACGCCTTTGACGCGCTGGGCTGGAGAGCGGGGTCCTGTCATCGTATTCGGGTGAGAACCTCGGTCGCAACCGCTGCTGGGTCCGTCAGCCGTCCGCCGCTGATCTCGACAACCCGTGGGCTGGCCTATGCAGCCTACACACTGACGCTACACAGGCAATGAGGCATGCTGTAGTGTCGGGCTCCGGATTAATTTTGACCACCTGGGGATCTGTAGCGTGTTCCGAAATTTCTAACACACAGGCGTTTTTGCTTTTTATCATCATAAAAGCGGTCGCCGCTGCCAGGAATCGCAGCCGCATCTTCGGGCTCAGCAGCATAACGCCATACCCACTGAGCCACCACAGCGGGTGCAATGAAAAACACTGGTTGAACACAAAGTAGACAGGAGAGCTGCTTTCTTGTGTAGTTTGTGTTTGTTGTGTATGTTTTGAGTTGCATGCCATACCGTAAACGGTGCAAGCACAGGGCCACTGCAGGCAATGCCATCACTAGCCCGAAACTCAACTTTAAGTCCTTTTGCACACACTTGGTTGTTCTTTTTTCTCTTGTTGCTCTGTGCCAATGGATGGGTGGCGCAAATTTTTTGCTGACATGCCCATCGATTTCTCACACAGGAATGAAAATTTGGTAAAAATAAAATTTACCGACACTGGAAATATGTTTATGTGGGGCTAGGGCACATGCTACATTTTCTGTGTGAAACGGCAGAGAAAGATGATGTAATGAGAGGAGTACAGAACAGAGCCCGTCCTGTGCACTTCTTTGTCCATCTTTCTACTCCGCTTTACACCATGAACAACCAATTCGACCAACTTTTCATTTTGTTACAACGCAAATGAATTATGTATTTTGTTTATTTAGTGCTTGCAATAAAGGTTAAGGTCAAATCAAATGGGAATCCTAATTGAGAGCAAAGAAGTTTGATATTGAAATAAATATTTGGTAGTGTGAGGAAAAGCACAAGTTCTATTCAGGTGTACTCAGTGGTGACTGGGACTTGCCACAGTGCCAGTAACCAGACATTGCTTGGAGACGGAAAAAACAAACATATAATAAAAAACAGCGCACATCGAAATACATAAGACTACAGAGTGAATCGCACCTAAATGCCAATCACAACTCAAACTCCCCGCAGGGGTACCTTGTGTGTTTAATAAGGTGACGGTAGTGGCAACACAGAGGACACCGACCCATGTGGGTTGGACCCACCCACGCCCCAGCTGTGCGTGGCTTAGCCGTGTCCAAGGAAAAGGGAATCCTGCTTGCTAAGTTGACGCTGACGTTGTTTTTAGACCTTTATTGCCCCTCTGCTGAAACAACACGCAACTTCGGCCCCTGCTTCTTTTAGAGGACACCCCCGGACTGACCCTCCCTGGTGAAATCAGCTAGTTGCCTTTTCGTATCCTTCCTCTCTCTCCTTTCTCTTTTCTGTCACCTTTCCATTCCTGTCCTGTCACGTATTCTTTTCCTGAGCTTCTTCCTTTCCCCCTCAGGCGGTAAGGGTTAACGCTGTGGTTATAATCAGCCTTGATTACACATCATGGGGTTTTAGTACGCTGTATGGTTAGCGTGACAAAGTCACGTTCCCTTGTTGGGCTCTGGTGGGCGAACAGCACCGCTGCCGAACTTTTCACTTCTCATGGATAAGACGAAAAAATTGTGACCCTGATCGCCCTCCTAAACGAGGGCTCACCAAAGTAAATGCATTGCAAAGTTCAACCAATACCACCAGTCACTGGTTCACTTACACGACTTTCCCGAAATTTCTGGTGATGCAATCTGACGACGCTCAGAAGTCCTTGAGGGAAGAGTCGCCATTGCCGTAGCCAGAGAGCTGAGCAATCTACTTGGACCGAGATACAGCGTTAAAAAATGCCGACCGGGGATCTCCTGGTGGAAGTCCAAGCAAAATTTAAGTCAGATGCCTACTGTCACTGAAAGAACTAGCAACACACAAGGCTCACGTAACTGCCCACCGCACCTTGAATACTAGGTTGGGGGTATTGTCGGACAAAGACTTGATGGATGTGTCTGAAGATGACATTCTGGAGGGGATTAAAGAGCAGACAAATGGTATTGCAGTGCGAAGAATAAAGATCCGCGGGAAAGATGAGCAAATAGTCACAACACATTTGGTCCTAACCTTCAACTCCACCACTTTACCCGCCAATGTACACCTCGGCTATCTGAATCAACGCGTCAGGCCGTATGTACCAAACCTCAGGTGTGCTTCCGCTGCCAGAGGTATGGGCACACATAGCAGTCATGCTGTGAAAAACCAACCTGTGCACTGTGTGCTAGCACCGAACATGGAAATGACGCCTGTGATGTAGATGTCAAATGTGTGAATTGAAGTGGTGAACACCCTGCATACTCCAGGAAGTGCCCATGATTCAGCCAGGAGAAAGAACTGCTAGCCATCAAGGTAAAAGATACTGTATCCTTCCAGGAGGCCAAACGACGCCTGGCTTTCGCTCAGAAAGGGTCCTTTGCTGAGGTAGCCCGTCAGGGAGCGGGGCTGCCTCAATTTCCGGCACTGGCGCAGTCCACTCAGGGGAACTGCACAGAGCCAGAGCCCCCTAAACGAGTCAAGCCAGCAGCCAAGCTCCTGGCCCCCAAAGAAAGTGATGTGGCTTCCAAACTGCCAAAAGACGGTGCAGGCTCCGCCCCTGCCACACCATCGACCTCCTCTCCTCGGGTGACGGTCGACGCACCTCAGAGAAAGGTGCCCTCAGGAAGTGGCACTGCTGCAGGTGCTGCTCTTGGGCGGCAGCGACCTGGGGACCCCTGACCCTCGACAAAAGCCAAAGGGCCAGCGAAAACCACCTGGCCCCCTATTGGTATTCACGGAACTGAAGGCAGTGCAAGAGAGGTAGGCCAGGAGATGGAGGTGTGCCCGAGTGCCTCTGGGAGCATCTCTTCATTCACACCTACTTGACCCCGAAAGCGAAAACTCTAGAGGACACCCATATGATGCAAATAGTCCAATAGAACGGCTGTGGGTTATTGCACAATACAGATGACATTCATGCAATTATACACAAATATGAACCCAAAATATTAGCCTTGCAGGACACAAATCTAAAGAAAAGGCATGACATCTTTCACAACTTTCACCTTCGAAATGACAGAAGACTGCACCCGTACCTCAGGCGGTGCGGCTTTGGCTGTGGCACCAGGCACAATTCTCAAGTCGATACAACTTAACACTACGCTGGATGCTGTTGCAGGACAAGTGTATATTAACAAGCTTGTCACTGTTGTTTCGCTGTTCTTGCCACCATCAGATTATGTCCTTACAGAAACTGAATGACCTCGTTGAACAACTTTCAGCTCGAATAATTATTATGGGAGACTTCAGTGGTCATCACTACTTGTGAGGAGGTGAAAGAATAGACAGCCGGGGAAAACTCCTTGAACAGTGGGTTACTTCCCACAGCTTAGTTGTTTACAGTAACGGAGATAAGGCGCATTTTTCTGCAGGTAATGGAAGCTTTTCTGCTCTAGACCCTTGTGTTGGGTCGCCGGACCTCCAGATGCATTATGAGTGGAGTGCTGTGAGTGATCTGTATAGAAGTGATCACTTTTCTGCCTTGCTGCACGAAGTGCAAACCCTTCCTTCTCTCAAGGGCTGTCACCTCGAAGGAAGCTCGAGAGGGCACATTGGGAAAGAATTAAGGAGTTAGTTTGCTTTGATCATTCTGACTGCAGCATGTTCATTGATGAGGCAAATACCTACATGTGCGGGGAACTTTTGACAGCTGCAAAAGTTGCGTTCCCCCAGACATCTGGACTGATTCCCAAGCAACCAAAGCCGTGGTGGACCGATGCGTGTCGCGAATCTTGCAAAAAGCAGAACAAGGCTTGTGATGTATTTAAATGGT
Source organism: Haemaphysalis longicornis (assembly GCF_048455015.1). Lineage (NCBI taxonomy): Eukaryota > Metazoa > Arthropoda > Arachnida > Ixodida > Ixodidae > Haemaphysalis > Haemaphysalis longicornis. Next base: position 34,936,924 of record NW_027526204.1, read on the forward strand.
ACCCCGCCTTAGAGAACTCTCTCATATTTAAAGCAGCCCGTGCTGCTGCATGGAAAATCAGAAAATTAGCCAAAAGTAATTCATGGGAAAGCTTTGTAAGTGCAATAATAGTTGCCATTCCCACAAAAAACGTCTTGGACCATTTGCGTAAAATTAAAGGCAACTACAAACGGTTCAGCATACCACTGTTCTCTACAGACGGTGCGTGCAACGTACTGGAAACACAAGCAGATGTTTTATGTGCCCACTTTGCAGAAGTCTCTAGTGATAAAAATTATACAAAAGAATTCCTGGCACATAAAAATAATGCTGAAAAGTTCAAGATTAAAAACAATAGCAATAACACAGACGAATATAATGAATAATTCACTTTGTATGAACTGAAACGAGCATTAGCTCAGTGCAAGGCTACCTCCTTCGGCCCCCAATTCACTATGCCTCTCTGCAGCACTTAAGTGATGGGCGTTCAGAAGTGATTTTGGAGTTCTTTAACAAAATCTGGAAACGAGGTAGGCTGGCTAAAGCATGGAAAAAGGTTATCGTAATACCATTACTGAAAGACGGCAAGCCCCCAGAGTGTCCATCAAGCTACCGACCCGTAACTTTGACCAGGTGTTTGTGCAAGACCTTTGAGATGATGTTGAATTTTAGGTTGGTTTTTAATCTTGAAAGCTGTGGTTATTTAGATAGGTTTCAATGCGGGTTTCAGCAGTTTCGGTCTACGAGTCTACGACTGACCACCTGGTGAGCCTTGAAACAAGGATACGAGATGCCTTTGTTAATAATCCGTTCTGTCTTGCCATATTTTTGATGTGGCAAATGCTTATGAGACAACCTGGCGTTATAGAATTCTCAAGGATTTAGCAGCAATGGGAATCAGAGAGGGCGAATGTTTTCATGTATTGAAGATTTTCTCCAGGAATGAACCTTCATTGTAAGACTTGGCAATACACTAACCTGTACATTCAGTCAGGAAAATGAAGTTCCTCAGGGCAGTGTACTGAGTGTGACCCTTTTTGCCATCAACATAAATTCTTTGGCAAAGGTAACTCCCCGGCAAGTCATATACTCCCTTTATGTGGACAACTTGTAGATTGCTTTTCAATCATGTAACCTATCCATCTGTGAAAGGCAGGTCTAAACTGCGGTAAATCGGTTACAACGATGGGCAGACGAAAATGGCTTTCGTTTTACTCCTGAGAACTGGGTATGTGTGTGCTTTATGCAAAAACGAGGTATGCCCTAGCCCTGATATAAAAATTAAGGATATACCCGTTCCAGTACACAGCGAGCACAAATTCTTAGGTGTCACATTTGACTCAAAATTGACATTTGGAGCTTATATAAAGAAACTCAAAATGTCTTGAGTTTGAAACATACTGAAAATTTTGTCGCACAAGTCATGGGGTGCAGACCGCACATGTATGCTAAGAATTTATGGCTCGGTGGTTCAGTCTTGTCCGGACTATGGTTGTATCGTGTATGGGTCAGCCCACCAGTCTGTACTCACCTCACTTAACCCAGTACACAATCTGGGCCTCAGACTTGCCACAGGTGCATATCGCACCTCCCCAATCGACAGTCTCTACGTCGAGTGCAATGAATGGCCCCTGGGAGTACCGTCGAGCATACTTACATGGAGTATAATTAGCCAAAACAGTACGTATAAAAGACCATCTCTGCGCTGGTGAAGCTTTTGAGAATAGGTACAAGAAAGTGTATGCAAGCAAGCCCAGCGTGGTCCGCCCTCTTGCCCTTCGTTTGGAGGAATACATGCCTTGGTATTCTTTTAAGGTACGCCAGTCAAACCTTCTGAGTTTTTCTAACGCTGTGGCCCCCTAGAACCACTAGGTCGTCGAATGGGATCTGTCATAGTTAAAATATGACAAAAAGACTGTGACAAGTGTGTGGCACCCCCCATCCCTGATATTCGTCAGCCGCTAAGTTCAGTGGCCCCACCAGGCTTGGTGGGCAACATTGTGTGGGGCCGGGCAATAAACACCGCCGAGCATGGCTGCTCGGGGGTTAGTCACCGTCACCACCAGCACGCTGCAGGTCGTCTCTCGGCTGGAGGGTACCCCTGCCCTCCCAGGTTCACGAACGCGGAGCTATATCGTGACACTGGTGACGAGGGAAGAAGCCCGCGGAGCGGCCGAAGCCACCGTGAACGCCGCCACCGGGAATGCCGAGACACCGCCCCCTGTACGGGAGGCTCGAACCGTTCGAGGGTGAAGGGTCCGCCTGGCCGGTCTACGAGAAACAAGTCGGCGTGTTTTTCCGGGCGAACGACACACCCGAGGCAAAACAGCGCGACATCTTCCTGGCCAGCTGCGGGACCCGCGTCTTCGCTCTCCTGCTCGACCTGCTCAAGCCGGCCTCGCCGCACGGGAAGTCGCTGGGTGAGCTGCTCGCGACGCTACGCTCGCACTACAGCGCGGCTCCGTCGACGCTAATTGAGCGTTTTCGCTTCAACAACCGGAGCTGCCGAGACGGAGAGACGCTCGGGCAGTTCGTCGCAGCGCTGCGAGGGTTGGCGAGCGGCTGCGCCTTCGGGGAGCAGCTCGACTCGCTGCTCCGGGACCGTTTCGTCTGCGGCATCAACGACCCCGCCATGCAGACGGCGGCAAGGCCCAGTACGCGCTGGACTTCAGGATCATCGACGGCGATGTGGGCCTGCCGCACAACTCGTTCCACACGGAGCCCCGGTCCCACAGCTGCCTGTGCGTGTACGCCAGCCAGCCGGGACTGGAGTACATTCGCGAGAGCCTCGAGAAGACCCTGCTGGCCAACCTGGAGCAGGAGGACCGGCTGCCCTTCCACGGCCTGCCCCTGGTCATGGTGTTTGCGGGCCAGGGGGACGTCATGCACGAGGAGGGCATCAACCGGGCCAAGAACCTGCAGTGCCCCTTCGTGGACGACGGCGTGAAGGCAGCGCTGGCGATGGAGGCTGCGGCCAAGGACACGGGCGAGATAGCGCGTGCGGCCGGCTCACCGTCGGCGGAGGCGGCGGTGAACAAGATGGCGGCACGGCATGGCAGGTGCGTTCGCTGCGGTGGTGACCACCCCCCTTCACAGTGCCAGTTCGCGCAAGCGGAGTTCTTTGCGTGCGGAAGAACTGGGCACATTGCTCGGGCGTGCCGAGGGGGGACGGCGGCGGATGGACGGAAGCAGCAGCCGGCGTCGAGCACATGTTCCACGCCAGCCCACGGCCAAGGAAGTCGGCGCAAGGGTAGGCGGAGGCGGCGTGCGGCAGCAGCTTCGGGTGCAGCGGCTAGGCTTCACATCATGGCCGAAGACCCGCAGATTTTCGACATGTGGCACGCGGCCACAGTGCAGCCGGCGGTGCCACCATACTGGCTGACCGTCGAAGTCTGCGAGCGCCCCATCTCCATGGAGCTGGACACAGGGGCCAGTGTGTTGGTCATGGCCGGGAAAGCCTTCAAGCGCACCTTCCCTGGCGTGGCCGTCGAGGCGTCGGGCATCATGCTGCGCAGCTACTCCGGACAGCTCGCCCAAGTCAAGGCTCAAGCCCAGGTCAGCGTCCGCCTTGGCGACAGTAAGGCCACCCTTCCCTGTACCTCACCAAGGGGCCGTCACCGACGCTGCTGGGCCGGAACTGGATCCAGGCTTTGGGCGTGCGGCTGCTGGAGTACCAGGAAGCAGTGCGTGCAGTGGAAGACGTACCGAGCCTCCTGGTGAAGTTCGATGCCCTATTCCAGCCCGAGGTGGGGACATTCACCGGCACGGCGACAAGCATTCAGGTGCCAGAGGGAGTACTGCCCCGCCCAGCCCGACTGCATGGACGGCGTCATCGAGCAGCTGTTGCACCGGCGAGAGGCCGGCACCAACGGCGGCGGGTTGCTGGGCACCAACGGCCAGCTGCTGCACCTGGTGGTTCTGGGCGCCACGGCCACCGCTCAGCAGATGGCGCAGGCTATGCGTCAGGTGCACCCGCAGGACTTCCGGCTCGGCGACAAGGCCCAGTACGCGCTGGACTTCAGGTTCATCGACGGCGACGTGGGCCATCCGCAGAACTCGTTCCACGCGGAGCCCCTGCCCCACAGCTGCCTGTGCGTGTACGCCAGCCAGCCGGGACTGGAGTACATTCGCGAGAGCCTCGAGAAGACCCTTCTAGCCAACCTGGAGCAGGAGGACCGGCTGCCCTTCCATGGCCTGCCCCTAGTCATGGTGCTTGCGGACCAGGGGGACTTCATGCGCGAGGAGGGCATAAACCGGGCCAAGAGCCTGCAGTGCCCCCTTCGTGGACGACGGCGGCGGCCTGGACCCCGTGCGGCTGGAGCAGGCGCTGTGCGCGCTGGTGGAGAGCATCGAGCGGCGGGTGGGCCGGCTGCACATCTACCAGGCGCTGCCTGTTGTCGCGGGGCCCCGGCTGGACCAGCGGCTGATGCTGTGCATGCTTTGCGGGGACCCGTACGCGCCCGAGCAGGTGCTGGTGCCCCTGCTGGCGCAGCCGGGCTGCCTGGCCACGGGCCCGCTGCGCTGCCTCAGCCTGGACTCCTTCAAGGGGTGCCAGCTACACCCATCGCTGCCAGCACAGCACCAGGGGCTGGTGCTACTTGTGCAACTGTGGCGCCACCTGCAAGTCCGGGGCCACCTGCAAAGCCGACAGCTGGTGCGAGTGTGACCCAGGCAGCACCTAATGCTGCCACAACGGCTTCGACACCTGTGCTCCGGCGGAGTGAGAGATAGCGGAGACCGCCGAACCGTTACTTGCCGGGGTGACAGGTGTGGTTTTGTGTTTGCGTAGGACAAACAAACTTGGGGGTGAGGGGTGTGACAAGTGTGTGGCGCCCCCCATCCCTGATATTCGTTGGCCGCGAAGTTCAGTGGCCCCACCAGGCTCGGTGGGCAACATTGTGTGTGTGGCCAGGCAATAAACACCGCCTAGCACGGCTGCTCGGGGGTTAGTCACCGTCACCACCAGCACGCTGCAGGTCGTCTCTCGGCTGCAGGGTACCCCTACCCTCCCAGGTTTACGAACGCGGAGCTAAATCGTGACAAAGACATTTCCACACCAAATTTTGTGCCAAGAATTTCTCGAACTTAGTACAGTAGCTATTGCCACTACTTTACTGATGGCTCAAAAACCTCCTGTCATGCAGGTTTCGTTGTTTTCTATCCACCGGTGACAGTAGCAAAGAGAATTGCTGATGAGAGTAGCGTTTTCGCTGCGGAAATTCTTGGTGTAACCTCACCTATTGAAGATGTGGTAGCGAAAGGGAGTGCGAAAAGTTGCCAATTTTACAGATAGTTTGAGTGCCATACATGCTGTAACCTCCCTTGTTCCTTCAAAAAGTGCAGCTGTAGGTGAGTTTCAGGCCATATCGGCATCCCAGAAAATGAAACTGCTGGTAAAGCAGCATATGAGACCAAGCATCTTGCAATAACCGAGGTAAAGCTTCCCTACCAGGACCTTCTAAACAGCATACGAAAGTCAATGAAGTTGTACTGGCATCCTAAATTGGATAAACAAACCAGAAATAAAATTACATCTAGTCAAACTTTACGTATCTGAATGAAAACGTAGACACGGAGATTGCTTCTTCGAGGTTATTTTGTGCCGGCTGCATATAGGTCACACTATGCTGACACATGGCTTCCTTTTGAAAAAGGAACAAGAACCCATTTGCGAGCACTGCAGAGAACTTCTTACTGTGTACATATCCTAATAAGTTGGCCATACCTAGAAGCGGCCCGCATTAGTAGAGGTTTATACACCTTTTGTATACCCTTACACCCAATGCTTTTACTTAGTGATGTAGCCATGGTACCTCCGACTAAAGGTTTTGAATTTTTTAGACACTGGTTTTTTACACCAGTTTTAGCTACTTCATCTCACGGAACGGTTTTAAAAATAATCATTTCTGTATTTATGACACCTTGAGCAAAACTTTTAACTTGCATTGATATCTTCGTACCTTGAGTTTGGCGCATTATAACCGAAAAGTTGCTGCGCCACTAAACCTCAACTTCATCATCATCACAACTCAAAGTTCAGCCAAATGTACTATAGTGATAAATTGAAATAGGAACAACGGTGCACGAGGTTTTTAGTATATGATCCGCATTCTAAGCCCGCAGCTGTGCCTGCACAGTAAGAATAAGTTACCAGACGGGTTTCCCCACCCTATGCCTGCTGTGTATATATGGCCCATCACCAGGGAGCGCAGCATGTACTGAAAGCTACGCACACCGTCGTTCATATTTCAGTGTATCACAATAGTACATAACCCTGTGAAATACCAATGCTTAAGAAAATGCAGTCCCTACTTATTGTTCAGTGTGATGCGGGGGTCTCCTCAGGGCATCGTAGGTTTGTCTAATGATGCGATGTCAGGGGTGATATGGTGCAGATGATGGCGCTGTGTGTTCCTCGGAAGTTTATAGAGAAGACACTGTTGTCCTCATAGACAATGGTCTGCTTGGTACAAGCTCACAACCAGGTGCCAGGTCGTAGCAGGCAGGAGGCAACCAGCAACGGCTGGTACATGACGGGCAGCAGGCAGCTGGTAGATCGAGGTCAGAGCACGCCAAAGCATCGCGCTCACCGAACGTCCTCCATGCACTTCTCCGGGCATTCTCCATTCCAGCCCGGCCTCCCCAGCTCCTTGCTTGTGGCCACTTTTCATTGTCCCACATCATTCTCTCGCCTGGCTTGCTGCTTCTTTTTCCTCGGCACAACCACACTGAGGGCGATCCCGTAGCCCGCATTTGCACCACGAGCAGTCTTTGGGCGTCTTCCTGCCATGTTTTAGTTGTCGTCGTCTTTGAAATGAGCACCTCGCCTCACAAACATCAGGATCTATCTTTATACCCAAAGCTGAACTGCAATGTCATAATGATGGCTTCGTGTAAGCATTCTCTCATACGGGGTTACTTAAGTACAGGGCTTTAATTTTATTCTCTAAAACTTATGTATTCTAGCCTACTAGGTGCACATAAAGCTTGCTTATTATAGCAAAAACAGATGTAAAGGTCTTTTCATAACTCCAGCAGCTCTTGCTGTGAGGCTTTTTCGCTCTCCGCTAAGATCAATGTATTTCCACAATAGGCATTCAACTGCTTACTGAGGGGCAACCTCATGGAAAAAAGCAGCTGCTGTGCAATGTTAACCGACTAATATTTGTATGCAGCTTAATGCTTAGCAGATGCTGGCGTCTTCCTGCATAGTGATGCAACTTCAAAGATGGCAACGCTTTTGTCTGGAGAAAATGTGTACTGTACATGGACTGGTTGGAAAGAAAATCGTTCAGGTATTACAAGGTTCACTAGGTTTAAATAAATAATGTGGGGCAGTAGTTTTTGCGAAGGTGCTTGGGACAAGTTGGACTTGAAACTTCTGGAGACTAGTCTTGTGAGCCTGAGGTGAAGTTTAGAGAAGTGCCTAACTTCTTGTAATATTCAATACTTTCAGCCATATGTTGTTTTACGTAAAGTTTCATCCGACTCTTGACATCTGACTCATGCCAACACGATGACATTCTTCCTTTGCGGTTCTTGATCAAAAGCCAGTTTAGCCTGTCTCAGTCTCAATTGGCAAGGAGGTGTTAGACACCGTCTTGTCAATCTGGGATGCTTCACTTGTTCATGATAGGTTTACAAGTTATGCATCTTTGCCCTGGTTGTCATGGCTATTGAATGACAGTATCTACGTAGCGCGTGTGTTCTACATAGGGGTAAAAACTTTGTGTACTCCACATGCAAAACCATATGAACAAGAGTGGAAGGGGCTTCCATGTGACTTTTTTGGAAACCAGGGAGTTTTGTTTAGGGTGCTCGTTTGTAAAGTATTTGTGCATTCATTGCAGTGAATTGTGGCCTTGTACATCACTAGCATAAATAAGGTTTGCAAATACTGCACTAGCTGTATGTCATAAAGAAAGTGAATTGTGATTTGCATAAGCTAATGAGCATTTCCAGTGATCACTCATTTCTTTTTAGTAAAAATGTCATAATTTAAATTGGTAACTACAGTGTTCCACCAGTACAATAGACTGCCGTAAGTCAAGCTATTGTCACGAAGCCAAGGACGACGCAGTTGTCTTGCAGGAGAAACAAGTTTATTGGAGCGAACTTGTGTTCCCCTAACAACTCAAAAGAATACAGAGGCGGCGAAGCAGCGGTCAACAAAGTGACTTGCGTCAGCGAGCGTCGCAGAATCGAATGCTCCGGCGTCCGCACTGCAGGCTTTTTATCTTTCGGCGCGCGTGGTTCTCGAAACGTCGATTCACATCGAGAACATAGTAGATCCAAGAAGATTATTCTGGGCTGTTCACGTTAGATCGGAATGCTCTCCCTATCACGACAGATAACACATGCGGCACAGAAAGAAAGAATGGAACACGCGCTTCCCCTGGCGCAGAGATAACACAGACCGGCGCAGCCGGGCGGTAAAAGCAAAACACAAATAAACAAACCCAATGTATGGTTCGCGGCATTACCCCCCCTCTAAGAGTGCATCGACCCGATGCTAACATAAGCGACAGTCCGAACAAATGAAAATAAAAGTTCGTCATCGTCCGTAGAAAGGTTTTAAGCGAACCACGTGGACGACTTCAGGCCGCGTGCGTCGTCGTGATGTGCCGGAGTCACCATCGGGGATCACTTCGTAGGTAAGTTGGCCAACACGTCGTAGAATCTTGTAGGGTCCAAAATACCGTCGCAGGAGCTTCTCACTGAGTCCGCGTCGTCGGATGGGAGTCCAAACCCACACACGATCCCCTGGTTGGTACTCGGCGTCTCGGCGTCGGAGGTTGTAGCGGCCCGCATCCACCAGCTGCTGGTCCGTTATACGAACTCGAGCGAGCTGGCGGGCCTCCTCCGCACGTTGAAGATATGCGTGGACGTCGGCGTTGAGGTCGTCGTCTTCTACGTGCGGAAGCATGGCGTCGAGCATCGTAGTTGGCCTTCTACCGTAGACAAGCTCGAACGGCGTCAGCTGCGTCGTCTCCTGGATAGCCGTGTTGTACGCAAACGTGACATACGGGAGCACTTCGTCCCAAGTCTTATGTTCAACGTCAACGTACATTGACAGCATATCTGCGATTGTCTTGTTCAGACGTTCTGTTAGTCCGTTCGTTTGGGGGTGGTACGCCGTCGTTCTTCGGTGATCCGTGTTGCTGTAGCGTAATACTCCTTGCATCAGCTCCGCAGTAAATGCCGTTCCGCGGTCGGTGATTAGGACTTCCGGGGCTCCATGTCGCAGCACAACTTGGCTTATAAAGAACTTTGCCACTTCTTGTGCAGTCCCCCTCGGAAGAGCGGCGGTCTCTGCGTAGCGCGTCATGTAGTCTGTCGCTACGACAATCCACTTGTTCTGTGATCGTGACGTAGGGAACGGGCCTAAAAGGTCCATTCCAATCTGTTGAAATGGTCTCGATGGGACGGCGATCGGTTGCAGAAGTCCGGCGGGTCTTGTCGGCGGCGTTTTTCGTCGTTGGCAGTCACGGCAGCTCCGGACGTAGTGGGTGACGTCAGAGGTAAGGCCGGGCCAGTAGTACCTCGCCTTGATTTTTCCAATAGTGCGCGCTGTGCCGAGATGTCCGGAAGACGGGTCGTCGTGGCACGCTTCCAAAATTTCGTCACGAAGGTCCGCGGGGATGACGAGAAGGTAATTCGCTCTTGTTGCGGTGCTGAAATTCTTCTTCACGAGGACGGAGTTTTTCAGGCTGAATGCTGGTAAGCTGCGTTTGAAGGTCCTAGGAACGGCAACGTTGCATCCCTCGAGGTACTCGATTATGACGCGTAAGTCGGGGTCGGCACGCTGCTGGGCGGCTAGGTCGCTCTCCTTCACGATCCCGAAGAACGCGCTGTCTTCGTCAGCGTCTTGTGGTGGTGGGTCGACGGGGGCGCGGGACAGGCAGTCGGCGTCGGAGTGTTTCCTGCCGGATTTATAAACGACTGTAACGTCGAACTCCTGCAGGCGCAAGCTCCACCGCGCAAGACGGCCAGAGGGGTCCTTCAAATTGGCGAGCCAACACAGCGCATGGTGGTCTGTTACAACCTTGAATGGCCTTCCATACACGTATGGGCGAAATTTTGAAATCGCCCATATAATAGCCAGGCACTCTTTCTCAGAGGCAGAATAGTTTTTCTCCTCCTTCGACAGACCCCGGCTGGCATAGGCGATTACTTTTTCGCAGCCGCTTTGCTTTTGGACAAGGACGGCACCCAAGCCTATATCACTGGCGTCCGTGTGCATTTCCGTTTCGGCATTTTCGTCGAAATGAGCGAGCACGGGCGGTCTTTGCAGGCGTTTTTGCAGCTCGCAGAATCCTTTTTCTTGGTCGTTTTCCCAGCTAAAATGGGTGCTATCTTTCGTCAAGCGCGTGAGTGGCTCTGCAATGCGTGCGAAGTTTGCGACGAAGCGCCGGTAGTATGCGCACAGCCCCAGAAATCTTCGCACGCCCTTCTTGTCTTTCGGCCTTCGGAAGTTCGCAATGGCTGAAGTTTTTGCCGGGTCAGGTAGGACTCCCGCGGCGTTGACAACGTGGCCCAAGAACTTGAGTTCCCCGTATGCGAAACGGAACTTTTCAGGCTTCAGTGTCAACCCCGACGTACGAATGGCCTCGAGTACAGACTCCAACCTTGCAAGGTGTTCGTCGAAAGTCCGGGCGAATACCACTACGTCGTCGAGGTATACGAGGCAGGTGTGCCACTTAAGGCCAGCTAGCACAGTGTCCGTGACTCTTTGAAACGTCGCTGGTGCTGTGCACAGCCCAAACGGCATCACCTTGAACTCGTATAGGCCGTCTGGGGTTATAAATGCAGTCTTCTCTCGATCTCTCTCGTCCACTTCAATTTGCCAGTAGCCGGTCTTCAGGTCCATCGATGAGAAGTACTTCGCGTGGCAGAGGTGGTCGAGGGCGTCGTCGATTCGGGGGAGGGGGTACACGTCCTTTTTCGTGATTTTGTTCAGTCGCCGGTAGTCAACACAAAACCTTAATGTGCCGTCTTTTTTCTTTACGAGTACGACGGGCGCAGCCCAGGGGCTTTTCGAGGGCTGTATAATGTCGTCGCTGAGCATGTCGTCGACTTGAGTCCGGATGGCTTCCCGTTCGTGTGAAGAGACGCGGTACGGTGACTGTCGGGTGGGTCGGGCTCCATCTTCGGTTATTATTCGGTGCTTCGCTACAGGGGTCTGACGTAGTTTTGCACTCGACGAAAAACATTCGCTATAGCGACGCAGCAAAGCCAATAACTTGTTCCGTTGTTCTTGCGGTAGCGCCGGATTCACGTCGAAAGGCTGCGGGAGCTTGAAGGTTTCAACGGGTGTGCGCTCAAAGTCGGCGACCGCGATCATGTCACTTGCTTCTTGCGCTTCTTCGAGGAATGCAATTGCCGCGCCCTTGTTTAAATGCTGGTACTCCTCGGTGAAATTCGTAACCAAAATGTGGGATTGGTGTTCCTTGAAGCGCGCAATGCCTCTTGCGACCGACACACCACGGTTGAGAAGCACCCTTTGATCGGTGTCTACGATAGCGTCGACGTCAGGAGCAGCATCTTCACAGTAGACTGCGACCATCAAGCTTGCGCGGGGTGGCAGGGTGACGTGATCATCGGCGATCCTTACAGCTGCACGGATTTCGGGGTTCGATTCCGGCGTCATGGAGTGGTCGGAGGAAAAAGTTATCGACTTCGTCTGCAGATCGATAATTGCGCCGTTGTCCGTCAAAAAGTCCATTCCGAGAATTACGTCGCGGGAGCAGTTGGGCAAAACGACGAACACCGCAGGGTACGTCGTGCCGTCTATGGTGACGCGCGATGTGCACGTTCCACTTGGCGTCACGAGGTGGCCTCCTGCTGTGCGTATGTGCGGACCGTCCCATCTGGTCATAACTTTCTTCAGTTTAGACGCAAATGGTCCGCTCAACACGGAGTAGTCGGCTCCCGTGTCTACGAGGGCGACTACATCAAAGCCGTCGATGGACACCTTGACGTCGGGTGCCGCCTTCCTCGAGTTCCGGGTGCGTCGGGGCGTCGCATCTCGGCTTGTGCGTGTTGACGGTCGGGCACTGTGCGTCGTCGTTGTCATCGTCTTCTCAGCGGACGTCTCGGTCCGGTCGGGTGCGCGTCGCGGCGTATAGCTGTCGTCGTGTACGGGAGTCTCGTCAGGTCTGGGTCGGGTCGTCGGGATGAGGGCATGTTGTGAGTCACTGTCTTCCGCGAGTCGTTGCGTCGTTGGAGTGTTTTCATTTTTCCGCGATCGTGCAACTTTACCTCCAGAAGTTGCATCTTTTAGTTTCCCCCGCGTGGGCTGGGGGACCTTCCACGTGAGAACTCAGCATTGCTACGGCGGTTCGGCGACTGGTATGGGTAGGGTGACGGCGAACGGTTGAAACGGGCTGGTCGACGGCTGGTGTTGGACAGGTACTCTTCGATCTCCGATGGGCGCTGGCCAGTTCGGGGGCGGGGTGCGTCGACGGAGAACCCTCGCAAACCGAGCCTCCTGTAGGGGCAGCGACGGTAGACGTGGTCGGCCTCTCCGCAGTGGTAGCACAGCGGACGATTGTCGGACGTTCGCCACACGTCGGTCTTCCTTGGGGCAGGGGGTTGCGCCGCAGGTGGTCGGGCCGGCGAGAGGGGACGACGGTACGGAGCCTCGTGACGATAGGGTGCAGTTGGGCGAGGGCGATGTACAGCAGCCGCGTAGGTCATGGCTTGCGGCTCGCGAGGTGCTACTGGCGTCGTTGAAGTTCCCAGCGCTTGCTGCACTTCTTCTCTAATGACGTCGGTAAGAGAAGCGACTTGTGGTTGCGGCGGCGTCGGGAGCAGTTTCCGCAGCTCCTCCCTCACTATTTCGCGGATAGTGTCGCGTAGTGAGTCGGAGTTGATAGCGCTGGCACCAAGCGTCTCCGAAACCAGCGCATTGATTGGGCGGTCGTACTGCTTCGTTCGGATTTCGAGCGTCTTCTCCATTGCGGCGGCCTCAGACGCGAATTCGGACACGGTCTTGGGGGGGTTGCGAACAAGGCACGCGAAGAGCTCTTGCTTCACACCTCGCATCAGAAACCGTAATTTCTTTTCTTCCGTCATTCCTGGGTCCGCACGGCGGAAAAGTCGCTTCATTTCCTCGACGAAGATTACGACTCCTTCGTTCGGGTGTTGCGTTCGAGTTTCCAGTAAAATCGCAGCTCGTTCTTTTCTCACCACGGTCGTGAAGGTCTTAAGGAACTCGCTTTTGAATTGCGTCCAGTCGGTCAAGGCGCTCTCGTGGTTTTCAAACCAAGTTCGGGCTGCATCCTCCAAGTAAAAGAAAACATGCCGGAAGGTTTCTTCATCGTCCCACCTGTTGAAGATCCGCACGCGCTCCAGCTTCTCCAACCATTCCTCTGGATCTTCAGCGGGGGCTCCCCGGAACGATGGCGGTTCCCGGGGCTGCTGCAGCATGATTGGCGACGTTGTTTCTTGTACCATGGTGTTGGTAGCAGCGTTCCTTTTCTTGGGCCCTTCTGGCATCAAACCGAACTCGGGCGGTAAATCTTGCAGGCGGGGGCTGGCTCTTGTTGGACTGGCTTGGCGGCTTTTCGAGGTTGTAGTGGCATGAAGGGTGCGTACCCCGCACCTCCACCAGATGTCACGAAGCCAAGGACGACGCAGTTGTCTTGCAGGAGAAACAAGTTTATTGGAGCGAACTTGTGCTCCCCTAACAACTCAAAAGAATACAGAGGCGGCGAAGCAGCGGTCAACAAAGTGACTTGCGTCAGCGAGCGTCGCAGAATCGAATGCTCCGGCGTCCGCACTGCAGGCTTTTTATCTTTCGGCGCGCGTGGTTCTCGAAACGTCGATTCACATCGAGAACATAGTAGATCCAAGAAGATTATTCTGGGCTGTTCACGTTAGATCGGAATGCTCTCCCTATCACGACAGATAACACATGCGGCACAGAAAGAAAGAATGGAACACACGCTTCCCTTGGCGCAGAGATAACACAGACCGGCGCAGCCGGGCGGTAAAAGCAAAACACAAATAAACAAACCCAATGTATGGTTCGCGGCACTATTTAGGACAAATTCATGCTTCAAAAATAACCGCATATGCTTTTGTGTAACAGAACAGTGTTACGAATACCTGGTTGAGGCGTCCTACTATATCAGTTCATTTGAAATATATGCACCACTTTAAGATTTTTTACTCCGCAGGGGCACTTGTACGTTCAACGTGTTGGTAGTGGCGACACCGCGGACCCCGAGCCCATGTGGGTTGCACCCACCCACGCTTTAGGCTGTGCGTGGCTTAGCCGTGTCCAGGGAAAAGGGGATCCTGGTGGCTGAGCCGACACCGAGGTTGTTGTGGACCTTAGGGCCCCTTGGTGGAGGCAACACGCCACTTTGGCCCTCGCTTGTTGACGGCACCCCCGGACTGACCCGGCCGAGGGGGAATCAGCCTGTCGCCCTTTCCTGTCCCCCTCTCCACTCTTTCCCTTTCCTGTCTTCTTTCTCCATTTTTTCTGTCCTCTAGTTTTTTTCTGCTTTCCGATCTCCTCTTCCAGGTGGCAAGGGTTAACCCTGTGTGAATGGCCGCCCTAGGTTTCTTTATGCAGGTTTATAGTGGCCACGTATGGCTAACGCAAGTTTGCGTTCCCGTGTTGGGCTCCGAGGTGGGTGGCCAGCATGGCTGCTGAATGTTTATTTGCTAGTTTATGGCTACGACAAAACCTCCTCATGATCGGGCTCGGAAACGAGTTCGCACGGCAGTAAGCTACCCTGTATCAAGGGTCCCATTCCAACTAAAAGAACAAAGCTTTCCAAGATTTTTTGTTATCGAATCCACCGACAGCCAGTGCCCCCTACGACAGGCCTCGCCATTCGTAGTCACTAAAGAACTGGAAGCTGTCCTCGGCGGTAAATGCAAAGCTACAAAGATGTCCCCTGGAGGTATCCTTATTGAATGCGAAAACAAAGCCCAGGCTGATGCACTGTTTGCAATGCCAAGGTTAGCAAACCTAACTCTAAAAGTATCGGCTCACGGAAGCCTAAACTCATGCCAAGGAGTGATTTCAGATCCTGACATCGCAGACCTCACGGAGGATGAAATCTTAGAGGGCCTGTAAGAGGAAAATGTCACTGCTGTCAGGTGTATCATGATCCGACGTAACGACATTGACATCCCTACTAATCACCTTGTCTTGACTTTCAACTCCACCAAGCTTCCTGAATCCCTGAAACTTGGCTTAGTAGTCCATCAAGTCCGTCCGTATATCCCAAATCCACGCCGGTGCTTTAAGTGTCAGAGGTTTGGTCACACACTGCAGATCTGTCGGGGCAAAGAGACGTGCGCCAAGTGCGCGAGTACTGATCATCACGCGAACTCCTGCGCAGCGCAGGAAGTAAAGTATGTCAATTGTGCAGGGCCACACCCTGCGTACTCACGGAAATGCCAGAAATTCCAAAATGAAAAAGAAATAATGTCTATCAAGGTAAAAGAAGGTCTGTCAATTCAAGAAGCGCCAAGACGCTTCTCTTTTGTGCAAAAAGGCACTTTCGCCGAGGTGGCGCGCCGGGGGGCCGGGCAGCCTCGGGCATCGGTAGGGCCGCAGTTTAGCTCTGCTGACCTGGCCCTTGCCCAGTCTCCCCACGTGCAGCAGCCAGCACAGCCACAGCCGACTGCACGCGCTCCGGCCCCCGAGGCTGTGCAACCACCGGCCCTCTCTCCTCTGGCTGAGGAGGCCATGGACGTTGTTCGCTCCACCTCGTCCCTTTCATTGCCCCAAAGGGGCACTGGAAGACACTCAACATCTCTCCTACCCGTGCCTTCTAAAGGTACTGGGAAGAACGCATCCAAGATCCCTGCAAGGAGTGAACCTCCTGCAAGGAAACCACCTCACAAAAAGTAAAAAAAGTAATTGTACCTCATAAAAAAAAATAAAATGCCGGTTCCCTTCATCCACTGGAACTGTAGAGGTTTAATTCACAACATTGACGACATACACAAGTTGTTAGATGAATATGAGACCCAAGTGGTGGCATTGCAGGAGACAAATTTAACCAAAAGACATGATAAAATTCTCCGCAGTATCACTTCCTCAGAAAAGACAGATAAGAGAGCACCCGCGCTTCAGGGGGTGTGGCTTTGGTTGTGGCACAGGGCACAATTCTAAAGTCAATACAATTTGACACTACACTGGAGGCCGTTGCAGCACAAGTTTATGTCAACGAACTGGTCATTCTTGTCTCACTTTATCTGCCACCATCTGATAATGTGCCATTACAGGAACCTAATGACCTTATTGAGCAACTGCCTGCACCATTTGTTATTATGGGGGACTTTAATGCCCATTACTGCCTATGGGAAGGTGACACAATCGACAGTCGGGGAAAACAAATCGAACAGTGGTTGATGAATAACAGTCTTTTTGTGTTGAATAATGGAGCCAAGACATATTTTTCTGCGGGTACGGGAAACTTTTCTGCGATAGACCTTTGTGTTGGGTCACCAGAGATCGTGATGGACTTTGAGTAGAGTCTAGTGAACGATCCACACGGAAGTTACCACTTTCTCGCCTTGTTGCGAGACGTGCAGCCACTTCCAGCCCTCCAAAACTGTCCACCCTGATGGAGGCTCGAGAGAGCAGACTGGGGAAAATTTAAGGATCTAGTCAGTTTTGAGGGAGTTGACATGAGCAGGATGTCCATGGATGAAGCAAATGCCTACATATGCGAGGAACTTGTTAAAGCTGCTAAAGTAGCCGTCCAACAATCATCTGGCCGAATCCCTAAGCAGCCAAAGCCGTGGTGGAATAATGCCTGTCGCCCCCGCACGGGGCACCTTGAGTATTCATGGTGACGGTGAGCAGCGACACCGCGGACCCCGAGCTCCCAACATAAGCCGTGTCCAACCGTGGCGACGTGTTTAAAGGTGAAGGGTAGAAGCCGTAAACGGTGGCCGTCGGAGCCTTGGTCAAGCTCCGGCCGATGGGCTCCCTGTCTGTCTACCAGGCAGGGAGCTCCGGGACCTCTTTGACTACCAGGGTAAGGTCAAAGGAGAAAGTACCCCCGTCTCCCTGCTTTTTTCTATGCCATATGGATAATTCAAAACCCCCCCCCAAACGTGATCGGCCCCCGAAAAGGGGCCGCACCGAAGTTTCTTTTCCATCCCTACCAACCATCAACACTCCGAAACCTGACAACTATCCCCGGTTTTTGGTCCTTGAATCAGTAGATAAATCGAAACCCGTCTCCTCCCAGTCTGTATTCCTTGTCTCCAAGTTCCTTGAAGGAATCATTGGCAAATCTTTCGAGGCAAAAAAACTACGAACAGGCGAAGTACTAGTTGAAGTAAAAACTCAGAAGCAGTCCGCAATCCTCCTGAAACAAACCCGCATGGCAGATCTGGAGATCAAGGTCACACCCCACCGCAGCCTCAACAGCTCTCAGGGTGTGATCTCTGAGGCAGATCTCATTTCTGAAACCGATGCCGACCTTTTGGAAGGCTTAAGGGATCAGGGCGTCACGGCTGTAAAGCGCATATTCATACGCCGCGATGACAAACAAATAGCCACTAAACACATTATCCTGACCTTCGATAGATCCATCCTTCCAGAATCTATAAATGCCGGGTATATACATTGCAATGTCCGCCCGTACATCCCGAACCCACGGCGCTGTTTCAAGTGCCAACGGTTCGGGCATGGCACAAACTCTTGCCGTGGCCGACTTACCTGCGCTAAGTGCGGTCAGCATGACCATCCCTCAGAAAATTGTTAATCCGAAACCTTCAACTGTGCCAATTGCCAGGGATCCCATGCAGCGTACTCGCGAAAATGTGAAAAGTTTAAGCAGGAGAAACAGATAATTAATGTCAAGGTAACAGAGAACATCACCTTCCCAGAGGCGCGGAAGAGGTTCGCCTCTTTCCCCCTGGGGAGGTACGCCGACGCAGCTCGCCGGGGGGCGGAGCGGCGTCTTGTTTCGGCGGGGACCCAGTACCGCGAGTCGGACTTGGTCCCGCCCCCGCCCCCCCCTGGGTTGCCTCTGGCAGCCCAACCCGCCACCGCACCGCCTGCTAAGTCAGCAGCGGCTGTGGTGGCATCCACGTCCGTTGGGGATGCTGCTGCACCCTCTGTTTCCTCCTCTCCACCGGCCCGAAGCTCATGCGAGGGCCCGGAGGAGATGGAGCTGGAGGAAACCGCAGCAGTTCCCACCTCCGCCGCACCGCCTGTGCCACCCGGGGCGCTCCTGACGCCCTCGGCGGTCGCGGCCAAAACGAAGGGCACCGCAAAGGGTGCCAGGTCCGGGGGGTCCGGTACGCCGGGTACCCCTTCCAAATCAGATGATGACTTGGATGTGGGACCCTTCCTGTCTGCTTCGCAGCGGAAGGAACGGGTCCCCCCATCTAAACCTCCAGAGGAGGTAAAGAAACCCCGTCCAAGAGTCCAAGCCCCGAAAGACCCTACATAAATAGTCACACTCCAGTAGCTCTAATACATAATAATGGGAAGACAAAATATCGTTCAATGGAACTGCAGAGGCCTTCTAAATAATCTTGACGACGTCTATGAGATTCTGCATGCTAATCAGCCAAGTGTAATGTGTGTTCAGGAAACACACCTGAATTCTAAGAACACAAATTTCTTGAATAGTTACCTGGTATACAGAAAAGACAGGGTTGGCTGCACACACTCTTCTGGCGGTGTGGCCATAATCGCCCGCAAATCCTTAGCATGCCACCCTGTCACCTTGAACACTATCCTGGAGGCTGTGGCAATTCGAACGATAATATTTAATAGGTTGATAACGGTATGCTCCATATACATTCCTCCTGATGTTTCACTTTTAAGCTCTGACTTCGAGGCGCTGGTTGACCAGCTGCCCGAACCATACATCCTGACAGGCGACCTTAATGCTCACAACACTCTTTGGGGCTCTTCTCGCACGGATGCCCGAGGTCGCCTCATAGAGAAATTCCTTACATCTTCAGGAGCATGCCTTTTCAACAGTAAACAGCCTACATACCATAACATAGGACACAACACATACTCATGTCTTGACTTGGCGATTGGCTCCGCAGTTCTCTTTCCTCTTCTCGAGTGGGGTGTGGGAACTGACCCATGTGGCAGTGACCACTTCCCCACCTCACTTACATATATAGATAAAGGGCCAAGCAGTTCATCTTCCCATAATAGGTTCAATGAAGCACGAGCTAACTGGAATACATTTACAGAGACATCCAAACTACACCACACATCCATAGGACACCTACACGTTGAAGAAGCTACCCAACTCCTCACGGCGCACATCCTCGACGCCGCCGAAAAGTCCATTCCCCACGTCTCTGGTGCCCCGCGCAACCAGCGGAGGCCGTGGTGGAATGAGGACTGTAGGCGGGCGCGAGAGGCCCAGAACAAGGCGTGGGGTATCCTTCGTCGGTACCCCACGTCGGGAAACCTCCTCTTGTTCAAACGGGCCAAGGCATTAGGAAAACGTGTGCGCCGTGAGGCAAAACGAGAGAGTTGGCGTACATTCATAACATCAATAAACTCCTACACAGACACACGGAAAGTATGGACACGTATACGCAAACTCAAAGGACAACAGACACACAGCCTGCCCCTGGTCAGTACAACAGGGGACACTCTGGAAGACCAGGCTGACACACTCGCACAACACTTTCAACACGTGTCCAGTTCAGCACACTACACGAACACTTTCCTGAAACATAAAGCCTCTTGTGAAAAGAAGTCCCTACACGACAACAACAAATCACAGACTTCGTACAACTCCCTGTTTTCACTACATGAGCTGAGGGCTGCTCTGAGTACGTGTAAACCCTCAGCTCCAGGCCCAGACAACATTACATATACAATGATACAGAACTTACACACAGACACTCTTGCAACACTTCTTCACCTTTTCAACAAGATATGGCTTTCGGGGCACATTCCGAAGTCTTGGAGGGATGCCATAGTTGTAGCATTCTTGAAAGAAGGGAAGGACCCTTGTTCTCCCGCTAGCTATCGACCCATTGCCCTGACCAGCTGCCTGTGCAAGCTTCTCGAGAAGATGATAAACAGGAGGCTCGTGTACTTTTTGGAGTATAACGGCCTTCTCGAGAGCTGCCAGGCAGGCTTCAGGGCGGGGCGATCCACGAATGATCAACTTGTGGCACTAGAGTCGTATATTAAGGATGCCTTCGTGCATAAACAGTTCTGTTTAACTGTGTTTTTCGACCTAGAAAAGGCCTATGACACCGCTTGGCGTTATGGGATCCTTACTGACCTGAAGTCATGCGGTGTTTCTGGTAATATGTTTAACACCCTTGCTAGCTATTTGTCGGAGAGAACCTTTCGCGTCAGAGTTGGTCCTGCACTGTCAAAGGTACACGTGCAAGAAAATGGCGTGCCGCAAGGCGGAGTTCTAAGCTGCTCTCTCTTCATAGTAAAAATGAACTCCCTTGGGAAGGCACTGCCGCCTACAATTTCTTACTCCATGTATGTAGATGATGTGCAGATATCTTTTAAATCATGTAATATGTCCATCTGCGAACGTCAAGTCCAGCTCGGCGTCAAGAAGCTTGCCGGCTGGGCAGACAAGAATGGTTTTAAAATTAATCCCGGAAAGAGCTCTTGTGTTGTATTCTCCAGGAAGCGTGGGGTCCACCCGGACCCAGACATCACTCTTGCGAATGTGCCAATTCCTGTGACCAAGAAGCACAAGTTTTTAGGCATTTTATTCGATGAAAAACTTACATTCATTCCTCATGTCAAACAGCTCAAATGTAAATGCCTAAAGGCAATGAATATTCTTAAGGTTCTCTCACATCAATCTTATGGGGCCGACAAACAACTCCTGCTGCGCCTGTACACAGCGTTGGTGGGGTCCCGGCTCGACTACGGCAGTGTCGTGTATGGGTCGGCGACAAAGACCGCACTGAGAATGCTCGACCCAGTGCTGCATCTTGGCCTTCGCCTCTCATGCGGCGCTTTCCGCACTAGCCCTGTCGAAAGCCTTTATGTCGAGTGCGACAAGTGGTGTCTAGGGCATCAGCGGGAGTATGTTGACCTGCTGTATGCATCTAAGATTGTGTCCCTTACCAACCATCCTTTTAATCCCATTATGAACAATACATCAAACTTGCAACTCTTTTTAAATAGGCCATCTATTTCCTTACCTTTCTCTCTCAGAGTTAGGGAGGAGGCTTCTGCACTCACGGTCCCTCTTTCAGATACGCACAAGACACCCATCCATAATTTAATTCCACCATGGCATCTACATCCTATATCATGCGACCTATCATTCACATTAGTAGAAAAAAATAGGGTACCAAGGAGTGCAATTCTGCAGCACTTCCTGTTCCTGCAGGACAAGTACAGGCGCGCAGAATTCTATAGCGACGCGTCGAAAACTGGTTTTACTGTATCTTGTGCAGCACACGGACCAAATTTTACCGTAACTAAGAAAATGAATTTTCATACCAGTATTTTCACGGCAGAAGCCTATGGCATATTACTCGTTTCAAACCACATCCTCGAACATAAGATTCCAAAGTCCATCGTCTACACAGATTCTCTAAGCGTTGTGCAGGCATTGTCATCAGGAAGGTCGTCAAAAAACTATGTAATCAATGTTCTTTTAAAGGTCATAATGACTGCATATGCTTCAGATTTAGAAATAACCATATGCTGGGTACCAGGTCACTGTGGGATCCCTGGCAATGAGACCGCTGATCAAATGGCTAGTGCTGCTGCTCTCATGACCACAGTTGACATAACAACAGTACCTTACACCGACCTAAAGACACACATCAGACGACAGCTTCGTAACACATGGCAACTACACTGGAGTCAACAAACAGACAACAAACTACACGTAACAAAACCGCAACTGGGACGCTACATAACTGACTCACACAACAGATACACTGAAGTTGCCCTGGCTAGGCTGCGGATAGGTCACACACATGCGACGCACTCCCACCTGCTCACTGGAACTTCGGGACCCACGTGTAGCAGGTGTGGAAAGGGCCTATCCGTAGTCCACATACTAATCACATGCAAGGCACTTGACACAACACGACACAAACATTTCCCTGAATTATACAGACGACACATTCCTTTGCACCCATCATACTTTTTAGCCGACGAACCCATGTTTTCTAGTCAACGTGTTTTTAAGTTTTTAGCTGAGGTAAACTTTCTGCAGCTCTTGTCATATCATGTGTAATCACCCTGGCCCTATACACCAGCCATCTCCATTGTCTTTTGTTTTGCATCACCTTTACTTTTAGTCAGATATTTTAGTATGTACGTCTCATCATAATTCAGTAACTTCTTCTTTGGCGCTCTTTGCCCATAGTCGGCCTTGCGCCAATAAAACCCAACCATCATCATCAATAATGCCTGTCGCGAAGCCCGGAAAAAGCAAAACAAGGCCTGGGGTGTGTTCTGACGGTACCCTACCATAAAAGACTGCTTGAGCTTAAGGCTGCCCGAGCTGCTACCAGAAAAATTAGAAAAGAAGCAAGAAGAAACTCGTGGCAAATCTTTGTAAGCACAATAAACACTACCACTCCCGCAAAAAAAGTCTGGGACCATGTACACAAAGTAAGAGGCATCTACAGACGGTTTACGGTACCACTTTTGGGAACGGTGGGAACGATTTGTTGCAAACGCAAGCGGATGTTTTAAGTGCCCACTTTTGAGATTTTTCTAGCGATACAAATTACACACAAGAGTTCATGAGACATAAGGCTAGTGCTGAAAAGCTCAGGATTAAAAATACTAGCAACAACACAGAAGACTATAACCAAGAATTTACATTGTACGAAATTAAAAGAGCACTAGCTCAGTGCAAGGCTACTTCTGTGGGCCCTGACCTCATTCATTGCGCTTTTCTACACCTAAATGATAGCTGCTTAAAAGTGCTTCTGAAGTTCTTTAATAAAATCTGGAAAACGGGTAGGCTGCCCAAAGCATGGAAAAAGGCTGTCGTAATTCTGTTACTGAAAGATGGCAAGCCACCCGACTGTCCATCAAGCTACCGACCCATAACGTTGACCAGTTGTCTGTGCAAGACATTTGAGCGGATAGTCAATTTTAGATTGGTCTTTGTTCTCGAACGTTCAGGTTACTTAGATAGGTTTCAATGTGGTTTTCGGAAGTTTCGGTCTACAACTGACCACCTTGTTCGGCTTGAAACAATGATACGATATGCTTTCGTTAACAACCAGTTTTGCCTTGCTGTCTTTTTTGATATGGCTAAGGCTTATGATACCACTTGGCGGTATGGAATTCTGCAGGATATGGCAGCAATGGGAATCAGAGGGCGAATGTTTTCATGTGTACGAGATTTTCTTCAAGAACAAACCTTTAATGTGAGACTGGGCAATGCAGTCTCCCGTTCTTTCATCCAGGGAAATGGAGTACCTCAGGGCAGTGTGCTCACTGTGACACTCTTCGCCATTAAAATAAATACCTTGGCAAAGGTTATTCCTCGACCGGTTATGTACTCCCTTTACATCGATGACCTGCAGATTGCCTTTTCATCATGTAACCAATCAGTCTGTGAAAGACAAATCCAGACTACGGTCAATCGGTTGCAACGATGGGCAGATAAAAACGGTTTTCGCTTTTCTCCTGAGAAGTGTGCATGTGTGTGTTTCGCGCGGAAACGAGGTATTCATGCCAAGCCTGAAATAAAAATCAGGGATATGCTCGTTCCAGTACACAGTGAGCACAAATTCTTGGGCATCATTTATGACTCCAAATTAACGTTTGGGACTCACATAAAACATTTAAAATGACCTGCATGAAGACACTTAACTTATTGAAAATTTTGTCGCACAAGTCTTGGGGGGGCCGATCGGATGTTTGCTCAGAATTTATGGCTCACTTGTATGGTCTCGTCTTGATTATTGGTTGTATTGTTTATGGGTCAGCTCGCCAATCTGTTCTCGCCTCACTCGATCCAGTGCACAACTTGGGCCTCAGACTTGCCTCAGGTGCATATCGTACGTCCCCTGGTGATAGTCTTTACGTTGAGTGCAATGAGTGGCCTCTGCAAAACCGTCGAGTACCTAAGTGGAGTATATGCAGCCAAAATAGCGTGCATAAATGCCCATCCTTGTGCCGAATAATTGTTTGAAAATAGGTACAAGAAGCTCTATGAGAACAAACCAAGATTGGTCCGCCCTCTTGCCCTCCGTTTGGAGGAGTACATGACTCTGTACTCTTTCAAGATATGCCCGCCAACTCTTCTGAGTTTATCGGATAATTTAGCCCATTGGGAGTATAGTGCTGTCAAATGTGACCTGTTGCTGGTTAAATACGACAAGAAAGCTTTTCCACACCAGTTTATGCGGCAAGAATTTCTTGCACTTAAGGATAAATACAGTAGCTATTGCCACTACTTTACTGATGGTTCAAAAACTGCTGGTCATACTGGTTATGCTTTTGTAAACTCGTCGGCGGTTACTGTAGCTGAGAGGATAGCTGATGAGGGCAGTGTCTTCACTGCAGAAGGTTTTGGTATAACCTCAGCTGTTGAAGACGTAATTGCAAATGAACTACAAAAAGTGGCGATTTTTACAGATTCCTTAGGCGCCATACATGCTTCGACATCCCTTGTCCCTTCAAAAAAATGCGGCTGTACGTATGCTTAAAAATCGACAGTGCCGCCTTACATCGGCAGGGGTTAGTGTCGTCTTTTGTTGGAAAGCAAGCCACATTGGCATTCCAGAAAATAAAACTGTCGATAGAGCACCATACGATACTAAGCATTGTGCAATATCGAAGTCCAAGGTTCCTTACCAGTACCTTCGGAACACCATACGAAAGTCCATTACAATGTACTGGCAAACTGAATGGGACAGACAGACTGAAAATAAGTTACACCTAGTGAAACGATACCTATCTGAATGGAAAAGTTGCAGACACCGAAATCGTTTTTATGAGGTTATTTTATGCCGACTGCGAATAGGTCACACTGTGCTCACACACGGCTTCCTGATCCAGAAAGAACAGAAACACGTGTGTGACCACTGTGAAGATCATGTTACTGTACTCCATGTTTTCATAAGCTGCCCACACCTTGAAGCAGCACGCATTAGACATTTTAAAGCATTATACACCTTTTGCACCCCTTTACACCCTGCGCGTTTACTTAGTGATGAACCATTGGTGGATTTTAGTAACGTTTTCAAATTTTTTGAGGACACCGGCCTTCTACACCGGTTTTAGCTATGTACATCTTTGAGTCCTTTTAAAATGTTTTTAATCTTCACAGCACCTTTAATAACATCGTTTAACCGTTGCATAACTATTCTACCCTGCGTCTGGCGCATTATAACCGAGAGGTTGCTGTGTCAAAAAACCACAACTTCTTCTTAAGATTTTTCAGCTAAGATAATCATTTGTTATCTACGTTCATGACTTTGCCATTTTTAAAGAGAAAGATTTAAGTGCCCTATTTGGCAAAAAAATCATCTGGTTGCGAGAATGGTTATGGCCATAAAGAGTAAATTAATAAAAACGTGTGATCCAATGGGACCTGAATCTCGCTGCCTGATGGGCTACCACTGTAATATCCTAGCATGTTTTCAGTGTTAGAACAAACATTTTTATCTTTAATGTTGTCCTTTTTTAGTGGACCATACCCTTCGGATATTGGCAGGGTATCAGGAGCTTTCGGGGCAATGCACTTGCTTTACAACATGTACAAAATTATGAATTGCGAATGTAAAAGTTGTAAACAGTGTGTTGTGGGAGTAGAAGAAAAAAAGCTGGGCAAATTGTTTTGCACCAAGCAACATGGAAATGAAAGTGAAGAAACGAATGCAAATGCGATGCAGCTATAAAAATGTTTTTAATAAATCCCACCCAGCTTTTACCTTCCAAGCTTCTGAGCACATCTATGTTCAATGAGGAACCCGACGCGGTGGCTCAGTGGCTAAGGCATTGCGCTGCTGAGCACGAGGTCGAGGGTTCGATTTCCGTACGCGGCGGCCACTCTTCTGATGGAGGCAAAAAGCAAAAACGCCCATGTGTACGAGATTTCGCCGCACGTTAAAGATCCCCAGGTGCTCAAAATTAATCCGGAGCCATCCACTACAGCAAGCCTCATCGCCTGCGTTGCATCGGCGCGTTAAACCCTACAATCAATCAATCAAGTTCAATGAGAAATTGTTAACACTGCATTGGGATTTAAGGCTAGATCAATAAAGGTTCCTCGAGGGCTTCAGTATAATCCTGGCATCATGAAGGTCGAGTTAGAGGCAAACGTGTATGGTGCATTCAAGTATACAGCCTGTCTAAGGATTTGTCTACGACTGGTTGCCATCAGCTACTCCTACTTTTCATTATTTCAGTCTTGGAAAAGAGCAATGCTAAAGTGTTGTGTGCCTTGGAGAAATTCCCTGCTTCAGGAGATGGTGCAGACATTGCAGCAGAAGCTGGTCCTCACACCTGCTCCTGCAAGCCACATTCTGGAAACACAGGGTAGGTTGCAACGCTGGTTTTTGTAGTGCAACAGTGTAGGGTCCAGATTTTAAACAGCGGTTTATTTGCATTTGCAAATTTCCAGTCTTTGGGAACAATGCCTGACTCAAGTGACAGTTTGTAAATAATAGCTAAATACGTTGCAATAACGTCGTGGCACCCTTCAGTACAAATGGCGATAGCCCATCTGTACCACAACCCTTAGGAATGGCCTGTTCGCGTAAGAAGCGATCTATACCATAAACATCTATAGTGATATCCATAGAGTGGGTTACATCACTAACACATGACGGTAAAGGAGCAGTTGACGTTTTTTGTGAAAAAACAGACTGGAAAAATGCATTGAATGCTTCCTCCATTTCAGCATTACCTTGCACAGTGATACCATCCACTGATAATGACTGTATAGAAATGTCATCTTTCCTGGTTTTCTTTATGTATTTCCAGAACTGTTTCAGGTTTTGCTTAAGGTCAATGTTCAACCGGCCGAAAAAATGTGTTTTTCCATTTTTATTGCAATGTTAACCTTCTTGTTAGAGTCTTTTAAAGCCTGTTCATTAAATTCGGTACTGTTACTGCAGAAACGTCTATAGGCTCGCCGGGGTTTCCTTATTACTTGCGAATTTCCACGCTGAACCAACGTTTTTGTTGTTTTTTTGCCGTTAGGTACTTCGATGGTACAAACGTTTCTGTTAGATGTTTTACTTTATCGTGAAAGATACACCAAAGCTCTTCCAAACCTTGGGATTCAGGCAGCCGAATAAATATTTCGAGGCATGATTCTAATTCTGGAGAGATAGCCTTATAGTTTCCTTTATGAAACATCAGAACTTGGCGAGGATGTTGCATTTGATTCGAAGCTCTAAGTAAGGACAATTCTGCTACAACTTCTTTGTGGTCGCTTATGCCAGGAATAACGTTTACTTTTGATATAATATTTGTGTTGTTACATAACATCAAATCCAAGATTGCGTTCTGCCTGGTAGGTTCTAAAACGTACTGGTTGAAGCCAAACGTAGACACCAATTCTTTGAACTTACGATAAAGCTGAGAAGTATTATTTGTCGAATTTCCTGCAGTCCAATCAAAGTTGGGCAGATTAAAATCGCCCCCTAAAATTGACCCGTCAGGTATCACTGATAGCGCGTCAGTAAGTTTGCCAATTGGTTCTTCACTACCATTTGGTGGGCGGTAAAATGTACCAATTACTAAAGTTTTTCCTTTAAGAAAAAAAACTCGACACCGTACGGATTCCGCATCGTCGTAAAAAAAGTGGCTGACCGTTTAGTGTACTTGATATTAAGAGAAACACTCCCCCGCCTTGTCGATGCCTGTCTTTACGATAGACAGTATATCTGAAAGGAAACATTTCTGCACTTCGCACGCTTTCGTCTAACCACGACTCCGTGCCCATAATAATTTGCGGTTCAACAGTAGCAACCAAAGACGCGAATGTGTCTACTTTATTTTTAATACAATGGCAGCTTACGAAAAGAGAGAGAGAGAGAGAAAAGTAAAGGAAAGGCAGGAATGTTAACCAGGCTATGGCCTAGTATGCTATCCTGCACGGGGGAAAGGGGAACAATGAGGAAAAAGAGGGAAACAGAACAAGAAGGGGAAAGGTGCGGACAGAGCGTGGAGTGGTGTGCCCAGCGGTAGGACACTAAAGACTTTGTCAAAAGTTCAGACAGTTCGTAGAGAGTAGTCTTGCACTACAGTCTCTTGTGCAATTCCGTCGTTTTGAGGAAACACAGGAGCGGTTTTGTCGCCTTGTCCGCAGACGACGGAGAAGGCCAGTGGCCCAGGATTATCTCCTCAGAGAACGGGCGCCGAGAGTCTAACTTTCGTAGAGTCGCAGAGAGCTGGCGGCGTTCGGTTGAAAACCGTGGACAATCGCAGAGGACATGTCGTATGGTCTCTGGTGTTCCACAGACTTCGCACGCCTCACTGGCTGCCATTCGAATCAAATAGGAGTAAGCATTTGTGAATGCGACTCCAAGCCAGATGCGACAAAGAATGGTTGCATCAGATCGTGGGAGGCCTAATGGGAGGGGGCGCTGAAGATGGGGGTCCAGGGCATGAATACGAGCGCTCGTGAACTCTTGGGTGCTCCATTTCCATAGCGTGGTCTCCCGAGCAAGTTTTCGAAAAGTCCTAGCGGCGTCCGTCCTGGATAACGGAATAGATATGGTCTCCGTTTTTTGGTGTGCCAACCGTGCGGCAGCGTCCGCACTTTCGTTTGCGACAATGCCGCAATGACTGAGAAGCCACTGAAAGGCAATGTCATGACCCGCTTGGGTGGCACGGTCGTACAATAGTCTTATCTCGGCTAGCAGCTGTTCATGAGGTCCACGGCACATTGCTGACTGGAGCGATTGAAGCGCAGGTTTTGAGTCGCAGAAGATCGCCCATCTTCGGCATGAAGTTTGTTCAACGGTAAGAAGGGCACAACGGATGGCGGCAAGTTCTGCAGCCGTGGAAGTGGTGAGATGGGCTATTTTAATCGTGTGGACATGGACATTCGTGGTATAAGGACGGCGCCGGCAGAACTAGATGTTGTTACAGAGCCATCGGTGTAAATATGGGTTCAGTCACTGTATCTCTCGTGTAAATAAATGAGACTTAGCTGTTGTACTGCCAGCGTTGGAAGATCTCGCTTCTTTGTTAAGCCTGGGATAGTGAGGCATGCTCGAGGCTGCGTCCTACACCAAAGTGGGAGTGGCGCCCTCATCGCAGGTGTGTAGTTGGATGGCATGGTGGTCATGTTGGAAGATACAACCTTTGCGAAAGACGCATGGGGGCGTTTAGATGGTAGACTAGCAAGGTGATGATCCGGCAGCCTGGTTAGGTGCCTAATATGCGCCCTGAGTGTTTCAATTGTCAGGTAAGTGGGTAAGGGGTGATCACGAGCCACAGCAATGGTTGCAGCTGTTGAGGTGCACCGTGGTAGGCCAAGGCAAGTTCGGAGGGCCTGCGCTTGTATGCCTTGCAGTTGCTGAATATTGGAACGGCACGTACCCGAAAGTACAGGCAGGCTGTACCGTAGGGAGCCCAAGAATAGTGCGTTGTACAGCTGAAACATTGACTTCATAGATGCTCCCCACGTCTTGCCGCCGATGAACTGGAGAATGTGGGCCACTGCAGACAGCCTCTTGTTCAAAAAACGAACATGGGGGCTCCAAGAAAGGTCTCTGTCGACGACCACGCCGAGAAACTTGTGATTCTTCACATTAGATACCCTTTCGCCATTAACTGTCAAAGGGTATGCGTACAAAGGCTTCCGTGAGAACGCAAGCACTGCGCATTTGCTAGAAGACACTTCCAACCCTTGCTTGTGCATATAGGTGTTTGTCAAATCTGCAGCCTTTTGTAGGCGCGCGCGCAAGTGCCGTCGAGTCAGTCCATCTGCCCAGATGCAAATATCATCCACGTAAATCGACAGATGAATCGTTCTTGGGAGGGAGCTTGCGAGTCCGATGAGAGTCAGGTTGAAGAACGTGGGGCTCAAGACGCCTCCCTGGGGGACACCGCGTTGGGTGTAGTGTATTGACGTTGGGCCATCTTGAGTCATTACAAAGAATGACCTCCCCGAGAGGTAGCTTCGCACCCACTGGCAGACGCGGCCGCCAAGCCCCACTGCCTGCAGCACTGTAAGGATGGCATCATGCTCCACGTTGTCATACGCTCCTTTCACCTCCAGAAAGAGTGCAGCGCACATGCGCTTGATGCGTCTCTGCTGCTGCACAAGGGTCACCAGGTCGATAACGCAGTCGATAGAAGAATGGCCACGACGGAAACCAGCCATGACTCTAGGGTAGACGTTGTAGTGTTCCAGGAACCACGCCAGGCGTGCAAGGATAACTCGCTCCATAAGCTTGCCAACGCAACTGACAAGTGCTGTGGGTCGGTATGCCGCTGGGTACAGCAGAGATTTTCCAGGTTTCAGGAGCGGAACAAAACGGCTAGACCTCCATTTTTCAGGGTCTATGCCATCACGATATAGGTCGTTGAAGTAGTTCAAAAGGGCGTGCCGGGCGCCTTTGCCAAGGTGACAGAGGGCAGCATAGGTGACTCCATCAGGCCCAGGCGATGACGATCGGGTGCAGAGAGCCAATGCCGTCTCGAGCTCTTCCATTAAAAACGGCACGTCCATCCGAGAATCTCGCGAAGCGGGAATGTCAGTGGCAAGTGATGAACCAGCAGGACCTGTTCCACTGGCGATCCGAACGCAGAAGTCCTCTGCTACTTCGAGCTCCCCGCGTTTCTGGTGAAGAGCCAGAGCCTCGAATGGAGAGCGCTGTTGCACGGGGGTCATTAGCCCTCGTACAGTTCTTCATATTCCAGAGAAAGACTTCCGAGGGTCGAGTGATTCGCAAAAGGACTTCCAACGCTGCGCTTGCACTTGGATAATGCGGCGTTGGATCTTCTTCTGCGTCCTTCTCGCATCTCCTAAATCTTGGAGAGACTTCGTACGTCTGTATCTTCGTTGGGCACCCCAGTGGACAGCTCTAAGGCGTTCCAGCTCTATGTCGAACTCTGTGATTTTAGGAGACAGCCGGACGAAACATTTGCAAGCAACTAGCGTGCTTCCAATGGCAGACTCCAGATCTCCAGGCTCGTCGCCCCCGCAAAAATCTTCCATCTTGGATTGAAATTGTGACTAATTGGTCAACCGAATAACGTTGGGGTCGAAGCGACTTTGTAGACCATGAATCTTCAAATAAGTCGGAATATGCTCGCTTCCATGGGTTTCTATGTCTGGAAACCATTGTGTAAGGCCGGATAAGCATTGCGACACAAACGTTAGGTCCAAGCAACTGCCGTAGTTCGTGCCACGTAAAAAGGTAGGACTTCCATCGCTCAGTAAGCACAGGCCATGGTCTGAGGAAAAGGACACCAGGCTCCGGCCTTTGCTGTTAATGCCTGAGCTTCCCCAAAGCAAATGGTGTGCATTAAAATCCCCCGTAATGACCCATGGACCAGTCGTTGGGCTTAGTATGCCCTCCAGCCTCTTGCGATCAAAACGAGATGTTGGGTGTATGTAAGCACCCACGAGTGTGAAGGTGAGCTTGCGTTTCCTGATGGTCAGGCAGACGTACTCGTTACCATTGTTAGGCTGTACGGGATGGTGCACGTAGGTGAGCTCACGTCTGACGAAAACCGCGACCTTGCTGGGCTCCCGGAATGTGGCTGATTGAAAAAGTTCATAACCTGATAGCCTAATAGGTTTATATAGTTTCGGCTCACAGATGACGAGGATGGGGATTGACTTCGTTAACACAAATTGCCGGAGATCAGAAATGTGTGGCAGCAGACCTCTTTTGTTCCACTGAAATATGGAAGCGTTCTTGACATCCGCACTGAACGAAGGGCGCACATTGGCCATTGCACTTGCTCACCCAAAGGTTGCGAGTACTGGCTCCAGGGCCTCCAGTACTTGTAGCGCACTCAACGCTGATGGAGTGTTTATGTTAGTCAGTAACGTGCGGATGGCATTAATGAGGGACCTCAAGACCGCTACGACTTGCATATGTGGGCCTGACGCCGGGGCGGGAGATCGCATGACTGTCTTCTGCCCTGAGCGTTGGGGCTCAGTCGGAGGTACAATCGGGGGCAGTTGGGGCCACGTGTCAACCGACGTGGGTTGAGACTCCTTCCGATGCCTGCTCGGCGACTCCTGCTGGACCGGGGGTGGCGGAGGCGGCGGAAGCGGGCGCCGCGGTGGTAGCGGTGGGGGAAGTGTTTGTTGCTCTGGTGGAGGATCCGCTTGCATACAGGCGTTGGGTGTAAAATGGTCAGGCTTCTTTGAAGGCCTCCGGCGTCGAGATCGGTGGCGCTGCCACTGTCGTACCATCGCAGCAGCCTCCTTGTGCGTGGAGTGATCCCTCACCATCTGTTTCAAGACAGCGACCTCCCTCTTCATGCGTGGGCACTTTTTCGCAAGTCTTACCGCTCCGCATCTTATCTTTTGGGCACACAGCCCGTCATTCGCTTCCTGTTGACAGCGTGGTCGACTTAGGTTTTCGTACAGGCACCGGTTCATTTTTTGCACTGTCCCAGATAAAACTTTCGCGTGAATGACCAGCTTGTCGTAGTTAAGGTAGACGCAGCTGTCTTTATTCTGCTTCATATCTTTCGCGTAGTTCAGAGCTTCCACCTTTTTTCCTGTACTGCTTGGCTAAAGTCCTCGGAAACACTGTAATCGGTGCCTTTAAACTTGGTGGCATTTTGCGTCACTCTTTCTCGCATTTTCCAGCTAGAAAAGCATGTCACAATAGGCCGAGTCTTTCCATTTTTATACGCCCCTATGCAGTGCGCCCGCTCTATGAAAATATCTTTCAGACCGAGTACATCTTTGCAAACATCGCTCACCAATTTTTCGGACGTTTCCCATGTGTTCTTTACAGTTACGTCTGGCACTCCAAAAAACACCAAGTTTGAACAGCGACCTCGGTTTTTAAAGTCGTCTAACTTGGGCATCATCGCCTTTTCTCTTTGCTCAGTGCGTGTAATTCAATCTTCAGTAACCTCATCCCTCGAAATACTGCCATGAAGTTGATTTTCTAGATCTTTTTGTTTCAATTCTATATTCTCCAGCTTAGCCAGGATTTGTACCTGTCCAGCATGCATATCGTGAAGCATCTTTTCTATTCTTGATATTTGTTCTTGTTCAGCCTTATTCATACGACCCTGGTTTAACTCAACATCTGACAAGAGTAGCAAACATTCCATGACAAGCAGAGAGAAGTAATTGCAAAATGACAGGGCTCCTACTGACATTTTTGCAACAAAACGCATGAAACAAGCACGAACCTCACGTCTGTCGATATGCTCCTGGAAACAACCTTTTTAAATGATGCAGTTAGTAGGCTCGAATTTCCACTTTGTAAAAGCGCACCTTCTCTTTTACTTTTCGCACAGGAAGATTAGTACAAAATTGCATTTTTTCCACACAGTTTATAATAACTCACACTAAACATTTTTACTGCAAATATTAACATGGCCAATATTATCTCTCACACACTGCAGAATGTAGAAATCTAACATCAAAGTTTTATCTTCATTTTCATAAGCGGAAAGACGCAATGTGGTTTGCCCACAAATCTTTTGTTGTCTTGTTTTAGGGCTGTCATAAATATTAAAACGTACAGTTCATACTTCAGATTTTTCAGCCCTGTGCCTTAACAGGAACATCTGTGTAAAATTTTGTTGTAATACAACAATGCTAGGTGCAAGAAAAAGTGAATAACGAATTCGGCGGATCGACAAAAATGCCAAACTAAAAGAGCAGTTTGATGCCTATTTCTTCGGTGTATGTTCATATTAACAGCGCTACCGACACAGACAGAAAGAAGAGGGCACAAACAGCGCCGTGTTCGTGCCTCCTTCTTTCTGTCTGTGTCGGTAGCGCAGACAAGTACCAACTCGCCCAGTCTTCCGTTTTAGCTTTGGTATATGCTCAGATTCTTGTTAAAACGTGATACTTGGTGGAGATATGGTTATAAATGTTCATTTTAAGGACCGTAAGTAAAAACGGTCCGCACGAGTTGCTACCTTGCGGTTTGACAGACATGAGACCGACGTCAGTCTGACCCATTTCCAAAGCAACTACTTGCTCAATTCCTGTCTCAAGGTTGTGAGAGACAGCTTTAGTCAGGGCACTTTCTTAGAATTGCATTGAATTTTGAAATTAGCAGTTGATTTACACTGGTTCCAGTGCTTGCCTTACACGGGCGGGGGAGCTTGTTGAGAATTTTGCGGTATAATAATTGCTTTAGTGGCCTATATATTTTTCTTAACAACTACCTTTGCAGTTTCCACTAACATGGGCACATAACAGCAAAGGTTTCTGGTTTCGTCTGTTTTCAGTATGAACAGGAGTGAGACGGCAGCGCATATTGCGCAGTTTTGATACAAATTTGTTTTCCTGCGCTCGGCTGCTCCAAAAGCTTATAAATTGCACAAATTGTGCCAAACTGCTCCAAAACAGTCAGAGAGCCAAGAATTTTAACGCTCCCTTCAGTTTCAGGAGAGAAAAATGCTTACAGCTGGCATAATTTTCCAGGATCTCCAAGGTGATGCTGTTTGTAAGGTTTAATTGATTAATCGTTCAATAAAAAACCCGCATAAAATTGTTCCCAAGATAGTTTTTACGAAATTCACATCTTATGTTCTGTGAGTTTTTAAAGCTTTCCCTTCAAAAACCATTGGAAAGTGCAGTAGAAAAACTATTTTGTGTACTGAGTCGACAAACTACTTGTGCGAGATGATGAAAAAACTGCAATTTTCGGAGCGCCCTATCTGTGGCACGACATTACTAATTACTGGACGCCGCCATCTTGGTGTGGTGAAGATTGGAAAACATTCCCACCGGCCGAAACAGCTGCTCGTGGTTCAGGCAGAGTGCTTTTCGCCGATTTCTACCGTGATTTTGCTTATGAGGGTGGCAGTGTTTACATTTAGTGTTTGATCGGTTGCGGGAAGTTGTACGAGGCGAAAGAAGGGAGCTCATCAAAAACAACGTGGTGCCCGCGAATTCGCCGCGGCGTGTTTTGGCCTTGAGTGTGAGGCGCGGTGCGGGTTTGAAGTGATATTTTGGACTCATTGCGGTGTTTCAAAATGCCGAGTTATTGCTGCCTTTCACAGCGAGATTGGGAGCGAGGGAATGGCACGATCAACACTGGAGGAGTGGCGGCGCAGGCATCATGTCGCCGTGTCCGTGTCCAAGCAGCGTCCGATAGCGGGACGGGCTATTATTGTACGCTATTAATAATGGTTCATCTATCTGAAGTGAAATTTAATGCCAAATGGGCCGCGGCTAAACATACCAACGTTACTCAAATTACGATCGTAGTGAATGTGCACCTTGGAGATTGAGTTGGGAGGGCTGGTGGAGTGCGACGACTGTCAACTTGGTTTGCGCAACTTTTGCCATGACCCTACACTTATGCGTAAAGCCGAGTCTGAGATTACAAAAATAACAATTTCGGAATTCACATGATATCATCGCCAAAAAAATGCCCCACAATTGTGTAGTTTTTTCAATTTGATATTTTCATCGGCCCTCCACGTTATCTATGCATGGAACCTAAGAATATAAAAATGGTTTGTATAAAGTTAGTGCAGTTCGTACCTTGTGAGACTCTTGCAGAAAAAACTTTAATAAACGGCTGTTTCAATGTTATGTACGTTCAGAACCGATGAAAAAGTGCCCCCCAGAGTTGCCAAGAATTTTGTTTTTTAAGCTCCTAACGTGACATAATAAACGTCGTTCTTCTGCTCCAAATAAAGATTCTTCTGCTCCAAAATCGAGATTTCGCTGCTCCAAAAACTGCCCCCAAATCTAATTGAGCTTTGTATGAATTGGAATTTTCTTGCCATGAGCTGTATTTTATGCTCTATTCTCAGTGATGAGTTTTCTCAATTTACAATTATGATATAATATTTCTCATGTATTCCGAGATACTGACACACTGAGTATGCTAGTGCCCAGAATGGTGTGGAATGGCACGGAATTTTAAAATATACTGTGGATTTACACTTAATGCCTTTACACGGGTGGGGGCGCTTATTCGGAATTATACGGTATAATAAATACTGTAGTGCTCGTAATGGTTCCTTCACAGCTACCTTTGCAATTACCGCTAACATGGGCACATACCAACCAAGGTTTCTGGTATCAACTGCGTGCAGTGTGAATTAGAATTTTCTTGCCATGAGCTGTGTTTTTTGCTAGACTCTTCGTGATCTGTCTTCTGAAATTACCATTAAGATATGATGTTTCTCTTGTATATTGAGATCCCGACACAGTGAGTAGGCCAGTGCACATGTACATTTCCCGTGCCTTTTCTCACTCTTGTGCAGGATTACAATTTTAGAACACAGTTTTTAAAACTACTGCTTTATTTTTCATACATGCTTGGCAGGAGTACTCAGGTGGTCCCACTTTATGCTATCTGATGTAAAAACCAATATTTTTAATAACAATGACAGTGAGTGGGTTGCAGTGAAAATACTTATGCTCTTCACTAAAGTTGTCTTCAGTAAATCTCTGCATACTAGCCACTCGGAAAAGAGCTTTGTATGCTGAAGTTAGTCTGTCTGCTGAAATTACAACTTTTTTTCTAGGTTGATGCAGAAATTAAACACTGAGTCTTTTCAAACTCATAGTGACAAATTTCACCCATATATAAATGCTTAAGAATTCAGTAATGAAGCGCTTAACAATGTTTTATTTCTTTATATGTTCGAGAAATTTCTGTTCACTTTAAAAATTGCATAGATGGTATCATTCAGAGACACTTTATTATGGATTGAATAGTCTAGTGTAGTTTTGTTTACTAAAGATGTAATAATAGAAATTAATTAGATCTTAAGTAAATGTCTTACCATCCTGTTTTTTTCAAACTGGCCAATAATAATATTTCGGGAAATACTAGAAATATATGAATTTAAAAGCTAGAGCAATTTGATTCTCCAAATAGCTTTGTACTTTTGTGATGTCTGCAGAGTAGAAGTGTTAGCATACACGCTATAGATTTTTGGGGGCAGAAAACAGGTTTGTTATACCAAGTAGTTCGCATTTGGATGCTTCGCAATTTCAGATTTTTTAAGTGGGTGTTTCCATTTTGTAGAATTTTTTTAATGGAATCCAGTTCGTAGGAAAGGTTTTTCCTGCCTTATATGTCAGCACCACAACCAAGAGACCACTCATGTGGAAGCTCATGCCTCTAGAATGGCTTTCATCTGCACAGTTTGCAAGAAAACCTTCCGTACGGGGCAGATGTTAACCACTCACATGAGAATGCATACCGGTGAGAAGCCCCATGCGTGCAGCACCTGTCAAAAGAGCTTTGCTCGAAAACACCACCTGGTTTCACATGAAAGATCACACTCCTTGGAAAGGCCCTATGTATGCAGCGCCTGCCAAAAAAGCTATACTCAATGACACCACCTGGTTGCGCATCAAAGATTGCACTCTGGTGAGAGACCATACATGTATAGCATTTGTCAGAAAAGCTTTACTCGAAGAGAGAATCTAAATATGCATGAAAGGTCTCACTCTAGTGAGAGACCTCATGTGTGTAGCATTGGTCAGAACAGGTTCACTACAAGAAAACACCTGCTTACTCCTGAAGAATTGCACTCTGGTGAGAGGCCATACGTGCGTAATATTTGACAGAAGAGCTTTGCTAGTAGCCGCTATCTGGTTGCTCATTGCAGATTGCAATCTGAAAAGAGGCCCTATGTGTGTAGCATCTGCCAGAAGAGCTTTACCCGAAAAGACCAACTAGTTATACATGAAAGATTGCACTCCTGCGAGAAACCCTTTGTGTGTGGCGTTTGGCAGAAGAGCTTTACTACAAGGAGCCACCTGGCAACTCATGAAAAATTGCACTCTGGCGGGGAACCTTATGTGTGTAATATCTGCCAGAAAAGTTTTGCTGTTAGCCCCTACTTGGTTGCTCATTGCAGATCGCACTGTGGTGAGAAGCCCTAAAGGGTGGTGGTGGTGAAAAATTTATTGCATTCATTGTGTGGTGGAAGAGCAGCCTGATTAAATGGGGTCTTCAGTCAAGAGCTTCAGTGGAATATGCTATATAGTGGGCTGGCTCGATCAGGGCCCCAGCATACACAAATTTAGAGGGTGAGAGTGTGGTTAAAATAAAGCTCGATGCAACGAGTTCCTGGATTGAACGAAGTTTTTTATGTCCCCATTGCTAGCCCCATTAAAACCCATGTTTTTACAACCTCGATGTAATGAAGGTGCTGCAGCAGTAAACCTTGATGAGCCATTGTTTTCTGCTATTTATCTAAAAAACCGCAGAAGAAATGCACTAATTTAGAGAACTTCACCCGCACCACAAACTACCATGCGTTTCCAGTATCAGTGTGGTGCCGCTTAGGTGCTAGGTCTATTTATTGACTTGCAGCAGCGTGTCTCCACTGCCATTGTTGGTGTCGGTTTTTCGGAGATGAGCTCTGCTGCCTGGAAACGAAAAGTTTCGTCTTTCCGAAGCAAGCTCACAATTTTAAATACCGCCTCCGCTGGCGAGAAATAGAACGTCCCACCCGGTACGGTACCCTAGTTATCACCCTCTCACCAATTTTGAGTGTGGGAAAAGAGAATCAAATTCATGAAAAGGTGTTCTTTCTGCATGAGTTTGGTCCTTGAAACGTTTTAAGGTGCCGAAAAGTGTCAAAAGCCAAATTGATACTTAACTTGCGTTTGTGATTACGGGTGTAAGTGACCTTGCACATTGTTTGGAGTGCCGTCTAGTGACTAAGTTCTTAGGAAAGCAGCGGTCAGAAATCACGCAGTTTCTCACAGGAAAATAAATCCTTGAAAGGTGAGCTCACTGTCTCTGATGTGTACCATTTTGTTTTCATTTCTACTTAATTCACAAGAGCTTAACTCGAAACCTGCATGCAACAAAAAATTTTGAATTTTTGTTAACTTCGTTATATCCAGGTTCAGCTGTATTATAAACTGGGCATTTGCTAGGTGGAAAGAATAGGCATTGGCAGGGTATGTTTGGAAGCAGGGATTGGACTGCGCTAAGACAAGACAAAGTGGGGAGTAACAGACATGGGAGCGAACTGCTTAGTATTGGAAAGGAAGAATATGGTTATAACAATGCACTTAAAAACCACTCCACCTACCCACTGCACGTTCCACCAATTTTTGTTGTATTTTTTCTAAACTGCGCTTTGAATTTGTTTCATTTTGAATGTTTGGTACTTTGCTCTAAATGTTTATTGTTGTAGCCAAATACTTGTCGCATTAAAGGGGTTGTGAGATCAGATTTGTTGCATGTGCATTCATTTTTTCAAACGTTTCGTATTTGTTTATGAAGCATAATGCATGCTCTCACATTCACATGTTCTCAGTGAATAATTTATTTTCGCACGATTCATGTGAGCACGGTTCGGATTCTGGGCACCGATTTGAGCAGTGACGTAACACTGTTGCAAGTACGCTCTGCCGTGTGTGTCTACCATGTGGCGCTGCGGTACGCTGCGACTTTTCTGTGGCATCTGCTCTCGCACTAATGTTAAGTGGTATTCACATGAGGGAACGTTTCAGCAGAGAAATTCGAGGGAGGTCGTTGCGTCACCGCAGGCGAACTTCTGCTCGGTCAGCTGCTTCGCTCACACGGAGAATGTGACTGTCGGATGGATATCACAGTTTGCATTCACCAAGCTCTACAGAAGAGCAGAGCTCCCACAGCACTGTCGATTCCACGTCAGCAGCAGCTTGTGCTAATTTCTCTACGTAGTCATCTCGTCAGTCGCCCAAAAAGCGGCCGTGGACATTATGCAGGTTCTGTGAGCGCTAATTGCTGCTGTGGCCAGAGAATGATGCGTGATTTATTCGATGGGGAGACACGTGCTAGGAGCAGCTGGCCAGTCTGCCTGTGGGTCCGCCTAGAGATGTCAGGCTTAACACTGCTGTGGATATTCAGTTGCCCCTCTAGTAAGCGGTGCAGACGACGATTTTTAATGCAATTCGCCGTCACATCATTACCTCCTTCCTCGTATGTGCAGCTTTGTTTGGGACTCGGGTCCCATTTAGTGCGGCGGTGACAAGCTATCGCTCGAGCTAGCCGTGCCACTTTGCGGCCGCGACCGCCGCCTGCCCAGCCACCATGTCGCTCTCTCAGTGCGCCTGTCATCTGCATGGTGCATTTTCACGTCTAGTGTAATAAAGAGCAATCAAAGTGGAGTGCCTGGAACTGCTCTAGAACTTGAGTCGCGGCCTGCTGCATCTCATTGCGTTGTCTCGGGGGAACTAAACCTAAAGGGCCCCAGAATTTACGTAGGCAGTGGTTCATAACACAACAGTAGCCAGCTAGTACTTCTTAGTGCAGCAGATGGGGCTCATACATCGGTCGCAGTTTGCTGCTGATCCGACCAAACAGGTAACTGGGGTTCACGTTGACGTCGCTCGAGTTGCTAACGTGGCTTGATGTCACTGAAACTTTATGCTGGAAATACATTGATGTCATGGTTAGTGGCGCTAGTGATGGGTACTGGTCGCTAGAACGAGCATTTATGTACTTTTTAGAAGCAAATTAAAATATATGATGAAGTTTGCTGTACCCAGCAGTTCGTGTTAAGTGTCATTGCATACAGAGGTAGCCTACAGCACGCTTTTTACAGCCTGAAACTTTGATGTGGCAACCCCTTTAAAGACCTTTTTTATGCTTAGTTCAGACTGATTTGAATTGTAATTTGAATGTTTTTGTTCTTTTGTAATAGTGTATGTGCCTTCTTTTATGTAACTGCCTGTAATGAGGACCTTTAGTGTTTTTATGAATAAAACTTTGCATATGCACTCTATCAGCAGTCCCCTCTACCCGCTTTTTGTGTCTGTGGTCAATGGAGTGCTTCTGAAAAATGTGTGCCTTACCTCAGTGCTTGCTCGTGCAATGTTAGCTTACATGCAGGTATGTTGATACTTGATGCCATAATAAACCCCGCCGACTGGTGATCACAATTCCAGATTTTTTTCCTTCCCACACTGAACATCTTGATAAACATGCTCCTAAAATGTCTCTTGTTTTGCATGCCTGTTATACAAATCGCCCACAGTTCACTACCAGGTTGTAAAAAGGGCTCCCACATTAGCCAGGTATCACACCTAATCTGACTTCTATGTTATTCGCCTACACGAGTACACGCGCAACCAGGCACACCTAATCTGACTTCTATGTTATTCGCCTACACGAGTACACGCGCAACCAGGCAGATCTCCTCAAGAAGAAAGTTTTGCTTCTTTGCTTCTGCCATAGTCGCTTAGGAACACGGTTATATGAGAAAGTTTGTAATTATCAATGAATTAAAGCGCTGTAAATACAAATACACAAGTTTCGGCAGCAGAAGTTTATTGAAAAAGGGTGGTAAGCGGTAATAGTCGCTATATGACATCTTGGCAATGACATTTGTTTTCACTTTCCGGTCCCCATCTTTGCGTTGTTGCCAATAAGCTGTTTACTAACAGGCAAAACAGGTGCTAAAACCCAGAAAACTGGTATAGCTGCCTAATACACTACAATAGAATCTGTGACATCACGAATCGGGAATGCTAAAATAGGATAGATAAAACTTGTATAAGCATATTTATGAAACAAACAGTAACGAAGATACATGTTGTTACAAGAAAAAAACCCGTCTCCACACTGGATCCGAGATGAAGGAGTGTGTCACGCAGCCGATGTCGGTGCTGTCATGGCCATGGCCACCATTATGTAATTTGATCGCTTCACTCTAAACAATCGTTCCTCATTTTTCCTGCTGCTGCGTAGCATGTTTTGGTGAAAGTGCGGGGCATCATCCCCGGCCTGCCCTTCCCCTTCACCCACTCTATGCCCCTGCTGAACATCCATCGATGCCTCCTGGATTGTGTCGGACTGCCCCAGCCCTGCTGAGACATGAACGCGCAAATCCCCAGCTTCGTGTCCCCAGCCAATGACCT
The DNA here is from genome assembly GCF_048455015.1 of Haemaphysalis longicornis. Classification (NCBI taxonomy): domain Eukaryota; kingdom Metazoa; phylum Arthropoda; class Arachnida; order Ixodida; family Ixodidae; genus Haemaphysalis; species Haemaphysalis longicornis. The sequence goes on from NW_027526204.1 coordinate 34,978,854, forward strand.
GCCGACATGACGAGCCGCGACGTGACTGGACGAAACGTTGTTCCCCTGCCCCAGTCCCCGGCACGTATCCAGTGGCTTAGGACGTTTCATGATGGCGTCGACAGAATCGCTGTTCCGGGCCTGTCTTCATCCAGCCCTACATCGCCATCGCTGGCAGAAAGACTTCACCGTGTATAGTCACATAGCAATATAAATAAAATTCAGGCTAGAAGTTTTGGCCACAGGTGTTAAAAACGACACTTTTGGGGCTACTTGAAGACGAAAATTTTCGTCGGCCTGTCCATGTTTCTTAAAAAACACAGGCAGGCAGACCACAATTTTATGGCGGGAACTCTCGACAGTTAAAGCGATCCATCCATAAAAAAATTTCTCAGAGCACATAAGTCTGGTTAAGGGTGAAAGCGTTAAGACTTCATCTGCGATACTTCTAAAGAGCTTGTGTGCTACTACGTCATGTTTGCATATGTGAGTTTAAAGACAACACCTTTGTAGCAGCATGAAGTTTCTGGCGCATTTTGTTTATGTCGCTGCATTACAATCTTCCCCATGGTTAGGCCGTACCCAGAAGCACAATATCAGAGTGGCCAGGGCAAAAGACAATGTTTATTGCCCTGCTTAGACTTCACAAGAACAAAAGGTAAGAGCGAAAGGAAGCTGACAGGCACAGTAGCGCCTCTGCAGCAGAGCTGACGAAGCAGTCCATAACATTTCTCTTTCTATAGACTGTATTTTATTTATTCGTTTATTCACATCGCCGAACTGGCATTACAATGGAGGGGTACATACAAAGAAAGCACAATGCAAACAAACAAAGAGTAACACATAAAAATTACAATGCAAGCAAAAAACAGTAACAACATCCAATTTACACTAATGCATACGCTCACACATTTTCACAAAGCCTTCACAAAAAGCTTCATTATCAACTCTGACTGTTGCAGACGGCACGGCATTCCATTCCCGGATAGTCTTGGGAAAGAAAGATAACCTAAACAACTCAATATTCCAGCTGCGATTTTGTCGTACTTTATGGTTCTGGTCGTGTTGCTGCGATATGTAGTGCGGTGAAAGTAAGTACCGTATTTTCCGGTCTATAAGTCGCACCTTTGTAGAAGTCGCACTCCCCTCAAAAGGACAGTTTTTCCGAAAAAAAGCGTATATAAGTCGCACCGGTGTATAAGACGCACCGGTGTACAAGACGCACTTGTTAATTAGGTAAAGTCAGTGAATCTAATGGTTAGAAAGAGCGGCGAAAGTATATGGTTCCGGCGGCCACCGCCTATCAACGCTTCGCCCGTTAAAGAGGGCTGGACACGTGCATATACTGTCCGAAGTCTAGACAGAACTAACTTCTCAAAAATGGTTTATTGATACACACATGGTGTGTACAGACAGCATTTAGACAAAACCATCGAAGTCTTCTCCCTCCGACTCGTTAACAAACAATTGAGCAACTTCAAGTGGGAGTTCCGCCGGCACATCGCTGTTTTCCTCCGACCTACTGATGTCTTCTTCCTCAACATCGTCACCCCCCCGCGGAACGGACCACTCCGGCCTTTGCGAACCCGGCTACAACTGTTTTTGTAGAAATGGAGTCCCAAGAGTCTGAGACCCATTTGGCCACCTCTCCAAACGTTGCTGTCTCTTGGGTGCCGTCGTAAATCAGCGAAATATAGGGGTCATGGCGGATGAAAGTAACACGACCGGAATTGGCGCGAAAATTGAAACTAATCAGCAAACTGTCGTTTTAAAAATTAGCGGCACGTTTACCTCCCTCGGAGTTACTCTTTGTAATAATTTGAAATATGCATTTTATTTTTGCAACCCAGTTTGATATTACTTTGAATTTATTCTGAAGTGTAGTTACTGCGCATGGCAGAAAGTGGCGCGTGGTTGCGCAGGCCATTATCATTGTTTTTGACTAGCTAAAGCTGCAAATTCTTCGGTTTACAGTCCCGAAGCGACATATGGGCTATGACAAACATCGTAGCGGTGGGCTTCAGATTCATTTAGGCCATATGAGCTGTGTTTCTTATTGTGCGCTGCCCACGCGCGGCCACCGCGAACCGGATTTATTCCATACATAAGTGGCACTGGTGGATAAGACGCACCAACGAAAATTTCAGAAAAAACCGCGACCTATACACCAGAAAATACGGTACTTCTCGCAGGGTATCTTAACTTGATTGTAGCAAATAATATGAAACAACTTAACCACTACTTCTTCCTTCTTAGCAATTCCCACGCCAAGGACTCTTAAATTTGTCATACTTTGAAGGCTCGCGTAATTTCCAGAAACATAACAAGCTGCTATGTTCTTTACTTTTTTAAATTTTGTTTTATCCATTGCTGTTGGCGGGTCGCACACGGTGCATGCATATTCCAATACCATTTTGACGTAGGTTTTATATAATAGCTCTGGGAAACATTGGGAGAACTTTATGGTGTTTCTAAGCAGAAATGCCAACATACGACAGGCTTTTGAAGGTATAAAATCAACATGCAGATACCAGCACAGTGTCGGAGTAAGGAAAACACCTAGATACTTAAATTGACTAACAGTTTGCAACGAGTACCCGTCTATAGCGTAAACACGTTTCAAGGCATTTGTTTTTTCGTAAAAGGCATGTGTACAATTTTTTCAGGTTTAATGTCATGTGCCACTTGTGACACCATAGCTGAATTTTGGCAAAATCACAATGTGCCGCGCGGCTATCCTCGACACCTTTCACTTCTCGGTACACTACACAGCCGTCTGCGAATAAATGCATAGAGGTGCCAATGTTTTCCGTTATGTCATTTATATATATCAAAAACAGCCGAGGCCCTAGGACGGACCCCTGCGGGACCCCTGACGTGACACCAACGATATTCCACTCTGACCCGTTTATAATTACAAATTGAGACCTTAAATTTGTGTATTCTTCCATGCAAATAACAACTTGTTCTTTTACATTTAAAGACCACAATTTGTGTACGAGCAACGCGTGACAACCAAGTCGAAGGCTTCGTTTTGAAGTTTATAAACTCACAATCTATTACAGAGTGGCTGTCAACAATTTCGCTCATTTCATGAAGAAATTCCGTTAATTGAGTTACACATGACACCCTGGCGAAAGCCGTGCTGATTTTAATTGAGCAATGAATGAGACTCTAAATTCTTCAATATGTTTGTGTATAAAATATGCTCTAGTGTTTTACAAACAATGCTCGTCAAAGAAATTGATCTATAGTTAACAACCAAATCATGTGGACCCGATTTGTGAATCCGGACAACGCCCGCCATCTTCCAGTCATCCGGTGGGGAACATGTGGCCAACGATTTTGTAAACAATACAACCAAGAAAGGTGAAACCGATTTTGCACACAACTTTAGCATCTTTCTGGGTGATTCATGAGGACATTCAGCCTTATGGTCCTGCAATCCTTGAAGAAGGACAGTTATCCCGTGCTCATCTACTCGAATTTGCTCCATGTCGGTAATGTCCCCCACCTCTGGACCGGACAAGATGGTAAGAGCTGAACGAGGTGAGAAAACAGAGCTAAAAAATCATCAAATCAATTCGACTATTCAAGGTCGTCTACCACCAATACTCCGGAAAGTTTAAGTGAAAGAATGATATTATCTTTACCATTCCGTTTTACGTAACGCTAAAACTTCTTTGGGTTTTTCTTTAGTCTTGAGGGAAAGGAGTCAAAGAATATCTGCCTTCCTTTAGGAATTTTTACTTTCAAAACCTTAATAACAGCGTGCAACTTAGCATAAGATAATGCGTTGGTTTCTTTCTTGATCTATTATAAATCTTCTGTCTTGTAATATAAATTGAGCGAATTTCAGCATTAAACCATGGCTTACTTCTGCCACGTTGTGCAGACTGTGTCCAAGACGGCACAAATTGATCACGTACATATTCGTAACATGTTGAAATTCAAATTTAACCATTGGTCGTTCACATTGAATGTTTCGGAAAGCGCTTGAAAATCTGGAAACAAGGTGTGTAAAACTAAATCTATACCCCCTATATTTGCTCTTGCGTAGTGAAACGTATCCTGTTTCACCCAGACGAAATGCAAAGGGAAAATTTTATTACAACCCACGAGGCTGAAGCCTTTTTAAGTAGCAGTTACCTGTGTATGAAATGACAAGAGTGGAAGAATTACGGTATGTGTCAAGAACGGCGAGATGATAGTGATGACATCCAGAAATGCTTTGTTGAGTAGTCTATCATTTGTAATTATTCCAGTCTTCAGGAAAAACACATGGTACCATCAGTTGCACATTGTCAGTGAGGTCATCATTTATACTCACTTGCTCATGTTTTGTTGGCCTTTTCGACAACAGAGGGTAGATTTCTGAAATAAAATACCATTTCCGGCTCAAGACCATTTCCTTTAAATGCGTATATACAGGGTTAATTGGCATGGAGTAATACGAATCGTCAATGCCTCAGTTTGAAATGTCGAAATGCTATAAATTTCCTTCTACCAGCTAGTATTTTTACGAAACCTAAGTTTCGTAAAAATACTAGCTTTCCGAGGCCCTGGCATATGATGTCGAACACCCGAAAGGTAAACAGACGCTCTCATGAAACAATATATTCACTGACATAGGGCTGGGCAGTGTCACTTTGTCATCTTTGTGGTGCAATGTCTGGTACATCTATGTTATTTTCACATTTATCATGAAGAAATTACTGCACACCGTACTCAGTGACTGCGAATAACTGCTAACAGAGGCAGAAATGTTTGTTTGTAAATACGTGGCTGCGTAGCTTTAGTGCTCAAGTGGGCTTGAAAGATGGGGCCACGGTTTTAAAGGTTTACTCCTGTGAGTGGCGTTCGTGTGCATGTTTGTGGTTATGGGACTACTTGGAGTGGCTTCCAGATTTTGTCCAGCTGATTATGCAGGAAATAAATAATTGAAACAAAACACAATCTTTCATCTGCTTCAATTGTTCACGTACCACACATTATTCTTGCTGACTAATGTTCACAGTGTACCAATCCCAAACTGTTTGCAATTGACGGTGGCAGCCTTGAGTGTCGGAGTTTTACTACTGGTCCTGGAATTGTGTGTGCAAATCCTGGCCATAGCCACAAAATTGTAGATTTTTGTGAAATTTTGGAGCACTTTAGTGATGGGGGGGTGTCACGTCGCCGCCAAATGAAAATTGGTGAATCGGACGGGCGGTATCATTGGTCAACCCACGTGTTGGGCTTGGGAACAAGTAACATCAAGGTAAGGCCAACATCAAATTTACAGCCATGAATACCAGTCAGCCATTTTTAATGTAAAGCCAGCCCTGGTCTCACAACATTGATGTAAGTGACAAAGAAAGCAGGCTGTTGCAGCAAAAGGGAATGTTGAAGAGGAGTTAGCGGCTATATCGAGCCAACGCGAATTCTGTTGCCTGGTTTGGAAGACAATTAAAATTGTGCTGGCAGTCCCAGTTGCGGGGTCCTGGAGACGGTGCTTCTTTCGGCTAGTGAGCCAAGAATTTTGCGAGTGACCCAAGCAGCCTTGGCCAACTGCCAACCATTGGCATCGCAGCGGGTGCTGGTCGGTGGCCAATTGAGTCGGCCTGCCGGTCCTAGTCAAATGTAGGGCTGTGGTCTGTAGCCAACCAGTCGGGCTTTAGGTTGGCCGATGACATTTGGCCAAGACCCGGTTATACATTGGGCTGCGGTCTACAGCCAACCACTCGGGATTTGGTTGGCCAACGACGTTTGGCGAAGGCTGTTTTCCTTTAGTTTTTTCCGCGGCACGTCACCTGTAAGAGCGAGAAGTTAACCGAACCTCCAGCTAAGCTACACGGCCAACCACAACCGCCACAAGCATAGCCCCAAATATTCGGTAGTCTTTAGGCTTTATTTTGTTCTTTTGAAATCATTGCACGCTTGAAATACTGGCGGTGGCGGAAAGAAAAGTTTAAAAATGTATTTTTTCGCGGTTGTTGGCGAAGGCTGTTTTCCTTTAGTTTTTTCCGCGGCACGTCACCTGTAAGAGCGAGAAGTTAACCGAACCTCCAGCTAAGCTACACGGCCAACCACAACCGCCACAAGCATAGCCCGAAATATTCGGTAGTCTTTAGGCTTTATTTTTTTCTTTTGAAATCATTGCACGCTTGAAATACTGGCGGTGGCGGAAAGAAAAGTTTAAAAATGTATTTTTTCGCGGTTGTTATCCGTGCAGAATGCCAATCGATGGCGCGACTGGCATTTCCGCATCAGCAATCCCCGGTCGCGGGAGCAAGGTTTGTCCGGGTCCCTCTTTACTGCTGCTGAGGTACTTTTTCCATTCACTTTCACTTAAAATAACCGCGCATATTAATATCATATACAGCGTATTCACATGACGTCACCGTAGCGCAAAACGTATGCTGGCAACCAGGGTTGTGCAAGCGTGCTATTGCTGTGACTATTGTGTTATTGCTGTGACACGTGGTCTTTACAAGTTGGTGATGCAGGTGGTCAGGGAGCGTCTACAAGGATGGGCTGAGGCAAAGGGGGTGCTGGGGGAGCTGCAGGTGGGCTTCTTGCCCAGGAGACGCCTTGAGTACAATCTGTTTGTCCTCACACAATGTATTGAGGTTGCCCAACAGGCACGGAGCCCCCTGTACGTAGCTTTTCTTGACATATCAAAAGCCTATGACTGTGTGGACCAGCAGATCCTGTGGTCCATTTTGCAGGATTTGGGGCTTGAAAGCAATGACATTGCCCTGCTCAGAGCACTCTACTCAGGGGTGACAGCACAAGTGGAGTGGGATGGGCATGTTACAACGCCAGTGAGTGTGTCCTGTGCACTTCGCCAGGGATGCCCGCTTTCGCCGGTACTCTTTTTGCTGTATGTGGTGGGGCTGACTCAGCGACTGGAATCTTCGGGCCTGAGATACGCTCTCCAGCACCATGAGGAGGGGCAGTTGGTAGCATGGAGGTTTCCAGCACTTGTGTATGCGGACGATTTCGTTGTGCTTGCAGGCTCCCCAGGTTGCTGCAGCAGTTGTTGGACATGTGTGGCACGGAGATGACACGACTGACAGAGGCTGAGCTTTAACCAGGCGAAATGTGTGGTTATGGCGTGGGGAGTGGGTGCGGAGTGTACGCAGGTGGACTGGACACTGCAGGGAGGTACAATCAGTCTGGTGAAGTCTGTGAAGTACATCGGCGTGAGTCTCAGCGCGACGGCTGACTACCTGAATCCTCACCAGTGGGGAATGCGGCCCGCAACAAGGCGGCCCGCGACAAAGGGTGCGTCAGGCGCTGGTGCGTCAGGCGCTGTGGACCTTCAACCAGTACGATGTATTGCGGGCGCTGTGGAAGATGGTGGCGGTCCCGGGGTTGACATACGCCAATACAGTGCTATGCCTCTCAACAGGGATGAGAGAGTTCCTGGAGAGACGCCGGAGAGAAGTGGGCAGGATGGCGTTGGGGACCCACCGACAGACACCAGTGGAAGCCACCCAAGGTGAGCTGGGCTGGTCATCATTTACAGCCCGGGAGGCGGTAGCAAAGGCAGCATACGAGAATAGGCTCCTGCGCCTCTATGAAGGCGACCTAGCCTGGCAAGTGCTGGTGTACCTGAGTTTTTCGGGGCGCTCGACGAGATGGACGCGGCGGGCTGTGAAACTGCGTCGAGTTTTCGACCTGCCGATGGTCAGCCTCGCGACGGCAGCAACAGCGTGATCAAGAAAGGAGGTGCATGAGCGGGTGCAGAGCGCTGAAACCAGGAAATGGCACGAGGCATGCCAGCAGAAGTCTTCCCTAGCAGTCTACTGCAGGGAGAAAACGGAAATCCGCAGGGAGTGTCTGTACGACAACTCCAAGGGCAGCGGTTTTCTGGCGGAGGCAAGGTGTGCTGTGCTGTGCACGCGAACGTGGAGAGCGCGCTTCACAGCTAATTTGGCAAAGACCTGTGCGCTCTGCGATTCTGCGGAAGAGACGACGGAGCACGTGGTGGTAGCATGTCCGGGTATTTTTCCCATTGCCCCTAAACCGTCGCTGTCAATTGCACTTGGGTTCAGGAAGCCGGAGGAAACTCAGACTGCCGGGGACGGCAGTGGTGACAGCCCGGGTGCAGCCACGGCCACTACAAAACGGCGGTTGGAGTTTTGGTGGTAACATGTTCTTCAACGGAGTGCAACGGAGTTCTGCAACGGAGTGCAACAGAGTTCTTCATTTGGTGCGACAAAAGTGTAGCGTTCTCACATTCTTGGTTTATTTTTGTTATTATTATTTTTGGCACCGCCGCGCCACTAGGCGAGGGCGACCCGTTAAAAAGGGCATAGCCGTCATCACCATCACCATCGCCATATCAGTGACGGTGACCAAACTTGCTTGGGCGAACTGGGAGGCAGTGTCCTTATGTTAGTGTTGTTATCGTGCACGGAGTTGACAGTGACCAGACCAGTGGTGGTTGTTTGGTTGTGTTTGAACACTTATGCTTCAGTTTAGTTGCAGGCGCTTAAAAGTGCAATGAAGAAAAAGCAGCGGTGGTGGTGGCGTCGATCCGTTGCTGCTCGAGAACCTCTGAAACCGACGCTGTGCTTCTGCCTACGGTGGAAGGCTCGGACATTGCATATTACCTTGTTCACACGATTAGTTCCGTGAAGCATCAACCCTTTAAAGCCGTTAAGTCACTAGGTGACCACAACCGTTTGACTAGTGGCTCATTGTTCAGCGGCCATTTGAAGCCGTTTGAAGCAAGTTGGCTGCGGCGTCTTTGTGCGCGGAAAGGTAAGCACTTTTCGCTACGTTATAAAAATACCTTGTCCGTACCACTTTGAATTAGCGGCAGTGACTGTGTTTATAATTTCGTACGACAGAAACACCGTTGCTGGAAGCTAGCGATCGTACTTGCAGCAACTCTTGCGAGACTGCGGAATGACGGGGCGAGGCAAAAACGCGAAAAACAACGGCGCGCTAGTCCTGTCTCGTTTGTTTTGATACGTTTTGGCTCTGTTTCATACGTTATGTTATGTACTGATAAGATCACACTCGGGCGCTCTCCAGCTAGCGGCTAAAAAGGAGTAACATTTTCTGAAAATATGCTTTGGGACGCACATACAGATCAATTAGTCACTAAGCTATCACGTGTCACAGGTGCACTTTACCGTCACCGAGACTTGCTTCCAGTGAAAACTAGACTCTTACTATATAAATCACTGTTCTTACCATACATTGAATACTGTTTTCTTGTACGGGGTACCACTACTTCTACAAATATACATAAACTTACTAGATTACAGAATAGAATAATAAGAAATATTTCAAACGTCGTCTCTGACCACCCCGTACGTCCTCTGATAGAAACACTTCACCTGATTAGCATGCCAAACTTCTATGATTACCGTCTCTGCAAGAAGCTAATTAGAGAAAGAAATAAAGGTACAAATAGCCTGGTTATTATGTCTAAATTATTTAAAAATGTTCATGCACGCGTTACGAGACATCCGGAGTTATGGTTGGTCTCTCTCAACAGAACCACTTACGGAGACAATATGCTAAGAAGCCGAATACCGGTATTGCTAAACGGCCTTCACAGAGTGGGGAAGAATATAGATACTTTATCTGTTAAACAAGTGTTTGAGCTATACCTTCATGATTAAGTATTTTGAACTTTCTAATATTTTCTTGTGTCATACGCCTGATTTAATAAATAAATTGTGTGTTTACTGGAAGATCGATGCCGACGTATAAGTATGAAAAATTGTATTGGTCTTTCTTGCATTCGTATGTAGGTGTAAACACTTGTACTTCTGACTTCCAATCATTCGGGTTACATCGAAATTTTGGCATGCATGTCAAGTTGATTTTACATTTGCGTATGTATGTATCTACTGTATCTGTGCGTAACTATGCATTTAAACAATGTTGAAAAATTGACAACATATTCTTTTGTCTATGGTTGACAACATGCTCTTGTATGTACTGTGCTCAATGTTGTCCATGTTACAGAGGCAGGGGCCTCGTCAAGCTACCGTTGGGTGGCTTTTTCTCCCGCCTCCTTGTGTACCAAAAAACGTGAAATAAATGCAGACTTGAAATGAAATGAAATCAAATGAATGATCGAACGCTATCGAGAAGCCCGGGTTCGTATCACGACCAACTATATACAGTTGGTCGTGGTTTGTATGGCGTATTTCGTGCTCGGCAGAGCTCGGCAGCGTTCGAGCGCAGCAATGAAACGAGAACGCTCGCAACTCACTCCGCGACAGGGTAATGCTTTTCGTGGACAAGTGCAACCACGTTGCGAAAAAACTGCACGAAGAGGGCAGCCAGGCAAATCAGTTTCAGCCCTCCCGGCCTAATTTTTGTTGAGCACCTCGTAAGAATTATTTTGCTCATACTTAACTTTTCCTCATTCGCTCACGGATTCTTATGCCCCTCCGTTTTAGTTCAGCAGCCCATTTCATAACGATTGACTGCAGTAACCTTTACACAAGCTTTGTTATTGATGGCTACAAGTACTGTTGACATTTGTTTTCACTGTGCCCAATACATATTTCATCACCCTTTAAACACGCTGTTTACATTCGCAGGTGAACAACTCCTAGGCTCTGTCAACAGAGCCACTGAAGCCATGGCTGCTGCTGAATGGATGTAGAGGCTCAATGTGTCCGACTCACCTCAATGCTTATTCTTTGTCGATGTATGTGTGTAATGGTGCATCAATTAGTTGTTGCGTAGTGGAAGCACCATGTTGTGAGCACATTGCTTATGGTCTTTTCTTGTAAGGAGCCAGTCGCAGCGTTTCTCCTGGAGTTGCCGCTGGTGAGCTTAAAATGAAAGTTGTACCCCAAATGTGTCTCGTCGTTCTTTTTTCCCTATGATCGCTTAATGTTTGTAAATATGGGTATGCAAGTGTTCATCTCATTTTTAATCTCAATTGCCATTTTGTTTTGCACACTGAAGCAGCCCGTTCACTGTGTCTTTTTACTTGTGTAAAATTTGATTGTTTGAATATTTATAAGAACCACTTAGCCACAGAATGGTCTATGAGAAAGGAGAGACGTTTATTACAGACGTGAATTTTTATGTGCACAAGAACAAATGTATGCACACGTCTCAGAGAGACGAGATTGTCAGTCTCTGATTCCTAAAGCAGTCTAGCTCGTGTTACATTTTAACCCACAACTGCCAATAAAATATGCTATCATATCGTGGCAAGGCAAGCTGCCGAGTATGCTGTAATCTGTCACCTTCCTGTTGCTTGTCTTGCCTCTCCAGCCTTCAAAAATAAAAGTCATGACTCGCGTTCGGGCAATCCCAAATAGAAACGTGGCAGTATTGTGATTCTTGTAGCTAGACCACGTCTTTGCACTAAGGTGGCCTGTAAATAAACACTTTGAAACCCATGCTACTACTGCCACCAAAGTTCCAAATGCCTATATGAAGCACGTGGACGGTGGGCACGGTGTGCCGTAGGTATCCTTGTTTTGGTCCCTTTGCAATGTAAGCAGGCGCACATACACATTTAGCCCCCAGCGTTCCACAATCCTTGTCCGAGTCGCTTGACTGGCCTACAGAAAAGGGTGGGGGCTGTGTAAATAGTAGCGTAGTTGCACGTCTTGTCCTCAAATGCAACTATAAGCTAAACCATTTTGTTTTGAACGTCCTGTTATGTGTGTACATCTTTCACAATCACTGTAGTTCTGACCTTGCAAACAAAAGGGCAGCCAGTAAGAAAAAAATAACCATGAAAACTTCACTGCAATAAATTACGACCCTAGCTGTGTCACCGATGTCAACGCATACATTCACATTGCCATTGTTTGGACGATTTGTACTGGAAGGTTGCAGTACTGAGCTGTGGCCTGCAACTTCATGGTGTTTCTTTTTTTCGGCTCTCATGGACCGTCATTTATGCCTGCAACAATTGTACGGAAATTCCTCACCCTTCATCTTATGCAGTTGCAATGAAAATATCCATGGCACAACGGTACACATTTCCATGCACATGAACATAACAGGGCAGCATTCAGATCAATGCCTCACAGTGTATTTAGGGCACAACATCGCCTTTCTGCTGTCAGCACTGCTGTTGCAAATAAACTGGTGGATGTAATAAAACACAAGGAAGAAGATCCACCTCACTATGTACTGCACCTGCCTCATAACCACTAGGCAGACAATCAGGACACCATGTGTCTAACTTGTGCTGCAAAGAGTGAGCAAATACCTCAATCGAAGTAGCTTTTACGTACCTAGGTTAAGTCTTAGAGCCACGTTGAGTTAGGGTCATCTATCAGGTAGTTTCCCCACAAAATGCAAGCAGACGCAGAATTGCTGGCGGCGATAAGAGGAAACAATCAGGACATCGAGGTGTTTTATTTATTCAGCGGCGAGCTGTATGCGTACTGTGCATGTGGTAACATAACAGCCTACGTTTCAAGCTTTTTCACAGAACATTCTAGCTGCCATCGCTTCGCACTTTCCGCGTGAAAAACCAGGGTGATAAGGAAGATGATTACGGTCAGGGGGACACGTACTGTCAGATGAATTTTCAGTTGATTACACGACTGTGAGCACCTAAGCTCGACGATTGTCGCTGCGCATTGTTTGTTCGCGTCGTGGGCAGTAACGATTATGCGGAGGCACTTTCTGCCCTTCTGACAAGCAACTCAAACCTATTAACGCGCACACGCAACATTAGGACCATCGTTCATTACGTTTTTATGTTATTTTTAGGCCCAGCGAGATCGCGCTTGAGAAGCAAAGTGAGAAGCTCGTTACAGTGCCAGCGCGCTTCTCCCGCCAGCGCGCTCGCTCGGCACGCTCGAAAACAGTGCATGCACATGCGGAGCTCTAAATATACTTACCAGAAACTAAACGATCGCAGTAAACTTTGGTGTGTATCTTTCCTGTTGATGCCACCGCCCACCCCGAGTGCACTCGACGCGACGCTTTGTCGACATCTCTTTCGTCTTGTGCACAGCGTCAGACGCTAACAGGAAACTCACCAGCTGAGCCGTTTCCACATCCACTTCGATCGCATCGACGTGTTGCAGCGGTTTACGTAGTAGTGAAGTACTATTAACCGCCACCCACAGGCTGCTAACCAATAAGCCCACCAGAAAACTACCGCCAACGTTATGGCGGATCGCCGAGTCGCCCTTCCCATAAGGCCTTGCGGCATCGCGGCTGAACCGCTTGTGAATGCTCCCTATAACAGTGGCCAAGCCTCTGAAGGCTGACCTGGTTCCGGAGGGTTATATTTTCTGCGGATTGGTTACTATTGCGGTGTAACCCGGTTGACCCTTACGATGTTTTATTTTTGTTTGTTTACAAGACCACGTTTAGCACCAGTTTGGAGAGGGGGATAAACTTTATCACATGATGAGACTCAAGAGGAGAGCTTAGTTGACCTAGCTGACAGGCGTAAATTGTTTGACGTCTGCTTGGTTGTTGTTCTTGCCGTGTCTTACATTCACGTTTACAGGCATTTCTTGGTGTCGTGTTTAGCCCGTTCAACGTAGTGCGAATGTCACCAGCGAATTCGCAGCTGTGGCGCCGCTCGTGCGGCAAAATGAACTATTTTCATATTTTTTGCAGCGACAAATTGCCAAATGCGACGAGGCATTCAGGGTAGAAGTTTGCCTGTTCCAAGCATTTGGCAACTTGCCCAAGCAACGAGAATAGATCGTTTTGTCGCACGAACGGCGCCGCAGTTGTGAATTCGCTCGCGAAATTCGCATCATGTAGAACGGCCTTTTGTCGCCAACTAATTGTTAATTGGCTTGTATAACTCCTCCGAGCACGGTCTGTCGTTAGCTACAGAATATTTGTTTGCACGTTGTCTTCGTAAAGCTCTAGTCTAACCGAATGGCACAGACTCGTGAGGTCACTTCCATGATCTTTGTGAATTTGACGTGCATGGTTCGCGCAGGAAGCTGTACCACGCTCCTCCATTAAAAGTAAGAGTGACTACTTGCTAAGACTTTCGGTCGTGATCTCATACAGTACATCCGACCACTATTATCCATCGGTATTTCTCAGACACTTAGCGTGTCCCCCTCAAAATACCACATTGTGGTCCATCGAAAAACAAACTACAAAACTTTTAAGGCCAGTAAGGGACAGGCGTGTAGCCAGGATTTTGGTTCGGGGGGGGGGGGGGGGGGGGGCGCTCAGGTTGTTCTCCGGCTTCTCGCCCCCCCCCCCCCCCCCAAAAGCGCGGTTGTTTGCAAGGCTATGAACATAAAATACATGTTTGGCTCATATATATATATATATTTATATACCACTGCTGCCGATATCCCTTCACTGCAGCGTAAATTTGAAAATTTTCGACATTTGTTGAATTGCTTCAGTTAAAAAACCGCCTGTGATTGGAATGGAGCTGGGCGAGGTACCGAAGGCCAGTTGCTATTCAAATGAACAAGGTTGTATTTTGTCTTTAAAAGGCCCTTTAAGGTTCTCTCATGATATTGGTGTTGATTATGATTGTATTCGTGTCGAGCTGAAGTTGTAAACTGGGCGGAAATCCGCAAACCGCGTGGGTACAAATTTGTGCCCGTGATACGGGACGTACATTGTACGCATGGGAACCTTGTGCAGGCATTGCAATAAACGACCACAGTTTCATGCAATTACTTGCTTTATTTCAACGTGTGGACTATGATGAGTGGGATATCCGGAGTAAAATGACGTAGTCCGTAAGAATTAGATTTTTTTATTTAGTTGTTCTTGTCCAAAATGCAAAATAAATGTTTTGCATTCAATGCCCGTACAGTAGCGGCCAGTGTAAGGCCAATGGAGCTCATTCTGTGCAGTATACATCGAATCTATGCACTTGCGTTATGCGTAGCCCAGGTCTTATCTTTAAAAAACGAGAGGGTATGAATTATTCATACAATAATTTTAACAAATATCAACCCTAAACACACAGACATCACGCGCAATAACAGCGCTGTTAGAGGCCAAAATTACACGAACATGGCAGGATTAGTCCACACGCAAAGCGGAATAATTCAGCCATCGGTATTTGTTAAGTCATTCCAGTTTAACTTTGCGCTTCTGTTTTGAGTCTCAACGCAGTCCATTTCGTAGCTTCTATCAGGTCTCCGGGCGGACATGAGAAGCTTGCGCTTTGTAAATTAATGGATCTGGTTTACATTTCGGCACAGCCCAAATGTAGAGTCTGCTGTAATGAGCTTGGTGTTCTCAAGTAGTTGCATTATTACCTGTCAAGTTTTCAATGCTTAGTGCATAAATGTCCTATGGTCTGCCAGGAGGCGTGTACTTTCCAGTAACTTTTCTGGAGCAGCCAGCCCATTTAGTTACCACTCCCACATGAGGTAACGCAAGTTACTGCATAGTTCACCATTCGATGCTGTACCGAACTTTATATTTAGC
Source organism: Haemaphysalis longicornis (assembly GCF_048455015.1). NCBI lineage: Eukaryota > Metazoa > Arthropoda > Arachnida > Ixodida > Ixodidae > Haemaphysalis > Haemaphysalis longicornis. The sequence goes on from NW_027526204.1 coordinate 34,994,208, forward strand.
AAGAAAAAATAATAATGCCAAGACGACGATGCCTGACCATACTCTTGCGGTTAGGCATGTTCTGTGCAATCTCAGAAAAATATTGCTGTTTTGAATTTTGTCGTGAGGTCTGAGGAAAGAGTTATAATGCGGTCCTACCATTTTGGTTTCAAACTTTATTGAACGGACATACTTTTTAGCTGACGCGTGCGCTCCCATTTTTCAGCCGAGTACACACTGCCGGTTTTAAAGCTAAACGATAAAAAAGTATCAGTGCATGAGCATGGGCGGCTCTGGAATGTATCGGGCGCACATAAGTTTTGTAGTTTTCGTTAGAGACGCGGGAAATTGAAATTATGTTGTGAATCTCCTTGGTCCACCAGAAAACGGAGGATTGGGGAGTCAGCAAACCAAGTCAGCATTTTGTTTTCCGGAGTGCACCAAGAAAACATGCGTATTGGCATGACCCCGCATACAGAAAGACCAAAGACTACCATGCTTCAGTATGAAGCGTACAGTAATGACACAGTTAAACTATTTCCTTGGTGGACAGCTACCGCGATGTTGAAACTGAAGTATGGTTTCAGGCTACGACAGGATAGATTGGCTAAAAATTGCAAAGTTGTTTACCGTGATAATTCCTCGGTCATTTCGGTTACTTAAGAAATGCTGACGATTGGTCGAAGTGTCCTTCATGCAACATTTTAGTATGTATACGTAGCAGTTGTGGACTCAGGAAGACAACAGCGCGCACCCGTATGTGGTAGGGGGGAGGTGCAGGAGGAGGGCGGATGTGTGCTGGTGCTCTTGAGAGGGCCTGCGGTCTGTAGCCCGTTTATTTAATTAAGAAATTCTGTTGTCTTGCACGACCGATGGAGCCTCGTAAGGACGATACTCCTGCGTCCAAAGAACTTCAAAGAAGGCCAGGAAGAGTTAAAAAAAATTCTACCAGAAAGGCACGTTTGTTTCTTCGCCACCAGTACGAAGGTCCTTCACTTGCGCTGTGCACGCTGCTAAGGGTTTAAAAATGGGTGTAGCAGTGGATGCACGCGTAGATATGAAACGCGGTAACAAAAGTCCTGATAACGCGCACACAATCCGACAGCGGCACCTCACATGAAGTTTCGTCCCAGTAAAAGCAAACTATTAAAACTGCAGCCAGAACAAATATATTTTTCCCTCTCTATGTACTGGTACTAACGCTGTCCCGATACACTCTGAGTAACCCTCTCCAACTTCGTGCATAATAAAATATTTAGGCGTTTACAGGAGTTGAATTTAAGTTTTCCCTCGTTAAAAATCACCAATCCGCTCCACCGTGGGCGCTTTCAACGACCAATTCAAACACAAATACTGCATTCGATATAAAACGAGATACAAATTTTTAGCGCGCAGACACAAGGTACTGTGGCATCATGTAAATATAAGGAAATGATTATTTAAATATCACAGAATGCATAACTGATCTGCACTGCACAACTTAACGTACAATGCAACCTCCATTGCCAAAAGACATCAGTGATCATCCTAGGATTAATCCCTGGAAGAAAATGACTTACAATTCGAGGCCTCTTTTGGGTGTTGGCACTTGGAACAATTGCTTCTCAAAAACAGGGGCGCTTTTATCCTCACGGCATATGGCCGTTGTGTTTCAGGCCCCTGAATATACACTGCTCTGAGCAGCCGCGCGCCGTCCAGGGAAAAAGCGGCCGCGGACGCAATGGAGGGGCTTTAGTTGTGATCGTAGTAAAATATGGCCATCTGATCGTTGTTACTGTCGCGACGCCGTCTGCCTGTGGCAGGGCTGGTCACCGTCGTGCCTTCACATTTAGAATAAAATCTGGGACTGGCTCGGGGTGCCGCAGCGCGCATTTTTAAATGCGAATGCATTTCTTAGTCGGGGGTTGTCGTGTGTTGGCCGGCGTGCGCCTAGCAACAGCTGTGGCGCGCCTAGCAACCGGAGCAGGTGGTAGCTCGGGCGGGAGTAGCGGAGGGCAAGGGGAGAGGAGGAGCGCGCTCGGCGTGTGAGGGCGCTCGGCGGAGCTCGGCGGAGAGAGCTCGCGCGAGGGGCGGGCGTGTTGCGCGGGTCTCTCTCTCCTCTCCGCGTACCCTCTCTCCGCTCGCTGCACTCGGAAAAATATATATAAATGCAGTGGAGCGCTCGCCTCTCTTCGTGACTGCTTGCCGCAGCGCACTCATCGGTGCACCCGATGCATTCGCATTTCCGCACGATCCCCTTCGGGGAGGTGGGAGGAGTTTTTTTGTCGACCCGCTGTTCTCCAGTTGCCTAGGTTAGGGGAGAATACCGCCAAACAAAGCTGCCTAATCACAGGAGTGAAATTGATTGTCGCAACATCGCCTTGGGAAGGGGACACTCAGTGCGCGCAATCTGAGCCGACTCCCACAAAATCCTCCCGGGCTCGACAGAAACGTGAAAAAAAAAAGAATGAAAGGCTGACCCGAGGAAGAGGGGCATACCTTGCTGTACGTCTCATTCGCAAAGGCCCTCTGCCCGTGCACGACATTCATCCAGCGAAACTGCATGTTTCATCCATTACGTAGCCTCATCGCATTCTTCAGTTACCTTGCACGAGTCTTGAATGTGTGCCCACGGCCGCTTGATCTCCCCCTTTCTAGGAGATGGAGCGGCCGTGGTCAGCCACCGCCGCTTGCACGTTGTTCTGCTTAACATACAAAAATCGTCTGTTCCCTTTCGGGCTTGCATCGTACCAGTCTTCAACCATCAATGGCAGGCGGTCCCTCTTTTTTTTCCGCCGCGAGTAAGTGCGGACCACTCCTTGCTTCCCCGGCCGAGTCAATCTCCTCTGCTGAGAACGACTCAGCCGGCCAATTATTCTTTGTGTTGCCACATGTCTCGCACAAAGGGACACAACGTATGCCTTTGACGTCCCGTGCGCTGAGCTTACCCGAAGGCGCCGTGGCTTTCGAGGCTGCCCCCCTCTGCAATCATCCCTCAGCGGTTGGCACCCTTCAGGCGCTACGTTTTGTCACGGCCGGATGCGACTCCCTTTCCTCAGCGCGGAAAAAGATTAGAGTCCGGCCGTGGTTTTGTGTAAACACCCTTGCGTACGGCAGACTTTGAGTCGTGAATGCTTCTATTAGTGGAACTTTCGAAGGATAGGCACCTTTGTTCACAGGTGACGTACCAGGCATACAGGCAGCACGGCGACGGTCGGAAAAATTTCGGGGGGGGGGGTGCTGAAGCCCGGTCAGCCCCCCCCCCTGGCTACGCCACTGGTAAGGGATGATGATAGCTACGGGCTGTTGCGCCTCTATAGCACCGTAAATAATTCATGCATTCGCCAGCAGTCTCCTAAAGCTTGCAGCACTGGAGCAGACAGAATATTAGCGGAGCATTGCTTTGACACATTGCCGATGTTATCCATGCTTGGCTTCAAGGAAATTGTAAGGGTGGCTGTTGCTTCATTTAGATGATTTTATTCAGGTTGGAGTTAGGCGGACACGATAATCGCTGTTGGCGTTTAGTAATTGTACAGCCAAATATTCTGCCTTTTTCCTTCTATTTATATTTTAAATGCAGAGCATTTTAACTCACGATGTCACCCGGCGTTGTCGGCGTGCCTCGGCGTCCGCAACAGCCGTTCCAGGTGCGCCCTCTCCCCCACTTCTCCTTTCCCGCATCACGCTACCCTCCTCGCTCTCTACAATAGGTCCGCACCCTCCCCCTACACTATGTAAAAAAAATATAGTTACGGGCGCCTGGTTTCGATCCCTCGACCCTGCGGGCGGAACGCCAGGTACATGGTGCTCTACCCACTGCGCCACAAAGCCGACACAGAATGGAAGGCTACGAACGCGCCTTATATCCTTGACTCATTCAAACTACATCAAGGAGCTACTGATACAACGCATTCCCTACCTGTGGGCGGAACGCGAGGTACATGGTGCTCTTATCACTGCGCCACAAAACCGACACAGAATGAAAGGCTACGAACGCGCCTTATATCCTTGACTCATTCAAACTACGTCAAGAAGCTGCTGATACAACGCATTCACTACCACCAACTACCCAAACACTAAACGTTAACGCAATACACCCACCCCCTATGCGACGCATTTACTCGAGTCCCCCTCGCGGGTAGATGGGCCCTTTTCTGCGCTGCACATGGAATTGTTCAACAACGAGTACGAACGTGCCCAAATATCGATTCTTTTGGTGAAGGAAGCTAATTTCTCATTACGTCTAACTTCTGGCTAAAGTTGGGGGCACAGACTATATTTTTTCCTGTCAGACACAACAGAAAAATGCTGCAAAATATCTTGAATTTGCAGGTTGCTTGACGGCCAACTACCGCGAAGTGTCGCACCATGCAACCAACGCCGTGATCAAGCAACGGCTCATTAATTGGGACTCAAGACCGGGAGGGGGGCCGCAACCAGAGGCGTCAACAAAAGGTTAAAGGACAAGACAGATCTGCTATGCCTTCGTAAAGCTCCGGCATGGCGGGCGTGGGCCCATTAAAGGGACATTGAAGTGATATGTAAACATTGCGGAATTACTCAGCGCAAATTGTAGTCCGGAGTCCCCGGGCCATGTTCCGACGACTCTGGGCGCGTTTACGCGATTTTAGTTAGTATAAAAATTAATTCGAAAATGCTCCCCTCCTCTTTTTACGCTAGCCCATTTTCTGTGGCGTTTTCGTGTGACGTCGGTAGGAGCCGAGCTCGAAATTGGCTGCGCTACTGCACGGCTCCCCGGCCTTCAGACAGTCAGTCGGCCCAGCGTTTCGTCCGCCGGCCGCCGACGGGTCGTCGCAATTCGTTCGCTCAGTTGAAACGAAGCCAGGACACGTTTGTGAATGGAAGAATGTGCCTTTCTTTACTTGGTTAGTTTGTACACTGTATCTAGCTCCAAGTCAAGGTCGCTTCACACAAGCGCTGCACAAGCTTCGCTGACTGGTACGTCAGTAGGAAAATATACGGCCTCTTGAAGGCGGGGAAGGAGTCAGCGAAGGAAGTATAGGTACTAAGGAAATAAAATCATCTGATATTTTTACCGTACAGCGTAAAACTATGTGCGGGAAGTATTTTTTTTTTGCGCTGGGCGAACAAGAAGCACAGCGGCCAGCAGCAAGACTACGCATCTGCGAACGCTTTTCCGTCTAATAAATTGCAATTGCTAGACGTGAGATATTGTGGAAACTTGGGGGATGCTTACTGAACGAGCGCAAAACAACAAATAGTCACTTAAGCTACGAATGCTCAAAGTAAATAGAAGTGTAAACTGGTTATACATTATATACCTTACCTTTCGAAGGTCGGCAGCGCTCGCCCGTGGCTGAGGGGTTTGGAACGCTAGGTATGTCGGCGCAAGTGTTTTGCAAGTCACAAGTTCGAATCCCTGCGGGTACGTGCTTTTGTGTTTTATAAGTTAACTTCTTCGTTTTCCGCCGATGTTTTCCATACTGAGTTCACCTTTTTTTGGCCGCAACGTTCATTGCTCCACGAACTAGTTCATAGAACGCGTGCAGGCTGGCAATGGTGCGCTAGCGAGTTCTCGTTGGCGTGCTATTGCCATAAGCACCGACTGCTTGCGGGCAGTGGGCACAGGCCAGAATCAACAGACCCTTGGCCTTGTGCGAAAATGCTTTTTACAGTACAGGCATGAGTGAGGCAAGCTCCAAATTATAGGGGAAAAGCGCATGGCATTTGAGCGTCTGCGTGGACGCGGAGGGCGTTCATGCACTGCGTAGGGCTCGGCTAGTGAATGCTACGATTCCAAGCCGTCCTTGTAGGCTTATCCTATGCATTTTACAGCCGACAACATGGCAGAATCGTGGTACGATGATTACTGAGATATTGAGAATGCCCATCGAACAACGCCATTGGTTCTGTTTTACAGAACCGAAACCGAAACCGAAACCTAATTGATTGCTAACCTTTGGCATCGTCCAATCACGGTGCCCCCTCCTCCCAACGTCACAGCCTTAGTTGGTGCGGGATCCGCAAACCGCGCATGGTATTTTTTCTTCTTTCGCGCTTCGTAAAATAATTTACCGATTTGTCAACCGGATAAACGATGAAAAGTGTGCTAATTTGAGCCAGTCTACGCAGTGCAAGCAATAACGGGAGCTTGCCAAATTCACTTCACTGTCCCTTTAATTTCAAAGTTGCACAAATAAACATGCTAAACGGAAAGTTTTTTCATCATTTACTTGGGTCCACTGTATGATTGCAATCACAAGCTACCAGTCCGGCCTCGCTTTGCAAAAAAAAAGAAAAAAGTTACTGGTAGTATATTATACTAGCCAGGAAAAAGAACTGCCATGGTGCCGATGAAGAACCGACGGCCATCCGCCATCGGATCAAATGCGGCCCAAGTATTCTAGTTCACTCTAGCCCTGCTGTGGGGCCAGGACGGCCAGGTTGGCCAATGAGGTAGGCCTAACGTTTGGGGAATAGGTTGCCCAGCCGGAGGCCAATGTCCTTCCCCATGTTAGGCCCAACCTGTTTGGTCGATCCCGGGCCAATGTCGGCCAGGTAGGCCAACGCCTGATGGCCCATGGTTGGGCCAAGCAAATTTGGTTGCTTCGGTGATCACACATTAAAAAATGGAAAGGGGGTGGCTTAACCACCAATCTGAGAACGGCTCGATATATCGGCGTTTGGCAAAGTTAGCTAATGCAATGTACTTTACGATGTCCGTGACCACATTAGTGACAAAATGTTTATTGACCACTTGTTCTGAAACTTGACGACCAGCGCTAACTATGCAGGTGTTTACACAGCGTTAAGTGTTTCAGCCGTCCAAGTGCTGGCACGCCCATAAGCTGTAAATAGGCACCTTAGCCAGTGCAGTACGACTGCTATCTTCAGGTATAAAATCTGCGCCACGTATAGCGAGACACGCCCGAAAGCCCGCAGGAAGTTCATCAAAGATATTGGAATATGAAGGCGTGGCGATTGAGAGCAGGATTCATGGGTTCTGCCGCGCGAGCTTCCCTCCCAGACAAAAATTTGAAGTGGTTTTCGAAGTGGTCCCACTTCATTCAATGTGGTCCCACTTGTCTCCAAGTGGGATCTGAAGTGGTCCCACTTGCCACCAAGGGGGGCCTGAAATGGTGCCACTTTTAGGCAAGTGGGAGCACTTGCAAGTGGTGCCACTTGCAAGTGGTCCCCCAACAGGTACCACTTGGCTCAAAGTGGGAGCTGAACTGGTCCCACTTGCTGCAAGTGGTCCGCTAACAGATACGACTTGCTTCAAAGTGGGGCCCGAACAGGTCCCACTTGAGGTGAAATAGTGACTAACTGCTGCAATTCTACTGCTTTTACAACACTGGTTTAGGGTCATAACCCCTCTTTCCCCCACTACCCCCTTATCCCGAAGTAGCTTCCCCCCCCCCTTCCCTCTTATCCCGAAGTAGCCACTGTGAATATCGATCGAATTGGTAGTACTGGAAGTATACTTGATATTTATACAACAATTTCAGATTGTTTTCTGCCATACTGTGGAAATAGCTTTCAAAAATATTCACAAAAAAAATCCGTATATTTAGTTCGTTTTTTTTAATCTCATGCCACACACACCACTCAAAGACATCTTACTTGCTATTTAGCATGGCAGAAACAAATTTTTGCAGACGGCCGTAACGTTGCTGCCGTAGCACAAATCTAGTACATTGATCAAAATGAACCGAAAAGAGAGTTGCAACCATCGACACATGTCGCGATAGCGCTGCTCGTCTCAGAACATGTAATCGGCAGTAGTTGAGGACTGTGTTTGCACACCTACTTGAGGTATAAATGACTGAATAGCTAGCTCTATCGCGAGTGGCTGCTCCCACATTGAATCGCCTACAATCACTTCTCTTGATTTGCAAAATGAGCGGGAGTGTTTTGTGCGCAGCTGTTAGGGTTGGTGGCGTATTTAGATTATGTGATAAAGTTGCAGCTGTAAAGCTTGAAATGAGGGCTAAACATGGTTAAACGACGTCAAAAATTTGTATTATAATTTTATTGCAAGGCATATATCATATAAAACTTCTTATTAGCCTTTTTGACGCGATGCGTGAACCCCGGCGGCAGTTTCGTACACATACAAAAACGCAACAAAATAGCGTATGTTGTGGACGAGGCTGGTGAGCGTGGTCGCCTATTCAGTTATATTAGCGTGCAGCCGCCATGTTTTGTTTCTTTGCGATGCCGGGCATCGTGTTTATTAGCAAGTGCGTCACCTGTGGCAAACGAAAGAACTTCTGCGCCCGCATATGTTCCTAGCTTTCATATCTCCGCTCAAGGCGAAGTGACAAGTGTGTGGGTTTGACTGGTCGTACTAAGGGGTAGGTACCTTTCTTTTCCCAATGGAACTGTGACCTCTAGTGCCGTATGCTGTCCGGCGCTTTTTAACATTGTAGATTTTAAAAAATGAGGTCAACGAGCTGCGCTTTTATTAGTGTAAGCCACGTTTCGGGGTTCAAGTGAAGCACATGCGTGCGGGAGCCGGTGTTTGCTTGCGCCTCGTAGACTTTGTGAAATCTCCCCCACTACCCGAGACTCTGAATTCCGTGCAGTGCGCCTCGCAGGTATTGTGCTCGCGAGACTGGCTGCCGCCGTCGTGATCTTGCGCCTCGCGGCCCGAAGGCGGGCGTCGTATATGCGTGCCGTCCTCGTGAAACTCGGCACCCAAGTCAGGCGCCGTGAAGTTGCCGTGCTCGCTCGCCAACGCGCCCCGACAGCGTGCGCGTCGACCGGGTGCTGGCGGAGTTGTGCGGGAAGAAAAGTAGTCAAGAGATCAGGACGCAGGAGGTGTAGTTAAATAGACGGGACTTTACAAAGTGGAAGGGCGATAAATAATATGCGAGGGCAGGAGAAAAAGTTCGCGCCGGTGAGCGAGTATGGCATTTAACGACGCCTGACTTTGTTGGCGAGCTTCACGAGCACGGCACGCATACCGCGACGCCTGTCTTTGAGTTCACAGAGGCATAGAGTTCACAAACGTGGAAATTGAAGGAGAAAGGCGCCCATGGGGCCTCGCGGCGAATTAACGTAGTCACGGGGGGGGATAGATTTCACAACGCCTACTGGGCTTTGTGTTGTTTGTTGCATTTGTATTGCTACTAATTATTAATAATTTGATGGTTATGCAACTTCTTAAACTAGTGCCGTACTGAGCAATATGTGTCATTTCTTTGGTGGGTGTCTTAACTCTGAAGGTAAGGACTGCGTGAGAAATTCGATAGCCCCGTGGGATACTTTTGTTCTGTTTTATAAAGCTGATCAACAAGCATTCATATTTCTGCGGTTTTTGAGTGGCCATGCGACCACGTCATCTTGGAAACTCGCTGATTGATTGTAATGTGGCCCAATGGATGCGATAGGCCAACATCCATTGCGTCGTAGAAAGGATGGAATTCCAGCTAGATATTGTGGTGATTTTAGCTAGACCTGATGATTCTAGCTAGATTTTAGCTAGAATGTCTAGCAGAAAATGTCACTGGAAAGTAGAGTTTGTCAGTAAGAAATTAAATAATTCCGTCTTGTAATCATGTCTGTCCTGCAAGAAAAGACTAATTTTGTAGTTAGATATGCAGCTAGAAATTCCAGCAATCCAGCTTGTGTTGCAAATTGTTCTATCTAGGATGCAGCTACTACTACAGCTAGAAAGTTTCTAGTTGAGATACTTCTAGAAAAATGAACTTTCCAGTTCTCTAATCAAGCTAGAAATAGGATTATTTTCATCTGTGTAAAGACAGATTGGTGTACTATTTACATCTGCGAGGCAATAAATGCACTTGCTTTAAACTTGTTACCTTTTACAAAAAAAAGCAGCTTAGCCCTGGAAGAGTGGCTACAAGCATTGGTAAGCAGCAGCATTTTTTTCCATGCAAACATGTGTCTGATTACACTTTCTTTTTTCTTTTTTTTAGGAACAGTGACCTACTGAGCAGCAAGAACCGGAGCGTTCATGGGACATTATGATACACTTTTTACGTTGATTAGAAGGAAATGCATTAACAGTGGGAGGAACTGCAATGTCTGGTGTGCCATTTTTTTTCTGTTTGTCCTGTTAGTGCATTCCTCCTAATCATGCGAGACCAACTTACGCTTCTGATTGCTTTGATCTTCTGTAACAGAAAATTCAGGGCCGGCGAGAAGGCAAGAAGTACAAGTTGTAATTTCTGATTTGGTGCCTCAAATAAATCGTGCAAACGTGTAAGCAGAACTGTGATTTTCTTCGCACCGAAGGCCTCCAGCGGGCCACTATAAAGTGGTCCCACTTCCCAAGTGGTCCCACTTACCAACTGGTCCCACCTTAAAGTGGGATATCGAACAGGGACCACTTTAAAGTGGTCCTACTTCCAATTTTTGCCTGGGCTTATATGCTTTCCGAGCTGCGCGTCACCGAAACGTACTGGGGTCTGCCTAAGTCAGCGCGATCCAAATGCGGTTTCACGTCGCGCTGTAGTGCGGGTGCTGGCCTAGCGGTATAGCGAGCCTGCGCTATGTAAGCGCGCTACACGGGCCCATTGTGTTGCCCAGTTTTCGGCTAAAAAAGAGTTTAATATCAGTGCCTGCCCTCAAAACTGCAGCGCTGACAAAATTGACGGCGTTTCTGGGCGGTTCAGTGTTTGACGGTACCGTCCACGCTATAATATATTAAGAGGGTCCGAGTTCTCCAGTGAAAGCGTTGGCTTTCTGCTTAGAATGAAAACTAACATAGAGAAGGAGACGTGAATACGCCTGCATGATCGGTGATTGCGGTTCAGAGCACTCAACCACAAAGCTTATACGAAGAAACGAACTGTAGTACACGCGTATGCGTCACGCCAAAACTGAAACTAGTTTACTGAGAACTACTTTGGCGCAGTAACACAAAGCAGTTCGCCCTCCCTTCCTCCGCGTAGCTTTGTCTTCATTGCCACAGAAAGTTGTCCCTGAGTATAGATATTTGCAGACATGAATAAAATTTGTTCCTAATCTCCTGCTGTTTTTTTTTTTCATTGTGTATCACGCATCAACAGACATTGCAGGAGAGTTCCGCACCAGCCTGCCTGACCGTAGCCTATGGTAAGCTTTCCCTATTTACTTTCCTCTAACTCTTTTCTTTAATATTATGAAGGGTTTTGATAATTAGTTTTATAATTATTATCTTTATGAAAAATGCGTTATATTTTAAGCCCCTAAATTTGGTTGCAGGAATTTGTGGTAGTAGGAATGGCTGGCCCGAAGTATATATTTTGGCTAAGCGTGAACTGTGTTAGGTTGGGCAACGGTCTAAATACTGTTGCATCATGGCGGCCATGAAAGCAGTCATAGTTGATTTCACCCAACCGGACCAACCGCTTCTCCTAACTGACAAACAAATGAACTCTTTTTTTTATTCAATTTACAACTGAGTTTCCTTTGAAAACTGAGCTATAATACTTTATAACATTGTCTGGATCAGCACATTACGAGCAGCCATTCCTTGCCAAAAGTTTACATACCTGAATGATATAAATAGGCTACTTTGAAGCATGGTATAATATTCTGCGTAACTCCAACTTCAATACATGGACTTTTTTTGGTACTCTTAAAATTCAGGGCATCTAATATTCCTCGCAGCACAGCCAATATTCTCGAAGCTATAGATGTATGTATTGGTGTTAATAATTTCCCTAAAAAATGTTGTTAAATTCAACGACCGCAAGGTACATTTTTAACGCCGTCGACACGTTTTTTTGCTAACTCAGACCTGCTTGCATGATTACTCGAAGTGCACGGGAAACATTGCGCAACAACGCGATATGGCTCACCCGCATCGCGTCGCTCGTATACCGCAACCTGTCGTACCTTGTTTATTCCTGACATGGCCCGTCAGGTCGCTCTTAAGAATAAATCTAAAGTCACAGGCAGTAATTACAACGACTGGAGTTCAATTGAACCAGGTTGTGTAGTCAGCTGATGCTCGAACAAGCGGTGCCTACGCAGTGTGCGCCTAAGCTTTTGACGCGTCGCCCGTTTCTTTCCCAAAGCTAGCGAGCCTACTGACAAGCTTAGCAAAAACTAAGCGTGTAAGCATCACAAATAAGACGAAAAGTTCACTGCGCCAACCGCTATCACAAGCGCGAACACTGCGTTTCACCCTCCAGGGTAAAGTCACGTGCACCACGAATCAATCGTGAGCTCCGACTTCGACTCCGAACTCCGAACCCTCGTGGTCCTTTTTGCGAAGTTGAAAGACGCGACCCTCCTTAAACTAATAAATCCAAATTTTCGATAGTAGCGGAATATTCGAACCCGTCCGAATATTCCAAATATGTTGAATATATAGTTTTCGAAGCGAGTACGAAGATACATATTTATATTCGAGAAATATTCGGAATTTTCGAATATTCGCACACTCATAATGAATAACCCTGCTAATTTTATGACTAATAATCGCGTATTCATGCTTCTACAAGAAGCACAGTTCAGAAAGTTGCTCGTTTCTTCGGCTGTAGCCTGAATGTGTTACAGCGTACTGCTCTTTTGCCCAGTTCAGTTCGTAAAACTGGCGACAATTGGAGCGAAGGGTCCCCGACAGTTGCAAGTGCTTGGTGTTAAGCATGCTTTGGGAAACCACCTAATATGAAGCGTGTGTTGACTGTGCAGCACTCTGTTGAAGACAGCGCCTGTCTAGTAGAAGGGCCTAGTCACCAAACAGTCACGTTTGTTTTGATGTAAACGACCGCCTTTATTTGAAGTGGGTTGACTTAGGACTTGAGTGGGCATGGAATGGCTGCAGAGCGATGGTCGCTAGGAATCCTTTTCGTTTTGTGTTCAGTTGGCCGCAGTTCTCTACGCGTGCCGTTATGCCTGCCCCGAACCTGCTGACACTCGCGTTGTCCTCGAGATAACAACGCTGTACCCGGCACCATGTGACCTACCACCATACGTGTCCCCGCAAGGGGACGCTGCCCAAGCCGCCAGAGGGACCTCGACCGCAGCTAGCATGGCCTACCTAAAGGGGCCATCAAGACAACACACAAGTTTTGTTTATTCGAAAGACTGCTTTGTTAAAATCATACTGACACCACATGTAACACCCATGTCGCTCAAATAAGCTATACAATTAGGAAAAAATTTGCAGGTGACATATACGTATGGGTCTCAAGATGTAACACGCGATAGCGTTACTGGACTCCCAGGGAGCATTTTTGAACGCAGTTGCTGTATTCACGATCAATGCTTCACGAGCACTGAAGGTAAGCGAGGAGAGAGAGACTAGCAGCGAAGGCTTTTAATCACCGTGGCGCAGAAGAGACAAAGTGCCTCTGCGTTTCTGTTCCGTAAGTTGTGAGCGTAAAAGGTTGCCGCTGCAGGTTGATTGTCGGTCAGTTTGAGCGAGAATGTGTCAGTGTGAGTTTATGAAAGTGTTTATTCAATGATGCTTAAGCGGGACGGAACGTATTTGCTTTTTGCGAAAAGAGAGAGAGAGACAGAGTGTGTGTGTGTGTGTGTGTGTGTGTGTGTGTGTGTGTGTGTGTGTGTGTGTGTGTGTGTGTGTGTGAAGATATTTGTTACTGAAGAGATAGTCGAGCTGTAGGAAAAGGGGGCAAAGAGATGCTGGGAGCTCGAGGGTGGAACCTCAAGTCTAGGCGCCAGATGCAGCAGCTAATTCCCTTGCCCTCTCATTAGCTCGCGCTGATCTTGAGGTAACGAGCTGGCCAAAGCAGCCTCCCACGTGTTAATAGAAGTGTAATAGAATGTAATCTTTGAGTTGTTCTCCGGTGAGCATGCCCTTGCACGTAGCTAGGTTTCGTGTAAGAAGATGGGCGTTTCTTTGATTTTAGCCGAGTTAAGTAATGTGTGATGTTCCCATCAAATATCTTCACCTATATACATTTGTAGATACTTGTGTCGGTTTATCCTCCACAGAGCTTGCGATTCTTCGGCATTGAGACCTCCTTGTAGCAGGGAAAAAATTGTGTTCCTTGGCGTGCGATGAGGAGATATTCTTGTCGTTTTTCTTGGAGAGGAGGGCGATATCCGTGGTTGCAAGGAGCATGGTATGTGAGTTCCCGTGCCTCTTGGTTGGTGCCTCGTACTCTTCTCGACCGTTGTACCTGGGCGTCCAGGTGACGTTATTATTTTCTGAATTGTGGAAGGGAGTGCCTTACAGAAGCGTTTAGGTATTCTGCCTGCAGAAAACAGGTAATGACCTTTGAGAGCCTGTAACAATGGTTACACCGTTTCGATACTTCCTCTTGTAGGATTGCCCTCCAACTCTGTTGATTTGTTCCTGCACTTATAAGGAAGGGTCTTGCGATCACGAAGATTGCCTAAGTAGTAAAGTACGGCAACTGCTGCCTCGTACCTTCGTATGTGCCGGAGTCAGTGTATACTGTGGTCTCATGAGTTTGAAACTTTCGTCAAATGAACTTGATCCTGACCTATGGCTGTTCCTGTGTGGGTTTGGATCCACGTTTTCGGTAAAGGATAATTTTTATGTGGAGTCATCGAATCGGTGACCAGTCTATCAAGGCGCGCAGGTGTATATTTACAGAGGGGTAACCTGTGTTCAATGCGATTGCCCATCCCAATTTCGTTTTCTCATACGTTCACTGCTGCTAAGACTCTGGTTTCTTTGATTGCTTCCACAGCGCTATGAAGACACAATTTGAGGACCAATCCATCGTCATCATCATCAACATCGTATTCAGGTCGGCTGCAGAACGAAGGCCTCTCCCATCGACGTTCACAGCACTTGTCCTGCACGGCCGGAGTCCATTCTTTGTCTCCAATGTTGCTATTTCCTCTCTCCTTCTAGTAAATGGCCTTCCCCTTCTAGACCCATCTCTGGCTGCCCATTCTGTTACCCTGCTGAACCACCGGCGGTCAGTTCGTCTCTCCGTCCCAATTGCGAGGTAGACGACTGCCCTATATGCTGCCCCATCGGTGGTCTTTTTTCATTTTCTTCGGCGCGCGAAAATTTGTCGTACGGTAAGCTCTGCAATATCAAGCTCATGATCAGTGGCTGAATGAGGGCTACCTCTTCTTCTTTCTTTCTTTCCTGCATCCGCTTGATTAGGCATTTTATAATGGGGGTAATTGGCTACAGATTTTCTCTTTTTCGGGGATATTGAGTTCGGCTCTGCCAGTTTACTCTAGAGCCACGCCCACCACCCTTACGTGACTGTTCTCTGTGAGGACATGCTTCCGTATTTTAGGGTGATTTTTAACTTGGCCGCGCAGCGCCCTCTGTCGTTGGCCAAACAGGGCTTGCAGCGGAGACAGAACCATGGGAATGTTGTAGTGTAGTTTGAAAATTCGTGTGATTAGGCCTTTGTGTTTTATGTTGGTTCGTTTCTTCTAACAATCATTGCCTTCTGTGAGTTTTGAGAGACTGGCGTTAATGCTTTGCCCCTCCCTGACCCCCCCGTTTTATTTAAGTGACCCAATGGTGGTGAAGGCATCAGCCTCGGTGAAAACACTCAGGGGTGACCCCCTGGGTAAGGTGTCGCGCTGCTGAGCCCAAGGTCGTGGGTGCGATTCCCGGCCCCGACGGCCATCTTTCTGATGGAAGCAGAAAACTGGCACGCCCGTATGTCGATACTTTGGTGCACGTTAAAGATTTCCAGCTGGTTGAAATTATTCGAACAACTTCTGCTACTGCGTGTCTCCGAGCCCCGGTTTAGCTTCGGCTCTTGAATTACCGAAATTGTGTTTTTATTTTCCGGTGGAATGACGCATTGATGTGGTGGCGTCAGTTGCGGGCATGGTGGCTGACCGTGTCTGTGGTGTATGCAACCACCCACTTGGCATTCAAGGAACTTCAATGCGCAGGCACGACACCTGCTGAAAATGCGTGTCCTTTCTTTCATCTCCGCCATAGTATCACTGTCCTCCTTTGCACACTGCAGCTACCCTGACTCAGGCCAGCCCTAGAATCTTGCTTCTTCAGTCGTATCTTCTGGCTGGGAGCGTTGACGTATTTCCGTTGACACTTCATCACCACCGCTGATAGCGGACTGCTAGCAGTCACGGGGAAATAGAAAAAAAACCGCCATTTCGCAGTGAATGATGATGAGTGGGGCGAAGCTCCAATGCTTATCGGTTAAACCGTGAAACATTCGCCCACACATTACATAAAGACTCGACACGTTGTTTTAGGGGTGATTGTATATACTCTTATATACACGATGTTTATTATATACATATCAGTGCAATTATATACACAAAATGTAGTCATTTACATATCGATGCCGCGGTGTTGGACCGGAGCACGTGCTGTACATGGGCATGAAAGTCATACGGCCCAACGTTTCCGAGAAGACTATGACGTTTCGCGCCAACGCTGCCACCAATGCAATCACGCGGCAGGATTTCGAAACGGGCCGAATGAGCTTTCTTGGATAGCGTGCTCTGTCAAGACATGGCCTTCATGAGGGACATACCCAACCCGGTCGCATACTGGTAAGCCCAACCTTACAGCTGTGGCCGAACGAGCGATCGAAGAAGTCGCGCTTGAAGCGCGCGTCGGCGCCACCAACCTCAGGTAGCGGCCGCTTTCGGCGCTTTACCGCTGCTTCCCGCGCCCGCTCTGATTCTGCAGCGGAGTTGCGGAGAAGGAGGAGTACAGGTGTGTGCCGCGCCGATGATGATGATGCTGATGATGCTTAGTGGCTTCCCCTTTGTAACGGGGTGGTGTTGAAAAACGGCCTTAGTCGCAACTCCACTGTGCAACCAGCTCGCCAAAAAATACAAACAAAATAAAGAAAAAAATGTCAAAATAAAAAAAATACTTTTACGAAAGTTTTGTGCTAGTGTGACTTCTTTCTTCGCATGTCTTCGCAGATTGTTCTCTGCTCTTTTCGCACCAACATTCTAACCTCCTTTAACTAACCTCTACTGCTCTCCAGTTGACTTTTCCGCTAACCTTAAAGCCAAGGGCTTCCGGAAGCTGGATGGCTCCATCACTGAGGACTGGACGGATACTTTTGCACTCCGTTACAATATGTTGCATGGTTTCTGGCTCGTTTCCGCAGCCTGCGCATAGTTCTTCCTGTACCAGCTCGCGGATAAGCGTTTTTGTACGCAAGTAACCCGCTCGGGCTTCAAAAAGCAATGCACTCCCTTTGGTATTATCGAATAATTTTTCCCATGTGATCTGCTGCTTCCCAATCCTGTAGATATCCAAGGACTTCGCATCCATCCTATTTTTCTAGGTCGTTGTCTCTGTGTCTTTCATTTCATTTTTATGGCCTTGGTCGTTTCCCCTGCACTTCCAGGTTTCATATACTTTGTCTTGAGCATTCTGGTTCTTTTCCACCGCCTTGAGCAGTGGCACGCCATCTAGCGGGCGACCTATGAACTATTGCACAGCTGCGCCTCTAGCGGTTGCCTCGAGAACCAGTGGACACCGCGACCGCACGACGAGGGACGTGCCCCGAGCAAGAGGAGCTTCTCCCCTAAAATGATCCTAATAACGCTATCGCGTTAAAACGGGAATGGCCATGCGGCCAACTAGCTCATTTTCCGCAACAGAACCTATGATGTCATACCAGCCAGCTCTGCGTTTTGCAGAGGCCGGCGAAAGCAAACGGAAATTAGGCAGAGCTCATAAGCTTGTCAAACGAGCAATTTGCGCTTAAATTAAGGCACATTTTTTATAGCAGTATGAATTGGGGGGGGGGGGGTACACAGTGGAAGTTAGGAAATCACACGTAAACATAGAAGTACGGATGCGTACTGGTGTTGGTACTGCACGCAGTCAGCTTGCATTAGCTTTACTGCAGTCCGCCGCTTTCGAGTTGGCTTACGCGCACTGGCCGATTGGCGCAAGCGACGTTGGCTAATGGGACCTTGTTGTCCAGGATATTCCATAATTTACTAAACGATTACTTTCTACACTAACAAAACAAGCCAGGCGCATATACGGTCGAAAAAACAAAGCAACGGCAGACAATACTCCGTGCATGAGTATGGTAGCGCCATCTGGGAACACAGACGGCAAGCAGCGCTGCAGGCGAATCACGCAATGCAAGTTAATTTGTATACGCGCGCTTATGACTTCATGGCTGACGTCCCGCAAACGCATGATTGAACGGAGATTCAAAATGTTAACCTAAATTGATTAATTTCACAGTGAGAACGGCATGATTCGTTGCCGGACAATCAGTACGAGCACTATAAAACACGAAATCTTTCGAATAAAACAATTTATATTTTGTCCTTATGGCTCCTTTAGACAGCCCTCGAAATTCGTCGTAATTGAGTGGGCATGGAGTGGATGAAGCGACCATGGTCGCTAAGCATCCTTTCTGCTTTTTTGTTACGTTGGCCGCAGTTCTCCACGCGTGCTGTAATGTCTATGCTGAATATATGGCGCTGCCAAGTGATGTGACGATCACCTTGTCCTCGAGATAACAACGCTGTACCGAGTGCAGTGTGAACTACCACCATACGTGTCTCCGCAAGGGGACGCTGGCCAAACCGCCAGAGGGACCTCGACCGCAGCTAGCATGGCCTACTTAAGCAGCCCTTGGACTTCGCCGCATGTCAGGGGGCATGGAATGGAAGCACCGACGATGGTCACTAAGAATCCCTTCTGCTTTTTTGTTCAGGTTGGGTCTGTGTACTCTCTTTATTCCAAAAAAATCCAACAATGTCTGCGTGATTTTTTTCCGGTGCTCACAAGTTTTGGTGTTTGTGTTTTATGAAATTGTGCATCTTGTTTAACCTCGTGCACAAGGAGGGGACGTTCAACTTAACCGTGGTCCCCCAAAATTGAACCTACCACCGAAACTAGTCAATTTTGGTCGGTAATTAACCGCCGTATAAGTACCTAGACGAATGATATGACCAGCTTTTGGAATCTATCAAATAGGGGAAAGAAGGCCAACAAAGTATTAACATCAAGGTATCCGACGTAGCAATGCGTCTTTCGGCTGAGGAAGTAAGCTCCCTAGACGCACTACATGATGAAGCGAATTTGGAAGCGATGATTTTGTCAGCTATGAAGATGCAGCATGACGATACAACCTGGTGTTCTTGGAATATCTCATGGTGCTAAAGAGGCGTGGGCTGACGCAGAAAATTGATTGATTGTAGGGTTTAACCCACCGATGCAACGCAGGCGATGAGGCGCGCCGTAGTGGAGAGTTCAGGATTAATTTTGACCACCTGGGGATGTTTAACGTGCCCCGATATCTCGTACACGCGCGCGTTCTTGCTTTTCCGCTCTATCAAAAATGCGGCTGCCACGGCTGGAAATTGAACCCCTGACCTCGTGCTAAGCAGCGCAATCCCTTAGCCACTGAGCCACCGCGGTGGGTCTGACGCAGAAAATAAAATTAGGGGAATTCTTCCTGGCTCGCTCAAACTGCAATTACCGCAGGAAGCGATTAGCCGCGCACATATATTGGGAGCGTTTGTCAAAAATAAGCGCCGGCAAATCATTGTCCAATTTAGTTTTTTTAAACTAAAGACTCAATTTTTTCACAAAAGTCTAAGTCGCGCGGCACAAACATTTCAGTTACCAAAGACGTTTGGATGGCAACGCTCAACGTACGCAAAAAGTTGCTATAATTCGTGAAGGCCACCCGCCAGTCATTTCCTCTGAAGTGCAACAACTTCGTAATCAACAAGACGTTAGGTGTATTGTAGTATTGCCGATCCTCACATTGAAATTGAACTAAAGGATCGACGTTTTTAAAACAGATAACAGACTACGCCCGGCTGGATCGGGTTCCTCAAACGAAAGAGAACGGCAGTCTCTGAAGTAGCTAGATGTGCCCACACAAGCTGATGGTTTTGGCCGGAAGATGTCCTTTCTCCTTTGCAATGTTAGGAACGTAATTAACTAGCATGACGAATTATTATATCTTGTTTATGCCTGCCTGGCAGATATAAGTGCACTGAAGGAAACTTCGTTGGCAGCGAAGATTGATAGCAAGGAAATTTCCCATGGTGTTAAAACACTATGTTCTTTACCGGTTCGACCGGGGCGGCCGTTCAGGCGGTGGTCTTTCAGTTGCAGTATCAAATTAATTTGTCTCTTTCAGAAGTAATGTCGCTACGGAACTAGAATTGGTATAGCGTGCGTTCGCATGTACCACAAATACTTTGTTCCATTCCACCAAGGCACCTCCACCCTGTGTCATGTGACCTGTCTTTTATGCAATATAACAAGAACAAGTCACAAAGAATTGCGATTCTGCAGCAGTTTTATTTCGTGCAGGACAAGTGCCTTTGTGCAGAGTTTTGCACTGACGCGTCCAAGACTGCAACTGCTATAGATTGTGCTCCGCGTGGGTCAAGCTTTCATGTCAGTAAAACAATGAACCTTTGTAGCAGTATATTCACAGCGGAAGCATACGGTATTTTAACGGTAATAAATCACGCAGTTCAACTTCAAATTTTAAAATCCATCGCGTACACGAACTCTCCTAGAGCTGTGCGTGCATTTGCATCCGGAAAGCGTTCTAAAAACTTTGTCATCAATCTTATTTTTATGGCTATCATGTCTGCATATGCATCAAACCTTCAAACAACTTTCTGTTGGGTCCCAGAACACTGTGGAATTGCCGGAAACAAAACCGCAGATCGAATGGCCACTGTTGCTGCACTCTGGAATACAGCACCATAGTAACAGTGCCGTAAACAAACATGAAGCCACACATCAGACACCAACTTCGCAACAGATGGCGAACACACTGGAGTGAACAGACAGATAACAAGTTACACGTTATAAAACCACACAACTGACACACACAACAAATACAGAGAAGTTGCCCTTGCTAGGTTACGGATAGGGCACAGACATGTTACACACTCGTATCTGCTCACGGGGTCTTCAAGACCTCTGGGTGGCAGGTGTAGAGAAGCCGTATCCGTAGTTGACGTACTAATTTAATGCAAAGCACTTCACACAACACGACGCAAACACTTTCCACAACTATACAGAATACACGTTCCACTACACCCGGCGTTTTTCCTGTCTGACAATCTCATGTTTTCTATAAATGGCGTTGTTAAATATTTAGAAGAAGCTAAACTTTTAGACCTAATTTCATACCACGCATAGCCACACCATGGCCCTATACACCAGCCATGCTCATTGTCAATTTTTTATTTTACTTTTGTTTTTGCTGATCTATCTGAGTGTTTACGGTTTCACCTTTCATGTATAATCTTTGTTTTGGCGCTCTTTTCCCCAGATGGCCTCGCGCCACTAACATCCAAGCATCATCATCACTTCGTTCTTTGTAACTGCTATTGGCCTCCAAATTATCAATCGTGCTTTTCCGACATGTTTCGTGGTGTTTTAAATAAGATACCTATTAATTTAACAGGATGGAGAGTTGGGCGAGTTGGTTTTGATTCATCTTGAAAACAGGCTCGGAAAGACGTTGACCAGGAAAAGAAATACACAGGACGATGCGCTAGAAATATATAGGGCAACCAACTGATATAACCGAACTGAATAAGATGTATACGGAGAATATAAATAAAAATTACCCCAGTCACAAAATATAGCCTATAAAGTGCCATTACTGCCCGTGTCGTCCCAGAAACGCCAACTCTGTATCTTACAGACAGATTGCAGGATAACTCACGCACATCGACCCCTGCCGGCTGGTATTCCAATCCCTCATTCTCTCCCCTTGTGTCCTGGCCCTATTCCTGTGTATTTCTTGTGCCACCGTGCCCTGCGTATTTCTTTTCTTGGTCAACGTTTTTCCGCGCCTGTTTTCAAGATTCCTATTTGATTTCCTGCTGCATTCTTGTTTGTTTCGGGAGACTTCAATCTACCCGATATTTCTTGGTGTGTACACCAGCCAAGTGCAAGCAACGGTTAGATCAAAAGTGCATCTTTTGTCAGTGTGTGCTCAGATTTCAATCTGATCGAACTTGTTAAAACCCGACCAGTGTTACTCCTACCAGCTCAACTATTATAGACTTGGTTCTCACAACTCACCCAGATCTCGGTTCACCCATTCCTGTCGCACCTGGTCTGAGTGACCATTCAGTGATCCATTTCACTATACCCAACAGCAATCGCAGGCGACGGAAAACTTCGAAAACAAAAGAGATTAGAAACGAGCTGACTATGCTGCAGTAAATAAGGAGCTAGAAATATTCACTTAAGAATTTTTTCGTAATTTCGTTCACCGTTCTGTAGACAATAATTGGCATCTGTTCCAATCTAAGGTGTCCGAGTTTTATGTTATTGCGATAGTATGCCCGTTGGCATAAATACTACGTCGCAGGTATAGAGTAACCCCCGTTTTGCGAAGAAACGCAGGTAGGGAGCGATGACAGGGTCCCCTAATCCACCGACGAAAGTCAGGTGGTCTGCCTTGGTGGAGGCCTATGCCTCGGAGGTGTCTTGTTCTCGCCGCTTCCAATGCAGGGCAAGTTTACAGCAAATGTTCAGTGTGCGCATCTTCATCAGGAGCCGTGCAAAAGGGGCAGTTTTGTGCGAACGGGGCATGGTAACGGGGTGGCCACTCCCGGGTAACAGCGGGAGAGAGGGCTACACCAACACGAAGTTTTCGCCACAACACCTCCTCCCAGGGAGCGAGTCCCTTTCACACGGTGGAATTAGAGCTCGTGTGGCGCGACGAACATCTTCTTTCCTTTGGAGAAACTCTTCTCGGGTGTCTAGTGGCAGTCGTGGAATGGTCGGGCCAATGGTCGTGGAATAAATGCAGTGTGGCAGGGGAGAGTATTTCGCCGGGCCCACGAGATTCGCATAGGGCAGGGGTACGTGTACAGTATGTCATGAATGTCCCTCGAGACAGCTGAGTTGTTATTTACTCGACGTAAATCACGTATGGCCACCGTGGAGCCTGTATAAATTTGTAAAGTAGTCTCTTCAGGGGCTTGATGAAGAGCCGCAGTTAGTGCTTGCAAGCCGTCCCGGATGGCCGTAAGCTCGGCCAGCACAGACGGCAGGGTGCGACGTGTTTCGTAGAAGCACGTTTGACAGGACTCTCGTTGGGAAGGACATTTTAGTGTTGTGGTCACCACGTCGCCCTTGCCCCCAGCGTCCACAAATGCCTGCACCACCTGGGTTTGAGAATCAGCCGCCAGTTCTTGTGCGACCGTGAAAAGCGTGTCAGAATGTCCTTTGGATCGATTGTGCAGTCGGGTTAGTGACCTGTTGTCGGTCACCTGGTGGTATAGCCAAGGGGGCGTGGTAACAGCGCAGGTTAGAGATGTGGGTAGCGAACGACTTATGCAGTTTCCTAACGCCGCTGCCTCAGCAACAAAGGTGAGTTTATGCATGTGGGTGGACCGACGTTGATGGACAAGCTCATTCAAGGTGTTAACTTGAGCTTCAGCTTGAAGAGCAGGGATCGGGGCTATCCTAGGAAGGCAGGTAATTGCACGCATTGCGGCTCGGTTAATTGCCTTAGGTCGAGCCCACTCCGCCCGGTTCAGGTGTTGGAATTGGTCCTGGTAAACAAACCGAGGCTGGAGTACAGACCTCAACAATAGACGGGCCAGTTTGGAACAGGAGTCACCAGACTTCGGTGAGATGCGTCGGATGAGGTGAAGCATCTGTCCCGCTTTTTGGCGAGCGGAACGTAGCCATAAAGACGCTGACCCAGAATCATAAATTTGTAACCCCAGCACGCGAAGTGAAGTGGCAGTGCGTACAGGTCGGCTGCAGAGTTGTAATGAGATTGGAGACACCTCCAGTCAGCGGCGGCCCCAAGCACTGGCTACAGGCAGAATTTAGCTGTCTTTTCTGCGGAACGTTTTCAGCCAGCATATTCACACCATTTCTGCGAGTCACGCAAGGATTGTTGAAGGCACGCGGTTTGCCGAGTCATGTCTGAATGTGCAGTCCACACTGTGATGTCGTCCGCGGACATCAGAAAATGCATGTCAGGTATAGAGCCGAGATCGCAGACAAGCGGCAACATAATATTAATAAAAAGGAAGGGCGAGAATACCGATCCCTCAGGCACTCCGCGGATAGGCGTAAAGCGAGTGTAACTTGTCTCACCAATGCGAACAGAAAAGGATCTTTTTGTGTGGAAGTTCCCGAGGAAAGAGGAAACTTTGTCTGGGAGCAGAAAGCATTGGAGAATTTTCAAAATTGCTCCGTGGCTTACGTTGTCGTATGCCTTTTGTATATCCATGGCAAGCACTGTGCGCACTTTGTGTGAACGGCCACCTAGTAACACCATTGACGAGAAGTGGTAAATCCCATCCTTGGTGCCAAGAAGGGTCCTAAACCCGATCTGCGCCGGGTGATACTACCGGAAAGTGTCGATCCACCATTGAAGCCGAGTTGCCAGTATGCGCTCCAACAGTTTGCACTCGGTGCACGTCAAGGCTATTGGACGCAAATTAAAGAGACCCTGCAACACTCTTTGAGCAGTGCAAGTAAACTTGCACGACGTTTAGATTACACTGGCAGGAATACCTGAGCCAAATATTACACGTGCACGTGAAGCGGTGAGCGCGCAAATTGATGTGAAAGACGCGGAAAAACCAACCGCCCTCTCTTCAGTTGTCCTCATTATGGAACCCCTGGCATGACCTAAGGTACGTCACATAGGCCATGGCTGCCCGATCGGCTGTCACTGGTCAACTTCGCGGCTAGATTCTCCCATTTCCGTCGTCTTCATCACTGTGTACGAACCTCTTCTATGCCTGAACCTGTAGGCACAGTTCTACCGTTTCTTTTTGGTTTTGAGTGCCCGCGGAGTTTGTGTGATGAGCTCAATACTTTCTTTTCAACATGGCCACTCGAATACAAACGTTTATTGCTTCAAAAACGCCCTACCAGCCCGAGCGCGCACTTGCGAGCAGGCACCCATGCCTGCTTTTTTGTGGCATTAGACCGGAAATAAGCCCCTCCGCGTTGCGGAGAAAAGCAAAAAACTACCCGGCATGTGATATATCGAAGGCCGCCGAAGAGAACGCCGTGAGCCGCCCCCCTCTCCGGGAGAGAGCGCGCAGCTTTCGTCGCGTTGTCCGCGGTCGAGTTGAGAGGGAACGAGTATGCTCGATTTCTCATCGCGCGTAGTTTCGTTAATTGTGAACGGATTTTCATACTTCTTGCAGGAGGAGATTTCTGGGACAATAGACTTTATCCCAAAATACATTACTAGTAGTCGATGGCAAGTGTTGCAGGGTCCCTTTAAGGAGCGGATCGGGTGGCTTACGAGGCTTCGGTATTGGGACCATATCAGCGAGGAGCCAAGATTCTGGTATGTGACCAGAGAGCCACACATCGTTAATTTAGTCAAGGAGATTGTTGAGGGCTGGATCGTCGAGGTTCTTATAAACCTCGTACGTAAGGCCATCTGGCCCTGGAGCGGACCGATGTTTGGCGTGATCAATCGCTGCACGGAACTCGGACATCGTGAAAGGCGATTGGATTCCACGCACGGCACCATCAGGAGGTGAGGAACCTACGTAACTTGGCAGGGGAAACGGACATGGGCTGCTGGCCGGAAGAATGTGAAAGGCAGGGAACAGGGCGCGGGCAACATCGGCGGCAAATTGAACAGGATCCCTGTTCGATGCCAGACATGCACTGGCCGCCGCATCCGGAGTGCGGCCTCCACTTTCCATCGCCGTAAAGGTGCGCCAGATGGATGACGTAGTCGCTGATGGGCCGAGCTATTCACACCAGATCAGCCATCGCTGCCTTGAAAGACGCTTCTCATGACGCGTGGCAGCCGCAGTCTGACTTTGCAAGCGTATTCGGGCCTCCAAAAACGAGGCATCTATGGAGGCAGCCACTTTAGCTTGTTTGCGCTGGCCCATAGCTGTAAGAGTCGAAGGTCAGGCTTCGGCCGGGATTCCTCTACCCATGTGTCATCACAAGCGCTTCGCAGGGCTTCCTTAACGTGAGTGATGGGGTCCGGACTTGGCACCGTGGGCATTGTGTTGATGTTATCCCGGAACATATCCCAGTTTGTTACCATGCAGCAAATAAAAAACATTATGTATCCCTGCGTAGAATAACAAATACCGTTCAGTCATGGTGGTTGACGCCGACCCTAAAGGGAGTACAGAGTTTTTACAGTGTAGTCCCTTTGAGAAAGCCACACATTGTAGGTCTACTGACCGAGCGGCATACAATGACAATCGGTGAATATGCACACGTGCTTGCCGTGGCGGGGCGTCCTTTTGTTAAACTACCCTCCCCTATATGCTTAGACATATTCCACGCAGATTATGGCTAACGGTCAGCGGAAAAAGTGAAAAGAAAATTGCGTTGATGTCAGAAGACGACGTTGTGAACCCAAGTGAAGTGTGCTGTGAAGCCTTAAGGGGTGCATTTTCGTCGGTGTTTGTAACCTGTGTACTATCCCGATTGTCCCATTTTCCTGCCTGCAATTTTTTACAAATAGATCTAATAGTTGTATACTGGGAGTTGCCAAATTGATAAAGAATCTGAAACCTTCGTCCCCCGGAGATGACGATATTAATCCAAAATTCTTAAAAAAATACTGAAATAACCGCTGTAATTCTGTCTAACTTCCTTTTCCAGTTTATGGAAACTTCTACAATGCCGCAGGATTGGAAGGTCGGGAAGGTGGTTCCCTTGCCCAAAACAGGTAATACTCACAACACCATTCATTACAGACGCGTATCACTCATCAGTGAACGTGTAAAGTTGTTAAGCAGATTATCTATAGCTATTATTCCACTTTCTTGAAAGCAATTTCTTTTTCAGCAAGCACCAAAATGGTTTCAGAAAACATTACATCTATGAAAGTCTCTTGCATAGTCTCACTAACGACCTATTTAGCGCCCCGGACCGTTCTTCAGTTATCGACTGCGTATTGATCGACTTTGCAAAGGCTTTTGATACCATTTGTCATAAGCTACTACTGTATAAATTAAAATCGCTTAGTCTAGATGTAAATATTCTTAAATGGTTTGAGACTTTTTAAGTAACCGCGCACAATATGTAGTGGCTAATAACTTTATTTTCAGGGACATCTCTGTTCCACCTGGTGTGCCACAAGGTTCTGACTTAGGACCCCTATTATCCTTAATTTATATTAACGACTTACCTAAGACACCATCATCAACTATTAGACTTTTTGCAGACGACTGCGCAACATACAGAGAAATTCTTAATTCCGCCGTCCAAAGTGTGCTACAATACATGTTTAATCAAACTGAACACAAATAAATAAAAGTATTGGAGTAACCCGTCAAAAATGTAATCCGACAGGGTGCACTTACATACTCAATCAAGACCCCCTAACCAAAGTGTCATGTAGGTAACAAATATCTTGGCGCATATATATCTCGGATAACCTTTCTTTGCAAATGCACATCGAACACATCACCAGTGACGATAACCGGATACTCGTTTTTTTACGGCGACATTTTGCTATGGCTTCAACGCATTTAAAACCCGTTTTATATAAAAATTAGTTCGGCCAAAGCTCGACCATGCGTCGTCGATGTGGCACCCACATGTCAACTCGCTACTTTAAGATATCCAAGACTTCCAGAATCGCTCCGCACGCGTCATTATATCTCACAATTTTCGCACGGCTAGAGTCGCTTCCTGAAAATCTACCATAACATAGTTGATGCGTCTGTTCGCTGGACAACATCACGACTTCATCTTTTTATCAGATGTATCACTCCAATTTAACCCTCAAGGATTCCGTGCTTTTCCCGCAAACTCATCATTGAACAAGAAACGACCATCAGTTCAAGGTTGGCGTACCCAGCAGCCGGGCAAACTGCCATTTCAACTCATTCGTTTCTAAAACCAGCTCTAAGTAGAACTACCTCCTCACCGGCACTGCATCTATATTTAATCCAGTCAATTTCAAGGCGGCTATTACTGGGCATGTTACCAGAATTTTCCTTCTCCTTCAATTTTTCTGCTTGTATTCCGCCATTTTATATCAGCCCTGCTATGTTGTTTCCGAGTGTGCAAGAAGTTTTATGAACCTTATAATTTTTCCTTCCTTGTTGCTGCTTATATTTCTAGTTTATTTATTTTACCCTCCGGGCTCACAAGAATTGTAGATGGGAGAGGCTCACATAAAAGAGAAAAAATAATGTGCTCTAAATATGTAAAATAAACGTTTGTTCCTCCTCCTCTAAATTCTGTAACTAGTTTAACGATTACACACAAAAATATACAATAATGTTAAAACAAACGTGGTACAAAATGCAGCCATAAACGCAATCACACTCAGAGCAAAAAAAGAAAACCAAACGGTAAATAGACAACATTCACCGTAAAAGAACACAAAAACGGTGGACCGACAAAAGCATACAGGAGGAGGATGAGGAGGAATAAACATTTAATTGAGCAGTCAATGTTGTTGGGTTGACCGCCAGGTGGTGGACCTCCTTAGTCCAGGAAGCCCTGGGTCTTGGCGGCCTGTCTCGCCCGGTCTACCAGATGTTGTCGGTGATCCGGGTTGGAGCTGGTCAACCGACCCTCCCACTGCTCAAGTGAGGGATTTGGGTTTGGGGCAAGGAATGGTGTGTGGCGGCACTCCCATACCATGTGGTAGAGCGTGCATGGCTCCACGCAGAATTTACAAGTGTATGTGTGCAGTGTCGGATGCATTGAGTGTAGTAATGTACAATGTGGAAATGTGTTAGTCTGTAGCTGTCTGTAGATGACCGTGTCTTCGCGAGACATGTTGAGATGTGGAGGCGGAAAGGTTCTTCGTCCCAAGCGGTAGTGGGCCAGGATGTCACTGTACCTTCTGGGGATTATTTCTCTCGTTGGGCTAATGGAAGGACTGGCTGACATTCCAGAAGGAGGCGCCCGGTGAGTGTGGGCTCGGGCTGCGGCAGAGCCGCCTCATTCCCTTCCAGTGATGAATGAGCCGGTGTCCATATGATGAAAATTTCGGGTAAATAAGGGTGGGCCGATAAAAATTTTGCTGCTGTTGATGAAATGCGTCCAATTTGAAAGTTTCGACACGCCGTCTGGGAGTCTGATAGGACGATGACATGTTCTTTGCCAGTGGTAGCTGCAAGGGCAATGGCTGCTTCTTCGGCGGTGTCGATGTCCTTGGTAGGTATAGAAGCTGAAGCTAGCTCCAGTCCCTGGTTATTGACTATGCTGATGGCGTGGGCTGATCTACTGGGGTATAGTGATGCGTCCGCGTACCTAACGTCAGGCCGTTTCCCGTATGCAGTTTGAAGAGCTTGAACTCTTACCTTGCGTCGTGCTTTGTTGTGGATCGGATGCATATTTCTTGGTAATGGGGCGACAGTGATTTTCTCTCTAACATGTAGAGGAATGCGTTGTTTAGCGTTATTTTCTTTCGGGACTTCGTAACCCAGTTTTCGTAGGGTGTGTCTTCCCGTCTTGGTGAGTTTGAGGTGTTCCAATTGGCTAATTTTGTGGGCTTCAGCCAATTCCTCCCAAGTGTTGTGCAGGCCTAATTGCAATAATTTGTCTGTAGAAGCAGTGAGGGGTAAACCGAGAGAAAATTTGTAGGCTTTTCGGATCAAGATATTGAATTTTTCTTTTTCGTTATTTTTCAGGGCTAGATACGGCGTTCCATACGTAATTCTGCTCGTTATTAATGCTTGCACAATTTTAATTGTGTCCTGTTCTTTGAGGCCATGTCGGCGATTTGTGATACGGCGTATGAGATGTAGAACTTGATGAATTGTAGTTTGCAGTTTATGGAGCGTTGCCATGCCGGCTCCGTCTTGCTGTAGCGTAAGTCCTAGCAGGCGGAGAGTTTTGACCTGGGGGATTGGAGCGTTGTTGACTCGAAGTTCGATATCAGGAATTGGCGCCGGGGGTCGACCTCTGGTTCGCTTTTTAAGGAGCAGTAATTCGGATTTATCTGGAGAGCAGTACAGGCCACGTCGGCGAAGGTACTGTTCGGTGGCTTGAATTGCTTCTTGCAAGGCGTCTTGCTGTGTGCCGGCAGAGCCCGTGCATGTCCATATTGTAATATCATCGGCGTAGATACCGTGACTGATGCCTGGGATATTATCCAATTGTGCTGGAAGGTCTTTCATTGCCAATTTGAAAAGTACAGGGGATATGACAGAACCCTGGGGTGTCCCTTTCGGTGGTGTCGGTAGTTTGTCTGTTCTAAGGTTCCCGATGCCAATTGTCGATGTGCGGTCTGTCAAAAAATTTTGTACAAAGTTGTATGTCGGCTCGCCGCAGTGGGTTGACTGTAGGCCTTCTAATATAGCATGGTGTGTGACATTGTCGAAGGCCCCTTTGACGTCAAGGGCCAACATGGCGCTGTTGTGTTGGCTGCTTAGATTGTCCAGGATGTCTTCTTTGATTTGCAGGAGTATATCTTATGTAGAAAGGTGCGAGCGGAAGCCGTACATGCTGTGAGGCCAGTGATCCTTGTCTTCGAGGTAAGGGGCAAGCCTATTATGCACCACATGTTCATATAACTTACCTACGCACGATGTCAGGGAAATTGGACGTAGGTTTGTGAAGTTTATGGGTTTTCCAGGTTTGGGAATTAAGCTGATGTCAGCATGTTTCCAGAAAGCAGGTACTTGACCTTTTTCCCATTGCTCGTTGATGTAGTGCAGCAACCATTCTATGGCATGAGAGTCCAGGTTCCTAAGTGTCTTGTTGTTGACTTTGTCGTGACCTGGCGTTGTGTTTCTTGTCAGGGTCTGAACAGCTGCGGTTATTTCCGCCTCCGTTAAGGGTCTGTCAAGGTCTGGGTTGGCGTTACCGGCGTAAGCCGGCAGCCGACGATGGGTGGCGGGGATGGGACCTATGTAACGGTCAGCCAGGTCTCTGAGTAATTGTTGGTCGTCCCCTTGGTATTGGTGAATGAGACGGCGTATATGGTGTGTTGTGGCTGCCCTCGTTTCTGTATTGCCGATAAGCTTTTTCAGAATGTGCCATGTTCGGCGGTTGCTCAGCGTGCCTTGTAGTTGGTCGCAAAACTGGTCCCAGTTCTGTCTACTGAGATGATGTGCATATTCCGTGGCCTCTACAGTAATTTGAGCTATGCGTAGTTTGAGGGCACAGTTGGTTTTCCTTTTTTTCCACCGCTTGATCATGCTTCTGCGAGCCTGCCATAGGTGTAGGAGGTGCGGATCAGTGTCAGGGTTATCGATGGTAAGCTGAATTGTTTTGGTGTGTTTGGATACCGATTGGATAATTCCTTCTGACCATTGCTCGATGGAATCGAAGTTGGTCGGCTGGGTCTCCTCACGGAATGCTTTCCGGTCAGTGATTTTTGCTTTTCCGATGCGTTGCGGGGTTCTGTGATGGGCAACAACAGACTGTATTATATAGTGATCGCTCCCTAACGTCTCATCCAGTCGCAGCCACTCCAGGTTTTTGATGTTATAAGAGAAGGTGAGATCAGGGGTTGTGTCCCTGGATACACTATTTCCTATTCTGGTTGGGGTGGTTAGGTCATTCCAGAGAGTTAACTGATATTGCTGCGCCATGTTGTACACGTCTGCTCCCTTTTTGTTGGTTACGCGATAGCCCCAGGCTACATGGGGAGCATTGAAGTCACCTAAGAGGAGGAGTTTTTGCCCTCGAGCTTGTCGTTTTGCTTGTTGTATCAGGTGACTCAAAGGGGCGAGGGATGCCTGTGGAGGACTGTATATGTTTAATATGAAGAGGCCTGCTTGGGATTTTGTCTTTGGCAGGAGCTCAATAAACGTGTATTCCAATGACGAAGAAAAATGATGCTGCACCGTTGTGTGGTGTTTCTTGACGAGGATTACAGTGCGGCACTTGCCTGTAGTAAAGTAGGTATTGTAACCACGGAGACAGATGTGGTCTGTTTCTGCCTCTTGAATCGCGATGACATCTGGGTCGTGTAACTGACTGTAGTGAAGCAAATTTAGTTTTTTATTAGTTAGGCATCTGCTATTCCACTGCCAAATTGTGAGCTTGTTGTATACTTCAGTATTATTCCGCGGTCTGGTCATCCGGAGGGAGGAGGGCATCCAGATGCGCATTGTCTTCAGATTTTTTTTGTTTCTTGTGGGCTAGATCGCTTTTCTGTTCTAGGACGGAGAGTCGCTGATGAATCCTATCGAGCTGTGTACGTAACTGCTGGGCAGCTTGTTCAACTTTGTTTTGGTGTTGACGAAGGGCTTGGTCCAAGCGCGACTGTTGTTGCCGAAGGGCTTGTTCTGAGGGTGCTATCCTGGATTCAAGGGCAGCTACGCGTTCATTTGTCTTTTCGCAGAGCTGCATTAGGGACTTTATGCCTGTCGTGATGTTTGCCGTGAAGACGGTAAATTGAAGTTCAATTTGTTGTGCAATCATTTGTTGTATGCTTGGCTCAGTCTCTGGCACTGAAGTACATCCTGGGTTTACAACATTGTTGTCCTCGTTGTTCTGCGTGGGGGATTTTGAGGTGGATGGCTGTTGAAGTGTGGTAGATGGGAGTTGTGGTGTTTGCTGCATGTTGGGAGATTGCGTAGTGTGCGATGGGAGGCGTTGAGCAGTGGAAGGATTGGTTAGTGTGTGTGACCAGCTCACCTTGTCGGTTGTTCTTGCTTCTTTTGTGGGGCTTGGCTGGGTCGGAAGGGGGGGCCATTGTTCCCTGTCCTGTGGAGGGTTCTGCGTAGCCATTGATGTTCGGTTTGTAGTTGTGGTCTGCTCCGCTTGGTTTCTGGGGACACGCGGGGGTGGGTTGGGTTTTAGACGGCGTTTGCAGTCCTTGCTTGCGGTTTCGTGGGACAAACCACATAGTTTGCAGT
The DNA here is from genome assembly GCF_048455015.1 of Haemaphysalis longicornis. Classification (NCBI taxonomy): domain Eukaryota; kingdom Metazoa; phylum Arthropoda; class Arachnida; order Ixodida; family Ixodidae; genus Haemaphysalis; species Haemaphysalis longicornis. The sequence continues at coordinate 35,026,830 of NW_027526204.1, forward strand.
TAGGGACGCAGTGGTGATCAGGCAGCGGATTGTCCAAGCCACACGAGGAGCAGATTTTTCTATCCGGAGTGGGGCATACATCTGGTCTATGGCCAAGTGCACCGCATAGAGAGCAGTACTGGTGTGTTCGTTTGTAAGGTCGGCATCGAGTCAGTGTGCAGGCTACTTTGACGTAAAAGGGAACGTGAGGTCCTTCGAATGTGACAACAGCGGTAGTAGAGCGCCCCAGCATCCTGGCGTGAAGAATTGGGGGACCAGTGGTGATTAAAAGGGCTGCCAGTTCTTCCTCCGTCGTCCCGGCTTCGAGGCCATGAATAACCCCGCGGGATGTATTTGGAGGCGGCTTGACGTATGCAGAGAGTTCGTAGGTTGCGCCTTCCATTTGAAGTTGGGTGATGGTGCTGAGTACTTCTGCCAGGTCCTCGCTTGCGGTACTTGCGACGATCAAGTTTTGATCCCACTGTGTTTGTATGGTTACATGGCAGTAGAAATCTCTTAATGGTACGTTCCCAGCTGTGGCAAATCCTTGCGTGATTATTTTGTCCGACCATTTTGACAGGCAAAGCCCCATGCGTGGACGGTATATAATTTTGTATTCGTTGTCAGGAAGCTTAGGTAGGGTGTGTCGGCGTGATTGGTTAGCTTTTGATGTCTTTACGAGCCCCTCAAAGGGTTGAGTGATCTTGTTAGGCATGGGTCCTTTGGCTGGGGACGAACGTCCAAGTTTAGTGGGGCTTGAGGCGCGTGGTTTAGAAATTGCAACGTGTCTTACTTGAGTGCTTGCTTGTTTGCGGGCCCGAAGGATCTTTATCCACGGTCCTGCCGGGGCGATGGTACGGCCGGTGTTGTAGTCGTATTCCATGGCTTGGTTTCCGCCAGGATCACCTGATGAGTTTTCAGCAGTGACCATGTTTTGCCCAGTTGCAGGGTAAGTCTTGCCACTCGCGCTTTGGTGTGTGGTCAACGCGGCACAAGGGTGAGGAGCAGGCGGCACATCTGCGGCGGATGCGGCATCCGGCAGTGAGCAGTCGCATTCCATGGTTTGGTTCCCGGCGGAATCTTCTGAGGGATTTTCAGCGGCGTCCATAGCTTGCCGTGGTGAAGGGGCTGTAGTTGAGATGGTGGGAAGGCGAGTAGTCGGTGCCACAGCAGCAGTTGCAGCTGTCAGGCGACAAGCGCCCGACCTTCGCGGTTAGGGTTAGTTGAACGCTGGGGCCGGTCCGGGTCTTTCAGTCAGGGAGACAGTCGGTACTCACACCAGTAAAACCGATGATTACTGTCGGACGCAGGGTCACTTCAGGGTCACACTGGCGCCATTTTAGGGAGATACTCAACGAAGAACCGCAAAAGTAACACAAAAAGCATCAGGAGCAGTCGGAACCGAAGTGCTGAGCTTCTTCGTCTTCGTCGTCTTCCAAAAGCATACAATACACAAAAAAAGAAATAAACACATCGAAAAGCACTCCTTGGCAGAAAGTATAAGACAAAAACAGCAACAACAAAAAAACTTACAACAAATTTGAATTTGGCAATGCTTCCCGGAAATGGTGAAGGGTTTGTAATGCAAGCTAATAAAGCAGCCAGGTGTTTCTACTCACGGCACTTTTTCGGCAAAAAAGAATAAGAGTTGGTGACAGTGTTTTGTGTTCGGGGTATCCACTCTGTGACAATGGTCAAGATGTTCAGATATGAAACGTGCGGGTTGTATCGAGCATGAATTGAGTACGTGGTTATTATGATACGCTTTCGGTAATAGGCACAGACGAGACAGTTTTCTACGTGTAGCAAGAGTAGTTAAGTTCAGTCTGAATTTCATAGAAGCTGCACTGGCCTTACGATGATAGTTAGAAAGTATGAATTTCACCGAACGGTTTTGTACAGCTTCAAGTTGGTTAGTTAAATTCGTATATCCAGGATCGCAAGCTGACGAAGCATACTCTGCTATGTGTCGCCCGTAAGTAACGTATAACTATTTTTGAGAGAAGAAGGTGCTAAGGAAAAAATTTGCTGTAAGTATCCAAGAATGCAGTTAGCCTTAGAATAAAATCAATAGTTGATGTGTATATGTCAAATATGTAAATATGTTTTATATGTGTATTCAAACTCTTGCTGCTTGCCTGTAGAGTGTTTGCTCCCACACTCCTCTCTGCAATACCCATTTCTCTTGCGTTGGTGGGGTATTCAGCGTTTCGTTGGCGTAATAACCGCCGAAATTCATTGAAGAAGCAGGAGCTCGATGAAGACACGTCCGCCGGAGCAGGGTGATGATGATGATCCTACAGATCCATCTTTCGTCCTGAGAAGTAGTTTCTGCCGTGGGTGGTAGAGAGTGCAATCACGTGACTGTGGCCGATTGGCAAAAAAATGAAAGCGGGTGATAGAAGCGCGCCACATTCAAAGCAGTTGGTGCTCGTATTAGGTTATAGAAACCGTTCACTTTTCAGCACAAATATCCTCAGCCCGGTCGATCTGCCTACCTGCTTTTAAGGCGACAGCCTGGCAATACCTATTAGCAACTTCTCTTCTAAACATTGTATATGCGCTTTTTACTCGCTTTCGTTTTTTTTGTCTTTTGCAACGGTTTAATTTAAACAGCTTCATTTCTGCTATTACGTCTTTGAGTCAGTTTTTTCAATTTAATTTGTTCGTCTTAGTGTGCAAGCGACTCGAACACACCACAGCCTCCTTAGCATCGGGGTTCTGCGAGGTTGGTGTTCGCCTGTCCTACTCCAGTGACATCACGTTCAGGCTTCACTTTGAAGCACTATTCTGGAAATGTTACTTTTCAATTTCACAGTGTTATGAATTCTGTGAACCGGGCATGTTAGTTCCTCAAAGCTCCCAACTGCGGGCCAATCCCCCAAGTGGCCATGTTTTACGAAGGAAGGAATAGCGGCAATGATAACTTTTGAGAATTGTTTGCTATATTTTATTTTGTTCTTCACAGCTTTTGTTCGAAGAAGCTCCCCACAGTCGTTTTTTTCATAGAGCTCAATACCCTCACAACGCTCTCTTCTTTCGTGCCCTTCCAACTCCCTCTTATCCTCCCTCTGGCGTGGGGCTATCTCAGCGGGGTGGGGCTGTCGCAGTGGGGTTATCCCATAGACTTGCATACTAATATATACTAGAAGAAAATCTGTCGCTGCAGTCGCGGGCCGCCAAGGGCGGCGCCATTCCGCTAATGACGTTCCTCCCTACTTGGCTTAGCTAGCCATATGGCTTCTTTTTTGTCTCGAAGCCAAAATAATTCAAAAAGGGTAATATTTTTTTTAATTTTTCATCGTGCAGGAAGCTTCTAATAACTACTGACAAATTAATATTTTTGGAGGTTAAATTTTATCAGAACAAAACAAATTTTATGAAGATTCTACAGTAATATTCTTGCTTTTTTTCACCCATAACCAGCTTTTCAGCCTGTTCATGAGTCATGCCAAGGACAAGTGGATCATGCCTGCCTGGTACATAGCGGAACGCTCGCCAAAGCACGGGTCCCTTTGACAGTGGCGCCAGATTTCCCTCCAGTATATAGTAGTATAAAACTCAATGGGTTATCTAGTTTATTCTTGGGAATGAGTACTGAAGGTCGATTTCAGATGGTGCTGCATGCAGACGATAGCACGAGCCGTACTTTATCAACGTAAGCGGCCCCAATACAGCGGGCTGAGTATGCCAGGCGCGCTGCGCGCGATTCCGGCGCTTTCGTTCGAGGTGTATTGAATGCTCCACTATCTCTACTTTCATAACCCAAGCAGCTGGAAACTCGGGAGTAGGCGGAACTCAGGCCTTCTTTATAGCGCCCCTGCTTCCCCGAAGTGTACTTTCTACAGTTCGGTGGTGTAACAAGAAGATGTGTGATAATCAGGGGTTCTGACAACAAGATGTATGACAAGAAGCAGAAAAAGGTGTTCGTGTCATACGTGGAAAAAGCGGTCTACGCCATTTTTGTGAAATATGAAAAAGTCACCGTGTGCACAATTCCCGCTTTTTTGTGCAAGCCTGATAGAGGTTGGTTAAGCCGATAGCCGAAAACTGCGTTTCAGACATTTGTAGTGCTGCGAAGAATGCCTTCAGCTCAGTTTACTTATGCGTTCTGTGGTCAGCGCCTGGCAGCACCCAGGTGTCTTGTATGCCAAACGGTTCCCTTTGGTCCAGCTGGAAAGCCTTACTGGTCACTCTACTGTTCATGTTAAGGAACGGCTGGGCCATGGCGGCCCAGACATAGCTGTTATTCTGGACCGCGTCACAGTCATGCTGAAGCCACTGAATATCAGCGTCCATCGGCTTTTATTAGTTTGAATACCTGGCAGTACACGGAATGAATGGGTAGCGGTTGCCACAAGCGGACTCCATGTGGACTGCTCCAGAGGTCACCTCTTGCAACCGTGCTTGGCGGCATTCTGTCCGAGTAGAGCTCGTGTCGACCGACATTGTTCCCCTAAGTTTCAAAGCCACCGGGATCTACAACAGCTTGCATGGTGTGAAGACTACTTCTTGTCGTTTAATGGGTATGCACCGCAACACTGCACCAGGTCGGAATCCGAGTACTCGACCAGCGTAGACGAATCATTGTTACGCGGACTATCCCACGTGCTGTACTGCGACACTTTCCGTTGAGCAATCGCAATAATGTTTTCACTCAAAAGAATTTTTGCAGACTGTACCCATGGGAGGAACTTGAGAGAGAGAGAGAGAGAGAGAGAGAGAGAGAGAGAGAGAGAGAGAGAGAGAGAGAGAAACTTTATTGCGTGTCCGGCAGAGTGAATTAGGCCGTGGGGGTCGGCCCCGATCCCGGGCGGGTCGAGCCCGTAATGGTTTGCGCCACCGCAGGTCGTTCCCGCTGTCGGGTCAGGGCTTCCTCCACCTGCCGGACGGCCTGGAGTTGAGTGTTGTAGTCTGAGGAGGTGAGGGCTTCACGCACTTTTGGTGCAATTCTTGTGCTTCAGAGTGTGCTTGTAGGTGTGTGCAATCGTTGAGGATGTGCGCTGTCGTAGCGGGGGCAGTCTTGCAGATGATGCAACGGTAGGGGTTCTATAGCGTTGGGCAGATGTATCTGGCAAGCACGGGTGTCAGGATTGAGTCCGTCTGTACCTGGCGGTATAGCACGCCTTCGCGGCGCGCTAGTTGCGGGTGTGGGGCAGGGAGTCGCTGCCTGTTGTGGCGGTACCATCTCAGGATGTCTCCGTACGTCTCCAGTGGTACTGGTTCGCTCTCTTCGGCTCGCAGTTGGCTGTTCCGATTGCGGTGCGAGTGTTGGCCGGTGTGCGTCGTGCGGTACGTAAGTCCTCGCGCTGCGCGGTCAGCCTCCTCGTTCCGGTTACGGATCCGCCCCTCCGGGTCGAGCAGTCCCACGTGTGCAGGATACCAACTGATAAAGATCGGGTGCTGGCGGGTTTGGCCCGTCCTGTGGAGTAAGCGGGCCGTACTGGTGCTTGTTGCGTTGTTCACAAAGCGGAGGATCGCTGTTCGTGACTCGCTGAGTATCGTTCTACATCGAGGGTCGGTCGCGGCGAGGGCGATCGCGAGCTCTTCTGCGTGATGCGAGTCCATGGCCTTGAAGCTGCCGGCCGTGCGGATTGTTCCATCGGATGCTGCGATTGCGACTGCCATGTTGTAGTTGGGCTGTGTAGTAGTTGAGGAACTTGAAAATTGGCCCTCGGATCTTAAAAGAAAAAAAAAACGTGCGGCTGTTATACGCGTTTATGCGCCGAAACTTGCAGAAACAGTAAAAGTAAGTGTCTTTTCCTCCGTTTTCTTGCGTTTTTTGTTGCTGATCTTTACGTGAATGTGACTGCGAGCGGCTATGACGTGCTAAGGCAGCTGTTGCAAAATACCTTTGGCCTAAGCAATAATATACAAGGACACCTAAAAATGTCAAAATAGTCATTTTTACTGCCGTCAACCACGCTGACGCAGTTCATCTCGGAGCATTTGTTTCCTAGGGCTTTGTAACAGCTGGCTTGTCCCGCCGCGATCGGACGACACAAGTGTCACCTAGAGGGCCAGCTGCAAAAAAAAAAGAACGTAAGAAACATCTGCTAATGTTACTGCTACGGCGTGTTTCTATTCCCCATCTCCCTACCTGAACAATTTTGTCGATAGTTTTGCCGCCCTTTGTTATTTCCGTATCGGCTAAAGCATTACAAATGAACCAAATTTCTGGGGAAGGCAAAAACATTCTACTCTTCCTGTTTTCCCACGTGACATGCACTGGCAGTGCCAGGGTCCTTTCTAGTATATCTTCCTAGAAACCCTGTTGTAAAAAATGTCCACTATTCAGCCCTGCGACAGTGGATCCCCAGCGAGGCTCTTGTAAACCACTACACGTGCTGATTTGGGGGCGTATGAAACGTTCCTTGCCGTCTCGGCGGGCTTGTCACTTGCGCTCGGCTTCTTTGGCAGCACAGCCTGACGCATGTGCTCGCCAGAGAATGACGTCAACACCGGTTTTCGGTTGCAGCTGCAAACCTAGTCTTTACCAGCAAGACATAGGCATGTCCCATTGTTCACAAGCGCCTCATGTATATCTTGCGGTTTTGATGCTTGTTTCGTGGTTTTTTAAACGAATACTGCACTCTATGTTGTATGCGTGATGGCAAATAATGATTGCGCAGGCCTTCTCTGGCAGCAAATGGTGGGTTTTGCCTGGCCTGACACATGCGCTCAGCGTTTTGGGCGAAAACTGCTCGATCCTGCCTGGTTTATTTGCTTACGACACTACAATTTTCCCACCACCGAGAGGGTAATAGCCTCGCTGTACAACAAGAGAAATAAATTTCGCTGCGCTGTCCGTGCACCGTGTCTAGTAGCAGCGCCAGCGCACCGCTTTATCGCGGGCCGCGCGCTCCCCAGCGGCTGCCGACGACTCCGCTCGCAGTGCGGCAGCGCTCTTGCATGTCCCGCATTGTGCTGTTTCTACGCTTGGAACATTACTATTAACTAGAGCAATCGGCTGTCATTATCTGGCACTTTTGGCTTGGCTCTCAATACCTGCATCAATCGAAGGCGACTTGGCAATCCCCGAAAGGGTATGTTCCAATCTCTGTGTGAATAAACGTGCACGGGCCATTTCCACCCGCCAATTCGTGCTATTCTTGAAGGAAAACGAAGCTCCGGCCTTTTGACCTGCTTGTATCGGACCGTCCAGCTGCCTCTTTTGGCCTCCCTGCAGTTCTCTAGGAAGGTGAGCTGGGAGCGTTTTTCGTATTTCCTTTCTGAGAACGTGCGGGGGATATACACGAAGGTGAGCGCACCCGGGAAAACAGATGAAATATCCTTACTGCGCAAACGGGATTATGCCCTCGCATTTGAGTCGTGTTCGGTTTATTAGTAAATCAATGAATACTGAAGGTATAACTGTTTGTGAGAATAACCCACAGATTCCGATCCCTTTTTTTATCTTTGCAAGTAGAACTAGCCTTCCCCACTGCTGCGACGGGTGCATGCGTCGTTGCCCTTAGTGTTCCGACCTAAGCAAAGCTGGTGTTCTTGGCGATATTTTTAGTTGCTTCATGCCAGCGAACTGCATATACCAAGGAAATCTCTTCCCATCATAACTCATGCACTTAGGCCACCTCTGAATACCATGTTCGACGTATTGGGTTTGCAGCGCATTTTGCATATATTTATCCATTTTATTTCTAGCAGCGCCCTTATGATATGCTGTCTCTTGCGTGTTAACGCTGGCGTTTAATTTTTCTGCAGCCTAAATAACATCGCCATCAAACAATAAACTGCTTTGTGGTCGCATGACCCTTCCCTAGTTCACGTTTAAAGTCCAACAGCAACTAAATTTTCGGCTCCCTAAATGCACTATTTTCCGGTATATAACCTTAAAAGTTGCTAACTGCAAAATTTGGAGGCGCAAATGTGCTTCGCTGTATCGTAAAGGAAGATCAAAAACACTCTTTTGAAACCGAAACTGGACAAAAAAAGGGCGCCCATTATGGACGGCCGGACGTGACACTCAGGAATCGAGAGGGCGCAGCCAGCGGATTTTCCCACAGCTCCCTGAGAGAAGACGGCGCGCATTCGATGTGTTTCGGGTTGTATGTTGCTTCAGACATTTAAAACATGCGCGAAAAAGGGTTTGGTAAGTTCGTGCAACCATTATTACTTCTTTCTGAGCTGCTGAGACGCGCTTATAGTCGTCCGGTAAAACGGAAACACAGGCATCGCGAGACGTCGTGGCGAAGCTGATTGCGCAAAAGGCAGTGTTGAGCGCTAGATGGGCGCCGGCACAGCTAATATGCCCTGTGCCGATAGAACCATCCTGTGTTTGTGAGAGAAAAGAAAAAAAAAGCTAACGCGGAAGGAAAGTTTCGAAACATGGCGGCTGGTGTGTAAGAATTTCGTTTTAGGGCATGTTGTGAAAGTTCAAATCCAGAATTTTATTATTTTTGTTTACACGGGCAGTTTTGTTCCTGTTAGCAGAGTGCCCGCACCAAATCTTTAGATAATGATGCCATGCAGCGACGAAAGCACTGCAGTGTCTTCACTCGTGAAGCACTGACCTTTACCGATGCTCAGTGCTGCGAAATGTGGCCTCGTTTTTTGTTTTTTTTCCTAACTGGCGAGAGAAATGTTGCCAACAGCGGCTAGTATTTATTTGTTTTTTGGCGAAGTTGTTTGAACTGAATCGATTTCGTGTAGGGCGCCGCGTGCCGTACTCGTCCGGGCTCCGACCGGCCTCGGGTCGGGTCGGCGCAGAGCTCTTCGATGGCGTCAGCGTACGCGCGCTCTCGAAAAGCCGACCGGTCGATCGTGCAGTGGGCCGCACAGCTAGCCACCGTACTCGTTCACACCCCTACCGGCAGCGACAACCGCGTATCGTCTCGCGCCAGCCGTTCTGCTCGTAGAGAAGCAGGGCCGCGAGCTTGCAGCGCGCCGCACAGCCGCCGTAGTCGTGCGCGCGCCGACGCACCGAGCGGCCGCGACAACAGCGTGTCGTCTCGAGTCGGCCGTTCTGCGTATTGCGGACTCGTAGAGACGTCCGGCCGCGACCTTGCAGTGCGCCGCACAGCTGCCGTAGTCATTCGCGCGCCGCCGCACCGACCCGCCGCGCCAACAGCGTATCGCCTCACGTAGGCCGTACACGCGTTTCGCGTGCTCGTCGAGTCGACCGAGACCCTGCTGCCGCCGTGGCGACCACGAAATCGGCCGTTGTGCTACTGCCGTATTCGTTCTAGACCGCACCGGCACTTTTCGAATTTGCTTGTTATGTATCGCCAACCTGGAGTTTCTTCAATTTTTCGCATAACGGAAACGCGTGAAAGCAATTATTCCTGCATGAGGCACGAATTATACAGCTCACTCGCGTGAGACCGCACGTAAAAGGGCTACTGAGGAGAGGCGACGGCCGCACGGGAGTCCTTACTGACACGTCACATCCGGAAGTCCGCCGCAGTGGCGACAAGTTGCGGCGACACTCCGCCAGGTGCTGCGTCAGCTGAAGTGGCGTGTTTTCGAACAGTTTTACTAAAAAAACTGCGCGTTTGTGGGGTTGAACATTAGGTCACAAGGGACTTTCGAGGTGCATACCACGCATTGAAGCAGAATTTAGGGCAGGTAAATTTTCGTGGCAGTTGGCCTTTAACGACGCACTCTCCTGCGGTGCCATCCATCGTTGCAGCCCGATATGTTGTATCGACCTGCATTAGCACTGAAAAGACCCTACTCAACCTAGGTTATGCTTGATTAGCCTGTGTTGAAAAATAATATTCAATAAACTTCAACCGTCTGTTTAGGAAAGCTAAAGTACGCCAAAAAAACGGCTCAATGTCCCAAGCTAAGGAGCCATTTTTCTGCGAGGTGCTGAATAGGCGACCATGAAGAGGTTTGTTTCACCCGTTTAAAATTGCCATCCTGCTCCAGCGTATTACAATGATTTTGTCATCATGCCAGTGAGTCTACCGGGAGAAAACACACCCACAAAAAATTACGCGAGCAGTAGCTTGCTAAGGCCTAAACGCGGAAACCGAAAATGCAAATTAACAGTAGAACTATATACTTTTGCGTGTCAAGTGTACGGGTATGTTTGTGAAATTGTATGTTCGTGGAACTGTAAGTGTAAATTTGTGGTCCGTCAAGGAAACAGCAATCGGGCTAGGTTTAAGGAAGATTTCGCCGGAATACAGACTTGCTTTCTCGTTTCTTTGTGGTTGTACAAATCTCCCGGTTTTTCATTATCTTACAACCGGCCCATAATTTTGATGACTGATGGAGTAGCGTTCGAGCTCATTACAGAGTCACGGTAGATTTGCATTGCAATTTTGCTGAGGGAGTGCGCAAATGCATTTCGGCAAACCTGCCGTTATTCGGAAAACTCGTGCGCATAGCCACGTCAAAGCAACCTCTGAAATAACAGAGTCTGACAAAACCTTCCAACAGAACAGCAATCGCCAACCACGCCACGAAGGAGCACGCAAAAAAAGACCAAAGAGCACGCGACAAAAGAGCAAAGCGTCCAATTAGCACAAAAAGAGAACAGCGCTCTATTATGGAGCCCCTCAATAGGCAATAATTTACATTTTAACCAGTGTACGAACATTACAAAAAAGTATAAAATTCTCCTAATTGGTCGGTCTGAACACCTCTTTGTTGCTTTGGAAAAATGTCTCAATTTTGTGGCTGGCAACCATAACATGCTCCGTGTTTAAATTTTATAGTGTATTTTGTGCCATTTCTCAACACAATACGTAAAAGTTTTTACAAGCGAAACGTGTCTCATTTTTGTTCTTTCAGGTTCATGTCGTAACTGGGCCTCAATATTTTACTGTTTAATCAATATTTCGTTACCCCGCGCGGTGGCTTACAGGCTAAGGCGTTGCGCTGCTGAGCACGAGGTCGCGGGTTCAATTTCCGGCCGCGGCAGCCGCTTTTCTGATGGAGGCGAAACGCAAAAACGCGCGTATGCACGGCATTTCGGTGCACGTTAAAGATCCCCAGGAGAGGAAAATTAAATTAATCCGCAGCCCTCCACTACAAAGCGCCTCATCGACTGCGTTGCGTTAGCGCGCCAAACCCTACAATCCATCAATCATTATTTCGTCACGCAGTGGGCACGTTTAAATTGTCAATTTATCGGCAGTATTAAGTGCGCCGTCCACCTATATTATCGCAATTCCGCTGATTGAATATTACAGCCGCAAAATAGCAAAGTTTGGTTCCTTTTATATTGTGAAGAGCCAATGATAACGCCGGGTGGAAGGATTTACGTTTTGCTTGAATGAACTAATGCTCAGCATAAACTTACAGATTACAGAATGAGCGAAGAAACAGCAAAGAAATAGACCTGCAGACCCGCATTTATCTGTTTCGGCCTGGTTTTTCGAAGCATCGGAGTATTTCTACAAACACTTCGGATGAGGCAAGAACCGATAACAATAGCGATCGCAAAGCTTTAATCTTTCCCTGGCATGTACGCTTGCCTATGCCACATGCACAAAAAGAAAACACGAGAGAGAGAGAGAATAGTCTTTAATGATACTGGTGAGGTTAGCCTGGCCAAGGCGCCTAGCTTGCTACACCAGATGTATAAAAAAATGAAATCGATGAAGAGGTGATGATAATGACTGTGAAAACACGAAACTCGCATGAAACGAAAGGTAATATAGCTGAGCATGGAAGCGAGCTACAAACATAGACAAACAAAATATGTGAACTTTGGTCACAGCAGTATGATGTTTACACTACTTTGCTGCTTATGTATTGCAAGCGACCGTGTGCATTGGATACATTACTCACAAGAAAGTACTGTCCTTTTGAAAAGAACTCGACGTAATATCCGGTGATGTCGTATCTCTCTACAAATGACAGGGACTACGAATAAATTCTCGTTCAACTTCGCTTTTGCGGGCCTCACAACTTTCCTCGAACAAGTGAGAGCCTTAGTTTACTGTTACGGCTAGCATCATTTAGCGATGGCAGCAATGCTGTAATCAGCGTCCCATGATCAACAGGATGTTCCGTTTCGCAAATGTGGTATTTACCCAGCGAAAAGGAACACACACACGCACACAACCACTTACACACGCGTGCGCACAAACACGCACGCTGGCATACACACACGCACGCACACGCACGCACACACACACACTCACACGCACACGCGTACACACTCACACACAAGCACGAACACGCAAGCACGCGCACACGCACACACACGCACGCACACATGAACGCACGCACACACGCACACATGCACGCACGCACACACAAGCACACACACACGCACGCACGCACACACACACACGCACACGCACGCAAGCACGCACACACGCACGAACGGCAAACGCAAACGCATACACGCACGCACGCATGAACACGCTCGCACACGCAAACGCACGCACGCACCCTAGAACAGACCCACACATGCACACTCACCCACCCCCACATGCACACACGAACGCGCACACTCCCGCACACACACACACGCACGCTCACACGCGCACGCACGCACACACGCACACACAGACACGCAAACACACATACGCACATGCACGCATGCACGCGCACACGCACGCACACACACGCACGCACACATGAACGCACGCACACACGCACACATGCACGCACGCACACACAAGCACACGCACACACACGCACACACACACGCACACGCACGCAAGCACGCACACATGCACGATCGCACAAACGCAAACGCATACACGCACGCATGAACACGCTCGCACACGCAAACGCACGCACGCACCCTAGAACAGACCCACACATGCACACTCACCCACCCCCACATGCACACACGAACGCGCACACTCCCGCACACACACACACGCACGCTCACACGCGCACGCACGCACACACGCACACAGAGACACGCAAACACGCATACGCACATGCACGCAAGCACGCACACAAGAACAGACACACTCGCACGCACACGCACGCTCACGCACAGGCAAGCACGCACGGGTGCACACAAGTACAACCGCACGCACACACGCACACACACAATCGCACAAACGCACACAAGTACACACACACGCACACACGCATGCACGCGCACACACGCAAACACGCGCACACACACGCACGAACATGCACGCGCACTTGCATACGCACGCACACGGGCGCACGGACGCACGCACACACACAAACACGCACAAATGCACGCATCCACGCACACGCACATGTACACACGTGCACAAGCACGCACGGACTCACACACGCACGCCGGCACACAGGCATACAAACACACACGCACACGCACATGCACGAACGCACACGCACACACACGCAAACACGCACACGCACGCACACACACACGCACGAACACGCACTCGCATACGCACGTACACACACGAACGCACGTACGCACGTACTCACACATACACGCGCACGCACGAATACACGCATCCATACACACGCACACGCGAACACGCGCACGCACAGGCACGCACAAGCATGCATGCATAGGCACGCGCACGCACTCTCACACGCACGCAAAGGCACACACGCACGCAATCACAGGCACGCACACGCACATGCACAAGCACAGGCACATACGTACACACGCACACGCGCACACGCAGACAGACACACGCACGCACGCATGCATGCCCGCACGCACGCGCGTGCACGCACACACAAAAGACGCCCGCATCAGCACGCACACACAAGCACAGGCCCGCACTTGTTCACGCGTACGCCCGCACGCACACGCACGCTCTGGCATGCATAGGTACTGGCGCACGCATGCACGCACGCACAGGCACGCACACGCACGCACCGGAACGCACACGCACGTGCACAGACACACACGCACGCACACACGCCCGCGCACACACCCCCACAGGCAAAGGCACACGCCCACACATGCACGCACGCACGCACGGAAATAATCACATGCACACACACACATGCACGCGCGCGCAAACACTAACACGCATCCGCATCACGGACACAGGCACGCATGAACACAGACGCTCCAACCGACACAACACTCCTATACAGAAACATAACACATGCTGAACACCCACACCCGTACGCAGGCACACACACTCGCACAATTACACGTACACGCACCCACCTACCCACGCACACATACACACACACACAGGCACGCACACACATCCACGCACACACACGCACACGAGGATGCACGCACGAACGCACGCATGCACACACACAAACACACAGACACTCACGCACGCACACGCACACAAATGCACACACACGGACACACACACAAACGCACACACGCACAGACACGCACGCAGACGCCCATGCACACGCACACACACACACACATGCAGGCGCACGCGTGCATGCGCGCACGCATAGGCACGCACACGCGCATACACGCATCCGCGCACGCACACACAGGCAAGCACATGAGCATGCGCGCAGGCACAGGCATGCACAGACACACGCGGACGCACGAACCCACGCACACAGACACACACATGCACACACACGCACACGTACACGCACACGCACGCAAATGCACGCACAGGCACACGGATACACGCAGGCACACACACAGACGCAGGGACCCACACAAGTGCGCACGCACACGCACGCACACACACACGCACGCACACAAACACGCACGTACCTACACAAACACACCCATGCACATGCACACGAGCGCAGGCAGACACGATCGCTCGCACGCCCATGCACAGACGCACACACACACATTCATACACACGCACACATACATACACGGGCGCGGGCACACACACGCATGCATAGGTACTCGCGCACGCATGCGCGCACGCAGAGGCACGCACACGCACGCACCGGAACGCACAAGCACGTGCACAGACACACACACACGCACACATGCCCATGCACACACACCCACAGGCAAAGGCACACGTCCACACATGCACGCACGCACGCACGGAAATAAGCACACGCACACACACACATGCACGTGCGCGCAAACACTGACACGCAGCCGCAGCACGGACACAGGCACGCATGAACAAAGACGCTCCAACCGACACAACACTCCTATACAGAGACATAACACACGCTGAACACCCACACCGTACTCAGGCACACACACTCGCACAAGTAGACGCACACGCGCCTACCTACCCACGCACACATACACACACATACAAGCACGCACACACAACCACGCACACACACGCACACGAGGATGCACGCACGCATGCACACACACAAACACACACTCACGCACGCATACGCACACAAATGCACACACACGGACACACACACATACGCACACACGCACAGACACGCACACAGACGCCCATGCACACGCACACACACACACACGCACATGCAGGCGCACGCGTGCATGCGCGCACGCATAGGCACGCACACGCGCACACACGCATCCGCGCACGCACACACAGGCAAGCACACGAGCATGCACGGAGGCACAGGCATGCACAGACACACGCTGACGCACGAACGCACACACACAGACACACACATGCACACACACGCACACGTACATGCACACGCATGCAAATGCACACACACGCACACGGATACATGCAGGCACACACACAGACGCACGGACTCACGCACGTGCGCACACATACACTCGTACACACACACGTACGCACACAAACACGCACGTACTACACAAACACACCCATGCACATGCACACGAGCGCAGGCAGACACGATCGCACGCACGCCCACGCACAGACGCACACACACATTCATACACACGCACACATACATACACGGGCGCGCGCACACACACGCGCAAGCACGCATGCATGACCACACGCACTCCAACCTAGACAACACTCACATACACAGACATAACACACGCACAACACCCACACCCGAACGTAGGCACACACACGTACACACACGAACAAACAAATCCACCCACCCACCCACATAGACACAAACACACACGCACGGATGCACTCGCGCGCTGGCAGCACGCACGAACCTACGCGCACCAACAGACACAACGCTCACATTAACAAACACAAGCACAACACCCACACCCGTACACACAGACACAACACTGACATGCCTGCACGCAAACACAACACCCACAGACGCATAAGGTAAACGCCCACATACAACACATGCAGACACGCCCACACAAACACACGCACGCGCGGTCGCGCCAAAGACATACACAAGCGCGCGTACGCACGTACGCAAGCATACACATACGCACACGCAAACAGGCACAAACACACACCCTCTATCTGACGCAAAACTCACAAAGACATAACACACGCACTACAACCACACCCGCACGCAGGCACACGCACACGCCACACACACAGAAACACACACACGAGCGCGCACGCACTCACACGCACGCACGAGCGCACACACACATCAACAAACGCGCACCAACAGACACAACACTCACATACACATACATTACACACGCACAATACCCACACCCGCACGTAGGCACACAAACAGTCACAGCACCCAAAACGTATAAGGCAAACGCGTACACACAACACACGCACGCACGCACATACCCACACACACACACACACGCAAGCACGCAAGCTTGCATGCACGTGCACACCTACACACGCGCACACACACATACACAGACACGTACGCACGAACTCCCGACACAGGCACACACCCACGCACGCACGCACAAACAAACGCGCTCCAACAGGCACAACACTCATATACACAGGCATAACACACACACAACAACCACACCCGCACTCTGGAACACGTGCACGCGTACACGCACACACGCACGCGCAAACAAGCCGGCACGCACGCACAAACAGTAAACACTCACATACACAGACATAACACACGCACAACACCCACCCCCGCACGCAGACACAGGCACACACAAACAGATACAACACTCACACGCCTGCACGCACACATAACACCCACAGACGAATAAGGCAAACGCGCACACATAACACACGCTCACACAGAGAAGCGCGGACGCGAACGCACGACACACACACATAGGCACACAAACGCACGCAGAAAAACACGAACGCGCGCATGCACACGAACGCACTCACACACCTGCAAACACACACACAAGCAAATGAGCACACAGGTAGCCGCGAGCGATCACACACGCGTGTATACAAAGACACATACAAAGACACAGTGCTATCACGCGTGCACATGTACGCAGGGACGTGCATTTACGCACTCCAGCGCGTATGCATAAGTTCGATGTCGATGCCATTCAGGTTCGAACGGCTTTATTTCTCTCAGCGTCAGTTTCGCTCCCCCTCCGTTGCGGATAGCTTAAATTTTAATCAATTCGGTTGCACTATATGAGGAACCGATGATGTGCTAGTTATAATTCACGAGCCACTTCATTGTTATGCCTCTAGCAAACACGCAGCAGTAGCAGCAGCAGCAGGATGAGTAGCTTATTAGGCACAAAAATGCGAAATGCGAGAAAACTTTTGTCAACGTCATCCTCGAATGATCACTGTGAAAGGGCAACCTTCTTTTGTGTGTTCTCTTTCTGAGAAACACCTTCAATATAGCGCGGTGCTTTTCTTTGCTTCTCCGAGGCAATAAAGTTTGATAAGCTGTGCTCTTCACTAAATTTTCTCGCTTAATTTGAACTCGCTTCATCTTGACACCCTGCAGCCGGCGGCAGTTATTCGATATTGCCTGTTTTGCCTTCTCTTGATACGTTTCCTTAGGCATAACCGCAATGCCCCGTTCTCTGTCACAAGGCGACAGACGCATGTCCACTCTCCGTTGAAGCGCTGTGGTTTGCCAGGAGGTAACGAGGGCTTTTCCTTGGGGCAGTCTTGAAAGTGTCAACGCCTTCAATAATACAACAATAAACTTCCTCCGTACTTGCTATCGAAATACTGTTTCTAACCGAGGAAAAGAGCTCAAACTTGTGTTGAAACGCGTGGACACAAAATCATGGCCCTTGCCGCAGTGTACCTACTGCTTGGGCAGGGGGAGTTGGCGCTCCTCCAAGGTGAGGTGTGCAATGCGGATGGAGGCGGGGGTAGCCCGCCACATGAAGGTGGCTGTTTGCGTAGCCACTCTTGCACTAAAGCGCTGGTTTTGTTTTTTAGGCAGTATGAATCAACAGGCCGAAATAATGCTATTGCTTTAGCGTTATTATCCCGAGGAAATTCCAGGCTGGATAGTTTCGCAGCATGAGTGGTAAGCGATGCCCAGACAGACCTCTTCCTTGAGCGAACTGACAGTTTCCCTTTTTGTTACCACACACACCAAGTATAACGTTCTTTACGTAAGGTTTTTTCTTTATTTGGTAAATGTTAATCTTCGACAAGGCGCTAACTCGCAATTATTTGTGTACTGAAAAAAAAATCAAATATAGATTGAGTGCGTCTCATGTGCTGCGTTCTTCTCGCTCGAGATAAAATAAAAAAATAGCAGTGAAGTAGCGCCGCGTTGTTCATTCGTGTTGCCTTTGTTTCTGTATAGACTGCCTTCAACACCAACACAAGAACCAGAATGGTGTTCTAAATATAACAGTGCGAATTAATGTTTGTTTTTATATACATCGCGTAACTACTTCTTTCAACTACTTTTTCAACAAACGCACTGGGCAGACTGAAAATTCTCTAAACAAACTGCTTGGGATTTGTTTTCATAGGTGACGCCCGCACAGAAACAGCCACCATGACTGAAATGTCCGTGGCCTCTGAGGGTAAGCTCACAGGAAACTTTCATTCACCTTCACTGCTCTCCAGAATTGGTTTCATGTTTGTTCACGGTGCAATTATTGCTTTTAACACGAAAGTTTTTTTTGCCCGGGTACAACGATGTGGGTGACGTGAAATTAGCCACGGAAGTGACGTCGTCACAAGAAGTGCCATTGAGGTGGCGGCACCCGGTTTCGAACCCACGAGTCTGTGGCCGCAACGGGAGGTACTATTATGAGCAATATGAAAGGAAACATAGGAACGCATGGCAAACAGCCTCGAAATAGACTCGGAGCAATACGCGGATGGCGCTGTGAAAATCAAAGGTGGGAGGCGGGCGTGCTTCCACTAACTACTGGCACTCCCACCACGCTGGAATTTCTGCAAAACAGCAGCTTACGTCATTTCACCGATCGTATGGTATCGTCCGACAGCCGATACGACGCACGGCGGGAATGGGAACAGTTGTTATAACCGCATTCCCTCTCCAGTTTGTTTCCGGCGGCGGCCGCAGCGTATTACGCATAGCTGGGTCTGAAGGTGTTTTCTATGCGTTCCTGTGTACCCTTTCATATTGCTCATATTAGTATTGGTGCTCTTCCAACTGCGCTACTAACCTTTTAAATTGCCTGCTTTGGCACATACAGAACATTCAGACATTCATAACAACCGTAAACCAGACTTTAGTTGATGGAATATGTTTAATAGCTCCTTAGGGGTACCAAGGATTCCATCTCTGCAAGACATTCGGGCGGATTCGACATATATTTTTGATTTTCCACGTATGCACTCATTGCCTCTCTAAAATACTGTCTCGCGCTTCGCGCATCGATGTCAGAGTACCTTGCGGACATTCTTGCCTTCCAAATAGAGGTCATTCCAACAAGCATGATCAGGTCGTGCGGCATACCATCCTCGATTTCAACAGCAAGTACCGTATGCCTTGGGCATCCACAGGCAGACGCTTTTTCAGAGTTGGAGCACATCCCACAGGAACACAGCATCTCAACAATCGATAAATACATGCTCAATTGTTTCAGATTTTTTTGCATATCAAACAGGCAATTCCCCATTGAACGAACAAGTCTTTTTCTGCTATCCACGTCTTAATAGAGAGGGTTCAAGTCTGCAGTTTGAAGAAAAAGGTCTTTACGCTAGGAGGTACCTACTTAAAGGGACACTGAAGTGAATTTGTCAAGTTTTGCTTGCACTGCGTAGACTGACTCAAACTACGGCACTTTTCATCGTTTATCCGGTTGACAAATTGGTAATTATTTTACAAAGCGCGAAAGAAGAAAAACTACCATGCGCGGTTTGCGGCGGCCGCACCCGAGGCCCATTAGGCCAGTTTCTATGCCTATGGGGCACCGTGACTGGACGATACCCAAGGTTAGCAATCAAACAACTTTCGGTTTTGGTTTCGGTTCTGTAAAACAAAACCGATGGCGTTGTTGGATGGGAATTCTCAATATCTCAGTAATCATCGTACCGCGCTTCTGCCATGTTGTCGGCTGTAAAATGCATACGATACGCCTCCCGGGATGGCTTGGAATCGTAGCATTCACTAGCAGAGGCCTACGCAGCGCATCAACGCCCTCCGCGTCCCCGCAGACGCTCAAATGCCATGCGCTTTTCCCCCATATTTGGAGCTTGCCTCACTTATGCCTGTATCGTAAAAAGCGTGTTCTCACCAGGCCAAATTCCGTTGATACTGGCCTGTGCCCACTGCCCGCACGCAGTCGGTGCTTATGGCAACAGCACGCCAACGAGAACTCGCTAGCGCGCGAGTGCCAGCCTGCGCGCGTTCTGTGAACTATTTCGTGGAGCAATGAACGTTGCGACCCAAAAACACATGAACTCGGTGTAGAAAACGTCGGCGGGAAACGAAAAAGTTAACTCATAAAAAAAAAGCACGTACCCGCGGGGATTCGAGCTTGTGACTTGCAGAACACTTCGGATGACATACCTAGCGCTCCAAACCACTCGGCCACCGGCGAGCGCGGCCGACCTTGGAAATATAAGGTATATAATGTATAACCAGTTTACACTTTTGTTTCGTTTTAGCATTCCAAGCAGCTTAGGTGACTATTTGTTGTTTTGCGCTCGTGCAGTAAGCATCCCCCAAGTTTCCACAATATCTCACGTCTAGCAATTGCATTTCTTAGACGGAAAAGCGTTCGCAGATGCGTGGTCGTGCTGCTGGCCGCTGTGCTTGTTCGCCCAGCGCCAAAAAGTGCTTCCCGCACCCTAATTTTACGCTGTACGGTAAAAATATCAGTTGGTTTTATTTCCTTAGTGCCTATATTGACTTCGCTGACTCTTCTCCCGCCTTCAATAGGCCTTTTATTTTCCTACTGGCGTACCAGTCAGCGCTTCTGCAGCGCTTGTGTGAAGCAACCTTGACTTGGAGCTAGATACAGTGTACAAACTAACCAAGTAAAGAAAGACACATTCTTTCATTCACAAACGTGTCCTGGCTTCTTTTCAACTGAGCGAACGAATTGCGACGACCCGTCGGCGGCCGGCGGACGAAACGCTGGGCCGACTGACTCTGTCTGAAGGTCGGGGAGCCGTGCAGTAGCACAGCCAATTGCGAGCTCGGCTCTTTCCGACGTCACACGAAAACGCACAGAAAATGGGCGAGCGTAAAGAGAGGAGGACAGCATTTTCGAAATAATTATCCTACTAAATAAAATCGCGTAAACGCGCCCAGAGTGGTCGAAACATGGCCTGGGGACTCCGGATTACAATTTGCGCTAGTAATCCGGCAATGTTTACATATCACTTCAGTGTCCCTTTAACCTCAACTTTTTAAAGCAAATCTTTACCCCTTCCTACTCCATAAATCAATCGGTACAATGGTTCAGGGGGGACTACATCACACACGTCTTTATACAACTTTCCTATTTACTTGACACAAGCATTCAAAAGAAAGTTGAACACCCAAGAAACGGCATGAGAGTACAACCTCTCCCATAAAACCATGTAGGCTGCCAGGTATAACATTGGGCGTTACTTTAATATCCGGTAACGCCCTACCCAAGCGCAATTGACAGACATTTCTTAATGTTGGATCCTTAACATCGCAGAGAAACAAGAAACGATTTACAAGCCTATTGAAACGTTCCATGGGTACGCAAATAAACGAATAAGAAGTTCATACGGAGTGTTACGCCCCCAAACGTAATGAAAGTAGATATTACTACCACAAACCGAGGAATCTGATGAGTTCGCAAAATATGAACGTTTAGCACAGTTTTTGTGTTTTTATCTTCAATAAGAAGCGAAATCACGCTCCGTACGATTTCCGTATATTCCGTATATACGGAATTCATACGAACAATGATTTCGCGGTTCTAGTGATCTCACAGTCGTAAAACAGGTGTCAAATTTTCCGACAGGTATGCACTGTTTAGGTTCTTGTTTTTGTTTTCTTTCGTTCTTGTTTCTGGCGGCTTTGTGTCTTGGTAAGAATGTACTCCGCATTCCCATAATTCCGTATATACGGAACGTTTCAGCGTGGTGAAATAGGACATGCAAACAAGTGTGCTAGTCCCAAACCTCCGTTCCTGACCCTACGAAACAAGTTTGTTCGGCTTGTCTGTTCCGAGTTCGACCCCCATATAAACACAGCGAATACACGATGCAGTCTTTGAACATTTGCTCGGGAACAGTGAACAACTTAAAGGACATACCACAACCTGCTTACAAAAATAGGTTACAGACAGTCGTTCTTGAAAATATTGATATAGCCCATCCTTTTCACATTTCTGCCCTTTTTTTCGTTACATCGCCTCCCTTCCTCCAATAAGGATCGTTGTCTTTATAAAACTCCAAAGGCACACCTAAGTACTTTGCCCGAGTACTGATCGAATTCATGTTAGCGAAGATGCTAGGATTTTATGGCCAGTTTCTATGTCAAAACCCCAGGCATTTTTTTCAATTTATAGCACTCTGATTTGCCTTACAGGCTCGTTTTCCGATGTCCACTACCGCATTCGTGCTTTCGACATCTGAACAAAAAACAGCAGTATCGTCCGCATAGGCTAAGAGTTTAACTCCTGCCACATGCGGCTGAAATCCTGCTACGCTGTCACTGCGTATAATGATTAAACGGAGTGAATAAATGGACAGACAAAAAAGTAACCGGCTCAGTGGGTATCCCTGGCGTACGGAGAGCTGTAATTTTATGCTTTCTCCCACAACCTTATTTACTATTAGCCGCGTCTTGCAACAGTTGTACGTCATGTCCACACCTATCCGAATAACAGAGCCAACATTCACATAGTCTAAAATTCCCAGCAACATTTCATGAGGAACTCTAAGTCTCTCACTACTTGGAACTCTTTCTAAGTGTAGTTTAAGCATCGCTGCGTTGGTCCCTGTTACATCGTAGCTTTGCTCACGTCTCGGTTCGTAGCACCTGTTGCACTGCGCTATGAACCGAGACGTGAGCAACGCTACGAACGCGCCTGATGTCCTTCCCTATAACTCATTCAGATGGTGAGCGCCGTCTTGGAGAGGCGAAGCGAAATAGCGCATAATGACGCTAATCAGTGCCGACAGTTGGCGCCTCGATGCCACCGCCTTCGTGTTCGGGGGACGGCGTGAATTGACACACCCTCCCCGGTTTTTTGTTTCTTGCGTGTAGGCGTCAGTTCGTCTGGTGGGGTCAGGCTCGCGAACCCTTCGCACAAGAAGGAGTTTCCTTTAATATTCCCCTGCTCCTGTGAAGGCCCCTTTCTTTCGCGTTTTGCTCATTCCTATCAAAGATGGATCAACCACAATTTTTTAACCTTATATCGGCCGCTGTGGCCCCACATCAGGCCTAAAGTAACCACTTGAAATTTAATGTTAAGCTGCTTGGTTAATGAGTAAAATTTTGTTTCGCCGTCGGAACTTTTTTCCTCTTTGAAGACTCAGGAGATCACCAAGAGGGCAGTAATCGTCCTGGGTCTCACAAGATTATCATGCTGTACGGGATGCTTTCGAGAAGACGCCCTGAGGTGATTTCATAAGGGATCACATACGGTCCAACTTGCAATATCTGGCCACTAGATACGAAAATTCCGCCTTTTCACGCTGAAGCGCATTGAAAACGGAAACTTTAGAAACAAGGCCAAACGCGCGTATGCACTGCGCCGTGAAAGCGCTGTCGAAGGACGCGAAGGCTGCGATTCTGAAATAAAAATAAAACCCCGCTAACACACTGGTGCAGCCTCTGAAGAAGCTGTGCAACAAAAACAACCCTCGGCTTAGAAGATCCTTCACCCGTCGTGGTGGCTTCGTGGGGAACGCGTTGCGCTACCGAACCCAAGTTAGCACAAGTTTGTTTCACGCAGCAGGGCAGCCTTTCAGACGGAGGCAAATAGCAAATACGCCCGAGTGTCGAGGTTTCGGCGAACGTTCAAGATATCTAAATGTTCAAAATTATTCCGGTGCTCTGGTCAATTGCGGGCCTTACAGCCCATGATTAGCTCTGGCGCGCGAAACGTCAAAATTATATTTTTGGTAACAGCTGTGAAAGACCTTCCCAGCATAAGATTTTTATCAGACACTCCTATTTACTTTACGTCATCACGCCGTCAACAATGCAGAAGAAATTATGCCTGAGCTCTTTGTTTGAAGGCTCTACGAAAAGGTGGTAAGATCGATGAAGTCTTGACTGAAGAATATAGAGAAGCAAACGCTTTGGTGGGTTCACATACCATACCTGCGAAATAGTGCACAACACGAATAAAGAAGGCGATGAAAACACAACAGCTGTTTTTGTCCTTAAATTTTATGCATTTACTGCGCGGTAGTAAAAGAGCGAGGTTATCGACAACCATAAATAAAAAATAGCGAAAATATTTTTCTAATAAAAATGTATTTATTTCACAATAATACAAAACGTTGCAATTAACGTTCTCACAGCAATGAGAAGTAAGCTTCTCATTTGCCTTTCAGATGAACACCGCGCATATGTGCACCACGCGTGAACCAAACTCAGGTTCATGGTAGTGTATCCAGGTGAATACACGGCTTCTTTACGCGTGTCGGCTAGTGTTGAAGCTTCATGCACCTCAACGATCTCACGTGTAGTCTAGGTGTCATTTGTGCAGACAAGCGGACAAGCGGTTATGCGAGGACGCACTGCCAGGTTTTCCGGGGTTATGCTGCGGGGCTGCGTCAAGTTTTCAGCTTGGTGCCGTCGTTAGTCCCACAAAGACCAATGAAACACCGCCATTAGAGTACGTACCATGAACGCGTGACCACAGGCTTTGCGTTGAAGCTAAAAGAGTAGCTGAGGGCGCAGCAAGAGGAGCGTTTTCGCAAAATGTTTGATCCAGTTTCGTTACAACCGTTGGGCTTGTACGGGACGCTAATTTAGAAGTTGATTATCGGTATCGCTTCCCGGCTTTTGGTGTCTTTCGTTTGGCATTATTCTCTCTGCACCGTCAAAATTGCACCACTTGTCGAAACAAGCGATAGAGGGATCCACCCTGGGGCAGATTTCTAAGAGAGTACTTCTGCCAGCTGTATCATTCCTGCGCGAGGTGGCGACACGAGCGCGGAATGAGCACGGTGAGGCAAAGCTACGGTGAAGCGGAGGCGGCGTGCGGGCTGGCGCCATCTCTCGGCGAGGTTGCCCTGCGCACGTTCGCCAGCCCAACCATAAGCCTAAAAAGCATCGCTAATATTAAGAGAGACCTATATTTCAACACACAATCTAGGGTACAGGCACGAGAACATGAACGAGAGGTAAATAAAAATAATACAAATGGCAGACAGTTAATGGTTGCTGAATGATGCACACGAAGAACGCTAACAACAAATGTTAGAACGTACAGGAATTGACTAAACAAACTGTTCGACGCGTATGTAACACGCAAACGTTCGACGATATTCACCGACAGGGCCGATGATGCACCGCTGGAGGTAATCTAGCTATCTTCGAATGGCTTCTTCGGTGTAGGCGAGGCCGTCCGGTGAACAGCACGGACATTCAGGAATCCGGGAGTATAGAAAGGAAACATGCAATGAATCAAGGGACTGCCCCGTGATTAATACTTGCTGTACGCGTGAGTTTTGGACAGCCTGCTCTGGACAGGACACTGGGTCAATCTTGCAAGCTTTGTACCCAAAGGAAGCGCCACTTAGCAAAAGAAATTAAAATACTTCTTTTTCATAACTCGTTGTTTGAATTTAAGGCCATCACTCATAAGCGATTCCCAATGTATATGTGTCCTGCGTTCGATATAGAGTCGCTACTACGTCACGTTAGAACACCCCACACCTACCACACGGATCCTACCCGCTCGTAAAGATGGGCAGATGGCGTTGCCCGTGTTCCTGCATGCACGGTGAACGAAGCTTGTCAAGGCTACAAAAGCGACGTTTAGTTGGCTGACAGTCAAGGCAGCCACGAAAGAAGCCGTGCTAAGATGCGACACTTTGAGCGCGGTACTAGTGCGGATATGTCGACAGAATATAAAACAACTGGCTCCAATCCACGCTGCGAAGGTTGTTCCAAAGCGAAGCTGTATATGACACCCACAAGAATTCCTCATTAGGCGTCACTTGAATTGACACTCATGATTTTACAAAGAGTGAAACCGGAAATTCTGCCCATCGCTATATGGAATTCGCGGTGGCGGCGTCCCGAACGCTCCAGCGTCGGCCACAGCCGGGCTAGAGCAGCGGACGCCGCCGCTGTAGCCAGGCGGAGCGTGGGCAGAAAAAAAGCGGGCAGGAGCGGATTTTTTTTTTTCAACGGTTATTTAAATGTAGAAAAAACATTCGGGGGTTTCTTGCTAGTGATACAGACTCCCTTAAAGGTAGCAATGAGTTAAGCTTAACGACGGGTCGACGAGTGGGATACCGGAATCTAGCCATCCTGATGTACTATCTCGGGGCTACACCAGCGCGCAGTTCAAGCGCAGATACGGGAACAATTCAGGAGGTGAACTCATTTATTCCCATTTATACCTATTTAAACAAGTCAGACGAGTAATTTTGAGAATTGCGAGAAAGTTGAATGGACTTTCATAATTGATATTTATGAGAACCAGCTGCTCTTTTCGCATTTGGTTATTCCTGTTAAAACACAACCGAATTGGTACTTCAGTTGGTACCACTTCAGAAAACGGTGTCACATTTGTGGCAAGCAGGGACGAAAAGGTAGCCTTTTTCTAGCAGCTACATGTCTGTGTGTGGTCTGTAAATTTTGTTTTCCTGCCCTGCGAACGTATCTCTAACGTATCTTCACTGTAGGACCACTGAATTCCGTCGGGTCCGGGTTACCCAGGAGGTGCGTTAGAACAAAGTTATTCAAGCCGTGCGAAGCTGCTCCAAAACAAGGCCTAAATAACAGTTTGTAAAGCAGACAAAAAGCCGACGGGATGGGTGCCGCCAACAAGCCCGGCGGGGGGACCAGGCTCCGGTGCGCGGGGAACGATGGGTAATAGCGGGCATTCGCCGCTCCATGTGCATTGTGCTCCGTAAATGAAGTGCGCCCTCCGCCTACTCAGCCGTGTTGGGAGTTCTTTGTGGCGAACGCCACGGCGAAACGTTTGGCTGGTAGAAGTGAAAAGCTTAGCTTTAAAAATGCTCAGTTTCAGAAATATCACGCTCCTTTATTCATTTCTTCTTTAGTAACACCACAAAATATTTCTTTGTGTGGGATATTTTTGCAATTTACTATAACCTTTGCTATGTATCATTTTATATTTTGATATATAAACCAGCGGTTGCACCCACAGGTCGTAGAGCACATGTTAACATTATAAAAGCTTTTCAATTTAACTTGAAATCCGTGATTTAGCACATTTCGAGAACATGGTATATTTTGAGAAAAACTATTCTATTCGAAACCCGTCTACTACGTGTGCTTGCCTCTATTCATCTTCGAAACTGTTTTTTTTTTTTTGCAGTTGATCAGTCCTCAGGTGAGTATCTCTTAGAAGTGGTGACATCTGGCCCATGCTTTGCTTGGGACGGGTCATTTTTTTGTTGTGTCACATTAAGCGTTTTCCAGCAATATACCTGTTCCGTAGTATGGACACTTTTCAAAAAAAATGTTATTTTGTTCAAAGCGGAAGCCTAACCCTGACGACCGGGGTACTGAAGCACAGTGCAGCGACTTCCCGTATCGTCGAATGGAAAGAAGGGACCCTCCGTGCACTGTTTCAAGCATCAAGATAAATACAACATAGCTACGCACTCCAGTTAGAGCCATCTAAGACGTACTGAACCGCGGGTATTTACCAAAAATTAGGTACAATAAATGTTTTAAAAATTTTTACAAAAAACTCGATCGGTTCATAAAGGCAGGAAAGTTGTGGTGGCGGGAACCGACGCCATTACAAGGGAAATTGCAAACTTCCCTCTATATAGAAAGTTATAATGGTCGTCATGCTTTACCAAGCTCGAGTAGAGTGTAGCGAGTGTTCAGCGAAAACCACCGCATGGCGCTGGGAGCAAATACTTCTGTATCGTATGCGAAACGGAATGACGCCACCGGCCGGCGAGACTTACGGAAGCAGGTTATCACTCATTCACCGCTTCTTCTAGTGATCTAGAGTTTTATGCACCCACTTGCATTGCGCGATACCTAAAGAACCAGTCGAGGAGTGAACTCACTCAGGCTTTGTGGAGTCTTCAATGAAGTCATAATATTGTGGACAGCGCCACGATCAGTTTTTTGGAGAAATTTATTACTTAAATGCCCTCATGTCGCACTCGAAAGTTTGGCGCTTCATAGTGGCCATAAAGTATTTGCCTTGAGATTTTTTTTTTCACTCTGTCGGTCCTTGTCGCTACTTGCATAGCGTTAATCCTTTTTTTCAAAGCGAGAATTCCAGTAGTGTCACCAATTGTGTGTCTCCAGTCGTCTCCTTTTTTAGGTCACCCTTGCTATTGGGTAATGTGGGCTGCACGGTCACACGACCATTATGTTAACTTCTTCTTGACGCATGACCATATTTATGCAGCGGAACTAAAAGAACACAACCACAATATGACATCGTCCGGACTCCGACATAGCTGGGTCAGATACAACTTCTTGTGCAATAGCGCGGGCTTCGTTACCCTTGGGCCTACGGTGGCAATGTTTCCAAAGTTGAGCTCATTCAGTGATGACGGACTTTTGCATAAAATGTACACAGGAAGAGGGCTGTAGCCTGCAATTATTGATATTGTTATTAGGCAACGTTCGTTTCACTCAATGGCCAGGTTAATTGAGATTGGTCAGGTCCTAAAGTATACCGAGTATGGGACGTGTCCCTTGGCTGCTGTTTTAAACAATGTTGCCCCGATTTCTAATATATATATCGGGGTTGAATATGTGATGCCGGTCGATGAAGGGTGAGTTTTCAAGCCTACCTCAATGTTACATGCCAAGAATGTAGCAGTTACCCACAGGCGCATTTTACAAAGCGGTTTTAAAATGGCAGATAATGCCGGATGGGCAAAAAACTGACCAAATTAATTAAACTACAAAAAATGCAGTTGCGTGGCCCGGAAAACATATTATGCCAATCTTGCAATCGTCAGCATGCTTCGACAGCCGGCAGAAAATTTCGCCAAGCAACGACGTTCATTGGGAGTACGATGCCTTAATCAACTTAACTGGGTTAAGGAGACAAAATAGAAGTTTGGTAATATAAAAAAAAGACTGCTTGGTCTCGATAGCCACCAACCAATGTTATCACAAACTTGAACACATCGCTGGCATATTCAGCATTGGTGACTCAGTCTCTTTCCGGAGATTTCTTTTGGACGCCCAAGAATTATGCTTGTACGATTGCCAGCCGCCACCACCAAAAAGCGCGATTGGTCCCTTGTTCTTTTGACTCTACTTTCGTATAATGTGTCATGAATACAAACCAGCGATAATAAAATGATAACAATAATATTATTGCCAGACCCTTTTATGTCACTACGGCCGATATCACGTCACTTCAGCGCGAAAACGGAACATTTTGAAATCTCTCTTGCCGTTGTTTTGGTTTTGGTATCCGGAATGTGCTTATTGAGCTACCAATGTCTCATTCGCTCAAACAGAACAGAGAAAATCATTATGGCCGTTTTAATAAAGTCCAGCAGTCGCGCTGGAGTTTTAAAAACGCAATGCAGAGCAAGAGTAAGAATGGTTGGCATGTGGCGCTAACGGCGGCCGCGTTCGAAGCAAGTAGTCTGGTACCCCGTGCAACCGAATAGCGCTTAAGACTTCTTGAGTACTGCAGATGTCAAATACGCAAGGGAAACCAGGTTTGTTTGCATGCATAGGCATATGTATCCTGTGCTCTATAATTGTCCCCGCGAATGCCTGTTTAAGGGCACAGCACCAAAACTAAGGCCGGCGGTCTCGCTGTAACCTTGCAGTGATGTACGTCATTACGTAGCTCTGACGTTGGCTGAAAAGTGGTATGAATAAAAATGTACAAATGATACGCAGTTACATTATACGATAATATTCCTACAGACTATGACTAAAAAAATAATAGCTGACGAATACTATTATTCCTAGTAAACAAATTGGAAGCAGTGCCAAATGCAGTCCGCTCGGTCTCGGCGAATAGCAGCTGTGTCTCAGATAGTGATCGCGTGATCAGTTAGTGCACTTGGGCACGCATTGCCCTGCCGTTATCTCTCCGCCCGGCATGTTGTAAATCGTATTTGCTCTTCCCTCGCAAATGTCACGTGGTTCGGTTGAAGAACCCAAGGAGGAGGACGCGAAGCACATCCTTCGGTAGCATCCGTCATTGTTCAGCTCTCACTCCTGAGTGCTGTAGTGTGCTGAGGCAGGGTTCGCTCGTATGTTTTGTCGACTCGAGGGATGGTAAGCCTCTGCGTCGGCTGCACGACCTGCTCCTAAGAAACGGACCGCGAAGTGCGTCTCAGGAAGTGAATGCATATCATCCTCAAGTGCACGACGGTACGGGTTGTTATGGCGCCATCTCACAGCGTGTCGCCACCGCCCTTCATGTCCCACTGCCTCACCCTAACACTTTTTCCATGCGTCTCTGCCGCGTAACGCCTCGTGGGGGCTAAGCTTACTGCCTCCCCTCAAGATTTCGCCACGCAATCCTCCGCCATTCTTTGCGTCTTTTTTCGCTGGGTTACGACACAGACGCCGGTTTCAAACCACAGAACCGTCCTCCAAACTGCTGCGAAGGAAATAGCCACATACACGGGGGGCTCTACTCTGCTGTTTACCTTTTAACTCAAGGAAGCGGAACCTGTAGCAAATTGCTCGTCTGTTTATGCAGCCCAAAAAGCAATGACAAGATCAACAGACAGGCACAACGTAGTTTCGGAACTAACTGTTATTAACACAAGAATACGTTACTGTGACGTTGTCACATACGCGCACAAGTGCAAACGCTCATCTAGAACTTGTGTGTCTCATCACACGTTGGTGCCAGTAGCATTGAAATCCCCTTCGCACTTAAAGCAAGCAAGCTGCAGAAATGTGGAAGGCATGCACCAACTTTTACGGCACTCAATTTTTGTGGAAAAAAATTGTTACCAAACACTGTGCCACCACCGTATTCTGCCAGCTGAAATCTGGGAGATCATCGCCTTCATTGGAAGCGGACTAATGTTTTCCAAATGTCATGTTGGCACATCGCTCTCATTAGAATATAAAGGTTACCGGGCATAGTTGGTATGATGCACCCGCCATTCTTCTTGCTTTCAACAAAATGACGACGGCGTTCCTCAGGGGATTAGCAACGACTCCCTTGTTGTGCCGGCGCGCGCGCGCGGACAACTGCGGGGCGTCGAGGCGAGGAAATTGGGATGTTTTCCGCGCGAGGACTGCGCTAGGTGTTCAGCTTTGGCCTTGTGTACGTGCTGCCCGCCTGGCGAAATGGTTTGACCACTCCGCGCGGTCAGTGACTCTATGTCTACGAGTTCTGTGAGTGCATGGAAGTGAGTGCTGGGCAACCTGACTGCGAGTGGGGACATGTGTGGGATTTATTGGTTTATGTGGCCAATCAATGGCTCATGTTAATTATTTTAAAAGGGGTCTTCGCTCCTTATTTTTATTGTTACAGTGCCTTTAGGTACATATGTATATTTATTTGCTGTGTTGCTGCCATTTCTTTGTGAATCTGCCTCACTTCTACGCCTGTACCATCGACCATCACCTGCTGTGGAATTTATTTACTTGCTCCCCCTTATGTAATTCCCCGCAAGGGGCCCTTAAGGGTATAATAAATGATGATGATGATGAACATCATAGGTGTGTTTTTATAGACCGCTGCTGAGACCCTTTTCAAAGGTACCACGGAATATTGAGCCTGTTCGGGGCAGAATAACGTTTTAAAAGGAATACGAAACAAAAACAATTTGTTTGTAGAAATGTGGTTGCGCATATTTATAATAGTTCCAAGAACATTAACCAGCAGCAGTCAAAAACACTGCAGTGCGAACGAATTGGATGTTCTTCACGGCAACGTGAACGTTGTCGCATAGATTTTACAAATCAGAAGCAGTTTAACAAGCACACTGGACGCCTGGTAAAGCAATTTCCTTTCCCGTAATGACATGTTGACCGAAGATCAGATTTCGGGAGCGTCTCTGAATTTGTTGTAATGCGAAATTCTGCAACATTCACCATCGGCCCCTCGGTTGCGAAAAGGGTACACACGCACGCAGCTGCTGAACCGTCAGAGAAGAGAAATTTGTGGTTTTGTTTTCTCTCAAGTGCCAGTCTCTAGAGATGTTTTCTGCACGGGTCACGTACCCCCTTCACAGTAAGCAGTCGAACGTTCAGGCAGTGAAATAAAAACTCGCATTTACATTTTGCCTCGAGCGACGTCACCATATATATATATATATATATATATATATATATATATATATATATATATATATTTATATATATTGTTACAAAACATCACCATCAAGTCGGAATCATCACCAAGGATGGAAGAGAAAGAAGACGCTGAGATGGACGCGCGTGGAGTTCGGCCCCTTGCTTGGATGGCGCTTAGTCAGTCTTACTGTGCCTTCTGTTGAAACCGGATGTGATGCGGGTTGTTGTGTGGATGAGGAGGATGAAGTTTACCCAGCGGAGAAGAAGCGAGGCTGTTGGCTGCGGACAAGGACAACGTATTTTAACGGGACAGAATTAGAAACATACACAAATTAGAAAACTACTCAAATTAACTAGGGGCTAATCTAATCAAAGGAATATATGTTCGCCAAGACAATGTTCTTAACTAAAAAAAAAGTTCCCGCTCACGGCTGGCAGTACTTGCAGTACTCGGCGGTAGGAAGCTGTGGTGGTACACTTGATCGGTGTGATGACTGCAGGCGCTGTCTCCTTGACGCTTGCGCTGGCCGCCGCAAAGTCGGGTCCCGTGCGCTAGGATCGGGGCGCTGCCGCAGTGCCCTTGTCGATACAGGTGTTGCGACTGCTGAGTGCTTCGGCCCGGGTGCTCCGTGGCCAGTCTCGGCTGAGCTGCCTTGATGTCCGCGGGGAAGATGCGGCTCGCAACGTAGGTTCCCCGAACGTCTCGGGCTCGTAACGGAGGTTCCCCGAACGTTCTCGTCCGGCAGGTCGCTCCTCGAACCTCGTTCCTTCCGCTCTCGTGCCACGATCCTCCGGCTTCCTTCTCCTCTTTCTCTACCGCGCCCTTCTTCGGCCTCCGCCCACACCTCGTCGTCTTCGCTTTTACCTGCCGACTCCTGTCCGGTAAGCAGCGCCTCCTCACAGTTGCCCCCATCGGAAGAAGTGTTTCGGGGGAAAACACTTCCGGTGAGCAGTTGGTGGACTGGTACCAGTCCCTGGGGGTACGGGTCTGTTGGCCGACGCGCACTTCACTTGCAGTCACTAATAACACTACCACACTTCCACGTCCGACACTCACTTTGATCACTATCACACTACATAGGAATGACTCAAAATGCACAAAAACACTTAAATTACACAGAAATACTGACAAACAACAGTTCTAGAACCGGGACCGTTCCATGCCCTCATTGAAGGTGGGTCCAGTAGTCCGTACCCACATTACTAGTGTAAGACTTAAAACGCAGAATTCACTGAGTTCTGACTAGAAAAGGCTCAAGCCTAGCATCGTTGTATACATACGGCGAGCAATATTCCGACAGGGCAAAAACTGATGATACACCAGTTATTGGCATTGCGCAAAACAGTTCTGGTTCAACCTCATGTCGCGAAAGCTAAGAAGTCGTTTCACGTCCTCGTGCACGTCTCGTCTATAATATTCTGTCTTAACTGTGGATTCGGTCTTTTGGGTACCTTTGCGACACGCCAACAACCTCTCCCATTCGAATCGATTCGGTTGTTCTCGATGTGGCTTAGGCAAGACCAAGTGGTTAAGCCTTTCCCCGGAAGGTAGTTTGCGTCCCCCGAAGAAGTCTTTGCGTGTTGTCAAGGATCTTGCCACTGGTATAGGTTTCGCGATGAATTGCTTCCGGCTAACGTCAAAGCAATCTTCCATCCCATTCGTTGGTTGTTCTTTGAACGATTTCACCTGATCAGGTTTACCACAGCCTGGTTTAAGCATTCCTGACCTAAATGTGTCAGGTTGAGGTACATCCTCCTGGAATGTTCGTTTGTCTTCTTTCGTTAAATGGGCCTGATCCCTTGTCGTGTGAGGGCGAAGCGTCATTTCCACACAGGAGCTAGACATCGACACACCCTCCACATTTCCTATGACCAAGTCATAGAGAGGATCTTGCATACATTTTGCGGTGAGTTTTCCCGAAAAGAACGGAGTTTCAACCTCGATGTCTGCTTCCGGAAGGAACTTGATAGTTCTGTCTAGGAGGAGGACAGGGCTAATTTTTCCTGTGAAGTTTTTGGCAGGAACCAAGTTTTTTCGGACAATCACGGTGTTGCACCCGGTGTCTCGAAGCACACTAACAGTCTTGCCTCCTAGGCGTCCTTCAACAACAGGTAGGTCACACAGGGATGTCAGGCATTTTTCTCTGGCCGTATTTACGACAGGAATTTTTTCGCCAGTCTCCAGAGTGACAAATTTCGGAACATCTACCCTGGGCTGTACCACGCACAATGCCTGCAGTTTTCCGTCTTCCTGCTGGTGGCAATTATCAGCCCTATGGCCAGTTTGGCCACACTTAAAACAAGCTTTCGTGCGATTCCAACACTCGGCAGCTGTGTGCCCCTGTTTGTCACACAGGAAACAACTTTTCCGGTCGGGAGTTAACTCTCTTCTGAGGAAGGGTTTTGCCGAGGTTATCAGGATTGAGGCTGTCCTCAGCGTTCGCTGCCGACCAAGAGCCAAGCCTCCGTTGCTCTTGTGCGTCTAGGTAGTTATCGGCAGCTACCACCGTCTCTTCCAACTTGGCGCAGTTTCTTTCTTTCAAGAACATTAACAGGCTTTTAGGGCACCTTGTCATAAACTGTTCAGTGATGATTTTCTCTCGCAGGCCCGCATAAATCTTTTCAACTCGGCCTGTCTCCATCCACCTGTCGAAGTATCCGGAGAGCCTTGCTGCAAATTGGCGACCAGTTTCACCCTCCTCCGGCACCGACCCTCGAAACTTGTCTCTGTAGCCTTCGGCGGTGTACCGAAATCTTTGCAGTAAAGCTCCTTTGACCTTCTCGTAGTCTAATGAATCCTCTGGAGACAGGCGACCGACTACACTCAGGGCTTCACCAGTCAGGCACAAACTAATTGTGGTTGCCCACTTTTCTTTCGGCCACCCCTGACCAGTAGCGACACGCTCAAACCTCTGGATATAAGCGTCCAGGTCGTCTCTGGAATCGTCAAAAACAGGAATGAGTTTATGGGGGCTGATGACGTCTGAGCTGCTCGCTCCACGAGCTCCTCCGTCACCGCTGTCGTTGGCATCTGGTGCGTGAGCTCGGATCTCCTCGAGTCGTAGCTTGCGATCTAGCACTTCCCGTTCCAGCTCGAGTCTCTGGCGCTCGGCATCCCTCGCAAGCGCTCTTTCCTGTCTCGCATCCTGTCTTTCCTGTCTTTCCTTTTCCATCTCTCTTTCGACCCATTCCTTCAGCTCACTGCCCACGAGGCCTAACTCTTTTCCCACGGCGAGCAATTTGTCAATGTCCATTCCGGCGCCAAGTGCTCTCCTCTCCGCCGCAAAAATTACCTCCTCGACTCTCTGGAAGTTACGCAGAGAGTCCTGCCGTGGACGCCATTTTTGTGATGCGGGTTGTTGTGTGGATGAGGAGGATGAAGTTTACCCAGCGGAGAAGAAGCGAGGCTGTTGGCTGCGGACAAGGACAACGTATTTTAACGGGACAGAATTAGAAACATACACAAATTAGAAAACTACTCAAATTAACTAGGGGCTAATCTAATCAAAGGAATATATGTCCGCCAAGACAATGTTCTTAACTAAAAAAAAAGTTCCCGCTCACGGCTGGCAGTACTTGCAGTACTCGGCGGTAGGAAGCTGTGGTGGTACACTTGATCGGTGTGATGACTGCAGGCGCTGTCTCCTTGACGCTTGCGCTGGCCGCCGCAAAGTCGGGTCCCGTGCGCTAGGCTCGGGGCGCTGCCGCAGTGCCCTTGTCGATACAGGTGTTGCGACTGCTGAGTGCTTCGGCCCGGGTGCTCCGTGGCCAGTCTCGGCTGAGCTGCCTTGATGTCCGCGGGGAAGATGCGGCTCGCAACGTAGGTTCCCCGAACGTCTCGGGCTCGTAACGGAGGTTCCCCGAACGTTCTCGTCCGGCAGGTCGCTCCTCGAACCTCGTTCCTTCCGCTCTCGTGCCACGATCCTCCGGCTTCCTTCTCCTCTTTCTCTACCGCGCCCTTCTTCGGCCTCCGCCCACACCTCGTCGTCTTCGCTTTTACCTGCCGACTCCTGTCCGGTAAGCAGCGCCTCCTCACACCGGACTACCGCGTATCATTATATACATATATATGTATTATGAGCGCGGTCTTTACACTGATTGCTACAGTGGTCATTTCCTCTCTGTTGTGTCCAAACAAAGTATCATCATCGGAGTTCGTTGCTTCTGCTGCCTGCTTAGAAAAGACCGCCGGAATAAACGCCACCCTGCCTCAGATCAGCTTCTCTGCTTTCCTCTCTTTCTTCATTTGCACTTAACGCCCTCGCTATCCAGAATCTCCTCACAGTCAGCGATATGCGGGAGACCTGCCAATGCCTCGATCAGTTGCAGTCTCTTCGCCTTCACCAAGAGCCGGCTCGTCCGGACGGGGGCACAGATCTGCGTACTCTGATACGCGCAATCATTCGTGAGGAGCTAGGCAACCGTAAATCCTCCTGTCTCCGACGCGATCCCTGCCACCATATTCCATCTCCGCTACGGGTTCTAATCAAGGAAGAACTGGCATCCATGACGGCGTATCCACCGGCAAATTCGACTCCTCCTGCCCCTTGCGTGACGACATACGCCGAGGATGCTTCGAAACACCTCTTGTTCGTGGAATCGCCTCCGCTTTCAACTGCTGCCGGACATTTGACGGCCATTGCCTCCTCTCGGGGTGCCCAGGCGTACTACGCGCACGTGCCCCTCGACCGCCAGCTTTTCCCTCGGGACCGCCCAGTTTGCTACTAATGTGGAATTCGGGGCCACATTTCCCGCTTTTGCCGAAAACACCAGCAGGATGAACGCCGAGGGTACGCTCCTGATGAGCGGGATAACGGCGCTTTGCTTACGGTACACGTAGAAGCACATACGTCCCTCCCATTCGCCATTCTTCTCTGCCTCGCGATTCTCCTGAGTTTTCTCAGCGAGATATTCCAACCCGACGCACATCGCCTCCGCTCTACTACCGCTCGCGGTCCCCTCTTCGTCCTGCCTCACTCCCCAATAACCACCCCTCGGATAACTAGCGCCTGCAGTTTT
This sequence comes from Haemaphysalis longicornis, assembly GCF_048455015.1. Lineage (NCBI taxonomy): Eukaryota > Metazoa > Arthropoda > Arachnida > Ixodida > Ixodidae > Haemaphysalis > Haemaphysalis longicornis. The sequence continues at coordinate 35,064,270 of NW_027526204.1, forward strand.
TGGAGAGGAGACTGCATTGCTCGAAGACACCAGAACTCATCCTGAACGTCCGTGGAACGTATTATTGGTGGAAGCGGAAGGTTTTCGTGTTGAGGAACTTGTTGATACAGGGGCGACTGTGTCAGTTATTAGTGCACAGTTATGTTCAAGTCTGAGGATGGTGAGAGCTCCTTCCGCCGGGCCATCCTTGTGTGGGGCAAATGGTTATGCGATACAGCCTTCTGGATATTGTACAGTGCGGGTTATCATAGACGGGCTCCTACATTACATTCATTGTGAGGTGCTGACTGTGTTCTCATGAAATTATTTTGGGATGGGACTTGTTATCAGCGTCGTTACGGTAAGTTGCTGCCGCCAGCCTGCTATTCACTCACCAAGGCAGGAATAGCCTGTGTATCAGACGCTCCCGTACAGCGATTGGTCTCTGCCGCAGATTGTGTCTGGAGTTCCGGCCAAGAAACGGTGCTTTCCGTAACGTGCCACAGTATCGCCGATGGAGATTTACCGCCCTGTGTCTTTCGCTTTTCACAGGGATCAGCTTTCATTGCCGCAGTAAACATTGCCTTTGAGCCTATTCTGCTTCCTAAAGGCACTACGTTTGCTTCTGTTCTAAACGAGGAAGTTAGCCGTCTTGCGCTTTGCCCTATAGCATCAGTCCAGCATGCTTGTGGGCCAGCGACTACGTCTGCGAGCCTTACATCCACCGTCAGTACTGAGCTAAGCAAGATAAATCAAAAATCACTACTCGCCCTTCTTAACAAGCACAAGGCGTTGTTTGACAGTTATTATCTGACTCTTGGATTACCATCAGCAGTGACTCATCGCATAGAAACCGATGGTTCTTGTATCGTCCACCGGCGTCCCTATCGCGTTTCATCCGCAGAACGCAAAATCATTCAAGAAAATGCAGACGACATGCTTCAGCGGGACATTGTTTGCCCTTCGGGCAGTTCCTGGTGTTCGCCGGTTGTCCTCGTGCTGAAGAAAGATGGCTCCGTGCGCTTTTGCGTGGACTACCGAGTGCTTAACAAAATAACCCGGAAAGACGTCTATCTTATGCCCCGAATTGACGACGCTCTCGACACGTTACACCGCGCAGAATACTTCTCGAGTCTCGATCTTTGGTCAGGATATTGGCAGATACCCATGGCCGGAGCCGATAAAGAAAAAAAACAGCCTTTGCCACACGAGATGGCCTCTACGAGTTTAACGTGATGCCGTTTGGACTTTGCAACGCTCCGGCCACCTTTGAGCACATGATCGATACTGTAGTTCGCGGCTTGAAGTGGAAGACTTGCCTATTCTACCAAGATGATAACGTCAGTTTTCGTCCACTTTCGCTGAACACCTTCAACGTGTGGATGAAGTCCTCGCCTGTCTTGGCAATGCTGGTTTACAGCGGAGCACCAAGAAATGTCGCTTTGCCAGTTCCTCGATCAAAGTCTTGGGCCACGTTGTAAGCAAGGAAGGTATATGCCGGGATCCAGGCAAGATCAATGCGGACGTCAATTTTTCCCGGCCCCTTCGTCAAAAAGAGCTGCGACGTTTCCTGGGCTCGGCTTCCCATTTCGCCGCTTCATCCAAAATTTTGCAGCAATAGCCTCACCCCTTCACATATTACTCACATCCGGAAGTCTATTCGTCTGGACCCAACATTGTGAAAAAACATTCCAAACCCTGAAACAAGCCATGACTTCTGGACCAGTGCTCTGCCACTTCGATAAGTCGGCACCCACAATTCTTCACACCGACGCCATTGGACACGGTCTTGGTGCTGTCCTTCTTCAGCGTACGGATTCCTCGTCCGAGCGAGTAGTTGCCTATGCAAGCCGCACTTTGACTTCCGCTGAGAAGAACTACACCATAATTTGAAAAGAGTGCCTCGCCGTTGTTTGGGCCATGCAGAAATTTTGTGCTTACTTGTATGGGCGCCATTTTAAGAGGTAACAGACCACCACGCCCTGTGTTGGTTATCCTCCCTCAAAAACCTTTCAGGGCACCTTGGCCGGTGGGTACTCCGTCTACAGGAATATGATTCACTGTGACTTATATGTCGGGGAGAAAACACAACGATGCCGACGCTCTTTCTCGTTGCCCACAGCCGACCGTCCACTGCGCACAGCCATCGCACCCAAGTAACTCGTCATCTTCAATAACTTCACTCGAGTTGCCCATGGCCCCTTTGCAAACCACCGATCAAGACATCCTACCGGACCTTGTTCCTCTGCAACGAACCAACCCTTACTGCCGACGACGACTGGACCTTCTCGACGGTTCAACATCCCCACCTAACAGCCGAACACGCCGCCATTTAAGTATATTTCGCCTTTTCGATGGTGGAGCCCTTTACCGCCACAATTACCACCCTACTGGAGACAGATGGGGTTCCAGTTGTTCCTCGCTGTCTTCGAGCCCACATCTTGGAATTTTTCCACGATGACCCCACAGCTGGCCATCTTGCTTTCTACAAGACCTACGACCGCATCAAAAGCAGATTTTTTTGGCCAGGTCTTTCCCACAGCATCGCTAAATATGTTGCGTCCTGCCATTCATGCCAGCGTCGTAAACGCTCTACCTCAGCCCCTGCCGGTATGCTACTGCCGCTGCCTTGTCCTTCTGCCCCATTCGAAGTTGTGGGCATCGATTTGTATGGACCTTTGCCTTTCACTTCGACTGGTCATCGATGGATTGTTACCGCTGTCGATCACTTGACGCGTTATGCAGAAACTGCCCCTCTACGTACCGGCTGTGCTTCTGAGGTCGCAGATTTCTTTCTGCAGGCAATTTTCTTACGGCATGGACTACCTCGTACTCTTTTAAGTGATCGTGGCCGAACCTTTCTGTCAACAGTCATTGAGAAAGTTCTCAAAGCTGCTGGTACTGGCCACAAAACCACGTCGAGCTATCATATACAGACAAATGGGTTAACACAATGGTTCTGTCATACACTTTCGGATATGATTTCTCTCTATATCAACCCCGACCACAGGAACTGGAACGTCATACTTCCCTTTGTCACATACGCGTACAATACCACCGTTCAAAACACCACTGGATTTTCACTGTTCTTTCTCGACTACGGCCGCCACCCACCATCCATTCCAGACGCATCTTTCTTTTGCTGTCCCGTGGATACCACAACCAACATCACCGACCAATTCCTTTCTCGACTAGCGCAGTGCCAAAACCTCGCATGATTGAACACCGAGTTCTGCCAAAATGACCGCAAGTCTCGCTATGACGCAGACCACCGGGAAGTTATATTCAATCCTGGGGATGAGGTACTGCTTTCGACGCCGCTCCGTGCGCCAGGACTCTGTCAAAAGTTTAAGCCGCGCTTCATTGTTTCCTACACCGTACTGCAGCGAGTATATCCCGTCAACTACGCCGTTGCTCCCACTTGTGGAGTCACTGACCGACGGTGCCCTGGCATCGAAACTGTCCATGTTTCGCGCCTAAAGCCCTTTCGGCGCAGATCATCCTCCCTTTGATGGCCGGGATGGCCGCTCCAGCCGCCGGGGAAACTAGTGTGAGCGCTGTCTTTACACTGATTGCTTCAGTGGTCATTCTCTTTGTTGTGTTCAAACAATGATCAGCGTCGTCTCACCCACGCATCGTTTGGAGTCGTCATCATATCCCTGGTCTCGCGCAATCCTAATCATCATCGGGGTTCGTTGGGTCTGCCCTGCCCTAGGTCTGCTTCCCTGCTTTCCTCTCTCAATATATATATATATATATATATGTATATATAAAATCCAGGGAGTAGTAGAACTTTGAAGATGGTAGAGAACACAAGAGAAGAAAAACTTCGAACAAGGTAAAAGCACGATTGTGGCCTACCTTTCAGCAAAGAGAACTTGCTTTCCTCAGGGAAAGCAAGTTCTGAGGAAAGCAAGTTCTCTTTGCTGAAACGTAGGCCACAATCGTGCTTTTACCTTGTTCGAGGTTTTTCTTCTCTTATATGTATATATATATATATATATATATATATATATATATATATATATATATATATATATATATATATATATATATATATATATATATAGAGAGAGAGAGAGAGAGAGAGAGAGACAAACGAAATGCACAAGTTGTACAGAAGGGTATGCGCCAATGGACTGATACTTCGCAGGATTGTCTTCCACACGCAATCATGCTTCATTATCATCGTTAGTTGTGTGGCATCATCAAAGCCTGGCTTGATTGTTGTTAAGGCTCACTCCCTATCACGTAGGAAAAGGGTCGCCTAATAAAGGCGTCCCCCAAGTCTCCCGGTGCGCGCCTTACAGTGGTTGAGGCAAGCTGCTTTGATCCCGTCTACCTCGAACACAGGCTTACCCCTGGAGCTCCGCTCAAGTCAGCGTGTCCAACGTTCGACCTTCACTATGACGCTAGATGGCTCCACCGATATGAACAGCATCATGGGTGGTTCCCTGGAAAGTTCATCGGCGCCAGCCTGAACGGTTACCTGCCGGTAGCGCGAATCTTGGTCTTTTACTGGGATGCCCCATGAGGAGTTAGAGGACTGGTCGGATAAATACGAGCGAGTCAGCTCCTTCAATCGATGGGACGATTCCCTCAAGCTGAGGCACGTTTCCTTTTACCTTGACCTGATAGCGGAGGCATGGTACTACAACAATGAGCACGACTTGCCTGACTGGCAGCGCTTCACATCTGAGCGGCGCCGAGGTTTCGGCACGTCATCTACGCGTGCAGAAGCCGCCAATAAGAAATTGGACGAGCGCGTGCAACGACCTGGTGAGTCTCACATGCCGTACATTGAAGACGTCATGGCGTTATGCCGCCGTGCGAATAAAGACATGACGGAGGAAAGCCGAGTTCACCATGTCCTCAAACAAATTTCCTTCTTGTCATTTAATGCGGTAACTGCACAAACCCCACCACCATTACCAAATTGTCACGGCGTGCCAGTGCCTGGACGACCTACAGTCCCTCCTTCGGCAGCCAATCCAGTGGGATAGCCGCACATCGACGTAGGAATCCGATCTGCGCTCTTTGATTCGTTCGATCATGTCGAGGTACTGGCAGCGCAGACATCGCACGGCTTTTCTGAACCACGCCGCGAGGCCTCCGTACCGGGTCTGCGGGAGCTACTCAAGCAGGAACTGGCTTCCCTTGTGCCTCCCTGGGAACCTAGAACGGGCGTTCACCAAGTCTCTGACCACGCCGCGGTGGCTCCACTACCTTTTGCTTCTAGGGCTCCAGTTCGGACGGGGTTTCTCCCTGAACCTGCATGTTCACCTCTGGCAACAGTCTCTGCTCCTGTCACTCTACCGCCTGTCCCTTCTCATCCATGCCACGTCTATCCTCACCAAGTGCCACCTGCTGGTCCTCCTCAGTTTGCGTACGGCTACCCGGCTTGGCATTCTCCGCGACCCATGTCTTTCTACTGCGGCATCCGGGGGCATGCCTCCCGCTTCTGTAGACGGCACCAAGAAGACGAAGGACTCGCCCATTTTACCATCCCACCAGGCAGCCGTCCACCATCCTAGAAATACTACTCCCAACCGTTCTACGACGCCAGACCCTTCCAATCGCCTAACGACCCCCAGGATCAGTGACGCAGCCCCGGGTGCCGAGACGAAGTTTGCCGTCCGATTCCCGCCGCCGCTCTGTCTCACCACTTCGTCCGGCCTCCCATGAAACAAACAAATTCCTGTTCCCTTGTGTAATGAAAGCAAAATAAATGAAAATGGGAACAAAAACCTGCACCAGCAAAGCTATCACAGGTTAAAGCCAATTAGAGAAATAAATGAACTGGGAGGTATGCTCCAATGTGAATTTCAAGTAAAGCCAATTTGGTAGAAAAGCAAAGAAAAGCGGGGCTCTTGCAACTCGCGACAGAAGACAACACAACCCAGTCCCATCAGAAAGTGATTTCGAAATGCAGGGGTGGCGCCTCCTGAACTAATTCAACTCCCACATAAATGTATCCTTTCCCCAATGAATCTCCCCTCCACTAACTCCCTGATCAATCATCGCTAACCACAGCCTCTGGATGTACCCGGCAAACAGCGGCATTTATTGAAAGCCAATGTAAAAGGGGTGCACTAGCCCATCCGGGGGGGGTGAAAAACCTTGCCTCCTTCTCCTGGCTGGACTAAAAACACCACCCATCGTGATGGGACTGGTCTCGTCCTCTCCTGACCAAACATTAAGGGGACCGCGAAAGGGATAAACTAGCCCATCCCTGGAGGGTGAAAAACCATGCCTCCTTCTCCTGGCTGGACTAAAAAACACCCTCCATGGTGAAGGGGACTGGTCTCAACCAATCCGACCAAAATTTAAGGGGACGGTGATGACGAGCCGCAGGCAGACGGGGTCCACGCAGGAACCTAGAGCAGGAGCCCGAGCAGCCAACTCAAACTCCCGGGTCCCGCGCTGGAGCCCGGAACAGAACACAAGGGCGTCTCGGGACCTGCACAGCGAGAGCAAAAGCGCAGAATACGAACAGGCATACAAAAAGGGCAACTCTCTCAGGCCGCACCCGGCGGTCCAATCACGTCAGTCAGTTGAGGGCATGTAGAGATTAATGAATTCAACCATCTCCTTAATTATATCTAGTGCGCCCTGGTTACGCAATAGCACGGGATAAAGTAGGGGCGTAAGGTCAGTGTGAAGAAAATCTTGCAATCGTTGGCGAAATTGGGCAGTATCGCTACAATCAGACATATAATGTTCAATGTTCCAGCACTCGGACCCACAGAAACAAAGAGGATGAGGAACGAGAGATAGGTAATACAGATAGAAAGGAAAGCGGCCGTGCCCCGTGATAAAGAAAATCACCCTTCGATGGGGCGGGAAATTAGGTGGGAGGGACCTAACTACCGGTATCCAGCGAAACAATTCCGTATCCGTATGAACCGTGGTCCACTGTACCGACCACGCACGCCATACCTCTGCATCGAGCATCGACCTTACCACCCGAACCGATAAAGCTGACTCCCTGGGCTCACCCACAGTGCGTGCCCTAACCGCAAGATGATCCGCGATCTCGTTTCCAGGTATGCGTGCGTGGCCCCGCACGTAGACAAGGAAAAGACGCATGCGCGTGGAAAGAACTGAAAAAAGGGCGCGGATGTCCTCTACGCCCTCGTTACGCATGCGCAAAGAGGCTAGCGCTGTCAACAGCGACAAGCAATCTGTGTAGACCCGTACAGGCCGTTCCGTCGTGCAACCGGTTAGATACACGAGGGCCTCCCTGAGGGCGACCGATTCCGCCGGGAAAGCACTACCCGCCGACGAAACTTTAAAACGCCTGGCTTCCACTAAACGACCCGTGTGCGTGTACACTACAAAGGCGGCACCCGCCAAGGAATCAGAGAATGCACCATCCGTGTAAACATGCAACCCCGGTTACCTAGCATAAGCGAGTGCCTGTGGCGTCTCCAATCGACGGAATGGACAGACGACGCGAGATGCGGGGTGCCGCCGCCAAGGATCAAAAGTACGCTGTACTCGGTCCGGGGACAGCGAGAGGCGGCCGTAAGTTACTTCGCGGCGCAGGGAAACTAGCAAAAATTGCGCCCTCTGGGCCGCCAAAACCTCGGCCAAAGGTGGAATACCCGTCAACGCATTCAAGGCCTCAGTACGCACCGTCCTCACGGCCCCCGTCAAAACAAGAAGAGGGATCCGCTGAAGTGACTTAATTCGGTTTACCAAGAAATTCGATGGAGATTCCGGCCACCATGCCGGAGATGCATAAGTGATGGCCGGTTGGATCAATTGGAGGTATAATCGACGGAAGGCAGAAGGAGGAAGTCGATAGTGCATGTGAATAAACTGAACCAGCTTGGGAACGAGAATGTCGACCTTAGTCTTAAGATAAGTAGTGTGAGCCATACATGTGAACCACGGGTCCAGGACTACTCCAAGGACTTTCATTTCTGTTACCATGGAGAGATTAACTCCGTCCAGACGTATGGTAGGCAATCGACGGGCCAAGCTAACCCGCCCGTTAGGGAACAGCATAAAAGAGCATTTGGACGCATTCAGCCTAACCTTAACCGATTCCGCCCACTCACACACTACCGCCAGCGCATCCGCAGCTAGACGCTCCAACTCCCGGCGGTGACGTCCCGACACCACTAGGAGCGTATCATCTGCGTAAGCTTGTACATGTACACCTGGGGGGAACGTGGTCTCCAACAATTCATGAAGCACAATGTTCCAGAGAAGCGGGCTCAAGGGAGAACCCTGAGGACTACCTATGGACTGCTCAACTGACGCATCCCCCTCCTTAAGACGACACACCACCCTTCGATTACATAAGAAAGAGCGGAGAAGGCAGTACAAGTTAACGGGGCAGGAATGACGTCGAAGGAAATTTAAAACCGTAGGATGCCATACGGAATCAAAGGCACCCTGGAAATCGAGGGATATCAGAACCGAATGAAGCAAATCCCGACGGCGGGACTGGAGGACTTCCCTTAAGTGATGGAGAGCCATCGTGGTGTTTTTGTTATGAGTAAAGCCAAATTGCAAAGGATGGATTAGGTTATGACTATTCAAAAAATAATACAAGCGGGAAAACAACAGCTTCTCTAAAACCTTACCAAAGACCGATAGCATACAGATGGGCCTGTAAGACCTAGGGTTCTCTGGCGACCGACCCGGTTTTGGAATAAAGACCACCCGTCCAACCTTCCACGCCGTCGGGAAGTGCCCCAACCGAAGAGCAGCGTTGAAAACAAAACACACGAAAGCAGGATGTGCCTCATGAAAAGCCTGTACCAATTCCGGCGTCAGGCCGTCAAGCCCAGGAGCGGAGCGCACCCTCATAGACCTCACCGTCTCACGGACCTCTGTTACAGTAATCGGCGTGTCCCGTAAATTCGAGAAATAAGGGGTTTCAGCTAACGCTCTTTCCGCAGCGTGCACAGGGTCGTCCGTGGAAGCGTCATCCCTAGGCATGTGCGCGGATAACAGAACACGCGCAGACTCCAGTTGAGAAGTCGTGCGCAAGCCGTCAGACGTGTCTAAGGGAGGCAAAGTTATTGGAGTTCGGAATTTACCAAAGGCCAATTTAAAAGGATCGCCAAATAGGAATTTCTCAGTGTTGTCAGTGCAGAATTTCCGCACTGACGCATCTTTTGCCTGTGCAATTGCACACCTATATTTTTGGAGAGCCGAATAGTAAACATCCCGCCTAACCAGACGCTCCGCGGGATCGCGGGAGCGCTGAAAGCTGCACCGCAGCGACCGCACCTGCGATCGCTGCCGCGCTATGTCATCTGACCACCAAGGCTTGGCCTGCGGGTAGAGCCTCGCGGTTTGTACGTTTTCCCTGCACAACGTGCCATATAAGTCGTAAAAGTGATCAACTATCAAATCTAACGACACCGGATCAGCAATTTCAGAGCGGGCTACCTGCGCAAACCAGCGGTTACGCGCAAGTGAGGCCATCACGCGGGAGCGCCCAGCCCGAGTCAACCGCTTGCACGTCGGTAGGCGGTGAGAGCCAACCGAGAAAACAACATATCTATGGTCAGAGAGAGAGGGAGTCTCGCTTACCCTCCAACGGACAGAAAAATCCCTCCAGGCGCTTGAAAATAACGTTAAATCTATCCACGCCTCCGCGTAATCCGTTACAAACGTGGGCAACGAAGCCGGATCATTTGCCACGTCAAAATCATTAGCCACAAGAAACTGAGTTACACCAGCCCCACGAGAATCCGTTACCTGCCCTCCCCACCTGGGACTCTTCGCATTAAAATCCCCAGCAATAATAACGTGCGAACAATGATTCGCCATAATTAACTAGGAGCAGGGATCCAAGATGTCCGTTTCAGGGAGCGAAGGGGCAGCGTATACGGCCACAAGTAAAAACGAGAACACCCGGGAAGAGAAGCGCACCGCCACAATATACTCCGATATGTGAATAGGAAAGGGGTCAAACGGAACAGATTGCACAAGAAGGAGAACCTTAGGATTATGGGGGTAAGCAAACGTCATCACCGAGTGGGGTAGTCCTGGAACATTACCAGCGTGCACGTACGGGTCACCAATTATAGCAAAATGAATGCTCTGGTTTTGGATAAAATCGATTACATGGGAAGACGCCATTCGGGTGTGGTCCAGATTCGCTTGAAGAAACTTTAATCCCTCAAGAGACATCAGTGACGTTTAAAAGTTCCTAAGAGGTGCTAGGCAGACGACTGCGGGTCACCGTAATCCGTCCGACGGCGCAGGCGTGCCACCCAAGCGGAAACCGACGTGCAGGTGGAAGCGCCGAAAAAGTGATCATGAGGCCGCTTCCACAGGCGACACTCATGACACACATAATTGGCATGTTCCGCCAGGGTGCACGCCGACGTAGCGTGATCACCCGCGCAGTTATTACAAATGTCGCGACGAGCCTCGCAATGGTTCGTTGAATGCCCCAATGAAGAGCACCTAAAACAAGTGGGCACGTAGAGGTTCTCTTCTAACGTGCAGGAGGTCCAGCCGATGTGAAGCCTTCCCTTACTCTTCAGCAAAGCAAACACCTCGGGGGACACCTCTACAACGTGAACCCTTGCGCCAAAGCGCTGGTATACACCGTCCGGTGCTTAAATTCATCAGGGGGAATGGCCAAGTCATTCTGTGAATTAATTTGAGACAGCTGCATGGCAGGTACAATTGAGGGATCCACTCCCAAAATTTTCAGTTGAGGGTTACGTCGGGAAGGCTTCCGTACCACTAAGGAAGACCGCGTGACCGAATTAGACTTAATCGCCGTCTCCAGGTTATCAAGATATGCACTAACCTTAGAAACCACAGTTAAACCCGCACGTAAAGGCTTAAAAGTGACCGGCCCGACACCAATGGCACTAGGATTAAAAGAAGATTTAAGCAAAGCGACGATATCTTTGCCTGGAGAAGGCGAAGGGTTGGCTAGCTTAAGATGAAGGGCGCCAACTACCACACGGAAAACTAGAAACTGCCGTTTCTGGGGGCGAAACTGCGTTGAAATAGTTTTCTAGAAGTCCCTCTGATCGGCCATCAAACACGTTATCGGTTGTCATTGAAGGAATTTAGGTGGAAGCTCTTGTCGACACTGGTGCTAGTATTTCTATAATTCACGAAGCCGTGTGTTCCAAATTGCGTAAAGTACGAACCCCCTACCTGGTCCCTCTCTACGTGCTGCTAACAACTCCATGATTCAACCTTCCAGACTCTGTATAGCCCGTGTTACCATTGCTGGCATTTGAGATCACATTCAGCTCGCAGTACTACCTTCGTGGGTTTATCAGATGATATTGGGCTGGGAATTTCTCAAATCGGCGTCTGCTGTGATCGCGTGCAAAGAACCCTTGCTTCGTATCACCGACACTGACCTGGCCAGTGTTTCTGATTCCCCAGAACTACGATTGATGGCCGCCTTCTGCGATTTTTCTCTGCCTCCTGGACAACAATCTATGCTCTCCGTTCACTGTCAAAATTCTTGATGGCGACGTGTTTATTACTAACACCGGAAAGTTCTCTCTTCGAGGTCTTCTTGTACCCCCCTGCCTAATACGGTTTTCTCGTGGAACTGCTCTTGTAGTCGCACAGAATACTTCGACCGAAAGTATTTTATTACCTCAAGGCGCGACCATTGCTTCTGTTCCGTGCAACGAACCAGTGTGTCTATTTTATCTGCAGAATGTTCGGACGGTTATAAATCTCCATCCCTCGCCATTGATGATACTTTTAGTCCTGATCTCACACAGCACCAAAAGAAAACACTACTCGATCTTCTGGCCAAGCACGAAACCCTATTGGGCTCCTGCTCCTCCTCCTCCACACTGCGGCAAACATCAGCCGCCACCCACCGAATAGAAACCGATGGTTCTTGAACCATTCGCCGCCGCCCATATCGCGTACGTCTCACCAAAGGAGCGAAAAATCATTCAGGAACACGTCGACGACATGCTTAACAACAAAATAGTTCGTCCTTCAACGAGTTCATGGTCGTCACCTGTTGTTTTAGACCAGAAGAAGGATGGTTCCGTGCGGTTTTGTGTGGATTATCGGGCGCTGAATAACATCCCCCGCAAAGATGTATACCCAATGCCTCGTATCGATCATGCTCTGGATACGTTGCAAGGTGAACAATACTTTTGCAGTCTAGGCCTCAGATCGGGGTATTGACAAATACCTATCCACGACCAAGACAAAGAAAAAACAGCATTTCCCACGCCTTACGGTCTTTACGAGTTTAACGTAATGCCGTTTTGGTTGTGCAATGCCCCGGCGACATTCGGACGAATGATGGACATGGTTGTGCGGGGCTTGAAATGAAAGACATGCTTATGTTCTCTTAATGACTGTCACGTGAATTCACCAAGTGGGCAGGAAACAGAGAAAAAACGTTTAATTGACGAGGACGGTCTTTCACATCACAGGACCAACACTGATGAATAGTCGAAAAGGTGTTCACGCGGTTGAAGGTCACGTAAAAGTCTTTAAATATTGTGTCGGCTCACGTTAAAGTCGATGTCTTGTCAACTGATGTAGTGATCAAGCGCCTGTTGTGTCCCCTAGTGCCGCTAGCAGGTTGTGAACTTGACCGTCACCGCCAAGAGCCAGGGGAGAGTAGCCCTAGATGTTCTTGAACCGATGCGATGCGGAACCTGAGCATCGCCGCCTGTAGCACCGCTGGTTCTCGTGCCTCTAGCGGCCGACGATGCGTTGTCGCGGGGTCTCTCTCCAGTATCGTAGCCTGGAACTCCTGTCAGAAGGCCTGAGGTGTCGTCAGGCCCCGGTGACCCTGGGGTCGGTTCCAGGAGCGGCGCCTGGTCTTCTCTTCTTCCTTCTCCTAACCCTTGCCTCGTTCTTATTCCTCTTCTGGTCTCGATGTTCATTTCCCTGTTTGCACACTTCTTACCTTCTTGACTGGCACATACTCCCTGGGAGGTTTCGGCACATACACCTTCGGGGGTTTCGGCACAAACCCGTTCGTGTGGTTACTGATAACAATGACATAATTATGTTTTCTACCACTTTCGAAGAACACCTTAAGCGCCTCAACGACGTTTTAACATGCTTTGTCAATGCCGGGCGGACGCCCAATACGAAGAAATGCTGATTGGAAGTACAGCGATGAAAGTATTGACCCATCAGGTTAGCAAGAGAGGAATCCGCCCCGACCCCAATAAAGTGAATGCCGTGCTGAATTTTTCGCGCCCAGACCACCAAAAACTACTCCGCAGCTTCTTAAGATTGGCATCCTACTTCCGTCATTTCATCCGCAACTTCGCTTGAATTTCTACGCCCCTACACAAACTCCTGGCAGTTGGTACCCCATTCGTGTGGTACAAGGACTGTCAAACATCTTTCCAAACATTTTAGCACGCACTCTCTTCCGACCCTGTTCTCGGCCACTTCGATGAAGAAGCACCGATCATCCTTCATACCGACGCCAGCGGGCACGGAATTGGTGCTGTGTTATTGCAGCGCCGATCGTCCTCCGTAGAGCAAGTGATTGCCTACGCAAGTCGGACTTTGACACCTTTGGAAAAGAACTACACGACAACAGAGCAGGAGTACCTTGCAGTAGTCTGGGTCATCCAGAAATTCCGGCCATACTTGTACGGGCGGGCTTTCACTGTGGTCACTGACAATCGCGCTCTTTGTTGGTTGGCTTCCTTCAACACCTTAACTGGGAGGCGTGGACGTTGGGTACTTCGTTTGCAAGAATACAACTTCCAAGTTGCGTACAAGTCCTGCAAGAAGCACAGAGATGCAGGCTCCCTCTCACGTTGCCCGTTATGCTCGACCCAAGATTCTACTCAGGCGTCTTCTGAAACAACGCAATCCTTAAATATTGCGCCAGTGGACACTTGCGTTGAACCACCCAGTGATTTGAGTGCTTTAAAACAACGACGGCTACTCCCGGAAACTCATTGACCAATTGAGCGGTGCGAGCCGACCCAGCAATAGCCGCTCACGACGACAGCTCAACAAATTTGGAATTATTAAAGTCTCTCTTCACCGCTACATCTACCACCATACCGGCGACAGATGCGTGCCGGTCATTCCCCGTCTACTTCAGCACAAAATTTTAGAGGAATTTCACGGCGATGCTGTCGCAGATCATCTGGCCTTCCACAAGACATTCAACCGCATAAGAAGCCAATTCTTCTGCCCCAGCCTATCCACTAGCGTTGCGAAATATGTTTTGTCATGCGCCGCGTGTCAGTATCGCAAGCCAACCACTTCCGGCCTCGTAGAGACACTCCAAACCATGCATTGTCCCTCATCTCCATTTGAAGTTTCAGGGATTGTTCTCTATGGCCCTCTTCCGGTTACTTCGGCAGGACATCGGTGGATTGTTACCGCCGTAGACCACCTCACTCGCTACGCGGAAACGGATTCTGTTCACACAGGCTGCACTACCGAGGGGGCTGAATTCCTTTTGACGAATATTTTCTTACGCCATGGACTGCCCCGAGTTCTCCTTAGTGACCGAGGTCGTGTATTTCTGCAGTGCTTGGGGAGATTCGCCACGCAGCCGAGACTATTAACCAAACCACGCCAAACTACCATCCTCAAACGAACCGCGTGACCGAACGGTTCCACCACACCTTTTCCGGCATGATTAGTTCTTACATTCAACCGGACCACAAAAACTGGGACGTTATTTTTTCGTTCGTCACGTTGGCATATAATACCGCCCTTCAACGTACTACAGGATTTTTGCCATTTTCCCTTGTTTATGGTCGGCCGTCTTTTTTCTCCGCACCGGTAATACCCAGAACCAATATTGCCGATGAGTTCATTTCTCGAATGGATCTAGCTCGTCTCAGCACAACAGCTACACAAGAAGTGCGCAAGGCCAAATATGACGCCACGCATCGCGTTGTCTCCTTCAAAGCTGGTGATCAGGTTCTACTTTCTATTCCCCTTAGTGCCCAAGGAGTGTGTGAGAAGGTCTTGCCCCAATAAATCGTACCTTACACGATTGTAGAGCAGACTTCCCCGGTAAATTACCGAGTGACCCCCAACGCTAGTGCCACCGACCGCCGTTGTCGTGGTCCCGAGATCGCACATGTTTCCCGGCTCAAGCTATTCTACTCTCGGTCTACGAACTCTTAGCGCCCGAGTCGGCCGCTCCACCAGGTGGCGAAACATTGTAAGTGCCGCTTAGGGCCATGACGCCAGAGGAATATGCCTCCGGACAATCCCCTTGTAGTTGTACAGAAACGCTATGCGCCAAGTACTAGCAGAAGGGTATGCGCCAGTGGACTGGTACTTCGCAGGCTTGTCTTCCACACGCAATCACGCATTATCATCGTCATTAGTGGTCTATCATCATTAACGCCCGGCTTGGATGTTTTTTGGGGCTCGTTCCCTATCACGTGAGACAAAGTTCACCTCATAAAGACGTCTCCAAAGACTCCTGGTGTTGCGTGCCTTATATATATATATATATATATATATATATATATATATATATATATATATATTGTACCGAGGGTAATGAACAAATGCAATAGACGCAACATGCCATCCAGACATCGGGGTATGTGCCTCACCAGCATAGCCCATATAGTATTATGCCAAATCCCCACACGGGGATGTGCTCCAAAGAGGTGTCGGGGAAGACAATGAACCCCGGGACGTGCATGAGCCAGAAAGGCGCTTGGTGATTGCAACGCTGAGACCTGCGTTATCCATCAGCTTCTGTCCTGCAATTAAACAACCTCAACCGGCTAACGGCGTGTCGGCTGCCTTCTTGACAAGTGGTGGAGGTCAGGAGTTTCGATCCAGCCCTGGAGCTTCGTTCTCGGACGCTAACACCCCCAATTTCCAGAGAAACCAGTCAGCCTGTGATCTGCCGCGGCTCCATGCGCGAGCGGACCCGGTCAATTTCAGCGGTACCGACGACAGCAACGCGGAGGACTGGCTTGCTTCCTTCGAACGCGTGAGTGCGTATAATAAGTGGGACGACAATGGCACGCTTAGCAACGTCGCCTTCTCTATAACGAAAGTCGGGGAAACATGGTACAACAATAATGAATCCGATCTGCGGCCATGGTCTCATTTCTGTAGTGAATTTATTAGAATTTTAGGCCGCCCTGCTGTACGAAAACTTCGTGCCGAACAGTGCTTACGTGCACGCGGACAGAAGGCTGGCGAGACGTTCACCAGCTATATCGAAGACGTCATTGACCTATGCAAACGCGTCGAACCCTCCATGACGGAAGCTGACAAGGTCCGGAACATTTTAAAAGGCGTTGACGACGACGCTTTCCAGATGCTCTTGGCTAGAGACCCCAAAACTGTTGCTGATGTCGTCCGCTTGTGTCAGAGGTTTGACGACGTACGCAAGCAGCGAGCTCTGACTCGACAAGCCTGTGGTCGCGGGGAGTCCGTGGCGAGCGTGGCGGCTACGTATGACGAGGATTCCGCTCTGTTTTCCCGCATCAAACATTTTATCCGAGAAGAGGTGGCCCGCCAATTTTCCCTACTTCCCTGCACCGCAGAGGCGCCTTCTCCACTGGCGCCTACACTCGGGAATATGATACGGGACCAGGTAGCTAACGCATTGCCACCAGCCGAACACACCGCACCAGTAGCTGCCCCTACGCCCCTCTCCCCTCTCACCGACGCCCCTATCACCTACGCTGGAGCGACAGCCAGGCCGCCACCACCGCCTGCTTCATTCTTCCAGTCCCCAGCGTCGCAACCAGCCGTGTCGTTCCAGCCTGCGGTGCGCATTGCGCCGACTCACGTACCATCACGACCACTTCCAAGCCCTATCACCAGTCTTTAAGATGCCAATGCGTGGCGCACACCGGACAATCGACCAATCTGTTTCGCGTGTCGGACACCCGAAAATGTCGCCCGCTAGTGTCGTCTTCGTGTGGTGCCGGCCGCCAACATTTTTCAGGCACCTTTTTACGCTAGCCCCCACATCCCTTCTTATTTTCCGCCGCAAACTCAACAGAATTTGCCCACCGAGTCTTTTGAACAGCCGCCGTTCACCAGCCGCCGATCGCCCTCCCCACGTCGCCGCTCAGTTTCTCCCATGCGTCGCCGCCCGACCAGTGACGGGAAGGAAAACTAACAGCTGCTGTTCCTGAGGTAAGAGCTGCGTCACCGTCGAACTGTACAAGCCCTCAATTTTCACCAAAAAATGTTCTTGACGTAATTGTAGAAGGTGCCCCTACCGTTGCGCTAATCGATACAGGAGCCGCTGTTTCTGTTATCCATGCCCGTCTCTGCCGCTCTCTACGAAAAGTGATGACGCCCCTTTCTGGACTTTCATTACGAGCCGCTACTTCGCAACCCATTAAGCCGCCTGCTGCCTGCAC
Source organism: Haemaphysalis longicornis (assembly GCF_048455015.1). NCBI lineage: Eukaryota > Metazoa > Arthropoda > Arachnida > Ixodida > Ixodidae > Haemaphysalis > Haemaphysalis longicornis. The sequence goes on from NW_027526204.1 coordinate 35,081,573, forward strand.
TGCCCGGGTCGTCATAAAGAACATCTCGTACATCATTGAGTACATCGTCCTGCCATCCTGCTCCGATGACGTCATCCTGGGTTGGGATTTTCTTTCCCGCCACGACGCTATTATTGTCTGTGCTCGGGCTGAAGTTGAATTTCCCACTGATGTCTTAGAGGATTCCGATGATGCCCCTACTACCAAGCTACTAATTGCTGAAGACACTGACGTTCCACCAGGCTCTTCTGTCGTCGTTCCATTGTGTTGCACCACTGTCCCAGACGCAACTGTTCGCTTTACGCCCTCAGCCATTTTCCTACGTCGGAAATGTATTCCTTTGCCCTGTGCCATTTTAACAACTCGTGATGGCGCAAGCACTATGTTAGTCACGAATCCGTCGGCGACTCCAGGGTCCCTTTTTGGCGGAGAAACCCTTGGGTTTATCGAGATTGTTGATGCCCGGCTAGTCGTCAACGTACCTGACCATTCGCACCATCTTCAGATTGACGGACTGAGCGTTAGTTCCGGCGTACCAGAACAATTGCCATCTGCTGCTTTCCACCAGTGCGTGGACGCAGACCTGGACGGAACCCAACGAGCACGACTTGCGGCATTGCTTCGGAAGTTCTGTTCGTTTGATCACGCGCAAAGCTCGCTGGGTCGCACGTCCGTTGTCACGCACTCTATCGATACTGGTTCGCACGCCCCGCTTCGACAGCGCCCATATCGTGTGTCACCAACTGAGCGCCAAACCATTGAAGACAACGTGACGGATATGCTTAAGCGAGGTGTCATTCGCCCTTCCAAGAGTCCATGGGCTTCGCCTGTAGTACTTGTTCGGAAGAAAGAGGGCTCCATTAGGTTCTGCGTAAATTATCGACGCTTCAACACCATTACACGCAAAGACGTCTACCCGCTCCCTCGCATCGATGATGCGCTTGATTGTTTTCAGGGAGCCGAATTTTTCTCATCCCTCAACTAACGATCCGGGTACTGGCAGGTCCCAATGGCCGAGGCTGATCGCGCAAAGACGGCATTCGTCACCCCTGATGGCCTCTACGAATTTAACGTTATGCCATTCGGGCTATGCAATGCCCCAGCCGCCACGTTCGAAATAATGATTGACAGTCTTTTGCGCGGCCTCAAATGGAAGACGTGCCTTTGTTATTTCGATGATGTAGTCGTTTTCGCTCCAGATTTTGAGACGCACCTGGTTCGCCTAGACCAAGTTTTGACGTGCATGGCCGCGGCTGGACTGCAGCTCAATCTGAAGAAGTGTCACTTTGCCGCGAGCAAACTGACCATCCTGGGTCATGTTGTTTGCAAGGAGGGCGTTCGTCCGGACGAGACAAAGCTTCGTGCCGTCGCGGAGTCCTCAAAACCGACCGCCCTAAAGGCACTTAGGAGCTTTATCGGGCTCTGTTCGTATTTTCGGCGGTTTATTCGCAACTTTCCGTCCATCATTTCACCACTAACAAAGCTTCTCAGCAGCGACAATGGCATTTCGGCTTGGTCAGCGTCCTGTGACGAGGCGTTTGCGACACTCCGTCGTCTGCTCACATCGCCGCCTATACGTCAAAATTTTGACCCGTTTGCTCCAACAGAAGTCCACACAGATGCTAGTGGTATTGGCCTTGGTGCCGTGCTAGCGCAGCGAAAATCTGACTTTGCGGAGCACGTCGTTGCATACGCGAGCCGGACGCTGACAAAGGCTGAGTCCAACTACGCAGTCACTGAAAGAGTGTTTGGCCATAACATGGGCTTTGGGAAAGTTTTGTCCATATTTGTACGGCCGCCGATTTGATGTCGTCACCGACCACCACGCACTGTGCTGGCTGGCCTCCCTCAGAGATCCTTGTGGTCACCTTGGTCGGTGGGCTCTTCGGCTCCAAGAGTACGATATCAACGTCGTCTACCGTTCAGGCCGCAAGCACTCAGACGCGGATGCCCTCTCGCGCTCTCCGCTGCCGGCTGACGTGTCTCACCTCGCCACTACCGACTGCAGCTTGTCTCTCAGTGCTACTGACATGTGCGCTGTGCAGAGGAAGGATCCATGGATAGCCTCCATGATCAGCATCCTCTCCAGTGCGTCAACTGCCCGTGTAGGAAGGGTCCTGCGACGGCAAGCTTCTTACTTTCAACTGCGCGACGAGCTGCTTTACCGCCGAAATTATTTCTCGGACGGTCGCAAGTGGCTTCTGGTTATTCCACGCCATTTGCGCGCAGATATATGCGCTTCATTTCATGACGACCTTAGCTGCGCCCACGCTGGCGTCATCAAGACATACGAGCGACTCCGTCTCCGTTATTATTGGCGTGGAATGTACAACTTCGTGCCGAAGTACGTTCGCTCGTGCCCGGAATGCCAACGCCACAAGTCGCCACCTGCTCGCTCGACCGCGCCACTACAACCACTACCCTGCCCGGAAAAACCCTTTGACCGCGTTGGGTTCGATCTATAAGGGCCACCGCCTCCTAAAGCTTCCAGTAACAGATGGATAATTGTTGCCGTTGACCACCTGACAAGGTATGCTGAAACTGCTGCACTGCCCGCATCCACGGCTCGTGACGTCGCCACTTTTCTACTACATCATTTTATACTTCGGCATGGGGTGCCTCGGGAGCTCCTGAGCGATCGAGGACGGGTCTTCTTATCGGAAGTCATGAAAGCGCTACTCGTCGAATGTCACGTGGTTCATCGGACAAGCTCATCATACCACCCACAGACGAATGGGCTCACAGAACGATTCAACCGCACCCTGGGCGATATGCTTTCAATGTATTTGTCATCTGACCACTCCAATTGGGACCTCGTGCTCCCATTTATAACGTACGCCTACAACACGGCCACACAGGCGACGACAGGATTTTCCCCGTTTTTCTTGGTTTACGCACGTGAGCCGACATGAACCCTGGGTACCATAATCCCTTACAACCGCGATGTCACAGAATACACACCGGTTTCACAAATGGCGCAGCACGCCGAAGAATGTCGACAACTAGCCCGTTCTTTTACAACTGCTGACCAAGAGCGCCAGAAGCATCATCGGGAAGACTCTACCGGTCCTAAGCGTTTGATCCTGGTTCGCATGTGTGGCTTTGGGTGCTCTGCCCAACACCCGCTCTCTCCCACAAATTGGTGCCCAAATATTACGGTCCATACAAGGTCATTGCCCGCACTTCGCCAGTGAACTACCTTGCTGAGCCCGCTCCTCCGTCCTCGGGTCTTCGCCGACGTGGCCGTGAAACAGTCCACGTCAATAGGCTCAAGCCTTACTACGACCCGCTCGTGTCGACATCACCCTAGGTCGCCAGGTTGGCTCCTTTTGCACCGGGGGCGATTGTAACAAGGGTAATGAAGAAATGCAATAGACGCAACATGCCATTCAGACATCGGGGTATGTGCCTCACCAGCATAGCCCATATAGGATTATGCCAAATCCCCACACGGGGATATGCTCCAAAGAGGTGTCAGGGAAGACGATGAACCCCAGGACGTTCATGCGCCAGAAACGCGCTTGGTGATCGCAACGCTCAGACCTGCGTTATCCATCGGCTTCTCTCCTGCAATTAAACAACCTCAACTGGCTACCGGCGTGTCGGCTGTCTTCTTGACAATATATATATATATATATATATAAATCTAGAGAAAGATAAACTCACAAAGCGCGCAGAAATAGTATAAGTAAAGAGTCGGATACACATATTCATGTAACTTTACTCTGATGAAGGCAAGTCCCATTGCCGCTACGTAAGTTAACATTGTTTGTTATTGTTCTTGCTGTGTATCCGACTCTTTACTTATACTATATATATATATATATATATATATATATATTGTTAAGGGGTTGATTGGTGGTCAGGAACACCGAGAAAGCAGTCAGAAGACAAGGGGTGATGCCGAGCCAGCTGAACCTCTTCTTCACAAGCTCCTTCTGATGATGATAGATGAGGTGTGTCAAAAGCACGGAAGTGATGATGATCCACGATAATGCACAGCAATGGCGCTGTCAGGGAATGTCCCGTAGTCTTCGCTACAATTTCCCCCCCGTAGGAGAAGACGCCATCCTGGCGGCCAATTACGGAGCAGACGAAACCAGACGCTCGTGATAGATTTTTAAGCGCTGCACGTGGACAGTCTCACGCCCACGGCGGCAAAGGGCCGTAGAGAGGGCCATAGGCTCAACGATCTAGTTTACTGATGACGTACGCTCCAAGACGCGGTAGGGGCCATGATACTTGGCGAGAAACTTGGTAGACAGTCCCGGGTTGGTCGAAGGAATCTATAGCCAAACCAATGACCCCGGCGGGTAAGTCGGTGCCACAGCTGTGTCGTCGTGGCGAAATTTTTGCCGGCACTGGTCTTCAGCGGTGAAGGTTTTCGCGAGTTGTCGGCACTCTTCCGCGTGTTTGGCGGCTTCTGATGCTGGGCTGCACTCCGAGACATCCGGACGATAAGGAAGCACGGTGTCGAGAGTGCTTGATGGTTCTCTCCGTAGAGTAGGTAGAAGGGGGAGAAGCCGGTTGTAGCCTGTATGGGCGTATTGTATGCGCACGTCACATAGGGGAGCACAAGGTCCCAGTCATCGTGGTCGGAGGAGACGTACATGGACAGCATGTCTCCAAGAGTTTGGGTAAAACGCTCAGTGAGGCCATTAGTCTGCGGGTGGTACGCAGTTCTTGTGCGGTGGATAATACGGCACTCAGTGAGGAGCTTCGCGAAAACATCGGATAAGAAGACGCGTCCTTGGTCACCTAGGAGTTCTCGAGGCGCTCCGTGGCGCAATATGAAGCGACGTAATAGAAAGGAGGCGACGTCTCGTGCTGTGGCGGTAGGCAGTGCAGCGGTTTCAGCGTAGCGCGTGTGATGGTCGACCGCAACAATGACCCATCGATTCCTGGCGGCTGTGTAGGGCAAAGACCCATACAGGTAAATGCCTACATGGTCAAATGGTTTCGCTGGGCAAGGAAGGGGCTGCAGCGGACCAATAGAACGTGACGGCGGTGACTTGCGGCGTTGGCAGGTCGCACATGATCGGATGTACTTGCGCACAAAGTTATACATGCCTCGCCAATAATAGCGCAGGCGGATACGCTGGTATGTCTTGAGCACCCGTGCATGGCCACAGGTGGGATCGGCATGAAGAGTGTCACAAATGTCGATACGCAGATGACGAGGAATGACAAGCAGCCACTTCCGTCCTTCGTTGTCGTAGTTGCGGCGGATACAGCAACTCGTCGCGAATCGTGAAGTGCAAAGCTTGCCTGCGCAGAGCCCGAGATCCGTGAGCGGGTGACGTGCCAGAAAGCAAAGAGATGAGGGAAACAACCCAGGGGTCTCTTGGCTGCTCTTTTCGGATGTCAGAGAAAGTGGTGACATGTCAGCGTCGTCAGCACGGAGGCATGAAGAGTCGTGGAACACTGACATTGGAGAACGGGAGAGGGCATCAGCATCGGAGTGTTTGCGGCCGGTTCGATATACAACCCTTATGTCGTACTCCTGGAGCCGCAGAGCCCAACGTGCGAGCCGCCCTGACGGATCGTTTAGTGTGGACAGCCAACAAAGTGCGTGGTGGTCTGTGACCACGTCGAAAGGGCTACTGTACAAATAGGGCCGGAACTTCTCCAGCGCTCAAACAATGGCCAAGGACTCCTTCTCCGTCACGGAATAGTTGGATTCGGCTCGGGTAAGGGTGCGGCTGGCGTAGGCAACGACGTATTCATAAAAGCCTGACTTTCGCTGGGGCAGTGCAGCGCCAAGGCCGACCCCGCTGGCATCAGTGTGGACCTCCGTAGGTGCGTAAGGGTCAAAATGTCGGAAAATAGGAGGTGACGTAAGGTGTCGCCGCAACGTCACGAGTGCCTTTTCGCATTCAGGAGTCCACGCAGAGAGATCGGTGGAAGCATTACTGAGTAGCTGCGTCAATGGCGCAACAACGGTGGCAAAGTTGCGGACGAATCGTCGAAAGTAAGAGCAAAGGCCTAGGAAGCTTCGCAGTGCCTTCATAGAGGTCGGCTTGGGGAACTCATGAACAGCCTTGAGCTTGACGCGTCGGGCAGAACACCATCCCTCGAGACAACGTGACCCAGTATGGTTAACTGCCGCTCAGCAAAATGGCATTTTTTGAGGTTTAGTTGCAGCTTTGCGCCGGCAAGACAGGTCAGAATGTGCTCCAGGCGCCGTAAATGGGTGTCAAAATCTGGGGGAAAAATTACGACGTTGTCCAAATAGCAGAGACAGATCTTCCATTTTAGTCCGCGCAAAATGTTGTCCATCATGCGCTCGAAAGTGGCAGGTGCATTGAAAACGCCGAACGGCATGACGTTAAACTCGTAGAGTCCGTCGGGTGTTATTAGAGAGTTTTAGCTGACCGTTTTCGACGCTGCGTTCCGTTATCGGCGGCCCGTTCAGCGCCACCGGAGCCAATGCCGTTCGCGGCCAAGCGCGCCACGCATGCGCAATGGCGCTTCCGCTTGCTATCGGAGCGGAGCGGACCGTGAAAGACGGTAAGCTAAAACTCCCTATAAATGCGGTCTTCGCGCGATCAGCCTCTGCCATAGGCACCTGCCAATATCCCGAACGCAAATCGAGTGACGAGAAGTACTCAGCTCCCTGTAGGCAGTCAAGGGCGTCGTCAATACGCGGGAGAGGGTAGACGTCCTTCCTGGTGTACTTGTTGAGGCGGCGATAGTCGACGCAAAAGCGTATAGATCCATCCTTCTTCGTCACTAGAATGACTGGTGACGCCCAGGGACTGTTTGAGGGCAGAATAACGTCGCATTGGAGCATGTCATCCACGTGGACATCAATAATGCGACGCTCTTTCGAAGAAACACGATAGGGTTGTTGTCGTAGCGGTGGGTGCGAGCCAGTGTCTATGGTGTGTTCCACTGCTGATGTTCGGCTGAGCGAGGTTTTCACGCAGTCAAAAGACGATAGAAATTGTTGAAGTGCCAGCAGCTTAGCTCGTTGAGTTGGGGCGAGTTCGCTGTCGATGGCCTTACTAAATACGGCGGAGTTAGATGCGTCTTCTCTGGACACTGGGCTCAACTCCAGAATATCAAGGTGAGGCGGATCATCGGGCACGTCAACTACGCATTCTGATCGACAGGTTCAATCCAGCCGAGCGTTTCACCTTGCAGCAAAGATAACGGATGGGAGTACAAATTTGTAACCAGCATGCGGCTAGCACCAGCGCGGGTCGATAAGAGAGCGGATGGCAGCGGAAGACGCCTGCGGCGGTTGAAGAGCACAGATGGCATAAAGAGCACAGTGGCGTCAGTATAAGAGGCACAGCCCAGAGGCACAGAAACAGAGCACTGCGGCGGAATGGTAGTGTCCTTGCTGACGACAAGTTTAGCGGCGTTCGCATTGTCACTGTACACGTCACACTGTGAAGTAAACTCAACATCCGCACGCGCACAGTCAATGACGGCATTGTGGCGAGCGAGGAAGTCCCAGCCCAGAATAACGTCATGGGAACACGAAGGCAGCACGATAAGTTCGATTATGTACAACAGGCCTCGGATGGGGACACGAGCTGTGCACGCCGCCAAGGCTTGAACGTGTTGCGCGCTCGCAGTACGCAACGAGAAGCCACCTAACGGCGTCATCCATTTTCTGATCATCCGACAAAAGTCTCCACTAATCACTGACACAGCAGCGCCTGTATTGGCTAAGGCCTGTGTTGGTCTGCCTTCTACTAATACGTTAATAACGTTCAGGGGAGAAAAACGAGGCCTTGAAGAGTTCGACCGTAATGTAGTTCTTGCCTCGGGAACTGCGGTTGCTAGTTTTCCTCTTCGGAGGCGGCTTGCCGGCGACGCATCGGAGAAATAGAGCGGCGACGCGGGGACGACGAGCGACGATTCTCAGAAGCGCGGTTGTCAGCAGGTGAGGGACTGATGTGATATCCATCGGAGACGGCGTGGGGGACAGGCGGCAGGTTGGACGGCGGTCGGAGAACAGCAGTGACTGGCGGTGTGCGGCGGCAATATTTCGCGATATGCATGGCATAACGGCAAAGGAAGCAAAGTGGGTGGTTGTGCCACGTTCGCCAGCCATTGTTAAACTGGGCAGGAGGCCGAACTGGAGGAAATGGGGTCATCGGTGGTACCGGGCGCTGATAAGATGGTGGTGCCTGACGTGAAAGGACTCCCATGGTGTCAGCACACGTCATAATCGGCGCCGGGGGCGATCGGGCGGCAGTTTCTGCATACGTCATCGGCGTGGTTAACGCTGTCATGTGATGAGGATTCACAACGGCAGTACGCGGCAGGGCTTCAGCTACTTGCTCCTGAATCACCCTCCTGAGTGTCGGCACAACAGGGGACGGAGTCTCGGCAACGCAAGGCAGCAGAGAAAGCTGACGAGCGACTTCCTCACGGACAAGTTCCTTTATGCGCGACAACAAGGAAGGGCTTTCGGGGCCACCAATCAAACTTGCTAAAATGTCCTCAGGAGCTGGCGGCCGCCGCGTGAGGCTTCGCTGCCTCCGAAGCTCGTCGAAACTCTGGCAGAGGTTTACTATGTCAGCAGTTGAACGTGGGTTCCTCGCCAAGAGCATCTGAAAAGCATCGTTGTCTATACCTTTCATGACGTGCTTAATTTTATCAGCTTCGGCCATGGATGGATCGCAGAACGTCCTCAATGTAACTGGTAAAAGGTTCACCAGTTTTGCTGCGCACGGGTGCGCAAGCTTTGCTCTGCGAGCAGTTTGCGCACGGCGGGACGGCCAAAAGCTCTCAAGAAGCGCGTCTTGAACTCGGACCAGGTGTTTATGCCCGCGACGTTGTTAATAAACCATGTCTAGGCGAGTAAAGTTAGGTAGAAGCCCACGTTGTTGAATTTCATCACATCATCCCACCTGTCTTACATGCTCACACGTTCGTACGCCGACAACCAGTCCTCGACATCCTGGTCTTACGATACGCTGAACTTGGCAGTATCCCGTTGCCGGGTTGCGCCAGAACAGATGATGGTTGGGGCCGGAAGAACCACGGGCTGGTCAGGCTTGGCCGTAGGGATGGCCCGACTGCGAAGTTCCAGGGTGGGGACAAGGACTCCACACTCTCCACCAAATTGTTAAGGGGTTTATTGGTGCTCAGGAACACCGAGAAAGGAGTCAGAAGACAAGGGGTGATGCCGAGCCAGCTGAACCTTTTCTTCACAAGCTCCTTCTCATTATGATAAATGAGGTGTGTAAAAAGCATGGCAGTGATGATGATCCACGATAATTCACGGCAATGGCGCTATCAGGGAATGTCCCATAGTCTTCGCTACAATATATATATATATTAACATATGTATCTATATATATATATTTGTATATATAGATATATATCTTCTGTACTTTGTAAGATACTTACAGATATCGTGAAAATTTACTGCATGTCTGGTCATTTTAGCGATGGAAGCAAACAACTCCGGCGTTGTCTCTCAGACCGGAATGGACGTAAACAAAGATGGGCAAAAACCGAAATTGGTATTCTGCGCGTGCGCACTCCCTGATTAGATAGTGCTGGCTTGGACCTGCTGCATGTTGCGACATTAGGCGCTTGCTTTGGTTTATCAAAAACCATGGTTTTTGTCCGGCCTTGAGTTAACATATTCATACAAAAGCTTCATTTCTACTAAAATTCTTATGCTGCCCAAGATTTTCACCAGGTTGTGTTTGGGATCTGCTTCACTGGTTAATAAACCTGGCCCTGAGAAAACGACCAGCGTTGTCGCCAGGTCGCCCCCCTGTTAACACTAATTGTGGTTCTCATCGAAAATGTTTTCTGGAGATGGTGCTACCTACTAAGGAATAGCTACGTGTATACATTAGGTTTTAACAAAAGAGCAGTTAGCTCAGAACAATAAATTTAACACGCTGATTTACTATCTTGCCGTCCCTCAAAATATGGGATGCAATTTCTCATACGTTAATAGGACCAAACAGACATTCTTCAATGCCTGTTATTCATTGTTAAAAACGCTGTTAAACGCTGTTAAAAACGCTATTATTCATTAGTCGGTACTGGTGTGAACTAAGCGTTTGTCGGCCAATAGCAAACACAATGCGCCTGTAAACGCTATCAAATATCCTAAAGGTGATCAAAGAGGTCGAGAGGAGGATATTTTCCTGTATTTGGCCCCATAGTTTGGGGCTGACTAGCACCACGTTGTGTTTTTCGACAATAATTCTACACAGCTGCACAGCAATTGCCTTGATAATAAACGAATGTAATACATCATTTTTGGAAGGGTAAAGAAGACGTATTCACTGCGAATTTGTTTCTGGATTCCATAAACCTTTCTCTGTTTGGTTTCTGAGTAGCCTTTTACTGTTATTTTCAGCCAGCGAGATGACACCGTAAGTAAAAGCAATTAAAGCTCAAACAATGTAAAACTCAAACAGGAAACAAGTGGCACAAAGGTTCGCGCTCTGTCGGAGTGAGCCGTGGAAGAGCGATCCAATTCTGTTCGCTTATCAAAAAAAGCAAACTAACAAGTGGAAAACAACAAAGAAGATAAAACAGGAAGCGAAGCAAAAGTAAAAATGGCAGCATCTCCACACCGTGGATGACGGCGAGGGTGCGGAGCACGGGGTCTCGAAATGACATCCAAGTTGCGCCCCGAGTGGCATCCGATTTGCTCCCCGACTGTCATTTGATTTGAGCCGTGAGTTGCACCTTGTTGATTCCCTAAATTAATCTGCAACTCAGGGCTCAAATCTAATTTCGCTTGATTTTAGCTGGGAAGTGGTGTGCGCACGGATGGAGCGGACGGAAATTGGGAGGTCCTAAGGTCTCCGCAGGTAGAATGTGTATGACAGCTGCATCTAACCGGTACTCACCTACGGGGCAGAAACTTGGGGCTCCCTAAGAGGGTTCAGCTTAAATTAAGAACGACTCAGCAAAAATGGAATGGAAGATGATAGGTGAAACATTGAGGGACAAGAGAGAAGAGTGGGGCAGGAAACAAACGCGTGTTAAGGACATAATAATAGAAATTAGAAAGGAGAAATGGACAAGGGCAGGGCATGTAATGCGAAGGCAAGATAACTGTTGGTCATTAAATGTTACAGAGTGGATCCCTAAAGAAGGCAGAATGTCAGATGGGCCGATGAGATCAATAGTAAACTAAGAAAAACAGCGCAAACGACGGGACGAAGAAAGGTAAGACTAAACACAGGCGCTGACTCAACAAATGTGGACCGTAAGTAGAACCTCAACAGTTCAAGAAAGGCGGAAACGGTGGTGCCACATGAATTCTGAAAATGGACTACGCCGTGCTTGTCGATGGTATCACTCACTGCTTCGCAGATCGGGCCTTGAGGTAACGAGTAATATAGGTCCTTCACGTCCACCGAGAAGGCTCCAACCCTCTTATTGCCAAGGGTGCTGAGGAAGGCGTCAACTTCTCTCGGGCTTCTGACGAGGAACGGGTCGTCTACTGTCAATACAGAGAGGGACCGCTGGAGGTAGACACCTATGGAGTGCTGCCATGCGCCTCGTTCACTGACAATGACCCTGAACGGGCATCCTTCCTTGTGCGTCTTCGCGGAGAAGAAGACTGTCAAGCTCAAGACACTGCTTTTCTTGACCGACGCAGTCAGTTTTTCAAGTCCCGAGTCGCTGCAAAGTTGCATTGCCCGCTTCTTCACCTTAGCTGGCTGGACATCATTAACCGGACGAAAATTTGTACGGATGGCGTCCCCCGCCTTCTCTTTGTACAGGGTGGAAGGTAAAACCGCGAAACCCCCTTCTTTGTCCGCCTGAACCAACTTCAGTCCGGCTTCGCGAAGCAACCTTACTGTTTTACCCTACCTGACAGCACAGTGGGTTTTCACTTCCCTTGGCAAGATGTCAACCCCGGCGCTAACGCATCTATTTACGTCCTCTGACGAAGCCTTGGAAGCGCTGCGTCTGACCAGGGAGAGAAGTTCTGTCTTGTCGAGCCTGGGATGCTCGCAGAACTTGGGCCCAAGGCTTAGCACCTTCTCGGCTTCTCGTGGCAGGTCCGGAGCTCCCACAAGATGCACTTTTTGGGAAGGACATACAGGATGAGGCTTCCGAGGTAGAGAAGCGAGAACCTTTAACCACACGAACTCAGCCACTTGGGATGCAGTCCGAAGGTCTCGGAGAAAGCGCTGTGGGCCCCCTCCGGGAGGAGCCTCACGGAAGCAGGCAACTCGAAGACAGTCCTTGAAGAAGGTCAATTGGTGCCAAGCCTCAGAGCGTAAGATGCGGCACAACCGCATTCCGTGTCCTTTTGAAGGGGCCAGTGGTCCAACGAGACAGGAAACTTCACGTGGGATGATGCCATTCTTGATGGAGTAGGTGTACATGCGAGCGCGGCACGTTGCAAGGGCGAAATAGTTGATGCACATAGAAGAATTATGCAGAGTGAAAGGTGCGAAAGAGCCCGATTTACGAGAAATAAATTCCAGAAGGGTATGCTGACGGGCCAGTTGGTACATTGTAAACTAAGAAAAACAGCGCAAACGACGGGACGAAGAAAGGTAAGACTAAACACAGGCGCTGACTCAACAAATGTGGACCGTAAGTAGAACCTCAACAGTTCAAGAAAGGCGGACACGGTGGTGCCACATGAATTCTGAAAACGGACTACGCCGTGCTTGCGCGGAAAAATTGGTCGCATTCGGGACCGGGATAATGAGAAAATAATGGGAGTGGCCTTTGCCCTGCACAGGGCGTAGATAGGCTAGTGATGAAGGTACTCCGCACCGTTACAGGCGAGGGAATCAGCCGTTTGAATCTCGGGTACTAACACACGGCTGTAGCCCAATGGGTAAGATGACTAACACAGACTCTGTCTGATCTACCGGAGGCAGGCTCGAATTCTGCCGGTACTTGTGTGTTTTGTTATGATTGTAAATGCTATGCGCACGGACAAGGTATTCCGCACTTAAAAAACGTTTAGTAATACAGGACCACTACATACGGAAAAGTCAGGCACTTGTTGAGGCAACGAAAAATTCCCCAGTATGCTCAAGAAATTTATGAAGCTATCAGGTCTATCAGGGTTTTTTAGCGCCATGTTGCCACAGTTCCGTTCACTCATGGCTCATAAAAAAAGGTTAGGAAGGATCATTCGAACAAAGACATTCCTCGATATTTATTCTGTGTCCTCTTGCTCTTGCGCCATTAAGTATAAAAATAATGCTGCATCTATTACAAGCTTGATATTTATCAGCCGATATAAAATTGTTAGGCAGTGTTACGTTAAGCGAGTTTAAAGCGTCACAGGTTTTTCTGAAACGAAGAAATACGGTTGTGGGTAGTGTGTCCACATCTCTTAAGAATGAAGCGGATGGCGTTTAGCTGCGTTCGGTCTGAAATGATGCTCTTTATTCTTGAATGCAGGAACCACACTATAGTCGGGTATTTAAGCATTGAACTAATAAACGGGACGTATGCAAGCTGTTTTCAGTCATATGTCCACGTGGTCGAGGGTTTCAGAAACAAATAATTTGCTGGATTCTTTTTTTGTTACATTTTCAATCTGTGGAGTACTGCTAAGGTAGGAGAAGATTGTGGTTTTGAAGTATTTTTATTCTGTACCATGTTTCAGGTCAGCGACAACTCAGTAAGTGAAGCTAAAGATTTACTTTTTTATAGTAATGGCGATACGGTTTGGTCTGGCACAATTATCAGTTACTAGTCGCGATATCGGTGTCCTATGTCGTTCAGTACAATATTGAGTTTATGTTTGTAAACACGAGCTTATAAAGTTTATAAACACGAGCTTTAGGCGGGGAGCTAATGTTTTTTTCAAAGTAAAGAAGGATATAGTGATATTAAAAAGCGTATTAGTATCACTCTCAACCCTAACAACAATGGGTAGTGCCGCGACTCCGCACTAATTATAAATATCAGGCTCTGCACTTCAACATTCCCACCATTCTAAATGAACATAGTCATACACATTGCTTTTCCAGCTAACAGTTGCGGCAATACCTCGTAAACTTGTAGTTTCCATCACTGTTACAATCATTGCTGGTGTTTTGTATTTATGTGTTATTGCTGTTGTTTTGTGTCTTCCTGTGTATAGAACTGCCTTTTTGTGTTAAGTTGTACGAATGGCGAATTTTGAAACCATAATTCATCTATAAGGTTTCGAATTCAGCTTATTGTGAACTACGTACGAAGGATGTACTCTTTCAATCGCTTTCGTTATGAGTGATTTTTTTTTCCTTTCTTGAACCCTGCCAAGTGAGGGTTTCCGGGCCACTGTCAAGCTGTCTTTAACAGCTTTTAGCCCGGACGACCTTCCAGTTTCTTCTGGAGAAATAAAGATTATCTTATGTTATCTTATTTTATTAGGATGGTAGAGTGCGTGATTTTTCACCAGTCTGTTGGGTTGCATCAGTATATCCATTCTTCAGTTTATTCCGGGTTTTCAGAGTCCACCTTGTATTTTAAAACACACTTGTAGTGAGATCCTCGAAGATTGTTTGCGCCGAAAAGCTTAACAAAAACCGAGAGGTCTGTTTTGGAAAGCACAGTTACAAGATCACCGCATACGCTCCCCTCCAGGATGGAACCTGTAGGGGGGTGATCCACAGTATTCCTATTCACGACACCAATAACGACAACACTCGCAGCCTCGTCTGCAAGAACGCAACGGTTTTATATAGGCCAGCTGCATGGGTGAAACCAACTCTTTATTGGAGTTTTAAGGGTGGCTGTGTCGCATACTAAGTGTACTATAAAGGTTCAGGAAATTGCTGGTTCATCCATAAAAAAACACACGCATTCGACACATACTGTGGGCGACTAGGACACCGAGCGGATAGTTACCTCTCACTTACGAGCCCATCTGCAAGAGCTGAAATCTCCAGAACCCACAAGACAATCCCGTTTGTAAACCCCCGTGTGCAGTCGATGGCAAAGGCCAGAAGACTGCGACAGGGAGTGCGGTAAAATTTGTTACTCAAAAAACGTCAACATGAGAAACCGGATAGCGTTTCTATGTAGAACGACAGCTGCACAGGCTAGCACGACACCAACAAAGTTGAAATGCAATAACGTGGCTATCTTGGCGTGTTGGTTTAACATGATTAGGAGAAGACAGCGCGGTTTACACACGGACACAGGCGAAAGTACTTGACACACACGAGCGCTGTGTGTGTCAAGTACTCTCCCCTGTGTCCGTGTGTAAACCGTGCTGTCTTCTCCTAACCAACAATAGTGTCCCCCTTGAAGCACACCGCCCTGGCGCAAGGCTCAAAGAGAGCAGCCGCTGTGGTTATTTTGGTGCACTCTTTAACCCAGCCGCGGGGGAGAGCACAGTTGGCCACCACAGATCCAGTTGCAGGTCTCACAGCAGGAGGCGATGCGCACAGTCGTGATCTGCTTTGTGCTCCGGAAAAACAAAACATAAACTGCTTAAGTGTGCACTATGTCGAAAAGGCTCGGACTTTAGCGAAGCTTCTGGATTTCTTTCTGCGTGGGCACTGAAGGGCACATCACGGTGCATTTGCGCAAATTTTCAATTCTTCATTTACATTTCCTTCGTCGCTTTGGACTGTGGTTAGCAATAGTTATCGTCATTTCGATCAATACGGTCCTGTTCCTCCTACCGAGCATTACATGCACCTTGGCGCTTGACAGCCGGGGCTCCGCGGTGGCCCGTGTGTTCACAGCGCATGAGCGGCGCTTCTAAAATCATGTCCAGGTTTTGTGGAGCAGGTGTTAAGCCTCCTGTGGCATTGCTGTTTTCTATGCAACATGAGGCGCTTTGGGGGTATTCGCCAGTTTTTTTGCTAAAGCCACTCGCGAGCCCGGAACGCTCGGCGGTCGCCATGAGGCCCGGGCTGATTAGCGCTCGGTATTTACTCGCTCCTTAGAGTTTGAACCAGTCTTTTTGGCTCAGCCGCTGCGCGTCGGGTGGACGCTCGGGATACACAACGAGGCTTGCGATCACGAGCGCTTGGTTTTTCAGCAGCTTTAACCCTTAACGGGCCACACGTTGGTGCCACCTACAGCAGCTCCGCTGGTAAAGCTCTCCTGAGGATCAAAGCAAAGTGAGCTGGGCCAGCACGGATTCGTTATATGCTCCAAATAACATACAACGTAGGGTAGGGCCTCTCCTGCACTCGAAGTAGAGCAAATGCAGATTAGTCGCATGCATGAGTTTGTTATCAAAGAGAATCAATACCTTAAGTCATAGAATGCCTAACTCAGGGCCGACAGCCTTCCACCACCACTTGCGCAAACTGGCGCCCCAGTGCTCAAGCTGTGCAGCCAATACGTGTCTATGAAATATGCTGTGGCAAAATATATAAACGATACCGTTGCGTATTCACCGCGCACTAAGCGAAAGCGAGAACTGAACCGATCTATCCGAGCACGCAAGAAGTCATCGAAGGAATAAAAACCTGATATGCCCGTCTCGCGAAAGTGGAAGACATGTTCGCCGTTTTTGTGGAGTTGGTGAACAAGCAACAAACAAAATTGTACACTGGGGTACACGCTGTTGAAAACGCCCGAAAAATAGAACAACAAAGAGCGGGTGTAGGGCATAAATTACTAGGAATATTTCAAGCAGAATGGGGGAAGTGCACAAATATTCTAGAACACCAGTGCACACAATGAAACTGCCGCGCTTTCAAACGACAAAAGGGCAGTTCTTAACCAGCAGCCACTGTAGATGCCAGACTCAGTCCCCGTTCAAGAAACTCGGAGCGAGAATAAATTATTAGATGTTAAATCGTACTACGACTTAAACTCAGGTTACTCTAAAACAACCCTAATTATCTGCACGAAGCGTAACGCCCGCCATTCAACACTACATTGGCTTCGCGAAGATACACCACGTCCTCGCTACATTGAATCTGGAGAAAAACGGGGGGGGGGGGGGGCTGTCTTCGAGTGCTTAACTTTAATAGCAGACCCCGCCAAAAGTACACCTTTTAGAGCGTCTTTCCCAAGACGGTACCATAGCACGCGAACAGCCACTAAATATTGGGCGAGATTTCAGCGCTCCTGTTCACCCTCCCTGTGCTGTGGGTATCAAAGCACGTCATTAATACCCGGCGGCTTTGGAATAATGCCCTACAGGTGGGCCTCACCCTGGTCAGCCATCCCACTTCCCCCACCAGGAAAGTCAGTGGTAGTAGTGTGTACACCACTCCTGATGTTACGGTACCAAGGAACACACAGGAAGCCATGTGGATAAACACTTCGTAAAACCAGCAGAGTGAGATCATTCTACGCTAAGCACCACCATCAAAACCGCGCAAACAATGGCCGCAGGTAAACAGCTCTACATCACAAACTGGAATACCATCCAGCAGATTAGGGCTACTGAAGAAAACGCGACTTATAAAGACATACAGGACATGGCAGCATGTGCCTCAGATATTCATGAACACGTCCAGACGCCAAACACAACTATACCCTAGGAAGCCAATATACAACGACGACATTATCAAGCACTACGCCGACGGGAAGACAAGGCGGGCATTGAAAGATAATTTATTTCACAGAAGATCAACCGAAGCCTCGACAGGCGCGTCTGCTAGTGAAATGGAAACACTGAGGATAAAGCAAACCTGCTCATGCATCAACCCTGGCACTCCGCCGGCGGTGAGCTGCAGCTTTAGTGGGATTCGCGAAAGCGTAGAACATCATCAGATGCCTCGTACACCCAGAGAAGAGCAAGTTTACTTAGAGAAACAATCTGTTTAAAGTACTCCATGAATCCAAGAAAACAGATGACTATGTTATTCAAGAAATCGGAAAGCGATTTTTTGTGCTAACCCCGTAGAGGCTCTCCCACCTTAAACAGGCGGAATAATTGGAGAATTCATACTCTCGCCACTTACACAGGCGGGAGAATTCAGAATTTCAGCATCCCAGCACTTTGACAGAAGTGTTGATATGCTAACATTTTTTTATTTTTTTACCTATTTATTTTATTAAATAACCTAGCGGCTAAAAGCCATTAAAGGGGATTGGCTCTAACACGAAAAATAAATGTTTGACAACTATCCAGTTATGAGTGATACATAGAGTCAAAGTTTTTAATTATACATTTATGGCCAACAGGAGTTATAGCAAACAAAAAAAAAGCGAATTAGCAAATGACCATTCAAACGAGGAAGGCAAAAACGTAGCAATATAAACGCTGCGGAGGAACAATACAATAGGAACAATAAAATACAATAGTCTGGTGCCTATATTGTGAAGAGCTAGCGCACTTTTTAAATACACGTGATTTGCAATGATTGCTGCTGATGCAGAAAGGGGGTTCTATTCCTCAGAGGTGCGTGGTATTAGAGACCGAGAGGAAGTGCATGTTCTTCAGAATGGCAACCTTACAATAATCCATAAGGACATGTGATATAACTAGGCGGCATAATAACACCGTCTCGGAGCCATGGGGGATAAAACAGCTGACAAAATAAGTGGAAACGAACCATTTTGCGACAGGATGAAACAGTGAAGGCAGCAAGAATGGCGTTCATGGCTGTCATGCTTGCTGGGCGGTCATAATTACAACGGGTAAACGGGGCTGAGGTATTCTGTACCGATTCGAGGGAGTGTATTAGGTTGAAATTTCCAGTATCTCATACTGCAGCGTCGCATGCAAATTTAGACCGTGTTTGTGTCCGGGGCGGATCCAGGTTTTTCTGAGGGTGATTAGCTTTCATCAGTGATGATGAGGATGATGGTGATGAGAAGGAAGAATGGAATAGTAGCTTGTTTTATTCGCCTAAATTTCGCAAATCCAAAAATACAAAAGTATACAAATTTATCAAATAGACGTTTTTACGACATTAGCGGTCATCCTCTTGGGGGTATATATTAGAGAAGTACGAGCAGACAGGACTGCAGACCGGCCCTTTGGATCCGCCCATGAATATTGTAATAATGAAGTTTCGTGAAAGAAAAGGTGCCCTTGAAAAGTTTCGGCGGAGAGAGTCTAACACAGGTTTAGCATTTTAATTGCATAATTGCAGCGAACTGTCAAAGTGAGAGAGTTTAGAAGAACTTGTTGTTGTGAGAGTTGGTGCATCGATCGTCCCGTCCGTCCTGTGTGTGGTTTCTTTTTCGCGCAAGGCCCGTGTTCATTCACCAAGGTGAGAGAGGTCCTGATATGTACTCTCAGATATATATATATATATATATATATATATATATAAATATATATATATATATATATATATATATATATATATATATATATATATATATATATATATATGTATATATATATATATATATAGTTTGTCACGGATTCAAGAAGTGGATTGTGAATGCTATAATAAGGCAGTCGAAGATTTGCTCTCGGAACACACAGAATTAACATTTATTTTTATTTCCCATGAGCCATGCTTATGGAATGAGCCCCATTCTACGGCAGAGAGAAATGAAGTTACGGTCACGTAAAGAAGAATTAGATGGTAATCTGAAGTTATGTCTCTACGCATATTGTCTACGTACCAAGTCTGTCCCGAACCATGGGGAATTCATTGATGAAATGCTTAGGTATCAGGAAAACGTAATAGAAACTATCTATTAGAAACAGAACCACTGCTTAGAAAAGAGGATAGTTACGCGGGCAATGCACAATAATGAAGATTGTTTTTATTCCTACACCAGGAAAGAAACTCAAGCTCGTAATTTGTAGGCATAGATTGCTCATCTAGTTTGTAGTTAATTTACTGGAGCGTGTTATTCTCAATAAGCTAAACAAATGCATAGAGGTGCGAAACCTCTGTCCTCCCCTCTACCCACCCCCCATGGCTTTGCATAAAAATTCTCAACTGAAGCACCAAATTTTTAACGCTGACGTGTACGCATAGGTACATGCGGGGGCAATAGTAGGCGTCGACCTTCCTTGCCTCCGACAACGTCCGACATGAGGCAGAGTTCTCCAACCTTGCGAAGCATGAGGTGGGAAACATTTGTATGATTAAGTCAAGTATTTGCTCTCGTGCTGAACTGCGCAATTAGGTATTGCAGGGTGAGAATCTGGCGAAATCAAAATGGGCGGCACAGGAACTGCGTAGGGGCATGTTCTCTTTCGCTTTCTCTTTAATGCTGCCATCATTATTCTGCCAGAATAGATAACAGAGTGGCTGCATTACAGCATCTATGCCGACGATGTCACACAATCGCTCAGCGTTGTCGGCGACGGAGAAATTCAAACAAGACTACAACAGGTTTTAGACCTTGTAGGGGCATATGCCACCCCAAAGTTCTTTAGCTGCTTGCCACAAAAATCCAATTTGTAATTTACAGGACACCTAAGAGAGGCTGTAAACGCGACCTTAATGTTCCAAACAACGAGCTCTGTAAGCACGGCCGGCCAATTACTTCCGTAGATATTCCTGGTTGTTCGCATACACTGGCATCGACAACGCTCTCTATGCGGACATCACCGTGTATACGTCTTTATTTCTGTTATGCTTTCGCATAACCGAAATCAAGAAATGAATGAAGAATTGGTAAAAAGAAAAAGACGGATGTACCAATTATACACAGTAACCAGTAATGTATGCGCAACATCAAAATGAACAACAAGAACCAAATGTTACTAGTACGGTTCCAGAGTTCCAGTGCAACCGACCACTAGCATTCTATCTCTTCGATGTAGTTCATAGTCCATTTATTATTGTTCTCTCGGTAGCTGCGTAGGGCACCTTGTCACAGATATGGCACATTGTACAGCCACGTACAGGCTGGGCCACTGCCGAACGTGTTCGTGTTTGTACTGTGAGGTGTATAGGCTTGGTGGCCTTTACACTCCGGCTTGCCTCAGGCATCTGTGTATGTATGCTGCGTTTTCCTGTCCACTCGCCGGCATTTGTGAATGATGCCAATTTCGGCTTTCGATTTCGATACCGACTTCGATTTCGCCACAGAACATCATCCATACAAAAGACAAGCCATGCCGCAGCCGAATGCGTTTCAGCGTTGTGGTCCTCGTGGTTAAATTGACAGTAAAAGAATAAGGAAAATTGGCAGATCTTACACTTCGGTGGCAAATGATTTGAAGAGGAGCTTCTGTTGCTGCATACTTGGATTGAACTAGATGTGCTGCTGGCATTTCACGGTGACATATTACTTGGCGTAGTTGGCAATTTTTCAAAACGGAGAGCAGGGTTAAGTGCATGGACAGGTGGGACACCAAACTACAAACTTTCAATGTTTTAATATCCTTAGCGAAGATAACACCAGTCATACGTGGGCGTACTTTATCGAGTTCAAAAATTATCGCCCTTGCGCTTTCCTGTCAGTGGTCGCCTGCCGCAAATCGGAGAGGCACATTGAAACATGGCTAATCTGGTGTCCCTTCCCAGACGGCCCCCTCCAACGACTTAGTGTAGTGGCATTGCGGGTGGTGGCCAGAGTTTTCTGGTGTAAGATAAACCTCAGCAGCGTATTGGGTGGCGTTCCCACTCACAAACTGTAAATGTTTGCCTTTCGGCATAACAGGGTGACTTACGGGAAGGATTGCGTTATCTCAGCCACAAGACCGAATAGCACACACGGCTGGAAAGTAGCTACAAAAGACGCTGCAGCCCTGCAAATCGAAAGACAGCAAGCTTCGCTTTAATAAGGAAATGCAGGTAATTTCTTGCGCCTTCTGCTTGCAATGATTGTGTCATAAATACTGTTTCAACCAAATGAGGATTGCTGAATCTGTAGCAAATTTAAATAGTTTCTTTTCCAGCCAGTCAAGTATCATGATTAGGGCCGACCGGTTCAAAGCAGAATTGAGAAACATAATGACGCGCACTTTTCTGATATAAGCAACCCCATTTCACTTTAGGTCCTTTAGGTGGCAGGCGTAGTGTGTGTTTGGCCCTGGTTTTGCAGTTCGTAACATTGACCATACGAATAAACAACCTAAAGGGAACGCGTTGACCCCAGCAAAGAAACAGGATTTGTTGAGTTTATCATTCGCGCTTTCTTGCTATAATGATATAATTTGTAATTAGTGACGTACAATTCCGCTCAATGTATAACTTCTTGTGCTGCTTTGCATGTTTCTTTGTCTGCGGAGACATATTGTGTAACCAAAACTTTTTGTAGTATCACCTAGTATTTGTCTCTAAACTATTTCGCATGATTTGGTGCGCTTCTCAAGGTAGTGATACATTTTTGAAGATGACATATCGGTTAACAGGTACATTTTGCCCCATAGACTGTTTTCTGCTGACCCAGTGTCCTGGATTTTTGAACGACGAATGGGGTAATTTTTAATTATACCACAGCATACCCCTGAAAACAATACGACGTGTTCCCATATGTTGAGACACCCCATAATAAAAGATAATTATCAGCCGTCCTGCGGTGACTCTGCTGGGTGTGGATTCAGAGTGGATAGGCCTGTTGAATCAGAGACAAATCATAGCTTCCAATAGGTTACCAATTGTATGTCGCGAAGAAGCAATATTTTTTAGCAGGAATTACATTACAAATATTGATATTAAAATTGCCAGTCCGTCACTCTAGATCGAATGCATGAGCGCTCTGCTTCTACATCACGTTGCAAGCAGATGAAGGAAGGATAGATATCGGTTCTTTTTTGACAAATCAGTTATCTCGTCTCAGCAGAGCATCTTGAAGGAGCCCTTCATCAAGGATATTGTTTGTGTGTTGGCCAGTGTCGTGGATTCTGTGTGCCATTAGCTGCCCAGCAAGTGCAGTAAACATGCCTGAGTTTTTGTTGCACGATAAGCGTAATCTTCAATTCCCAAATTTTCAGGCAGGACGGGCTCAGCCCAGCAGTCAAAGGAGGCATCGTCTTCTGCGGTATCGTTGCTGGATCCTGTATTGTAATTATCTTGATAGCCCTAGGAGGTGAGTAAAGACTCGCTATTTTCGGAGTGCGCACTGTTTGTGTATTGACAAGCATGTGTCTCACGAGAGGTGCTCCGCTCACCTGCCTTGGCCCCTACTTATTGGTTTAGCCACTCAGACAGGCGTGTGTTCTCTGTATCGTATGCAACGGTTAAGACCAGGAGGAATGTATTGAACCATTTTTTTTTAAATTCGCTAGAGGGCAGTAGCGAGATTTTTTTAAGAAACACGAAGCGGCTGGTTATATTTAACGGCAGGTGAGCGCACGTAGTGGCAGAAACCTGAGAGATAGATTAAGCTACGGAGAGGAGACTAGCGGAAGATATTTGCTCGCCTTTAGAACTTGGTGTCGGGAAATCATTCTAGGTAGCGTGGCCTACGTGGCTTTTTTGCTAGAGATTGCCCTAAGGGATAAGAAACATGATTTTAACTCGAGCGCTCAAAGAACCAGGCATAAGATAGTTTTCGTAAGTACAACACTGCACTCGTAACACGGAAGTGTCCAAGAAGAGACTGGTGCTGGGGCCCCCATAACCAGCGCTTCAGATCTTGGGGCCTCCCAAGATGGAGCCGTGTGCCTTGGAGGTGTTGCAATCAGGCGTCTCTAATACCTGGACAAGAGAAAAGCAGGTGTTCAACGTCAGCTCCTGATGCATGAAGCACACAGAAGGATAGGTATCTGCAAATAGGGCGGGGAAACGGGCCGGTCAAGCGTGAGTAACTGCTGGTGATGACGACTTTCCAACCCAAAGCCTCCACAGCACGACTTCTTCCCAATGAGCGAGTCCACTGGGGTGGTCAGTTCCACGCGGTTTAAGTAAAGCACGCGCCGCGCTATGGAGTGTTTGTGTTTCCACCAGCAGTTCTTCTATGCTATGTTCGTTTTTGATCGCGTGAAAAAAAGAATGACTTCCTCCGGAAGGCGCGCAAGGCTAGGCTGTGCACGAGTAACATTAGTTTTTCTGGAAACACCGATGTACCTGTCTTTGTTAACGAGCATCTGACGTTTGAAAACAAGAAGCTTTTTTCCACGGCCCTATCTCTTAAGAAATAGCACCACTGGCAATTCCTATGGACGGACAGCTGTCGCATCAAGGCCCGAAAAACCGAGGACACCAAGGTCTTTTGCATATACACAGAGAGGGACTTGAGGGTTTCCAATTAATCCTCAGTCTTGTATCTTTCTGAGCTACTGCTGGCAAACTGCAACCAATGGCTTTGCTGTCACCCGATGATGCGAAAATCCGCCTTTCTAAAAACAAGCAGTCTTTAATCCATTTTAATGCCTGAAGCCAAAAGAAGAACCTCGACACAATCAATAGTTTCATAGCTTCACTGAACCATTCTTTCTCGTTCATATGCATATCAGAAACTTGGCTTTCTGATTCTGACAGCAATATGCACAGTTTCCCGTCATATCAATTAGAGTATTGTCATCGAGCTTCAGATAGCCATAGAGGAACCGCAGTTTTCATATCGCCCAATATCTCGTACACACGTAGACATGATCTGTCCTTCACTACTAATCATTGCGAACCGGTGTGGATAGAAACGGATAGGTCACTACTTCCCCTTAACAATAAAAAGTTCGTCATTGGTTTCATCTATCGTTCCCCTTCGTCTTCTCTCACTGAATTCCTGCTTAACCTTAATACTATTCTTAACCAGCTAGCATTCGAAAATAAGGACGTTCTGTTAGTTGGTGACATAAACATTAACTTACTTGACACCGAATCTAATTCGTCTACAGCTTACACAGATTGCTTTACTGGGTTGGGATTCGAATCTCTGATACATTCACCCACCAGATGCGTGCGCAATGGTCCTTGCACTTTATTAGACCATGCACTATCTAACCTATCACCCCAACCTTTCCCAGCCGTTCTTGACTCAGATATCACCAATCATTTTCCTATTTTGCTTATTCTTGACGCGGACGTGCCTGAAAAATGCAGTTCTCATTTTACATCCGTATTTGATTCAGTAAAATTTATAGAAGCTATAATGGCGACTGACTGGCGCACCATTAACTCTGTGGATGATGCGGAACTACCACTGCAGCACTTTTCTTCGGCATTTTTAGATAGCGGTGTCATCTAGCACTACTACTGTTAAATGTAAAAAAAGATTCGGTTACACGAGTAATCCTTGGATTACTAATGAATTTTTAGAAAGCATGCGGAAGAAATATATTCTCTACAAGAAAACCAAAAGTCAGCCCTTCAATTCCAATTTAGCTAAGCGATATAAAAAATACTGCTCGCTCCTTAACATTTTTTAAAACAGGAAAAAAACGTTATTATGAGAATGAATTTGCTAAACACGAAAATAACCCCAAAAACAAATGGAATCTATTTAATACCTTCCTTAAAACGACTACCGTTAATGCCTCAATACAAAGAATTACCTACAATGGAACAAACCTTAACAAACAAACCTGACATTGCCGATGCTTTTTGCGATTATTTTTCCTCTGTCTACAACAATACTCTTCAGTCTGTGAATGCGCAACATGGTATGCGCCGTGCTAGCCAATCTTTCTTTTTATTCCCAGTTACGCCAGAAGAAGTCCGGTCTACGCTTGGTACACTAAAAACTGGAGTCCAGGCCTAGACAATATTTCAATTCGTCATTTGATATTAGTTGTCGATTTAATCGTAAATACCCTTACCCATATAATAAATCTTGTATTTAGGTCTGGAACGTTCCCATCTTCTTTAAAAAAAGCAAAAGTGATCCCATTTTGAAAAAAGATGATCGATTACTAACTACCGCCCCATTTGCATTCTCTTCTGTCTGAGCAAATTAATTGAACAGCTGTTTTCCAAACGTCTTAATAGCTACCTAACTAAGTTTAATATACTAAACCCTTGTCAATTCGGTTTCCGGTCTGGACGTTCCACTAACGTAGCTTTGCTTTCGTTCTCTGACTTTATTAAGAAATCAATTGACTCTGGAAACTTCGTGGGGTCAGTTTTTTTAGACTTTACTAAAGCATTTGATACCATTAATCACGAAATCTTGTTTAATAAATTAGAAACGTATGGAATAATTGGACCGGCATTATCACTTTTGAAAAGTTGCTTACTAAACAGAAAATATACTGTATATGTTGCTGATACTTTCTCTGAAATGAGAACAATTAATCAAGGCGTTCCCCAGGGATCAATCTTAGATCCTTTACTTTTTATTATATATATAATGACCTTCCCGATTGCATTAATCCCTCTCATTGTGTTTTGTATGCGGACGATACTACAATATCATTATCTAATAAATAAATAATTTGCCTTACCTCGAACTTGAATGCAGTGCTTAACAACGTTATAAACTGGTGCCGTGACAATTACCAAATAATTAACCCCGAAAAAACTAAGTTTATGGTATTCAGGTCCCATCAGAAAACTACCACTATTTTTCCTGAACTAAAACTCGGGCCTCATTTAATTGCATCATGTGACCGCGTTACATTCCTTGGCATTCATCTCGACCCTAACCTTACATATAAATCGCACTTATCCGATCTTAAGCAAAAACCGCTTTTGGCATACAAGCTTTGATCAAGGCTCGGCGCTTTTTCGCTCATCATGGTTTGTTGTCTTTACATTTTGCTTTTGTTCACAGTCATTTCCAGTCTGGCATTGTTTCATGGGGCAACGCGTACTCTTCTCACGTTTCATCGGTTCAACATATTCAAAATCAGTGTATTCGCATTATAACGTTTAGTTCATGTCGTTCTTCTGCTTCAGGCCTTCTACGTCAGAATAACATATTATCAATTAATGCAGTCTTTCACTACAACCTGGGAATATTTTTCTACAAATTATTGCACTCTTACCATTCTTATGATTTCATTAATCTTGTTAGTTTATGAAGCAAAACCTTCATCAGATTTTCAAGTAATAATAATTTCTTATTACCACCTGTTCGTACTAATCCCGGTAAGAAAACATCTTGTTTCGCAGCTGTAAATTTGTGGAATAGCTTGCCTGTTACGGTTAAATCGTCGTCTTCTATTACATGCTTTAAAAACAATCTTAGAGAGTTTCTTCTAGTTTAATTACAATCCTGCTTTTGTTGGTGATTATGAGTGACATTCCTGTTTGCTTGTGCCGTTATTTCATTTGCGTTACTTCACATTGTATAACTTTTTGTATAAATATTAGGCTTACTGTTGAGTGCATGTTGATTATAGATTAACTTGTCTTTTTACTACGGTCTTTTTTGATGAGATTTCACGCCCATTTGCTGCTTTCACAAATTTGTTTGTGTATTCATAATCGAGGTCGGTTGACTATGGGACCCTCGTCTGTATAATAGTATGTTTGTATTCGTTTTATAAAACAAACTTTCACTTTCACTTTCTTTCACTTTCTATGGTGTATACTTGAAGAAGTGACAGTGGCCGTGGGACGTCTCTGTGGCAGGCGCGATCCGCGGCTTTGTGGGCAGGAAGCATATCCCGGCGAATCCATAAAACGTGGACAGGGCAGGCGCGCATAACTGCTCATATTCGCGTGAATGCGGGTGGCCAGTCTTGTACAATGCGGAACGTGACGTAAATTCCAGATCGCAGACGTTCAGTCAGTACAAAGTTCCAGCCTGTCCCCACTAGTCAATACCGATGCAAGCGCCTGCAGACCATCCCGAATGACAGTCAGGTCTGCTAGCAGGCTTGGGAGTGCACGGAAGGTCTCGTGCGCGCCGCTTTGGTTTACGGCAGAATAAGAAAGACACGTCAAGGCCGTGGTGATGAAGGAGTCGTATGCCCCAGCTTCCACAAAAGCCTGGACAACCAGCAGTTGCGTCGGAGGCGCCCAGTCAGGGGCATGAAGGACGGCGTCTGGGGGCTGGTGAAGGCCAGGAAACGGACTTGTCAGAGGTATGCTGTTCGTCACATGATGGTACAGCCAGGGCGGCCTCACGGCGGGAAGCGCTGGCATTGTATCAGGCGGCGGGCCCATGTACGGGTGAGAGCTACTGCATATGGAACCAGTCAACGTTTTAGCAGTCGTGTGGAACGACGCTGATCTATGAGTTCATCCAACATGTTTAGCTAGGCTTGTGCTTGTAGCTGTGGAATTGGCGTTAGGAGGGTGCGGCCAATAATGATTTACATGGCAGCCCTGTTAATAGTCTCCAGCCGATCCCAGTCCGCTTGCATCTTGTGCTCGAACTATGAATGGTACACGAGCCTTGGCTGTAGTACGGAGCGCATTAGGAGACGGGCAATCGTCCAGCAGGCCCCACCAGACTTCTGAGAGATGCGGCAAACGAAGTGGAGCATTTGGCTTGCTTTCTGTCGAGCTCAGCGGCACTGAGCTGCTTGCCCTCAGGCCGATATCTCCTATCGCACAACCCGAAGATGCACAACAATGAGTATGGAGGACCCATTCAGCCGCAGTGCCATCCGAGATAATGCAAGGAAGCGATGGCCCTAAGCTTTCGCCACGGGAATAGCAGCAGTCTTGTATTGAGAGAGGGTGAGCCCCACATGCACCATTTCTGGCAGTCTCTTAAGGCTTGCTGGAGGCACTCGGCTTGTCGTGATAAGTCTGGATAAACTCTTAATAAAGTAGTATAATCCGCGTACATGAGGAAATACAAGTATTCGTTAGTGAAACATGCCAAGCTAGAGGCAATATAAAATGTTAAAAAGTAGGGGAGAATGAACACCGCCTCTTTAAAATGCCGCGTACTGGTGTAAACGAGACCAAACGTTTGGCATTGATGTGTATAGGAAAAGACTGGTGTCTAAGAAAGTTTCAGAAAAAAATTGCAGGGTTTGTCTTCGGGGCGAACGCAACTTAGCACATTTAATATTGCAGCGTGACAAACATTTTCATACGCCTTGCATATGTCCATACCTAGTAAAGTCCTCACATGTTGAGAACGGCCTCCTACCAACAACTAGGATGACAGGTATACCAAGCCATCCTCGGTTCCAAGATGAGGCCTGAGTCCGAATTGCGCCGGGCGATACCATTGAAAAATTTTAAGACACAACTGAAGACGTGTGGCGAACATTCGATGTAACAGCTTGCACAGCGTAAATGTCAAAGCGATTGTCCGCAATTTGCAAAGTTCGTCCGTCGGTTTCCCGGGTTTTGGGATCGGAACAATAGGCGCTCCGAAGCAAGGATTGAGAGAATTGACCTGATAGCGTCACCTGATGTACAAAGTCCAGAAGCATCGTGAGAGCTGGGTCATAAATATGTATGTATACCTCATAACTAATGCCATCGGGACGGGGAGCCTTCCGCATCATAGCTTGATCGATCGCTGCCAAGAATTCACTCATTGTGAACGGTGACTGAATTCTAGAAATGGCATAATGAGTTTCCGATAAACCACCACTTTTCGGGAGGGGAACAAAAATAGCCTGATCTCTCGCACAGCACGAAAGGCAGAAATCAAGGCAGCGGAAAAATCTGGTGTGAATTCTGTCGAATCCTTGTTTGATGCTAAGCAATCAATAGGTATTGCTTCCGAAGGGCGACTGATACTATGAACCGCAAAGTGCGCCAGACAGACGCCGGAGAAACGCACCAGTCGATGTGGCCATGCCTGGACAGCCATGCCTGGACAGTCCATGACCATGAGAAACGCACCAGTCGATCTGGCGCTGCCTGGACAGCCTTTTTGTCGGCCGTCTAGCGACAGCAGTGCGGTGCTGATACTGGAGTCTGGCAGGTACAGACGAAGGGACACAGGTGGCAAATTATTCAGCTTGCTTACGTTTACACCCGAGCTTCAGGAGCCTTAGATCGGGCCTTGGGCTTGTCTCTTCCACCCACGGGGGCTAGGAGGTGTCCGCGGGTACATGGTGAAGGAGATCACTGGGGTATACTATGGTCACTGAGAGAGAAGCGTTCAGAGTAGATCGAAGGGTATTCCAGTTCACCACTGCGCATAGGTGGCGGAGGCCACCCATGGACTACGTAATGATAACAGTGCGAATGGTGTGGTGACCGCTCCCACAGCAGTCTGCGTTGCGTTGGCAAGAGATCATTTGCGCACCCAGCCACCACGCCAAGTCAGGTGAATATGGCGGTATATCTGGTTGGTTGGGAGAATACGACACCGAAGCGAAGACGAGCAGCCCCCTGCACATGGAAGTGCGATGTCGGGAGATCACGTTACTAATGACTAGATCAGACATGCCTACCACAACAAAATCACACCGGCACCAAGTCAAGAAAAACATGCAAGGTTCTTCCTCCACACTAACGGTAAGGATATCCCGCCATAAATGCCATCTCTGTGAATCGAACGACCAACTCACAGAAGACTCAAACAGAAGAAGACACACAGAAGAAGAACACAGAAGAAGACACAGACGCTCAAATTAAATTAGACGAAAAGAAAGCCAAATTGCGAAATCAGGGTTGTTGCTTTCGCTGCGCCAGGCCCTTCCACTGCACCAAGGATTGCAAGAACGCAAGAAGACTCTCATGTCAGAATTGCAAAGCATTCCACATCACATGTTTGTGCGATCCCAAACGGAAACGACCAACGCCAGAAAAACTGACGCGCGTGTCCACATCGACGGCTGTACCAGAGACGGCCCCGGAGAAGGGTTTTTGGTACACAGTGCCTGGAGACGAAAACTTACCTGACCAATAATATGATCAGAGGCACTGTCAAGCTCGTACGTATCAACTGAAGGACCACTGTTTTGATCACGAATAGGCCTCTTTGGAGGCAGACCAACCACAAGCTACCGACTAAGAATCTTCCGAAGAAAGTCCACGGCTCCTAAAAGTCCTCACCGTAACCGAAGCAAAAGCCGATACGAAAGAAACCGACGAATGTTTTTTCCCGACTTCATCGCCGCAAGCTTCATCGGCTGGGACACTTTGGGAACGTTCGAAGCATGAAGAACACCTTATGGACAGACCATGGAAAGTAGGGCGGCGAAACAAACTCCTGCACACGTTGCGCCCCGCGCACACGACTCCTAGGAAGTCGCCAGTTCTTCTCTACCGTGGAAATTCCAATCAATCACCAAGCCATTTCCAGGTACAAGGTATTAGCCATCTGAAGCCAACCAGAGCCATTATATTGCGGTGGCCCGGAGCCTGTAACAAAATGTGATCTGGTTGTTTGGAAGGCGACGACACCCAAGCGAAGACGTGCAGCCCCCGCACGAGCAGAGGGGCTCGTGACATCTTCTTCATCAAGCGCATAACGCTAGCCGCTCGAACGCCGTCAATAAAGCGTTGTCCACTAACACTCGCCTGCTCGTGGTTTTCAACAAATGCCATTTAGAAGTGTAAAGCTGGTATTGGCGACGTGATCAAAGACCACTCGACCACGCGCAGTTGAAAACGGGTATTTCCTACACAGCGCAGAGCATTGAAGTTCTCCGCCACAAGAATGGAGCATCCAGGGTTGGTTTGCTGTGGTCGTGTAACCCTACCAAGCCGAAGGCGGGGATCACTACCACAATATGGGCAACGGAGGGCGACACCAGAGTAACCGCACAACGCGGAAGCTGCACTTTTACCACCACCACTCTTCCTTCGAGTGTGCACATCCCGAGTTTAGATACACAGTTTTTTTAAGTGGGACGAACAAAGGAAGGAGCAATAAGACCGGTGACAACCTAACGTGCAAAATATTGTCTAGGTGTCTGTAGACATAGGTTCATGGTTCGAATACTGAAGCAATAAAGGTCTTCAGCTACCCAAAATTCTATCTCATAGAAGTAGGTCA
The DNA here is from genome assembly GCF_048455015.1 of Haemaphysalis longicornis. Lineage (NCBI taxonomy): Eukaryota > Metazoa > Arthropoda > Arachnida > Ixodida > Ixodidae > Haemaphysalis > Haemaphysalis longicornis. Next base: position 35,113,103 of record NW_027526204.1, read on the forward strand.
TCATGGTTGGAGTCCTCTTCATTCAAAAGCAAGATCTGAGTCCGAAACATTCCTTCCATTGCTAGTTCTGGCTAAGCTGTGGTTTGTTCATCTCGCCTTGATTGGCTGGGGTTCATCCTGCGCTTAAAGGTAAAGAACTTTCGTTGGACCACCGACAACCAGCAACCAGCAAATTTTGACAACGCCCTATTGAAATCTACCAGGCTCCTTCCCAGCCAAACGAATAAATAGAGCGGGATTCACAGCGAACGCTAGTTTAGTCAAGGCCTCCCAAACGAGAATTAAGTAACTCAAATGACACACTTACCAATTTTGTGCAGTTTCCGTTATGGGCTGCTTCTAGAGCTTGCCCCTGCTAATCTGAAATAGCTCAGCCGAACTGTCTGTGAAATCAGTCACTAAAATGTTACTGAGGGTGTAAATTTTTTCTCCCTTGTCACTCACTTAAAAAAAGAATCTTGGAGCTTCAGCCAAGACCGGCCCATTTTCGCCGATATATGCTCTAGCTAAGCGAAGAGGAAAGCGTAGGTTTTTGCGATGCAGCGTGAGCACGATACATGGTACAAATGTTAGCGCAGTGCAACGGCCGACTTGTGTAATTTTTATGGGGGAAAACATGAAGTGCCCCATTCTGTGAAAGCGAGTCGGAATTCTTTTTCGCCGGTCAGCAAAATTGCCGCCGGTAGTAAAGAGTGCTTAAATGAAAACAGATGGGTGATCAGAAGGAATTTGATATTGGGTCGGCAAATTAGAAGCCCATCGCGTAAAAAATGTAGCCGTTTCAGACTTTCAAGCGCAACAAAAGTTCATAATCTTTTTTCTGGTATTGCATACGCACCCAGACGATGGGCGAGGAACCGGGAACTTTGAGGTGTGTTGCGCTGGCCCCAAAACATTGACAAAACTATGATATGTAAGTTCTAAATATCTTGAATTGTGCGTTCCGCGTGACAACTGAAAGTGAAGGCACGTGAACAGAACAGATGCAGACTACGCACGCGGAATCAGTATTCAAGGTAAGCTGGTGTGTGTGAAAGTCTGCTTGCAGACGTAATTCGCCGCGAAAAACGAAAATACAAAAGCGGAAAAAGCACATGCAGTGTCGCAGAAAAGAATTCAGTTGAAGAAAGTCATGGTAAATTAGAAATAAAGAAAAGTGAACAAAGCTATGGAGATACAATGTCTAAGCAAAGAGTTTTTAGTAGTATCGCCAGGCTCTCGCATTCAAGGCACAAAAGCAGATTGAGGCACACCAAGGACTTTTTTCTCTAAAGCGCTATTCCATTGATTCCTGCAAGCGGGTTTTCTGCTCACCTAAATGAACGGGTGTTGGTTTTTCTGTCTACACTCTCACATCATACTAGATACAATACAAAATCGAACACAAAAATTTTCACAAAATAGTTGTAAAAAATTATTTTTTATTGACCACCGGTGAACGTTTAGTACCTTCTCAGGAGTGACGAGACCCTCAAATATTATCTCCTTTGCCTGATCTTCTGATGATCACCACATATTAGCGCCTCGTCCGCCAGCCATTAGTTTTCTCTGCAACCAGTTTGGGAGGCACACGCTGGTCCCTTCAGTGTTTGTGTTCTTCGGTCACCTTCTGCCATATTTCTGTACAGCTTCTATTTTTCACAAGCAAATATGTATGAGTTTTAATAAATAAAAAAATAAAACGGCAGGCAGAAACTCCCTAAAATAAGAAACCTATATTGCGCTTGCACTCCTAGGGGCACAAATCTCCTGATTCATCGCAAAAAAGCGCGTGCAGATCCCCGAGTTTGAAACAAATAAGTGACCATATAGACACAATTAACATGACGTTACGCACCACACTTTAATGCTTTAAAAACAAGCAATACTGCAGTTCTAACTACACAGCGTAAATGTCTCAGGAAACAAAAAGCTGCAAATAAAAGTGTGATGGCTTATGCAAACTGGACACAGGCAACGCCAATATCACTGGCAAAAAAAATAAAAGCCGCCTATGGGACTTCCAGTAAAGTGTCCAGTAAAGTAAAGTGTAGTAGTGTGTAAAAGTTCAAGCGTTGGCCAATTAAAATACCCCCGCCAGCGGTCTTAAAATCACATCACTGGCGGGCCGTTGTCACAAAATTTATTCTCGCCAGGGCCGGGACGAAGAAGGAATTTAAAAGTACCTGGTGAAGGATAAAAACTGTCAGCTAACGGTGCCATTTAAAAGAAAGAAGTAATTTCCGACATCTTGTAAATATGCCGGATCATTTGTGCATGAAATTTGATTTCAGGGTTCTAGAAACATGTCGACACGCATTTTCAGGATGACTAAAGCCTTTCAGTGACCCTGAAATATAAGGTATTGATTCCACATTTGGTGACCGAATGGAATGAGGTGTAAAAAATACAATAAAATCTTGACCGAAGACACTCATGAATGGGCCGCGACACATTCAGCCAGACCCCTGCCGCACGCCGTGTCAGAAACAGCCGGTTGGAGGCAATCCGGCGACAAGTGTGGACACATACTGGTAAAGGAAAAATGTTTTTTAAAGAATCAAGAGCAGTTTCGGGGAGGTCACGGCTTCTAAGACACAAGTACGCGCCGCCCTTGCGAGCACACTGAGGGCCCAGGTACAAAGGAACACCATTTAGCGAGTGAGTGAGCGAGTGGAAACACGTTCATTGATTTTGTGGCGCTTTGGCACTGCTATAGATACACGATGTGGTGACTGTTGAATTTGTATAGAAAGTGCGTGTGGTAAGTATGCCTCCACGTAGCACGTCAGCAGGCACCACTGTGATCGCTTGTACTCATGCGCGTTATTTTCCGCGCATCGTCGCCAAGCCAGCCAACAACAACTCGTGTCGCGGAAACTGGACAGAATCAACACCGCGTGACACGTGTTAGTCGCATACCTAGCATAGGTGGCGGGATGTGCCAGCACTGAAGAGACATAGGTCACGGTAGCAGTCGCGCGTCGGTGAGGAATAATAAAGCAGGAGCATCCCCAAAATCGACGTCAGAAAGCCCTAGTAGGGCAAGTTCAGAAAGTGCTTCCGAAAGTCGTTATTTTGTTTTGAAACCTTCAAAACTTAAGGCGAGTTTTTTTTTGGCTGCAAAGTTTTAGAATTACACGCATGTAGAGGGGAGCTCATTAGGGCAGCATTCACTGTTGTGTCAGAATAGGCATGGATGGCTTGCAGTTGAGTATTCAGCTGTGGTCCGAAGTAGCACTAGGATTTTCACCACCACAAGAATCCCGCTAGTGTCGTTGAACCAAGAGTTAGGGTGAGCAATGCTTACATCGGCCGATGGTGGCATGACGGTGTGCACGAAGATGACACGCGTCTGCGAAAATGCCAAATGTATGAAGGGGGAGTGATACCGTGCAGTGAGGCGGCGTTGGTGTTACATGCGAATGGGTAATTGCGCAGCATTTCTGGGTAGAGATAATTTCCACAGAGGTATACTTTCGGGAGCAATATTTGTGCACCACTAGAGTTAAAGCCACGATTGCCAAGAGTGTCAGACGGGGTGTCTTCTACACGACGCCTGATTTGCGTCATCATTTCACACCGGGTAATTTTTTACAATTTGGTAATCAAGCTAACACGCGTTGAAATGGGTGTGCTGGACAAGTTCCATGAGAAGACGTCAAGCTTCATTTTAGGGGCGAAGCTCCTCTTGGTCGACTCAAGTCCCTCGTGTACACTAGTTCTCGAGGCGACCGTTAGAGGCGCAGCTGTGCAATAGTTCCTAGGTCGCCCGCTAGATGGCGCGCCTACTCCTCCATCTCCGCTGCTCCACTGCACACTCGCGCGCGCACTCTACTCATCATGAACACTTTTCAAGCGAAGGCAGCGGCGCGGAGAGCTTGCAACGCGGCTGCAATGCGGAGCCGCCGCCAAGACCCCCTGGTGACAGCTCGCGAGGCAGACGCGGAACGCAAGCGGGGGCAAGAGAACCTCGAATCTGAGCATGCGCGGGAAGCAGGGGTCAGGCACCGAAAACATCGTGCATATAAGTGTATATACAATCACCCCTACAACAACGTGTCGTGTCTTTATATGATCTGTGGCCCGAATGTTTCACGGTTTTTCGTATAAGCTTTGGAGCTTCGCCCCACTGATCACCATTCACTTAGTGGAGATTGCGGGATTTTTTTCAGAATTTTGAGAGCAGGATTTCGCTCGTCATGCAAATGCTAGGGTGATGGGTAGCCTGTGTAGGACGCAAGGTATTAGCAATGCTAGCACAATCTGCGGAATCCGTGTTTTTTTATGGCTAGAACCCGCACCAAGACGCCCAGCTCACCTGCCCTATCAAAAGAGCAGCAGAATTCATTGCGGGGGTTCCTAAAGCGGAAGAACTTTCTGCGGCGCATTGGTTCCTGCGCCAACGTGCACCAACCACCCCGCTTTCTCCTGTTCTAATTGCTACTGGTGCTGGGTGACTGGTAGCTTGCACGGCCACTTAGTTTTTGCAGTTTAGCCTGCAGCCGTTTCTATTCGAGCTTAATATAATGCTATTGCACCGCCAGCTCTGATTCCTCACCCTGACTTCGCTTTTTCACTTAGCATTTTCAACTTGGTCGCTTCTTTCAATTTCTGAAAACAATTAATTACGTCACTGCCGTCTGTCAAGGGCGAGGTTACGCGCAATTGTTTTCTAACCAAGAGGAAGACGCTTGTCATCAACAAACTAAAGTCCATGGCTGCCGTGTTAGCACTCGGCTACCTCCCTGTTCTTGTTGCCATGGCACAAAAACACAAACACACGTGGGTCAATGAAGAATAACCACCCCCGGGAATATTTCTACGAGAGTCATAAGCGCTGGAAATGTAAGATAGGGTAAGCCGAATTGCATAGCCATAGGTATCGTAGTTTGATACGTGCTCGGCCCCGTGCACGGGCGGCCAATCGGTGTGAAGGTTTTTTATGTGTTTATTTGAAGTGCTCAGCTACAGCGCAGGCCCTGCTCGGGGATTGCACTAAGTGCGTGGATAAAAGGCATACAAAAGGACAACAGATAGGAAGGTAAAAAATTCAAAATTGGTAAATATATCACTTGTAGATATATATCCAAATGTGGAAAGTAATCCAAGAAGGCAATGATGTTTTCTGAACAAGCAGAACTCAGAGATTGTGAGTAGAGTGAGTACGCACTAATGAATGCATACAAGTATAAGCTAGGCAGTTCTTTAGGAGCAGAAACACCAGAACGGATGCAAAAGTACAGATGCGACCTCTCCACAACCTGTGCATTCAAAATGTAAATTGTTTTCAAGAAGCGTTTAGAAACAACCATGTCATTGCACAAAAAAATTAATCGACGATAAAAATAGACAGTAAAGACATCTTTGGCTCGGCTAGATGGTTTCAGGCTCAGTGTTCTGTAAAGATGAAAGCAGCCATGCGGTCGAATTGGCCTGCTTACGACTAGTAGGTAAAGAGATGTTACTAGGCAAGAGCCGCAAAAATTTGAATGAATAGAGAGGAAAAGAAAAACAGTTCGCGTCTGGAGTGCCTAAAACTGTAACAGTGAAAGTAATCGCTGCGTTTCGTAGCAGTGAAAAGGCAGTGTTTATTTAAAGGGCGAGCTGTGCCAGTAATTCCGCTGTCACCGCTAGCTACAGCACCAAGAAAAAAACGCTCCTTCCTTTTTCTTTTCGTATTGCCTCTGCTGCGCACTTCAGCATTTTTCACTTTCAATATTGCGTGTGTACCGCTGGGGCTGTATGGCAATGATAATAATGCCGTGGCAATACTCGCCCCTCTTGAAAACGGAATCAATCCGATGCCGGGTCGAACGTCCGTTGGTATTCCAGCCCAACCAGTTTTGAAAGCCAAGTAGCTGAAAAACGCCGTGAAATCGTGCAAGGTGACCATATATATTCAGTCAGGCTGGGTTTGGACTGAGCGGGCGTCGTAAATAAGGGACACACAAGGCGTGGTATTAAGTTGGCGAACAGAGCAGTGTACGAGATCCCCCAGTCCTGCGGTGACCCGTATTTCGGACAAACGGGACGATGTGTGAATGATTATCTTCGTGAGCGTGTTAACACCATCAAATCCGCTACCGGTAGTAATCTTGCCACACATGTTGTTTCATGCCATGGAAACGATCCTTCATGATAGCCCTTGTTTGATCCTTGTCATGGACTTAAGAGCTATGGTGACCAGAGAACTCGCGAGATCGTTGAAGCTTTTTCTATGTACGAGCGGCAGGCGCATGCGTCAGCAAACCGTCTATCGACATGCTGCCCAAGGCGATAGCATTTCTACAATTTTAACTATATCTTGGTTTAGTGTTCTTTCTCGATTTTCTTACATTGCCAGCGTGCAATAAAATTTATTCATTTGTTAGTCAGCACCGCGTTTGTCTTTTTCTCGTCATGTGTGCCGTTAGTTTTGGCTATTTTGTGCATTCAGTATGACAAACTAGCCCGTCTTCACACTCTAGTGTAATATGGCTTCATGCGGCTTACATGTACGATCTCTTTCGTAGGCCGGCGTCTTCGTGAGCATGCTTTTGTGGCCTAGGGTTCTACCTCGTAGTTTACATCAGAGACGTGACGAAGGATTTCATATGGGCCGAAGTATCGGCGGAGAAGCTTTTCCGAAAGCTCACAGCGACTGACGGGTGTCCACACCCACACAAATTATCCAGCAAGACATTCAGCATTGCGTGGTCCCTGTTTGTATGTTTGGGGGTCGATTGTTTGTTGCCTTAGAATTCGGAGTCGGGCAAGCTGACGAGCTTCTTCAGCGCGGTGCGTGAAATCGTCCATGGCATTGCCGGCAGTGTAGCTTTTATCTACATGAAGCATAGCATCCTGTGTCGTGGTCACCGGGCGTCCGTAAACAAGTTGAAAGAGTGTGAGTAGAGCTGTTTCATGCGTAGCAGTATAAGAGAAGGTTGCGTAAGGTAGAATTTCGTCCCAATTTCAGTGTTATAAATCGCGTACATAGACAACTTATCTGTGATAGCCCTGTTGAGGCGCTCCATAAGCCCGTTAGTTTGATGGTGATATGCCGTACAATTACGATTCCCGCTGTTTGATACCCTAAGAACGTTTTCCGTGAAAGAAGCAGTGAATTTGGTGCCCCGATATATAATGACAGCAGTAGGTGCGCCGTGTCGCAGAACGATGTTGTCCTCGAACAAGTTGCCGAAATCTACAGCGGTGCCTTGAGAAAGAACCTTCATTTCAGCATATGTTGTTAACTAGTCAGTGGCTACAACAACCAATTGTTTCGCAGAGATGATGTTCGGAATGGTCAAAGTAGATTTATTTCAATCTGCCTGATGGCGCTTCGGGGTGATCCGCAGAGTGAAGCATTCCGGGTGGTTTTACGGGAGGTGTCTTCCAGCGCTGGCAATCGCAGCAAGTCAGTACGTATTGCCTTACGATTGAAGAACGTTTGGCCAAAAGTACGTCTGACTGATCCGCGCAAATGTGCGACTCAGGCCGAGATGGCTGGATGAAGGCTCATCGTGACCGGCTTGCAGCATTTCCGGCCGTAGCACAGTTGGCACGACAAGGAAAAATTTCTCCTCGCTGTCACAGGTCCGTTTATACAGCAATTTGTTGCGCAGCCAGTAAGCGACTACATTTTTAAGGAAGGGCCGCGGTACGGTGGAGTTCCTTCCACACAGGTGCGCCATGAGTGGCGGTAGCTCGGAGTCCAGCAGTGGATAGTCACCCATGTCGGCTGTTTGAAGCACTCCGCGAAACGGGATGTCCTCCTCACATTCAGGTGAGTCAGACAAAATAGGCGCCCACGATAAAGTTGCTTTGGTGTCTTTTCTTCCCGACTTGAATACGACAGTAATGTCGCACTCTAGGGTCTGTAGGCTCCACCGAACGAGTCGCCCAGATGGGTCCTTAAGGTTGGCCAGCAAGCATCATGAGTGATCGCATACCGCCTGAAACGGGGGCCGTACAGGTAGGGCCGGAAGTTCGTTATGGTCAAAGCTCACCGCTCGGCATTCCTTTTCCTTCGCAGAGTAATTCGTTTCCGCTTTTAAAAGCATGCGACTAGCGTATGCAATAATTTTTCTTGTCCCATGGTGTTATTTCACCAGGATAGCACCAAGTCCAAGATTTCTGACACCAGTTCGGATTTGGGTCTCGCTAGAGTCGTCGAAGTGGGCCAAGATGGGTGCGTTCTGAAGGCGGCTATGCAGCTCAATGAATGCCGCTTGTTTCTCTCCTGTCCAGGTAAATGGCGTGTCATTTTTCCTAAGGCGCGTTAATGGTTCGGACATCTTGAAGAACCCTTCCACAAAAAAATTTCCCCGCATTTCCCCGAGGGGAAGAATGTGAAAGTGCGAATGCACGAGTTGAATTTGCGCGGTTCGGTAATGTTCGCGAAAGAGAGATCACACACACACACACACACAACTACAAAGAAAGAAATAAGCATTTATTCACAGACACCTATTTGTGTTGTCGTTGCACTTGATTGCTAGAGCGGATCTCAGCTTTGAAATGTCGTGTCAGTACTCCTTTAAGCGGGTGCATTAGCCCTTCTCACGCCCGATTCCTGGCCAATCCCCCACGTGGGAGTGTGCCATTCACAGACACCTATTTGTGTTGTCGTTGTACTTGATTGCTAGAGCGGATCTCAGCTTTGAAATTTCGTGTCAGTACTCCTTTAAGCGGGTGCATTAGCCCTTCTCACGCCCGATTCCTGGCCAATCCCCCACGTGGGTATGTGCCATGTCAGCGGCCAGGCAGCGCGCGCCCATCTCCCCCCGTTGCCAAGGAAGACGGGGAGATTCCTGGCCAATCCCCCACGTGGGTATATGCCATCTCCCCCCGTTGCCAAGGAAGACGAGGAGCGCGCGCACCCGCAGCTGTTGCTATGTGGACGGACGGCGGTCAACGGAATTCAGGGTCGCTTATAAAGTGCATTCGCACTTAAAACATCGCTAATACGCGCAAGGGCCTTAGACGCGCCCTATCGCCTTTTTTTCGGTGGGCAGTGGAAAGGAGCGCACATCAGCCGGTTTGTCCGCATCGGGTTCGGCACCTTGAGCACTGACAGCTAGTGCGAGCTGGTAGTGTGATATCGTCGTCAACGATACGCAACGCCTCGTCACGCTCGTCTTCCACATCACTGGCAATAATTCCTTTGGTAGAAAAGCTAATTTTATTTTCCTCTGAGTCGCTGATTGCTCCGCTGCTCAGCTGGAAGTGTATGCCTACTTTAGGTCTCTCGAACACTCTGGAAGCACAATGAATGAAATGACAAAGGTGAAGTTGTGAATCTTGATTTGCGGAGTGCACCAACCGACGGGAGTAATAAAGTAGCCTCTAGCTGTACGAATTTGAAGGCGAGTCCAGGGCCTCAGAACTTTCTTTAAAGCAGAGGCGAGAGCTTGACTTATATGGCCCGCCCCAGTGTCAGCCAAGGCAGTCGTCTCCACACGTACATAACACGATACCGGTTCGACGTAAGAGCGGCTCAGATTAAGCTGACCATTTTCTTGTCGTCGTCATGGTCGTCGCAGTGGAGTATGTTGGCGGTTAGCAACGTCATTGGCCTCACTTCCGGAAGTCTCTGCCTTCAATTTCCCTGGTACTCGCGGATACCAGAGCGACGGTTGGTAAAACCTGGCGTGGCACGTGGACTCAGGAATCTGCGTCAGGTACTAGGAGATGGAGATTCATGGCGTATGGGAGCAAACATGTTCTGACGTATGGCGATATACTCCTCGATCACCCCTGGTCGCTCTCCGTATCTTCGGCGTGGTGAGTTCGACGCAAATCTCCGTATTCCAGCGCGACGGTACGCACAAGTGCGGTAGACGTGCCCTGCTTCCCCACAGTGGAAGCACAGAGGCCTGCAGTAAGGGGTACGCGATACGTCGCTCTTCCGGGGTGTTACAACATCTGGCAGGGCACGTCGCGGAGTCCCAAATATATCTTCGGCTGCTGGGAGACGGGGATTATTGCCAGTAGAGGGCAGTAGGTGGGATTCCTCAAAGTTTCCTCGTCCGAAATATTTGGCTGTTCTTGTCGCACCATGTCTACTCGCTCCGATGTCTTCACATCTTGGCTGAGTTCTTTTCGTACGATTTCGGCGACAGACACCGAAGCAAGTGATAGTTTCCCCTGTTGAAAGTGTTGCAGCTCCTCTGGGATCTCCAACGCGTTTAGGTCTAACGCATGGCACTCCAACGCCTGGAGCGCCTCACGATCTCGCGGAGGCCAGGGATTGCGTGCTGAGCTACGTAGGACACCGTGGCTCCTCCGTGGTAGTACTACCATGCCCTTTGTTGAAGTGCCCTGTCGGTCGCCGTAGCCTCTTACATAATTTCAGAAACGGTTAATCGGGGACTCCGTAGTACGCCGGCGAAGCTCTTTTGCTTGTCTCCAGCAAGGCCTGCAAGTGCCCTTCCGACAGAAACCAGGAGGTTTGTGTGTCCGAGCTGTTCTTCCCATATAAAAAGACCGAATCAGCCCATTCGACAATGCGGCCTGTAAGATTGCAAATTACTTCTTTTTCTTCCAGGTGCGGACATCTAGGGAGGGCGATGAACTCAGCATGAGAGCTTAACACTCAGACATAAAAAATGCCGGCCCTCGAAATACCCTCGTTGAGCTTCGAGGACTTCGACACAAAAACAAACATACGCAAACGTTCATCCTCGCACCTGGACACTGAGTGAGACGTGGTCACAAAGATAAAGGGAAAATTGTTCTCGTTCAGACTTTCAACACACCTTTGTCGGTAGCAGATAAATGAAGTGTTATGTCAAGCGCGGTGAAGGTAAGATGGCTTAGGATAGGTGCCAGGGAAGAGCTGATGCAAACTCAAGGTTTTGTAGGTAAAGCTTCTTCGTGTACGGAATGAACATGAAGTCCAAATAACTCATCAAGGTCTCCAGGATGTTCTCCGGTCTGGCGCTGCACTTACCATAGCATTTGACGCTGCTAATATCGTAGGTGGCATAGCTGGCTGCAGCGAGCAGCACCCCGAGGGGCAAGATGTCGTTAAGTTACTCGGTTTCAATAAAAAAAACATTCAAGGAGACTTGTGGCTTCAAGCCAACGAAGGTTGAAAAGAGATGTCAAAAAATAGTGCCCTTTCACCCTCTGAAGAAGGAGGGCCTGCGAAGTTACAGGTAGTCCACATAATGCGCAAAACGAAACAAGTTTGTTTGTAATTTGCGATGGAGCAAATAACACCTATCCCAATGAGAGTTTGAAGAAGTCAAGATTGATTCTAGTGGAGAAACAGAGAGCTGTTTTCTTCTCTCCCGCATCGTAGGCATCTTACCGTCTGTGTAACACCCCAACGCAATCCGTTCTACCATCCAGGACACCGGAAATCACGCTACCATAACACTCATTGCAAAGCCAAGCAAGCCAATCCCAATAGAAAATCTGAGACCAATACCGCTTACGTCGTGCGCGGGGAAACTCACGGAGCAAGTCGTAAATCGGGCATAGTAGATTACCTCGAGATGAGCGACAAGCTACCACCCAACCAACTGGGCTTCATACGAAGGCTCTCGAGTGAGAACGCACTTCTACAGATTCAACACGGCCTGCTGGACCACCCACCAAAAAAAGAAGTCTGCATTTAGAGCCATTGACCTCCAATAAGCCTTTGATAACGGCTCGCATAAGGCAGTACTCAAAGACCTCTCCACTCTAGGGCTAGGAGCAAGAACATTGGCCAATGTTAAGTGCTTCCTCACACGGTGGACAGCCAGGGTGAAGCTAGAAATCTCCCAAACACATATCTTCTAGCTGCCCGACAAGGGGTCCCCCCCGGCAGCCATACTTTCGCCTTCAGTCTTCAACCCCTGCTTCCGACCGATGGCCAGCGCACCATACAGCATCCCAGGACAATGATCAACGATATACGAAGGCGACATCCCCTCTGGGGCGACCGGGGCAGTGACGCTGACGTCGAAAAAGGTACTAAGTACAGGCGCCGAAATAAACGCGCTACTCGCAAACAGGGCGGGTATTACTTACCCAACAATGAAATCCGAAATAATGATCCTTCATTTCCCCAGGACGAAGCGGCCATCCAACCTCTCATAAAAGGTGACATCGGAGGACAAACATACCACCTGTCTCGAGCCTGAAAATACTAGGAGTACGGACACAGGCCATTAGAGGGACAACCTAGACAGTACGCGTCCTTTGGTCACACACGCTATATTTTCGATGCTGAGAAGAATCACCTCAAGGCAACGTGGCCTCACAGAGGAATAGAGACTAAGGATCGTACCGGTCTTCGTAGTCAGCACATTCAGTTGTCACGCGCCTTACGTGAACTTAACGCAATCGAACAAAGATTCGCTTGACCTTGTACTTCGGAGAGCCCACGGCATGGCCCTGCACAGTCCCCACTCTACTTCAACAACCACACTTTTGAACCTTGGCATACACACCATCGTAGACGAGGTAATCGATGCCCATCGCACGGTAGAGATGCACAGCTTGGCGCAGACGACGACAGACAGCACCATACTGGAACGTATCCAAGTTTAACCGCCCGACACCGACTTCACTATGGCCTGGATACCAAGAAACATCCGAAACCTGAACCAGGTCAAACCCATCCCCAGAAACATGCACGCGACCTTCCACGCCAGAAGAAGAGAGGCACGTGCGCAGTACCACTCGCGGCACTACCTACCAGAGAAACGCACCGTGTATGTAGATGCGGCACGGTACCCCGACAGAGCGGTCGTTGCAATCACAGGCATCGCCTCCGCCACATAAATGCAACCAACAATCAAGGCCTCCATCTGTACGGGAAACCCCACCACTAAAGCAGGAACAGCCCTGGTTCTCCCCATAACAAAGACGCCAACACCGACCATCGTCGTGTTAGACTCACAGCAGGGGCTACGCAACTATGAGAAGTGCCACTGCTAAGCCTCGGCACTAACCATTATCCTAAAAATACCTTCCATCAGCCCGTGGTGCTACTGTGGCAACCGGCTCACACTGGCGTAAGAACCAACGATGCTAATCAGCAGGCCCGAGCATTATTACCCCGGGAGATTACTCCTCTTGGTCTTACGCATGGAGCACTCGAGTACGCATGGAGAACTCGAGGTTACTGGGTACGCCCTCACCACATAGCGAGACATGAATGAGCACTACCGCCTCACCCGCTGAACACTACCCCGGCCCAACGCCAAACTTACTATAGAGGAAGCACAGATGTGGCGGACTGTGCAAACCGACTTCTTCCAACATCGCGCGCAATTACAGAACTCGCTCCCACGTCTCTTCCTCTTCGCGGATGTCCGAGATGCCGCAGCCTCGACAGGTTATACCACTCCTTTTGCGAGTGCCCCTCGGACCTTTACCCCCTTCCCAACCCCACTCCCTGCGAGCATGCCTTGGGGAGGTCTTCCCTCGTGGATCAACGAACCTTGACGCAACGGGCCCCACAGGTCGCATCAGTCATCTGGGCTGAGGCCACCCCCCAACCTGAAACCAGTGACTCACCAATAAAGTGTTTCTCTATATCTCTCCAGCCAGCACAATGGGCATGACGTCAATGAGGGCATGAAAGCTGTATCGCCGCGTAGATGTCTTCTCCCGCCTTCCCTCCACTCCCAACTCGTACCCGATGAAGCGGCAACGAGTTATATACGCGTGCTGAGACGTGAAAGACACCGCCAAAATTGTCGCTCTGAATTGCCTTTAATCTGAGCAAGAAATATTGGTTCACGTTGACGTTGATGCAGTGCATCCAGGGTGCATTCCCAGCTACTCGGCAAGCTGAAACTTGCGCTAGAAGCGGTGGCTACAGCAGCGTCTTGTTGTATTCGCACCCATTCGTGCTTCTTTTCTGGCAGACGCTCATTTGGTTTCCACTCCTTTTACTCCGAGTGAACAAACAGTGTCTCTGCACAGGGAGTTAAGACATGGAGGGAGTGTAGCTTTATACTTGTGGACAAACATGCTGATGCCACCTTCGGTCTTGCGTCGTAGGCTTCTCATTGTCTGTGTCATACTCGAAACCAAAACGAAAATGCACGACCATTGATGACCGCTGGCAGATCGCATTCAGTCACGATGCTTCCACGTTTAAATTTCCCGCCTTCTCAACCCACATGATATCGGTAGCGGCATCAACACTAGCTGTGCATGCACGGCTGCATGCTTCAATGCCCCAATCACTGCGCGCATAAGCAGGAAACCGGTGATAAGCGTAAGCTTAAGTGTAAAATGCACGGCCAAAATGTCATGGGAAAACCCTTTATTGCTGAAAAAGAAATATGGGCTCACGTGGGCTCTCAAAGGAGGAAATTTGCTCCGGTAATTCCCAGTAAGGGCTGTAGAAGTGCAGCTTGCTGGGCCTGTTGGCACGTATCGGCGGAACGGAAACCAGCGAAAAAGGATGCACAACACAAGGACAGACGAGACACCAAAGTGCTGGACTAGCAACTGAAACTTAATAGAAGAAACCGACACACTCCGTGAGCAACCAAGTCAATGCATGTGCCAACCCGTGCGCGTGAAACGAATGAAAACGCTATGGTTACTTAAATACCCCTGCTTTCGTATCAACACCACTCAAGATTGAAGGAAGCCGTTTTCTTTATCGCTGAGGATGTTAGACGGTGCGGTAATGCAGTTGCCTTCCTGCAGTTTTCTTATAATAAACGCCTCCAGTATTTCCCTCTGATTCTTAGTGCTGCCTCTTCCAAGGGTTGTCACACTATCAAACAATTGTTGGCACTTGCGCTGTCGACCGTGAAACGCAAAGTGGCCAGCTCATTGAGAACTAACGCGCAATGCTCCCTCAGCCGATCATTGACCCAGGGGCCGGTTTGACCGAAGTAAACCCGCCCACTCCTCAGTGGAATTTCATACCTGACACTGCGCTCCCACGTAATAAATTTCTTGACAAGGTTTTTCTTACAGGCGGGTTTCTCGTTTCTCACATTTCCAATGCGCGCACACAGTCTCGAGAGTTTACACGGGGCGGGAAAGGCCACTTGAACCCCGAGCTGCGAAGCAATTTTGTTGGTTGTGCGACACCTTATGTATATACGGCAGCACCTCAACCTTTCCTTTTTTCTTGTGTTCGTCTGGCCCCTGTGACCTTGGAATTGGCCTTTTAAGCCTTACGCGTAGGGACTCAGCGATAGCTGCTGGCGCTGCAGTCAGAAAACCCGCTACAGCTAGCCTTTGCGCATGGCGTTCAAGGCTTTCCTGTACTCCGTGGACGCAACTTTCCTCTAACGCGCTGCGGAAATATAGTGTGGCTATGCCTCTTTTTCCTAATTTCGAGTTGGTTGACTCGAACAGGAGCAACGCCTTCCTGGTTCTAGGAAAGTAACTCCACCAAACATGGCCGTCATCTTTAAAAGTTAGTGTTAAATCTAAAAACCTTGAGGTTTTGTTCTCAGCCAGTTTAAAGGTAAAATTAAAAAAAAAACCTGAGCACGACTTAAAATATGTTTCTCTTCAGCCATCTGTTCCGGGTAATCAGCAGGTAAAAGCTTTAAAAAAAATAAAACATCATCAACGTAGCGAAACATGCGCAGCACTTTATCATCATCAGCGGTGACCTCTCGGAGTTTTTTTAATCAAACTTCGACTGAAAAATCTTGCACAGTACAGGAGGCACAGCAGAACCAATGCAGATACCTTTCTTTTTAATTTAGGTGTGGTCTCGAAACTGAACTACTGGTGAAGAGAGATACAATGCCACCAGCTCGAGAAATGCTACGATACTGAAACCACACTAATTCTGAAATTTCACCACGCCCGTGTTTTTAAAGATAAGATAAGAAGTTTATTCGTTCAAATAAAAACATACATGTGCATATCCAGCCAGCATAAGCCCTGAGGCTTGTGTGCTAGGCTTGGCAGTCTCGGTTGAAAGCTGTTAAGCCAAAAGCCAGATAATCTACTGACAAGAAATACAACCTACCTGATAAGCATACAAGTACAACACCGTAGAACCAGAAGACAAAAAACACCACCTAGAACATACGCATGCAAATACAGACTAGAAAGGGAAGTGTTCTTTCTTTCAGAGAACACACAGTCAATAGTAAACTTCAATCTGATGTTATACAGGAGATAACAAATTACTGATATTGAAAGGAGGAATCAATTTTAGAACTAAAGGCCGTACCGTCATCCTACTTTCAAGCTAGTCACACATTCTCTTGGGTATTTTTTTATGTCCGGAAATGACGGGAGGCTATCATCTGTGTGTATTCTATTGAAGAAAAGTGGGGCGTAGTAATCTGGAGCTCTTTTGCCGTAGTTCTTATATATTCTCGGGACATTAAATCTATCAACGTGTCTTAGAGGGCGTGGTTTTTTTTTGGTGTTTTAAAATTGAGAGATAAGTATTTTTAACCAGTGCATCGAACATAAATTGATCTTGCACGGGAAGCAATGTAAAAGGCTTCATAACGGCTGAAATGTCTTCCCCATGTTGGGACGTTCCGTAGGTGAGAATAAAAGCAATTTTACGAATGACTTTGTTAATAGCCTTTAATTTGTATGCAGACGATTGACCGTAAATGGGTATTTCGTATCTTAATATAGATTCCCCTAAACTTTTATAAACCATCTTTCTAACAGAGATGTGAGAACTCTACCTCAAGGTGTACAAGTAAACACCAACCAGCCTTAAAAGTTTAGCAAAATACTCAATATGGGAGCACCAGGATAATGTATCATCAAAGGGTAAACAAAGATATTTCATACTACTTATAAGTTTAAGAGGAGGGCAAGAGCAGAATCGGCATTTGCTATTGTGTAGGTAAACGGGATGTGATGCCGTGATTGTTTTGTGAGGACTGTGAAAACATAAAAAAGTGGTTTTAGAGTTGTTTATAAAAATTGTGTGGCCGGCGTACCAATCTAGCAAAGAAATAATGTCGTTTTGAAAAATGCGTGCACCTTCGTTATACTCTGAGCATGGCAAAGCAAGAGCAGTATCGTCCGCATATAAATACATTGCCGATTTAAGCGTGACACTGATTATATAATTATTGTAGAGGTTAAACAACAACGCCCCAGAACTGAGCGTTGGGGCACTCCGTATTTCACTCTCAATGGTTTGGAAACCGTCACTCACTTTCACATATTGCAAACGGTCGGAAAAATATTTTGGGAAAAATGTGAGGTATGGACCTCTGAAACCAAAATTGTCTAACTTTTGAAGAAGCACCGAATGGTCAATGGTGTCAAAAGCCTTTTCCAGATCAACAAACAGTGTGAGGACATTGTTGTTTTTATCAATTTCCCTGCAAATAAAGTCATTGAATTCTTCCAGCAAGCTCATGGTGCTCAGACCGCTACAAAATCCATACTGAGCATTACTGAATAAATTATATTTCGTACAAAATGACGTCACGCTTACGTGTATTATTTTTTCCAGAATACAGGGCAACGAGTTTAGTAGGGCGATTGGCCTATAATTACTATAGCTGCCTCTAGGGCCTTTTATGTATAAACGCCTGCTTACGCTGCTTTTCAGTTCCTTAGGAATTTGACATGTCAATAATATTTGATTGATAATGTACAGCAGAAGAGTTTTGATGCTGTTGAAATTGTGTATCAAATCTCTGATCCTAATTTTGTCTCTTCCTGGAGACTTCGTAATCGACATCGAATGGAAAATTCTCCATAAATCATATTCATTGACTGTTGGCATGTATGCGGAGTTAACAGAAAATTTGGTTTATTTAAACACATTCCTCAATATGTTATTTCTTGTCAGATTGTTTGCAGATTCAACAAAATGCTCATTAAAGTTATGGGCCAGAATCACCGAACTTGTACTTGGAAATGCAGCCTGAAGTGTTTTATCAATATTTCTTTTTGGTGGCTTGCCAATAATATTTTTTACCAAATCCTAGGTTTTTCGCGCATTTTTACGACATACGGAAAACCTGCTTAGTTGGTAGTACTTTTTTGCCCGCCTAATTTTTGCGGTAATTTTATTTCTCCGCTCTCTAAATTCTAGTCTTGGAGCGACATCATGAGGATTGTTCTGACATTTTCGTTGTAGTTTACTTTTTAGATAACAAAGTTTTATTATTTCCTGATCTATCCACGGGGTGCTAGGATTTCTTGGCCTTAAATTCACTTTTTTTTCGCTTTTTTGTATATTTCCTCAAACTTCTGAACGGCTAGGTCGTAAGCTTCTGTATGGTGGCGAGTGATGGGCGAATCCCAATCAAATGAACTTATTTGCTTATCAACTTCAACGTTACTGATTAAAGTGGTATTCTCAGTCATCGGTTGTACACTTGAGACTAGTTCACCTAGCACTGTTAAGGTTACAAAACAGTGATCAGCCACTTTTTCTTTGACAATGCTGCCTAGCAAATCTCTATTGGCCATAGTTGTCGAGATATGATTAATGGATGTTCGGGTGAGCTTATTCCCAAGTAGTTCCTCTATTGTGTATCCATCTATATGGTTTTCCATTCCATAACTTGCCAACAGGGTTAGATAGTTTACTGTTGCTGGTTTATTTGTAGCTTTTACGACTATATTACAATTACCGGCCGGTATAATTTGTTTAGAAGCGCCATACTTCCTAGAAATTATGACAGTTCATCTAAAAAACGGGGATATTTTTGTTTGGGGGCCTGTATACACCACAGACCAGATATTCTTCGTTAGCCTTTGTCATCAGTGTTCCCAAAATCTCGGCCTCACTGAAAACCACATCAATATGGTCACATAACCAATCATTCCTGACATACACGAGGATACCTCCACCTCTTCTATCTCTGCGGCATACTGCAAAATTTTGGAAATCTTTTATTTGAAACTGAGAACAGGAGTCCTCAGTTTATATTGCCGCGAACCATACATTGGGTTTGTTTATTTATGTTTTGCTTTTACCGCCCAGCTGCGCCGGTCTGCGTTATCTCTGCGCCAAGGGAAGCGCGTGTTCCATTCTTTCTTTCTGAGCCGCAGGTGTTATCTGTTGTGATAGGGAGAGCATTCCGATTTAACGTGAACAGCCCAGAATAATCTTCTTGGATCTACTATGTTCTCGATGCGAATCGACGTTTCGAGAACCACGCACGCCGAAAGATAAAAAGCCTGCAGTGCGGACGCCGGGGCATTCGGTTCGACGACACTCGCCTGTGCAAGTCACTTTGTTGACCGCTGCTTCGCCGCCTCTGTATTCTTTTGAGTTGCTAGGGGAGCAAAAGTTCGCTGCAATAAACGTATTTCTCATTCAAGACAACTGCTTCGTCCTTGTCTTCGTGACATCTGGTGGAGATGCTGGGTACGCACCCTTCATGCCCACTACAACCTCTAGAAGCCGCCAAGCCAGTCCAACAAGAGCCAGCCTCCGCGTGCAAGATTTACCACCCGAGTTCGGTCTACTACCGGAGAAGACGAAGAAGAAAGACGTCGCAACCAGCACCATGCTCAACCAAGCCAATCCTCCTGTCGTTCTGCAGCAGCCACGGGAACCGCCATCATTCCGAGGAGCCCCCGCAGAAGACCCAGAAGAATGGTTGGAAAAACTGGAGCGCGTCCGGAAATTCAACAGGTGGGACGACGCAGAAACGTTCCGGCACGTTTTCTTTTACTTGGAAGATTCGGCTCGCACTTGGTTCGAGAACCACGAGAGCTCCTTGACAAACTGCGCTCAGTTCAAAAGCGAGTTCACTAAGACCTTCACTACCGTGGTCAGGAAAGAACGCGCAGCACTTTTACTCGAAACTCGAACGCAGCACCCCAACGAAGGGGTAGTGATCTTTGTTGAGGAGATGAAGAGGTTGTTTCGACGTGCGGATCCGGAGATGACAGAAGAAAAGAAACTAAGGTTTCTCATGCGAGGGGTAAAGCAGGAGCTTTTTGCTTGCCTTGTCCGCAATCCTCCCAAGACGGTAGCCGAATTCGCGTCTAAGGCGGCCGCGATGGAGAAGACGCTGGAAGCTCGAACGAGGCAGTACGATCGCCCGGTCAACGTAATGGTTTTTGAGACGATCGGTGCCGGGGCTACAAGCTCCGACACACTGCGTGAGACCATCCGAGCAGTGGTCAGGGAGGAGCTTCGGAAGCTTTTTCCGACGACGCCGCAAACTCAAGTGGCTTCCCTGACTGACGTCATCCGCGAAGAGGTTCAACACGCTTTGGGCACTTCTATGCCATCCGAGGCACCCCGGGAGACACAGGCAATGACCTATTCTGCGGCTGTTCGTCGACCCCGCCCTGCTCCAACCCGTCTACAAGAAGCTCCACCGTGCCGCCGTCCACTCTCGTCGCCGTCCCCACTCTCGCCGCCGTCGACCGTACCGCCGTACACAGCCCAAACCCAGACGCCGAGGAAGACTGACGTTTGGCGAACGCCAGATCATCGTCCGCTGTGCTACCATTGCGGGGAGGCCGATCACATCTATCGTCGCTGCCCGTACAGGAGACTCGGAATGCGTGGTTTCTCCGTCGACGCCCCACGCCCCCGACCCGGCCAGCGCCCTACTGAGATCGACGAATACCTGTCCAACACCAACCGAGGACCAGCCCGCTCATACCGATCGCCATCGCCCTACCCATACCAGTCGCCTAACCGCCGTAGCAATGCTGATTTCGCACGTGGAAGGTCCCCCAGCCCACGCGGGGGAAACTAAAAGCAGCAACTTCTGGAGGTGAAGTTGCTCTACGGCGAAATACTGGAAACCCTCCAACGACGCAAGGACGCACCGAAGACAGTGATTCACGACATGCCCTCGTCCCGACGACCCGACCCAGCCCTGACGAGACTCCTGAACACGACGACAGCTACACGGCGCGACGCGTACCCGACCTGACCGAGACGTCCGTTGAGAAGACGACGACAACGACGATGCACAGTGCCCGACCGTCAACACGTACAAGCAGAGATACGACGCCCCGACGAACCCGGAACTCGAGGAAGACTGCATCTGACGTCAAGGTGTCCATCGACGGCTTTGACGTAGTCGCCCTCGTAGACACGGCAGCTGACTATTCGGTAATGAGCGGACCATTTGCGTCTAAACTGAAGAAAGTTATGACCAGATGGGACGGTCCGCATATACGCGCAGCAGGAGGCCACCTCGTGACGCCAAGTGGAACGTGCACATCGCGCGTCACCATAGACGGCACGACGTACCCTGCCGCGTTCGTCATCTTGCCTAAGTGCTCCCGCGACGTAATTCTCGGAATGGACTTTTTGACGGACAACGGCGCAATAATTGATCTGCAGACCAAGTCGATAACTTTTTCCTCCGATCACTACATGACGCCGGAACCGAACCCCGAACACCGTGCAGCTGTAAGGATAGCCGATGATCATGTCACCCTGCCACCCCGCGCAAGTTTGATGATCACTGTCTACTGTGAAGGTGCTGCTCCTGACGTTGACGCTATCGTGGAGAGTGACCAAAGGTTGCTTCTCGACCGCGGTGTGTCTGTCGCAAGAGGCATTGCGCGCTTCAAGGAACACCAATCCCACATTTTGGTTACTAATTTCACCGAGGAGTACCAGCATTTGAACAAGGGCGCGGCAATTGCATTCCTTGAAGAAACGCAAGAAGCAAGTGACGTGATCGCGGTCGCCGACTTTGAACGCACCCCCGTAGAAACCTTCAAGCTCCCGCAGCCCTTCGACGTGAATCCGGCGCTACCGCAAGGACAACAGAACAAATTATTGGCTTTGCTGCGTCGCTATAGCGAATGTTTTTCGTCGAGCGCAAAACTACGTCAGACCCCTCTAGCGAAGCACCGAATAATAACCGAAGATGGAGCCCGACCTACCCGACAGTCACCGTACCGCGTCTCTTCACACGAACGGGAAGCCATCCGGACTGAAGTAGACGACATGCTCAGCGACGACATTATACAGCCATCGAAAAGCCCCTAGGCTGCGCCCGTCGTACTCGTAAAGAAAAAAGACGGCACATTAAGGTTTTGTGTTGACTACCGGCGACTGAACAAAATCACGAAAAAGGACGTGTACCCCCTCCCCCGAATCGACGACGCCCTCGAGCACCTCTGCCACGCGAAGTACTTCTCATCGATGGACCTGAAGACCGGCTACTGGCAAATTGAAGTGGATGAGAGAGACCGAGAGAAGACTGCATTTATAACACCAGACGGCCTATACGAGTTCAAGGTGATGCCGTTTGGGCTGTGCACAGCACCAGCGACGTTTCAAA
Organism: Haemaphysalis longicornis; assembly: GCF_048455015.1. Lineage (NCBI taxonomy): Eukaryota > Metazoa > Arthropoda > Arachnida > Ixodida > Ixodidae > Haemaphysalis > Haemaphysalis longicornis. The sequence goes on from NW_027526204.1 coordinate 35,135,260, forward strand.
GAGTCATGGACACTGTGCTAGGTGGCCTTAAGTGGCATACCTGCCTTGTATACCTCGACGACGTAGTGGTATTCGCCCGGACTTTCGACGAACACCTTGCGAGGTTGGAGTCTGTACTCGAGGCCATTCGTACGTCGGGGTTGACACTGAAGCCTGAAAAGTGCCGTTTTGCATACGAGGAACTCAAGTTCTTGGGCCACGTCGTCAACGGCGCGGCAAAAACTTCAGCTATCGCGAACTTCCCTAGGCCGAAAGACAAGAAGGGCGTGCGAAGATTTCTCGGGCTTCGCATACTACCGGCGCTTCGTCGCAAACTTCGCACGCATTGCAGAGCCACTCACGCGCTTGACGAAAGACAGCACCCCTTTCAGCTGGGAAAACGACCAAGAAAAAGCATTCTGCGAGCTGCAAAAACGCCTGCAAAGCCCGCCCGTGCTCGCTCATTTCGACGAAAATGCCGAAACGGAAATGCACACGGACGCAAGTGATATAGGCTTGGGTGCCGTCCTTGTCCAAAAGCAAAGTGGCTGCGAAAGGGTAATCGCCTCTGCCAGCCGTGGTCTGTCGAAGGAGGAGAAAAACTATTCTGCCTCTGAGAAAGAGTGCCTGGCTATTATATGAGCGATTTCAAAATTTCGCCCATACGTGTATGGAAGGCCATTCAAGGTTGTAACAGACCACCATGCGCTGTGTTGGCTCGCCAATTTGAAGGACCCCTCTGGCCGTCTTGGGCGATGGAGCTTGCGCCTGCAGGAGTTCGACGTTACAGTCGTTTATAAATCCGGCAGGAAACACTCCGACGCCGACTGCCTGTCCCGCGCCCCCGTCCATTGGGTTTGTTTATTTGTGTTTTGCTTTTTCCGCCCGGCTGCACCGGTCTGCGTTATCTCTGCGCCAAGGGAAGCGCGTGTTCCATTCTTTCTTTCTGTGCCGCATGTGTTATCTGTTGTGGTAGGGAGAGCATTCCGATCTAACCTGAACAGCCCAGAATAATCTTCTTGGATCTACTATGTTCTCGATGCGAATCGACGTTTCGAGAACCACGCGCGGCGAAAGATAAAAAGCCTGCAGTGCGGACTCCGGGGCATTCGATTCGACGACACTCGCCTGTGCAAGTCACTTTGTTGACCGCTGCTTCGCCGCCACTGTATTCTTTTGAGTTGTTAGGGGAGCACAAGTTCGCTCCAATGAACGGATTTCTCATTCAAGACAACTGCTTCGTCCTTGTCTTCGTGACAATATTAATTTTAGTTAGGAATATTGTATCTAACTCCATTAAATATTTCAAAATGAGCACTTGTAATGTACTAAAATGCTTGTGCAAGCTTCTAACATTGACGTGCAACAGCTGGATTGGTCCCGATTTTCCGGTTGCCCATTCATTTTTACCTTTCGACCAATCACTGAATAAAATATAGCTTTCCGACATGTTTAGATGATTTTGTGTAATGCTTCTAGATTATAAATATGAAATGCAGAAACTTTTTCTTTTTTCCTGACAAATATACGCTCATGCCGGATCCAGACAAAGCGATAGTGCCTTTCTCTTGCCCGATTCTTTGGTTCCCCACCTAACGAAGTGCACGAGTATTATATATAAGTTGACAAATGACACAGAAATATTCGCCGTGGAGCACAGAGTAGAACAGGCCTTCCATTTCATTTGACATAGCACTAGTAGCACCAGGCAGTCCTTTTTGTAACACTGTGGTCACGTCCTTGGAGCTACGGGTTTCGAATGGGTCCGTTATTAAAAACAGCGCAAACGACGGGACACGAGTAAAAACAAACAGGGATGCACAGCGCCCGCCCATGTCTGTTTTCACTCGTGTCCCGTCCTTTGAGCTGTTTTTAATAATGGATTCCTACCGACTCGCCAAGCTTCACACTCTCGTTACGAATGGGTCATGTAGCTCTAGCAAGTTGAGCTAGAGCCGCAGAAACCCTTCGAGAATCTTCTGCCATGATTCATATTCAGTCACTATCGCTCGGAGTGGGCAGATCACCTTGTATGTGTTGGCAGCGAAAGAGACTTTCCGTTCTCGGCCTTTACTTTTCTTTACTGCTTTTGCCAGATTTTTCATATTCAACTCGTTCAGCCTTTTGACAGCAGGCGATTCTGCCTCCTTTGGTAACATACCCGTGGTTTAAAATGTTTTGAATGGCTTGCGATGCTTTTTCACCGAATGCCTCGTTCGGCACAACAAGAAACCCTCATTCTTTGTCCGACGTCAGCAACGTAAGGCTGTGTTCTCTGAAATACCTGCAGTCCTTTGCAGCTCTCCTTGTTCGTCGCCATGGTGGCCGCCACCATGGCTGCACATGGTGGCGCATGCGGTGACTTGGTTGTTCACAGACTGGGTCGGCTTCTTCTATTAAATATCAGTTGCTAGTCCAGGGTTGTGTAGTCTCGTCTCTCCTTGTGCTTTGCGTCCTTTTCTGCTGGTTTCCGTTCCGTCGTAATGGGCGCTACCGTTGTAATCACAGGATTGCGCGGCTTGGGACAGAGGCATCACGTGGGGGCTTTCATTTGTCAAAGCGGTGTCGGTGGTGGCGAGGAGGAGCGCCGCAGCGACGTCGAGTAAAACTGGGTTGTTACACATAGACTGCTTCGCAATAAAACGCAACCGTAAATGGGTCATTGATGGCCAAGTTTGCAACTAATGGCTGTAAAAACCAACCCATATGTGGTAGAAAAGCGCCTTTCTCTGAAAGGGCTGCCCGATATGCGCACCCATATACGTGGGTGCGCATATCAAAGAAACAATTGGAGGCTGATGAGTTTGGCTTTGCGAACTTATGAAGCCCTATTTGTCGACGCCAGTTTCTGTTTTCCTTTCTTTTTTCTGCGTGTTGCAGCCTTATATTGGGTGGTTATTTGAGCCATCACCGACTCCACTCCGGGTTTGTACTCACTGGCAGACGCTGCCACACTTTACATGCCTCGTAGGGTAGCATCAACCTGAAATTCGACTTGCACAATCACATGGCGGGTGCTACGTTTTTAGTGGGCCTCCTTTGCGACGGAGTGTCGACGGTATAACCCTTGCGCCGTCAAATATGTGGGAGGTGCCCCGGAGTGCCATTACTTATATAAATGACGTTTCCCGCAGGACTAAAAATATGGCTGAAAAGCACGCGTGGTGACCGTCTTTTGGTGTATACAGAAACCCTCAAGATTGCGTAAAACGGCGAATGGGCATAAAAGCTCAAGGCGCAGTGCACAATAAAGCACACTAATCTATTAGTACCAAGCTGCGATAGCGCCGTATTTGAAGTGCCCCCTTCAAGCTTTCGGCACATTTGTTTGGCAACCGGCATTTTGCCCAAATACGCGCTTAAAGAAGCTTGTGTAATCTATCTGACTTAAAAAAATGCAATTTGGCCATGCAGTGAAAAGCCTGAAACTTCTCCCCGCGTTTACAAAACGCGATGGTGCCAAATTGATATTGTGACACGCTTAAACAAAGTCTTCGAAGCGTGCGTGATAGATAAACGCGTTCCGCAAGGGGTGAATACTCTATAATGGGATGACCGCACATGAACAATCGCCCACGTGGGGGTATGTGCGAGACACCACATAGCGCATAGAGAAAGAGGCACTGAGGAGGATAAAGAAAAGATTGGTCGTGAAATTGCGCTCCCCATCGGACGCCTAGTTCGAGGGACGAAGCCACTGCGGCAGTCGGTTGGACTTCCAGTGTACAAGGCCGACGCCACTGCCAATCACCAGGTACAGCCTGCACAAATGGGCTATCGGCAAAGTTCTCCGTGTCTGAACGTCGGGTGCGAATGAAGCACCGTCGCTGTCACCGGCTGCTGCTGTTCCCCTGCAGTTTGCTGCCAGACCTCGGTCACCGCTGCCGTCACCCGTGAAGTCCGGGTACTTCCGCCAGAACTGCGAGACTGTTGTGTTTTCCTCCTCCATGATTTTGGTGTCATATAAACCATTTGACGCGTACCAGCCTGTCTGTCTCACTCGAAGATCTCGCAACAGCACGGTAATCCTGGGTACCCGCCGATATCATCACATACTCCATCTGTAGCCCTTCCGAAAGATGAAATCATCTACCAGGATGCGCTATTGGCCAGGCCAATGACTGGGCGGGCGCACGTGCGGGTCGGGCATATTGTGGCGTTTGTGTATGTCCGCTTCATGGCAATAATATGAAGTCAGCCTCGCTTGATGTTTATATTGTCTGGAGCAGTAAGCGAGTGCTTATCGCTGCTGTTCAGAGCTTTTCTTTCTGATTTGCTACTTTTTCACCAATGCACGGTTTCTGGTCAGACAAAACCAAACCACCTAGCACAAGTTCGAACGTAAGCAGTCAGCGTACCTGATAGCTGAGCAACAGTGCCACTGCACCATCTCGTTCCCTCACTGCGTAGTTGACCTCTTTGCGCTAGCGCTCCAGTATCACAGAAACACGCCCGTACTCCTAGCTTAGTGTGGAGATGTGCCTTAATAGATTAGTTGGGCCAGTTTGTATTCACATAGAGTTCTGGTAACTGAGGAAGGCTTGGGTTGGGGATAGGTGGCTATACATCGTTTGAACCAGCAGCGCAAGGATGGTAACTGTTTGCTAGGCATGGTGTGGTATTATTGCAACAGTATGTTTCCAACTATTGCTCTGGCTTCGTTATTTTCCTCCTTTTAACAGAGGTGTATTTGCCTCGTAAAGGTGTGAGGAGATTTCCATTCTAAATCAAGACAGTTCCGTTAAGCGAGAAATATGTCACTCGTGTGCGTACAAGTATTGCTGTCATGGCAGCGTATATGGAAATAATACGCTGTCAACTGTTTTATCTCTTTGCTCATGCTCAGTGTAAACATTTCCGAATGCTTTGTTCTTAAGTACTTTACCCTTTACCCTTAAGTACTTTACCCTTTACGCGAACTTTACCCTTGAAATAATTTTTCCGTACAGGTGGCCTTACATATGATGAAGACACAGAGCTTGAAGCGGAAGTCGATACTGGTAAGAAACTTCCAACGCCTGCCAATCGCCAACCACCTGTCAAAACTGTTCGACCTGGGAAGAACCAAACAACGGTGACAACCACAACGACACCGGCTTGGATTCAGGAAACAGAAGGTCCCACCGAACCGGTGGTTGAGCTGCCCCCAGGTTGGAGATTTGTTCGTGCAGTTATAACGCTAAATTCTCATCTCTATGTGGCGGGCAAAAAAAAGATTGGTGTTATGGCACTTAGTTGGGCAAAGAGAATATAAATCGCACAGAAACATTGTTGCAGAGGATAGATAGAATAGCGTATTTTATTTTTGGCGGCGTAACCAAATTGTGCACAGTATGAGGTGAACTTGGAACATCGTTAGAAAACACGTAACCCTAGGAACAACTGAAATGACCAACCGGATACCTCCAAACAAACGATGTTGAGTAAAACCGGCTCAAAGTTTAAAGCAAAGCTTTCTACCCTTACCAGTCAACGGTGCTTTCTTAGCGTGTGGGACAACAAACTCCCAACGCGTCGCAGGCGGGGGCGGTTTAGGGAGGGGGTGGAGGGTTTGACTCATGGAGCACACTACAAATGGCGTGGAAAATTTTACCAGCGTTCCTCGCGCGGTAGTGCCTGCTCACCAGCGGCGGCATAAACGGTACTGCTTTCTCATCTGCTTTACCGACAGTTGTTTTGGTCCCGTTTTTGTGCAGCTTTGTGTACATTGCACGGTGCCTTCGCACGGCTTGAATGACTTGTTCGACAGCACTTCCAGGGTAACCCACACCCGACGGAATTAAGTGGTTCGTACGGCAAACACACGTGAATGACTGGTCTGCAGGGCGGGAAAAGTAAATGTACAGACCACTTACACAACTCTGACCTCTAGAGAAACGCTTCCTTTTGCCACTGCTTGCCACGAATGGGACGCCGTTTTCCAAATTGGTGATTACCAATTCGGTTGTGTTTTACGAGGTGTACAAACTTTATGGGCAATCCTCGCTGCACCGATGATGATCTCATCGGTGGCGGCCATCACGCGGGAGCAGCTGACGCTCGAGCTGCTTCGTCTTCGTCAGTTCGCCATCTTGAAAAATAGAACACCACCGCTTCACCGGGACGTCTCGGTCCTTGGTCTCTCCTCGTATTTTATAGAGGTATTAAAAATGGCGAAAGTAGCAACTGGCTCTAAAAAATAGCTAATATAAAGGTTCCCTCAGCTTTCTCGCAATTCTCAAACTTACAAAACTAACTTAAGTTAAACCTGGATGTAAGAAACTTGCATTTACGAATTCCTATTTTTAAAGAAGTTTTTCAATTCCCCATTCCTAGCCCCATTGAAGCCCTCGCGTTTCCAACGTTTATATAAGGAAGGCGTAACCTTATGTAACGAACTCGCTAGGCTTATCAGTCAGGGTTTTTTGCACGTGTACCAAAAAATAGATTGGCAAAACGCGCTAACTTAACGAATACTAGCAGTGGTTAATATGGAGCCAGTCGCTACAAAAACGTTTAAAATCGCTGCAAACAAAATTTGTCATGCTGATGAAGATGATGAAAGGAGTGGCAAGCGCCATGCTATGGCTAACATAGAAGCAACGTGAGATTTCGCGTGTGTACCGGGACACCATGTCGCAAGGGTAGTGTTATAATCAGCCTGTGTACCCGGCGATCGCAAGCATGGACCCGTCGCACCCACGCACGGACCTCGGCGCAATTAGCGCGTTCGTCGGTATCGGCTCGCGCCAGGTGTCAATCCGCATTGAATAGAGCGGTTTATCAACCCTGCGTAACCATGCCCCTTAACCACTAGGTGGCTGTGGGGAAAACGAGCAGGCGTGTCCGGGCACCCGACTTCCTGAGCCGTCGCAGCCCGGGCGTTTCGGGTGAAACGGCAGAGGCGTCTTCAGAAGAGCGACCATGAAATGTGTAACGGGCGAGCATCGTTAGTCGAGCCCTGCAGGCGCGCCCCGTACTCGAACAAAGAGTCTTCTCGTACCGGCGGTGCCATCACCTCCTCTCCTTCGTGGTTGCATGGACGACACCCACAACAATTGCCCATGCGATGTCTCCTGAATTCACACACGTAACTCTACAAAAAGCGAAACCAGAGATTCCGCCAGGCGTTGCCTGGAATTCGTGGGGGCGTTGTTCCGACCGCAGCAGCAGCCTCTGCCACGGCCGGGCTAGTGTGGCCCACGCAGCCGCTGTAACCCGGCCGTGATTCGGGAGAAAGAAAATGGAGAGGAGCGACTTTCGAAGCGTGAGACACCACAACCTAGCGACCCGGATGTGCTAGCGTGGGGCTGCACCACCGCACGACACCAGCGCAAACACCGAAACAGTTGGGCTTGTGAGCTTAGTGGTCCCCATTGAAACCAGTTTATACTACAGCAGACTCGGTAAACGGAACATCTAAGGGCCACACAAATTATTTTCATTTAACAGAAGTTCCGGTTACCGAGAGAGATATACAATAGTGCAAATTTATGTGCGTGCACACTCTTATACAAATTCATGGGGCCCTAATCAATAGAAGTTGAATTTAGCCTATAGATTTTCAGAAAGCCGAAAACTACACGATGATTAGACACAGCATTCACAAAGTTATTAGATGCGACTGCATCTCATTCACTCGCCTTGTCCCTACATCTGGCGTTGGCGTTGTTGTCGGCGTCCGCCCCTCCCCCATTGTCCTCGCCGCGTGAGCTGCGCTCTCCGCGTGAGCTGCGGCTCTCTCCCCTCCGGTAGCGAACACTCTCTCGCGAGGGGCATTGGATTGGCTTCGAATAACTTAGCTTGGCTTGGCTTGGCTTGGCTTGGATTTGGATTGGATTGGATTGGATTAAAGTAGATTGTGCTGGATTGTTATGCGTCATAGCCGCGGCAGACGCACTAGCGCAGGCGCGTCCCCTCACTGTTATGCGCGCTATAAAACGCGGTGCCTGCGCCGCTCCGCTCCATCGTTCCAGCGCCGTTCCTCCGCTGTCCAACGCTGCAAAGTGAATCCCCTATGCGTCGCATCAACAGAGGGGTTCCCGCGAGGGGAGGTGGGAGAGTTTTTTGGCAACAATTAGTGGCTGTGGGGTAAAAATGCATATTTATTTTAGTCCTTGCAACAGCATCTTCAGGGTTGTTTTTTACATAGTATTTGATCTTTGGTAAATGTTTCAGATCCTGATTTGTTATTTAAAAAATTCCGACATCCGGCGTAGCTGACTGTGCTCTTTCAAGTGCGGCAGATTCTACGATAGCTGTCTCTTGAGATTCAACTTGCGGCTCAGCCTACTTCTCCTCTTCCTAATAGCACACCTTTGCAACAATACTCTACACCATCTTCTAAGGGCAAGTCGAAACATTACTGCCGATGTGTACATACTCTTCAAAGACTAGTGGGATTTTCTTTAACGCACACTACTCTGTTACCTCCTGCCGCTAAATGGCACCTTCACGGTCCCAATCCGGCAAATGCGGCAACTCATATTCAGGCATATCCTATAGGCCACCGAATTTAGAACGCAGCGCGCTGTAATGAAGCACAACTAGCAACACGATGGCACAAACGAGGCGGCAGAAGCTAAGCCCTATTACCTTGGCGACTTAAATCGAGATCTAATTACTAGAAGAACTGCGATGTTGCATTCGTCCCGCTATAACCGCTTACTACGAACGAGACAAGGCTGATGAGGCCAAGAAGGCTAAACAAACGAAAATTCGGAACCGGAAATAGCTGATGCTCACAGCAATGGGTCTGACAAGCAGGTTCATTTTAGGTTCCGTTTACACGGTCACGAGGAAATGATAGTTCTTATTACTGAAAGTTTTTACTTTATCTTAGCGCAAAACCAACCAACTTACTGGCAACTGTTCAGTTTAAGCGTGAATTTCGATTCAGCGATTTTCGTTTTTGGAGATACTACTGTAGTTAGTTTAGTGAGTTTGAGAAATACGAGAAGGCGGGGGAACTTTTATAATCGCTACCTAGCAGAACCAGTTGCTACTTCCGCCTTTTGTAATACCTCTTAAAACACCATCGAATCGGTAATCATCAATTTGGAAAACGGCGTCCCATTCGTGGCAAGCAGTGGGCAACAGGAAGCGTTTCTCTGGCTGCCAGACGTCTGTATGTGGTCTCTATATTTTATTTTCCCGCCATGCACACCAATCCTTAACATATATTTTTCGTACGACCACTTAACGCCGTCGGGTGCGGGTTACCCTGGAGGAGGTGGCGGACAACTTAACCAAGCCGGGGAAAGGCACAGTGCAATGGACGCGAAGCTGCATCAAAACAGGCCCAAAACAACTGTTGCTAAAGCAGCCGACAAAGCCGTACTACGGACGCCGCCGGCCGCGAACAGGCACTTCCGCCTGTTCGCGGCCGGCGGCGTCTGGGCAAAGAGAACGCTGGGCAAATTCGCCGCGCCAAAGCTAGTGTGCTCCATGAGTGAAACCCTCCGACCTCACTTCCTCCCTCCCGACGCCGCCGCCTCCGACGCGTTGAGAGTTTGTTGTCCCACACCACGAAACAACCGTTGGGTGGTAAAGCTAGCAAGCTTTGCTTTAAAACTATGGTATGTAAAACTACGGCTTTTGGTCTTCAGGCATTCTTGCGCCGCCAAAAACACACATACAGAACTACATTTGCAGTGGAGTAAGTTTTGATTAACCATAGTCCTTTTCAAAACAACCGCATCCATACCATTTCAAAAGGAGTGCAATTTGCTCATATTTGACGACGGAAGTTGCTTCTGTATGCCACCCACAATTTTTAACTATATTACAAGTAATTGGACTTTATTATACGCCTCATCCAGCGTGTTACCTAGTCCAGTAAAATTTAGATCGAGCATTCTACGATTCCCAGGCAAAATTGTATTTGGAAATTTGATTCAATTGCTGTTAACTTTCTTGTGAACGGGAATGGTGCTATTCCCGGACACCTTCCACAACTTCGTCTGTAGCCGCTGCCTTCCGGGCACGGTGCGGAAAAGTGCAATTTTGAGTTCCTCAGCCTATTCTAGCCGCGTGTACTCTCTCGATCGTATTCACTCGCAACTAGCTTTGGTGCGTGACTACCCCAAGCTATGCGAAATAAGGTGTACAACGTGGGTCTAGAGCATTTTGCCCACGCCAGCCATGTCCGAGAACTCTACGCTTCTGTTTACCTTTTCTGGCGGGCGCTCGGTTTGCCTTTCTCAGACCAATTCAGCGGAGAGGCTGTATTGTTGTCGGTGTGCGTGCTCACTGGCTAGCTGGGAAATGTTTCTGCGCCACAAATTAATTCTGGGACCATTTCTACGCGCTTCTAGGTCTCCCCTCACGTTGCATGAAGGATAAGACCATAACGCTTTTGGTTTTGAAAACAACAATGAAAAAAAAGATACCTTGGTATGTTTTCAATAATGCTCAAGCATCTATTGTCACTGCCTCCTGAACATAGAGCTCTGCCTAATGAGCACGCATTGCTTCGTCAATATATACCCAAACAACTGCTTCTCGTGTTGCCTCTCGCACACTGTGGCGACAACATTGATATTTTTCTTCTTTAGTCATTTTTTCCTGCGAATAAGCATATTTCCAACCACCACATGTCATTCTAGTGAAGCCCCTTTACTCCGCTTCACTGCTTGTCCTAGCCACCTCCGACCTTTCCTTTACAACTGTGACTCCCCTCTACTCATGTCACCTATGCTTTTTTTTGAAAGTTGCACAATGGGGTGACAACAGCCGTAACACCATTACCAGATCATTGCACAGAATCAACACGGCCCGAATGGGCGCAAAACCGATCAAAAGTCGCCGCCGTTTCAACCTCAAATTCCACCTCACCGAGTAACTATGAATTCCTTTAGTATCAACTTTTCTGGTTGCAACGCCGGCGTGAGCCTATAATTTTTATTCAGCTAGAAAGCTAGAAAGGGTTGCTGAGCGACACTGTCGCCAGTCAATAATGTTTTTACCACAATAAAGTTTTTAGCAACCATCCCATTGTCAATTTATTTCACTCCTAAGTGTGCGCCCATCACTGGTGGCAGCTTTACTGCCACCAGTGGGGGCGTGCACACACACACTGGTCTTCATGCCGCTACCGATGAAATACCCGTTGTGCCGATGAGAGATTAGACGTGAACGGGTCATGGCTCGATGTGTCCTGTAAACTGTACACCTATATGGAGATGTTTGGGGTGGGATTTCTGTGTTACAACGACAGTAACATGTCTACGACGGGGAGCTCAGAAAGCCACATGTTCGTCCGATAGAGTAAAGCTCTAGGTTTCGACGTTTTAACTCGCGATAGGGCTGATGAGTGTTCTTAGGTTGGAAGAAGAGCGAAATTGAAGAGGCATTGGGCTGAACGGAAGCGCGAAACGCGCGAAAATAGCGTAGAGCCGCTGACACCTTCGTGACCACCTAAAGTTCCAGCGAGTCCTGTAGCTCCGATACTCTCACGACTGATGAGTAACTTCCCGCTTCAAACGCGGACGTTTGCCAATATTACATTTTTAGCCTAAAGGGCTTTCAAGGCACCTTTTTTGATGGTGTGTTTTAATTTTAAGCACCCGCGCATAACCGATGCCCGGTTCGTGCGTGAGCGGGTTGAGAGTGGAGGGAGGGTAGGGAGTCTCAGGCGCAGCGGTTTGGTCCAGACCCTTACTTGTAACATGTCCGCCGCGCTGGCGGGAGGTTTAAACGAGGTCCGCAAATGGTCCAGTGTGACTTGTCCGATGTAGAGCTGTGCACAGGCCGGAAATTTGGGCCCGAGCCCAGCCCGGTCCCGGTGCTTATCGCAGTAGGCCCGGCCCGACCCGACGAAGAAGGCCGATGGGCCAGTCCGGCCCGACCCGAGACCTTAACCTTATGTCTCGGGCCTGGCCCGTACCGGCTGGCTGTTTCCAACCCAAATACAATAGGGCCCGCTCCTGATTGGGGCACGTTTGTAAGCGAAAGCTACCTAAGGCAGTAAAATGCATCGTAAGGGAAATGATAACAGGCAAAAACAACAGTTAACACACAAAAAACCAAATTAACATAATCATCCATAAATACATACCGCAGCTGTCCTTCGCGCAGCTCCACACGAAAGAATTGAAACCGACATAACGGTGACCGCACCACCCAGCCTATGAAAAAAATGAACCCAACACTCCCCAACAACCGACAAATTCAAGGAAATATTGGAAAATAATCAAGAAAAGTAGCCAAAACCAAAAAGGCCGAACCACTGAAAAGTAATAAAAATAGCTGGAGGTCATCTAAAGGCAGTAAAACCACCCGACATTTTGTGCAGAATTTCATATTGTGCCATTGATTAAATAAAACAAGCAATTAAAAATAAAATGGCACCTTGCGCATTTGAACCTGACTCTTGCTATTGCTATCCCGAAATGGAACCTGTATGCCTGGGGACCAGCCGATTCGTGTTTGTTTAAACAGGGTATGTACTTGCTTTGTTGTTTCGTCCGTATACGTTTCCCTTTCTCAGGAGTATATAGAGCTGTCAGACTCGGTTCCTTCTTTTTATCCAGACATGAAGTACACGCGTGCAATTATGCACATTTTATCGTTGCCGCTTCACTACGTTCTAAAGCGACTCATGTCGCTTACCGATGAAGTTTCAATCATAATAAGTGTTACTGTTAAGGCGGCTGTTGGCGCATTTAAACCATTCTACTTTCCTGTTGCACTATTCCTTTCGTATCCGTCTGCCGGCCACGACGCTCGAGGGCACAGCCCACCTCCTACCACCAGCCACACTCGCCACGATGTTTTCCCGACTAAACAAAGAGCCAAACTAAAGTTGAATTGTCACCTCAGTCTTTCACAGCTTCACTTTTGTTGGCTAAGGGAAGGAAATGCAACTCTGAATAGGGCACTGCTGCAGAAGACAGATACATACGCAGGTTTCTCTAGCAGTGTTTGCAGTTCAAAGTGTTCCAGCTTGAAAATTTGATTTCTCCTAAACTTAGTGGTGGAAACTAGTCACGCTGAATAGTCATTTGGTGTACTTCTCTAGACGGAGTGTCGCTGAGCCGCATGTGTTGCTCAGTTCTTCGAACTCATACAGTTGCAGATCTATCACACTTACTGGCTTGCCAAACGTCCACATGTGCCTCAGGGCCCAACGATAAGTCCCGTGGAATGTAAAAAGAAACCCGACCCGTGCTTTTAACATGTCAGCAACATGAATTTTCGGTGATATCATAGAAAACCTAAGTATTGCTTCACGGTGCCGGGCCAGCTCAGGCCGTTAGGACGGCCCGGCCCGTCCGAAGCATTTTCATTTTGGCCCGAGTCCGGCCTGGGGCCGGGTGAAAAGTAAGTGGGGTGGCCAGATCCCAGCGCATGGTCCGGGCCGGGCCGCGTATTCCCAAACCATATCCCGTAGGTGTCCAGGCCGACCACACCCCCTACGCAGCGGCGCAGCCAATTAGGTTAAAAAATTGCAATTTTTTAACCTCCTTGGACACAGTACCGTGACGTCAGTACACCTATGTGCGCGACTTCATGCGAGGTGGATTTTTGCTTTCCTTTTTCCCTCTCCCCTCGTTTCGGCTGCTTTGCAGGCGGCCGATGGTTTCGCTGCATGGGCGGGGCTGGCCTGCGGCGCTGGGGAAGCTGACGCACATGTGGTAGAAGTTATCCTTTTGTACCTGAGCCCCTGATCTCTCCGCGCTCTTCTTGCGCGCCTGCAAAGTGACGCTGACCTCCGATCGTGTTCCTCGATAAGCGCTTGGCTCGGTGCTCGAAGTGCGCGCGCGCGGATGGACGCTTTCACGTACATGTGGCAATTACACAAGTTCCAGAAAGCAAACACCCTCATTGAAAGCTTATTCTACCGCGCACAGAAGGGTATACAATGAGTTGGGTGCTCTTTCACTATATACACACCTCAAAAAAAGATTCGGTGCTTGAGGTAAGGATTACAAGAAAGGTAGCCAATTACCCATAACTACATTTACAAACTGTCCTACCCTTGCGAAATATGACAGCTGCATGAGCTGCTGCATTTTGGCACTTTCATAAGCACTATTACATTGAATTCCGTTAGCATTAAGTTTATTGCATTAATTCTTTATCTGGAACAGTGCCACTAAGGAAAACATTGACATTTTGTTAACAGCAATGGAAGGTGTGAATCGTTATTGCAAGGGTGATACGTTGACAAGAAAGACACCAGTTCAAACGTACACGTTTACACTCGGTCATGAATTTTCGATAATTTGCACTGCTTGTCATAACAATTTTGGGAAACAATATCTGAAATATATACCGACCAAGGTCTAAGTAATAGCAGAGTCTTTCAATGCTTTACTGGTCACGAAACTTCGGTGCTGGTTTTTTATAGGGACCGCGCGCGCCACTACAGGCACCACCGTCGCACGAAGGGCATCCAGCTGCCGCGCGTGCGGCGTATTGGCCAGGTATTGGCGTGCAAACGCCAGCTGCTTTTGGTGTCTGCGCGCTGATTAAGTGTGCTTTTTTTCGTAGTAGTTAGAGAGAGAGAGGGGAGAGAGAGAGATAGAGGAAGAACAATCTTCAATGAAAACTGGCGATGTCAGCCCAGCTAAGATGCCTGGTTTGATACGCCAGATGAATGCGATGACGATGATGATTATAATTATGAAGAGGAATACATATGATTTTAACTAATTGCAAAGTCTCATTAAGATTTGTATCTTTTAGGTATGCCAAGAAGGCTTTCGTTGCACGAGCGACACGTTTGGAAGAGTTCCAAGGACCTAATACGTCACTCAGTTCTAGTTTTGCGGACAGCGGCCGGCCCAGGGACACTGCGAGATACACTCTTTGTGTAGTAAAGCGCACATAGTCACATATTAGGTGTTGGAGGTCTTCACGCGCACCACACGGTGGGCACAGAGGCGAGGAGGACTGGTTGATTTTGTAGCAGTAGTATTGCGTGTAGGCGACGTTCAACCGCATGCGGTGCAGTACTGCTTCATCATGCTTGGATAGTCCAGGTGGCATCTTAAAACTACAATGCGGGTCGACAGAGTAGAGGCGCGCGTAATGGCGGGATGCGTCACGATGAATAGTTTAGTCATTGTGTATATAACCTGCCTTCAATGAAGGTTTATTTTTCCAAGTAAGACTTCGGCCGCGAACGGCAACGGCTTCTGCGTCCTCTGGCACAAACGCTGCGCCGTTGTGTTTGCGGATTTTTTAATCTCTATTGCTTATTTTCTCAAAGCAAAAGTTTAAATACAACACATATGGTAGCTCCGTAGTAACGGACTGCTGTGTGCCTATCGATAATACAATAAAAACACGAAAGAAACCAAGTGCGCGCCGTTGAGACTACGGTATTAATGAATCTGTTGATTGCTCTGGAATGCACAGAACGCTAATAGAGATAGCCCAATAGTATTGTCGTTTCGATGAATTCGTACATGCTTGAGAACATCTAAAAATGCTGCAGAAACGCGAAGAGATATATGTTGCACCGTGTGCCTTTCCATTTCCGCGCTTTGCAGTCATTGCAAAAAGAGTCAGCGAAAAAAGAACAATAGAACTGATTTTATCACACGCAACAAAAAATTCAATATTACGAAGTGAGACAAAAGGGCGCGGTCCAGCGTACAAAAATATATTTTCTTGTTTGGACGCCTGGTCATGCCTCCCTCCCCGGTAATGAGGCGGCTCACACTGCTGCCCGCGACATATTACTCCGGGCATTCCCAAGGGAGGCCGACCACACACCTACAATCGCCTCGGCCAGCCACTCAGTCCCAATAACATACACGGACGGGAGCGCCTCCTTTACCCTCCTCCTCACCCATCACTCAATACACAAGACTCTCGAATCTGGCGCCGAATCCAAACAGACTTACTACAACATGGCAATTTTACATCATATTTCACCAACTGTTTTTCCTAAAACTGCACAACATGCAATACACCAAACACCACCTACCACCTCGTATGGGAGTGCGTCAAACATCCCAACCCAATTCCATCACCTACATTGGAGCTGTGGGAGCACAGGCTGACCAGCTTCCAGCTCGAGGATCAGGAGTACCTGATCTCCCGGGCGAGGACTGCTGCGGGTCCTGCAGGCGGCTTGGACTGAGGCCACCACCCACACTCCTTACCCTCTCCCCTTTCCCTTAGAAAATAAATAATATTCCTCCTCCTCCTTGCGCTGCGATGTGCACCACACGAAGGGAACAGAATATTGGCACGTAGCCAAGAACGACGCAGAGCTTTTCTGAACGAAGTTTATTAAAGCGACCTCCTGCTCTACAAAAGACTAGAATGAAACACAAACGTCCAAGATGCAGTCCGCCGTGTGACGTGCACAGATGAACGTCGATAAAGTGAGTTACACGGCATTTGTTATGCATGCATCACTCTCGGAACGTTATTAATTTGAGATCCCTGGAAATAGGATCGAGAACAATGTCGAAGAAACAAAAAATTAGGTTAGCGACAAGGTGACACCCTTTCCATATCAAACAACATTGCCCGACGGGACGTACGACAAAAAGAGCCAATGGGCGCTCCAGTTGAAACGCCAGATAAGAAAACCGGAAGCTGCCACGCGTAGTTACAAAACAATAAAAACGAACCGTAAGGGATAATTCGCGGAAATATTAAAAGTAACAGCTCAAGGACGTTCCAAAGCTTTTAAAACGATAGTGTTTCTTGGGCTACTTAAACCCAGAAATTTTGGTCTGTCTGTATGTCTGTGTGTCTGTATGTCTGTCCGTCTGTCGGTCTGTGACTCGATTCAGCCACCCGGCCAAAGCAAAACAATGCCTGCGCAATAGTCTTATATAGTCACAGCTAAATGTACCCGTCTATGTCCGGTGTAATGTTCCTACTTGTCAACATTGTTGAAGAAGAACAAGACATTACGCAAATATGAGACAACAAATCAATACACAAGTGATATTAGCAGTGTTTCTTTATAAAAAATTAAACATGCTTGACTTTGGCAAAATAAATTCTTCATCAACTTCAGAAAAAAAATTCACTTCACCGTCGCCTGCTGTCGCCAGCGCCACTATAGTTTCTTGCGGAATTTTAAGCAATCAACTGGCAACAGTCACGAAAGGTTCCACTGGACAGGTTCCACGTTCTGCTTGCAACGCACGTGGAGTAGGGGAACGCGGTTCTATAAACGTTTAAGTAGGGCGCCTCGATTAACGCGCGTCTTCGCCGTACCGCAGTGTTCGCATCGAGACGCCCGGTTTGTAGCAGTGGAATGCGGAAAATTTAAAATGATTTAAGCAAACCTTTGGCGTCTTTACCTTGGGAGGAGCGCGACGCAAGAGGAACAACATGAGAGGTGAGCGGGAACGCGAAGGGAGGTATTTACTTCGCAAAAGCCGATAAAGACTATCGTCTTTTGACGGAATTTGCAACGAAAGGAGCAAAATACGCGGCCAATTTTTTTAATACAAGTTTAATACAAGGTAATACAAGTTTGCAAACAGGTAATGAAGCACCGCTACTACGTGACTGACCTGACAAAAATCCGGCTTTAAGTTAGCCTTGTACAACTCTAGGTCCAGGATGGTCTCAAAAGGGTGCATTCCTTTTTTTATTCTCACACACAGTGCATTCCCACACACTGTCACACACCTATAATCGAAGCTGAAATCTCGCGTTTCTTGACTTGGAATGGCGCGTCTTCATTTCTCACGCAGCTCCCCTTAGCTCGGCGAACAGAAAAAGGAAAAAGTTTCTGTTAAATTGCTCTACAAGGAATGAAATCCCGGGACGCAACACGTGTTCGGCATCGTCGTTACACTACTTAAGTCGCATCGCAACAGCGCGAGATGCACGTTACATTTTTTTCCCACACAAAACCAACACAACTCGCCGCGTCTCCGCCGTTCGAGCCAGCGCAACGCCGCCCAATGAGTGAACTCAGTGAGATGGTGGCGCCACCGCGCGGCGGCCAAACGTAGGATATGAAGCTCTCCCATTGAGTTACGGATCAGTTTCATGACCAGTAAGCATAGAAAGACTCTGGTAATAGTTGGATTGTACAGCTACTGAAGTACTCGAGGAGTTTGATATATGTCTTCTGTACAGGGCTAATGACCACAGTCTCTTCACTGAAGCCACCAGGGCGCAGTTTGATATCAGTAATCATGCGTGCTACCACTCACACTGTTGACAATGTCGATTAGTTATTTTTAAAAATTTGTGCTTCATGCACACACAGATTTTGCTGCATAAGATACGTTCTTTATAAATAGACAGCTCCAGCAGGATCGAAATGGCGCTGATTCCCCCCCTTGTAATCGGGAAGGGACACCAAATCGTTACCACTTAATTTCGCTCTGTCCATTATTCGACCGTAATCGCCACCAGCTTTTAACTCTAGGTCCCACCCCTGCGACTGAACAGGAACAGGTTAGTGGGGTCCCTGACGATCCCACCACACTAGAAGCAATTACCGAGTACGCCCTCGAAAACGGACTCTACAAATTGGTGTAGCAGCCTGGCCGACTTCCCCGTTCGGTCTACAATGTGACCTGTCTGCAGCGTGCGCTGTTTTCAGTGTGAATGTCTACAGTGTGAACTGTACATTTAAGTGTGAACTGTGCGTTTTGCTGCCACTGACTGACTTTAAGGTGTTCATTTTGCGATTAGGACCCAAAGACTGTAACTGTGTTCATTGTGCCGGTTGTGACCTTCCCCTTTTCTCCTCATCCTTGCTCCCCCAGGGCCCCATGGCCTCTCATTTAATAAAGTGTTACACTCACTCAGATACCTATATTTTTTTCGCTTTGACTAATGAGTAGTTGCGCGTGAGCTTGAAGTCACGGTAGTCGCAGCAGTGATAAAACGAAGTAAAAAAAAGTTATCTCCTTGGCACACTATTTTTGCGATAGTGATCTGGGAGTCCAAATAGCGGCAAAAAATTGTCGCTTTTCGAGATCCACTGATGGGTATAGATGAGCAGTTTGTGTCTGTTTCCTGCGACGGATTTTAAGCTAACACATAGTATATAGATTTCTGTAGTGTCTTGCCTTTTACTTCGCGAGCATTGTGTCACAGCTCGCGCCTCAACTGTAAGACACACACGCAAAAAAGTATACAAATGCATAAACAAGAAATAACAGGAATAAAAATATAAAAAGTACAACACAGGTTGCAAACCCCGCCTCGCGTACTACAACGTTTCGTATTGAAAAACATACCTTTCGTCCCGTTTCTGGACCTTTTGGACAATCCAGGTTGTGTTGGTGCACCCGCTCTACGTGTCAAGGCGTTGATTGCTATTTCGTCAGACAGGTTCGCCCGGAACACAGGCTCATGATTTGTTGGCGCGACGTCATCTCTGACGACCTCGAGCGGCTGCTCGTGCTTATCCATGAAGCAGAAGTCCTAAGCTTCGCGACCATCGCGTGAATGCTTGGGGGACGCGCGTGGCGCACACAATTATGAGAACGGACCTTGTGATGGTCAGTTATGCGCGAGTGCGAGGCACAGACGAATATGGCGAATAACACGCTCGCTGATGTTTGCAGCAGACGAGCGACCGACGTACGCGTGCGCTTTCAACCGAATGAGAGCAAACGTTCTGCGCTTTGGTAGGGAGTCCAAAGGACCACCCAAGACAAAAAAAAACACTTTTGCCTTCACTTTATTGGGAGTGCTTGCTTTGCGGAACGTAAACAATAACTACATATGTACGTGCAAAAGCATCCATCCACGCGCGCACTTTGAGCTACGCGCCGAGCGCTAGGTTAACTAGGAACAGCATGTGAGACGAGCGACTGACGGAGCACAAGAGAGCGCGGAGAGCGAGCTTCAAATTCCCAGCGCGTACGTCAGGCTTGTGCTAGGAGCGAAACCATCGGCCGCCGCGAAGCAGCGCGATCCGAAAAGATCAAAACAAATTTTTTCTTCATGTTTATCAGAGTGTTTGCTTTCTGGAACTTGTATAATTGCCACATGTACGTGAAAGCGTCCATCCGCGCTCGCGCACTTCGAGCACCGAGCCGAGCGCTTATCTAGGAACACGATCGGAGGTCAGCGTCAACTTGCAGGCGCGCAAGAATGTTGCGGATAGATC
Organism: Haemaphysalis longicornis; assembly: GCF_048455015.1. Taxonomy (NCBI): domain Eukaryota; kingdom Metazoa; phylum Arthropoda; class Arachnida; order Ixodida; family Ixodidae; genus Haemaphysalis; species Haemaphysalis longicornis. The sequence continues at coordinate 35,155,280 of NW_027526204.1, forward strand.
AGGGACTCAGGTAGAAAAGGTTAACTTCTACCACATGTGCGTCAGCTTCCTCAGCGCCACAGGCCAGCCCCGCCCACGGAGCGAAACCATCAGGCGCCCGCAAAGCAGCTAAAACAAGGGGAGGGGGAAAAATCCACCTCGCATGAAGTCGCGCACATACAGGTAGTGGCGTCACGGTGCTGCGTCCAAGGAGGTTAAAAAAGTGTCATTTTTAACCTCATTGGCTGCGCCGCTGCTTAGGTGGTGTGGTCGGCCTGAGCCCCTACTGGATATGTGTTGGGAATACGCGGCTGGGCCAGGGCTTTTGGGTAAGCCCGAGCCCGTGCACACCTCTAGTCCGGTGTCCTCAGTGATCGAGTTGATTGGGTTTGTGCGTTACACAAACAGTGACATATTTATGGAAGTTGAGGGAAGCAGACAGCTCTTTTTTCGTCAGCTTGAACAAAGGCCGCTGTGCCGACTTTCCCCGCATTCGGGAACGTGGGAGGGTCGCGGTACCCTCCGCCCGACTGACGACTCGCGGCGTGCTGGTTTTTACTGTGACTGACCGCGAGCTGCTGTGCTGGTCGGTGTTTGTAGGCCGTCCCAACACAGTTTTTCCCACCGAGCCGGGCGGGGCACCATACTTAGCGGCCTACTAAGACTGAGGTCGGGGTGGCGCCATATACTTGTTACACCCCTTAGCACGAAGTTTGCAACCCACAAACACAAATAAAACTGTACCTGTTACCCCGGCGAGTAACGGTGTGGTTGCCGCTGCAGTCTCGTGCTCTGCCTGCGCACAGGTGTCTATGCAGGTTTGGCAGCGTCAGCTGCTGCCTGTGCCAGCCTCGCGCTCTCTGAAGTGCTGCAATTGCCGGCCTTGCAGGTGCTGCAGAACTTGTGAGTGGCGCCAGAGTGGCATGCGTGGCACCGGCCCGTGGTGTTTGCTGGCATCGGCCGGTGTAGCTCTTGGCTTCCCGGCAGGCTGGCTTCCCGAAGGGTGGCTCAGCTTGCCAGACGAGGCCTTGCATGGTCAGCGTGCCGGTGCCACATGGTCCCGTCTGACAGGCGGTCGAGCGGTGATGACGCACTGGCAGGAGCTAGCACCTGCCCGACAGAGCAGGGTGTTCTTGGCCGGAAGTTTGTGGCAAAAACCAGAGGTCTACACCCCGGGAAAGGCCCAGGACGACAACCTAAATCAGCGGCCAGCTTCTCCTTGTGATATTTCAGGGGCGCTGTGGACCGCAGTTCTGCATGCAACAAGTCAAAAGCTGTCTTCACCATGCGGCCCAACAGGAGCTTGCAGGGGCACGACCAGTGCCGTAGTGGTGTGTGGTGCGGTACTGGAGCAGGACCTGGGCAACCTGCGTCCAGAAATCCCTAGCCTTGCTCTTCGTTAGCTTGTCCTTAACTTTAGCTTGGCCATGGCAGCAACGTTCGATGCAGGTGGTACGGCCGAAATGTCACCGGGCGGATTAGATTCGTCAGCTAAGCCAGGTACTCCTCGCTGGCGAAACTGGGACGGTTGTCCGACATGATAACGTGCGGCCACCCCTGTACTCCGAATACTTGCCACAGCGCCACAATGGTTGCACGTGTCGATGGAGTGGTAACTGCCAGTACCTGCACCTTCATTGGGAAGGCTTCCTCCACCCCACCACCAGGAAGTACTGGCCTTTGAAGGGGCCTCGAAATTCATGTGCAGACGGGACAAGGGTGTCTCCGAGAAGGGCCAGAGGTAATCTCCACATGACGTGAAGCCTCCTAGTTCTCCTGGCAGATTTCGCTTCTCTGCATCATGTGAGCAATGTCCTGGTATAGGCCAGGCCACCAAACGTAGGATCGGGCCACTATCGTTGTCTTCTCCAGACCTGAATGACCCCTGTGCAGCAACTGCACGACCCTGGACCGCAGGCTCTGTGGAATCACTACCTGTGAACCCCAAAGCAGGTAGTCATGATGGAGGCTCAGCTCAGCGGCTTTTGGCTCTAGGTCCGCATCGCCAACTTCTCCTCTCGGGACACTGCCTTGACCATCTGTTACATGACTGCATCAGGGTTGGTCGCTCGCATAACCGCTGATCTCGACAGCACATCGGACATGCGCGCTCCAGCATGACACTTCGGCAGGCTCAGGAACTGCAGGAGGCTCCTCCGGCAGGGCAGTCGCATCAGCGCACCAACAGGTGCCAGGTCCATTCCCGGCGGTAGACGACCTTGTAGTTGCATGCCACGAGCTTTAAGGCCCGGCGCACCACTCGAGGCTATACCTGCACTGGAACTGCCTTGTCAGGCCCCAGAAGCCCCAGCAGTGGCTTGTGGTTCATAATTGCCTGTAGCTTCTAGCCCCACAGGTACTGGTGAAGGCGCTCGCCCAGAACATGAGAGGCAGGCCTTCCTTGTCGAACTGGCTCTATCGCTGTCGTGCAGCCTGAATCCGAGGGGACGCAAAGGACACCGGGCGCTCCTGGCCATTATCCCGCTGTGCAGGAGAGTTTCCACGCCATACGGTGCCGAATCGATGGATAAAACGACGGGGTTCTCCCGATCATAGAGTACCAGCAGCGGAGTCTTTGTGATGAGCTCCTTTCTGCGCTTGAAGGCCACGTCCTTTTCCTTCTTCCAGGCTGTCCATGTTGAAAAAGAAGGTGGAGCGTCTGTAGATGCGACGACAGTTTCGGACTGGCGCCTTGAGCACAGCTTTAGTTTTGCGGCGGGCCGGGGCAAGGCCTGCCTGGGAAATGACTTGTCCCATGTACTCGACACTAGAAGCCAAGAACACAATTTTTCCATCTTGAGCTTCATCCCAGCGTCCCCCACTCGTGCCAAGTCGTTCTGTAGGGTGCGCAGGTCATCCCCATCGTCTGTGCGAGTCACCACGACGTCGTACAAGCACATAGCCACGTGCCTCAAGTCTTAGAACAGGTTGCCCATCTCCCTCTAGAAAATAGCCATTGCTGACGCCACGCGGAACGGAAAGCACGTTTACTGGAAGAGGGTAAATGTTTTCAATACGAAAACATACTTCCGGGAGAAAACTGGAGCAGCAGCTGCTGCATCTCTGACTTCTGTTCCCCGGACAACGCTCACCTGAGATCTTCAATTCGGGGCTGCGGGTACTTTCCCACCGTAGCGATGGGGTTGATGGTGATGTTGAAGTACCCGCAGATCCCGTCACTGGCATCTTGGTTGAGCACTGACAAATTTGTTGTAGCCTGCTCCGATGACTTGACAGGTACCAGAAAGTGCTCTAGCTGCAACAATTGCAGCTCCTGGGTCACCCCATTCTTCAGGGCGAATAGCAGTGGGTGAGGATTGAAAAACCGAGGCCAGGCTCCATCTGCGACATGGATGCTAACTGCCGTGCCGGTGAATGGACCCACCCCGGTATAAAACAGGACCCTGAAATTGGTGCACAAGGCCCTGGCCGTCTTTCATCACATGTAATGCGTCCTGGCACTCAGGCAATCGAACGCCCTAACGCCTGTATCCAGATTCGACCCAGGAGCGTTGGGGACGACCCCTTGGTTAAATGGTCAGGGCTGCCTTCCTGTCGACAAGAGGAACGCTGGCCTTGGCCTCACCCTAGAAGTAGGCGAGATGTCCGGAGTAGCTGCGGAGCAACACGCTTGAAGCCTCGACGGACACTTGAGGGAAGGTGCGCTTGAACAGTTTTTCGGCCAAGTCTGCCACGCAGGGCCCTGTGTCCAGCTCTACGAAAAAGGGGTGACCCGAGACTTCGAGGGCCCGCATATATGGTGGCAAGTCAAATCATATTCAAATCAGTTTATTCACACACAAATTGCTACGGACCGTAAACAAAACCACATAAGGCCTTGAAATAGTCGACGGCCCGCATTCAGAGCAGATGCAACCAGAACAGACCATCAATATTTAAAATTTATAAGCATGTAACACATGGTTTATTATGAGTAATGCACATCATGAAATTCACATACATAAATTATATGATACATTGACAGTCCTGTATACATGGTACATTGTTCAAATGAAATGGTAACTGATAAAGCAGCATTTGTTTACTGTAATTTGTTCGGTTCTTCGGTATTTGGCAGCGGTCGAATCGGCGCGTTTGCGTGGGTACATTTTAAGCTGGAGTTTGGAATTACTGCATAGCGCATCGTTACTTCTTTTTACATTGGTGTGCTAGTGTTTGAGCAGCAAGGAATTATACAAATAGGTCACTGGTAATAATTTCATTTTTCTTTAAAAAGGAATCTGTATGACTATCGTAGCTGTGTTCATGTTGATGCGAACTGCTTTTTTTGTACTTTTGAAAGTTCAGTAATGTTCGCCTGAGTTGTGGTGCCCCATACCGAGTGCAAATACTGCAAAGTCTACAAAAACATAACCCGATATAATGTAAGATTCAAACTCGTGGGCAGAAAAGAAAATAAGTTTAGAAAGACCACTAGTAATGTGGCCAAGTTTTGATAACCCTAGGTCAACATGAGCATTCCATGACGTGTTGCTCAAAGTCTACATCGAGGCATTTCACAGTCCGTAGAATTTATATATTAGAATTACCTAGTTTTAGTATGTTCTGTCAGTGAACTGTGCGGTTTCTTGTTCTAAACAGGACTGCTTTAGTTTTAACTGCATCAATTCACAGTGAATTTACTCTGCTCCAGCGTGACACTTTATCATGCAGTTCATTGTAAATGCGAACCACATCATTTTGGTTTTCAGCGCTAAGAATCATGGCTGTGTCATCGGCATACATTATAATATCAGCAGCGCCATCAATATTGGCTAACTCATTATTACATATGCAAAATAACAGGAGTCTTATGATGTTTCATTGTGGTACTCCTGGAGAAACGCGTTTCAAACAGAAACTATGATTATTAATTATAATTTTCTGCTGGCGATTGCTAAGGTAGGAGGTATGTAACTGGAGAAAGGTACCATGAAAGCCATAGTGGCTGAGCTTTTAAGCAACGTAACATGATTATTGCAGTCAAATGCCTTTGAGTAATCGATGAATACTCCTAATGGGTACAACTGTCGCTCAAAAAAGTTAAGGATTGCTTCTTTTTGGGCTGAAAGGGCACTATTAGTTGAAAGACCCTTAGCAAATTCAGACTGTACAGTGGTTAATATTTTGTGCCTATTATAGTAGGAAATCATGCGAGTGCGTATAAGCTACTGTAGGCCTTTTGAAAATATAGGATGTAGCGCAATTGTCCTATAATTTGTGAATTCGTTTTTATCGCCTCCCTTGTGCAAAACGATTGCCTTAGTCATTAGAAGTTGTTTATGAAATGTACCGGCAGTAAAATGAAGATTAAAGACATGCTCTAAGACCAGTGAAATAAGGTGTAGAACACACCTAATCGGCCGGATTTTCAAGCCATCTACGTCAAGGCAACCACTTTTTTTCAGAGAAAGAAAAGCGCTCACAATTTCATTCTAAATGATGGGGGCCCAGAAGGCTGAATCACGGGTGCTTCCCCTTATGAAGTTTGCATCAGCTGGGTTGTGAACGCTTTTGCATACTGATATGAAGTAATCATTAAAGGCATTTGCTAGCTCTTTATTTGTTAAGGTCTCACTTCTCTGAATAGCCTCGTGTGTCATGTCATAGCGATTCGCATTACGGCTCAAAACAGAATTAATGTTCTTCCAAGCAATATATGGTGTTTTAATTACTAAAGCACTGAATAAATTGGGTATTGTCTTTTTTCGTGGGGCAGGAGGCTGTTAAGGTCGTTGCTTTGGGCCGTGAACTGTTTCAGGGATCAGTGGTTAGACGGCAAAAAGTTCTCATAAAGATTTCTTTGTTATTTTTAGTAGTTATTACATCAATGTGTCGTTGTCTGATATTGAAACGTCATCTGCATTACTGTTTCGGCGCAATCGGAATTTTTCCCACTCGAGCAGTGTGGCCTGACGGCGAATAAATTTGATTTGAGTCGTGTGTTTAGTTACTGTAACGGTATTAAAGTGAACACTGCCGATGGTGTGAAGTGAAATGTTCCCCTTTTTTCATTTAAAAGTTAACAAACGTATTGCTTGGGCACTTGTCGCCTCCAAAGTATCCTTGGGACCATTTTCTAAACAGCTGTCAAACTGGTCTCGTGACGTAGATAGTAGAAATACGCCATTTGGACGCGGTTACATACACGATAGTTCTTTCTTTACCTGAAAGGTTTTTTTAGAATAATCATGAAAGTAATGATTTGTAGCCCCACAAGGGGCGAACTTGTGCTCATCGGCACAACTCAACGCGTTCAAAATCTGACAGGGTCAGGGTTCTTTTAAAATTATTGCCAGCCTAAAGATGTATCACTATGTTTTTGTTTGTATAAAGACTGCCAGCGTCCGCAAAATCGCCTGAACGTGGGTTCACTTCGGTTTCCTTTCCTTCTGCGGGCAGAGGTCAAAGAGCTCGTCTGCACCGTGGGGGCGGCGGCATCCTTGTCCAAAATGTACCCTCCAGATGGTCTCTGCCACCATCTATACTACACGCATATCTTCATTGCTGGCCCAGAGCTACGGTCCACCGAGTCGATAAATAGTTACCGCACGTTCAAGAACGTCGTCAAAAAGTACCAAACGACCCGCGGCGGGCTGGCCTTCGACCACCGGTGAGTGACTTCATTTCCTAGGTAAAACCGCATCGGGTAAGCAAAATCGTCATTTAGAAGAAATAATACACAAGGTTCAGCTTGCGGAGGGATCGGTGACATTCGGCTAGGTTAGCCACCTTTTTAAATTTTCCTTGTAACGACAGACTACAGGAAACCACAAATAACTACTCCAGATTGTTCGCAGGAGCCAGCCACTTCACCTAGAAAAAAACAGGTTGGAGAAACAACAAAGCTGCCGAAACCTACCAGCAAATATTTGCCGCCTCAGAATACCATCATCATCATCATGCGTATTAATTCTGCTGTAGGCGTAGTTCTTTTCTACGACCTACCCTTGGCTCATACTCAGAATTATGGAGATGTTTGGTAAACCAGGAGTAATCGTCTTTTAGTTCTGAACCGTTTGCTGATATAGGCAAGGTCGGAGGAAGGAATGCAGTTCTCGAAGCACAACCTCCATGGTAACTACGTTCTGCTAAAGCTACAGCGCGCGCCATTTCTGCAACCTCTGTCCCCATGCCGTTGTTAGAGCAATCTGACACTCCCTATCACCAACCACCGATCACCTAACTCTGGTTACGTATATTTTTACATCATTTTTGTCGTCCTATCCAACGGAAGACATGCTGTTCCTCATGATACGTGTAACTGTCGTTAGTCAGTCAGTTCTGAGAATTTTAGTTTTATCCTAAAAAGTGTATAAGCGTGTTCAGATGACGTATGAATTATCTGGAGAATTTAAAAGCGTGCAGTGGTGACGGAAAACCTGCACAGAATGCGCTGGCACAAAAATGTGCGGTATAGTTACGGGGAAGACCTATGTGTCAAGTTCCCTATTCGCAAGCAATGCAACCACGGCAAATAAAAATATATAAACAACATATTTCCGTTAGATGCTATTTCGCACTGTGCCTCCTAGGTACTATAACAGGTGCCCTACCGCTGCATGATTGGCATAATCTAAAACTTTAACAAACACCTTACTACCGGTGGCATGCCGTCAAACAACCAACTGTTGAATAACATCGAACTTTATGTGCTGTAGACTGAAGATAACATGGTGACCGCCTTACCGACGTCCTTCACATTCTGACCATTAGAAATGCAAGGATGAATCCACTAACACTGTATTTTAATGAACATCATCATGACAAGCACACGGGTTAGCTTTGAAATTCTGAATTTATGAGGGCAGGCTGTTTTTACGTTTATAAGGGAAGCAGAGGGTTGTGGATAGCAAGCTACGAGCTAATATTTCTTAACACTTCCAGCCAAGCATTACCATTGGCAGTGAGTAACAGTGGGCAGTCACGTAAGTTGGCTCAGACCCATCAAGCTTGCCCTAAAGCTAGGGGTACCGTAAGTGCCCCTAGCCGTGTTCATTTGCTAAAGCCAACGGACACATGAGAAGCACCAGATTAGCGCTTTCCCTGTCGTGTTTTCTGAGTTTTTGTTCGATGGCTTGAACCAGTATCCAAGGTCACACAAACAAGATCATGATCATGATAGACGAACCAAACCTATTTTGATAAGGGCAGCTGTGCTTTCCAGGCCATTGAGACCTGAATGATTCTATTTTACGTTCTGCTCCCTGGTGAGAACGGTTCGTTCTATTTTTTTATTTCACCGTGTTGGCGATGCTAGAGGAGCGAGTCTAAAATATTGTCATAATAATTGCTACTATCCTCCTCAAACCCTTTGTACCCACTGCAGGACGAACGGGTCTTCCAAAAACTTAAGCCACTAGTGCCCGTTTGGAAATTTTTGAAGCCCATTCAATGGCCCGAAGCTTGCAATCTAACGCTTCGCAGAGTGTTGGGTCCTCTCGCAGTTTGTTTACACTCTTTCGAAACCATTTTGATACATGGGTGGGCCCTTGCCATTTATTTTATACATCGTCCTCCTATCCCCATTTTTTTCGTCCAATGTTAAAAAGAATACACTGTACCCAATTTTGGTTCCTAGCCCATGCTACTGTCTAGTTCGAGATTATTACGGCCAGCACCCTTTCTCGTACCTATGGCTGTGTGTCTGTAGTGCTGGGAGGTGAAGACGTCCGCAAAAAGCAGAGCCCTTGCATATGAGTGGGAGGAGCTCATAGAAGGGAACAGCTTACCAGACAGGAAACAGTCAAGTCGGCCATTATGGCTGCTGGTGCTTGGGGCGCGTACGCGTACCAGTTAGTTATCCGGCGGTGAATGACGGCGGAGCTTTTGCACTGAAGAATTTCGTGGTTCCTGGTATGGTTACAGTTAATGTGCCGTGCCCACTGTTCAAATATTACAGATTACAAAGACCTGGAAATAAGCAGCTACCGTTGCTGTAATATATTATTATAAAATATGTTAGTCGCATTTCGAAATAAACAATTACTCACGTCGCAAGACTCACGCTACGGTTTCGTCAAGAAAATGATGCCGCCACGATAATACAAGCACTCTACCATTGGATGACTCAGTACGAAATGCGATCTTCTCGTGATGTGAGGGACTTCGACCATCAAATAGGACGGCTACCACTGAGCATTTATTTATATTTTATACGGCCGCAAACAGAGACACACAAGAAATGTAGGACGTGCTAAATAGTCGCGTGATCCCACGCTTTATACAACTTTACTTATTCTTAGCAGACACCTTTGCAGAAAACAGTGAAACACATGGCTTGGACGTTCTGCTTACGGTAACTTCTTTCCCTACTACTCACTTAGACACGACAGCAAGAATTGGCATCAAGCCCCTCTTCAAATTACGTAGCCATGTCCACAACGGAGGCTTCGCCATATTGATGACATTGTTTTCCAGCTAATCATGGAGCACACAAACTGTGGTCATTGACCGGCCAACCTAAAGCGGTACACCTGAACTCTGCCATCCCCAACAAATTGGCCAGCGTTAACTATAAGGTGAACTGTGTGAATCCGGCCACTGTCCTGTCCGAACGTTTATGCCAGCGAAAATCTACGTTCCTGAGATTGTCGCAGTTCATCGTATACACGATTTTTCCTCGGCGAAGGTTGAACTGGAATTACCTGACTGACCACCACCACCAAGAAACTGCACTTGCTCCGTCAACGTTTATCAAAAGGCAGGCGGGGGGTTTTTACCCCCCGAGCATCCTATTGTTGCTTGGAAGCCGGGGCTCAGAAGATAATGCACCAAATCCAGCCAACATCCCCTCCACACGTTTTCGGCAGACCGCGTTCATAAGTTCGTGCGGTGTGACCTGTTGGCAGCAATCGCGACTCCCCCCGTAGCGGTTTCCTCAAAAGGTATCTAGAAAATCCTTCCTCTTCTAAGGAACGGCGCTTGCTCCCACAACGTGGATCAAATGACGTGCTGAAAGTTTCCAGGTGTTGAGAATAAAGTTTCGCCGTTGTATGCTACTCTTCGAAAGATGATCGGTGCGTACCCTTATGCCAAGCGGTAGCTTCGCCTGTGAGTGCGTGCCATTCAAATCTAAGCGCTTTCGGACCGTCTGCGAGAGATTGCAAAGTCAGACGATAACCGAGACATCCCTCTCATGCAAGCTTGCGGTTGAACCATGTTTGATGTTAGACGAAGTGGTGCATATTAGTTATACGAAAAGTTAGAGGATGCTAGTGATGATTGAGCTAAAATGTTTGTTCTATTGTAGGGTGTAGGGAATCAAAACGTTTACCTCTCCCTTAGATCCAAAGAGATCTAGTTACGTTGCGACAAATTGGGTGAAATGAACTATTTGCAGTGAAGAAGCGACCCATTTACAAAAAGATGCAAACTATTTACAATTCGGCAATCACAGGTCGAGCACTGCCCGCTCCAAGTGTCTTCGTCTGTATGGGATGACCATGGCGCTACGCTGCACTATCAATTTTCTCTTGTCGTTACAATATGATTCAACCTACGTGGAGACTGGAAAGAACAAAAAACTTAAACCACAGAGTTTTTGCTCGAAAGAAGAGAAACTGAGCCATTGCCAATACATAAAGCCACACAAATAACATAATTCTGTAGTAGCCTTGCAGATGTCATTGCAAATGCTTGACAAATGTTTTACCACAGTCGGGGCAATTAAAATATTAGAGTTTATGATGAAATAAAATAACAGTAATGGGAAAAATACTGAAGCTGCCTCTGTTCGTAGGCACTAAAAAGAGCCCGAGTGCTTTTTTTGCCGATATGCGGAACACGTGTGCTTGTTTCTAGCAGAGTTTCTATGTTTTCGCTGCATCCAGAACACGTATCATCTGAGTCATTTAGGCTTCGCATACACAAAAATTGCGATCACCCAACACTGTCAAATTACTGTCCTGAATCTAATATGGGACGTTTCAGTAAGCTATTAACACACCTTGTCGCATTATTTATTTGTCGGGATTCGACAGATCACGATATCTCATTTACACATCATCACGACTTCAAAAAGAGATGTCGACTTCGAATCAGAATTATATCACTTGCTTGTAAAATCTTAGAAGTGCTCGACTCGTCTCGACAAGTTGACATGATCATTTTTTCTCATCGCTTTCGATAAGTTTCTTTTTGATTTTCGCAAAGCGCTCGATAATGGTCTCCACAAAAAATGACCCTTAACATCGAGTAGATTGGCCCTAGTGAAATTGGATACCATAATGAAATACAGCGCGAAAAGGGACAGGACAAAAGAAGAATTAACGACGACACGGCGCTGACTCGCAACTGAATTTATTAGAAAAAACACTCATATATATACTCAATCCTCGTGGCTTCCTATCATGTTTCTCGCGATTGCAGCAAAACAACAACGTTGTCAAATAATGCCTGCCAAATAGCACACACTACGCACTGCACCAGACATTAAAACAATAAATCAATCCATCACGTTGGCAAACGCGATAACACCACTGACACAAATCACGTGTCGAGGACTACCCTATTGTGCACTGCGACCATTCAAGAACACATATTCACTCTCGGCTAGCGACATTGACGGAATGCTGACGCACTTTTCTCCCTTCTTTCTAATGTGATACGCTTCTATAATTTCCCGCACACGTTGGTCCTTATGTTTAGCAATTACAACAGTGTCTTCAAACACAGGAGCACACCCACACTTGGCACAATGCTGAGCAGCTTGAGATTGCTTGTCACCTTGCAACGTGCGTTTGTGCTCCAAGAGCCTCAGGTTAAGGCAGCGCCCCGTTTGCCCGATATACACTTTCTGGTAGCACGAAAACGGGATCATGTACACTACTGCCACGCTACAAGGAACGCATGGCGACACGTGTTTGACTTCGCAACGTGTATGCTTGGCGGCTCCTGATATCTTCTTATCAACTGTGTTGCACAATCTACTTAATTTGTTTGGGGCAGAGAACAACACGTTTACTCCGTACCTTCCAGCTACATTTTTTAATCCATGTGATAATCTGTGTACGTACGGCATGACAGAGAATTTTTTCTTTCTGGATTCAAGCTCACGATTTTCTCGAGTCAGAGATCCGCATTTCACCCATTTTTGAACTTTTTCTACCGCGAGACGCAAAACTTGCCTATCGTAACCAGCCTTACCCAACCTTTCCATTTGCGCACTAAAACTGTTAAGATACTTATGCGCACAAGACTTTGCAAATACGTTGCGCAGATAAGAGACAGCTATGCCAGCCTTCACAATTTTAGAATGCCCGGAGTTAAAGTTCAGTACCGGCTTTTGTGACCTAGGGCTATATTCCCAGCATACATGACTAGCCTGAAGATCCAGCTTAAGATCCAGGAACTGGATTTGGTTGTGTTTTGGAAGTTCAAACGTGAACTTGAGCCCATGGCCACACTCCTTGAAAACTTTCAAGACATCAGGTACCCTACTAACAATGTGACAAGGTTCTGTGACACTAAGGAAATCATCGACGTACCTAAACACCTTAGTGCACATGCCGTGTAGGTTACGTTCAAGATCCCTGTCAACTTTGGATAGAAAAATGTCACTCAGGACTGGTGCTACCTTGGAACCGATGCAGATCCCGCTTTTCTGCGTGTACAATTCATTGCGCCACTCGACAAAAGTGGAATTAAGGTAAAAGGTCAGAATCTCTAGAAAACTGCTTACTGGCACACCGCTTGCATTGACAAACTTAAACTCATCATTTTCTTCTGTGATGCAAGCTTTTACAGTTGCCAGGAGCTCGTTGTGTGGTATGGCATAGTACAAATCCTGCACATCCACACTAAATACTCTGCAAGTGCCAGGATTTTCTTTTCGTAAAAACTCCACTACTTCTTCGGAGCTTGACACCTTGTACGGATCTTCCAAGCATAAGGAATTTAAGTGCCTCTGCAGGTACGTTGACACGCAACACTGCCATGCCTTATTCTCTGACACTATAGCACGGAACGGTACGTCCGCTTTGTGTGTTTTGGCAGAAAAGAACACTTCTAAAACACCGCATTTGAACTTCTTCACAGAGGTCGCAAGTCCCTCCAGACGGTGCTCGTTTAAAAGTGCTACTGCCCGCTCCTTAACTTTGGAAGCCTTAGTGCCCGTTCTTTTGACGAAGTTCTTACTCAAGGCACCCTCTGCCTTCTCGAAGTAGGCCAATTCATCGAGGACAACAAAACACCCTTCCTTGTCTGCGACCATAACATGGAGCTTATTCATCACAAGGAAGTCCACCAATGAACGATAAGAATGAGGGCTTCGCCCCGTACCTGCAGTCCCAGGTGTTTTAGAAGTGTTCTTTTCTGCCAAAACACACAAAGCGGACGTACCGTTCCGTGCTATAGTGTCAGAGAATAAGGCATGGCAGTGTTGCGTGTCAACGTACCTGCAGAGGCACTTAAATTCCTTATGCTTGGAAGATCCGTACAAGGTGTCAAGCTCCGAAGAAGTAGTGGAGTTTTTACGAAAAGAAAATCCTGGCACTTGCAGAGTATTTAGTGTGGATGTGCAGGATTTGTACTATGCCATACCACACAACGAGCTCCTGGCAACTGTAAAAGCTTGCATCACAGAAGAAAATGATGAGTTTAAGTTTGTCAATGCAAGCGGTGTGCCAGTAAGCAGTTTTCTAGAGATTCTGACCTTTTACCTTAATTCCACTTTTGTCGAGTGGCGCAATGAATTGTACACGCAGAAAAGCGGGATCTGCATCGGTTCCAAGGTAGCACCAGTCCTGAGTGACATTTTTCTATCCAAACTTGACAGGGATCTTGAACGTAACCTACACGGCATGTGCACTAAGGTGTTTAGGTACGTCGATGATTTCCTTATGGTCACAGAACCTTGTCACATTGTTAGTAGGGTACCTGATGTCTTGAAAGTTTTCAAGGAGTGTGGCCATGGGCTCAAGTTCACGTTTGAACTTCCAAAACACAACCAAATCCAGTTCCTGGATCTTAAGCTGGATCTTCAGGCTAGTCATGTATGCTGGGAATATAGCCCTAGGTCACAAAAGCCGGTACTGAACTTTAACTCCAGGCATTCTAAAATTGTGAAGGCTGGCATAGCTGTCTCTTATCTGCGCAACGTATTTGCAAAGTCTTGTGCGCATAAGTATCTTAACAGTTTTAGTGCGCAAATGGAAAGGTTGGGTAAGGCTGGTTACGATAGGCAAGTTTTGCGTCTCGCGGTAGAAAAAGTTCAAAAATGGGTGAAATGCGGATCTCTGACTCGAGAAAATCGTGAGCTTGAATCCAGAAAGAAAAAATTCTCTGTCATGCCGTACGTACACAGATTATCACATGGATTAAAAAATGTAGCTGGAAGGTACGGAGTAAACGTGTTGTTCTCTGCCCCAAACAAATTAAGTAGATTGTGCAACACAGTTGATAAGAAGATATCAGGAGCCGCCAAGCATACACGTTGCGAAGTCAAACACGTGTCGCCATGCGTTCCTTGTAGCGTGGCAGTAGTGTACATGATCCCGTTTTCGTGCTACCAGAAAGTGTATATCGGGCAAACGGGGCGCTGCCTTAACCTGAGGCTCTTGGAGCACAAACGCACGTTGCAAGGTGACAAGCAATCTCAAGCTGCTCAGCATTGTGCCAAGTGTGGGTGTGCTCCTGTGTTTGAAGACACTGTTGTAATTGCTAAACATAAGGACCAACGTGTGCGGGAAATTATAGAAGCGTATCACATTAGAAAGAAGGCAGAAAAGTGCGTCAGCATTCCGTCAATGTCGCTAGCCGAGAGTGAATATGTGTTCTTGAATGGTCACAGTGCACAATAGGGTAGTCCTCGACACGTGATTTGTGTCAGTGGTGTTATCGCGTTTGCCAACGTGATGGATTGATTTATTGTTTTAATGTCTGGTGCAGTGCGTAGTGTGTGCTATTTGGCAGGCATTATTTGACAACGTTGTAGTTTTGCTGCAATCGCGAGAAACATGATAGGAAGCCACGAGGATTGAGTATATATATGAGTGTTTTTTCTAATAAATTCAGTTGCGAGTCAGCGCCGTGTCGTCGTTCATTCTTCTTTTGTCCTGTCCCTTTTCGCGCTGTATTTCATTATGGTAACTATGAACCAACTAGCCCAACTTGCCATCCTCCTGAAATTGGATAGTAAGGATTCATTTACAATTCCCACCAACATAGCGACCAATTCGTGGAAATTATTCTAGTTTATTCAGGTGTCCAGTAGGTAACTTCAGGTGTACCGCAAGGCAGCGTACAAGAACGCTTCTGTTTCCAATCGATCTCTTTGATTGATTTGAGAAAAAGGTTTTATAATATTCATGTTAACAATCTCGAGGAAAGATGTGACATTTAAACAAACTTCACAAGGAGACACGATGAGTTTGCATAATTCTGTTACGACACTGTTGAATTGGCGAAACCCTGGGGCATGAATATAAAACTTTAAAAACATTGCTGCTACAAGCAACGCAACAAAAGAAACCAAGTGTGTTTCTTATGCCCGAAATGATACAATATAACCACAAGTAGAAATAATACAAATAATTGTGTGTTACATTTACTAAGCATATTTTATTATTCGCAATTTCCACTGTTTGTTTAGCCGCTTTCCATTGTATGATTCCTCAAGCGAAAACTTAGAATGGTTCTTAGAAACTCTAAAATTGTTGTCTTCGAATACACGGTGGTAGTTGGGGAGCCCTATACTGCAAAGAATATCACACATTTTGAACGATCAACAAAGAAAGAAACAAACATTTGTAATTAAAATATAAAGAAAGATTTCCCGTCAGTACTGACACCTAGAAGTGAAGTCAGTTTACTTTAGTGCTGGTGGTAGATTTGTGGTGAACACTTTTTATTTAGCCTTGTGCATGGCAGAATTGAAGTAAATCGTCTCGTTATGTAACTTTCCTTGATTCACGTCAAACCAGATGAACACAGCTTCTTCTTAGGCCACCATTCATCACATACATAATCACTTGAATATTTGTGTGCCTACTCTTAAGAATAGAATTCCTTCAACCTGCATGTTTTAAAGTCGATAAACTTCAAGATGAGGCGGCAAACTTTTGCTTTCATGAATTACTGTACCCGAAACGTCTGTTTTGGTTAAAAGTTTGTACGAGAATTTTCCGGTTGTTTAGTCCTATTTTGGGCTGTAGTATTGTTAAGGAACGCCTCTTTTCGCCACTGTGATTTTATCTCGGCGGTTACTTAATGGTGCTCTACTAGGCTAGAGTTAAGAGGAATTATGACATGACGTATATAAGAACCTGTTCATACGCTTTTTGTACGTCGCTCGTAATTTATTGTCCATCCTGCATTGGCCAGCCTTTTGGCCTGCCGTACGGATAAATTAATGAATTAAATGAACTAGTGTCAAACAATGAATAGTGGAAAATATTTATGTGGTACAAGAGAAACCCCTGCGAAACCAGTGCGGGAAGGCGGAATGTATATTACGACTATTTACCAATTCGAGCTAATAGCTTGTCAGAAACAGGCGCGCAGGATGCTCTCTTGCAATCGGCAATGCAAACCAACTGTATCATTGTGTACGCTGTCTTCAATTCTCCCCAGAGAATCCCACGCTTAGCATTGAGACAGAAGACGGGTGGCATGTCTTTAGATCAAACAATGCTACATCTAAAGCTCCCGACCAGAGCCATCCCCACAGTCCCGACAACCCACATAAAGCAATATGAGCAAAACTACACATCAAGCAATACAGAAAGGGAAGCAAACATCGAAAGCCACAGCCACATTCCATTGCAAATCATGTCTATGGTGAGCCATGTCACAGAGCTTGACAAAGCGGAATGACATCAGATAGTACTTTCAGGAAACCTTTCAGAACACCGACCGACGTGACCATTGCTACGTTAACTTGAATCGCGGATACAAATCCCAATGGGACGGTCGCCAGGTCTGCAGACTATGTGGCTGTCCTTTTTGGCCGTGTTGAACCTGCCATGACTCAGAAAAAAATCCGGGCCATCTCCACTAATGTTACACACCGGGACGGGAGAAGCATGCAGTGTATAAGTGTATTCTTGACATCTTGGTGTTTTTGCCGACACAAATAAAACCTTTAGAAAGTAGAGGGGTATAGAGCTTTGCTCCAAATGTCTCGTGTCTTTGAAACACAAAAAGTTCTAGTAGGAGGCGTTGGAAAGCGCGTGAGGCGTAAGCGAGTGTCCCGGTGTTTTAGTGCTGTCACTACATCGACGAAGACATGAGACGAGAATGACCATCTAGCGTCAGGCATGAACGAGCGTCCCGGTGTCTTAGTACCATGACTAAATCGACGTTGACATGAGCCGCCAACATAAGGAGACGACATGAGACGCTGACAGCCCGGCCCCCTAAGGGCCATCGTCTGTAAAAGAACTCCGCTTCCCGATGCATCGCGTTACGGAGCAGCTTTGCATCTGCCTTGTAGGGAACTCACCAAGCACGGGGAGGGGTTTTATCAAGGAGGCCACGGCTATTGAGCAGGCTGTGCAGAAGCGTCATCACCAATATGACCAACTTACGCCTTAAGGTGCCTGTAACATTTTTAGTGCGACCAGTGACGAGAGCCCTTTGAGAGGCCACATACTATCACTTCTACTGAAGAATTGAATAAGCTGGTTATTTCGTCCCACTTGTCGGCTCCTCCTCTGGCTATAATTGGGCACGAGGAGCCACACGAAGTTTTCTGCCACCCAATCCGAGCCGCAAACACTGCTATCCAAGGTACACTTCAGGAATTCGTCACGATGCCCTAATCGTGCGTTCTGCACCATCCCGTCAGCAACCCCCACCTGTACATCCTTGTTCCGCCCACAACGCCGCTCTGCAGCCCTAGTACAAAAGACGAACTTGTGGTGCTCATCTGACCGGCGGCCATGGTCTGCAAGTGTAGCTGTTTTGATTACATATACCGACGATGCCCCTACAAGGACAATTTTTTCCGTCTTCCCTACTACCGTTCTACGGTTCGGGTAACGGCCTGCTGAAATCTCAAATTTCTTTGCCACAAGAAATGGTCCCTAGCGCCATCGTCTATCACACTCGCCGTTCAGTGCAGCCTACTGTTTACCGATTCCTCGTAACCGTAACCCTCGAGACGAGAGGTTTCCCACCTCACGGGCTACAAAACTACGTGAAGCAATCTTCGCAGAGAAGTTTGTTGGAGATAGAAATTCTGAAGACGTTCAAGCTTCGCAGCCGACGACTCAAAACACGGCAATAGATAATTTAAAGTGCTTACGAAATACCGCTCCAATGCAAGCACACGACGACGGCGACAATTACTGACGGAGTGTGTAATGCTAACTTCTTTATTACTAGCGACTGGCATAATGTGACCAGGCGTTCCCAGACACAGGCGGAATATTTATTCATCAGCCGGGCTGTTGCCGACTATTAAAGAAGGTATGTACTCTGCAGGGTGGGTCGCAATTTGGATGTGCAGAAGGTCTCCTCAGAATGGCAGTTGGAAACTTCACAACACGAATTAGTTTGGGAGGCGCTGAATTTTTGCACTTTTTTTCTATGCTCCACGGTGCTGCTATAACCTGAGCATGGGTATGGTCTTTCTGCGTGAGTAAAACGCCGGTATAGACATTTAGCGGCGTCGGTCGCGACTATCTAAAAACGAGCCTGAAAGACAGCTTACCAACCAGCAATGTTTTGACTGGAGATCGCTGATGACGGCATAAACGTACCGCCACGACTGTGTGCGCTATTTCCTAATGCGAGCGACAATTGTTGCACCGCCCACGGTGTGGCGGGAATGCATATTGTTTTTTTTTAACCACGAATTTGCCATGGCAAGAGCCTTCACTCCTAAAGTGCCCGTTCTAATCGCTTCTTGTGAAGTTTCTCCAAAGAACGCGTCAACTTCACATATTTCACCATAGTAGCTCCCTTCGAAAGCATCGGTGAAACACAACGCTCTTTTCTGCGTCAAATTCGCCCCACTACCACGGTAAGCGTTAAACTTACAATAAACTTCAACTCCAAGCTGTCGTCAGAAAACCGCCGAGCGCTCCTCTTCCTTCGGGAAGACTACGACGACCGTTTTTTGCCGGCGTAGGCAGGTCACAACGCCTCCAATAATTACCGAGGAAACAACCCGGACCACCTTTCAGAATCCCTACCATGTGGCCCCTAACAAGCGCGATGTGGTACGGCGACAAGTACAGGAAGTGCTGAAAGACGACGTCAGCGCACGTTCAAAAAGACCTTTGGAGTCTCCCGTCGCTTTAGTAAAATAGGATATATGACGGTACAGTTTTGTGAGTATAATCGAAAGCTCAGTAAGATGAGCAAGAAAAGACATTCACCCGTAACCTCAGGTTGACGATTCTGACACGCTGAAAAACCCGCTATTTACCACGTATGGAGCTATAAAGCGGGTGATAGCAGGCAGAAGTCGACGTAACACGACTACGAGAAATCGGCTTTTGTTACATCGGATGGACTTTACGATTATGAGGTTTTTGCCATTTGAAATGTTCTCAGCCCCTATAACTTTTTAGAATTATTCGCTCTGTGCGGTTACGCTTCATGTTGCAAACGTGCGTGGTGTACCTGCTTGACATTATCTTTTTTCCTACGACGTTTCAAGAGCCACTTTCATGACAATTCAATTAACCTCATCGTTTACATTCCAGAAAAGATTGTCTGGAGGGTCGCCAGAGTTGAAAGCTGAAAACAAACAGCATGATTAGGCCCAGAAAGCTGTTTAGAGGCTGCTGCGCAACATAGAAGCAAAATGGTAATACGCGAAGCGAGTGCTGCATCAGAAATTGCATAAATACAAAAGTTAGCTGCTTTACCGATTACAGTAATACAGAAAGCTACCTACGGAATTTACCAAATGCGGTTTAAAACGATTGCAGAGAATAATGAACAGATTCAGAGTTTATTTTCCACACTTAAACATAAACATGCCTGCATAACAAAAATAAACATACCATTGACAACGGACCAGTGTTTTACACACCTGGAAGTGCAAATCAACATAGATGTATAAAAAAAAACACTATAAAGAAATACTAGGTAACCATACAATCAGACTCTATCTACAGCGCATACATAAAAACCGTGAGGGCACTCTGAAATACAAGTTGTAGTGTGGGTGCTGTTTTCGTTTTCCAAACAAAAAAAAAACCCAATAACAAAGGAATCTCAAGAGAGAACGGATCATTATTTGCAATTTTACCTTCCATTTATACATAACTACACTTCGCACAAGTCTTCTTTTTCATTTATGGCGTAGTGATATCGATAGAACCACACTCACCACAGGTAGGCTAATTTTAGAGTTGTATAAATTATGACTCCAATTCATTGCAGTTGATCGCCTAAAAGATCAAAGAATTTGTAAAGAAAGTAGGTAATCTATGTCAGCGCTGGATATTTGTAAAGCGTACGAAACTGTGGGATGGCCGAAGTATCACTACTTTTCGCATATGCAAAAACGTTTCTACGTTGTAGTGATGCCAAGGCTGTTAACCAGTTGATTACTCAATGAGGAGACCAAATAGCAGCTTCAATGGCCGATACTCATACATATTTTTACATTAGTAATGCGATATACCAGAATTAAGCCTAAAGTACTAGCTTCAGGTTACAATTTTTTATATATAAAAGCCTGTTGAGGTTTGCATGTGTAGCGGTCGACCAGACCAATTAAGAGTACTTTAAATGTGAGCTGAATAGCATGTTGTATATGTTAATCTTTTATTGTGGCAAAAAACAGAAACGACAGCGGGATAAAACACGCCTAATGAAGGATAGTCTTTAGAGAGATAATTTATATGAGCATCCAAACCTAAGTGCAGAAAAATATACACCAAGAATTTTACATTCATAAACAACCATACCTTCATTTGAATCTAGGCGGGTGGTTCTAGTTTTCATGATATTTATATATCTAGCAGTAAAGACAACCCCTCTAGTTTTTGTAGGAATAATTTTTATCCTATTCTTTTTCATCCACGTGGACAGCTTTGATAAAATATCGCCTTAAAAAACGTCTGTCTATTGCATCATTATATCATGGCCGGAAACAAGCAGTGTGCAATCTCACTTCGGTCCTCGCGGCATCAAGGTTTGCTCGACGTACGCTGACATTCGAGAAATGCGCTTGGCAATGTGGTCAGGACTGTGGGAGTTCGACCTTGTGCCGGCAAGGCAAGTTGCCCACCCGGTAGTTATTAGTTAGGTAGAAGACTAGCAATAACGAATTATATAAGGTGCACATACTGGAAGAATACAGATGCCGTCTACGCGAATGCCACCACCAACCACCATGGAATATCATCAGACGTATTTGCGGGTGCACCGGACAGATGCACGGGGCATGGGGCAAACGAGCACCTTAAGAAGCGGAATTCACAGCCATACTACTCGCTGTAAGATGGGGAGAACACAGTAACAAAAACCTAATCCCCATCACGGACTGCACAAGAGCCATTAGAAATATAATGTGGAACCTTATTCGCAAAGAAACCAGCAAGATCCTAGCAGCCGAACCAAACGGACAACAGAATAATATGGAGCCCAGCACACGAAGGCCTTGAACGAAGCCAGCGAGCCGACTACTTAGCGAGGCAAATCAACAGCCGCAGGGAAACACACCGCACTTGACACCCTCTCTCCCTTCATGTCGCCTACTGAATACTTTCCAAAGAACGACAAGCGCGAAAGATCATGTGCGAACAGCATCACATGTTAGATCCCAAAGAAGTAGGAAACATAAGGAAACTACAAACCACTGTTTTCCTGCACAAATCCAGACTGTCCCTAATGTTCCCAAAAAGATATAACGAAGAATTCCGCAAATCCAAAGTAAGTGCTGAGTTATTTCACACAGTCTGAAACTGCCCTATAATTTGGCAAGCGAACAAATACAAATTATCTAGGTAGTCTTGGAAATTATCCTCCGACCTGTCGACACAGTGTTAGGTGCTAGAGAGGGCCAGGCTGGGAGCCTTTGCTACTGGTTTCCTGAAAATAGGATTTCACCCGCAACTTTTTTCACATTTCCTTCATTCTCTTTTCAAATAAAGTTTACTATATCTCTCTCGACGGTGAGATGAAAAGTCATGCAAAAAATAAACAAAAGTCGCGTAACGTGAACTGACCGATTATCATGGCGGCGGTACGGAACAATATGAGGAAAGATTGCCGATACTCTGCAGCGTTATCTAGTGACACTAGTCGAGCGCAAGCAAAAAGCCCGCCGAGGCGACGAGAAACGTTTCATACCGTCCTACATCACCATTTGTAGTTGTTTACCACACCTTTGCTGGGCATCCACTTTCACAGGACGGGATGGGAACAAATTTTTTTCTCCACAAGTAAGGACACTGATGAAACATATGCACGGCGACGTGATTCTTCGGGCCACAAAACACGAGCAGACCCATTGGCTTCCTCACATTTTCTGCTCGTGTGCAGTGAGCTCGTACGGGTTGACGTTCCTAGAAAGGAACAGCCTGACCATACGATGAGCGCAGCTGAGAGCCATTTGTGAGCATACGATTAGCCTAAAGTGACCACGGGTGATAGGGTGAGGGGCATAAAGAAGCACGTGGCACTTAGGTAAAGGCAGCTTACTTGTGATGTACTTTTTTTCTAGCCAGTAACTGATACTTTTGGCTTGAATGAATTACCTGCAACAATTTTGCGTGTTTACTGATGTCCCTGCCGTACTGCTCAGAAGTCATCTGCAGGTTCACTTTAGGCAGCAGCATTGCTTTGAGTGCGGTCAAATCAAGCAGCGTCTTGTCTGCGCTCCCCATCATATTATGGAAGGAGAGCACTCTTTCCACTGATGCGTTTGAAGTACCTGGCGTACTTGACAATTCTCTTTACGTTTGTTTCCAGCCACATCTTTTGCCTTTTACTGCTGAAACACGTCCACCCAGTGTTTCTCAACTGCTAAAGCATGCGCTCAATGGCTTGTTGGTACATGGTTACTTCAAAAAGAAACGGCGCACATAGCGGGATTAAGCAAGAAACTCACAGTACTGCCGCTGTGTTCTGTGTTTTTTGCTAAGTCTAGTCTCCACGTTGCGTTCTTGAAGTTCATCAAACGCTTTCTTTTGGGTCTTCTATTCCTGCAGCGTTTCGGCCATATGACAGACAGCTTGACACACTTCTATGATACAACAGACAATCCCAAAAGCAGGCAGCCGGGACAGTGGGAACACAGCCGCCCAACCGGGCATGTCCCTCCTAAATCGGGGCCACCTCATTACTTTAGATCAGCTTCAACCTGTTTTTGGCGTGGCTTCGTCGTATGGTGCTTACACAAAGAACGTCGTCGCTGGCGCATGCTAGTTAACATTTGGGCAACTGTGCGCAGGTCCCCAAAATAAGACACTTATGACGCTGTTCTCTCTTATTTTGGCCGAACGTTCAGCCCCTACACTATGCAGGGTGCAATGCTGAACCATGCAACCACCAGCGACAACGAGAAACTGCATTAAATCAATGAACGAGCAGAAGTAAAGCGGCAACTGGCGCGCTGTGAGCAGAGCAGCCACAGCTCTACGACTCCGACCACTAGCACCTGCTACACATCACCGCCGCTTACAAGCATGGCGGCATAGTCAGTATGAGCTCCGGTCCGACGTTTGGAACTCTCAATACCTTACTCAACGTTACTTTGGAGTATATATGGTGCTGCGCCAGGTTTGAGATGTAACTTACGAAGTTAATGGCGGTGAACGCGTTCCTCGACCTGTCGGTATCACCGCCCCGACGTAATTCATGGCGTGCGCGTGACGGCCTACTGCAGCAGTTGGCGGACGCCTTTTGGACAGATTTAGATACCTGTGAGTATTTGAAGGATAGTGCGTCGATCATGCGGAAAATGTCGCTTGAATAATGGTTGCATGCTAAGCAAAGTCTCCTGTTGGAGGTGTGTACAGCTCACCGTGCTTTGTACATGTACAATCTCTGATTGAGGGTTGCGTTCGATGGTCCTTGGTCAGCCGGTAGTACAAACACGACGGCGAAAAGACGCGTGCCCCGCACTCACGTCGTTGAGTGCGTCAGGCATCTTCACTGAGTCCGGAACTGCTGCCTCACCTCACCGTTTAATGCCCGCCACTAATAAATCAGTGAAACCTGTGACGGCCTATTTGGCCTGCCTCTATGGGCACGCACCAATATAGCCACCGAAAAACTCGTGCCATTCACGTTGGGTGATGGTTCCAGATGCATTTGCAGTTATCGATGAAGCTGTGGCCGGATATATCTTGCGCAAACGTTTGGTTCATGAGGCTGTAGCCCGAATGAGCAAAGTACGACACCACTCGCCTTTTTTCAGGAGTGTTGGAAGATTTGAGCTTTTGTATCTTTTGCTATTTCTTTTATTCTGAGGTTTCCGGCGCATGGAGAATCTGTTGTTGAAGAGGAGGGGTAGTGTCACACAAGGGAAACAGTAATTAGCCAGCAGGGTATGCCTGGAGGGCTTAAAAACCAGCGAGCGTCACCAGGCGTACCCAACAGGTTTTTTGATTGCAATTGCTGTTTTTGATTTCCGTCCTGCTCACTTCTATGTGCGCTGCATTATCCGCAAAACGAGCAATGGCCTTCGAGAGTTCCCTGGGCTCGGTAGAAATATATTAATAAGACTTTAGGCTATGACGTTTTGTTCTGTATGTGTAAAGTTTATGCGGAGAATCTTTGATTTATTCCTATTTTTAACGAATAACAGGGCTTTGATTTTTGACAATGGCACCGCATTTCCTGTGGCCAATTGCAGGTACGTAACTGCAGCAAAAATAAAAGATTCCGCAGTCCGGTCTCAGCTGACAGACCTTGCAAACGAGAACATCCCACACGCTGGTGTATTGAACCTTATTGCACGCAAGGAGAAGATGGCGGCCCTCATGTCCAACGTGAAGGGCGTTCTTGAGGTAAGAGCCTAGACTGACGTGGAGGTGTTAACAAAAGCGACACTTTCTATGATAACTTCGCGCTTGTGGAAACGTACAGGCAGACAGACAGAGAACTTTATTAAAGGTCCTGAGGGACTATCCTGGATGGCCTCTAAGAGTCTTCATCGGGTAGTCGCTGGCCACACCCGCGCAGGAGGTGAGAGACCTTGGTCTTCCGCCCTGTCGCAGGCCCTCTGGACAGCCATGAGTTGCTTGTGCAGATCGTTGCTCGAGAGAGCGCTCGTCCATTCATGCTCGGTGCTGTAGTCCGTGGCCGCACGTAACGCAGGACATTGCCAGAGCATGTGTTCAAGATTGCAGTAAGCCTCTGAGCAGTTAAGGCAATTAGGTTCAATGGACGGCAGGATAAGGCTGAACCTGCTTCTAGTCGGAAACGTATTCGTCTGTAGCATTCGGAAAGCTATGGATTGTGGTCGTGTGAGCTTGGGGTGAGGTAATGGGAGTGTCCTCCGGGATAGCTGATAGTGGGAAACGATTTCATGAAAAGTGAGTAAAGGGTCTCTGTACTCGCCCAGCCTGTCACTCGGGATAGCGTTAGGACCGGCGCGGCACGTGAAACCTCGCGCACGGTCGTTAGCTAACTCATTGACGTTGGGGATTTCTGGGTGTACTGTGTGTCCCATATGCGCGGGGAACCATGTAATGTTGTGGAAGGCTTCTTCGCTGCGTGAGGTGAGAATTTTGGCTGCGTCTGTCGCAATCCTCCTCAACAGGAAGGCCCTGGCCGCGGAGCGAGAGTCCGTATATACGTTATGCCGTGACAAGTCTTGCATTGCTTGAGCTATCGCCACTTGCTCGGCTATGACTGCAGTCGGTGCTTCGATGGTCACCGCGGATAGAACGGTCCCTGCGAAGTCCACCACTACCGTCGTGAAAAGTCCGGGGGTCGCATTCTGGGCAACGTCTACAAACGCCGTTTTTGTGGGGTTCTTCGCCGCGTGTTGTAGGAGGGCTCGCGCTCTGGCTGCGCGTCTTCCCTCATTATGCTGCGGATGGATGTTCCGTGGGATAGGCTCAACATGTATGGTTTCCTGTATATGTGGGGGGAGCGGTACGGTATGTTTTTCCAGGTCTTCCGCTCTGTAGCCCAGGGTGCGCAGGATCTGGCGACCCGCTCTCGTTGTGAGAAGACGTTGTGCCTGGGCAGTGCTCTGTGCTTCGATAACTTCATCCAGGGTATTGTGCACCCGGAGAAGTTCCACCCTTTCGGTGCTTGCCGTGATGGGGATACCCAGGACTCTCTTAATGCTCTTGCGCATAAGTGTATTGACCTTTGTTTCCTCCGCTTTGGACCAGTCAAGTGCCGCTGCCACCTAGTTTATGTGGCTCATCAGGAAAGCATGATATAATCTAAGCAGGTTGCTTTCCGTTAGGCCTCCACGTCGGTTGGATACACGGATGATGAGTCTAATCATGTTCTCTGTTTTAGTGGTGAGCTTCTCGATGGTTTTCATATTGCTGCCCTGTGCTTGTAAAAGGAGGCCAAGGATGCGAATACATTCCACTTTAGGGATGGGCTGGTCATTCTTTGTATGTAAGTTGATGTCCGTGTGCTCTGGCGGGGGCATGCCACGTCCGCCTTTTCAGGAGGACCGGTAGAGAAGCAGCTCAGATTTAGAGGGTGAGAGCTTTAGTCCCGTTCCTACCAGGAAGCTCTCTGTGACCTCAAGCACTTGTTGTAACCTCTGTTCGATGTCGGCGTCGGACCCGCCTCTGCTCCACACCGTGATGTCATCGGCGTAGAGCACATGGTGTACCCCTGGAATCTGTGCGAGTTGCTCCGACAGCTTCTTCATTGCAATGTTAAGTAACAGCGGCGAGATGACCGCCCCCTGGGGTGTGCCTCGTGCTCCCAGAGTGTACTCGGCAGACTTGACGTGCCCGATTTTCAGTGTGGCCTTCCTGTTCCGGAGGAAAGATCGAACATAGTTGTGAAAATTTTTACCCAGGTTCATCTGTGATATGGCCTGCTGGAGATACTTGTGTGAGACGGTATGGAAAGCCTTAGTAAGGTCGAGGGCAAGGATGGCTCCTACATCCTTGGTGTGACGGTCGATGATTTGGTGCTTGATCATTAGCATCGCATCCTGGGTAGAGAGACCTTGGCGAAAACCCAGCATGTTATATGGGAAAAGGTCATTGCTCTCAATATATTGAGATATTCGGTTGTGTATAACATGCTCGATGACCTTTCCCACACACGAGGTAAGGGAGATAGGTCGGAGGTTCTCGGGTGAGAGTGGTTTTCCGGGCTTGGGAATGAGGATGACCGACGCACAGCTTCCAGTCATCAGGTACCTCTCCCGTGTCCCATACGCGGTTGGCTTCTTTGGTGAGTAGCTCGACCGAGGCGCTGTCAAGGTTGCGTAGTAGTTTGTTGGAGATGCCGTCGGGCCCTGGGGCCGACCCCCCGGTTAGTTCTTGTAAGACTGCCCATATCTCTTGTACCATGAAAGGTGACTCGAGTTCTGTGATGTCAGTACCCCGATAGTCTGGGTAATCTGCATCATCAGCTGGGCCCATGGGGAGATATCGATTAGCCAGATCCTGTAACAGAGCTGCATCGTCGATACCTGCCATCTTTTGCTTGTGGATGATGCGGTCGATTGCGAGTCGTTGATTCCCTTTGCTCTCTGAGTCATCCAGAAGATGCTTTAGGAGGTCCCATCGGCCACCTGCCCTCATTCTCCCGTCCATTAGGGCGCACACTTCCGTCCACTGTTGCCGTGCAAGCTCCTCCGTATGCCTGTTGATTTCTCTGTTAGGTTCGGCTACCTTTTTGCGGAGACGTCTGTTTAAACGCTGTGTTTTCCACCGAGCGAGGATGGATTCCTTTGCCTCGAGTAGGTGTGCTAGGCGGGCGTCCATACGGGTAACCTCTAGGCACGTCTCAACACATCTCGACGCGGCTTGAACATCCTCTTTGAGTCGTGCGAACAGACTTGCTGTGTCCTCGTAGGTTGTGTGATCGCCACTGCGGAGCTGTCTGAAAGCGTCCCAGTCTGTGATTTTGAAGGTCCGTTTCGGGCGCGTTTTAATAGAGACCGTGACTGAGGTTATGTAGTGGTCGCTACCCAAGTTCTCCTGGAGGTTAGCCCAGGTTTCACCCGTGATGTTCTTGGCGAAGGCAAGGTTCGGGGTGGTGTCTCTTGCGACTGACGTTCCAATCCTCGTGGGGTACTGTGGATCTGTGAGCAGCTGCAGAGAGCAGTCTGCGGTTGCTTGTAGGAGACTGTCCCCTTTCTTGTGTGATTTATGTCGTGGATATCCCCATGCTGCGTGAGGTGCAATAAAGTCTCCAGCGATAATGAGCGGTTTATTCTTCGCCAGGGCGCTCGCTTTGTTTATGAGAGCCTTAAAAGATTGGTGGTAATCAGAAGGTGCGCTATAGACGCTTAGTATGAATAGCTGGTCGCGCATCTGGCTGTTCGGTGTAATTTCAACCATGATTGCCTCGATACGGGAGCTTCCCAGGTTAAGCTGGTGTTCTTGGAAGGAACAGTGCCGAGCGACAAGCGTCGCAGTGCCGCGTTGATCTTGTGTGTGCGATGCCACAGTACGAAAGCCCGGTAAGACGGGTGCGTCACAGAGGGTTTCTTGTAATAAAATGACGTGCGGTTTCTTTGTCTGTGCTGCAATGTACTGCTGAAGCGTGGTTCTGCGTTGTTTGAAACTGGCGCAGTTCCACTGCCATATTGCAAGTTCTTCAATGACGACTGGCATGATGGTAGGTCTGGTCTATTACTTCCGTCATTCCCGTTCGCGCATGTGCTCGCCCGCTGGGTTCTTCCGTGGATAGGTTCATCGGGCTGCTTGGGCGAAGAGTGAGTTTTGCGCTTTCTAAGGTTGTAGTTCTCTGAGAGTATGCTGCTAAAGTGCTTTCAACTACCGATATTCTTTGGAAAATGATGGCCATGTCGTCGGACATTGTCTTGATTGTGACTGTTAATGTGGTTAGCGTTTCTTCGATTGTGCTTTTCGGAGTATCGTGTGGCGCGGAAGCCTTCCGCTTTGCTACCTTAGCTGAAACCTCTACTTGAGGAGATGTAGGGAGTGAGACTTTTCCAGCGCGTAGCGCCTCATCCTCTTCCTTAAGTCGAGCGTTTTCCTCTTGGACCCGAGTAAACGTTTTCATAAGCTGCTCTAGCTTGTGAGTGACGTGATCGAGTTTCTGCGACATTTGTCTATTCTCAGCTACTAACTGGTCCACTCTGGGGTCGTTTACATGCTCTGGCAAAGGCCCTGGCGTTACCTGTTTTGTATCTTGCGCCGTGCCCTCTTTGACCTTGTCCGCCCACAAAGAGGAGGTCTGGAGGTCCTGTTGCCCGGGTCTTCCTCGAGACTCGGACCGGTGGCTGGCCTGGAACCGTCTCCTGGACTGGGCGCGGCTCTGGCGGGTATGCGACCGGCCCTTGGAGAAGCTGCGTTTTCGGCTGCCGGAAGACGGCGAGCGCTCTCTCCTGAGGGCGCTCCGGCGTTGCCCAGCTGGCGTGGACGATCGGTCTCGCCAGGTGACGTCACTGCTGGGATGGCGCGACTGGCCTCCAAGTTGCTGTTGTCTGCGCCGGCTGCAGCTGCGTTGCCGTCGGCGTTGACGCACGACGTACGGCACCTGGAAGCGTTGCTTGTAGGTCTTGCTGCCCGTTGGGTGTGCGCCTCCGCACATCGCACACTTTGGAGTACACGGGTGGCCTTCTGAGGGGGATTTGATTCCGCAGTTTTTGCAGGCGTCGGTGTGGGGGTTCACGCACAGATCTGCACGGTGACCTGGTTGACCGCACGTGTAGCACACGTCGTTCTGTCTCATGAATAACGAGCACCGGACCATGTAGATCCCGAACATGACGTGGCGGGGCACTCGCATTCCGTCGAATAGTAGTACCACCGTCTGCGAGGTCTTGATTCTCTTAACTTCCAAGATGGTCGGATTCCGTTCGTTCACAAACAGTTCCTGCAGTTGAGTTGCGCTGAGGCTCGCGTCGATACCGCGAACGACTCCCTTGCTTGTGTTGTCGGGGGCCGCAATGTATGCGGCCACCGCGTAGCTCTTGCTCTCGAGATGAATGTGGTGTAACTTGGAGTACGCTTCGGCATTTCTCTCTGATGGCGTTGAAATGACGAGGATGTTTTGCACTACGGTGGGGCATATAATGTCGGCCTTCGCTGCTTCGGGAGCAATGCCGGCAGCCCGCACGAACGCTTGCATGATCGCGTAGTGGTTCACTTTTCTCAAATCAAGGCCGTCGCGCGGCCGAAGGATGATTCGGACGTGTTCCCTCGGTAATCGGGGAAGCCGTGATGCCGTAGCGAGGCGTTTCATTGCCCCTCTCGGGTCCGCTGTGCGGCAGCTGACCCGTGTGCCGGCACCCGCGTGAGCAACTCTGTCGGGAACTTGCAATTCCGATCTCGGTTTACGCTATCTCGCAATAGCAGCGTTCCAACCCGGCCCGCATGCTTCCTCGGGAGTGATTTCCGTGCCCTCCACCATTTCTACCTCGGGCATGATGCACTGGACAAGGCCTTCCCCGCCGACTAGCCGGCATGAGGCCTAGCCCGTTAGGCTTGGCGGTTGTTCGGCGTGGTCGCTTCGAAGATCTCCAATAGGTCCCGAAAGGGTCACGCACCAAAGATAAATCTTGTATCGGCGTGTCCCGCTTCGAAATCCGCTTCGAATGGTGCACAAATTCACAGGTCACGGTCGAAAAATACGCCAGAAACATGAATTAAACGGGAGCCGGTGTGAGACACGTCCGCATCCATTGGTCGGTGGCGCCCTGTGGAAACGTAGAATCTTCTCTAAAGAAGAATCCATTACGGAAGTGAATATCTAACCATATTTCAATACGGCTTCTTGTTTGCTACCTCTCACTCCTCAACGCATTAAGGGCAGAAAGTTGGGCTGGTTGGTTTGCTGATACTGGGAACATTATGCTAGCACCAAGACGGAACAGAAGAGGAAGCAAACCGCAGGATGAACGCGACTCTTCAATTAAAATTTTTGTGTAATTTCTAAAAATACACAAATTTGTGTTTTGTGTAAATGCACAGACAAAAACAAAAGACGTACCAATGTTTAAATACACAGACATAGATGTATGTGTGTGTTTTGTGGAAATTTTAATTGGATGCTTGCGTTCAGCCGGTAATTTTCTTGCTGTTGTGTTCCGTCTTGCGCTAGTACAATGTTCCCAGTGTCCTCAGAGCACTTCAGTAAGGCGAACGCATTGCATTCATATACGAGGGAATCAAAGTTAACACGACATTTGTTTTTTTGAAATTGGGCGCTTAGATTTACGTGAAGACCCCTTCTCCATTGAGGTTGGGCGCGCAGGGGGATAAAGATTGAATTAATATTTGATGTAGGTGGTTTAATTTGCTAAATTTGAATAAATAAATTTTTACTGGCTGCAATAAGCAGGCATATTTATATTGAAAAGTTGGAGTGAATCGTGTTTCCACGCAGTTTTATTTTGCAGTATTCTTCTAGAGGATCCATACCCTTAGATATAAAACTACGAAGGTTAATTGCCCTTAGCATGATTACGTATATAAGACAGTAAAGACCGGCGCAAAACTTCCCCCTTTTGGAAGTGCCTACTTTGTACGAAGGTTAGATTGGGAATGGGGTGGATGGATGGGAAAACGTGATAACTGGCACCCTTTCAGTCTAGGCTGGCGTTATCGCTATCTCGAGTAATCGGAACTGCCATCGAAACACCGAACAAAAGGGAGGAGCTTTGCGTCGGTATCTAGCATGCGTAATCATGCGAACGGCAATGAAACATCGCCGTTCGATATCTATTAGTACGGATGCGCTAGAAGAATTCTTGCAAATAAAAGTGCGTCGAAACACGATTGAGTCTAACTTTTTAATACAAACACGCCTGCTTACTGCAGCTGCTAAAAAATTAATTATTCAATTTTAGTTAACTGAGCCACCGACACCAATAACCATCACGTATTTTGTGCCTGCCAGGGCTCAAAACATTACTGTAGAGGTGGTTTTTACGTAAAAACCTGTCTATCTAACTTTGTTCACCCTGTATATATCTCGAGAAAAATGACATCTGGGACGTAGGTTCGATTCCCAGCCGTGACGGCCGCTTCTCTGATGGAGGCGAAGAGCAAAAACGTCCGTCTGTGCGAGGTTTCGGCGCACGTTAAAGATCCCCAGGTGGTAAAAATTAATCTGGAGCCATCCAATACGGCCTGCCTCCGCGTCTGCGCTGCGTCGGCGCGTTAAAGCCAACGTATTAGGTTGTTTTTGTTAGCCTTAAGATGTGAATTTGTTTTATTTTTCTGGACACAGTAGGATGGCAGCAGCTATGGTGACACGCAGACAGGGTTGTGGAGTAGACGACGTATGGACCCGCTTACACACGTACCCGTGGCATACCCTAGCGTAACACGATTAGTAAAAGTCTGTAACACGATTTTTAAAGAGCTAAAATGTATATTCGAGCGTTTTACAGCACTCTTTTGCGCTACCCTTGCATACTTATCCCCATGTGTCACCATGCGTGGATGGAAATAGGAGTCGGATAAGTTCTTTCGCACAAGCTTACAAAAGTTTCTCACAAAAAGCTGCAGATGTACAGGTCCGCGCAGAAGTAAACGGAGCTGGGATGCAGTTGCACCTTGTTTCGACCAAGTGGCCATGGCAGTGGGCAAACTACATCACGGCGCCACCTAGACAGGCCGTGGGGAAGCAAGGAGTGGCGTACCGCGGTGACGTCCAGACTGTCCCCACCACCCTATGTGATATGTTTGTCGCTCTGGTGATGTGTCGATCTGGGCGTGAGTTTTCAAATGGACACGCTTACCTTTACTATGGCGGAAGTTAAATTGACGCCCGAAGCCGTCAGCGCCGAAGCTATCCCCCCTTATAAGGTGTGAGAGCTCCAAAGCTGAACCAACGATGTCGCTCCTGCTCACGAACCCGTAGCATTGTAAACATGTCGTGGAAACGTTTCCCGGGCACTCGCGTTTATTGTTTGCTCTTCATCGGAACACTCTAGCTACTTAGTTACAGCTATTACTTAAGTGCAAGCAATGCAACACCGAACAAAAGAAGCACATAAGAAGCGGGACTAGTTTAAACAAAAATATCCGGCCATCTTCACGAGGTAAATGATGATGACAGGGGCGAAGCGAAAATTCTTATCAGTAAAACCGTGACGCATTCGCAGGCACATCATATACCAACTCGACACGTCAAAGTTACCACCGCTCTGTTGACAAGTCCATCGACGACGTCGATGTTTGTTGCGAATATGTAGGGCTTGCTTGAGACGATGAGAATCTCGATAGGTAAGTTGGCGAATTCGGTGTGTGACATTTTAGCCACCTTTGCCGTCGCTTTCTGAGATCGTCTTGTGTCGCGCACTCCCGGTACGTGTCTTGAGCTCGCAGGCGACGAACGACAACCTCTTCTACTTCCTCTCCTCCATGTTGGGTAACTAACGCGTTGAACGTTTTGACCTCTTCGGACAATCTTTGGTTGGCGAATCACTAGATGGATCCTGCCACAATCATCATTAGTGTGCCGGATACAGTAGCAACAAGGGACGGGACAGGGCCCGAGCAAGAGGAGCTTCGCCCCTAAAATGGCAGCATCTCCACTCCGTGGATGATGGCGAGGGTGCGGAGTATGGTGACTAGAAACGACATACCAGTTGCTCCCCGAGTATCCGATTTGCGCCACGACCGTCATTCAAGTTCACCCACGAGTTGCTCTTGATTATTCCCTAAATGAAACTGCAACTCACGGCTCAAATCAAATTTCGATTGATTTTCGCTTGATGGTGGTGGGCACAAGAATGGACGCGGACAGAAATTGGGAGGTCCTAAGGTACTCCGCATCGTCACAGGCGGGTACGCATTCACGGTCGGAGCACAATGGTTAGGACGACTAACCGTAACTCTGTCT
This sequence comes from Haemaphysalis longicornis, assembly GCF_048455015.1. NCBI lineage: Eukaryota > Metazoa > Arthropoda > Arachnida > Ixodida > Ixodidae > Haemaphysalis > Haemaphysalis longicornis. The sequence continues at coordinate 35,189,150 of NW_027526204.1, forward strand.
GGTCTACAAGAGACAGGCTGGAATCCTGCCGGTGCCTCTGTAATTTTTATCGATTGTTTTGCTATGCGCAAGGACGCGTACAGACATTGTGCGGTCCTAAGGTACTCCGCACCAAAAAGAATGTTTCCTATATATCACCCTTGGAGTTGATTGATAACATTCTAACACAACCTTTTGTTATCGGTGTACCTGTTTTATATCGCTAAGTCGGGCACTGGAAAATCGGGTAGGTAGGTTATGGAGCCCGGGAGTAATATCTTGATTGCTGCGCTGCATTGCTGCCAACAAGGTACATATTCAAGCGCATAGCTTCATCGAACTCAAAAGCGCCGAATTTGGTCACTTACGGCTGCGAACAGCAATGTAATTAGTGCCACTATACAGCAATGTGCTGTCTTGTCAAAACTGGTATCTACAGTCAGGCGCGCAAGCACAGCAGCGGTAAAAGATACCTGATAACGTGGATGGGGCAGTGAGCACGCATGATTGATTGATTGTCGGGTTTAACGCGCCGACGCAACGCAGGCGATGAGGCGCGCCGTAGTGGAGAGCTCCGGATTAACTTGGACCACCTGGGGATCTTTGCGTGCGCCGAAATCTCGTACACACGGGCGTTTTTGCTTTTCGCCTCCATCAGAAAAGCGGCCGCCGCGGCCGGGAATCGAACCCGCGTCCTCGTGCTCAGCGGCGCAACGCCCTAGCCGTCGGCGTTCCGAGGCGGCGTCGCGATGTATTTAGGCCACCGCCCCCGTTCTTCGCTTGCTTCGGCACGTACCTGTACGGTAACTGTAACTATAATCATGTACTTTCATATTCCAACTTTTGCTAGTAAGAACGTCATCCCATATCAGTATAACAACCTGTTTAAAGCAAAACGCACAAAATGGTTTTCTACTTTAACTTTCTTGGTATATTGGCTGCGCCACTTCACTAATGCCAATGGCTGGATGCATGCGCAGTTACCCAGGAAGAGCATCCAGCAATCGCCTCCCCCCATCCCTGGTCTATTTTAAATAATCTGGACGTCCACAGCATAAAAACAACAAAATATTTTCAACAGGCAAGGAGCTAAACCAAGCAATCGTAAGGTGTCCGTCGAGATGTCATCACAATATCAAATACAGATGGATGCCCCGGTTTAAGAACCAATGGGCAACTGCCATTTTGCAATCATAAATAATATCAATCATGAAGAAGGGTAGAAATAAGGACGGAAGTGTGTACCCCATGGTTTTTGTTTTCGTTTTTCCTCCTTTTGCAATCTTTATGGTAATTCAAGAGGAATTAGGGGTCTGACGCAGGGCAGTAGCCGGTGTAGAATTTTTAAGTTGTTCGGTAGTGCATTGCGCGACTTCTAGCGCCATTTCACCAGCAGAAGACTGCCGATATATGCCTCCGTACCCAGCTTCACACCTATTCAACGCCTCATTGAAGAAGCGCTGAGCAACGAACATGGCTGGTAAGGCTGAACCGTCAGAACCCGCCTCATTACCGCGATGAATCTTGCCAATGAGGCCGCCGGCCAGGTTTTTGGGAACACTACAATGGTTTTTTCTGCTCTGCATATGGCGTTCTTCTGTAATCAAGTTTATTCACTGGAGCCTTTCTGAGTGGTCTCTTAATCTAGTTCACGAGTGTCGTAAATAAGATGTGGCTTTCGCTACACCAAAGCATGCACCATCACCGACCTCAGGCGATGCATGCCTGCAGGTTAGCGGGAAATTTGAACCACGGGCGCGGCCGTGCTGCCGATACCCATCATCAATTTCAGGTGGCACCCTCTTTAGATGAGTGGGAGACGCTGTTTGGGTGTAACTTACCTTCGCAATGGCGCCGTCTGTCTCGATGTTGGCAAGATGCAGTTTTGGATTAACACAGTCTTGCCTAGTTTATTACTTCCGTGTTCACAAGACAAATACCGTAGGCGGTCGCTTAGCGCGAGCAGAGGCGGTGAAATAAAATCGCTTTTCCCTGGGCTGAGATCGAGCCAGCGACTGGGACGTCTATAGCTTTGCTCCACAGAGACAGCATAGTACCTCTATCCAAATCGTTGAAAGTGATCTGTGTGCTGCGGTGTCACGGACGTTGCCATCGTTATGCGGCGCTGCAAGTTCGGAAATGAGCGGTTAATTTGAAATGGTGCAGATCCGGTTTGGACACATCTCCAGTGACTTGTTACTCAGTGTCTTTGCCACGAACGCGTCATTGTTAGGTCGCGCTGCATGCTGGGAATGTAGTGGCGAAGTCTTAATCTTCGGAGCGGCCCTGTAGACATTTGCCGCTGTTTAGAGCAGCGGCACTGCACGCCGGGAGATAAGGGGGGATTTTAATTTCTGAGCTTAGGTTTTGACTTCGTTGCAGACACGTGTTCTTGGTGACAGCAGCTACATTTCCATGGGCGCTGCTGGGGCTAGGCCTCACTGCACGCCTGAAAATGAGCGCCAAAGTGAAAAGTTACCGGCGCTTGTATTTTGTACTAAGACGCTTAGCAAAAGACTTCGCGATTGACTCAAGCGGGAGCGGGACGTAAACGTAAGACAGCCAGGACCAGTTCAGGGAATCCTTGTAATGATGACGTATCGCAATCAATTTAAAAGATTGAGGCAAAGGCAGTAAATTTCTTGTTACCATACTTTCTTTTTTTCTTATGAAATGCTACACGTTTTGCATCGCCTCCGAAGACTAGTTAATTGCATCTCCTTTAGGGCGATTAGTTCCTGACGTGGTTATTAAGAAGTTGGCGTATGCTTAGATGTGAACGCACAGAAATGTGTCATACTTTAAAAAACTAGGACAGATTTGGCAGTCACCTCAAATGATAGACGCCCTTAAAGATGTTGTAAAATATATTATTAAAAGTGATGCTTTAGTTCCGTGCAGCGTGTAAAAACGTTTTCGTGGGAAGCAGCGCTGGGTCATATCTGCTAACAATTCTTTTCGGCAGTTTTCATGCAATGCGAGAGATTCTCGCTGATTGAAAAGTTCAGTTCTACGTCGTTTGCGTTTCTGCATTGTAGATGCATTTTTCAATTCCGAGAGTCCCATAGAACGGACGTGGGTACACATTGTGCGCTTACCATTGAGTGTCGCAGGTTTCCTTAAGATCTTGCCAACTTTGACATGTTTCAAAAACCGTTAGGCAGTCAGAGATAACCTCTCCTCTCTTTCCTTAGTCGAGGCGCAGGTAAAATCAATTGTGCATTGTTTAAGAATAAGCGATAGAAAGATTTCTATTCGCTTCATCTTCGATGATTCGGCGTGTTCCGCAGCCGGTTTCCAATAACGCCTAAAGCGTATTCCTCACGGAATGCTCTAAGACGCAAAGAGGCTATCGATATATTCTGATATATTCTGATTTCGATATATTCTGATATCTGGCAAAAAGGTTGAAAGCGAAATAGAAATGGCTTTTTTCGGTGCTATCTCGTACCATCGGGTCAAAGAAGCCAGAGCTACGCTGGGTGGGCTGGTGACCAAACCCCACCCTTGCTTCCCACCGCTAGTGAACAGCTCCTGTGAGTTACTGCCACCAGAAAAAGGTGTAACCAGTATGCGCACAGTGGGCCGTCAATACATTTTGCGTCTATTCCAGCAGCGAATCCAATTCCTGTAATATTTTTTTGCTTTTGCCGCTAACTCTCGTATATGTACGAGTTTCTCGTAGTTATATACACTACTCTCTCGGAGTTTGCTGCTGGCGCATTCCTATAAAGCTTGCACTGTCATGGAAGCATAAACGAAATCGTTAATCCTAACATCTGCCTCTTGCAATAGTGCATACGTTTTAAATGCTTTCTTCTAAATTGAATTAGGGTTTTACAAAGCCCGCTCACAAAAAAGGCCTGCGCACAGTGATGGTGCGTCGACATTTGGCTGCTTCTGCACATACTTGAAAAGAATTCGATGAGCTCTGCCTATTCACTCTTTATGATACCACCATCCGTGCTCTGGGGAAGTTAACGGGTGGGGGCAGGTATCTTTTTTATAGTATACAACATTATTAGGCAGCTTCTGTGCCTTCCCATGGCATGACTAACTTCGCCTTGCGTGACGAGCTCCGCCAATACTGCGAGGCCCTAACCAGCCCCAAAAACGTGTGTTTCAGTCAGGACACTCCGAATGTCGTGACAATCGAGAGTGACGCGGAGCACACAGTGCCCAACATTTTGTTTGCGCTAATTCAAAAATCCTTATGCAATGGTTTAATACCAGTGTGAAATATACTTTGTTGATGATTTCTTCAGAACTACTCCCGTTTTTTAACTTTTCTTTAGTGTATGTGTACAATTTTAGCTTTAATAACACCGGCCGAAAGATCTGTATGATGATAACTTTCTACGCTTCGCAGCATTATGGTTTTATTCTTTTTAGATTTTTTTTGTTTTCTGTAGCAATTAATCTTCTCGCCAAGAGTCTGCCGTGTAAATTGTAGCTCAGTTCCAATCTCTTCCAAAATGGAACCGCTTTCCAACCAGCTGAAAATTCTTGTATATACTCCATCACTCCTATTCCACAGAGTAAAACAGATTTTCACAGTTTTTAACAGAGCAGTGATTGATTTTGACGGAGAAGTTGATTCGCAAAATAAAACTTTTAATCAATACAACGAGAACCATGTTGCCTGTCAGCCGTAATAAAAGCCGTAGACTTTATACAGATCGGTTTCTTAGCCCAAAATGAAAATACTAGCATCAAAGATAGGGCCTGCGACTTCTAGGCGCGATCGACGCGTATATATGAGAAACACGGGTGTTCGCAAGAGCACCGTTTTGTACATTGCTCTCTATTCGATTGACGCGGTACTGTATTCAGAGGTATACCTTTTTACAAATAAAAGGGTTTCAAATTACATATGATGTAATTCAAGGAGGGTTTCTTCCTCCCGTCAGTCACGCGGACATTAGAAATACCAAACTTGAAGCGAGCCGCCCGCGCAGCACCAATTTTCCCACAAATTTTAACTAATGAGAACGGAGTATGGCACAAAAAGCCGAATGGCTCTGCCTCGTTCAACCATTCTGCAGGGCCTTACTCTTAGAGAAATCCTCCCTTTGTGGTGAAGTAATATTGTCAGATCATATGACCACTTTAATACCTACAACTCTGCCAGTAATATGAAGAAAAACAGCGCGAAATACACGGCGAAGTATAGAACTACAAAGCACAGGCGCTGACGAACAACAGAGCGCTTCTTCAGCCTGTCCTTCGGCCTCTTTTTCTTTGTAGTTTAATGAACCATCTGGGCCTTCTGCAAATATTTCTATCAGTAAAGAAAATAAATAAGAGAGGCATCAATCAAAGAAGAAACAGTGACAGTACTGGTTACTGTCTGTTTTGCAGCGCCCTGCTCAGGTACTATTTTCCCGTAAAGCGCTTTTGTTCCATATGAATATGTATCAACAAGCCCCAAGTATACATTTTCAACAATGCGCATGTTTGCTGGTATAGTGGACAGCCAAAAAGCTTTTCCTTTTTGTTTGAGTTATTTGATGTGTTAGGAATGAGACAGAAAAACGAGAACGAATGAAAGTTAACTGCGACGATATACGTGAACTTATTCATGTGTTTTCTGCACTTGCCCTGCCATGCTACTCAACTTATCAACTGTGGCGTTCATATATGTGCGCGCATTCTGAGCAAAACGTTCTCCACTTTATTGCCTCGGGGCATTGAATATTTTGTGTGTACATGATCAGAACATATCAATTTAGGTTTCTGCATTGTGCTTGTGCAAACAACGTTTTTGTTTCAAAGAGAGCTTTTATTTTTGGTCCAGGCTCTCAAGGAGGTACAAGGCAATGACGAGAATAAAAAAACAATCATTGCTATCGGCTTGTTCGGGTACAACGAACCTCAAGCATGGGAAATGTACAAAAACTGGGTAAAACAAGCTACTGAGTAAGTATACATCAATTTCGCTTTATTACTAAAACCATGAACATAGCAATCAAATCAGCCCTCCTGTATCGGGAGCATGTTGCCATCCTTTAATAACAGGGTAGCTGTTGTTGCTGGCTGTAATATCTGCGGTGTCATCATAAAATCCCGGGTCGTAGTTACTCTCGCCGGTTACCGCGCACATGTACGCGCGCTTCCCGAGGAGCGCCCCTCTTCGTCTAGGCTTGCGCATGGCGTTCGCCAAAAAGTGCGAAAAGAAAGTTCACGCGCGTCCGCGCCTTAATGAGACAGCACAAAACAACTCGTTGTACGGGCCCAAGTTCGCGATGCCGGTTGACGCCGGCTTTAGCATGTCCTCATGCGTTCCAGTTGTAGAGAATTATGAAAGGCTGGCGGGCACTCGGAGCCCGCCATTCATGTTTGAGGAAGACGCCGATATTGATGAATATGGCGACGACTATACAACCACAGGGAAAAGCGACAACGGAACATCTAAATAAACGGCTTGAAACGTAATGTGTTGCGTGGCAGTGTGTTCTTCTGTGCTGACCAAAAAACCAATCATCCAGCTTCTCCACGGTTGAATCCTTTGCTGTCTTCGTGCAAGTTTCGCATATTTGTAACACCAAAGCTGTTGTAGAAGCCCTAAGTTTACCGTTGCAGGAAGAAGACCAAGAAAATACGTTGCGCTCACCAGCGCGTGACTCGCAACGGCCGCCGAGCATACCCAGTTGGCGCAGTGGCTTAAGCAAAAAAAAATCTTCAGCGCTGTCATGATCCCTATCGCCACGGAAAACCTCCAGCGATAATGTGAAACATGAAACAACACCCGGTTTGTGAGACATCACTGCGCCGCCACATTCTCTATAAGCCGTTTGGGTAATTGGAGACAGCTACAAGTGTGGCAATCCTTCCCGAGACGACTTGCAGATCCAGTTACCGCTGCCTCGAGCCCGTGACGAAGAGCGTGTGGAAGTCTACAATGCTGATAATTTCTTTGAATCCACTACTCTCCGTGACAAAGACGACCACCGCTTCGACGTATATGACTAGGATCGCTCACCCCGCATCTATGCAAATTAAGAATGATACTGAAACTTAACCAAGTGTCCTTCAATGCTCACAAACAACAGCTCCGGCATTTCAGACATGGGCGTGGGGGCGTGCTTTACTGATTTTTTTGTTCTTGATCTACTACGTAAAAAATTTACTTCTACTTGAACTTTACTGCACGTGGGCTTTATTAGGGTTCTATAAGGCTTGGCAGTTTATAGTACTGTATCAAAAAAGCTGAATGTAATTCGAGCACTTTTACGCTAAGACAGCTAAACAGACCAAAACTGAAATGGAAGGTAAAAACCTTGTATGGATTTACACATTCAGAAGGGATACATTTTTTTCCACAAGCTGATGTCACGTGTAACCGCTAATGCGATAGCTATCCGGCTTTTCTTGCAAAGCATATTTCATGTTTCAAGGAACCATTTCTCTACACAACGTAATGATATTTCGCGGGCACCACAGCTGACATAGCCCCAGAAGCACTGCAGCAAGTGTGCTGACTATGCTAGGTGCTAGGTGGACAGCTAAATGCTAGCTGGACAGCTCTTCTAAAAACTGTGCCTAAACCCTTGCGAACTCAAAACCATTAGTGTTGAGTGCCACCATACCGCAATATGGAATATGTCGTGACATGTATTATTGCCCTGTTCATGACATGCTTGCGTCATCAGTGTCACATCTACGATAGCAGTTGTTTCCGAGCTGCCGTTCATGTAACCCATTATGACCCGACAAACAATTGGTAGAAGAAATGGCTGCAGCTTAGCCCAGAGCAGCTAACCGTGTATACAGCGAAAGCTTGGCTTATCCTGGTTGTCTTGGTTTCGCTAGGTTAACCTTCGATTTAACTGTAATTATTATACTATTCGTTCCTAAGCCTGCATTTTTATGGGTGTGGTTCCGCTTTTTGTTGTTGGTGGCGAGACATGGCGCTGTCTTGGTGGATGCTCGATGAATCTTTGCTTTCGAGAACATACATTCACGGCGCATGCACGGTGCTGCCAAGGTCAGCGCATGACGTGATACTAGGAATTGACTTTTTGAAGCGGTTGGCTACCCAAGTTGACTGTGGAATTGAAGACGTTTTCATCAAGGGTGCTGCCATATCGGCACTGGTTGAAGACACTGCTTGCCGTAAGAGTGCACGTTTCGTTTTAGAGAACACAAGTTGTGTACCTGGCACACCTGAAACGCGACTATTGCCGTACTGTTCAATGACTCGACTTAAGGTCTTCGTCGGCGACCGGAGCAGTGTCATGTAAGTGAAATATAGCTCCGATAATCCGAGAACTGCAGCGGTCTTCGCGAAGCTGGAAAAAAAAAGTTGGCCGTCAAGGAAAAGAAGAAAGATGGTGGGCCCTCTAGATGTTCTACCAATGGGCATTCCAGCCTTCGCTCCTGCTTTAGAAAAAACGCGCTTCCTAAATAAACCACTGCAGGCTGTAAAAATAGTATTAAAAACTGAATAAGAAGAATATCCTGATTCATCACCATCATCACCCTGCTCCGACCACTGCAGGAACAAGGCCCCTCCCAATGACCTGCAAACGCTCTTGACCGGCACGACTCATTGTTAATTACGGTATTAGCGAATCTACTAGCCAAATAAAAGCTCGCCAACAAACCACTACATAGGTGGGAATTTTGTTTAACAAAACAGCGCCTCACACATGACAAAAGACGTACACAAGACGCATTTTCTTCCCTTTGTCTTATGTGCAGCGCTGTTTTATTAAAAGATGTACCAATTTCCCCAACTACAAACACTGGTGGGCATAAACAATATACCGAAAAATTAATAAAACCTTTAAACGTTAGCTCCGCAGCCAACCAGCCAGGCGGCCTGAACTGCCTAGCAACTTCCTACAACCATGAAAGCCCAGCCCACAAAAACATGTGGGTTCATTAACAAGCATAATGACGGAACGCAGGCGAAAGGAACGGGTTCGTTTTTTTTGTCACGTGTTTTGAAGACCTAAAATTGATGTAAAACAATTTTACCAGAAAAAACAAAAACAGCAAGAAAAAGTGTCTTAAAAAGGCAGCGGGCATGGTCGGGCCGGCGGAGGCCATATGTTCGACGGCGCAATTTTTCGCCCCTGGGAGGCAAAAAATTGAACTTCTGAAATCGGTATAATGTAGTACATGTCCAGAGCGACTACACAGGTCTGCGAAACTGAAACGGTTACGGGTGCCTCTTAATGACAGAATTTGTTCCCTCTTACGTGTTTGGGTACCGAACAGAGAAGGAGGGTACGCCCGTGTTCCGGCGCAGTCGCGTGATTTTATTCACTGCCGCACATCCCGGTTCTTCCCGCAGCTTCGCTTTGAATTTTTCTGATGAGTGACACATGTTCCTGGGGCTTGTTTTATGGCGGTTTTAGCTCTCTTCGCCGCATCCTGGCTGTTCATTTCGCCTTTTCGTTCCCATTGTCGCAGGTGAACTAGTTTCAAATATGCCCTTGGTTCAGACCCTTCCGACGAAACCAGAGTATCGCCCCACCAGCGAAATTTGAAGATAATGTACCCTCTGGAAGATAGCGAACTAATTATCTGTACAGTAAGCGAATGGTGTCCACATGGCGCCAGCGTCTAGAAACTGACACAGACGGCACGTGTCCAGCGTAGCGGATGTGCCGTGTCTATCACTGTTTCGAAAAAGTTTGCTGCGTCTTTACACTCCTCTATTGTTATAGCAATTGAGAGGCTTAGTTTGGCGCGATTTAAGCTAAAAGCGGAAATGTGTCCTATCCTCGGCTTATGGTTACTTCAGCAAATAAAACGGTGCAATTATTCGTGTAGGCGAGAGTACACGTCTTCAAAACACGTATTTGATGTGCAGGCCACAACCCGCTCACTAAGACCATATTTAGTAGGAATATTAAAGCTGTGGTGGTTCATTGCGTCTGTGTTCGTCTCGCACTTTGTAGGAGAAGAGTTATATTACCGCCCAGAGAAACGTTTACCCATTTTTTTGCAAGTAATAATTTATTGTTATTTTAAAGAGCTTCGTTAAGCAATTGGGCGTCATTGCAAGGATTAATTGTTAATCTTCATGCAGGTGCACATGCTGCCAGCCTATAAAGTATTCTGATACCTAACTTTACGTACCATAGACCAGCGATATTTTCTGCCATCCGCACTCAGTTTTCAACATTCTCCACTCTGTAAATAAGAATTACAATGGAAGCTAAGCTGAAAATTTTGAGCCTTGACATGAAGTCTTTATAGAAGAAGTTCTGCGGCTATTCGTTCTCCGACGTCATTCAATCTCAGTGGATGATCTTGAATCGGGGGGTAAACATCCCTTCAAAGTTAAGAATCACGACGCTGTACGTTTCTGCAAGGAGTTAACGTCACGCGAACTAAAAATGTTAGACACTTGCGGCATCCATGACAAAATTAACTCCCCAATACGATGACACAAACGAAGTGAATCTCGTGTCTTGTGTCTTGGGGAGCGCTTGCTAGTAAACTTACTTTCAGCCCTGTCCGACGCGTTCTTCACAGCCGCTGAATGTGTTAGTTTCCCCAAACACGGAAAGGAACAAACAGAAAGATACCAAAGCTTCGAGCTATGCACCTTGCTGTTCAGAAAAGTTGGTGGCAGCAGCTGCGTAATGAAATCAACGTAAAAGTAAACAAAACGCAGCTTGCAAACCCTTCGCCCTGGCAAAGTATGTTGTTGGCTTTGCGTCAAGGTGTTGATTGAGGAAGCATAAAAACGTTGCACAGTATCCTAAGTATAAATCTTCCTTTGAAAGGCGCAGCATTTCTCCTTTTAGCTTCCCGATGATCCTCGCGTAAACGTGCTTGCAATTTATTCCGCTCGTCATCTTCAACAAACTTTTCATTTATTGCGGATATGATGTATTATTTGTATAAAAAAATGTTACCTGAACACCCTGTGCGGTGACTAAGCTTTTATGTTGTTCGGTTGTTAAACCGAAAGAAACGAATTCGATTGCCGGACGTGGCGGCCGCTTTTTTGATGCAGCCGTAAAGCAAAACGGTCCGCGTTTGGAGATTGTGGCGCGTTAACACTTCCAACGTAAACAGAATTATTTCGTAGCTCTGCACTACGGTGGGCTTTCTAACAACCGAGGAGTGGCTTCGGCGGCTTAAACACCACATTCAATCAATCAATCAATCAATAAATCAATAAATCAATCAATCAATGAGTGAATCAATCAATCCATCACTCAAATAAATACTACCAAACATCTAGTTAGATTTTCAATGTTATAATTTAAAATTTAACACCAGGTTCTGGGATCAAGGTTTTAGTAATGAAGCTAGTATTTACTGCTTCAAAAGTGTTAACATGTGCTGACATCCAAATAGGATTGGACAGCACACCTGGACGAAAACAATCAAAAAGTACTGGTAAAACCGAGCGGCCACGCGTTTTGTACTCGTATTACATACATATTTGCTCTGGACAGCCAATAAGAAGGCTTACAAGAGCTACCCATTCAACTACTCGCCCTCTACCTACTACATTGCTTCTTTTTTTAAATCTCTTATATTCAATCACGTATAGGACCATCTGTTATTAAGACAACAAATTCAAGCACCTGAACAGAGAGTCTTATAAATCAGCGCGCTCTACCATGTTCGCACGTGCTGCAAATTTTGTGTAGTTCGGGAGCTCCCTGTCCTTGGAGGCAAACCCCGCCTTCCTTCAACATGGTACAGCAATCTTGAGTGTCTCCGCCGCCCATGCACGTGTTGCGGTGGCTCAGGCCTACGGCCGTTGCAAAATATATACAAGAAACAACATGAAAGGTGAGCGGGAAAGGAAAAAGGGGGCATTTTCTTGGAAATGTCTACAAAGACTATCGTCTTTTGACGACATTTGCAACGAAAGAAGCAGATAGGCGGCCAATTTTTCAACAAAGTTCATGTGCTCTATTAGCCTTTCGGTGCCAAATCTGCCCTACTCGCCAAAAAGTGCTCATTCCTCACGCCAAGAAGAAATTATTATATTAACAATTTTTTTTGCAATCGATAATTCCATACCTGTGCTCTCCGAGCACCCGCTATATGCTTGCGAGAATTTGTTAGCGCCTAATAAATTTTATCGTGGCCGGCGCGCATTCCTGCGTTCTTCATATTATGACGCTCTCTTTTGTGCACACAATTTTATTATGCGCGCAATTTTTATTTCATTTTTCGTACCTGCACGCAGTTCCACTGCCCACATTGTGACTTTATCCATCAAGAAAAAACATAACCTGCTGTGTTTACGCAAGAACTCGAGAATTCTTTCATAGTTACATGGCAGTCCCCCTTTTGATAAGTTTGGTGCCAATGGGGATTAATAATTCAGCAGTTTGGTGGCTCTGGACGCAAAAGATATTCTCTTCAGTAAATGAAGCTTACGAAACATTCCGTTATCCTAAATGGTTTCAATCATCCGTTAAAAAACTAAAACATGGAAAACTAATGCGTATATGTTGGCGGGTACACCATCTAAATTTGAGGTGGTTTGTGATGAACCTAAAAGTGCAATTTAAATTCAACCCACGTGGATGCTCACGTAAAACGCCATCGTTAAAACGCCTCTAATCGACTTTTCAACTGGTCCAGGAAGTTTATTTCCTGTCCCTTTGAGAAGCCATGAAGAAAAAACACAAGTTGGGTTCATTAAAAATACTGTTTTGTTAGAATCATACTGACACCACTTTAACGTAAACTTTGCTCAAATAAGCTGTACAATCAGGAAGAAGGGAAGGACCATGTTATACAATCGCTCATTTCCCCAAGCAGAACCTATGAGGTCATATTATCGAGCTCTGCGATTGGCGGAGGCGGCAAAAGCAAACTCAAATTAGCCAGACCTTATAAGCTTCACGAACGGGCCATTTTCACTTTGATTTAGGACACATTTTTTTAAGGGCAGTGAGAAATGTGGGACAGACAGTGGAAGTTACGAAACACACGTAAGCCTAGAAGTGCCGATGTGTACTGGTGTTGGCACTGCACGAAGTACGCTTGGTTTAGCTGTACATGGCTGTGGGGCTTTGGGGTATTTTTTGACGACACTGGCCGATTGATGCAAGCAACGGTGGCCTACGTGGCAAGAATTGTCTAGCGAGCACTGTGTTTCCCGAAACGATTATTTTCCCCCGGACCAAAAACGAGCAGGTTTAAATACGGTCAAAAAGAAACCAGAGGCAGAAAGCGGCTTGCCATGGTAAGGTGGCGCCATCTAGGTTCACTAACGTTCACAAAGTTGGTTCACAAAGGTTCACACTAGGTTCACAAAGTGGCAAAGTCTTCGCTGAACATCAGAACTAGCCGGTACACTCGTACGCGAATGCAAGCCGCACACCTACGAAGGTCAGCTGACGCATTTGACGCCGACGCCGACGGGACATGGCTCGGAGCGAATGGGGAAGCCAGAGCATCGACTGGGCAAAAAACGCAAGTGCGGCGACCAAACTCCAAAGGGGTGCTTCTCCCTGTGGCGCTACCCAGCACGAGCCCCGCATCAAAGCGTACTAGGAAATTTTACTTTGCTGTACTTGACTAAACAAAGCTTTCCAATGGGCTGCAGAGCGGTCGGTTCCGGTAATGTCATTCCGGACTACGAAAATACACGATTTAGCGGGTAAATCAAACTTTTAAAGTAAATTGAATATTTTTCAGTGAACGAAATGTCGCTTGCATCCGCGCGAGTGCTGGGGACACTATAAAACACAAAATGTTTCGAATAAAACACACTGGTATTTTCTCTTCATGACTCTTTTAACGCTACTCCTATGTTTTTTTTCTTTCTTATTCCGTTGAGCCGAAATATGTTTTACTTTCAACCTAATTAGTAGGCCGCCAAGTTCTCGCTCCATCTGTCATCACCGGTAGGACACATTGACTGTATATTCTTTTTACTGTGATAGAGGTAGAGTACTGTCAGTCATGTGGGAGTATTTTCCGAGTGGACCTCAGACCATACCTCTTGTGCACAACAGTTTTCTCGTTGTTGGGAACGGCACAGACAACCTGTACGAGGTAGTTATATTCTTCGTCTTCTAGCGTTTCATCACATATGCTGAACAGGGCGCTTCGCCCATGTTATTCAACTACTTGAAATTTATTTATATATTTTTAGCGCCACCAACAAAATTTACAATTTGTATTCCTCAAGCTTTTTTGAAGGTGTTCTACAGACCCGCTGAGTCAGATGGTGTCTGCACACCTGAAATGGCTCAAGTATTAGGCCGAGCCTCCTACGTTACCGCTAAGACCAGCTGTGAACATTATGGGAGATGGCATAATCCTGTCGTACGCCCTTAACGCTTAGGAATTGTTCTCGTGGCTTTTTAAGGGTTTTTAGGCCCGTGTATCCCTTATGTAAGTCATCTAGAAAACTTAAGTAGGTCTTTATTATTCTCTGTATTTTTATTGCTTCCAGCACTGCAGTAGGGCTTATCAAACAAAGGCTTTTGCGTCCTCTTTAAATGACATAAATAGGCGTTAGGTAAATTGCGCAGGGATAAGTATTCCCTGATTGCCGACACAGATGTGATGCATTCTTGCGTATCTTTTCGTAAACGCAGCCTATTACATTGAATGTCGGTAATCTAGACTGTCACTTTTTCCGTTACTTTGTACAATTCTTGTATTGAACTTACAGTATAGTATTGGGTATATAGTTTTATGGGTCTTTGGTATACCCCACCCCTTCTGGTGAATCAGAAATATGTTGGCGTTTTTCCCGGCTATGGACACGTTATCACTATCTAACCATGCAGAAAATAGTGCCGCAAGCTGTTCTAATACAATATCTCCTCCATCATTTTAAGCAATCTATGGTTATGCCGTCATCAGATGCAGCCTTTTCGGTTTTCGTGCCCTTGAGTGCCTTTTCTACTTCGTATTTAATTACTAGCGGGACATCGCAAAATAGGCGTGTGTGGTTGGTAGTTTGCCCTGGACTTGCGTTGTTGGCGTATATCGTGGTGGAAGATTGTTTCATTGCTTCTGTTATTGGTCTATGTTCAGTGTACTGCTAGCATGCTCATTCCTGAGTACCTATAATATTTATTTGCCCATAACAAGGTTCTGTTTTGGTGTTTTAGGCATGTTTTACGCACTGATATCGGTCTTTTTACTTCTGTTCATAAATTTTAACACCTTGGCCAATTCCATTCTAGCCACCGAACTCGACGATTCCTATTCTATAGCGTATCGCATTTATTTCCTGCGTTTTTGAATGTTTTGCGCTTTGTATTCTACATGTTTCGTCTGCCACAGCTGCTAGTGATTCCATGATTGCCGCTGTTAGGTTTTCGTTAACATGTTTTCGCTATCGCCGTTCTGCATGTGAAATTCGCGAATTTGTTTTTAAGGGTCAGTAGAAATTCCTGCACACTGGCTCTTAGTGACTCCATGCTGGATGCCCTCAGATTAGGCTTTCGACGTTTTTTGAGACGCAGTTTTGTTCTCTCTCTTTTACGATTAACCTTTACTCTGCACCTAACCACTGTACAATCACTGCTGGAAATCTTTCTGAGCACCTCGACGTGATGCACAATATTTTTAGGTCCCTCTAACTCCTTCTCGAAGGGTCTGGGAACGCTGGGCACAAACTAGTTCAAAGGGTACAAGCGCCGTCTGTCTCGGCAGGTGATAAAGGTCTTGAACACGCACTACCACTGCGGCAGACGGGGTAGGTTCCTTTGGACCCTCTGGTCATGCACCAGAATAAAAATGCGGACAGGCGCCCCCCGAAAAAGGGATCCAGTGTACTGTGTTATAACCCACACTCAAACCATTTTGTTTTTTTTTACCTTTCGGACCTTTTCTTGTTTCTTTCCCAGTGTTTCGTTTGTAGAGGAACATGTTTAGTAACCTTCGGATATTTCTTTCTGCAAATACCCTCAGTTTATCTCCAGGACTGTTGCGACTGCATATCCAAAAGTTTCCCACTGACGTTTCTCCCACTTGCTTTTCGCCCAATTTTGCATTACATTGTCCCATCACAATCGTGAACTGCATTTCTCCCAACTTCCTTGCTGATTCCATGTCCACGTAGAAACTGTCAACGGCCTCATCCCCGCAGCTAGCTGCTGGCAGAAAGGCTTCTACTATCTGTAATATTTATCGCTGGCTTTGCTTCATCAACATTGCTTGTTTGCACCTTGCTGTGGCCCATGCTGTGCGTTTTCTGCCGAAAGATTTACCTAGTGTGGGTCTAGATTTTGTTGGTCTTCTAAGGGGGGGGGGGGTCAAACTCAAGTGTTCCACCTTTTAAACTACACTGTTTTCATAAAATCACTGCTGCAAACACTGGTGATAAAGACTTTTCTGGATTTGGGTGAAGGCGGACAAATTTTGAAATTCAGGATGCTTTCTAAGACTTTGTGTGCACCAAAGTAAACCAAGCTAACAAACATGGACAAAGAAGATAGAATACAACATTTCTATTTCATAAATTATCCGAAGGCAACATATCTAAATTCAGGTATTTAAAGGGACCCTGCAACAGTTACCATCGACTGCTAGCAATGTATTTTGGGGTAAAGTGTCCAGTCCCAGGAATATCGTCCCACAAGAATTATGAAATTTCGTTCACTATCACTGAAACTACGCGTGTTGAGAAATCGCACATAATCGTTCTCTCTCAACTCGACCACGGACAACCCGACGAAAGCTGCGCGCTCTCTCCCGGAGAGGGGGCGGGTCGCGGCGTTCTCTTCGGCGGCGTTTGATATATCGAGGCCGGGGAGTTTTCTCCTTTTCTCCGCAACGTGGAGGCGCCTTTATCCGGTCTGGTGCCACAAAAAAGCAGGCATGTGTGACTGCTCGAAAGCGCGCGCTCGAAGTGGTAGGGCGATTTTGTTGCAGTAAACGTTTGTTTACTGTAAACGTTTGTAGTCGAGTGGTCCCGTTGAAAGGAGAGTATTGCGCTCATCACTCAAACTCCGCGCGCACTCATAACACAGAAACGCAAAACTGGGCCTACAGGTTCACGCATAGAAGAGCTTCGTACACAGCGATGTCGATGGCGGAAATTGGAGAAATTAGCCACGAAGTTGACCAGTGACAGCCGATCGGGCAGCCATGACCTCTGCGACGTCGCTTAAGCCATGCAAGGGCTGCATAATTACGAGAACTGAAGACAGCGCGGTTGGTTTTTCCGCGATTTTCACAGCGATTTGCGCGCTGACCTCTTCATGCGCACGTGTAATATTTGGCTCAGGTATTCCTGGCAGTGCAATGTAAACTTCGCGCATGTTTACTTGCATTGCTCAAATAGTGTTTCAGGGTCGCTTCAAATGTTTTTGGCGACACAATCGCCCCCAACCCCCTCGTCTAGTTGTGCGTGGACTCGCCGTCTGCGGGGAAAAGGGGATCCTGGTGGTTGATCCGTTGTCGAGGGCTTCAACCTTTAAGGCTCCACGGCGAAGGAAACGAATCACTACCCATTTCTACCACCTTGATGGTAGCGCACTTGCACACGGCCTCTCAGAAAGCAGAAGACAGACCATAGCGCTCTTCGATAGCGCACTTTCATGTGCAAGTGCGCTACCAATGTGATATTCCAAATGCAATACCAACTATTCCACTTGTCACTCCTACACAACTTCGCGTCTGCTTTCTTTAGATAGCATCTCCAGCCTGACCCGCCTGGGTAAATTGGCAGTTTTCATTTCCGTCCTCCCTTACATCTGTTACTCTTATACCTTCTTTCTACCAACCTTTCTCTTCCCGTTTTCCTTCTTCGTGTGTCCGTCGTTTCTTGTGTTTAGACTTAACCTTCTATGGTGAACTGCCGTGGGGTAAGCCCCAATACATCATATTTATAGCATACAGCTGGCGTGCGCAGGACTTGCTCGGATGTTCCTGTCCTGTCCTCTTTTCGGGATTCATGCTGGGTGGCTGATACCAAGGACCAAAAGATTAATAGCGCAGCTGTTGTAGCTTGAACTGGATCTGTTGGAGATCGAGAAATAACTTGTTTATTTTCCTTTTATAGGAGTCGGTAAAACATGAAAGTGAAATGTGCAGCGAAATCTGCTGCTCAGCAGAATTTACGGGTAGGCGGCTGTCTTGTGGATGTGTTAGGCTAGCGACTTTCCGCTGCCGGGTCGCTTCTGCAAAGGTGTACTGGCGTCATTTTCGTGATGCATATGACGTCAGTGAAATCTTAGTGCATACTGGCACAACACCCTTTCTCGTTAAAATATAAAACCCGACAACAAACAACACAAATTATAACAAACACTTTACTGCTAAAGGTTGCTTCCCCGCAAGCACACCCTGCACCCTTTGCAGGCCCCTTGCTCCGTTTACTGACGTCACGTTCCTGACGGTTTTTACGTGAGCGAAATCTTTCTGTATCTGGGAATAAAATATTTCGCGTTATAAAACTCCTCCAGCACGAGCCGCGGTCGACCTCTGCCCAGTCGCGTAGAGCTACGACGTCATCGCGCGGCGAAAGCGTTCGACCTCCCACAACACTCTGGCAGTGTTCGTGGCATGATCTCTTGCGTGTTCTTCTTCGCGCCAGTTTGGTTAGTTCACGCATACAATTGGGTGCACAGAACAGCCAGTACTCCAGCAGCTGAGTTCGCGAAGCCGGTTCTAGCGCGTGCTAACGCTGGTACTTTGGGAGGGATGTGAAAGCCTCCGGACAAAACGATCCTGGCATGCCACTAAGGGAGAACTTATGGTCGCAAGTTTCGAAATCCATGTGAGGAGCAGCAGGCGGTTCTCCGACGAAGAGAAAGGGGCCGCCACCTCTGCTATTTCTGCACCCTCCCATACTTCTAGGGGAAGTTGCGATAATATTTTTTCATGGCTTTTTTGTCAAAATAATCCATCTAAAGCAAGGGACACGAGTAAATGAATAGCATTGGGGGTGGTGACGTGGCGTAGGTTGTGGTAGTTGGCGGTGGTAGTTGTAGTTGTTGTTGTCGTAGGGGTTGGGTAGTTGAGTTGCGAGACGAGAGAGAGAGAGAGAGAGACGAGTGACGTAAGTACGTAACGCGCCTTGTCTTCTGCCGCCGTCGATGAAGAGGATGACACTATATCTTGAACTGGTACTGCAACGCTGACGTTGGCTCGCGTCGCGGTACTGGTTGAATGTGTTGCTTCCATCGCTTATGAACTTCGACGACGACCAAACTCGACAGTAAGCAGAACAGAGCGCAGGAGTAGAATGAAGTGAGCCGCGCCGATACCCGCTTTATATTCGTAGCGCGCGCAGTAGAGGGAGAGGAGGTAGCACGTGCTGCTGCAACGCCTCTTTCAGCGCCGGAGCACGCGCATGCGCGCCCGCACCTGTTGTTGAGAGCGGGGATCAGGGGGGAGGGGCGCACCTGCTGGCTGGCTGCGGACGCCGATCGCCAACGGACGGGTGACATTGTGAGTTAAAGAAATGCTCTGCATTTAAAAGAAGTGTTCCCGAAGTAACTGGCCAGTTTTTCATGAGAAGCATCAACGAGTTTTCTCGCTTCTCCATGGTGCACAGCGTTCACACAGAGAAAACTGCATGACATGTTGAGCCACTCTTTGTTACGAAGTCAGCCACCTTAGGTGTACGGTGCAATACCATGCGACTAGCAAATGGAGACTTGCTTCTCGTAATTCTGTGAATCATCAGAAGAAAAAGCTGTCTGAAAATCTTTTGGAGGGTTGTCGGCACGAGAGTTTTCACGGCTTCAAAGCTGACATGTCTTGCTTCTGGACTTTGCAAGCGCTTCTGGCTTTCCCACTTTTTTGGCCACCGACGGTTTCCTGCACGACCACCCATGAAATTCCACGGACATCGGCTTACCAGGATGACAGCACTCGGCTAGCCAACCACACCGAACAGGACTTCCTTCTGCTGATGCGAAGTGTCGGCTGTGCATCGATGTCATCGACGGCGATTTCAGCCCCAGGAGAAGATATAGATATAAACTACTCGCCATCACGACAGCCTTTCAGGGGGCACGGGAGCATTTACGGCTTCACAGCTGACATGTAGCGATTCTGGGATTTTCAGGTCCGTAAGCAGTACTCATTATACGCTAAACAAAGCGATAATCGTTTCCTTTTTCTGCTCCTGTGCCCACAAGTGCTTTGCGAAGTTGCTGGTAAATGTGTATCAATGGCGTTGTTGTTGCTGTGTTCCGGGGACGTTCAAACGAACCCGGGGCCGCCTAAAACCCGCTCTGCAGCCTCTGTAGATGTGGAATCCTCTTCAGACGTGAAAACCTTGCCCGACGAACCATTCGAGCAAATGAATGTTATCTTCCAGCTTCTTAACGACCTACAGTCACATTCTGCGCAATCCTCGGAGCGCCAAGCTGAGACTATTGCTGAAGTAAAGGCCATTCAGGCAGGTATTCGTGAGACTGAAAACAAAACTGGCTGCATTCAATCAATGCTAGATGCCTTGAAAGAAATAATGAAAAAGTACGAACCCATTGATCAAACTCTGACTACAATGCAAGACTCAATTAAGACCTTATCCACTCAGCATTACGCTCTGCAGTCCCGCGTCGGTGAATTGTAAGATATATCTCGGCGGAATAATTAATTTTTGCGGGGTATCCCTGACTCTCGAGAAACATGGCAACAATCAGAAGACCGCATTAAAGAAGCCCTAACAGGTGTAGTTGATGCGGAATGTATTACCATTTCTATCGAACACGTGCATCGCTTGGAAACGTCCGTGCTAAGTAAGAGTCGTTCAATAATCGTTAAATTATCCTACTATAAAATCAAAGACAAAATACTTTCTGCTCGAACCATGCTACAAGAAAATGATATTTCGGTTACAGAAGATTTTTCCCCGCCACACGTTATGCTCGCAAACAACATATCGGCTTCGCGAAATACCAACCTAATGCTCCTCAGTTTAAGCTACTGTATAATAAGCTAGTCCTGAATAAAAAACAAGACATGTATGATCCCCAAACCGAAAGCGTAACAGAGCACACTAAACAGGTTTTGGATCCTAATCAGTCGATCTCTGCATCAAGTTCCAATGCGTACGATTGCGCGAAGGGCAGTGGATCAAGCTTATCTCACGTGTCCGTCCTGTTTACTAACATCCGAAGTATACTAAACAAGCGTCATTCCTTAATTTCGGAAATTGACCCTTGTAATGCTGATATTCTAATACTCACTGAAACTTGGCTGCATCCTGAAATACAGAACCATGACATTCTATCGCATGCGCACCGTTTCTCTTTTATTGTTGTGGCCACACTTCCCGTAGAAGTGGCGGGGTCCTTCTGGCAATTAAAAATATTTGCAATCTCACTGTATTCACGTTAAAACTTCACTGGAAATCGTGTGGGCTATTGCCGAACTCGGGTTTCAAAAGGGTGCTTGTTACCGCGCCCCTAGTTATTCTTCCGATTTTGCCGATGACCTTCATGACGTCATCAACGCGGTTTTTCTACGCTACCCCACTTTCCTTTCTTTTTGAAAGGTGATTTCAACATTCAAAACAGAACCTGGGCGACCACGCCTCCAACTATGCATCTGTTTACAACATTAGACATCAATTTTCTAAACATTTGTTTCACTTTTTTTACTCGCCCAAGTGATTACACAGCCAACAAGACAAACAAAAATTACTGCAGACACTTCTGATCTCGCCCTAACTTTTAGGCCTGACCTAGTTTCGGACATGACACTCTTGCACGGCTTGAGCGACCATTTTTTTATATTTTTCCCCACCATCATATCGCGTCCTAAAGCCTCTAAAAAAGCAAACACTATTCGTGATAAAAAGAAGGCAAATTTCTCAGCGAATAACAGCGAGCTATGTTCATTCCTCGACCGTTTCTTGGAAGGTGTTGATAAGCGCAGCGTACAATAAAACTGGGGCATGTTTCTTGCGACGGTTCTTGACTTATCTAACCGATATATTCCTGTGCGGAGACTTATTGCTAGTCACAATGCACCATGATACACCTCACACTGAAGGCGTTTTTTAACAAGAAAAAACTCTTATATAAATTTGCGAAAAAATCTGGAAGCTCTAATCTATGGGCTGCCTACAAATCGGCTTTTAATCAAGATATAACAGCAATATAGACTGCCAAAGAGAACTTTTTACGGAATACGTTGTTATCTATACTGTCAACTGATATTAACAAATTTTGGTGCAACCAAGCGAAACTGACACTATCACCCTTGTTGATATTGTGGGAAACACAGTTCACCCGAATGACTGCGCGATCATACTAACAATGCTTTTACAGCGAATGTCGTGGTGCATCCAAGTAATATTGCACCTTCCTTACAACAATTTATTACGATAGCATGCCTCTAATATTTGTTGAACCAATTTGGTTGCTGCCCTAATCAAGTCGCTAAAACCTTCTTAGGCCCCCGGTAGTGAATAATTATTACCAAGTTTTTATTAGGTACTTGTGTTTACTCGTCTGTTATAGTCACCATGATTTTTCAGCGGTCCCTCGAAAGTGGTTTCCTGCCTCTTGATTGGCAAGTCGGGAAGCTGGTTCCATTACATGAATCAGGTAGCAAGCACTCTCCTACATCCCTGTATCTCTTACTAGTATACCATGCAAAATATTTCAACATATTTTGTTTTCCAATCGTGTTAATTTCGTTTATTAAAATTTATTTTTTACAAACACGCAGCATGGCTTACGTAAGACTTCCTCTTGTGAAATACAACTGGTATCTTTCACACACACACTCAACATCATCCTTGACCGTTCTTATTTAGTTGACTGCATAATTCTTGATTTTTCGAAAACGTTCGATAAAGTTTGCAATAAGTTCCTATCTAAGCTTATCCAACTAAATCTTGACCCCAAACTTCTTACATTGCTCGAAATATTTCTAAGCAATCGTGTCCAGTACGTTTCGGATAACAATACTTGTTCCCCTCAAACATCTGTTCGCTCTGGGGTGCCGCAATGTTCCGTACTTGGTCCTCTGCTTTTTCCTATCTATATAAATGAACTGCCTTCTGAAATTTCTTCTCACATAGATCTGTTAGCTGAGGATTGCGTTCTTTTTTGTTAAATAACATCCAATGAGGAAGTAGCCACCCTCTTAGCTGACCTTAATACAATTTCTGTCAGGTGTACTAATTGGTCAATACAACTAAACATTAGCAAATGTAAATTCATGAGAGTATCGAGAACTTGTAATGCCCTACCTTCTTACTTCCTTAATAACGTTGTTTTAAATAACCTTAACCGTTATAAATATTTAGGTGTTCATATAACCTCCAATCTGAGCTAGGGTTTTCACATTATGTCAGTAATAACGCTAACAGCAGGTTGGGATATTTGCGCCCTAAGTTATTTAAAGCCGATTCCTCATTAAAACTTCTTTTATATCAGCACTATTTCGTCCGAAACAAGAATATCCGGCCTTTTTTGGGATCCAGCCAAACATAACCTTACTACTAACTACTAACTATACTAACTTACTAACTATAATCGTACAGCCAGCATAACAGCAATATAATCTCATTTTAACCTTCCATCTTTAGCATCCCGACGCAACATCTTTCGCCTCAGCCTCTTTCTTAATATATTTCACCATCCAATCCTACGTGATGAGCTCATTTTGCCTCCACAGAATACATCTCCTAGTTTAGATCATGTTCATAAACTGGGAGTACAATCATGCAGAACCAACAGTTTCTTTCACTCATATATACCTCGTACACCCATTGAATGGAACCACCTTCACGCACTTACGACCCGTATCCTAGATCACAAATTATTTAAGAAGGCCTCAGCTTATTGTATAAGCTAGAATTTTTTTTTGTATCTTATAATGCACTATTCCTGTTCTGTCTCTGCTTGTTAGCTAACATTGTATAAGCAACAAATTTTTTGTATCGTATATTGCAATACTTCTGTTCTGTTTGCCTTTACAACCGCTCCCCTTTGTAATACCATATGGTCCTGAGGGTACCGATAAAAAAAACAAATAAATATATCGGAACAGCCCTCAGTTAACGCCGGCCTCTGAACACACAGTCCGCGGAGATATCTAGGATGACTACTTAAAGTACAGGTGGCGTCAGAAGTAATTGGAGCACGGGAGCTGGGGCCGAACCGCTTAGGAGTGCCGTATAGCTGCACCGGCGTTAAACTAAAGGAGTAAAACGCGCATGCGTGCCTGCCGACGCCGATAGCCCCTGTATAAGTCTCAACCCTGTTTTTTAACGCCACTTCGACAGTTGTTCGCCGCACACTGGTCTCAGCGATGGCGCTGATAGCAGACCCACCTAAAAATATTTGAAAACAAAAATTGTCACTTCAGATCTCTGTGATTCCGACGCTTTTCAAGAAGCACGCGTGCGCTGAAAGCGTGAAAGCGACGTTGCCAGATACCGCCTCTGCTCTCAGCGACATCGCTGAGACCAGTGTGCTGCGAATGATGCTCGAGGCCGCGTTAAAAAAACTGGGTAGAGAAGTGCAGATGGGCTATCACCATCGGATGGCACGCATGCATGTTCTGCTACTTTCGTTTACCCCCGGTGCAGCCAGACAGAGCTCCTATGCGGTGCGGCCACAGCTCCCGCACTCCAGTTACTTCTGACGGCACCTGCACCTCAACAATGAGGGGCTTCAAGGAGGACTGAAACAGAATGGCGCAATTGTGTACCGCCGTAAAGTCAAAAGGGAAAACAAAGTAATTCAGACACGGCCATCGTTCTTACTTGGGTCAAGGAAACTCCCCAAATCTTTAAAGATAGGCTTGAAAAAAGTGAAACTCATACCATGCATAGCAAATTCACACGAACACTATAATTGAAAATATACTGCCACAGTTCCCAGCGCTTCCGCTGTCAACAGACGTGCGTCAAAAAGGCCAAACGTATGTCACATAAAAGCCTAAGACGAGTAATTCAAAGCGACTACTCTTTTTTAGAAGAAGTACTGATATCTTGCAACGTATAAATGTTTGTTTACAATAAAAATATAAAAATTTTGAAAAACCAGCATATTACATCAGCTTTTGAAGACCCCAACACGTTTTGGCTCACGGCACTCTGAGCGCAGCTTAAACATATTTACATCGCGATTCGTGAACATTTCGTGGTTGTAGTCTTAAAGCCCTTGTGACTCGGAAGGTTGGTATTTGGAAGTGTAACACAGAGAAGGTTCACGATGTGGTCAATGACGCCAAAAAAAAATAAACTAATGTGTGCGTTGAAAACAAGTTTTTAAAACTTAAGGCTAGATAGAGAGCATTGAAAGGTCTTCTCAAGCTGTAAAAAGGCATGCGTTTCAACTTACGGAAATTGGGCCTGCGGCTTGCGTTGCAGCCTTCGACTGGGAAATAAATATTAAGGGGATGCAGTTGTGGCTGGGTGAAGCTTTCGTTATGGTGTAAAAAAGTGAACATCAGGGTACTTTAAAAGTTCTTTGCTCGAAGCAACCCTTGTCTTGGCGATAAATCTGCCCTTACGTGCTGTTACGACGTAATGCCCCACATTGCGCTTTGAAAAACAACGTCTTTAACTGGTACCCGCAGCTAATAATATGAGCTTGATACTTACTTGTATTTCGTAAACTCCAGCGTTGCGGTTAATTAACCTGACCTTTATTTTGGAAGTGTGATTTGGCAAGGCTGATAGGAATAGCGGTAGACATACAAAGAGACAGTAGCAAAACAATGGATGCTTGATGATGGTAAAATGCATGAGGTACCAGCCACGTCGCAACCAGCTTCACAATATTAAGGCTACCTCACCCAGCACAAAGCCGTCTTTACCGGTCCAGGGTTGTACGGTTGCTCAAAAAAATGTCTCGGTGCTGTTCAACACCAGAGATTTAAATTTATACATGTTAGGGGTGCCCAAGTGACTTCTTAGTTTTTGTGGCCTAAGGCAATAGAAGCACTCAGCCAAATTTTTTTGAGTTATTGAGACAAAGCACTGGATGTTTTATCAAGTGTGGTAATTATTGTATTGAGTTGTCAAAACAAATGGTACAATAAAGACTTATGCCTTTAAAAGGGAAAATAAATAAAACAAATTTGGGTTCCTGTTGGATAGGACACGGTTTTGCCAAAAATCAGGAGCCGACTGCACTAACACCACCGCAAATCTGTCACGATGAATATTACAGGCGCAATTCCACTGATGCCTGCCCTGTGGCCGGTGAACGCGTAAGCACGCCCGTACAACAGATGCACGCACAGCGGGGTTTCCACTTTGGGAGCTCACGCGTGAAATTCGAACAGTTTACCTGTCAAAATAAGTCATTTTAAATGAAGAACAAAAGCAAAAAAGAGACTCAAAAACACTCAAGCAGTGAACTCGTTTTTTAATATTAGGCTATCGACATCAAATCATCTGAGCACACTTGAGTTCCCTAAAAAATTTTGAAATGATCTTTTGTAATACAAGTGCTGCGTGTTTCCTTAATGTACCTGAAAATCTAGCAACTGGCCTTGGATAACTACAGGTTCTTATTGCCATGGTACAATTCGAATTTCGCGAAACAAGATTTTAACTTCTTCACCCGGTAGTAGACCGAAGACGTTGCAGGGCATTCTAAGGATACTCGTACTCGCCCCAGAAGGATTCACTTAAATCTCGCCGTCGAAAAGCGAGCACACGTTTTTTTTATTACACTAGATCAGCCACCCTAATATGACAATTTGAAAATATTTTCTTTCCTTTGCATAGCTTTACCTGCTTTTTCAATGTTATTTGGCGCCTCCCAGCCAATGTGCATGCTAAACATATGCATTCAAAACATTTTATTCCTCCTGTTTTACCGTCCTCAACTGTTTGATTTTACAATCTCTAAACTCGAAACGGGGTTTCTGGTTTGATAGCCAAATTTTCACGCTGACCAATTCGTTGGAGACATTCAGTGCGAAGCGCAATTATTTTCGGATCCACTATGTGCTGTTTTGGTCTTAAACAAACCATAGCAATTTTATGGCGGAAGGAAAGGCCAGGTTGTGACACTGCGGGCACTATTTTTGATTCTTATAAGCACAACAACCTTCTTCAAAAATCGAGATTCCACTACTCCATTTGTTAGGCGTAAAACAGCTTATGTGAATGTTGCAAGTGGATATGTATATGGGCCTAATGTTTCGAAAATAAAACGGCCTTCATACATGCTCCTTATTAAGAAAAAACATTTTCAAACGCATTTAAACCACCCTGCAGCATGAATGCGTAGTTTAATAAAACGCTAGAACCACATCATCTCTTACGGGCGGCTGTGGTTGGGAAAGTTTACTGTAACAGAATAAACTTTGCAGCTAATAACTTGTCTTCACCAAACTATGTCTCTTTTTGTACGCACAGTTACAAGGCAAACACAGTGATTGCTATCAGCTCTACCATCGTCTTGGACACGTCCAGCGAATGCAAAGCTGCTCCTCCAGATGCCCTTGAGGCAGACGACAAGAATTTTCCTGATTTCGTACGTACAAATGCTGATTCGCGCTGACTCTTGCAAGCTATTTCCTTCCCTGTACATATTCGCTGCACGTACTCTAGAATAGGAACGGCGAAGAGAATAGAATGAATGAATAAATTCCAGCTTGTCGAAGTGAAAAGCCCTGTGACTTTTCCGAGGCCGCGGTGAAGACTCGGCCACGGGAATGGAAATAGTGAGTACGGAAAGAATATTATCCCAAAAACATTTGCGAATATAGAAGAGTCTCGCCAAGCGCTTAATTGCCAGTGATGACGCCGTTATGACAGCAATGGCACAGACCTTAGGCTGTGAATAAATTTTTCAAACAAAATTCCGCGACCTTCATATGCGGAGCCATATGCATGTCTTTTCGTGCACATCTATAAAACCTACGCCTGCGACTCGAGCTTAGCATTCTTCTTAATTTAACGCTCTCGTACTGCACTTTGGAAGAATTGTGGGCTAAATTTTCCGTGGTTGATATTACAGGCGTTGTACAATTTTACCAGCTGATCGTACACCAGTTAGTACAGGAGTAGCACGTTGAAGCAGCCACTTTCTGAGTAGTCGATAAATAGAGATTCCGTTTGAAATAAAAAATGAGTGATGGGGCATAAAGCACACTCTGCAGACGCTACTCGTGGACAATACGTGCACTAGCAGCTGTAGGTGCCTTAATTAGGCGGAAATCTGCATGAAGAAGCGGACGTAATTACATAGTGTGAACACAATGCCGGTGAAGTCAGAAGAGAAGAAAATATAGCAATGGCGTTGTAGAGGGACATAGGCAAGGAAGTTAGGTAGCCAGGAAGGCACAAAACTTTAGTATTTCTAGTAAATCTGCGGCCAAGCATATACCTAGAGTATAATTTTTTTCACTAAAGTGCGGAAAAATAGGGCGGCACTCTTACTTTTTTTGCGTATTCACTAAACAGTAAGTAGTAGACTAGTCCTTAAGCTTAACTAATGGCGTTTTTACCAAAATCTTTGAGTTGGTACTATTATTGTAGTAAATAGCTTCACAGCCCAGCATGGTGTAACCTCCACGGTGCAAAAAAGTACAACACCCTTGTTACTATCGCTTCACCAACTCTGGTAAATATAAAATAATCTAGCTTAACCCCTGCGGCCCAGGCGTCTTCTATTGACGACACAACACACATTTTCTATGGCCTTAAGAACAAAATTAAAACTGCTGGTTTTATGTGCGAGGGTTGTTCAACGGTGCCTCTTGCGATAGACATCCCCATTGTTGAGTTTTCGCGTGGCTGGACGATATGAAACACAAAAAGCTTCAGTGGACACAGAGTATGACGACAGGCGGCTAGAGAAACGGAAATTCCGGTTTCTCAAAGTGTGTATGGAGTAGTATATACTTGTATTAACAGCATTATATTTTTTCTGTGAGGTGAGGATGTCATAGGTTTTACGACAAGAAAAAAATTATTTCTGCATAGAAAATAATGTAATTACCTGATGTCCTAATTATTAGCGTGCCTGTAAATTAGTAAATGATTGCAGTATTCGCGTAATTTTTCGTTTTTTTCTTCTGAAGTCCAAAGCTGTACAAAAACAGGCACAAAAAAAAACTTTCGCTTCAACTAAAAAATTCAAGGCTCAAAGGGATAAAAATGCGAATGCCTTTAGAAAAAGAGAACGCTTTATTCAGCCACACCGACTGCTTGGCCATTCACCTCAAGGGTTCCGAGGTGGTCTCCCAGGTGGTCAAAATTAATCCGGGCTCCCAGGTGGTCAAAAGTATTCCGGAGCCCTCCACTACGGCCCGCTAATGGCCTGCGTTGCGTCGGCGCGTTAAACCCTAAAATCAATCAAATTGCCTGGGACGGCGGCACTCGGTTCGACTAGGTTCATAAACCATTGCTTCAAAGTGATGGTCAGGTGGCGTGTTTACGGAACCGCTCTGCCCATCTTTTTAGACGAATGACAACGTTTAAGGATGGACAAAAATGAGGTTATTATATATTGAGTACGAATGAGAAATAACGCACAGAAAAGTCTTTGCCACTATTATTCTTAACGGAGTCAAGTTCCCGAACAAATAGCATTCAGCAAGAAATGCCGTTACTTGTGAAGAAAGAAACCGTTTAAAAAAGTGGGTGTGCGTTTACGCAGTCCTTGTTTTATTCAAGCACTAAATGCTGCACAGAAGGACTAACGCACGCCACGAAGCTCTAAATTCCGCACAGAAAGAATTTGTGAAGACATTGTTCGGAAAAGTCAACATAGCGCAATAACTGAACCCCTCGTAAATGGAAAAAAAGTGTGACCACCAAATGCCCACTTTTGCATTTGTGGTTTAGAAATCCATTATCGTGCCCTTGTCTTTCAAAAAAAAAATTTGCTTGCATAATTGTAAAACACTAGTCTTGCGTCAAGCATTTATTTGTATGAAGCACAAATGGCCCAAGATTCAAAGACAACGGAGGAGAATGTCAGCCTCTTTTTGAACCTAAATGACTCACGTGATGGCACACCGCGCACAAACAGGTAGCCGCTTTCAGTGCGTATTTTAGATAAATGTCTAGTTCACGCAAAATATATACCCACGGGCGTTTCATGCATTCCAAACATGGGAATGAGCCTTCATGCGGGGTATTCTCGAAATAACTTTACACAGACTCAGATGTCTGAGTGGATACCCCTCTCACCAGCTAGCTCCGGAAATATCCACTTACAAGGTGGTTTGCAGGAAGGAATATGGGAAGCGGTAATGGGTTGACCGTCTATGCCATGTAGTAGATAGGAAGAAGCCTTGCGCAAGTCTTTGACCTTGGCACTTTGTTGTGATTCTCGCTTTTTAGATAGGGTTGAAATATTTCGGCTCAACAGTACTAAAACATTCCGCTTGCGGTTGACCTGCGGTCGCCCTTTGCGGAAAGAAGGCAGCTTGCTCGTCGAAAGGTTCGCAACAGCGAGTAATTCTACTAAAATTGATTGCGGGGCTCTAGCGAGAAGTCGTGAGTGGGGAGGTAACTTCGCGGTAACGGTGCCAAGAGCAGGGTACCAATAAGGCAGTAAAACCACCATTCCCGGAAAGTGTGCCCTAAATCACATGCTGCGTTTGTGAACCTTTTGAAGCGCCCACGTTCCATAAAGAGACACTGAAGGGAATTTGTCAAGCTCCCGGTTTTGCTTGCACTGCGCAGTAGACTGGCTCATATTAACACACTTTTGATCGTTTACCTGGCTGATAAGTCGGTAAATATTTTGTAAAGCGCGAATGAAGAAAAACTACGATGCGCGGTTTGTGGCGGCCGCATCAACTAAAGGCTGTGACGACAGGAATAGATGCACCTTGTGTGGACGATGTCCAAGGTTAGCATTCAAAAAAGTTTCGGTTTCGGTTCTGAAAACATGCTTGACATCCCACGGCATCGTTGGATGAGCATTCTCGATATCGCAGTAATCGTCGTACCGCGCTTCTGCCATGTTGTCGGCTGTAAAAGGCATAAGATAAGCCTCCCAGGACGGCTTGGAATCGTAGCAATCACTGTCCGATGCCTACGCAGTGGATGAACGCCCTCCGCGTCACCGCAGACGCTCAGATGCCATGCGCTTTTCCCCCATATTTGGAGCTTGCCTCACCCATGCCTGTGTCGTAAGAAGCGTGTTCGCACCAGACCAAGGGTCTGTTTATTTTGTCGTGTGCCCACTACCCGCAAACAGTCGGTGCTTTTGGCAATAGCACGCCAACGAGAACTCGCTAGCACGTCAGTGTCAGCCTTCGGGCGTTCTGTGAACTAGGTCTTGGAGCAGTGAACGTTACGGCCCAAACATGCTGAACTCAGTATAGAAAACATCGACCGAAAACGAAAAATGTCAACTTAGGAAAAAAAGTACCCTCGGGGATTCGAACTTGTGACCAGCAGTATAAAATAACGCCCTCCAGACCACTCGGCCACGGGCCAGCACTGGCGGCGTTAGAAATATAAAGTATATAATGCATAACCAGTTTACACTTTTATTTAGTTTTGGTATTTGAAGCAGCTTAGGTGACTCTTTGTTGTATAGCGCTCGTGCAGTTAGCGTCCCCAAATTTTCACAATATCTCAGGTCTAGCAATTGCATTTCTTAGACGGAAAAGCATTCGCAGATGTGTGATCGTGCTGCTGACCGCTGTGCTTATTTTTCCAGCGCAAAAAAAAAGTGCTTCGTGCTCCCAAGTTTTACGCTGTACAGTAAAAGTATCAGCTGATGTTATGTCCTTAGTACCTATATTGGCTTCGCTGACTCTTCTCCCGCCTTCAAGTGACCTAGATGTTGCCACTAGCATACCAGTAAGCGAAGCCTCGCATCTGCGCTGGTGCAGCGCTTGTATGGAGCGACCTTGACTTGGAGCTAGATACAGTGTACAACCTACCAAAGTAAAGAAGTAAAGAAAGGGACGTTCTTCCATTCACAAAGGGTCGTGGCTTCGTTTCACCTGAGCCAACGAATTGCGACGACCCGTCGAGGGCCGGCGGAATAAACACCGGGCCAACTGCCTCTGCCGGAAGGTCGGCGAGCCGTGCAGTAGCGCAAACCAAGTCATCTCCTCCTGACGTCACCCGAAAAGGCCACAGAGAGTGGGCGAGGATGCAGAGAGGAGGACAGAATTTTCGAATTGATTTTTCTACTAAATAAATTCGCTTAAACGTGCTCAGAATGGTCGAAACCTGGCCTATGGACTCCGGACTACAATTTGCGCTAGTAATCCCGCAACGTTTGCAAATCACTTCATTGTACAATTAAATAAGGAATGCAGGCAGGCAACTAACAGCAAAACTATGTATCATGTCATCTGGTCGCCGCCCTATTTAATAAGAGAAGCGAACATAAAAGTGGTTCCTCCGTAGAACAGATCGACAGCAAAAAATATTTGAATGTTGAGGCCAACTTCGCAAGATCAGGCTCTCCTCGCAATCTCTAGAATGATGCACATTTTTTTCCCCCGGCGGATACAGTTGGGTGAAATATTAACATTCATTTATGTTATATTGAACTGGTTAATATTAATTAAATAATTACTTTTTGGAATAATATTATAAACGGGTGGAATTATTTTTTCATATCAGAATACATGTTTAATTATATGTACAGCAGCAGATGTTAATACGGGCCAGCGTTGCACCGGAAGGCTGTATTGCAGCTTCATGCCACCAAACCTTGTGAGACCGGTTCGTACCAAGCCGGGTTGGAGCTTCTTTCTTGCCGCTTGTTA
The DNA here is from genome assembly GCF_048455015.1 of Haemaphysalis longicornis. Classification (NCBI taxonomy): domain Eukaryota; kingdom Metazoa; phylum Arthropoda; class Arachnida; order Ixodida; family Ixodidae; genus Haemaphysalis; species Haemaphysalis longicornis. Next base: position 35,221,721 of record NW_027526204.1, read on the forward strand.
TAGTTTGTGATAAAAATGGGGCGGGATATAGAGGATTACGGAAGCGTCCCTTCTATTGTTTGCCTCCGTCAATCTTCCTTGGAATGCACTAATCACCAGCGAAGTTGATCTTTAAGACAGCGTAACACCTGATTTGCCCAGGGTGCATTTAAAACGCTTCTCAAAATGTTCAAAACATTGTACACTGTATTTGTATAGACTGTCTACCCGTAGACCTATGCCGTGAGTTGCGTTTTAGAGAATCGCCTTCCTTTTCGAATTGTCGATGTTTTTCTCAACCTTTCGTACTCGAATAACGGGGACTGGCTCGCAAAGTACTTGTATGAATTCGTTTCTCTCTTTTTTCAGAAGCGGCACGGTGAGCTAGTGGCGGAGGCCACCCAGTACAGCAACACGGAAGCAGTGGTGGGGCTGTCACTGGAGATGGGTGCCCAATATTATGAAATGAAGAGCGACGTTTCCCACCCCAATGCCATTGCTTACGCTCCATGCACATTCGGCGTTGTCACTGGTGCCGACATCGTAAGTTTTTAATGTTGCTGCATTTATGATCAGCGAAAATAGCTCTTGAAGCCTAATGCATACTTGACGTCCTGAAGAAGCCGTGCCGCCATGTAGTGCTAACTGCCTTTAACGAGCTAGTTAGTCGAATGCGAGCGGCTGGCCAGCTTTTCCCATGGCTGTATCGGGCACGCAGAGCGTTCTCGGGAACATGAAACCTTGTCATAATCGTGATGGGCTTGATGAGGCTCTTCAGTAAAGGGAGAAAAAAAGGTTGCCATTGTTGCGTACATCATCGCTTTGGCTTACGGTTTGAAAGATCCCTAACCGTGTAAACGTGAGAGTAGCGCTTTCCGGTCCCCTCAAGCTCATAAGATCTGCCAAGGAGGCATTCACAACAGGTACAAAAACCATAGGGTGTCACATAAAGCATCGTGAGTGGTTGGTATGGCCATTGTACTGAAAGTGTCGTTTATTGCATTCCGTTAAAACGGTAGCTAAGTGTACGTCGGTGAAATTGGCAGACTCCTGAATGACCGTTTGAGATAGCATATAAACATCGTTCGAAAAAACTATGATGGTCTTCTAGCTTTGCATTGCATATCTTGTGAGTGCAGAGCACAGCCTGACATGTGCCAGATGGTAGAAAAGAGTGGAAGTCAAACGCCGCGAGAGATAATAGAAAAGCATGAAATTGACAAACTAGGTAAATGAAATGCGTAACAGGACGCCCACCACGATTATGTCAAGTGCGTGAATACTTTTTGATGGGGTGTGCGCTTATACTAGGTTGTGGGGTTTTGGTTTTCATGTTTTAATTGTCTGTCGTTAAAGTGTGGGTGCGTATAAAAAGTACAAGTTGGTTCTGAACAAATTTAGTTAGACGTCAGCGCTCCTTTCCTGTTTTCGTCATGTCCTTTTCGCGCTGTAGTAATTTTTAAAAACAGCTACCAAGTCTCCATCAGTAAAGCCTGTTAGGCTTAATATTTTATATAGGCGCCATTTACTCCCTTATATAGGTTCTTTTAGCAGAAATATCAAACTAATGCTGAGAATCACTTAAAGCGACAACTAAATTTGGTTTAGGCGCTCTCTGGTATTGGCTGCATTTACGCCATAAACACGGGCAGTGAAATACCAATGCCGCAGCCACGGGATCCTCGGTCACACACTAGCCGCACCGGAGACCAAGAAGCTAACGTGGTTTCTCGGGAGGCTCGGGAGAAACCTTGTTGAAAATATCGATTCATACACTCACGTCGTAATTACTACGGATGATACCCCGGCTGTACTTTCCAGTCTCCTGCACATATGGGAATCTAGAAGAGCCCTCGCAAGGCGATGGAAAAGACAGAAACATTATGAGAACTTGAACAGGAGAATAAAAGTTTTTTACCGAGAAGCGGAGAGCTTTATGTAGTGTGTGTGTCTACTTCGTCGTCGTCTGGTTATAGCCCCTTTATTCTTTGCATTATGCCGTCAGCCTAACGGAGAAAACTGGAGTGCACTGTGTGATCAATTCGAGAAAAATAAGGGTGTCAATAACTTGGAAACTGTAATGGGCCTTGAGAGACCCTAACGGGACGAGAACGGCCATGCGAGACCGCATCGACAAACTTAAACATGTAACACAATGGTCAGATGAAGAGTTTATAAAACACTTAGAAGACAAATGCCTCTTTACCGATCCCCCAGAAGTTCAGCTCGAACTAGAAGGGGATCCTAACCAGGAACTAGACCTACTGATAACCGCTAGAGAATTCAGAGCGGAAATAACACTCATGAAATAAGCGGCAGCTCCTGGACGGGAGCAATGGGAGGACACCCTGCGCAGCGATGACTATAACTACCAGCGATGGCTGGTAGAAAGCCATAGCGTCGTTGGAGGCCAGTAGAATCCTGGAATTCAGATAGCCGCCAACTTCCCTCCCTCTTTCTTTCTTTTCCTTTGAATAAAGATATCTTCAATCAACCAATCGATCCCGCTTAGGTATGTCCGAGTGGGATTTAAGCATCCGAATTACTCTGTCAGCAACCGTTGCTTCAGGAATACTGCAGTACTCGCGTATAGATGCACACTAATTTTGGCATTGGCCAGCTTGCAAGATTCTTTGAAACGTATCATTAAAGCTAGCTTGGAAACGGTCTTGACATTTACCCAGCACGGCAGATAACAACGGCTTTCGGGATCATACTAATTCAAAGTGCAGACTCGCTTTTTCAATAACTCCCGTATCAAGCTCCGCCGCCGTGTTACACGAGTTTCGTCTAACCTGCCGGTCAGATGTTCCATAGTTTTTTTCCGTGAGTCGTCTGTGACCTTAGCGGCACGTGCGCGGCTGTATGGTGCCATCGTTTGTCCTTGCTTGTTTTGATGTTGTTACCAATAGTTAGGCAAAACGTTTCTGCAGTTACGTAGAACATCGCACGCTGAACACAGAACAGAACGCAACCTAAGACAATTCACCGGAAGGGCTTGTGCGCACAGGGATGGCTTGAAACACATTCGCGGCGATGTAGGCTGAGGTGTAGCTGCCTACGAGAATTTGAAGGCCTACTTGCTTGGCATAACGTAAGGCCGAGTTGGCGGCTTGAGCACAATTATGGCGGCTCGTAGCACTTGGAGATGTGGATCCATGCGGAAACCACGTGCGACAAACGCCCAGTTTCTGGCCTCTGAAGTGAGAACATTCCTAGCAGTAGGAGGACTGAAAAACTCCCAAAAGGCACGTATAACACAAAACAGGCATTTTAGGTGCTAATAGGCCCATATAGGCACGGACAAAACACTAGGCACCTAAAGGGGCGGTAAATGACTGCCTCTAATGTACCCATTGCCGTAGTTTGTGCTCATATGTATTAAGCCTTGGTACGTGTTAAACCAAAAAATATCCTTTTTTGCATAAAATTACGGTTTTCATAAGGGTTTACAGAAGCAATCAAGGCTTCCCTTGTTGTGTACTCTTGTATATTCGTATGCTAGGCTATTAGTTGTGTTTCGCAAGTTGCGAAATCTGATGTTTTTAGCGCGCGTTGGAGGTAGAGAGAGCGACCAAACTCACTTTCCCAGCGAATAGAAAGTGCATATATTTACCATCGGCTATTCTTGTGTAAGAAAGAGCCGTACGCTCGGTTGGGCGGGTGTGACTTCCTGCATTTCCTGCTGCTGCGGAGCTCCGGCTAGAACTGCGAGCGGCTAAGATGAGGGACCGCCCAGTGGGGAAGCGGTGTTCGATCTGTCGCGGGGCACTGCTGAAGCGGCAGGCCGCCCAGCTCTGATGATGATCATTACAGAATGGTAATGATGATGGTAGTGGTGCTAAGGGCGGATGATGTTGATACTACTACTCTCCCGTTCAAGTGCGGAATAAAAGAACGAAGGCGCCATGCGTACAAGGCCGATAGAACGTATTTTCTACGTTCAAACTGACAACAAGGTGTCTCCCGGCGTCAAGATTTTAATTCTCTTCTGCAACGCAAGGCAGATGCAAGATATCTGAAATGTTTTAATGGAGGTTCGTGCTTTGGAATTCATCAGTTATAACTGCTTAGACAAGCTAAAAGTTTCAGTTTTGTATCGGGCGAGCTGTGAAATACTTCAGGCTATTCTACAAGAATAGAAAAATAATGACGTAACAAGACACGCCTCAATTTAGGCAACCGTGTGAGACGGAATCTCAATATATCTACTCAATCAATATAAAAATTCTTCAAAATACAGTTACAGAGATCCCAATACCGAGAATTACTCAAGCATTACTCAAGTGCACAGACTGTGCTGCAAATACATATCGTACGAATACTAAGCCATTGTTCAGTACAATCCTTCTGCGACAACTGAAAAAACGAATACAAAGTTCATACACCACACATTGAGTAATAGGCACCTTTAACAAGCAGTACACAGTACGAGTAAAAGCTTTTGTTGTAAACATGACTCCAGAGTTGGGGGAAATGTTTTTAACCGTGGTGCTGGGCCTGCTGCCACGTTTATCGCTATATACGAGCATTGATGACCTTGCGACAATAGTTACCTGAACACCGGATCACCGGAGGTCAAATAAAGTTCACGCCCACTTATCTGGTGAAATAGTGTGCAATGACTTTTTCAGGGCTGTGAAAACGAAACTCATTACCAAATACACCAGTCATCAAATGCTGTTTCCAGACAGTGGCAGAAGAAGGCTGCCATTCTTTTTGACTTGCCCACCACTGTAGAGGAAAAGGTAAGCCCAAATAGGCGTGAGTTATCGCTTTGCTGAACATCGGTTTTGACTCAGCCTGTTCACAGTTGAATCATGTTTTTCTTATATGAAGTGACGTCAGCACCGTATCAGAGGAGTGCGCGAGGTGGAGCCGTTGCGCGGGTAACACGATCCAATTTATCCTAAACACCAAAAAACCTTTAACAAGCTACACTTAACAAACAGGAAATACAATTACTTTGATTTCCCTAACGAAACACCAAGAGGACTGCCATAATCAATCCGGAAGTCACTGCGCTCAGTTAACGTGAAAAACTGGGCGCATTACTACACGGTCACAGAAACACCAGGGCCAAAATGAAACAAGGACCGATAGAGGACGACATGGACTACGCTGAACGTCTAAGGCGCTACTCCAAAAGACCCGAGCCTCCTTCTGGCAAGATTTCAGCTGCTTGGTTTGTGAAAGTAGTGGTAGTGGAGCATCCGATAATCTCGACTGAACCCGACGCAACAGCGCGCACCACAATGGACTCATTCAGTGTGCCGTATTAGGGCCGCCTACGTTGAAAACGAATGCCTTGTGCTATCATCTGTACGCAGCGACATCTGAAATTCAGCTGCAATACTTATCCCTTACCATAAATTGGATAACCCCACTACTGCTTTCAAATCCCAAGCCGTGCTATTGGCCACGACCGACGCGGTGCGCTCTGTTTTCTCGGTGTTACATTTTTTCACTAAATTATGCTTGCTGCGTGGCTTGAGCGTAGACGCAGTATAGCTCTTGACCAGCACAAACCAAGTGAGGAAGGGGGTTCACTGTAGCGAACCGGACGCGCCCTGCTCTTGACCGTCACACTTTGGCTTTTCTTTATGGCTCCGTTCAATATGCATGGCGGGATCATGTCAGACATCGTCCCGATTCAGCTTGTCCAGGGCGTGTTTTAACCTTAGCGAGTGCGTTTTAACCGTTGAAGTTGTGTAGTTTTCATCGACCATATTTTCACGATGTACGAAGAAGGCTTTCGTGGGAAAATCTTGTGTTTGCGGCTCCTATCGCCTCGGACAAGAATAATGCCAAGTGCGGACCGAACACCCCCGCGAATGTGGCACCATTGGATCACGGGCCTGGACACTTTGTTTTGTTTGGTGCTAAGTCCTTGCAGATGCTAAACCGCATCGAATGAAGGCGACTCCGCGGCTACGATGCTGCCCCATCGCTAAAGTCGACGCCATGGTTGGGTCGGGTGTCGGTCGCTACACCACGCCCACGAATGGGGTGGGTGTATTTGCTTAACACTAGCACTCGCAACAAACTCATGAATGCTTTTGCTCTGCGGAGTTGAACTCGTGACACTCACGGTGCCCATGCTTCTGCGTGGTTGATTGTAAAAGCCACCGTAGTTGCATGTTTCTGCGCCTACACATATTTTAACCGGAGAAGGAATTGGGAAGTTTTTTTGAAAAGTACAGTGGAGTGTCTGTGTAGGCATCTGATGACCGAACCTCGTTTCCGACGTATTCGAAGTGGCTTTACCTCCATATTCGCCAAAGGACGCATGGAATGTGCGCTGTTGTTTTACACGACTGGCAAGTTCTTGGAAGTGTTGGTAGCTACTGCCCCATTGAACACCACAACTAAAAAGTCAGCCGATCTGGGCACCATATGATCACTAAAGAACACGCCGCGATGAGCTCTGACGACAACGCTGCTGCCTCCACGCCTGCAGTCTTCGCCAAAGATCTGAAGCTACCAAATTTTTGGCCTCAGAATCCAAGAGTTTGGTTTAGCCAAGTGGACGCACATTTAGCCCCAGCACATCACCTCGCAGTCGACGAAGTACCTTCACGTCGTCGCAGCCCTGCCACCAGATATCGCCGACGATATTGACGACATTTTGGTTTCACCCCCCATTACAAGCGGAATACGACACTCTAGAAAAGGCGGTCCTGAAGCGCCTCTGGGCGCCTGAACAAAGCAGACTTCAATAGCTTTTATGTCGGGAGTAGCTGGGCGACCACCGACCTTCCCAACTGATGCACCGGATGCTGCAACTACTTCGTGTGCACGCGCCTCAGGACGGCAAGCTCGCACTTCTCCGTGAACGTTTTCTGCAACCGCTGGCCCAGTCGGTGCGCGTGGTTCTCGCGGGCTCAGATGAGACGTCCTTTGATCGATTGGCGCAACTTTGCCGATCGCATAGCGGCATACTCTACTCAAACCTTCGCGCCCATAGCTGCTGCAAGAACACACGAACAACAAGATCGACTGTCGCGCCTTGAAGAGAAAGTGCAAACACTTACCTAGACAATGCAGCAACATTTGCTCTATGGCACTCCCCAACAGGACGAACAACAACGCAACCGATCCCCTTCAAGACAGCCAAGCTCTTCCCAGAGAAGGCAGTTCCGAGATAGACAGGACGGAGTTTGCTGGTACCACCCTCGTTTCGGCACGGGTGCTAGCCGTGGCAGTCAACCTTGCTCGTTTCCAAGAAACGCTCCGGTCAGTCGTTAACGGCGGCTTACGACATCGGCCCTTCAGCCAGCCGCCTGTTCTTCGTAGTCGACCGCGTAAGCAACTCACGCCTGCTAGTCGACACGGGAGCCAAAATCTCTATTTTCCCAGAAACCCCCGAGGATCGCCGATGAAGGAAGAACATATCGTCGCTGCAGGCGTTGAACAACACTGCCATCGCTACGTATGGCTTCTGATTGCTGACAATAGACTTCGGACTCGGGCGCCTGTCTTCCTGGGTCTATGTGGTGGCAAACGTTAATGTCGCCATATTTGGAGCAGACTTTCTCGGCCACATCAACCTGGCTGTGAGCGCACGTGACCGTTGCCTCAAGCATAACAACACATCCCTAAAAGTACGTGGTTTGGAGTCAAACATCTGCTCATCTGGCATCTGCGCCTTCGAGCCAGTATCTGCCTACCACCACGTCCTGGCCGAATTCCCTTCTCTCGCCAAGCCCCGCAACACGGAACAGCCGGTGAAACATAACGTGACTCACCACATCGTCACCACCAGGCCACCAGTCACTGCCCGGCCACGATGGCCGTCCAGCAACAGGCTTCAAGCCGCACGCAGTGAGTTTGAGAATATGCTGCAGCTGGGAATTAGTCGCCCTTCGTCTAGCAGCCATTCATCGTCGTTTCACATGGTGCCTAAACATTACGAGGACGACTGGTGCCCGTGTGCTGCCTACAGAGCCTTGAACGCATCAACAACGCCGGACCAGTATCCTCTGCCACACATTGCCTATTTTAGTGTGCGGCTGGCAGGTACAAAATCCCCGTCGCGAGGGGCACGATCAAATGCAGAGCATTTCTGGGGGCGCACGATGTTTAGTTTGCGTTACGTTATTGTTGTTGCACTTGTGGCAACTGCTGACGAGAGAGCGCTCGTCAGCAGTAATTTGAATGAGTCAACGATATAAGGCGCGTTCCTAGCGTCCCATTTTGTGTCGGCTTTGTGACGCAGTGGGTAGAGCACCATGTACATTGCGTTCCGCCCGCAGGGTCGAGGGATCGAAACCGGGCTCCGGATAGTATTTTTTTATAAAGTAGGGAGGGGTGCGGTGCGGACTACGGACGTAAACGCGGGTGACATAGTGAGTTACTGAAATGCTCTGCATTTAAAATATACAGTAATATTGACCTCGTAGCGGCATACCACCAAATCCCCATCGAACCGGAGGACACACCAAAAAGAGCCATAACTACCCCATTCGGCCTGTTTGAGTTTGTCCGTATGTTCTACGGCTTGAAAAATGGAGCACAGACCTTTCAAAGTTTCATAACTGAAGTCACCCGGGGTCTTCCTTTTTTCTTTGTCTACTTAGATGACATTTTCGTGGCCAGCAGAACTCCTAGCGAGCGTGAACAGCACCTCCGCCAGCTCTTTCAGCGTCTGGATAAGCACGGTCTGGTGTTGAAACCTCAAAAGTGCGTGTTTGGTGTCGACGCTCTCAACTTCCTCCGCCACCACATCACTGCTGAAGGCATTATGCCATGCGAATCAAGGGTGGAATCCGTCAAGAAGTTTCTTTCTCGAACATTTTTCCGCAAGCTGAGAGAGTTCCTCGGACTCTTAAACTTCCACCGGTTGTTCATTCCGTCTTGAGCTCAAGTACTCCAGTCGTTGACCAACCTGCTGCGCCGAGGCGGCCAAAAGGCCCAAGAATTTTGTTGATCTGACGAACACCAGAACGCTTTCCAGAAAGTGAAGAGAGAAGTGGCCGCGGCTTCCCCTCTTATCCATCCACTGCTTGATGCTTCTACGCGACTCATCGCAGACGCCTCCTCCACATCGGTCGGAGCAGTGCTGCAGCAACAGGAGGGTGCACAGTGGAAGCAACTGGGCTTCTTTTCGAAACGCCTAAAGCCTGCAGAAGTAGGGTACAGCACTTTTGGAAGGGAGATGCTTCCAATCTGTGGTTCCATTAACCATTTCCCCTACTTCCTCGAAGGTCGTGAGTTCTTGATCTGTACAGACCACAGGCCCCTCACTTACCTATTCAACAGCAACAGTTCCTCCTACTCAGAGCGGGAAATAGGTCAACTATCATTCATCTATGAGTTTTCTACACACATCCGCCAGGTTCCCGGCGCCAAAACCAAATCAGCCGACGCCTTGTCTTGCGTCAACGCTTCCGTCACTAAAGTCCTGGACTTCGAGGCAATGGCCGCGGCGCAGCAGAAGGACACAGAGTTGACGAGACTGAAAGGTGGGGGATCTTCACTCGCGCTTTCGGAGGTGGCACTTTCTTACGCCCAGGGCACGATAATCTGTGATAACTCCCACGCAACCCCATGACCAATTGTACCACAAAATGTTCGTCGAGTGGTATTCAATACTTTCCACTCCATCAGCCAGCCAGGTGTCTGCGCCACCCCGCGGCTGATAACAGAACGCTTTGTTTGGGCCGGCGTCAACGCGGACGTGCGACGAATGCTCGGACATATGTGAAACGTGTCAGCAAGTGAAGGTGCCTCGCCACACTTGGGCTGCACTACAGGAATTTCGGACTCCTGAGTCGCAGTTTGACCACGTTCACCTCGACCTGGCGGGACCGCTACCGCCCTGTTAAAGTTTCAAGTACCTGCTCACATGCATCGATAGATACAGCCGATGGCCCGAAGCTATACCAATTACGGAAATATCAGCTGAGACCGTCTCGCAGGCCGTTAGTCAGACATGGGTGCCCCGCTTTGGCTGCCCCACCCGCATAATAAGTGACCGGGGACGGCAGTCCTAGAGAAACATCTTTTCCGCGCCTTCGAGTCTCCTCGGCACGCGGCTGCAGCATACAACCACCTACCTCCCCGCCAGCAACGGAATGGTGGAGCGCTTGCACAGGCAACTCAAAGCTGGACTTACAGCAAAACTCCATGGCCAGCGCTGGGAGAAAACGCTCCCGCTCATTCTTCTTGGCTCGACGGTCATGCTCGACGGTGAAGGAAGAACTCGGCTTCAGCGCTACAGAAATGGTGTATGGCTCAACAGTACGCCTCGCGGGAAAATTCTTCTCCGACAAGACACTTTCTGCCCCAGCAGCCTCCCACCACATCGACAAGTTGTGCGCATTGCTATCGCTATTCAGGCCAACAGCACCTCGCATCGCCCGCAACAGAAAGGCTTTCACTTTTTCCGAGATGGACTCAGCTACACATGTGTTCGTGCGACATGACGCAACGAAGCCACCGCTCACTCCACCGTAAGACGACCCTTTGAAGTTTTGGGACGTAATAACAAGACGACCACAATAGACATGAGGAAAAAACGAGAAGTGGTCGCCGTCGACCGCGCCAAGCCTGCTCATATTGAGGTTTCTGTTCCTGCAGCCTCTCACGTACGTTTTTAGTGATAGCCAGTTGAGTCTGACCTTTCGCCATTCAGCCGGTAACTGCTGCCTTTCTTTAAAAGCTCCGCAAACTTTTTTTGGGGGGGGGGGGGCCGGAGGAGGAGACTGTCGCAGGAACCGCTTGGCACCCGCGCGCATTCTTTTCTCCCCGGTCTGCCGCCGGCTCGACCACACTGGACCTTTGTTGAAGACGCGTATTGGCGACGCCACCGCCGGCTTAGGGTCCTTCCCCCGCGGTCTTCAGTGGTCGCTTTTCGGGAGGAGCGCTTAACTGGTTGTCTGTCCGACTCCTGGCATTAGTCCTGGCGCCGTTGTCGTCTGCTCGCTCGGGAACCTTTTTCCTCGCCGTTTTAAAGGACGCGGGGGGTCCCCTTCTTTCGCTCGCCGGGGAAAGCTCTCGGCGGAAGCATCTTTCGAAAATAAACAGTCGTGTCTTGAAACTGCTAACGAACTCCACGTCTGCTTTTTCGCCTCCTTCAGCAGCCTACATTCCGGGCCCCTACACTATCTTGGTTTGCGGAACCGATAGTGCGCATGCCAATTCGATTAGCGACTTACATAAGCAGTTTTGAAATCGTCTCCCACTACGCTATTTTTACACGTAAATTGCTTACTTATTTCCATGCCTGTTGTCGCCTAGAAAATACACTTATTTCACCGCCCTTCTCAATGTTTCGTCGGTTCCCTCCGTCATGGCTGTTGTAAATTATTACGATCGGGCCATGCCATGCAACATTCGTTCCAGTTCAAAGGCCAACAGATTTTCTGTTGTTCATTTTAATATCGGCTCAATAAGAAATAGGCATGATCACACAGAAATGTTTTTGAACGAGCTTTCTATAGAAATAGATTGCATTTTACTCATCAAAACATGGTGCCAGGATCAAGTCGACCTATTGAAACTGCCGTCATATGCTTGTTCTGTTCTAAGTAGACCGTCCCGCGGAGGTAGAGTTGCTACTTAAGTTAGGTCTTCTCTCAAATGCAGTATCATTACAAAAAATTTTGTGATCAACTATGATTATGAATCCCTTCTGCTACAACAAAACACAAATATATTCTGCAAGTTACAGGCCCCCTGATGCAAACCGTAACATTTTCTTCAAATTATCTAGCGTGAGCTACACTGGCAGAGGTTGAGCAGTTTCGCGTGGCTCGTGGAGAGCCGTGCTACGCATGCGCGAGAAGCAGTCACGTCACACGGGCAGGGATGAGCACAGAACGTTGCTCGCTGCCCGGCGTCTCTTACACAGCCCCCGCGCGCTGTGTCTTCCCAGACGACCTCCGTTCCGCACGTGTCGATGCGGTCCACTTGATGATGACGCGAGCGGTGGCCGGGTGTAAAACCGATGGCTCGTGCGTCGCAGCAATAGCGGCGTGCGCCTGTAGAACCAGCTTAGCTCTTGGGCGATTGGTGACGTTGTACTGGGGCTGCTTGATAAATATACATGTGTAACATAGTGCGTGTATTGTGTGCGTGTTATTGAAGCAGCAGTACGCATGATATTCAAGCTAATTCTGGACAACCAGGAAAGCTAAGAATAACCACCTGAACCTTAGCTCACGCTGCGTAAATCCAGCTAAGCCACTGCTAATATCTTAGATACTTATCGAAACTACTGCTAACACAATAGGTAGACCCTATCGGTTTGCAGAGACTTTAATATTATTATATGACAAATGATCACCAATTCAGTAGAAGTTTTTATTCACATCTCAAACAAGAGCTACAACTTCTTGATCAAGCAAAATTGAATAATCGTATAACTGTCGGGCAGAGTTTTTGCGACTCTGGTGATCACTGTGCTGTTTTCATTACTATCGAAAGGTTACATTCCAGGCCCACTAAAAATAGATCGATAACCTTTCGAATAATCACAGATGCCAAACTAGAACCTTTTAGGCAACTTATCAGTAAAACGTCGTGGGCAGAATGCCTCAACTATCATGCAGTTATTGAGGCTTACAATGCTTTTCTTGACAAACTTTAAATGCTTTACAATTTTAGTTTTCTGTGGGCAGAATGCCTCAACTATTATGCAGTTATTGAAGCTTAGAATGCTTTTCTTGACAAACTTTAAATGCTTTACAATTTTAGTTTTCTTCGTCAGTAACGAGAAAATCTACATAAAAAGTAAAAAAAGGCATGTGTCCCCTGTAGCATTTCAGATTGATTAGAAAAAGACCCTATTTAGCACACCTTTCTTATAAGCAGAATTCCCAATGATTTTGTCGTGTTTAAACAGTTTAAGAATAAATTAAATAATAAATTCCGCAAAGCGAAGCGTGAGTGTTACTCGGGAGTTTTAACAGCGAATAGGCAGAAACGAGATATAATTTGACATTCGATAAATGAGGTGATCAACAGAAAAAATGCAATGAGCGTCATTGAAGAATTAATGTTTGATGGATCACGAGAATCTTGGGCCTTAGATGAACAACAAGGTATAATAAGCATGCATGTTTCGCAAGTTCAAATAGAACTTGCTCAATGTTCCTGGGACCAAGAGATCCACACGATAGTTTTTCTCTCATTATGTCCTTGACAAATAAATCAACCGATGGCATAAAAGGCCTCACATAAACCAGTAAAATGTTCTGCTGACTTACTTCCGCTACCGCTGTGTGATACCACAGACCTTAAAAAATTCCTTCGTCTCTCCAGCACGAATGAAACTGCTGAATGGTACGGCTATTCTCAAATCGGGCTCAGAAAACCTAATGTGTGTTTATAGCCCCATCTCATTTTACCCGTTTTTTCAAAGTGTTCAAAAAAGGTCTTACTCGCGCGTTTGCAGAATTCTTTGATGCGAATAAGTGAACATCACAATCTCAATTCGGTTTCCCTAGAGGTTGCCCTACAAAATCTGCTTTATTATACCAAAATTAAATTTTCTCATCGAACATTGAAAGCAACCTTTAACATTAGGAGTTTTCGGCTCTTTCATAAAGGCTTTTGGTTGTTTAAGGGGCGCTATCCTTTTACACAAACTAGGCATGTGCGGAGTTTGGGGTCAGGCTCTAGAAATGCGAACTGCACAATATAAAGACTGTATACAATATGCGTATATCGATGCGTTTTTTTCGTCCAAGCATTACATAAACTGCGGTTTTCCTCAGGGCAGCATATTGGGACCTTTTCGTTTCAATGTTTTGATTGTAGGGTTTAATGCGCAAACGCAACGCAGGCGATGAGGCGCGCCGTAGTGGGGGGCTCTGGATTAATGTTGACCACCTGGGGATCTTTAACGCGCGCCGAAATATCGTACACAAGGGCGTTTTTGCTTTTTGCCTCCATCAGAAAAGGGGTCGCCGCGGCCGGGAATCAAACGTGCGACTTTGTGCTCAGCAACGCAACGCCTTAACCACTTTGTCATCACGGCGGGTCTTTTCAATGTTTCAACTTTTTCAATCGTTTCAATGTTTCAATATTTCAAGGTACAGTCGAACACGGATATATCGAACTCCAAGGGGATCGCGAATTAGTTCGATATATGAAAAATTCGATATAAAAATATGGGCTCTGAGACCTCACCTATGGCGGACGATCACTTACCGATCGTCGCATTCAAGAATGACAACTAATTCCGCACTCACGACGCAACAGGACGCTTTATTTCCGTGAAAAAAAAAATCGCTGATCTTAGCCTGCTTCTTCGTCCAGGAAATGAAATCAAAGACGCTGGTCTCGATCTTCTCGAGGCTGCACAACTAGGAAATTCCAGCAGTACGCTGCGCCTTCGCACACCATGCACAACACGCACGCAAAAGAAGAACAGCGCGCACGTACCACAATAACTTTGAAGGTAACAATTCCAAGGGTCTCTGAACGGACTCCAACAAAGTGCTCGCGATGGTCATCTCCCAGAGAAACAGTGATCTCCAAAAGGTGTGGGACAACTCGCCAAACAGCAGCAACAGCAGCAAAATGCAAAAGAAGGAGGAGGCCGCCAGAGCCTTCGTTCCCTCTTCCCTTTCCCGAGACGACATCAGGGGAAGACAGACCCAGAGAGAGAGAGAAAAAAAAACTCTCTTTCGGCAAGCCAAGGAACGTACGCAGCCGCGAAAAAAAAAATAAAAAGAAAAAGAAAAGGACGTGTGCAGTCGGGGCATCCCTACCTCGCACTGTCACATTTTCCGAGCGTTCGGGCTTGTGTGCCTAGAGAGATTTAGCATACCGGGCTCCGTCCGCTAACGCTACGGCGGCCGGTAGCGAGGCCCGACTGGGCAAGCGCAAATTCGTTCCGGTAGGGGGAATTAGTCCCGCGAGCCAGTCTTCGCCATGCCCACGCATTCCTCCAAATCCTTCTCAACCTCAATCGGGGGTGCAGCGACCGCCGAAGAGCACCTTCCAGCTCGCGCGGCGTTCGATATACCGAATGTTGGGAAAAATACGGTTCGATATAAACGTACGAATTCCTATACTTTTACACAGAAATTTCAAGGGGATAATTTATGAGTTCGATATAGACAATAATTCGATATACCCGTGTTCGATATATCCGTGTTCGACTGTATCAATTTCTGAAGAATGACTCCTCCCTTATTGTCTCTTGTCCTTCGACTGTCGAAATAATTATGTAAGCAAACGGTATTCTAAAAGCAGTTAAAATTTGTAGAACGCAAACAGTCTAAAAATAAATACGATTGAGTAAAAAGCTGTCCTTTTTTTGCGTAATACATCGGCACGTAAAAAAGGATTTGTTCCTTAACCAAGGTAGCAATCTTATTGACGTTGGTAGCCATCGTAATATAAAGGGTGTTATATTTGATGAAAACATTCGATGAACTGAACACATTATTACGTAGCCGCAAGCCTATCAAAAGCTGTAGGAGCCATTTCTCGTTGCTGATATCATTTTCATTATGAATATGGTCATCTTGTTTGGGGTACAGCATCACCGGGACACATAAGAAGAATAGCAGGCGTTCAAAAGAAAGCGGTTCGCCTTGTCGCGGGAGAGGGTTACTGCGCACACGCTACACGTCCTTTTATTCGTTTCAAATCCTTGCGAGTTCCCATGACGTTACAATATAGAATAGTTTAATTATTTGCAGCTAAATTGCGTCTCCGAACTACTTCTCTAGCGAAAATGTCAGCGTTGAACGAACAAGTACAAGCTGCGAATTCTCGACCATCAGAAAAGTAGGTCCTTTCAAAGACACGGCCGAACTACGGTCAACAAGTGTTAAAGAATGTTATACCTTACACCCTTAAATCTAATGAAACTTAAGCTATACGAACACTTTCCGGCAAATTTTTTAACGGCCTATTATGATATCGGCATGTGTATTGCATTGTTTTACGGTTATTAGTCTGAACGAGTGTACAGGCGTTGTATTGAGTTCCTTTCTAAGTACACGTACGCTCATTTTTGTTGTCCACAGCGCTCTGTGAATGTTTTGGTCTCCCGGATTTTTATTGCAGCACGTTTATTTACTGCTTTCTTAGTTTCTGCCTTTTTTAAACTACCAGTTACTCTGCATGCAAATATCCATACTTTGTAAGCATTGCCCTAGGCGTATTTGTGTGTCAATGACAGTGTTGAGTGTGTACGCGACTACACGTTTCTAAAGAAAGTGTAGACTACAGATTTCAGAGCGTGTAGATGTGCTTACATTATATAGATATTCAGTATCATGTGTGTGTCCACGTATGTAACATTTTTATTTTCTTACTTTCCTAGGCGTGTCACACCGTTTGCACGCAACCGTTTTTTCTTCTCCACTTGTTGTTTCTGCGTGAGTCAACAATACGTGTTGCGGTTTCGCCGCTGCCACCCTGCGTGTGCTGCATCATGCCTCATCAATCTTTTCAGTGGACACTTTTTGTCTGGAGTCCATTTTTCCTTTTTTCTGTGAGGAAAATAAACACTATTTCTGATTGTGATTCTGATATAACGCGTGGGAATATTAGACGCCACTAGTGAAAGCTAATTCAAACTATGAACGCAGGTGGCGTACATCAAGAACCTGCCTGCGCGGCGCCGGTTCTCGTGGCTCTACTTTGACCTCCACTGGGCAGACTTCAGGTTAACCTGCAAACAGAACAACCCGTTCTCAAATGTGGAGAAGCTCAAGGAGGTCTTCGGCATCTAGCCTCGACTGTGAAGAGAATCGGGTGGTTTTTTAAGAAAAGACAAGAAAATACGCAACATTTTCTGAATTCACACTGTAGTGAACAGTTTCAATTATAAGAATCGCTAAAATTCATTTTCGGTTTCATTATCTCTCACCTGCTTCCCGCGAAAAATTGTTAATTTGAGGTATATTAGAACAAAAGTGATAAATTAGAATAAAAAGCGAGGCACGGACGGGCTCACGTTCAAACTACACACGGTTCAATACACTCCTATCTGTACCCTTTGTTGCGCTTTGCTTTTATCGGAGGTAAATCTACTTGACTTCAAGCGAAAAGGTAATCAACAAGTTACCTGATTCTTATTGTTTAGCGCTTAGCGAATAGCTCGGTAAATTTGAATCGTAGTTATACACTTTTGTTGTTTCAGTGCGACGAGTGCACTGAATGCAAAAATTTTCCTATTTCAGTGCGACTAACAATTACTTCATTTTTATCTTAAATCAATGAGAGACTGTAACAAGGTTTGATATTTTTCTAGGCATATTTTTTCGCTAGATGTTATGATCGTAAAATGTTGACTTAACCTGATGACATAAAACGTGGGTAATACAGAAATACGTGTGGGAACTTCTTAAAGAAAGTTGCGAGAGACTGCTGCAGCTCTAGCCCGGCAGGACACCTATTCCTGAATACCCAGCTTTGATGTGGTGAACCCGCCCTCCCAACGGTCTGTAGTGGGGAAAAAAGAATTTCGGTATTTGGCGCGGCCCCGCACGGCCTGGCACGTCGTATTGGCAATATGGGAGGTTGGACAGTTTTAATGGTTGTGGCAATAGAGCGAAGGGGCAGCGGTCTATCCCATGGGACGGGTATGTGCCAGGTGAAGACGAAAATGTTGCGCTGGACAAGAGCTAGGACCGACATAGCGGATGGTGCTGGAATGTGAGTGCGTAGCCGGACTGGCTGAAGAGCGGACCTTCGGGAACCAGGAGTTCCAGTGCAGGTGCGGCTTCAGCCGACGCAGTGTCTTTCTTGGGAACCACGGTCGTGTGCAAGGACCCCTCTACCACTGGGTATGTACTAGTGGCATGCGATGAAGGACACCAGCGTTAAGGAGAGCTTGAGTATATAGTATGCCCTACATTCGGCCCCCTTCGCCACTGTTTAGAAAGAGGTTAGGTGCGGGTAATGAAGGAAAGCGCTCTGACGCCAACGTTGCAGAATACCTGTGTACGAACTGGGGATTGAAAGGTTGGGGGAGCGGCGATTCGTCCGTTCTGTATGGAAATGCCTGAGGTAGAACCTCGCGTATAGCGTGAGCTGGCTCATTTATTGGGGTCCAGGCGACTTGGATGTGGGGAAGTATTTTGACAGCTTTGAACAGCTTGATGAAGGCGAAGAAATGCACCCTTTCGGGAAATTTCTGCGAGACTTCTGCGAGTCAGTAAGGGAGGTACATAGTCGTTTACGGCATACAGGGGGGCTGAGGGCTATGACCGTCAATTCGGCGATAGTCGCATGGGTAAGGGTAATGGTGGAAGATGTCAGAATGAATCGTTAGGGATTGTGGGAATGCATTGCATGTGCTCTCCGGTGCGATGGGGTTGCCACATCCGCGCATGTTGTTTTGGTTTTCAAATACTGTTTTTGTACGACGAACTCTTTCTTGTATTCGACCGCCGTGGTTGCTATGGTGCATATCGCGCGGTATATGTGTAACTATTATGTGGGTGCAAATTTCTGTGCATGTGCGTTGTGGTGCTTCCAGTAATTTGAAACTGAGCGTCCCAGGTGTATCCTAACTGTGCGGCCAAGGGGGTCAGGGAGAGGCGATCAAGTTGGCCCACTTTAGGACTTCCAACTTTGAAATGTGGGGCAATTTCGGGTGAGCGCGTGGAAGGGGTGAATGGAGGGATTTCAAGCGCAATTCAGTTTCAGTTTCAGTTTCGATTTGATCGATTGGGTGGTTTAACGGGCTGACAAAACACAGGCGATGACGCGCGCCGGATTAATGTTGACCACCTGGGGATCTTTAGCTTGCACCGAAATCTTGTACACACAGGCATCTTTGCGCTTCGCCTCCATCAGAACAGCGGCCACAATGGCCGATAATAAAACCAAGGTTAATGTAACTAGTAGCGAAGCTTCCATAGAAGCCCATACGTTCAGAAAATGACGGCTCTTAAGCTGTTCATCGGGCTCAGCGCCATCTGTGTGAAAAGGGAACACTTCCGGCAGGACAAAAAATAACCACGATGTTACGCAAGATCCGGTCAGAAAGTGACGTCATTTTGGTGGCAATAGCGCGAAAATTCGAGTTCAAAATAGTTTTAGCAGCTCTCTGATCGCTGAGGGCTCATTTAATTGCCATTAGACGCAACTTGGCGAGCCCTTGGCGTGTGTGCTTCACGTCAACGCCAAACTAACTAGTACAGAATCGTGACTAGAGAAACGTACTTAAGCATACTGTAGTATGATTCGCCTCGGTGTTTATAAAAAACATCTTGCATTTTCTCTGAACCTTTATTCTGTATTCATGCCTTCCACTGCTGTATAGAAGCAATCAGTTGCTTATTTTGGTTGCAGTTGGTGGCAAACCAGGAACCGGGCACGTAACCCCCACCCTTGAGCCCCCCCCCCCCCCCCTTCCGCGACCAGAATTGTTTTTTCTGCCTTGGGATACAGAGCGCAAAATGACACTTGACCATTCTCCCCGGCCCCCCTTTCATATAAAAAACGTGCCCACTCCTTACCCCGATACAAATTTCTACCAACGCCACTGCTGGGTTTAATTGCGTCGCACATAGGCAGGTTGCGTGCGTGCCTTAAGTATAGATCAAGGTTACATAATGCTTCTTCAGTTTCTGTACTTCTGTTCTAAGAGATAAAATAACGCATAGTCATGCTATAACGAAGACATTTGAATTTTATCCCAAGATAAACATAAAACAACTTTATCACACTGCACAAAATCAGCGCGTATGGAACAGGTACAAAATATTCGTGGGCACTACATGCGTTATGATTTTCCTTCCGCGCCGAAAAAATGACCTTACCCGTAACACATAGCATTATGAGCAATAAAAGCGTCAACAGCAGAACTACTTCGAAACAAAAGAAAAGAACTAGGCACTGCATCTTCACGCAGAAAACCGGGCCGCCGGAATGCCGATTCATGAAAGTGCAGCGAGCAGACCCCAGCTGTCCCCTCGTCTTATGAAGTAGACATGGGTTTCTACAATAATTTCACTCAGCATTCACGCCTGCAATTTCATGGTTGCATTGTTAGGCAAGTTTCGCAACAGATGAGTAAGAAGAGTAGAAATGAATCAATCCAAAAGAAAGCGACGACAGTGTGTTAAAGCACATAGCAGGAAAGATCTGTGAGCCGCGCAGCAAGGAGCAGCACAACACAGTACTGCGATGGAAATAATGATTGCGCATACAAGTGCCGGAAGCAACGATCACTACAAGTGTTGTAATGCAATAGAGGTGGCACTGATATAGACAATAAAGCGACTCGTTTAAATTCGAGTGTTACTGCGCTGCGAAGTCCTAGATTAATTGACACCACTTGCTCCGAGCCAGTCTGAGGTGAAATCAAAAGATAACTGTGATATAACAAAGCTGTAGACCCATTTTTTTCGACGCACCACCACGTCTTCACACAGAACCCCCGTGCACGTATTAAAAGTACTACAGTTTCGCGTTACCTGTGGAAATGAGAGGAAAATGGTGCAGTAAAACGCCAGGCGTACGGGAGTTGCTGTTGCAACCTTGTACAGCACATTGTTTCGGTAGGTACCGAGGAAAGCGCTGCGCTCCAACCGTCGGCAGCATGTTTTCGTAGTTCACCGTACCTGCCTGGCAGGGTACTAAACATGTTCACCGACGATACAACGCACCTAGCAACTCCATGCACAGGAAAAATTAAGTGCACACCAAATTAACAAGCAAAAACGAATGCAAATCCGCACCTCGAAAACATGCGATGGGCGTTTCCGAGCAGACGAACTTTAGGAGGGCCTTTCCACATCCTTTCCGAGCACTACAAGGTCTGTATCAGAGAGAAATGACATTTGGCATTCTTCAGAGGACGCTACAAAAAAGGTTTTTGAGAATGAACAATATTTTCATAAATTATTTGCACACTGCTTAAAGAAATGTGATTCAGAAATAAATATCGTTCGTAAAATATCAATGCCGTTTCATTGTTGAACAAAACTAGGTTTTTTGTTACTGTTTTTTGGTTCCCTCACCACCAGTCGCGCTTCACTCGCCACTCCCATAAGCCCCCATGCTGATCTCACTGGCAATAGGTTCTGAACCGCTTTTCGCCCGAAGCTTCGCTACCATTTATATTTACCTTGATCAAACCCGCCAAGATGTGCTCAGCAGCACAACGCCCTAGCCACTGTTCCACCGCGGCGGATGCGCTCACAAAATACACCCGCCCAAAATTTAACACTATCACACGAGCGCCGACCGTTCCCTCGATCAGCGCAGCGGGATGGACTGATATGGCAAAGTAGAAGAGAGTAGCCGCATGCGCACAAAGGCCGCTGCTTTTGTCATCTGCTAGGATATTGCAAGAGCAGAGGGCTACTCCAAATTTTTGTTATTCGCTTATCTCACTGCCTGCCATACTGGAACTTTTTTTTGAAAACCAGGCACGTTCCGCCACTTGAAAACAGTCACCAGCGTTGCCGAGCGCAAAGTTCGTTATGGGGAAGATTCGTTCGGGAACGCTGATTGCTGTTTTCTTCTGGCGCCACGAAAATGGTCCTAAAGAAAGATTTCGAGTACGGCTAAGCAGTGTGATAAGCGAATAACAAAAATGGGGGGCGGCCCTCTGCTCTTGGAACAGCCTAGCAGACAATTGCTCCAGTGGCCCTTGCTTAGTGCTCATGCGGCTGCTCTCGCGGAGTTTGCCGTATCACTCCATCACGCGGCGCTGTTCGAGCAAACGGCCGACGCTCCCGCTATATTGGTAAAAACTTGGGTGGGTGTACATTTTTAACTGCGTGAAGTCAACGCAAATGGGACATGTCCAGAAGGTTTAAGTACCGGTACAATACCTGCAGAACATTCTTTTGCTTCGTCAACTTTGGCGATTACGCCATCTGGCTCCATAGGCTCCAGCTCCTGCTTAAAAAGGTCCTGCAAAGGTAAGGCAATGCGACACGCAACGTGAATTGCAAAGTGAATCTAATTCGGCTTCAGTCTGATATTGTATTTGCCTTTCACAGCTACCAGAATCCCGAAAAGCTACGGGGGGACGCGAACTGACCTAAGCAACGAACTTCACAGTCTCAAGGGCTTCCAGCGCTAATAGCGTACTATTGAGCGTAAGGTGGAGACCACGTACACAGTTTCTCAACCAGCGCGTTGTTTCCACTAGATATGAGGAAGAAACTTTCCGAGAGCATGCAGTGGCTCATTTGCAGGTCCTGATAAGGTTATGTCGCACTTTTCCAGCGTGGTAGTTAACCCAGGAAACGTTGACGGTACAACAGAAACTTCTGCTCCCGAGTCCAGTTTAGCGAACACCGGAGTGCCGTTAATGACGACCTGCGCAAACCTAGAGTTTCAGTGCCCACCGTGCACCGCGCCAATGAAATACGCCCCCTTGTTCATATGGAGTCAAGAAAGTTGTACTTTGTTTCGGTCGCCTGCAGCTTTTTACAACACACCACTGAAAAATGTCCGGCACAACCGGAGTAGTTGCATTTCGCAGCAGTGGCTGGGCATGAGGTCCTGGAATGCGCTTCTTGGCCGCAGTTTGGGCATGGATCGGGAGTGCGTAATCACAGTTCTCTGGTGCGCTGACCTTGCATGCGAGATGCACTGCTGTTTGACGAGCTTCTGGGACGCTGTCCCGAAGAGTTCTACCGGAGCTGCCCCTGGTTTCTACCCACACCCAGGTTGCTGGCTGCCAATGCCGAAAGTTCGTCGCTGGTTTTTCACAGATGTCGTTGAACGGTCTTCCTCAAGCGAGCTTATGCCAAATCCATGACGAGTGTCAAATTTGCATCCATTTGTAGCGACTAGGAGAGGTTCGCACGACTGAGGCTGACGACAAGCCTGTCCCGGAACGTCTGTTCCTTTTCCACGTATTCGCACAACTCATCCAGTGTGTGCAACGAAGTGACGAACTGGTCGACTGATTCTCCCGGTTGTTGAATGCATGGATGAAAACACGAGCTCTCATAACTAGGTTTTATGCGGCCAAACTTCTTTTTGATGACTTCGTACTGCTCCGGTTACTTTTCAGGTAGTTCGAACTTTGAGAAGATTTCTCTGGCTTGCAGTCCCGTTTTATAAAGTAGAGTGCGAACTTGCGCTTCAATTCACTCATTTAGGCCCAGGCGACGCCCTAGTCATCGAAGAGGTGGATCCAAGAAGGCCATTCGGATGTCCGCTCGAAGTGAAGCGTTAGAGGACATGGAACAGCGAAGATGCCGAGGAATTGCTTGACTCCGTTGCCTTCTGACATGGCTCCGCTTGACAAACACCTGTGCAACTCCCCTTGAATGTCAGAAGACGGCCGCATTTGATACCATGCCGTGTTGTGGCCTAGAAGTAGGCAGAGTGCAGCCGGGCTGCTGCAAGAACCGGAAAACGACTGAGCCACCGACAATGCGGGAAAGTTAATGACAACCTTACATTCTACCAGGATACATATATATCAAACATATACGTGACCAGTGACATCGCGTGCAGACTGCACTTGAAAAATCAGAGCGACAGCACCAGATAACGTAGGAACACTACACGCGGCTCAGGCACTATCACCCCACAAAGCTGTATACGTCTTCCGCCCAATGGTTTGATCTCCGTGGGAAAAAACGCCAAGGCGCCAAGAATACACTTATCGCTGCATGCTTCGTACCTCTACAGGTTTCACATTGGAGGAGATGGCCCGGGAGTTTTATTTGAAGAACTATACATCCTATGATCAAACAACCACCAGGCATTCGGGAAACATTTAGCACAAACACACACCGGACTCAGCGCACCGCTATAATCAACCATCTCTCTGTGAAATCTCTATATAAATAAAGGCAGTGGAAGGTACAGTAACACAATTTTTCTTCTTGCTCTGTGCCCTAGAAAGGTTCAAGTAAAGTACCCTCCCTTTCGTTTTAGTTTTTTCCACGACAGTTTCTATTCCAAAACGTGGCCTATACTCGCCCTTGCTGCATTGAAAAACAAGAGGCCCAGCTGCTTGAGGTGGGGGGGTCATCCGGCAGTGTTCGCGTAAGTGGTAATTTACACATCGGCCCGTTTTGGCCGATGAATACCAAGTCGTATGTCAATGGGATTGTGTAGATCACAGGCGTCGCGCAGTTTCCGCAATTGTTCACATCGGTGTTGTACTAGCCATTGTCTTTCCCCCATTTTCTATGCGCGAGCACAGTCAAAAGAGCCTAACAGAGCGGAAAACACGACAAGAGGCAATGCAGACCTTACGACCACCTCTACCCCCCCCCGCCCATTGAACATGCAATAAAAATTACTGTCTAAATTTTTTCTAGTATTTTTTCTCACCGCAAAAAAACCAGAAAATGCAACTTTCTGCGTGCTCGGAGGCTGAGCTCTAGCAATAAATGCTATAAAAGCAGCACCGGAAGGCCATAGACTACCGTGTTGACGCTGAGATCAGCGGTGATGACTGTATAGAAAATCTACTAACACATTGCTTAAAATGTTACTGCTGAATAAATGTAAAACAAACTCTGCTCATTGAAATGGAATTTGACGAGCGTGAAGTTATTATGACCGTAAGAAAATATGATGTTTTTCTTATTTCAAATTTGGCATACAGCCGAGTGTATTAGCTTACGGAGACATGGAAATACTCCACTTTTATCTTTGTAGACGAACTTCCAGTGGTATGTTCGATGGTGACTGCCTTCATGAATTTGTTGGAATGGTGTAGGCGGAAATTAAACCCACTTTACTCTCACGTTTTACCTTACACTCGGCCGTTACAGCCTCTTCCCAATGGGAGAATATCGATGGGGCGGTTGCTCCAAACGCTGCAGCGGAAACTGCCCGTTGCGTGCATCCCCAGCGCAGACTTCACTTACTCCACGATTGCAACGAAGCGGAAGCCGCCACGAACGCGTCGCACAAGTTTCGCGCCGCAGCTCGTCGAAAAGATTCGCCCGCTCTGCCACCGCACACTACTTGTCGACAGAAGAAAATGGTTCTTGTAATCCTCCTACGCTACGGTGAAAACATTCGTGCGGCCAACCGAACGCAGTTTTCTACTACACGCAGTATCGAGGAATGTGGCGCTAGCGTCTATGCGATTCATATCAAGGTGGTCTGAGTCATCATGTACCGCCATTATACCATGCTCTCGCCTTACTTTCGTCATTGGCTTCGATTGAAACGGTTTAATGGCCGTATATTCGAACACAGTGCCACAAGAACTCAATAAAGGGTGTCCTATTACGTAAGTGAAAAATAGAAGAGGCTGTGTTGAAGGTAAGAAATACGGAAATAAAAGGTATTTTTGCCGAAACGGTAATGCCTATATTGCGCAGACCAAGCTCGTAGTAAGCAACAATGTTAATATTTTGGAAGAAACTCGTTCGAAGCTCTTATCTAACTAATTTTATCATTATTCCAAATGTTAAGTTGTTTGTAGAGCTTGTAAATGTTTTGGAGCGTGCCTGTGAAACCGTTTCCTTCACGGTGAACTGGTGCACCGACCGCCAGCTACAGTTCAATAAAGGTTGTTGCTGAGTGAGTTGGCTGATACTTGAAGAAAAAAGAAAACGTGGCGTTAAACAGGCGTGCACGAAGGCAAGATAGGAAGGATGCAGGCGGCCGGATCTCTCGTATCTACTCATCGTCGAAGTACGTTTGGTTTCCGTTTTCGTCGGCTATACCTTTCGCGGTGGCATAATACCCGCTCAGTCAAGCGTTTCTTCGACTCCGGCATGACCAACCTGACGTACGATAACGCACTGCCTGCTCTTTCAGCTAACACGAAGTCACCATGGCTCACGTCAACCAAAGAAAAGGGAAGATTTCTGCTGCTTTGTAGGTCGTAGATGTGCTAATGCATATTGAAGAAAGCAAATCCCAAAAACTGCCTAATAATCAAATTGTCGTGCCAATACACAAGCCAGAAGGTGTGGTACTACCATAACTCCCCACGACGGCATTCATTCCCGTGTGCATTTTCTCTCTAGTATACTTACTAATACACTCAATGTATTACACCGCACAGCGGCAGAAGCCATGTACTTCCCGAGTTTATCTCCGCCTGAAAAATAACCACTTTCCATCGCATATAGCATTGTCATTCAAACCCACCCAGCACATTCATGGGCGCAGCCTGGCATCTGAAACCCCGGGAAAAATGGCGTCGCCTTCATCCGTGGGTTAGGGTTTCAGCCTCAGTCACTTCCATTGCATTTCCACTAAAACTTACGAGAACGAAGCAGAAAACAAAGAATTCAGTCAAAAGCCCAATGTCAGCCATTGTTAAGACAGCCAATGCTGTTGCTGGAGCAGCGGTGCTTCGTACCAACCGATAGGTGCGGCTAAGACGATTACACGAGTTAGACACGAAATGACACGATGGCAGGGTTTTCGACGTACACGTCATTGCTAAAGCCCTCTAAATTTGGAGGATTTCTTTCTTCAGTACGCCTGCCATGCTCCGAAACCCGAAATGTAAACAAGCGGTATGTTCACTGGCAGCCGAGAAGCCATTAACTAGGCCGACTAGAGAGAGGTGGGCGGGTTGCGTTCGCTCCGATCATTAGACTTGCTCATTCGCTTGCATTTTCAAAGAATGGAGCTATCCTTAAAGGGCGAAACAAACACGGTTCAGGGGCAAAATAGAGTACCTAGAAAAATGACCAGCCCACAAAAAGGCGTGTCCGGCAGCGAGGTTGGACTTTTCCAAGTAGGGGGATTATCTACTTTTTCTCACCGATTGCGCATTTGAGTAATATTTCACATGTCTCTGCATTCGGGCGTTAATACTGAATTGGTCGCGACGCTCACCGCCAGATCTTTCGCAATCCTCTCCACAAGCACGCCGGGCCTTCATCTTTCCAACGCAGCCTAAGTCCCTTTCTCTCAATGGTGTATACACGCTCCGGAAAGCTCAGCTACACGAGAGAATCTTGGATATTGTTGCTCGGGCACCTAATGCTTGCATTCGGGCACGCACGCACGCCCGCACGCACGCACGCACGCACGCACGTACGCATGCAAGCACGCACGCACGCACACACACACACACTCGAAAACACGCACGCACGCACACGCACACGCACACGCACACGCACACGCACACGCGCACGCATGCACTGATTTTGCACTTTCGAGCTCTGACTTCGATGTGCTGCTCGGCAAGCTTCTCGAACGATACATTTTATTAGGTGACCTTAATGCTCACAACTCTCTTTGGGGCTCTCCTGGCCCAGATTCCCGAGGTCGCCTGATAGAGCAATTCCTTACATTTTCAGGAGCATGCCTCTTCAACAAAAATAAGCCCACTTACGTTGTTAAAAGAAACAACACACTCATAAATTGACCTGGATATTGCCTGTGCAGTTCTTTTTCCATATCTTGAATGGGGTGTGGGTGCATACCCATATGGTAGTGACCACTTCCCCACCTCACTAACATATATAGGTAAAGTCCCATGCAGCCCACCTTCCCAAAACAGGTTCAGTGAAGCATGAGCTAACTGGAATACATTTACAGAGACATCCAAACAACACCACACATCCATAGGACACCTACACGTTGAAGAAGCTACCCAACTCCTCACGGCGCACATCCTCGACGCCGCCGAAAAGTCCATTACCCACGCATCTGGTTCCCCGTGCAACCAGAGGAGGCTGTGGTGGAATGAGGACTGTAGGCGTGCGCGAGAGGCCCAGAACAAGGCGTTGGGTATCCTTCGTCCGTACCCCACGTCGGCTAACCTTTTTTGGTTCAAAAGGGCACAGGCGTTTGGGAAACGTGTGCGCCGTGAGGCAAAACGAGAAAATTGGCACACCTGCTTGACATCCATAAACACTTGATGATATCTGGATTTTAATGGCGCAAGGCCAGCTAAGGGCAAAGAGCACCAAACAAAAGTGATTTCATGACAGCGATGTGAAAGTAAAAGTAGAGGGTTTCAGTAAACATACACAAACTAAAACAAGCTAATGAAGATGACTGGTGTAAAGGGCCAGGTTGTCATGATGCATGATAAGAGATGAGATGTACAAAATTGACATCGGTGAGAAACTTAAAAACAAGCTTGGTGGAAAACATGGGCTGGTCTCCTAGAAAGTACAATGGGTGAAACGGAACGTGTTGTCTGTATAGTTGTGGGAAGTGTTTGCGTCGCGTTGTGTCAAGTGCCTTGCATTGGATGAGTACAGCCGGTAAAAGGCTTGTCCATAACACAGCGTTCGTACTCTCAGCTCTATCCTGCCCCGCCGGAGCCAGATTTGAATAAAAATACTTCGGAATTCTGAAGTCTTAAGCCTTCGCTTTTGCCTCCGATATGTTTGAAACGAGTATGTTTCGGCAGTTTTCGGATGTAGCTGGTTGAAGTAGAAATCGCGGTTATAGACAAGCGTTTTACCAGCTGTACGTGGATTACGGATACGCCCTCTCCACACATGCTGCACATGGGTCTTGGAGATCCAGTGAGCAAGTGCGAGTGTGTTGCATGTGTGTGGCCTATCCGTAACCTTGGTAGGGTCACTTCGGTGTGTCTGTTGTGTGAGTCAATTGTGTATCGTCTCAAGTGTGGCTTTATTACATGTAGCTTGTTGTCTGACTGTTCACTCCAGTGTGGTTGCCATGCTTTAAGTGGGTGTTGTCTGATGACTGGCTTCATGTCAGTGTACGGTACTGTTGCTATGTCTAGAGTGTTTCTCAGTGCTGCAGCAGCGGCCATTTCATCAGCAAACTCATTGCCCGCGATGCCAGCGTGGCCTGAAACCCAGCAGATGGTAACATTCAGACCTGACGCATACGCCTACATCAAAGATTTAAAAACCAGATTGACAATGTAATTTTTGGAAGACCTTTGGGATGATAATGTACGCACGACGCTTAGTGAATCCGTGAAAATGATGGAGTTTGCGATAATATGTTCATTGATGTGATTTAAAACAAGGAGTATACCATATGCCTCCGCTGTAAAAATGCTAGAATTCACAATCATGGTTTTACAAGCACTGACAATGGGTCCATGTGCAGCACAAGACACCGCAATGGATGTTTTTGAAGCATCAGTAAAAAATTCTGTTGCCCCATATATCGCCTGGAGATACATGAAATGCTGCAAAACGCGAGTTATGGGCACCGTGTTTTTCTTAAATTGCGTAAACGACAAATCACACAATACAGGGCGAAGATGCCATGGGGCTATAGAATCAATGAGAGATGTTGTAAAAGTGTCTAAAAACGAGACAGAAAGTTCAGAGGCTTTCTCCCTCGCCCTGAGCGAGAAAGGCGCAGAAATAGATGGAGGATTTAAAAACAGTTGGGATGTAGATGTATCGTTAATTATAGACTTAATGGGATGACGAGACATTGAGGAAACTTTAAAAGCATATACCAAATCGACATACTCGCGCTGGTACCCTAGTCACCATCTTTCACACTCGACATACATACTTTGCACGGGGCTAGTCCGGAAAGCACCAGACGCAAGTCGAAGGCCCAAGTGCTGCACTGGGTCGAGCATTTTCAAAGCAGTTTCCCTTCCTGAACCATACAAAACACTCCCATAGTCTAACCTCGAGCGTACCAGGCTGGTAAACACTCGCAGCAGAAGTTGTTTGTCAGCACCGTACGAGTGATGCGACAAGACCTTTAGAATATTCAGTGTTTTAATACATTTTTGTTTTAGTTGTTTGATATGAGGGATAAAGGAAAGTTTATCATCAAGGACTATACCTAGGAACTTGTGTTCTTTTTCTACCGGAATCGAGCCACCATTCAGTTTTATGTCTGGATCTGGCCTGAACCCACGCCTTTTGGAGAACGCAACACAAGTGCTCTTAACTGGGTTTAGCTTAAAACCGTTCTGATCAGCCCAGCCAGCTAGTTTATTAACACCAAGCTGAACTTGGCGTTCGCAAATTGACATAATACACGAGTTAAAAGATATTTGGACATCATCTACATACATTGTACAGGAAATGGTTCGTGGCAACGCCTTTCGAAGTGAGTTCATCTTGACTATGAACAACCTACAACTCAAAACGCCACCTTGAGGCACACCATTTTCCTGCACAAAAACATTTGAAAGGGTAGTACCAACTCTTACACGAAAGATTCATTCTGCCAGGTAGCTATAAAGAGTGTTAAACAGATTTCCCGAAACACCGATTGATTTCAGGTCGCTAAGTATCCCGTATCGCGAAGCAGTGTAGTAGGATTTCTCAAGATCAAAAAAGACCGTAGCGCAAAACTGTTTGTGGACAAAGGCATCCTTTATATACGACTCAAGGGCGACGAGTTGGTCGTTTGTGGATCGCCCCACCCTGAAGCTGGCCTGGCAGCTCTCGAGAAGACCATTGTATTATAAGAAGTACACGAGTCTCCTGTTAATCATCTTCTCGAGAAGATTGCAGAGGCAGCTTGTGAGGGCGATGGGTCGGTAACTGCCGGGAGAAGACGGGTCCTTACCCTCTTCAGGAACGCCACTACAATAGCCTCCCTCCAAGATTTCGAATGTGCCCCGAAAGCCATATGTTGTTGTATAAGTGTAGGAGTGTTTCAAGAGTATCTGGATGTAGGTGTTGTATCATTGTGTATGTAATCTGATCCGCGCCTGGAGCTGAAGGTTTACATGTGCTCAGGGCAGCCTTTAGCTCATAGAGAGTAAATTCAGAGTTGTAACCAGATTTTGACCTGTTATTACCATGTAAGGACTTCTTTTCACAAGCGGTTTTATGTCTCAGGAAAGTGTTTGTGTAGTATGCAGAGCTGCAAACGGGTTGAAAGTGTTGTGCAAGTGTGTGAGCCTGGTCTTCCAGTGTGTCCCCTGTTGTACTAACCAGGGGCAGGCTGTGTGTCTGTTGTCCTTTTAGTTTTTGTATTCGTGTCCAGACTTTGTGTGTGTCTGTGTATGAGTTAATAGATGTAAGGAAGGTGCGCCAACTCTCTCGTTTTGCCTCACGGCGCACACGTTTTCCTAACGCCTTGGCCCTTTTGAACAAAATAAGGTTGCCCGACGTGGGGTACCGTCGAAGGATACCCCACGCCTTGTTCTGGGCCTCTCGCGCCCGCCTACAGTCCTCATTCCACCACGGCCTCCGCTGATTGCACGGGGCACCAGAGGTCTGGGGAATGGGCTTCTCGGCGGCGTCGAGGATGTGCGCCGTGAGCAGTTGGGTAGCTTCTTCAACGTGTAGGTGTTCAATGGATGTGTGATGTAGTTTAGATGTTTCTGTAAATGTACTCCAGTTCGCTCTATCTTCATTGAACCTGTTATGCGAAGATGGACTGTTCGGGCCTTTACCTATGGTAATGTGGTCGGGAAGTGGTCACTACCATATGTGTTAGTGCCAACGTCCCATTCTAGAGATGAAAAGAATACTGCAGAGCCAATCGTCAAATCGAGGTGTGAATAACTGTTGTGTCCCATATTATGGTATGTAGGCTTGTTTGTATTGAATAGACATGCTCCCCAAGATGTTGGATATTTTTCGATAAGGCGACCTCGGGCATCTGTGCGAGCAGAGCCCCAAAGAGAGTTATGTGCGTTGAGGTCCTAAAAGAATGAAAAGTGTGGGTAGCTGATCCACAAGGCCGTCGAAATTCGAGCTCAAGAGCTCGAAATCACGAGGGCTGTAAACTGAGCATAGAGTTATTAGCCTATTGAAAATTATGGTACGAATGGCAACAGCCTCAATGACGGTCTGTAACAGGATAGAATTACACGCCAAGGACTTTCGGGCAATGATGGCCACACCCCCGGAAGATATACCACCACCAACCTTGTCCTTCCTAAATACCTGGTAACTATTCAATAAGTTTGTATGTCTGGAATTTAACTATGTTTCTTGTACACACATGACACTTGGCTGATTGGAATGCAGTAACTCATAAACATCATCAAGATTTTTAAGAAGGCCTCTGCAGTTCCATTGCATGATATTTTCTCTTCCCATCATTGAAATTTAGATCTACTGGAGTATGTGTGTGTTTACGTGTCGGCTTTCGGGGCTTGTACTCTTGGAAGGGGCTTTTTCATTTTCTCTACTGACCTGGACGCCGGAGCCCGTTGCTTCCGCTGTGGTGCATGCCGGAACGGCTCTACGTCTAGGTCGTCATCTGAGGGCAAGGGGGTGCGCAGCGGACTGGGCCCCCTAGACTTGGACTGGGCACCCTTTGCGGTTCCCTTCGTTTTGGCCGCAACCGCCGAGGGCGTCAGGAGCGCCCCGGGTGGCACAGGCGGTGCGGCGGAGGTGGGAACTGCTGCGGTTTCCTCCAGCTCCATCTGCTCCGGGCCCTCGCAAGTGCTTCGGGCCGGTGGATAGTAGGAAACAGTGGGTGCAGCAGCATCCCCACGAAACGTGGTTGCCACCACAGCCGCTGCTGGCTCAGCGAGCGGTGCGGAGGCGGGTTGGGCTGCCTGAGGCAACCCAGAGGGGGGCGGGGGTGGGACCAAGTCCGACTCGCGGTACTGGGTCCCCTCCGAAACAAGACGCCGCTCCGCCCCTCGGCGAGCTGCGTCAGCGTACCTCCCAGGAAAAAAGAGGCGAACCTCTTTCGCGCCTCAGAAAAGGAGATGTTCGCAGTAAATTTTACGTGGATTATCTTCTTCTCCTGGTGAAACTTCTGACAGCTGCGGACCATGCCACGTGCGGCCCCTGACAGTTTGCGCAGGTCAAGGTGCTGGAGTCACACTTTTCAGTGGGGTGGTCGTGTGCAGGGCATTTTGCGCAGGTCTGTTTGCCGCGGCAAGAAGTCGTAGCTTGCCCGAACCGGTGGCACTTGTAGCAGCGGCGCGGGTTAGGTATGTACGGAAGTACCCACACCTAATGAAACCAGCATTAATGTGCTCAGGAAGTTTTGAACTGCTGAATGTTAAGATTACGTGCTTTGTTTGTAATTCTACATTTTCGCGACGGATGGTGATTTACCTGACAGCTGTTACGCCCTGATCCTTCAGGCTTTCCAGAAGGTCGGCCTCTGTTTCACTTAGCATATCTGGCTGAAATATCACCCCCTGCGAGCTGTTGAGGCTGCTGTGGGGTGTGACAGTGATGTCCAGATCTGCCATACGGGTTTTGGTCAGGAGATTTGTGGCCTGCTGCTGCGTCTTGACTTCAACCAACACTTCGCCTGTTCGTAGTTTTTTTGCCTCAAAAGATTTGCCAATGATTCTTGCAATGAACTTGGAGACGAGGAATACAGATTGGGAGGAGGCGGGTTTGAATTTGTCTATTGATTCAAGGACCAAAAACGGGGATAGATGTTATGTTTCGAACGTTGATAGTTGGTAGGGGTGGAAAGGAAACTTCGGTGCGGCCCCTTTTCGGGGGCCGATCACGTTTTAGGGGGGGTTTTGAAAATGCCATAGGATACATTGGAAAGCAGGGAGACGGGGGTACTTTCTCCTTTGACCTTACCCTGCTAGTCAAAGAGGTCCCGGAGCTCCCTGCCTGGTAGACAGGTAGGGAGCCCATCGGCCGGAGCTTGACCAAGGCTCCGACGGCCACCGTTTACGGCTTCTACCCTTCACCTTAAAAACACATCACCACGGTAGGTCACAGCTTATGTTGGGGGGCACGGGGTCCGCGGTATCGCCAGTACCGTCACCATGAATACTCAAGGTGCCCCGTGTGGGGATCCATAAACTCTTACACAGACACATACAAAGTGTGGACACGAATACGAAAACTAAAAGGACAACAGACACATAGCCTGCCCCTGGTTAGTACAACAAGAGACACACTGGAAGACCTGGCTAACACACTTGCACAACACCTCGAACACGTGTCCAGTTCAGCACACTACACAAACACTTTCATTAAACACAAAACATCAGGAAAAAGAAGTCCCTACGTGATAACAAGTCCTACACTTCTTACAATTTTGTTTTTTTCAATTCATGAGCTGAAGGCTGCTCTGAGAACATGAAAGCCTCCAGCTCCAGGCGCAGACAAAACCACGTACACCATGATACAACACCTACACCCACACACTCTTGGAACACTCTTACATCTACACAGCAACATATGGCTTCCGGGGCACATTCTTCGTACTTGGAGGGAGGCCATAGTAGTGGCATTCCTGATGGAAGGAAAGGACCCTTCCTCTCCTGCCAGTTACCGGCCCATCACCCTTACAAGCTGCCTGTGCAAGCTCATCTAGAAGATGATAAACAGGAGGCTGGTGTTCTTTCTTGAGTACAATGACCTTCTCGAGAGCTGCCAGGCAGGCTTCAGGGCAGAGCGGACCACTAACGATCAACTCGTCGCGCTCGAGTCTTATAGAAAGGGTGCTTTCCTCCACAAACAATAATATTGTATGACGGTATTCTTTGATTTGGAAAAAGCGTGTTGTACCTCGTTGCGGTATGGCATTCTAAGCGACCTGAAGTCCTTTGGCATGTCGGGTAACATGATGAACACACTTGCCACCTACTTGTCTGAAAGAACCTTTCGTGTGCGAGTTGTAACTGCACTCTCTATGGTTCATGTGCAGGAAAACGGAGTGCCACAAGCTGGAGGTTTGGTGTTAACAAGCTTGCCGGCTGGGCAGATAGCAATGGTTTTAAATTTAATCCAGGAAAGAGCACTTGTGCTTTGTTTTCAAAGAGGTGCGGCATCCGGCCAGATCCAGACATTCAAGTCAATGGTGTCTCGATTTCTGTCAAAAAGGAACACACATTTTTAGGCTTAATCTTTGATGAAAAGCTCACATTTATCCCACACATAAAACAACTAAAACATAAATGCTTAAAGGCCAACTGCACTCCAAAGTTTGTCTTGCTGAATTAGGTATAAATGTGCTTTGCATGCCACCAAAACATTCACGGCGAGGTATTGTCTTGGTTAACACCCGAATATTTTATTAGAAGCAGACGACGCTTGCACCTTGCGGAGAGTCGCTGCGTTAGCCCGCTACCGGATGTAACGGAGAATAAGGAACCTTTCTCGCACTGGTCGCTCCGTCAGCCCGGTTAGCCCCGTCTTCCCGCGTTGCTGGCTGCTGGTCGTCGAGTTCGTTTACATTATTTTTCTTATTGAATAGCTTCATTGCAATGCCGCCACGGTGTGTGGCCTACGGCTGCTCGAACACGTGCGCCACACCTAACACCAGCCTTCACAAATTCCCAAAATGCGTCAAGCTTAGGAAGTTGTGGACGCTGGTGGTCAGACGCGACAAATGGGAGCCGACCAATCACGGCGTCTTCTGCTCAGCGCACTTCAGGGAAGAGGACTTCCACTACAATCCATCCCTCAACCCCCTAGTTGGATGCAAGCAAATGAAACGACTACTGAAGCCCCGCGTCCTGCCGTCCGTGTTCCTTCGTAGGAGTACGCAGGTGGACGCTCCAGCTCGGTCAGCGTTCGAGAAGCAGCGGCACATAGAAGTAAGTAAACATTCTCAATTCCTTTTGAACAGTAAATGTGATCACAGCTGTCAGTGGCGTTACAATAACGCCTATTATCAGGTTGTGCATGCAGCCTTGGAGGCGTCAGTCGAGGCCCACGCCAGCGCTAACGTCACGAGAGCACAGCTGGTGGTGCGCTCAGCCTTTGACAACGCCGTGGAGGCGCCAGTCGAGGACACCGGCATGGAAGAGCTCGGAGCAGGCGTTGGCTCATTTCGTGGCGTTCAAGTCGATGCTGACATGTCAGAAAGCAGTGGTAAGTCGTGTCGTCGGCTCGCCTTTGATCATTGGTGGAATTTTGTTATCGCTCAGCACACATGTCACCGAACGCGCATATTCAGTGCCCCTGCATCACAGCCGCGAAAACTTGGCCAAACATACTGCCGAAGTCGCCAACTCGCGCTCTAAGCCACGAATTCTCGGTTTACGTGCATAGTTCTGGCATAATCAAAGTATCTCGTCTAAAGCTCCAGCTGGTCTTTGAGCATGAAGCATTAATCTCAAAGTATTGTTTCTTCGCATTTTTTATTGTTTACTATTTTCCTGTGATCATTGGCGTGAGTAAAGCTTGACTGACTCGTCCCAAAGAAGTTGTCCCTGCCTCCAGCCCAAAATAGAAATGCTTGCCCCATAGTGCAGCATTTTGCAAAAAAAAAGATTGCTTTAGTTCATGTGACGCATTCATGACCGCTGAAGTACTTTTAGGCTATTTGTATTAAAAACAGAACACGACCACGTTCAGATTTAACCCGATGGTGCAAAAGCACGACGGCTGTTTGGTTACAAGCAACAGCTTTTTGCGAATACTACTGTTCCAGTTCAAGAATGCTTGTGTATGTTTGTGTGTGCTTTGGGCATTTCGAACTTTTTAATTCCTTTTTAAATTCCGTGTTCCCCCCCTCCCCCCAAGAATAAAGAAAAATAAAGTGGGCAACAATACCCGCTCCAGCAAAGCTATCGCAGGGGTAAAGCCAGTATAAAAAAAATGAACGGAGCTAAAAGCCAAAACTTTTTTTTGATTGAAGAAAAGCCAATTTTGCAGGGTAAAAAAAACAACTACTTTCCACGTTCCATACGCGAGGCAGCAGGTACATAGAACGTGAGAAGAGAGTCGGCAATCAAGGACGTGATTGAAAGTAAACTAAGAAAAAAGGTACCAAAATGTCCTAATTGCGAAGTGCAGTAGAAAAAATGTAGTTAGCAGCGTGAAAAAAAAACCGGATAGGCAGCAGAGGGGGAAAAACATGAAAACACAAAAAACAGATACATATGGTGTTTCACTTATAAAGTTTGCCACAAATGTCCGTCTAGAAGTAGCTGTTTTAAAATGAAAGTCCAGTTGGGGTATTTCCGTTCACGAGAATGTCTAACTCCGAGGCCCTGCTGAAACACCGCACACATTATGCACAGTATTCACAAATTACAAAATGAAGCAACGCCGAGACACTCTAAAGGTAATAAATAGAAAGTCAATGGGTCCAGCGTAAACAATGCAGCTCTCACTGCCACTCACTGTCAGATGGTACACGCGAAAAAAAAACGACACCACGCTGCAGAAAGGCACGAATTGTCCCAGGGAACAGGACTGGAGAGAGAACACGTGTTTCCTGTCGTGTGCACACAAAACACAACTTGAGAAAACCAAGAAACAAAAGAAAAAAAAACGCGCACTGGAGAGCCGCACAGATTACAAGTGACCGCAGGAAGCCCTGGCTTGTAGACGGTACGGTGCCGATGAATGACCATTGGAGACACACCGGCATCACGCGTCGGGTAACGAACGGGAAATGAAGTCGACGAGCTCAATTAGTATCTGGATGGCTTCAGAATTATCCAATAGATGCCGAAGGTTTGGCGGTTCAAGCGGTCGGCGCACAATGCAAAGCAGTCGTTGATATGTATGATGACGTTTTTGAACACTGCGTCAGATAGTGAGAGACGGAAGTGGCGGCCGCAGCGCAAAAACACAGGCAGTCTGGCGTAAGTTCGAGATGGAAAAAATAGTGAGGGAATCGGCCATGTCCAGTTATAAGGTGGCAAGTTTTTTAGACAGCGGAAAAGAAGCAGGCAGATTGAGAACACTCGGCGTCCAGTGGAATAATTCTGTGTCACTGTTGTTTGATGACCACGCTTCCTGCCACAATGGGCGACCTTATTTCAATAGTGACGAGCGGACCATATGTTTGGATATTTTCCCGCACACATCCTGTCCTCTCGTAGCAGCACTTCGCGCGACTGTGTCGGCGATTTCGTTCCCCCACACGTTAGAGTGCGCTGGCACATGGTACAAGGCCAAGGAGAGCGAGCTCGAGATCAAGAGAATGTCATTTTTCAAGTGGTGGATTTTGGAGGACTGATTGAAAGGATTGTTGAGTGCCAGAAGTACAGAAAGACTGTCACAGTATATATTGACAGGAAAGGAAGGCCTATTGTCCAGGAGGAACTGGATATGTTTTTGCAGGGCTATCACTTCAGCATCAAAGGATGTAGTGGGAGAAACTAAACGGAACCTTCCTACGGCTTGGACGCGGTAGGGCCCGCTCAGAATGACAAAGGCTGCTCCAGCCGCAGTGGGTGTGTGGCAATCATCCGTGAAAGCGTGGAGAGTGGAGAGATGAAGTCGCTGGTTCGCCTCCGCGCTCGTCAGTCGGCAACTTCAGACACAAACACGTCGTGCAGGGTGAGGGGCGAGACCGATGGGAAGGTCTACGTCGGCAGGTCTGAAGGAAACCGAGTGGAATGTGATTGATTGTCGATGATGAAACAGTAAAAAGATGCGCACAGCGATGTCAAGGTGAATGTCTAACGGGAGCGCATTGGCGATGACCTCAAGGGCTGCTGTCCTCGTCGTGGTGTAAGTTCCCATGATCGCGAACAATGATGACCTAAGCAATGAGTGAACTCAAGCTTTTAGACAATGGTGTTGATTTAAGTGCCACCAAGCGGGAGCGGCGTAGGGAATTGCAGGGAGAACGACCAGATGATGCAGTTGGCGCAGACGAGAACGGTTGACGAGGGTGTGCATGCGTGCAAATCTAGTGAGTGAAACAGCCATTTTCTCAACAATTGATTTTAAATGGTTGGTGTGGGCGACAAAGGTCAAGTGGTTGTCAAATACAACTCCTAGCAGTTTCATTTCAGTGACTTGCTTGAGGGTTGCACCATGAAGTCTGATGGTACGCTTCCGTATCGCACCTCGGTCACCTCTTGAAACGAGGAGGCAAGAACATTTGGAAGGGTTTAGCCTTAGCTTCGCCTTCTCTGCCCAAGTAGTAATCTTGGCCAGCGTTTCATGGGCAATGGCTTCTAGTTGACGGCGCGTGGGCGCGTGAATGACGATAATCGTGTCATCTGCGTAGGCCTGTAAATACGTGTCTTCCGGCATGGGAATGCAGAGCATGTCAAAAATATAGACATTCCACAAAAGGGGGCTAATGGGAGAACCTTGAAGAGACCCCTTTGTTGTGACGTGGGTAATGTTGCCTAAGAATGCCTCGTGTCGAACGGTTCGCCGCTCAAGGAACGATTTTAGCAGCTCATAGATGTTTCGAGGGCAATTGTGTGGGCGAAAAAACTACAAAAGTCGGGGGTGCCAAATAGTGTTACATGCCCCAGCGAAATCAAATGACATAACAAGAGACAGACCACCATGGTCTCGATGGTGTTGCAGACGGCTACGCAAATCAAACAAAGTGGTTGTGTTGTGTCCCATGGTGAAGCCATACTGATGTGGATGAAGGAATCTGGAACGGTGAATAAAATAGTAAAATCGTGAATTTAGCATTCGTTCTAGCAGCATCCCAATCATCGACATAAGGCATATTGTACGGTATAAAGAAGGCTCCGTCGGCGGAAGTCCAGGTTTCAATAAAAAAATTAACGTGGGCTTGCTTCCAGTGAGGAGAAAAATAGCCAAGAAGAAGGCAACAGTTGAACACGTGAAGCAGGAACGAGGAGATGTGGTGAACAAGAAGATGAACCATGGGAGTGGTGATGCCATCAGGTCCCGGAGCAGCACCCAAATTCAGTTTTCTGGAGGCCAATCGCATCATCAAGAGTAAAAAGGTCGTCGTGGACTTCCGTGTGGTATGTAGTTGTGGCAGTGACGACCCCCATTGCTTTGTGGGCCAGAGTGTTGTCTTCATGGCAATCAGAAGGGAAGTGAGTTTTCAGGAGGATACCAGCTGACTCTAATGTGCTTGTCGACGAATCATCCGGTAAGTGCAGAGGTGATAAAACAGAAGATACTCGGTGCTTCCAAAATGCGGCTTTGAATGGTTGCCCGAACAAGCTCTTGCGGGACGCATCTGCACGTGCCTGTCTTAGGGCCTTGTCCTTGGCAATCTGTATGTGCTCTCTGTAGGCGACGAG
Organism: Haemaphysalis longicornis; assembly: GCF_048455015.1. NCBI lineage: Eukaryota > Metazoa > Arthropoda > Arachnida > Ixodida > Ixodidae > Haemaphysalis > Haemaphysalis longicornis. The sequence goes on from NW_027526204.1 coordinate 35,261,373, forward strand.
ACTGCTGTAATAAGCAATACGATGATCTGCCCGCAAGAGTGAATCCCGGCAATGCTGGTACCACCTCCGCAATATTCGCACCGCCGATCTTTCCCTCTCCACAACGTCGCTCCACCACGCGTTTCCCCTGCGTTCCTTCAGCGGTCGTTCAAACGTATTTTTTAAACTGGCTAATTTTGAATAGAAAACGTCAAGAACTGTGTTGAGGGCGGACTTCGTAGAGACATCTTGCAGGTTAAAATTTTGAATCCAATCATCTGCTGCCACTTCCTCAACCAAATATTGTAATGATGCCTTGGTAAGTCGTCTTTTCAAGGGCAGTGGAAACCGTTGCAGGCCGAATACTACATACTTGTGATCTGATAAAGTTGGCGTGTCATGTACATTCCACAAAGAATCACCTTCCCAAATAGGACCGGAAACAAGGGTAAAGTCGATCCAAGACTCCGAGTAGGCATTTTCAAAGTTCGCTACCGAAGTTGGGTCATTCAGTATTTTGAATCGGGTTGTGTGGATGAAGTAGGCGAGCTGGATGCCGCGGGAGTTCAAAACATCGCCTCCGCAAATGGGATTGCGGGCGTTGAAATCTCAAGCCAATATCACATTTGTAGCACAATATCGTTTGAGGACGTCATCAATTCGAGACAAAATAAAGTCCATCGGCACTGATGGCGCAGCATAAGTAATGATGAGAAGCATGGTGGACTGCTGATTTTGAAGTCGCAGAGCCACAATATAAGGTGACACGGTGAGGGGAAGACATCGAGTTTACGCCGGGGTATGAGAACCATGCATCGGGGAGTGTCTTGATGCAAAAAACGAAGCCAATTTGGTGGCACTCTATGTACGGTTGATCCGCTGGGATATGGGTCACAAACAACAGCCACATCAATGTGCTCTGCTTCGACAGAGCACCTAACCTCTGTAACATTTTTCACCGGGCTTCAAGGTGTGTGGAATCATTCTGTTGCAGATGACCTTCCAGACACTGCGTGTCCCACTTGTGACCACAGGGCAGCTGCGACAGCATCGAAGTACTCTCAAGTGTACCTGCCGAAGGCGTCAGTGAACAAGCAGACGATGACTGCAAATCTTTACAGGAGCTGTGGTGAGAATATACTTGCTGAATGTGCCTTTTGAGGTAAGAACTGTGTCAATTTGTTTGCCTCTACAGCTGTGCAGACTAAGGAGTCCAGCCTCGAGAATGGATTTGGCCACAACTTCGGACCTCTGAATAGTGTTCCTGCTCCAGACCACCCTTCAGCACAAGATGTGCCGCCATACTCAGCCTGCCCTAACCTCAGTGATAGTGGCAGTGAAGTAAGTGATGATGATGATGACAGCATCACCACTGAGGACCTTGACGAAGACGACGAGTACGACGAGGTCCTAGAAGTGCCAGAACAGCCCAAGTATGTAAAGCAAAACTTTTTACTTCGGACCTCCAGGGAGTAAAAAAATGTATGAATGATCGGAATGTCGTATTATTGAATGAATCACGAAGTCAGCGCATCCACAATTTTTTTTACGCGTACCTCTACTTAGTGAAGAAGTCAGTGATGCTACTTTGTCTTTTGGTGGGTAATTGGAAGCAAGAACAGGTGTTCGGATGAGCTACAATCTGTGAAGAGCTGGCATATTTCATCGAGCCTCATAGCAGCATTATTCCGGAACAGCGAGAGCATGTGCAGCGTCTAGCCAGTAAACACCTGCGGCGTGCGCTTGCATCTTCCCCACCACTAGGGGGATAGAACGGGTGAGTGAAGGGTGGTATGTTGCGTCATAGCGTTTCGAGGAGGCGTTGGTCTAACTGAAGCGATGTGCAGGTAAATTTGTGACGAAATAATGAAGGCCCACCGCCAGAGGGCAATGTGTGTATTTGAAGGGAGGGAGTAGTAACATCGAATTATCCTGATTTCCAAATTAGCGGGGGCCGAATAAACGATGTTTTACTTTACAACATTTTTATTTAGTGGTGGGACCTGCTTGCAATAATTTGCCGCAGCTCACTTAAATATTTTTTACAGCTCACAGGAAGCCCGCTCCACTGACCCCATATCGGAGCCCCAATACATCGTGTTTGAAAGTTGCCTGCTGGACCTTTGCAGCCTCTGGCCTGTTTGTGAAGAATCCCGCACACTGCGCATTACAAGAGTTGGCAGAGTTGTCACGCGTGTGACTGGGGCGTGCGTGTCTGACTATGATTTCTTTTGGGAGAGCCAGCCATCTCTACACAAGAAGGCCCTTGGCAACATCCTTCTTGCTGGTCAGTCTATTATATACTGGGGCCATTGTAGTTGCAATGAGGCAGTGAACTATCTGCCTAAAGTCTGAGTGGAATGGGTGACAAAATTACTGCCAGCCCCATTGCACACTCGGCAAATCTTAATGTGAATTTTGTGTACCTATTCAGGGAAATATCTTCTAACTTGTTTATAACTAGTTTATCAAAAAATTAGTCGCTTTCTGCGCAGGTACATTATCTGAGGAGCATTTGTTTTATGCTGGAAGCACAGCTGTGGAGTTATAATTGACTGCTTCAGAACGTCAAGTGACTCATTGTAGCTAATTGCAGGATAAGTTATGCAAAACTGCAACCATGTTTGTTGTACAACACCAGTCTCAAAAAATATTCTTTAGCTCTCAAGAATAACCATTACCGTCGCAGCAGTTGCATAAGTACAGCAGAACTGATGGGAAGATGGGAATATTTCCACTTTCCAATTGCACTGACATAGTAAGGGGCATGCTTGTTTTCAATTACATCTAGTGAAGTACATTTGCAACTACCAAGGTTATGTTTTCTATCATGTTTTTATGAAAGACTCCAATCTAAGCTCTATCATGAAGTAAAGGTGATGGCCCACTACGGCAGATGGCAGGGCTTTTGTTTAGTGTCTTAGAAGCCAGGCTTATGTAGGTCAGTGTTCAGTTTTAGCGCTTTCAATCCAGCTGTCTGATGCTAAGGCAGGCTGACGGTGAGAGCTGATACCTGTCTAAAAGGATATGTACAGGTAGCAGTATGTGATTGGCTGCAACTGCTTTAGCAGATCTTTTATAATGTTGTTACAACAAGACAAAAGTTTTCATCGCACTTTTAAAAGAAACATCTATCAAGCTCCACTGGAGTATCTTTATGAATTGTATTGTCAATGGAACAGTTTGCCAGCGTCAACATCTTGAGGGCTTTTAATGGGAGCTGTTTGTGTACAAATGGCGCAAAACGTGGAGAGCTTTGTAGAGCAGTATGTAATTTCGAGAAAAATGGCATGTTAGTATTGATTCTATGTCAGGTGCACAAGAAAAGAAATGATAGCATTCTTTGATAAATCTAAAGGAGGCACATAACAATGCGGGGGTGCAAGCGTTCGAACTCGTCTCCTTTTTCTCAAAAATTATCGTTCTGTGCAGCACAGTGATGGGCCGGAGATACAGGCCGGACTATACCCCCTTTTTCAGGAATGTTGAGTCAGGCCCTTTTAAAATCTTCTGGATATTCCGGCACGACAAGAAGTGTTCTATTTTGGAAGATAATTTTTCTTTTACAGTTTTGTGAACACAACTCACTAATGTGTATCACAGCCATTTCTGATCTCGTTGCAAATGCAATAAAAATATTTTATTGCATGAGCAGTAGAAACATCATGTTGGCACTATTGAACACGAGAGAGGGTATGAGGAGGAGGGAAGCACAGAGCGAGTGAGGTGGAGGCAAGTGGTGGAGTACACAAGGTGTCACTTGGCTGCTGGTGGAGACGGGTGGCATCAGTATAATACTGCACTAATAGATCCTCTTTACCAAAGAAACAAAAACCCCAATTAATCAGGCTTATTTGGATGCTTCATGTAGCCGCTTGTACACTTTGATGCCTAGTATGCAATGGAATGGAAAGCGAGTGTGGGGCCAAGTTGTCAGCAAGAAACGGATGACGTGGGAACAAAAGCAAATGCTGTCATGAAGCGAACTCCGGGGCTTACTGCGACAGAGGAAGTAAGCAAAGCCTTGTGGAATGGTGTGAGGGTGAGGCTTGTAAGCGGTGCGTGTGAAATGTACACTTGCCTCCCCAAGCTGAATCAAAATGTGCTTGTGCTGATCGTCCAGTTTGTGATGTGGACGGGTGTGATGCCGATGCGTTTTTCGGAATCTGCCTATACTTGTTTTCTTTTGGGGAGGGGGTTGTAGGAGGTGGAGGGCTGCTTCCTTAAACAGATGTTTGTGTGTTCTTTCCTTAAGTTCAATACTGTTCAGGGGGTCAAACCCAAAGAAGTCCTTGCGTCTGCTTACTAGTACTGGCATTGGTACCATTGGTGTGCGGCAATTTTTCAAGATACAGAAAAGTGCCTTCTATCCATCAGTGCACCAGGTAATTTCAACGTAATTAATTGAAAAAGTGTTGCATCAAGGTGTGTTGTACTTGAGTAGTAGCCAAATTCTTAGCAGTTGCTTGCACTGCCATGGCTTCCTACACATCCAGATGCTTTGCTTCAATTACTTTTAGAAGCTTGCTCTCATCTGCATGGCTACAAGTAGTGGACACTGCATGCAGAACCAACTGGTGTTGCATGGCTTTCCATGACATTGAATACTAATCATTTTACTAGCCACAAGCACCCTGTAAATTCTAGTGTTAATGCAAACATAGCGAGTAGCCGATGCACATTCCTTCAGCCGAAAGCTAGAAAAAGAAAACGCTGAAAATCTTCTCAAATGAAGTCTGTTCAGCTATAACTTCAGGTTTGCCAATTACAGTGAGCAAGATTGGAAGTAGCACGAGCAAAAGCAACTGTCGGATGGGTTCCCAAGTGTGTTTTCCTAAACGGCATCTAGTGTTGCCTTTTGTGTCGTTAAAAAGGTCTCATTTGGAGCTGTATGCATTGCATTTGTCTGTCAAGATTACCACCTCACCACTGTAGTTGTTCAGTGGCTAAGGCATTGTGTTGCCCATCCCGAGTTTGCGGGTTTATTCTAGCCATGGTGGCTGCTTTTCTGATACAGAGGTAAAATTGAAATACCAACGTTTCGAGATTTTAGCTTACAGTAACGATTCTCAGGTGGCCTTACTTATCCACTAGCAACTCACAGACAAGGTCTAGCTCTGGTGTATAAAACCACAAAAGTGCACACTTCTGTTTGGATTGGAATCATCACAGCAATGCCCTTTGGGGTGTATCTATTGAGCCGTACGAAATTGTTATGCTTTCAAAAAAATTTTTTACAGGTCTGGACAGTTGGGCAAACCCGTCTTCTGATGGAAACCTCAGACATGCCAGTGAGTCTCGCAAGAGATGGCAGATGTGACTCGCCCGGGTACTGCGCTGAGTACCTGTCATATACATTCACTGATGCCACCCGTGATGTAATTCTGCATACTGAGCTTGTCCAGGTAAGAGTAATTGCCTGTACATGTTTCCTACTCGAGCTGTTGTTTACAATTGCGCATTGATGTTGTATAGGTTGATGAAGTGGGGAACAGCTTGCGCATGGAGCTTGAAGGCCTGAAACGCTGTTTGGAGTTTCTTCTGAGGCACAACGTCCAAATAAGCAGCATTATAACAGACAGGCACAGCTCTGTGCGTGCATTTTTGAAGAGGGAGTACCCTGAGGTGCTTCATCTTTTTGACTGCTGGCACATGGCGAAAGGCAAGCGCATATCTTGGTACAACGTTTTCATGTGCCTGCATTGACTTCAGATAAGTGTTGTATTCATTCATGCGATATTTCAGGCATTAAGAAGAAGCTGCTTGCTGCTTCAAAGTGCCGTGGCTTGGAAGTACTTGCCAAATGGACCCAGGCTAAAGTCAATCACTTATATTGGAGTGCTGCGCCCAGCAACGATCACCCAGCGATGATTGTGCCTAAATGGACATCACTCACCCTCCACGTTGCCAACATTCATGAGCACAACTCTGCCGCTTTTCCATCTTGCATTCTAGGAGATTTGAGTGGAGACGAAAGACTCTGGCTTGACGAAGGTAACAAGTACACTCAAATTTGAGAAAGAGTGGAAAACAATTTTTTTGAAGGGTCTGACGCTCACCGAAAATTGACTGCAATAGTTCAGGCACCAATGCTGTTAAAGGACGTGGCGCAGCTCTCCACCCGCGAGCAGACTTATAGCTGAGAGGCCTTCCACAGCCTCATCAATCAGTTTGCAACAAAGACGTACCATTACAGCTATGGTGGAATGAAAACTAGGTTAGTGCTTGCTCAACTGTTGCTGTACAAGTGACCACCTGCCCTCATTTCTCCTTTTTGGAAATATGCACTTCCACTATACATTTCATGCAGAACCTTGATTGCTGCATTCCACTACAATGACAACCATGGACGTCAGCAGGCAGTGACAGCCAGTGATGAAGCGAGGTGGGCTGTGCGCTTTCGCAAAACCAGGCATGGCGAAGCGAGCATTTCTGCCTTAGGAGCCTTCAACCTATGTTGAGGACATTTGCTCTGAAATTGTGATGAAATAAGCCAACTTTGTTGATTCGTGGTGTCGATTTTTCTGCTGCTGCCATTTCCAGAATATAGTTGGTTAGGGAATTGTGAAATAAAACAATTTCATTATTGACTGGCTTTGTACTGTCTCCTGTGCATAGCATCCATGGGCAAAAAGACTGTTGGCGTTGCTGTTATTGTTTTTGTATGAAAATTATGTGCAGGGTACTTGCGCGAATCTAGGCCAGCCTTGATTCTAGGTCAGCCCCAAAAGCTCAGAAAGTCAGAAAATAAAAAAGGTGGCCTCAGATGTAAGCCGAATTACAAAATTGCCTCCATCTCTACTCGGGGGAACCCTGGTGTGAGGCGGTGCATCTGGGGGCTCTATTGGCGTTTCCATTGGGTGGATTCTCTACATCGCGTGAAACGTATTGTGAACGCGTAGGATGCCTTCCATCACACACGGTTGTTCTCATACACGGGACGAAGGAGGCAATTTTACAGTTTCATGCACATGCATACGCTAAATGAGAGAGTACACGTGTTTTAGCGGCCACCACCCAGCGCGACACCCGCTTTATATTCACAGCGCTTGAAGGAGAGGAGACCGCAGAGGAGAGTCGCGCATGCGCGCACATGCGCACCGGAGCAGCTGTTAACGCAGCGTTAATGCAGCGAAGCGCGCACCAGCTAAGCGCGCCAGCTGTCGTTATGTAATGCGCCGGATGGAGAGTGTTGCCCACAGCTGTGGGAGAGACGAACGTAGGAGAGCCGCGCATGCGCAGGTGGCGTGCGGACTAACGCCGACGACGCAGGAGGGACATGCCTCAGAGCAAGAGATGCGCCGCATCTAAAAAGGCACTAGACTGAGACTAGAGTATGCACTTTATTTCGTTTGCCATGCTGTTCGTATCATATTCAATGCTCTCTCATTGACATCGTAATTGTTGACATTTCCCTCCTGAATGTTGCTGGGCTCGTCCCACGCGCACTTGTCCCCACTTTCGTCCAGAGAGTTCATGATGATGCACTTACGGAATTCCGCACATTAGCTTGGCCGGAACTTCATCCTATGGCGTGGCTACCCAGTTTGCTACTTTGCTGAGTGAAGCACGCTTGATGCGCCCACTAGGTGTGAGTTCGTGATCCTGCAGCATAAGCCAGTCATTGTAATGCTTCCGCAGCCTGTCCCTAAAGGGCTTGTCGACGATCACGTTGAGCGGTTGTAGCTGGCTTATCGTACCACCGGGTATTACCGCAATGTTTGTATGACCTTCTGAAAGCATGGACGTCACGGCGTCTGTCAAGTGGCCGCAGTAGGAATTGTGAACGAGGAGTGTCTCTTAACTGAATCCCAGTTCTGCACTGCCAAATGCAATTCACCCACTCTTTGGCGAGAGCAACACTTATCCACCCATTCTTATGGGCTTGTACGATGTTTTCAGGGAAAACTTTCTGAGGTGGAAGACTTCCTCTTGAAAATAATGTGGGGCGGCAGCTTTCATTCACCAGCTGTGCAACACGACATCGCAGCGGTGAGCTGCTTCTCGTTTCCTGCAGTTCATTTTCACTAGTTTCGCGCCCTTCTCATTCACAGTCGAAATAAACTGGGGTCTATTCAGTGTTACCGGTTTGGCCCAGTCACTCCTCTTCAAGTCGCTTCTTGATAACAAAGCACTGAAATGTGACTACCTTCGCCTCAAAATCAGGGTGTGGAGCTTGTCCGCGGTCACTTGGCTGAACCCAAGCTGCCTCATAAAATGAGTGACCCAGCCTCTTCTGGCCTTGGAACTGAGTCTGCACGATGCCTCGAATGTTTGCGATCTCCCCCACCTCTACCTGTATTGTCTCCATTGTCACGGGAATCCCACCTTCTCGTTGATTCTGGATAAAGTCGGCAATGTCCTTCGCCACCTTGTGGTGCTGACCTTTCTTCGCTCCTGCGAAGTTGAAAAGTTTGTTCGACTGCCTCTGCCATGGGTGCATGTTCATCTCATTGTCGCCGAAATCACACTGTGCTGGAAATTTCGTAATTTCCTTTGCCTCCAAAACAACCCTCCACTTAAAAGCTGCGGTGTAGCGGCACTGCTTGGTGGGAGCCATTGTGCTGTGAACATGGGTGCTTCTCAAAGTCACGCGGTGAGGTAAGCAAGCAAGCTTGTAGTGTTGAGAGCTGGGTTCAAGCAAGTAAAATGGAGCCTGCAAACCTGGAAGCTTCAAGACTGTGGATGCCAGATGGCGTTGAGTATTAGCGGTGACAGGAAAGCCGAAATCTCGAATCTAAGCTGGCCCTCGACTTTCGTAAACAATTTTTTTAAAAACAGTACTCTTCCAAATGCAAGTTAATACGGTAGTTACTCCACTCTCAGTGACTACCTGAGGTGAAAAAAGAATGTAGCAAAGCTTTTTTATTGCAGACTATGTGCGGACTCTTCTGGAGCATACACTGGAGCTTTGCAGAACTTACGAGACCTACAGGGAGATCTTGGAGGGGACTGGAGGTCCTGTTGCAGTGCCTGCATCTTCCACTGGTGGTGCTCCGAAGGAACTGAAGGACAAGCTGCTTGCTGAGCTTCACTCCAGGTTAAACAAGTAGCTACGTGGGCTGCATTTGCTGACACTGAAGCAGCTACTGAGCTCAGGCTAAATGTTTAGTGCCTTGGTTAAACTGAGGGGAGGTTCTTGTTTTCCAGCATTTTTTATAAGCACGTCATGCGGACGTGTTACAAACAATCAGTTTGGCGATACATAGTGGAAAAAAATGGCGATAAGGATATTATCTGCAACCATAAAAACATGGTGAATATCTGACCCAAAAAGTCCGAGAAAGATTTCAAACTGCTACAGTCCAAACCTATCAATATGAAAACCATTAAAAACGAAAGCCTAAAATTGCAAGAGCGTCAAAGGACTAAGGATGGCAGTAAGTGGTCACTAAGCTTTAGCAAAAGTATATACCGTGTTTACTCACGTAATGATCACACTTTTTTTCCAAAAAATTTAGGGGTGCGTTCATTATGCTGTGTAAATTTTTAGCGAAAAACTTTTGAGCACAGAAAGGGCAAACAAGTTGCGGGTCAAACTTCTCACGGTAGGTCTCATGAACATAATAAAAATAATAAATGAAAACATAATAAACTTCCGCACACCGCTGCCAGCCGCTTTGAAAAGTGACGCAGAATGCAGTGTTTCCATGAATTATGGAACGCGGCGGGTACGAGTTTGCTGCGAGGTGACAACAGGGCGACCTATAAGTGGCTGCCTCTGTTACAGTGCCTAGAATGTACAGTATATTCTAGGCACTGTACCGCTGTCACAGTGCGGGACATCAAAACAAACATGGGGGCCGGCGCAGCAAGCTCATCGCATTTTTTTATTTGTCTTCTGAGTACATTATGTGCATTTAGTGACTTTTTCTTCCTCTTCAATATTGAACGCATGCTTGCCGATACCACTAATGTCGGCAAGTCTGCGGCACTAACGTAGCTATGTCCACTTTGAAAGAGGAGGAAACAGGGGTAAGCAGGATCATCATCAGCTAGACTTGGCACACTGCTGCGGCAAGTTCAGGGTGCGTTCATTGCGTGGGAAATTTAAAAAATAGAATTTTGACCGCAAACTTCAGTGGTGCGGTCATTACGCGAGTTCGAACATTACGTGGGTAAATACGGTATGTAGCTGTAGAAAAACTGGATATTGAGGTGCGACTCTACCAGTCTGTGGAGGTCTACAAAAATGTGAGGTGCTTCAGGGAATGGGCACAATGGTATACTTGGTATTATGTCAACAAAGTGCGTTGTGGGCGTGGCGCAGCTTTTTCAAAAATTGCTAGCTGCAGAGACAGCAAAATACCAAGCATTTGATGTGAACATTAGGTATCATCAAGAAACCCAGATAGGTTATCGGGATTCGCGGGTAAAGACTCCCTTCATGAAATTGGGATTCAACTGTAAACCAATTTTTTTTTAATTGTACCTGATAAAAAGTTAAAGAAGCTCGTTGCGAACTTGCTTTAGAGAAAGTGCCACGGTTAGTTTTTTTTGTCCATCACAGTGAGCATGAACTAATGTTACTGATGTGTTTTGTGTGTTTACATTGTACTATAACAGTAATAACTGCATTTTGTCTAAACGTAGTTTGTGTCGTTTTTGTAACATAGTTTTTGGTTTACTTTGCAGGGGGAAAGGTGGAAACATGGTTTGGCACTAGCTGTAGCAGCCGTTACCTGCACCTATGCACCCATGGTACAGACACCAAGGATATCTGCACCACTGGTTTCCCTAACAGGGATTCAGGCATCAGAGAATATGGCTCCTCCACAGTGTTGTGCTGTGATAGACGTGGGTGTTAACAGACGTACGCGATACACCTATTTATTAGTCATGGCATGTAACTGGAAAGCCACGCAGGATGGGTATTCAAACGGTGGGACTTGGTTAACATAGGTGACAGACTTAGGCATACGAGCGCAGGATGCAGGTGCATTATGGTTGTCTTCTGTAGTCCAAAGGACTGAAGGGCTGCTCACCGCACGATGTTGACGTACGCTCAACAGGGGGATTGCACGACGTTGACATTCTGTTCAGTATATACCCACGAAGGAGGTTGTCCTGACAGTAGTATGAGATTTCTTGCCATGTACTTTGTAAACATAACGCTGTTGATTGTTCATTGTAGGGTTTAACGCACCGACGCAATGCAGGCGATGAGGCACGCCGTAGTGGAGGGCTCCAGATTAATTTTGACCAACTGAGAATCTTTAACGTGCGCCGAAATCTCGTACACACGGGCATTTTTGCTTTTTGCCTCCATCAGAAAAGCGGCCGCCGCGGCCGGGAATCGAACCCGCGACCACGTGCTCAGCAGCGCGACCCCGTCAAAGCACGTGCGCTTTTGTGCGTGTTTACTTCTATAGGCGATACAGGTACACTGCCTACAGGCAGTTCGTCTGGTGGGCGTACGGCCACCTCGGTGAAGGGCGCAGGGTCGTCATCCCGAGTTGTGTGGTGACCGCTATCAAGAAGGCGTTTCCATCGTTGGAATACACTGGGTTCAAGCGGTTGTAGTTGAGTACAAAAACGTACTCTATGCTCGCGCACTGCTGCAGTTTACATATGCTGTCATTTTCTTTCTTCAGTGACCGCGCCAACCAGAGGACAGCAACCATCTATTTTCGCTTCTACAGTGAAATAAACAGCTCCTCCACACCCCACAATGTTGGTTTGTTATTGTTTTGCCATGCACCGAGGGCGCGGTGCTCTAATTTCCTATCAACAAAACCATCGAGCTGGCGGCACCCCACTTTGCCACAGCGGAAATATTTGGAACGTGCGTGGATGACATTAGACAAGGTTATTCTTCCGAGTTATGGGGTAACAGAATTAAAATTAAATTCTTGTCGCCGGAATGCACGCCCTCAGCGCAAGCGACAGCTTTCAGCACGTGACACCGCGCTCGCATTACCCTCCCCCCGCCCGGTCTTTCTTTCTCTTGAGTGTTGGCGACGAGCACGCGATAAATATTGTATTTTTTGCGTATCATCACACTAGCCTGACACGAGAAAACTGTCATTAGAACTTCTGGCTGACGAAATATAATAGCGAAACCCAGGAAACGCAGTAAGGCAGAGCCGAAACGAAATGAACTCTACATCATATCACGCGCGTGTGTATTGCCGGTAGCAGCAATGGGATATTTTTTTACGCGCATCAAGAGTGAAGCATTAGCTTCTTTGCTCACGGCTACGTCAAAACTACATCACTATGTAGCGTCAGCTACGTCGTATTCACCGTGACATACGGTGCATTAGGTTTTCGTTGCTTCCAGCGCAGTCACACGTTTCTTCCGTCGTGTAAGCAACATAACATATTTTCTTACTATTAGACACAGCTCTTATATGTTTGGGCGGGCGGCGGAAAGATTTACCCTTCTGTTTTCGCTGCGCAAACGACGAAGAAACCGCGCCTGTAGCAGCCGCCGCTGCTGCGCACAGGGAGCTCGCGGTCCCTCACCTACGTCATTTCCGCCCTTTTTGTAATGGCGGAGTTTTCTTTTCAGTTTCGGACTTTTTAGGCGTTGTTTTCGCCGCAATAACTCACATTTTGAGCATGATTTTCGGTATTTAGGCCAACTTGTGTGCGATATATCAGATTATCGCAGTTTTACATCGTCGGAAATTTGAGTGCAGTTAGCCTTTAAAAACAATGACCATCCTGAAGATTCTTTCGCACATTTCTTTTGGAGCTGACAAACAACTTCTTTTATGGGTTTTTACCCGCTTGACAGGTTCACGATTGTACTATGGTAGCGTTGTTTATGGGTCAGCAAGTAAAACATCCCTCAAAATGCTGGACCCAGTACTCCGTCGGGTGCTCCGCCTGGCGTGTGGCGCCTTCCGCACTAGCCCGGTCGAAAGCTTTTATGTGGAATGCAACAAACGAAAACTACTACGACAGCGTACATACACAGACCTTCTTTATGCTTTTAAAATTTCACCCATGCCTCACCATCCTTTTAATTCAGTTTTTCATGATACATCTATGACTGCACTGATTTTAAATCGACCATCGTTCTCTGCGCCATTTCCTTACAGATTTACAGAGGAAGCGTCAGGGCTTTCTGTCTGTTTTTAGACACCATCCAAACTTCTGTAACAGATTTTATGGCACCATGGCATCTCCGCCCTGTATCAGGCGACGCATCTTTTATACATATAGATAAAAACCGAGTTTTGACATGTGCAATTCTGCAGCACTTCTTATATTTGCAGCAGAAGTATCAATGTTCTGAATTTTATACGCACGCCTCTAAAACTGCCACCTCTACCTCATTTGTGGCACATGGGCCCGGCCTTAATGTCACTAGAACTCTCAATAGTAATACAAGTATCTTTACGGCAGAGGCTTACGGTGTACTACTTGCTGTCAATCATATACTTCAAAGCCACATCCCACGATCCATTATATATATAGATTCCCTCACTGTTGTGCGGGCATTGTCTTCAAGAAAGTCTTCCAAAAACGATGTTGTCAATCTGATAGGCAAGTGTATTATGTCGGTGTATGTCCACAAATTTTAACTGGTCCTTTGCTGGGTCCCTGGCCACTCTGTGGTATAGCCGGGAACGAAGCAGCGGATCGAATGGCTGCGGCTGCTACACTCTTGAATACAGTAGACATAACCAATTTACCCTACACCGACGTAAAACCACACATCAGACAAGAACTTCGCAAAACAGGAAAAACACACTGAAGCGAACAAACAAACAACAAGTTACACGTAATAAAACCTCACTTGGGACCATACACCACCGACACACGCAATAGATACACTGAAGTCGCCTTGGCCAGATTACAGATAGGGCACACACATGCAACGGACTCGCACTTCTCACTGGATCTCCAAGACCTCTGTGCAGCAGGTGCGGAGAGGCCCTATCCGTAATCCACATCCTCATACAATGTAAGGCACTCGACAATAAACGACGCAAACACTTCCCACAACTACACACAAGACCTATTCCACCACACCCGTCATACTTCTTAGAAGACGATGCCATGTTTTCTGTTGAGCGCACCTTTATGTTCCTATCAGAAGTGCACTTATTACAACTCATCTCATACCACCCATAGTTTTACCCCTGGTCCTATACACCAGCCACCTTATTTATCTTTTAACCACTCTTGTTCTTCACCTTGGCCCTTTACACCAGCCGTGCTCATAGTCTTTACCTGATTTATCCGTGTTCTCTCCTCATCAAATAACTTTGTGTTTGCCGCTCTTTGCCCATGTCGGCCTTGCGCCATTAAACTGAGGCCATCATCATCATCAGCCTTCCCTGTGTCGTGGTGCGGTGTGGGATAAAGCCTCGCTCTCACTCCAACAACGTTGCGGGTTGAAGTCTCGGAACCGCGTCTACGTATCGCATTCGCTAATCAATCCGAAAAAAAAACTTTTTGGTGGAACTGTGGAACTACCGTATCAAATGTAAATGCAACGTTTAAGCCATAGCAGAGTCCTTCAATGATTTACTGGTCACGAAACGTCGGCGCTCGTTTCATATAGGGACTCCGCGCGCCACTACAGGCGCCACCGCCGCACGAAGGGCATCCAGCAGCACCGCGTGCGGCATACTGGCCACCTCTTGGCGTGCAAACGCTCGCTGATGTTGGTGTCTGCGCACTAATTAGGTGTGTCTTTTTCTCGTAGCAGTTAGCGATGAATAGCAGAGGCACTGTGTATATCACCTGGTTTGATTGGGGTTTTCTTTTTTGAAGTAAATTAAGGTAGACTTCGGCTGCGAACGGCAACGGCTTCTGCGTGCTCTGGCACAGGCGCTGCGCCGTCGTGTTTACGGATTTTTAAGTCTCTATTTCTTCTTTTCCTAAAGCAAAAGTTGTAAATACTACACATACGGTAGCTGCGTAGTCACGGACTGCTGCGGGTTTATCGATAATACAATAAAAAAACTGAAACAACCCAAGTACGCGTCGTTCAGATTATGCTTAATGAATTCGTTGATTGCTCTGGAATGCACAAAACGCTAAAAGAGATAGCCCAATAAATAGTATTGTCGTTTCGATGAGTGGGTACATACTTGAGAAAATCTAAAAACACTGCCGAAACGCGAAGGATCAAAACACGAAGAGATATATGTTGCACTATGTGTCTTTCCGCTTCGACGCTTTCCAATCGTTGGAAAAACAGGAAGCCAAGAAAGAAGGGAGACAAAAGAGCGTGGTCCAGCCTACAAAAATTTATTTTTTCGCGCTGCGATGTGCAGCACACGGAGGAAACAGAATATTGCCACGTAGCCAAGAACGATGCAAAGCTTTTCTGCAAGCAGCGAGCTAGCGAGCTCCTGCTCTACAAGAGACTACAATGGAACACAAACGTCGAAGAAGCAGTCCGCAGTATGACGTGCACAGATGAACGTCGATAAAGTGAGTTGCGCGGCGTTTGCTATGCATGCATTACTCTCGGAACGTTA
The DNA here is from genome assembly GCF_048455015.1 of Haemaphysalis longicornis. Lineage (NCBI taxonomy): Eukaryota > Metazoa > Arthropoda > Arachnida > Ixodida > Ixodidae > Haemaphysalis > Haemaphysalis longicornis. The sequence continues at coordinate 35,276,798 of NW_027526204.1, forward strand.
TTAATTTCAGATCCATGGAAATAAGATCGACAACATTGTCGACGAAACAAAAAATCAAATTAGCGACAAGGTGGCACCCATTTCATATCAAACAAATTGTCCGAAAGGACGTACGACAAAAAGAGCAAACGGGCGCTCCTTTTGAAACGCCAGATAAGAAACCGGAATCGGCCACGCACGGTTACAAAGCAAACAAAACGAACCCTAAGAGATAATTCGCGGAAATATGCAAAGTAAAAGCACAAGGACGTCGCACAGCTTTTCTATACGCAAGCATGAGCCCAACATAATACAAGTTTGCAAACAGGTAATAAAGCACCGCTACAAGCTGACTGATATGAAAAAAATCTGGCTTTAAGTTAGCCTTGTAGAATTCTAGGTCAACGATGCTCTCACAAGGGTACTTTGCTTTTGATTGATTGATTGCATGGTTTAACGCGCCGACGCAACGCAGGCGTTGAGGCGCGCCGTAGTGGAGGGCTCCGGATTAATTTTGACCACTTGGGGATCTTTAACGTGCGGCGAAATGTCGTACACACTGGCGTTTTTGCTTTAACCCTCCATCAGAAAAGCGGCCGCCGCGGCCGGGAATCGAACCCGCGACCACGTGCTCAGCAGCAGAACGCTTTAGCCACTGAGCCACCGCAGCGGGTACATTGCGTTTTGCATTCTCACACACAGTGCATTTCCACACACTGTCATACACTTATAATAGAAGCTGAAATCTCCTCTTGCTTGCTTTGGAATGGCGCGCCTTCGTTTCTCACGCAGCTCTCCGTCGCTCGGTAAACAGAACAAGGAAACATTTTCTGTTGTATCGTTGTACAACGACGTCGTTGCACTACTTAAGTCGCATCACAAGAGCGCGAGATGCACGTTACATTTTTTTCCCGCACAAAACAAACACAACTCCCCGCGGCTCCGCCATTCGAGCCAGCGCAACGCCGTCCGAGGAGTGACCTCAGTGAGAGGGTGGCGCCACCGCGCGGCGGCCAAATGCAGCATATGAAGCTCTTTAATTGAGTTACGGAGCAGTTTCGTGACCAGTAAAGCATTGAATGACTCTGTGCATAGGAACGATGTGTTCATTTTAAATTGGTGCTTTGTATATGAAAAAAGGCAATTCTACTTTCGGAGGAGACGGAAGAAGGAGGAAAGTAATACGCCTTTGTACTGAGTAACGACAGTTTCATTTCCTCCACATAAAAAAGACAACAGGTGGGCTTGATGGGTGGGGGCTGGAGACGGAATACAGGGCCGTCGCCGGCAACCAAACCCTCCACATATCGCCATTTGCCGCACTGAGCACCTAAAGAAACGAACAAAGAGCCTTTGGCAGAGAAAACGGCCTCCAGGCCATCAATGATTAAAAAAGCGGTGGGAGAATATTTGTTTGGAGCAATCCAATATAATGTCCAACAAATGGGCTGGCGCCGCCCCAAATCTCACCCTTCTCTTCCAAAACAGCTTGTATACATCGGTTACGGTGTACTTGTCCAGTTGATAAACCCACGGTCCCACAGAAGTTTCCCGAAAAGTAGTGGTGGGACGAGGCGGAATGGAATGCACGATGCACCGTAAAAAATTCACCGTACCGTGCAACCCTTCGGCTGCTATCAAAGGGCGAAGGGTTCAAACTTTCGCCGTCTCATGTAGTTGTCTCATGTCGTCTTCGTGTCATCGCCGATGTTACGGTACTACAACACTGGAACACCAGGTTTCGCCTCGCGCTGTTCAAGGTACTGAAACAACGGGAAATCCCTTTATGCCTCGCGCAAGAACGTAACTCGTAATAAAAGAACACGCCGGGGTTCTCGTTTTCCGACGCCTCCCGCTAGAAAGTTTCATGTCCGTTTGCTACACCTGCCCAACTGTTTCACCTCTTTTGGCAAAGACGCCAAGGCACCAAGAATACACTTATACACTGCGTCTTCCCCCTCAGGTTTCATGTTAGTGGGGATTGCCCAGGATTTCTTTGTTTTGGTTACGGTCATAAATGCTTAGAACCGATTGGAATAACTGAATAGAATATTACTACTTCCTGTGTACGCGCATGCATGGCACCACCACAGCACGACCAAGCTCGACATTGCCGCGAACGAGCGACCACATTAGCAATATATAAACCGAGGTCACTTGGGAATGCGTTTACTTGCTCGCTCTAACAAATTTTGAGGTGATCGTTCAGTCATTCGCTCGCATACTTTAGACACCCATGGGCAACAGGAGTCGTCGCCCCGTACGTGCGGTGGCAGCGTCGTCCTCTTTTAGCGCGGTCTTTCAACGTGGTGTGGAAGTGTAACAGTCCGGCCCCATTCCTTCCGTCAGCTTTTCCAGGCAAGAGCGGAGTGCTGGATTTATAAGCAGAATAATAAAAGAAAGCGGTGCAAAACAGAACGCAGAAAGTCAGACGGCCCGGTCCCAAAGCGATGCTGCAGCGCAGAACATCGCAGCAGCAGAGCACGCCCGCAACCGAATGTTCTTGCAGGCGTGACTGAAAAGTGAGGCATCATGGGAGTCAGCTAACGCGCTTCGAGGAAGCGACGAAACGAGGGGGAGTGGCGCGGTGGGCGAAAATGCCATGTTTTGATTTGCAATATCCACTAATATTCATTGCTTTAACAAAATACTTGATGGAGGTGATTACTTGAACTTTGAAATATTTGAAAATGTGAACATCCATGTATCAGCTAAACGTCTTTTAGGCTCCCTTTCATTTTTATCGGGCACTGTCTATTCGTACAATACCCATTAAAAATAGCCGCATATCAGCTCCTTTGGTTTCAAATGTCGTCAAAAGACGATAGTCTTTGTAGACATTTGCCAAGGAAATGCCCCCTTTTGCTTTCCCGCTCACGTTTCATGTTTACTATACTGTCGCGCTCACCCCAAGGTAAACACACTAAAGGTTTGCTCAAGGAGATTTTAATTTAACACATTCCACTGCTACAGGCTGGGTTCCTCGATTCTATCGCTGCAGTACGGCGGAGGCGCGCGTGAATCGAGGCGGCTAACTTTAGGGTTTATAGAAACGCGTTTCCGTTCTCCACGTGCGTTCCAAGCATAACGTGGAACCTACCTAGTGGAACCTTTGCTGCTGTTGCAGCGTGATTTCTCATATGCCGCCAGGAGGTGGCGCGGGCAACAGCAGGCGCCGGTTTTCTGCAGTAGACGTATAATAAAATTTCCTATCGAAAAACAAAGCAGCCATGAATTTTTTAATAAAGGAACACTGTAAATATGTGAAGGAACACTGGAAATTTACGTAATGTGTTGTTCTTGTTCAACAAAGTTGACAAGTATGAACGTGTATATAGGGCTTAGATGTTTACAATTGTCTGTGAGTATATTATTGCGCAGTATCCACTTTACTTTGGCCAAGTGGCTGAATCGACTCATAGACAGACAAACAGACCAAAATTTCTGTTTAGGTCGCCCAAGAAAGACAATCGTCTTTTAAAGATACTAGTGTCTGTCAAACTACTGACCTTACTGCGGGGCTATACAAAAGCTCGGACACCTGGTCTACATCCGATGTATAGTGGGTATACGCTGTCCAGGCTGACAAAAAAGCCTTGCGGAAATTACCAACATCAAACACACCAAACCAAAACTGTTGTGGTTTGGCTTACTACATATTGTCATTTCCTGGTGTCATGTGTCAGGGCACCCCCTGAGAGGGGGACGCATCAAACCCGCAAAAAACAGGAAAGAAAAGAACAAAGGAACGGCCAGTTGAAGTTCGCGACAGGAGCGCGCCAATCAGCAAGCGCTAGCGCCGACGCACCAAGGAATCATGGGCAAAGGTGGCAGCGCACTGGTCGGCCAATCAGGGAAGGCCGCGCATGGGACAAGGGGCGAGATGGCCATATAAGGACATACAAGAGGTGAAGAGCCAATGGGAGTGCGCCACGGGAGAGCCCAGAGGGTATAAAAGCGGGGCGCACAAAGAGAAGGGGGAGGCCATACAACGGGAGGCAGTCAACCAGGAGGCGGCCGGAGCACGTGAGCTTCACGGAACGAGCCAGGAGGACGCGGCCAGGCCATCGACCACGCCATCCGAGCCTGGGCGGGAGCGGGCCGACTTCGCATCGGCACCGTCATCCTAAGTGCACCACGAACCTGTGTCTTCGTGGCCCCAGCGGCATCAGTCGGGCACCAGCTGCCAATGTCCACGCTCTGTCGACGTTCGTCTCGACGGCCCCGAAAGGCGACGTTCGTGCCAAGCCTACCTGAGACCTCCAGCGGCAGCGGCTACCAGGGGGTAGCCACAGAGGAAGCACGCCGCCGAAGGGATGACTTCGCGCGTCGAACGCCGTCATCAAGGACCTCCAGCGAGAGCGGCTACCAGGAAGTAGCCGCGGAGGAAACGTCAGGACGCGCGGAGCCCACGCCTCCCAAAGAGTGACCACGCCCATCGAACGCCGGCACCGACGGAGCAAGAAGAGGACGGCTACCACCAAGTCGCGGTCACGCAAGGGTGCGACACGTCAGCGCCGATGACCGGGGTAGGCCAGTCCAATAAGGACGCAAGCATAGGACACAACTAGGAAGTTGCGGTTTATTGAGATCACCTAGACGGTGATAGAATTAGTTGATTCCGACAAATTGTGCAGAACTTTATTGTAGAGATTTTTGGGTTAGAGTTGAGTTGTAGGTTGGGAGTGTTAGTTAGAGGTTTGAGTGTTTATTGTTTGTGTGTGGTTTAATTATTGGGTGCTTTGCGTTAGGGTCTTTTTATTGTGCATTAAATGGGTGTTTTGTCCAACTCGTCAACGGCTTCCCTGTGTTCATTGCTCCCAGATGGTTAAGACCACCCCACCATAGCTGTTTCCTGGCAACGGTATAAGGAATGTGATAGAGAATATCAAAAATTGCTCAAAACCACGCGCTTACAGTTTTTTCAACGTGATTTATCATCCATGCTAACAAATATTCCTCGGCGTTTCTGGCGTGTCATCAATCCCAAGCATAATCCCGACATCGTCTTTACTGATCAGAACGGCGTAATAATAACTGGCAGTGACTGTTCGGAACTACTGAACAAAACATTTTCCTTGGTATTTACAGTCGAATCTTCCCTCCCACAGGCAACCATACGCAGTAGCACTAATGCATTTATGCCTGAAATAACCATAACCGATGCTGGCATATTTTCTCTTCTGACTAATCTCAAGACTTCTTCTTCGACTGACAACACTGGTTTAAATAAAACTACTCTAAAAAATATAGCACAAAGCATATTCCCAATATTATCCGCTCTATTCCAACAGTCTCTAACCACCGGCGTTATACCCCATGACTGGAAGGTGGCGAAGGTTGTTCCGTTTTTCAAATCTGGTGATCGTACCTCACCCCTAAACTATCGCCCTATTTCACTAACCAGTACTATATGCAAACTCATGGAGCATATTATTCACTCCCAGATCATTAACTACCTCGAAAAACATAACCTTATTTTTCGGCATCAGCACGGTTTCCGCAAAGGCTATTCATGTGACACCCAACTAGCTGGCTTCATTCACGAAATACATTCATCCATAGACGCTGGAATTATAGTCGACGCAATTTTCCTAGACTTTTCAAAAGCATTTGATCGTGTTCCTCACCATCGACTTTTTCACAAGCTTACGCTACTGAACATCGACTCTGCTGTTATAACATGGATAAAAGACTTTCTTTCTAACAGGATGCAATTTACATCAGTTAACAATCACAACTCCTCTCTAGTCCCCGTAACATCTGGTGTTCCTCAGGGAAGTGTACTCGGGCCCTTGCTTTTTCTAGTTTATATTAATGATCTACCAGACTGCGTTAAATCTAACATAAGGTTATTTGCGGATGACTGCGTATTACACCGTAAAATTCAATCTAACCATGACCACGATATTCTACAATCTGACCTTAATGCTATAAACACATGGTACTCAACCTGGCTAATGCCTCTAAACCTTGCTAAAACAAAACTAGTGTCCTTTACTAATCACGCCTCCCAAAATTCAGCATCCTACATATTAAACAACAGCCTCGTGGACAGAACTTCCAGCTATAAATACCTTGGTGTACATCTAACCAGTAACTTGACATGGAATAATCACATTAACCATATCCTCGCGTCTGCTAACCGTTCGCTTGGTTTCCTTAAACGTAACCTCAGACATGCACCCGGCCGTTTACGAAAGTTAGCATATATTACACTAATACGCCCTAAACTAGAATACGCGTCAGCCATTTGGGATCCTCATCAGGCATATCTAATAAATGACTTAGAAGCTTTACAAAACCGTGCTGTCCGCTTCATCTTTTCTGATTACTCACCCTATACCAGCGTAACCGAATTAAAAAATCGTGCTGAACTTGTAACCTTATCGCATCGTCGCAACATATCTCGCTTAACTTTATTTCATAAACTGTACTACCATGCATGCCTTCATAACGAATTTATGTGTGAACCCGCCGCCATTTTTCCTCGTCGAGATCACTCATGCAAAATCAAACGCATCACATGTCATACCATTGCTTTTGCCGAATCATTTGCTCCTCGTACCACAATAGACTGGAATAATTTACCATCAAACATTGTTACTGAACCTAATACCACGAACTTTACTAATGCTTTGAGCAAAAATATCAATGTATAATATGTATCATTTCATGCGTCATTTCATTCAGTTCTTGCCTTGTCAGATGACATGTTGTAATATACCATGTGGTTATAATCGGTGTAGTTTGTTCTAGTTCTTGTACCAATAGCTGTTCCTATTATTCTACCTAATTTTTGTATTTGTTTTCACTCTAGCAATGTTAATGATTTGTACCATTTTTTAGTTCTTGTGTTTATTTTTGTTCTTGTTCTAGTTTATGTAACACCTTTGTAACCCCCCTACCCTATGTAATACCCTCCCCAGAGGGCCTTTAGGGTTTTTTTGAAATAAATAAAAAAATAAATCCGTTCATGTGACAAATAATTGGCGAGCCAGCCAGGATTGATTTATCCTCACCCAGGGTATTTCCATCGGGCCCAGTCACGTGCTTAACCAGCTTGGAGAATGGATTTGGAAAGGTTGTTGACCCTAGTTTAATCGTGAGGTTTGAACAAAAAGCAGTTTTGTGAATTGTTAGATGAAGAGAGCCGCAGAGTGCATGAGAAATTGGATGCAGAGATAGAAGAACTGCGAAAGAAGGTAGAAATAAAAGAATCGAGGCGGCGGTTCGGGGAAAATAGTTTCTACGAACAAGGAGGAAGCGTTGAACCCGCCGCACGTGAAAGTCAGGGCACGCGCCTAGCGCACAGTTTTGATGCTAACAGCAAAATAATAGAAAAAGAAAAGGGGCTCTCGCGACAGAGCTCCCAGGCAAAAAGGCGCCAAGAGAGCGCTGAACATGCCGCACGTGAGATCGAAGGCACGCGGACCGTCGACCGCGATGAGTCACGTGCACTTAATAGAACGCAGGTCGCAGATCACGATGAGGCCAAGAGTAAAAACGAACAAAAAGAAAAGGATGGTTCCTTCAGACAGACCGCTGAGGAGAAAGGCGTGTTTAAAGCGCGAGGAGGTAAACGGGCAGGATATGGCAGAATCGCAGGACAGACGCCTAGAGATGAGCTTCCTGCGAACGCGGTAGACGAGGACAGCATGGTGCCACCTAGTAGCTCTGAGAAATTAGTGGGTGTCCCGGTCGCCCAAAGAATAATTATTGAGATGGAGGTGCCTGCCGCTCCGTGCACTGGTAGGAATTGCATCCCGCCAGAAGGCTTTATTGCCAGTGGGGTAGAAAAGCCTATGACTCTTGAGCATATAGTTATCCCGAAAAAAGACAGTGAAGCGGGGAGCTCAGCGTCTGCAATTGTCAACGCGGACACTAGGGTGCCACTAGCCACCGGAATTTCCGAACAACCAATAAAGCGCCCTGAGACGGAATGTTGTGCCGAAGACCAAAGTATGCGAAAAAAGGAAGCGGACAGGTGTACCGTGAAGTAGCAAGTGGGCGCAGACTATATGGTTATGCAAGCCTTGCAAGCCAGTAAGCGGTCTTGCACGCACATCAACAAGACAGAGCATGCGTCCCATACCGAGCTTTCGAGGCGCATCGAAGAAGGCCGCGTGAGGCGAAGACTGGTTGGAGTGCGGGGGCGTAGCCGTACTGAGAATGTGAGGCTAACGGGAAAAATGGCCCGGAACACAATCAAAGCTAAAAAGAGGAGCAGACAAAAGGGCAAGGAAAGACTGGGCAAAGCAGACTGGACAAGGTGAACACGGTATCTCTTGTCATAGAAGAGGCGACGCCCTTAGCGGCTTGCGAGATCGTAGGGGGCAAAGACCAGCGCGCAAGCACAGAGTGACGGATGAAATCGTAAGACGGCCGGTTCTAGGGAAACCATCGAGCCAGGGTGCGTGCGAGAGTCGCGCGAGTGTGGTTAGGAAAGTTGGCTTTCGAAGCCGAGCCTACAGTGCAGTTAGGGATGCGGAATGGCTGAGGCGGAAGAAAGTAAAGATGAAGCCATAGGTCAACGAACCTGATGGAAACAACCGAGTTGACTCGGAAAGGAATAGGAACCATAATGGTGACGAATATCCAAGTTGTGTATTGTGGCAGAGCAGAAATATTGTAGTACAGTGAAAGTACAAGCTTCGTGTAGATTATGCAATGGGGATACGAATACGTTAGTGATGAAGTTCGGGGAGAAAAACTGGTGTCGAATATTAGAGACTGATGTGTTTGATTCGGTGATGTGATCGAACAGTTTTGTATGAGTAGAGTGGTGTAATTGCATGACATGTAGATATAAAAGCAGTCATTGCATAGTGCGTATTGAGGTTATGGAGGAGGAAAAACGTTCGTTTGTGTGTGGATTAGGGAAGAGTGTTGTCGAATGCGAGGTCATTGTAGTGTTTGATGTGGTGACGTGTTACAGCAGAGTATTTGTGTATACTGGTGTCTGAGAAAGAATGTGTTGGAAATAAAAGTGGTGAAAGTTATGTGAACTACAGACAAGAATGAAAAAAGTGAAGTGTGAAGTGAAAGGTGCGTAGAAAGAAGCGAGCACTGGCGGTTAACAGTGGACTCATGAGAAGTGACCAGGGGTTGTGGAAGAAGAGGACATCGGCGGACAAGATGAAGCAGTTTTTTGAGAAAAAACTCTTAAAGGGGGGGGGGGTAATTGTCATGTGTCAGGGCACCCCCTGAGAGGGGGACGCATCAAACACCCGAACAACAGGAAAGAAAAGAACAAAGGAACAGCAAGTTGAAGTTCGCGCCAGGAGCGCGCCAATCTGCAAGCGCCAACGCCGACGCACCAAGGAATCATGGGCAAAGGTGGCAGCACACTGGTCGGCCAATCAGGGAAGGCCGCGCATGGGACAAGTGGCGAGATGGCCATATAAAGACATGCAAGAGGCGAAGAGTCAATGGGAGTGCGCCACGGGAGAGCCCAGAGGGTGTAAAAGCGGGGCGCAGAAAGAGAAGGGGGAGGCAAGACAACGCGAGGTAGACAACCAGGTGGTGGCCGGAGCACGTGAGCTTCACGGAACGAGCCAGGGCGACGCGGCCAGGCCATCGACCACGCCATCCGAGCCTGGGCGGGAGCGGGCCGACTTCGCATGGGCACCGTCATCCTAGGTGCACCACGAACCTGTGTCTTCGTGGCCCCCGCGGCATCGGTCGGGCACCAGCGGCCAACGTCCACGCTCCGTCGACGTTCGTCTCGACGGCCCCGAAAGGCGACGTTCGTCTCGACGGCCCCGAAAGGCGACGTTCGTGCTTAGCCTACCTGAGACCTCCAGCGGCAGCGGCTACCAGGGGGTAGCCACCGAGGAAGCACGCTGCCGAAGGGATGACCGCGCGCATCGAACGCCGGCATCAAGGACCTCCTGGGAGAGCGGCTACCAGGAAGTAGCCGCAGAGCAAACGTCAGGACGCGCGGAGCCCACGCCGTCCAAAGAGTGACCGCGCGCATCGAACGCCGGCACCGACGGAGCAAGAAGAGGACGGCTACCACCGAGTCGCTGGCACGCAAGGGTGCGACACGTCAGCGCCGATGACCGGGGTAGGCCAGTGCAATAAGGACGCAAGCATGGGACACAACTAGGAAGTTGCGGTTTATTGAGATCACCTAGACGGTGGTAAAATTAGTTTGTTTGGACAAATTGTGCAGAACTTTATTGTAGAGGCTTTTGGGTTAGAGTTGAGTTGTAGGTTGGGATTGTTAGTTAGAGGTCTGAGTGTTTATCGTTTGTGTGTGGTTTAATTATTGGGTGCTTTGCGTTAGGATTTTTTTATTGTGCATTAAATGGGTGTTTTGTCCAACTTGTCAACGGCTTCCCTGTGTCCATTTATCCTAGCTGGTTAAGACCACCCCACCATCCGTTCACGTGACACCTGGTAACTTTCAATGTTAATCGAACATTTGGCAGTTCATTGATTCAATTACAGAACGTTTCCGGCATGCGAAGTTTCGGCTGTGCTGCGAAAAAAAAGTTAGTGGCGCCGTCATATTATAGCGAGCAAACCAGTGCACGTTAAAAAATAAAGCTTTGGCCATTACCGTAGAGGGACAAACACCACTTGCGGCCCCAAAAACAGAACCGCTTGTCGGGTATGCTGATATTCTCATCTACTACCATGAAGGCCGTAGAACCTTCCCGACTCCGCACTCACAATTAACAAGAGCAGAAGCCACCACCCTTCGAAGACTACAAACAAATACGTACCCCCACAGAACCCTACTCCATGCGATACCCACCCAATAACGGTCTACCTGCAATTTCTGTCCAACGCCCAGCCCACTGTACCACTAGATTTGGGAGTGCCAGAAGACCCCACGCGTTGCCCTAATAACCTTCCCCTCCTAGAAACAGCAGGTGAACTGCTTGACGATCCCGGACCTTGGGATCCAGCGTAAACTGGTGAAGAGGGCCTGGACCGCCAGACGAGCTCAGGGTATCCTGGAATAGGGAAGCCCCCTACCGGGCGGATGCCCTAACATCTGCATCAGCTTGACAAATACTTATTCATCATCATCATCATGGTAAGACATACTATATCTCTGTTCCGTAAAATCACACGGTGGTATTTTTGTGACCGTTACTCTTCCGAGCCTTGTACAACTAGGGTGTGGGATTTGATGGCGTGCACTCGAACGCCAAAAAAAAAAATGCGAGAAAGCCGGCGTACGAAGAACAAATTTTCCCTAAACGCAAAGCCAACACAAGTGCTCGCGCCTAAACAAACTCTCTAAAAATTGAGAGTTGAAGTGTCAACATGTGAAGCAAACGCCCATCGCCCCTCGCATCACAGTAAGGTGTTGTTGTGAATATATCCCTTACTGTGGGCCTAATAAGGCGACCACGAACGCATGCTTTTTAGCAATGACCGCAATCAACGCCCAACAAAATAAAGTTTCTTCTTACCTTGCTCTTAAATTCTTTGTCACCTCGATGGCGTGCACTACAACGCTTCGCTGGTCACCATCTTCCACAGGCGCGGCCAGTACGCAGAAATCGCACTTTATTACATTATTTGTTCAAACACAAATTGATAAAATATAATGTTCTATGCAAACATTTCTATGCAAAGTAAAGACCAGATAAAACCGTCGTATGTGGGAAATATACAAATCGGTGTACTTTTGGTAAGAAAACAAGTAACAGTATTGGACGAAAGCACCCATGCCAAAAATAACATTCGTCACCCGTACTACTCCCAAGCAGTTCGAGTGAAAAAAAACACGGTGAATTTCCCAATGTCTAAGACGTAGGCATCGTAGATACGCTAGCAGATGCGAGCCCACGTTCAATGTCACGCCTGTAAGCCGCAGCACGGCGCTGTTTCTGCGTCGTTCGAGATGCCTTGTCGCTCGGCCTGCAGAGGTCCCTCTCGGAGGGTGTGCCGAGGAGGAGCGCGAAGATGCCCAGTCCGAGAGCCACCATTGCCAGGGGAAGGGCGCGCAGGTCTTCTCGGAGCTGGTTCTCGAACAGGCGGACTACCTCGGAGCAGAGGGAACCCAGACGGCCGCTCAGGTAGGCCAGGCAGAAGGCCACAATCCGCACCTGACGCAGAAGGGAGAAATACTAGGCCTGTGTGGGAAACACTTTTAATCGTTACGTATGGTCAAGGGCGCGGTTACAAACTCGTCCTCGTGGGCACTTCTGGGTGACGAAGCTTTGCCCTCGTAATCACCCTAGGTTATCATCGCAGTCATCATCAGCCTTGCTGCGTCCACTGCACGGCTAAGGACTCTTCAAAAGATCTCCAGCCACTCGACTATCGAGTGCTAGCTAAGTCCACACTTTCCCCGCAAATCATCGTACCTCATCCGCCCAGCAAGTAATTGGCCTACCCCTGTTGCATGTACAGCCTATTGGCAGCCACTTGGTTAAATGCATGCATCAACTGTTGCTCCTCATGCAGATGACGTTACTCACCCATTTTCCTCGATAACTTCAGCTATAATGGCTTGCACACCAGCCTGCTCCCTACAACACACAGCTGTTTTCTTAAGGGGCGAAACCATCAGGTATATACCAGCTGTTTGAGTGACACATGACGCTTACTATTCAGGATATAAGAATTCTACCAAAGCAGCCCACCCCACGCTTATTCTGGGGTAATTTTATTTTCATTATTAGGGTCAGCACGTTCCCAGGGTGGACGTAATCCCTTTCTGTTTCCATGATTTCTTCAGATACCTTTTGGTCAGGTAGCTTGGCACGCTTATTGAACATATCCTTTGAAGTTGGTATTTATTTTAATCCTTTTACAGAACTTTCGGAGCAGAATTAAGAATACTTGGCCTGCAATTTCTGACTGAAACAACCATGGACGGCGACAGAAAAACACAAATACGGTGGACGAGCACTGGCTACCGGCTAGTTTATCTCGAAATACTTCGTAGAATATAAGTTCCGGTACACCCTAGGGGTACCTGCACACACACCACCGGAAGAGCAAGCCATATGCTCCGCAACCGATTACCGTAGAATGGGCGAACCTCACTCGCCCACAAATACACCGACGTCTGACTGACCCAATCTCACACTTGTAAACAGCCGGTGTACCGTCAGGTCGTTGACACACCGGCCGGTTTGTCCAGTATAGGATTTACCGCAGTCCATTGACACCTCCTATACACCAGATACCGCAAAATTCACAGATCACCTGGTGGGCTTTTTTCCGCAAGCCGCACTTTTTTTGCATCTGCAGGAATGTGTGCACATCACCTCGAAAGCTTGCGCTGTGCAGAAGAAACGATGGGCACATTGTGCTTGCTCGCCACCTCCCTAAGGTTTCGTGTCACCTTGTGGATGTACGCTATCGCGTCGGGCCTTGTGGAGCTAATTTGCGCTTACTTTTCCTACACCCTTCCTTTTACTTTTCGCAGCAGGGACGCCGCTGTCGCCTCCAACCTGGTATTCGCAGAACCTGACGACCACAACCTTCGTGTCTACTGAAAAAATGGGGGTGACGGCATTTTTGGAGGGAGGCTTGTAAGCGTAACGAAAACATTGCTCGCTTTAGTCTTCGAATGCGCCGAATTGAACGTCAGCGAGGGTACCGGCGTTTATTTTGTAAGTTTTTCGATGTAAACTAGTTGGCAGCGAGCGCTCGTCCAGTCTGCCTTCATCTTTCGGTCTTCATCCATTGCGCTTTTTTAAATTTTTGTGAAGCCATGAACCAAGTCGCCCAACAAAGCATATTATTATTTTCCTACTCCATTGACTCAACAAGACAATATGGTCTGGAAATCTTAGGTGGCTCAGATATGCCCTACTCACTTCATTCAGATGTATCCAGAGATTCAAATGCTATGAGCTGCCTTAATTACAATTGACAAAAAGCCGACGCCATAAGTAATATTACGCCTGGATAGGATATTTCTACAAACCAACTTCCATCGCGATGAAGATGACCAGTATAGTTGCTGTCCTTACTGAAAGATGGTGTTCGGTGGGGAAGGTGTTTATGGTCCTCTTTATAATTCACCTATTGCTTAACTGAGGAGAGAGCCTGCTAATGAAATTTTGAGCGTCCTAATTTCGCAGTTTATTCGACAGATATGCATCGGTAGTAGCTTGTGACAGAAGTCAGAAGTTTCATCTTTCACGAGGAGAGCATTATGTCTGCAAACAAACCTCCGCAGGTATGCTGCAGCTTGCACCGCGCTGTCGGCCGATGTCACAAACAACAGCAAACACAAAATAGCAATGCTAGCCCACCTCAACTCCCGATCACTGGCAAGTTCTTGAGACTTTGATAGTGCTGCTACAGAACCTACAAATCTCTGAAGCCCCACTGCTTCGTCCTGGCCTGCTTCATCTTTGCGAACATTTCATCGCAGATTTTCTTGCCAGCGATCCTACCGGCAGCACAGAAATCAGCTGAGCAGATGCAACTTTAAATGAGAACTTTGCTCCCTCCTTTTAACCTGGCACAAAAGCTGTGCGTGTACATTTTTGAAGTGCACGGTGGCGGGAGTGAATTCCAACGGCACGCTGGCGCGCTCCTTCCAGCTCCACAGGCCCTGTAGGAATATATTTATCGACATCAGACATCGACGTCTGTCTGGTTATTGCATGCCACAGATTTGCGACTTGTGCGCACGTGCCTTCGCTCCCAGCTCCTGTCCCCGCTTGCCTTAGTTACACCCGCCCAAAGTTCGATCAGCGCTGCCTCAACAGTTGCCACACCGCGGGTACGCCCTGGTGTCGCACGGTTCGCCGGATGTACTGCCTTCTTTGCCTCCTTTACCACCACTGCACAAGCTCCAAGTCTCCTTCCTCAATTTCCGTGAATCCTGGTCGGTACTCTGGTTAATTACTATGGTCATTATTTTGACGTGCACATGTCGCCTGGAATTTCACAATGTTCAACGGTGATGTTGAAGCACTCACGCCTACTACTCCGTCAACGGTAGCAACCCCTTCAAACCAAGTAGCTTGGTGGGCTCAAGCCTACCTACGCATCAGGTCTCGCGGAAGCGTTAGCTAGATACACGGCTTGCTCAACAAAACAACAGCGCCCTTCTCAGGGAACTCGAATCTGCGAATAATTGATACCACGAATAATTGATGGCCTGAGTGACATTATATAATATCCAGTTAAGGCTCTGCCAAAATATGCTGCGCGGATATTTAATATCCTAATACCTCCCTTTTCTGAGATCCAATGTGGTGATACTTCAATCATTCATATCGATTCGGCACTTCACCACGAATCTTTGTCAACAAGTATGCGTTTTTTTTATTTACGAGCATATCTGAAAAAACTATAACGAAGCCGCGTTGCCTGCTTCAGCGCAAGGTAAGGTATATAAGTGGTTAAATTATTCATTTGCGTGTTTGCAGGCATTGATAGCTAGGACGGACGGATTGTTTGATTAGCAGCCTAATGGATCCTACTCCAGCCCCCGTTCTGGTGACGGCTCTTGTATGTATCGCCTAAAGATTCTACATAGGAACATAACGGAGTGGCCTGTGCATTCACTTTCTATATTCAAGCGTGCCCCTTACAAATACACTTCGAAGATGACAGCCGACGCCTCGGGCACTCCTCACCCTGGTTGGAAAGGTGGCGACTGTGTGCACGCACAGCAGCACGTATGCTACGTTCAGGAGCAGCACACGCCACAGGAAGGCAAGTTCCGGCGGAAGCGGCTGGCCCAGGAAACGGAAGGCGGCCTCGCAGCCCACCAGCAGTGCCGTAGCCAGCAGCGAGCCTTCGAGCAGACGCACCCGGCCGTGGTGCTTTGTGACGTAGTAGGCGAACGTCATGGCAGGCACGTTGCCTGACAGGATGATCCACTTCACGGCAGGGATGGAGGGCGCGAAGAGGTCCAGGCTGCCGTGGTAGTAGGTCACGAACATGAGCCACCAGCAGCCGCACACGACCAGCAGCTGCGACAGCACGCCTCGGGAGAGGTACAACGAGGGCGCGGGCGCTTGGAATTCCGGCGAGTGGATGATCTTTTCCAGCCTGTGTCGGACAACACGGTGCCGATGGGTATTACTGCTAGGTGGCACGTGTATTATCGATTTCACAGTCAGTTTTGAAATCATTCACTGCACCATTTCTTGCCTTTGTGTTCTTGTTGCGGGAAACAAAACTCCTACACAAAATTATAAAAACATTTCTGCTTTTTGCAATTTGAGCTCATAGTTATCACATTTACAATCAATGCACAAAGGTCAAAAAAGAAATTATCATTTTAACACATGACCCCACCTGTAGCTTAGACAATAAAGATTACTGTGAATAGCAACAGTTCACCAAAGCTATAACCAATTTGGGGATGGAAAAATTCAGGAACTCTTGCAAGAACAATCATGATTAGCGTAGATGACTGATTGATGTAATAATCGTTTACTGATAAAATAAATAAGGAAAAAACAACCGTTTCAAAAAATTCAATGTGGAAAGCCACTGCCCCAACGGCAAAGTCGACTGAGCCTAATCAGCTAGAAACTCCCCCGGTTACTAGTCGGCGAATCTCCGGTCATTGGTGGCACTGCGGGCACTGGTCTCGCTGGGGAGAGGGCCCAAAACTGCTCAGTCAAGCATCCCACCAGTCATAACTGGGTTTTAACCAATCTCAGAAACATAGGCCCACTGGTACCACGTGTGTTATTTTTAAACAAAATGTACCCTATGTGGATGCCGTGCAAAAGCACACTACAAAGCATTCAGCGATTAATGCGCAATTTTTGAAATGCCATCTTTGGGGTGTACGTTCTATTTGTGGTGAAGGGGAAAAAAAGACGGTAAAGCACAGCGAAGTTGTAGAAACCGTTGTTGTTTGTTTGTAGGGTTTAACGCGCCGACGCAACGCAGGCGATGAGGCGCGCCGTAGTGGAGGGCTCCGGATTAATTTTGACCACCTGGGGATCTAGAAACCGTGCAAAATGCCCCGATGGTACCAAGTTGTGAATACGGTACAGCAAATACGACACAGCGAAGTTGTGATTGTAGTGGTGGTTAGTAATAAGCCGCCGATGTTCAGCTCCCTCTACATCGTTCTCCTCTCTACGCTTGTTCCATAACTGAAGGTGAACAGGGCCACGGGGTTTCATTTTGATAGAGTGCAAGGAACGGTTACAACGCTGTGTTAACCTAATTTTATGGCACATAGAGATTCTATTTGTGTATCTGGGAATCTTCTTAATCTGCATCACTCACCAACTGCAGCTTCACACGCGTCCAAGCGTGGCTGACTTCCTATAAAGGAGTATGATGCATGTCATTGCCTCTTGATGACTTGGCCGGTCTCCCATGTACGGGTTGACCAGTTATAGTGCAATCTACGCTGTCGTGCAAACGCGTACGAATGCAAATTGCTTAGGCGACACGCAGTCATAATGGTTACACAAACCACGAATTAAAGAAACATCATTACATCCTGCCATTCCAACTAGGGCAGAATTTTATGTCAACAAATTTTTCTTTCAATTTCCAACCTAAGAACCAAAACAAAATGTGAGCCTGCTCGGTCGAAATCACAACCAGTCGCCGTAAATATTTACCAAGACTGCGGTGCCCATGCTTAGTCACGCAGTGTTTTTTAGGTTGCACTAAAATTACCTACACACGGACTTCTTTTTTGGGAACATGAAGGATGCAACCAACTAAATTATTCAAGGACCATATCAGCTTCATAAAACAAATAAACAATCGCTGACAGTTTTGCTCGTTCAGTAAGATAAACCCACCGGTCCATGCGTCCCTTCACCACGTCCACGTCTTCCTTGTTGAGCTTGGCTGCCCACACCGCCACGTCGCGCGCCCTGTCGGTGAATCCGTGTGTCATGAGCCAGTGCGGAGATTCACGAGTGGCCGCCAGCAGCAGCACCAGGACCAGAGCCGGCAGGAGGAGCGCCGCGTGCAGGTAGCGCCAGTGGCGGGTCGCCTGCGCCGCCAGTGCCACGTACACTGGCGCCAGCATGGTTGGGTAGCTGACCGCGAGTGCACAGTAGGCCTCACGGGGACCCGGAGGAGTCGACTCGAAGAGAACGATGAACGAGACTACCTCCAGGGCGGTGGCGGCGGCGGAAGTGACTACCCGCCATATGATAAAGAACTCCAAAGTGGCGGCCACGGAGGTGACCATCCCGGAGGCGAGTAGCCCTCCGAGGGCAAATCGGAGCAGGGGCTTCCGTCCGAAGAAGTCGGAGGCGAAGCCCACGCAGGGCACTGAAATGATCGAGCCTGCGACGAAGGCGCCACGGTAGGCTGGCTGGTACCACGAGCGCTGGCACACCAGGTTCCAGTGCATGAGCACCGTTTCGCCCGCGTAACCGCTGTCGAACTCCCAGGCGTCGCAGGGAACCTCCTCACGTCTCTTCAGTACCGGTGCACGCTCGACCTTCATAAGAAAAGCGACAGCTTTGAAGTATTCATGATAAGGATCACCCAATCACCGTGCTACAGCGAGCTTGATTCGGTGCTGAAACTGAAAAAAATTATTTACAACATGTTCTCCTACAATTTCAGCTTCAGTAAAGCTTGATGCCGTTGGTGTCACATGCTCTTGAAGATAAGTTGCGCTTATGATCACAGAGACGGACACAGAAAAGACCGTATACTTTCACTAGAAAACGGCGCCGGCTTCTCGTTAAAGAGTAAGTTTTTTTCATGTGTCCGTCTCTATGATCTTAACAAGGGCAACTTTCCTTCAAGAGAATTACATCTTACCCGCTAATAACCGGACAAGGCTAATTTTGCTGGGGACATCTTTGTTTGGTTTAAAAGTACGATGCGATGGCATTACTGCAACGCCGAGAGAGCATTTTGAAAAGGGGTGATGCATTTAGGATTTCAGCTTTCAAACCACTGAAGGATAGCAAAGACAGAAAGACAAGTCGCAATGGTTTTGAATCCCAGTGGTACAGGAAGGACACACGCATCTACGGTGGTGCCTGTTGACGTTGAAGAGACGCTAGGGGAGGTTTTACCGATACATGGGTGTTCACATTTTCAGGTAAATCAATGTTTTAGTGATCACCTCCCCAAGAATTTTGTTACAGCGACACGAATAAGCGTGGTTATTGCAAATCAACGCCACATTTTCGCCCCCGCCGTGATTCTCACTCATTTCACTCCCCTCCTCGCACCACGGAAGCGTGACTTCCATGATGCCTCGTTTTTTAGGAATGTCTGAAAGAACATGCCGTGGCGCGTGTCGTCTGCGTCTGCGTGATATTCTGCGTCTCACCATGTCTTTTTGAGATAGGACCTTATGACATTCCGCGTTCGCAATGAGCCGTCTCTTTATCATTTTTCTCATGAATCCTGCACTCCGCTAACGGCTAGAAAAGTTGTACGTACATGCGATCTGAATCGACTTCGCTTTATATATTCCCCAATTGACCGCTAGTTCATGCCAATGTCGAGCTTGGTAGTGTTGTGCTGACGCCATGCATGCGCGTACACAAGCAGTTTAGGTATTGCATCCCGTTATTCAATAAGCAAGTCAAAATGTCTTGGAGGAGGGTAACCTAAGTGAAGCGTAATTTTTTTAGTGAGTGCGTTGGCACTCGCGCACTCAGTTATTTCGTTCGGTTCTAAATATTTGTCAAACGTTTCTCAGGTCACCGTCATATACCGGTCGTGGAGGCTGGCTTGGAATTTGACCGACGGAACAAGCAACTCTTTTGAACGCCCGAGCGCTAGGTGTGCCAACCTACACCAGACACTTAGACCCAACGAAACCGGCCGCTAGCGAAGCCTGTATCAGATGCGGCAAGCGCCGTTTCAAATATCGAGCAAAAGCGGCTTCCTGGCTATAGGCCGACGTATAAACACTGGTGTCGGCGTCGCTCAGGCGGGTCGCCTTCGCTTCATGCCGTCTGGCGAACATGAGATGAAGGCGACTCGCATAAATATGATCCCCAATGAAGGGGGGTCGCTATCCGAGGTCATCTCTCCTGTCATTTCAACCTAGTGTGAAATATACACTCGCTTTCCGGCACCCATCTCGGGTAGTCCTTGCCGAGATCCGGGTCAGCCAAGTTCGGAATTGGTCAGATAACCACCTGCAGTAAGCACCCTAACCGTTCACGGGCGATAAGATTCGAACCGCAGCATTATTAAATGATTGCAACATGCGCGCGCAAAAAAACGATTTAGAAGCTCCGGCGCGTCACTTGGTCACCTGCAGTGCATATCTTTTACCTATTGCCATTTCCTGTCGGTGTTGTGGCTTGCAGAAGCTCGGCTGTTCAGCTTGGTAGGTTATTGACTTCGTTAATTGCACAGCAATGCTGTTCGAAAACAATACTGAAGTGCCAAGCTTCCGTTAGGTTAGCTAATGCAGCTACCAAAAAAGAATGGAGTACTCAACGGGTTCGGCGGGAGGCTTGGCACTGTAGAATACGCATTGCTTGAAGGTGCCGTCGATAGGATCACGCGGGATATGGCGGTTCTTCCACTCGCGGCCAGTGATGTTTGCGGCCTGCGGGTGGCCGGGCGGGGGCCGGCACCAGTGCTTCACTTGCTGCAGGTCGATCCTCACCACGATGGTGTGCGTGTAGGCGACGAACGTGGCCAGCAACGCGCACTGAAGCACGAGCCACTGGAAGCGGCCGTAGCCGAACACAAACATGCTGTCAAACAGCATGTCCGTGGGACGGCGGCCATCCCCGGTAGGCTGGGGAGCTGTCAGGTTCGTAGTGAAAACTGTTGACATAGTGTCGTGGCCCTTCTTCACTTTAGCCATCTTGATTATGACGATGTTGGTTGTTTGCTTGGAGTAAAGAGAACATAACGCACACCCACTCTGTGGGATTGGCCGAGTTTCACTGTGATCGCCTTACATAAGGTTGTAAAAATTAAAACAAATAAGAAATCTATGTGAAAAAAATTGTGGGAAATTGATGTTACAATTTTGTTTTAAAAAATCTGCACATTGTAACGAACTGCGTCCACGTCTCAAGCTTCCATATTTATTCTATATTCCTCAATACCTCGCTTTCCTCGCCCAGTTGGTGGTGGTGGTGATGATGATAATAACTTTATTTTGCCAAAAACCGGGGGGAAAGAGGAAGGAAAGTGGGACCCTTCCTGAATTCCTCCCCCTCAGATGCCGGCCTACAGCCCTTGGGAGCGAGCGCCATCTTCGGCCAGTTTGAGGACCTTGACCTGTATTTCGGGATCGGAGCTAAGCAAACCGGTCCCCTACTGCTCCGCACTGGTGATTAGTAAGCATGCTCGTGTAGTCCGTGGCTGAGCATCACAAGCCCAAATCATGTGAGTGAATTTGGCTGGATGGGTGCGACACTTGCATTCTGTACTGTTTGCCTTGGCAGCGTATAGGCCTCCAACCATTATTTCGGCTTTGTTACTTCCGGTTTGGTTCTCGTTCTTAGAAGCCGCGTCTTTATGAGCTTCACAGAGTCTCATGATTTTCTGTGAATGTCTGCGGTTTTGTTAAACGCCTGCCCTAAACTGGCTCGCCAACAACGACCTGATGACTCCAGCCCTAAATTAAGATCCCAACGGGCCACATGTATGGCTACGGGCCCGTGCTCGTCATCGAACAGGGACTACACCTTGAAGGACAGGGCGGCTGAAGCATGAAGTGCGTCGAGAGGCGCCCCGCCATGGTGGCTCAGTAGCTAAGGTGCTGCGCTGCTGAGAACGAGGTCCCTGGCTCCATTCCCGGCTGCGGCGGCCACTTTTCTGATGGAGGCGAAAAGCGAAAACGCCAGTGTGTACTAGATTTCGGCGCACGTCAAAGATCCCAAGGTGGTGAAAATTATTTCGGAGCCCTCCACTACGGCGCGCCTCATCGCCTGTGTTGCTTCGGCGTGTTAAAACCCTACAATCAATCAATCAAGTGTCGGAAGGCGCGCCTTCGCTCGTTTCGCTCCTGATAGCTGCGACAGCCTCCGTGAGCGCACCAGCAACACGCGGCGACACGACGTCCCATGTGTACCAGTATTTCAAAACGGCCTCAAGCGACTCGGTAGTCGGAGTCATACGGGCAATCTAAATCCCGCTTACCCTAACACCTCGCGGCACGTAAAAAAAAAACGAATCGAGAGACGTGGACGTCGGATCACACCACAATACAACGCGGGGCTGATGAAGCTCGTACTTAGTGCTGGTTCGGCAGGTTCGTCACGGGTAGGCCTATTAAAGCTGCGTTTTCCTATCGTTGCCATTAGATAGAGTGGGAGTCGATTTGTTTAAAGTAAGCTGAGATAGTAAACACTCGTTCCTAAATCGGACAGTGTGGACCTAATTTGGATCATTTGCGAACCTCGGGATTTTCCCTACGTCGCTTGGCCTCTATTTTTTTGGTGAGACGAAACTGCGCAGCCTCCATAGGACCACGGGTGCGAACGCGTTTGCGCTCGCGCTGACGTTTCTTAAACGCAGCCTGCTCCTTTTATGAACGAACCGCGTGCCGTCTATCCATTACGGTTGCCAATCCCACACTGTGGGTATGTGCTCCTCTGAAGGTACGCACCAGTTTCGTTTGAATTGACCAACAAAAGAACCCATCACGAGAAAGCTTCGCGTTCAACCACTGTAGTCGTTAGACGGAGGCTCCGGATTAATTTCGACCACATGGGCATATTTAACATGCGGTGAAATCTCGTACACACGGGCGTTTTTGCTTTTCGACTACATCAGAAAAGCGGCCGCCATGACCAGGATTTGAGCCCTCGACCTTGTGCTCAGCAGCGCAATACGGAGGTGAATAAATTCTATGATCCAACGACAAAATCAACATCCAAACCTTCGCGTTTTCCAATAGTCTGCATCGACAGAGGAGTAGTTCATTTTTTTCCCTTTAATTTCCCCCACGATCATTCATCATCGTCGTCAGAGAATGGTGTCTCTCATGCAGGCCGTATTGTCGTACAACGGCATCAGTTCGGACAATAAATTTTCGCTTTATTGAACACCAGCAAGGTAGCAAGAAATGGTCAATTATCTGCCTCTCAAACCTCACAGGGTGGATAGAGCTGTGACTGCCGGGACAGAGCGAAATTTATATTAGGCATTCGGTAGGGAAGCGGGTCAGTTTGATTTCGCACAGTTGATACTCTGCCCAGCGATACTCTGCCCAGCGCAGCCAGATATACCCTACGTGGCAAGATTTTCAGCGAACTGTACCTTCAAAACCTAGTAGCAAGCATGTGGTCTATCCACGGCACCGCATGAAGCAAGGGCACATTCAACGCTATGACTTGCAGAGGCTAAAGAGATTCGTTAAGGTCAATACATTTATCTGCACCCTGGGTTCAAGACCAACCGGATTTCTTTGAAATCCATAGGAAGGGGAGGAAGAGTTAATTGATTTATTAATTGATTGATTGATTGATTATTTGATTGATTGATTGATTGATTGATTGATTGATTGATTGATTGATTCATTGATTCATTGATTGATTGATTGATTGATTGATTGATTGATTGATTGATTGATTGATTGATTGATTGATTGATTGATTGATTGATTGATTTAACACACCAACGCAACGCAGGCGATGAGGCGCGCCGTAGTGGAGAGCTCCGAATTAATTTTGACCACCTGTGAATCTTTAATGAGGGCCGAAATGTCGTACACTCCAGCGTTTTTGCTTTTCGCCTCTACTAGAAAAGCCGCCGCAGGGAGCATCTGAGATGTTTGCGTGTATTGTGCGACACCACGGACCCCGAGCACTCACGTTTAGCCATGCGTGGCAGCGCCGTGACCGGCGAAAAGAGGGTCCTGGTGGTTGAGCCGACGCCGAGTGCTTGGACCTTTAAAGCCCCTTGGCGAAGGCAACACACCACTTTGGCCTCCGCTTCTCGTAGACGGCACCTCCGGTCTGACCCGCCCGGGGGGAATCGGCAGTCGCCTTTTCGTGTCCTCAATTGACCTTTCGCTTCCATGTCTCCTTTCTAACAACTTTCGTGTCGTCTCATTCTTTCTCAGTTTCCTTTTTTTCCTGGCGGCTAGGGTTAACCTTGTGTGGCGGACGACCCTGAGTTCAGCCATATTAGGTTATAGTCGTGGTGTACAGCTGGCGTGGGCAGGACTTGCTCGCGAGTTCCTGTCCCATCCCCTTGTTGGGCTCCAGGGTGGGTGGCGGGCACCATGGCCGAACAGATTTTTCATTTTATGGCTGCTTTTTTTCGCGCAACTGATCCCTCTCGTAAAAGAGGGGGCACCGACGTAACTGCCAAGTTTTTACCGAAGAACGTTACCAACGTTCCACGCTTCCACGTGGTTCACAGCAACGATGAAGAGAAAACTGCCCGACTTGTCTCACAATTTCTGGTCGCAAAAACCCTAACTGCAACCATTGGCGAAGGCTACAAAATAAAAAAAAAACTAGCTAATAGAGACCTCCTACTCGAACTGCTCTACAAACACCAGTGTGACAAACTGCCAGGACTAGCATCTTTTGGTGAGATCTCTATAACTGTAAGCGAACACAGGTCACTCAACACGGTCCACGGAGTCATCTCCGATGACAACCTAAAGTGCGTGTCTGAGGAGGAACTTCTGGAAGGTCTGAAAGAACAGAACGTCGCAAATGTGCATAGAATCAAAATCAAGAGAAAACAAAGAAATCCAGACTAAACACATCGTCCTTACCTTCGCATCCAGCATACTTCCAGAATCCGTAGAGGTAGGACACAGAAAAATGAAACTGAGACCCTATATTCCAAATCCTCGCCGATGCTACAAGTGCCAACGATACGGTCACGGCTCGCTAAGCTGCTGGGGCCAAGATACCTGCGCCAAATGTGCCTCCAATAAACACCTTGCTGAGAACTGTGAATCCGAACAACAACTGTGGGTGAACTGCAAGGCCAACCACGTAGCATTCTCTCGTGTTTGCCCAGCGTGGAAAAAAACAAAAAGAGATCATCACGCTGAAAGTGACTGAAAACCTTACATTTCGCGAAGCACGGAGGCGACTGACACAACCGCATACCAGATCCTACTCCGTTGTGGTGCAACAGGGCGCGGCATCACAGCTGTCTTCGGCGCCTGCTGAAGCCACACAGAGTGAGGCTGAAGCAAGGCCCCCCGCGCCCCTGGTGGAAGCAGCTAGTGCTGCTCCACGACCCCCAAAGCGGGCTACACGGACTCCTGGTTTGGCAGTCCCGAAGGCCTCACCCCACACGGCGAGGTCCAACTCTTCAACACCCGTGCATTCTGCACGAACCTCCAAGCCAAGCCAAGCCAATTCAATCGAATCGAATCCAACCGAATGCCGCTCGCGCTTGCGTAGAGAGAGAGAGAAGAAACTTTAATGAGCAAAAATAAATTGTGGGGTGGTTTTCTAGTCCGGAAGTCCATGGGCTGTCTTGGCTCTGTCCGCTCGGTCAACGAAGATCATCTGGTCGTCGAGGCTCGAGCTGGACAACATGCTCTTCCACTGCTCACGGGAAGGGTTGGAAATGGGGGGAAGGTCGGGGTTTTGGTCGCACGACCAGACGATGTGGTAGAGGGTGTCTAAATTGCCGCAAAAAGCACACTCCGGGGAGTATTGTGTGGGGAATAGACGATTCAATCGTACTGGATTTGGGAACGTGTTTGTTTGAATTCGTCGTAATGTGTTTTCCTCCATTTTAGACAAACTGCGTTGGGCGGGGGGAAAGGTCCTTCTACGTAATCTCTAATATTCGGTTATTTCCTGGAAGGTCTCAATCGGCATTGGACTGTGCTCCTCTTCTGGGGCCCGGTTGGTGGGAGCGCGGGCCAATGCATGGGCTGTGTCGTTTCCCAGGAGATCGGAGTGGGCTGGGGTCAAGACGATTCTGACCGTGCGAGAGGGAGGGGTTTTGCTCAGGAGGTGCAGTGCTGTTGAAGAAACTGCTCCAGCCGCGTAGCTTCGGCATGCCGCTTGACAATCGGGGATTATCGTAATCACGGTGGTTTCTGTTATTGCTAAGGCAATGGCCACTTCTTATGCTTCTTAGATAGAACCGGTCTTGATTGTGAGACTGGTGAGTGGTTGATCCCTTGAGATGACCACTGCAACCGCTGCTCCTCGGTAACGCTGGTATGCAGCGGCATCAGTGTACACTGCTGAGGAGTCTTTGGAATACCGCTTGTCGAGGGCCGCTGTTCTGGCTTTTCTCCTCCCCTCATGATGGTATGGATGCATATCTTTGGGAGGTTGGTGACGTAGACATTCTTTCTGATTTCTGGTGGAAGCATCTGTGGTTGCTGTTTCTTCTGAGCCTGCCATTTATATGTAGCCAACAGTAGTCGCCCCGCAGTGGGGAAGCCTAATCGCAGTTTTTGGCTTGCGAAGTGGGCCTCGATAAGATCTTCGGCAGTGTTGTGAAGACCGAGACTGAGCAGGCGGGCCGTGGAGGTACTCATGGGTAATCCCAAAGCTTGCTTGTAGACTTTTCGTATGATAATGTTTACTGTTCGGAGTTCTTCCTTGGATAGAACTGTGTAAGGGGTTGCGTACGTTATCCGGGAGATGACAAAGGGTTGCACGAGTCGTATTGTGTCTTGCTCCTTCATGCCGCGCTGCCTGTTGGAGATTCGGCGAATCATGTGCGTTATTTGTTCTGCTGAGTGCTCAAGGTGGTTCACCAGGATAGTGTTCTTGGCATCCGCTAGGAATATTATCCCGAGAATTTTGAGGTGTTTGCAAGTGTTTATAGTGTGGCCGTCCAATTTGATCTGAATGTCATTGCAGTCCTTGGCGGTGACTTTTTTCTTTATTAGTAGTAGCTGTGATTTTTGCGGGGCGCAGGAAAGGCCGCATTCCTGGGCATATTGGTTAACAATGTCGGCTGCCGGTTGAAGGCTGTGTTGAAGGCCTCCCAGTGAACAGAGCCAGTCCAAATTGTTATGTCGTCTGCGTACAAGGCGTGTTTTATATCGGGAACCTCGTTGAGTCGCCTCGGAAGATCGAGTAGTGCTAGGTTGAAAAGCAGGGGGGACAACACTGACCCCTGAGGGGTCCCCCTATCTCCGAGGTGGGCAGATGCTGAGGAGACGTCTTCAACTCTGAGCACTGCCACGCGGTTCGAGAGGAAGTCCGCGATGTAGTCGTATGTTCGTTGTCCACATCCCGTTCCGGCCAGGCGCTGTAGGACTGCAGTATGTGCCACGTTGTCGAATTCCCCTTTGAGGTCCAGGGCGAGGATGGCTCTTGGGGAGTGGCGGTGGACTGGAAGTAGGATGCGTTCCTTAAGCTGGATCAGCACGTCTTGTGTTCCAAGGTGCTCGCGGAATCCGTACACAGTGTTTGGCATCTGACCTACGTGGCCCAAGTGTTCTTGAAGCCTCACGAGTATGATACGTTCTAAAATTTTGCCCACAGACGAAGTGAGAGATATCGGCCTCAGGTTGTCAGGTCAGCATTTGTATTTTCATTACGAAGGTAGACCGACCAAGTAAAATGGTGGTTTCACTGCATAAAACCTCCTATGAGCATCAAATTTTGTTCAGGAATATGTTGAGTTTATTTCTTATGTCCTCCGCATTTATATTTCCGTAAAAGCAATATTGGTTGATTACAAAACTTGCAAAAAACCCCTCCGTCAAAAAGCCATGCAAAACACATACAAAACACCTCGATAACTTCAAAGTACGCCTGCGGAGAGTTTCAAAATAAACTATAGCAGATATAGCTAAAATAATTTGTAACTGCGATAGACATGTACGAACTAAAAAACGGACATACCAGCAAAACCTGAACAACGTAAGCAAAATATGTCTAAATATTGTACACAAATGAAGCAGCAGCAACATCGAGAGTACGTGTTTAACATAGTTGAAAGAGCGTCCGACATAAAGGTACCAGCAACGGTACCTCAACATACAAAAATTTGTAATAAAAATATTGCACGTTGTACAGATGTCTAAAAGAGATACTGCTGGGACATTGACGTTCGGATCTTTTTGGGACGTCGCAGAGATGTTAGTGGTTTGCTGGGGAGTTAATCGGCCAAGCTTTTAGTCCGCCGGCCGCCGACGGGTCGTCGCGATTCGCTCGCTCAGTTGAAACTAAGCCGCAACATGTTGTGAATGGAAGAATGTGCCTTTCTTTACTTTGTTATTTTGTACATTATATCAAGCTCCAAGTCCGGGTCGCTAAATACAAGCGCTCTACTAGTGCACACGCGACGCTTTGCTGTCTGGTACGCTAGTAGGAAAATCTAAGGCCGCCTAAAGGCGGGAGAAGAGTCGGGGAAGTCAATATAGGTACTAAGGAAATAAAATCAACTAGATCTTTTCTGTACAGCCAAACACTAGGAAGCAGGAAGCACTTTTTGCGCTGGGTGAACAAGCACGGCGGTCAGCAGCACGACCACACATCTGCGAACGCTTTTACATCTAACAAATGCAATTTCTACAGGTGAGATATTGTGGGAGTTGGGGGGATGCTTACTGCACGAGCGCTATGCAACAAATAGGCACCAAAGGTACCTGAAGTGCTAAAATCAACTGAAGTGTAAACTGGATGTACATCATATACCTTATATATCCAACCTCAAAAGTGCTGGCTTATTGTCGAGTGGTCTGGAGCACTAGGATTATTGTTTTGCTAGTCGCAAGTTCGAATCCCCGAGGGTTCAAGCAGTTTTTTGTAAGATAATTTTTTCGTATCCCGTCCATATTTTCTAAACTCAGTTCACCATTTTTCGCAATGTGCACTGCTCCACGAACGAGTTCGCAGAACGCCCGCAAGCTGACACTAACGCGCTAGCGAGTTCTCGTTGGCGTGCTGTTGCCACAAGCACTGACTACTTGCGGGCACTGGGCACAGGCCGCCATCAGCAGACCCTTGGACTGATGCGAACACGCTTTTTACGATACAGGCATAAGTGAGGCAAACTCCGAATATGCGGCAACGGGCTGGCATTTTAGCGTCAGCGGTGACGCGGAGGGCGTTCATCCACTGCGTAGGTCTCGGCTAGACATTGCTACGAATCCATGACGCTCTGGGAGACCTATCTTAGTCATTTTACAGCCTTCAACATTGCAGAAGGGCGGTACGACGATTACTGAGATATCGATAATGCCCATCCAAAGATGCCGTCAGATATCACGCATGGAGTTTTACATAACCGAAACCGAAACTTGTTTGAATGCTAACCTTGGACACCGTCCTATTAGGAAGGTCACCGGCTTTAGTTGGTTCGGCCACCACAGACCACACATGGTATTTTTTCTTCTTTCGTTCTTTGTAATATATTTACCGACTTATCAAGCGGATAAACGATGAAAAGTGTGGTAATTTGAGCCAGTCTACGCAGTGCAAGCAAAACTGGGAGCTTGACAAATTCACTTCAGTGTCCCTTTAACAGGGCTGTGATATCAATTTCGCCAAGAGTTTTACGATAACACTTTTGGCAGAACACTGACCGGTTATAAAGTCAAGGTAACTTCTTTCTCGCCTCCAGCACTTTCTTCTTGAAAACGTCCTGATGCACTAGTTGGTGAGTAGTTGCCTTGGCCTAAAGCGTAACGACAACACGTATGGCGAGCCGAAGTAGACAGGTCAATGCTATTGCAGACTTCTTTGCGTTCGTAGCCGGTGTTTTTCGTCGCTCTTCCGACCTTGGGAGCAATGGCGTTCTTAGGTTTATCTACGTGCTTCATTCACGCAAGCGGCCTTTTAGTTATAGCAACCTGATACGTAAATGCAGAACAACTCTTTTCACTTCCTCGCGGTGATGACTGGCGTTAATGTAGTGTACCGCGGGCATTCACACTTTTTTCTTGGTACACAAAAGTGTGCCAGCTAGGCGTGTACGTTTTATTAGAATGTTTGAGCGTTTTAACAAATTGTCGTCCGCATTGAGCAACTTGGACTCTCGGTGGCCATTTTTATAGAAGAAAATTTTATGTTACTTGGTCCATTCCTCAGCCCACAATGTTATTAAGAAACTAATTCGCTTCCTGAGGGCCATGACCCTCAACCCGTCTATACACTGAAAGGCTCCAAAGACGATCACTGAACATTTATGTTCAGTTCTTTAATGCTGGGCATAGGTGTCTACTCTCTGCTCCAACCTTTCTCCTTTAAGTGATTTCCTTTTTGTCCATTGTCTCTTCCCCGCGTGAAGGATAGGATACTAGGCTTTAGTCAGATGAACGTTTTTGCCTTCCTTCTATATCCTTTCTTCTGTCTTTGTTGCGTTTAGGTAGCTTTTCTTTTCATTCGTCCGTTCTTTTTGATGTAGTTATACCTGTTTGCTATAAGTTGCCCCAATTGTACAATTACAACGTGCCCTCTATTTCACGCACAGGTAAGCTTATTCGTAAAAATTTCATACATAATTTGGCGCTGATTCTTTTGTGCACAAGTGAAATTCCTGGCACCACCTATCTGCAAGAAGATATTTTATTGCACCTAAGAACTGTCGTAGCAAAAATTGTTGTGCTTCATAAATTTGCTTATCCATCCTCTGCTGGCATTAAAACTGAATCGGGGAACATTGAAACACAATTTCGGTTAGGAGCTCGATTGCCCCTTGCGCCCAAATGTTAAGGCTAGCTTTAATAGGATCTGGCCGCCATCCCGTCCTCTGAAAGTGCATGACCAGCAAAGCTGTTGTAAACCACTACAAATGATTATAGAGGAGGGTATGAAATGTTTCTCATCGTCTCCGGGCTTCTAAGTTGCGTCCGGCCAGTGTCACTAGATAAAGGTGCAGAAAATCGATTGATTGATTGTAGCGTTTAACGCGCCGACGCAACGCAGGCGATGAGGCGCGCCGTAGTGGAGGGCTCCGGATTAATTTTGACCACCTTAGGATCTTTAACGTGTGCCGAAATCTCCTCCACACGCGCATTTTTACTTTTCGCCTCCATCAGATAAGCGGCCGCCGCGGCCGGGAATTGAACCCGCGACCTGGTGCTCAGCAGCGCAACGCCCTAGCCACTGAGCCACCACGGCGGGTAGGTACAGAATATCGACACTTTTTACTCGTATTGTCCCGTGCTGCCACAATGTTCCCTGGTCAGTTCGGATTACGTGACTTTTGTGTACAATTCGCGCCGTCATTTTGTTGTTCATGTGCTTTAGTCGGGCAACTCTAGTAGGCTTAGCTTGTACTCTGCGGTTACACGTGTGTGACATCATTCCGGATACCGATCAAGGATAATTCGTGGAACAGCATTTCTGCACCACAAGTGTGCCAAATGATGCGGTTTTTCTGCATCTCGGTAGGGTTGGTAACAAACGACCCGGTTGCAGTTAACGGCGGCGCAGTACATGCGAGGTTATGGCAACAGTGATTAATGAAGTATGGCCACCGTAGCTGACTTGCATGCATGAGTGGCGGTACTCTAATGCCTAATCTACTGATAGTACGCTCTTCTTTTCAAGCCGAAAATTCTGGGTACTGCTTAGCCTGACGCATGCGCCTGGCGTCTTGTGCAAAAAAATCTGTCTTTGGGGACACTTCTCCTGCCCAGCCTTTAAAGCGAACCTTAAAACATAATCTTCAAAGGAACACATGGGGGGAGGTTCCGATTCACAACGGGTGCAATATCATCCATAAGGCGGCTTAGATGCTTGTTTCGTAGCTTCCTTAAACGAATTCTGGGCTCTATACTGTATGCCTGATTAGCATGACGCATGCGCTCCGCGTTTCAGGTTTTGCCGTCTTGGCGATTTCGCCCACGGTGATCGTTGTTGCCCACGACCATGAAACCGTTGGGAGTAGAGAAATGCAGCTTACCGGCAAAAAGAAGGGCACGTTATAGTCACGGAATAACTGTAGTCGTTTTACTGGTATCAGCGGCCAGTTTATGTACAGTTACCTGAGCACGTGACTTAAAATGGCAGCCACATTCATCATTGAGATTGCTGGGCCGCAGCAAATCGTCCCAAATAAATGAGCATTACGTACACGAATGTTTGCGGAATATAAAGCCAGGTCACTAAAAATTCCCACTTACATGCTGATTCTCACTATTTGTGTGCTCGGATATGCTGCGCCCCCTTGAAGCGCAAAACGAGACACTTTTTGACTGATATTGACCTGACCAGAGTGTGCCCTTGGAATGTGGAGCAAGAATAGCAAACACTTACATGATGTTTACGCTAGTGCCATCACACCGCAAACTTGATGTCTCAACAAAATTCAATTTTGCACGCCACCGTTATCGTTCAGTTAATTGGAGACACTATAGCAAGTTGTGCAACCAATACGCTTATAATTATTAAATGACATTTCTTTAAACGGTCAGTGACCCACCTTTCACGGGAGTAGTCACATAAGCCGAGTAAGCTAAAGATGTTGCCGGATGCATAGCATGTGAAATTGTGCAGTGCCCACATGACGCATCCACATTCCTTTTCGGATGTACTGTCCGCCTCTTCCCTGCAAGATAGCTTGCGGCTGAAGTACAAAGCTGGCCGTTCCCGGCCTTTTGCATACTCTTGGCATAGTACTGCTTAGCTTAGTGCAATGCGCTGTCTTGGTTAAGATGGCAGATGCTGACTAATATCTTCTCGATCGTGTCGCCGTGCAGGATGTTGAAAATAACCCCGTTAAAGGTGTTGGCAGGGGTGGTAATGTGCGTAATTATTGCGTACTTCTTTGCATTCACCGTGAGGGCGCTGACGTTCTCGTACTTGTTCGCGGACGTTTCGAAGAATGTACTCAATAGGCTGAATTTGGAGGTACGTTAGAATCTTATTTGGTCTTCATCATTGCGGTGGACTCACGATTAACTTTGGATGGCGTCTGTTCATCCGCGTAAAGACACCGCCGTTAAGACTAGCCCACCGTGAAGTTGAAAGGTAATCTTGATGTCACTTTCGGACAGAGGAATTTCTCGAGGCCTGCAATTTTGCACGCGCTTGTCTAACTTTGTGGGGGCGGGGGTCGTTGACGTGGTCCTGGTTGTGTGGTTGCGTGGTGGCTGCTTGCTCGGCTACGTTGTAGGCCAGTTGCTTTCGGGGAACCACGGCCCATCTCGGGTCGGACATCTCTGCCGGGTCGATGTCATCGCCTTCTACAAATGTCTTTATTGGGCATTGCTAGAGGAGAAGGATAGCTTCAAGCTGGTGCGGGTACAAGGCGTGGTAGCGCACTGCCTGGCTTAGCTTAGCGCGCCCGTCAGTGTGGGACCCTCTTCATGGGGCGATAGACGATTTTGCAGCGGCCGAAGAGGTCAACTGTTGATGTCATGTGAGGTTTTTCACCTTGCCAGTCCACAAGCTACCGCTAATTCTTGCTTAATACACGAAGTTCACAAATTGAAAGCGTTGAAACACAGACCCGATTTAAGAAGCGTCTTCATCGCTCGGCCACTTAGCGTTCTTTTTCTCACCGAATGAAAAACAGAGGCCCTCAGGGAGCACGTTAGACAGACTCTTTCCTTAAAGTAATTGCTGGAAAAACATGGGTTCTCGGACCCCAGACGTTTCCAATTCTGCTCAACACCGCTCGCCAAAGGAAAACGGGATAACCTGGGATATTACGTCGACTGATCTCTTTCTGAGCACCGGTTGCCAAAAGAAAACGAATACAATGCGGCCGGTCGCTCCCCGTGATTGTTCTTTAAGACCGCTTACCTAATTAAAAACGTACGATCTGGGTCCCTACGCCGGTCGGGAACCTCCACAACAGTGGTTGCCCAAGAAACACGAATATTCATCGTGCGGACGCTTGCCGTACTTTCGCTGAGCACATCTCACCATCGGAAAAGCGAATGGACTTGGGCCGTATGAAGGTTCACTTATTTCCGAAGACCCGCTGCCACAAGAAAACGAATACTCGGTGGCCAGTCGCCTGCCATGCTTTTGCTAAACACTGCTTCCAGAAGGAAAAACGAATCACGTGGGGCTGTACTTCTGCCGTTCTTGTTCTTAACGACGGTCGCAAAACGTGAACTGAATGTCTGGCTGCAGGGTACCTGCCGTCGCTCTTCTAAGCACGGATTGCCGACAAAACACCGGAGTGCTGGTGCCGAATTTTTGCTGTTCCCTATATGATCAATTGCTGCCAAAACCTGGACGATGGTCAGACGTGCCAGAGAGTGGGCAGGTAAGGGCCGGACTTCTCACACACTTTCTGTGCGACCTGGGTGGACACTTGGAACGGACGTTTAGACTATCAGACATGGTCCGTTTATATACGCACGACTCTGAATACAGAGGGCTGATATACACCACAGCGGCATTCCTGATGCCTGTTTTAAATGTTGGACTCGGGTATGCCCCACATGATGTCATCCACAATGGCGGAGTGTGTTTCCATTGAGGCACGCCTGCAGATAGTTTAATTGAGGAAGATGCAGCGCTCCGTATTTCGAAGACACTATAAAGCAACATTAGAGGTTTTGATGTGGGAGCTTACTCTTGAGAAAACGTGCCATTGATTCTTATGTCTTAATCAGCGGCTCTATAAAAGCCGCCTTAGTGTTCGCTTGCAGTGGCTCCCTTCCAGCGTACGTGTGCGAGGATACCAAGCCACTGATACGTTGAACCGAGAAGCGCTTTCCCTGCTTAGATGGTTGAGAGCTACGACCGACCAGCAAGTGCATTAAAAAACATGTGATTACCAAACAATTCAGGTCCTCGTGAACCCACGGCATGAACCTTGTGTTACTGAAGGAATAAAAAAGCTGTGGCGTTGGTGCAGCTGCGAATCCGGCAAAAATGCACCACGAAAACCAGCGTAACCATATGGGCTGACTGTGAAACCATCGCCTGTGTCTCTAACCTGTGGCGCGGGTGGTGGCGTAACACACATTGTATGGAAGGAACAGTGCATGCGATAGGGCGCTCACATGTTTTTAACGAAGTTCAAAAAACAGCCACCCTGTATGCCTCATTCGAATCCATACTATGCCCGCAAGGACACCCGATGTCTAGGCGAGACTTGTGATACGTTGTCCTGAGGTATGTAAACTGAGGTATGTATGCAAACATTTAGGACTTTTGATGATTGGAGTCAACATTTGTAGAAGATGCCGCTTCTGCGGAGTGATTGCGGGCATGCTTCGGCAGCCTAGGTCCGCCTGCTTGCTAACAACTTCCTCATTCACTGACCAATGCCTTCGCCGTGCATTGGATTTAAATGGCCTGCCGATAGTGATGATGAAGGTATTAATGATGATGATGATTGTGAAGCCGGTAAAACTTGAGCTTCTATTTCACAGTCAAGACAAACCTTTATTGATTATTTTGAATTTTATTCCGAAATTTGGTATTTCAAAAGTTTTGTTGCAGATCATCCAGGGATTGTTTTTTATTCCCGAATGTGGCCAGTTGTCTGTGTCCTGTGCCTGGTAGCAAAAGATGGAGCGCAGATGCCCAAACCAAGACCGACTCGAATACACCCGTAGCCTTCGCAGCAGGACCCACTGCGAGAGCACTGAAACAAATGGTAGAAGCTCATTATATAAACGCATATACCTCGCAAATCGTCGGAAATGATAGTGGCAAGACTACTAGCAACAAAAAAGACAATGAAACAAAGTTGCTTACAGATGTGTTGCTTGAAGTTGAAGTTGCAGTTTAACTTCCTGTCACATTCCAGGTCTCCATGGACAAAATAACAAGCAGATAAAATAAAAAAAAATAACTTCTTTCTGTATTGCTTTAGCTAATATAAGGCTCCTTCCCTAATCTACGCATGCGTT
This sequence comes from Haemaphysalis longicornis, assembly GCF_048455015.1. Classification (NCBI taxonomy): domain Eukaryota; kingdom Metazoa; phylum Arthropoda; class Arachnida; order Ixodida; family Ixodidae; genus Haemaphysalis; species Haemaphysalis longicornis. The sequence continues at coordinate 35,312,373 of NW_027526204.1, forward strand.
TCTTATCTCACGTGCTAGATAAACAACTTTTGGTGCCCGGCAACGTAAATGTACTGAAATGTAGTAAACAATTCCCATTTCAAGGATTCTCACGTCAAGGCTAACCTTTTCATCCCAGGCGCACAATTTTGAAAGAATACGGGATTGTGTGGACCTCTGGTGACCTTCAAAATATTCAGAATATCGGCACACCGCCACGTTCCTCTTTCTTCCCCGCCCCCACCGCCCAAAACAAACAGCCGCGATGAGCGGGCGAACTCACGCCCTTGTTCTTAGCAGCACATTCCTGTAATCTAGCGTGACGGGTTAAAGTGAATTGCTGCTCGTTTTATTTTTTCTCAATATTCCCCTTACGCAAGCGTCAGAGCGCTGAAAAATCGCGCCGAGTTGGCTTCATTATCACTTCGCCGCTGGTATGCTCGCCTAACACTTTTTCATAAACTGTATCATCATGAGCGCCTTCGTGACGATTTTTTTCACTCACCCACTGTACATTTCCACAGCGCGAACATCCTTGCAAAGTTAAGCGCCTCACTAGCCATTCATTTACGTTCGCAAGCTCATTCATTCCGCGCACAATAATAGACTGGAATAACCTACCACAGCACATTGCCACAGAAGTTAACCTAACAAAATTTCGTGACTTTCTAAAAAATGAAGTGACCTAACTCTGTTTTTGCTTGCATATATCGACCTTTTTTATTTTCCGCTGTGCTTGCATTGTACTTATGTTTTTTGTAGTGATGTGTTTTCAAATTTCTTATTGCTTGTATTTTTTTGCTACGTTTGTAATTTATCATTCTGTTAGCACCCATTCATGTTATGTTCGATGTATGCGCATGCTTCCCTCCATGTAATACCCTCCTACGGAGGGCCTTTAGGGGTACCTGAATAAATAAATAAAAATAAATATAATAATTTCTGTGAAGTTAAACCACCGCGGCAAATAAAAAAGTCCAAATTCTCATTCATAATGTTTTTTTAAGGAATGCGAATAATAAAATATATGTTATTGCGCTCTTGTAATCTCCGAGAGCGCACTTTCAAATCTTATAGTAAATAAAATACTGTAGCTGGTTGCAAAGTTTCAGTACACACCTAAGACTACAAACGCGAGGATTCGGGAAAGCATTACATTTCATTTATAACACTGGGATGCTGTATGGAAATGGTAAGTATGTTGTAGTTAGGTTTATTTCTGTTGCGACAATTTCCTCGTCAGTGGAAGCATACACGTCGGGGGTTTAGCTTTCCGTCGTAACAGTTCCGCCGGTGATAGATGGTGACAGTTGTAACGGCAGTGAGCACCTGCGTCTTCGCTCGCGGCATGTTTGTGATCCCTTGCATCTCCGTCTGAAACCGACTATCCTAGTTTATCGCGTGTTACAGTGGCCCCGGATGTAGTCTATGGCAGTAGATACCGCACAGACCGATAAAAATGCGTTCGGAGGCACAAGACGTATTTCACTACCACCGCCACTATCTTTTTCGTACTGAGTCGTTTTTTTTCTGCGTGTATGTAGATGAGAGGCTTGGCCAGCACAATTTCTAGCTAAACATGTGTTTTTAGGTTACCTGTGTTTAGCTGATTTTTGTTTGCCCTCTTTAAATTACACTTGTAAGCATTAATTTTTCATAATCTTCTGCTACCCTGATTGCTAATTGCATTTTCACCATGTAGCGTTTTCTTCATTTTTTGAATGAGCAAACTTTCAGCAATTGTCCTTGTAAACACTAAAAACAGACTCTCAGGCTGAACACGCTTTCTTGCTTTCGTAATTGTCGTGCTCAAAATACTCGGACAATTGCAAGAAAATCTTTAACGAGGTAGCTGAATATATGACATTCCCTGTGCCGTGTCATCGATCTGCCCACACTGCGGGCCCGAAACCTATTATTTCCCATGTGAAGAACGAGCTCGTGCCGCCCAGAACCTTTCTGAATTACACTCCAAAACACTTCCAGCAACTTTGAATGAAAACAAACGATTGTTTGCGGTGCGGTCCGCTAATTTCTTTTGACAGAGGCCTCAGACAATATAACCCACCTTAATTTATTGCTGGGATTATACGTTTTTGGGCGGCCTGCAGATAATTTAAACAATAATTTTCCGCTCACTGCTCATGGTATTAGGTGCCCCTCCGTGAAAAACACTTAATGGTTTACCAGCTGACTGTTGTGGTCTTCGGCCTGTATGCAATATTGAGAAGTAGAATGACATTTATAAACTTAAAAATGACTGCGTTCAATTTCCAATTGCTTTTCTCAGAAAGTAATTTGGTTTACCAAGTGCATGTGCTGCATTGTAATAAAACCCGTGGAGCGTTTAACGGTTTTTTTGCGTTTTCCGACCGCAATGTTGGTCAGTAGTTGTACATGGATAATAACATGTAACGTGTGGAGAAGGCGACTATATAAGATAATAGTATTGGCAGGGAATGTGTGTAAACTTCATCAGGAGGACTGGGGTTTGAATGATGGGCTTATTACATCCTTTTATTCTGTTTTCTGTAATTGTGGTTCTACCGTCTTGCCGTAATACTTTTGCAATGCACCGCGTTTTTCCTTAATCTGTGGTTTATTGCTAAGTCAACAAAAATGAAAAAGTCCTCGAATAGTTTTGTCAAGACCAATCTTTCTATTCAAACTTCGTGCAGGTGTTATATACAGGAGCAGATGAAATATACAGACAGAATAAGCTAGTACCTGCTGCAAAAAAATGTCGCAAAAATTTTATACATCACACGGCGAAAAAGCAAAGTTTACCAGCACTCTCGTTCATACCACTTCCAAGGGTGTTGAATTTGTGAATAGGGAAGTATTCCCGCACTTAACGGTCATGATTTGTCCTGAAGCCAGACTTTTGTACAGTGAGAGCAACTTCGTCCAAAGGATGCCCTAGTGTGGTGACGTGCGTGGATACCTTAAGGTGTGGCAGCGCAGTTAGGTGAGAACAGTGATTGTTAATGGGCATTTTAAGGGCTGTTCCTGTCTGTCCAATCTGCTGTTCGTGGCAAAATGCGCATTCAAGGAAATGAATGACGTTTTCGCGGTCGCAGTTGTAATAGGCCTGTATACGGAAGAAGTGTGACCCGGCGCTTTTCACGGATTCGGTTTTTGGCATCAATGGACAAAGCTTGCACCGAGCTTTCTTGCATGTTCCGCAACCTGTGATTTTAGACTTGCTAATTTTAGACGAGTTTACAATGTCTGTTTTATGTTTCTATTTCTCCTGTACACTGTTTGGGGGGCTCAGGAAGGACGCGTTTCGTTTTTTTGCTTTAGAGGAGGATGTTATAATGGTTTCTAAGATTGTCATTCCCGTTCGGAGCACTTGCGGAGAATGAAGTTGGTTTGGCCTTTTGAAGTGGATGGTTTGGCATCGCTTGGGAGTTCAGTTCTGTCTTTCTTGTCAGCCTTTGCGATTGCGTCATCTATGGCAAGGCAGCGGATGCTGTTGACATGGGAGATTGTTTCAAAGCCTTTCGCAGTTGGAAGTGAAGATCTTAGGGTCTGGGCACAGCCGTTTATACCTAAGCGACTGGCTGTATGGTATGCCAGTCTTGCAGTGCTTGACATGGCTGCTTTTGAAGTGCAGGTATTGGTGATTATCCGTCTGTATCCTATACAAGGACGTCGAGAGCGTTTTTTCTATTATTTTGATTGCCACATCCAGGAAGTTAAGTTCGAATGCCGAATACAAGTGGGAAAATGAAATGTGGTCGTCAAAGTTATTGAAGGCCGTAATGAACTCTAAATGGCTGCTTCCTCCATGATACCAGATGAGGAAGATGTCATAAATGAATCTTTTGTGGAAACGCGGCTGCAGTGTTCTTGTAGCAAGAAAGTTTCTTACCAGCTTACCCACAAACCGATTTTCTTAGTTTGGACCAACTTTTGGTCCCAGTGAGGTTCCATTAGTCTGTATAAAGCACTTGTCATCGAATTCAAAGTTAGTCTTTTTAATAATCAGTTTTAAACGTTCTTTCAGGGTTAGACTGTTGAAAGGTTTGTTTAGAGGTTTTTATTCTTCATAGAACTGAATGGCTGCTTTGACGCCGCCCTGATGTGGAATGTGCTTATAGAGTGAGGCAATTTCATGGGGACAAGTAGGCTGTTGGCAGATATGCGCAAGCCTAATATTTATCGGAGAAAATTGGTCCTGTCTCTAATGCACATGGGGAGGCTGCCAGGAATGTCTTTTGTGAGAATGTCTAGAAAGCTGCATAAACTTCTAGTTACAGTGCCTATTGTGGGAACAATTGGTCGGCCAGGATGGTCTTTCTTGTAAATTCTCGGTAACAAAAAAAAGTAGAATCGTGCAGGAACTCCACTTAGAGGCGAAAGTGAATACGCAGTCGTAAAGGTTATTTTCATCTCTCGGAGAAGTGAAGAAAGCTTTCCCTCCACGTTCTGTTCAAAGACAGGTGTAGGATCGCTAGACGACACAGCTTTATAAAAAGAAGTGTCATTGAGTGGCCTGTACGCCTAAGTGCGGTAGTACGTTTGGTTCAAGATGACGATAGCTCCACCTTCATTCACGAAACACTACTCTAATAAGATGTGCCATTTCGCTCCGAACATCAGATAGAGGGGCCACAGCGAACTCTAGTCGGGCTTCAACCCGTGGATGACCGGGAGCCATGCTCTTCTTCCCAATCCTCTCCCGCCACCACGCGAGATTCGAGTTATCGCAGGTAAGGGCTTACCTCCATGATTTCTGGTTGTTTTTGAGCTTTAGTTAGCGCTCGTCGTTCGTAGTGACTTGAACTTAAGGCTGCTCTGATAAGATTTGAGGTTTGTCTTAGAACGTCAAGTGTAGAGGCCAAAGCGAAGGGGTAACGCTTTTCTTTGCAGACTGGCGAGTAAGAAGCTCTTTAGAATCGTCTCCGCCCGCCACGTGAGATTCAAGTTATCTAAGGTATAACAGTACCAACTGCAATTTTGTTTCTGTTCGGTCTTTTACGAGAGCATGCTGTTTGCGGGGTGTTGAACGTAACGCTTCTCGTATAAAAGGGGATCTTTGGCTACGAATAATAGATGTAGAGGCTACAAAAAAGTGTAGTCGCGGTTCTACACGCCAAAGGCCGCGCACCAGGTGCTTTTTCCCATTCATCGGCGGCCCCTGCGTGAGATTCAAGTTATCCATATTTAGCTTTTCCTAATGAATTGATGTGTATTTTTGGGCTTTAGCGAGACCGCGCTGCTCTTAGGGTCTTGAATGTAACAGTACCCTTATAAGAGGTGTCCTTTGGATCATAACTTCAGATGTAGTCTACAACGAAAGGGGGAGTAATGCTTCCAAACGCAGACAGCCGGGCGCTACGCATTTATTCCCAAGTGACTGCGGTCGCCATGTGAGATTGAAGTTGTCTCAGGTATAGCTTGTCGAGAGTGTGTTAGGCAGCGTAGTTTCTTATTACAATAGGCGCAGTGGCACCAAAAGTGTCATAGGTAGGGTCGGGTTTGATTCTCATCCTTGTAGAAGCATTAAGACCGGATTAAAGCTTTGGTTTATTAAATAATGCTTTTGCGGTTTAGCTAGTGCACACTGAATGCAGAGACGTTAACGTTATACTCCCCTTAAAAAGCGCAGCCGTTGGCCTCTTTTGTAAGACGCAGCGGCCAGAGCGCATAGTGGATTCAGCGCTTCGAAACGAAGTCAATCGGGCTCCACGTATTCCTCCTCAAGCATCCGCCACCGCAGCATGGGGATTAATAATCCTCTAGGTATAGCTTAGCCTTTTGTCTGGCTCCCTAAGCCCAACCAACCCAGGTATGAAATGCTGCCGGTTTCTGAAGTAGCCATCATGCCGGATACCTGAGAGGCTAAACCAGATACGTTTAACCCCGCTGGGAAGATTCTGTGGGTCAGCAACACCTCTCCCTGACCAGAAAAGGGCGTGGCCACCATAATTGTAGTATTTGGCCAACACCTCCAATGACTTGCCAAAGCGCATCTGGGCCGCCGTTCCCCAGCAGCTGTAGAGCACCCGACCGCGGGTGGCGGTCACGCCGCGCAACAGCAGAGGTTGCAAAGAAACTCTCGGTTCGGACAGGCTGCCTTTGCTACTTGACGCGGTCAACGTTCAACACACCAACCATGTTTACCGAGGGAAGCTTAGCTGTACTATTAGAGGAGGTCTCAGGCATTAAACGTTAAATCATAAGGAAGTTAGAATAACAGCATAGCGCTTCATGGAGCTTACTAGCGGGCATAATGTGTTTACATCGAAATTCATGAGCAGAATGAAAACGGACTGGGATTCTTAATCCCAGGTCACGTATAAGAAATCTTTAGCATTAACGGAACAGTCGGAGCAACTGGGATCGGGGTAATTAAACGTTACAGATAAATATAGTGCAGGCCTATGCGATAACTGCTAGGTAAAATGATAATGCCATAGACTTCTTAGAGGGCGCGTACAATGAATTCTTCAAAAATTGCACGCAGTGATTCCACTAAAGGCAAAGTTTTTGATTTATCACTTTCTATTTCAAGAGCCTTTTGAGTGCTCTCGTTTAGTGTTAGAGACCACAACAGATACAACTATGCAAAAACATTTTCGTTTACAGAAAGACCCCTTACGATCAATTGCTGGTGGGCCACCTTTAATACCTTCTAGTCCCTTGTAACATTCGGTGTTAGGACAGTCAATCACTTATTTGACGTTCGCCTGCTCTAATTCTTCAAAGTTTATTTATCTAGTTTTTTTTTCTGCCTGAGAGCCCAAATGACACTAGAACTAAAGTTATTATGAAACGCCATACCATGACGACTGGAACATGAAATCTGCTCTGACATCACATGGCTTACAGAGACTATCGTATACTGTGTCTTTAAACTTATAAAATGTGATTTCTTCAACCTATCAGTGCGGAGTACATCCTACAGTACACTGAAGAACATGCTATTAGTATTCGGAACGAACGCCCCATTTATTGTAGCTGCTTAAACAACTGTTCATATTGTGCCCTTCTTTTATCGGTTGTTGTTTTTGTTTTGTTTAATATAATTTTTTGCTGCCACGCTCGGCGATTGTGTTACTGGGGCAGGAGCACTGTCCAGCCATGAGTACGGCGGCGTTTTCCCGATTACTCAGCAATGCACATGGGTAAAGATAGAACTAAACGTAGCTAAAAGTATATTTGCAATGCTGTAGCTGCATGTTCGGTCATCCTGCCCTGTATAAGCACTTCAACTCCGGGTTTGGATAATTTTGTCTTGTATTTTAACAATCTCTGAATATGGTTTGGATAAGTTTATGTTCTCTTGTATTTTAACAATTTCTGAATATATAAATCAATCTCATCATGAGCCACGTAAGTGTCATCGGAAATTTATAGAATTCACTTCTCATATCGAAGAAAACGAGCTTCCTGGCTTCTGAGCAATGCGTTGTATCAGGAAGAGCTTGGGCACGTGGCTAAAAAGCCTTGTTCACACCAGACACACAGCGTAAGAGCATGGCACATAGTCAAGTCAAAGCATGGTCTGACCTACCAATGAATAAGCGTTATAACGCGCAAATTGATGGTTCATATGCATTGTAAAAAGGAGCACACAGCCGGTGAATGACCGAGTAGGCAGCAGGAGAACAGAATTTAAATTGTAGGTTTGAAACGGCGGTACGGTTACACAAGGAATGACACGCTGCCAATACCGCTGCTGAACCGGCATAACTTGTCCCTGGACACGGTTCCAATCCAAAGCATGGTTTGTGGTTTTGTACGCGTGTGGTGAGGCGCCCTGTAGCGGTCTTCTAAAGACGCTGCCAGATGTGCGCAATCTGCAAAGCCTGAAGGTTGTGAGGGTTCTGAGGAGGAGGCCTGAGATGTCCCCGCATTCTTAAGTATTCATCAATGAATGTTTCAATATATTTCGTTATAAAAAAGGGCATTCGTTTAAGATTATATTTCCTTTAAAGTGGCTCACACTGTGACTGTCGTTTTTTTATAAAAACAGGTTGCCTTAATTTCTCTTCGAAATGGTCTTTTCTGTTTTGCTAGTATTAGCAGATGAAAAATTTAAATCATTGTTGTAATCCTTGCACATTTTAAAGCCATATTATCGTTTGTTGGGTCTGTGACAGCAGTAATGTTAAAATATGACTACACGTGAAAATTTACGAAAATAGTGCTATTTCACAAAATTTTAAACAAACGGCAACGCAACTCCTACAATTACACACGCATAAAGTATACAAGCGGATTTGTGCTCAAGATGTTTATATTGGCGTTTTGGCGAAAGATTTGAAATAAATGAAATGGAAGAACTAAAATATCTTTCTTTTATTCGGTGGGATATGTCCGTGTTTAGAGCGAGTGTGAAGCACACGTTGTGAGGCTTTAATTCTGATTTTTTTATCAATACACCTGTAACTTTTACACGTTTTCCATAAAATCAATACATCTGAAAGAATAATCATAATCAGCGTGTTTGTGTCAATTGTATGACGAATACACCTTCGAAGGATTCCCTGACGATTTTATGGTTTGCTACCCCAGTTCTCTCTTCGCTCTCAAAATATTGTTTGTTCTGTAATCGACTTATGAGCCTGCAAATATTCATGCGGTTGTATTGTTGCAGGTATAACATTGTTAGTTTTGTTTAGGAATTTTTGTATCTTTAAAAAGAGCCATAGAGCAGGAAACTTGATAAACAGTTATGCTTATAGTGTAGGTCTGCTTGTGTTTCATATTCTCACCAGTAATCCGGGACCTTTACACGCCATCACCGCTGGAGCCATTTGTGCCAGGAAAAACATTGTCATCACCGAAACGTGGCATCTGAAAATCTGCAATAAACCTTACAATGGCTGTATGCTGCCAAAAGGCAATTGCCGAAATGATAATGTTGCGCCTGTTTTGCAATAGTAAAAAGATGTCAAAAATAGACTATAAAGACTCTTGACTCCTAGGAGCCCCATATGTGCCATGTTCTTAAAATCCTTAAGAAATAAAAAAACGTACACCCTATTTTTAGACGATGCAAAACTGAACTATAGGATTTCAAACCAAGAAAAGTGCTTGTGGGCCTTGTTTTTCACGGGAAACATCACTGGGCATCATTTAAGACAATGTTATGTTTTGCCTTATTGGAAACCATCGAGAGCCATGGGAACTATCAGATTTATGGGTTACCATGTTAATGGTTTTCTGATGGGCCATTTTTACAATTCAAACGAGATAATGTCTTGTATATGCCTTTCAATTCAGAAAACATGTCTCTATATTTACACACTGATATGAAGTTGCCTTTTTTGAGCTTTTCAAACTTTCCCGAGTTGAACAAGCTATCAGAAAGATTTATTAGGAAGGAAGTGTCGGTGGAGTGTTACGCCTTTGTTATAATAAAGATTATAAGACATGGTTTGCGAATATAACGTTAAAACTCGTCATAACGCACTCTTTTTTCAGTATACCATTCATGATTATTTCCGCTGAAATTACAAAATAAGTGAGAAGCTGAATCGTTATCACTCATGGGCGACATTACTACAAAAATGCTCACGTATTAAAAACTAATTTTTCGTTTTAAAACTTCTTTGGAACACTCATCACAGAATTTATCCTGTTAATTGAAAGCAGCAGACTTTTTCTTTTTTCGTTACAATGTTTCTTCGTAAGAGATCCTCCGACATAGTGAGAACATCTTTAATGTTCTAAGATAAGCAGGAAAGTGTAATACACTGCAAAACTGATGACACCTGGAAATATCTTCTAACTAGAATTTCCAATATTATAGGTGCTGCAAAGAAATAATTAAAGACATGATCCTTATACCACAATTAACTTATAACTGTCTGCGGTTTTATAAAGCCGGACAAAGTTTTTAACTCGTAAGGCTAGTTTTTTGTGATCAGTTCGCTTCGTATTTTGGATTGCTTTCACAAAAAAACAGATTTTGTTTCAAGCAACTTCCTCGGTCTGAATCTCGAAACAGCACCCTAATAAGAGCCACTCGCGATAAAACGTTCGGTGTATTTTGATATAACCGACGCAGAGACATTTTATTGTACCAAGTACAAATTTTATCCGGAAGCTCGCGGAAACACTGATCTCTGAAAGCTCACTAAAGAACGGCGGACCATCGCGAATGTTCGGTAGTGCAATTTTGTTCCGGGAGCCCAGATTCCATCGTGAAGAACCTCCCGGAAGCGATACGTGTTTCCTAGAGCCCCACAAGGACCCCTGCCGTGTGCCAAATCCGCACTAGGAATGCCAAGAGCTTGAGCGACATGATCTCTAGGACACGCTGTGCTATACTACATTTCGCGAGACTTCTTCGCCCACGAAAACGTCAGCTGTATCTCTTAACACGTTTGACAAACACTTTCAGTCTTCGTCCTTGGAAGCACTGTGAAATGTGTAGTTATCACCTTAACAAAGCAGCACTGGGTGACTTTCTTGTCACAGCAGATACGTCTTCCACTTTGTTTTTCTTTTTTCGGTTTGGTTTACTGTTGCTATTTAAAGCCTTCATAACTGCAACTAAAGGAAAGGCGGGTAATAGACATAGTAAAGCTCGAGTGACATCAGTCTTACACCAAGCAATGTCCAGACGAAGCCAACAAAATAGGTGAGGCTTAAAGGGCTCCTGTACATAAAATACATATTGATCCCATTAACCAACTCCCTTCTCCCGATAAAAACGATATCAATGTTATCGCGAACACCGATAGCAAAATTAACGATAATGCATGCTAGTGGTGACGACCCATCCACTTTTCAGCGATTTTAACAGCGATGCTGTGTAAGATGGTGGTTGGACCGACGAACGTCCGCTGAAAAAAATTAGCAGTGGCTTAGCGCGGCTATTCCAGGATGTACTATTATAAGAAATATGAAAGGGAACACACGAACCCATAGAAAACACCCTCAGACCCAGCTATGCGTGATACGCAACGGCCGCCATCGGAAACAAAGTGGGAAGGGGGACGCTGTTCTAACAACTCTTCCCATTCTCTCAGGGTGTCTTATCGGCTGTCGGACGATACTATAATATTGGCGAAATGACGTAAGCTGCTTCTTTGTAGAAATCCAAGCCTGGTGGGCGTGCCAACAGTTAGTGGAAGAGCGCCCTCCTTCCCCCTTTGATTTTCACAGCGCCATCCGCGTATCGCTCAGAGTCTCTTTCGAGGCTGTTTCCCATGCGTTCCTGTGTTCCCTTTCATATTGCTCATAATAGTACGTAGCGCGAGCTAAGGTTCAGCTGGTAATTCCTATGTTTCCTGGTTGTCTAGACTAAGCTGATTATCATGCCTACTGCTGCTAAAACGATTTCCAATTCAATCCAATCCAATCTAGTCCAGTCCAGTCCAGTCGCTGCTCCTCACACATGAGCAGAACGGCTCTCCAGGAGCCACGCGAAACGGTTATCAAGCAGCGCGTGACAGACTTGGCTACTGCGCAACGGAGCCGACAGCTAGGCATGCGCCGACGCCAGTGCGTCTGCCGCGGCAATGACGTCACTCCTCTCGAATGCGTAGACAGGCGAATGTGGAGACCCAATTCTCTACACACCCATACTACAATTGGATTGGACTTTCAATAGAATCCAGTTTTATCCAATCAAATCCAATTTAATACAATTCCAGCCAAGCTGAGCCAATCCATTTGAATTCGATCTTATGCTCTTCGCGCTTGCGCATTAAGGCAATTCATGGCCCACGCGAAACTGCCCAACCTCTACCAGTGTGGCTGACGCTACAAAATCTCCCGGAGCAATGACGTCGTCGCACGCCCCGGCACCGAAGCTTTTCCGTAGCATTGCGTCGCCACGCTCTGGAACGACTCGTGTTGCCACCTGTCCGAGGTGCGATAGACTTCGTACAGGCACGGCTTTGGAAATGCGTCACCTGTTGCTTGCTATATCGCTTGTTGCGACGAGCCACCAAGGTTTAATTGTGTAGGGATAAGGAGGTCAAAATAAAAAAAACATATATAAAAGGCCGAAAAGAGGTAACATTAATAAACGTGTTAATTAGAGTCCCACACGAAAAACCATGTATACAGAACAGTGTTCACAAAACAAGTTCAATAACTTTGAGCAAGCTCGTTCCTCTGCACCCTTCGCTACGCTTGGAGCTTCACAGCCAAGTTAGTGGGCATGCGGACATTGTAAATACTTTAGAAGTACAGTGAAGTGGCATGTAAACAATGTGGGACTACCTGCGCTAGTCTTGTTCCGGTGTGCCTAGGCCAGTTTCCATAATTCTGGGTGAGTTTACGCGACTGCATTGAGTAGCAAAATGTTTTCGAATGTGCTGTTCTCCTTGCTGCGTCCTCCTTGCCTATTTCCTATTACGTTTTGTATGACGTTCCCTAGAGATATCATGGCTTAACTGCGCTACTGCACGGTTCGCTCGCCCTCCGGCAAAGTACCTCAGCCGGGCGCCGGCGGCGATTTGCACCTCCAGAACGTGCCAATAGTTTGTTATTTTGCAGGCATTACTAGGCCGAGATAACTCTATGAATTCAAAGTAGTTCCACACAAACGCACATATAACAGTTTGTTGACTGGTGCGGTAGTAGAAAATCTAAGGCTGAGGTAAGGGTGGAGCATGAGGCACCGAAGTCGGTAAAGGTACTAAGCAATTAATATTGACTGAACCATTTCTGTATGGACTAGAATCTAAAAATGAATTCAGAACTCAAATGGACTCACAAGTCTCGTGCTAGGAATTTACTCGTGCTCAGATGGACTCTGAGTTCATTAGCATTCAGAGTTTTAAAATGTACGCGTGGTAAAAACATTACGGAGGCCAATTCGTGAGTTCCAACTCTTGCATTCGGAACGACATGACACCGTAACTCCTGAGAGGTCGGAAACAATTTTTGTTGCTGATTTGTTACAGCTATAACTGCTGGCTATGATGATTAGCGCTGGTTGCAAGCAATTGTACGTATATATTGGATACTAAACATTTGATGTAGGCTCCGTGCTCGTGTTCATGACATAGACGGTACAGACTCGATGGCGTGCTGGATCCTGGAGCGTACAAAAGAAGATTGGGCGAGGGAACGTGCGCTTACTGCTCAGTTCATTTACGTCGAAGCTGTTTACGGTTGCGGTTCCGTGCATTCTTGCTGTGCATCCTGAAAAATCCTTATGTCAAAGCGAATTGTCCCCGCGAATCTCTGAAGCGCGAGGCGTTTATGGATATGCCTGTGCTTTCTAATGAGTAGCATTCTTTGCCGAGTACCCCCTCGCATCACCCTCCCCCGGCCAGGATCGTGTAACGCCCGGCATTTGCACAAAAATGCAGTTGTCAGGGAAGTTCAACCTGCTATCATTATAAAAGCCTAAATGTAGATAATTCATCAAAAGAAAAAAAAGAAAAAATAGGAAAAAATATCAAAAAGGGCAAACCCTGTAACACAGGAGTCATGGATAGCCACAGCTTGGGTTAAAATTCAATATGATGTGCCGCTAGGGCTTGTGGGGTATCAAATTGGAGGTCTCGAGGAGGGAAATCACGTGGGCCAAACAAAAAATGCTTCGTGGTCATACTTATTTATCGTGAGTCATAATTAAAGTTGGACTTTATAATGTTGAGCCGTAGGCGTATGGGGTCTCAAATTAAATGTTTCGATTAGGAAAATAACGTTGGGCAAATAAGAAATTCATCCTGGGAGTAATAATGACATAGTCACGGTGAATAATACAATGATTTAAAATTCAATGGGATGTCGCTAGTGTGTCTTTCCGCACTCAATTGATGGTCTCGGTGCGGGGATCCGCGTGGGACAAAAATGCTTCCAGGTTATAATCGTGCCACAGTCATGGTGAGTCATACATATGGTTAACATTCAAAGGTATGTGCGCTAAGGAGTCTGAAGTGTCAATTTGAAGGTCTGAATTAGGGAAATCACGCGAGACAAAAAAAATTCTTCCTGGTCATAATCATGATATAGTCATGGTGAGTAATCAATTTGGCCAAAAATCAAAGTGATGCCGCTACGAAGTCATCATCATCATCAGCATCATCATCATCATCAGCCCATCTGCGTCTTTTGCAGGGAAAAGGCCTCTCCCATTATTCTCTAGTTACCCCGGGCCTGTGCCGACTGTGACCAATTTATCCCAGCAAACTTCTTAATCTCATCTGCCCATCTAACTTTCTGCCGCCCCCTGCAACGCTTGCCTTCTCTAGGGATCCACTCTGTTACCCTTAAGGACCAGCGGTTATCTCTCCTTCGGATTACATGCCCTGCCCACGTCCATTTCTTTTTCTTAATCTCCACTAATATGTCCTTAACACGTGTTTGCTCCCTGACCCACTCCGCTCTCTTCTTGTCCCTTAATGTTACACCTATCATATTGCGCTCCATTTCCGCTGAGATGTTCTCAATTTAGGTTCAACCCTCTTAGTGAGCCTCCAAGTTTCTGCCCCGTATGTGAGTACCGGTAAGATGCAGCTGTCATACACTTTCTTCTGCAGTGACAATCGTAGTTGCTATTCCTTATCTGAGAATGCCTGCCATATGCACCCCACCCCATTCTGATCCTTGTAATTATCTCTGCCTCATGGTTGAGATCTGACGTCACAACTTGGCCTAAGTAGATATATTCGCTTACCACTTCCACTGCCTCGCCACCTATCTCAAACTGCTGTGCTGTCCTGAGGTTATTGATCATTACTTAGGCTTTCTGCATATTATTTTCAGGACCACGCACTCAGCGCACTTCTCTATCACCTGATTGATCGTGTGAATATGTTCCATTGTTGAAAACCTTTATAGAACCCTGCTTCTCCTTTAGATTGACTGAAATCTAAGGTTGCAGAAATTCTGTTAGCGAATACTTTGGTAAGTACCTCGTAGACGACTGACAGTAAGCTGATCGGGCTGTAATTTTTCAAGTGCTTCATGTCACCTTTCTTATAGATTAGGATGATGTTCGCTTTCTTCCAAGATTCCAGAAATATTGCGTTCATTAGGCATTGCGTAGACAGGTTAGCCAGTTTTTCAAGCACAATTTCTCCGCCGTCCTTCAAGAGGTCTGCTGTTATCTGATCCTCACCAGGTGCTTTGCCCCCTTTAATTTCTTTCAAAGCCTTCCTTACTTCTTCGGTCGTTACTGGTGGGATGTCTATCTCCTCTGAGCTACTGTTTCATTCGGCATTATCCTGGATGTCCCGGCTACTGTACAGATCCCTGTAGAACTCCTCAGCCACTGTGACTATTTTATCCCTATTTGAGATGACATTGCATTGCTTATCTTCAAGTGCATACATCTGATTTTTCTCCACGCTCCTCCTTTTCCTGATGCGATAATCATGGTAAGGCATAAATTAGGTTCAAATTGAAAGAAATTCTTGCAGAGTGCGTGGGGTATCAAATTATTGATTTGGATGACTAAAATTATGTGGGGCAGATAAAAAGGGCATCCCGCTGATCAGTACTAGTTAGGGGCAAACTCCGCAAATTCATCGCAGATGCTAGAACGGTAGGTGTCAAAGGAAAGGGTTTCAGGGAGAAAATTTAAACCCGGCAATGACCGCATCATAAGATCATTTTGTGCACTCAGTTCATAAGTACAAATTTGGAATTTTGTCGTAAGCATATCTAGGCTGTACAATTTCTGGTTTCCGTTTCGGGATTCGCGTGTAGGTGAAGCGAACACGTGCTACTTAGTAATGGCATGTTCAATTTTTAAGGCCGGCAATATTGTAAGTACAAAGCTCCGAAGCCTGAAAATTTTATTTCACTTCCGCATTATCCCCATCATCAAACATTTCCTGCAACACTCCGTCTTCTGCTGCACTGACCATCATCATTGTTGGTTCCTGGACCGGTGTTCGGAGACGGCTGTGCGTCCTACTTCATCAACTACATAAAGTCCATACAATTCAACAACCCCCATCTGGTGTTTCAGAGGGATCGATCTTGCTTGCGGCATTTGACCAGGCCATCTTAAAACGTGACGTTGATACCCTGCTGCTTGCACTGTCTGGAAAAAAGCCCACGTAGCCACCGAAACAAACGCTTGTGAACAGCCACAAGGCCAAGATGAACATGGATATCGAGGAAACTTTGTTAAATGTCAGGATGAGTCAAAACCCGCAACCAACCAATGCTCACTGTTCCCTGCTTCTATAATTTGTACAGACTAGAATTTTGCCGGCTCGGCCATTTTATAACGATGTAGGCACCGCCTGGCGGGCATTTCTAGATACTGCGGAGTGACCAGACGACGTCGCAGTCCAAAAGCTGTCGCTCCGTGCCGCACGTGGATATCAGACGTCCAGGCAGAATTCAAAATTGATAAGTTTCGTTTATTCTGTGCGTCAGCAGCGCCAAGTTCAGCAGGGCTTTCAAGAGAATGTTCAAAGCGTCCGAGAGCTGCCAGATTTGCCCATACATTCTGTCCCCAACCCGCTAAGCCGGCAGGTCACCCCACGAGTGCTTTGTCCTGGCGGGGGCTGCCTGTGGGGCTACGTATAACCGTGCAAGCAGGACGCCTGACGTTTCAACCCCAATTGATGTTTATTTTCCTAGTTGGGGGCAGGTTGCCGTCATTGCCTTTACTTGGCAATGTGTAGCAGCTAGTCGTCCACGCTAGATTACGCCATTGTTGGGTGCACCAACAATCAGCGTTAGGGTAAAGGGCTTGTTCAACAAACTTGTGAAGTGCACCGCGACGAAAGAAGTGTCTACGTGTGCGGAATCTATTCGCTGCACAAATTTTCTGTTCCCCTTGAGTGCCGCCTGGAATTGGTCGCCGTGCTGAATCGGAAAGACTTCGAACCAAGCAAATATGCCAGGATGGGTACGGTCGTACGCTGCTTGCGGAAGTACTGTTAATTCACCCTTTTGTTCAATCTCTATTGCACGATTTTGTTCTCTGGAGGTATGTTCTGTTTACCTCATCTACGGGAAGCCGACAAAAATCATGCAGACACCTATGCTGCAGCTCGGGTATGCGAAAAAGAAAGTTGAGCTGAGAGCGAAATCAAAGTGTCACGGTAGCGGAGTACGCCCGGTGGTGACATGAAATAGCTGTTCGCAGTTCCCAACCGCCGCTGAAACGCTAAAGTTCTTCTAAGCAAGCAAAAGGTCGTGAAATCTTTGTGTATGAAATAAGTTGCCCCTGTTTGGCAGCAGAAAATAATGTTAAGAGGAGGCAAATATTTTGCTCTTATAATAATGTACCTCTACAGCCTGCACAGTTAAAGGGGTATTTCATGAGTATTTTATGAAAGGACTATCTTATGATTAGAATGACGAAGCCTTTTGGTTTTTTTCCACGTGAGTGGCCTCATCAAGATCGAAACTTTTATATCCCACACGCCCGAGTCGGGTGACTTAGAATTTTATCGAATATAAGACTCGCCATCTTATAAATATAACCAGGACGCATTTCTGTATTTGCTCTGCGTGATTCCTCTCATCAAGATCGTTAATTTTATACCCAACGCATCCTAGTGGCACCAATTTAAATGTTAATCCAAACAGTGACTAACCGTGACTATCTCATAATACAGCCATACCGCATTTTTGTCTCATGTGCCTTCCCTCATCGCACCTTCAATTTGATGTCCCGCACACGCTAGTGGCATCATTTTCGATTTTAACCCCTATATCACCTATCATCACTTTGTCATATGATAATTATCAGGAAGCATTTCTGCATTTGTCCGACGTGGTTCTCCTCATCGAGACCTTTGATTCCATACGCCACACGCCATAGCTCTATAAAGTTGAATTTTAACCCAATGTATGACTAGCCATAATTAGGTTATAAAATAACCATAACGCTTTTTCCCCAAGAGATTCCCCTCATCCTTCAAAATTAATCCGGAGCCCTCCACAACGGCGCGCCTCATCGCCTGCGTTGCGTCGGCGCGTTGAACCCTACAATCAATAATCAGATTCTTCTCATCTAGACCTTGAATATAATTTCACACATGTTCTCGTGACGCCATTTTGAATTTTACCCGATCTATCACTTATTATGACTGTGTAATGACTATACACAGGAAGCATTTTTTAAAGTTACCTCGCGTGATTCAGTTAATTGGAACCTTTAACTGAATACCTTACACGCCTTAGCAACATCTACTTGAATGTTTATGAAATCTATCAGGTAAGGCGGTCATTATTCTATCTAAACGGGCGTCGCCCAGTCAGTTCAGTTGAGAACTCATTTGAAACCGCGGAGAGGCAGCCGCCGCCCCTTCCGCCCTGTGCTCACCTCTTCCTCTTTGACCCTAGCAAATCAAAGCGTTAAGAGAAGCAGGCGAACGACCAGCAAGAAAGCGCCGCCATGTGCTTTCCCACCAGCCTCTCCCACCTTTTTAGAGGATCCACCAAGAGTAAAAGGTGCGATAACCCTTTTTATGACCTCAAAAGTCGAGTACTGGTTTGAGTACTGGTTTGAGTTTGAGTACTGGTTACACTCAAAATGTACCCTGTACTCAAAATGTACTCAAACTCAAAATGTACTCAGAAGACAAAATGTACTCAAACCCAGGATGTACTCAGTACTTAAAATATACTCAAAATAAAAATCTACACACAACTGGAAATGTACTGAAACTCAAAATGCACTCAGTACTTAAAATATACTAAAACTGGAAATGTACTCAAAACTCAGAAGCTACTCATACTCAATGTATTCAGAACTCAAAATGTATTGAAAACTAAAAATGCACTTAAACTCAAAATGTACTCAAAATTCAAAATCTGCTCATACTCAAAAAGTACTCTGTACTCAAAATGTACTCAAATTCAAAATGTACTCAAAACTCAAAATGGACGCAGAACTCACTAGGTCTTAGGCGTAGTCCAACTCAGTGGAGCTCAAACTCACTGAAGCTCAAACTCATCATGCTACACAAGTCTCTCGCCCATTCAAACTCACACTCACGTGTGAGTCTGAGTCCAAATGAGTCTGAATGAGTGAACTCATGAGTGAGTCTGCCGACCTCTGCCCTTGAATGACCTTGTGTTTATGGTACTTTGGTGGTTAACGATAACGCCACGCAGAAAACGTGCCCGCGTCTCAAAGCATAACCACGCATAACTTTGCCAAACCAAGAATAAGTGAGGCGGGGCCGCCAACTTTGCTGTTTGCAGTCGCCTTGCACCCCTAGTGCAAAGCTTCCCAAATTGCTTTGTATGATGTCACACATTCTTGTTTTCTTGTGATTGCAATATTGGGCTATTGCAGTGAGTTCCGCTGTGTATGAGAGTTCACCGTGAGGTAATACTATGTTACCCATGGCTGCGGTGAGAGCTGCCGCTCCTCAAGCCATTTTTCCTCCCTCATTCACGCCGCCGTGGCGATAAACAGGGAAGGTTGGGGCAGAAGGAGAAGGGAGAGTGCAGCCATTGCGTAAACAAGGCAGCGAGGAAGCTGGTCCATCTGTGCCGAAGTTGTGTTTTCTGCGCAATACCAGTAGCGAAAGCGGCAAGCAGAGTCGAACCATTCTGAAGACGTCACTCGGCTTGCTAATCACTTAAAGCCCAACCTTGTGTACGAGCCCACAAACCGGCAGACGGAAATGACGTGAAGAATGAGAATTTCGGCGAGCTAAGCGGCCAGAGGCGGATGCGGAACGATGACTACGACGGACTTAGGAAGTGGGAGGGAACGACTTGCCAAAGACTTCGACGACGGCTTCCGAAGGTGACCAACTGACGATAGTGACGGCTCCGTTTACATAACGTTCGACTAGACATATCGTTTAGTCTGCAAACTGTCCTTAGACTGCTTTTGCGGCTTAAACGAAACTAAGCGAGCTATGCCGCAGGCATTTCTTGCGATTTTTGCCCGCCGGGCTACCCCATTGTCAAGAAACGTGACTGGCTGATTTTTGTAGTGTCTGTTTGTTGCATCACCTAAATGCTGACTTTTATTCAAACAAACGATACTTGCACGTAGTCCTGATATATGTTACGTCTCTCTTGCCCCTACTACGCAACAGCCGCGCGAAAGTTTAATTTTTTAAATGTCTCTTATTTTGTCGGTTGCTTAATGTCTCTCGCTCCTGGAAGGGCATGGTGTGAGCTACGAAAAGCTAGTTCTTTCAAATGTACAAAGTTTTGTTTTGCCTTCCTAGCCCTCTACCACTGCAATTTCACAACCAAGGGGTTTTTTGGCAACCTTAGGAAAAAATATGCTCACAATATTTCATGAAAGGCCACTGAATGATTCGATTCAGCCTTTCGGTTATGCTGAATCGCATTCTATAAAATCCCGGTCTTTTCATGTGGCACCGCAGCGGCAAAATGTCAAGCCAGTAACACGGTGACTCCTCTCCAGAGCGCAATACGTGGCGTGACGTCAGAACTGCATCACTTTGGCGGCGGTGCCTGAAGACCACTGCGATGCTCTAAATGAATTTGCCAGACATGTCATTATGACGCGTTCGCTCTAGATACTTTTTGTTAAAATTTTTACTCATTATAATTTGCGAGAAATTGTAACATCTGACCTGAATTCATTTCAACTTCCAAATATATGTACCTAATGTGCTTCTTCGCTACTTAGGTGAAGCATTTAAAATTTTTAAAAATGTTTAAGAAAAGGTTTTAAGCTTTCTTTACAAAGATATTTCAATGTTTTTCGCTCGAAATGCAACCGTTATTTTCTTCCCACAAAGACGTACAGAAAACACTTTGGCCTGCACCTCGGGTTTCATAAAATGTAAGGCGCCAATTTTTAAAGTTTTGAGCAACTTCTAAAACACCTGCAAAGTCCAAAGCAACCGAAACATTCTATTACCATAGAGAAAAACCTCATGTCGACTTCTGCAATCTGAAAGCAAAAAGTAACAAGTGAGGCACAAGGCTAACACTGAAAATGCACATAAAATATTTCCCTGGCAGTCTACTCTAATTCAGAAAAGAAGGCTATGTGGTTCCTTCGAATGCTTTCCTCTTTCCTGTTGTCTAAATACATGGGCATGGGGTGCAGCTGCGCTTATAGCAGGTCGACCTTTTTATCGCATCTTCATTTTATACCGCTTAAGAAATTTATGGGATGGTAGCTATCTTTGTGGGCCTAAGAAAATGAAGTTATACGTATTTTGCTTAATATTTGTAATTTCTCGCAGCACAAGTATCAGTTGTGAACAACATCAAGTTGTAATCCTTTTCACCACATTTTACCCGTTATCTAACGGGGCTACTACATAAAACGGTGCAACTTAAAATATATTGGGGAACGAAGTTTTGTCTGTTGCATTACTATAAAGTAGCAAGAAATACTATTGGCATAAAAACTTTACTGCGTGCTTACCACTGGCCGTCTACTCCGTAAAAGTGTGGTATGTAGAATAGCCGAACGTCCGAAAACCCTGCTTTGAGGTGTCCAAGCGACCGACCTTAAAAGCAGGCACATCCGAATATAACAACAAATCATCGACATCTTCTTTTCAAACAGCCGTCTCCATTTTTCCACCGAATCAATCCTCGAGAGGAAATTGGTCGCCCCAAATTCTGTTTGCTTAATGGGAACTTCAAAGCGGCCGCATTAGCATCCGACTCGAGCAGTGAATTATCGCACAAAAGCATATAAGGTACAAAAGCAATTGTTTGCTTGTTTTGGGAACCCTTTGTCAGCGGTGGTTAAAGATAACGAGCGCCTGCTAGCGGCCAAAAAATTCTTGTTTTGTTTTTGTTGAACTCAACGCTTCCTATTTGAAGCAATAGAAAGAACGTGCGTTGAGAAATGGTGGCGAAAAGGGGAAAAAATGTAGGTCTGCCGAGATTTCTTCCTTCCGAATCCCTTCTCATAATGTGAAGAGGCATGTTGCTTTATTTAGCAAGTCTTGAGCAAAATGCTATAGCAGCAAAACATCTCCCGAGTAAACCTACATATTTCCTACCTAACAAGAAATACAGAGAATTTTACCGTTCATATATCACGTGCACAAAGTCCTTTTGTTGTTTGGGGCATTGCATCAGCCGCCGATTTATTTATTCTTCTTTGTCATTCACAAGTACTCCAGAAGTAGAGAAACACCAGACGATCACACAGTAAAGAAATTTTTATTGTAGGCAGAACACAGGTTATATAAATAGTTATGTGGCTATGCAGAGAAAAGAAGTCTACATACGGGGTATTCAGAAAAATTAAAACAAGGTTGATAGGGTCAGTTGCAGCTTTGAGGAGCATCGGTCCTTGATTGATCTTTGTCCATTTTAAATCTTTTCTTCAATTCACTACGGTTTCAGAGAGCACGGGCACTTACCCACTGCGGTATGTGCTGGCTGTTAAGCGGAACAAGGGTAGTCTTCCATTATTGCCCACATTACTGTTGTGTAGCAGCCCAAGGTCCATGGCACAGTTCTCAGGTGGCAGACGCATGTTTAAAACCCGAGACCGCCTCTTTGCAGACAATTACCGCCGCAAAGTTCTAACTACCTAATGTAAGCTTTTCGGACAGGTAGTATGACATTTCATCTTGTTCCTGGTTGTTAACGTTATTGCAGCACTTTTTAGCCCAAATGTAGAAAACCCTTCTCTATGATAAGACTACTCGTAACAACTGTTATAGCACTCGCGACGTAACTGGATAAGGCTGAAGGAAAGAATACCAGTTTTTATTTTTAAGCACAGCCCTCGAGCATGTTGCGCACCGTAAACTGATCGTAAAGCTTTAAACCTTTCGCCTATCAACAGAGCGAAGCAAAAGAATACAGTCCTGTCTCTTTATTCATGAACGGCTGGATACAAAACCTTAAATACCTTCCCACACTCTCAAACATTCGTTGTTCCTCTGGTGCGTGTACTTCCATCTATTCGTATTTTTATTTACATGAATGCTATCTCGGAATCCAGTGGCACATCATCTGTTGGTCTCAGGCTGTTTTCTGCCCACTCTGTACTTCACAAACTCATTTAATATTCTCGCCTTCTAGTTACCTTTCAAATATACTCTTATGCCGCCTCTGAAAGGTGCCCGAAACGGTTCGTTTAAAGTAACTGTCGTAAATCTGCATTGCTTCAAATCACTTAAACATGTCCTGAAAGGTGCTTTGAGCACACTGAGTGAACTGGCGCAATTGTTGGGTTGGGTGGGCAACGTCGTCTGTGCCAAGTATAACATTTTACGTTCAGCGGAAAGCTCACACTTTAGGTGCAAAGTTTGTTGTCGCGAAGGCACACTTTTCTGCGTGTTTTTCGGCTCTGACATCTTCTTTGTACGTCATCGATTCTCCCATGCGCGTCACGGGGCAGAAATCTTGCAATTGGACGGCCTTTTCCTCTCCCTTCCCCCGAAGAAACTCACCGGCCTCTCAGCGTCGACGGGTAGTGGTGGTTCCCTTAATGAGCGCTTCCTGCAGCCCGCTTAACGCTATCGTGTTCGTCCATATTTATCTTTTTTGCTCTAATATCACCCTTCTCGTTAAGGCATGTCGGCTAGGCCCACACAAGGATGACATGAAGACTCGGACGCCGACTTCCCAGTTTGCAAACGCCTTGTCACATGACGCGAACTTCGGCAAGAACACGTCAGCCGATTGAAAGTCCGTGTTGTGTGACTGGCTCGCTGACCAAAGACGACGATGACGACCGATGACGGAACGGTCGTCGGGAATTGATCAAGAAGTGAAAACTGCACCTCGACAATAACAGTGCCGTAATAAATGCGGCACTGTTTTGTTAGTTGCTAGACTGTAATAACATGGTAAGGTCCACGAAGTTCATACAGCTCAAGACATGCGACCCCAATTTCTGCTTAGGACGCTTCGTCCGCTTGCTTTGGTGGTAATTCGTTTCCCGGAACAGCAAACTCCATATTCCTGTGCGACCAGCAACGCTTGTAGAAAACATAAGCTTAATAATCGCAGAAGAGGAGTTATAAAAGCTTTATGAGGTAATAAGAAATCAATATACACCAAAGGTTTTAGCGCAAAGCTTAAAACAAAAGTACGGCGAACACTATTCCTGCGGAGCAAAATCACAGTCGCAGCCGAAACAGTGCCGTTGGTGGAGGTCGGCGGCTTTACGAAAACTTACTGCGCAACTGTTATTCAAGAAATGTTTAGTTAAGCAGTCACGAATCTTTTAAATCACGTACAAAACATTGATGTGACACAAATGGTGGGTCTCAATGCAGTATACAGGTTATTTCAGTGCCATCTCCAGGTATTTTGTGGCGCACTGAACTAAAGACTCGCGCCGGCTTCATCAAAACCGCTGTTTTTCATCCCGGCGGTGTGTTTCTTTTTCTTTTCACTTCTGCCTTTTAAGTGGCGTGCATTCGGGATCGTATTCGCGAATCCAAAACAAAACTTTTTGTTGAACGGTGGAACTTTCATGCCAACCGTCAATGCATCGTTTAAAATTAGGCACGATTTGTTAAGTTTTAAAGTCGTAATTTGTAGATATCAAAAGTCAGTTGTGCTTTCAGGGGATGAAACACTGATGGTTGTAATTTGTAAAATTGGTAGGTGTTTATATAGCATCAAGATGGTTACCTCCCATTCCCGTAAAAAAGATACAAGGTAGGCTTTGGCAGGGTGGGGGGATATAAAACCGCGTCCGCCAACCAAACCCTCCACGTATCGCAACTGGCAACCCGGCCCACGTAAAAAATGAACGAACAGCCTTTATAGAATAAAAGGGGCTGCAGTGCACTAGGACAAAAGCCGAGTGCTGAAAAATTGTTTGGTGCAATGATACGCACAATCTAACAAAAAGGAGCGCACGGCCCCTCAACTAACACTGCTCTTCCGAGACCGTTCGTAATATCTGTTATGCTTTAACTCTCAAGCAGTCGATAGACACAAAGTCGCGTAAGAGTTTCACAAAAGAAGAGGAGGAAGAGGGAATGCCAGACGCACTAAAAAAAGTACCTGTTCCGCAGCGTGCACTGTTCCGCTCCTTTTTTATTTCGGCTATATGTGTCTCGAAACGATCCGAAAAACGGAATGGAATACTGCAACTGCCTGTGCACGCGCGTGCATGGCGTCACCACAACAAAACTAAGCTCGACATTTTGTCGCGAACGAGCGGCCAATTAAGCAAAATATCAACTGACGTCGGTTCGGAAAGCATGTACGTGCCTACTGTCCCCAATTTTCCGGAGATTCTTTCATCATTCGCTTTATTGTTTTAGACTCCGGGATGTCCCACGCGTTCCTCCCATAAGCTTTTCTATCCCTGAGCGGAATGCAGGTTTCATAAGCAAATTCATAAATAAATGGCCCTAACGGAGTGCAGAAACTCCCACAGCCCCATCCTGGTCCGCTGCGGCGGCGCCAAACATCGCAGTAGCAGACAACGCCCCAACCTGATGTTCTTGCAGACGTCACCAAAAAATGAGGCATCATGGGCAGTCATGCTCGCGCGGCGCGAGGAGGGGTATGAAACGTGGGTGAATCGCTACGCGGGTGAAAGGGCGATTTTGTGATTTGCAATAATTCCACTACTACTCAACGCTTTACCGCAAATCTCGAAGGAGGTGATTACTAGGACAATGATTTACCTGAAAATCTGGACTACCGTGTATCGGCAAATTTTGTTTCAGGGCCCCTTCTAAGAACATAGATTCCATACTAAAACATGCAGATAAATACAGTACCTACGCGCGGTAGTTATTAACGACTAACGCAGCCGTGTAACGTTAAGAAAATCTGTGCGGACGGTTCAGAAAACGGGTTTCTCTGGCATAAACTTAATTTTCGCCCATTCACACGTTATATTACTATTTTATGCCAATTTGTTAGGTCTGAACTATACGGTATTCAAATAATTTACGTCTTTCTCAAAACATTCCTAAACGAGAAATTTAGAAAAAAGCAACCGGCAAAATGTTTACAGTTTTCATAGCCCCGCTTAGGCATTCTTTTTTGCAGTTAGCGACATGATAACCTTGGGGAGCGCACGCCAGCTTGGGTGTTTAGAGCTACCGTTTAAACTTCCTTTGGAACAATCCTCTTTTAACCAAGAAATTTATATAGAGACGTAATATTTCTTCGACTAGAGGCATCAACGAGCACTTTGTACACAAAATCTGCACGCACTAATTTGTTTACCTCTTTTCCCCTCACAATAGAGTAGGGGAACAGCAGACCAGCACATGTGTTACCGGCGCGTGATGTAATTTTGGTTGATTGAGTGCCGATTGTCTAGTGTATCTTTTGTGTATTCCAACCTTCACCGATTTGTCTTCGCAATGCACTATGTACTGAATTATTCAATAAATAAAGTCCTTCTCTTTTCCCCGTAAAGCTACAGAAACCTCTGTACCATCTTTAGCACACTTGTCTTTCGCGAAGCTCAGCTGATGCGTTTTACAGGCAGGAGTATCTACGTTACTTAGGAGGAGGTCCTGGCGGCATCCGTTTAACTGCAGAAGTGAAATCGCTGACCAGAGAAACTTTACACATCGCACAAAGGTGAACAGCTAGGTGTCTGAGCAATAGGGCGTCGCGGGCTATTTTCCTTTTGGAGCAATATCCAAATTGATAAACGGCATTTTACCAGCAAAGCTGCTTAGGCTTGGAGCCTCCGTTTATTGTTACCAGATCATTATTGTTGGTGTGGAGAAGGTGAAAATGGTAGGTCAAGATGTGGTAGGTAAAGTGGCAAGAAAGCAATTAGTCGGCGATCAAATCTTGGAAGTACAGTTATAAAAGTGCAGTAAGAGAGGGGCTGGGGATCTAACGCGTAATTGTACGCCCAAAAATCGGTAACCTAACCACTGGATCAGTCAAAAGACCGGACGAGTACGTGGTTTGCATCCGCGGGAACAATAACTTTTGCAGCCAATTGGAAAAACAGTGGGTGTGTTGGTGCGCAGTGCTCCACACCTGCAAGGAAGAAGGACAAGATAGACCTTTTCAGACATATTAAAGCTGAATCGGCAAATCACGAATGCAAACAAACTTACTTTAAAAACAAATGTATACGCCAACATCATTAAAAAACCATTTATTCTTACCTTCTGAAGCTAGCGCGTCGCGAGGACAGATGCGAAATGAATGCTTTGGTTGGGGTTGCTGGAAATAAATAATAAAATATTGAAAAGAGCGATAACCTATTGGCCAAAATTAGGTCCAACAGAAACAAATTAAAATAACGACGCCGCGTGAAAGAAAGATATCCGAACCAGTCCCTCGAACAAGTTCACCGAGCCACGAAACCGACTTTGGTGCAATTGCTTTCGTGTCATGATCTGTCGCGTGCTGTTATCCCAGCCAGATCATGGGCGTTCTTGCCTAAGTTGGGTAGCCAAGACAGCAAGTTCACGGCGCGTTTCTCGCGCATTCTAGAGCGTGCTCACGTGGTCCACTTTGGGAGAGCTGTGGAAGCCTGCAGACAAAACGATGCGAGCTCGCCGACCATCGAAAACGTTCCGTGGGAATTTCGGAAATGCATGTCAGCTGCAACCGCCAGCTCCTACAAAGGCAGAGTGGCCGCAGCTCTGCTGCTTTTCGAGTCTTGCACCAGCCATGCGAATTGGACCAAATTCATAATATCGCTACTTCAGGAACCAGAATCGAGGCTTTGCTAGCTTCATTTGGGTGACTGCAATAAATTGAAAAACGCAATTTCTCACCTCAGGGCACCAAGCGTTGCTCCTTCATTGCCGACACTGTTACCAGGACCGTTTCTCGATTTAAGTTCTCCGCATCTAACTCTGCACTTTCTGCCGCCAACGCAAGTGCCTCTGCTTATTGTAATGCCAACTCAGGTTTTACGAGCAGCTGCTTTTGAAAATTTCTTGACCGTACCCTGCAGAAGATACGGTCCCTTACCATCTTATCCAGCATGGGCGAGAAGTTGCAGTTGTGCGCTAGGCGCCTTATTTCCTCAATGAATGCGGGAACAGACTCTCCTTCCTGCTGGTTTCGGTGAAAAATTTGAAGCTTTCTGAAATTTTGTTTGGTCGTGGGTCATAATACTCGCTTAAAATTTTCACAACCGCATCGTAGCCGAGTGCGTTTTGCTTCTGCGGTGCTACTCTACCGCATAGCACATAATCGTTCTCGACCCAAGTGCGGCGAGCAACAGGGCTCTTTTCCTGGCATCGGCAGTGACTTCGTTCGCTTCAAAATATGCCTCAACCTTCTCGAGATACGCTTGCCACTTATCTGTGTCGTCGATGATTTCCGGGAGGCAGTGACTCGTGACTGTCGGAGGGGTGGCTGCTTGCTCGCCTCCAGGAGACAGCTGGGCCTCGTTCTTTGTTGGGATCCTCCTGGCCACTGTTGCAACCTCCCCGCGGCTGGGCCGCGCCCGGAAATGCACAAACAGAGTGGCCGGTGCAAAAGAGAGCGTTCATTGTCCGGCTTAGGTTTTTATAAGAACGAAAGGTAAGGGAAAGGGGTAGAGGAAGATAAGATTGAAGGCGCGCGCATGCGTAGACTGGCCACGCTTGTTTAGCGGTGGCCAACAGTTCGTGGCAGGTACCTATTGGTATTGGCCTAGTCCTTTAGGTGTATAGGTACCTATGGGTGTATTGGTACGTCAGCTCTGGCCTATAGGTGTGTTAGGTTCATGCGCTCACTAGAGCACAAATTGCAATATAACCAAATATATGCCAATGCATTTATTTCCTTGTATATGTTTGGTCGTGTTACACTTGCTTCAGGCAATTTCAAACCAAATGTCTTACCCCTATCCTGCAAATACAAGAAAGCCACTTATGCTTTTCCGTGAATAATTGTGAATAAGAAATGCCCTGAATAATCCCGCGAATAACAAAGCCGTGAATAATTGTACATTTCTATGACTGCGTGTAGCATTCCGTCCAGGCGAAGCAAAGCACACTCTTCGGCAGCACGCCACTAGACCATACTTAACTACGATGCGTGAGTACGCCGAAGTGGATGGAACAGTCGGAAAGCAAGACATTCTGCTTAGATTCCATCTGAATGAAACACTACCCACGGAACTTCGTTTCATCTGTACGAAACGCTTTACGCATTTGTGCTCAGTTCGCGTGTGGTTGCATCGATAGTGGCTATTTTAAAAATGGAAGCGCAGCTTGCTGACCTGCTCTGCTTTTTGAATGACATATTATCATGATAGAAAAACCTTGTACAGCTTCATGTGGAAAAGATATGTATTAAATACGTTAAAGTTCAAAATCTCAGCTGCGTAATGCATGCACTTTTGTCACCTCGCTGTGCCTGAAGACAAGAATCGTTACATGAACCGCCTCAAAGTGTATTTACGTCCTAGTGTACACAGATCACGTTCTCCTAACTTTAAATTTAACAGATTTCTCCCGTATTTATTAGCCGATAAATAATAAATTTACATCTCTCCACATAACGGGAATCACGAATACTTCGGCGTAACCAATAATAGGGTTCTGAGACTACTGCTGTATGTATTTTTCTATGTACGTTTACATTTCAGGAAATATTTATTTCCAATAAAGTTGGAAGGTGTATGACCCATGACACACAAATGGTCAAGCGGTTCAAAAATGGTGGTTATGCTGCCAGATTCTAAGCTTGTTTCCCTTTTCCTTCGTTCAGCTGCGTTGCTGATGCTGGCGAAGAGATATATTTCAGGCGAACACAAATTGTGAGAAAGGCTCGCACAGCGCTGCCAGAAATGAAGGCCATGTTATTTAGGGATAGGAGAATACTATGTCACAGCAAACGAATACATGATGCCGCATATTCGTAGAAATCGCAAGCATACAAAAATGCGTGGGGTAATGTTTTCCTCTGATTTGACGTGGACGGGTCACACACATGAGCATTGATTTTGCGATTTTCTCAGGGGCCAGTGTACCATAGCAATGGCGTAACAATTCTCCACTTAAAGCTCAAATTCAGACTTGTCATGCCCTGTTGGTTGCACATCTGCAATCATCCAATCCTGTATCGGGAACAACTGCCTTTGTACAAGTAGAAAGAATTTTTTGGGGACAGTGGAACGGCTCTGCACTAGAAGACTAGCACTAAGTTCGGTCATTTTAATGGCTACAGAACTACGCGCGTAAACAACATTTCTATAATTTGCTTATGCGTTAGCTTTTAGTTCCAACCAAAAGACACAAAGCTTTCTAGGATTCCCGCACTAGAGGCTGTTATAGGTGGATAGTTCCAAATGGAGGGACTGGATAATTGTCGTCATCACTAAAATGTACGACTCTTCCGTTGCTAAAACACACACAAAGTAAACAATTATATAGGTTACTGCGCCATAAAAATTAAAAAAAATTAAGATAATTTTAGTCAAATTGTTTCGTTTACAGGTATGTATATGAGGATTTCGTTAGTTTGCGTTGTTTGCAATTTTTTTACGCGGATGTTAATTTTTAAAGTTATTCGGAGAAGTGCGATGGTTGTTTTAACGCCCACAATACTGGAATTCTTATATTGTCCTAATATTCTTGACGTCACATATTGTACTGCCTTTCGTTGTCCAATGGCTCATAATTCGCGGGTAAAATATAGGTCGTCATGATAGAAACGGTTTTTGTGGAATTCAGCCCTCAGAAATTCCCGCTTGCATAGGAAGTACGTGACGCATATCCTGTAGTTCTTCTCGCAAATTGCGCCAGAATTTCACTCGTACTTCAATTATGCACTTCCACTTATTTTGTATCACGTCTTCAAAGGAGAGGTAAAATACATTTAAAAAAGTCTGTAACAGTTTTATTGTGTAGAAATGTCACTTTTTCGACTCTTATTCACGTTCGTTACTGTTATAATTGAAATTTGGACCTACTGTGGCAGATACTTCTAACTAGATATAAAAACATGCTTGTTTTAAAGCCGAATATTTACGGATAATCTTTAAAATCTATTATTCCATCACGAACGGACTTTTCCCCAGTTTTTTTGAAATAATAGGAGCCAACTACATTTGCTTCTTCCTTCGTTTGAACGTTGGTTTAAAACCTTTTTTTCTTATAGTTGAAGTGTAAGGAAAAGTTGGAGCTTTGTTCTACACGTCACCTTTGATTCACCGCCTGGTAATTGAAGCTTAATTTTTATGAATCATTTTGATTGCAAATGCATAACCGACGGCAAAGGTGCTGCGCTAGGCTTCTATTAGGGTCAACGCGGTCGCTTTAAATACAACTCGTGACTGCTCCAGAGGCCGCACTTAGTGCGCACTTCCGACATAGCGTCGACGCAATTAATCCTTCTCCATGCGTTGGGAAGTGAAGCATTGTTTTTGCCCTGTTGAAATGAGACAGCTGAAAATGAGGAACGCTAACTGAGTCGCGAAAAGCGAAGGCTTGGTTAATCAACGACTGCCACTTAGCGCACCCAATTTTCCGCATAATTCCTCAGCAAGAATGATGTGTCTGGCAGTATTACAGAATGGACTTCTCAGAAATGAAAGGGAGTGCGGCAGATGTTAATGCTTGCATCCTTTTCTTCTCTTGAAACTTCCAGACTCTGGCTGAAGGTGGCAAATCAAAGCACAAACAAGCAGTTGTCCATGGCGTGCCGCACTCGTGATGCCACCGAAAACACCTCAAGGCCCAACGTATTCAACCGTCCCGATCAAATATTGCAAGCCCAAAGATGGCAATAAATCTCTGCCTATGAACAAAATTAGGGCGGAAGTGAGACAATTTGGCTGAAATGCAATTTTGAAATGGACTTCCAGGACATGGACATTTGTGGAGGGCGTTCGGGACATCCAATTTGAAACCGGCGTTGGGGGTGGTTAGCTTGCTTCACCGTGCAGCAACGTCTGGAAAAGGCCGGACAGTGTAGGATATACACCAACTTTTCTGCTGTTCTATGCCCCAAAGCAAAGCTTTCACAATATTACATACTTAGTGCTTAGTTGCATACTTAGTACCCAAAACGTACACAACTGTTACTTTACGAGAAACCTCTGCCGACGATAGCAGTTTTATTGAGAAATTTTATTGCGTGACAGTAGTGGCAACTAGATAAAAATATTCTTTTCATCCCTACCTTAGGGTCGGCGGATTTACCAGGGCCACGAATGTGGTAGCAGTGGCACCATACCCCGTTTTATACATGAGGTGCAACGCTGTCAAAGCTGGCGCATCGGTTTTACGCTGTGTACTTCCATGACCAATAAGTAATGGGTTGCTTGTTGTTATCCAGAAAGAATAAATGCTTCGGCGACAACTTTAAAACCTAAACATTTGCCATCAGACTGACAAAACGCTCGTATTGGTCGGGAACATTTGAACTATGATCATCATTATCATCATCGCTTTACTCAAATTACTGCAGAACGAAGGCTTTCACCACTGAAATCCAACTGCTCCTGTCCTGCACCACTGGAGTCTTTAGTTTTCCCCCAAGTTTTCCTATTAAATATCCTCCACGGATTACTGGACTTCCCCTTTATCTAGACCCATCTCGCGGTATCCCGTCTGTTACTCTAATTGCCCACAGGTTGTCGATTCTCCTCACTACATGGCCATAAATTCTCGATCCGGAATGGACTTGGACAGGTAGATACAATCTCGTCAAAACTATCTACAACGTGTCGGGAGTCGGTGTTTAAAAAGCTTGACTGGGAAAACAGGATTAAGGATAAACGGGGTATACTTGAGTCATTGGAGTTTAGCGGACGACATATTATTGCTGAGTGAGACTGCAGACCACTAGTACACAATGCTTGAGGAACTACACTCAGAAAGCATAGCTGTGGGGCTAAAATGAATATAAATAAACCTGCACTAATAATTTTAAGCATGCTAGAAACGTCCTCTTGAGATTAGGAAACGAAACGCTAGAAGGAGTAAACGAACATAACTACCTCGGACAGATTCGATGTGCTGACACCAACCACGAGAGAGAAATCTGGCAAAGAATAGGTATGGGTTGGGGAGCACTAGTCAAGCACTCCCAAACAATGAAAAGTAGTCTACTTGTGTCACCTAGAAGAAAAATCTGCAACCAGTGCACACTGCCGATTATGACCTATGAAACTTAAGCTTGGCGCCCTAAGTTAGTACTAGAACGCGAACTTAGGTAGGCTCAATGGGCCATGCAACGAATGGTGTTAGGAGTAAGACTCAAGGACAGGAAACAAGCTTCCTGGATCAGAGGACGAACTGAGTAGGATATATCATAGTGGAAACAAAGAAAAAGAAATTGAAATGTGCGAGTTTGTATTTCGTGATTGTCGTTTTTGGTATCGCGATTTTTCTTTCCTGTGCAACCCTTGCGGCCATGGTTTGCTACTCTTTGAGTCAGTTTTAGGGAATGGCTTTCAGCTCTCTGGCGTAGACCACCTCTTATGTACAAAAGTTTTTCGAGGGCTCGTACTTCAAAGTTGTAGAGGAGCGCCGAGCGAGTAATTGCAAATGTGGACGTCCGTACTAGGATGCGTTTTCAGAAGAAATGTGTCCATGAGGTACCAAGTGTTGAGATAGAGGACACCGGGGCATCACCCCGAACCGTTGCGAAATTGAAGGCGGAGCTTCTGCGAGGGCTTTTGGAGTCTCCAAAAAAAACGCCTGGCGAAGTGAAGATTTCAAGCTCCCACATCGTCAAACATGACGTCTTCCCAGTTCCTGCTTTTCGTCTGAAAGTGCGCAGCGCGTACGCCGAGCGCCAGATTCCAACACTTTACAGTGTGCGAAAGGTTGTGAACGAAGACAACTAGCCAAACTTCAGGAAAATGACCTGGAAGTGGTAATAAAAATCGGCTTCACGATTGTTGATAGAAAATGCAATATTGTGCCGGTCGAGCGCAGTGACATCATTACACTGGGGCCGCAGGTGCATTGCAACTTCATTATCGTAATTGAGCGTATTACACCTGAATTACAAAATGAAAAATAAATCGTCTTAGAAACCTCGTTGTTAACGGCTGAACTTATTTACCGAGGTCGCATTTCACGACCACTTTTCTTTATTCGGGCGGGGTGTTTTCCTGAATATGAAAGAGTAATTCGCCAAATCTGCGTTGTTTGGTGCGATAGGACAAACTAAGATGTCAAAACTGTCGTATCATTGCTGTAAATAGTGCCGTCTCCTTGTCACTGAAGGGGTAAATGAACATATACTGCACAGCACTCGTTCCCCTGAAAGAGGCGAGTTACCGGAACCACTGCTTCCGGTGTTGTCGATTTTTGTTTGCAGTCGCCACAAAAAATGGGGTCTGCCAATGATTTCTCACCGCATCAGGGAAATGAGTTACCCACACTTACCAATAATCAAAACTGCGTTCGAAATGCCACCTAACCGAGTTCGAAATGCTACTTTAATCCCGGAAAAAAAGCGGTACCGCGGAGATTTTTCTCTAGATTGCCTATTACCCGGAAACGGAAAAAATGGCCCCAGTGACCATCTAGGAAAAAATGGTCCCATGCTACAATCGACGTGTTTCCCTTCAAGTTAGTCACAACTGAACATTCTTGAGGTTTTGATTTTGCCCCTTTGCGTGTCAGCGAAAGGGTTGAGAAAGAGATGGAATGCTTTAATATCCCTATAATGGGCAGAAATTAACGCCTCCGGAGGCTAAAATCTAACAAAGCAAATTGGGTAGACAGACAGACGGATGGACGGACGGTTTCTTTGATGGATGAGTGGGCGATGGGTGAGTGGGCGAGTGGGGATGGATGGTAGGGCTGAACATAGACTAAAATTTTAATGCAAGTAATTGCATTAAAACCGCACAAACAACTGCGAGGCTTTGAAGCGTAGGTTTAGTAGCTTAGTTGGACATAGCCATCTCAGTGTCTGGAAGGTCGTAGAAGCTCTACGCTGCAAGATTTCATCAGTATCGGTGAAAATTGCACAAGAAGCCGTGGGAGCTCCACCGATGAAGAGCACAGCGTCGTCCCGGGTCTAGTACATCTCGGTGCTGGACACTTCAATGCATTAGGTACACATACCTTTCGGTGCACGCAAACATTTCGGCCACCGAATTACCGGGTGCTTGTTTTTTTGAAACAGTGTTGTATTTTTATTTTCGCTTAACATGGGTTATAGACAACAATCTAGAGAAGGGATTACATTTTATATTGATGCCTTGTTCGATTTTTGTCCGGTATCTTTAAAAACTGAACTTTTGTATATCTTTCTTTAATACCTCATTCAGGTAACACCTGTTATGCAGCC
Source organism: Haemaphysalis longicornis (assembly GCF_048455015.1). Taxonomy (NCBI): domain Eukaryota; kingdom Metazoa; phylum Arthropoda; class Arachnida; order Ixodida; family Ixodidae; genus Haemaphysalis; species Haemaphysalis longicornis. Next base: position 35,347,377 of record NW_027526204.1, read on the forward strand.
CGCTGACTGAATTCTTTCGCACATGTTTTTTGCTTCTTTTCCCACGGGTGATTTTGCTTTTCGCCTCCATCAGAAAAGCGGCCGCCGCGGCTGAAAATCGAACACGCGTCCTCGTGCTCAGCAGCATCACTACACATCACCAGGCGCACCCTGTTTTTTTCTGTCGGTACCTTAACCTGTCGAGGTTTTGTGGCATGCAGTGGCTTACCCTCCTCACAACACGCGGGTTTAAAACAGTGATGTGCTAAAATTTATGCACGCCATATGTGGTTGAGTCGTCATCGATGGAAAATATCTGTCGATTAAACTAGCATAATGGCAAATTAGAAAATAAATATGACAGAGGCCAAGAAAGCAACACAACCTGATTTTTGGTAAAACGAACGTTGTTGGCTCGATTAACTGGCTTTAGTCGAACAAGATTACTTTTCCTGCCTCGGCTTCGGGACCAATTTTTCTGGGACCATTTTTTCCTACCTTGGATTTGGGACCATTTCTTCCGGGACCATTTTTTCCAGGACCATTTTTTCCCGGACCGTTTTTTCCGGGACCATCTTTTCCTACTCCCCTCTTACCGGCGGTTTGTGAAAGAGTAGTCAGACAATTAATTGATCATGAAGAAAATAGAATGGTCATTAGAAGGATATTTGAACTTTTTTGTGTATTGTTAAATCAGTGGATAATTGGGGATTATGATGATTGGAAGACTAGTTCTGCTGCAATGATTGTTTTTACTTGCGTGCACTAGCTTCCGCACGCGTTCGTGTTGCTTTGCACAGCTGCATCATCTACTTAGATGCAACAAGGGCCAACCGAGGGTACAAGAAGGAATATGCCCAACCGGAAAGGACTGGGAAGCTGCCTTATGATGCTTATCTGCAACGTTTACCAGCAGAATTGGCTGCGCCATCCTGCAAAGAGGCCCATTTTATGCTTCAACAGGGTAGGAGCAGTGCAACAGGTTTCGTTTAAGGAGCGAGCTGCTAAACACTTGCGAGGAAAACAGGGGAACAACAAGGACACCGATGTGGATGGCGAATGCTTCGATAAGTGGTTCACCGACAAGCTGTTCCCAAACATTCATACCGATGGCCTTAATTTAAAAGACAATTCTCATTAACGCAGCATAGATCTTGGAAAAGCATTTGACACGAATTTTGCGCGAAGATGATACTCGGATTTGGCTCAAAACGGAAGGTGTTCCGCAGTCAGAGGACATTGTCAGAGCTAAACTGCTGCAACTTTCTCAGAAGAGCGGTACTCTCAGAGTTTTGTAACCTATCGACACTCTGGCGGCTACCTACGGCCGCCGTGAAGAAGTGCTGCCTGTACTACAATACTACTGCAGGATCAAGCCGATTTAACTTGTTTGACGCCAGGTAAAGGGGTTGTTCGCAAGACGCAACACGGGTATAATGAAGTTGAAAAGCTCTTGCCCGAAGCAACTCTCGTCTGTAAACCAGGAAAGCTGGCAAAAATTCTGCGTTCACGTAGAGCGAGTTCTTGCTGAAGCTTGGTAACATGACATGGCTGTAAACAGTGAAATAGAACCACTCGTTGTCAGCATTTGTGACTCCTGCATCGATTGTACACTCCAAGAACTATAGGAGTACCATCAATTCCCAAAGGGAATAGAAATCCTTGTCTCGTATACGATTCTCTTTTCCAGCATCAGGAAACTCCCTTTTTAGAAAATAACCTTACCCTTCACAAGGTAGTCGCCGGCCTCTCGCGGAGAGGGGGTCGGGATATTCTCACAGAGTTGCGGGAACAGCATCCAGCAATTCCCTCACCACGGGTCGAATAATTCCTCTAGTCAGGCAATTATACAATTTTTTACCAAAATATTGCTATACCTCTGCCAAGAAGTTTACTTTACACCCCCTCAGAAGTACCTTATTCCTCCAAACAGCATTTTGCAATATTTCACAAGGAAGAGTTAGCTTACTTTTTTTAGAATCATTGTATTCTTTCAACGAGATTCCCAGAATGCCTCCTCAAGGAGGGATAGCTTTCTCTTTGTCAGCAATAATGCATTATTTTGAAGCAGGAGTTATGCACTACCCGCAAGTTGCCAAACTCTACCCTTTAAATGCAGCCCGATGTTACCTTTTACTAGACTACACTTTAGCATCCACAGCAGCATTAGTGTCAGCCCTCTTTCCTTCTAGTTTCCAATCTGAAATACAGTAACATTGGTTCACAAGTAAACATAGCAAAGACTCTTTTCAAAAACGCTGTCGTTTGTGCTTTAGCAAAAAAAATTAGACAAATCATTTTCACACTGCATTTCATGCTTTATTTGGGCATCCCTGCTTTCCTCACACACGTCGTTCCACCTGTATTGTAGTCGTTGCTTTTATAACCGAAACCATCCGTTCTGTCGGTGGTAGGCCGAGCATCATCTCAAAAAGAAGACAGGTACGCTTTACCTTTCGGGCATACTGGATGTTGAAGGTCCACTAGACCGCACAAAGCAAAGCGAACCCGTCCACTATGTCCGTAGCCGTCAACTGGACGCTTGGAACTGCAGAGTCACGGCTCTAGATTTTTCCACATCTTTGCCCGAAAACAAGATACTGGGGTAAGGGGAAGTCTCTCCTTGCTCCTGCATAAAAAGCACACAAATGCAAGAACTAGTGGTAACACAACTAACAGTATTTTCCTCTTTCTTCCTCAGTGGACAGATTCACTGCATGACCTGCCTTACCCAGCCACTGTACAAAGCGATTCTCGGGAAAACGAATGGCTAATTAGTAGTATATGCACTTAAAGCTAACAATTTAGTGACTATGTTGACGATTCATCAATGTGACATTCAATGTCCACTGATCAATGTCCATCAATGTCCACTGATGAGGCAAAATGCTTCCTTTTTTAGCACATTTGAACTGCTGGGGTGGTTACTACACCAAAACGTTCACCGTCAAGTTCTGGAGGTCAGCACTCCACTATGAGGCAGTTTTTACGTCTGCTGAAACTGCTGATGTGCTCGCAATGACTGGCTAGTTGAGTGCCCCGAATGCTTCGAATATTTGCACTAAGTGTTTTTATGAGTCATTGCTTCGGGCATTGGGACTTCAGTAAAAGGGGCAAACAAAGTCCAGCAAAAACCCCAGTACATCCCACACATGTCTACAATGCCATTCATGCTGATTTTTTCTATGACAGTTGCTAAACACAAAGAGTCAAATACAGTAAAAGCTCATTATTGAAACTTATAGTAATTCGAAATGACGCCCTGGTCCCGACAAAGCCCTGTACATTTCAGTGGGGGAAAACGCTCGATAATTCGAACTGTGCTATATCCAGAACGGTTAATTGGATCTCGAATCCCTAGGTTTCCTTCGCTCCTCGCAGAAGACGTCAGCCCAGAGAGTTTATTATGTGTTGCAAATCCATAACAAAAAAAAATAACTAGTGATGCAACGCAATGAAACAGAAAAACAACAGCTTAGCGCGCTCACTTTACTGCTGCGATGGCTTATTTCGCTGTAACGGTGCACACCGGTGCCGGTTTTCTTTGTGGTGCAGTCGCTGCTTTGGGCCTGCGATCACGTTGCGTGCGCAGCAAACGTGTAGTAGCGCTCATTGGCGATAACGATTCCAGAGGTGGCTTCATTGTGTTCTGCCCACGCAGTGGGGCACGATGTCTATTCATTCAAGTGCCCGCCCGCTAATTTGAACTCCGCCTAATTTGAACAATTTTATAGTCCCCTTCGAGTTCAAAATAAGGATCTTTTAATTTAAAGCCATATCCAAGCTTTCATATTGCAGTTCTTAAGATATATCCTTACTAAAAATGGGTTTTTGTTTGAGCCCGGTGTTTCTCGCAATTTTTACTGTATTAGCTTGAGCTTGCCCAGCACTCCCCAAGCCTGCAGTTAGAGAGGTCATGAAGACAAAACAAAACTTTATTCAATTTGAAAGAACTATCTTTCGGTAACTCACTCAGCTCCACTCCAGCCACTTTTTGTACTCAACACTTTTTGTACTGAAGAAAACGCAAGGAATATTGAAAAGCGTTCAAATTTCACGCTACAGCGACATATAATGTGCAGGCCTGATGCAAAGAGTGCACAGTACTAAAACCATAGTTTTGGGTGTGTTAACGGTACGTTACCATTAAAGTGATAAGCGTTGCCTGCATTGCATCGGCGCGTTAAATTTTACAATGAGGAACATTGCACTACAATCACCCATTCATGTTTAAATTGGCATTTGCTTTGGTCAGTGACTGCCCAGTGAGAAACAAAATGCTGCGATGTCAGAGGTGTTGCAGGAAAATAGCTGGGGACAAGTCACTGCTTCATCTTTCCCCTTAATATCCTGAATATATTTTGAAGCTTGCAATAAAAATTGAATTATTTTTTTTCGGGGCAATGTACTTTGTCTTCTTGGCCCCTTTAAATAGACAGCTAAATTTATCCCTGAGGGGGATTTATCCCCGAGGAGGTTGTTCCGTTTGCAGGTGATTTCTTGCCTTGGCTGTATCAGTGTTTCACCTCAACCACCCACAAAATCAATAACCTAGGTACGGCGTAAGCAACATGTGCAGTATGTGGGACTGCACTTTTTGCTCTCTTTGCATTTACTCTGTAGTGCTTTGCTCGAACAGCTGTTGTGATCACACAGAACAAATATGCAGTTTTACTGATTGTCAAACAAGACTAGGTGCCGAAATACCAAGCTCGACTACTAGATGTCCCTGCCAGCAGGGGCGGCAGCCGTTTTGACAGTTTCTGCGGCACCCAGTAAATGCACGGCACACCTATAAATGGGAAATGTAGGCACACTTACGGCCCGAAAAATCACACCGAAGAAGTTGTAGAGGAAAAAAAAATATGAAAACTCCACATAAAACACAGATACAGCTTGGTAGGCCTACATATAGAATATTTAGCATAATTCACAAGCACTACACTGTATTTCACTTACTCAACATACAGAAGAAAAATATGCTTACCAAATTTGAGAGCAAGGCCTCTGGCTTTTCTTTCCCCAGGAGGGGCAGGCTAGACAGCACTGACACTGAAAAGCCATCCGAAAAGGACGAGACCACGGATTACTTTGAAGCATCGGGGTCCTCATCACCTATTGAAATTTTAAACCAACAGGGTCATCCTCTTCTTTTTTTTTCAACCTCTACCAGAAAAAGTAGCCAGACAACAAGAGAACCTGCAACTTCAGGCCCACCTGCAAGTACTTGGTGTTATCAAAAATGGTGGCGTGAAGACAACCAATTTTACAGCAAAACTGTCAGCCTCTCGTTATTGGAAATAATCATGGAATCACTGTACAGTAACAAGGCCGAATCATGGAGAGCAACAACAGGCAGGTAGAAAATAAATGCCGCACAGCCGCATCGCTAATCCCCATCAATCGCATCTTACTCGTGTACATCGGATCTTACTCATGAGCAAACAGGTTTGTTAAAAATACTGCAGTGTTTGGCACTTTGAAACAGCTACAGCATTATTGTACTGCAGTGAAGCGACACATTTTTAACCAAGCAGAAAGTTGGTTATGCAGTTGTGCTATGTCTCTAATCACATTCATAATAAAACACAAGTAAGGTCAGTTGATGGTACAAAGCAAAAGTGTATGCCAATGACATCATGAAGGCTAATGCACACATTTTTATTTGCCAGGTGACTATCCCAAAGTGACCAAAGATGAAGTGTTTAATAGTTACAGCTGTTTGCGGCAATAGGCATCTTTGCCCTCTTTCGGCTGTCGAACGCCAGGCACTTGTCCACGGGGAACACCTTTACGTCATAGCGCCAGATCCAACGCACGCTCCAAGCAAAATCTGTGCGAAAAAGCAAGTGTGACAGATTCCCCAGCCCTACAGCCTAAGCAAGGGTGTTTAAAAAGAAACGTCAGGCAGGTCCTTAACGTTGGGGTGAACATCTTGATTTGATGAAGAGATGATAAACGCATTATAATTTAATATTCTTCCGTGCCGGCACATATGCGGAGATTCTCTCCGAGTATCCGGAACCTCAAGATCGTTTATAGTGATGGCAATACCAGTTTGTTTTAAAATACACCAAAAATACCGAGTTTGTTTCAGCTGAGAAGTTGAGACATTTTCTGTAGCAGTGCGCAACCAGAGTAACCTTTTACGAGTTTATTTTCTCATTTCCTCCCTGCTCATTTCCTCGTTGATAGGATTGTATAAACTCATTTCCTTCCTGGAAGATTCGCATTTCTTTTTGCGTATTGCAGGATAATAAAAGTTGTTCGACCGTTGGTGCACGCACAAGATTAAAAACGGCGTAATAATACGATGAACATATAAACGTTGACATAGTGTTTTTAAATAGCCGTCTTAAAAGAAATATGGCACCAAAAACGTACACATAGTATCAAAATTTATATTAAAATCTCCATGAACAAAATATTGCAGTTATGCAGATAACTGACATGAAAAGCCTACTTCATTACCAGCTAGGAGCTGTGCAAAACAGAGCGCCCCAGTTTATCTCCCACATTTACAGTCACCACTCCGGCATCACACAGATAAAACACGACCTTTCATTACAGCATCTAGACATACGGCGCACAGTTGCCCTCGTGTCTCTGCTTCAGAAATATATTCACTCATCCAGGCCACCACCCTTCCCACTAACAGCATCATTGCACATGTCTAAACGATTACACAATCAACGAATCATCACACGTATCTTTGGAATAACAAATTCATTGAATTCATTGGCTTTGCCTCGTGCTATAGCACTGTGGAATGACCTACCCGACGTCATCGTCAATTTAACTAATCATAGAAATATTCTCGGGCAACTAATGATACATTTATCTCGATGACATTGTATAACCTCCTTCAAATCTGTTTTCGTTCATTGTGTTTTTTGGCGACTGTTAAATTCTTGTTGTTGACGGAAACCCCTCCCTGTCATTTGTGCAGCCATCGTTATTAGTTCCAGTGTATTATTTTGTAATGTGGCAGAAGTTTCGCCCAATAGCATTCTTTAGTATGTAACCCCCTTACTCCATGCTCCGTAATAAAGCCTGAAGGTATTTCAAGTAAATAAATAATTAGGTAACTAAATAAAAATTAATACCTAAATACATAAAATAAAGAAAAATAATTAAAAAATAAATGTGTTTCAGGATAACGAAAAAAAAGTTTCGGCATTTTGAACAAACTGAACCGCCACAGTCGGATTTGGAGGGATACACTCTGAGCCCTTCACAATGGTAAACAGTGGACTACCAAGCCTGAATTATGTCGTCGCTGGTAATTATTATCAAGGCCATGGCCGTATGGTCATGCCCGAGAAATAGCATGTAGGAAGTATCAATAGCAATTAGTAGCAAGGCCATGCCTATAAAACAAATTACGCCATGGGCAACCGAGGGCGACACTACGAAAAACAACTTGAAATCAAAAATGTGTCATGGGCAGCCAAACTGGCAGCACAGAATGGACTTGAGTGTGAACCACTAAAACAGAAAACCTTACAGTCTACTCACAAAGGTATATTAAAGAAGAGATTTCCTTAAAATCGCTACTACGGAGAACCAGAACTAAGTAGGGTTCGTGATATTGCTCTAGGTATACGGAGACAGAAGAATGGACTCCCCGACCAAACAATCGATAAGACCAACAATTTGCAATTGTATTCTTGGAATGATCACCAAAAAATGGCATTCTACAGAAAACGATCGAAATATTGCACTCACTATTAATAATATCTCTCACTGTTTACGGTATCAAACCATCAGCAAACACCAAAATGAGAAAACAAACTGGAATCTTAGGCGGAACAACACTGTAGATGTATGTTTGCCCTCTTATAAACTGCCTAATTAAAACTATGTAAATCCGACACATTCATCAGAACACAAAAAACAGGGAGCGCCCTACTGCCCTCGCAAAGAAACGACTCGTCTGCACCAGCAAGAGATGCCAGTCTCTTGGAGAATCATAAGCTTCCCTGAGAAGAAAACCCTTTGAAACAATGACCAGCGAGCACATACCATAAGCATTCCCTATACACAACCATGTGAAGCCAAAACACAATCTAGAATAAGGACAGGCGAGGAATATATATTTTAGGAAAAAACTCGAACCAAATTATGACAGCCGAGGAAGATAGAACCTTGCCAAACACGTGAATTACAATATTTTGATCACAATTTTATTAAAAGGGCTGATAAACTGAAACCCTTTCCGTTCCACCGATGTAGGTTAATCGAACAGTGAACGATTTTGACATTGTTCTGTACGTCGCAAAGTAAGGGTAAAACAGTAATCAAAACAGTATTTAAGGCGCAAACGCACCGCTATTTATTGGCAATTCTTAAGCATATTTTCATGCTTTTCAGAAGTCACTACCTGAAGTATCCTTACGTACCCACTTGAGCTACCCCTGCCCGTTTTACTCAGAGAGAAACACCTTCCAGGTGGGTGGCGTAAGAGGAGCACGGACAGAACTGGACGGCGCGAAGAAGCACGCGACAAAACAACACGCGGCAGAAGAGCCAATCGACAAAAGATAAGAGTGTCACAACAGCACTGCGACACAAGAGCACGATTTTATTTAATGTTAAATGGGCAATTGTTATGATTTTAACAGGTATACAATGATTATAAGGGGTGCAAAATGCTCTCAATGAGTTTCACGTTTCGTCCCTTTTTCTAGGAAATCAATGTTCCGGCATTTATTATTACATTATGTAGAATGTTTGAAATGAAGCGGCAAATGCGGTCAAACTATTCAGACGCCGAGAGAAAACGCACCTTTGTAGAATCACAAAATTCAAAAAGAAAAGGCGAAAGGTTGGCTGGAATGAAACTCAAAACTAGTTTTTTTTAACATCAAGGTTTAAAGTAGCATTACTAAATAAATGCCTATTTAGTGGCCCTAGTTTATAGAAAGGATCACTTACTCAAATCGTTTTTGAAGTAGCCTTATAATATTTGATGATAATACCAGAGTATAATCAATCAATCAATCAACCTTTATTTTCGGTGCCCAGGAACAACCCTAGGGTCTTGGTACTGGTACACCATATACAAACATTCATAACAACAAGCTAAAATCAATACAACACAACCCAAAAACCCATATGTATGAAAGAAACAATAAAGTAAAAATAGTTAAAGAGATCCCAGAAAGCAACAAAGGAAGCCCAGTGTTAGAAGCCATGACACCCGGCCTGCAAAACGTTGAAGGCCCTTGAAAAATTGAAGATACACAAGCAAATACTCAATGAACGTGACGGAGATAGATCATACACATAAAACGAAGGTTTTGTAACAAAATGGTAGGAAGTTTCAAAACGGAAAAACGAAGTTCAGCGTTACAAGCACTGACACTCAAACCTACAGAAATTCAAGCAACACAAAACCAGGAAAAGCGAAAAACAAACAAGCAAGAAGATGATTTGCATAAAATAAATACGGCACATAAATGACATAAAGGCACTTCAGCTACAACAGTTTTCAATTCACTAGAGAACAAAGACAAAGAGCTCTGGAATATATCAAGGTGATCGGAATATTCATTATATGCACATTGTATTCTGCAGATGGACGACCGTCGTCTACTTAAAGCATCTGTTCTGAAAGTTCGAAATCTTCGGAAACGTTTGTTTGGAAAGTTGACATGGATAACCAAGTCATCACACAAAATATCACAATGAAGAAGTTTATAAAGAAAGATAATAACAGCTCGCATTCATCGACACCAAAGGTAAGGAATACTTTTGAGACAAGACATGCTACAGTTTGCATCTTCGTGTACATGACGGAAACGGTGCATAAAGATAGAATGAAACTTGTTTTGAACCCTTTCGATGCGGTCACTATTGTACTTGCAAGTTTCATTCCAAACAACAGAACCGTATTCGAGAAGAGGTAAGCAGAGAGCCGAATACAACTATAAGAAAGGAAGAGGACTTTTAAGCTCTCTAGAATACCTGCAAACAGCACCCAGGCATTCAAGAGAGCATCCAGTAATTTGTGTAACGTGGGAAGAGAAAGTCAGAGAAGAATCAAATAGCACTCCCAAGTCCCAAATTTTGGTCGCCCTCGGCAGTGCAGTGCTTGCTATTTTATAGGAGTATTGCAGCTGTTGAGTTTTCCTACTATAGGAAACAACTTTCGTTTTTGAGGGGTTCAAAATTAAGTCGTTATTGGTGCGGCAACGATGGAATGACACGATATCAGCCTGAAGAGAATTACATTCCTGGGCATTACGCACTTCTCTAACGATTTTCATATCATCAGCATACAACAAAATAGAAAAATTTGGAATGGGAGAAGCAGCATCGTTAATGAAAATGGAAAAAAGAAGGCGGCCCAGAACGGAGCCCTGGGGTACACCACTGGTTCCTTTGTACCGAAATGCTGTTTGACCGTTAACACTTACATAGCAATATCGCTCCTGGAGATAGCGACGTATAAGACCCACCAAAGAAGCGTGAACATCTAACAGAATGAGCTTTGCAAGCAATAACGAGTGGTTAACTAGATCAAAGGCCTTGCACATGTCACAGTAGACAGCATCAAGCTTGTTTCTGCCAACGACTGCTGGGACAGCCTGCTCCATGAAGCATGCGAGGTTTGTGGAAGTTGAGTGACCACGCATGAAGCCATGATGATTAGGAATGAGGACGTGTTTTAGTGAGAACGACAAGACCGTATAAAGAAATAACTCGAATATTTCAAAAGGCAGAACAAAGGACAACACTGGCCTATAGTTCATGGGTCAGTTTTTGGGCCTGACTTGAAAACAGGGAATACATGAGAGATTTTCTATGAGCGAGGGTACGTGCCGGACCGCAGATAGTTATTAAATATTGAGGTGAACACAGGAACGAATGTATTTGCATACGTTTTTAGAATTGCAGCAGGAATACCATCTGGCCCAGAAGAAAACGAGGGCTTTAGCCGCTTGAGGCTGGTCCGCACGATGTTCTCATCCAATTGTAAACAACCGCAGTTACCGTCCTGGTGACAAGAGACGCTGCCGTCGTCACTACCACCGCTAAGCCAGCCCAAACAAAAAGAAAACAAAGAAGTAATATTAATAATAATAATAATAAAAATATTAATAATACTTGTTACTGTCCTTCTATTTACAAGGTAAAGAGGCAGGCCAGTCGAAATCAAAAAAGGCTTGTGTGACTAGGCCTGGCAAGCCGGTGAAGCGAAAAAAAGAAGGAAATAGAGTACATGGAAATATAAAAGTGCAAACACAATTTTTACGAAGTCAATAAACTGAACAGAGCGTAAGCAGAACACAAGAAATTCATCGCAGAAAAGATATCAGAGTCCACATTAGTACACACATCCATAACTACAAGACGTATATACAATACTTGTATATGTCAAACAAAATGTAGCCACAACAATTACCAAAAGGACAACAGGGCTTTTTTAAGTTGTTGTTTTGATTGTGCGGCAAGGACTTCTTGGGATAAATCATTAAATAATTTGCGACATAAATAGATCTACGTGCCATACCATACGATGTACGGGAGCGGGGGACTGAAAAGCAAGGCTGAGTTCTTACAGGCCAAGCAAACTTGACTTCATGCTTAAAATCAGGCAACCAAAAATGTTTGAGAACCACTGTTTCAATAAATAAAGCTTGAAATGACGGCAAATAAAAGTTTTGAATCTATCCTGCACATCTGTCAACGGCAATCCATAAGTGATAGACATCAATATATTTTTTATTAGGCTTTTCATGCGAGTTTTCCAACGGGATCAACAACAATAAAAAATGGTTATCCCTTACCCTTGTAAACTATAGGCGAGGGCATGCGCAATACTTTTCTTGACGTGAAAGGGAATGAACGATTTAATGTTGTAAAGCACACAAGACACATTTCGGAGTTTCCCACCGACATATGCTAAGTGTTCATGCCAAGACAATGCGGAATCAAAAGCAATGCTAAGTATTTATTAGTTTAAACACGTTTTACAACTACACACTAAAAGGTGGTGCAATAATGATCATGAATGTAAACAGGAACGTTAATCACAGCAGTTATCAACGGATTACGTAAACAGGTTAGTTTAGTTTTACGAGAATTGATTTTAAGGTGATTTTAAAGCATATTTATCGCCTTTTCATATTTCACATGTTTAGCAACCAAGACTGTGCAATCTGCGTACTGGTAAACTATGCTTAAAGAAATTGAAGTGCAAAAATCATTCATATAAATGTTAAAAAGCAAGGGTGACAAAATGAAACGCTGTGCAACCCGAGCAAATAGAGATGGTGGTCCACTAAAACGAAAATGATCATCAGTAGCAACAACCTGAGAGCGCGGCGAGAGATAGGTATACACAAGATAAAAAAACGGGCCACGGAAACCCAATAAGTGCAGTTTCCTTAGCAATAGATTATGACACACAGAATGGAAAGCTTTAGAAACATCTATATATAAAGCACATGCAAATAAGTTATTACCAACAGCACTGAACAGGTCATCAGCAAATTCTTCTAATAGAGCAATTGTGTCATGACCAGACGCAAAACCATACTACCGCGGCGACATAACCAAACATTTATCTAGAAATGAAGACATACTTTGTAAAAGGTATTTTTCCAGAATTTAACAAAGAATGGGCAGTATTGATATCAGAGCATACGATAATAATAATCACTCAATCAATCAATCAATCATGTTTACTTACGTGCCCAGGAACAGCCAGAGGCCTGAGTGCTGGCGCACGGATAGTTCCATGAAAACAAAATACATCAAACATATACCAAGAAACAAACAAGCGACAAGACACACACAAATTGAAGTAGTGAAAATGACAGAAATGAAGACGGAGCCTGGGTACAGGTAAAAAATAAAAAAAGAAGATGCCAATGTTGCTCTGCCTGTCGTAAAGGCCACACGACAGGCAGAGAAACAAAGTTTGACAGTAATACAACAAAAACAACGGCAAAAGTGTAGAGACAAATGATAAGACAAACAAATAACAGTAAACAGTTTCAAAAATAGAAATCTAACAGTTGGATAGACACAACCGCAGAGAAACCAAATTCCAGAAAAAAAAAGAACGACAGACATATCATAGATCTTTAACATGCTGTATTCAACAGCGCTGTATGGTAAATTGTAAAGGATTTCTGAAAGATGTCAAGGCGTTCAAAGAAGAGGTTGTAACAATTCTGTATTCTGCGCACAGGAGATTGATTCGAGTTGCGCGCAGCGGTGAAGAACGGGCGATACGACCTGGTGGGTCTTTGTGGTACACTAAACTCTAAATAGTTCAGCAGGTCTGCGCAAGAAAGGTCACCATGAACAAGTTTTTGAAGAAATGTAAGGCCTGCACGCATACGTCTGCTGTTCAAGGAAGGGATGGAAGGGACTATGGGTCAGTCAGAATCAGGATGAAAACTGTGATTGTGATGACGGCGCTTAAATATGAAAAAAAAACGTCTTCTGCCCACGTTCTATTAATGAACTACTAGATTTGGAGATGCCGTTCCAGGCATCTCCAAGCATATTTTAACTGTGGTATACATATTGCATTGTATAGCATTACAAATAGATCTGGAGAAGATAATTTCTTTGTAATCCGACACACATTTCCAAGACTTTGGAGCGCTCGCTGGGTGATAAGCCTAATATGAGGAGAAAAAGAGAGGGTACTGTCGAAAAGCACCCGTAGGTCCCTAATCTCCTCAACCCTTTGCAGAGTAGCACCCTCAATACTGTAGGAAAACAGCAGAGGGTGGGTTTTCCGGCTGTAGGTGACAACCTTTGTTTTAGCGGGGTCCAAAATCAGGCAGTTTTTCTTGCCCCACACCTATTGTCATGAAGCGCCCGTGGACGAAGAGGAAGAGGAGACCGAGCGCGCAGTTGCAACGAGTGGGTGCAGAAAAATCGAACCAGGCCGGTGATCAGGGGACGCCTGTGACGCGCTGGGCTTGAGAGCGCGGCCGTGTGATCGTTAGGGGAAGACCCGGAGCGCAACCGTTGCTGTTCCCGAGAGCCGTCCACCGCTGATGCCGACAACCCGTGGGCTGGCCGTGCCTGGAGCTGGTGACGCGCTGGGCGAGAGAGCGCGGGTCCGGATTCACCTGGAGATGGAACCCTCCGCTCACACCCGCTGCTACGCCCTCGAGCCGTGACTCATCGGAAAGGTCGACGATGCCTGCCCGACGTCCCGCTCCTGGTTACAACGGGGCCTAGAGCCGGTCATAATAAGGCTATAAGGGATAAGATAATAAGGATATTAAGATAATAAGGAATAAGCAATAAGGCAACAACAATGTAAAAACAGCGCCCTTACTACAGCATTTAATTTCTTCATCCGAATCGCTGCATCTAAATAAGCAATTTGACAACAGCATCAGCTGGAACACTTTCACATAGATCACTAAGCTGAATTCGGAGGCAAACTTCAGAGTCAGTACACATTGCTCCTAAGGTAAGCATCCGAGATGCCACAATTTACAACATAAAGATGTGAAATTGTAGAAACCAAACATTAAAACATTCATCATTAAGGCAATACATTTAGGCCGAAGTAAGCGCTATTTGAAAAGTGAGTGCATATCGCCAGAGCAGCCACAAAAAAGTGAATGTACAACAGCTCAACAATAGACCATGAACCCTAAAACCATTATCAATGCAAACATTCGAAACCCTGCCATTAGTCGAATTATGGAAACACTGAGTAAATAACGAAACGAGGTCAAAATTATGTTCACTCACATAACAAAGAAAACGAGTAACATTGGCGCAAAACGGAAAAATGATGTAGATACGAAAGCAGCAAAATATGGCAGAAAAATAGACTCTCCTATTCCAACACATTTTATTTAAGAGAGTTCAATATTAGGGTACTAAAAATATACGAATGTTTAATAGCAACAAGAGCGAAATTCTCGCAAGCCTGGCGGCGCATGTAAGACCACGCGTAGGGGAGGGCTCCAGATAGTATTACCAAGTGGGGGTCTTTACCGTGCACTAACGTCCCGACACAAGGGGGTATTTGCTGTTTCCTTCCACTTGAAAAGCAGCTACCGTAGCTGCAATCAAACCCATGCCATTCGTGTTAGCAGCGCGACTATTTACAACTGAGGACTTAGTTACACGCTTGAAGGGATCAGAAAGATCGCAAAATTTCTACCTAGTTTTCCACAATCCACTAAACCTCGCATGTTATTGCAGACTAGATAACAGTAGTATGATATTTTTATATTTTAGGCATTACACACAACAAAAGCGGAAATTGTACGTTGAAGCAGGCGTCCTGGGCCAGTACGAAGATTTCTATCATAATATAGAGGTAATGAAAGTTTTCATCTTCCATACAAAAACGTCAAAAAGAACACAAAATAGGTACACAAAAGAGTGTGGCACTCACAACCTGTATTAGCGGCAGCACTTAACAATTATAAGCCCTGCAATACGTTATGCGAAGTTGAACACACACACACCCACGCACGCACACACACACACACACACACACACACACACACACACAAGCACACACGCAC
This sequence comes from Haemaphysalis longicornis, assembly GCF_048455015.1. NCBI lineage: Eukaryota > Metazoa > Arthropoda > Arachnida > Ixodida > Ixodidae > Haemaphysalis > Haemaphysalis longicornis. Next base: position 35,362,883 of record NW_027526204.1, read on the forward strand.
ACACACGCACACACACGCACACACACACAAACACACAGGAATTTCTCAGCGAAAGAGAATGAGCGGAAAGTAACTTAAGAATACTGACTTCATAACGATTGTACAACCATTTTGTGTGTTTATCTAGAGTAATTGTATTTTCTTATTATGTTTAACTGTTTCACGTAGCCTTTGGATTTCATTAGAAATTTAAAATTTCATGTCTTTTTTTATTTTTCTCCCGGTTATAACTTAGTGACACTGCATGGGCTTCAGAAATCATCAGCCTGTTTAGCATATAAGGGATGAATAAGTGCTCTTCCGTCACCGGTTTTTGAACATATGGCAATGAACATACAAGGCGAGACCCGAATGGTTCACACTAGGGCTGACGATAAAAATGACTCTTGGCGCGACGTGGTGCACACACGTAGGTAGAAAATTGATGACGTAGCACAATAACTGTGAAAACGTTTTTATTGCGTACACTATCTATTAGCAGTTTCCAAAAGCAGTCCCTGAAAAAATTTCATGTTATACGCTTTCATTGTAGGTACAAATGAAACCGCTTTAAAAGCGTGGCCATATGTCAGACATACATTGCTCATAGAATTTCGGTCCGAGAACGCCAGGCTTGAGTAGCTTAGTTAGAAATATATTCGGTTGGGTTACAAAACACGTATTTTATTTGGAAATGCACATAAAAAGTTTTCTTTTTATACGACTCATGCGCGTACTCATCTTCAAGCAGAGTTGTTTTTCTTGTCTTATCTCAGTTGTTCTGGTGTTTCCGTTTGTTACAGGTTTTCATAAATATTTGTGTCTTAGTTTATAACTTCCTTTCTTTCAGTGCACAACTTTCGGAACACCCTGCTGCGGAGGCTATACATGCTTCGGCCTAGGCGCTGGACTCTGAGTTGCAAGTGGCTAAAAGCCACAACAACCGACAAACGCAATTTCGGCGTTTGAATACCACGCTCTCTGATTTCTAAAAATAAGGATACCCAGAGTGGCTGGAAGTAAAAATAACTGCAAAATCCCTGCCACCTTGCGTGAAAATGCCTCAGCCAATTTCTCTTTGCCATCCTACATCTGGACTACAACTCAACTTGAAGTTTGATTAGTGCGCGTGAGGAAGGTAAATTACTTTAGGATGTGTAATATTGGTCCTGTCGTAATATCCTGAGTGCTACGCGTTTCGCACGAAACTTTGCTGTGCTGGAACGCTCCTTATTATTTATTCTGCCCCTGCCAAAAATAATTTCAATGCCATATTGCGAACGGGCACAAGCAGCAAGTGTGCGTTTAAAATTTAAGGTCCTGGAAAGGGGGGATGAAAGTATTAGCAGGTATAAAGCTGTCGCCAATTTCAGTGCGTAAGATGACGTACAGAAAAGCATCATGGGAAAGTAATTTGTTGGCCGTTTGGCTTCATGAGATGTAATTTTTTTAACCAACCCCAGCTTTATGGCTCTTGCCTAGTTCCGCCATCGGCTACCAGGCGATTAGGAATGAGCATAACTCATAGGGCGGCGATCTTTTCAGCCCGATAACTGATCCTTTTCGAAGTTTTCTGCTATCTTTTTCTTATCATGTTAACTTTGGAGTGAACACAACTAGTATTTAAAACATGGCTTCAGTATATTGGTTCCACGAGGTTCCTGAAGGGTCTAAAGTGTGAGTAGTGAGGAGAAGCTTCAAGCATTGCGGGAAAAGCTCCTGTCGCCCCCGGAGCAGACCAAGCGCTGGTAACTCGGCGGGTGCTTTGACTGGTCGTATCGGTCAGGGTTGCAAAATAGACACAAGTTTTTTATTCCTACGCGCATTACTGGTGCGTTGGATAAGAAACGGATAATTTGGGGCTAAAGCGAAGCGGTGGTGCGAGGTCTGGGTGCTATTGGGAAACGTCGGTGCGTGAGTGCGCACGCACTTGTGTGCGCGTGTGTTGTGTGCGCATGTGTGTGCATGTGTGCGCGTGTGCACAAATAGCTTGCACAAATAAGTTCAGGCCGCAATTACCCACGGGGCAGGAAACCTGCCGTTCTGGAAGCAGCGCACCGTACAGCTGTGTTTTGCTGACAATAACAAGGTCTGGTTGGCGTGACTGAGTGCGCTCGCTTCTGTCGGCTGCTAAACTACGCGCACTCTCCTCTTCACATGAGCGCGGGGACGCGCTGATCAACCAACCGGATCTTGTGCCACTGTGACTTCGCGTTCTAATATTACCAAAGAATATTCGTGTCGGCGCGCATGGTGATTTATATGTTTTTACCCGACAACGACGTTTCCTCAGGAACGTTCCACAAACACTGCTTCTCGCATTGAGCGCGTCTCGTTTTGAATAGGCACCGCTAAGTACATGCTACATTTAGCGGTATGTCGTAGTTGCATATCCACCCCGAGCTGCTGTTTTTTTAAACGAATTACCCCAACTTTTCCTGTGAGAGGCCCCCACGTGCCCCACGGGTTCGGCGGGTGGCGGCGGGGGCTGCTACCTCGTCTCTGCCGCGCGTATCCGGGTTCCGCATCTGCTTGAAAATATTTTCGACAAGAGCGACAAAAGTAGTGTGCAAATTGGGGATTTGTGTATTTTATTTTCGCTATCCTCGTGCGTCCAAAATCCGGCTCGGGGGCTGTATAAAAAGTTACCGGTTAGTGGGATGGATCACCTGTGGAGGCTTCCAGTACCAGCAGTGTCTTCAAGCCAGCAGAAACATCTTGAACCATGGCACCAATCATGCTTATGTTGGCCCTCACCACGCACACTGCCTTTGCGGCAACCAGTAAGGAGCATTCTCAATTCTACTAATGTTTCTCAGGCGATGTCGAGTCATGTTTGATTTAATACTAGAGTCCGCCAAAGGGGTTTTAAAATTTCTCCCGTTAATGCTCCATTGCTTATAGAGATGAGAACACTTGGCGCGCCTCATCGCCTGCGTTGCGTCGGCGCGTTAAACCCTACAATTACTAAATCGACGCAACTTGTAACGTAAAAATTAAAGATGGCGGCGGGACTCAGCATATATTTCCACGCTCATTCAGCAGATGCATTCGTATTGCTGACGGTCGGAGACAGAAATTTTTTGAACTTTTTAAGGACAAAGTGCAGTGTACGCGCATGGTAACCAATTCAGAAACCATGGGTGGTTGGATATCAGGACATCGCTCTACGTTTCTTTTGCAATAATAAGCCCTTTCGCATAACCTAACGCAGCCCTACAGATGCAAGTTGTGTTTTCGTCAAAGAATATTTCATAATATCTGACCAGACTCGGTTTTAACAACCCAAAATAACGAAATATTTGCTATCGAGGTGCAAAAAAACGGCTTTTTTTGCTTTACTTGAGTGAACGTATACATTATTATGACGTAAAAATAAAGCTGGGTTTCGTCTTCGCTGTTGTATTTGTTAAAGGTTTAATAAGTCAAGCTAGGACTTTGTAAATGTCGCTATATACTTGCCTAATATACGTGTGGCAGTGCGGGATTCGTCGACCTTAGCCACCATAAATATTCTTGTCATTGTAAAAATAAAAGTCAGGAATGACATGAAGCGTGCTTTGTGAGTTTATGAGTCTAGAGAAGGGTGTTTCAACAAAAAAAGCTTACATTGTCGGGTATCAATCAAACACATAAAATATAGCATTTGAAACTGAAATCAGACGAAGGTAGCACTGAGATGGCACAGGAGAAGTGATTGCGAACTTTCCCCTCTAGGGAAACTAAGGAAAAGTGTTCCGTGGTTACAGAATTTCGCCGTTAAATAAAAGTGGCTAAACGCTGCTACCAGTTTACGGAACAATGACTAGTGTTTCGTGGCTGAGTTGCCTTAAAAATCACCGTATGGTTGCCGGCAAAAAGCCCTGTTGGCTTCTGCCAGTGTTTCAAAGTACAGTAAACAATTATTATTTTTTTCATGATGATGATAGCCTCCTTCGAAAGGCGTCAACTTTTATACTTCGATTAGGTGAATGTCAAGATGTGGAGTGAGTTTACCCTGCGTACCCTGCTTCACCAAAGCAGCACTCGTCGGCGAATCAGAAGTACTGGTTCTCTGAAAAAGGCGATGTTAGATACAATCTGTTTCGTTCTGCCTCACGGCATTGTATCGTTTAAATTGTGACACGATTCAGAATACATTGTTTTGCAATTTCAAAGGTAAAGTACCCTCTAAGATTAAAAGAAGGCCAAGTCGTTTTGTTGTATTTTTCGAAGGGTACGAAACTGTCACGTGCCATTTTAAAGTGTTTCACCCTATACCTCGCAGTGTATGTAGTTTCCCAACTGAAAAAAACCTGCTGTTTAGACATTTTTCTTGCTTTTATTTTCAGCTGGCTGCGTCAACGTAACTCTGCCGGGAATTTCTGGGCTTGGGACGGTATGTAGCTGATATTCAAACAACGTTTTGTCGCTTACAAAGCAGTTTGCTCGTATGAACGAAGTGCCTTTTATAGTCATGCATCAGCGAAAACGTGACGGGACAAAAAAAAGACAACAACACTAGCGCTGTCCCGTCAGAGTTCCGCGCTTCCAATATTGCGAATGCTAACCCACTGGTCCACTTCTCGATCCTTTTGCATTTATGATACTTTCTCCCAGTGTGACATTTTTGTACAAAGAATGCTTGCATCAGAAAGGTCAACTGGTAGCCGACATGTTTTCCGCCGCACATCTTTCAACCTAACTCCTAGCACTCACAGTTGCAACAACGTGTTCATTTATTATCAAAGCCGCTGTTACGAAAGCGCAAAAGAAGAGGCAAGCTGAAGCTTGTGGCCCCAGCTGTTCCCAAGTTAACTGCGAGTGAATTTCGACAAACAGATGTCCCATGCTGCAGGCTCATCTGTTTCGCGTGGTCTGAACCGTATTTCACGAGGGGTCACCGAAGAAGCAGCCTTGAAACGCTAGTTCACCGCAACAGCTGTTCAACTTTCCCACACTCCGCGTGCGTACAGGAAACGAAATGAGAGCGCTGAGTTCTCGCCTAGTGAGATGAAGGATAACAAAGACTGAAGGCGCAGCAGAACCAGCCCAGGAATGAATCATGCATACCTATAAAAGCCGGTTTTGACACGATGGCAATGGTAACTACGTATGGGACAACCGAAGCACGTTGTTTTGTAGACTGCAAATATATGATTGCTTTTACTGTTTGAGCAATGTATGGGCCATGTTGGTAACATATCCGCGTCTATCTGCCTCGTTCAGTAGCAGAGCGAGCAATAACAGTTCAGAACTAAAATAGAGCGGAGAAAGCTGATGCAGATAGCGTCCTTCGGTATGGTAGGAGGTGACGTTGCCATGGAGACGTCACGTTGCGCGCATATTCTGTACTTTTTCAGGCCCATCCGCAATCTCTAGCGTTTCTGCGTGTTTTCGGCTCCGGCATTCCGCCCGGAAGTGCCGGTCTGATGAAAGGAATAATTTGCACACTGGCCTGGCGGCACGTCCACCGGCGCGCGCCACACTGCCGATGAGAGGTCGAATTAGGCGTCCCTGCGGTTTACATCGCAAAGCGTGAGACCCGACAAGAACTGTTATGCATATATGCAGCGTTGCTCGTCGTAGCCTTTGGTCCATGTGTCGGCGGGCGTTCAATGATGTGTTCGAGCTTCTTGTCTTCGTTTGTGGGCGTACGGACAAGGTCCTCACATATTACCGATGATCCACAGAAGGACCTTGAACTACTATTTTAATTGCTTTGTAGGTGGGCAAGCCTCGTACATCACATGAAGCTGGTTCTGCCGTGTACATCGCGCGTTCGGCGGCAGTTTCGCAGTAATGTGCTTTTGTGGGATATAAGCTCAAAGGACGTACGACGCCGGCGTCGCTCCTGCCAGCTTGTGGGAAGTTTTGCCATCCGTACCGGCCTCAGTTCTGAGGTTTCCACTTGGATGAATCTGCAGGGAAGCAACGGAGTAATATGCAAGGGAGTAATAAGACAAGTTTCAGCCTCTGTACAATTTTCTACACGGGACAATTTTCAGCTTCTGCTTATAAATTAAAGCGCTAGAATTTGCTAGACTTCACCATTTTAAACGGTAAATGTTTGGCATCTGAACCATGTTGCCTATGTAGTTCGCTTGCGTCGTACATTGTGCTTTATGTTATTTCAGCCACGTATCGTTTTTCTGTATTTTCTGCGGAGTAAACTCAAACAACTCCTAGAGGGAAAATATCCCTCGGGGCACTCAACTCTGCGTACGCTCTTTCGAGGCGGAAAACTGACAGTACTTATCAAAGACGTTTTCCCTGCTGCATTGTGTTTACGCATCTTCACTCGCTTCGCTTTCTCAGGGTTTTAGCGCTAAATTGTTCGAAGGGAGACGCCGGCCACCAATTCGCCAGAATCAAAGTTCTGCGCGACTGGGGTGCATCTTTCCACTTACGTGCTGTCCCGTTTACCCGTCACACGGTACTACTCCAGCGCTCCACGAACTAGACTAACTTTTGTTCAACCGCAGGTAACATAACGCAGCGCAGCGTAACGCGGTCGGCTCTATACAGAAAACTGAGTAAATGGAGGAAAGGACGCTCGAAATTTAAGGAGGATTTCGGAAAACGCGGGTTACAAGCAAATACAAGGCTGGGGAAATGACCTTCAGCGGGCTTCGCCAGGCTGGTGTGTATGATAATTGAAATCTAGCAAGAAAAGCACCCTTACCCATTCTGTAAATGCTTGAATTCGGGCTCCGAAAGCCGCATTTGCTAAGCATTTTGCTAGCCTGTTTACTATATAGGAGAACAGTAGCTACAACTTGACAAGCGTTGTTTTTAGCGTCTTACAAATACTGGTATAAGACGACGAAAGCGCAACGAAGATTTACAAAGGTTCAACCTACTCTTGTGGGGAAATGTGAAATCCAGCAAAGCCGCAGAATGGAGCAATGGGCGTGATCGGACAGACAGTTCGGAGACTCTATGACCACGAATACTCAGGAGCGATAGGCGGCCAAAAAATCCCAAAAATAGTACTTAGTAAAAATGTTTGACATCTGCCATCAGTATGTTCCGGCTGTACTGGACCTAGAACGTGTCACCACGCATAATAAACTGCCGCGTCTCGCTTAAGTAATGGTTTCACATAGCTTTCGCCCATATTCTTGCCATGCGTAATCGCCATCGCTAAGTGGGCGGAATCAATAAAAAAATTCCTTGCTCGGCTGGGAAGGCCTGTTTTACATAAACAGACGGTTATTCAACCTCAAGCTTACCGCAAACCTAATCGTGACATACCAGCATTACGTGATTAGCACCAACGTGACAGTACTCACCGTTAGGAGAACCGAAAAATTCACTGTGCAAAATTAGCAGAGATTACTGAAGGTGTCCGCCAACTTAGTGTAGCACATCGACTTTGAGAATTCTTTTAACTCTATGCGTGAGGGTCCCAGTCTATAAAGATATACAGAGATTAAACGACCCCTTCCCCCCAAACACTTATCAGCTAGATTACACAACCTGCTTAGTTTCTCGCGCATGCAGGGGAAACAATTTTTAACACATCCGAATTGCCTCCTCCCATCGGGTTGTTGAATGACTTTCCCGAGAACTTAGCACCTTACGCCGACTCCAATTCCTTCGGTAACAAATTACTCTTAAGTTATTCATACTACCGATATAACCACCCTATAGTGAGGTATGGACGTAAAAGAACGGCGTGTCACGCAGTTCTGTTGGCTGGGATGTAAAATGACGGTATTCGTCAAAGATTTTGCGAAATTTTGGCAACAGTCTGAACCCGGCCCTTGGCAATTTAAAGTTTCAATCGTCAAAGATTTTGTGAAAGTTGTGGCAACAGTCTGAACCCGGCCCTTGGCAATTTAAAGTTTCAATACGTTCAATTTCAGTACGTTCAATACGTTCTCAATACGTTCTCAATACGTTCTCAATACGTTCTCAATAAAGTTTCAATACGTTCTCTGAAAACTCTTGTAAATCATTTTGCTCTCATTTTTTGTTTTCGCTCCTTTTTTGTATTGCCTTATCCACATGATCGTTTTCTGTTAGCACATTATCTCTGTTAGCACTGTTAGGGCGTCCTCAGTATATTATACGAAGTTCTATTGCAAATTTCAGTTACTTGTCTCGTACAGGTTTAAAACCTCTGGGAATTGAAATTTTTGCTTCTGTCATGAGATGGGACGCGTCTTCATAGTCCAGATTTTTTGGTCGACCTTACTTATGTTTAGCGTTTAATTTAAGCGCAGTTTTCATGCATCACTTATGTTACGTGCTAAAACTTGCACTGGTGTCTTTGTTAGCCCCACTTGCTGAGTTCCCTATCCAAGGGTCTCTAAGGGAAGTAAAGCATGTTGGGCTAGTTGGTGTTGCGCAGTTACAGGAAGAAACAGCGCAAATGGACTGGACGGATGAAGGAGGGCGACAGCACTGAGCCTGTCCTGTTGTCCTTCTTCACCCGTCCTGTCCATTTGCGCAGTTTCGTCCTGTGTCTCTAAGGCACTTCCAAGTAATGCTGTAGTCGGTTCCCAGCTTCACTTGGCAGAGCATGGAGGTGCATGCATGTCCGCAACCACTCCCACGAAAGACACTTGTTACAAAATGTGATCTGGTTGAAAGGAAGACGAAGCAGAAGAATTGAGCCCAGCAGCAGCAGCATGGGCAGCGGGGCTCGTGAAATCATCATCCTCAGAATTGGACAGAATCACCCGTTGCAAGGCCACCAATAAACTGGTGCACCTTTAGTCGCGTCTGCCTCCTGGTCTTCAACATTTTGGTGCCATGACCAGGATGCAAGGTTTACACAGTTGAAGACCCCTAACGATAAGGCAAGACTATTGAAAAGGGCACCCTGGACCTCGAGCGGCGCATCGAATCAACAGAGCGACAGAGCGACTTCAACGTACCGGGCCTCACCATGGACCGTTTGATACGGAAACGTGGGACGCACCGTGCATCAACGACAAAGATCATTACCGAGATGAAATCACTGCTGGATGGTAACCCACTACCTATCGGTGAGCTGAATGAACACCTCAACATGCTCAAACAGAAGAAAACTGTATTAGCCGACCTGGACAAAGAGATAGAGCAGCATGTACCAGATGAGGAGCTAGACGAGGAATTTGCCACAGCAGAACATTACCAGGACTCAATCGATCGCATGATCGCATCGGAGAAAACTTGCTGCACGTGCCCTTCGGCGATTAGTACAGTTCAGGAGGTCGCTCCATCCCGCGAAAGAGTCCAGGTTCGACTGCCGAAGCTTGACGTACAGCCTTTCAATGAAGAATTTATTCGCTGGCCAGAATTTTGGGACCAATTCGAATCTACAATACATAAAAATCCATCGCTAGGCAATGTGGACAAATTTAAGTACCTGCGCAGCTATCTGAAGGGGAAAGCGGAAGGTATCGTTGGCGGCTTGTCGACAACCAACGAGAGCTACCCCATAGCCATCGAACTACTGTAGCAGCGCTTTGGTGATAAAAGCTTGTTAATCAATGTGCATATGAGCAACTTGCTAAACATATCTAAAGTGACCTCCTGCGACGACTCGACTGGCCTTCAGACACTTCATGAACGGATACAGACCAACATGAGATCACTGAAGAATCTTGGTGTGGACGTCGCGGCCTACGGAATTATGTTGAGGACTCTACTATTGCAGACTCTGCCCCGTGAGCTCGTGCTCAAGTTCAACGAACAAACGTTAAAGGAAGTACCCGCACGAGAACCGGGAGGTCAACAGCCCGATAAACTCTCGATATTGCTTGACCTGTTGCAGCTAGAAGTACGGAGTCGGGAAATTACTTCCATTATTACTGGAGCAAGAATGGACACGCAACTTCAAGCTCAGGCACCTCGTAACGAAGCCAAGGACAACATTCAAGGTCGTACCTCCACACTAACGGTCAAGATATACCACCATGGATGTCTCTTTTGCGAGTACAATGGCCACACAACAGGTGATTGCCGGGATGGACTTTCATTAGACGAAAAGAAAGCCAAATTGCGGAAAAAAGGATGTTCCTTTCGCTGCGCCAGGCCCTTCCACCGTTCCAGGGATTTCAAGAATGCAAGAACGCTTTCGTGTCGGTATTGCAAAGGGCGTCATTATACTTCTTTGTGTGATCCAACTTGGAAACGTCCAACAACAGAAAAACTGTCCACTGTGTCCAGCTCTGCGGCTGAATCAGAGACCTTCCAGAAAGGGCTTTTTGGGAGGAGAGTGCAAAAAGACGCGAAGTTTACCTCGCCAAACACTGAATCAGAAGCGGTGGCAACCATGCACGTGACAACGGAAGAGTGTGAATCCGTGACGAAAGCCTTTGGGGAGCTCGACCACAATGGACTCCAAGATAAGCGAAAACATCCAGAGGAAGATTACAAGGGCCCAACAGCCTTCACTGCAACCACATTTAAAAGCAGTAAACGTAATCTTGTTGAATTTCGTAGGGGCCCGAATCGTCATAAGCCCTGTCATGATGAAGACATCGACAAACATCACCGATTTCGAACGCAGCGAACATATTGACAATACACGTGATGAAAGTGCGTTTACGTCAACCACCTGCAAGACTCAGACATCTGAACGAAGTGGTTACCAACAAACGAAAGAAACACAGAATACCCGAATTGTAATGGGTCCAGCGAACGCCAGTGGACGCGTTTCAAACGACGGTCAGCGGAACGGTTCCATCGCTGCAAAGTTTCGATGTCTACCTCGACGAGAAAGGAATATTGAGGGTAGGATGGCTTCTGCAGTTCAAGAACTTCCCCGGAAGCATCGTGCCTGCCGAACTGAAAGAGTTTTTTCTGCCGCTCACCCAACGGCTTTCCTCGATAGTTTATGTTCAACTTTAACACCTGAAGCTTCGTTAGCAGAAACCATTTGTGCGCGATGGAAACATCGAGAGCATCGATCGAGCAGGCGATGGAACCTATAGCGTCAGCGCGAACACCTGCACAAGTTACCCAACGCAGATGTAACTCCAACAAAATCTTCAGTTCCTTTCGACCTTATAGGTACTGCGATTGTTGAGGATGGACACACCGACTGACAGACGTTGACGAGGGACTCAACTTTTCGGGTAAGAGATGGAAAAGTTCGTCTACATGAAGTGCGTACCACCGTGGGAATCAGTTCTAGTCGACCGATTTAGGTATCGCATGGTCTTGAGGCTTCATACTTGTACGCGAAGAACTCATTCCAGATTCAAGAATTCAGTCAACCAGATCCGTATTATTTGGCCGGCCCGGAGCTTGTTACAAAATGTGATCTGGTTGAAAGGAAGACGAAGCAGAAAAATTGAGCTCAGCAGCAGCAGCACGGGCAGCGAGGCTCGTGAAATCATCGTCAGAATTGGAGAGAATAACCCGTTGCAAGGGCGCTAATAAACTGGTGCACCTTTAATCGCGTCTGCTTCCTGGTCTTCAACAACACCATAAATAATAACTACGCTTGCTTACTCTCGTGCGTTGTGCCTGCGAATGATATGCCTACCAATGATATCATGCAGGAGTCCATCGAGTCTACAGTTTAAGCAATAAGAGTATGCGAGGCATTATCAGATAACTACAGGCGATAACTCGCAAGCCCGTTGGTGATTTGTAGATATGCATGACCTTAACTCCAGGAAATGCGAAATACAAGAAGGACGTGACTACGTTATTGCCCTTTCAACGCCATTTACCTGCATTTTTGTTTTTTTATGGGAATGACAAGTATGTGGAATTTACATGCTGAATTTGCCGTTCAACGCAAATCTTCCCAAACGGACAACGTGATCGGGAGGTCAAATTTCTACCTTTCTTCTAATCTTTAACCATCGTATCGTCAGCCGATCAAGAGCAAGCATGGCAATTTATTTGGACTGAACGGAGTAGAATAGTAGTTGAAATAATAGTAAATAGTAGATATAGTATTAAAAGAATATTTATAATCAATCAATCAATCAATCAATCATTTATTTGCGTACGCAGGAACAGCCGGGGGGGCCTTTGTGCTGGCGCACGGAACCAAAAACACACGAAACATAATGTACACATCTTTCAAATACAAAATAAAATACAAAATACAAAAAAAACGAAAGGATAGCTTATGTTGAAGTTACAGAATGAAAGTAATTTAAGTGCATGAACTCAAGGATAAAAGACCCGCCGCGGTGGCTCAGTGGCTAAGGCGTTGCGCTGCTGAGCACGAGGTCGCGGGTTCGATTCCCGGCCGCGGCGGCCGCTTTTCTGATGGAGGCGAAAAGCAAAAACGCCCATGTGTACGAGATTTCGGCGCACGATAAAGATCCCCAGGTGGTCAAAATTAATCCGGAGCCCTCCACTACGGCGCGCCTCATCGCCTGCGTTGAGTCGGCGCGTTAAACCCCACAATCAATCAATCAAGGATAAAAGACAAATGCAGAATAAGAAAAGTTGGCAGTTACGCCAATACAAACTCACAGACATATTTGCGAAACAGCGTAGGGCAATCATTAAATAAATCAAGGTAATCCGAGTACCGATTGTACGTGCATTGCAGTCGGAACACAGGGCACAAGACACGCAGACAATTGGGGTTGCAAAAGGTATCATGTTTCCTGGTCCACTTTTGCGGCACATAAAGACGAACATGCTGTAGCAGCTCACCACAAGACACTATGCCGTGCATAATTTTAAAGAGGAAGAGAATATCAGCCTTGTTCCGCCTGGAAGTTAAGCATGATAGCGTCAATAAAGAGGGCGATCCAGGGTTATAATTACTACTATCGCCAAAGCGATGGTTTAAGATAGATATGAACTTATTTTGGACCCTTTCTACAAGCTTACGGTTTGTTTTGCTCGTGCTGTTCCAGACAACAGAGGCATATTCTAGCTGAGGACGACATATAGTTGTGTAGAGCTTGAGAAGAGAAATCGGCCCCTTGAACTCCTTGGACACGCGACAGACAACGCCAAGCAATCGAAGAGCTCTACGAGTAATTACCTGAATATGTGGAGAGAAGCTCAGTTTACTGTCGAAAGTGATGCCTAGGTCATTAACCTCTACCACGCGTGGGAGTAATTCACTGTTGATGTTATAGGGAAACAAGATGTTGTCAGTCTTTCTTGTGTATGTCATTACCTTAGTTTTAGTTGTATTAATGAGGAGTTTGTTGCATGAGCACCAATGCGAGAAGGACGAGATTGCTCTCTGGAGAGCGGAACAGCTGGCAGAGTTGGAAACAGATTTAAATAATTTTACATCATCGGCATATAAAAGAAAATTACAATCATTAAATATTGCCGCGACATCATTTATAAAGATTGAGAAGAGAAGTGGCCCGAGAACTGAGCCCTGAGGGACACCACTAGTGACCTCATAGGAAAGAGAAGACTGTCCATTTACATGCACGAAACATGACCTATCACATAGATAATTGCATATAAGAGATATCAGGGATGGTTGTATATCACGCTCAGATAGTTTTTTGGCTAAGAGCTCGTGGCAGACGACATCAAAAGCCTTGCTTAAATCAAAGTAGACTACATCAAGGTAACCTCTCCCTTGCACAGCTTCCGAAGCATGCAGCATGAAGTTGACGAGATTGGTAGTGATCGATCGGCCCGCAAAAAAACCATGCTGTTCAGGTATTAATGTGGTATTTATGCTGAATGTGATTAGTTTATGCAGTATTGACTCAAACAATTTAGAAGCAGCACATAGAATAGATATCGGTCGGTAGTTCGTGGGGTTCAATTTAGAACCTGTCTTAAATACAGGAACAACCCTTGCATTCTTCCAACGAGTGGGGAACTTGCCAGACTTGAGAAAAGTTTGAAATAAACACGTCAATACTGGAACTAGGATATCACCAAACGCTTTCAGTACGGCAGAAGGAATGCCGTCAGGGCCGTATGAAAATGACGATTTCAATTGTTTCAGAGCTTTCAAAACGAGACTTTCCGAAACCAACACTTCTGAGTTTTTACAGTAACCTAGAGATTGTGGAGGGGGGCAAGCTGCACTGTTGTTGCCATAAGTGGAACGGCATTTTTGCGCAAAGGCATTGGCAACGTCCTATATGCTCTCTCCTCGTTCATCGATGAGGTTAATGTTCCCAGGTGAGTTTTTACATGTTTGAGAATATTAATATTATTATGATTATAGTAATATAGCAACAACAATATTAAAATAATTAATCAATCAATCAATCAATCAATCAATCAATCATGTTTATTTACGTGCCCAGGAACAGCCAGAGGCCTGGGTGCTGGCGCACGGATAGTTACATGAAAACAAAATACAAGAAACATATTGAAAGAAATAAACAAGCGACAACACACACAAATTGAAGTAGCGAAAATTACAGAAATAAAGCACAGGCGGAGCCTGGGTACAGGTAAAAAAGAAAAAGAAGATGCCTTTGTGGCTCAGCTTATTGTAATGAATACACAACAAGCAGAGAACAAAGTTTAACAGTAAGACGACAAGAACAATGACAAAGTATAGAGACAAATGATAAGACAACCATGATAAGTAAACAGTTTCAAAAACAGGCAACTATAGTGGTTAAACAGAACCACAGAGAAACCAAATTTCAGCAATAAAAAAAAGAAAAACGAACGACAGAGATATCATAGATGTTTAACATACTGTGTTCAACAAAGCAGTACGGTAAATTGTAAAGGAGCTTTGAAAGATGTCAAGGCGTTCAGAGAAGCGGTTGTAGCAATTCTGTATTCTGCGCACAGGAGAATGATTGGAGTTGCGCGCAGCGGTCAAGAAAGGGCGATGCGACCTGGTGGGCCTCTGTGGAACACTAAACTCTAAACAGTTAAGCAGGTCTGCGCAAGAAAGGTCACCATGAACAATTTTGTGAAGAAATGTAAGGTCTGCACGCATACGTCTGCAGGTCAACGAAGGAATGGAAGGAACTATGGGTAAGTCAGAATCAGGACCCGAACTGTGATTGTGATGACGGTGCTTAAATATGGATAAAAACTTCTTCTGCACACGTTCTATTAATTCACTACTAGATTTGGAGATGCCGTTCCAGGCAACAGAAGCATATTCTAACTGGGGGATACATATTGCATTGTATAGCATTAGAAATGGATCTGGAGAAGAGAATTCCTTTGTAATTCGACACACATTTCCAAGACTTCGGAGTGCTCGCCGGGTGATGAGCCTAATATGAGAAGAAAAAGAGAGGGTACTGTCGAAAAGAACCCCGAGGTCCCTAATCTCCTCAACCCTTTGCAACGGAGCTCCCGCTATACTGTAGGAAAACAGTAGACGATGGGTTTTCCGGCTGTACGTGACAACCTTTGTTTTAGCTGGATTTAAAATTAGACAGTTTTTGCTGCACCAGACCGATAATTCCGACACATCCCTCTGCAAGGCACAGCAGTCCTGAAAACTGCTAATGTGCCTAAATAGTTTGACATCATCAGCATAGAGAAGAAATGAAGATTTTGTTAACACTGTTGACACATCATTGATAAAGATAGAAAACAATAGTGGACCCAGCACAGAACCCTGAGGTACACCACTCGTTGCAGTGTAAACACTAGACCTTTTGAAGTTTACATCTACGTAAAAGGACCGGTCAAGGAGATAGTTGGACAACAAGGCAACAAGACTTGCATCAACACCGGAGATAGTAAGCTTGTTAATTAATAATTTATGGTTCACTACATCAAACGCCTTACTGAGGTCAAAATAAATTACATCCAACTGGCCGTTTTCACAAACTGCAGCCGAAGCCTGAGTCATGAAGCTTGCAAGATTTGTAACCGTCGATCGACCCGAGAAAAAGCCGTGCTGATTTGGTATCAGAACGTTCTTGACGCAGGCAGCAAGAATGTTGTGCAGAGCTGACTCAAAGAGTTTTGAGGCGACACAAAGGAGTGAGATTGGGCGATAGTTGGTAACGGCTGACTTATCACCAGACTTAAATATTGGAAAAATTCGAGCAATCTTCCATGCACGAGGAAATTTACCGAAAAGCAAACAGTTATTATAAATGGAAGTTAAGACAGGCACAAAAATGTTGCCGTAAGCCTTCATGAGGGCTGCTGGAATTCCGTCTGCACCACAGGAAAATGACGGTTTCATCCGTTTAAGGCTATCATTGACAAGTTTTTCATCGAACATAAGTGTACTAAAATTAGACATATTATTAAACGATAGGCGTTCGTCGGTACCATCTGGCAATTGAAAGACAGAATGAAAGTACTGAGCAAAGCTCGTGGCGACATCCTCAACCTGTTCCCCATCGGAATTAATCAGACTAATGTGTTCTTTAGACGCCTTAGAACGGCCGCGTACATACCTCCAGAAGTCAGCCGGTTTCTGAGACGCAGAAGCCTCTAACGACTCTATATAGAGCTGGTGGTCACGCCGGTAGAGGCTTTTACAAAGTGAGCGATACCGACTAAAATCCGCTTTCCACTTGTCAAGCCCAGACCGCTTGGCCTTTTTGTGGGCACTGTCCTTAAGTTTAAGCGAACTTCGAAGTTCTTTAGAGAACCAGTGGGGAAATTTGGAATGAACAGGCTTATAAAAAGGGATGTACTTTTCCATGCCACTCCTGACAATTTCGGTAAAACGTCGAACCTGTTCGTCAACATCATTGACATCAAAAACACTAGACCATTCAGCAGATGAATAAAAGTGATAGAGCCCAACATAATCTCCACGCTTGAAAGCATATCGCGGGACTGCACAATCGTCAACACCACCATAGCAATGCTGGGCAGCGACAGAGATAGAGACAATAAGAGGGGGGTGAAACTTGTCGGGGCGTACAAGAGATATTTCGGAGGCACACACTTGTACGTTTTTCAAGTTCGAGAAGCACACATCTAGGACATTACCACAGAAGTTTTCTATGTGGCAGAACTGCTGCAAGGAGGTGAATGATTGAAAATCTAATAACATGGTGCATTCCTGCGCTGCGTAATGGTTTTTATGCTGAAATGAAAGACTGTTCCAGTGAATACCTGGGGTGTTGAAGTCCCCAAGTATAATTAGCTTATGGTTGGAGTGTGAATTGGAAACATTTTCAATAGATGTGAGCTTGAGATTATATTCAGCAGGTAAGATATCCGGGGTTATATAGAATGCACCGATGAGCAACTTCTCGCCCCTCTTGAGGCCTACCTCAAGCCAGACTGATTCCTCAGTCTCGAGGTCTGCACGCCGCACGCATTGCACTGAGCGATCGATGGCAATGAGAACACCGCCACCCTTTTGCTTAGGCCCAGTTAACTTTCTGTCACTTCTAAAAATTTCATAGGTCGGAGGAAAATAGTCGGAAGATGAGATATCATCGCAAAGCCAAGTTTCAGTAATAACAATAGCAGAAAATTTGGAGCACACAACATTTCTAAGAAATTCGGAGGACTTAGTACGTAGACCCCGAGCATTTTGATAATAGATGTCGAGAGTGTCGTTCTTACTGGTCATTCTCAGAAGTTTCACAGCTGTGCACCATGCCAGGGTGGAGCTTGCCTTGGAACGGCTTAAAGAGGCAGCCCTTTAATAAAGAGGCAGCCCTTTAATAATAATAATAATAATAATATTTATATTATTAATAATAATGGAATAATAAAATATTAGAATAGTAGTCGCAATAGGCGGCATGCAGGAATTGCGAAGCGTGGAGCTGTTAGAGAAACAGCCCGTAAAGAGCTGGGTTTGTTTCTATTGAAAAACCTGTTCTGCTCTCCTAATGGTTCGGAAAGGAAAGAGAGCACTTTTTATCATGACATGGCAAAATGGTCCCTTCAAAGGAGCTTGTCTTTTTTTTTCTCTGTCGTTTTATTTACAGTGCCTTGGAACTTCCTTGAACCTGTGCACGACCCCCGTGGTAAGAACACGCTAGCAGCTTTGACTAATTTTCTTTTCTTTCCATTCCCGTACCCCCTGTATTTTAGGTGCAGAGCACCTTATGGGCTCGCCTTGTCGTCTTAGCTCACTAACGGTCGATGCGACTGCCGGAATCGGGCAGCGCAGCGAGATAACGGATCCAAGTAGGGCCTTCTGTCCGGGTGTCAGGGAGTCACGGTGAGGCATCAAAAACCACGTGGTTTAAATCGTCATAACCGTTGAAAACGCGTGAACCGCTGGCGGTTTTCATACATCTCCCGGTTATTTAGCGCAAAGAAAACTGCAGGTACATTAGAGGCGAAAAGGAATCTTTAAATATCCAGGTACTTTTACTTGAAACTTCCGAACGGATGCTTCTTGGGACTTAAGTGCTTTAGATAGCTTAACTTTGAGACGACAGGTTCATTTTTTGCCATCAATATATTTCTGGGTGACCAATTTTATTGCAGAAATCAGGTTTTGCACACTTGTTAAAGCCGTACATCTGAATGAAGGCGATTATTGGAACTTACCAAAAAGCGAAGAAACCTGCATAAATATCAGCCAATGTTGTTTTGCGTTAGTAAACCTTGAACTGCAAAGAGCAGTGTCGCTGCAAAAAGAACTGCTAATCACTGCATAGTTTACAATACCCTGCTCAAAGGGGGTAGGTGAGGCGGTAAACTTCAATAAATTTTTTTGAATCATTACACTGCCTGGTTTAATCATGCCTGAGACCAGTCCCAGAACAGGCAAGCACCCCTTTGTTATTTTCAATGTCAAAACCTTTCATCTTTCTGGGCATTGCTATGCATCCCTGAGAATAACACGCTGCTTTTCTTCTGTTCCGCAGTCTGGGATCGTGACAGCTTTGACGAAGGTTCTCCAGGTAAGTTTGCCAACGTGTGTCTGATACCTGTTGCTTTTGTAAAGTGCTGTACGTCTTTGATATGCATTGTTCCCATTGCTAAGAACAGCAATGGTGCAATTTAGGAAAAATGTGATTGCAGGCACAAAAATAAGTGAATTTCGGACTGCAAAGACATCACTATTTGCAAAAGGGAATCTTTACGGCATTGTTGTACAGTGGCTACACGTGACCAAATTTGTACGGCGCTATGACACTTTCACAAATCTGCTTTATTTGCGCTATTTGTACTTTGGTATCGTTCAATCAACCGATTATTTCTCAGACTAGGAAATACAGACCGCAATACACATTCCGCATTCAATGCATGATGCACATTTATTATAGCGTGATCATTCTTTCGCGATTTCTTCCTTACATTTGCCCGCCCATAATGCGTGACGGAACCATGACACTAGTTTTGATATGGGTGATGGGGCCTTGTTATATTTAAAGGCCTTTTAAATGTTATTTTTTTACTGTGCATATTTCACCTTTTTGAAGACGTTTCTATATTTTATCAGTTGCAGACGCTTAACATCAGCAAAGGGATAAACCCAGTGTGTCAAACCAAACAAAGTACATGTTCGGTTACGGTTCCGGTTCAGGCGAAATCATTTCTTTCCGGTTCAGTTCCGGTTCCGCAAAATCACGTACCGAACTGGTTCGCCAACTGGTTCGCGAGCTTGAACCGGTTCGATGAGTTGAATTATAATTAGAAATATTAGAAAAAACATTTAGCAGTTTAGAATGACAGTCAAATCAAAATGCAAACAAAAATTCAAAATTCTTCTGTTCCACAAGGGCAGTGGCGCAATTGGAAAGCAAACTTTAAAAAATTACAAGACATTAGAAAAACAGATGAAGTGGCGACGATTTACCACCTACTTTCTCGCCCAGACTTTACGTTGTCCTAGCGACTATTCATAAAGCCACCGCCAAGAGATATGACGGTGAAATATATTTTCTGCCCCTTCCTTTTTTTTCTGAAATCGCAATCGCCGCTATGGAACCGTTCATCACGCTAACCTTGAAGCCTTAAGTTTAGGCCTGCGTACTGGCGCGTTGAAATACCAGCGGTTAATAACAATGACAAACATTTTTATTTGTCACCAAAACAGAAAAATCCTACAACAGACACATAAATAATACCAATAAAGTAGATTATTTGGTCACCCTGAATAATTTGTTAGCTGTCACCTTATCGAATCTATTAGCCACAGTTTTGTTAAAAGTAAGCTTTAGTTAACACTCAACCACTGCATCATTGCCCTAACCACTGCAATTCCTTTTGCAATAGCTATTTCGGTTGTGTGCTTTACAATCAGTATGTCATCGTACCGCCTGCCCCCCGGCCATCGTTCCGTGTGCTACATTGCGGAATCTTACAACAGATTATGCTATTACAAACTGAAAGGGAAATTTGACGCATAGAGCATGAGATGTGATTTTTTTGGGTAGGCGCTGTTTAATTCGTCCACAGCAGTACTCCCCTCCGGAACGAGTAGCAGTAGAAGTAATGTAGCGAGTTGGGCAGTCAGTACAAGTGCACCTTCGAATAAAACCAGATCTGAAACAGACAAAGCTTCATCAGCAGCAAACGGCTTAGCCACTGAGCAGCTCCTGTGGTCAAACGTGTCAAGTATTAACAATTTTTAGGTGTCGGACCTTTTAAACCAACTACGAAATGCAAAAAGTTTGCACACATCAGGTGTGAGCTTTCGCTGTTGCGCAGTGGAGCACTTCTGCAGCTTGATTGGTCCAATGAGTCGCAGATAGAGAATTTGTCCCGTTCCTTCGCGCTGTTACTCCGAGAAACATGTACCAACTGGCCCGCCGACAAGAATGACATTTAGTTTGGTCAACTTGCAACAGACCATTGCTACACTGGTGCTCATTCATTTCCCCTGTTGCTACACAGAGCGTGATAGTGTTCAATTGTCTAGAGGGGAAGGTGCGCGAGCGGGTACGAAGTTGATGGTACGTGAAAGAAAAAAGGCCTAAATTGTCATGACTGTGCAATATCAACAACGGATGGTCGAACCGTTTCGGCATGAACCGGTAACCATTTTTTTTCGGCTCAGTTTCGGTTTGGGTTGAGCGTGCTCAAAAATAATGGTTCGGGTTCGGTTCCGGCAAAATACCGGTTCAGTTCCGGTTTTCGGTTCGGTTCGGTACCGGTTCGACACCCTGTTAAAAACAAAAGTAAATAACTACTCATTCAATAAAAACCAAGAGATGAAGCACTAAGTAATTATTATAAACCTTTAAGGTTCCCTGCACGGTGCCTCAAAACGAAAGCTTAGTTTTCCCGGGCTCTAGCTAACGAACGTGAATGCAACATCAAGTGCGTCGTACCGATCTTATGTCGACGGAGCAGTTAAGCGAACGTGAGGGCATGCACGGTCGCACTGAGCATCACGTATAGAGCGTAAGACGTATCGAAGCATGCCGGAGCCCCAAGAACGGAACATCACAAGAATAGCTATTTTAGGCTCGTTATTGAGCTGCACTGGCTCAAGCGCAATTGAACTATTTGGATTTCGTGAAAATGTCCTGTGCGATCTGTGGCGTCAGCCGTGATCGAACCTTCGCCTAGGCTTCACAGCAATGCCCAGAGACTCATGCATCTCGGAAGAACCATCTTACGTAGACGCGCAGCGTGCCCCTGCACCGGAATGCGTCCGGAGTCAAGATCGCGGGCCAGTGCACTTACGCGCTCACTCCTCTGGACATATTCGGGTCCTGGAATTCAGACAACACGGTGGACAACCTTCGATAGGGCTGAGAAAACATGTTCCAGCTAACGTCGCGTTAGGTTGGGACGTAAGAGAAGTCTGCACACGAGCTGCAAGTCGGGTGTACATAACGGCGGCACAGTCTGAGGGCTTAGTCAAACGGGACTTACCTCATCACATTCATATTGGGCTCACTAATTCATGAAAATGTTCCTAGTGGCCAAGTTTGTCGATTTTGTTATTGCGAAATGTAAAACTATCGTGATGACGATGATTGGGGGCCTTCTGTTTCTATAGAGACTCCAGTTGTCACCAACACACTTGCCTGTTGTACTCCTCTAATTAGCCCTACCCTTAACTAATCTAGTGGATGTACCTCAGCCTATCTCGCTGTGCCCCCATCGCCGGTTTTAAACTCCCGTCTTTCCTTCCGCTCCTTTTCCTGCACTTGCGCATTTGTTTTTTCCTCCCACCGGTGTTTTTAAATTCTGATCCTTTTTCTTACTCCTCCCATGGGCCCCTCTTTTTCCTACTTTTCTTCTACCATCCCTCGAGCCGCGCTCTTCGTCCTCTCCATGGCTCCCCATCACACCACAGCCCGAAGCCTCCGTCAACCTCGCTGCCCCGTGGCCCCTCCGTGGTCGTATCTCCATGTGACAATATCATCTATGGTTTCCCGATCCCTGCCGGAACATATTCGCACGTAAAATGAGAAAAACTAGGCTGTTAGGCACACTTCTATGAATCAGTAAAACGTTTCGTACTGGCGCACGGTGGTTTTAAATTTTAAAGCCCGTGCGTCGCGAATTAGTAAGTCCTATAGAAATGTGATCACATGGGTTCCCCTAAACACCGGCGCAAGTGTAATGAAAACGCAGGACCAAGGTTACAGCCTATATATTCGAATCACCGGAAACCAGTGCTATTACGTGGCCTTCGCTACACATAAAAACCTCAAAACCGTAGAATGAATCCCTTTACGGCCACAAATCACGCATGGAAGGGAAAGGGTGCACATCAACATCCCGTAAAGAAGCATTGCACTAAGTGTCGAGCAAATGAAGTGGATTCCGAATGTTGGAAAAACAAGTCCACTTCTGTTTTGCTTCTCCGCGGCAGTGCCTGGTCACCACTCTGGGCAACACCAGTTTGCTGGGCTTAGTGGCGGCTCTGCTCGACTTCATCAACTTCGGCTTGAGCTTCATCGGACTGTGTAAGTACCCACTCGTTTAAGGGACTCCCATAGAACTAGAGGCCCGCAGGAACCGAGGTTTGAATCACGTCCCCGGCCCGGGCACGAAGCGTTCCTTTGTGAGCCCGGCGAGGCCCGGTCAGGCCCCGCAGACTGCTTTAAAAGCAAGGAAAGGGCCAAACCAGGACTGTTCATCCCAAAAGGCAGCAAGCTAGCAAGGCAAGCACAACCCACGGACACGCAATGAATGAGCGCTTGTTTTATTTCGCTACACTCGCTAGTGTGTTTTAAAAAAGAACGCTTATTGTTGCATACAGTGCAGTAAAATAGATATTTCTGAGGTAATTTTTTCTCAGACCTGAAATAGCCCAAGAACACTAGTACGCACCACCGGTCACCCTTCGCTTGGGGTAAACGAGCCGGATCACAGCGTTGCCCACGATTGCAGCAGGAGGAGGAAGGCTCTGCACCGTCCAGCATCCGCCCTCCCATTCAAATCCAATACGCTTAAATTAGGCGGAACAGCTACCGATCAAGACAAGATAACGTCTTCCGCACCCGTCACAAAGTCTCCCGGATGGACGCATGGGGCGACGATTTCAAACCGGTACCTTTTATAAGACCCCAGTCAATATACCCGTACAACTGTCCTTTCTGCGACGTACCAGTATCCACGTGCCGCCTCGTATGGGTATGTCCCACCATCCAAACCCTGTCATAGCCCCCTCCCCAGAACACTGGGAGAGCCGTTTGGCCAGCTCGCGGCTCGAGGACCAACAATTGCTGATCGATCTGGCCCGAGCGGCAGCAGCAGCCCGCGGCTTTCTGAGAAGAAAATGTGCCACCCACTTAACGTTTCTCTCTTATCGTCTCAAAAACAAGTTTTTTCTCTTCCTTCTCCTCCTCTGATAGAAGTCACTAATTGTTTTTGATGCAATTTATTCTTTAGATGCGTGTCGATGATACAAACACAAGTTTCAGAGAGCATCTACGTTTAGCTCTTAGACGCACGACGCGATAGCCTTAGCAAGCAGTCGAAGCAGCGTTTTTGAGGTCATCTGCTGCATTCGTAATTTAGGCTATCCAAGCACTCAAGGTGAACTGAGGCAGCAAGACGAGCTTCAACGGTTTTTAACACCATTTCTCAACACAGGCCTACTACGCTACCGTCGCTGAAGATGTTGGCGTGAGAGCTTGCGGCTGAGAATGTTGATCAGTTTAAGCGTGCTACCAGCCCAGCGTCCAGGTTTTTCGCTGACGTTAGGCCACTTTTTCCCATAATGGCAGTGGGAAAAAGTAATTTGCAAACAATTTATTTACTAACTATTACCTATGTATATTTCTAACGAGGACACTGTTTAGTGCATTTCTGGGCACAATATTTATTTATTTACAAAATTCTGCTGGCATAAAGCCCGAGTAGGAGTGGTACAGGCACTAAAGAGCACGAAAATGGCAACCAAATCAAACATCACACACATACAACAATTAATTACAACGAATTATCATGAATTACATTTTTTAACAAAAAAGAGGGAGAGGAAAATTCCCCGCGAGAAACCAATGCAAGGACACATTATAACACTGCAGAAGATAAGTTCAAATCATGGTCACATCACAAAGGTGACATGCCCGTCAATAGAATCTCTCGACAGAAGAGCTTCAAAGGGTAACATTCCACTCAGAGATCATGTGTGAAAAAAAAACAAAAATTTCAGAGGATTAGTTTTGTCAAATTATGGAATTAAGGCATTAGGGCATGGGCATGTAAATGATGACCTCGCCGTGTGGCCAGGAGACTAATGTAGGTTTTGGAATCAAGTAAGAGGTAACTAACTCGAGTTAACTAACAGATAAAGAAACTTTAGCCGGAATGATTTACGTTGGGATTCTGAACATGGGATACCATGTTTTTCCATCAGGGCAGAAACGGAGTCTGTTCGCCCATACATACCATAAATAAAGCGGACGGCTCTTCTTTGAATTCTCTCGAGGCAATCGATATTGGTTTTCGTGTGTGTATTTCAAATAATGCAAGCGTATTCAAGATTCGGTCTAATGACTGGAGAATAAGCTAAGTATTCAAGTTGTGGAGGAGCGTACTTGAGTTTGTGTCGCAATAAGCAAAGCTTAGGGAAAGCGGCAGTGCTTATGTTAGTAATGTGAGGGTTCCTACTTAAGGTACTGGTTAACTTTACGCCGCGATATTTGTGTTAGAGCAAGTAGGTACTTGCTTTAGGGGTTGCTCACAAGTACAATAAGAAAATTCGGAGGATTAATTCTTTCTATTCACACGAAGGTGTACTGTTCTGTCTAGATCTTTTACTCCAAGAAACCACGTTTTCAAACGCCGAGTTAACGCACATTGTTCCTCGGTGCTATTAATTTCATCAAAAAGACCTGCAGTCGCCTGCAAAAAGACGTATTTGGACCGGTTTACTTGTAAGATTAACAAGGACGTTACAAAAAAAAGAAAAAGTAAAGACCCTAGCACAGGCCGATTACTGCCCGATCAGCTTACTACCAGTCGTCTACAAGGTACTGCCCAACGTAATCGCTAACAAAATTTCTGCAACCTTAGATGTCACTCAACCTAAAGACCAAGCAGGGTTCCGTAAAGGTTATTTAACAATGAACCATATTCACACGACCAAACGGGTGATAGATAAGGGCGTTGAGTATAATGAGTATATACTGAGTATACTGCGTAGGTGTAGCCTGCGTAGATTATGAGAAAGCATTTGACACAGTCGAAACCCTAGCAGTCATTTAGGCATTTCCCAACCAGGGGTTGATGAACATTATGAAAGAATACTAGAGGATATGTACGATGGGTTCACAGCCACCATCATCTTCCATAAGGAGAGCAGTAAAATACCTATAAAGAAGGGCGTCAGACAAGGTGACACAATGTCTCTAATGTTAAATCACAGCATGTTTACAAGAAGTATTAAGAACGTTGGATTGGGAACAGGTGGGAGTAAGGGTTACTGGAAAACACCTCAGTATCCTCAGATTTGCGGATGACGTTTCCTTGCTAAGTAACTCGCCGGACGAGTTGCAAAGCATGCTAAGCGCCCTGGACAAACAGAGTAGAACCTTGGGCCTGAATATTATTGTGCACAAAAATAAAGAGATGACCAATGACCTGTGGAAAGCAGAGCTGTTTGAGATAGGTGGCGAAGCAGTGGAAGTGGTAAGCGAATATATGTACTTTGGCCAAGTTGTGACCCCGGATCCTAGCCACGAGGCAGGGATAATTAGAAGGATAAGAACGTGGTGGAATGTCTTCGGGAGGCATTATCAGATAAGGGATTTCAGCTTACCATTGTCCCTGAAGAAGAAATTGTATGACAGCTGCATCTTACTGGTACTCACCTACGGGGCATAAATTTGGAGGCTCACTAAGAGGGTTCAACCTAAATTGAGAACGACTCAGCGGGCAATGGAGCGGAAAATGATAGGTGTAACATTAAGGCAAAAGAAGAGAGCGGAGTGGGTCGGGGAACGAACGCGTGTTAAGGACATATTAGTAGAAATTAAGAAAAAGAAATGGACGTGGGCAGGGAATGTAATGCGAAGGCAAGATAACCATTGGTCATTAAGGGTAACAGAGTGAATCCCTAGAGAAGGCAAGCGTTGTAGGGGGCGGCAGAAAGTTAGATGGGCAGATGAGATGAAGAAGTTTGCGGGGATAATTTGGTCACAGTTGGCACAGGACCCGGGTAATTGGAGAATAATGAGACAGGCCTTTGCCCTGCAGTGATCGTAGATAGGCTGGTAATGATGATGACGCTTTCCTGCGGAAAGCCAGAAGTAACAGGAGAGCGTCAGATGTACTTACAATAATGTTGACGTTAGGTGGCTTCTTTAGCGTTTAGGTAGTTGTTAGGGCCTAAATGTAATTTCAAGCTACTTCTGTTGTTCAAATATCTGATATCGCGTCATCCATTGTATCTCAAAAAGCTTGGGGCCACAACTGGGCCGCTGGAAATTAGAAAGGCAATTTTCAAATTCGCGTAATTGGACAATATTGCTGCTGGTATTTACTTATGACTACATTATTTATTTTCCTTCTGCTCATAATGTAGGCCTTTCATTGGTTTTCGAAAGGCAAGCGTGAGTTTTATGCCAATTTGCATATTTAGTATAATTGCGCAACGTTGACGCCAGCGACCATTCCTATAATGACGAGCTTCCGCGGACTCCTCATAAACAAGGTGGATAGCGGACGCCTACTGCCTGTAGCAAAACAAGTCCAGCGTCTGACTTCCAAAATGGTGATCAAGTCGCCTAGCGAGGCAGTGAACGCATCCGATCCTCTTCTTACTCCCTTTCTACTGTCGCCCCCTCCAGGCGAATCTTCATTTGTCAACACACTCCCGCCGCTGCAAAGTTGGTTAGGAGCTATCTGGCACAGGAGCACAGTCAGTGGCGATGTCCAGGCCCTACAACGACCAGTAGTCCGACTTCCATAGCGGCGCATGTCAAAGCAGCATTGCTCGTAGGCTGGCAGGGGAATCCATCGAAGCATTCGGCTGGAAGTTGTATTCGCGTCCCATCGTTCTCTGTGAACAGCCTCGTAAACCTTGTTAGACAGGACGAGTTCATGCCTAGCTTGACTGGCAGCAAGAGGTTTCGGGTTATCGATGGTTAAAATGACCGACAGGGTTTAAACTGGAGACTGAACTGGTCAGTATGCGGGAGCGGCCGTGCTCCAGGCTGTTCGCCACGAGGCAGCCGCCAGGATCGAACGGGAGCAGCCAGTGCGAGCAGCCACGTTGCCAAACGGCATACGGCGAGGGCAGTGGCACTCTCATTGACCTTATATCCGGTACTGCCTCTACTGATGTCCGGTACTGCAAAAGGGGGAGGGATACGATGAGGGGTGTATGGATGGAGGAGGGCCCTATTTAGAAGGGATTCCGTCTGGGTGTTTAGTCCAGCGCACGGGCTTCTGCGTGTGGTCGCCGCTTTAAAACATGCACAAAAAGAACTTCCTTTGTCAATTTGTTAAAAGGGCATTACCGGAGGCATTACTGCTAGCGCCGTTTCCAGGCCTAGACACGTTGTCAAGTTCCAAACGAAGGCATATTTCAAATAAGCCTTCATATGCACATTCCGATACAGAGCTCTCGTTAGCTCAATGATAGAAAGTAACGTCAACGTCCTTTCTTGTATAGCTGCGCTTCAGCGTGTGGTATTTTCTTGCAGTTTTTATTGCGGGAGCTGGACCCGAGGCATGTGGGCCAAATTTTCGCAGTCGGTCCGCAGACAGCGCTCAAAAGCCGTGAACTAGAGAGTGCGTGCAGAAAGGGGTAACTTCACCGAACAGAACCACTAGCCCAGGCGGCGCGGCCTCCGCCCCTGCCAAGATTTCTAACAAAACGTCGCGTCGAAGGCTCCCCAAGTGCATCTTCCAATTTGCCCGTCGCACGCCGTGTCGACGCGTCCCCTCACCGCTTTGTGGAGTGCGCAGCCAGCAGAGGGCGCCAAAAGATGATGGAATGGGAAATGCAGTGACGGAACGCCTAGTTCCTCTAGATAAGGGTACAGAGTGTTGGCACTCTTTCTTCCTATTGTTCCCTGCCGCCGCTGGAATTATCGGGCACTCCACATCACGTGACATTTGTTTACACTAAGATGGTTTATGGGCGCCGGCATTTTGTTATTTGTGCGTTTTTGGTGGGCTTAGGTTGCCCTCCTTGCTCTGCGGCTGTGCATGACTGACGTCGTTCCGAACACGAATCAAAGATAATCTGTGCAGCAGCATTTCAGATGCCGTTTGGCTGCGTCTTGGGGGTGTTGTTAACAAATGACCCGGTCTAAGTTAGCGGCGAGGCCGTGTATGTGGCAATCTCGCAGCACTAATGAAAAACAAAATGATTGCTGTTGCTGGCTTGCGTGCCTCAGTGGCGTTAATCTGATACCTTATCTAGTGACACTAGTAATGCCGATGCTGGTGGACACCAGAAGGGCGACAGGCAGCCAATGCCGCTAACGCAAAGTCCGGTTATCACGGCGTTCGATTGGAGTGCGAGAAACGCTTTCTTGGGGGCTTCTAAACCAGCAGTACAGAGTGTGCATAGAGACGAGCCTCGGGTGAGCGGTGGAAAAGTTCGGGACGTTCACCAGTCATAGAAGACCCACGAATAATTGGTAAATGAATTTTTGTACAGGTTTCCGGCGTCCGTTTTAGCTGCCCTGTCAAGTGCACGGCACACTTTGTAAAGAACAAGGGAAGGTGATGCGACAAAAGAGCGAACGAATTCACACTTTGTAGCACCGAATTTCCTAGTCTCAAAACGTAATTCATATTCAGCACCTGTGGGGTGTGCTGTTCCGCCTTTTAGAGCACCATGTGATTCAAGTGGCACAGGTCCCTCTGTGCAGCTTTTCGGCGAAACGGAACAAACCAGACAGTTTCTTTAAGTTTCTGCATAGACACGAACTGAATGACAGTACTTCCGTCACGGGTTTTCTGCAGCCTCGCTCTTCTCCGTGGTAACGGGCTTCGTGACGGCTCCTCTGTGCGCCATCAGCGGGGTGCCCAACTGTCTGACGCTGCTTTCCGGCAACCAGAGCTGCACCAATCCCGTCAGCCTCACCCTTCCCAGCACGCTCAACGTAGGCAAGGTAGGCGCGCACTCTCCTGGGCTCTGTTAACAGGTGACTGGGTTCACCTCAGAGTTGTTCCCATACGGGCTGAACGGCGGCGGCATGAAATATTTATAGCAGATTTGAATATTAGGGCAGTGAGATTTTCGGTTAAAGAGATCGGCGATGCATCATTGCTTTAATCGCGAATATTTTGGCAGCCAGTTTAAAGGACCCAGCAACACATCCGACAAAGGCCTTGTGTTTCCTTCGCGTCTGGAAGCACAGCGAAAGCTACAGTTATCACCAGTTGGGAGCCGCACTGCACGATTTGCTCGTCGCAGTGTGTGCTCCTTCCGTTTCTGTTTTGCTTTCGCGGTTTCTTTTCAAATAGTGCATTGCGATTGCGTTCATTGCTGGAACTGAAGGAAAGCCAGCCAATAGCTGCTACACCACTGCAATGACGTAATTTTAGCGGTCGAACAGAAGCATGAGCTATTGCCGTTCTTAACATGCACCCGAGTATAGATACGCCATGAGGGGGAAGTGCTGCCCGGTCTGTGTTGGCTCCTCATCAAGAGAATGCTGAGCTAGCAAGAAAGAGGTAGCCGCGTCTTTGTCGCAATTGGAGAGGTGACGGTTCAGCAATAGCAAGTCTGCTAGCTTCATGCTTTTTAACCACAGATGGATGCGTTGATTCGTAATGTCGCTCCCGTAGCCATTGCTATCCTTCTTGCAACGAACCGAACCGATGGTCCCGCTTTTTCCATGCATTGACCAATCCTTCACACGTGCGCTACATAAGCCAGCAGAGGCAGCCGAACGAGGAACAAATCATCACCAAGGGAAAACACTGGGGTATCGCGCAGATGTTGAATTCGCAGCAGGAAATAACACAAACTTTCTTGTTTTTTTTCGGCTAAATGGCGAAAGCACGAATTTGGTTCCTTAGATAACAGACAAAAGCGCAGGCACACATCGTTCACCAACAGTGGATTGTGAACCCACAATGCCCACCATGCTTCGCCAGCAACACTAAGAGCGGAGCTCACCTCTTCCGTTCACTGGTTGATTTGTGCCTCTCCAAATGTATATAACGCGCCAAAAATTTAACCAGTTCTGCTCCATAAACACGCCCAATCGGGCATTCTGTTTAACACACGGTTCTGAATGAACGTCTACGTTACGTCGAGCTGTATACGCACGGGATGTGTTGGTTATATCGGGCCGTCTGCTTGATTTGTCACTGATGATTACATATCGGAGACACCTCAAAGTTAGCGAAGACATGCTGACGTCCCTTAGAGAAACGTTTGCAAGGTTCGCTTTGCAAGGTTAAGCACAATTTAAAATATCTTCTGCCTTTTAGGGTGAGTGGCAGCCTGCAGTATTGATGGTACATTTTTCCTTCTTACATTACAAGCCGTAATTTATAAACTCGGTGAAAGACGAAGCAATCTGCTCTGTCGTCATAAAAAGAGTCCTAGAAGCCTTTCAAGCTAAAAAGTGAAAAACGTACTGGCCCTGTTCGCGTAAGCTGTGTCGCTTAAAAACAGATGTGATTAAAAACCACATTTCTGTTTCTCAGTGGTTTCTTGTCGTCTTTAACTCATCAAACCTTTCGTTGTGTTTCAGTGCCTGAACCAGACGCTCCTCCTCTGCCAAAACGGGCAGCCTGCCACGGTATGTGAAACAACTGTGCTTATATGTAACGCTACCAGTTACACAAGTAGTATGAACTGGGTAATGGGGTACGATGAAATTATGTCCCACTTTCCCATCAAGAATATGCTTTCTGTTTGACACCTCCTACAAGAATCTCTAAAAATGCCTCTAAGGGACAGCAAATCAATACTTCCTCACAGGGACAGCAGTTCAATACCGAACAAGCAATACCTGTTCGTGGTCAGGCAATGGATTTTAAACTTTTCCTCTCAGTGTTTAGAGGATATTCACCTGCGGTGTTTCCGCTTTCGTATAGTATGGCAGTGGGGCGATGCATTAAGAGGGTGTATGGTGTGAGGAAGTAACTGCAATTACTTGCGTCGGATCCATGTGGTCGACGAGTCGGTATGCAACCTTCGCCGAAAATTCCGCAGCACCGGGGCTGACACGCAGGAAAGAAACCTAAATTTTATACATTAAGCCAAGATCACTCCAGCAATTGTGCGCCCTTGCGTTTGGTGTGTACTGATGTTTTCGAGGTGTTTTGCCTTCGTTAAATATCATCGTGGCCATAAATCTAGGAACGTTAGTATTTCTGCAGGTAAAATTTCCACTTCAGAATCTGTTTCTTTTCCCTGGCGAACGGTACAGGTTTGCCACGCATGAAACTGTAGCGTGAACGAGTTTGGCGCGATAAAATTCTAGTATGAACGAGTTCGGCACGCATAAAATTGCAGCATGAAAGAGGTTTCCAACTACGCTCACCTCAGGCGTTCATTGATTACGTCTAAATGAGCTTCTTCTGTAGACAACGAATTGAAACGGTTTTACAACTGTGCAAAAGCAATATCTATTTTTCAGCACCGTGCAAGAGGCCCTTGCACAGCGCTTTTTGCACAGAATTGCGAAAATATCAAACGGCTATCATTACCATTAAATAAAGTGTCCGTGAGTGCCTAAACTCAATGAGCTTCGGGTGCAAGGACTCGCGTCAAACATAGAGAAATCAAGTAAATGACATGCAAACAATTCACTTCACTCCAAGCCTAGCACAATATTGCGATATACTGCGCCTACCATGGCGACATTTAGATTGTTCTTTGGCTGAGTGATTATGTGGTTTAACTCACCGATGTTGCACAGGTGATGAGGCGTGCCGTAGTGGAGAGCGCAGGAATAATTTTGACCACCTGGGATCTTTAACGTCCACCGAAGTGTAGAACAGACTGGCGTTTTTGTTTTTCGCACATTTATACTGTGTACATACGCCAACACGCAAGTAGGGCATTTTAAATATTTTAACTTCTATACCTAAATTGTGTAGTTATGAGTAATGGTACGGGGAAGCCTTCGTAGTGAACTTGAACGTTGGTATCAAATAAAAAAAACCTTCAAAGATTTACATGCAACAGAACTCCAAGACAATACGAACTCAAAGTATAACATATAACGGTTATTGGAATAAAATCAAGAAACCAAACCTGTTTTTAATGTTACTTTTCGCACTGAATCACACGAACTCTTGTGTCATCACTGTACAAACTGGTTCTAATAATGCGTTTCCTTTGAAGGCACCTCGGAAGTTGGCATACGGTTTTATCAAAAAGTATCAAAGTAAAGCGTACCTCTAAAGCTGGGTGAGCGACTGAAAGCTCTTGAAAGAAGCCTTGTGTATGAGGCAGGGGTTTTTGGGATAATAGAGACAGTTTGAAGGAGTGCTTATATTATTAGCCCTCGTCCAATATAACTTGAGACAGTCGGGTGACCAGAAGTGTTCAGGCCCGCCGGGCATAAATCCATAAAGAGCGATTTTTTATATTCCACTTTGTAGAGAAACCGAGTATCCTGAAGCGCGGCGCGTCACATAAAGGTAGGGTGAAGAATTCGTCGACAAGTTCTTATCTACCCCGAGGGAGGTCGTACAGTCTCACACAGTTACAGAAAGGGTTGATTTGTTTAACAGGAAAACAGGTCTATAACACGTTTTTTTGTGGTTTTTTCGGGATAGTTAACGATATTTCTACCTATAAGAATTTTATCCGAGCATGGCGGAAGAAACACTGAAATGAAGACGGCAAGTTAGTGGACTTACGACCGATAACCGGCATATTTTCGGGTGTTTAGCGTGGTCTAATTAGAGACATGAAAGCCACGCAGCGATGGTGTTCGAAGGATGGGAAAACAACGCAAGTAAGGGACTTTGAACACTCCGCACCTCTTCCCCCTTCAGCATCGTTTACATACTGGCTGCCATCTATCACGGGGGGCCGGCCAGTGTCTCCGCAATACGCGAGAGATGTCGTTAGATGACAGCATGCGAGGGGTGGCTTGCATCACGCGAGCGATAGTCGAATAAAGTTATTGTACAGTCCGTCCGTACTGATGCTACCCCACAATGTTAGACCAGTGGTTGGTGGCAGGGGTTAGGTGTTTAGGCGAGTTACTGCCAGAAACCGAGCAGCCTTGCGCCGTGTATTGAAGCGAACATTGCGGAGCGCGTTAAGTTGCCCCCCCACAAAGGAGGGCCCCGCTCGTGGCAGCGACACCGCATCATCGTAATGTTTTGGTGGACTGTTGCATCCGCGGTTATGGCGTCACTGCTGCGAAGTTTGGCAGTTGCTGCCTGCTTACTGGCATTTACGCGCGGTCAGTTTGCGCTGATGGAACGTAAGGGACAAGCGCAACAAAACGGGAGATGGAGGGCAGGGCCGCGTGAGAACAGTCCAAGCCTGCAGAGCTTTGCTTTGGTTTGCAAAGTTGCGCCTTAGGCGGTGTCACGTGTATTCTTACGCGGTAGAGTAATTTTAAGGGCCAGCGTTACCGTGGTATCGCTTGTCGAGATCTGCTGTGGTCCCTAAACTGTACGTGAGCTGCTCCAAATAAGCGCGCGCGCTGTGGGTGTTGAGACCGCTGATGGCTGAAGTTCTTCTCGGAGTCCATGATTTGCGTATGCTTCTGGCCGCTTCTTGCAATCCTGTGATCATGTTGGTGACGCTGCATGTCAGAAACCTTCTTCAATATAGTGACGTGGTCCTCGTGTGCAGCGATACGTGCGGAAAAGGCCTATTCGGGTAGGTAGGTGCTTTTGCGAGCGCAAAGCTCAAAAGGGCTGGTGTCATGACACAGTCCTTAAAGCGGCTCTCCTGTAAAACCAGGGGGCCCACTTGGTCAGTTTCTGACAAATCGTTTATCGACTACGCTGGCTGACCCGTTCAACTGTCTTAGTAATCTGGCTGACCTTGTCGAAACCTCAGCGCATTTATGCTGCAGCAACAAAGGGTCCGGTGCGAGACGGGCTACTCTGCAGCAGCGATGAGCACCGTTGATGGGTAAAAGGGTAGCGAAGGCTTCTCCCAGCCATGGGGAGCCAGTGCGGTCAGACGCAATGTGATACTAAACTGCATAATTATATTAGGTATTTTATTTATTTAAACACCCTGAAAGCCCGCAGGAGTTACAGAGAGTATTAAATGGCGATTTATACAAAAGAAGTAATAGCCATTTTGAGCGATGTTGGCTGAAGAATGCTGGCCATAAAGGGGAAGGGGGGGGGGGGGGTTCCAGCCATCGCCGGTCATGGGCAAAGTAGGGGTTCAATAAGGAAGTCATACATCTAGTGATCTTTAACACAGGAAGAAGAAGGAAAAGACGAAACATACGCTAGGTCTGCAAAAGTATGAGCTTACATTGCATTGGTGAACGAGAAATCGGCCGAAAATTTTACAGTGAAGTAGCGTAGTTCGATTAAGTGGGTTGGTGACACTTCCAAACGCTTAGCGCTGTTTATTTACGTTCACGTTATAACGCTGATCGGCAGTGCCGCGCTATCAATAATGTTCTTGATATGCGCAGTTGGTATGCTCGGCAGGCACGGCTTGTAGCTGTGAGCGCTGTCGTGTGACTTTATTGCGCCTGATAATTAAGGCACGCGTCATAACATAAATACTGGACATCAAGATAATCCAGTTGCCCGGAAGGTAAAAAAATGTTTACGACAACCGCACTTATTGTCGATATGCCTGCGGTAAAACCAATAAAGCTTGCTATTGTTCCCCTCTTTGGTTCCCCGCTGTTTCCTTCTGTTAACACGTGCCGCCTGGGTGCCCTTGAGTCGCAACGCTAAGATTGTTTTTCTCACTTTCCAGGATAGGCTTCTCTTGAATCTCCTCAATACGCTGACGGTAAGTACTCTTCAAGGACTCTTGAAAACATTTTTTTTAAGAAATAGTAGATGCATTCACTGAGTTTTTGTGTTTTTAGGTGCTCCATTAGCGCATAGGCATGGCAAAAAACAGCGCAAAGAAGCTTAACGGAAGACTAGAAAGAGACGAACACGAAATCATCTTCCGTTGATTTTCTTCGCACTCTTTTTTGCCGTGAGTACGAACCAACTAGCCCGTCTTCACACTCCAGCGCATAGTTTTTTAAACTGTTCGTCTTCGCAGCACGTCACAAGCTTTAGTCAGTGCACACTGCCCCTTTTGTCAGCGCATGTGTTTGTGATTTTTTTGTAAAGGATAGGTCACATGAAGCACAATAAGTTTAGCAGTTTTTTACAAGGCAGAAGCAAAGAATAAGACGTGAGGAAATCGCATGTGGGGACTAGTGACAGACAATTCACCCAAAAAGGACGTTCATAAAGATCCGTCCTGCCCTTTTCTCAGTGCCTGCTGCAATCCCTGTTGGGCACCAATCCGGGCTCCATGATCAACAGCTCCATTTGCCTCATTCTGTTAATGCTGAGTGCAATGTTCGGAACAATCCCGTTCTTCGGACCGATCTTCAGGGCTTTCCTGACCATCCCAGCGCAAACCTTCGGATGTGAGTTGGTGATTAATGTTGTTTCATCGCAGAGTTTGATACAATGCCTCGCTCCAGTTAAGCCTTTTGATGACGAGAAAGCTGCAATGTGCCGATTTTACATATTCCCGAATCAATGAAGTTTCGGCTCTGTCTTCCCCTCTGTCGCTAGTGTCGCTATTATAAGGCGACAAAAAAAAAGTCGGAAACACTATTTTTGGAACAAACCAAAGAAGAAAAGGAATTTGAGTTACTTAAACTGAGCGAAAGAAGGGCGAGCTTGCAAGAAGAATCATTTAGCGCCCCGATGCGCTTTCTTGTCACTAGGCTGCTGTATACGTTTTGTGTCAAATCACTGCTCCTGCTTTGCCAGAAATATCCAGTTCATTTGTCGCTATAGTTGCACGCAATGGATGTGGATTGTCCTAACGCGCGATACTTGCTTTTTCAGGTGGACCAATCGGTTAAGCACGCACACGTTGGGCCACACGTATCTCGGTTGATCTCCTTGGAAGCTGTGTGCTGGACGTTACCTGCTGCCGAAAATTCTGTTTCTGTATATGCTGTTGCTGAAGTTCACGGCCACGTCGGGAGTTCAAAAGGCCCGCCTTGTCATTTGCTAATACACATATTCAAAGCATGCGTTTGAGTGTCCCCTTTTCTTCACAGTAGTTTTGATTTTCCTCAATGTGTTGTCCAATAGCACTATTGTGGCGATACTTTAGAAAGTTCGGGTAAAGCGGGTTAAGCAGCTTCCCGGTTCCACTTCGACAAGCAAATGCTGGATAAGCATTCTATACATGAAGCATCCAGAACATGATGCGCAGGAAAAAAAACTAACGCAGTTCTACTTAACTGGGAAGGTGTGGAGTGGAGCAGTAATTCGCCAGAGGGGTTGTGGTTCTTGCCTTGTCTAGTTTTGGTTCCAGTCAGGCGTTGATACCGAAAGTTGCGGGCACCGAAGTCCTTATTGACTTTTCGAATAATCACTAGTTTAATTCATACTTTTTTTTGTTTCATAAAATTCTGTACTGTTTCCGGCACGTCGTTGCACAAAGATCATCCCAGCACTTTGCATGTGATTAACGTGGGCCTGTGTGGCGCATTGGGATTTACGTACGCTTCTTAACGCGAACGACCCAATTTGAATTCCAACCAGGGGAAGCGGTGATGAATGAATGAATGAATGAATGAATGAATGAATGAATGAATGAATGAATGAATGAATGAATGAATGAATTTATCGTTGTTATGGAAAGGAAAGACCACGAGCTGGCGTTGTTTGTCTCACCTAAGTGTGGATACCGGAATGCCTGCTGGTGTGGGTGTATGAGCGGAGGGGGAAACGGGCAGACAGAAAAGGGAGATGAGACAGCGGGAGATGATACATCTACATATTGGCAGGACTAAACACAAAGAGAAAAGAAAAGCTATATGCCCAAAGTTCACTTTGCTATCCGGTAAGCTAGCGGAGCGCCCGGAGGTGTTACGGCTACTTGTGGCCCTGGGTGATCTTTTCGAAGCCTCTGATTGGGTGCGTGACGCCGTGTTACCGACACCGCGCTGCTATGGCGGCTAGATATCGGGACACCTGACAAGCTACGACTACGAGCGAGTACCCTAAGCTGCGAGCTTCACAGCGCGAAAACCGACCAGGGACGACAAGAGGCAGTACAAACAAGCGCTGTTACACTAAAGTTTAAAGAGCGCGGAACTTAAAATTGCTCTATATCGCTGACAAACACCTTCTTCTGAAAACGGGACAGCTAGAACTGGAAATGGAGGAGCCCGAATGGGGAGCATAAAAATGAAATACACTTCATATTCTGCAATAGCCCTGGCGTCGTGCAGGATGTGGAAGTGCTCGAAATGGTAATTTGTAGTGACAACCATATAG
Source organism: Haemaphysalis longicornis (assembly GCF_048455015.1). NCBI lineage: Eukaryota > Metazoa > Arthropoda > Arachnida > Ixodida > Ixodidae > Haemaphysalis > Haemaphysalis longicornis. The sequence goes on from NW_027526204.1 coordinate 35,400,467, forward strand.
CAAGATCTCTGATTAGGCTAGATTTGAGGAGGGACCGTAACAAGCGAGTACGAAATAAGCCGAATAATGAGATAACAGCAAGACGTATAGTAGAGGAATTCAGGATCACGCTGCAGAGCCGATACTGAGCCCTTACCGAGGAAGCAGAGTTTCCGAGATAGGAAGACAGCGACAATCTTACACGCATTCTCACAGAGTGTGCAGTAGAAGTCGAGGGCCCGATGGCTTGGCAGGATACTGGTAAACTTTCCCATGAGGCGAAAGCTCTAATTAGGAAACGGCAAACCATGAGAATGTCCATCTCAGCTGACAGAATAGAACTAGTGGAGCTTTCGAAGTTTATCAATAAGCGTGAGACAGCCGACATACGAAAGTATAATATGAAGAGGATCGAAGATGTTGTAAAGAACGGAGGCAGACTGAAAGCTGTGAAGAGGCGTCTAGGCATGGGGAAAACCAGATGTATGCTCATAAAGACAAGCAAGGCAATGTCATCGCGAATAGGGATGAAATAGAGAAGCCGAGGAGTTCTATAGAGATATGTACAGTATCCGGGACATCCAAGATAATGCCGAATGAGAAAGTAGTTCAGAGGAGATAGACATCCAACCAGAGGAGATAGACCAGAGGAGATCAGACCACATAGATCAAAGGAGATAGGCCAGAGGGGTAAATCCCACCACATGAGAGGAGGTAGTTCAGGGGAAATAGAAATAGCACGACAGAAGAAGTAAGAAATCTTTTGAAAGAAATGAAAGGGAGCGAAGCACCTGGCGAAGATCAGATAACAGCAGGCCTCTTGAAGGATGGCAGGCAAATTGTATTAGAAAAACTGGCAAAGCTATAGACGCAATGCGTAATGACCGTGACTGTACCGGAAGCTTGGCAGAACGCGAACGTCATCTTAATCCATAAGAAAAGTGGAATGAAGGACTTGAAAAATTACAGGCCGATCATTTTACTGTAAGTCGTCTACATGGTGCGTACCAAGGTAATCGCTAACATAATTTCGGACGCTTAGATTTCAGTCAACCTAAAGAAAAAACAGGGTTTCTTAAGACCTATTGAACAATGGATCATGTTCACACGTTCAGTCAGGTGGTAAAGAAGTGCGCGGAGTATACTGAACCCCTATACATAGCCTTCATATATTATGAGAAAGCATTCGACTCAGTAGAAACCTCAGCCGTCATTCAGGCATTACGAAACCAGGGGGTAGACGAGGATTTTGTAAGAATACTAGGGGATATTTAAAAAGGATATCTACAGCTACCATCATCTTCTACAAGGAGAGCACTAAAATACCTATAAAGGGCGTCAGACAAGGAGACACAATCTCTCCAATGCTATTGAGGCCATGTTTACAAGTGTTCATAACATTGGATTAGGAACGGGTGGGAGTAAGGGAGTTAATACAGAATACCCCAGTAACCTGAGATTTGCTGATGACGTTGACTTGCTAAGTAACTCCGGGGACAAATATCAAAGCATGCTTTCCGCATTAGACAGAGTAGAACCGTCGGACTGAAAATGAATAGGAGAAAACTAAAACTAAAGAAAATAAAGTTGTGACACTGAATCCCAACCATGATGAATAGATAATCAGAATAATAAGAATGTGGAGGAGTGCATTCGGCAGGCATTCTCGGATAATGAATGGCCGCCTACCATTATCCCTGAAGAAGACAGTGTATGATAGCTGCATCTTACTCGTACTCTCCTACGGGGCAGAAACTTGGAGGCTCACTAAGAGGATTCAAATTTAATTGAGGACGACTTAGGGAGCAATGGAACAAAAGATGATAGGTGTAACAATAAGGGACAAAAAGAGAGCGGAGTGGGTCAGGGAACAAACGCGTGTTAAGAGCATATTAGCAATATTAGTAGAAATTAAAAGAAGAAATGGACGTGGGCAGGGCATGTAATGCGAAGGCAAGATAACCGTTGGTCATTGGGGATAACAGAGTGGATCCCTAGAGAAGGCAAGCCTGGTAGGGGGCGGCAGAAAGTTAGATGAGCATATCAGATGAAGTTTGCGGGGATAAATTGCTCGCATGTAGTTCAGGACCGAGATAGTTGGAGATAATGGGAGAGACCTTTAGCCTGCAGTGAGCGTAGATAGGATGGTGATGATATTCGTTCAATAGAGAACCAACGTCTTCGCGCGACAATAGCGTCCTGCCGCCCCTAATACGTTATTGCTCTCTTCTCCCACCCGCCTACCTCTCAGGCCTTTCGCATTCTGTCTCGCTCCTATCACGATTAGCTGGGTGGGGATTTGCTCAAGTAAATTCTTTTTTCTCAGGTTCCGCTGCTCTCCCGCCATCTATTAGCACCTTTCATTACCATTAGACCTGTAATCCTTCCACGAGGTCTAGCCTCGAGTGCGAACACATGTTGTTTAACGAAGCACCTTAGGGGCTCAGGAAGTCGGCGCCTCCTGTCGTAGCATGTAGCCGCGGATCAGCAAGCGCGCGATTGCTCCTCCAACTGCCGCTTCTCCGGAGCCCAATCAGCGCGCACCATGTGGAATAAGAGAAACTTACAATATTTGAATACACTTATACACGGCAAGCTTCGCCCCTCCCCAGGTATTACGCTAGTGGACATTTCCTGGTATTTTTGCGTTAAAACATTGTATTCAACACCTAGTTGTTAATTGTTGCCCCAAAAATGGATCACGCCTTTGTGTAATCAAGATAACTTTGTAAATATCACTTATATATCACTTGTGCCTCAAATATGTGTAATGTTTTGTTTTTGGCCAACAATGTTGGCAAGATCTGAAGTGCGTGTCAAGATTTAGTGTTTTGGAAAGGTGTTGTCATAAAGTAAACTTCTCGCTAGCGATTTATTAGGACCAAGAATTCGAACCAAATGCCTGACGTCGTTTGTCTTCAAAAGACCGGTGCTTTTGCAAAGCTCAGAAATTACAAATCTTTCGCAGACTTAGAAGAAGACGCCGCTGCCATGAACTCAAAGCAAAAACCCACGGTAGTGTTTCAAAGCAAAAACCCGGAGTGTTTCGCTTCACTCTCGTGAGGCGAAACACTCCGGCCATTCGTCGCGCTGCCGGGGTGAGCGCATCGTCGGCGGCTCCCATTCTTGTTGAAATATTTCCAGACAGCAAACACACAACACATGGCATATTTATACTGAACATAAACAGCTCCCCTCAAAACGCCCACAAACTCGGCAAACTTTTTTGTTCAACCCTCGAACTGGCCACAGGGAACACCCTAATAGTCGTCGGAGACTTGAGCGCTCACCACACCGAGGGAAGGCCACACCTTGATCACTGACCCGATGGACCCCACCCGCACGGGAAACAGCGTGAGTGCCGACACTACTCCCGACCTCACCTTTATTAAAAGCACGCGCCAAGATGCCGCTTGGCTAAACAGTGAAGACACCCTCTTCAGGGACCACTTCATCGCAGGGACCTCGTGTGCTGTTGTCGTCTGGGTAGATTTGTTTCTACAAATTTATATTTTGGTTTTAGTTTTTCTGGGTTTTACCGCGCGGGTGCAGAGTGTTGCTGTTGTGTATGTATTTAGTTCTCCCCGGTTTCTGTCATGTTTCAAATAAACAGTTCCAAGTTTTGCCCCTCGTCCCCGTCGTGTTAGCATTCTTTCGGTACTGACCACAATTCAGTATAAAGCATCGCAGACTAGCCCCAATCTACGCCCTTTTGAATTACACCATTGCTCCACCAGGAGGCCGAATTTCGTGATTGAAAAAGCGCCATCATTTATTACTGAATATCCGCTTGGGTCGATGGTCTGGGAGTTTCAGATCTCTTCCTTTCTTTCGTTTCTCGCAACAAGTTCTTGCAGTAGTCAGGTGGGGGTTCCTGCATTATATATTTCACCACAACACATTAGGAAGTGTCGTTCTTTGCTTGCAGCGATACCTATTTTCTCTGGGGTGTTCTAGACGAAGGCCTCCTGGGACGCTGTTGGCTTGGTGGCGTTAGGTCACCTTACAAGTTCCGGAGGTTCCTTCAGGTGGGCTCATATTCTTGTATCATCTACTCTTCTTCGCTGGATGTTTGCAAGCTTTTCCGTCTTCCCGTTGTTTGATTAGATGGGCCTAGATCAATAATGTCCTCTTCAGAACTGCCATTGTGTCAATAAATCATTAGGACAGGTTTTGCCACACCTGCATAGGCGTTAAGGTGCTTCACTCGTGATCCCTAGTACGCGGGTTAAATCCCGTCCTCTCCGGCTGCATTTCCGTGAAAGCAGCAAGTACTGTAATGTAGGGCACGTTAAATAACCCGTGGCTTTTTTAACGTTTCTGGAGCACAACACTGCAGCGTCCCTCGTAAGCCTGGTCACTTTGAAATATTAAACACCACAAACAAAACCACACGACTAGGAAACACTGCCTGCTCGATCAGGCTAACAATGCCTTCTCCGAAAATCGACTCAGCAGGAACCACCGTGAACAAGCTGGATGGAAAGATGTCCACGCACCAGCTCAACAGGTTGACCTTCGTGAGTAAAGCCGCTACTCGCAGGTTACACATTCATGGGAAGTGAAACAAGTACTTCGACTCACAATCGCAATTACAATCGATGAAGGAGTCCGAAATACCGAAAAGCAGTGGTTTTTTTTCACTGTCTATAGTCATGTCACGTTACCAAGTTTCAGCATGAACTTGCTCTACGTGAGCGAAGCATTTTTGCCAGTTTCCGTAGTTTACAGACAAGAGTGTTTCTGGCAGAACCTTTTCAACTTCATTATAACCCTGTTGCGTCTTGCGAAGTGCCCCATCAACAGGCTCCAGATAAGTTCAGTCGGCTTGAACTTGCAGTAGTATGGTGGTACAAGAACCACTTCTTCACGGCCGTAGGTAGGTGGCAGAGTGTCAATGCGGTACACAATTCGGGGAGTGTTGATCTCTTGAGAAAGTTCTAGTAGTTCAGTTCTTACCATGTCCTGTGACTACGGGACGCCTTTCGTTTTGAACCAAAGCCGAACATCAGATTTGTGCAACATTCGTGGTGATAGCTTTTCAAGAGCTACGCTGTGGTAATGAGAATTGTCCAATAAAAGAAGTCCATTGGTCGAAACGTTGGGCGAAAAATTGACGGTGAAGCATTTATCGAAGCAATTGCCATCCACATCGTAGTGAACGTAGTTCCCCTGTTTTCCTCTCAAGTTTTCAGAAGCTCCTTGGACGAAACCTGTTGCACGGCTCCTACCTTGTCGAAGGACAAAACGGGCTTTTTTGCCGTAGGGCGCAGCCAATCCTGCTGTTAGACGTCGCAGATAAGCATCATGAGTCCGCTTCCCAGTCCTGTCATGGTAAGCATATTCCTTCCTGTACGCTGCGTTGGCACTTGTTGAATCTAAGTAGACGATGCAGCTGTACAATGCAACACAAACGAGTGCACTAGCTAGTGCACGCACGGAAACACAACAATTGCAGCAGCACCTGTCTTAGCATGATCATAATCCCAAAATTCTCCACTGGTTGAACCATACACAAGCACAGTGCGCGACACCCTTGTCTATAACAATTAGTTCAACTTCAACTAGTTACGTCTCAAAACTATGGACTCAAACTTATCACAAAAATATATGGTTAAGACTACAGAATGACACAATAGTTTTCTTCAAATGATTTTCTGCCTAGCCAAAATAAGGCTACAAGTACGAAACCTGTGTGGCCCCCTGTACAAGCGTGTTGCCTTCTGTACAAATATGGTTCCTATGAAACTTTTGTTTTCTTCGTAATCAATTAATTCTTTGCTACTCTTTCACAAACAGCTGCTCAGAGATAATGTAAAGAAAAATACCATAGGTATGGCTCATTTATCTGGGCTTACGTTTTGCGATTAGGTGGCATTTTGTCATCCGTTTTGATCCATGGTAAGTTTGGGTAATCCACTTGCCTGATGCGGTGAGAATTTATTGGCAGTACCCATTATTTGCGGCGACTGCAAACAAAAATAGAAAACACTCCCAGCAGTGGTTCCGGTAACTCGCATCTTTTAGGTGGACCGGTTCTGTGGAGTATATGTTCATTTACCTCTTCAGTGGCACTGTCCACAGCAATGATCTGACACCTTTTACTTGTTAGTTTGTCATATCGCACCAAACGGCGGATATATAATAAATACCTTTGACTTTTTCAGGAAAGTACCCATCCCCAAAAATACAAGTGGTCATGAAATCCGACCTCTGTCCAAAAGTACAGCAGCAACAACCAGGTTGCTACGCCGATTTGTTTAGTTCTAATTCAGATGTAGTACGCTCTGCTACGATAATGAGCTTGCAATCTACTTGCAGCGCCAGTGCATTGATCTCACTGCGCTCGATCAGGGAAAGATGCTGTTTGCTGTCAACAAACGTGAAGCTGCTGTCCTTCATTACCACTTCAAGGTCGTTTTCTTAAAGTTTTCGCACAACTTTTCGCACATTGTCTAGGGTTGGAGTCTGACGGTCCGCGTACGCGCTGCGCACTTTCGTACGGAAAGCATGGAGTGAGAAGCCGTCATGTTAGATGATTTGCGAACTTGAAATCTTCACGTCACCAGGCCTTTTCTTTGGAGGCCCGAAAGCCCCTTGGAGACGCTCTGCCTTCAATTTCGCATCGGCCTGGGGTGTTGCCCCGGTGTCCTCATCTCAACACTCGGTACTTCATAGACACATTTCTTCGGAAAACGCATCCTGGTACGGGCATTCATATTTGCAATTACTTGCTCGGTGCTCCTCGAAAATTTCGATGTTCGAGCCCTTGAAAAAATGCGTGCATGGGAGGTGGTCGAAGCCAGAGAGCTGAACGCATTTCCCTAAAACTGACTCGAGTAGAATGCCAAACACTGCCGCCAGGGTTACACACGAAAGAAAAACTGCGATACAAAAATCACGACCAACATAAGATACAAAGTCGCATATTCTAATATCTTGTCCTTAATTTCAAATCAGATATCTTCTACTCCTGATTAATCTCTGATCTAGGTAGCTCATTTCCTGTCCCTGAGTGTTACTCTAATCGATATTCGTTGCATGGCTCATTGAGCCGATTTAAGTTTGCTTTCTAGTGTTTTAGTAAGTCGCCAAGTTTTAGCTTCATACGTGATTACCGGCAGTATACACTGGTTGTGGATTTTTTATTTGATTGATAGATGTCGGCTAATGTTTATAGTTTGGGACTCTTCCCAGTGCTGCCGTACCCATACCTATTGTGCGCCAGATTTCTATAACGCGGTTGGAATGAGCACTAACTAGCAGTTCAAGGTAGTTGTATTCGTCTTCTTTCCGTTTACTCCTTCTAGCGTTTCGTTTCCTTAGCTGAAGAGGTCGGTGTTCGCATGCGTAAAAATTATTACTTTAAATTCGATATAACACGTACCACGTTAATCGATATAACACGTACCACGTAAGACAAACCTACCAATTTGCGTGGGCACGTGACTACTGATGATATTTTTGAAGAACTGGGCCGGAGGCCATGGTACCGTCCAGAACGGCTTTATTCCCACTTCTTCTTCTCTTACCAATGATGGTGATAATGTCCTATACAAGTTCGTCTTCGTCTTTCCTCAACATCGTCCAGCCCGCGACAATGACTCATACGCACACAGACATGCACGGGGCCGCGCCGGAAATACCACAAAAATAAATAACAGCCAGTTCAGCATCCTCGTTGTGATTCGTTTAGCAGGTCGGTCTCAGGTCGTGGGTTGCTTCCTTTTCCACCAGTTCTTTGAGAAGTGATGTAGCTTCCTTGTACCGGTTTTCTTCAGCGCTGGCAAGGAAAGTCCAACAACCCTCGGTTCCGGGATAGGAGTTAGATAACGGGCGATATTGGGTCGAGGTTCTTTGCAACGCCGGATTGATTGGCATTCCTCGTAATTCAGACATCGTTTTTGTCGGTAAGAGTGCATAGTAGTTTTAGAAACTTTGTCTAGCTTGCTCCTGCAAGCTTTTTTTACGACTGCAAGCTCCTCTGCGCCATACTCAGTGAATATTGGGCATGGCTGATGGCGACAAAGCACTGATAAGCAAGCAGGTCATTGCTGGCATTAGGTTGATACCCGGTGCGTCGCTAGCCGTTATGTTCTCCCGCTTCTCCGTAGCCGCCAGGATCGTAAGGAAACTCGCCCTGCTCAGGCTGTCGCCTCAGATTGACCAACTCAGTCTTGTGCCCGCGGCAGGCACGCACGTAGCCAGTGCCGGGTGGCAGGGATGGAAGCCGCTCACATGTGACCCCTCGTCGTGTGCACACATCATAATCGCCTACTGCGCCCCCATGCCTCAGGAACGATGATCGTGGCAGCTGATGGGGTGGACTCCATGAACTTCCTAGGGGGCCGCCAAACGCGGTAGTTGAAGCTGCCCGGTTGCCGTTCATGAGCCCTGCACAACCGGGGTCACTTGACAGTTCGTGCGATGCAAACTGGAAGTACGGTGCGCCGATACGAGTCGGGGATACCAGGTAGCGCTGACGCCAGCGGAGATACCAGCGGAGAAGCCGGCGCAGAGAGCAACACGACCACTGTCGTAAAAGTGGCAATGGCGCCCACTTGCCACACTTAAGGACCACCTGCTCTCCCAGCAGGGAACCCCCTCGAGCGGCAGCGATGTCCGAAGCGTCGGCAAACTCACGCTGGACGGGTCTGCATCATCCTATATCGTGGTCATGGGGTCCCTGGAGAGGTCTGTTCTGTGGACGTGGTGGACGACGACGCAGCCACCACAGGGCGGGAGGCTGGGTACACCCAGGTGTTCCTCAATGGAATCGGTACTGCAGTGCGCTGGTTTCTCTCGCGGGTCAGACTCGTCGGCAGCAATGAGGACGTTTCGATGGTCAGAAACGCAAGGCTCACACACTGCGGTAACATTCGCCACCTTGTCAGCCTCTGCGGCTATCCTGCCCTCACCGGAGGGCACCACGGTGTTGCCCTGCTGGATGACGGCGGAGTAATGGTTTGGTGCTCCAGTTCTCCGAACTGCAACTAGCGAAAAAACGGCAGATTGTCTGGCGAAATGCAACCGTGGACAGATCATGACGACCTTTTTTTCGTACTCGTAGCTCTCGAACAAATCAACGTCCAGCTCGTCCACATCGATTATCTCGAGGATGCGGGTATACAGAGACTTCAATTCCTCGTACCTGCTGTCTACGGCACGCAGGTGCGATAGAATCTGGCCGGTTGGCGAGAGCGGATCCTGTAGCAGTGACTCAAAAGCAGCTACGCCCCTTGTAACGGCTTCCCTCACAATGTCATGGTGGCGACGTAGATCTTCCATAGCAGACGGCACGTAAGGAGGCGACCGGGTGTGCTAGGCTACCGGTGCGTCGGTAGCCGTCCTGTTCTCCCGGGGTTCGGCACGAAATGTTGAGAAACTGGGCCCCATGCCATTGCACCGCTCAGAATACCTTTATTCCCACTTCTTGTTTAACCAATGACGGTGTAAATGTCGTTTAAAGTTCGTATTCGTCTTTCCCTAACAGATATAGCATTAGATTACAGCTCAACTTCGATAGTGGACAGTAAAAGCATCATCTATCAACTGGCGCTAATATCACCTGTTTTCAGTACCACACGTCCTAAAATTTGTGACTGGAGCGTTTTCTAAAGGTGGTGTACATGGTTTGTTTCCTTAGTATAAATTCTGGACCCCGAAAACCCGTGTGCTTACACCGATTTATAGTATGTTGTAAAAGTGCGTCATACTGGCAACATTGTTACCGGCAGCAATAAATACAACGTACACACAGAGCCTCTGTGCTTGGGGGTGGTACCCAGTGCCACTCTGACTTCTCGAGGTGAAGGTTGTCTTCTTTTTAATCCCCGCGCCGTGACTCGAGTGTCTACGACATGTCGAGAGTGGTCAACCAGCGTTAAACCCTCTTAAGCTCCCTATGGCACCAAGACTGTCAGAACAGAGGCCCTCGCTATGCATGTAGCGAATCAGAATAGGAAATGAGGTGCTCGTAGAAATAACACAGAAATAAGAGTTGGCAGCCAAGAAAACCTCGGAAAGCAAAGATAAGGAATTTTGAATTTTTTTTCTTGGCTTTCCTTCTTTCTTTCCAAATTCTTTATCTGTTTCAATGACCTACCAGAACCTCCCCTTTGCTTTCTGAGGTTTCTTGGCGTCCAACCCTTATTTCTGTGTTATTTCTACGAGCTACTCATTTCCTATTCTGATTCACTACATGCATAGCGAGGGCCTCTGTTCTGGCAGTCTTGGTGCCATAGGGAGCTTAAGAGGGTTTAACGCTGGTTGACCACTCTCGACATGTCCTAGACACTCGAGTCACGGCGCGGGCCTTAACAAAAAACCCTTCACCCCGAGAAGTCAGAGTCGCACTGGGTGCCACCCCCAAGCAGAGGAAAAATTTTCATTGACATAAATACCCCAGAAAGCGGGGGGGGGGGGGAATGGCCCCGCCAGTAGCGTAGTGGTTATCACACCAGACCAGTATTCTGGAGGTCGTGGGTTCGGATCCCACCTAGCGGGCATTTTTTTCTCGGCTTTCTTTCTTTCTTTCCAAATTCTTTATCTGTTTCAAAGACCTACCACAACCTCCCCTTTGCTTTCCGAGGTATTCTTGGCTTCCAACCCTTATTTCTGCGTTATTTCTACGAGCTCGTCATTTCCTATTCTGATTCGCTACATGCATAGCGAGGGCCTCTGTTCTGGCAGACTTGGTGCATAGGGAGCGTTTAACGCGGGTGACCACTCTCGACATGTCGTAGACACTCGAGTCACGGCGCGGGGATTAAAAAGAAGGTCCCCTTCACCCCGAGAAGTCAGAGTCGCGCTGGCTACCACCCCCAAGCACGGGAAAAAATTGCATTTTCATAAATACCCCAGAAAGCGGGGGGGAAGGGGGGGAAGCGTTCCGCCGGTACCGGAGTGGTTATCGCACCAGACCGGCATTCTGTAGGTCGTGGGTTTGGATCCAACCTGCCCGGCGTTTTTTTCTCGGCTTTCTTTCTTTCTTTCCAAATACTTTATCAGTTTCAATGCCTTACCACAACCTCCTTTTTTCTTTCCGAGGTTTTCTTGGCTGCCAACCCTTATTTCTGTGTTATTTCTACGAGCCCCTCATTTCCTATTCTGATTCGCTACATGCATAGCGAAGGCCTTTGTTCTGGCAGTCTTGGTGCCATAGGGAGCTTAAGAGAGTTTAACGCTGGTTGACAACCCTCGACATGTCGTACACACTCGAGTCACGGCGCGGGGATTAAAAAGAAGGTCCGCTTTAACCCGAGAAGGCAGAGTGGCGCTGGCTACCACCCCCAAGCACAGGAAAAAATTTCATTGACATAAATACCCAAGAAAGCGGGAGGCAATATGGCCCCGCCGGTAGCGTAGTGGTTATCACACCAGACCAGTATTCTGGAGGTCGTGGGTTCGGATCCCACCTGGCGGGCATTTTTTTCTCGGCTTTCTTTCTTCGTTTCCAAATTCTTTATCTGTTTCAAATGCCTACCACAACCTCCCCTTTGCTTTCCGAGGTTTTCTTGGCTGCCAACCCTTATTTCTGCGTTATTTCTACGAGCGCGTAATTTCCTATTCTGATTCGCTACATGCATAGCGAGGGCCTCTGTTCTGGCAGTCTTGGTGCATACGGAGCTTTTAACGCTGGTTGACCACTCTCGACATGTCGTAGACACTCGAGTCACGGCGGGGGGATTAAAAGAAGGTCCCCTTCACCCCGAGAAGTCAGAGTGGCGCTGGCTACCACCCCCAAGTACGGGAAAAAATTGCATTGGCATAAATACCCCAGAAAGCGGGGGGGGGGTGGATCGCCCCGCAGGTACCGGAGTGGTTATCGCACCAGACCGGCATTCTGGAGGTCGTGGGTTTGGATCCAACCTGCCGGGCGTTTTTTTCTCGGCTTTATTTCTTTCTTTCCAAATTCTTTTTCAGTTTCAATGCCTTACCACAACCTCCTTTTTGCTTTCCGAGGTTTTCTTTGCTGCCAACCCTTATTTCTGTGTTATTTCTACGAGCCCCTCATTTCCTATTCTGATTCGCTACATGCATAGCGAAGGCCTTTGTTCTGGCAGTCTTGGTGCCATAGGGAGCTTAAGAGAGTTTAACGCTGGTTGACAACCCTCGACATGTCGTAGACACTCGAGTCACGGCGCGGGGATTAAAAAGAAGGTCCGCTTTACCCCGAGAAGGCAGAGTGGCGCTGGCTACCACCCCCAAGCACAGGAAAAATTGCATTGACATAAATACCCCAGAAAGCGGGGGGGGGGGGGGGGGTAGAAATCGCCCCGCATGTAGCCTAGTGGTTATCGCAACAGACCGGTACTCTGGAGGTCGTGGGTTCGGATCCCACGTGGCGGGCATTTTTTCTTGGCTTTGTTTTCTTCTTTCCTCATTCTTCATCTTTTTTTATGACCAACCACAACCTCCCCTTTGCTTTCCGAGTTTTCTTGACTGCCAACCGTTATTAACTGCTGGCATATATATATATATATATATATATATATAGATCTAGAGAAAGATAAACTCACAAAGCGCGCAGAAATAATATAAGTAAAGAGTCGGATACACAGCAAGAACAATAACAAACAATGTTTACTTACGTAGCGGCAATGGGACTTGCCTTCATCAGAGTAAAGTTACATGATTATGGTGTCGCAAACATTGAACACATTTCTTATATAGGGTTGCATAAAACTGTAAGAAGGAGTGGAAAATGTTTCGCAAATGGAGAGTGTGCATACAGTCAGGCTACGCCTACGTTACAACATCAACAAACAAAAAAAAAGAAAAAAGAAAAAAAAGGGGAGGGGGAGCAAGAGAGAGAAAAAGGGGTCGTGTTAACAATGCAGCGTTCAAGGTTGCACCATGACGGGTCAACGTATGCCGCGCGGGCTGCAAGTTCAGACAATGGGGGAAACTGGACAACCGCGGTTTGTAAAGAAAGGGAAGAGTATACAGCAAGGTATTCAGTGGCTGGGGAGACTGGTTCTAGGGGAAGCGAAGATGGGTGTGCCCTCCGCGGATGAAGAGAATAGATAGGGGGCACAAAAGAGCATTTCACAGAAGCTAGCAATTGAACAGGAAATAGGTAGGGTCACAAAAGGTTAAACATGAATAGATCACAAAGAGTTTAACATTCTTATGTGGTGGTGGGAACGAGGCCTCCTTCCCCCGGACAAATGGCATTGTTGAGCCGCATTAAGCTAATGTATTAGGAGAGTTTCTGCGAATTCTGATGGCAAACTCGAGGGTAGGAATAATGAACATAGTTATAAAAATTATGAAGCCGCTAATTTTATTCGAGGGATAAGCCCGTTAGTTTTCCGTAACTTTCATTAATACTAAGTTTGGCTGACCCAAACTTATAAATGAGATAAGATTCCCGAACCTCGCGGTCGTGGTGCGTTTTGAAGGCGGATTCTAAAATCGTTGCTTTAAGATGTTCAAATGCATGCCCGGGACTGTTCACATGTCTTGACAGGGGCAAATAAGGGCAGCTTTTTGCATGAGAGCGGTGATTATTGAACGGTATTCGGAAGGGCATTTCAGTTTGGCCGATATATTGTTGCCTACAAACAGTGCACTCTAGAAGATATACGACATTAGCGGAGTCACAGTTAAAGTTACCTTTTATATTTACGTAGTAGTCTGAAGCCGTGCTGGTGGCGCGCTGTGTAGTGGTCATGTGTGGGCATACTTTACATCGGGGTTTATTGCAGGGCATGCAGCCAGTAGTTGCCGGTCGGTTGATACGAAAGTTAGTAAGAAAGTCACCTAAATTTTTATTACGCCGGTAGACAACGCGTGGTGGTTCGGGGAATATTCTCATCTAATTGTCGCTGGGAGCTAATTTTCGCCGGAACCTTCATTTCGCGCATTCTGACTTTCTTTTGTTTTTTTTAATTAAATAAAACGTAGCGGCATCAAATGTGCAACTTTTGTTAGGTTACATGAATACGTAATTTGCATAGTGTTTCCGGCAATGTCATATTTTTTGCGGTAGCCAACTTCAGCTCCAGCTAAACGTCGAGCGTGACCATAAGGGCGTCATTGTGTATTTGCCCACCATTTGCCCACCATTGCCCACCTAAACTACACTAGTCATCAGCCATGACACTGCAAACAAGGTATCTTTGTAGGACAGGCTACCAGACTAAGAAGAGTATGCAGTGATAACATAGACTATATAAAACACCTTAATGAACTAAAGTCCACCCAGGAAAGCAGGAACCACCTGGTCAGCTCGCTGGATATGGCTTACGAAAGAGCATCCAAGTAAAAAACAGAAGAAGTGCTCAAGTAACAACGTCAAAGCCAAAACGCCCGACAACCAGCCTTAATATTAAAATTCTCAAACGCGCTTCCTAACATAAACAACATCCTGGGGTAATAAACCCTATTCTAGCCAGTATTGCCCGACTTAAAAAGACGTTCCCAAAAGCCCCAAGAGTTACCTACAGAAGAAAGAGAAACCTAAAAGACCTTTTAGTGCAAGCCAAAATTCGCGTTTCCCAGTAACCAGTCATCAGCCCTTGCCTCCACCCTAGAGGCAAAACCTGCAATCATCTGCAGACGGATTGCACATTGTCAATAGAGCACTGCCAGCCAATACGTTCACAAGATTAATTGAAGCTTCAAGTGCATTTCTTCTAACATTGTGTATATGCTAGAATGCTTATTCTCTCAAAATAGTACATTCCAGAAACGAGTCAACCTAGGAACTTACGCCTGAATGGACATGGGGCCGACACTCCTAACAGTGCCTCCATAGCAATGGCACAACACTTCAACCAACCCAACCACAATTTCGATGATCTCAAGCTCTAAACTCTGCAGTCAAACTTTAAGTCTCCAAAGGACCGGAAATACAGATAATCGTACTTATTCCATAAATTCAACTGCCTGGAGCCGGCTGGAACCAATGCTTGGAAAGGCAGCGTAGAAACGCTACGGTATCTTAATCGAACAGAAAAATATTGCTCTTACAAAAAGTGGCATCTCTATTCGCATCAAACCTGCCTGCCCATCCCCAAAGCTGTTACTTGAATACAATTTCTGTGCTTTTTTTCCTGTCTTGCTCCCAGCCGATTTCGACATACCACGCGCACTCGTCTCCCTCGCCCTTCGGCATTTCGTTTACTACGTGCTTTACCACACGCAAAAAAAGTAAAAAAGAAAGAACTACGCGTAGGAGTTCGGCGGGATATTCTTTCTTTGCGTAGCAGCATGTCTTCAAAGCAGCAAAATAACGTTTGTCGAATTTAAGCATTTCAAATTTTCAGTTCTGTCTTTTCCGCTACCACATTCGGAGTTTTTCATAGGTTTATCCTTTACCAAAAAATATGCAGCATCTATTGATGCATACCCTGTACGGTACACAGGGCAGTACTTCTTTACTGTAAATTACTTTTCCGGCAGTAGCCTTAAGGTAGCTCCTTTTTTATTTTGCAATTGTCTCAAGCTAGCGAGGATGCGCTTTCGTGCAACCTATATTCAATATTGTCATATATTGGCGTATTTTTTATCAACGCATACGACTTCAGAAGGTATGATGACTGTAAAGACGTAACAAACTACATCCATGCCAATAGGTAGCATGCTTGCATGATGTTCCTGTCGAAGTATGAGTAACAGGTTACTTTGTTTTTCTTTCTAACGACATTTCGCTTCAGCGAAGCATTTCTCTAGGTGGCACGCTTCCATTACGTTTCTATCGTGGTGTGATCGAGAGATTCTTTTGTGTTAAATGCAGAGCATTTCTTTAACTCACGATGTCACCCGGCGTTCTCGGCGTTTGCGTGCCTCGGCGTCCGCAACAGCAGTTCCAGGGGCGCCCTCTCCCCCACTCCTCCTCTCCCGCATCACACTACCCTCCTCGCTCTCAACAACAGGTCCGCACCCCTCCCCCTACACTACATAAAAAAATATTACTTACTGGCGCCTGGTTTCGATCCCACGACCCTGCGGGCGGAACGCAAGGTACATGGTGCTCTACCCACTGCGCCACAAAGCCGACACAGAATGGAAGGCTACGAACGCGCCATATATTTTTGACTCATTCAAACTACGTCAAGAAGCTGCTGATACAACGCATTTGCTACCACCAACTCCCCAAACACTAAACTTTAACGCAATACACTCGCCCCCTACGCGACGCCTTTACTCGAGTTCCCATCGCGGGAAGATGGGTCCTTTTTTTTCTTTGTAATGATATTTACCCTCAGCTAAGAATTCCCCAAGGTGGCACGCTTGCGTTACGTTTCTCTAGTGGTATGAGTGAGAGATTACTTTGTTTTTCTTTCTAACGACATTTACCTTCAGGTAAAAACTTCAGTATGTGACATGGTAGTATTACACTACTATTGCAGTATGAGTGGCATGAGTCAATATCTACTTTGTTTTTCTAACGACACTTCGCCAGGCTAAGTGCTCTACTGGGTCGCATTCTTACATTACTTTTGTGTCGTGGAATGTCTGAGAGATCAGTTTGATTTTCTTTCGAACGACATTGCGCTTCAGCATGCAGCGTCCACATGCGATGCAGTCATATTTAGCAAACAGGTTTCTTGAAAAGATTGCTGCAGTAACTTATTTCTTGAGGTAATCTGTTATCTTTAAACTAGCCTTGGAAACCTCCATGACAAGCACAAACTGACCTCCCTAGCATCCGAGAGAACTTGTAAAGCTAGTGAATTGTTTCAGCTTTTAAAGCTTTGTTTGCTACTTTTTTATGCTCAGGATGTAGTCAAGTTTTTTGTTGTGTTCTCTATAGCCCTATATGTGGTCACCGACAGCAAACGGCTGTGTTGCATGCTGCTATACTAAACATGGCCTCGCGGCTTGCTTGGAAGGGGGGGGGGGGGGGCTCCCACTCAACAGATTCTTTTCATTATGCCCTGAATTAAGGCTGTAAAAACAGTAACCTCTGCTACACCTCTCCAGTGACATGTAAAGAGCGAAATATAAATTTCAGTGTTATTTACCACGTTTTCATTGTAATACGCCGAATCTCGGACAATACTGCACGACGGAGACTTGATTCTGATGAATGTAAATTGTTTCCTCACTAGAAAAGCTCACGCCTTCTGTTTTCAAAGCTTCCAGCTGTCCTTTTTTACCACTGTATATCTCAAGGGATATATATTTTAAAAATACTTCCCGTAAACAAGGAAAGCCGCACCAGTATGTCAAAACAATTTCTAGATACAGTCAGCCGCTCGTCCGTGTGCACAAGGAGTCCTATTCGCACCGTCTTGCAGGTGTAATGAGTGTAGTACATTGCTTGTAGTAAGATATCATAAAATTTGCTATAGAATAATGCGTGTCCACGTGAATTCAACCATAGAATAGCCGCAAGCCAATATAGCTTTGGTGTCGGTAATTCTATTATGGAGTTTTGGAAACAACAAAATAAAAGTCTGATAAATACTTTAAACATAATAACAGAAATACAGGAAACTTCAATATGCTGAAACACTTCACTAGCTGTGAAGGACATAAAAGAATTCCACGCGTGCCCAAAGATAACAATTTCCCTTGACGGAGAAAAATTTGCGAGGAAAGTTCAAAGGACCTGCTAAATAAATACGACTGCATCGCATGCCGACGCTGCCAGCTGAATCGCACTGTGGCTTGAAAGAAAAACATGGTAATCTCTATATACTCGACATGACTATCTTACAGCGCCGACGAGGTGGCACATGTTCAGAAAAATTTGGGGCAACATATTGTCTCCCAATCCCAAAATAAAGCGTTCAAACGACAACATATTTGTAGCCGTTCCATCCTCGAACATCAAGGCTAGACTTTTGGCCTAAGTGAATTTCATAAACCTAAATATGCCGCACTTTTAATAAGTCAGAATTTAAGTCTTAACAGTAGGGTTTATTTGGCTTCTAAATTTAAAAGTTGGGGAATTATGCTTAAAGCCCGATTACATTTTCTAAGGATGCTGTGGCTCCCGACATGCTAGGCTACTAAAAACTGCAGCTCCCCAATAGTACTTTTGAAAAATTCTTCTGTTTTAAATTTCAAACAATCATAACACCATATATAAACCACATGTGTTGATTCCATACATATTCTGTTATTAACAATGTGCGAGAAAACTTTTGTCCATAAATGACTAACGACGTAAGCACATATGTTCTGTAGATCTTGTCGGGGCGGCTTAATTTTCAACTCACCAAACCAAGTGCAACGATCCTTCGCGGACAGGCCGACTGAAAGTCCTTCGGTGGGCAAGCGATCCGCGCAGTAGGCAAAGTAGATCCCAACCATTTCAGTAAGCGCAAGTGAAACGTTATAGGAAATCGGCAAGGACAATGCCTTGAGTAGGATACCACTTTCGGAGGTACTTTTTCTAACCAACAAGTTCCCGTATATGAACCCTGAGGGGTCTGAAGCATGCCTGAGGAATGCGAGCTTTATTTTGGGCAAATAAGGCCACGAAATTCGCAGATCACTTGAGAGTTACTTAACGGATGTTGTCCTGATAATATTTCGTATTCGCTTTCACCTGCTTCTTTGAAGCCGCCCAAGAAGGTAGGTAGTGTTTGAATGCAGTTCAGCAGGACAAGAATGTAATTAGAGAGTTCTACAAACACATAAGTACTTTTACGCCCGTACTCGAAAAAGTTGGTTGAAGAAGGCTATAACGTGCCAAAGCACCCGCTGTGTGACGATGCGAGCCGAAGTGCAGGTCAACTGTCTTATTTGGACCACCTGGTTCTGGTTACCTTGTGTTGAAATCCCTGCAAAAGGGCGTTTATCTTTTTCGCATCCACCCAAAGCACGGGGGCGGGTATCGAGCCAGTATTCTTCGGCTCATCTGCGCAACACCTTAGCCACTGACCAACTTCAGCGTGTAACTAGGAATCTCAGTATAGTTTAAGTACAGCGTCACTACTATATGATAGTTCGGTCCGACCTCATAGCGACTGCAGAGATTCATGTTGGCATGATCACAACTTTGGCGCAGAATTGCATAAACAATGCGAAAAACGTTCATAAAATCGTTTGATTTTCGCAATGGTGTAGTTTGTTCCAACACCAACAATATCATACGTGCGTTTGACATTATACTTGGTTAGCCAACTAGCATGCCATTAAACCAGCAAACCAACAGAAATATGCTGTAAGCATTAATGGTTTTAGTGGCTGCCATCTAGAATGCGACATTCGTGGTTCAAAGCACATCTATGTTTATGACTATGTTTATGTTTACGGCTGCATCGCATGCCGACGCTGCAAGCTGAATCGAAATGTGGTTTCAAGGAAAAACAAGGTAATATCTCAATCGTTCACCGACAGAAACGTCCGTAAAGCATGTAACCTAGCGGAATGCTTGAAATTCGTAACGTCTTTTCATCTATCAAGATAACATCAAACTGAGGTTGTGGGTCTGGCAATAAGAAAGACAACATTGGCCAATGTTGAATGCATGCAGCAGCAAAAAGCTTCCTTGTTAGATTACAAAATAAAATTACTAAGTAAATTTGGGGGTATCTTTAGCCACTGACACACTTCAGTGGGTAACTAGGGAATTCAGTATGGTTTAAGTACAGCGTCACTACTATATGTTCGTTCGTTCCGAACTCATAGCGACAACAGAGATTCATGTTGGCGTGATCATATCCATGACGCAGAATTGCATTAAAATGCGAAAAACGTTCATAAATTCTAAAAACCAACATCAGCGTATACCTAGGGAATTCAGTATTGTTTAAGTACAGCGTCACTACTATATGTTCGTTCGTTTCGAACTCACAGCAACAACAGAGATTTATGTTGGCGTGATCATATCCATGAAGCAGAATTGCATTAAAATGCGAAAAACGTTCATAAATTGTAAAAACCAACGTTAGCGTGTAACTAGGGAATTCAGTATGGTTTAAGTACAGCGTCACTACTATATGGTCGTTCATTCCGAACTCATAGCGATAACAGAGATTCATGTTAGCATGATCATAACCATGGCGCAGAATTGCATTAAAAATGCAAAAAACGTTCATAAATTTTTTTTTTCCACAATGGTGACGTTTTCTCCAACACCTCCAATATCATACGTGCGTTTGACATTATACTTGGTTAGTCAAATAGCATGCAATTAAACTAGCCACCCAACAGAAATATGCTTTAAGCAATGATGGTTTTTAGAGGTGGCCATCTCGTATGCGACTTTCGTGGTTGGATGTACATCCATGTTTATCACGAAATTACTGCATGCATCGGTGCCTATCCTCTACTGTAGACAAGACAGGACTTCTTTACTTTAAGCGATTTTTACGGCAGTAGCCTGAAGATACCTCCAAATTTGCTTAGTAATTATATTTTGTAATTTAAAAAGGAAGCGTTTTGGTGCTGCATGCATTCAACATTTTCCAATGTTTGACTTTTTATTGCAAGACCCACAACCTCAGTTTGAAGTTATCCTGATGGATGAAAGGACGTTTCGAATTTCAAGCCTTACAGTAGCTTGCATGTTTTACGGACGTTTCTCTCGGGGTACGATTGAAATATTACCTTGTTTTTCTTTGAAAGCACATTGCGATTCAGCTGGCAGCGTCGGCTTGTGATGCAGCCGTATTTATCTGGCAGGTCCTTCAAACGTATCTCGCAAATGCTTCTTCGTCAAGGAATATTGTTATCATTAGGCTCGCCTGGAATTCTTTTATGACCTTAAGAGCTAGTGAATTGTTTGAGTAAATTGAAGTTTCGTGTATTTTTGTTATAATGTATACAGTATTTATCAGATTTTTATTTTGTGGTTTGCAAACTTCATAATGCAATAAGCGATACGAAAGAGCTATGTTGGATTGCGGCTATTTTAAACATAGCCCGGTGGGTCAGTTGGAGGGGCTTCCACGTACACATATTTTGCCCCCTCACAATATTTCACGCTGTAAATGCAGTAAGCGCTTTTTCTTGGTTTGAGCAGCATGCAAACAGCGAAAGCATTGTTCTGTACCATTCACCATATATTTCCCGTGGTATTTCATATCTCCGTTAAGACCGTGAGACGTTGATCTGATTTTTTGCTGCTGATCCAAGAACGTTTCTTCTAAACTTCCAGCCATTCGTTTATTAACATTGTGCTTCCTAACTAATCTACTTTGCACACAAACACAAACGCAATTTGAAAACTAATTTCCTGAGAATGGCAAAATCTACCTCATCGTATCAATAAAAAGCTTTTATATATACACACCATAGAGTGGGGGCGCACCAACTACTATTAACGTCGTCTTCTGAAATCTAGCTCTACCTGCCCCACAACACACGGGAACGGTAGTGCCATAAAAGTGTTCCAGTAAAGAACGTCTCATTTTTCTAGCCAGTCTGAACACCAATGGCCACTTTTCAACCAGTGATTCTGTATTTTACTGCCTGTTGTTTGGGAAGCCATTCACAAACAGTGGAATAAAGAAAGAACTGACTATTTGAATTCGCATCTGGAAATAAAGGCTCTTCACCCTTGAAATACTAGAGAAATTCCAGGTTTGATAATTCAACACAGTCTACTGCGGACTAGCCCTCCGCTAATTCTTACAAAATATGTGATTGTGTATACATATTTCATCATAAGCAGAATTTTAGGCAGTTAGGTATCATCAGCAACGGCTCACTCTCCAAAATTAGGTTGTCTCACGGAGTGCGTCGAAAAAACAACCAGTGATATGATTCCCATTTATGCACTATCCTTGCACAAAAAATGTCATGTCGTACTTCTTAATATTCATCGACACAAAGCGGAATTAAAATTCAACGGTTTTGTCTACTGTTCTCCCGTACTTTTCTCCCATCAGAGCATGACAAAATTATGAATGCACCCGAGCCTAGTGTATTTTACAGTGCGCAACTGATCTCCCGAGGTGTGATTCGCCCTCTCATTCGACACTACTGATTACCAATCATGGTGGACCTATAGACGTTGACGGCATCACCCTTGCTCAGCCGAAATTGCGCTTTTACCGAAGAGTGATATTCGGTGAAGACGCCTACTCAATACTTTTCTCTGTGAAAAACCTCTTCAGGCTTGGCTTTGCTCTGAGAGACATGGCCCCTCCTTAGGCCTAATTATACAGTCATAAATCAACCACTGGCGTCATCGACCCGTACTTAAAAAACGCAAGTGGTTCACCCTCAGTGGCCTAATTTATAGTAATAGCGATTGAATTCCAGCTAAAGCACCCGCAGCGTCACCCAGTGTTACCATCTTTTCTCACGAAATGAGATCGGTGCTTCCGAAAAACTTGAATAAAGCCAATGCTGCTAGTTTAAAATTTTGAAAAGTCGCCCTCAATAAGAGTGGCACATAACCTTATTCTGATTGTCAAGAAACTGGTAAAACATGACCAATCAACCCATAGGATAAACCAAAATGAATAAACAAAATTTTGAAAATGAGTGACATCAGAATAATCATACTTTGCTGGTCTCCAGCAGTGAGTGCAAAATAACAACCTCACTTAACCTCTCACCGCTCGAGGTCTCAATGCCTTCAGTTGCAATACATACATATCTTCATGCTAAACCTAGCCGTTGTAGTGAAGAAAGCTATTCCAACATCGCAGTTTTGCCCCCATGCCCTCTTCTACAAACTCTGAGAAGCCGATTAGTGCACAGGGCTTTCTGTATATGAGTAAGAACATTTGTCCTCCTGTTTCACTCTCTTTCAAGCGTTAGGCTCTTTTTCGTGCGCATAATATTCGTACTCCTGTCAGAAGAGCCGCGGCACTTCCACGAGGCAGCCACTTACTATCCGGGCAGTGGTGCGGGTTGCGGCATAGCGGGAGCCAAAATACCCATTGCGGGGTTTGAAAACTCCCTTCTACAGGGAGTACCTCACGGATGTATAATAGTTTTAAAGCGATCAGCATTCCATCGCTCCTTCTGAGAGTGAGCTCTACTTGCTGCGGCTTTACCTGATACAGCAGAAAAGAACTCATAAACTTTCTACCGTTGCGCCTCAAGAGCACTCCGTTATTCCCCGCGAAGCAGCGTGCGTGCCCTGCGGCTGCGGCTAGTTTCCCCCCCATTTCGATAGTTATCTAACTTTGAACACCATGCTTTGAAACATTTGCGCGCTTCTAAGCAGTTTCACTTTTTCTGACCAGTAAAAACAGCAAGGCCAAGATATATTAAAATGTGCTAAGCCGGTTAAATGAACGCAGACGTTATTTCCTACGACAATAACAAGACAAAATTCGTTTCTTCTGCACTTTAAAAAAATAGAGCTTTTCTGGCAATAAACATTGCCACAAAAGAAAAACCGTCTTTGCTACACTTCCCCAGAGAACAGAGACCTAGCTCTTGTTTAGGACACATTCAAGAAACCTTAACAATTAAAAATGCAGAAAAATAAAAATTGGCCTCGAAAAACATTGAAAAAAATTACACCCATCACCCCGAAGGAAACCATGAGTAGGATGCGGAGCGTCACGGGGGTTGCATTATCGTTTCCATTGTGTTTGTTCGCCAAATTTGGTGGGAATCTACGGAACCCCGTAATGCTCGTATATCCTACTTCTTGTTCCCTTCGGGGAGATGGGTGTGATTTTCCTTATTGTATGCGTATATCCGTGAAAGAGACGAGATTGAAGTGGTATCTAAAGGTCTTTATTTAGGTTTGCACGTCTTCCTACTTTGAGTATGACGGCCTTATTGTCACTGAAGTGCAGTCAGTGGATCTCGTCGCAGCGGTTGTATGCAGTCGTCACCGTTGCAGTTGGGAAAGACGAGATCGATACACGTTCCGTGGATTGTATTTGGGTGTAATTGCTGTGAGTGTTTGTGCTGATGCTCTCACCTAGATGCGTCAGCATACTCACTGACGGGGCTGTTGCTTCCATCCTACTTCTTCTGAAGAATCACGAAGTCAAGCGCAAGCACAACCGGAGTTGTTGTTGTTGTTGTTGATCCTCTTCTATACCACGTACCCACTTGGGGGATTGGCCAAGAAACGGTGGTGTGCGGACGCCGGACCACCGCCGACGCCGCGGCACATACCCCCGTGTATAAGACGTGGGGGATTTGCAAAGAAACGGTGGTGTGCGGACGACAGACCACCGCTGACGCCGCGGGACATACTCCCGAGCATAAGACGCTCCGCATCTAATACAACAATAAGAGACATTAAGACGGCACTAACACACGAATGAGAGACAGACGTTCGCACAGGAATTTCGCACGGCAATTATGTCAGTGGGATAATAGTAAACTTTACAAAATTATTAGGAGCATTGATAAGTGAGCAAGTTTGTATGAAGTCATAGTGACGAAACGCGTCGAAAAACAACGACAAAAAGACCAACTACGCTCGTTCTTGTGTAAGCGCTCGTCGTGTAGAGTTGTTTTTTTGTCCGGCGTTTTTCTCCGCTTTTATTCACTGTGACTACAAAATTACCAGAAAGTGGCCTAATGTACATGAGTCTCACGAAAAGACATCTCTTATTTAGGACACATTGAAGAACAATCTACAAATAAAAAGGCAGTTCCACAAATATCTGTAACTAAAACAATTCTTCTTCGAACTCTATGCTTTAAAAGATGGCAAAAACAGAAATTGGACAGAAAGACACTGAAACAAAAACACGAGCACCATCGCCAACAGCATGAAACATTCCCAATGTTTTTTTTAGTAGCGGCAGTTGTGAAACACAAGTTGACCTTGTGAGATAAAAAAAGGCATAACCAACTATTAAAAACAAGCAAATTTAACCGTATTACTTCGAAATATTGGTGGCGGCCTTCTTAACCGTATGCACCTGGCCGCTCGGCTTGAGCATAAGTAACATTTCCAGAAACAAGCAGTTGGGCTTAACCTTTGCCGTGTACTGCACATTGAACGTGCAATGCACCGAGAGCAACAATCTAAAACCTATCCATGGTCCCAAATCTGTCAGGTGCAGTGTCTCTAGTGAAGGGGCCACTCCTGCTGGTTTCTGGTAGCTTTCCTACATGGGTATAAAAAGTTGGACAATAAACATAATTTTAAAATACAAAATGTAAAAAGTTGCCTCGGATGAGCGAAGTTAAACGAAGTTTTTGTAGCCGTAGCTTTTCTCGTCAAGTGCGCCCACGAATGCATAAACAAGAGCAATGCAATGCTCCTTGGCGCAGCCACCCGTCTATTTGGAATTTCGCAGTGACCTTCGAAGCAGCCACTTTCTCCTATCACTGTCCTATTGCACATCTCTGGCCAGCTCTACTCTCGCTGTATCCCTCTCCGCACACCCCCTTGTAATGAACAAGTGATTAGACTCACCCCGTCATACTATACAACTCGCTAGTTTCCATTTGGCTGCGCTTGAGGGGCAGATTGACACGGCAAGATACTGACTAAAGAAAGAGTTTTCTGGATTTGTCCCTGGGATAATAAAGCTTTCACTCTAAAAAAAGAAGTCTACCAACGTTGCTCTTTCTTTGACCGAATACGTATTTTCAAACGTGTTCTATATGCCCAGAATAATACTGGTGCATACACTTTGCATCCTATACGCAGGGAGAAGAGTAAACTATATAGCAAATGGTATAGACTAATACACTGGCCAGCCCAATGAAATATCCAGGGTGTCTCGACTATTCAAGGCTACTGTCTAGATTGTTCTACCTGCACCCAGAACCCTGTGTTATCCATACAAAAACATTTGTCCTTGGTCATTCAGATCTCCAGACGTTTGCAGGGCATTTTTGAACTACACTAAAATATATCCCAAGTATAAAACGAAAGCTGAAAAAGCTTAGATAGTATGATAACCAAGAGCTCATTTTGCGCAACTTACTTGCTACTTGATTAGGCACAATTTACAGGGCCGCTGTTCATAACCCAACTTCGATGTAATGTTATGACGGCTCCTTGAAATAAAAATATAGTCGATAATTGCGGACGTATGGGGTAGTTGGTATTGCATTGCTGACGAGTAAAGCGCCAAACTGAACACAACAGACGAAGAAGGACAAGAGACAAGCGCTACTTCCAACTGACACCTTTTCTTAAAAACGCCCCTTTCAAAAACGGAAAAAGAGCTGAAGAATCAACCCCAAACACAAGTTCGTTGCGTGCACGGAAAATGTGGTCTAGGCCATCCCTTTACCATATCACTGTGTGTGAACGTGTGATTGCGCGAGCATGTACGGAACGTGACGATTGGTAACACAGGGCAGCTCGGTGAACATTGCGAGAGATGCAAAAGCATGCCCTGCAATAATGAGACTGTAATCGTAGCCAAGCACCATAACAAGTTCGAAGGAGAAATTACTGAGGCGGCTGAAATGGTGTGCCTAGGAAATGCTTGCAAAGGTTTGCCATCGGTAGGATTGTCGGCTAAGAAAACTGTCTATCTTGCTCCTGAGTAATTCGAAATCGACCGGTAGCTGCTTTTTCTGTTATTGTGTTGTTGTTTGGGATCAGTCTTCATTTTCTATGTTCCTTTTTTGTTGTGTTCTTTGAGTTTGGAGAACAAAGGGTACACAGTCGTCGGTGGCTGCCTATTGTGATCTGAGCGTATGAGAAATCGCAGTGATCGCACGGGAAATATCTATATGCGTTGCGTAATGTAAATTAGTTGTCATGTGCGCACATTTTGTGAATATATTTTATCGCTTTCAAAAATATATCTCGGTTGGAAGCAGCGCTTGTTTCCTTTGACCTTCTTTGTCGCGTGTGTAATTTTTGCGCTTTATTGTTAATCAGAACAAAAAGCCATGATTAACACGGCCTTCCTAATGAAAGTGTATTAAACCGGAACATATAGTAAAAGAAAAGCTGCATACCGCAGTCAAGAAAACTTTCTCAACAAAGTCAGTGAAAAAATTTTGTGACATGAACGCTGATATAAAATATTCAAGCAAAGTGCCTAGATCTGAAATCACCGTCCTGATAGCTAACCCAACTTGAAGTCTAGCCATGCTTTATGCTTGTTTCTCAGGTACCAGAGCCCCTTAAAATGCGTAAAATTCCCATATAATCAATCTACGTAATGTAGCAAAGTTTCAAACAGAAACATCTTGCTACTAATTTGTCTAAAGGACAAGTACTGAAAAAAACGGCCCCAATCCACACGATTGGAAACCAGAGTGCTGCCCTTTACTGTCATAGGCTTGCTGACCGCACTTCCGGCCTGTACGCATATATAGGCAGAGAATAGAGATCACCGCATTACCGGCGAACGTGCGATGATACTCTTTCCAATTAACAACAAAATGAATCGACAGCCTTAAACAATAATGAAAACATTCAACAGTAAGGTGAATTAGATAAGATCGATCGACCAAGGGCTTCTGGTCAGCCTCTTCAATTTGCTAGAACTTTTTATTGTTAAATGATTATGTTGATGTCCAAGTTTACGAATATTTTAGCCTGGAACAATTCATGCTTACGGTAACATTTTTTGGAAACGCGACAAATTGAACCCCCACGGCTGCCTGGCAGTGCGCCTCAGCCAATTTCAGCGACGGCTATCCCAGAAAATATTTAGGAGAAGCAATTTGTAAAGTTTTGCTCAATTTAAAACTGGAGTGCTCTTCCAAAACAAAAGTTTGGTTGCTCAGAAAAATACGCATTTTTGGCAACAAAAGGTCAAACTCGTTTTAGAGGCAAATTTTTTAACATTGATCCTAAATATTGCAAAGCAAATTTTTTAGCGTGTAAATGTGGGCTAGTTGGTTCGAACTGTGAATCATTGTTAAGTTGCGCGGTAAGTACGGGTCAAAAGTACAGACCTAGTGCTAGTCCTGTGTGGTCTCTATGTTTGTCCCATCCTTACCGCGCTACTTAACCATGTTTCACTGTTCAAATTTTTTAAGCCGCAAACTTCAAATTTTGTTCACCTGTGCTCCTTAAAAAAACACTCTATATTGTAAGTGTGCAAAATAAGATTAAAATGCAACAGGCACGACTGTTTGAGAAATTACTGCAATGCACAAAGTTCACTCGCTCATAAAAACATCTTGAATTTTTCTGAAAGTCTTGCCAGATGCAGGCCTTCATACGTGCTTCCATTAAACCCAAACACGTTGCATCATTTTTTTTTCTGTAGCGGGCACAACACAAAAGAGGAGCCACGTTTCCTTGACTGTCAACAACGTGCACTTGTGACTGCGCCTTCCGTCAGATTTGTACAAATTATGATCCCCCTATGGATTCAACGATTGATTTATATGTTGGCACACTAACAACCAATCTGCGTTAAATTTATATACCGAGGAAAAAGTGACAAGACTCACAGGTTCAACGCCATATTTTCAAAAAACACGCTTTTTAATTTTTTTAAAACTCTTCCAATATGCTGACCGCTAAATTTATTATGTTTACAAGTAAAATACCTCGCGTCATATCAATACTGGATAGTTGAGCGTCAGAATGGAGCGCTGTCCGCCAAGCTCCTTGTGAGGAACTCAAAGAGGAAACAGTTAAGTAGCAACGTCCTCAAAAGTTGCATATGTTCGACGTGTTTGGACAAAAGGCAGAAGGTAGCAAAAGAAGTGAAATTAAAAAATTACAGTAAAAATTGCAGTTTCGAATTTGAAGTTTCACGCTGTAATGTATTATCACCCTATCAAAGTTACGGAGTACTGTTTGCCCAATATTTACCTGTACGCCTCAAGTTGGTGGAATATATGATGATGATGATGGTTGGGCTTTATTGGCGCAAGGCCGACTATGGGCAAAGAGCGCCAAAGAAGAAGTTATTGAGTTTTGATCAGACCGTAAGTACTAAAACATGTGACTAAAAGTAAAGGTGATGGAAAACAAAAGACAATGGAGATGGCTGGAGTATAGGGCCAGGGTGATTAAACGTGATATGACAAGAGCTGTAGAAAGTTTACCTCAGCTAAAAACTTAAAAACACGTTGACTAGAAAACATTGGTTCGTCGGCTAAAAAGTATGATGGGTGCAAAGGAATGTGTCGTCTGTATAATTCAGGGAAATGTTTGTGTTGTGTTGTGTCAAGTGCCTTGCATGTGATTAGTATGCGGACAACGGATAGGCCCTTTCCATACCTGCTACACGTGGGTCCCGAGGTTCCAGTGAGCAGGTGGGAGTGCCTAACATGTGTGTGGCCTATCTGCAGCCTAGCCAGGGCGACTTCAGTGTATCTTTTGTGTGAGTCAGTTATGTAGCATCCCAGTTGTGGTTTTATTACGTGTAGTTTGTTGTCTGTTTGTTGACTCCAGCGTAATTGCCATGTGTTACGAAGCTGTCGTCTGATGTGTGTCTTTAGGTCGGTGTAAGGTACTGTTGTTATGTCAACTGTGGTCATGAGAGCAACAGCACCAGCCATTTGATCAGCAGTCTCATTGCCAGGGATCCCACAGTGACCTGGTACGCAGCATATAGTTATTTGAAGATTTGAGGCATATGCAGTCATTAGTACCTTCAAAAGAGCATTGATCACATAGTTTTTAGATGACTTTCCGGATGACAGTGCCTGTACAACTCTTAGAGAATCTGTGTAGATGATAGACTTTGGAATTTTATGTTGGAGGATGTGGTTTGAAACGAGTAAAATGCCATAGGCTTCTGCCGTGTACATACTGCTATGAAAACTCATTGTTTTAGTTACGGTAAAATTTGGTCCGTGCGCTACACAAGATACAATAAAACCAGTTTTCGACGCGTCGCTATAGAATTCTGCGCACCTGTACTTGTCCTGCAGGAACAGGAAGTGCTGCAGAATTGCACTTCTGGGTACCCTATTTTTTTCTACTAATGTGAAGATAGGTCGCATGATATAGGATGTAGATGCTATGGCGGAAATAAATTATGGATGGGTGTCTTGTGCGTGTCTGAAAGAGGGACCGTGAGTGCAGAAGCCTCCTCCCTAACTCTGAGAGAGAAAGGTAAGGAAATACATGGCCTGTTTAAAAAGAGTTGCAAGTTTGATGTATTGTTCATGATGGGATTAGAAGGATGGTTGGTAAGGGAGGCGAAGGCCAAGGATGGTTGTTAAGAGAGGCGAAGGCCAAGATGCAGCACTGGGTCGAGCATTCTCAGTGCGGTCTTTGTCGCCGACCCATACACGACACCGCAGTAGTCGAGCCGAGACCCCACCAACGCTGTGTACAGGTGCAGCAGGAGTTGTTTGTCGGCCCCATAAGATTGATGTGAGAGAACCTTAAGAATATTCATTGTTTTTAGGCATTTACATTTGAGCTGTTTGATATGAGGGATGAATGTAAGTTTTTCATCGAATAAAGTGCCTAAAAACTTGTGCTCCTTGTTCACAGGAATTGGCACATTCGCAAGAGTGATGTCCGGGTCCGGGTGGACCCCACGCTTCCTGGAGAATACAACACAAGAGCTTTTTCCGGGATTATTTTTAAAACCATTCTTGTCTGCCCAGCCGGCAAGCTTCTTGACGCCGAGCTGGACTTGACGTTCGCAGATGGACATGTTACATGAATTAAAGGATATCTGGACGTCGTCTACATACATGGAATAGGAGATTGTGGGTGGCAATGCCTTTCCAAAAGAGTTCATCTTAACTATGAAGAGCGTGCAGCTCAACACTCCACCTTGCGGCACGCCATTTTCTTGCACATGTACCTTTGACAGTGCAGAACCAACTCTGACGCGAAAGGTTCTCTCTGACAAAGAACTAGGAAGAGTGTTAAACATATTACCAGAAACACCGAATGACTTGAGGTCAGTAAGGATTCCATAACGCCAAGCGGTATCATAAGCCTTTTCGAGGTCGAAAAACACAGTTACGCAGTACTGTTTATGCACGAAGGCATCCTTGATATATGATTCAAGAGCTACGAGTTCATCATTCGTGGATCGCCCCGCCCGGAAGCCTGCCTGGCAGCTCTCGAGAAGGCCGTTGTACTCCAAAAAGTACACGAGCCTCCGGTTTATCATCTTCTCGAGAAGCTTGCACAGGCAGCTGGTCAGGGTAATGGGTCGATAGCTAGCGGGAGAAGAAGGGTCCTTCCCTTCTTCCAAGAATGCTACAACTATGGCATCCCTCCAAGACTTTGGA
This sequence comes from Haemaphysalis longicornis, assembly GCF_048455015.1. NCBI lineage: Eukaryota > Metazoa > Arthropoda > Arachnida > Ixodida > Ixodidae > Haemaphysalis > Haemaphysalis longicornis. The sequence continues at coordinate 35,431,427 of NW_027526204.1, forward strand.
ATGTTCCCCGAAAGCCATATCTTGTTGAAAAGGTGAAGAAGTGCTACAAAAGTGTCTGTGTGTAAGTTCTGTACCATTGTATATGTAATGTTGTCTGGGCCTGGACCTGAGGGTGTACACGTGCTCAGAGCACCCCTCAGCTCATGAAGCGTGAACTCGGAGCTATAAGAGGTGGCAGACCTGTCATTGTCATGTAAAGGCTTCTTTTCGGCCACGAGTTGTTTCATGAAGGTGTTTGTGTAGTGTGCTGAACTGGAAACATGTAAGTGGTGTGCGAGTGTGTGAGCCTGGTCTTCAAGTGTGTCCCCTGTTGTACTGACCAGAGGCAGGCTGTGTGTTTGATGTCCCTTGAGTTTGCATAGTCGTGTCCATACTTTCCGTGTGTCTGTGTAGGAGTTAATTGATGTTATGAATGTACGCCAACTATCGCGTTTTGCCTCACGGCGCACACGTTTTCCGAACGCCTTGGCGCGTTTGAACAAGAGGAGGTTACAAGACGTGGGGTACCGACGAAGGATACCGCACGCCTTGTTCTGGGCCTCTCGCGCCCGCCTATAGTCCTCATTCCACCACGGCCGGCGCTGGTTGCGAGGGGCAACAGAGGCGTGGGCAATGGACCTTTCGGCGGCGTCGAGGATGTGCGCCGTGAGCAGTTGGGTAGCTTCTTCAACGTGTAGGTGTGTTATGGACGTGTAGTGTGGTTTGGATGTCTCTGTAAATGTATTCCAGTTAGCTCTTGCTTCATTAAACCTGTTATGGGAAGATGCACTGCTAGGCCTGTACCTATATGCGTTAATGAAGTGTGGAAATGGTCACTACAATATGGGTCTGTGCCCACGCCCCATTCAAGACATGGAAAGAGAATTGCAGAACCAATAGCCAAGTCAAGATGTGAGTATGTCTTGTGACCTGTGTTATGGTATGTAGGCGGATTCTTTTTGAAAAGGCATGCTCCAGAGGATGTTAAAAACTTCTCTATCAGGCGACCTTGGGCATCCGTGCTAGAAGAGCCCCAAAGAGAGTTGTGAGCATTAAGGTCACCTGTTAGGATGTATGGTTCGGCCAGCTGGTCAACCAGCGCCTCGAAGTCAGAGCTCGTAAGTGCTACATCAGGAGGAATGTAGATGGAGCATACCGTTATCAACCTCTTAAATAATATTGTGCGGATGGCTACAGCCTCAAGGACGGTGTTTAATGTGACAGGGTGGCATGCTAAGGATTTGCGGGCAATTATGGCCACACCGCCAGACGAGTGTGTGCAGCCATGCCTGTCTTTCCTGTATACCAGGTAACTATTCAAGAAATTTGTGTGTTTGGAATTCAGATGTGTTTCCTGGACACACATTAAACTTGGCTGATTGGCATGCAGAATCTCATGCACATCATCAAGATTATTCAGAAGGCCTGCCTCTGCAGTTCCATTGAACTAGGTTTTCTCTTCCCATTATGATGTTTTAGAGCTACTGGAGTGTGATTATTTATGTAGGGTCTTTCGGGGCTTGCACTCTTGGAAGGGGTTTTCTGGCCTTCTCTACTGACCTGGACGTCGCAGCCCGTTCCTTCCGCTGCGTTGAAAGCCGGAAGGGCTCGACGTCCATGTCGTCATCTGATGGCAAGGGGGTGCCCAGCCGACTGGGCCCCCTTGACGTGGTACCCTTTCGGGTGTTCTTTGCCTGCGCTGCCAGTGCCGAAGGCGTGGGGAGGCGGGCAGTGAGGTGGAGAAGGGGGTCGCTGCGACTGCGTCCGTCTCCATCTCCGTGCCCTTGCGTGTGCTTTGGGCTGGTGGAGAGGAAGCAGTGGATGCAGCGGCATCCCCAACAGACGTTGTTGCCACCACAGCCGCTGCTGGGTGAGCGAGCGGTGCGGAGGCAGGTTGGGCTGCCATAGGCAACCCAGGGGGGGGGGGGGCGGGACCAAGTCCGACTCGCGTTACTGGGTCCCCGCCGAAACCAAACGCCGCTCCGCCCCCCGGCGAGCTGCCTCGGCGTACCTGCCCAGAGGGAAGGAGGCGAACCTCTTTCGCGCCTCTCGGAAGGTGATGTTTTCGGTTATCTTAAGGTTAATGATTTTTTTTCAAGATGAAACTTTTCACAAGCGCGAGAGTATGCTGCGTGTGGACCCTGGCAATTCGGGCAGGTGAAGTTGGTTGCAGTGCAGTTGTCGGATAGATGATCGTGCTGGGCGCATTTGGCACATGTTGTTCTGCCTCGACAGGAGTTGGTACCATGCCCGAACCTCTGGCACTTGAAACAGCGCCTCGGGTTCGGGATGTACGGCCGGACAGAACAACGGCTAAAACCTGCGTTGACATGCTCGGGCAGTGTGCAGCGGCCAAAAGTCAGGATCAGATGTTTGGTGGCTATTTCTTTGTTCTCTCTCCTGATGACGATGCGCCTTACTGCTGTCACGCCTTGTTCTTTTAGGCCTTCGAGCAGATCAGTCTCTGTCTCGGTTAGGAGATCTGCCTCAGAGATCACACCTTGACAACTGTTGAGGCTGCGGTGGGGTGTGACCCTGATCTCCAGATCTGCCATGCGGGTTTGTTTCAGGAGGATTGTGGATTGCTGCTGGGTTTTAACTTCAACTAGCACTTCACCAGTTCTGAGTTTTTTGGCGTCGTATGTTTTTCCGATGATACCTTCAAGGTATTTAGAGACAAGAAATACAGATTGAGAGTAAACCGGCTTCGATTTGTCCACAGATTCCATGATCAAAAAACGAGGGTAGTTATCTGGCTTTGGGAGCGAGATAGAAGGCAAAGAAGGAAAAGATACTTCGGTGCGGCCCCTTTTAGGGGGCCGATCATTTATGGGGGGGGGGTTGATTTATCCATATGGCATAGGAAAATGCAGGGAGACAGGGATACTTTCTTGTTTGACCTTACCCTGGTAGTCAAAGAGGTCCCGGAGCTCCCTGCCTGGTGAACAGACAGGGAGCCCATCCGCCAGAGCTTGACCTGGGCTCCGACGGCCACCGTTCATGGTTTCTAACCCTCCACCTATAAACACATCGCCACGGTTGGATCCAGCTTATGTTTGGGGGCTCGGAGTCCACGGTATCGCCAGTACCGTCACCATGATTACTCAAGGTGCCCCGTGCAGGGAAGTGGGTGGAATATAGGTATTTAGACTCTTTAAATGGCGTTCTACTAGTAGGTTATTCGCACATGCTGCCGTTCACTTCAATTTTGCGCCCCATGTCTCAGGACGAAATCCCAATAAACACATGGTTTCGTGGTCACTATTTCGTGTTTATGCTACATTTGTTGTAAGCCTATTTTTGTACAAAGTAGCAGAAGTGTTTGCACTTGCCTTTCTTGGACAACAATTGCTGTTTCTACTGGACTGAAGTCAAATTGTTGAGACCTTCCTCTGTTTGCAAAATTCAGGCTGTTGTTTAAAAGTTCCAACAACTCCGTCGCATGTATTCTTTGAAAATGTAATCCAGAATCTTACAAAAAATGCCAACGAATCTAGAGCCTTCTATGCAAATTTGTCGGCCTACCAAGTGACAACCGCAGTTTCACGAGTCCTCTTTTAGCGTCCTTCCTGCCCTCCGCTTCCCCTGCGACTTCGGGCCATCCTTTCTTACTAAGGATTGACGTTGGGCTAGTTGGGTACACATTATTCACAATAAAAACAGCGCAGGGACGAGGACGGAAGAAGTGACAGTCTAGAGCGCTGACGAAGCACTGAAGTACGGTTTATTACACGACATTCAATACACGAAAAAATTACGCCCACCTCCCCTCGCGGGAACCCTGGTGTGATGCAACGTGTAATGGACCTCGAGGTCCTCCGGCTGCCAGGCCGTCGAGAGAGAGCCGAGAGCGCACGTGTGATCAGAATGAGGGCTTTAATGTAACAGGGTCGCGTGGAGCGCGAGCGCGTGCCACCGCTCGGTCCGTGCTGGTGAAGATGATGATGATCAGCGTCTTCTGCTATGTACGAAGAGGAAGAAGCTAGTTGGCTTCCAAGGGGTATAAGAGTTGAACGGGACGGTCGACTGTCTTTCCACAAGGCAAGTGTAAGGAGCAGGAACGGACTTTGCCATCACGCCCGCGATGAAGTTCTTGAATCCTGGCAAGAGTCCACATCTGCCTTGGACGTTGCTTTTCGCTGACGAGAACCACGTTTCCTTCCTTCAATGAATCGACCCCCTTGACCTGGTTGACGGAAAAGTTTTTGAGCTCACTCAAATATTCCTTAGACCAGCGGGTCCAAAACGCTTTTAGGTCATCTCCTCATTTCCGCCAAAGGATTCGCAGCTGGTCAGCCGATTTGTTGGGGTTCTCCACGGCTTCGTACGGTGGCAACGCCGTAAACCTCCTCCCCACAAGAAAGCTTGACGGAGATAGTGGGCACGGTTCGTTTACGTCGTTAAATACGTAGGTCAGGGGCCGAGAGTTCCATACAGCCTCCACTTCGGTTAAAAGTGTCTCGAATTCCGTGTAACATACTAGGCGCCTGCCCAACATTTTCTTTAAGCACATCTTGATAGATCGGATCAGTCTCTCGTAGAAACCACCCCACTAAGGAGAACTTGGGCAGATAAATTTCCACTGTATTCTAAACGTCGTAAAAAATGTAAGGACATCGGGGTGTCTGATTGCTTTCCATAGCCTTTGAAGCTCTTTCGAAGCCCGCACAAAAGTTTGTGCGTTGTCGCTGTAGAGGGTTTTACACAATCCCCGTCGGGAAACGAACCTCCGCAAGGCGCAGATGAAGTTTTCTGTTGTTAGGTCTTCCACGAGCTCTAGATGAACAGCCCTTGTGACGGCACAAGTGAACAGAACAATATATGCCCGTCCTTGAGCTCTGCTTTTGATGTACAAGGGCCCAGCAAAAGCAACCCCGCTTACGGAGAAAGGAAAAGCTTCGGTTGTTCTGTCTTTGGGCAGCGGAGGTGTCTCTTGCACTATGGGCTTGGACTGCAGCCATTGACAGACGAAACAGCGTCCGATAGTCTTTTTTACTAGTTGTCGGGCGCGTGGAATCCAGAACCTCTCCGAACTTGGGTCAGGTTGTCTCGTACTCCTCCATGTAGGACTTGCACATGGGCGTGCTGGATCATGAGATGTGTAAAGTGCGTGTCCTTCGGTAGGAGTATGGGGACCTGGGCTCCGTATGTGTCGCTGGCGAGCACCCTTCCTTGAACTCGCAACAAACCGTCGTCATCGACTAACAGTCGCAACTCCTTGATTTTACTGTGCGACGGAAGAGGTTTCTTGGTTGCGATGCACTTCACCTCGACATCAAAGTGCAGCTGCTGTTCCACGCGAATGAGGTAATGCTCCGCATGCTGTACTTCTTCGGTGGTCAGAGGCCCGGTCACGTTAGCCTCTTCTTTCAGGTTCTTCACGTAACGAAGTACCCATGCTGTGACGCGGAGTAACTTGGACAATGAGCTGAAGCGTTCAGTGTCGATCACCTGTGGCACCAAATAGTCGTATTCACGGCGTGAGCACCGGTCGTTGCCACCGGCTCGGGTGCGTCTAGTTGTCCACCTTCTGGAATTATTTCCGGCCACAGATCAGGGTCAGTGAGCCAGTCTGGACCGTGCCACCACAGGTGCGATCGCTTTAGCAGGTCAGCCGAGATGCCTCTTGTCAGAAGGCCGGCTGGATTTTCCCTTCCTGGACAGAAGCGCCAACGTGTGTAATCCGTCAGGTTCCGGATCTCTTGCACCCTGTTCCGCACGAATGTTTTCCATGTAGACGGATCTTTTCTAATCCAGCAGAGGGCAATCTGCGAGTCTGACCAAAAAGTAACTTCTTCGATGTCGAGTTCGCAGTTCTTCGTAATGTAGCTGTAGATACGTGCCGCTATTATCGCCGACATCAATTCAAGTCGTGCTAGCGTAACCGTTTTCAGTGGTGCAACTCTCGTCTTTGCAAAGAGAAGGACTGTCCGAGCACTGCCGCTGGCATCGTGAATGGTTAGGTAGACCACGGCTCCATAAGCCGACTCGCTTGCGTCTGCAAAGACGTGAAGGTTGGATGTGCGGTTCTGGCCATCCCTTCCGGCGCCTAAAAATCTTGGGATGACTACATCGTGCAGTAGGGCTACTTCTTCGGCCCACTTGAGCCATATGCTTCGCAGTCGATATGGTAGGGGGTCTTCCCAGTCAAGGTTTTCTCGCCAGATGTCTTGCAGCAGGATCTTGGCTTTGATAAGGAAGGGCGATAGAAAACCCAGTGGGTCATACACCCTTGCGATAGCTTGAAGAACGAATCGTTTTGTCACTTCGTGTTGCTGTATGAAGTGCAGAAGGCTGTTGTTCTTGAAGGAGAACGTGTCCGTTTCAGGGTCCCATGACATCCCTAGAACTTTCGTCGTCCCTGACGGAGGACAAAGCACTTTTTCCTGGGCAGTTATTTTCTCTTCAAAAGAAGCAGCAACATACGGATCGTTGCTCACCCACTTCCGGATATTCATGGACGCAGCACTAAAAATTTCAACGATCTCCTCATGCATTTTGATGGCTTCTGCACTGTTATCAGCTCCAATGAGAAGGTCATCCATGTACATGGATTCCTGAAGCAGACGGGCTGTCGACGGATATTTCTTTTCGCATCGCCGAAAATGGTGCTTCAATGTAGCTGTCAACAAAAAAGGACTTGAAGTGGCCCCGAAAGGAACGCGAGTCATTCTCCAGATTTCCTGCTCTGGTAACAGTCGATCCGCTTGAGGCAATGTCTTAAACCAGAGAAATCTCAGGGCATCTCTGTCTTCTTCACGTAGGAGAATCTGCAGAAATGCTTACTCGACGTCAGCGGTCTTTGCTACCTTGTACCTTCGGAAACGCAGTAGAAGGGTCACGACGTCGGGGTTCAGGTTCGGGCCAGCTTCCAAGTTCTCGTTAAGCGACTTCGCACCATTTTCATGGGATGATGCGTCAAACACGATTCGCACTTTCGTCGTAGAACGGTCTTCGCGGATCACTGCTCGGTGAGGCATGTAATACAAGCGCCCGCGAGGGACGTTATCCGTCGGTGGTACCCTTTCAGCGGATCCTTCTTCCAGGTACGTTCTAATGGTAGCGTCATACCTCTCCATGAGGTTGGCGTCTTTTCCTAGTTTTTTCATTAGGATGTGGAGCCGCTTCGCTGCCACAGCAAGGTTATCCGCCAAGTCAACCCTTGGTTTCCACGGAAGCGCGACCTCGTACCGTTCGTTCGTCTTTTTGATTGTTTCCTCAAACTTGGTAATGACCAGATCGTTTTCGGAACTTCGTTCGTCCTCGCACTTGACGCCGATGCTTTCAAAGTCCCAGAAACGGTTAAGGACTTCCGAGACCTCGTTGGCTTCCACGGACGCTCGTAGCACGACAACGTTAGCACAGTGCGTGACATTAGCTCCTAACGGCAGCGGGCCTTGAACAGTCCAGCCTAGCAACGTTTCCACTGCCTTGAGCTTCGTCGTCACTGGCTTCACGTTGCCGGTTACCAGATCCCAGTAGTGGTCCGAGCCAATCAGGATCGTTATTTTGGTTTCTTCGAAACCTCGTGCGCAGAGTGCCCGTGTGTCTAAACGCATTGCTTCCCTCGTCTTGATGACTTGGTCATCTGGCACGGGTATATGCTCGTTGCATATAGCATCTACTTCAAGTGCCTCGATGTGCACGGGCCTTTCTGTGTTTTCGCAAACAATGAGGAGACGTACTTTTCTCATTGTTTTTGTCGTTTTCTGGCCTCCAAATACACCCACAGTTAAAGTCTCCTCTTCCAGGAATTCACAGCCTAGTTTCTGTGACGCATCGGCAGTCATAAAACTGCGTTGGCTTCCGCCCTCAAAGAGGATCCGGTAGCGTCCAGATGACGCAGAGCCTTTGACTGTCGCGGTCAAAGTCTGAAGCAGGACCATGGGGCCAGTTTGACGAGAAACTAGGCTAACGGGCGTAGAGGTCACTTCGTTTCTGCTCGAGGCGTCTGGCGCGCACATGGTAGTGGCATGCCTTCGGGGGCACTTGTCGCACCGCAGTCGGCCTCGGCAGTCTTTCGCCATGTGCCATTTCTTGAGGCACCGGAAGCATCGACCTTCCTTGAAGAGCAGCTGCTTCTTCCGTTTTAGGCTCCATTCGTCGCTGTCGCAAACTTCGGAACGATGCTTTACGGACAGGCAGAACAAGCACCGTTGAGGGTTGTTCGCCGAGTTTTGCAGAGCCGATACGGTGTGTAAGTTTCGGAACCTCTGTTGTCTAGGTGGCTCTTGTGTTGTCACTGCAACGTCCGGCGTTGTCACAGCTGTTTGACGCTCCACAGCTTCTCGACACCGAACTTGATGGTCGAAAAAGTCGAGAAGCTGCTGGAGTTCTTGTTCGGGTTGTGCCGTCTCGTTCTGTTGGTCAACTACGGCTTGAGTCGAGCTGGATGTCGTTGAAGTACACGTCGGTGACTTGAAGAGTTCGTGGTACTTCAAGACCATGCCGGGCGGTAGCGTTCTAAAGAGAACCTCCCGTAGCATCAAGCAGTAATTAGCGGGACTGGTGCCAAGGGCCTTCAGACTTCGTACATGCACCTGTATCTGATCGTAGAGACGTCGAAGTTGCTGTGTGTTGTTCGACGACGAAACCGGTTTCAGGTCCAGAAGGCTTCTGAGATGATCTTGGACGATGATTCTTTCGTCTCCGAAGCGCTTCTTCAGGATGTCGACTGCGTCCTTGTAGCACTCCTCGCTGGCCTGAAGCCCAGAGATGGCTGACGCGGCTGCTCCGGTCACAAGGGTGTTCAAATAGTTAAATTTGTCCGCAGTGCTCAGTTCGCTGTTGTTGTGCACAGCCGATGAAAACTGCATCCAGAAACGCTGCCAGTTCTTCCGGTTCCCGTCAAACTTGATTAAGTCAAGCTGGGGCAGCTTAGACTGGCTGGTGGCCGGAGTAGGGCAGCTCATCGGTCGTGTGGGCAGTCTGGATGCAAGGGCGTTCTGCAGCTCAAAACGCAGGGTCGCTGTCGTGTTCACGACCTTATCGCCGTATCTCCCAGCGTCCGACGTCTCATTATCCAGCAGGTCTTCTGGCGTTTCGTCGAAAATACGGTCGTCGAGCTTCCTGATCTGCTGGTGGAGCGCTTCGATTCGCTCAAGCAGAACGCTCACCTCGGACGCCGAAAGTCCTGGCTGCCCTCGCAGCGCTGCTTCCGCTTCGGCAATTACGCCGTCCAGCTGAGAGCGGAGGCTCTGGCGACGTCGGAATAGCCGTTCCATGGCAGTCAGCTGGCGGCCGGGGATTCTGGGGCCAAGGTCGCCGGCGCCGCGTCGGTTCAAAGGGCTTGCGCGGCTCCGGGCGTCGATGAGGTAGGCCTTGTCGCGAGATCCCGGGTTTCCGGCACCATGTATTGGACCTCGACGTCCTCCGGCTGCCAGGCCGTCGAGAGAGAGCCGAGAGCGCACGTCTGATCAGAATGAGGGCTTTAATGAAACAGGGTCGCGTGGAGCGCGAGCGCGTGCCACCGCTCGGTCCGTGCTGGTGAAGATGATGATGATCAGCGTCTTCTGCTATGTACGAAGAGGAAGAAGTTCCTACACAACGCATCTCATAGGGGATTCCGATGGCGTTTCTCATCGTATTCATTGCGCTTATAGCAGGGATTCTCACGTGAAGGGGAAGTGGGCGTAATTATTCATTTTCACCATGCAATGCACATGCAGTACACGTATGCTCAGGTACGGTCTTTATTGCAGACGAGAATGAGTGCCTTGTGGTCCGTAAAGTGCACAGTTAGGGGCTCGACGATTGTATCAAGCAATCGTCGAGTACTGCGAGAGAGTGCAAGCGTAATGTGGACGACCTTCGACGGAGACCGTCGAAGCGCGCGCGGCATGCCACTTTAAATTCACAGCACCCGAAGGATAGGAGAGCACGGAGAGAGAGAGTACTGCACATGCGCAGCGCCGAGCGCCGCGCCGCCCACGGGCCCCTAGCAACGGAGTGAGAGCGTGCTGCGAAAGCCGCCGCTGTTTGGGAGGGACTGTTCGCTATCGGAGAGAGGAGAGGAGGAGAGGAGGAGAGGCGCAGCTGTGCGGACAACGCCGGACAGACGCAGGAAGGGCAGAGAAGCTAGCATGAGATGCGTTGCGTCTAAAACCAGTGGCTGCAAGCATGCGTCCGTTCAAATAAACATGTCACTCCAAGTATGCAATGAAAGATTACATCAAGTATAAAATATTAAGACTAGGTGTCAAGCTTGCTATCTGGTACAAGTGAGGTTCACCTGGATAGATATGGCACCTCTCTTTAAAAAAACAGCAATTGATGGCGTGCTCACACATTGTTCGCCCGAATGCCAACCAGTGAGGCCTTCAATATTTCCCGTGAGCGAGCGTCTCGATAGCGTTTCAGAACGCGCGTTTCTTTTACTTTAGGTGGCAATCACTTTTCTCGCATTTCTTGCAGTGTATCGCAAGATTGCTGCCCGTTCCTGTGTGCATGTTGTAGGAATGTTCTCTAAGGCGATCATTCAGGCATCTACCAGTCTGACCTACATAAACTCGCCCGCATGAAAGTGCGATTTCGTACACCACTTTGTCCGCACAATTCAGAAACTGGGTTTTATGCTTCTTCTCACATACGGCTCTTGGGCTGTCGTTGCAGTTTAGCTTGGCGCACAAAGACGCCAGTTTGTTGGGCTCTGAAAAAACGCTCCTCACTCCTGCCTTATCTCCGATCTTCTTCAAAAAGTGGGATACCCCGTGGACGTAGGGTATGACGTTTAAGTGGCCATTGGGTGTTCCTTCTTGTTGCCTGTTTTTTTTTTAATTAGTGTTTGCAGGACGCAAATGAAACGACGTTTGGTAATATATATTTTATTATAAACCCTTGCGTGAACTGTAAACCCAGGGCTGGGTAATGCAATACACAAGAAAGTAAACAGTAGGCTTAATGTTCTCATAAGAGGCCAACAGCTTAGGTACATCTATGTGGAATCGCCCCTCTCAAAATTTTATGGATCCAAAGCAACACTACGGGCTATAACCGCCGCAGAAAAAAATTACACCATCTTCCCGTGGGGAACCATGAGGAAGATGCCAAGCATCATGAGCGTTCCATGTTAGTTGCATTGTGTTGCCGGTATGTTGTTTTATTTATCGAAACCCGAATGGGAACGTAGTGTGAACGCCCTTGTAGAGACAGAGAAATGTACAGAAATGTAGAGAAATGTAGACTGCGAAGAGACCGACACCCGTGTTACTTGATCGAACACATACTGTTTCTTGTTTTCGTTGTGTGCTCGCGCTCCTACCCCGCTGCCCGCTTTCATCATCTTCCTCTCTGGTTGAGCTGGAAGGCCTGTGGCGCTTCCCGCCGCATCTTTCCCGCAGGAAATTCATAATTCTCCTCTAAAGTTTTCAGTTCGTCGTTGCCGTTGACGTTCAGCTTCGCGTGCCTTCGTTGTATCACTAGCTTCTTGACGTAGTTTGAATGAGGGAAGGACATAAGGCCCGTTCGTAGCAGATGCTCCTTTCTCGGTTTCTAGCGCAGTGGGAAGAGCGCCACGTACCTCCTATTTTGGGTAGAGAATCGTGGGATCAAACCATGTGCTGCCTATTTTTTTATAGTTGACTGCGCTGACATCAGCCCAAAAGCTGACGGGGCTGTAGAGACACGCATGCGAAGTAGAGTGCGGACGGTGGACAACAAGGAAGGGAGGCACACAGCCCCGACCATGACATGCTTTGCATATAAAATATATTACGCATGTATACTTATATTCTTGGCGAAGATAACATACAACCTAAATTGGCTCCGCCAAGTATTAAACTACTCGCATACACCTCGATGGTAAGACCAAAACTTGAATACGCATGCTCAGTCTGGGACCCGCACAAGCAAAAAAAAACATTCGGGCTCTTGAAATGATACAGCGCAAGGCTGTTCGATTTATCTACTTGAAGTATCGCACGACTGACTCTCCCACTAATCTGATGAAAGAACATGGCATCCAAACACTGCAAGCACGTCGTAAAATAGAGAGACTAAAATTTCTTCACCACCTCAAGACCAACAAACTTGGAATTAACCCTGACGAGTATATTCAACCATTGACAGCTCGACGTACACGGCATCGACACAGCGCATCACTAACTCCCTACAGTGCCAGGACAAACGTGTTTAAATTTTTTTTCTTTCCGCGCACAATCTCTGAGTGGAACGATCTGCCCATATCTGCTATCAGCTGCATAGATGAAATCGATCATTTGGAAAGTTGAAGTGATGTCGCTTTGTGTGTGTGTGTTTCTCTTTTTCCTCTGTTGCTATATTTTTACCCTAAGTTGTCGGTGTGTTACACTGCAGTGATTCTGCCCCTCCTGCTTGGACCCCTTGTGGGGTCTGCAGTATGTCATAAATAATAAATAAATAACAAGGGAGAAGTAAGATGATGTGAGGGGGACAGCCGCAACGTGCTGGGCATTGCGTTTGTTGTAATGTTGCATGCTGTAGGATGTCCATGAAAACCATGCCGACAAAACATGTCAGCCGGCGCATCGCGTGCCTATTGTTCGAGCTCATTATTTGGGGCCACGGCCCGCGCACGCTCTAATTTGCGAAGACATACCTTTCCCGAAGCGTCCTAAAAAGGGGTGCTTTCTGAATAGGCCTCCAACGGCCGTGAGCCAATAAATTCACTAATCCCAATCCCTAAAAATAAATATACCTCAAACTGACAGACAGACCAACAGACAGAGAGACAGACAGACAAACAGACAGACAGACAAAGAACTTTTTAAGTACCCTGAGGGACTATCCTAGACAGCCGCTAAGGGTTCTCATCAGGTTGTCTCTGGTCACACCCGCGTTGGTGGTCAAAGACCTTTGTCTCATACCCTCTCACATGCTCTCTGGACAGCCAGGAGTTGCCTGTGGGGCTCGTCCCTCGAAAGAGCCTTCGTGCATTTGTGCTCGGTGGTGTAGTCGATGGCTGTACGTAGCAGCGGACATTTCCAACGCATGTGTTTAAGAGTGCTGTAAGCCTCTGAGCAGTTAAGACACGGAGGTTCGATGGAAAGCAGGATAAGAAAGAACCTGCTCCTAATGGGAAACGTATTAACCTCTAACACTCCGAAACCTATGGATTGTGATCGTTTCAGCTTCGGGTTAAGTGGTGGGAGTGTCCTGCGCTCTAGCTGATTGTTGGAAAAGAGTTTGTTGAAAGCGGGGAAAGAATCTCCGTAATCACCCAGCCTGTCACTAAGGATAGCATTGGGACTAGCGCGGATCAAGAAACCTTGAGCACGGTTGTTAGCTAACTCACTGACGTTGGGAATTTGTGGGTGTACTGCGTGTCCCATGTGCCCGGAGAACCAGGTAATGTTGTGGAAGGCGGGTTGCCTTCTTATGGTGAGAATTTCGGCTGTGTCCGTCGCAATTCTGCCCAACAGAAAGACCCTGGCCGCGGAGTGGGAGTCCCTTTATACGTTTGGTCATGACGAGTCTTGCATTGCGTGAGCTATTATCTCCTGCTTGGCTATGACAACGGTCGGCGCTTTGCCTGCCACCACGGTTAAAACGTCCCCGGCAAAGTACACTGCTACCATCACGAAAAGTCTGGGGGATAAGTGCCGGGCAACTTCTACAAAAGCATTTTTTTAAGCTTAGCGCAGTATGTAGTAGGAAGGCGTGATCTCTCGCTGCACGTCTTACCTCATGGTGCTGCTGTCGCACGTTTGGTGGGATAGGCTCAACGTATGTGGTTACCCTTACTTGTGTCCGGAAGCTGGATGGTACGTGTCTTCATGTCTTACGCTCTATAGGCCAGAGTGCGCAGGATCTGGTGAGGCGCCCTCGTTGTGGGAAGACGTTGTGCCTGTGGCGTGCTCTGTGCTTCGAAAACTTTATCCGGGGTGTTGTGTACGCCGACAAGGTCCAGCTTTTCAGTAGTAGCCTTGATGGGGATACCCAGGACCTTCTTGATGATCTTGCGATAAGTGTAATGATTTTGTTTCCCCCACTTTGGACCACTCACGTGTGCTGCCGCACAGTTTATTTGTCTCATGAGGAAATCGTCGTATGCTCTAAGCAGGTTGCTATCCGTTAGGACTCCACGTCCGTTGGATACGCGGATGGTAAGTCTAATCATGTTGTTTGCTTTAATAATCAGCTTCTCGATTGTTTTCATATTGCTGCAACGTCTTTTTATAAGGACTCCGATAATGGACATACATTCCTGGTTAGGGATGGGTCGGCCATTTTTTGTAAGTAGGTCGATGTCCGTTTGCTCCGAGGGGGGCATGCCGCGTCTGCCTTTTCGGGCGGATAGGTAGAGAAGAAGCTCATATTTGGACGGTGAGAGGTTTAGTCCTGTTCCTACCAGGAAGCTCTCTCTGACCTCAAGCACTTGATGTAACCTTTCTTCGAGGTCGGCATCAGACCTGCCTCTGCTTCACAGCGTGATGTCCTCGGATTAGAGGGCATGGTCACCCTGGAATATGTGCCAGTTGCTCAGGCAGCTTCTTCACTACAATGTTAGATAGCAGCGGCGAGATGAACGCCCCCTGTGGTGTGCCTTGTGCTGCCAGAGTTCTTGTAAGACTGTCCATATCTCCTGTTCTGTGAAAAGAGAGTCGACTTACGTCATGGCAGTGCCCACACATTCCCGGTAATCTACATCATAAGCTGGGCCCATGGGGAGATATCTGTTGACAAAGAGACGTGCTGCCGAGACACCCTTATGATTTCTTTAATCCTGTATACTCATGATGATGATTATGGGGCAAGAGAGAGGCAGGGCTACTTTTTTACAACATACTCCCCCGCGGAACAATGAACGAGCATACTCCGTGTCCAAAAAATTGTTTAGTCCGTGGAGCGTTCCTTTCATGCCCATGCGAGTCAATGGAGTTCGAAACCTTGCACCTTCCACCTCCACCGATGGTAACGATGCCTTTGCGTTGGTAGACCCACGAACGAAGCCACTGCAGCCACTAGATGCAGTCTTTTGAGGAGACCAGTTGAGCTTCTTCTTTCCATCTTGGAAGCAGGTACTACTTTCCGTTTCCGCCTCACATCATTTTTCCTAGTGGTGGCCAGGTGCACATTCAGCCTATTAGAAGTAGGCTTCTTTTCACAGCATATAATGAGTGTCCTGGAGGAAAATTCAGCTCTTTGCATTGGCTCACGGAATCCTGTACGCCCTTTTGCCTAAAAGGGACGGCGCCCATAGATACGCTTCCCTTCCGCAACCTGTAGATTCCAGTGCCTATT
This sequence comes from Haemaphysalis longicornis, assembly GCF_048455015.1. Taxonomy (NCBI): domain Eukaryota; kingdom Metazoa; phylum Arthropoda; class Arachnida; order Ixodida; family Ixodidae; genus Haemaphysalis; species Haemaphysalis longicornis. The sequence goes on from NW_027526204.1 coordinate 35,446,625, forward strand.
TTGTTGAAGTGGGGCTGAAGTGGTGCTGAAACGTCTTCGGACGTTTACTCTTGGCAGTCTTTTATTTGCATCGCTTGCACACCTTTTTTCCTTGGACCATATATATTAACACTGGAGCACCAAGTAGGTCAGTTTGAAACAAAGATCTCTTCTCGTCTTCGATCGTCGAATCGCCCGAAAGAGCCCTGGGCTATCTATTCTTTCAGTTTCCTTCGTCATTCAGTGCTCCAGGACTAGGGTTGCTCTTGGGTATTACAGGTGATATCAGGTTCTTTATGGCCGAGTCGTAATTTATCTCGTTTGCTTGCGCTGGTCTGAACGTGGTAGGCAAAAGTGCCCTTCGATCTGATACTTTCTTGTGGGTGATAATCTCATCGTATTTGGTTTCTTCAGGATTAGACACGAGATGGCCGGTTTCTAGTAGCATTGCAGCTTGCGAATATAGGTTCGTTTTCTTCATAACTTGGCCCTTATTCACATCTAAAGCATTCTGATCTATGTTTAAAGTATCGGTATTCTCACAGTATTCTTCTTTATCTTGTAGGTGTTCCTTCAGTTCTGTGTAGATTTGACGTTTGTAAGAAGCAATTACGTTTTGTCTAGCTCTCCGTGCTTTGACCAAATTCAATTCCGCCTTGGCCTTTGCCATGCAAACTAATTCTTGGACCTTAAGCGCATCTTCTACCTAGGCCTCTAATTTATCATTGTCCAAGGTGTCTTGAACTTCAAGGTTAATCATTTTCAGTGCGTCACGATATTCAATCAAATTATCAAGCAGCTCTTTCAACTCACTTATTCGTGGTCTTTTGACCGGGAGCAGGTCCTCAATCTTGCCGAGGAAGGACGCAATCAGTTGTCGGACGATGCGCCGCCTTTCGAGCAGGGCCACCATTTTCCGGTCCAGCATCGCAAATCTCGTAGGGGCTGGTGACCGCGCTTCGAGGGCAGAACTCGGCGTCGTCTCCACGATAGTATCGGCCCCGCATTAGATCATCATGTTTTGCATCGAGCAGATATCACCTTAAGCTCGGCTTGTTTTATCTTCTTCTTCTAAGGCTGCTCCCATGTTTCTCGAATCGGCGTCTGCCATCTGCGCCTTCCTTCTTGCGTCCAAGATGTGAGAGGACGGCCGAAGAGAAGCAAAATCCACTCACTGTGGCTCAGCTCTCAAGGTCTCTTGTCCCGGTTTCGTCACCAAAAATATGTTGACAAAGGGACGAGCCGCTGAGCCACAGCGGCTCGTCCTGTGTCATCCTGATCATCCTGATTTTTTGTGTCATGTGTCTTCAGGAATCATCCTGATGATTCCTTTATTTTTGTGAACTCATGATGATGATTATGGGGCCCGAAAGAGGCAGAGCTACTTCTTTTAGAGTATCTATTAGCCAGATCCTGTAGCAGAACTGCTTCGCCGATACCCGCCATCTTTTCCTTGTAGATGGTGCGGTCGATTGCGAGTTATTGGTTCTATTCGTACCCTGTGACGTCGAGAAGATGCTTTAAGAAGTCCCATCGGGCACCTGCCCTCATTCTCCCATTCATTAGGGCGCACACTTCCGTCACAGCTGTCCTGCAAGCTCCTCTGAGTGCCGCCGGTTGATTAATCTGTTGAGTTCAAATACCTTTTTGCGTAGGCGTCTGTTTAAACGCCGCGTTTTTTACCGAGCCAGGATTGATTCCTTTGCCTCGGCCAAGTGGTGTAGGCAGTTATCTCTATACACGTCTGACGCACCTCCACGCGGCTTCCATGTCCTCTTTCAGTCGTGCTAAAATATTTGCTGCGTCCTCCTAGGTTGTGTAATCGCAGCTGCGGAGCTGCCTGAGAGCGTCCCAATCTGTGATTTTGAAATTACGTTTCACGTGCGTTTTCAGGGGGAGTGAGACTGAGGTTATGTAGTGATCCAGGAGCCCTCCCCAAACACCGCATTTAGCGATGATGACACCCCAGAAAAACGATAATAGTGGCGCATGGACAACTGTTATTTGTCCCGGCTGAAAGCTCCCACGCACCACAAAAAAAGCTTGCTCTCGTAGATCAAAAGAAACCGTCATGGTGCTGCTTCATCCTAAGAACAACACCAGCATCTGCGCTATCTCGCCACGTGGTCTGCTAGCGGTCATTGCCAAATTAGCACCGCATCCTTTATTCAACGTCCCGGCATCTACACATGTTGACTTTCACCGCAACGTCGCGACAGTCACGTTATTTAATGACACTGAAACGACAAACTAGTGTAATATGTCTTCGACACCTATTGATTTTCGCTCAATATAGTTCGAGGCCCAGGCTCTTAGGACACACGGCTGCACCACCAGAGAGCCCCGGGTGGACCTGCCAGATACAGTTGGGGACCTCCGAATTGATACCACTTATGTATCGTCCGAACATTCTCCACATTAAACGCTTGGGTAGGAGCAGCTGCGCTCTCGTGACATTTGACACTAGCTATTCATCTGAAATTGTGAGAAATGTATTTAAATAACGTGCCGTAAAATTATATATGCCGAGACCTTGGTTGGTACTGGTGTTAAATAGACAGGCGCCTCCCAAAGCACCGTCCCAATGCTGCTGTGAGTGCAACCTGGGGAAAGGGAATAAAAGTGAGGCCTGCCTTAACGTGCCGCCACACTGCAACCTTTTTTACAATTCACAGGGAACGACACAAGGCACGTGCTGCCGCATGCACTGCAAAGATCGAAACGTTAAAGCAAGTGTGGGAGCGCATGGAGCACAAAATGAGCGTGCCTGCAACAAACCCATAACAAAGAACGTGCCACTGTCCGATAATGCTACCCGAACTGCCTTTCCGCAGCTAGAGAGTAAAATAACGTCGATAGTATTGGTGCAGAAAGAAACAGGACCTACTTGTCGCTGTGGCAATAAGGTAGAACTTACTGCAGAAACGAGTGAAGGGTCTGCAGCATTTACGTAGACCACAGCTTAGAGGAAGCAGGCTTCTCAGCCCAACAGGTTGCCACGTCAGCCCACGCACCCCACCTGACAGACAGCCCCTCCATATTGGAGCAACAGATCGCCTCCCAGCGACGCCGTTGTGCATTCTTTTCAAAAGCAACTTGATCAAGCTCTTCCTTGGCAGAAATTGGAGAACGAAGATGAAACGAGCCGGTTGTTACGGGCACGCTTTCCCTCTCCCCACGCAGACGCCACACTGTGAAACAGCCTCGAAATTTTCGTGCACTGACCTTCCCACTTCAATGAGATCCATAGGTTGAGAACCTTTGTCATATGTGATCCAAAAGAATCAATTGCATTTAGAACGATGCACAGCTCGAAGTCACATAGCGGAAAGAACACCCACGTCCAAAATCGATAAACCTCTGCTGCTACAGTGAAACTGACATGGCTTCCGTGGGATTGCAGGGGAAATAAAATGAGCGCATCAAAGCATGGATACCAAGCCATTGGTGATTTAGCTCCAAAAATTTCAGGGTACCAGGGTACAGAGTAGCAGGGTATATACTGAGACGCTACATCAATTTATATGACGACAGAGCTTACACGGAGCCCAGTATAGCACGTTCATCCCGGTGAGACCTTTCACAAACTTGGTAAAATGCCCGATGATCCTTTACGTCCTTACGACAGTAGCGCATTGCAAGATGTCAACTGCCCGCTTCAGTACAGCCGTCCAAGAGGTGGTGTCGGCTCGGCTTCACGCTGGATGTCCGAAATTCACGGTTGCACCCACGTACGTGAACGCACGTAGGGCCCAACATGATTCCATGCGCGAGAAGTTCTTCTTCATGTGCCGCCTTCGCTGCTTTTTTCCTCATGACGCAGCAGTATTTGCTCGTGATTTCAATGCCGAACAAGAGGACTGGGGTTTACGCACTTATCAAGTTCGAGTACTACAACTGGTGAAAGAGGCTGACGAGGCTGAGCTGCAGCTTCTAAACGACCTTAGTCAGCCGACTTGAGGAGAAAACACTGAACAACGTGATACCGCCCCGGACCTTGCATGGGTCACGGCCGATGAATGGCAACAGTCACCGACACCAGTCATGAACCCGTGTCCTTGGGCTCAGTTTCACAACACGTTAGCAACTGAGCCACCCCGACGCCTAACCTAAGAAATCAATGTGGTTTAAGCACAGGCTCACTACTACAGTTAACCCTTCAGCAACAAAGTTGACAAACGTTCGAAGCAAAAGCGAAGTCAATATTCTACACATCCGTGAAGGGTAGCTCACCCATCAGGTATTTATTTCACAGCGCAAAACTGCGTGGATTACGCCTCGTGTTTTTGCACGAGGGTAGGCAATACAGGGCGCTCCAGAAAAGCAAGGTTACCTCCCCCGTGGTAACAAACGCAACTTAAGCATCGCTTTTGCCTTTTGAAAATTTTCCGCATCTTAACGCGTCACAAGAACCGAACTTTTGTTGAAAGGGTGTGTTTTCGTGAAGTTGATGCTCTTCAGCGCCCTCAAGATATTGTTGAGAGGGCGCCAGCTGGGATACTACCCAGGAGTCAACATTCTTCTTTCTCTCCAGCCGTGAGGACATTTAAAGTTGTGCGCTTTTTTTGAAGAGACATAACTTTTTTATTTTTTAGCAGCAGCACTCATCACTGATAAACCCATACCACAGGTAGAATTGGAGACGCGTGGCTACACACCATCACGACAGCGTAGCACCTCAAAACATGTCTGGAACGGAAATTGGACTCACACGTAGAAACCTCAGTCCTTTGCGGTTAGGACGAAAAAAAAGCCTGAAACATACTCGGTCCAGCTAGCAGGTGATGTGCCATGCTTCACAAGCAAAACCAGAAGTGACTGCTACGGTTGCCAAGGGATGGCGTTAGCCCTTTCGTCCATCATCACCATCACGACTTATCTCTTGTTGAGGTGTTTCCAGACGTTTTTATCACAGCGCGCTCCTTATGATAACTCCGGTCATCTCTAAATGAGGTTGTTTTGTCTGTAATTTTTTTATTAGTGCCAAAAACAATGAGTCATAACCTCACCGACTTCCTTACATCATGGCTAACCGCCGCTACGTTTCGTTACATAGAGGTCACCAACACTTCACCTTGAATCCGGGTGGCAATAGGAAACTGAAATACTTCGTATTTCAGGAATTCCTTACGTAGAGGTTCCTTACATCAAGGTTTAACTGAATATGTTTCTTCGGGACCAACTTGTTGAGACCACCAGGTTAATAAACTTGGCGCAGAGAATAAAGGCATTGTAAATAATTTTGAGCAAGTCTCGTTGTTTGGGTAATAATGTAATTTATTCAAGAGAACGCAATATCTCCCCCCTGATTATTGGAGACTTCAGAGGTAATATATGGTATTCGCAAAACAGCATTCCAAAAAATACAAGCACAACAATGAAGCCTACTTTAAGCACTGCTGGCTTTGAATGCTTGCCGTCTCAAGGGCAAAGTTCCCAGTTAAACATGCTTCTTATCTTTGTCCCAAAATGGGCTTCACTTGGCGCACACTTTGCATCGTTCAAAGGACGGGACTTTTTTACTGGAAGTGATTGTATGAATGTAAGCTTAAGGTATCGTTCCTATTTATTTAGTAATAATTTTCCACACAGTAGCAAGGAAGCGTTTTTTTACTACATGCATTCCCGCTTGACAATATTGGTTTTGTTGTATTTTAAACGAATGCGAGCTCAATTCAAAGTTATCATGATGGTTGAAAAGACGCTCCGGATTGCGAGCCTTCCACGAGGTTGTACAGTTGCCTGACGTTGCTGTCACAAAAATATTGAGAGATTACTCTGCTTTTCATTCGAACAACATTTCGCGACAGCTGGCAGCGCCGACCCAGCAAAGCAGACCTATTTAGGTGACATGTCCTTTAAAAGATTCCCACAAATGTTTTTTCATCAAGGTAATGTGTTATCTTTAGTCGAGATTGCAATACTTTCATCAGAAGAAGCAACGTGCTTTCCTGGCAAATAACGGGACCTGCAAAGCTGGCAAATTGCTTTAGCAATATTAACATCAGAAAAATATGGAGATATTACTCTGTTTTTCATTAGAACAACATTTCGCAACAGCTGTCAGTGCCGAACCAGCGAAGCAGACTCATTTAAGTGACATGTCCTTCAAAAGATTCCCACAAGCGTTTTTTCATCAAGGTAACGTGTTACCTTTAGGCGAGATTGGAATACCTTCATCAAAGGAAGCAACGTGCTTTTCTGGCAAATAACGGGACCTGCAAAGCTGGCAAATTGTTTTAGCAATATTCGCATCCGAATATTACGGTTATTAGTTGTACAGCGTTTATCATTTCTTTATTTCGTGTTTTTAAAAAGCTATGGTGTGGTCACCGACACCAAATAGCCGTATTGGCTGACTGCTCTTCTGAAAACAGCCGTGTGGGTTGCTTCATGGGGCTTCCACCTCTAGAAAAATTTACACCCTGCCAATATTTGTGGCCATAAATAAAGTAAGCTAGACTACCTGTCCGGAGAGGCATGTAAAAAGCCAAGGGGTAATAAATAATAATCACCTAATTTTGTTTATAATACGCAGATCACTCTTACATCAGAAAAGCAAGTGCAGCGAGAAATGCGACAAAACAAAAACGATTTGACATCTCAGTCTCCCTGGGAAAGACGTTAAGAGTTCTAAGCGCAAAGAAAGTGCTACGATCGAACAGAGTGTCCGAACGGAGAGCCGCTTTAAGCAGTCGGTGAAAAGATGGTGGCTAGTTGTCAAAGTGGGTTTTAAATTGCTCATACTGGTCCCCTAAAGTGCTAATTCTCATTATTTCAAAAAAGGGCTGTTCTTGCTCTTCGACTAGCCGACCCTTTGCCAATAGGCTTCATATACCATGACCTAATATTTAGAGACATTGAATAAGCGCTGTGGGGCTAATCAGCTTTATGCAGTTTACTTTAAGCACTTTACTACAGGATAACGTATAATACGAAGGCGAGATGGCACTTCTAATCACCATGAAACAAACCGGCAACATTAGCAGTCACCATCATTAACGCTTTTCTCATCGTGCGTCAGAAAACTGGAGTTAGTGACGGGACTGCAAGATGTAGGGGACTGTGTTTGAAAGTTTCACTTGCGTACCCAAGTCTTAAATCATGGAGGTTTTTTTTAAGTAGCTTAGTTCTCCCTAAGGAAGCCAGGTCTGAAAACGTCCCTGGCCCGGACATTACGATGACTTAGTGAGCTCTTTTGGTCGTGACGTGTGATTTTTGTGGAGCTAATTGTCGCCGGAACCTTCATTTCGCGCATTCTGACTTTCTTTTGTTTTTTTTTTAATTAAATAAAACGTAGCGGCATCAAATGTGCAACTTTTTTTAGGTTACATGAATACGTAATTTGCATAGTGTTTCCGGCAATGTCCTATTTTTTGCGGTAGCCAACTTCAGCTCCAGCTAAACGTCGAGCGTGACCATAAGGGCGTCATTGTGTATTTGCCCACCATTTGCCCACCATTGCCCACGTAAACTACACTAGTCATCAGCCATGACACTGCAAACAAGGTATCTTTGTAGGACAGGCTACCAGACTAAGAAGAGTATACAGTGATAACACAGACTATATAAAACACCTTAATGAACTAAAGTCCACCCAGGAAAGCAGGAACCACCTGGTCAGCTCGCTGGATATGGCTTACGAAAGAGCATCTAAGCTAGAAAGGGACGAAGTGCTCAAGCAACAACGTCGAAACGAAAGCACCCGACCACCAACCTTAATAACCAAATTCTCAAACGCACTCCCTAACATAAACAACATCCTGCGGAAATACTACCCCATTCTATCCAGTACTGACCGACTTAAAAAGACGTTTCCTGAAGCCCCAAGAGTTACCTACAGAATAAACAAGAACCTAAAAGACATTTTAATGCATGCCAAAATTAGCGCTTCCCAGGAACCAGTCATCAGCTCTTGAAACCACCCTAGATGCAATACCTGCAAACATCTGCAGACGGATTGCATTGTCAATAGCACTGCCCGCCAATACGTTCACAAGAATAATTCAAGCTTCACTTGCCATTCTTCTAAGATTGTGTACATGCTCGAATGCTCATTCTGTCAAAAGCAGTACATTGGAGAAACGAGTCAACCTATGAACTAACGACTAAACGGACATCGGGCCGACACTCATACCAGTGCCTCCATAGCAGCCGCGCAACACTTCAACCAGCCCAACCCCGATTTTGATGATCTCAAGCTCTATATTCTGCAGTCAAACTTTGTCTCAAAGGAACCGGAAATACAGAGAATTGTACTTAATTCATTATTTCAACTGCCTGGAACCGGCTGGAATCAATGCTTCGAAAGGCAGCTTAGAAACCTTTCGGTATCTGAATCGAACAGAAAAATAATGCTCTTACAAAAAGTGGCCATCTCCAGTCGCAATATTCCTGCCTTCCCATCCCCAAAGCTGATACTTGAATACAATTTCTGTGCATTTCTCCCATCCCCCTTTTTTTCTCCTGTCTTGCTCCTAGCCGATTTCGACTTACCACGCGCGCTCTCCTCCCTCGACCTTCAGCATTTAGTCTTACTACCTGCTTTACACACACACGAAAAACGGAAAAAGGAAAAAAGAACTAAGAAAGAAAACATAAAAGAAGTCCTTGAATGTACCGCAAAGCTCCGTGTGAGTTGCACCCGCGCAAACACCTTCTATTCTTTTGCGAACACTGACAGTCGGAATTCTTCAAACTATACGAGCTGTTGCTGTTTACGAGTTTTCTCTCTTACACACAGTTCAGTAGCCTTGCAGTTGCACCCCCCCCGACGCCCTTCTCGTCCCCGATCTTCCTGGAAGCCTCCTTTGTGGTCACGCGGTCCCGCCGCAGCACAGTTTAAACCATTCCACCATGTTTTCTCCGACCTCCTCTACTGCAGGGTCCTGTCACAATAACCATACCTCCCTTTCTCTCTCACAATTTCGCTCCGTTCAACCGATCGTTGACCTACTCTGCTGTATCTCTTCTGCCTCTGCTCTTAACAACCTCCCCCCTTCTCTCCAACTCAATATGTATCTATAAAACAATGTGCCAGAGATGAACCCTGATGCCTTGAAAAAGACAAGCCGCCTTGTTGAAACGTTGGCAGAGGTCTGAGATCGCTACCTTCTACAAAGTATTATTTCTATCTGGTGACCACCTTCAAAGCCCTCTCGTTCCCTATATATATATATATATATATATATATATATATATATATATATATATATATATATATATATATATATATATATATATATATATATATAAATATATATATATATATACATATATACATATATATATATATATATATATATATATATATATATATATATATAAATATATATATATATATACATATATACATATATATATATATATATATATATGTGTAATCGAAAGGCGTGGGTTCGGTCCCCACTCTGGGCGCTTCTGTATATTTGAAAAAATAATGCTTACCTAATTAACCGTAGTGAAAAAGAAAAAGAGCCTAACCACACCCCTATGCCTCCTTTGGCATTGTAGACTGCCGACCTATCTTTCTATATATATATATATATTTATATATATATATATATATATATATATATATATATATATATATATATATATAGTATAAGTAATGAGTCGGATACACAGCAAGAACAATAACAAACAATGTTTACTTACGTAGCGGCAACGGGACTTGCCTTCACCAGAGTAAAGTTACATGACGCAAGATGATGCTCTGAAGTACGAAATCTGCAATTTCTTGAGCGCATCCAGATCGCAGAGGTGATGTTTCCGCGTACCTGGTCAAATGGTCGACCGCCGTTGCAATCCAGCGATAGCCGGTGGGTGTGCGCGGCAGTGGTCCATACAGATCAATGCCCACCGTATCAAAAGGAGAAGGGGGACAGGGAACTGGTTGTAATGGCCCAGCTGGGGAAGACGTACTGCGTTTCCTGTGTTGGCATTTGGCACATGACGAAATGTAATTTGCCACACTTGTGGACATTTCAGGCCAGAAAAAACGACTTCGGATTCGGTCGTACGTTTTCTCGAAACCAAGGTGTCCAGTGGTCTCGTCATCGTGGAATGCCTCTAAAATGACCGGCCTGAGCATCCGATTCAAAACAGTGACCCATCGACTGCCTGCAGGGTGATGGCTGTAACGGCAGAGAACTCCACTAACGAGCTGAAAGTTATTGAGCGGCCGACGTAAGCGGCTGTTTGGTGGTCGTGCGGTGCCTTCAAGTCTTTCGATGATTCGGCGACAATAATTATCGCCACGTTGCAAGGCCGATAAGTTAGGTGTGTCTTCAAACATGGCACAAGGGATGGGTGCGATGGGCAGGACAGGCTGCGTCGATGCGGCGGCAGGGGCTGGCGATTTGGACAACGGGCAACGTAAAGGGCGTCCGCATCCAAATGCTGCTTGCCGGACTTATAAGTAACAGTAAAACTGTACTGCTGCAGACGAAGAACCCAATGGCCAAGGCGTCCGGAAAGCTTTTTGAGTGTCGACAGCCAGCACAACGCATGGTGATCGGTAACGACAGTGAAATTCCTGCCGTATAAGTAAGGGCGAAGCTTTTGAATTGCCCAAACAACGGCGAGGCACTGCTTTTGAGTTATGCTGTAGTTTTTTTGTGGCGCCGTAAGTGAACTACTGGCATATGCAACCACTCGCTCCTTTTTTGGGCGTCTAGTTGAAGCAAAACGGCACCGATGCCTTGCCCACTGGCGTCCGTGTGTAGGATCGTGGGAGCGCTGTCGTTAAAATGGCAAAGGACGGGGCTCGACGTGAGGGCGTCTTTGAGGGCCTAAAAAGCCAGTTCGCAATGTTCTGTCCAAACGAAAGGGATGCCAGGGCGTAGAAGGTGATGTAGCGGGGAAGCAACTGTTGCGAAATTTTGTATAAATCTGCGGAAGTATGATGCGAGCCCGATGAAGCTGCGGAGGTCCTTCTAGTGTTGTGGACGGGGAAAAGTTAAAACTGCCAAAATGTTTTCGGCGTCCGGATGAATTCCTTTTTTGCTCACGATGTGGCCTAATACTTTGATAGATTTGCTGGCCAAAGTATATTTCTTTGTGTTTATCTGCAGTCCCGTATTGGAAAGACAGCTGAGTACTTCGTCCAGACGGCGTAAGTGTTGGTCAAATGTACCTGAGAAAACAACAATGTCGTCCAGGGAGCAGAGACAAGTTTTCCACTTAAGACCACGAAGTACGGTGTCAATCATTCGTTCAAACGTGGCAGGTGCATTACAGAGCCCAAATGGCATCACGTTGAACTCGAAAAGCCCGTCTGGGGTGGAAAACGCCGTCTTCTTTTTGTCTTCCTCGTGCATTGGGATCTGCCAATATCCCGAGCGTAAGTCTGGACTCGAGAAGTACTCCGCTACTTGAAGACTGTCCAAAGCATCGTCGATGCGGGGCAGCGGATAAACGTGTTTTCGAGTGATTCTATTTAGTGCACGGTAGTCGACACAAAAGCGAACTGATCCATCCTTCTTCTCGACTAACACAACCGGCGATGACCAAGAGCTTGACGATGGCCGGATAACGTCGCGTTTGAGCATCTCAGCGACCTGCTCTTCAATAATTTTTCTTTCGTGAGAAGAGACGCGGTATGGTCGCCGGCGTACAATCGCTGAGCCATCTGTCTCAATTCGGCGAGCGGTCACAGTCGTCCGTTTTAGTTTGTTAGCAACCACGTCAAAGGATGCAAGGTGCTTCGCCACTACCATGAGCAGAAGTTCAGTTTGCTCAGATGTAAGGTCGGGGCTGATGGTTGCTGCGATACTAGACATACCACCCGAAGAAGCAAGGTCACACGCACGCGAAGGTGGTACTGCGTCGGACAGGACAGAAACAGGCTCTCTGTCAACCACAGCAGCGACGGTCATGCCTTTAGGCAACAAAATTGGCTCTGTGGTGGTGTTCCGAGCAGCCAAAGCTGCAGATCCTTGTGAAAAACGGACGAGACATGTGGACATAGCAATTCCTCCGGGAAGCATATGGCTTGATGGAGACGCTATCACATCACCTGCGGAAATGCTGCTCGAGGACACCAAAAGAACTTCTTCACAACCCGGCGGCAAAAAAGAGTCCGTCCGTACGGTTAAGTTCTGCTGTCATGAGATTGGTGAAGGGGAAGGCTCTGTGCTGGAAATGGGAATGGCTGGTTGGCGCAGGAAATAACCCCAGAAGCTGACGAAAGAAAGTCCCATCCAAAAATTAATTCATGGGCGCATTCTGGCAAAACGGCAAACGCAATATGAAGACAATCGTCTCCGATGACGACACGTGCTGTGCAAGATGCGGAAGGCTGTATGACATTTCCATTTGCACTGCACAATGAAGGTCCAGAGTAGGGCGTCTTCACTTTTCGTAGCCGGCCACACAGATCACTATGCATGATGGAGATACAGGCACCAGTGTCCACTAAAGCTTGTACAACAATTCCTTCCACAATTACAGGCAGAATTTTCGAGGGACGCGCGGAGGAGTTGTAGACAGTTCGCACGATGCAGTTTCCCCTCCGTAAACTGCAGCATCTATAGTTTTCCGGAAGGTTGTTGGCGTCGTTCGAAACGGGGCGAAGAGGCGAGACGAAACGACGTCCGGGCAAACTGGGGAACGGCGTCTGGGATCCAGTTGACGGCGCGAACGGTCTGGAGAAAACTGAGGCGATGGGGAGCGATCGTGAAGTATATAGCCAGGTCGTCGAGGTTCGTAGCTTTAGCGAACGTCGCGTTCATAGGGCGCGTAGCCTCGCCGCTCATCTTGCTGGCGCCGTCGGCAAAACCGCGAGATGTGGCCGCGGATTCCACAATAGAAACATACCGGGCGTTCGTTAGGCCGGAAATCCATACGCGGTCGCCAGTTGGAATATGTTGGTTACGCATGGGCCGCTGAGGAGATCGCTGTGAGCTGTTCGAACATTGGCGGAGGTGCAGGAACTCCGATCGGTGAGACCGGGGGTCGCGAAGCTGCGTCCGCGTACGAGGGTGCGGCGAAAGCCACTGGTGGGCTTCAGCGCGGGCTACACGTCATCGACGCCTACTCCTCTTTAATAATCCCCCGCAAATCAGTCGCAGGCTGAGCACACCGGTCACCATGAGAGCACAATGGGCCTTGCTTTTGGAGTTCCTCACGAATGATATCGCGTATGAGAGCACGAAGCTCCGACTCAGGAGGAAGACGAGCTGATTCCTGCCCTGACTGCAGGCGGATCGCTTGTAGCTGGTCGAGACTCTGACACGAGGTTCGTACGTCCTCCACGGGAGATGGATTTTGTAGGGCAAGCGAGTTAAAGGCGAACTCTGCGATTCCCTTGAGTAGATGGCGAACTCTGTCAGCCTCTGCCATGTCTGGGTTCACCCGACGGCAGAGAGCTTGCACATCCTCAATATAAGACGCAAATGTCTCGTCTGGACGCTGCCAGCGGGCATCTAGTTTTCTTTTTGCCTCATCTGAACGCACAGACGGTGTGCCAAATATGTTGCGGATATTCTCTGTGAAGGAGGCCCAATCAGTTATGGTATGTTCGTTGTTGCGGTACCAGGTCTTTCCAACTTCATGCAGGGAGAGACCTACGTTATGGAGCTTGAACTTCTCGTCCCACCTGTTAAATTGGCTGACTCGGTTGAATTCGTCAAGCCACTCCTCGACGTCTTCGACACAAAGACCAGCGAAGCCGGGAGGGTCGCGCTGGCGGCAAGTCACCATCCAACCGGCGTGATAGGAGCGGCAGCATTCGGTGCGGCTTCTCGGTCCATCGGACTGGATGGCGGTTGAACAAGGCGACCTGAACGGAGCTCCAGGGGTGCAGCTAGGTCAGGGAGAGGTCAGGGTCGAAAGAAGCACCCTCCACCACTTGTAAAGAGACGGAAGACCCGGCACAAGTCGGCACGAGTACCAGCGGGCTAGGTTTAATGAGACCTTTGGTGACTCTACGGAATCGGCCAGTCGTGACGATGATTATGTACAGATGATGATGATAATGGGTATGCACAGATGAGGGTTTGGTCCTACCGAATTACGGCGATTGGCCACAACACGCAAGTGTCCCGGAGCGCAATAATTGTCCGGTAATGTTGACTGCGCTTACACACGCTCACAATATACAGGGTGTCCCAGCTATCATGCACCAAGATTTAAAAAAAGAGAAATTGCGTAACTCGAAGCAAACCTAGTGCATAATGTTTGCAGTACTGTGAAGAAACGGAGAGTAATTTTTTCGTTAATGAGACTTAATTAATTAATTGTAATTATTATCTAACTCGAGAAATACTGTCCTAATCACTAAAGTGTCAATGAGGCAATTGTAGGTAACCCCTAGGGGCATCTAACGGCGGCATTTTCAGCGATGAACTAATTGCGTACACATTTATTCTGACTGATAAAGGAAACCCGCGAAATATGAAAGATACCACGTGACGGCGCCTCCGCGCGCACCGTAAAGCAACGCCCTCAAACAGGCTGCCTCTGAGTTAGCCAGAATGAAATAGACAAAAGAAAGAAGAATTCGCGACCGAGTTTGTTCCTTATCTGCACACGCGTCCCGCGAATCTTGCTGCTGCTGCTCCTTCCATGCATGCTATTATCAAGGTGATGCGCTGTCTCTTCGGGCGGGTAACACACGAAGCAGTTACTTTCAATCAGCTTTGTTTGGGGACGCTGCTTTACAATGCGCGCGTAAGCGTCGTCACGTGGTATTTTTCATATTTCGCGGGTTTCCTTTATCAGTCAGAATAAATGAGTGCGCAATTAGTTCGTCGCTGAAAATAGCGCAGTTAGATGCCCCTCGTGGTTACGTACAAGTGCCTCATTGACACTTTAGTGATTAGGACAGTATTTCTCGAGTTAGATAATTAATTACAATTAATTAATTAAGTCTCATTAACGAAAAAAATACTCTCCGCTTCTTCACAGTACTGCAAACATTATGCACTAGGTTTTCTTCGAGTTACACAATTTCTCTTTTTTTAAATCTTGGTGCATGATAGCTGGGACACCCTGTATATATATATATATATATATATATATTCTAGTGTGTGTGCGTGAATTTTAAAAAACGAACATGAAATAACCGAGATCGCTCTTCCTCCCTCGAACATTAGCGTTAATTTATTTTAAAGAAAAAGAATTCATGTGTAACTGTCCGATAGTTGGAGACCCCACTCCTACTGAAATGTCCTGGTGCGGAGTGACGCGGTTACCTTGCCTTGCGGGTGCGTTGTTTCTCTTGCATATAAAATTGTTATACATATACAAATACATAGTAATCTGCTGTTTAAGATCGGGAATAAATAGCAGTTACGTCAAATGCCGGCATGGCGCCCTCCATAAAGCCGTATAATAAAATATTTATAACCTTTGGTTTGCACGAAAAGTGACGCTCTCGCCAACCAACAATGCTGAGAGCGCATATTGGACGCCATGTATTTTTGTAACTTGACAGACTAGTGTGGTTTTAAAAAGCCAGTTTCCCAAAGAACGTGTCGTTTTACCATGAGTTGGTCTGCACAGCCATACACATAACTATGAGAGAGGCCAGAGAAATAAGACAAATTTTACATTTGAACAATTTTTCTTTTATTTGTAACATGTAAGGGTGCTTGGGCTCTTTTATTTTGCGCAGAACGTCTTTCACAAACGCTGAAAATCACTGGCTTGGCCTACTTTAAAAACCTTGCAAAAAATATTTTATAAACACTTCAACCTTTCCCACTACGCCCTTCCATGCTAGAGGAGTGGGACGTCATTTGGGAAGAATGGGAAGCATTGGGCATGTCCGAAAGTATTTCGGCTACAGGCTGACAGGTCTAGGTCAAACGTGACGATTGATTTCAATCGTTTGGTTCATCCTGCCATATTCGGCTCTGGCAGCTTTGTCACGATGTTCATGTTTCGTACCGTACTTCCATCCGCTTTAATGGAGAAACAGAATTTCCATTTTTACCATTTCGGGTGATTAACTGCACACCGACAACAGGTCCGTTATTTTAGGAATCTTTAAAAAATGCAACTGATATATCCTTACATTGTAAA
The DNA here is from genome assembly GCF_048455015.1 of Haemaphysalis longicornis. Classification (NCBI taxonomy): domain Eukaryota; kingdom Metazoa; phylum Arthropoda; class Arachnida; order Ixodida; family Ixodidae; genus Haemaphysalis; species Haemaphysalis longicornis. The sequence continues at coordinate 35,462,633 of NW_027526204.1, forward strand.
ATGGAGACAGAGTGAATGTTTAGAACGTTTGGTGGGTCCAAATAAGAAAGAATTCGTGGGAATCAGGGGGGCGTGATGTTTGAGCGGGACAATTTACTCGAAAGTTGTGTTTCTAGGAATTACGTAGAATTGGTTTCGTCACTTATCAAAAGAACCGCCTGTGAAGTCCTTTTTGTTTTAAGTGCGAATGCACTTCTTAAGCGACCCTGAACCTGCGTCCACCGGCGATGTCCGCGCACGTGGAGATGGGCGCGCGCAGCCTGGCCGCTGACATGGCACATATCCACGTGGGGGATTGGCCAGGAATCCCCTCGTCTTCCTTGGCAACGGGGGGAGATGGGCGCGCGCTGCCTGGCCGCTGACATGGCACATACCAACGTGGGGGATTGGCCAAGAATCGGGCGTGAGAAGGGCTAATGCACCTGCTTAAAGGAGTACTGACACGGAATTTCAAAGCTGAGATCCGCTCTAGCAATCAAGTACAACGACAACACAAATAGGTGTCTGTGAATAAATGCATCTTTCTTTCTTTGTAGTTGTGTGTGTGTGTGATCTCTCTTTCGCGAACATTACCGAACCGCGCAAATTCAACTCGTGCATTCGCACTTTCACATTCTTCCCCTCGGGGAAATGCGGGGAATTTTTTCCCTTGCTGACCCCGTATTCACTGTATAAATACCAGGTTTTTCGCGTGTTGAAGAACGTTTGTTTTCTCAGTGGCCTCACATTCAATTTTCTGCGTTTCCAGTGTTTTAGTGAGGACCTTACACTTTCATTTTTTTCTTATTTTTGTGTAACTTTCTGTTAAGTGCGGGTTTTTGAAAATGACGAATACATCTAAGGGTAATGTTAACTTTTGATGTAAATGTGACAGAAGTTGATTCTTCACTTCTGCACACGGTAAGGTTGGCTGAATCGCTGTTTCAAGCGTCGTCGGCATTTGTGCCAGCAAACCAACTATTCTCAAGAAAGGCCCCTGAGCAGCTTGCGCCATTCATCAGGCTTTCTGCGCTAGGGGTCATTGGCTAGATGGAATCACTTTATCTCTTTTCGAGAGAGAGAGACGACATCAGGCAGTCGTCCTCAGTAAATGGTTGACTGTTGTAAAGATAGATGCCCTTATTTTCGAATTCGTAAGTTCTAAATTTTGTGGGCTGAATGCTGATGCGCCGTCTAGTAAGAAGCTTACTGATACGTTGTAAATTGTGGTGGCCATTCCAGGGTTGTTGAACGTCCAGTTAGGTTTACTGCATTGTAATTTTGATATCCGTTCCGGGGTTGTTGCACTGCTAGTTGTGGTTTACTGCATTGTAGCGCTCCCTTCAGAGGGGCAAAGACTGACACGTCGAGTGGCTTTTCCACTCCCTTCCTTTGCTAATAACTTGAATGCTTTCGTACCTTTCAGAGAAGAAGGGCGTTCACGTTAAAAGTGTTCAAGATGAATGCTTTTCTGAGGATAGTGGTCTGGGTATTCCAGTGATAGTCCACGATCCCGTTCCATAAAACCGAAAAACCACAATTTTCCAACCACTTCATTCTGTCCCGCGATGAGAGACATGTGCACCTGAGTGGTTTTGCATATTGATACGGCAGAACAAGAAATTGCAGCCCGGTTATTTAAAGGACATTAAAGTGATTTCTAAACATTGGGGATTATTAGCGCAAATTGTAGTCCGGAGTCTACAGGCCATATTTAGACCATTGTGAGCGCGTTTACGCAAATTTAATTAGTACACAAATCAATTATAAAATGCTGTCCTCCTCTCTGCATTCTCCCCAATTTCCTGTAGGATTTTTGTGTGACGTCATAAGGAGATGACTTGGATTGACTGCGCTACTGCGCGGCTCGCCGAACTTCCGACAGTCAGTCGGCCCAGCGTTTATGGTACAGCGTTAAGTGCTCCGGACGGATACGGGTCGTAGCAATTCGTTCGCTCCGTTGAAACTAGGCCACAACACGTTTGTGAATGAAAGACTGCGCGTTTCGTTAGTTTGTTAGTTTGTACACTGTATCAAGCTCCAAGTCGAGGTCGGTCCACACAAGCGCTGCACAAGCACACATGCGACGCTTCGCAGACTAGTACGCTAGTAGAAAAATATAGCGTCACTTGAAGGCGGGATTAGTCAGCGAAGCCAATATAAGTACTAAGAAAAAAATTAACCGAAACGTTCACCATGCAGCGTAAAACTACGAAGCAGGAAGCACTTTTTTGCTCTGGGTGAACAAGCATTGCGGTCACCAGCACGAATAAGCATCTGCGAAACTTTTCCGTCTACGAAATGCAATTTCTAGACGCGAGATATTGTGGAACGCGAGATATTGTGGAATTTCGGGGGCGCTTACTGCACGAGCGCTATACAACAAACAGTCATATAGGCTGCTTAAAACGCTAAAAGTAAAAAAAAGTGTAAACTGGTTGCACATTATATACCTTATAATTGCTTCGTTCGCCAGTGCTGGCCTGTCGCCGAGTGGTCTCAAGGGCTACGTATAAGCGCTAGGTATACGGTGCTGTTTTTTGTTAAGCTAGTTTTTTCCATCTGCGGCTGGTGTTTTCTATACTGAATTCACCATTTTTGGCCAGTAACGTTCACTGCTCTACGAGCGAGTTCCCAGAATGCGCGCAGACTGACGCTGATGCGCTAGCCAGTTCTCGTTGGCGTGCTGTTGCCATAAGCACCCACTGCGTGCGGGCAGTGAGCACAGGCCAGAATGAGCACACCCTTGGCCTGGTGCGAACACGCTTTTAAGTGCGAATGCACTTCGTAAGCGAGCCTGAAGCGTCCGCCGCCGTCCGCATAGCAACAGCTGCGGGTGCGCGCGCTCCTCGTCTTCTTTGGCAACGGGGAGAGATGGGCGCGCGCTGCCTGGCCGCTGACATGGCACATACCCACGTGGGGGATTGGCGAGGAATCTCCTCGTCTTCCTTGGCAACGGGGGGAGATGGGCGCGCGCTGCCAGGCCGCTGACATGGCACATACCCACGTTGTGGATTGGCCAAAGGAGTACTGACACGAAATTTCAAAGCTGAGATCCGCTCTAGAAATCAAGTACAACGACAACACAAATAGGTGTCTGTGCATGGCACATACCCACGTGGGGGATTGGCCAGGAATCGGGCGTGGGAAGGGCTAATGCACCCGCTTAAAGGAGTACTGACACAAAATTTCAAAGCTGAGACCCGCTCTAGCAATCAAGTACTTCGACAACACACATAGGTGTCTGTGAATAGATGCATCTATCTTTCTTTGTAGTTGTGTGTGTATGTGTGATCTCTCTTTCGCGAACATTACAGCTGTGTGCGTGTGTGTAATCTCTAGACTACTCATTAAGATCACGATATCCACCGTAATCGCGCAATCAACAACCGTGCATTCGCACTTACACACTCTCCCCCTCAGGGAAGTGCGAGGGAATTTTTTTAGGATAAAGGCATGAGTGAGGCAAGCTCCAAATATGGGGAAAAAGCGCATGATATTTTAACGTCTGCGGGGACGGGAGATTCGTTGATCCACTCCGTAGGCATCGGCTTGTAATTGCTATGATTCCAAGCCTTTCTGGGAGGCTTATCCTAGGCATTTTACAGTCACGTACATGGCAGGAACGCGCTATGACGATTACTGAGATATCGAGAAGGTCCATCAGATAACGTCGAGAGTGAAGCATGTTGTTTTAAAGAACCAAAACAGAAACTTGTTTGAATGCTAATCGTGGGCATCGTCCGATCACAGTGCACCTCCTAAAGTCTTAACAGCGTTTAGTTGGATCTGCCGCCTCAGACCACGCATGGTAGTTTTTCTTGTTTCCATCTTTATAAAATATTTACCGACTTGTCAACAGCAGAAATGATGAAAAGTGTGTATTTTGTTTTAGTCAACGCAGTGCAAGTGAATGCGGGAGCTTGACAAATTCACTTGAGTGTCCCTTTAAGAGTGCATTTTGCTGCGCTTCAACATGTATTCACATGACAGCTTTCCATTCTCTGCTTGGAACGGCATCCAACGAACGAGTTCACTTCGAGTACAATGTCATTGTTCTCCTTACTTAACTTACACTTCTTGAGATGTGCGAGCGATGATTGACATGTTTGCGGGAGCGATGCAGTGAGTAAATCTGATGTTCCCGTAACACGGTATAGGAATTACCCTAAAATGCTTCGCAATATCCCATAACCACCGCCTTTCCCCTACATTGGTTTCAGTTCGGCCCCCAAATATTTCTTTCTCAGAGAGAACAAAATTTGTCGCCGATCATGGCGCCACCTCGTGCCCCGTAGGAAACACTTGACTATCTGCGACTGTACGTGATTAATGATGGTATGGCATTAGAGTAACAATACTACTACAATAAAGGACTATGAAAGCATCTCTCTTAATAGGCAATAATATCACGTATTTAAGTGACACAGCTCCTAGATCACCCGTTGTATTATTAACGACCTGGAACATTTTGTACGTGTCCCATACGTGGTGTGTTTTAATAGTACAATCTGGGCCTCCTGAAAACCACCTTCTTACACTGACTTGTTATATGCTGTAAAATGGCGCACATTCAGAACATTGTCAACGACAACACTGACATGTTGATACCTTGTCCCTTTTCCTTACACCCTCACGTTGGCATGTATACTTCGTATACATCATTTTCATACATATAAAATATACATAATAATTAGTAACGTTTTCGACAAGAGCCTTCACTCCCAAACTTCTTTTCTAAATTTGTGTCTGAATTCAGCGTAACATTGCCCCTGGATATTGGCACTAAAGTGCTTAGGCGGCCCCAGTGTACCAACATTTCCTGATCCTTCTACGCAATTTTAAGTGCAGAGAGTTCCACACAAACCTTTGCAAAACTCCTGTTGGGATCTTTGTGGTTTCAATCATTTTCACGATCCACTTTTCATGAACAATTGATAAAGGAGAGGTTCGTCCCTGTAAAGTGTGCAAAGCCTTTAACCAACAAGAAGGACGCGTTTTTACGTGCGCAGATTATTATCTCAGATTTTTATTTCCAGTGGAGTATCTTTTATTTCGGGTATAAACGTAATAATCAGTTTCTTTCGTAAGTCGTGTCAGTTTTCGGATTTTATCGGTCGATGGAAGTGCACGTTTTACAGTCTAGGTTACGTTTTAACATAGCTGGTTGTTTATTTACCGATAGCAGCAGTTTTAAGTGTGCTTTCCTAAAGTCATTTCGAACACAATGACAGCAGCACAAGCTTACTGATTCGCCTACAAGTTATTTGCAGTGGAGTACCACCAAATGGTTTAGCAGCGTGGTTAAGCCTACAAATGAAAAATGCTTAGAAGCGTGTGTGCCGTGAAGTAAGCCGAGCCATTGTTATAACTTCTTGAAACATCTTCCTCCCCGATTCTACAACCATAGTTTTTACTGGCTCTCTGAAGATTAGCCCTAATTGAATTAATGAATTTTAAAATACAACCAATACGTTTAGCAATTTAAAATGTCCTCGAACACATTACAAGGACAAGCATTCCCTAAGCCCCATATTTTCATTACGTTTCTCTGCTTCCAAAAATGAAATATAACGTTGTTTTCCGCTGTAACGACATTGAGCTTCAGTTGGCAGCCCTGCTATGCGATGCCCGCGTAGTTATCTAGAACGACCGTCAAAACATTTGCCGTAATAATTTCAAGGTACAACCTAATATCGTATTTTGAAACATGGTTGGAATGGCTGCATAGGAAAAAAAGAAAAAGTTGATTAGATAGCGTTACTCTACATGCGTCGCGGCTGGGGAATGAAACCAGTCAGAGCTAAATTATTACAAACTTAACAAAATAAACTGGCGAAATCCGGAAAACCCATGTAACGTTACACAATAGCTGGAAGAAACATGCTATTTAGGCCATTGCTAAGAGATTGCGCTCAATAAATAAAGCCTCCACGGCGCTGAAAATTAGTTTTTTTGTTTCTTGTATTGCGCCTATAAGCCACTACTCAGAAACACACTACTTCCTTTTGGCGCCGATAAGAAAATGTGACACTTCATTCTGTGGATCCACAGCAGATACATAAAAAAAACATGACGCACAATTCAAGGGCAAACAATTGCGGAACCTACGAATAGTTTCTCGCCTTTTTAAAGGCAGACATTTTGTGGGATTTGCACCTGTTTGGCAACTGTAGCTAGGGCATCTAATTTACTATTATTACTTTTGGCGACGTAATAACAACATGTACAAAGGAGTAATTCTTCTATACATTGAAAAAACCGATATGCCTGATATTGCTCAAAAATCGGAACTGTTTTTTTTTTGGCACTATTCCTAAATATACCAGACACTAATTTTCTGCATATTGCCGAAAAACCCCAGATAAAAATATATTCGTTATAAGCGAGTTTACTAATGTGATTACTTCTAAGACTGAATTTATGGCGCTCTTTTGTTAGTTGTCAGTTTTCATTGCTTACTGTTGCCGGTGTGCGCAATCATAGAAAAGATTTTATGTTAATTTTTTTGCACAACAAGAACTTCCCGGCCACAGATCAATATTTAAGGCTTGGACGTCTTCACTGAACAAAGAAATGTACGAAAATCTATTGAAGTGGGGTGCGTTGTCTCGCAAGACAGTTTCAGATTATTCTTTGTTATGCTCTCTGGAAACGGTCTTTCATTGGCTTTCAAAAGATAAATTCAAAAGGCACGTGGAGTGATGTCCATGCACAGCTATTCTAATTGCCCTGCTTTGCCCGCATCAGCAACAACATCAGAGAATTGCTTTTTATCTTACCTTAAATTCTACTCTCTCTCTCGAGATTAAGACCTAAGGTGCAGGTGAATTTCTCTTTTTATCGCAGCTAGACGTTATTATGTAACCCTTTGATCTTGTAGTGATATTAGGCTGCTTAAAACGAAACAGTAAATTTCATATCTGAATGAAAGATGGCGCTAATGCACGGAATGCGACGTTAACATTTGTTTTTTGTTAGGCACGTTGAATCGTGCATGATAACTTGTCTAACCTTTCTGAAGCTTTGACGCTCGCACATTGTACACGAACTGAATCACAACCACGTGATATCTTTCAGTGTTCCAAGCACCATATTACCAAAACTGGAAAATGATCACTGATATCAGATGTAACTATCCCCGTCTAAAAAAAACTGTCAAGAATAATGAACAGTAACTAGAGAAAAGACATTCAAACCATGGTGACACGAGTTGATGTACTGATTATAGGCGCAGAACCATTTTTTCCAGCGGTGGTATTTTACGTATCTTCAATTGTTCAATATCCACGTATACTACTCTAGAGATCAGAATCGTCGTGAAGCTGTGGAATCTTTACGCACACAAAGTAAAAAAGTTCCAAAAACATGTAGAGAAACTGATGCGTTTTCGGCATGGCGGCTCTGTACAACTAATGCCATATAGGGAAAAATGCTATTAGTTTAAACTTCATAGTCGTTTAAAATTGTGGACAACCCCGAAAAAGGCTCGAAATTAATCGCTGAACCAACGTACATAGCAACCCCGCCTTCACAGCGGTTCTTGCGGTTAACAAAAATATGCTGCTTTTGTAAAATTTAATGAACCTCCGTCCTCACGATAATATTTCTCTGTAAATGTGGGATAAACCATGGCTTAATTTTGATGAAAATATTGCTGGCACCAAGCTATGCCAATTGGATAGTAAACTTTAACTTCCTGCTGTGGCTGAACCACATGCACTGATGCCTCAACCAGAATGCAAGGCGTGGGAAGACTTCGAAAACAAGCGTCAACGACGCAGGAGTCAAGCCATTGTCTACTCACCTGGTACTGCAGTGGCAGGATCCCAGTGACTGCAGTGTCTATCCGCAGCAGATCCCGTGACGTGACCGAACACCTGTCAGATTTGCGCTACAGATGCTAACCTTCGTAGGGACGCCATAAGGACCCTGCGAGACTTGGTGCAGTAGAGCTTCGGCTCTACAACAGGTGAGTGCTTTGTCCTCAACAAACATATATAGCCCGGAACCACGCCTTCTATTCGCCTAGATGCGCTCGGTTCTAGCTCCTGGCGGCGTTCAGTCATTCAAATGTGTTTCATGCAGAGCACGTTCTGCCCTGCTGCTCTTCCTGCGGATCCGCAAGCTTCCTTGACTGAAAAATTGGGAGGCGTTGTGTTAGTTATCGTAGACTGTTATTTGCCTATCGAAAGCGCTTTTAATCTCAGGTGATGTTTCTAAAACCAGACAATAAATTTTAAACTCCTAGAAACCAAACACCAAGCAAGAAAATTGCTGGGCGCTAAACACTGCGCGTTTTTCCTATATCTTCTTCTTCGGCGATTCTGCTTTCATTAAGGTTATTGTGAGGAGCAGGTTCGCCGTAATAAATGGTTTTTCAACACTTACCTTGACCCGTTCTTTGCTGCGTTGCGTTATTTATCAGCATTTCCTTGGTGGTATTTCCCCACAATATAAGGCTGTCTTTGCTGTACGAGGTAACATACTTTTAAGAGTAATAGTTTGTGCAGAAGTTTTAAAAAACATCCCCGCCAAATTTTAAGGAACATTGTACAGTGCTAACAAGTTTTGTATTGCTGTGATAGGACATCGTACCATGCGAACATTGAGAAATCAATACGTATTTCAAACGCACATGTTGTAGCCAGTCCTTGGGAACCCCTAAAGGGGTCATAAAAGATTTTCAAACAAACTTGCTCTTCGTGGGTACTTATAACTATGGAGCCTTAATACACAAACAACACATACCCCTTTTTTTGCCCGATGTTGGCAAACAAAGAAAAAAGGCAGATACTGTTTCACCAAGACTTTCCTCCTCAACTCGTGAAGAGAATAGTTACGTTTCGGTAAGCCGCCAGTCTCAGTTACCCCTCTTCTGTACAGCATGTCGGCATAGATTGGGCTCGCAAAGGGTCAGATAAAGCTACAACATCGGCGCCATGATTAAACTCGCCCTGCAACTGAACGGGAGGTGTCTGATCACTGATACGACTGATCAACGTGGTGGAACGTTCAGTACACAACACGGGCGAGTGGCGCAGGCCGAAGTGACCAACCCTAAATAAACTGGGTGTTTGTAAACTGCGCTGTTTCGCACGAGTCTTAACTGCGGTTCTGATTGCCGGCATTCTTGAGCAAGCTTGCCGACGTCCGTCTCACGGAGCCTGTAATCTGAGTTGCGCGAGCGGGAAACTTGTGGCGAGACGAGATAAATGACCGAAAGCTTTAAATGTAAATTTACTAGCAGGAGGCAGTGACAAAAGCTGAGTCGCCCAGTCCCATATCACCCAGTTCAATTTCTCTCCGGTTTACTCCAATTAATTATGCAGTTAACGCTGTTTTGTTGATTTGATCTGCTTTGCTTTGGCTTACTGCCGAAGCGCTACATTAAGTTGGTGGTTAAAGGTCTGAGTTGAGTCGAATTTATAAAAAGCACTAGAGCGCTGGGTTACAAATATGAAGCAGCTTTTATACCGCTGTTTGCTGCCGCACCCGCTTTTTACGTTGGTAGTGTGGTGGATGAAGTGTCTGACTTCAATGCAGGCTGGCCATAACAATGTTCTGGCCCGGTAGCCACAAGTTCAAACTGCACACGGCTCAACTTTTTTTAAATGCGAATGCACTTCTTAGGCGAGCCTGAAGCGTCCGCCGCCGTCCGCATTCCGCCGCCGTCCGCATAGCAACAGCAGCGGTTGCGCGCGCTCCTCTTCTTCGTTGGCAACGGGGCGAGATGGGCGCGCGCTGCCTGGCCGCTGACATGGCACATACCCACGTGGGGGATTGGCCAGGAATCTCCTCGTCTTTCTTGGCAACGGGGGGAGATGGGCGCGCGCTGCCTGGCCGCTGACATGGCACATACCCACGTGGGGGATTAGCCAGGAATCGGGCGTGAGAAGGGCTAATGCACCCGCTTAAAGGAGTACTGACACGAAAGTTCAAAGCTGAGATCCGCTCTAGCAATCAAATACAACGACAACACAAATAGGTGTCTGTGCATAGCACATACCCACGTGGGGGATTGGCCAGGAATCGGGCGTGAGAAGGGCTAATGCACCCATTTAAAAGAGTACTGACACGAAATTTCAAAGCTGAGATCCACTCTAGCAATCAAATACAACGACAAACACAAATAGGTGTCTGTGAATAAATGCACCTTTCTTTCTTTGTAGTTGTGTGTGTGTATGTGTGATCTCTCTTTCGCGAACATTACCGAACCGCGCAAATTCAACTCGTGCATTCGCACTTTCACATTCTTCCCCTCGTGGAAATGCGGGGAATTTTTTCCCTCAGCGGTGCTGTGCCGTTTCATAAAAAATGTGAGATTCCGAAGAGAATCTGGCAAAGCATGAACCAAGTAGGGAAGCTGTATACGACCGTACAAACAGCCGATAGGTCTGAGTTCTGCTACAGTAGTCCCCATACAACTTAAGCGGTCGCGACACCGGTCACCTCGTGAGAAACCTGTTTCTGGCAACGAATAAAGGATGCGTTATTTAAAATATCGGGTATGCAGCTGTACAGAATATTATACACTGTGAGATTTTACTGGTTTAACTCTAAAATGCGCTTACTGTAACGTCACTGCTCGTTGCGCTGCCGCCCAACGATGTGCGCATGATCGCTTGAGGTGGGCCTCAAAACGGGAATTTCAAGGACGTCTTCTTATTCTAAAAGCTATTAATTGTGAGAATGTTTGTGTTGTAGTTCCTCAAAAAATTATAGAGACAAAATAAACAATGGGAAATGCAGTTTCTCTTCGCGACTCTTTTAACACTGGAAATGTGACCAAACAGTGATCCCGTTTGTATTTAGCAATTATGGACTAAAAATGTCTTGTTTTATTTCATCTATACCTTTTCGTTCACACGTTTAAGACGAACGCTGTGAAGAATGGCAATAATCCTGCAAAGCCACATTGTGAACACCACGTTTCCCGTTGCTAAATTTTCGATTATTTGTGGTGTATTTCTTGAGAGTGGCAACATTAGAGCACCCCCTCTTTTCATAGTACAACAAAAATGTTCGGAGTTTTTCAACAATTACGTTGACCCCAGCGCGCCTCCATCCACCCTTTTATTTTGATTTGCTCTGCTTTTATGTGGTCATTAAAAGAAAATTTCCCCAAATATGCCCTGCAACACCGCCGCACCCAGTCACAATATTTTGAGAAATCCAGCTATTGCTTGAATTTCCCTGCCAGCAACAGTTGATAATTACTTAAGGTATTGTGTGGGGATTACAGCTGCATCTGTTCAGCTATAGCACCAAAGTCGTCTAAATCAAGCGGTGTGTTCTTCAGACGTATATGTGAAATGAATTTCTTGAATATCCCCGAATATTGTGTTCAGAGTTTATTCAAATAATGTGCTACATGATTCGCCGTGCCCTTCGCATCTTAATAGATGAAGACCACTTTTTGCGGATTATTTTCTGGGTGTGTTAGTTTTATTAAAAGATCCCTGAAAGTCTGCAGTCGCTTAATATATATCGAATGTTCATGGACTCATTAGCTTCAGCCTAAAGCTTTTTGTAGCGTCTTTGATCTTTCCACAGACAGCCCCTGTTCGTGAAGTTTAATGACGCGCGCTTCAATGAGGCCAGCTTAAAATAAATAAACATAAACTTGAAGGGTCTTCGTTGAAAGTAGGTCAGCGTAAGGCTGTTTTTTGGTTGTCTCAGTTGTTTTTCTTTTATTATATCGTATGTTTTGATGACACCTTTTATATTTCTGAGTATACAAATAGCACTGAAAGGACAATTTACTTCAATAAAGGGTATTCGGGGCACGTTATATATACTTTAGGAGAGTTAACATGGCAAAGAGTCACGCGTCATGCACTGTGCTGCTCATTCATACACAGAAGAAAAAACAAGGCCATAGAAAAACTTACGAAAATAAGTATAAAGCTAGTGCACGAAGCCTACAATTAGGCCAAGACGAAGATGGACCCGTGTAGCGAAAATTGCTCGAAATATTTCTGTTGTACAGAAGACTTGGTTAAGGCAATATGGAAAAAAGAGGCCGAAAGCCACCCTTATCTTGTGGTGAATATGTTGCCTTAATCCGCTAGTGTGACGGACGCTGTTTTGAAGCACGAGTGGCCTGGCATGCAATATTTGACGCAAAACCAAGGTTGGGGCGTTCGATGACGCGAGATAGCCTGCCTGGGCAATGGGGACTGCCGTTGTGTTTGCTGAATTTCCAGAGGTTCTTCGGTCGAACGCTGACGAGAGGCTTTGCCGTAATGGGCAAAGTGGTGTTTATTTGATGGCTTGCGACCTGATATTTGTTTGATGGTGAGCTACGTTCAAAATAAAAAGCGTTGAAGTCAAAACTGATTTCCATGATTAATTACATCTATAACTGTATTAAAAAGACAAAGCCTTTGCTCTCCAACGGGAAAGGTCAAGCGACAAAAGAAAAACAATCGATCAAAACGTTTTCCTCTAATAACATCACGATGAACGTTTTATGAAGGGGCTTGGATATTAGAAGTATTAGAAGTGATTTATCCCGCCATTATTATAGGTAAGCTAACACTAACTCCTTCATATTTACTTCATTATGCGTACTTAAAAAGCCGTGGTCCTAAAATGTGACCACAAATTTTCGACTTACAGTGACTAGCCAGATAGCAAGGCAGGCCCGTATTTGAAGCACGTTTGCGCTCTCTAAAAACAAACAAACAGCTCCCTACTTAAACTATAAACATAGGGTCAAGTGAAGGGACTATCCTGCATACAAAAGGCACTATGCAAGGCCCTATTGTAATAAGTTAAATGGTAGAAAAATCCGAAGGCTCTTCAATAGCGCATTTTCTGCAAGGAAAAAACGTGCAACCCACTTATCTCTTTAGAAATGAACCAACAACATAGAGCTTCCCGGCGGTTTTAAAGAATTAAGACACTGCCAAAGAGAAAACCGCAAACTCGGCGTTTGCCGTTTTTGGTGGTCATTTACGGAGTTGATTGCAAAGTCTGATTCTGTAAAGCTGGAATTTTTGCCACCGAATTCTCGGAAGATGCGGCCACAATATGTTCACAACGCATAATCATAGTCAAGCCCAAACCTTCCAAGAGAACATCCGACAAATCAAAGCTTGTCTTCATGTAGCCATCAATCAGATTCACTCGGTTACGCGTCAAACAACTTATTATTGCTTTCTTTTGGTGTATTGAAATGAAGTAGCGCTTTGAACATTGGCCTTCGCTGTCAAAGGTCGCACTGTGTGGTTTTACTGATAGCACCGTAAAACGCTAAAATATAGAAAAAAGACACAATTTCAGCAAGCCCCTTTAACACAAAGCCACCCAGCACAAAGTAAAAAAGCAGTAATCTGATAATAAACAGGTTTGGGTAAATACAAGGTATGATACCTGTACCGTATAATGGTGAAAAATGTGTTCTGCGGCTGTTAAAAAGGAAATGCATCTATCAGAGCAAAAAATACACATTTTGTTCAGTCACAATCATAACGGATAACCAAAGTGATGTCGTTAGTATTGCTACCAAGCAGAGCTGTAAGTCGTCGGAAAAAATTCTTCACACAAATACAAGGTTATTTACGCGTGATGTAATGCAGCTGAGGCTCTTTCGTACCACACCCTGAAATAAGCCTTATTCGTTTTTCTGCGTTACACCCACGAAGCCAACGTTCTGTTGTTATATTATGCCGCAACTTGTTTAACCCCTCAAATTTTATGCCACTCCCTTCGCGAGGTTTTCTCTTTGTAACACATATATTCACAGCGACAAACAAGCGGCGGGCGTGCTGCCTGAAGTGCATATCAACACAATACAGTAGAAATCTTAGCAGTGTGGTCGGTTATGTAAATCTGGATACCATTACATTGCATTGACAAAACACGCGCCGCATTTGCGCGTGGTGACGAAGGAGCAGGTCTGGTAATACCATGCATAAAGGAAGGAAATGGTGGCTTTTAATATTCCGTCAACAATAAGGGAGCCGTTCAAGGAAAAAATTGCACCAAGGATATGGAGACACGGGGAGAACAAATACGAGGAGGTGCGCGGACGGGAGCACTTTTTTAGCAGAACGCAAACTTTATCACAAAAACGCTGTATGGTCGAAATACATATCAACTCTAAAAGGTTGCATTCCACAAGGTATGCCGACATAAAAACATACAATGCCCATTCTTTGGCGTTTAAAAAACATCTGCGAAATTACGGACGAAAAGAAAATTTGCTAGGTTTCGGGAGCTGTCCCGTTATTTGGAAACGAACCTAAATATCGCAACACTAAGTGTTTTAAATGCAGAGCATTTCAGTAACTCACGATGTCACCCGCGTTGACGTCCGTAGTCCGCACCGCACCCCTCCCTACTATATAAAAAAAATACTATCCGGCGCCCGGTTTCGATCCCTCGACCCTGCGGGCGCAATGCAGTTTACATGGTGCTCTACCCACTGCGCCACAAAGCCGACACAAAGTGGGACGCAACGAACGCGCCTTATATCGTTGACTCATTCAAATTACTGCTGAAGAGCGCTCTGTCATCAGCAGTTGCCACAAGTGCAACAACATTAACGTAACGCTAACTACTTAATGTCGTGCACCCCCGGAAATGCTCTGCATTTGATCGTGCCCTAGCGAGGGGAATATTTCACTGCGTCTTCTCTCGGTCGTGGTTTGTTTAGATGCCGCAAGAATATGCGAGCGCGTTCGCATTATTTCGTCGAAACTTCTGACATTTTTAGGCTCCTTTTCGTTTAAGGTATGCAATAGGTATTTTCGGTAATCGAAATGAGATAAGCTAAGTTTTAGCGCATTGCTGCGGTACAAATTTAGTGGGTGAAAGTTCTCCTCAAGCCACCACACTTTCATGCAGTTTTTAGCATTGAATAGGAGATAACATTGTTCTCTGCTCAAATGACATTCTGCTTCGGCTGTCATCTCAAGCGCAAGATTCTCTACTTCTACCATTCCAGCCGCGGGAAATAAGGTAAGGAGTTAACTATTTCTGAAGTGCACTACCGTAGGGACATTTCGGTTGTTGAAGGGATGAGAGATAACCGTGTCTTCCTCTATTATGGCATTGCGCTTTATCCGACTTCTCAGGAAGGCGATCAGACTGAAACATGCGTCCTCCAATAGCTATGTCATGTTATTTATTTCTCCAGTTTACTTGCCACTTCAAATCAGGCATCTAATCTTTGAAGGACAAAAAATGCACAAACCTAGATTATGGTATGATCCCGAGTAGAAGCTTTTCTCGCCAGAATAGCGGAATTGCTTTGATTTTCGATAGCGCAACCTTGAGCAACCAAATTGCCAAAAACGCGTTTAACAGTCTA
This sequence comes from Haemaphysalis longicornis, assembly GCF_048455015.1. NCBI lineage: Eukaryota > Metazoa > Arthropoda > Arachnida > Ixodida > Ixodidae > Haemaphysalis > Haemaphysalis longicornis. The sequence continues at coordinate 35,477,934 of NW_027526204.1, forward strand.
TGTACGCTGAACTTGAACACATTTTTTCACAGCAGGTATAAAATTTTACAGAACTTCATATGATTCGACTGAAGTAAAATACATTATTGTCCACCTCAGAACATCACCCCTAAACTGCGCCCCCAATAGGCATAATAGAATTTATTTATTTATTTATTTATACAGGTACCTACATCGCCCTCACGGGCATTATTGTAGGGGGGAAAACAAGCAAAGAAATACCGTACAGTCAATATAACAAAAAATGGTTGCGGGTAAAAAGCTGTATGGTTGAAACAACAACGTGTTCACTTACACTGTCATAAATAAGGCATCACATTGCAAATACAAAGCAAAAACGCAAAAAAAGAAGAGTGCTATCGGTTACACAGGGCAATAAAATAAAATAAAAAGCAATTAGTACGGAACGCATCAGAAATGTACGGTAGGGATTAGTTCAACAAAAAATTGTGCAAATTTCTAACAAAAGAGGAGGAAGGCGCAGAGACAATTTCCTTTGGCAAGCCGTTCCACTCATTCATATGCCTTGGAAAAAAGGCGTATTTGAATGCGTTGATCCTGGACGCGTATTCACGCAGTTTTAAAGAATGGTCAGTACGGGGTGACACATAGGTAGGTAGTCTTATATACTAATCCTTGTCGATGCCAGTTCTGTTCATGAATATGCTGTAAAATAGGGACAGTCGTAGGTATTTTCGCCGGTCAGCTAATAGAGGCCATTGTAATCCTGAACGAATGTCAGCTGATCTTACGGTGAAGTTATAATTGCTTGCCACAAAGTGTGCTGCTCGTGCCTGTACACGCTCTAGGCCTTCTATATTTGATTTTGTTGATGGGTCCCAGAAACTGCAAGCATATTCCAATATGGGACGCACATGGGATATGTATAGTGTTTCTTTCAAATTGATGCCTGTATAAAATAGCGCCTCAAAAAATTTAGCACGCGACTAGCCTTTAATTGTAAGTATTTAATATGAGCGTTCCAAGACAGGTTGGCAGAAAAAATGATCCCTAGATATTTATATTCTGATGCAACCGGCAAGCTAGCCCCGGCCATGACGTAATTTGAAATCCGAGGCTGTTTTTGTTCGTAAACCTCTCCAATTTACACTTCAACACATTTAATGTCATTCTCCATGAATCACACCAAGAAACTATATAGTTCAAGTCATTCTGCAATTGAACGGTGTCCGCTTCAGAGGTAATGTTATTGTAAATGCAGCAATCGTCAGCGTACAATCGAACACGGCTAGAGAGATTGTCACAGATATCATTTATAAAAATTAGAAAAAGCAGGGGCCCCAAAACTGACCCTTGCGGCAATCCTGACAATACACCGACGCTTGATGAGCACACACCGTCAAGAATCACGCACTGCTGTCTTTCAGAAATGTACGCTTCGATCCACATGAAAAGGGCATTAGGTATACCTAGACAACGAAGCTTTTGCAACAATAACACATGCGACACGGAATCAAATGCCTTCTGGAAATCCAGAAATATACAGTCAACCTGAAGGCCTCAGTTAATAGAAGCTGCAATGTCGTGCGTAAACTCGACCAATTGTGTATCGCACGAAAAACCCACCCTGAAACCGTGTTGCAATAGGGAAAAGTTAATACTTTGTAGATGATTCATTAGGTTGTGTAAATGATATGTTCGAGTGTCATGCAGCACACGCTTGTCAGAGAAATAGGTCTGTAGTTAAACTTTTTTGTTTTATCTCCGCTTTTACGTACTGGAGTTACGTTGGCATTTTTCCAATCAGCTGGTAAAACGCATTGTTCTTTTTGCACATGAGTGTTAAAAAAGGGGCTAAAGACACTGCGCAGTTTTTCAAGACGAAGTTGGATACACAATCAGGACCAGGAGCAGAGTGAACATTTATTTTTTCCAACAAGAGCACGACACCGCGTTCGGAAATTTCAATGTCGTTCATTTGCGGGAGCGCGCCAACATTTTGGCATACACTACGTGTGTGAACTGGCTGCGAGAACACAGACTAAAAGTATGTATTGAAACTCTCAGCTTTGGCTTCCGTGTTAGAATCGTAATTTAACCCGTCGATCGTGTCAGGAATAGTGGGTCTAGAATTACTTTTATTTTTCACGTATTTCCACACTTCCTTAGGGTGGGTTTTAAGTTTCTCGCCTAGATGGCAAAGGTACATTTCTTGTGCTCTGCGCATAGCTTTTGTCAACATTTTGCCTATCACCTTCATTCTGGAAAGCAACGCAGGATCAGGCATGCGGCAATACGTTCGATACAACCGATTCTTTCTATTTATCTTTGATTAGAGTTCCCTACTGAGCCATGGCTTATCATTGCGTCGCCTGGCCGAAATGATAGGCAGAGGAATGAAAGTTTGGGTCAAGGACAATATCTTTGTTTTGAAGAAATTCCACTGCGCATTCATGTCTAACGATGAACTATGCGATTGGAACTCAGGAAAAAATGCATCTAGTTCACGCGACAGTGATGGGTAGTCACCTTTTTCATAAGAAAACACTTTGCGGGGTGCCTCAGTGCGGCGGTTTTCAGCACTACAAGACATTTTAGTGATAACAACGTCATGGTCGCTGATACCAGGGACTGTGACAACAGAGGATACAAGATCCGGTTCAGTGCACAAAAATAAATCAAGAATGTTTGCGCTGTCACCACCAATTCGTGTTGGTGTTTCCACAAATTGAAATAATGAGTGGGCATTAATCATCTCCCTAAAAGCAGTATACAGGAAAGACGTTGTGTTTAACACGGGTTTAAAGGACTTCCATTCTACATCCGGGAAGTTAAAATCGCCTTCGAGAATTACGTGCGTTGTTTGCAAACTTAATAAAATGTTACTCAACTGAAAGAGAGCATGGGCAGTTCTTATACCGGGCGGCCTATAAAATGAGCCAATGGCAACGGAAGAACTGTTTTGTAGCAACATCTTACACCAGACAGTTTCGCACGAGTCGGCTTCGACGCTTATAGAATTACTAGCTATGCTATCATGAATTAGAACAAATACACCACCACCATGGCAATTACGGTCTTTCCTATATACGGTATAGCCAGAGGGAAACATTTCGCTGTCGCTAATTGTGTTGTCGAGCCATGATTCTGTACCAATGACTACGTGCGGATTTGTTGATTCTATCAACGAAGGGAACTCTATAGTTTTATTTTTGAGGATTCTGCAGTTTACTACAATACAGACGACATCGTGTTTGCCGGATGGTTTCTTTTTATGGTAAGCTGCATTTGTTAGTGGCTATCGAGTATCGCTGATCACGGTGTCGGTTTCAGCATTATATACAAAGGTTTCGTTGCCTATTTTCAGTTTAATTTTTCGCAACTTGTATTCTGCTTCACCGTCTTCGGCGAACTGAATCAGCTTCTTCCTTTCTAGTCGAACTTTACTGGAATAGTCCTCACATAACGCAAACTCGGTTCCTTTCAGCTTTGCGGCAACAGCAAGCACACGTTCTTTGTCTTTAAATGACAAAAACCTCAGAATTATGGGCCTTGCCTTTTCCGCTGTGTAGCGTCCTAGCCTCTGTGCTCTTTCAATGGCAGCAGCGCTGATTGCCACATTCAGTTTTTCGGAGCAAAAGGCAATCACTCGAGCCTCTGACTGAGCCCACGTTTCATTTACAGCATCTGCAAGGCCATAAACTATGAAATTGTTTCTTATAGATCTGCTATCTAGGTCCTCATACGAGTCCCGTAATTTGGCACAGGTATCCCTAAGGTTTTCATTTTGAGCGGGTAGTGGCGTTACGTCATCCTGTAAAGGCGACACGTTATCTTCCACGAGCTTGACCTTTTCTGCCAGTTGCGATAGCTTTTGTTCGAGTGCTTGTTGCTCGGCTCGAATTGAACAAATTTCCGAAAGAATTTCAGTGTGTTGCTGACAGACTGAAATCATCATGCAACAGTCTGTTGCATGATGACATCAAACATTTCTTTTTCTTGTTGGGGTGTCAGAGGGCCCGGGTTTTGTTCTACATCGCCAGACAGAAGCAGCAACATTCGAGCAACATGCACGCATGACAAAAATTTTGCACATAGCAGGAGAACATTTTGAACAATCGCAGTCGACAGCGAATTGGGATCTGGCACCAATTTTTTAAACGGCTTTCCGTTAACAAGGCGATAAGAATAACCAACCTGAAGAAAGAGGAGCCGTGAGTGACTGACCGCCTTACTGGTGCCTGATCCCAAGGTGGGTGGTTGCCCGATTCCTATGTGGGAGATGGCATCCGCGAGAGATTCAAGTGTAATATTTTGGGGACCGGGGTTCAATTCAACGTCTCCTGAGAGAATTAGCAAGAAATAAACATTGAGGACATTTGCAGAGACAGAGAACAGTGTGTTGAGCAAGGATTTGCGGCAGGACTCTAGTGTGTCGGAGGGGCACGACCCCGCGATCAAAAAGGGATCATTTGAACGCACGCAATAAGCAACGTGCTGGGGGTGACTGACCTGCGCCAAGAGATGGAGTGACATGACTGACTTCGTAGCGGTGTCGTGCCCCGTCCTGTTCCGGTGCAGTGGCTCCTTAAATAGGCTTGGTTGACCATGGCCGGTAATTGTTCGCGGGAGCCGGAGGGGTGAGCCGGCGTCGAGGGGGAGAGCTTGTTGCTGGGCAGGACGCTCTTTCTGGTCGATGGGCGGGTTATGGAATGTTGTCGAGTTGCAGCCTGCAGCCAGGGAGGCGTCGCGGGGCATCGGGGAAGACATTAGGCACCCGAGCAGGACAACCTGCTCCAAGAGATGGAGTGACATGACTGACTTCGTGCCGGTGTCGTGCCCCCCAATTGCACATGTTAGAAATTTGAGCTGTAAAAAGGTTCTTGTAAACTAAAATAAAACTTCAAAAATGAGCAAAACATTGTATTAATAATATATTGCAACTGTAATAAATATTGTCACAATGATGCACCAGTATGCAAAAGCAACAGCACATTTTCGGGGTACTTTTTGAGTTATATTTGTTTCCGTTCCCGTGACACTAGCACGTCCATTAGTGACGACGAAATTGCCTCTTTTTTTGTGTAGTATTTGTCACCCTCAAGCTTGAAAATACTAAAGTGAACCCCATTTAACAAGACAAGGCCACCGACCTTTAGAACTTCCTATGTGCTTCACAATCTTTTGAATGACCTGAAAATTGCGTAAATTGGAAATTTGATATTATTCGTAGTACACAATTTTTCCAGAATTCATGAAGCAATAAATATACATTTCAACACATGGCGTGTCGCTTTTTGTAATAAGTAACTTTTTCTAAAAAAATCGTGGTTATTGATTCGAGAAGAGCAATAACGAAAATGAACGGCAAGGTTACACCGATGCAAAATAATAGGACACGTTGAGTTATTCCTTTACGTATTGTCGTTTGCAACTTTCCAGTATAGTATGTGAATACAATTAGCTGATGGAGCTGAATGAGAATTGTCTTGAATTTAAAACTTATCTTGGCTTCCAAAAATGCACTGACATGCTTTGCCAGTATTATGGCCTAAGAGAGTTGAAGTAGCAAGTCTGCAAAAAGCTTTGGTCACCTCAACATAAAATAAAACGGGTGAGGGAAGACGCGAGGCTACACTTGTAAGTTTGGCACGATATAAATCATTCTAGTCATATTTAATTATCTGCTATTATGTGCGCACTGTGAAAATCAAAGGAAAAAACTAAATGATGTACCAAACCTTTGTCCACCTAACTTAAAATATACAACATAGAGTCTCTGCAAAGCTGATCAACATTTAGTGATATGCACCTTTTTATTTATGCAGTGCTTTTTTCAGGTTAGCAGAAATGTAGTATTTTCTGTCAAATGTTCATTGTTGTGGCCCTTCTAAGCTATTTACTGCATTAGCACTATGAAACACTGACCATGCTATTTTTTCAATGTGTTTAAACAGTCAGGCGTTTTGCCAGTGCTGCCTTAGGGGGATTACATTTCTATGGCTCAAGCGACCCTTGATAGCCATGTTGTGGTAACTTTTCCCACAATTGTGACCACCTACATTTCTTGAAATCGCAGCGAAGAATGTGTAGAAATAGACTTTCAAACGCGAAAATATTTCCTAGCCTACAGCAATAAACACTTTTCCTTGCCGTCCGGCTTGTCTGTCTGTCTGTCTGTCGGCCAGTTCGTTAAATGTAAACAACTTAAAAAGCAAGTATTTTGATGGAAATCTTTTCCTAAAAAACCTCATATCGCATGCTCATCATAGTATACTTCGCAGTTAATCGCTCTGTTCAGCACATAAAACCTTCGATGTATTTGGGGCTGAGCAGGAATCCTTAATCTACACTGGCAAAGTGAAGAGTTAACTCTGTAAGTTTCAGCTTGAGGTGGCACACCAAGTTAAGAGTGCCAAAATATAGCGGATGACATGAGGGCAGTGCAAACTAAGGAAACGTTTATTGAATTGAGTGGGTTTACACCCCGTTTGTCATGGGGGGAGCGAGACGAGAGAAGGCCAAAAAACTTGAGCAGGCGGAGAGGAGAGGCAGTAACTGGGAAGAGGCGGTAGAAAACTACCGTCTTGCGGCAAGATTTGCAGCGGACCGAGCAAAAACATGGACATTTTTTGTATTTGCCGCATGGACAATGGGCCATCTGAGCCAGAAGTTCCACCGCCAGCCCTTGAACCATGGGCCTCTACCGCTTGTACTCCCAGGAGTGGTAAATTTCTCGATGCAACCTCTTCTGCCTAATTTCTTCAAATGCTAACGCAGCATTGTCCCCTCCGCCGTCACATACAAACGCGCTCTTTTCTGCTACATGGTACGCGCTCTGTTCTGCAAAAGAACAAATATGAGCATGGTGAGGTCCTAGATTAAAACTAACACGTTAAATCCATAGGTTCAGTAAACCTATAAATGTCACCGGTAGGTTTCCCCACGCCACCTTTGCATACCCATTGGCGTATATCATGAGGAAACAAAAACGCGCATTTACAAACGAGGAATACCTACGTAAAATTACAGATGCTGGCTTTTTTAGCATTTTGTATACACTCCGTTTACACCGCATAAGCGTGATTGGCGTGAGGTTTCGAGGTCGAGTGTGTTGACTGGCTTCGGAAAAAAAATATAACTTCAGCTTTTTTCAAGGTAGCCGATGTAATACGCAACTCCAAGTACCCTTGGTGATTTTTTTAGAAGCTGGAAAATTGTCAATTCTCACAGGTTAATTTGGCGGCTTGCGCAAATAGAGATTGTCCCGGAAGGTGCCGTATTTTTTGGTAGCCTTATCCCAGTTCCCTTTCGGGAGCGTTTTCCCTTGTTCCCTACTATCTAGTCGTTCAGTGTCCACTCTCTTACCCAGATTAACGACCAGTTGTCATTTCGTCTCTCCAAATGACTACTTCAAGCACATTTGTTTTGCTCACTTTTAACTATGGTGTCATCTATTCGAGTTAGTTTCCTGATCAAAAAAGCTTGTTCCCTGTCCCTAAGTGTTAATTCTGACCTTATTCGTTCGATGGAACCTTCTGCCCATCTGAGTTTGCCTTCAAGTTGTTTATTTAGATGTCCATATTCTGCTCCATATGACACCGGATGCGGGCAGTATTGATTGCATATTCTTCTTTTTGGTGATACGGGTCGCTTGCTTTTTCTTATATGGGAGTAAGTTCCGAGCGCACTCAAGCCCATGTCTCTTCTGGGCTGTACTCTGTCTCATAGTTGGTGTCCGAGAAGGTATGTTTTCCCAATTTTCGCAGTGTTTTGTTACGTACGCTGAAGGGGAAGTTTTCGGGTTGTTGTTCACCATTACTTTATATCAATTGAAACTTTACCAGCTGGGCTGCTTAGCAAATCGTGATTGTTTGTGTCCGCAATTAAAAATACCAAGAAATCGCTTAGTGCCCGCACGTGAGCGCAGGTCTTGTGGCAACGGCTCGGCAGGAAAAAAAACCAACAAAATGCTTAGCGCTCGTGCGTTCGTGCTTCGCGACGACCATCCATAGTTCCCCGAGGACATCATTCCTGTGCAGCGTTCCCTGTCGTTGCAGCGTTCCCTGTGCATCGTTGCCTGTCCAGCGTTCCCTGCGTGAAGCCACGCATTTCCTTTTTAGAGGTGTTGGGAAAGAGTGCGGCGACCACCCGGCAGTTCGAAAATTGAAGAAAATGCTAGCGGTCGTGTGTAGATGCCTCGCCGCGACCGCTCAACGTCCGGCGCACGTTGGTCAAGGCAAGCATACCGGCTTAGGAAGACTAGGCACGATTCGACACAAAATTCCAGCGTTCGGCGTAATCATGGAAACACTTGCACGGTATGAGTAAGACATGTCATAGTGTACGCCTCTCCCAGGTGATGTTCTATGATTATCCTTTCCCTAAAAAATGAAAGAAGGTCACACTTATACCCATAATTGTGGGGCAATCAGTTTTGCGGCAGCGAAGAAGGAGCAAATCGGCTGCAATCATGAACATAAACCATCGCGGTGTTCGTGAAGGGTGCGCACAGCTTCGCTACCTTCAAGCCTTACGCTATAGTGTGAGCTTCTTCATTTTTATGTTTAACCCCACAGCCATGATTTCTGATTGTAGATCCTCAAGCACTTGTTCTTGTGTTTTGCAGACTTACTTAGCAAGAATATGTTGTCTGCCAACCTGAAATGCCTAATCTTTTGCCGTTTATTCATAGCCGTTTAGTTTTCGCGAGATAGTGTATCCCGGCCGTACACCTTTTCGAGCAGGGAGTTTGTTACTTTGCTTGGGAAGGATTATTCTACTATCTTTGCCGTAAATTTCTTACATATGTCATCGAGAAGGCTGATGTAGGTCTCCTCTATTCTCTGATCTTTTATTGATTGTAGCACGGCGGCTATGTTGGCCAAAGTTCACACTCTCTCATAGTTTACAAATGCCAATAAATCACTTTTGTGAATTCTGACAATTTTTCTATGCATTGATTGACGACATCAATGCGGTCCGTTGTTGAGTGCCTTTTCCTGAACCCACTCCGCTCTCTGGGTTGACGGGAATCCACGCTGTCACTACGCGGGTAACTGCTACTTTGGGAAAAGCTTGCATAGAACTGAGAGTAGTTTAATGGATCTGGAATTCCTTTTTCGAGTGGTGTCTCTTTTCTTTTGAATTAAGATTTTGTTCGGTGCAGGGTATCGGTCGGGAACCAAATAGAACCAAAAACTAAAACCCGACCGGTATTTTTTCAGAAACTGAACCCTATTACAAACTGGTATGTATTTAAAACGCTGATGCTGTACCAGAAGTGAACCGGAAACATAAATAATGGTTTTTGGTTCACGACGAAACAGTTCGACCATTCGTTGCTGAATTTGCGCGGTCTGAGCCATTTGTGGAGTTTTTCTTTTTACGTACAATCAGCTTCGTGATCGCCCTAAGGTCCTTTAGAACACTATCGACGCCCTCCCTATTACGTCAGCAAAGAAACCCACACTATTTTCAAATTATTGAACTTGCTTCTTGTCGCGCGCAGAATGCACCATTCTTGGTCACTTACATGCTATACAACACATATGCCTTCCGCATCCAGATACACATCTCACTGCGACTATAAAAGCATCGTATATCAACATAAAATATAGATTAAGGTAACGGAAGGATAGATTTTTGACTTTCTTTATTATTTCAATGTTATTCATAACAAAAAAACAAAATTTTAGGATTTAAATGTTGTTAACTTGTTTTACTTCGTTGGCTGGGCAATGGTGTGTTGTTTATTGGCCCGCCTATATAATAAAAGAAGAAAAGTACTTTTATCAAAAAAGGGGCAGGGGATGGTAGGGTATTGCTAACGGGACGTGACGGGAAAACCATGCCTTCGTGCACTTCCCAGCGCGTTAATCAAGGCCCGAACTTCTGTCGACGGGTCGGTTCTGAGTATCGCGGCCTCCCATTGTTTTCAATTGCGTTATTGCAGACCCCATGCATAGGGAACCCCGGGACAGCCATACACTATATTGTTAGGCGGCGGCAGGACAGATGACACAAACGATGGTTCATGTTTGACGCTGTATGATCAAGGAGTGGGCTATGGACCAATTTACAAGAGGCCATGATAGCATTAGCCAGGTTGCGTACTGCTCACCTCTTCGTCGCTGCCGTTGGTGGATGAGCACATATATCGGGCTGCCAGACAGTTGGTTTTTTTTTATTGTCGTCACAGCATGAACTTAATGTGCTCATTCGGCTTCACATAGGGATCATTAGGGTCGGTAATTAACCTTGTACATTTCAGGATTTCACGAGCCGACGCAACGCAGGCTACGAGGCGCACCGTAGTGAAGGGCTCCGAATTAATTTCGGAGCCCTTTCGAAATAATTTCGGTGGTCAATTAATTTGACCACCTCCAAATATTGAACGTGTGCCGAAATATCGTGCACATGGGCGTTTTTGCTTCTCGCCTCTATCAGAAAATTAGCCGCCGCGGCCACGAAATAAGCTCGTTAACGTCCTGGATTAATCTACGGCAATTTACAGGTGGTATAGCTTTTTTTGAACCTGCCAGTCGGAGCCACTCACTTTTGGTGACTGGCTCCGCTTATTTAACGTTCGGCTTAAAGCAACACGCAAAGTAAGCAACAAACCGACATTCCTAAATTTAATAGTGCGTTCATTTTTAACCTATTGTCACCGTACTCTCTGCCTAATAAATTTAATTGAGGCATACACAAGGCATAACTCCGCTACAGGCAACTTTGATGAGCAGTCACTAACAACTAGAGAATTGACCCTAGACTTAGAAGATTACAGTTGTTGTGAATAAGGTGACACGAAATTTTGTGCACTTGCTTTCTTTGGTTATATTAGCTGGAGTGGCCGCGCAACTCGTTGTCAATTTACTTTCCATTTATTTTTTGTGCGTATGTGCTAGGTAAGCAAATAGAGATCATTAGGCCGTAACTAAATTTTTGAGCAATAACAGCTTGTCTACTGTCAACAGCCCACTTGACGGTGGCAACGTTCAACGCATGGACTCTGTCTAGGGAGGAAAGATTAGCTGTAGTACTCGAAGAGCTCTGGGGCACTAGGTCGGATATTATACAGGTAAGTAAAGTTAGAACGACAGGAGAAAGGTTCAGAGAGCTCAGTAGTGGGCATGTTGATACGAACAGACAATGCAGAGGACAATGCAGCGTGGCTTTGTACTCCCACCCTCCGACGACGAAGAAGCTATTGCGGGGGCGCGAAGCTTGGCCGCCATTTAAATAAGGTGGAAATACAAGGTTCGACTGTCTCGTCGTTCACGTCGTTTGTCCTGCCACCATGTAACATTTTACTGGAGTGCGCCGTTGGTTCATTCTAACCGTCGTCATCGCTTCGCAACGTCTTGGCACACGCGCACTCGTCGAGGGTAAGGGGGCCGTGCCGGACAGCCCCACGTCCCTCTCCCCATATCCCCAGCCCATGAACAGCACATCCACTTAACTTAACTTCACTTTATTTCCTTAAAGACCCCACAGGAGGGTTTTACATAAGGGGTGGGTTGTTCAACATAGATGCAGAAGCCACATGTTAACATTGCAGATGCATAGACACACTTTGAATAAAACGTGATAGACAGGTGATTGAAACTATATCGTGGGGAAGGTCATTCCATTCTTTGGCGGCGCGGCAGAGAAATGATGCAGAAAATGTTGAGGTGCCAGATCAGGGTCGGAAGACTTGAAGTGGATGGCCAGTGCAGGGGGAAATGCGTGCGGTGGGAGCGATGTAAGGTGGTTGGCTGAGTGAGCTGTGGTACAACTTGTGGTACAGTGACAAAGTAGCAATTCTGCGTCGAACGGAAAGACTTGATAGGCCGGATTCGTTTTTTAGGGATCAAAAACTGACATTGTAAGAATAAGAAGAATGAATGAAGCGAGCGGCGCGATTTTGCACTGCTTTGATGGCGTTGATCAAATAAACTTGGTGAGGGCTCCAGATGGGTGATGGGTATTCTAGTTTGGACCGGATTAGCGACTGGTAGGCCACAAGACGGACGTGATACGGTGAGTGACGTAGGTGACGTTTTAGAAATCCTAGTGATCGGTTGGCTGATGAAATCATGTTAGTGATATGCGTTCGCCTGGAAAGATCAGGGGTTAATGTTACACCAAGATACTTATAGGATACGGCTGTTTCGACCGGTAGGTCAATAATTTCGTAGGAAAATCGGAGTGGAGTTTTGCGGCGGTGGAAGGAAACTAATTTGCATTTGTTAGGAGTAAGGGTCATAAGCCAAAGGTCACACCAGTTTAACAGTTCATTAAGGTCATTCTGTAGTGCTGCTTTATCAAATGTGTTGGTTATTTTGCGGCAGATAACACAATCATCTGCGAACATGCGAAGGTTGCAGGATAAATTGTTAGGCAAGTCATTAATGTAGATTAGGAACAAAAGCGGGCCAAGGACAGAGCCCTGCGGCACTCCAGACTTAACGGGAAGAGAGTGAGATTTGACGTTGTTAACGAAAACAAACTGAGAGCGGTTAGTCAGAAATTGAGTAATCCAATTAGGAAGCTCAGTTGGTAGATTTAATTGAGAAAGTTTTTTTAGTAGGCGCTGGTGTGGAACTTTTTCGAAAGCTTTAGTGGAATAAAAAAAAGAGCATCAGTTTGGAGGTTACCATCGAGGTTAGCATGCAGGTCGTGAAGGAAAAGGGCTAGTTGGGTTTCGCATGACCGACCTTTTCGAAATCCGTGTTGAGAGGAATGAAAGAAATTGTTAGAATCAAGGAAATGCATGATATGAGTGTATATGACATGTTCCATGAGTTTGCAACAAACACTGGTTAATGATATGGGGCGATAATTTAACGGGCAGTCTCTTTTACCTGTCTTGTGAACCAGAATGACCTTCCCACACTTCCAGTCGAAAGGCAGGATACCTGAGGAAAGCGACTGGGAGAACAGCAAAAGTAAAAACTCGGCTGATATGTGCTTAGTGTTCTTTAACAGCTTGGAAGTAATTTCATCGGTACCCGCCGAGGATGACAGTTTCATTTTTTCTATTAAAGACAGGATACCATTGAAACCTATGTTAAAGGGTGGCATTTCAGGCAGAATAACAGGGACTAGTTCTGTTTCAACGGGGTTAGATTCATTCGTAAACACAGACGAAAAGGCGGCATTGAATATATTGGCACATTCTGAACAACTTGATTCTTGACCAGAATCATTAGTAAGGGCGATGGGGGGCGTGTTATGTGGGTTTAGTATTTGCCAGAAACGCTTCGGTGAATCAGTAAGTATTTTCGGTAGTTCCGTATGAAAGAATGAGTGCTTGGCGTTGCGCACTTCACTAGAATATGCTTTCTCGGCAACCTTGTATTTTTCCCATGCAGAGTCAGTGTTTTTATTCTTCGCAGCCCGAAAGAGGCGTTTCTTCTTATTTTCAAGCCTTTTTAATGTTTTAGTAAACCATGGTTTTTGGCGGGTGGGACGGAAAGTTATTTTAGGGATAAATTGATCAGCCAGCTTGTTTAATTTGTTTTTGAAGATTAACCAGTTATCGTTAATGGGTCGCTCCCAAAAACCACCTCGAAACGTCGGAAGAAAGGCTTCAAATTCACGCGTGATGGCCCCGTAGTTACCCTTGTCATATAGCCTAATAGTTTTACTGCAGGCTTGGCGCATTTGTGGAACGAAGTTAAAATTAGCGTGAATGACCTTATGGTCACTTATTTCATCAATATATGTTACAGAAGACATGCTCTCAGGATTAGTTGTTAAGATTAAGTGAAGAATGTTAGCGGTATCTTCAGTAACACGTGCAGGTTTTGTTATCAGCTGAGTGAGATTAAAGTTGAGGCAAACATCAAGGAAATCGTTGGCTTCTTTTGCATTGGGTGCAGATGAAGTTAGGTTAAGCCAATCAATGTTACGAAAATTGAAGTCCCCCAGGAGGAGGACGCGAGCATTTGGGTATTTGGCCGTAAGTTCGGCTAAAATACCATTAAGCTGGCGCGCGAAATCCGGACTACTTTTGGGAGGCCTATAACAAAGACCTAATAGTATGGACTGTGGTACGGAGCGAAAGAGTAACCACAATATTTCGAGATCCGAGGCAATGTTTATAAGGGAGCATGAAAGTTGTTCGTTTGTAGCAATCAGGACGCCGCCGCCACGGGTGCCGGGACGATCTTTTCGAAAAAGATTAAAGTCAGGCAAGTCGGTCAAAATTTCGCTGTCGGTGACGTCAGAGGTCAACCACGTTTCAGTTAGTATGAGTAGGCTACGACTAGATGAAGATACAAGGTCGGACACGTGGTCACGTTTGGAAAGATAGCAACGTATGTTGGTGAAAATGACCGAAAAAGAAAGATTAGCTTTGTGACCAAAAACGGAACCATTAGAAGATCTGGGGCGTGAAGGCAATTGCTACGAGCTTTCTTCTACATTATCAGTTGCCTCGTTAAATACGTATCGTTTGGAGCCCATAAAAAGGGTCTTATACCGTAAAAGGAAGGGACCTGATTTTTCTTTAGCAAAAGTAAGAAGATGCTTCCGTGCGTTCCTGACCCGATGCGAGAAATCCTCCCCGATGCTAAAACCGGTGTTCTTAAGCTGGGGACCATAAGCAAGGACAGCTTCCTTGGTTTTGAAGGATGTAAACTGCACAATAATAGGCCGACACCGGTCTCGCGAGTGGCGGCCAAGACGGTGGGCACGCTCGACATCCTTGGATTCGACAGTTATTTTTAGGTGGTCCCTGCAAAACCCAGTAATACGCTCCTCAGACTCCGCATACGTTTCCGATGGCTTGTCATCCGCTATGCCGTAAAAGAACAAGTTGTTCCGTCTGGAACGATTCTCCGATATCGTCCAGTCGAGCCTCTAGTACAGAGACGTGGGTAGCTGTCTGGGAGGTGGCGGTGGCCATGGCGTCAAGATCGGTTCGGAGTGTGTCGACACTACTGTAGTGGGATTCTAGACTGTCGATTCTCTTGCCTAGTTCAGAAATGGCTTTATCAGTGGTAGATAGCTGGCTTTTTAGGAGTTGTACATCGCCAATGAGCTGGGACGGACCGGAAGAAAGGATTTTAAGTTCAGTCATTATTTCCTCTAGGGTGGTTAGACCAGGGTTAGTTTCAATATCTCCACCCAACAGTAACAGCAGAGAGAACACAATGTTCATACAATCAGAAATATTGCAAACACAGCACTGGGGGCTTGGTAGCTGAACAAGGCATCGGTTGCTTGTTTTTTTAACAAAGATACTGTGTTGATTACTGACCTGCATCATAAACAGAAGTGGATTAGACTGCGTCGTGGCACAGCCACCGAGCCCACAGAGCGCGGCCGGCTGGTGGGGGGGATTTATACGCTGTGCGCTTGCTGAAGTCGATGACGGTGTAGCTGTTACAGCTCTTTCGAGCGTCCAGTTTCCGGGATGCAGCGTCGATAGGGCAGTAGTGGCCAATTCTGGAAGTTGGCGCCAGTCATCTGCGTTCACGGGCCTTGGCGGGAGAGGGTTGCTCGCATCGATTCATGATACCGGGCCCAGAAGAACGGGTACCAGCACGCAGAAGATAGCGCGTACGAAATCCTGCATCATGAACAGAAGTGGATTAGACTGCGTCGTGGCACACCCACCGAGCCCACAGAGCGCGGCCGGCTGGTGGGGGGGGATTTATACGCTGTGCGCTTGCTGAAGTCGATTACGGTGTAGCTGTTAGTGCTCTTTCGAGCGTCCAGTTTCCGGGCTGCAGCGTCGATAGGGCAGTACTGGCCAATTCTAGAATTTGGCGCCAGTCATCTGCGTTGACGGGCCTTGGCGGGAGAGGGTTGCTCGCATCGATGCATAATACCGGGCCCAGAAGAACGGGTACCAGCACGCAGAAGTTAGCGCGTACGAAATCCTGCATCATGAACAGAAGTGGATGAGACTGCGTCGTGGCACAGCCACCGAGCCCACAGGCCTACCGTTACCGGACGAGATGAGGCGTAACCAACACAAGATTCCATGTCCCGAGCCCAGTGTTCCGGCTACCTCAGACATTTCGTCTGTGCCTTGACGAGATCATGTCGCAGGACTACGCATCACCGACGACATCATTTTATGTGGTGGCAAGGACTTCACTGTACATTGCTCTATCATCTGTCGTCCTCACCACATAAAGTACTAATGCGGAGTCGACCGGGATGCTCGTTTTCTACAGGGGGGCCATGTTTTTACTGTTTGGGGCCATGTTTGAGGCAAACCCTTAAAAATTTACACAAATCCGAAGCTGAAACTAACCAAAAGTCAACAAAAATACGCGAAATCCCATTTATAAAGCGTAAAGGTGTCATAAATTGATTATATGAGTGATAACAAATGTAATATTCAAATGTGAAAAACCGTTGAAAAAAAAAGTGGTAACGGGATTTGAACCCGGGTTCGGATGTTTGCTTCAAAGAAGCGGACCTTCTAAACTACGAGAGCAAGTGGCTCTGAGCGGTTAAATTGAGGGCCACAAGAACGTAGACATAGCAAGAAACATGCCCCTAGATGGCGCCAGGCGTGGCTTGGCTGTGTGACTAGGGAACGCCTATACGCGTCAAAAAGCGATCTTACTGTTCAAATAACTTTTGGCCAAATGTCATGTAACGTTATTTGTTGTTCCTAAATGTTTTTTGAACGTTATGAGCTTCTTTGCTCTAACGTCAGTTAAACTATAACACTAACATTAGTAAAATGTAAAAATATTTTCTGGTCATAGAAATACCGTTTGCCAAAATATTATTGTATTGTTTCGTATATCATCAATTAAGCCTAGAATGATATTCGAAACGTTGTTTTGACATTACACCAAACAAACAAAATCCACTTTTTATGTTCTGGTGCTATTTGGAATCCCCTTATTGTTGGTCATGGCTGAGCCAAGCACCGCCTAAACCGTGGGTGGGTGCAACCAACGTCGGCTCCGAGTCTGTGGTGTCGCCACTACTGTCACCTTGAATACCCAAGCAAAAAATACCAATAGACAAAACCAATAGCTGATGGGGTTATTGACACGAACAGCTATCGCTGTATCAGTCTATAAGTTATTTGTCTACCAACCTAGATCTATAGGAGTATTGGTAAAGTCCTGTATTGGCCAAATCTTGTAGGTGTTTAGGTACCTGTGGGGGTATTGGTACCTTAGCTTCGGCCTATAGGTGTATTGGTATCATGGGCTCACTGGAGCAGAAATTGGAATAACACCAAATGCATGCCAAGGCATTTAATTCCTTGCATCCATTTGGTCATGTTACACTTTCCTTTAGCCAGTTTCAAACCAAATGTGGTACCCCTAACCTTGAAATACAACAAAGACTCGAATGCTTTTCCGTGAATATTTCTGAATAAGAAATGATGTTAATAATGCCGTGAATACCAAAGCCGCGAGTAATTGTACATATTAATGACTGCGTCTAGCATTCCGCCCATTAGAAAGAAACCAGACTCTTTGGCAGCATGCCCACTAGACCCTAATGAACTACGGTGCGTGAGTACGCTGAAGTGGATGGAACAGTCGGAAAGCTAAATATTCTGCTTCAATTCCATCTGAATGAAACATTACCCACGGAACTTCGTTTCATCTGTACAAACCGCTATACGCATTTGTCCTAAGTTCACACGTGGTTGCATCGATATGGCTTTTCCATAAAGGGAAGCGCAGCTTGTGGACCTGCTATGCTTTTATGACATTTATCATGAAAGAGAAACCTTCTACAGCTTTCTGTAGAAAAGAAATGTATTACACAAGTTAAAGTTGAAAATCCTAGCAGGGTAATTCGCGCACGTTCGTCACCTCGCCGTGTCTGAAGACAAGAATCCTTATACGAGCGGCCTCAAAGGTGTCTTTACGTTCTAGTGTCCACAGATGACGTTCTCCGAAATTTAAAATTAACAGATACAGTGTGCAGCACAAAATTACCCAAACATGGTGGCTTCCCTAGGAGATAAACGACCGTGCCGTGTCTCGAGCAAGAGCTATAGTGCCTAGAACTATATTTCTAGGCACTATTACCTGGGGGAAACCTCTCGTAGTGGACTACGTCAATCTAAACACCAGCGTACGGTACGAGCGCAACCCCTGTAGCCATGATTAAGGATTTATTCAAAGTGATCCTGAACACCACCCCTGCTATGATGAAATACATAGTGACCCTGCGCGAGGCTGAAGAGTTTTCCCAGCAGCTGCAGTTCCTACAGATGACACTTCGGACCACAAGCACACAGCAACAACGTAACCTGCAACAACGTAACAACGTAACCTATAGCAAATAAATCAAACCTGCACAACCAGATGCGATACGTTGGATTGTACAATGAAATATCAAGGGGATAGAGAAACGCTTACCAGGCCTGAAAAATGGCTGCGGCTTAGATCAGCCAACCTTCGGTGTGCAAAGCAAGAGATTGACTTAGTCTGGTTGAGCCTTGGTTTCGCTTAATTGCCCTTTGATGTAGCTGTATTACCGACCACGGCTCAGAGCTGTAAGGTCCCTTGTTACGCTAACAGAAGGCGGCATGGCTTGGGTTTCATTCACGGCGAACACGGCGTTCCCCTTCAACGGGCGCAAGAAAGGCGACGTAGCCCGAAACGACACAGCAGCACTTGCGTGGGAGGATAGCAGCTATAAGCTACCCGACTGAAAACGGCGCAGTTTGCGCAGCGCCGAAAGCGGGGCCGGCGAGTCACCTCATGCGCTTCAAGGGATGTGTCCCGGGGGTTGTGTTTGCGGTCAAAAGGTGAACTTCGCCTTTGCGGTGAAACCGCCGGGCGAGAGTAGTGAAGGTTTGCTTTAAAATACAGCTTCCTCTAATGCGGTATGACATCTTGCATATAGGCACGTGGTCACTGCCCAGGGGGAAAAGCGGAGCCAGCGACACCCACGCCTCCTTCCTCAGATATGTGCAAGACTGGGTCGGACACCGCGCACCAGCACGTTCGTAAGTAGGGCGCGCTACTTTCTCTCAGCACCCCGTGAATCCTATAAGAAGCCGATGTTGTGTTTAAAATAAATTGCTCTGTTCTAAATTAATTCTGCCAAACCATGCAAGGGAACAAACGGCGTATTTCCTTGGTTGAACTCGTGTATGCGATGGAATGTCGAAACAAATTGGCGTCACGCCCTGACGGGAAACGCCTGCGCGGGATAGCTCACGCGTCATCTGACTGGCCCTCGCAACTTTCCCATGAACTGCGTGTTTAGTTCAAAAGAAACTGCTTCATTTTTTAAGTTACCTAAGCAGGATGTTTGGTTTGCAAATATGATAGCAGCAGTTGCTCCTTGTTTCTGATATGTTTTCAGCAATTGGGTGACGTTAGCCGATCTATGTGCGTAAACTTTCCGAAGTACGTTGTTGACTGCAGAGATATTTAATGAACAATATAAACTTTACACAGTGGTTTGACGAGAATTTTGTGCTTGACATATGCAAATGTATGAAATTCATACTTGCTTGCGTGTATAGAAAGCAGCGGCGTAAATGAATGGAAAGCACCCTCGAATACCACGTCTCCAGAGGGGAATGTTCAATGCTGATTTTGAATTCATGACTTCGATTACGACAATGAAAATATACCATGGGTGTGTATCAGGAACACCATGTCATTCTATTTTTATGTCTCTTTGTTCGCTTCTCCGGAGCACCACACAGCCGACATCACCCTCTCAAGCCTCATGGATAGAGAACAATACATAGCTCTCTTCACGGTTTTCTAGTAAATTCGTATAGCTATGTGGGCATACAGATAGCAACTACATTATCTGTAGAAAACACACATTGAATATATTACAGCTTAAGCTAATATTGTATTGGGCTACCTTCGAAGAAATTTTATTCAGGCACCTGTTTCCTTGAAACTCTTACATTACAAAGCATTGGTACGTAGGGAATTAGAATATGCAGCTTATTTGTGGGACCGTGGTCATGACTCGCTTATCTACGAAATAAACCGAATGCAAAATCGGGCAGCGCGCTTCATCCTTTGTAATTACCATCGCACCTCGAGCGTCACATCAATAAAACACACACTAGCATTACCCCTACTGTCTCTTCACAGGGAAGTGTTTCGGCTGTGTCAATTTCATAAACTTTATTTCACCAATCCGTTACTCAGAAATAGATTATTGTCCTACCCAACCTAAGTTTCCACTCGCACTGATCATCGTCATAAAGTAGGTATTCCATCAGCGCACACCAAGTGTTTTAAGGACTAATTTGTGCCAAATACTTCTGTATGTTGGAATCGCTTTCCTCACGACAATGTTGGTATCAAAGATGCTGCTTTATTTAAAGTTGCTGTCACTAATTTTGTTTCTACGTAGCCTTTAGCTCAAACCTGTAGCAAGCGATGTTACTAGATTGCAATTTTTCCATTATGTTTTTTGATGCGTATGGTAGGCATGTATCTATGTACCCACTCCCTTCTGTAATGCCCTCGGGATTTCAGGATAATTGAATAAATAATTGAATAAATAAAGCGAAAAAAAGAAACTCTTTGCTGTCATCAGACATAAAATTGAATAAGTATTTACCATTTTGGGCACTGACAAAGCAAACTTACTTGTCCGAAATAAATCTCTTCAAAATCGTGCCGCTACTTGGGAATTTTGGATTATTCACGTCATCCAAGTGTCACGGCTCTCAAACGTCGCGCATCCTTACTAATCCTATCACATCGGCATAAACTATCAGATTTACCATTTTTTCATAATCTGTACCATCACTGGTCACTTCATGGTGATTTCTTTTCTTCGCCACCAACCATGTTACCCCCGCGTGACCATGGCCTAAAGATAACACATGTAAAATGTCCCAGGTGCAGGTATTTACAGTAGTTCAGACCTTGCATACTTGTTGATTAGAATGTCCCACGATATCACATTGCAACTGTAACCGATCCTACAAAATTCGAAAAAACTTTTACGCACTTACACTGCATGATAACTTTTTCTAAAAATAATTTCGTATGCTTGTATAGGAGTTTTTTTACATCACACTCACTTTTTTTACTTCTTTTGACTGTTAACATGCTTTTAGCCTCGTTTCTACTGTTTATTTGCATTTTACTCTGCCGTTATGCAATACACCACTAGTGAGGGCGTTTAGGGGTATCTTTGAATACATAAATAAAATATTAAATAAATAAAGAAATGAAACACCGAACAGAAAAGCAAGAAAACAAACAAATAAAATATTTAAATAAATAAATAAAGTAGATAACTGTGACCAATGCTTGTGGGCTTCGTATTATAGAACGAGCGTCCCGGCACATGTCTGCTGCCTGAAATTGTTTGAAATTTTTGTCGAGTGTTGATATCCAGGGACACACGAACAGGCAGGGACAAATAGAAAAAAATTTGGCATTGGAGTAGCCCGAGGCAGATTGCAGTGTTTGAAAGCTTTCTTTTTTTCTCATGGTGGGTGCACACAATCGTATTGATGATTGATTAATTTATTTTGTGGCTTAAACGATTCAGTTTGTGTACGTGTTTTATAAATGGGTGAGTTACCACACATCTGCTGGTACATACAGTTTGGGGAAATAAAATGACGCTGCTAGGCCTTAAAAGATGTGGATAGAAGTCTCGTTATATTCCGGTCGAGTGCATCCTCACTAAATCTGTTTGGCTTGCATCTAAGCAATATGATTCCGTTGTACTTCTTTGGTGAAGCTATGTACTCCTAAATTTTGTCATCGCCGAAACACCTGAGCAATATGTCCCAAGATATATTACACCATGTCACGCACAATAAACCGACAATGGTAAAAAACGGCAAACAATATTTCATGTACTTGTTTCCACGCATAGGCATTAGTCCGTCTTGTTGCTGTCTGCTCGCAAGCTGGAATTCTTAAAAATTACAGTTCCGCATTTATCTAAGTTATTAACGCAGTATTTCTGAGTTTCTACAACCTGTAGTACCAACGCACTGTTTCCTCCAAATAGAAATACGTGTATGCCGGAAGATTCGCGTAGACATTGATTTACCCATTTTGAACAGAGAGAAAGAGTCTGCCTAATCTACAGGTAAGTGAAACAGGTCCAGTTTGTTGGGGGTTGGCGGTGGGTTTTGTTATTCTCACAGAATATTATTCCACAAAACTTTGGCGGATGACAAAACTTTGGCGGATTGAGCAGGAAACAGGTTATAAGAATAAACCCTTTATTTTGCTGCATGAACACGTGGAGCGCATAAATATGTGCTCTGAAATTGAGGTCCATGGTCGTCGAAAAAAAACGGCGGGGGTAGTTAATAAACAGTCAAGCGGGAAGTTGTGTAATGCGACGCTTATGTCAGCAGCGCGCCTATGTATAAGGCATAAAAAGCTCCCTTTGTTTATTTTTAAGCATTGTAATTTTTTGTCAGGGCTATTTGCTAGTCCGCAACTGTGCGACGGCACGTTCCGAATCTCAAAAAGCCGTCCTCGACAGTCTATCTCAACCGACGTAACTGTGCACAAGTAAACCATAGGACAAATGTGCAAAAAATGTTAATATTACAATGGAAAGAAAATCGAACAGCATGAAGAAAACACGTTTCTGCAAATTACTTTAAAGCCACATTACAAACACTTCCGTTAAGCTGGTGCATGTGCGAAGATTTATTTCACAGGATGTCGCCAAACTTAAGAAAACTATATAAGTTTATATTTACTAAGTAAAAAATAGTTTATTCACAAAACTGCCCTATATGACGTGCATTGAATGTAATTTTAACTGTTCTACGTCTTCCTTATGACCCATTTTGATTGACCTTTGTTCTGTAATCTTCCCCGTGCATTATTCGCTTTATTTGTGCTCAAAAAATTGTTCCCAAAGAGAAACTGAAACTTGCTCTTTCTATCAAGTCACTACATTGATAATGTATCTACGAGGGGGTTGGTCAATAAAATATATAAAGCGCCTAGTTTCATTTTCCAGGATTGAAAACAAGTCTAAACAACCTTATCAATACATTTGGCAGGTGTCCTGGAAGTTGTAAAAATCGACACCACCAGTGCTTGTCAAATTATCAAACACCGGTGCGACCTTCTCATGTTGTGAAATGCTGCAATTTGTAAATATCACGGCTAAAGCAACACTTCTGAGTGAACGCTAAATTCGTTATCTCACCAGCATGGTTTTAGCATGGTTAATCACCAGCATGGTTAATCAACATAGCCGCAAGAGCATTTTTCGAAAACATTACCTTTCCGTCCCCATGTTCGTGTTTACTCTGGTCAATCGACAAACAGCGTGTCCAAAATGTCCCATAACTTTATCGTCTTTCTTTACAGCTCTAAAAAAATCAACCGGCATATTCATACAGAAAGCTATATTCACAGTTAGATAAAAAATTAGGGTAAGATTAGTAGCACGTGCATTTTGCATTGGGGGGAATACCTCTAAAAACGTAAAGTGGTATATGCAGTAGTGTAGGCGTGGACAGCAATCCATAAAGAGTTTCAGTTTTACCAAGGGTACAACCTTATTTTGTTGTGCCTCTTCCTGTACAAAGAGAGCCAGAGATTCGGAGAGGCCTACGAAGCGAATTCAAGTGAGTTGGACGCTAGCAGCGCAATGTATGTTCATTTTCTGAACAAGACAATTTAAATTCAATTTTTCATCATCAGCACATAGGTATTCATTCATTGTTATTCATTCATTGGTATTCATCTGAAACGCAAGATTCTTGAGTGGTGTGGCGAAGACGTCAGCGGTGTCAAATTTGCTTATAAGAAAATAAAGCTCGACCGGAAAAGTTTTAGCGCAACCTTCAGTGCTTTTTATGGTCATTACCTTTTGAATACTCAAAAAAAGACGAGAATTGACCTTTATTTTGTACTGACAGTATGTATGCTTTTAATATCAACGGGATAGCTGCAAACCCCGAAAATGGCGTACAGCTCTAGGGGTAGTCCTGCTCTACATTTCTTTCAAAAATGAAGGTATGAAGGTAGAGGCGTTAAGAGCATATCTTCTGATCGTTCTATAAAAACCACACAAGAGCAGCAACTTTGACGACAAATCATTGTGCCTGACGTACAAAATAATTGCTCTCAGTAAAGCCCTATAGTACAATGCATTGTAGGAGGGTGGATATGAAGAAGAGATGGCTTTAAAAAAGTGCGCATACGTAAACCCTTTTGAAGAATGCAAAAACAGTGTGTCCTTTCCGCAAGTTTTTCTTAGAAATAATTGGATACAACACTACGAGTAGATCGGATTCACTTCTTTTAAATGAAAACAGGAGTGTTCACATCTGCTTTGCTTTTAAATGTTCCTGACTCATTGTCCTTGTTAACCTGCAAGGTTTATTTCAGGAAAAACCAATTTTACTGTGATACAAGGATATTCGACATTTTTTTATCAGGCGCCCAGTTTTGGAATATATATATATATATATTTATTGCTTCCCTGCCTCTCGAAGCTTTAGTTCATCCCAGAGTCCATCTTCCATCGCTGAGTCGTTTCTGGCTGTTTATGACTTTTTTGCTAGCGATAATGAACGCAGGTCCAAAACTCGTCGCCCATCTCTCCGAGTTTGATGCACTGTAAGCCTTCACAGCAGCGCTGGCCTTCCCAAGGAGAGCACTGAAAAAGTGAAATCAAGTAACTTTAAATATAGCAGACTTGCAAATTACTGAAAAATCGCGGTATAAAAACAAATGCACCAAACGCAATACAGCACAGTCTTAGAATTCTCTTCATTGGCGCCAACAAACACTGGCAATCTGAACGTTTCCAGCGTGGTTTTAGCCTTCGATATTCTCTTTCTCTAACACCCTACAGACTATCGAAAAACTATTTAGTCAACCACAAGAGGTGCAAGGAAGGGTAAGGATAGTCGGTAGAGGTTAAAAAATAAATGTGCTTTTTCGCAAGTCGGGATTCCAAGCAGCCTACTCCTCAGTAGAAGGGCAATTCCTTAGCATTGGCCTGTACCGGGCCTGTAGTGGAATAAATATTGCCAAATATAATTGCGCCCCTCTTCACATTATACGACCGCGGCCGGTAAATATTAACACTTGAAGAGACACTTTATTGAAAATTTGATTCGAGATTCTTTTGTACAGACCGCACAGAATAAAATAGTTTTTTATTGGTACCGACGCCAGAGTACGCAGGTCATTACACAGTTTGAAACAGCATCGAAGGAAAAATATATGCCCACTGGTGTGGTGAGACTTCTTCAGTTCAAGTAAATTTTTTTTGTTGGTTTCGCCACCCACACCACAGTGTTTGAATTTATGTGTTCAAGCAGTTTCTCACAAGATACATATTTGGCATAGTTATCGTAATAGCAACGACAATACTAAGGTAGATTCTCATTCGTTAGTTTTGTACATCACGGGCATTTAGGGGGTAACTGTGGAATTTCATAACAGGCATCGTCTACAACTCGCTTGCGTTATTTTTTTGCTGCTTGTCTGGTGCACGTCAAAAAAACTTAAGCAAAGTTGCAGTGATGTCGCATTCTAGGAAACAAGATTGGACCCCCTTTCATTGATCTCTGATCGTTATGATGCTTGACCGGCGTACACAAAGAGAATTGTACACTACAATGCTATGTTCCGGATTGATAAGCTAGCGACAACGAAATTGTTACCATACTATTTCGGGAGTAACCCAAGCTGCGGAATATAGTTGCCGTTTACACAGATTTTGGAAACATAAGGAATTTTATAAAGACACAGTACTCACTTTATCATTTGTCTGATGGCACAATTAACAGCTCACAGCAAGAGTTGCAGCTATTGTTTTAATATATACCCCGCCATTTTTATCAACACCGATCTCTACGTTATTATGTAAGAATAGCAAGACGTAAATGTATATGTAAATACAACAATTAGGAGCCTTCACGTGTCTTTTACAAGACGAATGCCCCGTCCAAATCTTTCCTTTTACACGTAACACGAGACCGTCAAGGGCCTTTTTTGTCTTGTAACTATAGTGATTCATCTTTCTGCCAAGTTTCAGGTCTGTATATACGAGTACAATACAAAAGTTGCATTTATTTCACCCTACCAAATTCATAATTATCTTAGTTTCCGATAAATTCACAAACATAGGATCTACAAGGAATACAGTCACACCAGAAAAAAAGGTGTTTTATATTCTCACATCATCTAGATAGTTTGAACATGCCATCATTGGTGGAGCCAGTTGTGCGAAGGTAAGAATGGCCATCACTGCAATCTCCAACCTGAAAAGCTGTATTAAAATTTGTTGTTACAAACGCAGTTCTTCCAGTGCAATCCTTTGCGCGTTTTGTGTTTCGGAACCAACAATAGCCTTTTTTACACTTTTATTAGAAACTGCATGATTTAATGATGGGCATTGTTTCGTAGCTTGGGGGTAAGTGGCAGCTTATGCGTACACCACGCAAGACAGAATGTTTGTACTGTTTTATTGTAATCCTTGAGAGCAATTGCAATTGCGGGTATCGTGGGTTTTACGTTGGCAGAGAACAATTTCAAAAACATTCCACGAGGCGCTTCTTGTATATTTCTCTATCTTGAAAACTGCAATTCAAAATACTTACTCCGTACAAAAGTTTTAGTTTTTCTGGCTTTTTCAAAGCACTAGAAACAATTTAAATCAATAAAAACGGAGGTGAAGTGCTTGGGGTTTACTTTATCAAATTTTTTGTAACTATAACGCTTACGTCAAAGATAACCTTAAAAATAGAGTCCACGCCTCTTCACTTTTTCCAGAGAACAAGACAAGATTATTTTTGTACGTCAGTGCAAAAATCGTCAATTTGTGTCAATGTGTACACCATCAAAATACCTATAACATCTAAAACTAATAGCCTTATCACGCTTTAAAAAAGACTTCAAAAGGCCTGCGTTATCATTATGTCATGATTTTTCTTGTTCTCTAACTTATTATTTCAGATTTCAGAAACACAGTATACTCTCGATAAACGAAACTTTTAGAGACCGGAAAAAATAGTTCCGTTTAACAGGAGTTCCATTTACTCAGAGATGTTGTAAGGGGCAAATTTATGTGCGTACACACTTGTAAGGGCATTTCATGGAACTCTACCCACTTGAAAGTGACTGTAGCTGATAGTTTTCAGAAAGCAAGAAGACTACAAGAAGCGTAGGCAGAGCATTCAGAAAGTTGAGTTGGCAACAATGAGACGCTGTGCACTACAAAGTGCGTCAAATATTTTTGTTTGAGTCCTTGCAACTGCATCTTCACGGAGGCTAGAAGCCTCAACTTCGCGAGTGCTTATGAGCCACGGAATTTAGTTGACGGCAACGTGGCCATGAAGGACGAATAGCACAACGATGGCACGAACGAGACGACAGGAGGTGAGCCCTGTAGCCTCAGCGTCTAGAATCGAGACCGAACGACTCGAACAAGAACTGCGATGTTGCACTCGTTGCGCTAACACCGCTAACCACTTACGAGACGAGGCTTATGAGGCCAACAAGGCTAAAAAGCACGGAGGAAGAAAGAAAACACAAGACCGAAACAGCCGGAACCGCAAAAAGCTGATTCTCATGCAAGTGGATTTCACAAAAAGTTCCATTTCTGGTTCTGTTAACACGGTGATGCGGAAATTTTATTTCCGATTACCGAGAGTTTTTTTTACCTTATCTGAATACAAAACCAATTAAATTCCAGGCAACTGTTTTGTTTAAGCGGCAATTCCGTTTAAGCGAGTTCCGTTTACTGAGATTCTACTGTACGTGCTATAGTAAATAATATACATTAAAATTAGTATTGGTGAAAGTTTGCATTCAGTTTTCCAGAGTGGAGAACAACTTTATTTAGGCGGCCCAGTGGCTTGCCGGTGGCACTGCACTTCCACACAACGGCAAACACCGGATGTGGAAATGCGGCTGCCCCCCAACCATGTATTTGTAGTGGTACAAGGGCAGGGTTCCGGCTCTGCTACCAAAATATATTGCAGCAGGCTACGCTGCGATGAAGGTTAACGCTTTTCTGAAACAAAGTTCTGTTCTGTTTCTGATATTCGATCCGTATTTTGCAATGCATCCAATAGCACTCTTTTTGAGGCTGTTTTCACGCTGAAATCTCCACTCAGAAATGCAGTAAGCCTTTACAATACACAAATTGACTTTATCTGTAAGTAGCTCAGACATTTGTTCTGAACAGCGTAGGAACTTCTCATTCTAAAGGTCTCGGCACCCTTGATATTCACGAGTGCCCAAAAAAGGCGGAGGAATGCAAATTTATAGGACTATTCTTATGCACATCTGCAACCGATAAAAAGGCTGGATATTTACGTGAATGCTGTGCACTAAGCCCACATCAAGTGGCGCTGCTTTCGCCGGCCAAATTCGCGACCGTGGTTCACCGCTAAAGTTACATTCGTAATACAATACAACTGAACGCGTTGCCGTGCTTTTAAAATGGTTTTGGGTTATTTTATAGGAAAACGCAATGGTAGCTCCTCAGAAATCTCTGACAAAATGACTAACCGGAGCTTTCTTCTGAAGCACACAAAAATCAACGTACGCATTCACCTTCGTTTGTAATCCAAGGTCAGCCACGATAATTCGCAGCTGAACTTAATCCCACAATATGAATAAAAAACACAGGATATCAAACAGTACATTACCTGGAACAGAACACCCATGACGATTTCTCGAATCTGAAAGCTGTAACAGTGTTTTATTAAAATTTACCTGTGGAGTTTACCTGAATAAACAAAATTGGTACAAAGATACAAACCTTTCCATAAATTAATATTTTCACCTTCATAAAGAAGCAGTGAATACTCTTTTTAACTACCTTAAAGCTTCCGTGATAGTAAAAACCGGGTAGTTGGGGCAGCTGCTATTTCGTATTTTATAAACAACTACTGCAGTGATAAATATATTTATACTGGACTAAAAAGTATGTTACACTTGTCGTTCATAATATTGGAGGTAATACGTTGCACCTTGAATGCTTGTTCAGAAAATCAGGTTGTTCCCCATTTTGGTCAGCTGAGAACCCACAAAATGAATAATTTGAAAAATTGTTCAGATTTTAACACGAAGTTGGCGCTAACACAGAATTGGCAAAAGCCTAAACGATTCGCCATCCTGGTCTTACCGCAGTACCTTCTTCTTCGCACGAGTTTTGTATGGGGAATACCTCAGACTCCACGGGTTCTGCTGTGGGACTTCCTAGACACCAATTTATAAAGCAGGCAGAGCTAATCACCAAAGCAAATTCTCATCAGGTATTCTTCAAGTACACAACCCAATTTTTCCCAGCCAATCAGAACTACAAAAGAAGCGCACTTTCCCAGTAATTTACTCACGATGGCATTAGCATTTTGATTACTTTGTTCGGCGAGTATAAGACACTTCAAGTTACATACGACTGCGGTAGAGAACTGTGGCGCAAAAGCCAATAAATTGTACGAGGAATGTTTTGTCTCAGCTAGGCTTTTCATGATGTTAGACATGAAGGATGTGTATTAGGAACCTGTGAAATACTTTTTGTTTTTAAATCAACCGTTGTTACCCTGAGCGATAAAAGGCACTTTCATCAGAAAATTCTTCATAATAAAGAGAACATATGAATACCGGGTGAGCGTTGTTTATTACGACTGCCCTGCAAATTGCGAATACAAATGGAGATGCGGTAAAATATTTCGATGGAATGATGTAGTGTTAAAAAGTTTGCGCAAATATAGCAAATTTTCTTTATTTACAATACGGCTGTTTCTAGTCAGACCATGGCAGGTGGACACAATATACAGGTAAAGGAACGGTCATGACATCAACACCAAGAAATCAAGAAAAAAAGAATGGCAGCAACCTGCAAATTAAACAAATAAAATTTAGACTCAGACGTGCACCTGGTACAAGTGCACTTTAATTTAAAACCATAAATACAATATTATTATAAACATTTTGCACTCTATACACAAGTACATACACAAAGTACCTACACAAAGTGCACATACACGGCTGTGTGCGGTACACGCATAGAGTTTTGCATATATGTCTGCTTCAAAAACGTGGTATACCCCATCGAAAACGTCGTTTCTACAATCAAGCTGCAATATTCAAAAATAACCTTTGAGCTTCTTTGTCCTTTTTTTTTATTTCGGCTGAAAACTTAAAAAATCTGAGGTCTGTGGCACTGCCGCGCCAAAACGAAGCTTCAGTAGAAGCGACAGAAGACACAAGTTCCTGTTAACGTCACAAAACACCTACCTAAATCACTCTCGTAAGATTTACCTGTTTCATGCGAATTTTTAGAAGCAAACTTGCGAGTTTGTTACGGTAATATGGTACACCAAAGCGCGAGCAGCTTGCGTACGTTGCGTTCTCCTGCTTTTCGGTCATTAGGATGGAACTTTGCTCACAAACAATATCGGAAACCGCCGTAAACAAGAAAATTTATTTAAAGTCGACCATTCTCCGTATTGATATAACATGATTTTTGGTGCCTAAACTGCCCGTTGGCAGAAAACAAGACTGGCATGTGTGCAACCACATTTCGTTAGCTTATTCGCTTGGTCGAATCTCTGTCAAACCAGCAAGAAATATTTCGTTTATCAGAGCAAAGCTGCGGATTTGATTCAGAACAAAGTGTTGAGAACAATACCTGCTGGTCATTTCTTTCACGGGAGGCATGGATAGCTAGTATAGAAGTCAGGGGGGGGGAAGCACTACTTGCACCAATATAATCTTCAATGAGCTCCATGCATTCGATGCTGGATTTTAGCTACCACCTTTTATTTGCCCCACAGGCTCTTCTTTCAGGTTACTAAATGACCGACACTCTGCATACTACACATAAGAGCTAGCTTTACAGTAACAAAAACTGCAACAACTTCGCATCCACAAATGGCAAATATTTGGTAAATGTCTAGCGGCAATGCTACAAATCGTTGCCAGAGTATATTATGTCCTTCTCCATATCCCCATGCCACAAATATGAAGATGTGTTTCTGAAACTTGATCAGAAGAAAATTTGAGGCAACCGCATTCATTTTATGATAAAGCAATACTTTCCCGATTGATCAAACAGGACTGCGCCCAGTGACCGCGGCAGAAAAAAATATCAACGTTTTTTTGGGCTAAGAAGGTATCGGAGAAGGCTTCGTTCATGCTCAACAAGCAGACACTTCTGGTAGCTAGTGGGCAACGCTCGTTAAAGTAATAAATGGCCTATGCAGCTAGTGAAAATGTGGTGGAGATATACACGGTGACAACTTAAGAACGGCACCAATGATGATGATGATGATGATTGCTATTGGTGTCCCCTTTGAAGCGGGGCGATGACATGTCATCTTACCAAAAAGAACTACTATAACCATGTTTTACACTCTTGTTTTAATACTAACGCTGCTTGGGGCAGGCACTAAAGCTTATTAGGCCCGAAATACTTTTTTTCCCTGTTACAGGTGGTAACTGTCCTAGGCAATATTCTCCTCTCTGCTTTTCGTCCACCAGCATTCTAATCTTCTGTTCATCCCCTCGACAGCCTTGAAGTTAACTTCCTCTCTTCCCCGCTTCCCCACAAAACTCTTATTTCGCAGGCAACCTGCTCTAGCCTCAAAAAGCAATGCACTGCCCTGGGAATTTTTGTAGAAATTTTCCTTTCTGATCTTCAATTTCTCAGCCCTGTACATCTCTAACGATGTTTTAGCTTCCATTTTTTCCCTCCATTTATTCGTTTCGATCTGCCTTTCCTCTTTTTTGGTTACCTTGGCTGTTTTGGATTCTCCCCTGTTCTTTCCGTATTGCATCGTTAGCCTTCTGGTCTTTCTTAACCACTGCGTGTCCACGCTTTTCAACTATAAGTACCTATAAACCTTAGCTGCCCAAATTCGTTGATTCATTGCCCTCAACCTCATTTCAAAGCATTTTTTACTCGGAGCTTCTCTAACTTCAAACGACGGCCAGCCCATATCTCCCTGAACTGCTTCTTGAGTTGTTTTTCCATGCGCGCCTAAGGCCAAACGTCGTACCGTTCTCTGGTTTACCGGAAGTTGCCACTTTGCCTTATCACCGTAGCCGGATGTTTCTCCGAGCGGCACAAGTAGGGTGTTACTGGGAATATTTTCAACTTGGCGTGAGCCGTTCCCGTGATTTTTATGCAGAAATGCATTAGAGCCGGAGGTTGTCTTGCGTCCGTTGGCCGGCTTCCGCAGCGCGTCTGATGATGATTGTGGCATGATGACCCTAGGAATTGGCCAACCAAACAATCCATCACGAGGTAGCTTCGCGTTCAACCACCATCGTCATCTTGCCGTAGGGGAACCGCTGAAGAAGAAGAAGGAGAAGACAAATCTGCGAAGAGGAGGGCTGCGTGAGTTTTGGCTACCGTTATCCTCCTCGGCCGGCGCATCTTGCCGATCTGAACCCGGTCGAAGAGCGGCTCATCGCGCCTAGGCACCCCTTCATGAGCATCAGGCGGCTGACTCGAGGCAACGGGCACTTAGGAATCAAGGGACAGGCGGAGAACGTTCCCATCGGCGTATCGAAGGTTGTGCGGTGCCTTCCTCGCATGGTACCCGAGGACGTTGCGTTCGACGTTCACATCAAGCGGAGGCTGATGAGTCCGGCAACGTACAAGCGCGGGTTGGTGAAGCGCGGCAACATACTGGCTTGGCTCAAGCACCTGGAACACACCCCGCTGTATCGCGCCATCAACGTTCGGGTCGATTGGAGTCGGCTCTATCACTTCGATGACGGCGGCGAACGAGAGGAACCGCAGGAGGACGACGTAGATGATGCTGACGGTGAGTTCGAAACGATTCCCGACGACTTTGACGTGAACGCTCCTCTGCAGTCGGCGGTTGCGCTCAACGCGGTCTCGAAGACGCTTCTCTATAACAAAGCAATGCATTTCTGCATCCTCACAATCC
Organism: Haemaphysalis longicornis; assembly: GCF_048455015.1. Lineage (NCBI taxonomy): Eukaryota > Metazoa > Arthropoda > Arachnida > Ixodida > Ixodidae > Haemaphysalis > Haemaphysalis longicornis. The sequence goes on from NW_027526204.1 coordinate 35,510,737, forward strand.
CCCTCAGGCAGGTGGGGGGGAATTTTTTTGGACTTCATATGCTTATAAACTACTCAGGTGACGACAAACTGCGTGAGACAAGGCAGACGATATCACGCATTCATAGCAAACCCCTTTCAAAACGTGCGCGCACTGACGTCACGGCATCCGCGCTTTCGCAGAGTGATACACTACATGAGGTGCTGTCGTTCTTCAGTTGTAACCGAGTATAGAAGGAAAACGGAATCTACATTACCGAAATGAAGGTATCAACTTCAATACCGCACTCTGTGCTGCCACCGGGCGCACACCTCGTTGTGCAGTATTTATGTTAAGGCCGCACTGCATGCTTGTGGGAAGCTGTCGCTTGACATGACTTGCTCCCACGGAAGCTAAGAGACTAATTGAGAAAGGCTAGCACCCCAGTTGAAACACCATAGCAAATACTGCCACGTTTTTTATGTGACACGATACTTAGTGCAGGGGAAGGACTTCCAACTATTTTTCCAATACATAAAAACTTTGGTTGAACCACTTTGAAAACACTACAGAGGATTTCATTTATCCATCAGTTTTGATCAGAAGGCAGCTTTTTCAAAGAAAAGTGATACTAAAATAAAGAAAAGCTTAGCCTTATTCGCAAACACTTGCTGTGACAGCAGTGTTTTACTTACGCGTTTTTGTGAGCAGAGTGCAGAAAACGAAAACAAAACGGCTCAGTATCAGTAGGAAGTTTTCCGTAATCTCAAAGATTATCTGTAATCTCCGAGTCAAGTAAAACCTAACAGAAACGAGAAATACTTATAGAGTTCATAGAGTAAGTGGAAAGGGAGACAGATTTCTAGTGGAAGTTACCAAAAGACTATGCTGTGCCGAGTAGAACCAATAAATATGTTTTGCTGCAAAGCCAACATTTTTAGCTGAAAGGAAGGTACAGGCATAGAAAATGAGGCACGATAACTTAGCGATAGGTAATTGTTGATGATCGAATCCCTTCTTAGACATTTTGACTATTGTGTTCTACTTAAGAACATTTCAGCTGCACAGGTGCTATGAATTGCTATTTTGAACGTATGAAAAAATAACAAGTATTGTTTTGGGTCAAAAGGTCTCAGGCCGTAGTGACTATACCAAGAGCAGCAGCACTCAGCATCGGCCCGGTGTCATGAAAACTGCCAAGAGACGCTGACCAGTTGCTGGGATAAAGGAGAGTGACGCTAAACATCCTTCACGCTTCCCCGCATTTAGTGATGATAACCTGGCCAAGAGGGGGTGTTGCATTGGCCTGCCCTATACCCTTTCGCGCTCCTACTGAATGAGGTTACTGTGGGCGGAAAATAGCTGCGGTCAAGGCGATGCGACGCTCTATTGTTTAGGGTTTATAGCATGGGAGTTACTAATACGGGTGGGCTGTCCTGGAAAGGTGGCGTCGCGCGTTGCTAATGCAGCAGCAATTGTGGGTACCAACCTCAGTTTTTGTGCAGGTCTACCTCTTTTTAATTTGCGGCTGTGTGTTCATGTAGTGGGCCCCAGCATTTGGTCTTTATTGGCTGGTTATTTTCAACGTGCCTTAAATTTTAACATGCCATGGCAGCTTAGTGGCTAAGGTGTCGCGGTGTTGAACCGGATGATCCGGTTTGATCCTGACAGCGGCAACAGTTTTGGAAATAAGAGCGAAAAAAATATTTCGCAAGGGTCCAGATTCCGATTGATATTCAAGATTTCATCATGCTATCAATTTATAGCTCTTTTCTCTATGAAGTACACGTGTATAGGTGTAGCTTTAGTGCGTTAAACCCACAAACTTGATATTTTTTTCTGCAGTCACTATATGAAACCATGCTGTTTTTAAGCACATAATATGATCAGAAAAAAAAACAGTTCAAACGTGCTCATGTACATACCCGCTCGCATCTACACTATTTTTTTACTGATCATAAAAGCAGTGCACGTGAATTCGAAATTCCGGAAATCATAATCTGCGCCTAGATCAAAACGCAACGTTTTATTTTTTTGCTTGCTACCTCATTTGCTGGCAGCGTGAAAGGCAGCTGCACAACGTTACGTTAAAAATAATTTGTGTTCACGGTGACTCGTTATTTTCCTTTGCGAGCTAACGTTGCAGTTATCATGTGGCTTGAAGTGAAATTTTTTTTAATAAAAAGCATGCTTTGGTTTTTGCGTCAACTGGAACACTTTCCGAGATAACTTTCGCGTGGAAGAGGACCCCGCTCTACTCGACTTTGTACACAGTGTCACGGATGCAAAGACTATGGCTTTTGAAACTGTTACAAGCACAGTCGATGTTGAGGTACCTGACGCTCACGTGACCCGCCTCCTTCAGACAGCCGAGCGCCTTACTGAGCGGTACCGCAAAGGCGGAAAACGGCACCGGGATCTGATACGTCTGAAGAAACATAAAGTTGTAATTGCGTGACGAAGAAAGCTTCAGTTAGAGAAATGGCACAATAGCTCTCAGTGCTTGGGTCAAGAGAATGGTCTCGCCCATCTGTGGGGCATTTTTCGAAGCTTGGCGGGCAAGACAAATTCAACAGTTCATATTGTTGACGAGTTGATGTTACAGACATGTTGCTACGATGTTGAGGACAAGATTATACACACCTTCTTCCCCCACGCCATGTGCGATAAGGCACAACTGTCCCGTGTACCCTGCCTCTCAGTCCCCAACCCACAGGAGTCGTTTGACAAACCCTTCACTATGGGCGAGCCCCAGGTGGCTCTAGGACAAGGCCAACCTCCCTCGGCCTCTGGCTAGGACGGGGTTACGGGGCAGGACCTCCGTAATCTTCCTGCTTCGGGACATGAGGTGCTTCACAAACTGACCAACTCCTCCTGGGAGCAAGGCCAAGTAGACGATCATCTGTAGCTTACGATGATTTACCCCATTCCCAAACCAGGTAAAGACTCCCGCCAAACGGAAAATTTGCGACCAATCGCACTAACACCCAGGATATGTAAACTCATAGAGCGCTCAATCAACAACCGAATGCAATATCATCTAGAACAAGCAGCGTACTTTTACCCGGTACAAACTGCAGCAATCTCCGCTAACGTGAAACCTAGGAAGGGCCAAGCATGCAGTGTGCAAGTGTACTCACAGATTTTGCCTCTCTTCCCTCTCACTTGTATCTTTTTATCTGTTTTGTCTCTCAATCAGCGCACCTTGCGCACAGATTGGGTACCGGAGAAGCCTTGGTGGGAAGAGAAATCCTGGGCTCGCTGAGGGGGTGGCGCTGTCTTCAGATGAACCGTATTTAAGCAGTTTGCATGCCCGATCTTCCCCAATTTGGGGTAGTCGCAGGGGTCAAGGCGAGTGCAGTGCAAATCCCACGGATCGCCCTGGGGCTCATCCTGGATGATTAACAAGGCCCCTGCACAAGGTAAGTATGCCTTTTTTTGATTCAACCGATAACTTGACCCGATCAGTCCTAGCGTCGAGAGCCGGCGGTTACTTGAGTGTAACACAAATTATAACCCGTTTGTCATCTTCTCCTTGCGCTTGACGATTGCTGAAGCGGACAGAGAACACTCCACAAATATTTAAATCAGGTTAGTTTGTTTTGAACCGGTTTTGTGCATTGTACCCTTTAGTATGCGTTACGTTCTAGCGCAAGCCATTGAAAAACGAGTGTCCCAGTGTGTTACTACCGTGACTAGATGAAACAACCTCGATAGGAGACGCCCACAGTCCGAGCCCCTAGCAGGCTTCGCCTCTAAAACATACAATAAGTGCATACGGCCGGTTAAGACATACGCAGCTGAAACTTGGATCCTTACAAAACAACTAGCAAGCAAACTTAAGTCGGCACAATGGGCCATGGAACGAATAATGTTAGCAGGAACACCCAGGGATAGGAAGCGAGCTACCTTGATCAGAGAACAAACTATAGTTCACGATATCATAGTTCAAATTAAGATAAACAAATAAAATTGGGCTGGACATGTGGTGAGACGAACCGACCACCGGTGGACAATTAGGGTTACAGAGTGGATACCAAGGGAAGGGTGTAGACAAAGGGCATACCTTTAATCTGATGGAGGGGTGAGATAAATTCAGGGGTAAACGGTGGACTCGAGCAGCGCAGGACAGGAGTAGTTAGCGGTCAATGGGAAAGGATTTAGTCCTGCAGTGGACCTGAGTAAGCTGATGATAATGATAATGATGTTTTGATTGAGGTAGCAGTTTTCTATTTAAAGTACGACAGAAAAAAAAGAAAGGTCTAAAAAGCTTGGAATCAGTTCTATGGTATTTGGTGAGTTTCGAAGATTTAGGCTACCACTTCCTTTGATTGGATTTTATTAAGTAGTTCAACCTATAAGTTGCTATGCACCGATTACTTATTGGGCCTATGTCTCAGGGTGCTGTGGGTGTGACTCTGGCCACAGTCGGTAGTGGGCCAACACGTTTGGTGACTGGCTCCGCTTTGCCGACGTTCGGCTTGAAGCAACCCGCAAAGTAAGCAACAAACTGACAGTCCTAAGTTTAATAGTGCCTTCATTTTTAACTGGTGTTTACCCTAATCACGGCCAAAAAATTTTTTAAGAGGCATACTCCTTTATGGCCCAGCCCACACAAACGTGTGGGTCAAAAAATCGTTCACTAAGAGCACCTGTTTCGGTATCAGTTTCACAGCCCTTGGTAGTCGCTGCAAACGCTTCCGAGACTTTATTGGTTTGGTTAGTTCACTCATTTCGCCACCAGGGGAAGAGAAATCGCACATTAAAAACGGTGCTCAAGCCAGCGCGATCACGCTAGCCGCCTTCAAGATGAGAACTGATATTTCCTCTTGCTATGCTCGTATTTTCTAAATAACAAGTGTAAGACACGACTTGCAGGACTTGGAAAAACGCGATTGGCTAAAAAACACACCCGTTCCCTTCCTCTTCGTTCCGTAATCACGCTTGAAAAATGCACCCACACATATGTGTGGGCTGGGCTTTTGTCGTCAAGAAAATTTTGCTGGGCACTACAGGGTGGCGGGCTCGTGCACTGCAGAACTAGCGATTAAAATTTTTTCTTCCTTTGTTCGTGTCTCATTTATTAGCGGTTTTGTGCTGGCTCGTTGGTAATGTTTTCTTGCGCCTTAACCTTGAACTAGTTCCGTAATGACTTGTGAAAAAATATTAATTTTAATAATTATTATATTATTAAAACTTCACTATTTTTAATTTTTCAAAACACCCATTTATAGTAAAAGTACTCCTGAAAACAATGTAAAACTCGTAAATCAAACGTAAATATGCAGGTTTTCTGCGCATGGTGCCATTTTTAAGGTATTCTCACGACCCGCAGATCATACGTATAGAAGCCCAGCCCACACATACGTGTGGGTTTGTTTTTTGTGTGAAATACTCTGCGCTTTCTATTTTCACTTGTCGAAGCATGATTAGGAAGGGGTAAATACACAAAATTTATTTACTTGTGGCCTTTTTTTCTAAAATCTTTTTGTTGGGCAGGAAAGGGTTAAAGAAGACATAACTCTTGCGACAAGCAACTTTGACGACCAGTCACTAACCTCTCGAGAATGGACCCTAGACTTAGAAGATTAAAGTTGTGTATCAGGTCACACGAGATTTTGTGCACTTGCTTTCTTTTAGTCATATGATTACTGGAGTGGCGGCGCAACTTCTTGTTAATTTACTTTCCATTTATTTTTCGTGCGTGTGTGCTCTGTAAGTACATAGAGATCCTCAGGCCGCAACTAAATTTTTCAGCAATAACAGCTAGTCTACTGTCAACATCCCACTTGACGCTGGCAACGTTCAACTCACGAACTCTGTCTAGCGAGGAAAGCTTAGCTGTAGTACTCGGGGAGCTCTTGGGCATTACATCAGATATTATACGGGTAAGTGAATTTAAAAAGACAGGGGAAAGGTTCATAGAGCTCACTAGTGGGCATATTGTTACGAAAAGACGACGAAGAGGACAATGCAGCGTGGCTTTGTCATCCCAGCCTCCGACGTCGAAGAAGGTATGGGGGGTGCTGCAACTTGGCCGCCATGTAAGTAAGCTGTAAATACATCGTTCAACTGTCTAATCGTTCATGTCATCTGTCCGGCCGCCACATAACATTATTGTATACTTTAGTGCACCCCAAGACAAGATAGAGCAAGACGTGGGATATTTAATCAACAGAGATACAGCAGGAAACGTGGAGGAGTTTTTCCGCATTATCGAGAGAGTGTCGTCGCATGTGATCATGCTAAACAAGCGTTACAGGTAGTTATGTTAGCGGTAACATTGAGGGACAATAAACGAGCTGCTTGGATCAGAGAGCAAACAAGACTTGATGATATCATAGTTCATGATGATATGATGATGATATCATAGTCCTTGTAGTGAGACGAATGGACAACCGGTGGACAGTTAGGGTAACAGAGTGGATATCAAGAGATGGGAATAGAAGGGGAAGGCTAAAAACACAATGGAGGGATGAAATACGGAACTTGGGGGTAAACTGCACCTAGGCAGCGCAGGACCTGAGCTGTCGGAGGTAAATTGGAGAGGCCTTCGTCCTGCAATGGACTTTAGCAGGCTGATGATGATGATGATGTTGATGTGTACCCAAAAAGAACGTTTTCGTTTTCACGCAGAAGCTGTCAGCCCTTCAATGGAGTCTCTTCCTAAGACTGCTACTTATACCTTCTACACCTCAGCAGCAATGGCTTCTGTCGCACAAGATTTTGAATAATTGAATTAGTACATGTATGTATATTTTAAGGACGCAATAAATTTATTTCAATTCAATATACCTACGCTGTGCTGCTTAATGAAGTTGTAAAAGTGGTGATACTACCTTTGTATTGCCAAATTATTTGTAAATAAGCCGAGCTGGCAATGTTCAAGGTATGCTCCTTGCTAGTAAGCTACGCATCTAGAGAATTCCCATTCGCATGATCCCAGCTACTGTGCAGAAATTGTATGGTTTACTGCGTTGGTCATCTCAAACTGAAAAAATATACGTAACCATGCAAAAGGAAACAGTTTAGTTCAATTTTCACCTATATTTGTTATGTACGAATTGTTGTACATTATATTGTAACTAAAATATGGGGATAACAACAATACTCAATGTTTGAAATGGTGCTGACAGCAAAAAAATGATGTCTGTTTTGCGAAATACATTTCAAGAGCAAAAACGTTTGGCAATATGCGGCTGTAACATTTCCGGATGCGTTGTGAAAAGTGTTTGCACCGTTCAAAAAACGTTTCAGGTGTGTTTCTATATTGTTAGAGAAATTTAACTCCAACATTATCGATACGCTGGAGAAATGTTTTCTCACTGTTTCAATAATGTTTGCTGAAACGTTACTGTGATATTTAGAGTTATTTTAACAATTGTCTCCAAATGGTACTACCCTTTTTCTGCTACATTGGGAAAACGGAAGTCCAACTTTATTATATGTCGTCAAAATGCCATCTTACCGTTCACATAACTTTTGGCGAAATGTCATGTGATGTTTTTTGTTGTTCTCAAATGTTTTTTGAACGTTATGAGCTTCTTCGCTCTAACGTCAGGTAAATTGGAACACTAAAATTAGTAAGATGTAAAATATTTTCTGGTCATAGAAATAGCGTTTGTCAAACTATTTATGTAAAGTTTCTGATATCATTATTTAGGCCTTAAAATGACATTACGAGCGTTGTTTTGACATTACACCGAACAAATAATTCCTTTTTTAACGTTTTGGTGCTCCTTCAATCCCTACATTTCAGGCATGGCTGAGCCACGCACAGCCTAAAGCGTGGGTGGGTGCAACCGACGTCGGCTCCGGGTCTGTGGTGTCGCCACTACTCTGACCCTAAATATTCTAGCGTAAATTACAAATATCAAAACCCAATAGCCGTTTGAGTTATTGACAAGAACAGCTATCGCTCTATGACTCTATAAGTTATTGGTCTACTGCCGAAGTCCTATAGCAGTATTGGTACCTATTGGTATTGCCCTAGTCCTGTGGGTGTATAGGTACCGATGGGTGTATTGGTACGTTAGCTTTGGCCTGTAGGTCTGTTAGTATCATGGGCTTAGTGGAGCACCAATCGGAAAATCACGAAATGTATGCTAAGGCATTTACACTTGCATGTTACACTTGCATGTTACATTTGTTTCAGCCAGTTTCAAACCAAATGTGGTACCCCTATTCTGCAAATAGAACAAACCCACGAATTCTTTTCCGAAAATAATTGTGAAGAAGAAATGCCCTGAATAATGCCGCGAATAACAAAGCCGCGAATAATTGTTCATTTTTATGACTGCGTCCAGCATTCCGTCCAAGCAAAATAAACCAGACTCTTATGCAGCACTTCACTAGACCCTATTGAACTACCGTGCGTGAGTACGCCGAAGTGGATGGAACACTCGGAAAGCTAGACATTCTGCTTCGATTCCATCGGAATGAAACATTACCCACGGAGCTTCGTTTCATCTGTGCGAAACGCTATACGCATTTGTCCTCAGTTCACACGTGGTTGCATCCATAGTGGGTTTTCCAAAAAGAAAAGCGCAGCTTGCTGACCTGCTCTGCTTTTTAATGATATTTTATCATGAAAGAAAAAGCCTCTACAGCTTCATGTGGAAAAGAAATGCATTACATACGTTAAAGTTGAAAATCCTAACAGGTGACGAAAGTGCTTTCGCCACCTCGATGTGTCTGAAGACAACATTCCTTATACGAGCCGTCTCAAAGGTGTCTTTACGTTCTAGTGTCCACAGATGACGTTCTCCGAACTTTAAAATTAACACACACAATGTGCAGCACTAAAATTCCCAAACATGATGGCTTCCCGATGAGATTAACGACCGTGAAAGAGCTATAGTGCCTAGAGGTATATTTCTAGGCTCCGTACACTCGGGGAAACCTCTCAAAGTGGACTACACCCATCTAAACAACACCAGAGTATTCTCCGAGCGCGACCCCTGTAGCCATGATTAAGGATTTGTTCAAAGTGATCCTCAACACCACCGCTGCTATGATGAAGTACATAGTGAGCCTGCCAGAGACTGAAGACATTGCCCAACAGCTGCATTTTCTACAGATAACGCTTCCGACCGCAAGCACACCGCAACAACGTAACAACGTAACCCAAAGCAAATAAATCAAACGTGCACAGCCATTTGCGATACCCTGGATTCTACAATGAAATACCAATGGGATACAGAAACGTTTACCAGACAAAAAAATGGCTGCGGCGTAGCTCAGCCAACCTTCGGTATCCTAAGCAAAAGATTGACTTAGTCTGGTTGAGTCTTGGTTTCGCTCAGTTACCCTTTGATGTAGCTGTATTACCGACCACGGCTCAAAGCCGTTCGGTCCCGCGTTACGCTAACAGAAGAAGGCGTGACCTGGGTTTCATTCACGGCGAACACGGCGTTCACCATAGCCGGGCGCAAGAATGGTGACTTAGCCCGAAACGATACAGCAGCACATGCGTTGGAGGCTTCGGGGTTCATGGGATAGCTATCAGCTACCGCTAGTTGAGCGCAACTACAGAAACCAGGGAATTTTGCGCAGCGCCGAAAGCGGGCCCGGCGAGTCAGGTCGTGCGCTTCAAGGGATGTGTCCCGGGGGTTGTGTTTGCGGTCAAAAGGTGAACTTCGTCTGTGCGGCGAAACCGCTGGGCGAGAGTGGTGAATGTTTGCTTTAAAATACAGCTGCCACCAATGCCGTATGACATCGTACATATAGGTACGCTGTCACTGCCCAGAGGGCAACGCGGAGCCAGTGACACACAGCGCCGCCTTCGTCAGATACGTGCAACACTGGGTTGGACACCGCGCGTTAGCACGTTCTTGACTAGGGCGGGTTTCACTGTCGCAGCACCCCGTTAATCCTATAAGAAGCCCATGTTATGTGTAAATTAAATTGCTCTGTTCTACATTAGTTCTGCCACACCGTGCAGGAGAACAGAATCATATTTCTTTGGTAGAACTCGTGTATGGGATGGAATGTCGAAACAAATTGGCGTCACGCCCAGAAGAGAAACGCCTGCGCGGGATAGCTCACGCGTCCCCTGACTGGCCCTCGCAGCGTTCTCATGATATGCGTGTTTTCGTTCGAAAGAAACTACTTCATTTTTTAAGTTACCTAAGCAGGATGCTTGGTTTGCAAATATGATAGCAGCCGTTGGGCCATGTTTCCTTTGCGTTATCAGCCGTTGCGTGACGTTAGCCGATCTATGTGGGTAAAGTGATTGAAATGCGCTGTTGACTGCAGAGATACTTAATGAGCAACATGAGCTTTACACAGTGATCTGACCAGAATTTTGTGCTTGAAATATGCAAAACTATGAAATTCATTCTTGCTTGCGTGTACAGAAAGGAATTGGCGTAAATGAATGGTACGCACCATCGAATAAAATGTCTCCAGTGCTGAATGTCCAATGCTGATTTTGAATTCATGACTTCGATTACGACGATCGAAATATACCAAGGGTGTGTATCAAGCAAACCATGTCATCCTATTTTCCTTACTCTTTGTTCGCTTCTGCCGGAGCACCGCACAGACGATATCAACCTCTCCAGCCTCATGGATAGTGAACAATATCTAGCTATGTGTCTATACTGGCCCGCCACCAATAAACTTCACGAGTTTCTAGTAAATTCGTATAAGTACCTGGGCATACACTTAACATCTACATTATCTGTGGAAAACAAACATTTATTATTTTCCAGCTAAAGCTAATATTGTGTTGGGCTGCCTTCGAAGAAATTTTATTGAGGCTCCTGTTTCCTTGAAACTCTTACTTTACAAAGTATTCAAACGTCGCAAATTAAAATATGCAGCATATTTTGGGGACGCTGGTCTTGACTCGCTTATCTACGAAGTAGAACGAGTGCAGAATAGGGCAGCGTGCTTCATCCTTTGTAATTACTATCGCACCTCGAGAGTCACACCAATAGAACACTTACTAGCATTACCCCTACTGTCTCTTCGCAGGGAAGCGTTTCGGCTGTGTCAATTTCATAAAATGTACTTCACCAATCTGTTACTCACAAATTAGCTATTTTCCCAACCAACTTACGTTTCCACTCGCACTGATCATCGTCACAAAGTAGGAATTCCGTCAGCGCACACCAAGTCTATTTATGACTCATTAGTGCCAAATACTTCTGTATGTTGGAATCGCCTTCCTTATGACATTGTTGGTATCAAAGATGCTGTTTTATTTAAAGTTGCTGTCGCTAATTTTATTTGTACGTAGCCTTTAGTTGAAACCAGCTGCAAGCAATGTCACTTGATTGCAATTTTTCTATTGTTGTGTTTTGATGTGTATGCTATACATCTATGTATGTACCCTCTCCCATCTGTAATGCCCTTGGGCCTTGAGGGTAACTGAATCAATCAATAAATAAATAAACCCAGCGAAAAAAAGAAGCTCTTTGCTGTCATCAGACCTAAAATTGAATAAGCATTTGCCATTTTGGGCCCTGACAAGGCATACTTAGTGGTCTGAAATAAATATCTTCAAAATAATGCCGTTAGTTTGAACTTTTTAGATTATTCACTTCATCCCAGCGTCACGGCTATGAAACGTCGCGCATCTTCACATATCCTATCACATCGGCATAAACTATCAGATTTATCATTGTTTCATAAGCTCTACCGTCACTGTTCACTTCATGCTGATTTCTTTTCTTCGTCACGGACCATCTTTCCGCGACGTGACCATGCCCTAAAGATGACACGGGTAAAATGTCCCAGCTGTAGGTATTCACATCAATTCATTCCTCGCATAATTGTTGATTTGAATGTACCACAATATCGCATTGCAACTGTAACCGATCCGACAAAATTCAAAAAATTTTACGCACTTACATCTTATGTTACCTTCTCTGAAATGCTTTCTTAGGTTTGTATAGAAGTTTTCTACCTCACACCTCCCTATATTTACTTCTTTTGACTGTTAACATGCTTTTAGCATTGTTTTAGGTGTTCATTTGCATTGTACCCTTCCCATTATGGAATACACTCCTAGTGAGAACGTTTAGGGTCCACTTCAATTAAATTTTTATTCAGGGATGTATGCATATTAACATATGGGTTGTAATACAGACGGAGGTCCCAAGACCGAAGCCGTACGGGGGACCTCCGATGACGATACACAAAATATTACGAGCGACGTTAAAAAAATAAAAAGGTATACAGATCTATTGAACCATAAAGAACTACATATACAAAGCCAAACTATAAAACTATACAGAACTATTGAACAATACATAACTATGTATTCAGAGACAAAATATAAAACTAAATAGAACTTCAGATACAGTTATAACAAGTAGAATATTTCAAGCAAAATATAAACAACGAGATACAGTAAAAAATATAACATCATTATACCACAAGAAATTTAAATGTCAAGAAGGTAGTTCCGAAGGTTATCTTTGAATACGTAAAGAAAATTTAAATAAATCAATAAATTAAAGAAAGAACAAAGAAACAAGAAAACAAATAAATAAATAAATAAATTAGATAACTGCGACCAATCCTTATGGGCTTAGTATTATGGAACAATCGTTCCAGCACATATGTGCTGCCTGAAATTGTTTGAAATTTTTGTCGTCTTGAAATCAAAGGACAGACGAACAGACGGGACAAACCGGAAAACAAATTTCGCATTGGAGTAGCCTGAGGTAGATTGCAGTGTTTAAAGTCTTTTTTTCTTCTCTCATGGTGCGTGCAGACAAACATACTTATGCATAAAATATTTAGGAATTGTATTACACTCATCTTGTAGCTGAAACGATTCAGTTTGTGTATATGTTTTATAAATGGGTGATTTACCACAAATCTGCTGGTGGATATAGTTTGGGGAAATAAAAGACAGTGCTAGGCCTTAAACGACGCAGACACAAATGTCGTTATAGGCCGTTCTAGTGCATCCGCAATAAAACTGTTTTCTTGCATCTATGCAATATGATTCTGTTGTACTTCTTTGGTGAAGCTATGATATCCTACATTTTGTCGTCACCGAAACACCTGAGCGATATGCCCCAAGATATACTACACTATGTCAAGCACAATAAACCGACAATTGAAAAAACCGCAACCGAAATCTCATGTACTTCATTGCACAATTTATACCATAAGCATTAGTCCGTCTTTTAAATGATTGCTCGCATGGTGGAATTCTTCAGAATTACATTTTTGCGCACTCATCCAAGTTAGTAACGCAGTATTACGGGGTTTCTCCAACCTCTAGTACCAACGCACTGTTTCCTCCGAATAAAAAAAAACGTGTATGCCGAAAGATTCGCGTACACATTGATCTAACCATTTTGAAAAGAGCGAATTTGACCATTTCGAACAGTGCAATATTCGCTTTATTTGTGCTCAAAAAATTGTTCCCAAAGAGAAACTGAAACTCACTCCCTTTAGCAAGTCACTACATTCAATATTTATCTATGGGGGGGGGGGTTGTCAATTTAATATTTAGGCGCCTAGTTTCATCTTCCGGGATCGAAAACAAGTCTAAATATTATTTCCAATACATTTGGCAGCTGTCCGGGAAGTTGTAAACATCGACACTATTAGTGCTTGTCAAATTATCACAGCACTGGTGCGACCTTCTCATGTTGTGAAATGCCGCATTTTGTAAAAGGAATTGCTATAACGACACTCCTGAGTGAACTCTTAATTGGTTATATAACCAGCATGGTTTTAAAACAAATTTTTCCAGGTTCACTCAGACACTTCAAATTCTCAATTTAAGTTCCTTTGGTTTCGAATAGTCGTGTGAGGTCGTCCTAACATCTCATAGCAGCACGCTCTCAGACATTATTCGAGTGACAGAAATTATGATCGATTTCTTGTATTTTAGAAACATCACTTTATGTGTTCGCAATGAATTTTCTCCCGTATTTATTAGCCGATAAATAAGAAATATATATCTCTTCACATAACTCGATCACGAATATTTCTGCGTAACCATATTAGTGTTCTTAGACTACTGCTATATATATGTTTTTATGTACCCTAAATTTTTAGGAAATACTTCGAGCCAATAAAGTTGGAAGGTGTATACCCCATGACACACAAATTGTCAAGCGGTTCAAATATGGTGGTTATGCAGCCAGAGCCCAAGCTTGTTTCCCTCTTCCTTCGTTCGGCTGCGTTGCTGATGCAGGCAAAGAGATGTACTCCAGGCGAACAAAAATTATGGGAAAGGCTCCCACAGCGCTGCCAGAAACAAAGGCCGTGTTATTTAAAGATACGAGATTACTGCGACGCAGCAAAGGAAAACATAACGCTGCATATCCGTACAAATCACCGGCACACAAAAAATGCGTGGGGTAACGTTTTAATCTGAATTTACGTGAACGGGTCACATATGAGCATTGATTTTGCGATTTTCTCAGGGGCCAGTGTGCCATAGCAATGTCGTAACAATTCTCCACTTAAAGCCCAAATTCAGACTTGTCATGCCCTGTTGGTTTCACACCTGCAATAGTGCAATCCTGTATCGGGACTTTGGATACGTTGAAAGAGAGAGATAAAATTGGCCGCGTATCTGCTCCTTTCGTTGCAAATGTCGTCAAAAGACGACAGTCTTTATCGGCTATTGCGAAGTAAATGCCTCCCTTCGCTTTGCCGCTCACCTATCATGTTGTTCCTCTTGCGTCGCGCTCCTCCCAAGGTAAAGACGTCAAAGGATTGCTTAAATCATTTTAAATTTCCCGCGTTCCACTGCTCCAAACCGGGTGTCTCGATGCGAACGCTGCTGTACGGCGGAGACGCGCGTTAATCGAGGCGCCCTACTTCAACGTTTATAGAACCGCGTTTCCCTACTCCACGTGCGTTGCAAGCAGAACGGGGAACCTATCTAGTGGAACCTTGCGTAACTGTTGCCGGTTGATTTCTTAAAATGGCGCAAGAAGCTATAGTGGCGCGGGCGACAGTAGGCGACGGCGAAGTGAATTCTTTTTCTGCAGTTGATGAAGTATTTATTTTCGCAAAAGCAAGCATGTTTGATTTTTTTATAAAGGAACACTGCAAATATCACTTCTGTATTGATTTGCTGTCTCATATTTGCGTAATGTCTTGTTCTTCTTCAACAATGTTGACAAGTATGAACCTTACACCGGACATAGACGGGTAGATTTAGCTGTGATTATATAAGACTAATGGGCAGGCATTGTTTTGCTTTGGCCGGGTGGCTGAATCGAGTCACAGACAGACAGACGGACAGACATACAGACATACAGACATACAGACAGACCAAAATTTCTGGGTTTAAGGAGCCCAAGAAAGACTATCGTCTTTAAAACCGCTTTGTTGTCCTGAAAAATTGACGCTGCCTAACGTCGTGTCAGTCGGTCCCACAGGATCGGCTACCTACACGCACCCAGCCCCCGAGGGGACAGTGCTTTCGGCTGCTGACGCTCGAGAGCCTCCTACACTTGATGGACGGCCCTGTATTGCACGTCGTAGTCCTTGCTTGCCACCACATCCTGTAGGTGCGGCGGTAACGTCTCTGAAGCACCGTCGTTCACTTTGCAGTTCCACAGGATATGAGCCATCGTGGCGCTGTTCTTCCTACACATCGCGCACACATCGATCGGATACACGTCCGGGCACACGTGCTTGGCTATCATCGGAGTCCACATCGCGCATGTTTGTAGTTGTCGTTGCGTCACCGCTTCTCTCCTCGTAAGCTTGTGGGGGGCGGCGGGAACACCTGTCTGTTGCCCCTGTACCACCCCAGAGTGTCCTTACACGAGGTGAGCGGCGTCGCCTCGTCGTCTTCCGTTTCCATCGGTGGGGGGTCCCGGCTCGCGCCGCGACTGGTGAGCGCGCCCGCAGCTCGGTCTGCCCCTTCGTTGCGGTTCTCGCCCGTGCTGACCGGGCCGACGTCTGCCGGGACCTATCAGAGCCTGTAGTGCGGGAATCCTAGAAAGCTCTCTGTCTTTCAATTGAAAATAAAAGCGAATGCATAAGCAAATAATAGAAATGTTGTTTACTCGCGTATTTTTGTAGCAACCAAAACGACCATACGTAGTGCTAGTATTCTAGTGCAGAGACGTTCCACTGTTACCAAAAAAATTCTTTCAACGCTGGATAAGTTGAAAGAATTTTTTGGTGACAGTGGAATGGCTATGCACTAGAATACTAGCACTAAGTTTGGTCGTTTTTATTGCTAGAAAACTACGCGTGTAAACAACATTTCTAATATTTGCTTATGCATTCGCTTTTATTTTCAATCGAAAGACACCGAGCTTTCTAGGATTTCCGCACTACAGGCTCTGATAGGTGGACAGTTCAAAATGGAGTAACTGGATAGTTTTTGTCATCACTAAAATGTACGCTTCCTCCGTCGCTAAAACACACACAAATCAAACAATAATAGGTTACTGCACCATAAAAAAATAAAAAAACATACGATACTTTTAGTTTATTCTTTTGTTTACAGATATGTTGATCAGAACTTTGTTAATTCGCGTTGTTTGCAATTTTTTACGCGGATGGTAATTTTTGAAGGTATTGGGAGAGTTGCGATTGTTCTTTTAAAGCCCACAATATTGCAATATCTATATTTTCTTATTATTCTTGACGCCACATATTGTATTGCCTTTCGTTGTCGAATGGCTCATAATCCGCTGCCAGAATAGGGGTCTTTATGATAAATACGGTTTTTGAGAGATTCAGCCCTCAGAAATTCCCGCTTACATAGGAAGCACGTTACCCAAACCCTGTAGTTCTTCTCGCAAGGTGCGCCAGAATTCCACTTGTACTTCAGTTAGGCACTTCCACTCATTTAGTATCACGCCTTCAAAGGAAAGGTAAAATAATTTTTTTAAGTATTTGTAACAGTCTTGTTGTGCAGAAATGTCAACTTTTCTTTTTCGAGCCTGACTCGCGTTCGTTACTACTATAATTCAAAATTTGGATCTACTGTGCGAAATACTTCTAAGTAAATATGAAAAACATGCTTGTTCTGTCATTTTAAAGCCGCATGTTTACGAATATACTTTAAACTCTATTATTCCACCACGAACACGCTTTTCCCCAGTTTTTTTTTTTGAAATATTAGGAGCCAACTATGTCTGCATCTTCGTTCGTTTGAACGACGGTGTAAAAACTTTTTTTCTTAGAGATTAAGTACGATGAAACGTTGGAGCTTTGTTCTACACGTCGTCTTTGATTTGCTGCCTAGTAATCCAAGTGTAATTTTTATTAATCATTTTGATTGCAAATGCATAACAAATGGCAAAGGCGTTACGCTAGGCTTCCATTTAAAAAAAGGCGGTCGCTTTAACTACAACTCGTGACTGCTCCAGTGGCCGCGCTTAGTGCGCACTTCCGACATAGCGTCGACCCAAATAAGCCTTCCCCACGCGTGGTGAAGTGAAGCATTTTTTTTGCCGTGTTGAAATGAGGCAGCTGAAAATGAGGAACGCTTAGTTAGTCCAAAAACACGAAGGCTCGGTTAATCAACGACTGCCACTCAGCGCTCCCAATTTTCCGCTAAATTCCTTAGCAAAAATGATGTGTCTGCCTGTTTTACACAATGGACTTCAGAGAAATGAAGGGCAGTGCGGCAGATGCGGCAGTGCGTGCATCATTTTCTTCTCTTGAAACTTCTAGACTCGGGAGGAAAGGTGGTACATGAAAGCACAAATGAGCAGAGTGGCCATGGCGTACGCAGTCGTGACAGCGCCGAACACTCCTCAAGGCAGAAAGCATTACCATCCCCATCATATATTCAAAGCCCGACGGTGACCAATATATCTCTGCCTCTGACCAAATGGAAGGCGGAAGTGAGCGGATTTGCCTCTAATGCGAACTAAAAAATGGCTTCCACCACACGGACATTTGTGTTGGGCTTTCGGAACATCGACTTTGAAATCAGGGTTGAGGGTGGTTAGATCGCTTCACCGTTCGGCAACTTTTGGAAACGGCCAGACATTGTAGGAAGTGCAACAACTTCTCTGTTATTTTATGCCCCAAAGCAGAGCTTTCCCAACACTAAAAAGTTTGGTGGAGCGCGTTACAGAAAACGTGCACAACGGTTAGTTTATTAAAAATATTTGCCGGTGATTGCAGTATCCTTAAGAAATTTCATGTGAAGCAGTAGGCTACTAAATTAAAATAATTCTTTATTCCATTCCTTGGGGTACCTTATAGGAATATGTCTGTGGTTTCCATCGAATGTACCAGGGCCACGGATGTGATAGCAACGACACCATACTCCGTTTCATACATCAGTTGCAACGCTGTCAAAGCTAGCGCTTCGGGTTTGCGCTGCGTACTTCCGTGGCAAAAGGTAATGGCTTACTGGTTGGTATTGAAAAAGAATAAATTCTTCGCGTTAGACTATTTTAAAGCTTAAACATGTGTCATCAGATTGATGAAAGAGTCGTATTGCTGGTGAACTATCGAAATATGGTCATCATCATCATAATCACCCCACTCAGGTTTACTGTAGAACGAAGGCCTCTCCCACTGACCTCCAACGGCTCCTGTCCTGCACTGCTCGAGTCCACAGTTTACCCCCAATTTCTTTATTTTTTTTCCACGATGGCTTACTGGCCTTCCCCTTCCTCTAGTTTCATCTCTTGGTATCCACTCTGTTACCCTAATTGCCCACCGGGTGTCGGTTCGCCTCACTACATTTTGAAATATTCCCGACCCGAAAGGCAGTAAGGCAGGGAGACACCATCTCGGCAAAACTATCTACAGCGTGTCTAAGGGGTATTTAGAAAGCTTTGCTGGGAAAACATATGATTAACAATAAACGGAGAATACTTGAGTCATTTGAGGTTTGTGGACGATATAGTATTGCTGAGTGAGACTGCAGAACACCTGCAAACATTGCTTGATGAACTACAATCAGAAAGCATGGCTGTGGGGCTATAAATACGTACGAATAAATCTAAAGTAATGATTTTTAGGCATGCGAACAACGATCTCTTCAGCTAACGAAACGAAACGTTAGAAGGGGTAAACGAAAAGAAGGCGAGTACAACTGCCTCGAAAAGCTGGTTAGTGCTCATCCCACCGGCGCGATATAAAATCTGGCGCAGAATAGGTACGGGTACGGGAGCACTGGGAAGAGTCCCAAACAAAAACAATTAGCCTACATCTGTCAATCAAATAAAAATCCACAACCAGTGTATACTGGCGGTTATTACGTATGAAGCTGAAACTTGGCGACTTACTAAAACATTAGAAAGCAAAATTAGGTCGGCTCAATGAGCCATGCAACGAATATTGATTAGAGTAACACTCAGGGACAGGAAACGAGCTACCTGGATCAGAGATTAATCTAGAGTAGAATATATCTATTTTGAAATAAAGAAAAAGATATTGGATTATGCGACTTTGCATCTTATGTTGGTCGTATTTTTATGTGCCGGTTTTTTTCTGTGTAATCCTGGTGTCCGTGTTTTGCATTCTCCTCAAGTCAGTTTTAAAGAAATGAAATTAATCGGTCTGGTTTCGACAACCTTCCATGCACGAATTTTTTCGAGGGCTCATACATCGAGGTGGTCGTGGAGCGCCGAGCAAGTAATTGAAAATATGCAAGCCCTTACCAGGATGCGTTTTACAAAGAAATGTGTCCATGAAGTACCGAGTGTTGAGATCGATGACACCGGGGCATTAACCCGGGCCGCTTCGAAATTGATAGGAGCGCGTCTTCAAGGGTCTTTGGAGTCTCCAAGGAAAAGTCCTGGTGACGTGAAGATTTCAAGTTCGCAAATCGTCAAGCATGACGGCTTCTCAGTTTATGCTTTCCGCATGAAGTTGCGCCGCGCGGACGCGGAGCGCGAGAATCCAACCCTTGATAATGTGCGAAAGGTTGTGAGCGATGACTACATGTAGCAAAACTTCAGGAAAACTACCTGGAAGTGGTAATAAAGTACAGCAGCTTCAAGTTTGTTGACAGCAAACAGCGTCTTGCCCTGATCGAGTACAGTGATACCATTGCACCGGTGCCGCATGTATATTGCAAGCTCATTATCGTAATAGAGCGTAGTACATCTGAATTAGAACTGAAAAATTTGACGTAGCATCCTGGTTGTTACTGCTGTACTTTTGGACAGAGGTCGGATTTCATGACGACTTTAATTTTTTTCGGTGGGCTACTGTCCTCAATAATTCAAAGTCATCCGTCATATGACAAAATAACAAGTAAAAGCTGTCATACCATTGCTGGGGATAGTGCCAACTTACAAGTCACTGAATATGTAAATGAACATACACTCCGCAGCATTCGTTCCCCTGAAAGATGTGTATTACCGGAACCACTGCTGCAAATGTTGTCTATGTTGGTTTGCAGCCGCCGAAAACAATGGCGACTGCCAACGAATTCTCACGGCATCAGGCAAGTGGATTACCCACACTTAACGTGAATCAAAACTTACTTCGAAATGCCACCTAAACGCAAAATTTATGCCCGGAAAAGGATGCTGTACTTGTGAGATTTTCCCTATATTATTTCTCAGCAGCTGTTTGTGAAAAAGTAGCAAAGATATTATTGATGACGAAGAAAACAGAATATTCATATGACCGGTATTTGTACTTGTCTAATTGTATTCCAGTGGAGAAATATGGGATTATGATCACTCTAAGACAGGTGCTGCTGCTATGGGTGTGTTTACGCGCGTGCACTAGCTTGTGCACTCGTTTGTGTTGCATTCTACAGCTGCATCATCTACTTCGGTTCAACAAGTGCCAACGCAGGGTAGATGAAGAAATATGCTTAACATGACAGGACTGAGAAGCTGCCTCATGATGCTTATCTTGAACGTCCAACAGCAAGATTGGCTGCGCCCTACGGCAAAAAGTCATTTTTGTCCTTTGACAAGGTACGAGCAGTGCAACAGGATTCGTCCAAGGTGCTACTGAATACTTGCAATGAAAACACGGGAAGAACACTGGCTCCGTTGTTGACGGCAAATGCTTCGATAAATGGTTCACCGCCAATCTTTCGGCAAACTTTTCCACCAATGGACTTCTTTCATTGGACAATACTCAGTACCACAGAGTAGCTCTAGAAAAAGGTATTACCACAAATGTCACACAAATCTGATATTCGGCTTTGGTTCAAAACGGAAGGCGTCCCGTAGTCACAGGACATGGTATGAACTGAACTACTAGAACTTTCTCAAGGGATCAGCACTCCATGAATTGTGTACCGCATTGACACTCTGGCGGCTACCTACGGCCGTGAAGAAGTGATTCTTGTATTACCATACTACTGCAAGTTCAAGCCGACTGAATTTGTCTGGAGCCTGTTGATGGGGCACTTCGCAAGACGCAACAGGGGTATAATGAAGTTGAAAAGGTCCTGCCAGAAACACTCTCGTCTGTAAACCAGGGAAACTGGGAAAAATGCTTCGCTCACGTAGAGCAAGTTCATGCTCAAACTAGGTAACGTGATATGACTGTAGACAGTGAAAAAAAAACACTGGTTTTCAGAATTTTTGAATCATGTATCGATTGCAATTGCAATTGTGGGGTCGAAGATCCTGTTTCACTTCCCAGGGATGTGTAACCAGTGAGTAGCGGCTTTTTTCACGAAGGTAAACCGGTTTAGCCGGTGCGTGGACATCTTTCCGTCCACCTTGTTCATGGTGGTTCATGATGAGGCAATTTTCGGAGAAGGCATTGTTAGCATGATCGAGCAGGCAGTGTTTCCTAGTCGTGCTGTTTTGTTTGTGGGGTTTAGTATTTCAAAATGACAGGCCTATGAGGCACGCTGCAGTGTTGTGCTCTAGAAACGTTTAAAAAGCGACGGGTTATTTACCGCGTACTACATTACAGTACTTGCTGCTTTCACGAAAATGCAGCCGGAGCGGATGGGATTTAACCCGCGTACTTGGGATCCCGAGTGAAGCACCTTAACGCCTATGCAGGTCCGGCGAAACCCGTCAAGTTATCTATCCTTATGATTGACACGATGGCAGTTCTGAGGAGAAGATTATTGATCTAGGCCCGTCTACTCACACCACAGGAAGAAGGAGAAGCTTCCGAACATGCAGCAAAGGAGAGTAGATAACACGAAAATAGACAGTCCGAAGAAACCCCCCGAATGTGTAAGGCGTCCTAACGCCACCAAGCCAGCAGCGTCCCAAGAGGCCTTCGTCTAGAACACCACAGAGAAAGCAGGTATCGCTGCAAGCAAAGAATGACCCTTCTTAACGTATTGTCCCGAAACATACAAAGAAGGAACTCTCACCTGGCTACTGCAAGAACTAGTTGCAATACACAAAAGAAAAGAAGAGATCTGAACGCCCAGACCATCGAGCCCAGCTGCTATCCAGTAAATAAAGATGGCGTTTTTTAAGCCACGAAAGTCCGCCTCCTCTTGGAGCAATGGTGTATTTCAAAAAGACGTAGATTGGGGCTAGTTGGTGAGGCTTCATACTGAATTGCGGTAAGTACAGAAAGGACGCTAACATGACCGGGACGACGCGCAAACCTGCAACTCTTTTTTTCCAAAGGTGACAGAAACCGTGGAGAAATAAATACACACACAATAGCAACACTCTGCACCTGCGCGCTAAAACCCATGAAACCTCAACCCAAAGAATGAATTTGTAGAAGCATATCTACTCAGACGACAACAGCGCACGAGGTAACCGGCAGGAAAAAATGGGAATGACTGCACGCATAATGTTATCCTTCTCATCAATGTGGCTCTCTCTGAATGAATTTTTGGCCCTCACCACTAGGCAAGATTTACGGAATGCTAACGCACCCTTCCATTTCCGTGATTATGTGGTGTGCTTCTTCGATCTCGCGCGATATCCTGACCTTGGCACGTGCCAAAATGTGCGTGTTGTGCAACTGCGCTGTGCACTCGCGGGGTTTGTAAGTTTTGCATTGAAATGACAGATTGCTTACCTGTTCACGGGTGAACAGTTCACTAACTGTTCTACACATCACTTCCTGTGTTCAAAGTGCAGGAACACATTCGCAAGATTTTTGGCACCTAATTTCAAGAGCACTTAAGCGTACAACAAAGGAATGTGTTTAAGTTTAATTGTTGTTGCAGTTCCGCAGGAATTTCCGACTGAATTGTAAAGCCCGCTATAACATTATCAGGCAATTCGGGAAGTGTGTGTTTTTCGCCTTCGACTGGCAACATGGTGGTGCTTCGGCGATGGTGCCGGAAGAACATGTTTCGTTTCCCGGGTAAGCCACGTACAGGGCCGTCCACTCTAGGTGCGAACACGGCGCAGCGTGGCCTCGCTCAGCGCAGCGCCAGCGCACAATCCACGGCCGCGCATCGAAGCTAAGCGGCGCAGGCGCATAGGGGCTTGGAGGCGGCGCTTCGTGTCGTCTGCTAGTGAGGGAGAGCGCCATGCTTGCTTTGCTGTGAAGCACGCCTAACTGTAGACATGCTTGTAGCGTATAAGCGCGCCGTAGTGGCGTTGCGGAAAGCGCACTTTCCTTACTGCAGCGCATTGCGTAGTTTCTGCGTACGAGAACTCACAGCTTCCGCTTTTCAGTTCCGCGATGCCGGTTAAATGCAAGTATTGTTTCAGGTTGAAGGCATTTCAGAACTTGTTTGGCTCGGGTTATAGGGGTTAATGCCACAAAACGACTCTTACTACGAAAACGCTGTAGAGAAGGGCTCCGAATAACCACCCAAAGAACTTTACCGTGCACTGATACCACGCAGCAAACACGCGTACTTGCATTTCGCCTCTTTTTGAAAGCGGCACCTGTTACTGGAATTGGACATGGGTCTCCTGGCTCAGTATACCCAAGCACCCCAACCACTGAGCCACGGCGGAGGGCCAGGTCAAGTCCGGGTGGTTTCTCGGTGTTTCACTGCACACTAGAATTAAAGAGGGTATTGGATCAAAGCTGTATTTTCAGGGTGTGCTCTCTAAAGCAGATGGCCTTATGCCCGGATATGCAGTCCGGCCGGCTTTTTTAACAACGGAGATGTTACTGGCCGTAAGATCACGGTAGCAGCCAAATAATCGAGAAAATTC
The DNA here is from genome assembly GCF_048455015.1 of Haemaphysalis longicornis. NCBI lineage: Eukaryota > Metazoa > Arthropoda > Arachnida > Ixodida > Ixodidae > Haemaphysalis > Haemaphysalis longicornis. The sequence continues at coordinate 35,534,688 of NW_027526204.1, forward strand.
TAAATGCTCGTGGGCTCGTTCTTTGCGGCGACCTGCGAGCGTCCCCGGCACGCGCCGTAGATTTAGCGAAAATAAAAAAACTGGCAAAAACCTCGAGGAGCAAGAACATGCAGAGCACTCGTGATTTACAGAATCTACATAAATTACATACCTTATAGAAAACGCCAAGTTCGGCTCGCGGAGTGGCTATAGCAAAAAAAAAAACCACCAGCACGGTCGTCAATCCCTACCGCGCATGAAAGAAAACTCCAGCGTTAATGGTGAAGACGCAATGCTAAAATTTAAAAAAGACATTCTGCTTGGCAGAGGTCACCGCGACAGACACATTCTCTGGAAGCGCTTATGAATAATTGGAGACATGGCTACGAGTGTGCCAATCTTTCCCGAGATGACTTGCAGATCCTGCAACCGCTGCCTCCAGTCGATGACGAAGAGATTGTTGAAAACTGCAATGCAGAGGACGACTCTCCATCCACCACTCGCTTCGAGAAAGACGACAACCTGTTTGATGCATATGACGACGATTACTAGCACGAATATAGAGCACGAACACGGAGCCTACATCAAAAGTTTGGTATCTAATATATACGTATAATCGCTTGCATCCAGCGCTAGTCATCATGGGCAGCAGGTGTAGCTGTATGAAATCTGCAATGAAAATTGTTTCCGACCTCACAGGAGCTACGCTGTTATGTTGTGCCGAATTCAAAAGTTTCAGCTCAAGAATTTGCAGCCGTAATATTTTTACCACGCGTGAATTTGAAAACAATAAATGCTAATGAAATCAGAGTCTATCTGAGCCCGAGTAAATTCCTAGCACGAGAGAGTTGTGAGGCCATTTGAGTTCTGAATTCATTTTGAGTTCTCAGCCCATTTTGAGTTCTGAGCTCATTTTAAGCCTTGTGTTCATTTTGAGTTTGAGTCCATTTTGAGTTGAAGTACATTTGGAGTTCTGAGTACATTTTGAGTTTGAGTACATTTTGAGTTTTGAGTACGTGGTGAGTTCTAAGAGTACATTTTGAGTTTTGAGTCCCTTTTGAGTTTGAGTACATTTTGAATTATGAGTACATTTTGAATTTTGAGTCCGAGTGAGTTCTGAGTTTTGCGCTCAATGTGAGCTTGAGTTTGAGTGAGCGCACATGTGCTACTCAGCATTGAGTCTGAGTTTGAGTGAGTGGTGATTCAAAAAAAGAATTTGTGAGTGAGTTTGAGTCAGCCGCCCCAACTTTGCCGAGGAATGACTCGCATGCTGGAATTCTTCAGAATTACATTTTTGAGCACTTATCCAAGTTAGTAACGCAGTATTATGAAGTTTCCCTAACCTCTAGTGCCAACGCACTGTTTCCTCTGAATAAAAATACGTGTATGCCGAAAACTTCGCGTAGACATTGATTTAACCATTTTGAACAGGGCGAAAGAGTCTGCTTAATGCTCAGGCAAATGAAACACAGCCAGTTGGGGGTTGGCTGCGAGTTTTATTATTTTCACAGCATTTTATTCCACGCTAGAACATTAGGTATGAAAAACTTTGGCGGATTGAGCAGGGAAAAGGTTATAAGCATAAACCCTTTACTTTGCGGCATTACCACGTGGACCGCATCAAATATGTCGTCTGAAATTCAGGTTGACGGTCATCGAAAAAAGGCGCGGGTAGTTTTGCAACCATCATGCGGGAAGTAGTGTAATGGCGACGCATATGACGGCAGCATTCCCTTGTATAAGGCATAAAAAGCTCCTTTTGTTTATCTTGACGCACTGTAATTTCTTGTCAGGGGTATTTGCTCGTCCAAGACACTGCGATAGGACGGAGCGAATATCAAGAAGCCGTCCTCGACAGCCAATCTCAACCGACGCACCTGTGCACAAGCAAACCATTGGACAAATGTGCAAAAAATGTTAACATTACAAAGGAAAGAAAATATAACAGCATGAAGGAAACACGCTCCTTCAAATTTTTGCAGCCGCCCCTTTCCATAGCGGTGATTTCCCCTGAAAGTAGGAGGGACTTCACAAGCGTTGTGGGCACACACTAGGGCCAAGCGCCAGGCCGGGGAGTCGCTTGTACCTATTTTACCGGAAGGTGCCCGGCGCTACCAAGGAACACGAATTCACATGGTGCCTTCCACAGCCACGATGAACGCTCAATTCGCAACCACCTGTGGCAGGACATGCCGCCATACTCTTTCATCCCCGGCAATGGCGCAAGGCGGAATGATCGCCGGGTGCCCCGCCCGATGGACAAGGGTCAGGGGCCCCTCGATAGGGTAAAGGCAGCTTTCCAGAAGTAAAATTTCCTTTCAAGGGTCTGCACTCGTCTAGGGACACCTGTACCCATTAAAGAAACCAGTGGCTGTCCGGCGGTACCAGGATTCGAACCCAGTACCGCCGGCATACGAGGCGAGTGCTGTACCTCTGAACCATCGCTGCGGTCATTTATATCACAGGACGTCGCCAGATTTAAGCAAACTATATAAGTTTAATATTTATCAACTAAGACATAGTGTATTGAGAAAACTGTCCAATACGACATGTATTGAATGCAATTTTACTTGTTCTACTTCTTTCTTACAGCCCATTCTGATTGCCCTTTGTTTTGTAATCTTCCCCGTGCATTATTCGCTGTATTTGTGCTCAAAAAAGTGTTTCGAAAACAAAACTGAAACTCACTCTCTTTAGCAAGTCACTATATTGAATATTTATGTACGAGGGGGTTCGTCAATATAATAATTAGGCCCCTTGTTTCATCTTCTGGGATCAAAAACAAGTCTAAACAACCTTTCCAATACGTTTGGAAGCTGTCCTGGAAGTTTTAAACATTGACACCATCCGTGCTTGTCAAATTATCAAAGAACCGGTGCGACCTTCTCATGTGAAATGCCGCATATTGTAATTGGCACAGCTATAACGACACTTCTCAGTGAACGCTAAATTGGTTATCTCACCAGCTTAGTTTTAAAACGAATTTTTTCAGTGTCTCTCAGGCAGTTCAAGTTCTCAATTTAAGTTATTTTGGTTTGGAATAGTCGTGTGAGGTCGTCCTAATATCTCATAGCAGCGAGCTCTCAGACATTATTCGAGAGACAGAAACTATGATCAATTTCTGATATTTTAGAGTCATCACTTCACATAATCGTAAGGAAATTTCCCCCGTATTCATTAGCTGATAAATAAGAAATTTATATCGCTCCGCATAACTGGAACCACGAATACTTCGGTGTATGCAATAATAGGGTTCTGATACTACTGCTATAAATATTTTTCCATGTACTTTTACATTTTAGGAAATATGTAGTGTCAATACAGTTGGAAGGTGAATGCCCCATGACGCACAATTGGTCAAGCGGTTCAAATAAGGCGGTTATGCAGCCAGAGCACAAGCTTGTTTACCTCTTCCTTCATTCAGCTGTGTGGCTGATGCAGGCAAAGACATGTATTTCTGGCGAACAAAAATTGTGAGAAAGGCTCAGACAGCGCTGCCAGAAACAAAGACCATTTTATTTAGAGGCACGCGAATACTGCGACACAGCAAATGAAAACATTACGCCGCATATCCGTAGAAATCACAAGCATACAACAAATGCGTAGAGTAACGTTTTTCTTTGATTTGCCGTGGACGGGTCACATACGGGCATTGATTTTCCGATTTCCTTAGGGGCCAGTGTGCCATTGCAATGTCGTAACTATTCTCCACCTAAAGCTCAAATTCAGACTTGTTGTGCCCTGTTGGTTGGACACCTGCAATATTTCAATCCTGGAACGGGACTTTGGATTAGTTGAAATAATTTTTTGGTGACAGTGGAACGGCTCTGCACGAGAATACTAGCGCTAAGTTTGGTCTTTTTAATGGCTACAAAACTTCGCGCGTAAACAACAATTCTATAATTTGCTTATGCATTAGCTTTTAGATCCAACCAAAAGACACAAAGCTTTCTAGGATTTCCGCTCTAGAGGATGTGATAGGTGGATAGTTCCAAATGGAGGGACTGGATAATTTTCCTTATCACTAAAATTTACGCTTGTTCTGTTGCTAAAACGCACAAACATTAAACCATTTTATAGGTTGATGCACCATAAAAATAAAAACAAATTCAAGATACTTTTACTCAAATGGTTTTGTTAACAGGTATGTTGATCAGAACTTCGTAATTAGCATTGTTTGCAATTTTTTACGCGGATGTTAATTTTTAAAGGTATTGGGAGAGTTGCGATTGTTGTTTTAAAGCCCACAATATTGCAATTTCTATACTGTCTTATTATTCTTCACGTCACATATTGTATTGCCTTTTCTTGTCCAATGGCTCAATATTCACGCCTAAAATATGGGTCTTTATGATAGACACGGATTTTGAGAGATTTAGCACTCAGATATTCACGCTTACATAGAACGTACGTGACGCACAGCCTGTAGTTCTCCTCGCAAATTCAGCCAAAATCCACTTGTGGTTCAATTCGGCACTTCCACTCATTTCGTATCATGCCTTCAAACGAGAGGTAAAATACTTTTAAAAAATTTGTAACAGTCCTTTTTTGCAGAAATGTCACTTTTTATTTTTCGAGTCTTACTCGCGTTCATTACTATTATAATTCAAAATTTGGATCTACTGTGCCAAATATTCCTAATTTGATATGAAAAACATGCTTGTTCTATCATTTTAGAGCCGCATATTTACGGATATACTTTAAGCTCAATTATTTCATCACGAACAGACTTTTTCTCAGTTTTTTTGAAATATTAGCAGCCAGCTACATTTGCTTCTTTGTTCGTTTGAATGTTGGTATAAAAACTTTTTCTTAGAGATGAAGTATGGTGAAACGTCAGAGCTTTGTTCTACACGTCGCCTTTAATTTTCCGCCTAGTTATCAAGTTTAATTTTTATGAAACATTTTGATTGGAAATGCATAACAAACGGCAAAGGCGTTGCGCTAGGCTTCTATTAGGAACAGGGCGGTCAATTTAAATACAACTCGTGACTGCTCCAGTGGCCGCGCTTAGTGCGCACTTCCGACATAACGTCGACACAATTAAGCCTTCCCTAAGCGTGGTGAAGTGAATCATTCCTTTTGCCCTGTTGAAATGAGAGCGCTAAAAATGAGGAACGCTTAGTGAGTGGAAAAACACGAAGGCTCGGTTAATCAACGACTGCCACTTCGCGCGCTCAATTTTCCGCTTAATTCCTTAGCAAAAAGATGTGTCTGCCCGTTTTACACAATGTACTTCAGAGAAAATAAGGCAGTGCGGCAGATGTTAATGCGTGCATCCTTTTCTTCTCTTGAAACTTCCAGACTCTTGGGGATAGGTGGTACATGAAAGCACAAATGAGCAGAGTGGCCCTGGGGTGCCGCAGTCGTGACAGCGCCGAAAACTCCCCATGGCAGAAAGCATTTAACCATCCCCATCATATATTCAAAGCCCGACTGTGACCTATAGGTCTCGGGCTGTGACCAAAATAAAGGTGAAAGTGAGCGAATTTGCCTCTAATGCAAACTAAAATCTGTCTTCCACCACGCGGACATTTGTGGAGGGCTTTCGGAACATCGACCTTAAAATCAGGGTTGGGGGCGGTTAGCTTGCGTCACCATACGGCAACTTGGGGAAGCGGCCAGACATTGTAGGAAATGCAACAACTTTTTTTTTATTGTATGCCCCAAAGCAGAGCTTTCCCAACCATAAAACTTTTTGTCTTGCACGCTACGCAAAACGTGCACAACGGTTACACTATTAAAAACCGTTGCACCAAGAGCAGTTTTGTTAAAACGTTTCTTTTGAAGCAGTAGGTTACTAAAGAAAAATATTAATTCATCTATACCTTGGGGTACCTCACAGGAATATGCCTGTGGTTTTCCGTCGAATGTACCAGGGCCACGGATGGGACAGAAACGACACCACACCCCGCTTCATGCATCAGGTGTAACGCTGTCAGAGCTATCGGTTCCATTTTGCGCTGTGTACTTCCGTGACCAAAAAGTAATGGCCTAATTGTTATGGAGAAAGAATAAATGCTTCGCCGACAACTATTTTAAAACTTAAACATTTGCAATAAGAATGACAAAATGGTCGTATTGCTGGGGAACAATCGCCCTGAGGTCATCATCGTCATATTCACCCAAGTCAGGTTTACTGTAGAACGAAGGCCTCTCGCATTGACCTGGAACGGTTCCTGTCCTGCACTGCTCGAGTCCACAGTTTACCCCCAATTTCCTTATTTCATCTCCCCGATGGCTTAGTGGCCTTCCCCTTCCTCTAGAACAATCTCTTGTTATCCACTTTGTTACCCTAATTGTCCACCGGGTGTCGGTTTGCCTCCCTACATGTTCAAATATTCCCGCCCCGGAAGGCAGTAAGACAGGGAGACACCATCTCGGCAAAACTATCTACAACCTGTTTGGAGGGGTATATAAAAACCTGACTGCGAAACATAGGATTAAGGATAAACGGGGAATACTTGAGCTATTTCAGTTTTGCGTACGACGTAGCATTACGGAGTGATACTGCAAAACACCGGCAAACAATGCTTGATGAACTATAATCAGAAATCATGGCTGTGGGGCTAAAAATAAATTGGAATAAATTTAAAGTAATAATTTTTACGCGTGCGAACACCGAACTGTTCAGCTAAGGAAACGAAACGCCAGAAGGAGTAAACGGAAAGAAGACGAATACAACTACCTCGAACTGCTAGTTAGTGCTCATTCCAACCGCGTTATAGAAATCTGGCGCACAATAGGTATGGGTACGGGAGCACTGGGAAGAGTCCCAAACCATAAAAATTAGCCTACATCTGTCAATCAAATAAAAATCCACAACCAGTGTATACCGCCGGTAATTACGTATGAAGCTGAAACTTGGCGACTTACTAAAACACTAGAAAGCAAACTTAGATCGGCTCAATGAGCCATGCAACGAATATCGATTAGAGTAACACTCAGGGACAGGAAATGAGCTACCTAGATCAGAGATTAGTCTGGAGTAGAAGATATCTGATTTGAAATTAAGGACAAGATATTAGATTATGCGACTTTGTATCTTATGTTGGTCGTATTTTTTGTATCGCAGTTTTTCTTTCGTTTGTAACCCTGGCGGCCGTGTTTTGCATTCTCCTCGAGTAAGTTTTAGGGAAATGGCGTTGAGCTCTCTGGCTTCGACCACCTCCCATGGACGCATTTTTTCAAGGGCTCGAACATCGAAATTTTTGAGGAGCACCGAGCAAGTAATTGCAAATATGAACGCCCGTACCAGGATGCGTTTTCCGAAGAAATGTGTCTATGAAGTACCGAGTGTTGAGATGAGGACACCGGGGCAACACCCCGGGCCGATGCGAAATTGAAGGCAGAGCGTCTGCAAGTCGCTTTCGGGCCTCCAAAGAAAAGGCCTGGTGACGTGAAGATTTCAAGTTCGCAAATTATCAAACATGACGGCTTCTCACTCCATGCTTTCCGTACGAAAGTGCGCAGCGCGTACGCGGACCGTCAGACTCCAACCCTAGACAATGTGCGAAAGGTTGTGAACGATGACGACTACTAGCAAAACTTTAAGAAAACGACCTTGAAGTGGTAATGAATGACAGCAGCTTCACGTTTGTTGACAGCAAACAGCATCTTTCCCTGATCGAGCGCAGTGAGATCATTGCACTGGCGCCGCAGGTAGATTGCAAGCTCATTATCGTAGCAGAGCGTACTACATCTGAATTAGAACTAAACAAATCGGCGTAGCAACCTGGTTGGTGCTTCTGTACTTTTGGACAGAGGTCGGATTTCACGACCACTTGTATTTTTGGGGTTGGGTACTTTCCTGAAAAAGTCAAAGGTATTTATCATATATCCGCCGTTTGGTGCGATATGACAAACTAACATGTAAAAGGTGTCAGATCATTGCTGTGGACAGTGCCATCTCTTTATCACTGAAGAGGTAAATGAACATGTACTCCACAGAACCCGTCCACCTGAAAGATGCGACATACCGGAACCACTGCTGGGAGTGTTTTCTATTTTTGTTTGCAGTCGCCGCAAATAATGGGTACTGCCAATAAATTCCCACCGCATCAGACAAGTGGATTACCCAAACTTACCATGAATCAAAACGGATGACAAAATGCCACCTAATCGCAAAACTTAAGCCCAGATAAATGAGCCATACCTATGGGATTTTTCTTTACATTATCTCTGAGCTGCTATTTGTGAAAGAGTAGCAAAGAATTAATTGATTACGAAGAAAACAGAAGTTTCTTAGGAACCATATTTGTACAGAAGGCAACACGCTTGTACAGAGGGCCACACAGGTTTCGTACTTGTAGCCTTATTTTGGCTAGGCCGAAAATCATTTGAAGAAAACTATTGTGTCATTCTGTAGTCTTAACCATATATTTTGACTCCAACGTTTTTTGTGACAAGTTTGAGTCCGTAGTTTTGAGAGGTAAGTAGTTGAAGTTGAACTCATTGTTATAGATAAGGGTGTCGCGCACTGTGCTTGTGTATGGTTCAACCAGTGGATAATTTTGGGATTCCGCGGTTCCTTTTTCTGTATCTGTGTTTATGTATCCATATCTGTGTTTATGAAACAGAAATAAAGTTTCATTAATATTATGATCATGCTAAGACAGGTGCTGCTGCAATTGTTGTGTTTCCGTGCGGGCACTAGCTAGTGCACTCGTTTGTGTTGCATTGTACAGCTGCATCATCTACTTAGATTCAACAAGTGCCAACGCAGCGTACAGGAAGGAATATGCTTACCATGACAGGACTGGGAAGCGGCCTCATGATGCTTATCTGCAACGTCTAACAGCAGGATTGGCTGCGCCCTACGGCAAAAAAGCCCGTTTTGTCCTTCGACAAGGTAGGAGCAGTGCAACAGGTTTCGTCCAAGGAGCTTCTGAATACTTGAGAGGAAAACAGGGGAACTACGTTCACTACGATGTGGATGGCAATTGCTTCAATAAATGGTTCACCGTCAATCTTTCGCCCAACTTTTCGACCAATGAACTTCTTTTAATGGACAATTCTCATTACCACAGCGTAGCTCTTGAAAAAGCTATCACCACGAATGTTGCACAAATCTGATGTTCGGCTTTGGTTCAAAACGAAAGGCGTCCCGTAGTCACAGGACATGGTAAGAACTGAACTACTAGAACTTTCTAAAGAGATCAACACTCCCCGAATTGTGTACCGCATTGACACTCTGGCGGCTACCTACGGCCGTGAAGAAGTGGTTCTTGTACCACCATACTACTGCAAGTTCAAGCCGACTGAACGTGTCTGGAGCCAGTTGGAGGGGCACTTCGCAAGACGCAACAGGGTTATAATAAAGTTGAAAAGGTTCTGCCAGAAACACTCTCGTCTGTAAACCACGGAAACTGGGGAAAATGCTTCGCTCACGTAAAGCAAGTTCATGCTGAAACTTGGTAACGTGACATGTCTATAGACAGTGAAAAAAAAACACTGGTTTTCAGTATTTCGGACTTCTTCATCGATTGTAATTGCGATTGTGAGTCGAAGAACTTGTTTCACTTCCCAGGAATGTGTAACCTGCGAGCAGCGGCTTTATTCACGTAGGTCAACCTGTTGAGCTGGTGCGTGGACATCTTTCCATCCAGCTTGTTCACGGTGGTTCCTGCTGAGCCGATTTTCGGAGAAGGCATTGTTAGCCTGATCGAGGAGGAAGTGTTTCCTAGTCGTGTGGTTTTGTTTGTGGTGTTTAATATTTCAAAGTGACCAGGCTTACGAGGGACGCTGCAGTGTTGTGCTCCAGAAACGTTAAAAAAGCCACGGGTTATTTAACGTGCCCTACATTACAGTACTTGCTGCTTTCACGGAAATGCAGCCGGAGCGGTCGGGATTTAACCCGCGTACTTGGGATCACGAGTGAAGCACCTTAACGCCTATGCAGGTGTGGCGAAACCTGTCCGAATGATTTATTGACACAATGGCAGTTCTGAAGAGGACATTATTGATCTAGGCCCATCTAATCAAACAACGGGAAGACGGAAAAGCTTTCAAACATCCAGCTTAGAAGAGTAGATGATACAAGATAATGAGCCCGCCTGAAGAAACCTCCGGAACTTGTAAGGTGACCTAACGCCACCAGGCCAACAGCGTCCCAGGAGGCCTTCGTCTAGAACCCCCCAGAGAAAATAGGTATCGCTGCAAGCAAAGAACGACACTTCCTAATGTGTTGTGGTGAAATATATAATGCAGGAACCCTCACCTGACTACTGCAAGAACTTGTTGCGAGAAACGAAAGAAAGGAAGAGATCTGAAACTCCCAGACCATCGACCCCAGCGGCTATTCAGTAATAAAAGATGGCGCTTTTTTAATCACGAAATTCGGCCTCCTGGTGGAGCAATGGTGTAATTCAAAAGGGCGTAGATTGGGGCTAGTCTTCGATGCTTTATACTGAATTGTGCTCAGTACAGAAAGAATGCTAACACGACGGGGACGAGGGGCAAAACTCAGAACTTTTTTATTTCAAAACATGGCAGGAACCGGGGAGAACTAAATACATACACAACAGCAACACTCTGCACCCGCGCGGTAAAACCCAGAAAAACTAAAACCAAAATATAAATTTGTAGAAACAGATCTACTCAGACGACAACAGCACACGAGGTCCCTGTCGATGTAGTGGTCCCTGTAGAGGGTGTCTTCACTGTTTAGCCAAGCGGCATCTTGGCGCGTGCTTTTAATGAAGGTGAGGTCGGGAGTAGTGTCAGCACTGACGCTGTTTCCCATGCGGGTGGGGTCCATCGGGTCAGTGATCAAGGTGTGGCCTTCCCTCGGTGTGGTGAGCGCTCAAGTCTCCAACGACTATTAGGGTGTTCCCTGTGGCCAGTTCGAGGGTTTTACAAAAAAGTTTGCCGAGTTTGTGGGCGTTTTCAGGGGAGCTGTTTATGTTCAGTATAAATATGCCATGTGTTGTGTGTTTGCTGTCTGGAAATATTTCAACAAGAATGGGAGCCGCCGACGATGCGCTCACCCCGGCATCGCGACGAATGGCCGGAGTGTTTCGCCTCACGAGAGTGAAGCGAAACACTCCGGGTTTTTGCTTTGAAACACTACCGTGGGTTTTGGCTTTGAGTTAATGGCAGCGGCGTGTTCTTCTAAGTCTGCGAAAGATTTGTAATTTCTGAGCTTTGCAAAAGCACCGGTCTTTTGAAGACAAACGACGTCAGGCATTTCGTTCGAATTCTTGGTCCTAATAAATCGCTAGCGAGAAGTTTACTTTATGACAACACCTTTCCAAAACACTGAATCTTGACACGCACTTCAGATCTTGCCAACATTGTTGGCCAAAAACAAAACACTACTCATATTTGAGGCACAAGTTATATATAAGTGATCTTTACAAAGTTATCTTGATTACACAAAGGCGTGATTAATTTTTGGGGCAACAATTACAACTAGGTGTTGAATACAATGTTTTAACGCAAAAATACCAGGAAATGTCCACTAGCTTAATACCTGGGGAGGGGCGAAGCATGCCGTGTATAAGTGTATTCAAAGATTGTAAGTTTCTCTTATTCACTGTGCGCGCTGATTGGGCTCCGGAGAAGCGCCAGTTGGAGGAGCAATCGCGCGCTTGCTGATCCGCGGCTACATGCGACGACAGGAGGCGCCGACTTCCTGAGCCCCTAAGGTGCTTCGTTAAACTACATGTGTTCGCACTGGAGGCTAGACCTCGTGGCAGGATTACAGGTCTAATGGTAATGAAAGGTACTAATAGATGGCGGGAGAGCAGTGGAACACGAGAAAAAAGAATTTACTTGAGCAAACCCCCACCCAGCTAATCGTGATAGGAGCAAGACAGAAGGCGAAAGGCCTGAGAGGTAGGCGGGTGGGAGAAGAGAGCAATAACGTATCAGGGGCGGCAGGACGCTATTGTCGCGGGAAGACGTTGGTTCTCTATTGAACGAATATCATCACCAGCCTATCTACGCTCACTGCAGGCTAAAGGAATCTCCCATTATCTCCGACTATCTCGGTCCTGAAATACACGCGAGCAATTTATCCCCGCAAACTTCATCTCATATGCTCATCTAACTTTCTGCCGCCCCCTACTAGGCTTGCCTTCTCTAGGGATCCACTCTGTTACCCCTACTGACCAACGGTTATCTTGCCTTCGCATTACATGCCCTGCCCACGTCCATTTCTTCTTTTTAATTTCTACTAATATTGCTAATATGCTCTTAAAACGCATTTGTTCTCTGACCCACTCCGCTCTCTTTTTGTCCCTTATTGTTACACCTATCATCTTTTGTTCCATTGCTCCCTAAGTCGTCCTCAATTAAATTTGAATCCTCTTAGTGAGCCTCCAAGTTTATTCCCCGTAGGAGAGTACGGGTAAGATGCAGCTATCATACATTGTCCTCTTCAGGGATAATGGTAGGCTGTCATTCATTATCCGAGAATGCCTGCCGAAAGCACTCCTGCACATTCTTTTTATTCTGATTATCTATTCATCATGGTTTGGATTCAGTGTCACAACTTTAATTTTCTTTAGTTTTAGTTTTCTCCTATTCATTTTCAGTCCGACGGTTATACTCTGTCTGATGCGGAAAGCATGCTTTGATATTTGTCCCCGGAGATACTTAGCAAGTCAACGTCATCAGCAAATCTCAGGTTACTGGGGTATTCTGTATTAGCTCCCTTACTCCCAACCGTTCCTAGTCCAATGTTTTGAACACTTGTAAACATGGCCTCAATAGCTTTGGAGAGATTGTGTCTCCTTGTCTGACGCCCTTCTTTATAGGTATTTTAGTACTCTCCTTGTAGAAGATGATGGTAGCTGTAGATATCCTTTTTAAATATCCCCTAGTATTCTTACAAAATGCTCGTCTACCCCCTGGTTTCGTAATGCCTGAATGACTGCTGAGGTTTCTACTGAGTCGAATGATTTCTCATAATATATGAAGGCTATGTATAGGGGTTCAGTATACTCCGCGCACTTCTTTACCACCTGACTGAACGTGTGAACATGATCCATTGTTCAATAGGTCTTAAGAAACCCTGTTTTTTTTAGGTTGACTGAAATCTAAGCGGCCGAAATTATCTTAGCGATTACCTTGGTACGCACCATGTAGACGACTTACAGTAAAATGATCGGCCTGTAATTTTTCAAGTCCTTCATTCCACTTTTCTTATGGATTAAGATGACGTTCGCGTTCTGCCAAGCTTCCGGTACAGTCACGGTCATTACGCATTGCGTCTATAGCTTTGCCAGTTTTTCTAATACAATTTTCCTGCCATCCTTCAAGAGGCCCGCTGTTATCTGATCTTCGCCAGGTGCTTCGCTCCCTTTCATTTCTTTCAAAGGCTTTCTTACTTCTTCTGTCGTGCTATTTCTATTTCCCCTGAACTATCTCCTCTCATGTGGTGGGATTTACCCCTCTGGCCTATCTCCTTTGATCTTTGTGGTCTGATCTCCTCTGGTCTATCTCCTCTGGTTGGATGTCTATCTCCTCTGAACTACTTTCTCATTCGGCATTATCTTGGATGTCCCGGATACCGTACAGATCTCTATAGAACTCCTCGGCTTCTTTATTTCATCCCTATTCGCGATGACATTGCCTTGCTTGTCTTTATGTACATAAATCTGGTTTTCCCCATGCCTAGACGCCTCTTCACAGCTTTCAGTCTGCCTGCGTTTTTTACAACATATTCCATCCTCTTCATATTATACTTTCGTATGTCGGCTGTCTCACGCTTATTGATAAACTTCGAAAGCTCCACTAGTTCTATTCTGTCAGCTGAGATGGACATTCTCATGGTTTGCCGTTTCCTAATTAGAGCTTTCGCCTCATGGGAAAGTTTACCAGTATCCTGCCAAGCCATCGGGCCCTCGACTTCTACTGCACACTCTGTGAGAATGCGTGTAAGATTGTCGCTGTCTTCCTATCTCGGAAACTCTGCTTCCTCGGTAAGGGCTCAGTATCGGCTCTGCAGCGCGATCCTGAATTCCTCTACTATACGTCTAGCTGTTATCTCATTATTCGGCTTATTTCGTACTAGCTTGTTACGGTCCCTCCTCAAATCTAGCTTAATCAGAGATCTTGCCATACGGTTGTCACTACAAATTATCATTTCGAGCACTTCCACATCCTGCACGACGCCAGGGCTATTGTAGAATATAAGGTGTATTTCATTTTTATGCTCCCCATTCGGGCTCCTCCATTTCCAGTTCCAGGTCTCCCGTTTTCAGAAGAAAGTGTTTGTCAGCGATATAGAGCAATTTTAAGTTCCGCGCTCTTTAAACTTTAGTGTAACAGCGCTTGTTTGTAGTGCCTCTTGTCGTCCCTGGTCTGTTTTCGCGCTGTGAAGCGCGCAGCTTAGGGTACTCGCTCGTAGTCGTAGTTCGTCAGGTGTCCCGGTATCTAGCCGCCATAGCAGCGCGGTGTCGGTAACACGGCGTCACGCACCCAATCAGAGGCTTCGAAAAGATCACCCAGGGCCACAAGTAGCCGTAACTCCTCCTGGCGCTCCGCTAGCTTACCAGATAGCAAAGTGAACTTTGGGCATATAGCTTTTCTTTATTCTTTGTGTTTTGTCCTGCCAATATGTAGATGTATCATCTCCCGCTGTCTCATCTCTCTTTTCTGTCTGCCCGTTTCCCCCTCCGCTTATACACTCACCCCAGCAGGCATTCTGGTATTCACACTTAGGTGAGACAAACAACGCCAGCTCGTGGTCTTTTCTTTCCATAACAACGATAAATTCATTCATTCATTCATTCATTCATTCATTCATTCATTCATTCATTCATTCATTCATCACCGCTTCCCCTGGTTGGAATTCAACTTGGGTCGTTCGCGTTAAGAAGCGTACGTCAATCCCATTGCGCCACACAGGCCCACGTTAATCACATGCAAAGTGCTGGGATGATCCTTGTGCTGCGACGTGCCGGAAACAGTGCACAATTTTATGAAACAAAGAAAAAAGTATGAATTAAACTAGTGATTATTCGAAAAGTCAATAAGGACTTCGGTGCCCGCAACTTTCGGTATCAACGCCTGACTAGAACTGAAACTAGACAAGGCAAGAACCACAACCCCTCTGGCAAATTACTGCTCCACTCCACACCTTCCCAGTTGAGTACAACTGCGTTAGTTTTTTCTTCCTGCGCATCATGTTCTGGATGCATCTTGTATAGAATGCTTATCCAGCATTTGCTTGTCGAAGTGGAACCCGGAAGCTGCTTAACCCGCTTTAGCCGAACTTTCTAAAGTATCGCCACAATAGTGCTATTGGACAACACATTGAGGAAAATTAAAACTACTGTGAAGAAAAGGGGACACTCAAACACAAGCTTTGAATGTGTGTATTAGCAAATGACAAGGCGGGCCTTTTGAACTCCCGACGTGGCCGTGAACTTCAGCAACAGCATATACAGAAGCAGAATTTTCGGCAGCAGGTAACGTCCAGCACACAGCGTCCAAGGAGATCAACCGAGATACGTGTGGCCCAACGTGTGCGTGCTTAACCGATTGGTCCACCAGAAAAAGCAAGTATCGCCCGTTAGGACAATCCACATCCATTGCGTACAACTATAGTGACAATGGAACTGGATATTTTTGGCAAAGCAGGAGCAGTGATTTGACACAAAAGGTATACAGCAGCCTAGTCACAAGAAAGCGCATAAGGCACTAAATGATTCTTCTTGCAAGATCGCTGTTCTTTTGCTCAGTTTAAGTAACTCAAATTTCTTTTCTTCTTTGGATTGTATCAAAAATAGTGTTTCCGACTTTTTTATTTGTCGCCTTAATATAGCGACACTAGCTACAGAGGAGAAGACAGAGCCGATACTTCATTGATTCGGGAATATGTAAAATCTGAAACATTGCAGCTTTTAACCTCATCAAAAGGCTTAACTGGAGCGAGGCATTGTATCCAACTCTGCGATTTAACAACATTAATTCTAAATTACATCTAAATTAGAGTATGCATCATAGATTTGGGACCCTCATATGGTGGTGTTGTCTTCATCCTTGGACGCCGTTCAGAACCGAGCTGCTCGATTCATTGTCACAAACTACTCACGAACCGCTAGCATCACGTCAATTATATCTTCTCTTAAACTTAGTGACCTTGCTGCTAGAAGGAAAATTGCGCGCTTGTGCCTCTTTCATAAGATTTACTTTACTAACCCCATTCTAAAACAGGCTCTCATTTTTGCTCGATTCTACAACTCCGCACAAAACGATCACAGGTTTAAGGTAGGGGTTCCGCAGTGTCGCTTTCACTCGTTCATTCCCAAGACCTGCGACGACTGGAACCACCTCCCCGCCTCCATCGCCAGCACTCCGCATCCTACATCATTCAAAACGGCTGTAACTAATATTGTATGAAATGTAACCACTCCTCTCTGTAACGCCTTCGGGCTTTGAGAGTATTTAATAAGTAAATAAATAAATAAATAAATAAATAAATAAATAAATAAATAAATAAATAAATAAATAAATAAATAAATAAATAAATAAATAAATCACCAACTCACATCCGAAGGTTTGCGCTGGGATGGTCAGGAAGGCCCTGAAGATTGGTCCGATGAGCGGGATTGTTCCGAACATTGCACTCAGCATTAAGAGAATGAGGCAAATTGAGCTGTTGATCTTGGAGCCCGGAATTGTGCCCAACAGGGTTTGCAGCAGGCACTGAGAAAAGGGCAGGACGGCTCTTTATGAACGTCCTTTTTGGGTGAATTGTCCGTCCCTAGTTCCCACATGCGATTTCCTCACGTCTTATTCTTTGCTTCTGCCTTGTAAAAAACTGCTAAACTTATTGTGCTTCATGTGACCTATCCCTTACAAAAAGAAGCACAAACACATGCGCTGACAAAAGGGGCAGTGTGCACTGACTAAAGCTTGTGACGTGCTGCGAAGACGAACAGTTTTAAATACTATGCGCTGGAGTGTGAAGACGAGCTAGTTGGCTCGTACTCATGGCAAAAAAGGTGCGAAGAAAATCAACGGAAGATGATTTCGTGTTCGTCTCTTTCTAGTCTTCCGTTAAGCTTCTTTACGCTGTTTTTTGCCATGCCTATGTGCTAATGGAGCCCCTAAAATCACAAAAACTGAGTGCATGCATCTAATATTTCTTAAAAAAATGTTTTCAAGAGTCCTTGAAGAGTACTTACCGTCAGCGTATTGAGGAGATTCAAGAGAAGCCTATCCTGGAAAGTGAGAAAATCAATCTTAGCATTGCGACTCAAGGGCACCCTGGCTGCACCTGTTAATAGAAGGGAACAGCGGGGAACCAAGGAGGGGAACAATAGCAAGCTCTATTTGCTTTATCGCAGGCATATCGACAATAAGTGGGGTTGTTGTAAACATTTTTTTACCTTCCGGGCAAGCGGATTATCTTGATGTCCAGTATTTATGTTATGACGCGTGCCCTAATTATCAGGAGCAACAAAGTCGCACACAGCTACAAGCCATGCCTGTCGAGCATACCAAATGCGCATATCAGGAACATTATCGATAGCCCGGTACTGCCTATCAGCGTTATAACGTGAACGTAAATAAACAGCGCTAAGCTTTTGGAAGTGTCACCGACCCACTTATTCGAACTATGATACTTCACTGTAAAATTTTCGGCCGATTTCTCGTACACCTATGCAATGTACGCTCATACTTTTGCAGACCTAGCGTATGTTTCGTCTTTTCCTTCTTCTTCCTGTGTTAAAGATCACTAGATGTATGACTTCCTTATTAAACCCCTACTTTGCCCAAGACTGGCGACGACTGGAACCTCCCTCCCCCCCTTTATGGCCAGCATTCTTCAGCCAGGATCGCTCAAAATGGAGCTTACTTCATGTGTATAAATTGCTATTTAATACTCTCTGTAACTCCTGCGGGCTTTGAGGGTGTTTAAATAAATAAAATACCTAATATAATATGGCAGTTCAGTATCACATTGGGTCTGACCGCACTGACTCCCCACGGCTGGGACAAGCCCTCGCTCCCCTTTTACCGATCAACGGTGCTCGTCGCTGCTGCAGAGTATCCCGCCTCGCACCGGACTCTTTGTTGCTGCAGCATAAATGCGCTGAGGTTTCGACAGGGTCAGCCAGAGCATTAAGACAGGTGAACGGGTCAGCCAGCGTAGTGGATAAACGATTTCTCAGAAACTGACCAAGTCGGCCCCTGGTTTTACAGGAGAGCCCTTTTAAGGACTGTGTCACAAAACCAGCCCTTCTGAGCTTTGCGCTCGCAAAAGCACCCACCAACCCGAATAGGCGTTTTCCGCACGTATCGCTGCACAGGAGGACCGCGTCACTACATTGAAGAAGGTTTTTGGTATGCAGCGTCGACAACATGATCACAGGATTACAAGAAGCGGCCAGAAGCATACGCAAATAATGGCCTCCGAGAAGAACTTCAAGCATCAGCGGTCTCAACACCCACAGCGCGTGCCCTTATTTGGAGCAGCTCACGTACAGTTTTGGGACCACAGCAGATCTCGACAAGCGATACCACGGCAACGCTGGCCCTTAAAATAACTCTACCTCGTAAGAATACACGTGACCTCGCCCCAGGCGCAACTTTTGAACCCAAAGCAAAGCTCTGCAGGCTTGGACGGTTCTCACGCGACCCTGCCCTCCATCTCCCGTTTTGTTGCGCGTGTCCCTTACGTTCTATCAGCGAAAAGTAACCGTGCGTAAATGCCAGTAAGCAGGCAGCAACTGCCAAACTTCGCAGCAGTGACGCCATAACCGCGGATGCAACAGTCCACCAAAACATTACGACGATGCGGTGTCGCTGCCACGAGCGGGGCCCTCCCTTGTGCGGGGGCAGCTTAACGCGCTCCGCAATGTTCCCTTCAATCCACGGCGCAAGGCTCCTCGGTTTCAGGCAGTAACTCGCCTAAACACCTAGCCCCCGCCACCAACCACTGGTCTAACATTGTGGGGTAGCATCAGTACGGACGGACAATACAATAACTTTATTCGACTATCGCTCGCATCATGCAAGGCACCCCTCACATGCTGTCATTTAACGACATCTCTCGCGTATTACGCAGACACTGGCCGGACCCCCCTTGATAGATGGCAGCCAGTATGTTAACGATGCAGAAGGACGGTAGATGTGTGGAGTGTTCAAAGTTGCTTACTTGCGTTGTTTTCCTATCCTTGGAACACCATCGCTGCGTTGCTTTCATGTCTCTAATTAGACCACGCTAAACACCCGAAAATGTGGCGGTTATCGGTCGTAAGTCCACTAACTTGCCGTCTTAATTTCAGTTTTTCTTCCGCAATGCTCGGATAAAATTCTTATAGGTAGAAATATCGTTAACTATCCCGAAAAAACTACAAAAAAACGTGTTATAGACCTGTTTTCCTGTTAAACAAATCAACCCTTTCTGTAACTGTGTGAGACTGTACGACCTCCCCCAGGGTAGATAAGAACTAGTCGACGAATTATTCACCCTACCTTTACGTGACGTGCCGCGCTTTAGGATACTCGGTTTCTCTATAAAGCGGAATATAAAAATCGCTCTTTATGAATTTATACCCGGCGGGCCTGACCACTTCTGGTCACCCGACTCTCTCAAGTTATATTCGACGAGGGTTAATATTCTAAGCACTCCTTCACACTGTCTCTATTCCCCAAAAACCCCTGCCTCGTACACAAGACTTCTTTCAAGAGCTTTCAGCCGCTCACCCAGCTTTAGAGGTACGCTTTACTTTGATACTTTTGGATAAAACCATACGCCAACTTGCCAGCTGCCTTCAGAGAAAACGCATTAGAACCAGTTTGTACAGTGATGACACAAGTGTTCGAGTGATTCAGTGAAAAAAGTAACATTGAATTATAGGTTTGGTTTCTCGCTTTTATTCCAATGACCGTTATATGTTATGCTTTGAGTTCGTAATGTCTTGAAGTTCTGTTGCATGTAAATCTTAGAAGGTTTTTTAGTTGATACCAACGTTCAAGTTTACTACAAAGGCTTCCCCGTATCATTACTCATAACAACACAATTTAAGTATAGAAGTTGAATTAATTAAAATACCCTACTTGTTTGTTGGTGTATGTACATAGTATAAATGTGCGAAAAGCTAAAACGCCAGTCTGTTCTACACTTCGGTGCACGTTAAAGATCCCAGGTGGTCAAAATTATTCCTGCGCTCTCCACTACGGCACGCCTCATCACCTGTGCAACGTCGGCGAGTTACACCTCATAATCACTCAGCCATTGAACAATCTAAATGTCGCCATGGTAGGCGCAGTCTATCGCAATATTGTGCTAGGCTTGGAGTGAAGTGAATTGTTTGCATGTCATTTACTTGATTTCTCTATGCGTATTTTTGTTTGACACGAGTCCTCGCACCCGAAGCTCATTGAGTTTAAGCAGTCGCCGACTCTTTATTTATTTGGTGATGGTGGTCGTTTGATAGTTTCGCAATTCTGTGCAAGAAGCGCGGTGCAAGGGCCTCTTGCACAGTGCTGAAAAATAGATATTGATTTTGCACAGTTGTAAAACCGTTTCAATCCGTTGTCTATAGAAGAAGCATAGGCTCATCTAGACGTAATCAATGAACGCCTAAGGTGAGCGTAGTTTGAAATCTCGTTCATGCTGCAATTGTATGCGTTCCAAACTCGTTCATTCCACAGTTTTATGCGCGCCAAACTCGTCCACGCTACCGTTTCACGCGTGCCAAACCTGTACCGTTCGCCAGGGAAAACAAACAGATTCTGAAGTGGTAATTTTACCTGCAGAAATACTAACCTTCCTGGATTTATGGCTACGATGATATTTAACGAAGGCAAAACACCTCGAAAACATCAGTACACACCAAACCCAAGGTGGCATCCTTGCTGGAGTGATCTTGGGCTATTGTATAAAATTTAGGTTTCTTTCCTCCGTGTCAGCCCCGGTGCTGCGAAATTTTCGGCGAAGGTTGCATACCGACTCGTCGACCACATGGATCCGACGCAAGTAATTGCAGTTACTTCCTCACACCATACACCCTCTTTATGCATCGCGCCACTGCCATACTATACCAAAGCGGAAACGCCGCAGGTGAATAGCTTCTAAACACTGAGAGGAAAAGTTTAAAATCCATTGCCTGACCACGAACAGGTATTGCTTGTTCGGTATTGAACTGCTGTCCCTGTAAAGAAGTATTGATTTGCTGTCTCTTAGAGGCAGTTTTAGAGATTCTTGTAGGAGGTTTCAAACAGAAAGCATATTCTTGATCGGAAAGTGGGACAATTTTATCATACCCCATTACCCAGTTGATACTACTTGTGTAACTGGTAGCGTTACATATAAGCACAGTTGTTTCACATACCGTCGCAGGCTGTCCGTTTTAACAGAGGAGGAGCGTCTGGTTCAGGCACTGAAACACAACGAAAGGTTTGATGAGGGAAAGACGAGAAGAAACCACTGAGAAATAAAAATGGGGTTTTTAATCACATCTGTTTTTAAGCGACACAACTCACGCGAACAGGGCCATTACTTTTTTCACTTTTTAGCTTGAAAGGCTTCTAGGACTCTTTTTATGACGACACAGCAGATTGCTTCGTCGTTCACCGAGTATATAAATTACGGCTTGTAATGTAAGCAGGAAAAATGTACCATCATTACTTCGGGCTGCCACTCACCTTAAAATGCAGAAGATCTTTTAATTTATGCTTAACCTTGCAGCGAGAACCTTGCAAAGGTTTCTCTACGGGACGTCAGCATGTCTTTGCTAACTTCGAGGTGTCTCCGATAAGTAATCATCAGTCACAAATCAAGCAGACGGCGCGATAGAACCAACACATCGCGTGCGTATACAGCTCGACGTAACGTAGATGTTCATCCAGAACCGTGTGTTAAAAAGAAGGCCCGATTGGGCTTGTTTATGGAGCAGAACTGGTTAAATCTTTGGCGCGTTATATACATTTGGAGAGGCATAAATCAATCAGTGAACGGAAGAGGTCAGCTCCGCTCTTAGTGTTGCTGGCGAAGCATGGTAGGCATTGTGGGTTCACAACCCTCTGTTGGTGAACGATGTGTGCCTGCGCTTTTGTCTGTTATCTAAGGAACGAAATACGTGCTTTCGCCATTTAGCCGAAACAAACAAGAAAGTTTGTGTTATTTCCTGCTGCGAATTCGACATCTGCGCGATACCCCAGTGCTTTCGGTGATGATTTGTCAATCGTTCGGCCGCCTCTGCCGGCTGGTGAAGCGCACGTGTGGAGGATTGGTCAGTGCATGGAAAAAGCGGGAACATCGGTTCGGGTCGTTGCAAGGTGGATAGCGATGGCTACGGAAGTGACATTACGAATCAACGCATTCATCCGTGGTTAAAATCCATGAAGCTAGCAGACTTGCTAGTGCTGAACCGTCACCTCTCTAACTGCGACAAAGACGCGGCTACCTCTTTCTTGCTAGCTCAGCATTCTCTTGATGAGGAGCCAACACAGACCGGGCAGCACTTCCCCCTCATGGCGTATCTATACTCGGGTACAATTTAAGAACGGCAGTAGCTCATGCAGTGTATCGAACCGCCGAGGCGACGTACTCGTGACCTCAGCGTGCACGCGCGTTTTGAAAGGTTGCTATTAAGGCGTGACATCGTCTGCTTTTCGTACGCAATTTGTCTCTCGTCGCTGCTGTAATTTATAAGCGGATTAAGTCCAAAAACGCAAAAAAACGGTTTTGTCACGCTCAACGTACACTCATTGACGCACTGACTGCGCCGCGCGGAGGAAAAGCCCCCCGCGGTGAGGAGTCAACTTCTCTCGTCTTTTTTCCTCCTACAAGAGGAAGAGAGAGAGGGGGGGGGGAAGAGAGACGGCGACGTACGGAAGCGTATTCCCGCTTCCCTGGGCTGTGGATGTTGCTGTCACGCGTCTCCCTGGGCACGCTGAGACTGAAATAAAACGCTAACGCCAAATCACAAATGCATAGGAACAACAGCTGTCGGTTGACTAAAAAGTTTAACGCGAGTTATGGGAATAGTTGGTTGATAAGAGATCGAGTGGCTGGCTGTGTGCGTTTACAGATGTGACTTTAAAAAAAATTGCAACTTGACCTCGACGGCTCCTGATATCACTGTCAGGTTGAAGTTGAAGTACTTTCAGGATTTTGTAGCGAATTATTCATTATGCGGAGACAGAGAACATTGTTCAGGTTTTCATGGCAGCGGCGTTTTCAAGGGCTTGTTCTGTCTTTCCAGGAAGCCTCAATGGGCCTTGCGATGGCGTTGAGGGGCTGGGTAGGCATACCGTTACTTACATCTGGCGATACTACATAAAACAGAGAGCCCGGCACGAACGGCGAAGCCATCGCGATGATCGTCGACGGACGGTATTTGTTTGAGCTTGCCTGTAATGTCACCGCTTCAGAACCATTCATGACATGCCATCTAAGGCATATCGCCGTACGGGCCTCAGGGTGACCACCCGCCAGATGCCACGGCTTGAGGCACAAGTACATCTTTCGCCAAAACATCGTACGGACACGTGTCATGTGCGGTGTGTTCCTAGGCAAGGAATTGGACTGGCAACGGCAGGAATTTTTGGTGATGCTGTGCTCAGTTGAGCGTTTTGGCATAAATGCTTCCTCCGTCATTGTGCTTTAACAATCAAAACCGTTTTCATGAGAGCAATATGGTTAAAACGCAACACTTTCGCCCGTACTACCTGAGGAAAAGAACAGTTCAAAATCCAAGCTGCTACGACCCTGTCCGAATGTAATAAACGTCGGATTCATGACGCGAGGAACCCAGGTTCAAATCCGACCACGGGAAGTATTTATACAGACGACAGTCTTTCTTGGGCTAACTAAACCCAGATATTTTGGTCTGTATGTCTGTCTGTCGCTCGTTTCAGTCACCCGGCCATAGTGAAATAAATTATATGGAATAGTCTTATATACTCAAAGCGGATTCTAGATGTCGAAGTCTGGTTTATATGTTCATACTTCTCAACATTGTTGAACAAGAACAAGTCATTACGCAAATATAAGGCACAAAATCAATACATGAATGATATTTGCAGTGTTCCTTTATAAAACTTTTATAGATACTTGATTTTTACGAAATGAAATACTGCATCTGCTGCAAAAAAATCACATGGCCGCCTGCGGTCGCCCGCACCACTATACCTTGTGGCGGCATTTTAAGAAATCAAGCGGCAACAGTTACGAAAGGTTCCAGTAGATAGGTTACACAATCTGCTTGGAACGCACGTGAGCTAACGTGGTTCTTAAACGTTGAAGTAGGGCGCCTCGATTTACGCACGCTTCGATTCACGCGCGATTCACCCAGCCTTGAGCAGTGTAACACAGTAAATTTAAATTGACTTGAGCAAACCTTAAGCGTGTTTACTAAGGGTGAAGCGCGACGCAAGAGGGCCAACATGAGAGGAAAACGGGAAAGCGAAGGGAGGCATTTACTTGGCAAATGCCTACTTGGCAAATGCAAAAGACTATCGTCTTTTGTCGACATGTTCGAAGAAAGGAGCAGATACACGGCCAATATTTTTACTTTTGCGGCGATTGATGTGCCTTCGTTTGTCATCACCATCGTTTTTTAAAATGATGATGATGTTGCTATTGGTTTCCCCTTTGTAGCGGGGTGATGACATGTCATCTTACCAAAAAGGACTGATATACCTATGTTTTATACTCTTGATTAATTACTAGCGCTGCTTAGGGCCGGCACAGAAAGCTTATTAGGTACAAAATACTTTTTTTCTGTTACAGGTGGCAACTGTCCTAGGCAATATTCCCCTGTCTGTTTTCGTCCACCAGCATTCTAATCTTCTTTTCGTCCCCTCGACAGCTTTGAAGTTAACTTCCTCGGTGATACCCCTAAATCCTAGGGCTTCTGGAAGCTGAATATTTCCCTCGTGTAGATTTGGATGGATGCCCTCACATTCTAACACAATGGGCCGCATAGTTTCTGTTTCTTTTCAGCGAACAACGCATACCCCATCATTTTGTGAATACATCCCACAAAGTTCTTCGCCAGCAACCTGCTCTAGCCTCAAAAAGCAAAGCCCTGCCCTGGGAATTAGCGTAGAAATTTTCCTTTCCGATATTCAATTTCTCAGCCCTGTAAATCTCTAACGAAGTTTTAGCTTCCAGTTTATCTCTTCATTTATTCGTTTAAATTCGCCTTGCCCTTTTTTTGGTTACCTTTGCTGTTGTTGATGCTCCACTGTTCTTTCCGTATTTCGTCGTTAGCCTTCTAGTCTTCCTTAACCACTGCGTGTCCACGCTTTTCAAGTATAGGTAACTAAAATCATAGATGACCACCTTCGTTGATCCATTGCTCTCAATCTCATCTCCAAACATATGTTACTCTGTGCTTCTCTAACATAAAACGACGCCCAGCTCATATCTCCGTGCACTGCTTCACTGGTTCTTTTCCAATGCGCGCCTAAGGCCACACGTCCTTTCGTTCTCTGGTTCTCTTCAAGGCCTGATAGAACGTCTTATTTTAGGCAGAGTACAGCATTCGCAAATGTGAGACCCGGATCCATTACTTCTTTCCACTACTTTATATTTGTTATACCCGCACAGAGCTCTACGCTTCAATATAGCTGCGTTTCGCTTTCCTTTAAGCTTAAGTTACTCCTCGTGAGTTCTTAAGTGGTTATCGCCTTCGGTTAGCCACACTCCCAAATATTTATATTTATTCATTATAGGTAATTCGCCTTGCTGGATAGATACTGGGTCAGTGATAGCGTCATTGAAAACAATTATTCCTGATTTTTCTGCACTAAACTGTCACCCGAGGTCGGTGGCTTCCTGTCTGCTAATATTTATTACCCGATGCATATCGGTGTAGTTTTCAGCTAAAAGAACGATGCCTGCGTATACCATTGCCGTAATGCGCCGTTGTACCACTACGCCTTGCAGCATATGGGTTAGGCTAAACCCTACTTGACTTTCTTCCAGTTTCTTTTCTAACCCTGCAATGTAAAGCATGAAGAGCATTGGTCTCAAAGGGCATCCCTGTTTCAGTCACTGATGCTTGTTGACCGGCTGGGCGCATTTTTTTCCTTCCCTTGTAAGGTACACTCTATTGCCTTTATAGATTTCTATAAGGAACTGTATTAACTCGTCATCTAATTCCTGGGGTTACAGCTTTCTCTACAGCTGTTCCGTGTTTACGTTGTCATTGCCCCTTTAATGTCCAAGAACGTTATCCATATTGGTCTATTCTGTGCTTCCGCAATTTCAATAGATTGCGTTATCACGAATAAATTGTTCTCCAATCGCCTGTCTCGTCTAAATTCATTCTGCAGTGCTCAAACTATTTTATTTTCTTCCATCCATGCTTGAATTTCTGATTTTATCACATGCATTACAAATCTATACACCACTGACGTTACTGTGAGTGGTCTGTATGAATAAATACTGGCTTTGTGTCCTCTGCCTTGGTATAATAATTTCATCCTCTGGTATTTGTTTCGTTTCTATCACCTCTTGTGTTTGCCTTATGAACGATTCCTTACTTTTAGGTCCAAGCAGGTTTATCAGTTGCATTGGTATTCCGTCCGTGCCCACAGCTGTCTGGGGGAAACCTTTTGCGCTGCTTTTTTCCAATCAAGGTTGCTCAACCCTATTTCCCTTTCCGCAGTCTTGCATTGCTAGGCCGCAAATTGACAGAAAACGATATAAGATAAAGAAAACCGCATGAATGAATGAAAACTCAATCCCGTGTCTTTTTGCAGGCCATGATGATGATCAGTGGCTCTCCCTTTGAATCGGGGCTTCGGTTGTCAGCAACTGACTTGCTGGTTTTATTACGCTTACTTGCCGTACTCCCAGCTAGCCTCCCTCAATTCTCTCCCTCTGCCCTGTTTTAAACTCTCATGGCTCACACCCCCGTTTTTTCTCCCGTCGCTGTTCTAAATTTTCATCCGTATGATTACTCCGCCTGCGTAACCCATACCTTCCCTAATGCTCCTCCACCGTCACTCCAGTGGCCTCTTCGTCATCTCTATGGCCTTAAAGTTGAGGTTCCCCCTCGCCCCAAATCCCAAAGCCTCCGCCAGCGTGTTTCCCCCTCACACCGCGGTTGTCGTATCTCTGTGCAGCCCCTGACAATATGGTCTATAGTTTGCGATCACTGCCGCAGAATGCACATGTTTCATCCTGCTGCCTATAGCTACTCGTGTGCCCCCGGTTTCTGAGGAACCCCGCCCGTGACTCGAAGAGCAATGCACTGCCTCTTGTATTGCCATAGAAACCCTCTTTCTTAATTTCCCGTTTCTCTGCCCTATAAGTCTCCAGGGTTTTTTTCGCTTCTGTTCTCTGTGCCCACTTTGTCGTCTGTGCTGCATTTACCTGCTTTTTAACTGTTGTGTAAACCCCACTTTCCCCTAGGGACTTTCCGAATTGCTTGGTCAGCTGTCCGGTCCTCCGCCTCCATCACGTGTCCCCGCTCCTCATATACAGGTAATTAAACACCGTCGCGGCCCATTTTTTGTCCTCTATGTTACGCTGCGGCGCCCTCTCCTGACTACTTTCGGTACTAACGGCAACTAAAATTCCAACTTGTCATGAGAGGGCGCCACAGCCCTTCTTGGCGGGAGAGTGGGAGCGACGCCACCTGTATCGGGCAGTTTTATGCAGGCGGATTTGCAAAAAGAACACAAACACAATATAATCACAAGAATAACACAAGGGAAACGCTGGCGGACCAGTACTCCGCACTTCGGACAGATTACACGTTTAGTGGAACTGGTTTTTTTTCGTGAGTCGAATTGTCGTTTTGTGAGTGCATTTCCTCCAATGTACATATTTACATGTATACTTGTGTGTACATAAGTCTATTGTTTTTGTTATTGTGTAGAAGAAGTTAAAATCGCTGTTTACGGCCCGTGCGTGTTTTGTGGTACATAAATGCCTACGCTCTTGTGTTTTTGTGTAATTAGCGTAGTTTTTTCTGATTTATAGATGGTACTGCCTAATATTCTGCCTGAGCGAATGTAAGTGGTGTTCATTGTTGGAGTGTAATTATCGTCGTCATTTTCTGTACGAAATAATGCTGCCTGTAGCAATGTAACTAGCGTTTGCTGTATTCAAGAACTGATGCTCAACTGCTTTGGTCTCACAAAGACTGGAAGTATGAAACATAATAAATAAATAAAATAAATGAACTTGCGCCGAAAATAAAGCGGGCACAATTGGTTGGTCTGACTCATGTTACTTGCGCCGGCAACACGTTTGTCAACTTCTGTGAAATCCTAAACGCTTGCAGAGCGTACTCAATAAACACTTCCCGTACTCAGACTAGGGTGTCGCAAAGTACCTCAACCGCAAATGATTGCTCTGTGCCATTCAGATATCTTGAAAACTCTCTCAAGAGATTTTTTCTCCCTTTCCGAGTCTGTTCGACCGCTAACATAACGTCATTGCAGTGGTGTAGCAGCTATTGGCTGGCTTTCCTTCAGTTCCAGCAATGAACGCAATCGACATCCACTATTTGAAAAGAAACCACGAAAGCAAGCCAGAAACGGAAGGCGCACACACTGCGACGAGCAAATCGCGCAGTGCGGCTCCCAGCTGGTGATAACTGTAGGTTTCGCTGTGCTTCCAGACGCGAAGGAAACAGAAGGCCTTTGTCGGATGTGCTGCTGGGTCCTTTAAACTGGCGGCGAAAATATTCGCGATTAAAGCAATGATGCCTCGCCGGTATCTTTACCCGAAAATCTCCCTTCCCTAATATTCAAATCTGCACTAAATATTACCTGCCGCCTCCGTTCAGCCTGTATGGGAACAACTATGAGGTGAACCCAGTTACCTGTTTACAGAGCCAAGGAGAGTGCGCGGCTACCTTGCCTTCGTTGAGGGTGCTGGGAAGGGTGAGGCTGACGGGATCGGTGCAGCTCTGGTTGCCGGAAAGCAGCGTCAGGCGGTTGGGCACCCCGCTGATGGCGCACAGAGGAGCCGTCAAGAAGCCCGTTACCACGGAGAAGAGCGAGGCTGCAGAAAACCCGTGACGGAAGTACTGTCATTCAGTTGGTGTCTATGCAGAAACTCTAAGGAACTGTCTTGTTTGTACCGTTTCGCCGAAAAGCTGCACAGCGGGACCTGTGCCACTTGAATCACATGGTTCTGTAAAAGGCGGAACAGCACACCCCACAGGTGCTGAATACGAATTACGTTTTGAGACTGGGAAATTCAGTGCTACGAAGTGTGAATTCGTTCGCTCTTTTGTCGCATCACCATGCCTTTTTCTTTACAAAGTGTGCCGTGCACTTGACAGGGCAGCTAAAACGGACGCTGAAAACCTGCACGAAAATTCATTGAACAATTATTCGTGTGTCTTCTATGACTGGTGAACGTCCCGAACTCCTCCACCGCTCTCCCGAGGCTAGTCTATATGCAGACGCTGTACTGCAGCTTTAGAAGCCCCCAAGAAAGCGTTTCTCGCACTCCAACCGAACGCCGTGACAACCGGACTTTGCGTTAGCGGCATTGGCTGCCTGTCGCCCTTTTGGTGTCCACCAGCATCGGCATTACTAGTGTCACTAGATAAGGTATCAGATTGACGCCACTGAGGCACGCAAGCCAGCAACGGCAATCATTTTGTTTTTCATTAGTGCTGCGAGATTGCCGCATACATGGCCTCGCCGCTACCTTAGGCCGGGTCATTTGTTAACAACACTCCCGAAGACGCAGCCAACGGCATCTGAAATGCTGCTGCACGCATTATCTTTGATTCGTGTTCGGAACGACGTCACTCGTGCGCAGCCGCAGAGCAAGGAGGGCAACCTAAGCCCATCAGATTGGGCCCACCAAAAACGCACAAATAACAAAATGCCGGCGCCCATAAACCATCTCAGTGTAAACAAATGTCACGTGATGCGGAATGCCCGATGATTCCGGCGGCGGCAGAGAACAATAGGAGGAAAGAGTGGTAACACTCTGTACCCTTATCTAGAGGCACTAGGCGTTCCGTCACTGCATTTCCCATTCCATCATCTTTTGGCGCCCTCTGCTGGCTGCGCACTCCACTAAGCGGTGAGGGGACGCGTCGACAGGGCTTGCGACGGGCAAATTGGAGATGCAGTTGGGGAGCCTTCGACGTGACGTTTTCTTAGAAATCTTGGCAGGGGCGGAGGCCGCGCCCCCTGTGCTAGTGCTTCTGTTCGGTGAAGTTACCCCTTTCTGCACGCGCTCTCTAGTTCACGGCTTTTGAGCGCTGTCTGCGGACCGACTACGAAAAATTGGCCCACATGCCTCGGCTCCAGCTCACGCAATAAAAACTGCAAGAAAATAACACACGCTGAAGCGCAGCTATTCAAGAAAGGACGTTGACGTTACTTTCTACCATTGAGCTACGAGAGCTCTGTATCGGAATGTGCATATGAAGGCTTATTTGAAATACGCCAATGTTTGGATCTTGACAACGTGTCTAGGCCTGGAAACGGCGCCAGGAGTCATGCCTGCGGTAATGGCCTTTTAACAAATTGACAAAGGAAGTTCTTTTTGTGCATGTTTAAAGCAGTGACCACACGCAGAAGCCTGGGCTCTCGACTAAACGCCCAGACGGAATCGCTCCTAAATAGGGCCCGCCTACATCCATACACCCCTCATCGTATCCCTCCCCCCTTTGCAGTACCGGACATCAGTAGAGGCAGTACCGGACATCAGCTCAATGAGAGTACCACTGCCCTCGTCCTATGCCGTTTGGCAACGTGGCTTCCCGCACCGGCTGCTCCATTTCGATCCTGGCGGCTGCCTCGTGGCGAACAGCCTGGAGCACGGTCGCTCCCGCATACTGACCAGTTCAGTCTCCAGTTTGACCCCTGTCGGTGGTTTTAACCATCGATAACCCGAAACCTCTTGTTGCCAGTCAAGCTAGGTATGAACTCGTCCTGTCTAACAGGGTTTACGAGGCTGTTCACTGAGAACGATGGGACGGGACTACAACTTCCTACCGAATGCTTTAATGGATTCCCGTGCCAGCCTACGAGCAATGCTGCTTTGACATCATGCGCCACTATGGAAGTCGGACAACTGGTCGTTGTAAGGCCCGGACATCGCCACTGCCTGTGCAGCTGCCAGATAGCTCCTAACCAACTTGGCAGCGGCGGGAGTATGTTGAGAAATGAAGATTCGCCGGGAGGGGCCGACAGTAGGGAGGGAGGAAGAAGATGATCGGATGCGTTCACTGCCTCGCTAGGCGGCTCGATTACCATTTTGGAAGCGAGACGCTGGACTTGTTTCGCTACACCTTGTTTATGAGGAGTCCGCAGAAGCTCGTTAATATAGGAATGGACGCTGCCGTCAACGTTGCGTAATTATACTAAATATGCAAATTGGCATAAAACTCACGCTTGCCTTTCGAAAACCAATGAAAGGCCTACATTATGAGCAGAAGGAAAATAAATAATGTCGTCATAACTAAATACCAGCAGCCATTATTTTCCAATTACGCGAATTTAAAAATTACCTTTCTAATTTCCAGCGGCCCAGTTGTGGCTGCAAGCTTTTTGAGATACAATGGATGGCGCGATATCAGATATTTGAACAAAAGAAGTAGCTTGAAATTACATTTAGGCCCTAACAAACTACCTAAACGCTAAAGAAGCCACCTAACGTCAACAATATTGTAAGTACATCTGACGCTCTCCTGTTACTTCTGGCTTTCGCAAGGAAAGTATCATCATCATTACCAGCCTATCTACGATCACTGCAGGGCAAAGGCCTGTCTCATTATTCTCCAATTACCCGGGTCCTGTGCCAACTGTGACCAAATTATCCCCGCAAACTTCTTCATCTCATCTGCCCATCTAACTTTCTGCCGCCCCCTACAACGCTTGCCTTCTCTAGGGATTCACTCTGTTAACCGTAATGACCAATGGTTATCTTGCCTTCGCATTACATTCCCTGCCCACGTCCATTTCTTTTTCTTAATTTCTACTAATATGTCCTTAACACGCGTTCGTTCCCTGACCCACTCCGCTCTCTTCTTTTGCCTTAATGTTACACCTATCATTTTCCGCTCCATTTCCCGCTGAGTCGTTCTCAATTGAAGTTGAACCCTCTTAGTGAGCCTCCAAATTTATGCCCCGTATGTGAATACCGGTAAGATGCAGCTGTCATACAATTTCTTCTTCAGGGACAATGGTAAGCTGAAATTCCTTATCTGATAATGCCTCCCAAAGACATTCCACCACGTTCTTATCCTTCTAATTATCTCTCCCTCGTGGCTAAGATCCGGGGTCACAACTTGGCCTAAGTACATATATTCGCTTACCACTTCCACTGCTTCGCCACCTATCTCAAACAGCTCTGCTTTCCCAAGGTCATTGATCATTTCTTTATTTTTGTGCATAATAATGTTCAGGCCCAAGGTTCTACTCTGTTTGTCCTGCGCGCTTAGCATGCTTTGCAACTCGTCCGGCGAGTTACCTAGCAAGGAAACGTCATCAGCTAATCTGAGGATACTGAGGTATTCTCCAGTAGCCGTTACTCCCACCCGTTCCCAATCCAACGTTCTTAATACTTCTTGTAAACATGCTGTGAATAACATTAGAGACATTGTGTCACGTTGTCTGACGCCCTTCTTTATAGGTATTTTACTGCTCTCCTTATGGAAGATGATGATGGCTGTGGACCCATCGTAGATATCTTCTAGTATTCTTTCATAATGGTCATCAAATTTTGGTTGGAAAATGCCTAAATGACTGCTAGGGTTTCGACTGTGTCAAATGCTTTCTCATAATCTACGAAGTTATACATACTCAGTATACTCAGTATATACTCAGTATACTCAGCGCACTTATCTATCACCCGGTTGATTGTGTGAATATGGTTCATTGTTAAATAACCTTTACGGAACCCTGCTTGTTCTTTAGGTTGAGTGAAATCAAAGGTCGCAGAAATTCTGTTAGCGATTACGTTGGGAAGTACCTTGTAGACCAATGACAGTAAGCTGATCGGCCTGTAATCGGCCTGTGCTAGGGCCATTACTTTTTCTTTTTTTTTGTAACGTCCTTGTTAATCTTACAAAAAAACCGGTCCAAATACGTCTTTTTGCAGACGACTGCAGGTCTTTTTGATGAAATTAATAGCACCGAGGACCAGTGTGCGTTAACTCGGCGTTTGAAAACGTGGTTTCTTGGAGCAAAACATCTAAACAGAATAGTACACCTTCGTGTGAATAGAAAGAAACAATCCTCAGAATTTTCTTATTGTACTTGTGAGCAACCCCTAAAGCAAGTACCTACTTTCTCTAACACAAATATCGCGGCGTAAAGTTAACCAGTACCTTAAGTTGGAACCCTCACATTACTGCCATAAGCGCTGCCTCTTGCCCTAAGCTTTGTTTATTGCGACACAAACTCAAGGACACTCCCCCACAACTTGAATACTTAGCTTATACTCAAGTCATTAGACCGAAACGTGAATACGCTTGCATTATTTGAGATACACACAAGAAAACCAATATCGATTGCCTCGAGAGAATTCAAAGAAGAGCCGTCCGCTTTATTTGTGGTATGTACGGGCGAACAGACTCCGTTTCTACCCTGATAGAAAAACATGGTATCCCACGTTTAGAATCCCAACGTAAATCATTCCGGCTAAAGTTTCTTTATCTGTTAGTTAACTCGAGTTAGTTAGCCCTTACTTGATTCCAAAACCTACATAAGTCTCCTGGCCACACGGTGAGGTCATCATTTACATGCCCTTGCCCTAATGCCTTAACTCCATAATTTGACAAAACTCAGTCCATGTTCGCCGCGGGGCCCGACACCGCGGCGAACATGGACTTACGCTCCTGTTTTGCACAGGTATGCGTCGTCGCCTGGTTTCTGCTAACGACGGCTGCTGCGGGCGGGACGTCCATCGGACAAGCAGCGAACGTGCGGCCGGTGTACCTGCCAACGGAGACGCTCGTCACCCGGACAGAGGCGGATCGTCCCGGCTGGTTTGCCTACCCGCTACGTTTAGAGCAACCTGCTCCGCTCAGCTGGCAACCTGGTACATCGGAGGCGCCACCGGCGATGTTATTTAAACACCCGCCGCTCGCCGCCGCAATGGGGCCCGACACCGCGGCGAACATGGACTTACGCTCCTGTTTTGCACAGGTTGGTTACCTTCACGATGCTTTATGCTTTAAGAGCTCTAACAGGTGCCTGTTAGCTGTGTCATGCCCCACCGAATATTGCTGTGAACTGTCACGTAGAAGTGTTGTTAATTTCTTGTTTCTCGTAAATCACGCGTTCTTTCTTCGTCTACTCCTGATAGTTTCCGGTGACATCGAAGTGAACCCTGGACCGATTAATAGATGTGACTCATGTACGCAAAGAGACTTGTCTGAATGCTCAGCTATTCTTGAAACGGTACGACGCATCGAGAACAACCAATACCAGGAACTGTCAAACTTCCGCCAATGGCAGTGCCTTGTGAACTTGCAGCTTGAAACGCTAGAAGAACGGTTGGGTCACGTAATGCATGCAGAATCATCTGCCTTTCCCGGTCTACCATCGTCACAAAGTATGAACATGAACACCAATTCATTAGACATAACACGAGAAATTGTCTCGCTAAAAGCAGCCGCAGACGGTGCTGAAAGCCGTTTACGTCGAAATAATCTCCTGTTTTATGGTATACCAGATGCCCAGTCCGAAACGTGGACACAATCGGAGGTAAAAGTGCTGTCACTTTGTTCAGAGCTGCTGGGTATAACAGTTGACAAGCAGAAAATTGAAAGGGCACACAGAATTGGCCGCTTTCAAGCGAACAAGAGTCGCCCTATCGTGGTAAAATTCAATCACTTCAAGGACAAACAATCCATTCTTGCCTCCGGAATTAAACTAAAGAGTACCGATTTCGCCTTGCGCGAAGATTTTTCAGCATCTGTACGCCTAGCGCGGAAAAAGCTTCTTGAGTTTGCTAAGGAAAACAAATCCCCCTATCAATTAAGATATGATAAACTGTTACTTGGGAAAAATTGGGAAAAACTGCTACGTGTATGATTCGGCGTTTAATACAATTGCCATGCCTGACAGCTAGCTATATGGCAGCGCCCGTCGTAAAATGCCTGTCCAGCTAAAGAAAACCGCAGTGCGCAGGGACGCTTGCCAACTAACGGAGCTCAACATCCTAGTAATTAACTGCCGCAGCATAAAGAATAAACGAGATGCTCTTTCTAATTTTATCATCGCTACGCATGCCGATATTGTTGTTGGCACAGAATCATGGTTAGACGATACCATAAGCAATGCTGAAGTGTTTCCGTCAGGTTTCGAAATTTACCGGCACGACCGTGACGTTCATGGTGGAGGTGTATTTCTTCTCGTCGACAAATCCATCCCTAGCGTGCCAGCAGATCTGTGCGACGATAACTGCGAAAGCGTGTGGTGCAAAATCATCTTACATAATGGCGAGCATCTTACAATAGAGTCTTTTTATCGCAGCCCCAGTTCAAGTTCACTGGTACCATTCCGGTCCTTATCAAACGCACTGCAAAACGTAAATACTAATCTCTTTCTCGGTGGTGACTTTAACATGCTTCGCGTTCAGTGGATCAACAAATCTCTACTTTTATCTGCCCAGTCTGCTCTTTCCGATGAATTCAGCAACATGATAGCAATGCATGGTCTTTACCAATTCGTTGATTTCCCTACCAGAAGAACCCCCGAAAGCAGCTCTATACTCGACTTGGTTTTTTCAAATTCCGAAGCCTTAGTTCAATCTATTACAGCAATCCCTGGCATCAGTGACCACGACGGAGTCCTTGCTAAAGTTTCATGCAACCGGCCGCAAAAAACCATATCTCAACCGCGCAAAGTGTACAGCTTTGAGAAGGGCGATTACACTACGATTAGTCATAGCTTATATGAGCAGTACGATGATTTCCTTGAAGCCTCATTAACTTTTAGCGTAGATGAACTATGGGAGCGGTTCAGAACTAGATTCTTAGCACTTATAGACGAACACATTCCATCAAAAATTTTGTCTGGTACCCAACGTAAAAATAAACCCTGGTTCACGCGTGAGATTAAGCTTCTGCTCAACAAGAAAACGCATATCTTCAAGAGATACGTCAACAACAGGAACGAAGAAATTTTCAAAAGCCTCGAAATAATTTCCTACGAAATAACGAAGAAAATAAAGTGTGCCAAAGATAAATTTTATTCTTCCTTAAGCGAAAAGCTTAAACGCAGTCCTAAAGAATTATGGAAGTGTGTAAAACAAAGCGGAAAGGAGGAAGAAACTATTCCCCCGTTGTCTACCGGCCAAGGATTTATAACTAATGACGTTGTTAAAGCCAATCACTTTAACAAATACTTTCAATCAGTCTTTTCCACCCCCCTAGCGGGTGCACCTAGTGCAGAAAGTTCCCAGTGCCATCTACCGGCTATGCCAGATATAGATGTAACTTATAATGGGATATTAAAACTTCTTCAAGAACTGAAACCTCATTCCGCCCCCGGTCCTGACGCGATACCCTATCTAGTTTTGAAAAACTGCGCAGCCACGGTGGCTAAATTGCTTGCCCTGATATTCGGATTATCTATGACTACGTGTCAGTTGCCCTTACAGTGGATATCTGCTAACGTCGTACCTATTCATAAAAGCGGACCCCGTTGCCAGGCGCCCAATTACAGACCCATATCGTTGACGAGCGTGTGTTGCAAAATCCTTGAACACATTATTTATTCGAACATATTCCATCACTTGCAGGTAAATAATTTCTTTATGAACTACCAACATGGTTTCCGAGCTGGGCATTCCTGCACAACTCAATTAGTAGAATTCTGTCATGACATTTTTTCTTCATTTGATTCAGGTACACAAGTAGACTGTGTATTTTTAGACTTTCAAAAGGCATTTGATGTAGTGTCTCACTCTCACTTGCTTCATAAATTATGTTATCTTGGTCTCCCGGACAATGTGCTTGGTTGGGTGCGCACATATCTTTCAAATCGTTCCCAAAAGGTTATCATTAATGGCTTTGAATCAGAACCCGTTCCCGTCACCTCAGGAGTCCCGCAAGGGTCCGTCCTCGGCCTCCTGCTGTTTATAATTTTTATTAATGATATAGGTGCAAACGTTTCATCTAACCTACGGCTATACGCTGATGATTGTGTATTGTATAGGGACATTAACAATCCGAATGACGCTGCTCAATTACAGTTGGATTTAAACCGTATTGTCAACTGGTGTAACAAATGGAATATGAAACTGAACGTCTCAAAATGTCACTGCATGCGTTTTAGCCGAAAACGGTAGAATACAATAACTACTTACCTTTTACAGACGGAAAGCATTGCATTTTCAGATCATGTTAAGTACCTTGGCCTCACATTCTCATCCAACCTGACCTGGTCCAAACACACTGAAACCGTAACAATGCAAGCTGGCCGTGTTCTAAATTTTATTAGAAGAAATTTCAAAAATGCACCACAGGACGTAAAAGAGACTTTGTACAAAACTAATGTGCGTCCAATACTAGAATACGCTGCTGCTGCGTGGGATCCGGACACCAAGGTACTAATTAATAAACTAGAAGCTATTCAAAACCGTGCTGCCCGCTTTGTCACTGTTCCTTCGGTAAAAATACCAGTGTTTCCGCAATAAAAAAGGCACTGTCTTGGGACTGTTTGCAAACTCGCCGCACAGTATGCCGCCTGCTATTCCTCAACCAGATAACTAACGGAAAAACAGGTATTAACCGCCAGACTTATCTGAAACCGCCCGATTACGTATCAAAAAGTAGAGACAACAGCAAAAAGATTAGAGAAATTCATTGCCGCACCTCGCTTTTTAAATCATCTTTTTTTCCACGCACAATTGGCGATTGGAATAAGCTTCCAGAAAACATCGTTTCCGCATCTGCCGTTACATTTGACACAGCTCTAAGGGATTATGTGCGTGGTGAAAGTGAAAAGAGCGTTTCTTGAATTGCCGCGATGGTGTTCCTGTCAATTATTTGTATTGGTTTTTTCTGTATTTGTATTTGTTTTTAGAGAATGTCGATTTTTTCCGTCGTCTTTCGTCTTGTTTTCCTGTTCTTTTTTTTTCACGCACGTGTTGCCGTTTGATGTTGTACAATGCTCTTGTTGATTTGCTCTTGTACAATGGAAAATAATCTTGTACAATGCTCTTGTACAATGCTCTTGTTCTAGAATGCCTCTGTTGATTTTTATTCCTGTATATCACGAGATTCATGATTACATTTGTCCACTGAATTTTTTTTCTTATGTATCTCCTACAACAATGCCCTCTGGGCGAATGTAGTAAGCTGAATAAAGAATAATAAATAAAAAAAAATCTTCTGAAATTTTCGTTTTTTTCACGCATGATCTCTGACTGGAAGCTCTTCTGTCGAGAGATTCTACTGACAGGCATGTCACCTTTGTGATGTGACCATGATTTGAACTTATCTTCTCCAGTGTTATAATGTGTCCTTGCATTGTTTTCTCACAGGGAATTTTCCTCTCCCTCTTTTTTGTTAAGAATGTAATTGATGTAATTTTAATGTAATTAATTGTTGTATCTCTGTGATGTTTGACTTGGTTGCCATTTGTTTGTGCTCTTTATTGCCTGTACCACTCCTACTCGGGTTTTATCCCTGAGCATTTTGTAAATAAATAAATATTGTGCACAGAAATGCACTAAACAGTGTCCTTGTTAGAAATATTCATAGGTAATAGTTAGTAAATAAATTGTTTACAAATCACTTTTTCCCACTGCCATTGTGGGAAAAAGTGGCCTAACGTCAGCGAAAAACCTGGACGCTGGGCTGGTAGCACGCTTAAACTGATCAACATTCTCAGCCGGAAGCTCTCACGCCAAGATTCTCAGCGACGGTAGCGTAGTAGGCCTGTGTTAAGAAACGGTGTTAAAAACCGTTGAAGCTCGTCTTGCTGCCTCAGTTCACCTTGAGTGCTTGGAGAGCCTAAATTACGAATGCAGCAGATGCCCTCAAAAACGCTGCTTCGATGGCTTACTTACGCTATCGCGTCGTGCGTCTAAGAGCTAAACTTAGATGCTCTCTGAAACTTGTGTTTCAGCATCGACACGCATATAATAAATAAATGGCATCAAAAACAATTAGTCACTTCTATCAGAGGAGGAGGTGGACGAGAAAAAAAACTTTTTTTTTTTTTGAGACGATGAGAGAGAAACGTTAAGTGGGTGGCACATTTTCATCTCAGAAAGCCGCGGGCTGCTGCTGCTGTTCGGGCCCGATCGATCAGCAATTGTTGGTCCTCGAGCCACGAGCTGGCCAGGCGGCTCTTCCAGTGTTCTGGGGGGGGGCTAGTACAGGGTTTGGGTGGTGGGACATACCCATACGAGGCGGCACGTGGATACCGGTACGTCGCAGAAAGGACAGTTGTAGGGGTATATTGACTGGGGTCTTATAAAAATCGTCGGTTTGAAATCGTCGCCCCATGTGTCCATCTGGGAGACTTAGTGACGGGTGCGGAAGACGTTCTCTTGCCTAGATCGGTAGCTGTTCCGCCGGATTTCAGCGTATTGAATTTGAATGGGAGGGCGGATGCGGGACGGTGCAGAGCCTTCCTCTCCCTGCGGCAATCGTGGGCAACTCTGTGATCCGGCTCATTTACGCCAAGCGAAAGGTGACCGGTGGTGCGTATTAGGATTTTTGGGCTATTTCAGGTCTAAGAAAAAATTGCATCAGAAATATCTATTTTACTGCACTGTATGCAACAATATGCGTGCTTTTTTTAAAACCCACTAGCGAGTGTAGCGAAATAAAACAAGCGCTCATTCATTGCGTGTCCGTGGGTTGTGCTTGCCTTGCTAGCTTACTGCCTTTTGGGGTGAACAGTCCTCGTTTGGCCCTTTCCTGGCTTTTAAAGCAGTCTGCGGGGCCTGACCGGGCTTCGCCGGGCTCACAAAGGAAAGCTTCTTGCTCGGGCCGGGGACCTGATTTAAACGTCGGGTCGTGCGGACCTCTAGCTCTACTGGAGTCCCTTAAACGAGTGGGTACTTACACAGTACGATGAAGCTCAAGCCGAAGTTGATGAAGTCGAGCAGAGCCGCCACTAAGCCCAGCAAACTGGTGTTGCCCAGAGTGGTGACCAGGCGCTGCCACGGAGAAGCAAAACAAAAGTGCACTTGTTTTTCCACATGCGGAAGCCACTACGTTTGCTCGACACTTAGTACAATGCGTCTTTAAGGGATATTGATGTGCACCCTTTCCCTTCCATGCGTTATTTGTGGCCGTAAAGGGATACATTCTACGGTTTTGAAGTTTTTATGTATAGCGAAGGACATAACAGCATTGGTCTCCGATGATTCGCATATATAGGCTGTCACCTTGTTCCTGCGTTTTCATTATTTTTGCGCCGGGGTTTAGGCGGACCCACGTGATTACATTTCTATAGGACTTACTAATTCGCGACGCACTGGCTTTAAAATTCAAAACCCCCGTGCGTCAGTACGAAACGTTTTACTGATCCATGGAAATGTGCCTAACAGCCTAGTTTTTCTCATTTTACGTGTGAGTATACTGCGGCAGGGATCGGGAAACCACAGAGGATATTGTCACAGATTGCATGGAGATACGACCGCGGAGACGCCACCGGGCAGCGAGGTTGACGGAGGCTTCGGGGTGTGGTGTGATGGGGAGCCATGGAGGGGACTAAAAGGGCGGCGCGAGGGATGGTGGAAGAAAAGTAGGAAAAAGAGGGGCCCATGGGAGGAGTGAGAAAAAGGATCAGAATTTAGAACAGCGGTGGGAGGAAAAAACAAATGCGTAAGTGCAGGAAAAGGAACGGAGGGAGCGACGGGAGTTTAAAACCGGTGATGGGGGCACA
Source organism: Haemaphysalis longicornis (assembly GCF_048455015.1). Lineage (NCBI taxonomy): Eukaryota > Metazoa > Arthropoda > Arachnida > Ixodida > Ixodidae > Haemaphysalis > Haemaphysalis longicornis. The sequence continues at coordinate 35,575,431 of NW_027526204.1, forward strand.
GCGACATAGGCTGAGGTACATCCACTAGATTAGGTAAGGGTAGGGCTAATCAGAGGATTACAACAGGCAAGTGGGTTGGTGACAACCGGCGTCCTTATAGAAACAGAAGGCCTCCAATCATCGTCATCACGATAGTTTTACATTTCGCAATATTAAAATCGACAAAATTGGCTGCTAGGAACATTTTCATGAATTAGTGAGCCCAATATGAATGTGATGAGGTAAGTCCTGATTGATTAAGCCCTCGGACTGAGTCGCCGTTATGTACACCCGACTTACAGCTCGTCTGCAGACTTCTCTTACGCCACAACCTAACGGGACGTTAGCTGGAACATGCTTTCTCAGCCGTGCCGAAGGTTGTCCACCGTGTTGTCTGAATTCCAAAACCCGAATATGTCCAGAGGAGTGAGCGCGTAAGTGCACCTGCCCGCGATCTTGACTCCTGACGCATTCCGGCGCCGGGACACGCTGCGCGTCTACGTAAGATAGTTCTTCGGAGATGCACGAGCCTCTGAGCACTGCTGCGAAGCCTACGGACGACCCCACAGATTGGACAGGACATCTTCACGAAATCCAAATAGTTCAATTGCGCTTGAGCCCGTGCAGCTCAATAACGAGCTTAAAATAGCTATTCTTGTGATGTTCCGTTCTTGGGGCTCCGGAATGCTTCGATACGTCTTACGCTCTATGCGCGATGCTCAGTGCGACCGCGGATGCCCTCACGTTCGCTCAACTGCTCCGTCGACATGAGATTGGTACAACGCACTTGATGTTGCATTCACGTTCGTTAGCTGGAGCCGGGAAGAACTAAGCTTTCGTTTTGAGCCAGGGAAGCCTAAAGATTTTTTAATAATTACTTAGTACTTCATTTATTGGTTTTTATTGAGCGAGTAATTATTTACTTTTGTTTTTACCAGGGTGTCGAACCGGTACCGAACCGAACCAAAAACCGGAACTGAACCGGTATTTTGCCGGAACCGCACCCGAACCATTATTTTTGAGCCCGCTGAACCCGAACCGGAACTGAGCCGAAAAAACAATGGTTACCGGCTCATGCCGAAACGGCTCGACCATCCGTTGTTGATATGGCACAGTCATGGCAATTCAGGCGTTTTTTCTTTCACGTACCATCAACTTCGCACCCACTCGCGCACCTTCCCCTCAAGACGCTCTGTGTAGCAACAGGGGAAATGAATGAGCACCAGAGTAGCAATGTTCGGTTGCACATTGACCGAACTAAATGTCATTCTTGTAGGCGGGCCAGTTGGTACATGTTTCTGAGAATAACAGCGTGAAAGAACGGGACAATTAGAGGAGTAGACGAACACAGCGCTGTTAGTCTACTCCTCTAATTATCCCTTTCTTTCGCGCTGTTAATGTTAGATATAAAACGACTTTGCCATTCCCTATCTGCGACTTTATTGGACCAATCAAGCTGCAGGAGTGCTCCACTGCGCAACAACGAAAGCTCACACCTGATGTGTGCAAACTTTTTGCATTTCGTAGTGGGTTTAAAAGGTCCGACACCTGCAAATTGTTAATACTTGACACGTTTGACCGCAGGAGCTGCTCAGTGGCTAAGCCGTTTGCTGCTGATGCCGCTTTGTCTGTTTCAGATCTGCTTTTATTCGAATGTGCACTTGTACTGACTTCCCGACTCGCTACATTATTTCTACTGCTACTTGTTCCGGAGGGGAGTTCTGCTGTGGACGAATTAAAGAGCACCTACCCAAAAAAATCACATCTCATGCTCCATGCGTCAAATTTCCCTTTGAGTTTGTAATAGCATAATCTTTTGTAGGATTCCGCAATTTAGCACACGGAACGATGGCCGGGGGGCAGGCGGTACGATGACATACTGATTGTAAAGCACACAACCGAAATAGCTATTGCAAAAGGAATTGCAGTGATTATAGCAATGATGCAATGACTGAGCGTTAACTAAAGCTTACTTTTAACAAAAGTGTTACTAATAGATTCGATAAGGTGACTGCTAACAAATTATTCAGGGTGACCAAATAATCTACTTTATTGGTAGTATTTATGTGCCTGTTGTAGGATTTTTCTGTTTTGGTTACAAATAAAAAATGTGTGCCATTGTTATCAACCGCTGGTATTTCAACGCGCCAGTACGCAGGCCTAAATTTAAATCTTCAAGGTTAGCGTGATAGACGGTTCCATAGCGGCGATTGCGATTTCAGAAAAAAAGGAAAGGGCAGAAAATATATTTCACCGTCATATCTCTTGGCGGTGGCTTTATGAATAGTCGCTAGGACAACATAAAGTCTGGGCGTGAAAGTAGGTGGTAAATCGTCGCCACTTCATCTGTTTTTCTAATCTCTTGTAATTTTTCTAAAGTTTGCTTTCCAATTGCGCCACTGTCCTTGTGGAACAGAAGAATTTTAAATTTTTGGTTGTATTTTGATTTGACTGTCATTTTAAACTTCTAAACGTTTTTTTTCTAGTATTTCTAAATATAATTCAACTCATCGAACCGGTTTGCTAGCCGGTTCAAGTTCCCGAACCAGTTGGCGAACCGGTTCGGTACGTGATTTTGTCGAACCGGAACTGAACCGGAACGAAATGATTTCGCCTGAACCGGAACAACAACCGAACAGGTACTTTGTTCGGTTTGACACACTGGTTTTTTCCCTTTGCTGATGTTAAGCATCTGCAGCTGAAAAAATATAGAAACGTCTTGAAAAAGGTGAAATATGCGCAGTAAAAAATAACATTTAAAAGGCCTTTAATTATTACAAGGCTCCATCACCCCTAATAAATCTAGTGTCATCCTTCTGTCACGCATTATGGGCGGGCAAATGTCAGGAAGAAGTCGCGAAAGAATGATCACGCTATAATAAATGTGGATCATGCATTGAATGCGGAATGTGTAATGCGGTTTGTATTTCCCAGTCTGATAAATAATTGGTTGATTGAACGATACCAAAGTACAAATAACGCAAATAAAGCAGATTTGTGAAAGTATCATAGCGCCGTACAAATTTGGTCACGTGTAGCCACTGTACAACAACGCCGTAAAGATTCCCTTTTGCAAATAGTGATGTCTTTGCAGTTCGAAATTCACTTATTTTTGTGCCTCCAATCACATTTTTCCTAAATTGCACCATTGCTGTTCTTAGCAATGGGAACAATGCATATCAAAGACGTACAGCACTTTACAAAAGCAACAGGTATCAGACACAGGTTGCCAAACTTACCTGGAGAACCTTCGTCAAAGCTGTCACGATCCCAGACTGCGGGACAGAAGAAAAGCAGTGTGTTATTCGCAGGGATGCATAGCAATGCTCAAAAAGATGAAAGGTTTTGATACTAAAAATAACAAATGGGTGGTTGCCAGTTCTGGGACTGGTCTCAGGCATGATTAAACCAGGCAGTGCAATGATTCAAAAAAATTTTTTTGAAGTTTACCGCCTCACCTACCCCCTTTTAGCAGGGTATTGTAAACTATGCAGTGATTAGCAGTTCTTTTTGCAGCGACACTGCTCTTTGCAGTTCAAGGTTTACTAACGCAAAACAACATTGGCTGAGATTTATGCAGGTTTCGTCGCTTTTTGGTAAATTCCAATAATCACCTTCTTTTAGATGTACGGCTGTAACAAGTGTGCAAAACCTGATTTCTGCAATAAAATTGGTCACCCAGAAATATATTTATGGCAAAAAATGAACCTGTCATCTCAAAGTTAAGCTATCTAAAGCACTTAAGTCCCAAGAAGCATTCGTTCGGAGGTTTCAAATAAAAGTACCTTGATATTTAAAGATTCCTTTTTGCCTCAAATGTGCCTGCAGTTTTCTTTGCGCTAAATAACCGGGAGATGTATGAAAACCGCCGGCGGTTCACGAGTTTTCAACGGTTATGACGATTTAAACCGCGTGGTTTTTGATGCCTCACCATGACTCCCTGACACCCGGACAGAACGCTCTACTTGGATCCGTTATCTCGCTGCGCTGCCCGATTCCAGCAGTCGCATCGACCGTTAGCGAGCTAAGACGACAAGGCGAGCCGATAAGGATCCTGCACCTAATATACAAGGGGTACGGGTATCGTAAAGAAAAGAAAATTAGTCAAAGCCGCTAGCGTGTTCTTACCACGGGGGTCGTGCACAGGTTCAAGGAAGTTCCTAGGCACTGTAAATAAAAAAAATGTTTACAAAAAAACAAAAGTAGTTTTGAGTTTTATGCCAGTCAAGCTTTCGCCTTTTGTTTTTGAATTTCGTGATTCTATACAAGTGCGTTATCTCTCGGCATCTGAATAGTTTTCCCGCATTTGCCGCTTCATTTCAAACATCCTACATACTGTAATAATTAATGCCGTAACACTGCTTTGTGAGAAAAGTGGCGGAACGTAAAACTTATTGAGCGCATTTGCGACCTTCAAAGTGTTTCCATACTTGTTAAAATGTTAACAAGTCCCCGTTTAGGCATTACACAATATCGTGCTCTTCTGTCACTGTGCTGTTTTGACGCCGTTGTTTTGTCGATGTGCTCTTCTGCGAGCGTGCTGTTTTGTCACGTGCCCTTTTGACGTCGTGCTGTTATATCCGTGCTCCTCTCTCGCATGCCGTTTCGTCGTGTACTGTTTTGAAGTCGCCCTATCTGGAAGGTGTTTCTTATTGAGTAAAACGGACAGGGGTAGGTCGGGTGGGCACGTTAGTATGCCTCAGGTGGGGACTTCTGAAAAACCCAAAAATATGCTTAAGGATTGCCAATAAATAGCGGTGGATTTGCTCCCACATATTGTTTTGTGCACTGTAATTTCCCTTTCTTTCCGACGTACAGAACAATGTCAAAATCGTACATAGGTCCATTGACCTGTGGCCAAATTATTGTAATTCACCTGTTTTGGAAGTTTTTATCTTCCTTGGCTGTCAATTTATTTTGAGTTTTTCCTGAAATATTTCTCCCTCGCCTGTCCTTATTCCAGATTGAGTTTTGGCGTCATATGGTTGTGGATAGGGAATGCTTTGACTCTGGTGCATTGTGGTCGGTGGTCGCCGATCATTGTTTCAAGGCCCTTCTTCTAAGGGAAGCTTCCGATTCTCTTGGAAATTGGCATCACTTGCTGGCGCAGACGAGTGGTTTCTTTGCGAGGACAGCAGGGCGCTCCCTGTTTTTTGTTCTGATGAATGTGTCAGATTTACAGAGTTTTAATTACGCAGCTTATAAGAGGGCAGACATACATCAACAGTGTTGTTCCACCTTGCATTGTAGTTTGTTTTCTATGTTTGGAGTTTGCTGATGGTATGATCCCGTAAACAGTATGAGATTTTGTTAATATTGAGAGCAATATTGTTATCGTTTTTTGTGGAATGCCATTTTTGGTGATCATTCTTGGAATACAATTGCAAATTTGTTGGTGTTATCAATTGCATGGTCGGCGCGTCCATTCTTTTCTCCCCATACAAGTAGAACAATATGGCGAAACCTACTTAGTTCTTTTTCTCTATAGTAGCGATTTTAAGGAAATCTATTCTTTAGTATTCCTTTGTGCGTAGACTAAGGATTTCTGTTTCAGTGGTTCACACTCAAGTCCATTCTGTCCTGCCAGTTTGGCTGCCCATGACACTAGATTTTTGATTTTCAGTTGTTTTTTGTAGTGTCGCCCTTGGTTCCCCATGGCGTAATTTATTTTACGGACATGGCCCTCCTACTATTTGCTATTGCTACTTTCTACTTGCTATTTTACGGGCATGGCCTTACTGGCATGGCCTTGATAATAATTCCCAGCGACGACATAATTCAGGATTGGGAGTCCACTGTTTACAATTGTGAAGGGCTCAGATTGCATCCCTCCAAATCCGACTGTTGCGGTTCAGTTTGTTCAAAATACCGAAACTCTTTTTTGGTTATACTGAAACACATTTATTTTTTAAATATTTTTCTTTATTTAATTATGTATTTATGTATTTATTTTTATTTATTAACCTGTTTATTTATTTATTTAAAAATACCTTACAGGCTTTATTACGGAGCATGGAGTAAGGGGGTTACATACTAAAGAATGCTATTGGGCGAAACTTCTGCCACATTACAAAATAATACACTGGAACTAATAACAAAGGTTGCACAAATGACAGGGAGAGGTTTCCGTCCACAACAAGAATTTAACAGTCGCAAAAAAACACAATGAACGAAAACAGATTTGAAGGAGGTTATACAATGTCATCGAGATAGATGTATCATTAGTTGCCCGAGAATATTTCTATGATTAGGTAAATTGACGATGACGTCGGGTAGGTCATTCCACAGTGCTATAGCACGAGGCAAAGCCAATGAATTCAATGAATTTGTTGTTCCAACGATACGTGTGATGATTCGTTGATTGTGTAATCGTTTAGACATGTGCAATGATGCTGTTAGTGGGAAGGGTGGTGGCCTGGATGAGTGAATATGTTTCTGAAGCAGAGACAGGAGGGCAACTGTGCGCCGTATGTCTAGACGCTGCAACGAAAGGTCGTGTTTTATCTGTGTGATGCCCAAGCGGTGACTGTAAATGTGTGAGATAAACCGTGACGCTCTGTTTTGGACAGCTCCTAGCTGGTTAATGAAGTAGGTTTTACATGTCAGTTATCTGCGTAACTGCAATATTTTGTTCATGGAGATTTTAACATAAATTTTCATAATATGTGTGACTTTCTGGTGCCATAATTTTTTTAAGACGGCTATTTAAAAACACTATGCAGACATTGATATGCTCGTCGTATTTTTACGCCGTTTTTAATCTTGTGCGTGCACAAACGGTCGAACAACTTTTATTATCCCGCAATACGCAAAAAGAAATGCGAATCTTGCAGGGAGGAAGGGAGTTTATACAATCCTATCAATGAGAAAATGAGCAGGGAGAAAATGAGAAAATCAACTCGTAAAAGGTTACTCTGGTTGCGCACTGCTACAGAAAATGTCTCAACTTCTCAGCTGAAACAAACTCGGTATTTTTGGTGTATTTTAAAACACTGGTATTGCAATCACTATAAAAGATCTTGAGGTTCTGGATACTCGGAGAGAATCTCCGCATATGTGCCGGTACTGAAGAATATTAAATTATAATGCGTTTATCATCTCTTCATCAAATCAAGATGTTCACCCCAACGTTAAGGACCTGCCTGACATTTCTTTTCAAACACCCTTGCTTAGGCTGTAGGGCTGGGGAATCTTTGTCACACTTGCTTTTTCGCACAGATTTTGCTTGCAGCGTGCGTTGGATCACTAAAAAATCTAGCTTTCTTGAAACGTACTGTGTGCTCGGTCATTCACCCTGAAAATCCAACTTTCCCGCAACAAAATTGTTTCGGAAATACAAAAAATTTTGTTTTCGTAGACGCACACTTCCTGACAAGATTCCAGGCGGTGTCGAATAATAAATTGATTTTTGTAAATGTAGAAAAACAAACAACAAAACAGTAATCTATAAAAATAGCAATTGCACTGGGCGCTTGTCCTACCGCTACAATTGAAATCAATTAGGAAGCTTGTGTAAAAACCCTGAAAAATGTACCCTCTATTGACATGAGCCCCTGAAAAACGATAGTCATTGGAAATCGAGCTTGTCTTGCCGCGCTACTAGGGCACCAATTGAACCAATTGAATAAACTCCAATGAAACACCTGTCAAACATGTGGGCTTTTAATTTCATGTGCCTGCTATAAAAATCCGTCCATAAAAACGTCGCAGCAACATTCCCCGGGCCAACGCTCCTAGACTTAGAGGCGTTTTTGCACGAGAAACCAGTGTGGTGAGCGCAATCTCAAGTCATTGTTTCGGTATAGAATCTACACTCTAAAAACAAATGTTTATGTAAGCTGCTTAATCAGTGTTTATCTAAGAGGAATGTGAGCCTAAGAAACGGGCATGTGCTTCTGTAGATGAGACCACGGTATACATTCATGTAAATATCTTACCTCTACAGAGATAAATTGGTTAGCTATTTTATTTGAAAACTATAACAGAGCTTACTTACCTCCTCATAGTAAAGTAGTTTAGGCCTTCGTACAACCTTTTCTGTCCGGTTTTAAACGAATATGCAACCTAAATTATCCACTTCTTAAGGGCAGCTATTAACAGATCCACCATTCCGCATTTTTTATCCCACGCCATTTTTCATGGAGCACATATATAAATGTTCGTGTATAGGGCAGTTTCAGAAATAATATCAACGAATGTGAAAAAAATACCGTTATCATATTTTTGCGATTGTTTCAGATAGACCGGTTTTCTATTGAGTCATAGAAGTTGTCTTATATTTAAATGCAATTTAAATAGAGATTTCTTTTTGTAACAGAGATTGCTGATTTCATCATGGGATTTTTCTCGGTGGTAAGTTTTTTATGAACTTTTGTTTATTGCATCTTTCTCTATTTACTTTCAGGCAGCGAATACGGTAAATGTAACCTCAGTGGAAATGTAAAGAAGTTATGCAGGTTTGATTTAAATCTGCTAATAAAACTTTGCAGAAAATGTCACAAATCTTTACCGAGCTAGATGTTGTTATGTATATACACTGATATATTACTATAAAGAAGAAGTCTGAAAAGTTGTGTAAAACTGCATGGCGTGCATTCGGGTATTATAGGAGTCCAAGCAACTCTGGAAGCTACCGCGAAGAATGGGAATTTTGCTGTATAAAGCGCCAGATTTTACCCCGCCTACAAATAAACCTTCGACTCACAATGTCTAGACCACTTATCAACCTTTAAAGACGGCACTCCACACAAAATCACTCCGTGTGGCGTCGCTATTGCATGCTTGGAGTTTGTAACGCACAAAACGTTTAACATTCCTCTTTCAGACGTTTTACGAGTATATTCAGGGTAACGGAATGTTTTCATTAAACTACTTGCTCTGATAATGTGTGTCCTTACTAGTAGCTTGTGGCGACTACATCTTAAGAAAACCCACAGAAAATTGATATTCATATGAATAATAGCAGCAATATTTACTCAAAAGGGATTCTTAGCAATGTGCTAAACGAGCCAAATACATATGTGTTGTTCACTACCAATGTAGCGATCAATTAAAAATGCATTTGTGCAATCTATGTTTTTGCGTTATTTAAGTCACAGGAAAGTGTGATGCAACAATAGAATGGCTCTTTAAAGACATTCTGCTAAGAGTATCCACACCTTAAATAAATTTAATCTTTCCTCTGCCTGAAAACGGGCGGAAAATGTTGCATCAATAACATCTCGTGTGTATATTTTGCAGCAAAGAATATAATAATTAGCGCAAAAAGCACTTCATAATATCCTCCACTGCCCAACTTTTTTAAGTGCGAATGCACTTCTTAAAGCAGGATTCACACGACGGAGAAACCCTCTCTTTTTGGCCCGCGGGACCCGCTCACGTGACCGGTTTTAGGCTCCGCCCCTCGGTGGGGATAGCCCGCGGTGGCTCCGCGAAAGGAAATGCCTCCGCATGTTTTCGCTCGACGGCGGTGGCCCTCGGTGGGGAATGGAACCTGTTCCTCGGCGCTGTTGTCTGCTAGTCACTCCGCGTAGCTCCGCACGTGTGGATGCGCCGCCAGGCCGGATAATCCGGTCACGTGATGTTGACGTCGCATATCCATCCGCCTCCGTGAGAGGGTTTCTCCGTCGTGTGAATCCCGCTTAAGCGACCCTGAACCTGCGTCCACCGGCGATGTCCGCGCACGTGGAGATGGGCGCGCGCAGCCTGGCCGCTGACATAGCACATACCCACGTGGGGGATCGGCCAAGAATCTCCTCGTCTTCCTTGGCAACGGGGGGAGATGGGCGCGCGCTGCCTGGCCGCTGACATGGCACATACCCACGTGGGGGATTGGCCAAGAATCGGGCGTGAGAAGGGCTAACGCACCTGCTTAAAGGAGTACTGACACTAAATTTCAAAGTAGAGATCCGCTCTAGCAATCAAGAACAACGACAACACAAATAGGTGTCTGTGAATAAATGCATCTTTCTTTCTTTGTAGTTGTGTGTGTGTGTGTGATCTGTCTTTCGCGAACATTACCGAACGGCGCAAATTCAACTCGTGCATTCGCACTTTCACATTCTTCCCCTCGGGGAAATGCGGATAATTTTATTTTTGTTCAGAACAATCCACTGAATAAATGCTTACATGCCTCCCCAAACAAACGAATAATAACCTGCTTTGTAACGTAAACGCAATGAAAGAGAAAAAGTCAATGATTTGGATGTAAAACCCTTAAGGCTTACACAAGCGGCTGGACTTATGGGAAAGCGCCAGTGAAGAAACGGGTACACGGTCGATCGGAATTAGGTTGTGTTTAGGGCGCTCGTGAGATGTTTTTTTTTTAATATGCTTTTTGCCAGATTTGTAGGTCACAGTGAAATCATACTCTTGCAGCCGCAAGACCCAGCGGCCAAGCCGTCCGTTCAGGTTCTTGAGCGACGAGAGCCAACCTAAAGCATGGTGGTCAGTGACCACCGTAAAATGACGTCCGTACTGGTATGGGCGACATTTTTGTACTGCCCAGACAACTGCGAGACACTCTTGTTCCGTGATTGTATAATTTCGTTCGGCAGGTGTCAGGGTACGACTTGCGTAGGCGACAACGTTTTCTACTGAAGATGCGTTGCGCTGCAACAGCACGGCACCGAGGCCATGCCCACTGGCGTCTGTGTGTAGGATAGTCGCCGCCGTTTGGTGATAATGGTGGAGCACCGGCGCAGAAGTGAGAGCGTGCTTTAGATTTTCGAACGCTGCTTCGCAGTCATCAGAACATGTGTAAGAGGCGCCAGATGCGAGAAGTTTGTGGAGGGGCGAAGCAAGCGAAGCAAAGTTTCGTATGAAACGCCGGAAATAAGAAGCTAAGCCAAGGAAACTGCGGAGGTCTTTGCGACGGGTTGGCCGGGGAAAGTTTTGTACGGCATTAATGTTGTCGGGGTCCGAGCGACTTCCGTCCTTGCTCACTACGTGTCCGAGCACCTTGATGAATTTGCTCGCGAATCGGCATTTTGTCGTGTTTAGTTGAAGCCCGGCGTTGGCAAGGCATGTAAGGACTTCATCTAGGCGGTGTAGGTGGTCAGCAAAAGTAGAGGAAAAAACAACAATGTCGTCTAGATATCATAGGCAGGTTCTCCATTTAAGGCCACGAAGTATGGTGTCAATCATCCGCTCAAATGTGGCCGGAGCGTTGCACAGCCTGAATGGCATCACGTTGAATTCGTAAAGACCATCGGGCGTGGCGAAAGCTGTTTTCTCTTTATCGGCTTCGTGCATGGGAAACTGCCAGTATCCAGAGCGAAGATCGAGGCTCGTAAAGTACTCGGCACCTTGCAAAGTGTCCAGGGCATCATCCATGCGGGGCATCGGGTAGGCGTCTTTACGAGTTATTTTGTTCAGCGTCCGATAGTCGACGCAAAAGCGTACGAAACCGTCCTTTTTTTGCACTAACTCAACAGGCGAAGACCACGGACTCGATGAAGGACGATTGATATTCCGCTTGAGCATGTCGTCGACGTTATCTTCGATAACCCTCCACTCGGATGGAGAAACGCGGTATGGGCGGCGGCGAACAATAGACGATGAATCTGTATCGATGCGATGCTCCGCAGCAGATGTCTTGCCCAGAACAGACGAAAAAATGTCGAAGGAACGCTCGTGTTTCGATAGCAAGACTTGTAATGCTTGCTTCTGGTCTGGTGTAAGATCAGAAATCATTGCTGAGCCGAAAGCAAAGGCTGGGGTGGGCGACTTGGAGGTGTGTTCATCTGTCGAAAGTGTAGACAGTGGGAGCACAGACACAGCCTAATCGTCACAAACTGAAGCGACCGTGGCACCTTGCGGTAGCAAAATTGTTTCGGTAGACGTATTTACTGCCGCAAGGAGAGCTGAACCAGACGAAAAACGGACGAGGCAGGAAGGTATGACCACGCCTTTCAAAATAAAATTCCCAGCTGCTTCAATGAACACATCACCTTCAGTGACTGTGGTCGAGGAGACGGACAAAACTGTTTCTTCTCCTGTGCACAAAATAGAATTGGTCCTCGCTACTAAGCGGCGTTGCTTCGGTCTTTCGGAAACACTGGCAATAGAGGTATCGGCGATATGAATGGTGGGTTGGCGACAGGTGATCACCGCTGAGGCCGACGACAGAAAATCCTAACCCAAAATGAGGTGATGTGCACATGAGGACAACACTGCGAACTGTATGTGATGACGTATGGAATCCATGAACACACGAGCTGTGCAAAATCTGGAGGGTCGAATCATAACACCGTTGGCTCCACGAAGAGTCGGACCGTCATAGGGCTTTGTAACCTTGCGTAACCTACGGCACAAATCTGCATGAATCACGGAAACACTGGCACCTGTATCGACTAAAGCTTCGGCCCAAACTCCTTCTATGAGAACAGTCAATGTATTTGATGGGGACTTAGGGGGACTTGAAGATTTTTCCTGTGACGCAGTTTCCCCCCAGAAAACTGCTGCTTTCAGTTTTCCGAGACACGGTCGGCAACCTGAGAGGCAGGGCGGAGAGGATACGACGACCGGCAGTTAGGCGAAGGTGACCGACGTCGGGGAGAATGTTGCGTGCGAGGAGGGTCATAGAGTCAGGAGGGGGCGGCGAATAGTGACGGGTAGCTGGTGGAAACGAGGGTTGTCCATAACGGCGTGGGCTATAATCACGGGGTACGTTCATAGCGGAACTGTATCGCTCGTCCTGCTGCCGCCGTCGGCAAAAACGTGAAATATGGCCCCGGATGCCACAGTTGTAACAAACTGGCCGTGAAGCGCGCCAGACGGAATAAGACTGCGGAGTAGAAGAGACCGTAGAAATGGGAGACACGTGCGCGCAGGATTGCCCCACGTGCGTTAGCGGCGTCGACGTTTGCATGACCGGTGGCAGTGTGGAAGGAGAAGTCGCAGGACATGTGCACGAGTGCTCAGCCTTGTACCGAGGATCGGTTTTAATAGCGTCCAGCTCATCCCTGATGACATCCCGCAGGCTGGGAACCAAGCTTCCTTGTGGAGGTGTGAGCACTGTAGTACTCGGAGGCTGATGGCGGTTGTCTGGGAGATTGTGTGAGACGTATCCTTCAAGCTCCTCGCGAATGATCAGGCTAATCATGGCGCGCAAGTCGAAGTCCTTCGAGAAGCCTTCGCCCGACATGGCTGGCTGCACCCTCATAGATTGCAGTTCTTCGAGTCGTTTGCATGCGGCTATGATGTCCTTCATGCGTGAATGGTTCTGCAGGGCAAGTGCCTGAAAAGAAAACGGGGCAATTCCCTTCAGCATATGCCGAACCCGGTCTTCTTCCGACATGCTGCCGTCCACTTGTCGACACAGGGCCAAGATATCCTCAATGTAGGACGTGTAGGTCTCCATAGGATGTTGCACGCGCTCATTGAGTTTTTCTTGGCTGCTTCAGCGCGCGTGGAGGATGTGCCGAAAATTCGACGCAAGTCAGTGGTAAATTTGTCCCAATCTGTGAAATCTTCGCGATGAATAAAAAACCAAGTTTTAGCCACCTTGGTCAGACGGAAGGGCACCTCCGCTAGCTTGTAAGAGTCATCCCATCGATTGAAAGCACTCACGTGGTTGTAAGAGTCGAGCCACTCTTCGACGTCGTCACCGCGGAGGCCAGCGAAAGATGGATGATCGCGCTGGGGGCTGGTGATAGTAAAGGTAGGTTGGATCGGGGCTGCAGTCTTGCTGCCCAAGCGGCTGCTCTCGTGCTGCATGGTGCTGGTGGGCAGTAGCAATCGACGACCTAATCGTAGCTCCAGTGGTGCGGAAGCGAGAGGTTGACTGCGGGATCACAGCACCTTCCACCACTTGAGAGGCTCTGGGAGTCGGCAGACGGGAGACTTTATTCGTGCGGTCACAGCGCCAGTAAGGCCCAGCAAGAAAGGCGATGTCGATGATACTGTCGCCGCCGAGATGAAGATGATGCGATGATGATAGGGTGCACACCCAGAAGAGGGCGATTGTTCACATGCTCACACATAGCCTGTACCGCTTCTCACAATATATATATATATATATATATATATATATATATATATATATATATAGTAAGAAAATGAGGGGCTCGTTGAGGAAATACAGAAAGATAGGGCAGCAGTCTACAACAACAAAGGAGGCATAGGGGTGTGGTTAGGCTCTTTTCTTTTTCACTCTGGGTAATGAAGTAAAGATTTTTTATTATACAGAAGAAAGAGAGAAAGAAAAACACGCGCCCGGAGGGGGGACCGAACCCACGCCTTTCGATTACATGTCGAATGCCTTACCAATTCGGCTATCTGGGCGACTGTGTTCTCCTCCACTTTCTGGGCTATTTATATTTACTAGAAGTGTATCTGACGCTTGAGGGTGGCAGCCAGCGCCACTCTGACTACACGGGGAGAAGGGGACCTTCTTTTCAACCCCCGGGGCGTGACTCGAGCGTGTACAGCCTGTCATGAGCGGGTAACTGGCGGGAAGCCCTCTTATGCTACCTAGGCATCAAGGCTGCCAGAACCGAGACCCTCGCTAGGCTTTCGCAGAATAATATAGTAAGAAAATGAGGGGCTCGTTGAGGAAATACAGAAAGATAGGGCAGCAGTCTACAACGCTAAAGGAGGCATAGGGGTGTGGTTAGGCTCTTTTCTTTTTCACTATGGTTAATGAAGTAAACATTTTTTAATATACAGAAGAAAGAAAGAAAGAAAAACACGCGCCCAGAGTGGGGACCGAACCCACGCCTTTCGATTACATGTCGAATGCCTTACCAATTCGGCTATCTGGGCTTTTTTTTTTCCTTTATTACCGGCTTGGTACAAAACATGCAAAACAACTTTTGCACAACACAAGCTTAAAAGCACTTGCCGACCTCTGGCAAGTGCGTGTGGGTTAAAACTGCTTGAGGGATACCAGTTCGTTCAGTACGTTCATCCACGCTGGTGGTTCACTCTGGGCCTCGAAAACATCTCTTACAAAAGCGACGCTTTCCTTGAAGTATTCCCTCGCCGGGCGTGCGTTGACATCAGCGTGACGCACTGCCATACGCGTTTTCCATATACTGTGCAGGCTGAGGACAAGGAACATGTCATAAGGCACACCTTCGTCGTTTTCGGTTGGCAAAAACCGTATGCCATAAGGGCTTATTGGTAGATCTTTTTTTAAAGTTCTTTGCAGGATGTCCCAGTGAAATACGGCATCGCTGCAGTCAAGAAATATGTGCTCGATTGTCTCCGGTTTACGACAGATAATGCAGTCGATGCCCCAGGGAACATAAAGCCCTTTCTCTTGAAGCCAAGGTTTCACTGGCAAAGTACCGCTGTGCAGTTGAAAGAAAAAGGACTTCGTTGAGGACCGGACTGGCATTTTTTTAACTCTTTTTAGAACGTCTTGTCCTGAGCCTGCGCAATGTAGGGACCGGTACAAAGGCACCGGCAGTGTCACGTCAATCAAATCTTTGTACAGTCGTCTTCGGTGTACAGTACTGAGGTATTCTATTGAAAACCGCGCCTTTAAGAACTGGTATGCCAGAACAACTTTTCTTAAATAGCCCCGTGCAGTCGATCCCCCCACAACATAAGACGACACGACAAAGTCTGGCAAAACATCACGCAGCCTGAGTTGCATTACACTGCGCAAAAAGACATCTCTTTGGTCGCGTAGAAAAACAAAACGTGAAACAACTTGTCTTAAGAATAAGTGTACCAAACCCAAGCCGCCACTTCTCACGGAACGGAACAGGTTTGTGCGACTTGTGCGCTCCCACGTGGAGCCCCAGACGAATACGGCAAAGACTCTATGCAACTTTTGCACATGAAGCCTTGTCATGTATAGCACTTGCAGTACATACCAAATTTTGGCCACCAGAAACAAATTGCACACAGTTGCACGGCCGAACATTGATAAATCCCGACCGCCCCATTTACCTGTTTTCCCCCTCACCCGTTCTGTCTCTGCTGCCCAGTATTCGTTCGTGTCACGATACTGGTCAAGCGGCACTCCCAGGTATCGTGAGGGTATAGTGGTCCACTGTGCATTTGCAAAAGAGGCTGGAGTGCTGTCCCACGCACCGTGCCAAAACCCTGTGGTTTTATCCCAGTTGATCTCACTACCGGTCTGTTTGCAAAACATGACCGCATCATTCACTGCTTCGAGAACGCTTTGTTTGTCAGCACACATAAGGGCCACGTCGTCAGCATAGGCGAGAATTTTGATCTCACTTTCATGAAGTCTAAAACCGCGCACGCTGTCATTGCAAATTACCTTCAAACAAAAAGGCTCGAGGTAGAGGGCAAAGAGTAAAGGTGCCAGAGGGCATCCTTGTTTAACGGATGACAGGATTTGGAAGGTACTGGTTATTTTCTTGTTTGTAATAAGACTGGCTGAGCAGTCCGAGTAGCTCATTCTGACGCCTTCTAAAATGACGGAACCGACATTCACGTGCTCCAGAATATCAAAAAGAATTTTGTGTGAAACGCGATCGAACGCCTTTTCTAAGTCAAGCTGGAGAACAGCGACGTGCCCACCCAGCGAGTCCACGCACTCTAGGATGCTCCTGGCCACATGAATGTTGGTCTGAATAGAGCGCCCTTTTATTCCACACGTTTGGTGTGGCCCCACAATATATGTTATTACTGCTTGCAACCTACTCGCTAAAACCTTCATAAAAATTTTATAATCGACGTTGGTGAGACTAATAGGGCGAAAGCCCTTAACTGACAATAACTTAATCGGGTCGTTGCTCTTTGGAATTAGAACGACATGCGAGTGTCTAAACGATTTTGGCAACATTTTTTTCTGATATGATTCCTTTAACACGGCGTAAAGGATCAGTCCCAGTTCAGCCTTAAACGCTTTGTAGAAACTGGCCCCTAAGCCATCCGGTCCAGGGGATTTTCCCATACTCAGTTCGTCAATGGCCTTCTGAATTTCGAATACACTTATTGGCCCTTCCAGGTATTCTGTTACTTTGTCGTCTAACTTAGGCATCGTCGATAAGAAGCAGCTTTTAAACCCGTCTTCAAGGTCCCGCCCCTTCCCTAGCAGTTCGTGATAGTGCTGTACGAACGCTTGGCAGATCGTATCGCTGTCTTGCGTAACTTGTCCGCTGTAGTCTATTGCCGTGATTTCATTCTGCCTTGCGTATCTTTTTTCTTCGCCTAGCGAGCGCTTTGTTGGCGCTTCTCCTAACCATAATTTTTCTGCCCGGGCGCGTATTGCAGCCCCTCTGTATCTATCTGCATCTATCAGTTCAAGTTGCGCCTTCACCTCTCTAATAGCTTCTGTGAACTTCCCCGGCTGTGTTGTTTCGACGCCTAAAAGAAATTCGAGTTGTAGCTGTAGTTCTTTTTCTTTTTTCCTCTCCTCATGCCGTAGTGTGGAAGACCTTTCAATAGCGTCCATTTTAACTTCATGTTTAAAGTTTTCCCACTTTGGTGTGATGTCCGTTTGCTCTGCGTCCAACAGCGCTTTCAGTTTTTGACTTACTTTATCGACGAAAGCGTCGTCTTGGAGAAGCTTTGCATTAAACTTCCACAAAGACCAGTTGAATTTATGTTTTCTTTTGCCATGTCCCAGGTTTAACGTCACTAAGCTGTGATCGCTGAAACTTATGTGTTTGACCTCATAATCGCAGCATAAAGGCACCAGACCCGCGGATACGTATATCCTGTCTAGCCTGGAATGGCTATGTCCTTGAAAATGTGTATACTCGGTGGGTTTCCCGCCCGATAGTAAGCAGCCCAAATCTTCAAAGTTTAGTTCTTGCACCACCGAATTGAGGTACAAAGCGCTCGTATCGCGGATGGGCAAATTTGCAACTCTATCGGGTGGGTTACAGACGCAATTGAAATCGCCTAGCAGAAAAACATTTCTCTCGCAGTTAAGGTAGGGCTCAATTTTCTCAAAAAATTTCTGTCTGTCATTCGATCGGGTAGGGGCATACACACATACAACCCGCCAGTTTGAACCGCTAAAGCGAAAATCACACACAATCAGGCGGCCTTCACTACATGCTACAACATGCTCAACATCAATGCCGATAGCCTTACTGAGAAACAATGCGCATCCACCAGACGTGCCTACCGCATGGGAAACGCAAACATTGAACAATGCACCGTAAACAAGCACCATGCGATCCGTTTGCTCTTCGCTTTCAATTTTAGTTTCTTGCACTGCAAGAATGTCTAGGCCGTTCTCTATGAGGAGGCGTTTGATTTGATGCTGCCGCCTTTTCGCCGACAATCCGCGCACGTTCAACGTGCCTACGCGAAGGTTAGCCTTTGCATTTGGCGCCATGGGAAAAAATGGAGCAAGTGGACCTCACAGACAGACCTCACCTTTCAGTCGAAGCATGTGACAGCGCACTCAGAGCTACGTATTGTCTTTCCGAAAGTATTGTTCGCTTATTGGAGGCGGCTGCTTCACATACCTCGACACCACGATCCCGGTGCGTGGCATCCCGCGTGTGTCGTGCCGATTGTCCGGGTGCGCACAGCATTTTCAGTTATGGTGGCTTCGTCGCCCACGGTGTCGAAGCGGTCCTTCGGTCTGGTGGTATCGTTGGTTTCGGCTTAAATGATGAGCGTCGTCCTGGCGCCGACTTCGGTGGCGGTTCATCGGGAACCGTGACCTCCGTGCTCACGCCGTCGCCATTGTTTCCCTCTCGCTGACGCTTGGCCGTGGTGTTGCTGGCGCCGGATTCCTGGTTGTCCATGGGCTCTGGCTCCTCAGTAGTTGAAACCGCGCCTGTCGTGGTGGCATCGCGCTGTCCTTTTCCAACGTCGTCAGCTTGCGATGCATGTGCAGCTTCAAGCTGATTGTTTTCGGTGCTTGGATCTTCTTTGGGAGCAGGGTGATGGTCCTTGACTTGCTTAGTGGGCGTTGGCTCAGGGGGCGTATCCTTGGTTTCCTCACCAGACATTTCCTCCGCTTCGGCCTCGTCCATCACGAGCTCACGCTTGTCTTCATTGTACGTCCGGGAGGCAGCAGTCGCATAGGTTTTCACACATTCAGCCATTTCGTGCCCAAAGCGGCGGCATGAGGTGCACCGCGGAACGCGGCACTCACGCCTGATGTGGCCTGTGCGTTGGCACCGAAGGCAGAGCGGGGCCCTGCCTGGCACCACCACAAGCGCCTTGGCACCGGCGATACGTAGTTCATGAGGGATGTCCTCGGGCGACACACCAGCCTTGAGCCTGAGCACGCCTACACGTGTCATGCTGCACTGGCTGCCACAACCCTCCGCGCGCCACTTTTCCCTGCTCACCTCGATGATGCTGCCGTACGGAGAGAAAGCCACTCTGATGTCGTCGTCTCGTACGTGGTGAAGCAACCAGTGAAGCTTCACACGGACGTCACGGTTGCACGGGTTGATAACAACACACTTTCGTCCTTTCACAACAATTTCTGTCTCGGTGAGCATTCTCTGTGAGGCGTCCGGAGTCTTGAAAGTTGCGGCCCAGATGTGGTTCATCTGATACGGGCCGAGCGCGAGCACTTCGCCAAGCAGGCCTCTTTCCACTAGCGCGTCTCGGAAATGTTCGACGTGATAAGGCCGTCCCCTCATATCGGCATGAAAAAAAACTGTGTTTAAAACAACTGGTCCTGTTGGCAGTGGTGGCAAAACGATAGCATATTCCTGAGAGTCATCTTCAAACCTGTTGCCGCGGCCCGAAAGGCTCGCTGAAAACGCCCCATTGCTGGAGCCAGACATTCTGCGACCGCTCCGCTCGGAAGCCGGAAGTAGAATCCGGCTATCTGGGCGACTGTGTTCTCCTTCACTTTCTGGGGTATTTATATTTACTACAACTGTATCTGACGCTTGAGGGTGGTAGCCAGCGCCACTCAGACTACACGGGGAGAAGGGGACCTTCTTTTTCAACCCCCGGGGCGTGATGCGAACGTCTACAGCCTGTCATGAGCGGTCAACTGGCGGGAAACCCTCTTATGCTACCTTGGCATCAAGGCTGCCAGAACCGAGGCCCTCGCTAAGATTTCGCGCAATATTAGGGTTTGGAAATGAGGGGCTCGTTAGAAAATACAGAAAGAAATGCTGGCGTTGTAGACTGCCGGCATTTCTTTCGAACCCACGACCTCCAGAATACCGGTCTGGTGCGAGATATATATATATATATATATATATATATATATATATATATATATATATATATATATATATATATATATATATATATATATATATATATGTACATATATATATATATATATATATATATATATATATATATATATATATATATATATATATATATATATATATATATATACATATATATATATATATATATATATATATATATATATATATATATATATATATATATATATATATATATATATATATTTATATATATATAGATATATATAGATATATATATATATTTTTATATATATACATTGAACCAAAATAAAAATGAGGCGCGCATTACATAATTACACAAAAAGAGCCGGCTGCAAAACTCCCCAGAAAGGCAATAGGTAAAGAGCGGTCGGTCATATATTCCTCTCTAACAGTATACATTTTGAAATATCTGCAATATAGATAGTAGAGAGAAACATAATCATGCGTAGGGCCAAACCCTAGGCCTCCTAAATAAAGGTCTGCTGAAATACCAGCTACGTTATCGGCTAGTGTTTCTCCCCTTCACTTTCCTGGCTAAATATATTAATTTCGGCGCTGTGGTGGTATCCAGCGCCGTTCCACCAATTCGTGGTGAAGAGCATCTTCTTTTTACCCGGCGGGCCGCTACTCGAGCGTCTACGACGTGTCGAATCGAGGCCAATCCGTTAAATGCCAACGTTCATAATCATTTAATAAAATATATTTTGAAAATGTTCTTTGTGTTATTGTGAAGAAGAATATTTGTGAAGACCACGTATTCGACATCTACGAAAAGAAATTTGAGGGTTATAGGGCTATCTGAAGTAAACGTTTTATTTACTTCAGTGCGCTTTAGGTGCAGCGTTTTTAGGCACGCCGATAACAGAGCCTCCGCATGGTCTGCGATACTTGGCTGTCAAGATGGTCACTTGAAGGGCGATAGAGTGCAGATTCCTTCTCCGAGAGCGAGTGGGAAGCAGAAACTGCCCTGGCAGCAGTTTGAGTTGAAAACAAAGCACTGAAAGAAATGTAGAAACCTGGATTATATACTGTCTTCTTAAACTTCTCTGAGATGATTATAACAAAACGTTCGTTAAGAGTCAGTTATTTGCCCAATCGAAGTCTCGCAAATTCAATATACAACATGGGTTTTTGAATCTGCATTATTAAACATATAAAAGCCGCAAAGTTTTCAGTTTCATTCTTTTCTCTTTCCTATAGTTTTTCTTGAATTGTAAGGAAGCTGCTTTGAGATTTCGCACACACTTCCTAGCGCAATTTAGTCTTTTGTGTAGTTCGAGATTGTCTTAATCTCTAGTTCGTCTTGATCCTTCTTGCAGGTATTGAAAACATATATAACGTTTGCGCATTGCAGTGCAGTGTTGATATAATAACTGTCACGGGAGAATTTTCAACCTTAGAGAGGCTACAAGTAGTAGTGTAAAATATTGGGCAGATGGGTGGTTTAACAACTCTTGTTAGCCCCCAATATTTAGCACCTTTTCGCGGTGCCAAACCGAACGAACGGAACACTCTGTCACGGTGAAACACGTCAAAATTGCTTTTATTTTAAAAGCATCTGAGCCTGGAAGCCATGGTGCACCCACTCACATTGAGGTTTGAGTGTAACTTGAGAGCAATTACGAAATAAGGCAGAAAAGACAACCTTTGAGAAACACAAGAGCATTCTCGTTGAATAAAAATTAGGTGATTTGGTAAATGTTCTCACAACTTGACATTCCAGAGATTTACGCAGATTACAAATTACGTTTTGATAAATGGTACAAGTGACTCTTCATTTCTTCTATATTATACTCACCCAGAGTACTCTTTATTTGTGTGTTATGAATGCTTTATGAGCATAAAAGGATAAGAAAGCCAAACTGGCATTACCTGGCCCTTTCTCCTTTTCTACAAAGTGGTTGCTATAATATTGCCCCATGCAGCCTCCTTTTTTCGGGAAGGTTGGCCTAGCTCTTTCTTTTTCAAAACAAACCCTTGCTTTCTATCGGTTGTGTGTGTAGCATTTCAAGGTCGCACCATTCACCTGAACCCCTCTGAGATCAGTTTTCGAGTATGTATGTATATATATATATATATATATATATATATATATATATATATATATATATATATATATACCCTCCAGGGTTATTGTAAAAGCGGTAAATATTCATGCATGACTGCTTGTCTGGTTATCATGCAAAAAGTTTCATTCCACGGGTGACGATATTTATATTCTCACCGCTCGTCTGTCACACTCAGTAGCCAGTGCGTCTCCTGCCATTTGCACCAAGAAAAGGATGGTCATCGCCATGTGGAATCTGAAAATCTATTTTCAACAAATATGTAATGTGTATGCCAACAATAGTAAACGCAGTGCTCAAGTCACGCGAGTAGGTTTTTACAGAGCGCCTGAAAGCCATAATTCTGAGTGGTCTGTCTACACAGGAACTATCACAACATCTGAAGTAATCACAATTCTCATAATGAAATGTAATCACTTATATATTAGCCTAACAGAAGGAGCACACTATATTTTTCTTTTTGCAGGCTTCCGTATGTGTACGCGTTGATGGGTTACCATTTTGTGCTACTGGTGGTGAGATGTTTTAGTGGCATCCCCTGGCTCTGACTTCGGCTTAGGGACTTGCGCCGCTGTCGTCTGGTACACTCCGTTTGTGAGGGGCAGCAGTTCCTGGCATAGAAAAAATTTCGCTTTGATACTTCAGTGCATTTAAAAGCGTATTTTTGGTAGTTCAGTCATTCAAAGGCAATAATTCAAAGGCCGTTATTCAAAGGCAAATGCAATGAGAAGGTTTGTGCTTCGCCACGGCGGTCGCGCCCTAGGCAACGTTGTTTTAGAGTACTCAAAGGTGGCTTTTGTGACCAGAATTTCTATCGTAACCATCTTTATCATAAAAACTGACTCTCATCCTGGACAATTATGACATGATTACGGCGTTGAAATATTCATAAATTCGCTAACGGAGGCAATAAATATTATGCGTATTTATCCGTGCATTAATTACAAGAATCGAAACCGATGAGCACTTCCAAGCGGCTGTATGTTTTTCCAAACCTTCTAGGCGTAAAGAAGAAATCCTGGTCTATTCTGATTGTCGTTCTATGAATTGAAGAAAATTATTCTTACTTTCTTATCGTGAACAGAGGACCCGGCCCAATAATCAGCTTGATTTTACTCTTAAAAGTTTTCTCCTCTATATCTTCCGCCTCCTCTTGAGGGCACGTTTCCTCTAAGGCATACCTGAATATTGGTCAGATATGGCTGCGGGAAATGTACCGAAATTTCCCCCCAGTTCTCAACAAACATAGTGTTACTGTATCTTCATTGTAGACGTGACTCATTTCGTTCAGTAAACCTCCATACTGGTTAGAACCCTGGAATATATTCAGCACGCGCCCATATATCGAGCTGGCTATTCGGAACTCAACCCACAGTTTTTGCCGCCCACAGTGCATGTCTGCGCACTTCCATGCATGGCAACGTAAAGTGATATTATATATTCCTTTCCAGCGTTCGCCAAGGCTTAAACAGCTGTATTACCTTACATGTGATTACCAAGAATCGTAATTCCTTCTGCCAAAGCGGACAGTCCCAAAGTCCTGGAATTCATTTTGGTCTTGTATTTTCACTGGTGTTGGTTACTAGCAGCTGTGTTCCCTTTGTTCGAAAGACTGCTTAATGCAGAAGCTGACGCCTAGCTCCAACTCTTCGGACTTCCCACGGGACCAGCTTCGCAAGAAATTGGGCGATGCCGGCAATGTTTCTTTCGGAGTGGTAACCAAAGCTATACTTTAACTCACGTTTTGAGCTAGTGTAAGCGATTTTAAGTGTAATGTTGGGATAAAACGTTACCCACACGCACATTCAGGTGCGGAAAGCATCAGACGTCAACCGAGCTCAAAGTAACAGCAGAGAGAGCGAGCCCGGCTTCGATTCACACGGAAACATTTCTAAATAACAAAAAATCAGGTTAACACTGAATAAAAAGGAGAATATACACCCAAAGCCTCGGTCCAGTGATGTCATAAGGAACAGAAACTTGGCGGCTTGTGTGAAATCAAATGTAGGTGGGCTGAGAGGGCCGGGGTAAAAAGAATGGTAAGAACAATGTTAAGAGAGATGGAATCATCATTTTGGATAAGATAACAAACTAGAGTGTACGATATCATGATTAAAATGCAGAAAAAAAAGCGGAATAGGGATGTACACGCATGTAGGCGACGTGACAACCACTGGACTAAAGTTTTATAGAGCGGACAACCAGAGGCGGGGTAGAACAAGAATGCGGATCAATAAATGGATAGAAAAATATGGAAACTCTGAGGCAACGAATACAATCGACCAGCACGAGACAGAAGCGGTTGGATGTTCATGGTAGAGCCTAATGGGCTGTTGTTGATGATCATGATGTGACACGCTATTATGATATATACTGGGAACATTCCCTCGCTAATTGTTACGACCCGCCTTCTCGGTGAACCCGCAAAACACGATACTGGAGTCGTAATTCCGGTGTAACGATGGATAACAAACTACTTTCCTGGTGAACTGCCTAGCTAACTCGTACGGACACATGGTGTAATATTCCGGGCGACCCTGTAATTCTCCAAGCCAACATGCTTTGTCTCATTCAACCACGCTCTAAATATAGCTAAGCTCGATTTGTTTGGTGCAACATGGAATTGCTCTTGCAGTTAGGCGTCCCTTGGGATAGAGTGGATTCAGAAGAGGATCACAAGAACGGTATTTGTTCTTTACTCACCACTTATCACTTAGACGTACGTTGGTACTCTGAAGCTTCTGAATCCGCATGAGTGATGTACCAGGCGCTCCAGTCGAGACTTATTTTTTGTTTCTAACTGTATTTATTGAAATGTGATTGCCTTTTTTGTGAGTTTCTTTTTCAGGGAGTGCCAACCAGGCCTCTGCTCCCGCACAGCTATTTCACATTAGCAGACAAATGAACCTGGTTGCTAGACAGGATGCTAAACATGCGTTTAGTAGGCTTTCCTGTTGTTCTAATTATATTTCTTGCACTGACATGATTGTCGTTAGGCACTTCTTGAAAATACGACATTTTGAATGTGCGCGTTGTGGACAGGTCCCACGTGCACATTCCCATCTATTTGTCGCTTCTTTGGTAAACGCTACCGACTGCGAATGTTTGTCTGCATAACTAATGGAACTCTACCCGCCACCTCTGAGGTGTTGTTATTAAGAATATGTTTTTGCAGTTTTGGTGTCAAATTAAAGCCGGACCTCTACATACCAGCGCCCCTCTCCTCTGGTGTAGCAGCCGCCCGTTACATCTAAGAATTAAAGAACGAATGAAGTTTGCGTCTAAAAGATTTGCCATAAAAAACTAACATGATAAACTTTAAAATAATTAGTAAACGTCTGGTACAGGACGGTTGAATATTTGTAAGCACCATCCGCTGCCCCTATTTTGAACTCGAATTGGCATGTAGTTTTTTACCTCTATAACATCATGCAGTATTAGCAATTTTAACAAAGCTCGCGATTTATACGCACGGCTTGCTGTAGGCGGAACCCTATTAAAGCTGCTATCGTCTCATACGTTCCTATGGTCCACACGGGGACTAGGATTGGAGGTAAAATTCTGTTTGCGATTACGACCTAAAGCACATATAGATGGCTTAGGACTATTTCACAAAGCGCATTGCTGGGTGACTTCATTGAGATGTTATTTTCGATATAATTCTCACAGTATCTGGCACGCAGATCTGGGAATTGTTCATTACACTTTTAACGAAACAAGAGAGAAGTTGTAGGTGTTAGCACTCGGAATAAGCGCAAAGTCAAGATTATCAGACGTTGTCTTACCAAGGAGAAAAGCCCCGTAGTCACAGCGGGAATCTGTGAGAAGAAAGCAAATCATATGGACAATCGAAGTACAAACGTTTTTGTGTGAGATACGTGAAAAGTATACCAACCTATTTTTATTTGACAACTGTAGGTTTGTTTAACAGGATATTTCTTTTTATGGGCTCTTCCCTCAAGAATCTTATAAAAGCGTGCAAACTTCATTCACCTGCGCAGAAATGTTGGGCATCAGCTCTGTGCTATATTTTTTTCCGGGAATATCAAAACTGTAATTGCATGTCTGAGGGCAGGAACTAAGTATGTGCCGCAGCATGCGCAGTTTTAAAATAGATTTGAACTATTTTGGGAATGTTTATATTACGCTGTTTCACCGTGAGCTTTTGCGATCAATAATATTTTCTTTTCAAAGTAATCAAGGGTTGCAGTTTCTAAAAACGAGGGTAACGCCGCAACAAAACAAGCACTACTAGACGAGCAAACCGACTTGAGAACTTTGCGCAAACAAAGTTGTCACGTTTGTCTGTTAACATAGAATGAGAATTTCACCACTGCCATGGAAGGCCTCAAGAAAAATACATGAAATACACCTAAGGTGTGTCATTTTTTTGGCGTCGAGAGATTGCAGTGCCAAACTAAACTCCTCGTTGAAATGCTGGAGAATGTGAATCATAATTTTTATATATTTTCTGCCCTACATGTTTCAAGCTCCACTGAAGTTGTGGAGAGAATATCTTAGAAGTAGATATTCGTGCAGCCTATTATAAATTGATATCATGCGGTGTAGCAAGAAAAGGTTCTTCAGGGCACTACTGTGGGCTTACACGCTTTGTAGACGGCAGAATTTGGATTATGCTTACTGTTATGCTCCATTGAAATTGCGTTGGTTTCTTTACTTTTGTTCGTTTTCTTTTTGTACGAGCTTCTTACACCGACGTTTCTTCTACGTCATGGTTGCATGTGTTTCTCTGATTTCATTTCTTCGTTCTAATGAGCCTATTATGCCAGAACGAAGACAGGCAGAGACCATGGCCTACCGACAATCGCGGTTTCTTGTGTCTGCGGTGCCCGTGAGCTGCTAACTCACTATTCGAATCAGGTGCCCCGTGGTACACGCTATCCGTGAACTTTTACAAGTTCCAGTTTAGAAATATTAATGAGCGTCAACAAAAGCGGACTAAAAAGCTAATATCAATATCAACATTTATTCTGCTTATTGCCGAATTATATAAACACTTGTCAGTAGACGCTCTGCCATAGACTTAAGTGTGTGATTTTAAAACTTTCAGGAATTCTTTTTCTACAATAAAAACTTCAATGCTTAAATAGCACAGTCTCGACAGCATCGCGCTGCTACTCTGGGCATGTGGTTGAACTCCCACCTGCTCACGCGTGTGCTTTACTTAATACTCATTACAACGGCGAATAGTTTTTTTACAGGGACACCACTTTTTTGCAGAAATGGGCACGTAAAGCTATCGCAGTAAAAACACCGCAGACTTGGTTATGTGTATTCAGCAATGCGTAACTGTTGAGGAACATTTGCATGCATGTAGGTTTGGCGGTACCCTTGGCTTAAAAACTATTCTGTAAAACACTATGCCTCTTGTTTAAGCAAGTCCTAATAAGACTTTCCATGTGGTTTCCAGTTTCCATGTGGTTTTCAAATATTTTAATTATCCTGGCATTGTTAGGTGAAAAAACAGTGTTTTCATTTTTATGATTCATAAGTACTAGTTTTATTGTACACAAAAATGTTTTTACAAGCAAAAGACACGCATGGTATTCTCCATATCAATCAACTATAAAATGTCGCCTATCCTCAGTTACTTCAATTCGGTTGTGTCACCTTGGCGCGCGCTGTAACATTCTAGTCAACAGCTTATATGCAGCCGGTGGTAGGATATGGGTCTACAAGTTGACATTTTGCTCCCATCCTGTTCTACTAAACATAAGATACCTACAGCGTACCATTTCCAGACTAACGGACTTACCGAACACTTAAATGCACCCTGACCGATATGCTTTCGTGCTACGTTTCCGTTGATCACCGCGACTGGGACGCCTTGCTTTCTTATGTGACGTTTGCCTATAATTCGTCACGGCATGATACGGCTGGGTATTCACCGTTCTACCCCCTTTATGGCCGTGAGCCCACCCTACTACTGGACACCCTCATGCATAGGTCGGCCGACCAACACTCAGTCCGATCGGAGTACGCCTGAGACGCCATTGCTCATGCTGACCATGCTAGGCCGATTTCCCGAAACCGGCTTTGTTCCTCCCAAGCTGATCAGAAAATGATTTATGACCAAAGACATCGGGTGGCGCACTTCGCTCCGGAATCCCTTGTCCTCCTTTGGAAACCTACCCGCCGTATCGGCCTTTCTGAAAAACTTCTGCCCCGCTACTGTGGTCCATTTCGCGTCTTGCGCCAAGTTACCGACGTAACGTACAAGATCTCCCCTATGGCGTCGACACCGTCGACTCACGCTACTTCTACAGACATTGTACATGCTGTACGATTGTAGCCATATTTTTCGCCGGACGCTGTAACTCCATATCGCCGCCACGGCGCTCGTTCAGCCGGGGAATAATGACACGAGGCACCGTCAGGCGACTAATGATCTATGTTGTTATGTGAGGATTTGCCACCGGTTAAACAAACGGGGATTGTGGGAGAAGTTCCTGTGGAAGAAGAGGACGAGGTGTGATGACTGCGCATCCCTCAGTGTGTACTAGCGGCACCCAGCCTCTTCCGCTTTGAATTTTGCAAATACAGTTTTCTACGGCATCCTCGCCTCGTAACAATGTAAACATTAGGATCACTTATAAAAACAAGCATAAGTGTAGACTGCTACAAACCAATATGATACTGTACGCTAGAATCCTCACAGTTAGTCCTTAGAGCTATATAGAAAATGTCCTGCAAAATTACCCTCTCGGGAAACAGCGACGCTCTGTGTACTTTTTAAGTTGGAAGTCAACATGCAGACGTCGACCCGAGGACCCAGATGGCATCGCTGGGGCATGCTGGCCAGTCTGTAAAGTCTGACTTTACAGTGGGCCTTTTCTAACAGTGGGCCTTTTCTAAGATATTTTGACACGTTGACCGATGTTCAAAACACGCTGCCCGTGCGCATGAGCGCATCCTGCTTGCAGCATTCTTCGCCCCCTTCTTTTTATATGCCCTCGCCACGAGACATGCTTTTCTTTGTGGTTTCGTTTACTCAATTCGATTTCGCTCTCGTTGCCCTCACGTGTCGTTTTCTTTTGTTTTCACCATGGCTTCTTTGTATTTGACTTTCTCGCCCGCGCCTCTCCCGCTCTCGCGTTGCTCCGGCGTCACCCTATGTGGTTATGCTGACCGTCCGCACGTCAGGATGACACAATGGAGAGTTTTAGCTGTCCGCCTGTTCCGTCGTGTACGAAGTTAGCGTGAATACCAGCACCCCTCTGTGCATGCGCGTGCAAGATGGCGAGGAGGAAAGGCGAGGAGGCGCACCCCATCGTAACGACTTCATGGGCATGGCGAAGGCCGCCCCGCGGAACTTATCCCCCTAACGCTGCGAATGCACAAGTGCCCAGAAGGGTCCCGGTCAACACAATAACTACGTACACCATGGTACAGACGGACTGCTAAAATCCCTATAGTCTCTGCTCTCCGTTACAGGTTGCCTTTTTTTCGTAAACAAGCCACGTCAGCGTCAGGATGACGCAACCTCGGCGCGGTAATAAGAAAAGGATAAAAATATTATAGATATTCTGACGATGACCTTCTCCTGTCCCTCAAGGCACAGGAACACGAGGCAGCAAGTCAAAGGTTCAAAATTAGAACGGCCAGAAAAGCGCACTATGCATGCATGATCATTTCACGTAAGCACCAAAAAATGCGCGTCCAGCGTGCTCAAAACCCGGTTTTATGTTAAGCCTACTTCGTATTCTTGAGGTAATTTTATTCGGATACCTCCGCGCATAAAATGGTTACGTGTACTCGTTCAGTGGTCCCAAGGCACTTTTTACATGAAACGCCAGAGTGGCTGTATATACAGGCGTCCGGAAAAAACAGCCAACTCTAAGAGTATTAAACATGCGAAATATTAGAAATAAAAACAAACTTTTATTCTTCTCTTGGACGCGGCGTTGCCACTAGTCCAAACCTGGACCACCCGATGGATGCCCGCTGAGTGAGGCACGTCCATTGGCATCTTCAATCTGCTCTTTGACTTGGCCCAGCTCGGCCGCTCTGAGGCAGGCGCAGCGGCTGTACCTCTTTTTCTCATCCTGCGCGATGTTCATCTGCATGCAGTAGCTTTAGCACAAGGCGTGTTTCTTGTTCTCCAGGGCCCGGTTTGCCGACGTTCCAGATCGCTGATCCGCTGGTTCAGAATGGCTATTTGACATATCGCCGCATCCAGCTTCTCTTGAATGGCGGCGGCACGCTTCACCAGCACACCTACTTCACCACGGGGCAAATCCGCTGGGACGCCACCGACACAGCCACTCGGGCCGTTGTCTGCAGTAGGAGCTGCCATTCTTGTGCACGGTGTTATTCCTCTCCCGGATATTGCAGCCTCAACAGCCTTGGAACACGAGAAGGTCTCGGCGGTTCGATGGCTGCTACGTTGCCGGTAGAATGAACAGTGGCGGAATGGGGACGACGACGACGACGATGAAGATGATGATGATGATGATGGTGGTGGTGGTGGTGGTGGTGGTGGTGATGACTCAGTTGAATGGTGTTGGACGTACCCACACGATGAATTTGGGATAGCTGAACCGTTCACGTCACCCCAGTAATTGTTTCCGTAAATAATGCTTTATTTCCTTTACCCTACAAGAAATTATAGCGTTAAAGGGACACGGAAGTGAATTTCTCAAGCTCCCGTTTTTGCTTGCACTGCGTAGACTGGCTAAAATTAACACACTTTTCATCGTTTATCCGATTGATAAGTCGGTAATTATTTTGTAAAGCTCGAAAGAAGAAAAACAACCATGCGCAGCCTGTGGCGGCCGCACTAACTAAACCCCGTGACGACGTGAGCAGGTGCACCGTGATTGGACGATGCCCAAAATTAACATTCAAATAAGTTTCGGTTTCGGTTCTGTAGAACAACATGCTTGACATCAGACGCTATCGTTGGGTGAGCATTGTCGATATCACAATAATTGCCATACCGCACTTCTGCCTTGTCGTCGGCTGTAAACTGCATTATATAAGCTTCCCAGGACAGCTTGGAATCGTAGCCCTTACTAACCGAGGTATAGGCACAGGATGAACGCCCTCCGCGACACGGCAGACGCTCAAATGCCATTCGCTTTTCCCCCATATTTGGAACTTGCGTCACTTATGCCTGTATAGTAAAAACGCCTGTTCGCACCAGGCCAAGGTTTTGTTGCTTCTGGCCTGCGCCCACAGCCGGCAAGCAGGAGGGGCTTATGGCAATTCAGCAAGCCAAAGAGAACTCGCTAGCGCGTCAGTGCGAGTCTGCACGCGTTCTGCGAACTCCTTTGTGGAGCAGTGAACGTTACGGCCCAAAAAGTGGTGAACTCAGTACAGAAAATATCGGCCGAAAACGAAAAAATCAACTCCCAAAAAAAGGAACGTATCCTCGGGCATTAGAACTTGCAACTTCTAAATAACATGCCTAGCGTTCAAAACCACTCGGCCACTGGCCAGAATGCCTCCGTTTCGAAAAATAACCAGTTTACTTTTTTATTTATTTTAACCGTTGATTCATTCACTCAGCCGGAATTATCATATGCGCTTTCCGATGTATTTAAGTGGTCTTGATTGAGACGTGCGCTGAAAACAAGGTGCACAGCATTGAAGGGAGGTAATTGGGCCCTGAACATAAAATACAAGTTTGTTTTATTTGAAAGATTCTGCGTTTAACAGTGCCCGAGTGCTTTCACGGGAGCAAACGGTGTTTTATTCAATGAGATATTCCAGAGTTTAAGCCATTTTTTTTCTTTCTAGCGCCTGCCTTCCACTGGCGCGAAAAGACCGGCCTTGCGGCTTTCGAAGCTACTTGACCCCTGGCACCCCTGACGAGCCAAGACCGAAACGATTCCACGACGACTGTGACGTGGACATCTCTGACGACGAGGACGGCTGGATCTTCTGGCAAGGAAAATGCAAGAACCAGAGCCGCAGCACGCAAAAGGAACGGGTGAGTCTGCCCCGCTACCAAGTGCTCCTTCGCACTGCCGACGGTACGGATGTGACCGATATACCGAACCTTACACCACACAAGATCCTTGACCGAACGATCACCAAGCCCAGATGACCTCGCTGCGCAAAAACGCAAGAAAAACTCTATCCTTGTTACGGTGTACGACGAAGAGCAAACCAATCGGCTCCACTATGAGCCGATTAATCATGGCACAAGGACTGCAATCAAAGCACATTTCTGTGGAAATGATACGCCTAAGCCATAACAGCTCGACGCGTAAAGGAGTGACAAGAATTTCATCGAACGAAACGAATGACCAACTGATATCCTGCCTCCACAACGAGCTGGTCGAGATATTACACGTCAAAATGCTCGGACGCAGCAACAACGCACTGATAACGTTTAATTCCGCGACAACCCCCCGCACCATGTGATATCACTACGGGATCCTTCCCATGGCCTTATGCAAACCCAAAACACTGGTATGTTTGAAATGTAATAAGGAAGGGCATATGGTGCGCCACTGCCCTAACAAAGAAGTATGTCAGGAATGCGGCATACTGCATGCCTTGAAAGAAGATGAGATCTGCAAAAAAGGCTCGCTACTGCTCCGTGTGCAAAGGAACAGGCCACAGGGCACTAGTAATAGCTGCCAAACCGAAGAAGGCAAAAAACAACAAAACAGTTATCCGACCGACACCCCAACAGACCTAGGAGCCGCTCGCTTCCCGGGTCACGTTCGCGATCCCGAAGCAAGACTCGCAGGGTTACGACAAACAGTGCCAAGACCTCATCAGCCATAGACCTAAATACCTCCAAAAAATGGTCCGACGTCGTCTCTGACCAGCAGCCAGATACGTCGGGGCTACGCGACAAGGAAATACACCTCCAAGAACTGACCCTATGATTGATGACCAGCAAAAGACACTAAAAACTGCGAGGCAGGAAACCACAACACTGACGACGGAAATTAACCTTGAACCCCACCGCCAGGTGCGAGTAGTCTCCCCACCAGGATATCGGCGTGAAAACTCCAAACAGCGTTCCCACACACACTCGTTAACACCCACTAAATATTCAACCTTAGCTACGAAATCGGATCGCCTTCAAATTAAAGCGCAAGTTCTCCGCGAAACTTCGAAGGAAACTCACAAAGAAATGCAAACCCTGAACGCGAAACTCGACAACAGTACGCAGATCCCCAGCACTGAAACGGAAGCCTACCAAACGAGAATAAACAGCATCGAAACGAAAGTTAATGACATCTCTGAAGCAATCAGCAACCTCAACACCATGATCACGGCCCTGCAGGAAAGAATGTAATCGCTAGTACATTTGCAACAAACCCCGAGTCAAGGAAAGGCCCCTCCACTCATCGCGCTCCGAATCGATCCGCTCCATACCCATCCGTGAATGGGACGTAATTACCCAACTTTTTTGCAATGGAATTGCCGCAGCCTCACATAAAACGGCACACATTTGAAAACTCGGCACACGAAACTATTGCCTTATGCGAAACGCCCCGTTGCCATTTTCTGCAAGAGACTCGAACAGCCAACTTTCACATCCCTGGATACATCAGCCACATTTTCCCACGATTACACATACGGCAACAGAAAAGCCTCCCGGACAGATTGAGATTTTCATTCGCATGAAGCCATACTGGCCGAAATCGAGAACCATTATACAGGCAAGCGGATGTACAATTACGTTGCCAGTTTTCTAGAAAATAGGCGTTTCGAGATCCGAACCGGCAACGACCACCCGAAGACCTACTACAATGACCGCGGGGTACCACAAGGCTCCATAATATCACCCCTCCTCTTCAATTTGGTGATGAGAAAGGTGGCAATTGACGTTCACAAAACCAGCGGCGTGCAGCGCACCGTCTATGCGGATGATATCATGCTGTGGCCGGAGCGAGATGATTATCCTTCCACGGGGGAGGCGTGCATAGATCTTCAAGCCGCCGTTTTTTGCTAAAAACGCCATCCAGGCAGCAGGGATGCATTCCTCACCGGACAATTCTACCCTACTGCTTTTTGGTGCCAAAGAACAGGAAAGGCAAAAAGTCCATCTTTACCTTAACAATCGAGAGATTCCTCTATCCTCGCAAGGTTAGATCCGCCTTGTCGGCATTCCTATCAGTCACAAAGGCAACGCCACAAAATAGCTCAAACAGGTCCGACAGGGCTGGGATGCTACAGCCCACCTTATCCACAGAATCGGCCCCAAATTCGGGGGCGCAAGCACGGCCCTCATCAGGTACATCAGTAGAGCCATTCTAACTTCCTGTTTAACATATGGCGGGACTCTGCTTTAACCTGACGCAAACACAACTAAATAAAGTTCGAACTTCACATCACAAACTTCTTCGAGTTATAACCGGACTCCCTCAACAGACAAAGCTAAATGTCCTGTATACTTTTGCATCGCTGCCACCAATTGAAGCAACACTGGAAGCAGCGCGCGACAACCATTCCGACCGTCGCAAACTTACCGTTCAGGGCCGTCATCTCATCGCCTACGATGAGACGACCTTTCCACTGGGCCCGTCAGCAGACCCCTCGTTGACCCAAAACCCACCTTGGCGGGTTTAGAGACAACCGGTAAATCACAAACCACAAAATCACACAACCGGTTAATCACAAACCAAGGGCGATAAAAGAGCCCAAAAGGCACGCACATCAAAGCAACACCCTATCTCGCTTCCAACACCTATTAGAACCAGGCACATATGCCATCCTCGCTGACGCCGCGTTAGCATGTTACCGATTTACGTACGGCATACACCCCGTCAACGACCCGAGCTTGACAGAGTACTTGACGTTCTCTACGGAATCAGAAATCGGTCCACTCAAAGCAGAACTTCAAGCTATTCTACTGACCATCGCCTTCCTAAAGAGAGATCTCCGGTTCATCAAGAGAAAACACAATTCTTCTAATGTCGTCATATATACTGACAATGTGGAGGCAATCAGCACAATGCACTCTTCCTCATGACTACATCTCCATCGAATGACTACATCTCCAATGCAATTAGACGAACCATTGACAACCTCGCCGAAATGAATGACACCACAATTCTTATAGAATCGACCCGCGGCTAGCAGTCCAACCAAGGGAA
This sequence comes from Haemaphysalis longicornis, assembly GCF_048455015.1. Classification (NCBI taxonomy): domain Eukaryota; kingdom Metazoa; phylum Arthropoda; class Arachnida; order Ixodida; family Ixodidae; genus Haemaphysalis; species Haemaphysalis longicornis. Next base: position 35,610,681 of record NW_027526204.1, read on the forward strand.
CGAGACCGCCATCGCATGGTATCTCTGTCACTTCGCACCTCCCAGAATTCTCATGCGATGCCCGCCCTGCTTCCCGATCCTGCCCTCAACAACCCAGTCATTGAGCGCCGTATCCGAAAAATTCGGCGAACCCGTCGCCTCAAAGAAACGAACCCAAGGCCAGACCCACCAGTGCCCAAGGACATCCCGCGAGGCCTCCAGGTCCTTCTACACAAAGCCCGCGGTGGCACATGGGCTACTCCTGACGTCCGCGACCGATAGACCTAGTACCGACGTTTCGGAAGGAAGAGACCACATGGCGCCACACCTGTTCCCCCTCCTACCCTTCCCTGCCCTCTGTGCAATGCCGACCGACCCACCATACAACACCTTCTCTGGGACTATGCTAAACTCTCTGAGGAACGCCGTAGGTGTCTACCTCCTCACGTGTTGTCCTTACAAGAAAGAATGTCCTTAAAGTTGAAACGAACTTTCAACTTTAAAGACCCTGTGGACATTTGCTGGACGTACAGGTCTTGTGAAACTTACCTAAATCAATTGTTCCGTGTGCGGGGCGGACACACGTTGTGATTGACCCCTATCACCCCGCTGACTTACCTCCCCTCTTTCTTCGCCCCTTACCCAACACGAGATGTTCGACCTTTCCCTTCTAAATAAATTCATTCTTTCATTCATTCATATTCTGCAATAGATGTAGAAGATCCTTTGCTATGGAAAAAGCAAGGATCCAAGAATATTTTAATTAAGTAACACAGTAAATATCCCTTGTGTACTAATTTCCTCTCGTATATTTGCGTAAGGTCTTATTCTTTTTCAACAAAGTTGACAAGTACGAACACATACCCCGGCCTTAGACGTTTACCTTTAGCTGTGAGTATATAAGACTATTGCTCAATGTCTACTTCGCTTTGGCCGGGAGGCTGAATCGATTCCCCGACAGACAGACAGACAGACAGACAGAAAGACAGACAGACAGACATAATGAGAGACCAAAATTTCTGGCTTTAAGTAGCCCAAGAAAGAGTATCGTCTTTAGAACACTTTCTTCATGCTTGTCAGCAAGAATAAACTAGCCGGGAATGACAAGCGAGTTTAACGACAACATTCTTAGTGCTATGTGTGAATTTGGAAATATGCCAGAGCAAACATAAAAAAATACAAAGGTTAGTACCAGGTTTCCTAAAAGATTTCCGAGCCCGTTCTACATCTGCTAATATATTTGTGGCCACACTCATCGTTAATATATTTTGCTTCTAAACGCACAGTACATGTTTGTTCATTGGCGAACTATTTTTGCAGTTCCTTGGGGTAGAATAATTCGAGGTACACCTTACCTACTGTGCGCAAATATTTTGTGAAAAACGTGACCCTTGACAGGCCGCATTTTACCACGCCCAACAAGCAGCAAAGCCAAAATGTTTAACCTACAAAATATATTTTAAGATGGCTTCCCAGCTGTTGGTTTGTACCTTTTACGGGTAATTTGGACAGTGGTTATTGTTAACTTAGTTTACTTTACTTATTATTAATCTACTTACAAGACATTGGCGCTACGCTGTCTCATCGGTTCTTCTTTTGCGTGTTGCTTTTTCCATTCGTCCGAAGCTACTACTGCCCTATAGGTTAATGTGGCACTGACCTATAAAATATGCACAACCCAATTAATCAATTTATTGCAGTTTATTACAATAGTATTTGTTTAATAAATCTCGTGCAATTTAATTATAAGTACGTTTGTGTACGACGCACCTTGCGGCCGCGTTTTTGATTGATTGATTGTAGCGTTTAACGCGCCGACGCAACGCAGGCGATGAGGCGCGCCGTAGTGGAGGGCTCCGGATTAATTTTGACCACCTGGGGTTCTTTAACGTGCGCCGAAATCTCGTACACACGGGCGTTTTTGCTTTTCGCCTCCATCAGAAAAGCGGCCGCCGCGGCCGGGAATCGAACCCGCGACCTCGTGCTCAGCAGCGCAACGCCTTAGCCACTGAGCCACCGCGGCGGGTTTGCGGCCGCGTCCGCGTCATACACGCGACTTGAAACCCCCGACACCTAAACCGTTCGAGTACTTACACACGCCGCACGATAAGTAGAGATTCAAGACTTACGGCTCTCCCCACAGCCAAGGGCGCGCAAACCTTCGCGGAGCTAGCAGCCGTCATCAGAGGAATCACAACGAGACACCACGCCCTAGCAACCTGTTCAAGCGGTTCTGGTCAGACGCATTATGCATTGTATATCATACGCAAATAAAAACAAAAGAAAATTTTATTATAAGTGGAGTACTTTAATGGCACGCGTGTGCATTTTGATTGACAATGCCCGCCATTAAACAGATGTGATATTTTTTTAGTTTTTTCTTCGTTTTCTTTTTTAATTTTGTTGCTTTTCTTCTTGTTGTTGCTTTCTTTTGTTGCCTGATCTGTCGCTTACCTTACAATGATTACTCACCCCAATATATTGTATAATTGATTGCCATTCACTCGTATTACGTGTTGCTTGTTTACTCGATCTAATTTAGTGTTTGTTGTAATTCATCCAGGGTCCCGTTAAAGTTTTAACTTTGGTACCCCCGTGTGTATAATAGTATTACTGTACTACTTTTTTGCAATGAATATTAAACTGAAACTGAAACTGTGACCCACCACGGTGACTCAGTGGCTCATGCGTTGCGCTGCTGAGCACAAAGTCGCGGGTTTGATTCCTGGCCGCGGCGGCCGCTTTTCTAATGGAGGCAAAGAGCAAAGATGCCTGTGTGTACGAGCTTTCGGCTCACGTTAAAGATCCCCAGGAGGTAGAAATTAATCCGGCGCGCGTCATCGCCAGCATTTGGTCGACGCGTTAAACACGCAAGCAATAGAATCAAAACTGAAACTCAAACTGAATTGTGCTTGGACTCCCTGCATTCACCCCTTTCACGCACTCACCCGAAATTGCCCCACATTTCAAAGTTGGAACTCCTAAAGTGGGCCAACTTTGTGGCAACCCCATCGCACCGAAGAGCGCAATGCATTCCCACAATTCCTAAGGGTTCATTCTGACATCCTCCACCATCCTCCACCCTTACCGATGCGACTATCGCCGAAGAGACGGTCACAGCACTCACCCCCCCTGCATCCCGCAAACGACTATGTCCCTCCTTTACTGACTCGCAGAAGTCTCGCCGGAATTTCCTGAAAAGGTGCATTTTCCACCCTTATCAAGCTGTTCAAGGCAACCAAAACACTTCCCCACATCCAAGTCGTCTGGACCCCATGAAATGAGCCGGCTCACGGTACCCACGATATTGCCGCGAACCATGTATGGGTTTGATTATTTATTGTTTGCTTTTACTGCCGGGCCACACCTGGCTGCGTTATCTGCGTTCCAAACGAAGCGCGGCATACATTCTTTTCTTTTATGCCGCACGGGCTATCACAGTCAGATAAGCAGACTGTTTCGCCCTAACGCCACTAGCCTAGAATCATCTTCTGTGATCTACAATGTTCTGGGTGTGAATCGACGTTTTCAGAAACACTTGCGCCGAAAGATTAAAGCCTGCAGAGCACACGCCGGGGCATTCATTCGACGACACTCGCCTGTGCTAGTTCCTTTGATGACCGCTGTTTCGCCGCCTCTGTATTCTTTTGAGTTGTTAGAGGAGCACAAGTTCGCTCCAATAAACTTGTTTCTCCTTCAAGACAACTGCGTCGTCCTTGGCTTCGTGAAAATATTCTACCTCAGGCATCCACATCCAGAACAGACGAATCGCCGCACCCCCCAACCTTTCAATTCCCAGTTTTGTACCCAGGTACCCTCCAACGTTGGCGTCAGAGCGCCTTTCTTGATTACCCAAACCTAACCTCTTTCTAAACACCGGCGAAGGAGGCCGAATGTAGGACATACTCTATACCAAAGCTCTCCTTAACGCTGGTGACGTTTATAGTATGCCACTAGTACATACCCTGCGGTAAAGGGGTCCTTGTACACGGCCGAGTTTCCCCAGAAAGGCACTGCGTCGTCTGAAGCCCCACCTGCTCTGGCACTCCTGTTTCCCGAAGGTCCACTCTTCAGGCAGTCTGGCTACGCACACACAGTCCGGCAACATCCGCTATGTATGCCCTAGCTTTTGTCCTGCGCCACATTTTCATCTTCACCTATCAGATACCCGTCCCGTTGGATGGACCACTGCCCCTTCGCTTGATTACCACAAACATTAAAGTGTCCAACCTCCCATAATCCCAATACGACGTGCCAGGTCGTGCGGGGCCGCGCAAAAATACCGAAATCCCCCTTTTCCCCTCACAGAGCGTTGCGACGGCGGGTTCACCAGATCTAAGCTCGGTATTGAGCAATGGGTGTCGTCGCAGGCTAGAGCTGCAGCGGTCTCTCGCAACTTTCTTTAAGAAGTTTCCACACGTATTTCTGTATTACCCACGTTTTATTTCATCAGCTGAAGTAAACGTTTTACAATCATAACATCAAGCGGAAAAATATGCCTAGAAAAATATCAAACCTTGGTACAGTCTCTCACTGATTTAAGATAAAAATGAAGTATTGTTCGTCGCACTGAAATATGTAGATTTGTGCATTCATTGCACTAGTCGCACTGATATAACAAAAGTGTATAACTACAATTCAAATTTACCGAGCTAATCGCGAAGCGCCAAACAATAAGGATCGTTAACTTATTTATGACCTTTTTGCTTGAAGTCAAGCAGATTTACCTCCGATAAAAGCAAAGCGGGACAAAAGGTAAAGATAAGAGTACATTCAACCTTGTTTAGTTTGAACGTGCGCCCGTCTGTGCCTCGCTTTGTATTCTAATTTATCACTCTTGTTTTTATTTACCTCAAGTAACAATTTTTTGTAGAGAGCAGGTCACAGATAGTGAAACGAAAAATGAATTTTAGCGATTCATATAATTGAGACTGTTCACTACAGTGTGAATTCAAAGAATTTTTTCCGTATTTTGTTGTGTTCTCTAAAAAAATCAGCCGAGTCCCTTCAAAGTTGAGACTAGATGCCGAAGACCTCCTTGAGCTTCTCCACATTTGAGAACGGGTTGTTCTGTTTGCAGGTTAACCTGAAGTCTGCCCAGTGAAGGTCAAAGTAGAGCCAGGAGAAACGGCGCCGTGCAGGCAGGTTCTTGATGTAGGACACCTGCGTTCATGGTTTGAATTAGCTTTCACTTGTCGCGTCCAATATTACCACGCGTTATAACCGAATTTGAATCAGAAATGGTGTTTATTTTCCTCATAGAAAAACGAAAAATGTACTCCAGACAAAAAGCTGTCCATTGAACAGATTCATGAGGCATGATGCTGTGCAGGCCGGTTGACAGCGGCGAAACCGCAACAAGTATTGTTGACTAACGCAGAACCAACAAGTGGAGAAGAAAAAATGGTTGCGTACAAACAGCGTGACACGCCAAGGAAAGGAAGAAACAAAATCTTACATACGTGGACGCACATGATACGGAATATCCAAATAATGTAAGCACATCTACGCGCTCTCAAATCTGTACTCTACACTTTCTGTAGAAAAGTGTAGTCGGGTATACACTCAACACTGCCATTGACAGACATGCCTAGGGCAATGTTTACAAAGTATGCATATTTCCCTGCAGGGTAACTGGTAGTTTAAAAAAAACGCAGAAAATAAGAAAGCTGTAAATAAACGTGGTACAACGAAAATCTCGGAGACCGAAACATTCACAGAGCGCTGTGGATAAGAAAAATAGGTGCACACACCTAGAAATGAACTATACAACGTCTATATACTCGTTCAGACTAATAACCGTAAAACAATGCACTACACATGCCGATTTAATTCTACGCCATTAAAGATTTGCCGGAAAGTGTTCGTATAAATTAAGTCTCATTAGATTTAAGGGTGTAAGGTATAACATTCTTTGAGACTTGTTGACCATAGTTTGGCCGTGTCTTTGGGAGGACCCACTTTTCTGATGGTCGAGTATTCGCCGCTTGTATGCGTTCGTTCAAAGCTGACATTTTTGCGAGAAAAGTAGTTCCGAGACGGGATTTAGCTGCAAATAATGAAACTATAATATATTGCAGCGTCACGGGAACTCGCAAAGATTTGAAACGAAAAAAAGGACGTGTAGCGTGTGCGCAGTATCGCTCGTCCTCTATGAGGTGAACCGCTTTCTTTTGAAGGCCTGAAATTTCCATTATGCGTGCCGGTGATGCTGTACCCCAAACAAGATCACCATATGCAATTTCGGATTCAAATATAAAACAGATATCTGTTTTTTTAATTTTAACTGAAGGATCCCATGGCAACGAGGAAGGGCTCCTACATGTTTTGATAAGCTTGCGGCTACGTAATAATATGTTAGTTCATTGAAGGTTTCCATCAAATATAACACCTGGTATATTACGATGGCTATCAACGTCAATAAGATTGCTACTTTGGTTACGGAACAAATCCTTTTCTACGCGCCGATGTATTACGCCGAAAAGGACAGCTTTTTACTTAACCGTATTTATTATTTGACTGTTTGCGTTCTACAAATTTTAACGGATTTTAGAATACCGTTTGCTTTCATGTTTATTTCTGCAGTCGAAGGACGAGAGATAATAAGGAAGCAGTCATCAGCACAATTAACAACTTGAGCTTCTTTGGAAATTCATACCTTGAAATATTGAATCATTGAAACGACTGAAAAAATTTAAACATTGAAAAGACCCGCCGCGTTGGCCCAGTGGTTAAGGCGTTGCGCTGCTGAGCACGAAGTCGCACGTTGAATTCCCGGCGGCGGCGACCGCTTTTCTGACGGAGGCGAAAACAAGAACGCCCGTGTGTACGAGATTTCGGCGCACGGTAAAGATCCCCAGGTGGTCAACATTATTTTGGAGCCCTCCACTACGGCGCTCCTCGTGGCCTGGGTTGCGTTGGAACGGTAAACCGTAAAATCAAAACGTTGAAAAGAAAAAGTCCTAATATGGTGCCCTGAGAGAAACCACAGTTTTTGTAATGCTTGGATGACGAAAACGCATCGATGTGCCCATATTGTTCACGTTGTTTAAGTTGTGCAGTTCTAATTTCTAGAGCCTGACCCCAAACTCTGCACATGCTTAGTTTGTGTAAAACAATGGCGTTGTTTAAACAATCAAAAGTCTTTTTTAAAATAGACGAAAACTCCTAATGTTAAAAGTTTGTTTTCAGTTTTCTGTAAGAAAGCTTATTTTTGGTACAATAAAGCAGATTCAGTAGAGGCAGCTCCAGGAAAATTGATTTGAGATTGTGACTTCATTTATTCGCATCAGAGAATTCTGCAAGCGCGCGAGTGAGGTTTTTCGAACACTTTGAAAAAACGGGTAAAACGAGATGGGGCAGTGAACAAACATTAGGTTTTTGGAGCCCGATTTGAGAAAAACCGTAACATTCGTCAGTTTCATCCGTGCCGGAAAGAAGATGGAATTTTTTAAGATCTGTGGTGTGACACAGCGGCAGTGCAAGTAAATCAGAAGAAAATATTACTGGTTTAATTGTGACGCCATCTATGCCTTCGGTGGATTTATTTGTCAGGGACATAAAGAGAGAAAAAACATCGAGTGGATCTCTTGGTCCAAGGAACACTGAACAAGTTGTTCTATTTGAACTTGCGAAACATGCATCCTTGTTATACCTTGTTATAATCTCGGTAAAGAGTTTATCTAATGGGGCAAGAGTTTCGTGATTTTATTTCTTTATTTTTCGATGAAGTTCAATGCATTTTTTGTGTTGATCACCTCGTTTATCGAACGCCAACATCTCGTTTCTGCCTATTCGCTGTCAAAATTCCTGAGTAATACTCACACTTCGCTTTGCGGAGTTTATTATTCATTCTATTCCTAAACTGTTTAAACACGACAAAATTATTGGGAATTCTGCCTATAAGAAAGTTATCCTAAATAGGATCTTTTCTTAATCATTCTGAAATTTAATCATTGTGAAATGCTACAGGAAACGCACGCCTTTTTCACTTTTTATATAGACCTTCTCGTTACTGACAAAAAAACTGATATGGTAAAGCATTTATAATTTGTCAAGAAAAGCATTGTAAGCCTCATCAACTGCACAATAGTTGAGGCATTCTGCCCACGTTGTTTTACTGATAAGTTGCCTGAAAGGTTCTAGTTTGGCATCTGTGATTACCCGAAAGGTTATCAATCGATTTTGAGTGGGCGTGAAATGAAACGTTTCGATAGTAATGAAAGCAGCACAGAGATCACCCGAGTAGCAAAAACTCTGCCCGACAGTTAATTGATTATTCAATTAAGAAGTTGTGGCTCTTGTTGGAGATGTGGTTAAGAAATTCTACCGAATGGGTGATCGTTTGATTTATAATAAAATAAAGCCTCCACCGAGCGATAGGGTATACTTGTTCTGTCAGCAGTAGTTTCAAAAAGTATCCAAAATATTGGCAGTGGCTTAGCTGGATATACACAGCGTGAGCTAAGGTTCAGCTGCATATTCTTAGCTTTCCTGGTTGCCTAGAATTAGCCTAATTATCATGCTTACTGCTGCTTCATTGACACATGCACAGTAAACGCACTATGCGACACATGTATATTTTTCAAGCAGCTCCGGCGCAACGTCACCAATCGCCCAAGAGCTAAGCTGGCTCTAGAGGCGCACACCGGTATTGCTGCGACGCACGAGCGATTGGTTCCACACCCGGCCACCGCTTGCGTCATCATCAAGTGGACCGCGCCGCCACGTGCAGAACGGAGGTCTGCAAGACGCAGGGCGCGGGGGCTGTGTAAGAGACACCGGGAAGCGAGCATTGTTCGGTGCCCACCCGTGCCCCTGTGTCGTGACTGCTCCTCGTGCATGCGTAGCAGGGCTCTCAACGAGCCACGTGAAACAGCTCAACCTCTGCCAGTGTTGCTCGCGCTAGATAATTTGAAGAGAATGTTATGGCTTGCATCAGGGGGCATGTAAGTTGCAGATTAAATTAGTGTTCTGTGTAGCAGAAGGGCTTCATAATCATCGTTTATCACTAAAAATTTTGTAATGATACTGCTTTTCAGAGAATACTTATTTAAGTAGGCACTCTACCTCCGCTGGAAGGTCTATTTAGGAAAGAACAAGCGTATGGCGGCAGTTTCAATAGGTCGACTTGATTCTGGCACCATGTTTTGGTCAGTAAAATGCAATAAATTTCTGTAGAAAGCTTGCCTAAAAGATTTCGGTATGATTATGCCTATTTTTCATCGAGACGATATTAAAATGAACAACAAAAAATCTGTTGGCCTTTGAACTGGAACGAATGTCGCATGGCATGACCCGATCGTAATAATTTACCACAGTCATAACGGAAGAAACCGACGAAATATTGAGAAAGACAGTGAAATAAGAATAGTTTCTATATGACAACACGCATGGAAAAATGTAAGCAATTTACATGTAAAAGTAGCGTAGTGGGAGACGATTTCAAAACTGCTGATGTAAGTCACTAATAGAATGTCCATGCGCACTGTCGGTTCCGCAAACCAAAATAGTGTACGGGGCCGGAATGTAGGCTGCTGAAGGTGGCGAGAAAGCAGACAAGGAGTTGGTTTGCGGTTTCAAGAGAGGACTGTTTCATTTCCAAAGATGCGTGCGCCGAGACCTTCTCCCGACGAGGGAAAGAAGGGGACCCCCGCGTCCTTCAAACGAGAGAGGAAAAAGGCCCCCGAGCAAGCAGACGACAACGGGGCCAGGACTAATGCCAGGAGTCGGCTGGACAACAAGTTAGCGCTCCCCCCGAAAGGCGACCATTGAAGACCGCGGGGTAAGGACCCAAAGCCGGCGGTAGCTTTGCCAATACGCGTCTTCAACAAAGGCGCACTCTCTTCGAGCCGGTGGCAGACGGGGGAGAATAGAATGCGGGCGGGTGCCGAGGTGTTTCTGTAACAGAGGCTCCCCCCTAGATTGCGGAGCTTTTAAAGAAAGGCAGCAGTTACCGGCTGAATGGCGAAAGGTCAGAGTCCACTGGTTATCACGGAGAGAAAGGGAGAATCCACTTTATTTGGAACTCTGGTTTTAGGGTGGAGGAGTGGCGGTGGCCCAGAAGGCCGCCGCGACGTCGAGGCCGCCGCGACGCCCTACGGGTGACCAGTTCATGGCGGTCGCAGTCCGAGCCTCCCAGAGCCTGTTTCCAGAGGTTGGGGCAGGGTAGAGAGGGGAAGGGGTCGTGCGGATATTCGCAGAGCGAGTGATAAAGCGTGTCCCGCGCGTCAGACAAGGGACAGTTGGGAGAGGAAAACAGGTGAGGGTACGTGTGCACCAATAGAGTGCGGTGAGGAAAGGAGTGCGTCTGAACAAGGTGCCACATGTGGGCAGCATTGGCTGTGAGGGAGGGGTCAGGAGGGGGAAGTTGTCTTCGAAGGAGGCGGTAATTTTTGGTGATGTAAAACGTATGTGAGAGGCTGCTGGAACAGAAACCTCAATATGAGCAGGCTTGGCGCGGTCGACGGCGACAACTTCTCGTTTTCTCCTCTCGTTTATTAGGGTGGTCTTGTTATTACGTCCCAAAACATTGAAAGGGCAGTCGTACGGTGGACTGAGGGGCGGCTTCGTTGCGTCATGTCGCACGAACACATGTGTAGCTGAGTCCATCTGGGGAAAATTGAAAATATTTTTGTTGCGGGCGATGCGAAGTGCTGTTGGCCTGAGTAGCGCTAGCAATGCGCGTAGCTTCTGGACGTGGTGGGAGGCTGCTGGGGCGAAAAGTGTCTTGTCGGAGAAGAATTCTCCCGGTAGGTGTACTGTTGAGCCGTGCTCCATTTCCGCTGCGCTGAAGCAGAGGTCTTTCCTTCACCGTTGAGCGAAGGCAAAGAAGAACGAGCGGGAGCTTTTTCTCCGGGCGCTGGCCATCGAGTTTCGCTGTAAGTGCAGCTTCTAGTTGCCTGTGCAAGCGTCCCACCATTCCGTAGCTGACGGGGTGGTAGGCGGTTGTATGCTGCAGCCGCGTGCTGTGTAGTCTCGAAGGCGCGGAAAAGAGGTTTCTCTGGAGCTGCCATCTCCGGTCAGTTGTTATGCGGGTGGGGCAGCCAAAGCGGGAGACCCATGTCTGAATAAAGGCCTGCGCGACGGTCTCAGCTGATATGTCCGCAATCGGCTGTATCTATCGATGCATGTGAGCAGGTACCTGAAATCTTGGCAGGGCGGTAGCGTTCCCGCCAGGTCGAGGTGAACGTGGTAAAACCGCGACTCAGGAGTCCGAAATTCCTGTAGTGCAGCCCAAGTGTGGCGACTCACCTTCGCTTGTTGACACGTTTTACATGTCCGAGCATAACGTCGCACGTCCGCGTTGAAGCCGGGCCAAACGAAGCGTTTTTTATCGGCTGCGGGGAGGCGCGGACACCTGGGTGGCTGATGGAGTGGAAAGTGTTGAATACCACTCGACGAAAATTCAGTGGGACGAAAGGTCGTGGGGTTGCCTGGGAGGTATCGCAGATTATGGTGCCCTGGAGGGAAGGAAGTGCCACCTCAGTGTCCTCCCGCTGAGCCACGGCCATTGCCTCGAAACCCAGGACTTTTGCGGCGGAAGCATTTACGCGAGACAAGGCGTCGGCTGCTTCGTTTTTTGCCCCGGCAATGGGGCGGATGTCTGTAGAAAAATCAGAGATGAAGGAGAGCTCACCGATTTTCCGTTCTGAGTAGGAGGAACTGTTGCTGTTGAATACGTAGTGAGGGGCTTGTGGTCTGTCAAGATCTAGAACTCACGAGCTTCGAGGACGTAGCGGAAATGCCTAATGAAACCACAGATTGCGAGCATTTTGTTTCCAAAAGTGGTGTACCGTACTACTGCAGAATTCAGGCGTTTCGAAAAAAAGCCCAGTGGCTTCCACTGTGCACCCTCCAGTTGCTGCAGCACTGCTCCGACCGCTGTGGAGGAGTCGTCCGCAATGGGTCTTCTAGGACCATCAGGCAGTGGATGAATGAGACGGTAACCGCGGCCACTTCTATGTTCGCTTTCTGGAAAGCGTTCTGGTGTTCGTCAGATCAACAAAATTCTTGGGCCTTTTGGCCGCCTCGGCGCAGCAGGTTGGTCAACGACTGGAGTACTTGAGCTCAAGACGGAATGAACAACCGGTGGAAGTTTAAGAGCCCGAGGAACTCTCTCAGCTTGCGGAAAAATGTTCGAGAAAGAAACTTCTTGACGGATTCCACCCTCGATACCAATGGCATAATGCCTTCAGCAGTAATGTGGTGGCCAAGGAACTTGAGAGCCTCGACACCAAACACGCACTTTTGAGATTTCAACACAAGACCGAGCTCATCCAGACGCTGAAAGAGCTGGCGTAGGTGCTGTTCACGCTCGCTAGGAGATCTGCATGCCACCAAAATGTCATCCAGGTAGACAACGATTAAGTGAAGACCACGGACAACTTCATTCCTGAACCTTTGAAAGGTCTGTGCTCCATTTTTCAAGCCGTAGGGCATAAGAACAAACTCAAACAGGCCGAATGGAGTTGTTATTGCTGTTTTTTGGTATGTACTCCGCCTCGATGGGGATTTGGTGGTTTGCCGCTACGATGTCAATCTTGCTGTATATTTTTGTATCTGCCAGCCGCGCACTAAAATCGGGAATGCGTGGCAGAGGATACTGGTCCGGCGTTGTTGATGCTTTCAAGGCTCTGTAGTCACCGCACGGGCGCAAGTCGTCCCCGTCGTGTTTGGCACCGTGTGCTACGGTCATGAATGGTTGCTAGACGAAGTGCGAATAATTCCCAGCTGCAGCATATTCTCGAACTCACTGCCTGCAGCTTGAAGCCTGTTGCTGGACGGCCGTCGTGGCCAGTTAGTGACTGGCGGCCCAGTGATGACGATGTGGTGAGTCACGTTGTGTTTCACCGGCTGTTCCGTGTTGCGGGGCTGCGTGAGAGAAGGGATTTTTGGCCAGGTCGTAGTGGTAGGCAGATACTGGCTGGAAGGCGCAGATGCCAGATGAGCAGATGTTTGACTCCAAACCACGTACTTTTAGGGATGTGTTGTTGTCCTTGAGGCAACGGTCACGTACGCTCACATCCAGGTTGATTAGGCCGAGAAAGTCTGCTGCAAATATGGCGAAATTAACGTCCACCAGCACGAAGACCCAGCAAAACAGGCGCCTGAGTCCGACGTCTATTGTCAGCGAGCGGAAACCGTACGCAGCGATGGCAGTGTTGTTCACCGCCTGCATCAACGTTATGTTCTTGCTTAGGCGGTCGACTACGAAGAAGAGGCGGGTTGCTGAAGGGCCGAAGTCGTATGCGGCCGTTTACGACTGGCCGGAGCGTTTACCAGAAACGAACAAGTTTGAGTGCAGCGGCTAGCACCCGTGCCGAAACGACGGTGGAACCAGCAAACTCCGTCCTGTCTATCTCGGAACTGGCTTCTCTAGGAAGAGCTTGGCTGTATTGAAGGGGATCAGTTGCGTTGTTGCTCGTCCTGTTGAGCAGCGCCAGAGGGCAAAAGTTGCTGCATTGTCCCGGTAAGTTGTTGCACTTTCTCCAGAAGGCGAACAGTCGATCTGGTTGTTCGTGTGTTCTTGCAGCAGCAATGGGCGAGAAGGTTGGAGTAGAGTATTCCCTTATGCGATCGGCAAATTTGCACCAATCGATCAAAAGACGCCTCATCTGAACCTGCGAGAACCACGCGCACCAACTGGGCCAGCCGTTGCAGAAAAAGTTGACGGAGAAGTGGGAGCTGACCGTCCTGACGGGCGTGCACACTGAGTAGTCGCAGCATCCGGTGCAGCAGTTGGGAAGGTCGTTGGTCGCCCAGGTCTTCCCCTCATAAGAGCTGCTGAAGTCTGCTTTCTTCAGGCGCCTCGAGGCTGTCTAGCACCGTCTTTTTGGGAGTGTCGTATTCCCTTTGTGAAGGGGGGGGGGGCCGGGTGAAAGCAAAATGTCGTGCATATCGTCGGCGATTTCTGGGGGCAGGGCTGCGACGACGTGAAGGTGCTTCGTCGACTGGGAGGTGATGTGGTGGGGCTGAATGCGCCTCCACTTGGCTGAATCAAACTCCTGGATTCTGAGGCCAAACGTTTGGTAGTTTCAGTTCTGTGGCGACGACTGCAGGCGTGGAGGCAGCAGCGTTGTCGCGTGAGCTCATCGCGGCCTGTTTGTTGAAGCGTTGTTTGGGTCACGAATTTTGTAGCAGTCCGGAATGTCGGCTGCTGAAGGAGGCGAAAAAGCTGACGTGGAGCTGGTTTGCAGTTTCAAGACAGGACTGTTTAAACAATTTTCCAAAGATGCGTGCGCCGAGAGCTTTCCCCGACGAGGGAAAGAAGGGCACCCCCCGCGTTCTTCAAAAGAGAGAGGAAAAAAGCCCTCCGAGCGAGTAGACAACAACGGCCCCAGGACTAATGCCCGAGTCGGCCGCACAAGTTAAGCGCTCCACCCTAAAGGCGGCGATTGAAGAGTGCGGGGGAAGTACCCTAAGCCGGTGGTGGCGTCACCAATGCGCGTCTTCAACAAAGGTGGACTGTCGTCGAGCCGGCGGCACACCGTGGAGAAAGGAATGCGCGCGGGTGCCGAGCGGCTGCCGCTACAATAGGTTCGACCGAGCGCGGTAAGCGTCGCTCCAAGAAATGATGACTGTACGAAAAAAGAATAGCACACATAAAGAAGGTGGCACACGTAAATAACACCAAGCTGAGTCCTCCAAGCACACTGTTTAACGAACACTAAAACATAATGGCAAAAATAATAGCGCACCATTGTCGCAAATCAGAAGTTGTAGCTAAATAGGTTCGGTTAATTACAAGGGCCCAGCTGATGGCACCCGCAGTGGCTGCTGTGAGTATACCCGGGAGGCTACAGCGAGAAGTACCAAATGTTGTCCGATCCGACATTTTTATAACGACAAGTTGCCGTAGGTTTCCCTGACCGCGTCGTCAGCAACTGCAAGCAAAACGCATGTGCCAAAAGTCTGGAGCAGTTTTATTAAACTGTCACTAAGTCACGGCACAATTAGGCCTTACAGCGCTGATGCGGAAAGTACTGGTCCGCGCAGAAGAAAACAGAGAACGGGTGCGCGAGCCGAAGTGAATCGACGAGCCACCGTGAAATGCCGACGGAAAGAAACGAGAGGCGTACTTGGGTTCGCGTGCGCCCTGTCTCAGCCGCTCTATCTGATATGTTTATTCGTCGCCCTGCTGGCAGGTCTGGATGGGCGTGATGTCTCTGCTTTCTTTGCTCCTTGCACGCGTAGGCGGTGGCCGTACTCGCCACATACTTCTTAAAGTGAAGTTCCTGGACGTTGCGAGTTTGAAACGTTCCTTGTTGCACTCTATCAAGTGCAACGAACGATGTCCTTGCACACTGGCCGCATATTGCTAGCCGGGCATGTAAAATTTGTCGGCCACGTGCATTAATTGTTTGCATTTCGTCATCGCAATCCTGAGCTAAATGATTACACCCATTACATAAGTGCAAATGAGGCAACCCTCACCCATGAACAATATTGCCAAACGAATTCGTTTTAAAAATGATAAATTTCCAGAAGATTTGGTCCAGAAACGTGCTCGCCAAATTTTCCAGATATTTCCGGTTTGCAGTTTATGTTACTAAGAAATGTAGTCTAGGTTAACCCTGCAGGAGGAAATACTGCGCGGAGCCGGTTAGCCAAATAGTGATTGTTTCTTTTTATCAATTTCAACTAGGCGCGCTTTGAAGTGCGGAGCTTCCCATGTTTCATAGAGCGACAGATACAGTCGCCTCAAGTCATCATTAGGCCAGCAGACAAAGAAGGCGCAATAGTTTCCTTGAATAAAAGTGACTATATAAACGAAACCCTGAGACAATTATCCAACAGTTCTTTTTATAAACGTGTCGATGCCGATCCCACTGAAGAATTCATTTCCAATATTAAGGAAACCCTCCAACATTGCCACAGGCTAATAAGGTAGCAGAAGACGCAATAAAACCCCTTGTTCCCCTTAGTCCGGTAGCACATAGAGTCTTACTTCTGCTACAAATACATAAAAAAGGTTATCCAGGTCGTCCCAACGTATCCGAAAAAGGCACAGGGAAAGAAAAACAACCACTTTATGTACACTCTCTCATAAACAATATACCAACTAAGTTCCCTTCATCTGTAAAAGACAGAAGCCTTTTTAACGATATCTAGAAACTCTACATTATATATATATATATATATATATATATATATATATATATATATATATATATATATATATATATATATATATATATATATATATATATATATATATATATATATATATATATATATATATATATATATATATATATATATATATATATATATATATATATATATATATATATAAATATATATATAAATATATATATATATATATATATATATATATATATATATATATATATATATATATATATATATATAGCCATTCTTTCGCAATAAAACGACTGCGGTTACACAAGACCCGAGTTTGATCGCAACTACGGGAAAGCCTAGCTGTGGTAATTATAATGAGCTCATAATATTTTAGGCGGTGTTAAAGACTACTTAAACTCGATTCATGCTATTCGATGACTTTTCAGGAGACGGAAGCGGTTTAAGATAGCACGGTTTAAGGAGGCGCGGATTAAGCCGGGTGGCATTATTGAGTGCTTTATCTCGCTCCAGTGTACCATTGGTGGCTACAAGGGGCAAGCAAGTCCAACAACGTCATTTGATTGAGATTTTATTTATTATTAGGTATGTCCCTGGAAAAGTGATTTATTTTATACTTTAGGCGTTCCCATGTGGTTTTTGGTTGAAATTGTTTGTTCAAAGAAGCAGTTTTTACCGTCGGTGCAGGACAATGCAATAACGTGACTATGGTGGACTGGCAAGAAAGCGGTTGATGGAAACGCGCTGCATTAGAGAAAATTGCTCCTCAATATTACGTTATGACAACCCTGCATACGTCATTCGAAACCGCAACAAATTTCCTCGGTGCACTTAAGTCTGCTTAATTGCTTTGAAGACGAACGCCCTGCGATACGTTTTAAGAACTGTTTTATTAATACATCGTACTGGCGTCTTTTTTATCGCTTTTGTTTATTTCTATTTTGGCATGAATAGTTTCGACCAGTTTGATTTCTGCTACGTCATGGTCGCGTCAGTTTATTCTCTTTAATTTCTGATTGATTTAATGGATTGTGGGGTTTATCGCGCCGACGCAACGCAGGCAATGAGGCGTGCAGTAGTGGAGGGCTCCGGATTAATTTTGACCGCCTGGGGATCTTTATCGGGCGCCAAAATTTCGTACACATGAGCGTTTTTGCTTTTCGCCTCCATCAGAAAAGCAGCTGCCGGTGCCTGGAATTGAACCCACCCCCTCGTGATGAGCAGCGCAACGCCTTAGCCACTGAGCCACCGCGGCGGGTCTCTTTCATTTCTACGAATTGCTGCGCGAATTATGCCTGAGGAATACTAGCACTCGCCGTAGCTTCATTATAATCGTTGTACTGCGAGACTGGTGGGCCCCTGTCTTCCTCCTGTGCCATGACAATCAGGCGTCACGCGGCAAGGACTATTGTGGAGATGTTTTCGAATTCACACAGTTATAACCTTTCCGCACCGGGCATATAATTTCCACGAATCTCCCATTTTCGGGCCAACCCAAATGGCATGTGCTACGGAGGAAGGAATAATAACAATTGGAACAACGTTTTAGGTTTCTTTGCGTTATTTTGTTTTTGCAGGTAATGCTTTTGTTTGACTAAGCTCTCTACAGGCGGTTTTTTTTATATAGCCTAATCACCTCATTCTCCGGTCTTCCTTCACCTTCTATCTTTCTTCCTTCTGGATCCACTGCGGTGACGGTGCTTCTCAACTCTGCCCTTTCCTCTTTCAATTCTCTACTTAATGTAATACGATGTAACGCTGAACAAAACTTGTTGAAATGTATAGAGATCGTCTCTGATAATAGGTACACGCCGTTGATGGTATATGTGTATACGTAAACTATCCTGCCACTAAAGTTTTCACAAGAAATGTGCGACATGCAACGCCTCTGGAAAAATTGTCTGCCGCACTGAAGATAACTGAAACGCACGACCATGCAACGCTTTCTTCCAAACGGTTTTGCAGCAGATGATAACAGAAGAACACACTCCGGCTGCAGGCCAGACGTGCGGTGGAACTTCCGGAAGCCATGTCCGCCGAACCGCCTAACAAAATCGCGATGTAAGGGAAACACTTGTCTAGTGATCATATTGTGCCCAGATCGTCTGACTTTTTAGTTGTGGTGGTATGGTGCGGTAGCTACCAATACTTCCAAGATGCTGCCAGTCGCGTAAAACGACAGCGCATATCCTACGCGTCCATTGGCAATT
Organism: Haemaphysalis longicornis; assembly: GCF_048455015.1. Taxonomy (NCBI): domain Eukaryota; kingdom Metazoa; phylum Arthropoda; class Arachnida; order Ixodida; family Ixodidae; genus Haemaphysalis; species Haemaphysalis longicornis. The sequence goes on from NW_027526204.1 coordinate 35,628,974, forward strand.
ACGGAGGGAAAGTTACTTCGAGGTCGTCGGAAACAGGGTTCGGTCACCAGATGTGTACACAGACACTGCACTGTACGTTTCGAAAAAAAAAACACTTCGCCATTCCTCCTCCAGTTAAAATATGTGTAAGGGCAGCTACATGCAACTACGGTGACTATTAACAATCAACCGCGCCGAAGCATGGGCCACCGCGAGTGTCACGACTTCAACACCACAGAGCAAAAGCATTCATGAGTTTTTTCCGAGTGCTAGTGTTAAGCAAATACACCCAGCGTATCGTTGGCGCGTTGTAGCGACCGACACCCGACCCAACCATGGCGTCGACTTTAGCAATGGGGCATCATCGTAGCTTCATTCGATGCAGGTTAGCATCTACAAGGACTTAGCACCAAACAAAACGAAGTGTCCAGGCCGCCGTGAGCCAATGATGCCACATTCGCGGGGGTGTTCGGTCCGCACTTGACATCATTCTTGTCCGAGGCGATAGGAGCCGCAAAAACAACATTTCCCCACGAAATCTTCTTCATACACCGTGAAAACATGGTCAATGAAAACTACACAACTTCAACGTTTAAAACGCCCTCGCTAAGGTTCAAACACGCCCTTGACAAGCTGAATTGGGGCGATGTCTGACATGAGCCCGCCATGCACAGCGAACGGAGCCATAAAGAAAAGCCAAAGTGTGACGGTCAAGAGCAGGGCGCGTCCGGTTCGCTACAGTGAACCCCCTTCCTCACTTGGTTTGTGCTTGTCAAGAGCTATACTGCGTCTCTTACTCAAGCCACGCAGCAAGCATAATTTAGTGGAAAAACGTAACAGTCAGAGAATGGACCGCCCCGCACCGGGGGTGGCCAATAGCCTGGCATGGGATTTGAAAGTATTAGTGGCGTTATCGAATTTATGGTAAGGAATAAGTATTGCAGCTGAATGTCAGAAGTCGCTGCATGCAGATAATAGCACAAGGCATTCTTTTTCAACGTAAGCGGCCCTAATAAGCACACTCAATGTGTTCATTGTGGTGCGAGCTGTTGCGCCGGATTCGGTCGAAATTACCGGATGCTCCACTACCACTACTTTCACAACCCAAGCAGCTGGAATCTTGCCAGAAGGAGGAACTCGGGTCTTTTCGAATAGCGCCTCAGACGTTCAGCGTAGTCCGTGTCATCCTCTCTCGATCCTTGTTTTATTTTGGCCCTGGTTTTTCTGTGACCGTGTAGTATTGCGCCCAGTTTTTCACGTTAACTGAGCGCAGTGACTTCCGGAATGATTATGGCGGTTCTTTTGATGTTTCGTTAGGGAAATCAAGGTAATTGTATATCCCGTTTGTTGAATGTAGCTTGTGAAAAGTTTTTTTGATGTTTAAAATAAATTGTATCGTGTTAACCACGCAACGGCTCCACCTCGCGCATTCCTCTGATCCGGTGCCGACATCACTTCATATAAGAAAAACATGATTGAACTGTGAACCGGCTGAGTCAAAACCGATGTTCAGTAAAGCGATAATTGACGCCTATTGGGGCTTACCTTTCCTTCAACAGTGGCGGGCAGGTCAAAGAGAATGGCAGCCTTTTTGTGCCACTGTCTGGAAACAGCATTTGATGACTGAGGTACTGTGATATGAGTTTCATTTTCACAGCCCTGAAAAAGTTATTGCACACTATTTCACCATATATATTGGCGAGAACTATAATTTACATCCGGTGAACCGGTTTTCAGGTAACTGTTGTTGCAAGGTCATAAATGCTCATATATAGCGGTAAGTATGGCAGCAGGCCCTGCACCCCGACTATAAAAATATTTCTCCCATCTCTGGAGTTATTTTTTAAAAACAAAATCTTCCACTCGTACTATGTGCTGCTTGTTGAAGCTGCCTATTACTCAATGTGTTGTGTATGAACATTGCATTCGTTTTTTTTGTTGTCGCACAAGGATTGTACTGAACAATAGCTTAGTATTCTTACGATATTTATTTCAGCACAGTCTGTGCAATTGAGTAAGGCTTGAGTGTTTCTCGGTATTCGGATCTCTGTAACTGTATTTTAAGGAATTTATGTATAGATTCCGTGTCACACCGTTTCTTGAATTAAGGCGTGTGTTCTTACGTAATTATTTTTCTATTCATGCAGAATAGCCCGAAGTATCTCACACCTAGCATGATTCAAAACGTGAACATTTAGCCCGTCTAAGCAGTTATACCTGGTGAATTCCAAAGCATGAATCTTCATTAAACGATCTCAGATACCTTGCATCTGCGTCGCGTTGGAGGAGAGAATTGAAATCTTGATGCCGGGAGAAACTTTGTTATCAGTTTGAACGTATAAAATACGTTCTATCGGCCTTATACGCATGGCGCCTTCGTTCTTTTATTCCGCAGTTGAATGGGAGACTAGTAGTATCAACATCATCCGCCCTTAGCACCCCTACCATCATCATTACCATCCTGTAATGATCATCATTAGACCTGGGCGGCCTCCCGCTTCAGCAGTTTCCCGTGACAGATCGAACACCGCTGCCTCCCTGGGCGGTCCCTCATCTTTGCCGCTCGCAGTTCTGGCCGGACCTCCACAGCAGCAGTAAATCCAGGAAGTCACGTCCGCCCAACCGAGCGTACGCCTCTTTGTTACACAAGGATAGCCGATGGTAAATATATGCACTTTCTATTCGCTGGGAAAATGAGTTTTGTCGCTCTCTCTACCTGCAACGTGCGCTTAAAACATCAGATTTCGCTACTTGCGAAACACAACTAATAGCCTAGCATACAAATATACAAGAGTACACAACAAGGGAAGCCTTGATCACTGCTGTGAACCCTTATGAAGACCGTAATTTTGTGCAAAAAAAGATTATTTTTTTGGTTTAACACGTTCCAAGGCTTTATACATATGAGCATAAACTAGGGGAATGGGTACATTGAATGCAGTAATTTACAGCCCCTTTAGGTGCGTAGTTTTTTGTCCGTGCCTATATGGGCTCATTAGCGCCTAAAATGCCGTTTTTGTGTCATACGTGCCTTTTGGGAGTTTTTCAGTCCTTCTCTTGCTCGGAATGTTCAAATTTCAGAGGCCCGAAACTTCGCACGCGGTTTCCGCATGGACCCACATCTCCAAGTGCTATGAGCCGCCATAATTGTGCTCAAGCCGCCAACTCGGCCTTACGTTATGCCAAGCAAGTAGGCCTTCAAATTCTCGTAGGCAGCTACACCCCAGCCTCCATCACCGCGATTGTGTTTCGCGCCAGCCCTGTGCGCACAAGCCCTTCCGGTGAATTTTCTTAGGTTGCGTTCTGTACTGTGTTCAGCGTGCGATGTTCTGCGTAATTGCAGAAACGTTTTGCCTATCTACTGCTAACTACATAAACACATGCAAGGACAAACGTGGGCGCCATACAGCAGCGCACGTGCCGCTAAGGTCAAAGACGACTCACGGAAAAAAACTATGGAACATCTGACCGGCAGGTTAGACGAAGCTCGTGTAACACGGCGGCGGAGCTTGATACGGGAGTTATTGAAAAAACGTGTCTGCACTTTGAATTATTAAGATCCCGAAAGGCGTTGTTATCTGCCGTGCTGTGTAAATGTCAAGAGCGTTTCCAAGCTAGCTTTATAATAGGTTTCAAAGAATCTTGCAAGCTGGCCAATGCCAAAATCAGTGCGCATCGATACCCGAGTAATGCGGTATTCCTGAAGCAACGGTTCCTGACAGAGTACTTTGGAAGCTTACATACCCCTCGGACATAAAATTGCGGGATCGATTGATTGATTGAAGATATCTTTATTTAAAAGAAAAGAAAGAAAGAGTAGGGAAGTAGGTGGCTATCTGAATTCCAGGATTCCACTGGGCTCCAACGGCGCTATAGCTCTCTACCAGCAATCGCTGCCAGGCAGGGTCATCGCTCCGCAGGGTGTCCTCCCACTGCTTCCGTCCATGAGCTGCCGCTTATATCATGAGTGTTAGTTCCGCTCCGAATTCTTTAGTGGCTTTCAGTTCCTGGTTCGGATCACCTTCTCATTGGAGCTGAACTTGTGCGGGATCGGTAAAGAGATATTTGTCTGCTAAGTGCTTTAAAAACTTTTTATCTGACCATTCTGTTAGATGTTTAAGTTTGTCGATGCGGTCTCGCATGGCCGTTCTCGTCCCGTTCGGGTCTCTCAATTCCCATTACAGTTTCCAAGTTATTGACACCATTATTTTTCTCTAATTTCATCGCACAGTGCATTCCAGTTTTTTCCGTTAGGCTGACGGCGTAATGCAAAGAATAAAAGGGGCTATAAGCAGACGACAACGAAGTAGACAAACACACTACATACACCTCTCCGCTTATCGGTAAAACACTTTTATTCTCCTCTTCAAGTTCTCATTATGTTTATCTCTTTTCCATCGCCTTGTGAGGGCTCTTCTAGTTTCGCAAATGTGCAGGAGACGGGAAAGTACAGCCGGGGTATCATCCATAGTAATTACGATGTGAGTGTATGACCTAATCTATTCAACAATGTTTCTCCCGAGCCTCCCCAGCAACCACGTTAACGTCTTGATTCCCGGGGTGGCTGGTGTGCGACCGAGGATCCCATGGCTGCGGCATTGGTATTTCACTGCCCGTGTTTATGACGTAAAGGTAGCCAATACTAGAGAGCGTCTAAACTAAATTCAGTTGGCGCCTAAAGTGATTCTCAGCATTTGTTTGATATTTCTGCTAAAAGAACCTATATACGGGAGTAAATGGCTCTTATCAAAAATATTAAGCCTAACAGGCTTTACTGATGAAGACTTGGTAGTTGTTTTTAAAACTTTTTACAGCCCGAAAAGGACATGAGGAAAGCAGGAGAGGAGCGCTGACGTCTAACTAAATTTATTCAGAACCAACTTGTACTTTTTAAACGCACCCACCAGTTTAACGACAGACAAATAAAACATGAAAACCAAAACCACACAAACTAGGAAAAGCGCACACCACATCAAAAACTATTCACGCACTTGACATAATCGTGATTGACGTCCTGCTACGCATTTCATTTACCTAGTTTGTCAATTTCATGCTTTTCTATTAGTTCTCGCGTCGTTTGGCTTCCACACTTTTCTACCATTTGGCACATGTCAAGCTGTGCTCTGCACTATCAAGATATGCAATGCAAAGGTCGAAGACCATCATTGTTTTTTCGAACGATATTTCTACGCTATATCAACCGGTCTTTCAGGAGTCTGCCAGTTTTACTGACGTACACTTTCCTGCCGTTTTAACGGATAGCAATAAACGACACTTCCAGTCCATTGGTCATACCAACCACTCAAGTTGCTTTAGGTGGCACCCTATTGTTTTTGTACCTGTCGTGAATGGCTCCTTGGCAGATATTACGAGCTTGAGGGGACCGGAAAGCGCTACTCTCACGTTTACATGGTTAGGAATCTTTCAAACCGTAAGGCAAAGCGACGATGTACGGAAAAATGACAACTCATCACGATGATGGCAATGTTTCATGTTCCCGAGAACGCTCTGCGTGCCCAATACAACCATAAGAAAAGGATGGCCAGCCGGTTGCATTCGACTAACTAGCTCGTTGAAGGCAGTTACACTACATGGCGGCACGGCTTCTTCAGGGCGTCAAGCATGCATTATTCTTCAAGAGCTATTTTCCCTGATCATAAATGCAGCAACTTTAAAAACTTACGATGTCGGCACCAGTAAGAACGCCGGATGTACATGGAGCGTAAGGAATGTCATTGAGGTTGGAAACATCGCTCTTCATTTCGTAATATTGGGCACCCATCTCCAGTGAGAGCCCCACCACAGCATCCCTGTTACTGTACTGCGTGGACTCGGCCACCAGCTCGCCGTGCCGCTTCTGAAAAAAGATAGAAACGGCTTCGTACAAGTACCTTACGAACCAGTCCCATCTATTCAAGTACGAAAGGTTGAGAAAAACATTAACAATTCGAAAAGGAAAGCGATTCTCCAAAACGCAACTCACGTCATAGGACTGCGGGTAGACAGTGTGTAAAAGTACTGTGTCCAATGTAGTGAACATTTTTAGAAGCGTTTTAAATACACCCTCGGCAAATTAGGTGCTACGCTGTCTTAAAGATCAACTTCGCTAGTGATTAGTGCATTTCAAGGAATATTGGCGGAGGCATACAATTGAAGGGACGCCTGCGTTATCTTCTATATCCCGGCCCCATTTTTATCACAACAAACTATAACAAGCGGTAAGAGAGAAGCTCCAACCCGGCTTGGTACGAACCGGTCTCAAAAGGTGTGGTGGTATGAAGCTGCAATACAGCCTTCCGGTGTGCAACGCTGGCCCGTTAATGAAAGTCTGCTGCTGCACATATAACTGAACATGTATTTCGATATGAAAAACTAGTTACACCCAATTATAATGTTATTCCAATTATAATTATTTAATTATTATTACCCGTTCATTAATAATGAAAATGAATGTTAATATTTCACCCAACTGTATCATTCGGGGGAAAAATTGTGCAAAATTCTAGAGATTGCGAGGAGAGCGCGAGCTTGTGAAGTTGCGTCTCGACATTCAAATATTTTTCGCGGTCGATCTTTTCTACGGAGGCACCACTTTAATGTCCGCTCTTGTTTTGAAATAGGGCGGCAACCACATGACATCATACATAGTACTGCTGTCAGGTGCCTGCCTGCCTTCCTTTTTTAAGGAACGTGGTTGCTTCAAAAGATTCAAAAACGTAGCATTCATAACTCACCCGTTCGTAAACGTAGCATGTAAATTAAGACAGATTTTCCTGGAATGGTGGTTTTACTGCTTGTTGGTACCCTACTCTTGGCACGGTTACCGGGAAGTTACCTCCCCACTAACGGCTTCTCACTAGAGCCCCGCAATGAATTTTATGAGAATCACGCGCTGTTGCGAACATTTTGACGAGCAAGCTGTCTTCTCTCCGCAAAGGTCAACCGCAGGTCAACCACAGGTGGAATGGTTTAGTAGTCTTGAGCCGAAATATTTCAACCCTATCTAAAAAGCGAGAAGCACAACAAAGTGCCAAGATGAAAGACTCACGCCAGGCTTGTCCCTATCTCCTGACAAGGCACAGACGGTCACCCCATTATCGCTTCCCCTATTCTCTCCTGCCAACCAACTTGTAAGAGGATATTTCCGGAGCTAGCTGGTGAGAGGGGTATCTACTCACACATCTGAGTCTATGTGCAGAGTTTGCGAGAATACCCCGCATGAAGGCTCAATCCTTTTCGGAATGCATGAAAAGCCCCTGCGTATCCAGTTTGCGTGAACTAGGCATTTATCTGCAATACGGATGGAAATCGGCAATCTGTTTGTGTACTGTGTGCCATTAAGTGAATCATTTAGGTTCAAAAGGAGGGTGACATTGTCCTCCGTGGTCTTTGAGTCTTGGGTCATTTGTGCTTCATGCAGAAGAAGGCTTGACGCATGACTAGTGTTTTACAAGTATGCAAGCAAATTTTTCTTTTGGAAGACAATGGCACGATATTGGATTTCTAAACCACAAGTGCAGAAGCTGGCATTTGGTGGTGATACTTTTTTCCCATTTACGAGGGGTTCAGTTAGTGTCCGAAGTTGACTGTTCCGAACACGTTCTTCACAAATTCGTTTTGTGTGGAATTTAGGGCTTTGTGGCGTCCGGAAGTCCTCCTGTGTAGAATTTAGGGCTTGAATAAAAAAGAACTGCGTGGACGCACACCCAGAGTTTTAAATGGTTTCTTTATTCACAAGCAACGGCATTTCTTGCTGAATGCTATTTGTTCGGGAACTTGACTCTGTTATGAATAAGAGTCGTAAAGACTTTTCTGTACGTTATTTCTCGTTCGTACTCAATATTTTTATTAACCGCATTTTTGTCAATCCTTAAACGTTGTTATTCGTGTAAAAAGATGGGCAGAGTACACCACCTGACCATTACTTTAAAGCAACGCTTTATGAACCTAGTCGAGCCGAGTGCCGCCGTCCCAGGCAATTTGATTGATTTTAGGGTCTAACGCGCCGACGCAACGCAGGCGTTGAAGCGCGCCGTAGTGGAGGGCTCCGGATTAATTTGTTCCACATGGGAATCTTTAACGTGCCCCGAGATCTCGTCCCGGGACATTTGACCTTCATTTGACCGCAGCTGAGCCGTAGCCTTGGCACCTCATCACGTGACTCGTAGGCCGGAGCAGCGCCACCAAAAAAGGCGGTGTGGCGCATGCCCTCTCAACAGCTGGGTTTCCACATGACCACTTTATTTGCCTCGCGCCTGGTTTAGAGGAGAACCGCGCTCGCCTAGTGAGTGCGAGCTTTGCCGTCTTCTCTGAGGATTACGCTAAAGTGGGAGGCTTTGAGCCGTCGCCGGCCAGCGGCGTCTGACTAACTCGCGCATACCACCCGGCAAGCTGCTTACCTGAAAATGTTCTAAAATTGCCGAGCGCGCGGAGCTAGCTTTGGAGACTTACGAAGATCGAGCAGCTAGCTTTGAATGGAATATCCAAGGTTAGCTGAGTTAACCCGCATGACATAAAAAGTGCGCCCTGTGCCTCTGTCGATACAGAAACGTGCCACTAATTGTTAAAGAATTTAAGTAGTTGAAACAAAGGTTTGGGCATGTTTTGCGTTTTAATATAGCCGTCCAAAAAATTCGACAGCTGCTTTGCTACAGATCACTCGCGGTTCATGATTTCAGACGAGAGAGTTTTACAGAACTATATTTTAATTTCTACACAGATCTATGATTTCTAAAATTATCGCAATTTCGAAGATCTCGCTTTTCTGCTCTAGCTGAAGTGCCTCCGATAGACGAAATAAATTACTCTCCCACTGCCACATTAGGCAGTACCGGAACCTAAGAATCAATTATATAAACAAATTTAGACCCTTACGCTACCCGGAACAGGTGTGCGCACGAAGCTTTTCCGACCTTGGGACACTTTTATCCAATTCCTTCCAGAATTCCTATCGAACCGAATGCTCAACCCCTGTTTGCCGAACACCCTAAGCGTGCATCGTTGTTAATTCGCCTGGATTTGCAATTGCTGAAACTCGCAATTAGTTCGCCGAGCACCAACAGGTTCACGGCCCCGATTCCATTTTCGCTGTTTCAGCGCTGCTACCTGCGTTTCGGAGTGTCGGACCCAGCGAGCGCGCCTGCGCTGCAGCTGATCTCGAACTGGCAAAAAATGGTGCGACTGGAACGCGCTATCCGCCTGTATAATTATAAAGAGTGAAGCAGCGCCCTTGTTTCGCTTCGGGCCATATTCTGAGTACCTCCGCCCCTCCATTTGCTCCCACCACTCGGTTGCGGGGAGGATTCCGGCACTGCTTATGCAATGGGAAATCGATTTCAAGGTTCTCCTCTATTAGAGGCTCAGAATACCAGGGTTGAGGTATCGCGTGATGCGGCCGCCAGCTGTGGGCGAGGAGACTTCAGAAGGGATGGGATTGGAGAATTTCTGTGTATGAATGGCGGAGAAGTGCAGATTTGAGCTTGACCGGTTTAAGTGATCACCTCCAGCCGGCGTGATGAGGACGAACAGCAGCGAGTTCCGCCCTCGTCCCCTCTGAGGATGTCGTGTTCTGGTGGCAAGATGATCTGAAGTACACGTGATGGTTTTGGTTGTCGCGGAATACTCAGGACTGTTTTAGAGGCGCACGATTTAAGCGAAAACTTTGCCAGTAGTCTCTGAGTGCGTAATAACCGGGATTTCCCAGTCGTTGGGGGTGGCCACAACATTTGCAACTTCCTCTTCTAGGCCAATGAAAGTGGTGAGAATGGTTTCGGCTGCTCATTGTGTGCTTTGCCTGTTGATGACACTGCCTGCAGATAGAATGTGACGTGGTATGACGATGAAACTGTGTACCGATCACATGGTAAGTTGTGGTAATTGTTTTTAATTATATGTGAGCTCATGCTGTCCGCCGTTAATTTTTGTATATAGGGCGTCTGTTTTCAAGTACGGCTGCTACGCTGATGGGTCGCGAAATGCCTAATGAAACCGGGCATGGCGTACTGCAAAAAAAACCTGATTCGAAGACCTCACAACACTTGTTAGAAAAGGAGGTGGACTTCGGTAGGACATCTATTGCGGAGAAAATACAACCGGTTCTGCATCAGGGGAAGGGAATCGCCGCTGAGAGGTGAGACTAGCTACATGTAGGAAGCGTCTATTCGTCGAAAGAGGAAAAACTGGAATAGTTTAGCCGTAATAAATAGGTTGGGGCTTAGTGTAACAGCAAAGATTGGAAAAACCTGGGAGAGAACTCTGTGCTGCGGTAGGAAATTATCCTGATGGTGGCCCAAAGAGAATGGTAATATGGTCACAACTGTCAGTTGTAATGATTTATAGGTCGCCTTTACCGCCAATGAAGCAATTAGCGCTACCCGATAGTGCGGTTAACTTCAACCCCTTAATCAATGTGTACGGTTTGAGCCCTAAGCCATACTACAAACGATAACATGCCAGCTGCCACACTAACAATATCACATTCCTCTTTATCATTGCCGGGACTTTGAAGTAATCCCTCCAAAGAGAGGTAATAATGTCACAACTTTAGTTGTAATCGCTCGTTGCTTGTTCCGTAAGGGACGCAATGAGGAATCCCAAATCGTAGTCAGCCGGTAACAGAATTGAGCGATCGTAAGAACACGGAAGGTTGTGTGTTCAGCGAGCTCGGCAGCCACTGTCCTGGGTTTAAATGTAGTGGTTGGCAAAATACGTGGCCTCCCCCTCTGAACCTTTCACCTGTCACAAGCTCAGGCCAATCCACGAGAATTTAATCAGAAGAGAGTATGCAACTTCAATACTGACACTGCAGTGTGCAAATGACAAACATACGGCGTTCAAAGTAAATCACATCTCTCCAAGTAAAATAACTTTGAAAGACCACGAAACAGTTAACACCCGCAGAAGATGAAGAGGATGTGAAGAAATATTTTACATCCGTCTAAGCCTAAATTATTAAGAAGTTTACACTAAGGTGCTTACTTGCCGAAAGTGCTCGAAACGTAGCTTTGCTAGATATCATACCATACCAATTAAAATTTGGAGGTGGTGCCCTTGTGGAGAATGGTCAAGCAATCGGTGTGGCTGGGTAAAGCGTTATATTAAAGCGTTAAACATCTTAGATTTTTATGAAAGACTTGCCAGGTGTAGGCACTTGACACGCACTTCCTTTATCATCAAAAACATGCTGCATCATTGTTCTCCTGTAGCGGACACAACACGCAAGAGGACCCCAGTTTCATTGGCTGTCCATTAAGTACTATTGTGATTGCGGCTTCCGTCAGATTTGCACAAATTCAATGTTTTGTACAGAAGGCAAAGGATCCCTTCCTGGATACAACAATTGATTTATATATTAGCAACCTAACCACCAATCTCCGCCAAATTTATACGCCGAGGTTAAAGTGGCAAGACTCATAGGTTCAATGCCATATTTTAAAAGAAGGTCTCTTTTAATTTTTGTGATACTCTTCCAGTATGCTGACCACAACATTTATTTTGTTTACAAGTAAAAATACCTCGCGTCATATGAATACATAATAGCTGAGCTTCAGAATGGAGCGCTGTCAGCCAAGCTCCCTGCGTGGTTAAGTAGCAACGTCCTTAAAAGTTGCATTTGTTCGAGGTTTTTGGACAAAAGACAGAAGATTACAAAAGAAGTGAAATTAAAAAAATACAGTAAAAATTCCAGTTTCGAATTTGAAGTTTTAGGCCCTAATGTATTCTCACCCTATCAAAATTGCACAGTGCTGTTCATCCAATAATTACCTGTACGCCTAAAGTTGGTGGCATATAGGTATTTAGACTCTTTAAATGGGGTTCTACTTGTAGGTTATCTGCACCTGCTGCCGTTCACTTTAATTTTGTGGCACTTGTTTCAGGACGAAACCTCATTGAACACATGGTTTCGTTGTCTCTTTTTTGTGTTTCTGCTTCTATATTTGTAAGCCTATTTTTATACCACGTAGCAGAAGTGTTTGTACTTGACTTTCTTGGACAAAAATTGCTATGTTTCTAGTGGCATGAAGTCCAATTCTTGAGACCTTCTTTAGGTTGCAAAATTCAGCCTGTTGTTTAAAAGTTCTAACAACTACGTCGCATGCATCCTTTGAAAATGTAATCCAGATACTTTTAAAAAATGCCAACGAATCAAGAGCCTTCTATGCAAATTTGTCGGCCTCCCAAGTGACAACCGCACTTCCGCGAGTCCTCTTTTAGCGTCCTTGCTGCCCCCCATTCCCCTGCGGCTTCGGGCATCCTTTCTTACTAAGGCTTGACGTCGTGTTAGTTGGGTACACATTATTCACACTAAAAACTGCGCAGGGACGAGGACGGAAGAAGTCACAATCTAGGGCGCTGACGAAACACTGAAGTACGGTTTATTACACGACATTAAATACACGAAAAAACGAGTGGCTGTAAGCATGCGCCCGTTCAAGGAGAACATGTCACTCCAAGTATGCAATGGAAGATAATATCAAGGATAAAACAATCAGACTTGGTGTCAAGCTTCTTATCTGGTACAAGTGAGGCTCACCTGGCTAGATATGCCACCTCTCTTTCCAAAAGGGCAATTGAAGACGTGCTCACAGATTGTTCCTCCAGAAGGCCAATCAGTGAGGCTCCAATATTTCCGTGAGCGAGCGTCTCGATAGCATTTCAAAACGCCTTTTCACTTTGGGTGGGAATCACTTTTCTCCCATTTCTTGCAATGTATCGCAAGATTCCTGCCTGCTCCTGTGCGCATGGCGTGGGCATTTTTTCTAAGGCGATCATTCAGGCATCTACCAGTCTTACCTACGTAAACTCGTCTGCATGAAAGTAGCATTTCGTACACCACTCTGTCCGCACAGTTCACACACTGCGTTTCATGCTTCTTCTCACATACGGCGCATGGGCGGTCGTTGCAGTTTACCTTGGAGAACAAAGGCGCCAGTTTGTTGGGCTCTGAAAAAACCGTCCTTACTCCTGCCTTATCCCCGATCTTCTTTAAAAAGTGTGATACCCCATGGACCTAGGTTATGACGTTTAAGCATCCCTTGGGTGTTTCTTTTTGTAGCCGGTTTTTTGTGAAGTTAGTGTTTGCAGGACGAAATAAAACGACGTTTGCTACTATATTTTTAATTAAAACCCTTACGTAAACTATAAAGCCAGGGATGGGTCATAAATGCTCAAAGAAAATGAAAAGTAGGCTTAATGTTCTCATAAGAGGCAAATAGATCAAAAACATGTACGGTGAATCGCCCTTCTAAATACACCATTTTTTAGCTGGACGTAATGATATTCTAGGCTGGTTGCGCCGTTTCATCTAGCGCTGAGGGATGCCAGCGGTACGCGGTCGTCGTCGCACGTAGTGTTTACGCGCCGCAAACGACGGCGGTGAGTTGCGGAAGTGGCCGGCCCGCCGGCGGTCCGTAGGCGAAGCAGAGGTTGTGCGCTGTCGTGGCACTGAATTACGTGAGCCGCAGGCTGCGTTGTATTATACTAGCTAGCCATTGCTAGCTCGGCCAACTGTTACTTCTAATATTTATTATGGCCGTGATGCACAGCAAAGCCGTCCGGGCTAAGGTACACGACGAAGTAGCCGTATATGCATGCGCCCAATTTTTACTGTATTTTTTAAATTTCACTTCTTTTGTAATCTTCTGTCTTTTGTCCAAAAACGTCGAACAAATGCAACTTTTAAGGACGTTGCTACTTTACTGTTTGCTACTTTTGTTTGCTAAAAGATTTGTATATCTCACCTCGAATCAAACTTTCCTGGCTCTCAAATTTTAAGCCACTGTAGTATAAAAGTTATATTGAAGACATATTCATGATCTAGCGGCACGGTGACGCGAGCTCTTCACATTCATTGAGGCATTTAACCGAGCACATCCTAGTATTTCCTATAATTTAACCTCGCACATACTAGTATTTCTAACAGCAACACCCCTACGGAAGCGTTGTTTGTGTTTCTGAATCACCATTCGGCCAACATTCCGACTTCTCTTGCTTCATTTGTTCAGGACACCCCACACTTCCTCCGCATAATAGAAGCAATAAACAATGGTGGGCAAATACCCAATCCCGCCCTTCTGGCCACGCTCTATGTATCCGCCCTCTATACGAACATTCCCATCACCGAAGATATAGCAGCTATATCAAACGCCCTAAAAGAAAACCGGCACTAACATGCATTGGAAGACTACATTACTTTACTAAAATAAGTTCTAACTCTAAACTATTTCGACTTCGAATCTTCTAACTACTTCCGAGTATGTGGAACCAGCTTGGGCACTCCTTTCGCACCCAGATACGCCAACATTTTCAATGGGACAACTTGAAGCTTCCCTTTTAGAGTCTTTTCCCCTCAACCCAAAGGTTTACCTTCGACACATAGATGACATTTCATTTTTGGAAGCATGGCCGCACAGCCCTAGGAAGTTTCATTTCGCATCTTAATTCTTCGCACTCGTCCAATAAGTTCTCATGCCAGCACTGGGATGAACAAGTGAACTTCCTAGACACGACTGTTGTTGTTGACAATGGTAAACTGAAAACCACGCTTTATAGGAAACCCAACGGACAGGCAACAGTACCTAGACTACACTAGTCCTCACCCACGACACTGCTAACAAAGTAACTTTGTAGGACAGGCTACCACACTAAGAAGAGTATGCACCGATAACACAGACTATATAAAGCACGTAATGAAGTAAAGTCCACCCTGGCAAGAAGTAATCACCCGGTCAGCTCGCTATGTATGGCTTACGAAAGAGCATCCAAGTGAGAAACAGACGAAGTGCTCAAGCAGCCACGTCTAAACCAAAACGCACGACAACCAGCCCTAATAACCCAATTCTTACACGCGCTTTCTAACATAAACTACATCCTGCGGAAATACTGCCCTATTCTAGCTATTATGACCTACTTTAAAAGATGTTCCCGGAAGCCCCAAGAGTTAACTACAGAAGAAATAAGAACCTAAAAGACATTTGAGTGCATGCCGAAATTCGCGCTTCCCAGGAACCAGTCATCAGCCCATGCCTCTGCCCTAGATGCAAGACCTGCAAACATCTGCAGACGGATTCCACATTGTCAATAGCACTGCCAGCCAATACGTTAACGAGAATATTTCAAGCTTCACGTCCATTTCTTCTAACATTGTGTATATGCTAGAATGCTCATTCTCTCAAAAGCAGTACATTGGAGAAAGGATTCAACATATGAACTTACGCCTGAATGGACATGGGGCCGACACTTCTAACAGTGTCTCCATAGCAGCGGCGCAACACTTCAATCAGCCCAACCACAATTGCGGTGATCTCAAGCTCTATAGTCTGCAGTCAAGCCTGAAGTCCCCAAGGGACCGGAAATACAGAAAATCGTACTTATTCCATAAATTCAACTGCCTGGAGCGGGCTGAAATCAACGCTTGGAAAGGCAGCTTACAAACGTTGCGGTATCGTAATCGAACAGAAAAATATTGCTCTTAAAAAAGTAGCATCTCCATTCGCATCAACCTTGCCTGTCCATCGCCAAAGCTGTTACTTGAATATAATTTCTGCGCGTTTTTTCCTGTCTTGCTCCTAGCCGATTTCGACATACCACGCGCACTCGCCTCCCTCGACCTTCGGCATTTCGTTTACTACCTGCTTTACACACACGCAAAAAAAGTAAAAAGAAAGAAAATAGAAAAGAAGTCTTGAATTTACCACAAAGCTCCTCGTGGATTGTACCTGCGCATACCTCTTCTATTCTTCTGCGAACACTGGTCTCCCCAACCGGAATTCTTCGGACTATACGTGCTGTTGTGGTTTAGGAGATTTCTCTGTCACACATTGTTCAAAAACCTTGCAATTGCACCCCCAAGACGCCCCTCTAGGCTCCAAACTTCCAGGAAACCTCCTTTGAGATCACGCGCACCGCCGCAGCCAAGCTTAAACCATTCGATCCTGTTTCCTCCGACCCTCTCGTAGTCTTTCTTCTTTCTCAAGTGCGGGGCCCTGTCAAAAAAACCACACCTCCATTTCTCTCTGACTGTTTCGCTGCTTTAAACTGACCGTGACCCACTCGGTCTGGTTGCCTTACAATTAAAAGCAATAACAGTGGTCTACTGACGATTGTAACTAGGAGAAGACGGGTCCTGCAGGCGAAACCTCAGTGAACTAGGGTTTAATCGTGTTTGAACAATTTCCTGTAATAATTCTTCTTGCTCCTCGAGACGTTTTTTCTTGTACGGTTACATATATATAGTCTCTGGAAATAAAAAAAAACACAGAGCGCGAGAAAATAAGTAAAGTAAAGACAGAATTACACGAGAAAAACAATTAAAAATAAAAGTTTGCTGGCGTTTACTCAGGACTTCCTTTCTTCAGAGCACAGGAAGTGCTCTTCCTGAAACGTTCAAAGACTTTTATTTTTAATGTTTTTATGTTCTTCTTGGTTTCCTCTCATACCGCCGGGCACCAACCGGTTATTTATTGGGTACAGGCGTCCCTGGTCCAGTCCGGACCCTTGGAAGGGGAATTCACGTCTGGGAATCTGCGTTTACCCTTGCAAGGGGCCTCTGCCCCTTGTCCATCTGGCGGGGCCCGCGGCCGTCCTTGCGCATTCTGCCATTGCCGGGGGTGAAAAGGTCTCGCGGCAGGTCCTGCCACAGCCTGTTGCAAGTTCAGCGTCCACTGTGGTTGTGGAACGCACCATGGGCATTCGTGTGGCTTGTTTGCACGGTCACCTACGGGTAAATGAGTACATGCGACTCCGATGCGACTGTACGTTTGGGAAGTTCAGCAATTTGCCCCTATGCAAAGGGGAGGCTGTAAAACCACAGAAACGCTGAAACGTTATACCGTATATATATATTCATATAAGGTAAGTAGAGACAGAGACAAACGAGAAAAGCCATGAAAAAATAAAAATAAAAGTTTACTCACGTTTCAGGAAGAGGAGGACAGAAGAATAGAAGTCATCTTCCTAAAACGCCCGTAAACTTTTATTTAATTTTTTTACGTTTTTCTCGCCTTTGTCTGACTCTACTTGCCTTATTATAGATGTATATGCAGAAATAAGGGATGGCAGTCAAGGAAACCTTGGAAAGAATGTTGAACATCACGAAACCTGATACAAAATTCGGGAAGTCTTGGGTTCGGATCCCACCTTGCGGGCATTTTTTTCTGTCCCTTTATTCTATCTTTCTAAATTCTTTATGTGTTTCAATGACCTACCACATTCTCCCATTTGCTTTCCGAGCTTTTCTTGACTGCCAAACGTAATGTTTGTCTTGATTCAATGAGCCCCTCATGTCCTATTCTGATTAAATATGTATATATATAATAAAAAAACTCTCAAAAGGCGCAGAATTAGTATAAGTAAAGAGTTGGTTACGCAGCAAGAACTATATTCATGAAGGTTTACTCACGTAGTCGCAATGGGACGTGCCTTCATCCGAGTACAGTTACATGAATTTGGGAAGCAAAATCTCGTAACTGTACTCTGATGACCTTCTTCAGGGCAAGCATATTTACTGAAACATTACCAACAATTCTGGTCGCTACCTTGTTCAGTTTTCTTTTCTTGCATACACATACATACATACATACATACATACATACATACATACATACATACATACGTACGTACGTACATACATACCTACCTACATAGATGCATACATACATATATACATACATACATACATACATACATATATAGAATTAGAAGCCTGGAATGACGTGTAATTGGCTCAATGATTGTAGCATTCTGAGCTCGTAAGTCAAACACTTGCAAAAAGCTTTCGCAGTAAGCTGTCCTTTTCTCCCAACAAATGTCTTGTCAGCAGCGAATGCGTTCATTCGAACAAAAGCTTTCGCAATTATGTGAGGTTCGATGTACGCTGTTTACACAGCGAAAAAGTGCTTCTCTTGCGGTACTTTTATAAACTTCAATGAAGTTTTTATTGAATAGATTCGATATTATTTGTAGGCATTTCGCTAACTCTTTTCCTGCGCATATTTTCTTAGATTTTCTACCTGCGGACCACGCGCACAAACGAACTGGGTTTACATATCCAGTGAAGCGAAATGGGTGATGCGTCATAAGCAAGTGTACCTATCGCACGTGCGCTGGTAGGATGCTGCTTCGACATCACCGAAATCACCAGTTGTGTACTCTACGAACTAACAAAATGAAGCCACATTTTTCTGCGGAAATTATGTCAGGACTTACCTGTAACTCAACGAACACCGCCTGCTGTCGACTGACTCAGTAGGAGGGTCATCGACCACCGCAGTATGCCACGTCAGGCCAAGCCGACAGTGTAAACGTCGCACAAAACTTTAGAAGAATTCGGCACGGAGGATGCACGAGGTGAAGGAGCACTTTCTAAATCCTTTTTGTTACAATTCCCGTAAACAAGCTTAGTGCGGTAGACACTAAGCCTACAGACTGCAGACTAGATTTCAGCAAGTTATGCTGTGGTATCTACAAATCATTTTATTTTACACTGAAGGCTTTCGCCTCAATAAATTGCAAGTTTTTTATAAAAATGCTGCTCCCAAGCATAGTGGAATAGTGCGTGCTGTTTGCTTTCCGTCCGTCGAGAGAGAAAAGTATAATTACGGATTTCTTAGCAAATCTGTAATTCTAGATGCAAGCTCAGAAAAATTTGTAATATGTTTACCGCGCCGAAGCTACACTTGGGTAAGAGGTGCGCTGTAGCGGAGGTCCTCCAAATAAATTTAACCACCCGGGCATAGTTACCATGCGATGAAATCTCCACACAGGGGGTTTCGCGCTTTCACTTCTACAGAAAAGCAGCCACCGCGGCTCAAGTTTAACCCGTGTGTTTCGGCTCAGCTTCAAAACAGCTTTTTGTGGAGCCGCCTTGGAGGTTCGCTGAAGAATCCCATGTGGTTTAAGCACAGACTCACTGCAAGTTGCTGCGTGCCGTACTCATAGAGACAACCGTGATCATACTATTGATGAAATAAAAAAAATGTCGTAACATTCAGAACATCTTTTATTTGGGTAATAGTGGAGGTCGTTTCAGAGCAGCTAAAATCAACAACGCGTAGCAGTTCTGCGGGACATTCTTTCTTCGCGTAGCAGCATGTCCTCAAAGCAGCAAAACAACTTTGATCGGATTTAAGCATCAAACTTTCAGTTCTGTCTTTTTCGGCTGCGACATTCGGAGTTCTACGTAGCTTTACCCTTTTTCCAAAAATATGCAGCATCTATTGATGCATACCCTGTACGGTACACAGGGCGGTACGTCTTTACTGTAAATTACTTTTACTGCATTAGCCTTAAGGTGGCTCCTTTTTAGTTTGCAATTGTCTCAAGCTAGCGAGGATGCGGTTTCTAGCTACAGATATTCAATATTGTCATATATTGGCGTATTTTTTATCAACGCTTACGACTTCAGAAGGTATGCTGACTTTAAAAACGTACCAAAATACAAGCATGCCTCGAGGTATGCATGATGTTCTTGCATGATGTTCTTGTCGAAGTAAGAGTAAGAGATTACTTGTTTTTCTTTCTAACGACATTACGCTTCAGCGCAGCATTTCTTTAGGTAGCATGCTTGCATTACGTTTCCATCATGGTGTGAGTGAGAGATTCTTTTGTTTTTCTTTGTAATAATATTTACCCTCAGCTAAGCATTCCACTAGGTGGCACGCTTGTCTTACGTTTCTTTCGTGGTAGGAGTGAGAAATTTCTTCGTTTTTGTCTTTCTTGCGACATTTCGCTGGAGCTAAGCATTTCTCTAAGAATGATGTTTGAATACCGTTTGTCAAGGTATGAATGAGAGATTACTTTGTTTTTCTTTCTAACGACATTTGCCTTCAGGTAAGAATTTCAGTATGTGACCTGCTAGCATTACGCTACTATCCTGGTATGAGTGGCAAGAGTCAATAACCACTCCGTTTTTCTAACGACACTTCGCTCGGCTAAGTGCTCTAGTGGGTCGCATTTTTACATTACTTTTGTCTCGTCGAATGACTGAGAGATCAGTTAGATTTTCCTTCGAAAGACATTGCTCAAGTGATGTATATTTTGAAAACTTCCCGTAAACAAGGAAAGCAGCACCAGTATGTCAAAAAAATTTCTAGATACAGTCAGCTGCTCTTGTGAGTGCGCAAGGATTACTAGTCACATCGTCTTGCAGGCATAATGCGTGTCGAACTGCATTGCTCGTAGTAAGATATCTTAAAATTGTCTATAGAATAATGCGTGTTCATGTGACTTAAACCATAAAATAGCCGCAAGCCAACATAGCTTTTTGCTGTGGGTCGGCGTTTTAGAGACCACAAAAAAAAATCTGATAAATACTGTATACATAATCACAGAAATACACGAAACTTCAATTTGCTGAAACAATTCACTAGCTGTGGACGACATAAATGAATTCCAGTCGAGCCTAAAGATAACAATTTCGCTTGACGAAGAAAAATTTGCGAGAAAAGTTGAAAGGACCTGCTAGATAAATACGACTGCATCGCATGCCGACGCTGCGAGCTGAATAGCAATGTGGCTTGAAAGAAAAACAAGGTAATCTCTATATACTCGACATGACTATCTAACAGCGCTGACGAGGTGACACAGGTTGAGAAAATTTGGGGCAACATATTTTCTCCCAATCTCAAAATAAAGCGTTCAAAGAACAATATATTTTTAGCCCCTCCGTCCTCGAACATCAAGGCTAGACTTTCGGCCTAATTACATTTAGCAAAAATCTTGTTATGCCGTACTTGTAATTAAGCAGAATTTACGTCCTAAATGTAGGGATTATTTGGCTTCTAAATTTAACAGTTGGAAAATTCTGCTTAAAGCTCGATTACATTTTCTTAGGATGCTGCGGCTAACGACATCCTAGGCTACTAAAAATTGCAGCTCCCCAATAGTACTTTTGAAAATTCTTCTGTTTTAAATTTCAACCAATCGAAACAGCAAATATAAACCACATGTGTTGATTCCATACATATTCTGTTATTAAAAATGTGCGAGAAAACATTTGTCCGTAAATGAATAACGACGTAAACACCAGTGTTCTGTAGCTCATCTTGTCGGGGCGGCTTAATTTTCAACTGACAAAACCAAGTGCAACGATCCTTCGCGGACAGGCCGACTGAAAGTACGTCGGTGGGAAAGCGATCCGCGCTGTGGGCGCAGTAGATCCGAACCATTTCAGTAAGCGCAAGTGAAATGTTATAGGAAATCGGCAAGGATAATGCCGTGAGTAGGATACCACTTTCAAGGTACTTTATTCTAATCAACAAGTTCCCATATACACCCGCCGCGGTGGCTCAGTCGCTAGGGCATTGCGCTGCTGAGCACGAGGTCGCGGGTTCGATTCCCGGCCGCGGTGGCCCCTTTCTGATGTAGGCGAAAAGCAAAAACGCCGGTGTGCACGAGAGTTCGGCACACGTTAAAGATCTCCTGGTGGTCAAAATTAATCCGGAGCCCTCCACTACGGCGCGCCTCATCGCCTGCGTTGCGTCGCCGCGTTAAACCCCACAATAAATCAATCAATCAAGTTCCCGTATACGAATTCTGAGGGGCGTGAATTTTGACTTAGGAATGCAAGCTTTATTTTAGGCAAATAACTCCAAGATATTTGCAAATCACTTGAGAGTTACTTTACGGAAGTTGTCCTCATAATATTTTGTATTCGCTATCACCTGCTGCTTTGAAGCCGCCCAAAAAGGTATGTAGTGTTTGCTTGCAGATCGGCAGGACAAAAACATTTATTTAGAGATTTCTGGGAACATATAAGCACTTTTACGCGCTTGCATGAAAAAGTTGGTTGAAGAAGGCTATAACGTGCCAAGGCTCCAGCTGGGTGACGATGCGAGCCGAAGTACAGGCCAACTAACCTATTTGGACAACCTGGTTGTTATTACCGCGTGTTGAAATCCCTACAAAAGGGCGTTTTCCTTTTTCGCATCCACACCCAGCATGGTGGCGGGCATCGACCCAGTATTCTTCGGCTCATCTGCTAACACCTTACCACTCACCAACTTCAGCGTGTAACTAGGAATCTCAGTATGAAATAAGTACAGCGTCACTACTATATGTTCGTTCGTTCCGACCTCATAGCGACAACAGAGATTCATGTTGGCATGACCACAACCTTGGCGCAGCATTGCATTAAAAATGCGAAAAACGTTCATAAAATCTTTTTATTTCCGCAATGGTGAAGTTTCGCACAACACCCCCAATATCATACGTGCGTTTGACATTACACTTCGTTAGCCAACTAGCATGCCATCAAAAAGCTACCCTACAGAAATATGCTTTAAGCATTGATGGTTTTCAGTGGTCGCCATCTGGAATGCAACATTCGCGGTTTGATGTACATATATGTCTATTACTAAATTACTACATGCATTTGTGCCTAGCCTCCATTGTACACAAGACAGGACTTCTTTACTTTAGGCGATTTTTACGGCAGTGGCCTTAATATACGCCCATACATACGTAGTAAAACTATTTTGTAATTTAACAAGAAAGCGTTTGGTGCTGCATGCATTCAACATTGACCAATGTTAGACTTTTTATTGCAAGACATACGACCTCAGTTTGAAGTTATCTTGATGGATGAAAGGACGTTTCCAATTTCAAGCATTCCACTACGTTGCATGCTTTACGGACGTTTCTGTCGGGGTACGATTGAGATATTACCTTGTTTTTCTTTCAAACCGCATTGCGATTCAGCTGGCAACGTCGGTATTCGATGCAGCCGTATATATCTGGCAGGTCCTTTAAACTTATCTCGCAAATGTTTTTTCGTCAAGGTAAATTGTTATCTTTAGGCTCGCCTGGAACTTTTTTATGTCCTTCACAGCTAGGGAATTGTATGTCATATTGCAGTTTCGTGTATTTCTGGTAATATGTATACAGTATTTATCAGATTTTTATTTTGTGGTTTTCGAACGCCACAATGTAATTACCGATACCAAAGAGCTATGTTGGCTTGCGGCTATTCCATACATAGCCGGGTGGGTCAGGTGGAGGGGCTTACACTTCCATATAATTTCCACCCTCACATTGTTTCACGCTGTTAATCCAGTAAGCGGTTTTTCTTTGTTTGAGAGGCCTGTGAACAGCCAAAGCGTTCTTCTCTACTATTCACCATATTTTGCTCGTGGTACTCCACATCTCGGATAAAACCGTTCGACGGCGACCTTATTTTCTGCTGTGTCTCCCGAAATGTGTCTTCTAAACTCCCAGCTATTTATTTAATAACATTGTGCTTCCTAACTAATGTACTTTCGAAACACACTTCCTCAGAAGGTCGACATCTACCTCGTCATATCAATAAAAAGCTTTTTCAGAGTCACACAATAGAGTGGGGGCGCATGAACTACTATTCGCGTCGTCTTCTAACATCCAGCCCTTACTGCCCCAAACAACGCGGGAAGGGTAGCGCCGAAAAGTGTTGCAGTAAAAATTTCCTCATTTTCCAGCCAGCCTGAACACCAACGGCCACTTTTCAACCAGTTATTCGGTATTTTACTGCCTGTTTTATGGGAAGCCGTTCACAAACTGTGGATTAAAGAAACAACTGACTATTTGAATTCGCGTCTGGAAATAACCGCTCTTCACCCTTGAAATACTTTTGAAATCCTAGGTTTCATAATTCAACATATTCTACTGCGGACCAGCGCTCCGGTATTTCTTACACAAGATGTGAATGTGTATGCATATTTCATCATAAGCAGAATTTTAGGCAGTTAGGTATCACCAGCAACGGCCCACTCTCGAATAATAGGTGGTCTCACGGAGTGCGTGAAAAAAAAACCCAGTGATATGATTCCCTTTTATGCACTATCCTGGCACGAAACATGTCATGTCATGCTTGTTTATGTTCACCGACAGAAAGCGGAAGTTAAAAATCTAACGGGTTTACGGTTCTCCCGCACTCTTCTCCCATCAGAGCATGGGAGAAGAGTGCGGGAGAACCGTTGCACCCGCTAGGCCCGGGTGCAATGAATTGCACCCGGGCCTAGCATATTTTACAGAGCACAACTGATCTCCCGAGGAGTGATTCGCCCTCTCAGTCGACACTACCGATTAGCAATCATGGTGAAGGTATAGATGTTGACGGCATTACCCTTGCTCAGCGGAAATTGCGATTTTAACTGAAGAGTGATGTTTGGAAAATACGCTTACTCACTGTTTTTCTCTGAGAAAAACCTCTTCAGGCGTTGCTTTGGTCTGTAGACACATGGTCCGCTCCTAAGGCCTGAAGTTTACAGTCACAAATCAACCAGTGGCCTCATCAACTCGTACCTAAATAGCCAAGTGGTTCACCCTCAGTGGCCTAATTCGTAGAAATGGCGATTGCGTTCCAACTAAAGCACCCACAGCATCTCCCGTGTAACGATCTTTTCTCGCTAAATACGATCGATACCTCAGAAAAAATTTAATAAAGCCAATGCTTGTAGTTTTAAATCTAGAAAAGTCGCCTTCAATAAGAGGCGGCGCATAACTCAACGCTGATTGTCAAGAAACCGATGAAACATGACTGATCAACCCAACGGATCCACCAAACTGGGTAAACAAAATTTTGAAAAAGTGTGACATGAGAATAACCTTACCTTGCTAGTCTCCAGCAGTGAGTGCAAAATAACAATCTCACTTAACCTGTCACCGCTCGAGGTCTCACAGCCTTCAGTTGCAATATTTACATATCTTCAGGCTAAACATAGCCGTAGTAGTGATGAAACCTATTCCAAGACCGCAGTTTTTGCCCTCTTGCCCTTTTCTACAAACTCTGGGAAGCCGAGGAGCGCACAGGGGTTTCTTTATAGGAGTAAAAACGTTTGTCCCCTGTTTCCGTCGTTTTCAAGCATTAGGCTTTTTTTAGTACGCATAATAACCGTACTCCCGTCGAGAGAGCCGCGGCATTTCCGCGACGCAGCGCACTTACTTTCCGGGCAGTGGCGCGGTTTGCGGCATATCGGGAGCCAAAATCCGCATCGCGGGGTTTGTATACTCCCTTCTACACGGAGACCCTCACGGATGCAAAATATATGCAAAGCGATCAGCATTCCATCGCTAATTCTCAGAGTAAATGATCTTTACTTGCTGCGGCTCTGCCTCATACAATAGAAAAGTACTCATAACCTTTCTAGCGTTCCGCCTCAAGAGCGCTCTGTTATTCCCCGCGAAGCAGCGTGCATGCCCACCGCATGCGGCTACCTTCCCTCCGTTATCGATAGTGATCTAACCTTGAGCATCACGCGTTTAAACATTTGGGCGCTACTAAGCTGTTGCACCTTTTGGGACCGGTACAAACAGCAGTGCGAAAATGTATTAAAATATGCTAAGCAGGATAAATGAACGGAGACTTTATTTCCTACGACAATATCAAGAGAAAATCAGTTTCTTCTGCACTTTCACACAAAATAAAGCTTTTTTGGCTATAAAAATTAGCATAAAAACCTCTCCTTGCTGCACTTCCCCACAGAACGAAGACCTAGCTCTTGTTTAGGACACATTCGAGAAACCTTCACACGTAAAAATGCAGAAAAATAAAATTTTGCCACGAGAAACATTAAAACTAGAACAATAGGAGATATCAGGATGGCACTAACACACGAATAAAAGACAGACGTTCGCACAAGTATTTCGCATTGCAGTTACATAAGTGGGATAATAGTAAACACTACAACTCTATTGGTAGCACCGATAAGTGAGGAAGTTTGTATGGAGTCAGAGTGACTAAAACCGCCAAAAAACAAAGAACAAAATACCAACTACGCTAGTTCTTGTTAATAACTCGCCGTGTATATTTCTTTTTTTGCCCTGTGTTTGTGACCGCTTTTGTTCACTGTGACAAAAAAGTACCAGAACGTGCCCTAGCGTACATGAGTCTCACACAAAGGCATCTCTTATTTAGGACACAATAAAGAACAATCTACAAATAAGAATACGGTGCAGCAAATATCTGAAACGAAAATGTTTCAATTTTGAACACAAAAACCCCAGGACCTTAGCCAACAGTCTGAAACATTCCCACTGTTTTTTCTGTAGCGGTAGTTCTAAAACACAAGTTGCCTTGTGAGATAAAAAAGGCATAAACGACTATTACCAACAAGCAACTTTCGCCGTAATACCTCGAAACATTGGTGGCGGCCTTCTTAACCGCAGGCACCTGGCCGCTGGGCTTGAGCCTAAGTAACATTTCAAGAAACAAGCTGTTGTGCTTAAACTTCGGCGTGTACTGCACATTGAACGTGCAATACACAGACAGCAACAATGTGAAACCGATTCCCGGTTCCAAATCTGTCAGGTGCAGTGTCTCTAGTTAAGGGGCCACTTCTGCTTGTTCCTCATCGCTTTCCTACTTGGGTATAAAAAGTTGGACATTGAACATCACTATTAAAATACAAAATATAAAAAGTTCCCTCGGATGAGCGACGTTAAACGAAGTTTTGTAGCCATAGCTTTTCTCGTCGAGCGCGCCCAGGAATGTCTGAACAAGTGCAATGCACCCGTTTATTTTGAATTTCGCAGTGACCTTCGAAGCAGCCACTCCCTCCTATCACTGTCCTAAGGCACATATCTGGCCAACTGTACTCTCTCGCCGTATCCTTTTCCGCACACCACCTTAAAACGAACAAGTGAATCTACTCACTCCGTCAAACTGTACAACACGCTAGTTTCCATTTGGTTGTGCTTGAGGGCCAGACTAACACTGCAAGTTACTGGCTAATGAAAGAGTTTTCTGAATCTGTCCCTGGGATAGTAAAGCTTTCACTCTAAAAAAAGAAGCCCACCCACGTTGTAAATTCTTTGACCGAATACGCATTTTGCAACGTCTTCTATGTGCCCAAATAATACTGGTGCATACACTTTCAATCCTATACCCAGGGAAAAGAATAAACTATAGAGCAAAAGGTATAGACTAATCCACTGGCCCCCCAATTGAAATATCCACGGTATCTCGACTATTCAAGGCTACTGTGTAGATTGTTCTACCTCCAGCTATCAGAACCCTCTGTTTCCCATACAAAAATATTTTTCCTCGGTCATTCAGGGCCACGGACGTTTGCAGGGCAATTTTAAACTACACTGAAAGTTATCCCAAGTATAACACGAAAGCTGAAAAAGGTTAGAGAGTATAACCAAGAGCTCATTTTGCACAACTTACATGCTACTTGATGAAGCACAACTGACAGGGCCGCTGTTCATAACACAACTTCGAAGTAACGTTCTGACGGCTCCTTGAAATAATAACACAGCTGATAAATGCGGATTTCTGGGCTACTTGGTATTGCATTGCTGACGAGTAAAGCGCAAAACTGAACACAATACACGAAGAAGGACAAGAGGCAAGCACTACTTCCAAATGACATTTATTCTTGAAAACGCCCCTTCCAAAAACGGAAAAAGAGCTGAAGCATCCACCACAAAACCCAGTTCGTTGCGTGCGCGGAAAATGTGGTCTATGCCATCCCTTCAGCATGTCACGGTGTGTGAACGTGTGATTGCGCGAGCATGTACGGAACGTGATGAGCGGGCACATAGGGCAGCTCGGTGAACATTGCGAGAGATGCAAAAGCATGCCTTGCAATATTGAGACTGTAATCATAGCCAAGCACCATAACTAGTTCGCAAGAGAAATTATTGAGGCGTCTGAAATGGTGGACCTAGGGGACGATAGAAAAGCTTGCCCTCGGTAGGATTGTCGGCTAAGAAAACTGTATAACTCGCTCCTGAGTAATTTGAAATCGACCGCCAGCAGCTTTCTCTGTATTGTGTTGTTTTGGGGGATCAGTCTTTATTTTCAAAGCTCCTGTTTTGTTCTGTTCTTTACGTTTTGAGAGCCCAAGGGTACACAGTCGTCGGTGGCTGTCTATTCTGATCTCAGCTTATGAGGAATTGCGGGGATCGCACGGGAAATATCTATATGCGTTGCATAATATAAATCAGTCCTCATGTGCGCCACATTTTGTGAATATATTTGATCGCTTTCAACTATATATATATATCGGTTGGAAGCAGCGCTGGTCTCTTTTGACTTTTTTTGTTCCTTGTGTAACTTTTGTGCTTTTTTGAAAATCAGAACATAAAGCCACGCTTAACACGGCCTTCCTGATGAAATTGTACCAGACCGGAACATATCACAGAAGAAGAGCTGCATACCCCAGTTAAGAAAACTTTCTCAAAAGAATCATTGAAAAAGTTTGTGACATAAACGCTGATTTCCAAAATGCAAGCAAAGTGCCTAGATCTCAAATCACGTCCGGATAGCAGACCCGACTTGAAGTCTAGCCAAGCTTTATGCTTGTTTCTCAGGAACAAGAGCCCCTGAAAAAGTCGTAAAATTCTCATATAAGCAATCTACGTAATGTAGCAAAGTTTCAAACAGAAATATCTTGCTCCTTATTTATCTAAAGGACATCAAGTACTGAAGCCAAATGACCCCAATCCACACAATTGAAAACCGGAGGGCTGCCGTTTACTGTCATAGGCTTTCTGACCGCCCGTCCGGCCTGTACGCATATATAAGACGAGAATAGAGATCACCACATTACCGGCGAACGTGCGATGATACTCTGTCCCATTAACAACAAAATGAATAGACAGCCTTAAATAAACGCCACAATAAAGAAAACATTCAATAGTGAAGGTGAGTTAGATAAGATCGACCAAAGGGTTTCTGGTCAGCCTCTTCAATTTGCGAGAACATTTTATTTTAAATGATTCTGTTGATGTCCAAATTCACGAATATTTGAGCCGGGAACAATAAAATCTTAACGTAAAATTTTTTGGTAACAGGACAAATTGAACGACCGCAGCAGCCTGCCATTGCGCCTCAGCAAATTTTAGCGAAGGCTATGCCCGAAAATATTTTGGAGGGGCAATTTGTAAATTTTGCTCAATTCAAGACTGGAGTGCTTTTCCAAAGAAAAGGTTTGGTTCCTCAGAAAAATACAAATTTTTTGTAACAAAAGGCCAAACTCGGTTTAGAGGGCAACTATTTAACATTTATCGTAGATATTGCCACCAGAATTACTTAGGCAGCAATGTTCACATTCTATTCACGCATGCTTTTTAAAAAAAAAAAACACTCAATATTGTAACTGCACGAAATAAGAATAAAATGCAACAGGCACGATAGTTTGAAAAATTACTGCCATGCACAAAGTTCACTCGCTCAGATAAAAAAAAACACCTTAGATTTTTCTGAAAGTGTTGCCAGGTGTAGGCCTTGACACGCACTTCGATTATCATCAAAAACATGTTGCATCATTGTTTTCCTGTAGCGGGCAAAACACAAAAGAGGAGCCCAGTTTCCTTGGCTGTCCATGAAGTACTCTTGTGATTGCGACTTCCCTCAGATTTGTTCAAATTCTATGTTTTTTACAGAAGGCAAATGATCCCCCTATGGATACAAACATTGATTTATATGTTCGCACACTAACAATCAATCTCCGCCAAACTTCTATACCGAGGAAAATTACGAAGACTCATAGGTTCAACACCATATTTTAAAAAACGTTTTCTTTTATTTTTGTAATATTCTTCCAGTATGCTGACCACTAAATTTATTTTGCTTACAAGTAAAAATACCTCGCGTCATATGAATACTTTATAGTTGAGCGTCAGAATGGAGCGCTCTCAGCCAAGCTCCTTGCGGGGTAATCAAAGAGGAAACAGTTAAGTAGCAACGTCCTTAAAGGGACCCAGAAAAGCCTTCTGTAAAAGTTACAAAAGGCCTGTATTGTCACGTAGCACCAATATAGCGATGCAATGCCGTTGGAATTATTGATCTACATCCAGTATTAGCTGCGCCAGAAGCAATTAAATGCACCTCTCCCCACTTGCCGATCGACTCCTCCTCCCTCTCTGCCTCCTTCAAAGCAGCTACCTACATTCCTGCGCCTAGGCTCGAGTCAATCACTGCGGAACCGCCTTTGCCGCCTTTGCCTCGGGATAGCGCAGAAAGGAGGAAGAGCAGCCGGAAGCCAATGGCAGTGACGCCGCCGGCGGCCGACCTTGCCGGCGATTGGGCGAATCAGGGGGCGCCTTCGCCGTTGCGTCAGCAGCGATCGCCGTTGCGTCACCCGCGGTCGTCGTTGCGTCACCCGCGGTCGGCTCTTTGCGGCGTCGCGCTCATCGGCTGAGATAGGCGATCTTCAAAAATTGTTTACAAATTATCTGCACAACGTATGGGGCTCACACTTGGCTCAAAAATCCCCCGTTATGTGTTCTAACACCTGAATGCATTTGATTGCCACCTTCACAAAGCTTTTCGGGGTCCCTTTAAAAGTTGCATATGGTTGACGGTTTTGGACAAAAGGCAGAAGGTAGCAAACGAAGTTAAAATAAAAAAATACAGTAAAAACTGCTGTTTTGAATTTGAAGTTTTATGCCATAATGTATTGTCACCGTATCAAAATTGCAAAGTACTGTTCACAATTTGGTGGCACACAGGTATTTAGAGACTCTTTCAATGGTGTTCTTCATGTAGGCTACCTGCACCTCCTGCCGCTCACTTCAATTTGGCGCCACATGTCTCAGGACGAAATTCCATGGAACACATGGACTCGTCCCTATTTTGAGTTTCTGCTACAGTAGTTGTAAACTTCTCTTCATACGACGTATCAGAAGTGTTTGCACTTGACTTTCTTGAACAGCAATTGCCATACTTCTAGTTGCATGAAATCCAATTCTTTAGACCTACCTCAGGTTGCAAAATTCACCCTGTTGTTTAACAGTTCCAACAACTACGTCGCATGCATTCGTTGAAAGTGTTATCCAGAATCCTCTAGAAATGCTAACGAATCAAGAGCCTTCTATGCAAATTCGTCGGCCTGCAAAGTGACAACCGCAGTTGCACGAGTTCCCTCTCAGCGTCCTTCCTGCCCACCTATTCCCCTGCGGCTTCGGGCCAACCTTTCTTACAAAGGCTTGACGTTAGGTTAGTTGGCTACACATTATTCCCAGTAAAAACAGCGCAGGAACGAGCACGGAAGAAGTGACAATCTAAAGCGTTGACAAACCACTCATGTACTATTTATTACACGACATTAAATACACGAAAAAAACCAGTGGCTGCAAGTTGGCGCCCGTTCAAGCATAACATGTCACTCCAAGTATGCAATGAAAAATAATATTAAGGATAAAACAATCACACTTGGTGTCAAGCTTGTTATCTGGTACAAGTGAGGCTCACCTGGCTGGATATGCCACCTCGCTTTCCAAAAGGGCAATTGATGGTGTGCTGACGCATTGTTCCCCCCGAGTGCCAATCAGTGAGGCTACATTATTTTCGTGAGCGAGCATTTAAAAACGCCTTTTTACTTTAGGTGGGAATCACTTTTCTCCCATTTCTTGCAATGTATCGCAAGATTCCTGCATGCTCCTGTGCGCATGATGTAGTCTTGTTTTCTGAGGCGATCATTCAGACATCTACCAGTCTGACCTACGTAAACTCGTCTGCATAAAAGTGGAATTTACTACACCACTTTGTTCGCACAATTCATAAACTGGGTTTCATGCTTCTTGTCACATATGGCGCATGGGCGGTCGTTGCAGTTTACCTTGGTGCACAAAGACGCCAGTTTGTTGAGAGCTGAAAAAACCGTCCTTACTCCATCATTATCTCCCATCTTGTTCAAAAGGTGTGATACTCCATGCAGGTAGGGTGTGACATTTAGGCGGGCCTTGGGTGTTTCTTCTTGTGGCTGAGTTTTTGTGAAGTTAGTGTTTGCAGGACGCCAATAAAACGACGCTTGCTAATAAATATTTAATTAAAAACCCTTGCGTAAACTATAAAGCCAGGACTCTGTCATGAAATACGCAAGAAAGTAAACATTAGGCCTAATGTTCTCATACGATGCAAATAGTTCAAGAACATGTATGGTGAATCTTCCTTCTAAAAATTTGATGGATCCAAATGAAAACCACGGGCTCTAAAAGCCGTAGAAAAAATTACACCATCTTCCCAGGGGATGCGAAGCATCATGAGGGTTCCATGTAGGTTCCATTGTGTTGCCGTTATGTTGTTTCATTTATCCGGGCACGAATGGGAACGTAGTGTGAACCCCCATGTCGAGACAGACAAATTTAGAGACGGCGAAGAGACCGACATCCGCGTTACATGATCAAACACCTACTGGTTCCCGTCTTTCTTTATTGCGTGCTCACGCTCCTACCCCGCCGCCACCCCTCTTAGTCCTCTTCTCTAGTTGAGCTGCAATGTGTGTGGCACTTCCCGCCACATCTTTCTTGCAGGAAATTCAACAACTTCCTTTAAAGATTTCAGTTCGTCGGTTCCGTTGACGTTCAGCTTCGCGTGCCTTCGTTGTATCAGTAGCATGTTGACGTAGTTTGAATGAGGGAAGGACATAAGGCGCGTTCGTAGCAGATGCTCCCTTCCCGGTTTGCAGTGCAGTGGGAAGAGCACCACGTACTTTCTGTTGCGGCAAGAGAGTCGTGGGATCAAAACCCGGTGCCGCCTGTTTTGTTTTATGGTGGACTGCGCTGACGCCAGCCCAAACACTGATGGGGCTGAAGACACGCGCATGCGCAGTAGAGTGCGGATGGCGGACAATCAGGGAGGGAGGGATACAGACCCGAGCATGAGATGCTTCGCATCTAAAATATATTGCTCACGTACACTTATCTTCTTGGAGAATATAACAAGGGAGAAGTAATATGAAGCGTGGGGGACAGCCGCAACGTGCTAAGCGTTGTGTTTGTTGTAATGTTGCATGCTGTAGGATATCCACAAAAACCGTGCCGAAAAAACAATTGAGCCTGTCCATAGCGTGGCTATGCTTCCAGTTCAATATTTCAGGCCACCGCCTGCGCTCTCTCTACATTGCGAAGCAAATACCTTACCCTAAACGTCTTAAAATAGGGTTCTTTCTGAAGAGGCCTCCAACGCCCGTGAGCCAATTAATTAGTCTAATCCAAATACCAAAACACTCAACATAGCTGAAACAGACCGCCAGACGGACAGACAGACAAAGAACTTTATTAAAGATCCTGAGGGACTATCTTAGCTAGCCGCTAAGGGTCCTAATCACATTGTCGCTGGCCACACTCGCGTTGGTGGTCAGAGACCTTGGTCTCCCGCCCTCTCACATGCCATCTGGACAGCCAGGAGTTGCCTGTCCGGCTCGTCGCTCGAGAGCGCCTTCGTGCATTGGTGGCCCAACGTAGCGGTGGGCATTTCCAACGCATATGTTTAAGAGTGCAGTAAGCTTCTGAGCAGTTAAGACAATGAGGCTCGATGGAAAGCAGGATAAGGCAAAACCTGCTTCTAGTGGGAAACGTATTCACCCGTAACATCCCGAAACCTAATTATTGTGATCGTTTCAACTTCGGGCTAAGTGGTGGCAGTGTCTGGCGCGATAGCTGATAGTTGGAGAAAGATTTAGTTGAAAGTGGGCTAAGGATCTCCGTAATCACCCAGCTTGTCACTAGGGATAGCATTGGGCCAGCGCGGCTTGCGCAACCTTGCACACGGTTGTTAGCTAACTCGCTGACGTTGGGAATTTCTGGGTGTACTGCGTGTCCCATCCATGTGCATGGAGAACCATGCAATGTTGTGCAAGGCTTTTACGTGGCGTATGGTGAGAATTTCGGCTGCGTCCGTCGCAATTCTGCCCACCAGAAAGACCCTGGCTACGTGGCGAGAATACTTTTTTTCGTTGGGTCGTGAGAAGTCTTGCATTGCTTGAGCTATCACCTCCTGCTTGGATATGGCAGCGGTCGGTGCTTTGCTGGCGACCGCGGTTAAAACGTCCCTTGCGAAGTACACCGCTACCATCGCGAAAAGTCTTGGGGATGCGTGCTGGGCAACTTCTACAAAAGCCTTTTTTGTTAGGTTCCGCGCAGCATGTAGTAGGAAGGCTCGTTCTCTCGTTGCACATGTTACCTCATTGTTCTGCCGTCGCACGTTTGGTGGGATAGGCTCGACGTATATGGTTTCCCTTACATATGTCAGGAAGCTGGATGCTACGTGTCGTCATGTCTTCCGCTCTATATGCCGGAGTGCACAGGATCTGGTGACGCGTTCTTGTCGTGGGAAGACGTAGTGCATTTGGTGCTCTCTGTGCTTCGATAACTTTATACGGGGTATTGTGCACGCTGACAAGTTCCAGCTTTTCAGTAGTAGCCGTAACGGGGATATCCAGGACCCTCTTGATGATCTTGCGATAAGCAGCACTAGCACTTTGGGGAACACAACAGAGACATAAATGTTATCGTGTCGGAAACATTCTACAGTAGTATTTATAATTTTTTTTATTACAGTAAACTTGGGTTTAACGAACATCTATGTAAGGAATTTCTGTATTTACCTATATTTTTTTCCTTCCTTATTGCCACCTCATCGACGCTCATGTGTTTGCAACCTGCATGTAACGAAGGCGTTGCGAGGGTTAACCTTGATGTAACGAATTTTGCTACGTTGGTGAGACATTCTTTTTTCCCATTTTTTCTGAAGAATATGCTAGAGAAATGCGCTAAATTAGCGAAATTCGCGCGCACGGCAAACCTATGTGCGTTTCCGCATGTGCGTGCTTAATCGGTTAAGCCCTCGGGCTGACTCTCGGCGTGTAGTTGCGCGTCGCCGCTGCTGTAGTATCGGTTCTCCAGCCAGAAAACAAAAAAATTGTCATGTATAGACAATTTCGAAATTTTAAATGCCCTCTCCACCAGCGAGAAAGAAGAATGCCATCGCCTGGTAAAGGATCCCAGCTAGCAACCTATCAACAATTCTGAGTGCGTGAAACAGTCTCAAGTTCGCAAAAAACGCGCCCTTTGAGCGTACGTTTCGACCTTGGAACGTGTTAACGCACCAAAAAGTGTCACAAGGCCAAAGGGATACTTGAGTGCCTTTGCTCCGTTGGAGTGCAATGTAGTGATTAAGCTTGCGGGAACGAAGCAGGCGCTAATCACGCAGTTTTTACTGTGCAAAAAATCATTGAATAGAAAGTTCACCGTCACTGATGTCTAGCAGACTTGTTTCGTTTCTGCTTCATTCACGCAGCCTTAACTCTAAGTCTTCATGCAAAGAAAACCTGGATGTAATAAAAATATCGAATTTTTGTAAACTTCGTTATATGCAGGTCACCTCTTTAGTAAAACAGATACAAAAGCTAAGAATTAATATACTGCTGCAAAATAAAGGAGACTCGTATGTCCCACTGTCAGGTTGGGCCACTTTGCTAACGTGGAGCCCCTTTGTCCCGCTGCACCGCTTTGTCCCCTTTGTAGAACCTCTTTTTCCAGCGGTATTCTTGGCGCAGATTTCTCTTCTGTTAAAATTGATCTTATATATTCGGTCCTATGGTGACATTCTATACACTTAATGTGTAGTCACCGAGAGATTTGTTTTACTTGTTGAGCACTTGAAACCCCACAAGAATGTGCCGCTCCGATTCTTGTGCGCAGGCATTCGATCTCTCGACGTATCGGAACGACGTTATTCCAGCAAAATGGCATCTTCATCCGGGAAACATTTTTGTTACCTTTATACAAAATAACATCGGTGCCGTATGAACAGCTCCCACTCTACCGCGAAGTGAATCGCACTTCTCACCAAAATCTTTTTGTTTATCAATACACGCTCAGAAATTACAAACAATAGCTATTGGTTGTTTGTAATTTGTTACTGTAGTGGAAGAAACAATATTTGCGCGCCAGAGATGTTTTTCGTTTTTGGTAATAGCTCACAAAAATGCAAAAAATTGAGAATTGTCCGTGAGAGACAAAAGGATTTTGCTTGCCTTGGAGTGTACTTCCAGTCAGCGGCAGCGTTACGAAAGTCCTTTTGGAATGTTATGCTACAGTCGCAAGGTGAAATTAGTGACCCGTATCAATGGGGCGAGCCATTGCTTAAGGCTCACCAAACAGAAAGTGGGACGTACATGTCCCGCTGTCCAAAAATGGTTAAAAGTACGGAATGCCATGTACGGCAACGCAGGCTCCTAGTAAGTGTTGAATGACTCCATAATTTACCACTCAGCCGGTTTTGCTTGCTTTAGTCATAAAAACGGCTATTATAGACGGAATCGCTGACACGGAATTGTGCACAGAAGTAACAATGGTTTCTCGTTGTGCGACTGAGACATGCAGCATAATGTGCATTCTTCCCGCTTCAGGAACCACCCCGCGGACCTTGGGCATTCATTAAAAGGTTTGCCCAGCATCTTTTGTTTCGTTGAATTCCAACAAACTTCATTGTTTCACCAAACTTTTTTTCCAGCGCTGGCCAGTTTTTGGAGGTGTCATTTTCCGCCATGGCGGTTATTATGATGTTTTGGGTGTTATTTGAAACGAAAACTAATACATTTTGTCTGCGTAACGCTCATACCTCTTACGGTGTTAAGGCTACACTTTTTGTTAGCTGCCAGATATAATCCCTCAAGGAAATATTTAACAAGACTGCTTTATACTGCCGGTGTTAACGTGTAAAGAGGGAAGCAGAAATTATCAGAGGGAGTCTTCGCAATGGCGCCAAAATGTAACCGTTACTCATGCTTCGGCCAACGAGGACGTTGCTACAAAAGCGCATGCCTTTGGCCGGAGCAACTGACCAGAACGCCCCTACAAGGCAGAGCAACACCAAAAACCCTCGGTTTGTTTACGTTGGTAATATTTATTCAGCGGTTTTTTTATATGACCAAAGCGCTCATGACGCAAAATATTTCAGCTCTTGCACCATCCCTTTCCGAGTGTTTCGCTGACTGAAAAAGGCTCACGCCCATAAGCAATTCATGATAGCACTGATAAGGAGTCACGTCAAGCCACTTTCTTTATTGCTCTGACATTCTTGTACCGCTATTATGAAGCAGGATCCTCGTACAGCCATTTCACCCTAAGGGATTATAACGGCAAATGCCCCCCTCTGTGAAAGGTACTTGCGTGCAGAAGAACATGTCGCAGCAATCTTGCTCTAGAAGGGAGCACTGAAAAAAGCGTGAAAATGTTGCTGACGGGCCGTTGCATTCAGGTTAACCCATTGACAACATCGCAAATGTCTTTTATGTGGTAATGTGAAAAAATGTGCCCGCAGACAAAATGTCTTTGAATTTTGTTAAAACTAAAACAATGCTTTCAAAACAAAACACAAAACTTCTGCTGCAAAGATTTTGTTTCAAAATTCTGCACTAAAATTTATATCTCGCTGAAAGAAATAGCTTTATCACAACGACTTAACATCCGTAGCAGCTGCCTTCCTTTTAGTCGTCACCTAGACTTTAACGCCGTAAATAGAATAGCATGGAATGCGACGACGCAGATACAATCACGCCACCACGAAACTTATTCTCATCAAGCCCTAAACGTAAGCCAAGTCATGTATCGAAACTAAAAAGTAAGCTGAAGAAAGGTGGTCGGTCTTGAAGATCTTCCCGCCGTCCACTCCGGTGGGCCTGCCCTGCTACCTGCAGAAGTCTGAATCTACGCTCCCTATTTCGGATTTACAAAAGTAACTGGCACACGTTGGTGATACGTCGTAAGTATTTTAGCTTTGTTCTTTAGGTGGCATCACTTTATATGTTCCGGCTGTTTTCAAAGTTCAGGACTTCTGCAGGCGCAAATAACAGTGTCATTTTCTGCACATGTTTCAGCTGCTTCTTCGTGATCCAGCTTACTGTGTATGCCAGTCTCATTCGCAAGTGCCCTTTTTAGCACCAGTCATTGTTACCACTTTTTTTTACTCCTTACTGATACTTTTAAGCACAGTGGATGAGAGAAACGTTTTTATAGCAGTAATTCCAAACCAAGTACTAATTTTTACCCGTTGTTGTAATTGTGTTTATTTATTTCATTCTGAAGGTTATGATGCACGTCTGGCTACCAGTTCGTCGTTTTACCAGGATTTTCATCATTGCACAAGTTTTAATTTTCTGTAGCTGCTGCACGTTTTATAATAAGGTGCAACGTCGTTTTTAGCGTTCTCTATTGTGGAAAGCGTTCAAATAATGTAGTGTCTCCCTTCCTGCGTGCTACATCACTGCTGTTGCATTATGAAGTGGTCCTGAAGCTGTAAAAATTTTTGCATGACGCAACATTCCAGATTTCATTTCGAATGGTAAGGTATTTTTTTAAAAGCTCTTAGATGCAAGGTTATCTTCCATGAGTAGGATTCAAAATCTCCCTAATTTATTTTTTATTTTATCTTTTTATTTCATTTTATTTGTTTATTTTATTGGCCTATATCACTACGAATGAGATTTATTGGAGCCCAAAGTGACCCCTTCAGCGTATCTCCTCCAGCATTCGTGAACATAGCGTTTTTCTTTTGCAGTCTCCACGTGCCCACTAGAGGCCGTTGCAGTATTCAGAATGTCGCACGGACAAATTTTTGCAAACCTGAATACCCTTCTTCCGCCTTTTTATGACCACGTGGGGTCTAAAACAGAGGGTAAAGCTCGATTTGACGTAGCAATTGGCTGATACACATGCTTGTACTATTAAAATGGTTTTCTAATTACAACCTACAGCACATATTAGACGCGGAATCTATTGTAAAACATTCGCGGACACTCCCATTAGATAAAATAAGTAAGGAGACAGACACATGGGAAAACCTACATTTACCTATCAAACTGCTTCTCGAGTCGCCGTTACAAGAAGAAATGTATTTTGTAGGTAGTCATGAGCGCGCGTGTGCGTGTGTGTTCATTTGTGTGTTTCTGCACGTGTGCGTGTGCGTGAGTGTGTCCTTGCGTGTGTGTGTATGAGTGTGTCTGTGTGTGTTTGGTGTGTGCGTGTGTGTGCGTGTTTCTGTGTGTATGCTTCTGCGGGTGTGTGTTTGCGTGTTCGTGTGCCTGTATGTGTGCGTGCGTATGTTTATGTGCGTGTGGTATGTGTGTCGGGCGGGGGGGGCCTTGCGAGTGCGTGTTTGTGTATCATTGTGTATTTTTATGTGTGTCTGCAAGAAGGTGTGTAAAATTGTATATACGCATGGAAACATTCTTCAGATCTTACCGCTTGGCCGAGGCATCCCTTTGCCACAACCACTTGTGCCATTAGTGCCACGAAAAGAATCATCGTCACCATAAGGTATCTGAAAATCTATAGCGAAACCCAAATTCGCCTTTTCATTCCGGTTACAGCCATTTACAATAATGAGGTCTTAATACGTTCTTAAGCAGAAATTATGGCTCTACCGAAGTATTCATTTTTGCATAACAAAAAAGATGATCATTATGCCTATCAGAACTTGCCTGTAGACTATTTTTTATCCGCACCCAATGAATGCAGCACACGTTGCTTATCGCTTGATATAAGCTGCACAATAGAAATTTTAAAACAGACTTCGGCTGATTCAAAAGAGTAGGGTCATTTATTGGAAACAGTGTGTGAGCCTACTACACATGCAGTCATACCGCATGAAGATTGCATTTGTTCTGACTACAACCGCACAACATGGAAAGCACCGTGAACAAAAACTAATGATGCCTCTGCAAAAAATTACCTGTGAATAAACTACCGCTGATGCTATCTGCTTGAACTTTTAACACCTACTTGAGACAAGGAAATCTCGCGTCCAAACGA
Source organism: Haemaphysalis longicornis (assembly GCF_048455015.1). NCBI lineage: Eukaryota > Metazoa > Arthropoda > Arachnida > Ixodida > Ixodidae > Haemaphysalis > Haemaphysalis longicornis. The sequence continues at coordinate 35,668,469 of NW_027526204.1, forward strand.
CCGTTTTGAAAACGCACGGTTCAAGCATAAAACCTCCCAGTTTTCAAACCCAGGAAGACGCAGGTTATACTTTTTTGTCGGAAGTCAGCTTTTTATATTGAAAATTGCAATTATCAGGCAGTTACTACCCGTAAAAAGCTTATTCCTACATGTTCAAAGCGAACTCCATGTTGCTATCCGCCTTGTAAATCCCAACCCTTACATGATTCTTTTCGACTGCCCATTACTGTGACATTTGAAAACATCGCTTTTTAATAGCAAGGTAGAGCTCAGTTTGCTTGTTTTGATTATACATTTCCAGAAATATCAGAAACACCACGCGAGTGCAACCTAAAGGCAGCTGTGTTGAAAACGCCATGAATATGCAAAGTCACTTACAAACACCATTTTGGCCCCAGTCGTTTTTCTTTGGGCCATCTATAACATGAGGCTAAATAGGCTTTGTCTTTTATTATTACACAGAAGTTACTCAAAACCATTGAGATTACCGTACTGTGTATAGTAATGTGTCTTAACAGTGGGTCTCAGTTCTTAATATATTCGAAAACCTAGGGGCCTGACGAAAAGCGCTCACGAGACGCATCTCCGCGTCTGAGGCGTTTACGAATCCTGCAGATGTAAAGCTGTCTTCTATTGGCAAAGCCCCAGAAAGTGCATTGTGATTCAGGAGCTTTCCGCTCGCCTTGCGGACGAATACAGTATCACTAAACAGCGCCAGATGGCGATAACTGTCCATAGCTAGGACGCACAATTTTAAACGGCCTGAAAGATGTTTTGCTGTTCAGCCGATGACGGTGTTATATCTATCGATAAGTTTTTTCATTAAATTCTTCCGACATGATGCGCATAGTATAAATTAGGTCCGTTTTCTGCAATTATTCTCGAAGTAAGAGCAACATACGTGAAACGCACATATACAATGAAAGTATTTTAATTATCCCTTACCATTGCGGAAAAAGCCATGGTGTATTTAAAAGTCTGCAAGTAAACAAAGCATGAATGACTAAGCTAGAATGCAATAGTGGGAGTACACAAAGGTTTGCAGCACTTAGAGTGTGTAGGAAAATATAACCGTGCATTTATTTATTGTTCGCAAACGATAGGAAATAGAAAAATTTGATCGTTCGATTGATTGATTGAACGACTCGGTAATTGATTGATTGATTGACTGATTGATTGATTGATTGATTGATTGATTGATTGATTGATTGATTGATTGATTGATTGATTGATTGATTGATTGATTGATTGATTGTGGCGCTGAAAGCCCCGACGCTACACAGGCGATGAGGCGCACCGTAGAAGAGGGCTCCGGATTACATTTCATCACCTGGATACCTTTAAGGTGTGAGGAAATCTCAGACACAAGGGAGTTTTCGCTTTTCGCCTTTTTCAGAAAAGCGACCGCCGCGGCGGGGTGCGAACCCGCGTCCTTGGGCGCATAAGAACAAAGCATTAGCCACTGAGAAACCACGGCGGGAAATAAAGAATAATTACTATTTCATCCAAATTCATTTCGAGTGAGCATTTTGCAAAAAACTCGACAGTCATTGAACTTCGATTCCCCGCTGGGAGTTTTATAGGACGCATTTTTATTAAATGCAGCAAACATGAACCAATTTCTTCAAAACAATCCTACGAAAATACGAACGCATTCCGGCCGTTTAAATAAGTTAGTATATGTTAAAAGTCGAACTTAAAAAAAATACATCGTTGGTGCATAAGTTTTATGCGCGTCTGGGGGCCATTTAAGAGCAGTTGCAGGATCAGCAGTAGTGTTATCTTTAACATTCGCGAAACACTTCGCCCTATGAACAACCTTACAGCCAACGAAAAGAAATTTCAGTGTGCTTACCACAGCGCTGTTTCGCTGACTCGGCGATCTGAAAGTTGAACAGCTGAGCGGCCGCAAATACCGCGAGGCAAAATTTCAGGGTTCTTTTAAAGCTGATTCCACCAATCAGAGGCACGAACACGAGTCACGTGGATTGTTGCTGGCGTCACCTTTTGGCGACGCAGTACACAGAGAATAAACTGGCGGGTCTTTCAAACGCAGTTTTTCAAAGCGCGTCTTCCAAAAACGCCGCTTTTTAAGTTTTCACGTTAACCTGAGAATTTACTTTACTGAGTTTGAGTTTGCGGTATTTGATAAGCGTAATCACCTACTTTTTGTAGTGCGATAAAGGTTCACGCACAGAAAGATGATGCGAGTACAAGCTGTCAGTGCCAACAGAGCATTATTGACAAAGGCACAGGTTTGAACATGGAGGCGGGACGTTTTTAAACTCAACAAAACAAGAAAAAAAGCGAAGCCTTACCTAATTCACACACGAAATAAACCTTACAGGGTAGGGACTTCGAAATAGGAAGCGCAAGGAATTCGTTATAATGGAAATCACGCCTTGATATAGCCAATATTTTTTGAGATCGCACCACTGCCCGTGCACTCCACAATAATTTATTTTTGCTTTAATAGAAGCGTACACCAACATCGGGATACAATACAACCCGATCTGATAAAAAAATTATTCGTTCAAAAGTGTGATTCCCATACAGTTGGAATGAAAAAACTTCGTACTTTTCAACAACCATCAAGAAATGACCGTAATAAAACCCACATTTTGTACAACAGCAAGGTCGACAAATGTTAACTCACACTGACTCAGATACGACGTCAGCATGCCACAACTTGTGTGTTCATGGTCGCGCCGGTGACGGAGCTCTGTGTTTGCAATGCCAGCTCCAACTAGACATGTCTTGTTATAGTGATTGAAAAAGCGTGGACAGAGTCCGTTGGCGTCGTTAAGGGGCCCTGTTTAGACTGTGGCCCGCACATAATCTTCCTTTACTTCAAAACCCGATTTCTTTAATCCGAGGCTGCACCTTTCTAGGGGACCGTATGCCCTTGTCAAGTTAGCAAGCCAAAAAAAGTGGTCCGCGGTAGCTTCGCATCCGCTACTTGAAATATAGGGATGAAAGTTGATTGTTTGCAAGAGTCAAGCGACCCTTGTTCAGTACCAAATAGCTCTTTTTTTGCCCTAGAGAGCGTGCGTCAAGTCGTCTCCTCCAGAATTTGAATGAGTACTCGCCATACCCTTTTGTAGTTTAAACCACTACGAATCTCTTTCGCACACTCCTGTTATCAGGGTGTCATTTGTGGCGTTTCCTTAAAATTTTCAACAACCTGCTTCTTGTTTTCTGTCTATTGACTTTTCTTTTCTGTCTATTGGGTAATCTGTCTATTGAACTTGACCCTTTTGTGTTTGGCCGGGTTCATTACGTGCAAGTCAAAGGGACATCAACGGGAACTAGAATCGGACCCAACTACGCCAATATCTTTACAGCTAACCGGGAATCAAACTTTCCTGGCTCTCAAATTTTAAGCCACTATACTATAAAAGTTTTTTTGGAGACAAATGTATGATCTGGCAGCATGGTGACGCAAAACTCCCCACATTCATTGACGCACTTAGCCTAGCACAATTTCCCTTGCTCATTCCTGCTCGAAACAGTGCAAACTTTCTGGAGGACACTGTTACTACTTCCCAAGGTAGACTTCAAAATCAACTGTATAGGAAACTGCCAGACACACAGCAGTATTTGCACTTTCAAAGCACCCATGTAACAAATTGCGAGACAGCAATATCTCAGAGCCAAGTCAAGAATCTTATCCTATAGGTTTATGTTAGCGGCGTTTTGTATCAAATAAAGATTCGGAAAACTAATGTGATTATCCGTCAATTACAAATGGCGTCCTCATAATTTTTATCACTTTATTCATTATTTCCTACCCTTGAATTTCCCATAAGAATTCCCACAAACTCTCCAAGTAAAGCGCCTTTATTAGCCTAATGAAGCTCGACAACGCGATTTCTACTGGCGAACAACACTGTGCCCCCTCCTCACATTGCAGCATTTAACCGTTTGGGATCTATGAACCCTACCTATTTCTTGTCCGGTTCATAGCTCACTGCGCAGTGCTCTTTTGTGAACCGTATCAATTCTTTCCATCCGCGGATGGCACACCCAAAATAAAGTCTTTCTTTATGCCTGTATGAATTCCTCCAAACACGTCTCCCCACCCACTTAAAACGTTATTGTGTACCTTTTCCTTCTTTTTAAAACCATCATTGTCCACGCTTCCGCACTGCCGGAACATCCAGCCCACACCACCTGCGTTGCCACGTTGTCGTGCAATCTTGAGAGCGCCTTCTTAAATCAACATCTTTCTCTTCCGGCCTCTTTTTTTGTTGTTGTTGCATTACACCGGGCATAGCCCTCCTGTACACGTACTCTCCGTTTTCGAAACATCTTCCTCTCTTTCTCACAGTTTTTGGCAAAGCTATATCAGTAATATGTATCAAATTATTGTGGCAGCAAAATAGTGTAACTGTAGTCTGTTGAAGGCAAGTCCCATTGCCGCTACGTGAGTAAACCTTCTTTGGTGTTGTTGTTGCTGGGTATCCGAATCTTATACTGTTTATGTGTGCCATGTGGGTTTTCTGTTTTTCTAGACCTATGTATATGTATATATATATGACAAAATGCTGGACTCACGATTAAAAAAATCGCGCCAATCCACCCCGTGAATGTGGTTGGAAAGCAAAGCTGTAAACGGCACCCATAACGATTACTCATGCGACGTCACTTAAAATCACTCACATCGCTCTACAAATGGTAAAACCAGAGAGAAGTGCACTTAACCACACCATTTATTACTTCAAAGAGATATTCTCGGTAAGGTTACCTCAATGCATGATGCATGAACGGTGTTTGGTTGAGTTGTATTGGTGTAGCACAAGAGTGGAAACTTTTTTTTATAAAATCAAAGTAAGCTCCAACCCGGTGTTACACGACCTGACTGCTCCGTCTCTGCGCCGCGGACGGAGGCGACGAGACTTGCGGCTGAGAAGGAGGAGGAAGAAATACTGCTGTTCAGATTTCTGAACGGCCCAACTGCTGTTCAGATTTCTGAACAGCCCAGAGTGCAGCCCTGGGTAGTGATTCCTTCTTCTGTTGGGCCCATGTGCAGTCCGCGCGGCCTGTGTTCTGCCCACCCGTTGAAGCTGGGTAGGTAGAGAGGGCCTGGAGAGTAGCATCTCCCATTGCCCTAATGGGTAGTTGACGGAAAGAGAGGAGGGTGCTCAGGGCTAAAGTCGCACACCCCGATTACGGGGCGGGGTGTTCCTACTTCTGAGCAAAATTTACATTCAGCGTCGTAGCGTTTCGGGTGCATTAAGTGAATACGCGTAGGTTGTGGGAAGGAGCCCGGATTATATGAGCCGTAGGGTAGTTTGTTGTTCTCTGGAAAGGTCAGGGTAAGGAGAAGGTACGGTCTGTCTCAGAAGGCGATAATGCTGGATTATCTCCCTGGACGTGACAAGCGGGTGACTGTCCTCGTGCAGCTCCATAGCACGGGAGGTAAAAGCGCAGGCTTGTTGGGTGGGCGTATTTGTTGCCGTCCATTGAAGCGTGAGGGGGTGTCCAGATGAGCTGAATGGAACCGTTTGGGGAGTAGTTTTTTAGCACGCACAGTGCAGGTCAGGACACCCAACCCGACTGATAATTCCAGTAGGATTGCTGGGAATCGTGACTACCCTCCGAACCCCTGGTTGAGTGAGAGCCAAGGTGATGGCTGCCTCTTCTGCTGCCGTCATTTGTTGGGTCCTAAGCGAGGTACACGCAAGGAGGCTGGTTCTGGAGGTAGCCACGATGATGGCGTGTTGCTGCCCTCGATGTTTGGAGAAGTCTCTGTAGATAACTGCATGAGCCCCACCGAGGGTGGTGTTTAGCGCTTGAGCCCGTTCTTTTCGGTGACCCTCGTCATGTGGGGGGTTTGACTTTCTAAGCAAAGGGAGCATCTTTAGTTTTAGTCACCAAGAGTCTGGGAGTACGTCAAGCGGAGCGACATTCTGGGCTGCCCAGCCAATCTGGTGAAGCATGCGGTTACCCACCGCAGTTCTGAGTCGGACCTTCTGGTTAGAAAGATGGCCTTCTATCAGCTCTTCAACCGTGTTGTGGAGCCCGTGCTAAGCAGCCTCAGTGTGGACGCACTCATGAGAAGACCAATGGCCTGCTCGACCGCCTTTCAAATCATTATATAAAGCATCTCTATGTCTTCCTCGCCGAGAAGACAGGGGGTTGACGTAAGTGACTCTCGAGAGGGCAAAAGCTTCAATTAATCGAAAGCTACCAGATTCCTTTACGCCTCGCTTCATGGTGGCAACTCGCCTGATCATGTGTATGATTTGATTATTGCTGCTTTTAGGCGCTACAAGGAGACGTCACTCTTGGTGTTATCCTCGAGATGTAGATCCAGGATCTTGATGCTGGGGCTTGGAGTGATGGCCTGGTCATCAAGGAGTATTTGAATGTATTCCTTGATTTGACGTGAGGGCGCACGACAAGAAGCTGGGATTTTTTACGTGAATACTGACTGGAGGCTTTAGCAAATTGGCGTATTAAAAGTGAGATTCCATGGATTGGTGCGAGATTCCTTTAATTTTTGTAACTCTTAGCACATGAGCAAGGTGCGCACAGGGCCGCTAGACGGGCGTGAGGGGTCGTGTGACGCTTTCACGTGGCATTCAGCGAGAAGGCAGGGGGTAAACCAGTAGATGTGCTTGGTGAGTACACCATTTGTCTTCCCGTTTTCGCGTGGGCTCGTAGCTAAATCGGTAAGACAACGGGCTCTCGCTTTGTTAGTCTATTAGTTCCAGGTTCGATTCCCGGCGGTGCCAGTAAATTCTTTTATTTGTTCGCTGGAGTTTTCTGGTGACACCAACGGTCGCGAAAGAACCCTTGGGGGGTAGAGGTAGAAAGCTTTGCTTTAAAAGAAAAACAGAACGGTACAAGAAGTGTTGCAGTAAAAATGAGTTGAAAAAATAGGGCTCCAACAAAGCAATCTACGAGGTCATAGGTTTGCTGCATTCACTCAGATTGTGACGTGCGACTTTTCAGATTATTTCGGAAGGTTTGGCGGTTGCCGCACGTGACTATGTTATCAAGCAGGTTGTTGCACAGTGTTATTCCATTGGGGAAAAAATGAGTTGTTCATGGCTGTGGTGCGGCCTTTGATTGGTGCTAACGGGTGGCTGAGCTTAAATGCGGGATGAAATTCTGTGTGAAGGTTGTAAGAGGACGTGCTGTGATTTAGGGCGATAGAAAAAAGCGTGGACGAGGCGCAGTCGACGAACTAATCGACGTGATTGAAGTGACGGTACGTGCAATGAATCTTTTCATGCGGTGACGCTCTTAACGTTAGAGTTCTGGGAGCAAATAAAACGGGGGGAGGAGGTGGTTTTCGATTCGCTCTAGTTCGTTAGTAAGATATGTTTGCCAGGGGTGCGATATTGGACAAGCATACTCGAGTTTCGGTTTCACAGACGTTTGGTAAGCTAACAGTTTAATATCTGGCGAGGCTAATTTCAGGTTACCGCGCAAGCATTCTAGTGTGCGCGAGGCTTCGGAACAGATACTTTGTCTGTCAGTTGCCCATGATAGTGATGGTGATGGTGAAATTAATATTTGTAAGCATATCTGGAAAATATCACTTGTCTAGCAAAAATTCAAGTGTACTCAAAAAAATATTGCTGCGCTTTTTATAAAAAAATCGCGCCAATCCACCCCGTGAATGTGGTTGGAAAGCAAAGCTGTAAACGGCACCCATAACGATTACTCATGCGACGTCACTTAAAATCACTCACATCGCTCTACAAATGGTAAAACCAGAGAGAAGTGCACTTAACCACACCATTTATTACTTCAAAGAGATATTCTCGGTAAGGTTACCTCAATGCATGATGCATGAACGGTGTTTGGTTGAGTTGTATTGGTGTAGCACAAGAGTGGAAACTTTTTTTTATAAAATCAAAGTAAGCTCCAACCCGGTGTTACACGACCTGACTGCTCCGTCTCTGCGCCGCGGACGGAGGCGACGAGACTTGCGGCTGAGAAGGAGGAGGAAGAAATACTGCTGTTCAGATTTCTGAACGGCCCAACTGCTGTTCAGATTTCTGAACAGCCCAGAGTGCAGCCCTGGGTAGTGATTCCTTCTTCTGTGGGGCCCATGTGCAGTCCGCGCGGCCTGTGTTCTGCCCACCCGTTGAAGCTGGGTAGGTAGAGAGGGCCTGGAGAGTAGCATCTCCCATTGCCCTAATGGGTAGTTGACGGAAAGAGAGGAGGGTGCTCAGGGCTAAAGTCGCACACCCCGATTACGGGGCGGGGTGTTCCTACTTCTGAGCAAAATTTACATTCAGCGTCGTAGCGTTTCGGGTGCATTAAGTGAATACGCGTAGGTTGTGGGAAGGAGCCCGGATTATATGAGCCGTAGGGTAGTTTGTTGTTCTCTGGAAAGGTCAGGGTAAGGAGAAGGTACGGTCTGTCTCAGAAGGCGATAATGCTGGATTATCTCCCTGGACGTGACAAGCGGGTGACTGTCCTCGTGCAGCTCCATAGCACGGGAGGTAAAAGCGCAGGCTTGTTGGGTGGGCGTATTTGTTGCCGTCCATTGAAGCGTGAGGGGGTGTCCAGATGAGCTGAATGGAACCGTTTGGGGAGTAGTTTTTTAGCACGCACAGTGCAGGTCAGGACACCCAACCCGACTGATAATTCCAGTAGGATTGCTGGGAATCGTGACTACCCTCCGAACCCCTGGTTGAGTGAGAGCCAAGGTGATGGCTGCCTCTTCTGCTGCCGTCATTTGTTGGGTCCTAAGCGAGGTACACGCAAGGAGGCTGGTTCTGGAGGTAGCCACGATGATGGCGTGTTGCTGCCCTCGATGTTTGGAGAAGTCTCTGTAGATAACTGCATGAGCCCCACCGAGGGTGGTGTTTAGCGCTTGAGCCCGTGCTTTTCGGTGACCCTCGTCATGTGGGGGGTTTGACTTTCTAAGCAAAGGGAGCATCTTTAGTTTTAGTCACCAAGAGTCTGGGAGTACGTCAAGCGGAGCGACATTCTGGGCTGCCCAGCCAATCTGGTGAAGCATGCGGTTACCCACCGCAGTTCTGAGTCGGACCTTCTGGTTAGAAAGATGGCCTTCTATCAGCTCTTCAACCGTGTTGTGGAGCCCGTGCTAAGCAGCCTCAGTGTGGACGCACTCATGAGAAGACCAATGGCCTGCTCGACCGCCTTTCAAATCATTATATAAAGCATCTCTATGTCTTCCTCGCCGAGAAGACAGGGGGTTGACGTAAGTGACTCTCGAGAGGGCAAAAGCTTCAATTAATCGAAAGCTACCAGATTCCTTTACGCCTCGCTTCATGGTGGCAACTCGCCTGATCATGTGTATGATTTGATTATTGCTGCTTTTAGGCGCTACAAGGAGACGTCACTCTTGGTGTTATCCTCGAGATGTAGATCCAGGATCTTGATGCTGGGGCTTGGAGTGATGGCCTGGTCATCAAGGAGTATTTGAATGTATTCCTTGATTTGACGTGAGGGCGCACGACAAGAAGCTGGGATTTTTTACGTGAATACTGACTGGAGGCTTTAGCAAATTGGCGTATTAAAAGTGAGATTCCATGGATTGGTGCGAGATTCCTTTAATTTTAAATGCATAGCATTTTAGTAACTCACAATGTCACGCGGCGTTGGCGTGCGCTGTCGTAGTCCGCATGCGCGCCTTGTCGTAGTCCGCATGCGCGCCCTGTCGTAGTCCGCAGGCGCGCCTTGTCGTAGTCCGCAGCCAGGAAGAAATAACAGTTTCCGGCGCCCGGTTTCGAACCCATGACGCCGCGGGCGGAACGCAAGGTGCCCGGCGCACAACCGACCGAGCCACGAAACCGACACAGATTTCAATGCACCGAACGCGCCTTATATCCTTCACTCATTTCTCGTTTGTTTCGAAAGCGCCACAAGTTGTCCCGCGCTTCCAAAAGATGGCGACACGGGTCCCGCGATCAAGAGATACGACTTGCCGGCGCACCCCCTCGGAAATGCTGTGCATTTGATCGTGCCCCTCGCGAGGGGGATGTCTTTTTTGCCTGGTCTTGATGTTGTTTAGAAAGGCAATTTTCCGGCTCTTCTAATTTGTTTTAAGCTCTCCACAGTAGCGCTGCAAGGACAATCACAAAGGTAACAACGTAGGATTTACACGCTTGTATTGTGGCTTTCAGGACTAAAAAGGTCAAATGCATGGGAAGACGCAGCCCATGGGTAACTAGGGACATTATTTAAAGTCTATACGACGCATGGCGGATGCTAAGAGCGGGAAAATAGTAGAAATAAACAAAATCCCCGTGGAGAGGTGTAAGTAAAAAAAAGCAACTCTGTCAGGGAGGAGGACGAGAAAAAACGTTTATGCTACCATCGAATAGGAAGAATGTGTCAGGAAGTTAAAATATTTGTAACTCTTAGCACATGAGCAAGGTGCGCACAGGGCCGCTAGACGGGCGTGAGGGGTCGTGTGACGCTTTCACGTGGCATTCAGCGAGAAGGCAGGGGGTAAACCAGTAGATGTGCTTGGTTAGTACACCATTTGTCTTCCCGTTTTCGCGTGGGCTCGTAGCTAAATCGGTAAGACAACGGGCTCTCGCTTTGTTAGTCTATTAGTTCCAGGTTCGATTCCCGGCGGTGCCAGTAAATTCTTTTATTTGTTCGCTGGAGTTTTCTGGTGACACCAACGGTCGCGAAAGAACCCTTGGGGGGTAGAGGTAGAAAGCTTTGCTTTAAAAACAAAAACAGTGGTCTACTGACGTTTCGACTGATGGACAAGTCTTCATCTGAGTAACTTGATGAACACCGGCCCTGCAGGCGAAACCTCAGTAAACCACAGTTTAATCATTTGGGAACAATTTTCTCCAATATTTCTTCTTGCTCCTCCAAAAGTAGTTGCTTTCACTGTTATATATATATATATATATATATATATATATATATATATATATATATATATATATATATATATACATATATACTCTCTGGAAACAAACAAATCCCAGAGTGAGAGAAAATGAGGTAGGTAAAGACAGATTACACACGATAAAAACAAAAAATAAAGGTCTACGGACGTTTACTGAGGACTTCCTTTCTTCAGATCACAGGAAGTGCTCTTCCTGAGACGTTAGTAGATTTTTATTTTTAATGTTTTGCTGTTTGTTGTGTGTCTCTGGCCTCACTTACTTAATATATATAGATATATATATATATATATATATATGTATATATATATATATATATATATATATATATATATATATATATATATATATATATATATATATATTTATATTTATATATATATATACATATATATATATATAAGAAAACTTTGAACAAGGTAAAAGCACGATTGTTGCCAACGTTTCAGCAGACTTGCTTTAAACATGCAAAGAGACATACATACATACATACATACATACACACATACATACATACATACATCGAATCAGAAATGGGAAATGAGGGGTTCGGTGAATTAAGAAAGAATAAGTGTTGACAGTCAAGAAAACCTCGGAAAGCAAAGGGGAGGTTGTGGTGAGTCATAGAAACAGATGAAGAATTTCTTTAGTCAGAAAGTAAGTGGTGAAAAAATGCCCCCCCGGGTGGGATCCCAACCCACGACATCCAGAATCGCACCAGACCGGTTTTCTGGGGGTTTCCTTACACTAAATGTGAAAGCTGTTGGAAGTGCAGAGCCGTAATTCGCCATAACGGGTGATGGCACCGTTATCCGCATTCCGCTACCCCATCTTAAACTCTTCGCACTCCTGCCTCAATCATCTTTTGATTCATTGAACCGAGAATTGTACAATGCAATTCAAATTACCCGCCTTCGCTAAGGCCCCTGTATTTTTTCAAAGGTAGCGCAAACCATTGTAAAAAAAGGAAAGGAGAATTATTTCCTCCGCATCTGCTCCCCTTTCTGCTCCCCTATTGGACTAGGCTCGACACGTGACCAATTACCACCGATGACCACCCCGCGAGTTCCTCTTTCACCAGGCAGCGACGCCATTAGGCAGCGTAGGGCAAGGCGCACACACGTGCGCTGCACGTGAAGACAGCTACAGGTACATCTTACTCAAGGCTGTCTTGGCTGCATCGCGATACCTACTTGCTGTGTCCTTGGCTCGCTTCGTGGCATTGTAAGAGGCGATCAGCTGTTGTTTTTCCAGCAGAGAAAAATGACGTTAAACGATGAGTGATATGGCTGCACTGCACCAGGTGCAAAAAGATTTTATTGTCACCGAGGAAGGATTTCCGAGTCAAGCAGGAACTACTAAACTCCTTCATATATAATTGCCTCTGGAAGGTCTTTAGATGAAAGTGAGGCTGATACTGACTTTCGGGTTAAATGAAACTAACAAACAAAAAAAGCGTAACATTTCCATCGACGCTCTCTAACACGATTTAGTAACAATGAAAGCACGATCGTATTTAGCTCGCTCGAATTCGGTGAGGTGTTCGAAAATACCCATGGTAATTACTGCAAAATCTTTCGTGCTCGCGATTTTTTTCCAGTTGCAAAAATTTGCAGCGAAAGAAATACCTTTCACCGGTGACCTCCTTTATAATACACTCTATTCGTTTGCACTCTATCTATTGGGTCTTTGTGTGTGAGATTGTATTTTAATTTACCACATTGTAGTGTACTTTCAAGACGAATGTGGTACATACGTGTGTACTTATTAAAAAAGAGTATAAAAATTCACAGTTGTTTTTTATGGGGTCATTGTTATGAACGTACTTGTCTGTGGTGAACACAGAAGTGGAGGGGGAGGGTTCATTCGCGACTTGACAATAACACATTTTTCCAAGATAACGTTTCAATCGATACTTCGGAACAGGGTACCCAGTAGACGTGAGCGATGCAGGATACAAAATAGGTGTGATCCAAAAAATTATTCTCAGGCATTTATAACAGGGAATAGTACCGCCATACGAAAATACTAGCAATTCAGCAAGGATAAAGTCCCTGTGTAGGCTCTGCCGGGTACAAAATGTCCTATTTTTGCAACAAAAATGTCAGCTTTAGTTGCCATAAAATAAGGACGATGGATAAGTGGCAAGTAAAACCACGATGCAGAATGCGCGCGCACACATGGGACCAAAAACATTTTTTTATAACTGAACGGGAAATGGAACCACGTGAGTGCATTTTGTGTCCTTAAACAATTAAAGCTGGGCGTATGTAGGCAATATCACTGCCTACCATGTAGCGTGCATAGACTAATGCACATTTTTTTTTTTGAAACGCGTCCACTAAACAGAACACCTTTCTGTTTAATCTACACGGGGCAGTAGCGAAAACTGTCTACCAGTGTGTTTGTGCCAGATCTATGCGGCGCTGACTCTGCTTACAAATGACAATTTGCGTATGCAATAAAAGTACTTTCCTCCCACGGAACGGTTTCAGTATTTTTTTATTGTACACACACGACCAGGGCCGTAGCCAGGAATTATTTAGGGATGGTTTAAGGGGTATTTGATGGGAGGAATTTTGGTGAAAGGAACGCTAGGTCCTGTTGACGCGCTGCCTGGAAAAAATTTCGAAAAAAGTGCTAACCCATCTCCTCTTGGCTACATCCCTGCACAAAATTTTGAAAGTAGGCGTGCATGTTCCAACTTTGAGTACGGTTCTGCGGTTAGAACTCTGCTGGTGCTCATAACTTTTTGACGTGCCCTTTGGCACATCTCTGAATTGAACAAAAATGTATAAATGCTAGGCTTTTGATCTCCTAGAACGGTCACAGATAATCAATCTCATGCGAGATTCCTGAAAAGGATATTGAAAAAGGCTGGCATGAGCTCGGAGTTTGTTGCCTTCAAAACGCGGCATGATAGCTAAGGCACTGACCAATCATAAACTGTTTTTCCTACACATTATCTGCGAACACCGTTGTGAAATTATTTCCAGAACTGTCGTGTTTTAAGCAAGCAGTTCAACGTGCCGCGCTTACAAAACGAAAGAGTCCGGCGGCGCGCGCCGCGGGAGTCGCCCACTAATGGCGGCCGAGAGAGACGGGTGAGGAGGAAACGACGCGGGGAAGAGAGATTGCGCTACCGTTGAAAAAAACAAGGACCTTAGCCTTCGCAGTGCTCGCATGCCACCTGCCTCGAACAGCGCTGCGCGAGTTCTGTTAGTTTTGTGCTTGGTTTCATCTCGCACGTGCCGGAGTATACAGGACAGTTCGGAATGTGTTGTTTTTGCACAGAGAATTCTCTTGTTTTTCCTCTTGCTTACACCTCGAACGTGCCGGAGAATACTGCGCAGTTTGGAAATGCGTCATTTTCAGCAGCCACATTATGCGCTCAAAATCGTATAAACCAACCCAACCAGCGTTCCTAAATAAATGGTTGCGTGGGCTTCAGGCCGGTTATTTACACTGATTTTGCCACAAATGTACATGCCGTTTTCGTTGCGCAAAACAACGACAAAATATATACCAAGTGCCAGACGTTCAGGAGTTCCGAACGATTATGAATATATCATGTAATCCGCTTCTTTTTCAAAGCCTCTCTTTGTGTCATTTACGATTCTGCCCAGGGGCGCTCTATCTGGGTCTGTTACGTCGCCACGCCGCCTGATTGCGGAGGTGGCTAGACAGCGTGACAGCGAACGAGCTACAACAAGGCACGGCCCTAACATGCTCTGCTCTTAAAATTGGTGCAGCTTGCTCTAGTCGTTCATGGCTAGGGAAACATCAGAGCTGTAGGCCCGTCTCCCTTCATTGGAGACCAAGGAGTTGCATCACCTTCTTCAGCCGCAGCAGCACACTAAATTCACTGCAGGGCCAAGGCATCTCCACTCAACCTCCAACGGCTACTGTGCAGTGCTGTTCGATTTCATTCTCCGTCTCCGAATTTGTTCGTTTCATTCCTCCATCGACTAATTCAGCTTCCTTTTTTCGTAGACATGACTCTCGGTTTCCAGTCGTTATCGTGGTAGTCCACCAAATATCCTAATTACGTTACCAGCCCATTTCCATATACTCTTCTTCAGGTGAACTATGATATTTTTTTACTTTTATCGGTTATTTGATCCAGGGAGCTCCTTTCCTGTCTCTGAGTTTTACCCTTACCCTTCGTCGTTCCATGGCTCGTTGAGCTCACTCACCAACGTTTGCTTAAAAGCTTTGTACTAAGGCGCCAGGTTTCAGCTCTGCATTGTATGTCATCACCGCGCATGTATCTATCAGCTTGCCGTTGAAAGTTCAACCCTTGCAGGCCCGCATGGTTTGATCCTCTTGCTTTCGCATCTCTCCCACAGTGGACCACGTACGCTCTAGAACCACCGGCCAAGTTCAAAGACAACACCCGCGCTACGAAACCGAAAAAAAAACGTTGTGTGCCCCGAATGCGTTCATAGCTTAATCGGACAAAATACGATTTGATAACCCGACGGACCCAGCTTTGATTCTGACAACGAGAAGGGTCGTCTTCTTTATATTCCCCACTACTGTTAACCCGTACCCATTGGGCCTTTCATGTTGCCCGGTGCTGTTGTTTCACGGCGTAATGGTCCCGGGCTTGATTTCCGCGACCTCCCTTACCACTTTTCTTTTCTGGAGTTTTTGGGTATTTCTATTTACGCGGACGGGTTTGTGTACGCCTAAACCGCTCTGCTGTTAATAGAGCATTTCAGTTTTTACTCAATAAACAGACACGTCGCATTGGACACAGCTTTGTGCTTTGGTAAACGCCATGGTCTGGGAACATTCTGTGCAACGACGATATTGTGACTCATCGATAACAATAAAACTAATTTCTTCGCTCTCGTTGATGAAATAACACCAAAATTTGGGAAACTGCTACAAGTGTATGTGCGTTATTTCGTGTTTAGAGTTCTCACAGTCATAGTCACTGGCGCAGTTCCCGTCGATTGATAATTAAAAAATTTATTGAAGTTCCCAAATCTGGTGGCAGACATTTACCCTTAAACTACATACCGCTATTCTTAACTGGACAATTCTGTAAAATAATTAAACGTCCTATACGCCCATATCGTACATTTCCTAGAGTCAAACAACGTGTTTCACTAACCTCTGGATTGTTACACAAAGCACTTCTCTTGTGAGAAACAAGCGGCTACTTTTGTTCCTGACCTACTCTCCATTCATGACACTAACATTCACGCTCATGCTCTATTTTTTGGAATTTCTTCAAGCACTTCACAACGCTTTTTTAAACTGCGTATGATTTAAGCTCGCCGTATTTAGCGCAAACACTGCAGTACCAAAATGAATTAACCCAGACCGCACAGGACTGTTCGGCCTTAGTCAAGCCGGCGTACTTTGGTCGGTGATTTTCTGCCCGGCCTTTCTCCGGCAACCATGTTGGGCCCGTGTCCAAATGTGGGCCTTGTGCCGTATACGTCCGTACTCCCATCACTGTCCAACGGCCAGTGTCCGTCGGCTAGTCTACCGGCTTACGTTCACACGGCCAGATTCCAGCCGTAGGGCTCCGGCCATCCCAAAGCCACCCGTGTGCGGCCGAAGTACGGCCACCGAAGGACAGCCGACATGCGGTCGTCGGATTCCAGATGGACTAAAGCTGCCGGAAATTCGGCCGTGCTACGGGCATTGAGTTCAGCCACAGTACGTTAACTGGACTGAGTCCGGTGGACGACCACTGCATGCAGCGCAAGCAGATAACTCAATCGCCCTGTACAGCAGCACAAATCCACCATTTTGGGGCCACTGCACCCACATCAAATAGAGCCCCCACGCAACCACCAGCCGTCCAGCCTTCAGCGCAGCCTGGCTTAATTATCAGCGTCAGTTTACACCAAATTAATTTATTCAACAGTGCTCACAAATGGTCCTTCCTTTAATTGCTGTGCCTCTTTTACTGTCGAATACAGCAAATATTCATTTCTTTGCAGAGCTGGAATAGATGTATCGTCCAGGTATTGATATCTTTAGTGGAGCGGCTTACCTGTAATAAATAAGGAAGGATGGAGGAGGGCAGGCGGAAGGCGCATACTTTAGTGGGTTGAATATCAGAAAGATGAAAGTGCCGCTTTTAGGCAATTTCTTTTAAGACAATACTTTCATACTCTAAATAAATCAACTATGTTTACAACAGCTGCGTCACCATTTTTTTTGTATATAAAACCGATGCGAATGCCTTTATGAAGCGGTTCGGTAGTCCACAAAACACTCAGCAGCATTCAATATAATTTACTTTCCACAGAAAGTATGTCCAGTATTTGCCCAGTTTTCTTGCAAAGAAATTTTCTACTCGATCAACTTTTCTCATGATCTTTCACAGGGCTGATCCTAGAAGAGATCAAAGAAGTACTTTCAGTTTCAGCCTGTCTCGTAACAATATTTTTATGTAGTTTTCATGAGTTACGTGTACAGATTTTAATAGTCCAAAAGAACTTAATTTTCCTCTAAAGTCGCACACGTTAAGAAAATTCTAGACCTGTTGCGAATGACACCTGTTGCGAATGACACCCTTGTATCCCTCTGTGTTCACGCAAGAAAAGGCGTAAGACAAGCGTTTTATATTTTCTGTCAAACAAATAACTTAGCAATTGTAGTATTCATACAGCAAACCTTGCATACTGGGACGAATAAAACAATAAATATTTCATTGTCAAGTTTGAATGCGTAGGGTTCTCAACCCGTCGGAGGCGAACTTGCGGCTCCGCAAGTGTATTTATTTATTTATTTATTTATTTGTTTATTTATTTATTCAGTTATTTATTTCTTTATTTATTTGATACCTGCTTGCCCTTGCATGCATTACTGCAGGGAGATACATAACACTAAGCATCAAATAGGAGACCAAATAACAAAATAATTCTACAAAGCGCGGTGAAAATCGTCACTATAAACAGTAGATAAAATCATACGTGTAAGATAATTGCACTGCCTTCTTGATCTAAAATAAAATGAATCGTGCAAGGCGTCACCTTAAAGGAAAGTTAATAATTTGCTTCAAGCTAGCGATCCCACTTTGGGATATGTAGAATGGCGTTTGGATATACTTCTCGCCTTCTATTCCAGTTTTCGAATGATAGGTATTACGAAAAATTTCAACCCCAGGTTTCGTCTATGATCTTTCCCGTCTTACCATTTAAGTTTACTTTTACTTTCCCTTATCCTCAGTTGACAGTTCCAATACCTAACACGAATCCTACTGGCCTATTCTGTATGTTTTCGAGCGTATCAACCAGCTCTTTGCTGTAGGGATCCAAGAAAACACATGCGTACTCCTACATTGAGCGCACATGAGTGAAATACGGTTGTTCTTTTAAGTTATGTGGAGGTTCGCTGAAATTTTATCTCGGAAAGCCAAAAACGCGTGCAGCCCTAACTTTCATGTTGTGAACGTGCCTATTTCTCTAACAACTCGTTAAATAAACTCGTCGTTATTTATATTCCCCGGCCGTTCTTAAAGCAGTGTAATTTACTGTATACGCATTCAATTGGAATGAAGGTTTTCTTGTAAAGTTGACGTTAACGCACTTTTTAAGATTCAACGACTTTTCTGAATCAGCACACCAGGATGTTATTAATTTTAAATCCGGCTGCAAGTATTCGGGATCACGTTCATTCGCTATAGTCCTGTAAATTACACAGTCATTCGCGAACATTCTTAACTAAAATTTGAGGCCTTGCGGAACAAACTGAGCCTTGCGGAATTCCTGAGGTCGCGGGAACATATCCGGAAGAACAACCATTGAGAGCGACCAACTGCTGTCTTAAAGAGATATACTCGGCTATCCATGCAATAACCGATTGATTCAGTTTATTGCCTGCAATGTACTAACAAGAAGGTGATATTAAACACCTTGAAATGCTTTTTTGCCGCACAAGAAAATAGTCAGCTACTTTAAGCCTATCTATTGCTAGAGCCAAATCGTGCGTGAAATCAACAACATGAACAAGAAAAACCCGACGCAATCCGTGTTTGCTAGGATGCTGGCGATTATGTTTAACGAAATGAGTCATATCCCAAGTGTAGCTAATCTCAATTTCATACACCGCAACTAAATTAACATCCGGGCTTCGTCATTCACAAGGCTCCGTTGTTATGGCAAATTCAAAAAAACACTTGTTTCTAAATAGGCAGTCATAAAATCTCATGAAGTACCATAGTGCAGTGCACTAAGTTGAGCCTACCAATGCACGAGCTTAGCCTCTTCTACATTTATCCCAAACAATGTAGTTCATATTCTTTTTTGCAGTATTATTGGGAGAAGAATAGCCGGAATATTCCGCTTTTGCGCGCCCTTGCCTTTCTTTGGTGGGGAGTCCTTGAGATGGCGCCGGTTGAGCTCCTGAGTGGTGGCCGCTTGCTCGACACCCTTTAAGGCCACTTATTTTGCTGAACCACCGCCATCTCCGGTCGGACATCGCTGCCGGGCCGTTGTATCCAATGGTCTCCTTTTCTAGAGGAGGCGAATAGCCTCGAGCTGATGCGTCGACGAAGCCGACGGGCGAGGCGTTGTAGCGGCTATGACTGGCGAGGCTTAGCTCACCCGTCGGTGTGGCACATTCTTCTTGTGGCAATAAATGTCATTTCGATGGCCTAAACGTTTTCCTGGTAATCTGCAACGAGTCCTTGCACCTTGCCCATTCACCTAGAACACTCTTTATTGTTTGACAAACGTACTTCGTTCATTTAAAACGTAGAAACACCGAGCGAATGAAAAATGTGTCGGCGCCATTCCACGCCCTAACGGCTCTTTCTTCACCGAGAGAAAAACCGGTACTAAATCGGCGGGTCTTCCAATTACGTCTGTGCATGAATGCTCTGCGCCCAGATCCGTGCCGTTGTTCGCATAATGACGAATAACTTGATACCTTACGAAGGCCGGTCTCCTCTTGAAGACCGGTTGCCGAAAATTCTGCGGCCGTTCGCTTGCCGTAGTTCGGGCGAGGACCGCTAACCAAATGAAAAACGTACATTCTGAGGCCGTAAGTCGGCCGGTCTCCTTTATAACACCGGCTGCCCGAAGAAAACGAATATTCTGCCGACAGAGGCGCGGTTCACCGTTGAAAGAGAGGATGCGTGGCAGCCGCGCTACGGCCGGTCTCCTTTCGAACACCAACTGCCACAAGAATACGGATATCCTGTGGCCGGTCGCTTGCCGTGCTTCGGCTAAACACCGCTTCCCGAAGGAAAAACGGATGCCCTAACGCCGCACTCCGGCCGATTTCTTTCTCAACATCGGCAGCCCAAAGGCACTGAATATCTGGCAGCCTGGAAGCTGCCGTTGTGCGTCTGAAGACGGGCTGCCGGAGAAATACCGAAGCGTTGGTTGCCGAATGTTGGCCGTTCCTCGTATGATTAGTGGCTGCCAGAACCTGGACTCTGGCCGGACATGCCAGAAAGCGGCCGAAGACGGGCCGGTCTTGGGACACACTTTCGGTGCCACCTGGGTAAGGGCTTCCTAACTAACCACTCACCATTCGCCTATGTAATGATCAATGCTCGAGACCCTTCCCAGTGTGTTCCAGTGTGTTCGATGTACCACATGGCGGTGTACTTGGAGTCCTTGTCCTCCTAATGTAGTTTAAGCCCTTGTTAACGCATATATTGTAAAACTTAGAGCGCGATTCAACGAGGACAACAATAAAACGATAAACACAAGTACTCAGTCGCAACTACTTCGAGTGAGCGCTTGTATTTGTCGTTTGTCTGTCGTCCTTGTTCAATAGCGCTCTTAGTGTTGCAAAATATGCACCAACGTGCCAACAGCGTCTTCTACGGTTGCCAACGCATATTTCTTCTCATTCCCGCATTTCTGCTGACGATGGTGCTATCCACCATTTGACTACTAACGACCGCAATAAAATATCTCTCCCAACATTCTATTTATGTTGATGAATATTGGGATATTTGGCTGATGACACTCTAAACCAATAAATGCAAAAACCATTTTTTTTTCACCACTTCAACAAACTACTAACTTTCTCCTACACTCCTACATTCTTCTTGACTGAGAGCTACGGTATGCCATTCGCAATGAATTACCGTAAGGTTCCTCCGAACGGTACGACACTCTTATTATGTCTTCAAGGTAACTTTTATTTTTCTTTGCAGAGGCTGGGTTGGGATAGTGTGCATCGGCGATTTACAGCTTCGTGTACAGGAAGAAACAGACAAGCACAAAAAGACGACCAGCACAACCACCTACTTCTTACTTGCCCTAATTGACAAAGGCACATGGTTAAACCTGCAGGCGGGTCATTATCATGTTCAACAAAAATAAGAGAAGCAAGCAATTTTAAATTTTGTTCAAAAAATAAATCACACAAACATGTGACTTCGACATAGGTAGGAGAATAAAATTAATATTCTATTGGATATTCCCGCAGACGGTGCACTCGCGCAGCTGCGTATTATTTTTAGTTTTCTGCATTACTAAAATTCCTTAGTGACACAACGCAAGGAGAAATTATCCATAAATTACTTGTGCGAACGCCTAGTTTTCCGATAGCTTCAGTCATAAAACTTTATACTGTGTGGCATCGAACAATAAATGATCATTATTTTAACATTATCTACATTTCGGAACACGATAGCTGACGGACCTCAAGCTGACTTCTAATCTCGAACTAAACATGCCATTCCAGGTCCGCTAAACTGCTCGTGATTTATTTATTTATTTATTTATTTATTTATATACCTTAAGGGCCCAAAAGGCATTACATAAGAGGCAGGCATACAGCAGCAATAACAACGAAAATATGCAGGGTACCGCAAAATAACCAGTCGGACTTCCAAAAATAAAATACAGAGAAGATCGCAACAATTATTAACAGAGCAAACACGTTGGGAAAGCACTACTTATCGTTTTACACAGGTAACAGACAACAATGACTAAAATTTTTTATGGGTTTCAAGAAAAGCAAGTAACGCAGTTTGGAAAGTTGATTGCAGAGTCTGTGTGACAACGCTAGCAGGTAGTGAATTCTACTCATTTATGGACAAAGCAAGAGGGAAAAATTGGTATTTCTTTGTGCGAAAAAAATACTGGTTCCACCTTATGATCGTGGTCGATACGCATGGAAGTCTACGAAGCCGGGTGAATGAAAGTGTGACTAAATGAAGAATTAGTGTGGTATAACTTGTGGAGAAAGGATAAGCGGGAAAATTTTCTGCGCAAGGCAAGTGGGGAGATTTAATCTTTTTCTAATATATGACACACTCTCATAACAGGAATAGCACTACAAGTTAAACTGTGGGGCTTCCTTTTGAACAGATTCAAGCATTTCGGTAAAGACTGCTGTGTGCAGGTGCCCTACTATTGAAGCATACTTTAAAGTTGGCTTGATTACTGCTTCTACATGCGTGAAGTTTGCTGTCTTTGTTCGCGAGTTTCAAACGACCTTTGAGAAGGCTGACCTTTCCTAATGCTTTCACGGTTATATATTCTACAGCGCTAGTCTAAGATAAATGGAAATGAAAAACAATGCTTAAATACTTTATAGATGGAGCAGTTTCAGTTACGATGTTTTTTATGGCATACACGTTAGGCGAAGGATCTGCAGCAGATGGGAAACGGATATGCTTGGTTTGGTTAACATTGATTTCTATTTGCCGTATACGGCACCATTCCGATAACTTTGTCAGGTTCGACTGCAAGATGGTTATGTGGTTAGGTTTAGAGATGGGTTTGTATGTGGCGACGTCGTCGGAAAACAGACGCAGTGAAGAGTTAATGTTGGACCCGATATCATTAATGTAGACTAGGAACAATAAAGGACCGAGTACGGAACCTTGAGGTACTCCAGACTTGACGAAGCTGGGACTAGAGATAACGTTGCTAAGTTTGAATGAATGAACCCTGTTATTAAGAAAGAGCTTTATCCACTGGGTCGTTTTATCATCTAGATGTAGATTTCAGATTTTAGCCATTACCTGTTTTTGTTACACGCGATCGAATACCTTGGAAACGTCAATAAAATCGCGTTGGTATACCGAGAGTTATTCATAGAATCGTGCAGGTCTGTTACCAATTCAAACTGTTGGGTGTCACAAGAACGGTTAGTACGGAAGCCATGTTGGTTGTCTATAGCAGGTTGTTTGTATTCAGGTGGGAAATTGTGTGCGTAAACAGAATATGCTCTAGTGTTATGCATGGAATAGAACTGAGCGAGATGGGTCGGCAATTATTAGATGAAGAGTTTCGGCCAGGTTTAAATATAGGTATTAGCAATGCAGATTTCCAATCTTCTGGAACGCAACCCGTGTCAAGTGACTACTGGAATATTAGTTTCAATAGGTACGCTGAGTTTTGGTAGGCTTATTTCAGTAGTTTAGCACATATTTCATCAGGCCCTGGTGTAGTCTAGTATTCAAGCCGCTCAGTCGCTCGTGTTACACCATTTTTCTTAACGACAATAGGGGAAAAGCGAAGGTGAATGAAAGTCTAAGATAATGCTTGTGAGTCTATTGGAAGCTCATCTGAAAATATGGAGGCAAACTGATTGCTATATATTTTTACAGTGTCCTCTGGCGACAAAGAATAGCCAAGCTCGTCCTCCAGCCAAATCGGGTCGTTGGAGTCTTTTGGGTTAACTGGGTTATAGCGTTTGAAGGAAGTCTGGACTGACTTTGTTGGTGTCCCTAAAGTACCTTCGCTGCACTGTGGCGCTCACCTACTTACAAATAAAAAGAATTGAAATTATTTGAAAACAATGCTGCACCCTTTTAGGGAACCTCAAGGTTGTCTCACATTAGCAAGATAGACGAAGTTATTGTCCGTGACGGCTAGAAAATGGCGAGCTTAATGGAAGAAATGATGGCTCTTTAGTTCCAACAAAGCAAGAAATATTGCTTTAGTACCCAAGTAGCTGCGTTTTCCCAGAGAGAAAGTGCGGCATGCAGATTCAATGCTTCAAGTTGCATCATACCAATGTTCGATTATCACTGCTCATAGCCCCGTGTATTTAGACTCGCCACGAATCTTTGTCGCCGAATACTGCTTTCAGTTTGCAGAAAGAGATGTCATTGGTAACGTTTTGTTGCATTTTTCAAACACCTACTTCAACTCTCCTGTCCACTGAATTGCGGCCTCTTGTTTCACTCCGTTGGATTGTGGTGTCGCGCTGTACGAAAAATTTATAATGTCGGAGGCAGGCGCTCACCGACAACTCGTTTTGTGTACCCAAGATGACCAGAATTATATCGCAGGTTCTACGGATACCTGTGTTTTAAAAATGCTACATTTGTTCTAGAAAATACCTGACTTATATTGGCAAGATATATTTGATTGGGGAGGCCATTTTTGTGGTTTATGCTTGAAGAGTTGCCTAAACTAGCTTCGGATGCAGTTTCGCGAAACATGCTCTTGGTTTTCCGAGTAATTTGTGATACTGGTTTAGCGACATTCACAGAATCGCAAATTTGCACTATCGCAAAGATGGCCTACAGAAATCAGCCGGATAAACCTATCTTGAGGGTATAGTATGTTTATTTGGCGAAGAGAGAGCCTGAACTGGGAGAGGATTCTCTCGTGCCTCGTGACCGCCCATTTCTTTTCTGTATAGTACACACTGTCGTACTGACCAAAACAAGTCAGATACAAAAATACGAATCTCACGAGAAATAACAGTTATATATGTAATTGTAAAAATTGTACGCTTATGTGTTTTTTCAGAGAGTTCATTGTGGCATTGCAAGCTCCTAAGCCGAGCATTTCTCTTATAAGGTTACCCTGCGAAAAAGATCTTGTAGCTTCGTTGACGGCTTACAATACTATTGATTTCAATTACTTATAAATACAGACACCTCATTTACTCTTTTCACGCTCTTTCTGCCTTAGATTGTGTTCCATATTACCGGCTGGACAAGCATATGCTGCTTACACCTGCACAGAACAGAAGTAACCGATGGATTGTGAGCCGAAATACGTACTGTCTGTGCGCTGGTGGAGAGCTACTTTGGCTTTATCGATTTTGCTTAACTTGTAACAGTCTACACACTAACACAATAAGGCCACGTTCTGCGTGAACCCTGTAGGGGCTCTATCACATCAAGCCGACAATGACGGTACGGCACCCGCCGGTCGGCTAACTCTGTGGTACAGTCAGTGATCCGAGCAGTAGGCGCAGTCAAGCCAAGCCGTCTGAGTAAGCATCATGTGAAACGGCATAGGGAATCGGCAAGGAAGCTGAATAGAGTAGGTTACATATTTTGAACTATTTTTTCTGAATTATAAGTTCTGACACTTCTACCCTGAGGGGTAAAAACAGGGCCTAGGCACTGCATTCTTTTTTTTTCAAGTAATATTACAGTGTTTAAAAATCTATTTAGTCCTTTGAAGCCATTCGTCGCATCGCTCAATGGTACATGCGGTTTGCTTAACTACGAAGTCGATACAAAGTATTATTGCTGATTCCATGCAAAAAAATGTTGCCATTCCTTCTAAAGAAAGTTTAAAGGGCTGAAACTAAAAGTGGAGCCCACTTTCGCTGCGAGTAAGGAATCGATCGCCACACCTGGAAATACCTAAATCGCAAATGGCTGAGTAACTGGATGAATAATTGATTCAGAAATCATGATTTTTTTGTTTATTGTTTGATTGATTGATTGATTGATTGATTGATTGATTGATTGATTGATTGATTGATTGATTGATTGATTGATTGATTGATTGATTGTCAGGTTTAATGCGCCGATG
Source organism: Haemaphysalis longicornis (assembly GCF_048455015.1). Lineage (NCBI taxonomy): Eukaryota > Metazoa > Arthropoda > Arachnida > Ixodida > Ixodidae > Haemaphysalis > Haemaphysalis longicornis. The sequence goes on from NW_027526204.1 coordinate 35,694,054, forward strand.
CTACACAGCTAATCAGGTGCGCCATAGTGCAGGGCTGCGGACTGATATTGTCGCGAAGAGAAGGACGATGCAGTTGTTTTGTATGAGAAACACGTTTATTGGAGCGAACTTGTGCTCCCCTAACAACTCAAAAGAATACAGAGGCGGCGAAGCAGCGGTGAACAAAGTGACTTGCGTCGGCGAGTGTCGTCGAATCGAATGCCCCGGCGTCTGCTCTGCAGGCTTTTCATCTTTCGGCGCGCGTGGTTCTGGAACCGTCGATTCGCATCGAGAACATTATAGATGCAAGAAGATTATTCCGGGATGTTCACGTTAGATCGGAATGCTCTCCCTATCAGAACAGATAACACATGCGGCACAGAAAGAAAGAATGGAGCTCGCACTTCCCTTGGCGCAGAGATAACACAGACCGGCGCAGCCGGGCGGTAAAAGCAAAACACAAATCAACAAACCCAATGTATGGTTCGCGGCATTACCCCCCCCTCTAAGGGTACATCGACCCGATGCTAACATAAGCGACAATCCAAAAATAAAAATAAAATTCGTTATCGACCGTAGAAAGGTTTTACGCGAACCACGTGGACGACTTCGGGCCGCGTGCGTCGTCGTGATGTTCCGGAATCACCATCGGGGATCACCTCGTAGGTAAGTTGACCGACACGTCGTAGAATCTGGTAGGGTCCGAAATACCGTCGCAGGAGCTTCTCACTGAGTCCGCGCGGTCGGATGGGAGTCCAAACCCACACACGATCCCCTGGTTGGTACTCGGCGTCTCGGCGTCGGAGGTTGTAGCGGCCCGCATCCACCAGCTGCTGGTCCGTTATACGAACTCGAGCGAGCTGGCGGGCCTCCTCCGCACGTTGAAGATATCCGTGGACGTCGGCGTTGAGGTCGTCGTCTTCTACATGCGGAAGTATGGCGTCGAGCATCGTAGTCGGCCTTCTACCGTAGACAAGCTCGAACGGCGTCAGCTGCGTCGTCTCCTGGATAGCCGTGTTGTACGCAAACGTGACATACGGGAGCACTTCATCCCAAGTCTTATGTTCAACGTCAACGTACATTGACAGCATATCTGCGATTGTCTTGTTCAGACGTTCTGTTAGTCCGTTCGTTTGGGGGTGGTACGCCGTCGTTCTTCGGTGATCCGTGTTGCTGTAGCGTAATACTCCTTGCATCAGCTCCGCAGTAAATGACGTTCCGCGGTCGGTGATTAGGACTTCCGGGGCTCCATTTCGCAGCCCAACTTGGCTTATAAAGAACTTTGGCACTTCTTGTGCAGTCCCCCTCGGAAGAGCGGCGGTCTCTGTGTAGCGCGTCATGTAGTCTGTCGCTACGACAATCCACTTGTTCTGTGATCGTGACGTAGGGAACGGGCCTAAAAGGTCCATTCCAATCTGTTGAAATGGTCTCGAAGGGACGGCGATCGGTTGCAGAAGTCCGGCGGGTCTTTTCAGCGGCGTGTTTCGTCGCTGGCAGTCACGGCAGCTCCGGACGTAGTGGGTGACGTCAGAGGTAAGGCCGGGCCAGTAGTACCTCGCCTTGATTTTTCCAATAGTGCGGGCTGTGCCAAGATGTCCAGAAGACGGGTCGTCGTGGCACGCTTTCAAAATTTCGTCACGAAGGTCTGCGGGGATGACGAGAAGGTAATTCGCTCTTGTTCCGGGGCTGAAATTCTTCTTCACGAGGACGGAGTTTCTGAGGCTGAATGCTGGTAAGCTGCGTTTGAAGGTCCTAGGAACGGCAACGTTGCATCCCTCGAGGTACTCGATTACGACGCGTAAGTCGGGGTCGGCACGCTGCTGGGCGGCTAGGTCGCTCTCCGTCACGATCCCGAAGAACGCGCTGTCTTCATCAGCGTCTTGTGGTGGTGGGTCGACGGGGGCGCGGGACAGGCAGTCGGCGTCGGAGTGTTTCCTGCCGGATTTATAAACGACTGTAACGTCGAACTCCTGCAGGAGCAAGCTCCACCGCCCAAGACGGCCGGAGGGGTCCTTCAAATTGGCGAGCCAACACAGCGCATGGTGGTCTGTTACAACCTTGAATGGCCTTCCATACACGTATGGGCGAAATTTTGAAATCGCCCATATAATAGCCAGGCACTCTTTCTCAGAGGAAGAATAGTTTTTCTCCTCCTTCGACAGACCACGGCTGGCATAGGCGATTACCCTTTCGCAGCCGCTTTGCTTTTGGACAAGGACGGCACCCAAGCCTATATCACTGGCGTCCGTGTGCATTTCCTTTTCGGCATTTTCGTCGAAATGAGCCAGCACGGGCGGGCTTTGCAGGCGTTTTTGCAGCTCGCAGAATGCTTTTTCTTGGTCGTTTTCCCAGCTGAAAGGGGTGCTATTTTTCGTCAAGCGCGTGAGTGGCTCTGCAATGCGTGCGAAGTTTGCGACGAAGCGCCGGTGGTATGCGCACAGCCCGAGAAATCTTCGCACGCCCTTCTTGTCTTTCGGCCTTGGGAAGTTCGCAATGGCTGAAGTTTTTGCCGGGTCAGGTAGGACTCCCGCGGCGTTGACGACGTGGCCCAAGAACCTGAGTTCCCCGTATGCGAAACGGCACTTTTCAGGCTTCAGCGTCAACCCCAACGTACGAATGGCCTCGAGTACAGACTCCAACCTTGCAAGGTGTTCGTCGAAAGTCCGGGCGAATACCACTACGTCGTCGAGGTATACGAGGCAGGTGTGCCACTTAAGGCCAGCTAGCACAGTGTCCATGACTCTTCGAAACGTCGCTGGCGCTGTGCACAGCCCAAACGGCATCACCTTGAACTCGTATAGGCCGTTTGGGGTTATAAATGCAGTCTTCTCTCGGTCTCTCTCGTCCTCTTCAATTTGCCAGTAGCCGGTCTTCAGGTCCATCGATGAGAAGTACTTCGCGTGGCAGAGGTGGTCGAGGGCGTCGTCGATTCGGGGGAGGGGGTACACGTTCTTTTTCGTGATTTTTTTCAGTCGCCGGTAGTCAACACAAAACCTTAATGTGCCGTCTTTTTTCTTTACGAGTACGACGGGCGCAGCCCAGGGGCTTTTCGATGGCTGTGTAATGTCGTCGCTGAGCATGTCGTCGACTTGAGCCCGGATGGCTTCCCGTTCATGTGAAGAGTGGCGGTACGGTGACTGTCGGGTAGGTCGGGCTCCATCTTCGGTTATTATTCGGTGCTTTGCTAGACGGGTCTGACGTAGTTTTGCGCTGGACGAAAAACATTCGCTATAGCGACGCAGCAAAGCCAATAATTTGTTCCGTTGTTCTTGCGGTAGCGCCGGATTCACGTCGAAGGGCTGCGGGAGCTTGAAGGTTTCTACGGGTGTGCGTTCGAAGTCGGCAACCGCGATCACGTCACTTGCTTCTTGTGCCTCTTCGAGGAATGCAATTGCCGCGCCCTTGTTTAAATGCTGGTACTCCTCGGTGAAATTAGTAACCAGAATGTGGGATTGGTGTTATTTAAAGCGCGCAATGCCTCTTGCGACCGACACACCACGGTCGAGAAGCACCCTTTGATCAGTGTCTACGATAGCGTCGACGTCAGGAGCAGCATCTTCACAGTAGACTGCGACCATCAAGCTTGCGCGGGGTGGCAGGGTGACATGATCATCGGCAATCCTTACAGCAGCCCGTCGTTCGGGGTTCGGTTCCGGCGTCATGGAGTGATGGGGGAAAAAGTTATTGACTTGGTCTGCAGATCGTTTATTGCACCGTTGTCCATCAAAAAGTCCATTCCAAGAATTACGTCGCGGGAGCAGTTAGGCAGATTGACGAACGCCGCAGGGTACGTTGTGCCGTCTATGGTGACGCGCGATGTGCACGTTCCACTTTTCGTCACGAGGTGGCCTCCTGCTGTGCGTATGTGCGGACCGTCCCATCTGGTCATAACTTTCTTCAGTTTAGACGCAAATGGTCCGCTCATTACCGAATAGTCAGCTCCCGTGTCTACGAGGGCAACTACGTCAAAGCCGTCGATGGACACCTTGACGTCAGATGCAGTCTTCCTCGAGTTCCGGGTTCGTCGGGGCGTCGTATCTCTGCTTGTACGTGTTGACGGTCGGGCAGTGTGCATTGTCGTTGTCGTCGTCTTCTCAACGGACGTCTCGGTCAGGTCGGGTACGCGTTGCGCCGTGTAGCTGTCGTCGTGTTCAGGAGTGTCGTTAGGGCTAGGTCGGGTCATCGGGATGAGGGCATGTCGTGAATGATGGTCTTCAGCGAGTCGCTGCGTCGTTGGAGGGTTTTCATTTTTCCGCCGTTGTGCAACTTTACCTCCCGAAGTTGCTGCTTTTAGTTTCCCCCGCGTGGGCTGGGGGACCTTCCACGTGAGAAGTCAGCAGTGCTGCGGTGGTTCCGTGACTGAGACGGGTAGGGCGACGGTGAACGGTTGAAGCGGGCTGGTCCTCGGTTGGTGTTGGAGAGGTATTCTTCGATCTCAGCAGGTCGCTGGCCGTATCGGGGGCGTGGGGCGTCGACAGAGAACCCTCGCAAACCGAGCCTCTTGTAGGGACAGCGACGGTAGATGTGGTCGGCCTCTCCGCAGTGGTAGCACAGCGGGCGATTATCGGGCGTTCGACACACGTCGGTCTTCCTTGGCGTCTGGTATTGGTCAACAGGGCGTCAGGGCGGGCGGCGTTGGACAGTGGTATGGCTCGGCCTCTTGACGACGGGTTGGATCAGGGCGGGGCTGACGAACAGCCGAGGAGTAGGTCATGGCTTGTGGTTCGCGGGGTGCTTCCGACGGCGTAGAAGTTCCCAGTGTGTTTTGGACTTCTCGGATTACGTCGGTCAGGGAAGCCACTTGAGGTTGCGGCGTCGTTGGAAAAAGCTTCCGAAGCTCCTGCCTGACCACTGCTCGGATGGTCTCTCACAATGTATCGGAGCTTCCATTTGCAGCACCGATGGCCTCCGAGAACAGCGCGTTGAAAGGGCGGTCGTTCTGCCTCGTTCGAATTTCTAGCGTCTTCTCCATCGCGGCCGCCTCAGACGCGAATTCGGCCACTGTCTTCGGAGGGTTACGGACTAGACAAGCAAAAAGCTCTTGCTTCACTCCTCGCATTAGAAACCTGAGCTTCTTTTCCTCGGCCATTTCAGGGTCCGCACGACGAAAAAGTCGCTTCATCTCCTCAACGAAAATCACGACTCCTTCGTTCGGGTGCTGCGTTCGAGTTTCAAGCAAAAGCGCAGCTCGCTCTTTTCTCACCACGGTAGTGAAGGTCTTAAGAAACTCTTTCTTGAATTGAGTCCAGTTGGTCAAAGAGGTCTCATGGTTCTCGAACCGAGTTCGGGCAGCATCTTCTAAGTAAAAGAAGACATGCCGGAAAGTTTCTTCGTCGTCCCACCTGTTGAAGATGCGGACGCGCTCCAACTTCTCCAACCATTCTTCGGGGTCTTCAGCGGGGGCTCCCCGGAACGATGGCGGTTCTCGGGGCTGCTGCAGGATGATTGGTGACGTTGTTTCTTGCACCATGGTGTTGGTTGCAGCGTTCCTTCTCTTGGGCCCTTCTGGCAGAAGACCGAACTCGGGTAGCAATCCTTGCAGTCGGGGGCTTTCTTTGGTTGGACTGGCTTGGCGGCTTCGAGATGTCGTAGAGGGCATAAAGGCTTAGTACCCCGCACCTTACCAGATGTCGCGAAGACAAGGACGATGCAGTTGTCTAGAATGAGAAACACGTTTATTGGAGCGAACTTGTGCTCCCCTAACAACTCAAAAGAATACAGAGGCGGCGAAGCAGCGGTCAACAAAGTGACTTGCGTCGGCGAGTGTCGTCGAATTGAATGCCCCGGCGTCTGCTCTGCAGGCTTTTTATCTTTCGGCGCGCGTGGTTCTGGAACCGTCGATTCGCATCGAGAACATTGTAGATGCAAGAAGATTATTCCGGGATGTTCACGTTAGATCGGAATGCTCTCCCTATCAGAACAGATAACACATGCGGCACAGAAAGAAAGAATGGAACACGCGCTTCCCTTGGCGCAGAGATAACACAGACCGGCGCAGCCGGGCGGTAAAAGAAAAAAACAAATAAACAAACCCAATGTATGGTTCGCGGCAATATCAACCTGGGCAGCTTTAACGTGCGCCGAAATCTTGCACTCGGGAGAGTTCTCCCGCATTCGCGAATTGTTCAAGCACTAGTTAAGCACATCTACCAACGATTTAAATGTATACCGATACGTGGTTCTGAGGAAAAGATATGCTACGGCAGTCCTTTTTCAGTGTCCAAGAGTGTATTGTCTGATGCAGAGCCATTCCATTTTTGCAATTTTTCATTACTTATTTTGACACAATGAAAGCATGTCTTAAACAATGCGCCGTGCGTCTAGAGTTTGGGTCGATCAATGTCAGGGTCGACCAATCGGGTCGCCTAATTGGTATATTGAAAATACATTATTTTTCTGCAGAACCCAATCGGTTCGACTACGAAAAACGTAGCTTTAAAAAGTAATTTTATGTGTGAGCTCGAAACATAGGCTCGCGGGGTTAACCATCCGAAGCGACTACTTGGCTATGGGGTGGGCCGTGGCAGAAGGCTCCGAAACATCTTGAATCATTCGGATAATTATGTTTACCTGATATTTCGACAAAAGGGTATTTTCGGTTTTCGCCTCGACAAACATGCAGTCACTGCGGCGGGTTTGAACTCGTATCATTGGGTTTAGCTGCCCAGCACCTTTGCAACTAAGCCACTGGGAAAGGTTACTCAGGAATTCAAAGTGGTGTAAGCTTATGTTACTACTATATGTTGATGCTTCGCGAACCCTCTGATCACAATCTCGGCGAAGAAATAAAAGAGCGCGAATTACGCACAAGAAATCTCTTTCGTTCGAGTGAAAATGTTGCTTATTTCACAGCACCTAACAGCATCAGTGCGTTCAGTCAAGCGTTCAGGGGCATAAAATGGTGTTTGCGAAGTAGCATGCCATCAAACAAAGCACATAACTGAAATCAATTTTAGGAGTAGCTGTCGTTCAATGCTTGTATTCGCACTTGCGGCATTGATAGTTCAACTAGAGAAAGAGAGAGAGATAGAGAGAGAGAGAGAGGGAGAGAGATAAAGAGAGAAATGTTTTATTGCAGACATTAGCTCCAACCAAAAAGCAGCCTAATACAACATATCTTTATCAAAAAATAAGCTGCATTTATTGGTGCATATCGGGCATTTCACACTTGAGAGGACGTGTTTACTGGAAATTATTTTTAAGGGCGTGGCCTTACTTTTTCAACAACAAAGCGTATCGTTGCTACATGCATTCAACCCTGACAAATATTCGTCTTTTGTATTGAAACGCACACGACGTCCCTCTGAAGTTATCATAATGGCTGATAGCACATTACAACTTGCTAGCATTTCAGTACGTCACATGCTTGGATGACGTTTCTGTCGTGGTAAGAGTGACAGATAATATTGTTAAACTGCGAACTACGTCGCACTAAGCTGGCAGCGTCCACATGCTTTGCAGCCATATTTGACTGACGCGACCCTAAAATATTTCGCGCAAATATTTTCCTCAACATGGTAATATGCTATCTTGAAGCGACCCTGGAATACCTTCATAACAAGCAATAACGCGCCTTCAAGGCATGATACAGGGCTCGCAACGCTAGTGCATTGTTTGAGCTTTTTAAAGATTGAGAATTACTGTTATTGTGCATACAGGCATTACCGTGTTTGTCTTTATTGTTTTACAAAAAGCAATTCATGTGGTTTCCGGTACCAAGTAGCTATGTTGGCTGCTGCTCTTCTTTCATGATTGCGCGGCTGCCTTAGTGGGTCTTCACCTACACAGTTTTTTCCCTTTTCTCTTATTATATACCGTAAATACAGTGACCCCTGCTTGCTGTCCGGAGTGCTAAGTAAACTGACAACGCGAATGAAACTGATATCTACCAACATTTTTGATGTGCGGCGCCAGATCTGTGGCACGCCAACGAGGGCAAGAGGGCTTGGGATTAGAAAGCATGACATCAAGGCTCAACGTCTTAATCACCTGGCAAAGACACCACGAGTTCGAAGCGCAGAAAACGTGTTACGCGCTTGAAGCGCTCGAAGGGAGAGCAGCTTTTAGAAGTCCGTGGAAGGAAGGTGGCTACAGGTCGACGTGGACTTTAAATGTCGGAAGGTTCTTTCATAAAGTACAATTTATCTGGCCTTTAAAAAGGGTGCAGTTTTTTTCCTACGCCCGTAGCCGCTGATTAGCGGGATTCATACTTCAGTACCTAAAATTTATAGACAAAGAATAAACCCTCCGCCTCACGTAAACTGCTTACGGAGTTTATTTGAGGCACGTTACACTAGGAGTAGGTAACTTACTAAGGTGAGAAGTCACATGTCATCCCCTAAAGCAAAAGGGCAACTTTAGCAATCACCATTATTTTCGCTTTCCTCATCTCTGTCACAGAAAATACAGTTAGTGACAGGACAACGGTTGCCATTCTGGCTGGTCAGTTTGAAAGCCTTCGCTGCTTAGAGAAATCTTAGGTTATGGCATTTTACTAAGTAACGATTCGTCTCCCTAAGGACCTCACACCTAAAAAAGTCCCCGGCCCGGATTCCACGACACTCAATTCAGCTGGTTAGCTGGCGCAGGGTGATTTTTGTGGTGGGATCATAATGAATATTTATTGTTTCGGTTTTTCAATAAAAACAAGGTACGAACGGGAAAAGCATAACGTTTTTAAGGTTCTTTACCCGTCGTTTCGGTAGTGTTTCCGGGATTGTCGTTTTTTGTGCAATTATCATTTCAGCCATAGAAAAACATTGCAATCAAAGTGGCAGCCAAGATAGTTGCCCTGCACTGCCAACTGCAAGAAAACAAAAAACCGAGGTATGGTCTCCAAAAAGCAGGAAACCAAATTCAAGCCTGTGCGACGAAACGTGTGTGCAGAACTTTTTTTGGCGTTTCTCAATTGAAACTACCTCGGTGGTCACCCCGTCCGACTACTGGGAGAACTGAAGATAAGGTTGTCAACAAAATCCCGATGAACGTCCGCTTTTCAGAGCTTAGCCAGCTTAAGTAATTTAAACAGTGGCGCTTTTGTGCATCGAGTCTTTAAATAAGTCTGCTGAATGTAATGCTTCACACACGGGTAGGCGCAAGCTCCCAGCCCCTTCCGGTGGGCTCGGTGAAATCAGTGACTATGCCCACCATTATAAAGAGCAGTGGTTCAACTCGGGTGGGTTCCTCTCCATCATGCTAGGAAAGGCAGACACCTGTCTCTGACGTTTAGCTGTCGATTCCTTTCTATAAAACGTACATGTTTAGCGGTCAAGCGGCGCCTTTCTCTGGCGACCACCCGTTGACGTTCGAGCCGAGACGATAGCACTACAGCTCTGCTGTTTCAGCCGATTTCACACGAATTACAAGAAAATTTAAATTTTTTGTTCTTTACAATGCATGTACTTCCGTTCATTTGGCTCTTTCTTCCACGACAGAGTCTACTTACCGGCGGCAGGCTTTGCATCTTTGAAGAAGTTCGAGGCACAATAAAGAAACTATCGAGGGGCTCCTTAGAACACGATGCTTAAGTCTGTATGTTAAACATCGATTCATATGATGGTCCAAGAAACGTTTTGCGAGGGAGTGGATTTGACACCAGTGGTGGAGCGTGTGCTGGAAATCGAGTAGGAGGAGAGAGAAACTTCGGTGCCGTAGGATGGTCGGAGTAGGACTCAGAAAAGCGACGACGCAGGGAATACAAGAAAATGGCGCTGGCGGGACAACGGAAAACGCTTCGGGATGTGCTGGGGTTGGTGAACTGTACACAGCCGTGACCGAGGAGTTCAATTGCAAGTTGAATACAATATTGCCGCGAACCATGTATGGGCTTGCTTATTTATTGCTTGTTTTTACTTCCGGGCCACGCCCGGCTGTGTTATCTGCGTTCCAAGCAAAGCGCGTCTTCCATTCTTTATTTTTATGCCGTACGGGCTACCACATTCAGATAAGCGAACTGTTTCGCCCCACCGTTGCTGGCCCAGCATAATCGTATGTAATCTACAATGTTCTGGATGTGAATCGACGGTTCCAGAAACACTGGCGCCGAAAGATAAAAATCCTGCAGAGCAGACGCCTCGGCATTCGATTCTGCGACGCTCGCCGACGCAAGTCACTTTGTTGTACGCTGCTTCGCCGCCTCTATATTCTTTTGAGTTGTTAGGGGAGCACAAGTTTGCTCCAATAAACTTGTTTCTCCTTCATAACAACTGCGTCGTCCTTGGCTTCGTGACATCTGGTGGAGGTGCATGGTACTAACCCTTTATGCTCTCTACGACATCTGGAAGCCGCCAAGCCAGCCCAACCAGAGAAAGCCGCCGACTGCAAGGATTGCTACCCGAGTTCGGTTTGATGCCAGAAGGGCCCAAGAAAAGGAACGCTGCAACCAACACCATGGTGCAAGAAACAACGTCGCCAATCGTCCTGCAGCAGCCCCGGGAACCGCCATCGTTCCGGGGAGCCCCCGGTGAAGACCCTGAAGAATGGTTGGAGAAGCTGGAGCGCGTCAACATCTTCAACAGGTGGGACGACGAAGAAACTTTCCGGCATGCCTTTTTTTACTTAGAAGATGCTGCTCGAACTTGGTTCGAGAACCATGAGAGTTCTTTGACCGACTGGACTCAATTCAAAAGGGAGTTCTGTAAGACCTTCACTACCGTTGTGAGAAAAGAGCGAGCTGCGCTTTTGCTTGAAACTCGAACCAGCACCCCAGCGAAGGTGTCGCGATCTTCGTTGAAGAGATGAAGCGACTTTTTCACCGTGCGGACCGCGAAATGACCGAAGAAAAGAAGCTCAGGTTTGTAATGCGAGGAGTGAAGCAAGAGCTTTTTGCTTGTCTAGTCCGTAACCGCCGAAGACGGTGGCTGAATTCGCGTCTGAGGCGGCCGCGATGGAGAAGACGCTAGAAAAGCGAACGAGGCAATACGACCGCCCTGTCAACGCGCTGTTCTCGGAGACCATCGGTGCCGCAACTGGAAGCTCCGATACATTGCGGGAGACCATTCGAGCAGTGGTCAAGGAGGAGCTTCAGAAGCTTTTTCCAACAACGCCGTAACCTCAAGTGGCTTCTCTGACTGACGTCATCCGTGAAGAGGTTCAACAGGCGCTGGAAACTTCTATGCCTTCAGAAGCACCCCGTCAGCCCCAAGCGATGACCAACTCCGCAGCTCTTCGTCAACCCCGCCCTGCTCCAACGCGTCGTCAGGAGGCCCAGCCATACCGCCGTCCAATGCCGCCCGCCCGACGCCCTGTACACCAATACCAGACGACAAGGAAGACCGACGTGTGGCGAACGCCCGGTAATCGCCCGCTGTGCTATCACTGCGGAGAAGCCGACCACATCTACCGTCGCTGCCCTTACAAGATGCTTGGTCTGCGAGGATTCTCCGTCGACGCACAACGCCACCGACCCGGCCAGCGCCCTACTGAGATCGACGAATACCTGTCCAACACGAACCGAGGACCTGCCCGGTTCAACCGTTCACCGTCGCCCTACCGGTACCAGTAGCCAAACCGCCCTAACACCGCTGACTTCTCACGTCGACGCATGGCCGCACCGAACACCGTACCTGCAGCCCAACGACTCGATCTAACCCGGACGTGACTCCCGAACCCGACGACGATATGACGCGACGCGTACCCGAAACGACAGAGCCTGCCGCTGAGAAGATGACGAGAATGACGATGCAACACGTACAAGCCGAGATACAACACCCCGACGCCCCAAAAACTCCAGGAAAGCGGCTTCCGACGTCCAGTTGTCCATCGACGGCTTTGAGGTAGTCGCCCTCATCGACATGGGAGCCGACGACTCGGTAATGAGCGGCTCATTCGCGTCGAAGCTGAAGAAAGTTACGACAACATGGGACGGTCCGAATATACGCACAGCAGGAGGCCATCTCGTAACGCCAACTGGAACGTGCTCATCACGCGTCACCATACGTGGCACCACGTACCCTGCTGAGTTTGTTATTTTGCCTAAGTGCTCCCGCGACGTAGTTCTTTGAATTGACTTTTTGACGGACAACGGCGCAATAATTGATCTGCAGACCAAGTCGATAATTTTTTCCTCCGATCACTCCACGACGCCGCAGCGAAACCCGATCACCGTGCTGCTGTCAGGATCGCTGACGATCACACCAGCCCGCCACCCCGCGCAAGCCCGATGCTCGACGTCTACTGTAAGGATGCTGCTTCTGACATCGACGCTATCGTAGAGAGTGATCGAAGGTTGCTTATCGACCGCGGTGTCTCCGACGCAAGAGGCATTGCGCACTTTAAGCAACGCCAATCTCACGTTTTAAAAGGTCACTAATATCACCGAAGAGTACCAGCATTTAAACAAGGGAGCTGCAATTGCGTTCCTCGAAGAAACGCAAGAAGCAAGTGACGTGATCGCGGTCGCCGACCTTGAACGCACACCCGATGACACCTTCAAGCTTCCGCACCCCTTCGACGTGAAGCCGGCACTACCGCAAGAACAACGGAACAAATTATTGGCTTTGCTGCCTCGCTACAGGGAGTGTTTTTCATCGAGTTCAAAATTACGTCAGACACCCCTAGCGATGCACCGTATTATAACTGAAGATGGAGCCCGACCTACCCGACAGTCACCATACTGCGTCTCTTCCTACGAACGGGAAGCCATCCGGACTAAAGTCGACGACATGCTCAGCGACGACATTATACAGCCATCAAAAAGCCCCTGGGCTGCGCCGGTCGTACTCGTAAAGAAAAAAGATTGGCAGATTAAGGTTCTGCATTGACTACCGGCGACTATACAAAATCACCAAATAGGACGTGTATCCCCTGCCACGAATCGACGACGCCCTTGACCACCTCTGCCATGCCAAGTACCTCTCATCGATGGATTTCAAGACCGGCTACTGGCAAATTGAAGGGGACGAGAGAGACCTAGAGAAGGCTGCGTTTATAACTCCGGACGGCCTATACGAGTTCAAGGTGATGTCTTTTGGGCTGTGCACGGCGCCAGCAACGTTTCAGAGAGTCATGGACACTGTGCTAGCTGGCCTGAAGTGGCACACTTGCCTCGTATACCTCGACGACGTTGTGGTATTCGCCCGGAATTTCGACGAACACCTTGCAAGGTTGGAGTCTGTACTCGAGGCCATTTGTACATCTGGGTTAACGCTGAAGCCTGAAAAGTGTCGTTTCGCGTATGAGGAGCTGAATTTCTTGAGCCACGTCGTCAACGCCGCGGGAGTCCTACCTGACCCGGCAAAAAATTCGGCCATTGCGAACTTCCCAAGGCCGAAAGACAAGAAGGGCGTGCGAAGATTTCTCGGACTGTGCGCATACTACCGGTGCTTCGTCGCAAACTTCGTCCGCATTGCAGAGCCACTTACACGGTTGACGAAAGATAGCACGCCTTTTAGCTGGGAAAAAGACCAAGAAAAGGCATTCTACGAGCTGCAAAAACGCCTGCAAAGCCCACCCGTGCTCGCTCATTTCGACGAAAACGCCGAAACAGAAATGCACACCGACGTCAGCGATATAGGCTTGGGTGGCGTTCTCGTCTAAAAGCAAAGCGCTGGCGAAAAAGTAATCGCCATTGCAAGCCGTGGTCTGTCGAAGGAGGAGAAAAATTACTCAGCCTATGAAAAAGAGTGCCTCGCAATTATATGGGCCATTTCAAAATTTCTCCCATACGTATATGGTAGACCATTCAATGTTGTCACAGACCACCATGCGCTGTGTTGGCTCGCCAATTTGAAGAACCCCTCTGGCCGTCTTGGGCAGTGGAGCTTGCGCCTGCAAGAGTTCGACGTTACAATCGTCTACAAATCCGGCAGGAAACCCTCCGACGCCGACTGCTTGTCCCGCGCCCCCGTCGACCCGCCACCACTAGACTGCGATTAAGACAGCGCGTTCTTCGGAGTCGTTACGGAGAGCGACCTAGCCGCCCAGCAGCGTGCCGACCCCGACTTGCGCGTCATGATCGACTACCTCGAAGGACGAAATGTCGCCGTGCCTAGGTCGTTCAAGCGGAACTTGCCAGCATTCAGCCTCAATAACTCAGTCCTCGTGAAGAAGAATTTCAGCCCCGGAACGAGAACGCATTGCCTACTTGTCATCCCTGCAGAGCTCCGTGACGAAATTTTGGAAGCGTGCTACGACGACCCGTCTTCCGGACATCTCGGCACAGCTCGCACTATTGCAAATATCAAGGCGAAGTACTTCTGGCCCCGCCTTACATCCGACGTCACCCACTACGTTCGGAGTTGCCGTGACTGCCAGCGACGAAGAACGCCACCGACACGACCCGCCGGCTTTCTGCAACCGATCACCGCCCCATCGAGGCCCTTTCAACAGATTGAAATGGACCTTCTAGGCCCGTTTCCTACGTCACGATCACAGAACAAGTGGATTGTCGTGACCACAGACTACCTGACGCGCTAGGCAGAGACCGCCGCTCTCCCGAGGGGCACTGCACAGGAAGTCACAAAGTTCTTCATAAGCCTAGTTGTGCTGCGAAATGGAGCCCCGGAAGTCCTAATCACGGCCCGCGGAACGGCCTTTACTGCGGAGCTGATGCAAGGAATATTACGCTACAGCAACACGGATCACCGAAGAACGACGGCGTACCACCACCAAACGAACGGACTAACAGAACGTCTGAACAAGACAATCGCAGATATGCTGTCAATGTACGTTGATGTTGAACATAAGACTTGGGACGAAGTGCTCCCGTATGTCACATTTGCGTACAACAAGGCTATCCAGGAGACGACGCAGCTTACGCCGTTCGAGCTTGTCTATGGAAGACGGCCAACTACGACGCTCGACGCCATGCTTCCGCACGTAGAAGACGACGACCTCACCTCCGACGTCCAAGGATACCTTCAGCGTGCGGAGGAGGCCCGCCAGCTGGCTGGAGTTCGTACTACGCGCCAGCAGCTCGTGGATGCCGGGCGCTACAACCTCCGACGCCGAGACACCGAGTGCCAGCCAGGTGACCGTGTTTGGATTTGGGCTCCCATCCGACGACGCGGACCCAGTGAGAAGCTTCTGCGACGATATTTCGGACCCCACCAAATTCTACCACGTGTCGGCCAACTTACCTACGAGGTGATCTCCGATGGTGATTCTGGAACATCACAACGACACACGCGGCCCGAAGTCGTCCACGGGGTTCGCTTGAAACCTTACTATGCAAGATGACGGACTTTTTATTTTGTTTGTTGTTGTTTCTTCGGACCGTCTTTTATTTTAGCATCGATTCGATGCACTCTTAAAGGGGGGGTAATTCCGCGAACCATGTATTGGCTTGCTTATTTATTGTTTGTTTTTACTTCCGGGCCACGCCCGGCTTCGTTATCTGCGTTCCAAGCAAAGCGCGTCTTCCATTCTTTATTTTTATGCCGAACGGACTACCACATTCAGATAAGCAAACTGTTTCGCCCTACCGTCGCTGGCCCAGCATAATCGTCTGTGATCTACAATGTTCTGGGTGTGAATAGACGGTTCCAGAAACACTCGCCCCGAAAGATAAAAAGCCTGCAGAGCAGATGCCTCGGCATTCGATTCTGCGACGCTCGCCGAAGCAAGTCACTTTGTTGACCGCTGCTTCGCCGCCTCTGTATTTTTTTGAGTTGTTAGGGGAGCACAAGTTCCCTCCAACAAACTTGTTTCTCCTTCATAACAACTGCGTCGTCCTTGGCTTCGTGACAATATTTTCGGACGGTCAAACGGTGATTTCGTATTCGCTTTCTAAGAAAGTTTGATGCATTACTAAATTATATTTTTAATAATCACTAGAACATTTTTCACTCACCCGTAAGGAAACGAAGGATTGTCGGGAGAAACATGAACACAATCTTGTTCGTTTATGCACGTTGATTCATTGTTCAAATTCTTCATAGATGTAATAAATTGTTTAAATCCGATTAGCAACATTTTTGAGCAGCAGGTGATGGTTTGTTTGAAAAATTATTAGGATAGGACAACTACTTCATGCGAATTTATTGGTTGGCGCTCGGTGGTTGTATGCTCTTTTTAGCACGTTGTGACACAAAAAAAATAAGAAAATATTTTCTCTGCTTCTTACCCTCAGGTCTACCAGCCTAGGTGTAGAACTGAACGTTTGGAATACCGACACTCAATAACCGCTGATGTTAGTTTACATGAACGTGCTGCTGTTCTTGTTTCCGCGATGAATTATCAATTGTCAGCGGCTGTCTTTTCCTTATGCAAATGATTCAACTGCAAGATATAGTCAGAAGCATTTGAAGCGATTTCCAAAAAATAGGTCGGCAAAATATTTGAGCTTGGAAAACAAATATTCTAAACTTGTGGCCGTTAGTTCTATGCGACAATAACGGTTCGCTCATATCGGGGTTGGCTTTCGGGAGTTCGTGTTCCTCTGATTCATGTTCCTCTTCATAAGCTAGACCACGATGATCAAATTTAAACTACAAAAATGTTATCCACATATAAAATAAGAACTTGAACAAGTTAAAATAATAACTGTCTGGGTCTGTTTTTGGTTTGGAAGGAAAACTGTAGCTGTCCAAATATGTGGTGGTCGCCATGGCTTGATATTCATTCCAACCTATAAATCTTTAGTAAAGTAAAACAAATTGAAGAGTAAAACAAATAAAGAGTAAAATAAATACCCAAACGCCAGTATTACACAATGTTGTATACAGAAGTATTGATTGATTGAGTGTCGGGTGTAACGCACCGACGCAATGCAGGCGATGGGGTGCGCCGTAGTGGGGGGTTGCGAATAAATTTTGACACATGGGGATCTTTACGTGCGCCAAAATCTTATCTTTCAGGGCGCATTTTCTTTTAGCTTCCTTCAGAAAAGCTGCCACCGCGGCTGGAAATCGACCCAGCGTCCCCGTGCTCAGCAGCAGAACGCCATAGCCACTGAGCCACCTCGGCGGGTTTCTGTACTGAAGTACTTGCTCCAACAGTCACAATAAATATAAAATACACAATCAGTCATAAAAAGAGCAACCGGCATGTGCGCGCCTGCACAGTATTTAGAAAGTATGCAGTCGACAATTCAAATTAAAACCACCGAAGCAGGAATAGCGCGAAAAGCGGAAGGGTTCATATATATAGCTATATATGTATACAGTAAAAAATGGGTATAGCTTCTAACAAAACTGTTTATTGGTCGACGTTTCGATCGGATGCCGATCTTTATCGGCATCCGATCGAAACGTCGACCAATTTTCAGTTGTGTAAGAAGCTATACCCATTTTTTACTATTTCCTACGGCAACCAATGACAGCCCTTCTCCAAAGTATATATATATAAGATTAGTAGGGAAAGACACTGGAGAAAGACGTAGAAAATAGAAATAAGTTTACTGACGTTTCAGGAAGAGAACTCCTTTCTGAAGAAAGGAAGTCCTCTATCTGAAACGTCAGTAAACTTTTTTTTTCTACGTCTTTCTCGTGTGTCTCTGTCTGTACTAATTTTATTTTTTCGCGCTCTGTGTGAGTTTTTATCTTTCCAGACTATATATATATATTGTAAAGGAGATAGTCGGCGTTCCGGAAGAAGGCTGGACTTCTTTATTCACGAACGAGGCGTCGATGCAGACGGGGTGAGCCTAAAGGACCAGCTTTTCGCGAGACTGACACTGAACAAGCGCGGCGTCTTCCTCAAGCGGCATCCGGCGCAGCATATCCACGAAGGGGGATTTGCCCATTGTGTCTGATGGCTCATCACAGTTCTCGTGGGCGCAACATGCTTACTACAATACCCCCGGCGGAAAGTGGAGCCATCCTGGCGACCTACGGGGAACACAAGACGAGCGGGTCATAATATGACTTCAGCCTCTGGATGTGAACCGTCTCGCGACCACGACGTCGGCGGTCAGATGTGGACGTTACAGGTTCAACAACATAGTTCACAGGTGATGTTTATTCCAGTACTCGGTGAGGCCATTGGTATTGAGAAAGAAATTTCGACGAAAGACTGGGAGCCGGGCACGGTACTGAAAGCGCGACCAGTGATCGTTTCGTAAATGTTGGAGCTGTAATGGAGTCATCGTGACGCGTCTTTTGACGTTGCTGCTCTTCCGATGTAAATCGTCGGGCTAGCTGGCGACATTCCTCAGCTTGTCGAGCGATGTCAGACAGTGTTGCGTACTCGGAGGTGTCCGGTCGGTACGGAAGTACTGTATCCAGCATGCAGGAGGGCTCCCAACCATAGAGTAAAAATAACGGCGAGAATTCTGTGGTCGCCTGCGTGGCCGTATTATAAGCATACGTCACGAAAGGAAGAACGAGGTCCCAGTTAGAGTGGTCCGAGCAGACGTACATGGCGATCATATCGCCAAGTCTGCATTTAAACCTTTCGGTCAGGCCATTAGTCTGGAGGTTGTAGGACGTGCTCTTACGGTGGACCACGTGGCACTCGGCTAGAAGGGCCTCCATGACTCCTGATAGAAAGACGCGGGCTCTGTCGTTCACTACTCCGCTAGGAGCACCGTGCCGAAGAACAAAACGGCGTAAAAGGAAAGACGCAACGTCCCGAGCCGAGGCGGCCGGTAGCACAGCTGTTTCGGCATACCGCGTTAAGTGATCAACGGCGACGATGATCCAGCGGTTGCCGGTGGCTGTGCGTGGGAGTGTGCCGTAGAAATCGATGCCTACCCGGTCGAACGGCCGCGATGGGCAGGGCAGTGGCTGGAGTGGCCCGCTGACGTGCTGCGTTAGAGATTTCCGACGTTGGCAGTCGGCAAGATCGAACAAACTGGGCGACAAAGGTATACATCCCGCGCCAGTAGTAGCGGAGTCGGTGTCGCTCGTAGGTTTTAAGGATTCCAGCGTGAGCACTTTGCACATCGGTGTGAAACGTAGTATAAATGTCCTTGCGCAATTGGCGAGGAATCACGAGTAGCCATTTTCGACCTTCGGGGAAGTAGTTCCGGCGATATAGGAGCTGGTCACGAATAGTGCAGTGGGCAGCTTGACGGCGCAGCGATCGAGGCACAGGAGCTGCCCGTGAGCGCGACAAGTATTCGCGGATTGAAGAAACCCAAGGGTCTTGGCGCTGCTCAGCAACCATGTCCGTCATGGCGAGAGAGGTCAGGCTGTGGTCTTCCGCGAACAAGCTATCTATATCCGACGCAAGCGGGGATCGAGGAAGAGCGTCGGCGTCGGTATGCTTCCGTCCGGAACGCTACATAACACGGATATCGTGCACTTGAAGGCGGAGTGCCCAGCGGCCAAGACGGCCGGCGGGATCCTTCAGCGACGATAACCAACACAGAGCATGGTGATCCGTTACGACGTCGAAAGGGCGACTGTACAGGTCAGGACAAAATTTGCTGATTGCCCATACAATAGCCAAACATACTTTCTCTGTTACGGAGAAGTTGACTTCGGCTTTAGCTAGTGTACGGCTCACGTAACTCACCACGTATTCGTCCAATCCGCCCATTCGTTGAGCGAGCACAGCACCGAAGCCAACACCACTGGCATCAGTGTGGATCTCAGTGGGCGCATTCGGGTCAAATGCCGCTGTATCGGTGGCGTAACGTTAAGAAAGCGCTCTCACGCAACGCGATTACTACAACATATATATATATATATATATATATATATATATATATATATATATATATATATATATATATATATATATATATATATATATATATATATATCAAGGTTGCAGTCGTCATTGCCAGTGCTATTCGGCTGTTTCCGATATATTTGATAGTGCCGAATGACGTGCGTTTGTCATGTTTTCTTTTTTTTTTTAATATAGAGCTAAATAGGCGAAAATATAAGTCGAGAAAAAATCCGCCGTTTTTCCGGGAGCGGGAGTCGAACCCACATCTCCGCATAACGCGTGCGGTGCGTTAACCAATTACGCTACCCCGCAGCGGCTCCCTTCTCGACTTTTACCAGGGGGGTTTATATTTACAAGTGCTCTGAGGCCGGTCAACTAGCGCCGCCCTTCGACTACCGCGGGAGACGTAGAACGTCTTTTTTCCAGCGGCCGCCACGTAAGACGTGGTCGGAGGTCGGGGTTAGCAATTGGCATATCCGAACTGCTGGAGCCAGAGTCCTCGTAATGCATGTAGCAGAACAGAAAGATATGGGACGAGGAACTCAGTAAGGACACATATCAAGGTTGCAGTCGTCATTGCCAGTGCTATTCGGCTGTTTCCGATATATTTGACAGTGCCGAATGACGTGCGTTTGTCATGTTTTCTTTTTTTTTTAATATAGAGCTAAATAGGCGAAAATATAAGTCGAGAAACGGATTTTCTCGACTTATATTTTCGCCTATTTAGCTCTATATTAAAAAAAAAAGAAAACATGACAAACGCACGTCATTCGGCACTATCAAATATATCGGAAACAGCCGAATAGCACTGGCAATGACGACTGCAACCTTGATATGTGTCCTTACTGAGTTCCTCGTCCCATATCTTTCTGTTCTGCTACATGCATTACGAGGACTCTGGCTCCAGCAGTTCGGATATGCCAATTGCTAACCCCGACCTCCGACCACGTCTTACGTGGCGGCCGCTGGAAAAAAGACGTTCTACGTCTCCCGCGGTAGTCGAGGGGTGGCGCTAGTTGACCGGCCTCAGAGCACTTGTAAATATAAACCCCCCTGGTAAAAGTCGAGAAGGGAGCCGCTGCGGGGTAGCGTAATTGGTTAACGCACCGCACGCGTTATGCGGAGATGTGGGTTCGACTCCCGCGCCCGGAAAAACGGCGGATTTATTCTCGACTTATATTTTCGCCTATTTAGCTCTATATTAAAAAAAAAGAAAACATGACAAACGCACGTCATTCGGCACTATCAAATATATCGGAAACAGCCGAATAGCACTGGCAATGACGACTGCAACCTTGATATGTGTCCTTACTGAGTTCCTCGTCCCATATCTTTCTGTTCTGCTACATGCATTACGAGGACTCTGGCTCCAGCAGTTCGGATATGCCAATTGCTAACCCCGACCTCCGACCACGTCTTACGTGGCGGCCACTGGAAAAAAGACGTTCTACGTCTCCCGCGGTAGTCGAGGGGTGGCGCTAGTTGACCGGCCTCAGAGCACTTGTAAATATAAACCCCCCTGGTAAAAGTCGAGAAGGGAGCCGCTGCGGGGTAGCGTAATTGGTTAACGCACCGCACGCGTTATGCGGAGATGTGGGTTCGACTCCCGCTCCCGGAAAAACGGCGGATTTTTTCTAGACTTATATTTTCGCCTATTTACCTCTATATTAAAAAAAAAAGAAAACATGACAAACGCACGTCATTCGGCACTATCAAATATATCGGAAACAGCCGAATAGCACTGGCAATGACGACTGCAACCTTGATATGTGTCCTTACTGAGTTCCTCGTCCCATATCTTTCTGTTCTGCTACATGCATTACGAGGACTCTGGCTCCGGCAGTTCGGATATGCCAATTGCTAACCCCGACCTCCGACCACGTCTTACGTGGCGGCCGCTGGGAAAAAGACGTTCTACGTCTCCCGCGGTAGTCGAGGGGCGGCGCTAGTTGACCGGCCTCAGAGCACTTGTAAATATAAACCCCCCTGGTAAAAGTCGAGAAGGGAGCCGCTGCGGGGTAGCGTAATTGGTTAACGCACCGCACGCGTTATGCGGAGATGTGGGTTCGACTCCCGCTCCCGGAAAAACGGCGGATTTTTTCTCGACCTATATTTTCGCCTATTTACCTCTATATTAAAAAAAAAAGAAAACATGACAAACGCACGTCATTCGGCACTATCAAATATATCGGAAACAGCCGAATAGCACTGGCAATGACGACTGCAACCTTGATATGTGTCCTTACTGAGTTCCTCGTCCCATATCTTTCTGTTCTGCTACATGCATTACGAGGACTCTGGCTCCAGCAGTTCGGATATGCCAATTGCTAACCCCGACCTCCGACCACGTCTTACGTGGCGGCCGCTGGAAAAAAGACGTTCTACGTCTCCCGCGGTAGTCGAGGGGCGGCGCTAGTTGACCGGCCTCAGAGCACTTGTAAATATAAACCCCCCTGGTAAAAGTCGAGAAGGGAGCCGCTGCGGGGTAGCGTAATTGGTTAACGCACCGCACGCGTTATGCGGAGATGTGGGTTCGACTCCCGCTCCCGGAAAAACGGCGGATTTTTTCTAGACTTATATTTTCGCCTATTTAGCTCTATATTAAAAAAAAAAAAAGAAAACATGACAAACGCACGTCATTCGGCACTATCAAATATATCGGAAACAGCCGAATAGCACTGGCAATGACGACTGCAACCTTGATATGTGTCCTTACTGAGTTCCTCGTCCCATATCTTTCTGTTCTGCTACATGCATTACGAGGACTCTGGCTCCAGCAGTTCGGATATGCCAATTGCTAACCCCGACCTCCGACCACGTCTTACGTGGCGGCCGCTGGAAAAAAGACGTTCTACGTCTCCCGCGGTAGTCGAGGGGCGGCGCTAGTTGACCGGCCTCAGAGCACTTGTAAATATAAACCCCCCTGGTAAAAGTCGAGAAGGGAGCCGCTGCGGGGTAGCGTAATTGGTTAACGCACCGCACGCGTTATGCGGAGATGTGGGTTCGACTCCCGCTCCCGGAAAAACGGCGGATTTTTTCTCGACTTATATTTTCGCCTATTTAGCTCTATATTAAAAAAAAAAAGAAAACATGACAAACGCACGTCATTCGGCACTATCAAATATATCGGAAACAGCCGAATAGCACTGGCAATGACGACTGCAACCTTGACATGTGTCCTTACTGAGTTCCTCGTCCCATATCGTTCTGTTCTGCTACATGCATTACGAGGACTCTGGCTCCAGCAGTTCGGATATGCCAATTGCTAACCCCGACCTCCGACCACGTCTTACGTGGCGGCCGCTGGAAAAAAGACGTTCTACGTCTCCCGCGGTAGTCGAGGGGCGGCGCTAGTTGACCGGCCTCAGAGCACTTGTAAATATAAACCCCCCTGGTAAAAGTCGAGAAGGGAGCCGCTGCGGGGTAGCGTAATTGGTTAACGCACCGCACGCGTTAGGCGGAGATGTGGGTTCGACTCCCGCTCCCGGAAAAACGGCGGATTTTTTCTAGACTTATATTTTCGCCTATTTAGCTCTATATTAAAAAAAAAAAAGAAAACATGACAAACGCACGTCATTCGGCACTATCAAATATAGCGGAAACAGCCGAATAGCACTGGCAATGACGACTGCAACCTTGATATGTGTCCTTACTGAGTTCCTCGTCCCATATCTTTCTGTTCCTCTATATATATATATATATATATATATATATATATATATATATATATATATATATATATAAATATATATAAGTAAAGAGTAACTCATGTAACTCAAAATCATGTAACTTTACTCTGATGAAGGCAAGTCCCGTTGCCGCTACGTAAGTAAACATTGTTTGTTATTGTTCTTGCTGTGTATCCGACTCTTTACTTTTACTATTTCTGCGCGCTTTGTGAGTTTATCTTTCTCTAGATTTATAAATATATATATATATATAAACAACTGGCATGCTGGCGATGGGGCCGAAGGCGTGGTGAACACAAAGTAAGAAACCTCGGTAACAGCAACAGCGGAGGGTTTATTTCGACGTTTCGATTTCGAGACAAGTCTTCTACAGGAATGATGGCTTCGGTCGTTTCGGAAGAGAGCATATATGTCGAAAGTGGAAAGCGGGTTTACGAATGGCCAACGATACCACACACAAACATACGTGAACAACACAAACACGAAGCAAGAATCTTCCTTATTGGAAGAATGAACAAAAAATGAACAACGAAGAGAGAGACGCCAAGATATATGGAGAGAAAAAAGAAAAAAAAGGAAGAAAGGGAGATGAAAGAGCACTGAACAGGAATTCGAGTGGTGGCGGAAACGCGAAAAGCTCAACAGCGTCCGAAAGTGGGGTTGTAGAAAAAAGGAGAGAAGGCAATATATCTTCCGCCGCTAGCCGTCACTATGCTAACGCCCAGACGCTCCGAGGGATCGCGTTTCCGTTGATTGAAAGCGAGTGTCCCGCCATATGTTCGGAAAGTGCAAACAAGGCATTTGACAGCCCGTTTATGGGCCCGTTCCCGGAGCTGAGACAATTAAAGGACGTTTTGTGTTCGTGCAGAAGGAAACGGTCCGCCACCATTCCACCGTTCCCTCGCCGGACGGACGCCTTCCGAGAACGGGGCGCTAGGCCGAGTTTTTAGGTCCGTGTTAAGAGCTGCCACTTTGCAGCTCAGCGACAACCCGTGCGTCGTCGGTGTCTCCCCTCCGCTGAGTGGGGGATGGGAGGGAAAACAGCCAAACCAGAACGCAAGCTGCTCAACGGGATGGGGGGGGGGGAAACGGAGAAAATAAACCCCGATGGTTCGGTAGCCGGGCTTAGAAGACGACTGTAGGTGCAAGGGAGGGAAAAATAGATTTGCAAGCAGTCAAAAATGTAACCAGTCCGCGGGGGCGAATAGTGATAACAGCGGCAAAGATATGTGCGCTCGAGTAATAACGCAGACCCCAAAATTGTATTGCTTATCTTCCGGGTTATGCGCCATATCCAAACGTTTAAATCCCCCAACCAATTTTCGAACACGTGTTTTGGGGAGAAGGTAAACAGAAGTTATTGCTGAAACAGCACCGACACTAAGCAACATTACTTAATGGTAAGATTGTGACGGATATTTAGAAAAAGTTTCCAAAGTTATAACACAAGATTATAAAAGAGAGAATTAAGAAGAAAAAAAAAAGGATAGGAGTGAACACGAAGAGCGGAAAAGGAGAGAAGGAATAAAAATGAAAACAAAAACGGAAAGACATCAGCAATGTGGGAAAAATCCACTGAATAAACGCTCACGTGCATGTGATTTCGACAGTCCGGTTCCGGCTACACCCACAGCGCCACTGATACGGTTAGGTAGATGACAATGTTTTAATCGCTGCAAGTGTGCCTGGGTCCTCATTTATACCTTTTTTGATTGTATTGAATCGGTATATGAGGTATGATTCACGTTGTTCTCGTTCCCGGTTTGACCTGAACCCCGTCTCTAAGAGCGTGACGCTTAGTTTATCGAAAGAATGATCTGGAAGGCTGAGGTGTCTGGAGAGAGGCAGGGTCGGGCGCGTTTTGGCGTGCGCTTTGTGATTATTGAACCGGAGCCTGAAAGAGGTCCCTGTCTGCCCTATATATTGCATTCGACACACATTGCATTCAATCAAATAAATCACATTGGAAGTGTCGCACGTCATGTTCCCGCGAATTTTTAAAGAGTACTCTGAGTTGGAGCTTTGAGCAATGCTTGTCTGTTGCATTGCCTTGCAGACAAGGCACCGCGGTTTCAGGCATGGCCAGCATTCATTATGCGCGGACAATGAATTTGTCCTTGCGTTCACGAGCGTGTCTTTGAGGTTCCGGGATCGTCGGTAGACGACGCCTGGAACGGACGGAAACGCCCGTTTGAGGCGTTCACTTTGTCCGAGAATGTTGTAGTGCCGCTTCAAGATGTTTTTTACGTTAGGAAAGTTGGTGCTGTACGTTAAGCATAGGTCTGTTCGTTGTAAGTCGCGTTGTGGGGGACGGTTCGCAATTAGGTCCACGCGGTTGAGTGCTTCGGCCTTTTTTATGGCGTCATCAGTTACACGCGCTGGGTACCCCTGCCCCTCCAGCATGGTTTTTAAATTTTTGGCGTTGGTAGTGAAATCTTCCGATTTTGAGCAGATTCGTTTGAAACGGTGGGCCTGGCTATAAGGAATGCTATTCTTACAGTGACGTGGGTGATCGCTTTGGTAATGTAGATATTGCTGGCGATCTGGTGGCTTCCGATACAGCTTTGTCGTGAGTTCACCGTCTTCAATTGTCACGGTCACATCCAGGAAGTTTATGCTCTCTTGAGAGTAGGTGTGAGTAAAATTGATGTTCGGGTGTGCAGAATTGTAACAGTCAATGAAGTGGAGGAGCTCATCCTCGTTGTAGGTCCAAATAAAAAAGATATCGTCAATGTACCTTTTGTACAGGACGGGTTTTAAGTGGGATTCAGACAGGAATGTGGCCTCTAACTTCCCCATAAACAGATTGGCGTAGCTTGGTGCCATCTTGGTTCCCATGGCGGTTCCACTAACTT
Source organism: Haemaphysalis longicornis (assembly GCF_048455015.1). Taxonomy (NCBI): domain Eukaryota; kingdom Metazoa; phylum Arthropoda; class Arachnida; order Ixodida; family Ixodidae; genus Haemaphysalis; species Haemaphysalis longicornis. The sequence goes on from NW_027526204.1 coordinate 35,720,134, forward strand.
GCCGAAAGTACTCATTGTTGAATTCAAATGAATTTAGTTCTAAGACGAGGGCCGCTAACCTCGCAACTACATGGCAGTCTGGGGTATCTGGCTGTTTATGGAGCGCATACATGCTGGTTAGTGCGGCTATCCCTTCGTCATGGGGGATGTTAGTGAAAAGGGAAGATACGTCAAGGGTTACTAGGTACGAGTCCTTTGGTACACGAAGATCCGAAATAACTTTGAGGAAATCCGTGGTGTCTTTTATGTACGAGTCCAGGACGCTGGGAATGTGCCTTATTAGTTTGTCCACAAACCCCGATATGGGTTCGGTGATTGTGCCAATGCCGGATATGATTGGGCGCCCTGGGTTGCCAGTTTTATGGATCTTAGGAAGCATGTAAAATCGGCCCGGACGGGGTTGCACTGGTCGCATTAAACTGTGCTCACTGGAGGTTACTTTTCCCCCGTCCAAGAGATCTTTTAATACCGAAGTTACGATTTTGGTGTGCTCAATCGTGGGGTCCTCCGCAAGGCGCTCATAAAAGTTTGAATCATCAAGTTGCCGGTGCCCTTCTCGAATGTAATCCACAGTATTCATGATTACAATCGCTCCTCCTTTATCGGCAGGCTTAATTGTTATGTCAGTTCTATTTTCCCAAACCCTTCAAGCACGCTTTTTCAGACTTTGTTAAATTTTGACGTTTACCTTTGTGAATTTCATATTCCCGCATGACATCTTTTTGCACAGCGGCGATGTACAGATTCAGGCACTCGTCACGTTGAGTGCTTGGCGTCCAATCCCTGTTTGGGCGTGTCTGCGCATCTTGAACGTTAGGAGGCTTATCTAAAAAGTATTCTCTTAGTCTTAAATTTCTTGCAAAGTTATCTAGGTCTTGAAGTAACTGGAATTCATTAAAGCAGCCGGTTGTGGGGCAGAAGTTCAGCCCTTTCGAGAGTAGTTTTGTTTCATCAGGTGACAGGGCAGTACTAGATAAGTTTACGATAGCGGTGCCGCGTGGTTCTGTAGTAGGTTGGTTATTCACTATGCAAGAAAGTGGTTGAGGGTCGGGGCTATAGTTGAAAGGCGAAATTTCAGGCAAAGTAGGGTTGGGAACTCTATCTCGTCTTAGTTTGCGAATTTTTGTGTCTATGAGGTCACGATGTTTAGCTTTTTCGAACTCCGCTAAGGAGTTTATTTCGTCTGGTGACAGGGGCCCGTTGGAGCGGATAAGAGCTATCGTTTGGGCAGTTAGCTGTTTCACCTGTTTTTCGCTATGATTGATGGCAATTTTTACAAGTTCGAGAGAAGCACTTGAGAGAACGTTCTGCCATGCTAGTCGGTCGTGATGATCAAGGTTCGTTATGGAAGGCGCGTGAGAGAGCGTGATACCTTTAGGGGTTACTCCAGCTTTTAGGTACACTTGAAGCGTTGATTTATGAAGATCATGTCTAATTGGTTTGTCAGAAAGTTTTCTTATTTTTAGGAATGTGGCGCTGTGGAATGTAGGCACAGAACCGGACTCACCATTTACATATCAGTCGGTCCTAATGCGGGGAGCGGGTGTGGGCGGCTGGCGTAGGTTATCGGTCGTCAATATCGAGCGGCGTTGTTGCACAGGTGTTCCGGGCGTCATGCTCTGGGCGATTGTCGGAAACTCCACGTCGATGTTTTCAGCCAGAACTCCGGGAAAGGGCACTTGAACCGTGTTCACAATGGGGGGGGGGGTGGCGGCGGTCTTCGGGGTTCTCCGCTGTGGCGGCCGGGCTTGCTGCATTGATGTTCTCCTGGTTGGCATGATGATCGGTGATGCGTGGCTCACTTGACGTGGCGTCGCGAACCGGAACTCTGTTGGTCTGGGTTGCCGGTTGGTAATGCGAGGGACTGCTGGCAGTGACCGCTTTTGATGACCACCCGGGTGCCGTCGTTGTTGCATCCCGTATCAGAAGACCCCTCAAAGTTTGCGCCATCACAGCGACTCCTAGGAAGCTGGGGTGAAGCCCGTCCGCAGCCAGGAAACGACGGGGCGGGAGTGAGTCAAACTGATAGTCCACGTACATCACTTTGGTTGGGCGACGACAGTAGCTCCGGATTGTTTCGTTGAATTTGCGGGCTTCCCAATTAAACCACTTCACGAAGTGGTCGTTTGGTCGGTCAAGCCGGCGGTTGGTGTGACGTGGCAACACACATGACACGACCAACTTCTGGAGCTCCGGTCTGGTTCGAAGGGTGTTGTTTACCAGTCGGCCAAAACGGCGAAGGGTCTCATCGCAGCCGTAATGCTCCAGCTCGCTTGTACCGACGTGGAACACCAGTGTTCTCACAGTTCTTGGAATACTTGGAAGCTCACTTTCTATCTCGAACGTGGTCGCTCCTCGGATGGTGATGAAGGCAGGGGCCGCTGTGTCATACGGATTGAAGTGCTGGTGAAGGTAACGAGTCTGTGAACTTCCGATCACTGCAGAGGTAGGCGGATGTTTGGGGAACCTCCGCGTGAGTTGCTGCTCCGAGGGTGCACCGGGGGCCGGTCTTGAAACAACTGGCATGCTGGCGATGGGGCCGAAGGCGTGGTGAACACAAAGTAAGAAACCTCGGTAACAGCAACAGCGGAGGGCTTATTTGGACGTTTCGACTTCGAGACAAGGCTACTACGGGAATGATGGCTTCGGTCGCTTCGGAAGAGAGAATATATGTCGAAAGTGGAAAGCGGGTTTACGAACGATACCACACACAAACATACGTGAATAACACAAACACAAAGCGGGAATCTTCCTTTTTGAAGAATGAACAAAAAATGAACAACGAGGAGAGAGACGCCAAGATACGTGGGGGCAAAAGGAAGAAAAGGAAAAGAAAGAGCGCTGAACAGGCATTTGAGTGGCGCCAGAAACGCGAAAAGCTCAACAGCTTCTGAAAGTGAATTTTAGAACAAAGGAGAGAAGCCAATATATCTTCCGCCGCTAGCCGTCACTATGCAAACGCCCAGATGCTCGGAAGGACCGCGTTTCCGTTGATTGAAAGCGAGTGTCCTGCCGTATGTCCGGAAAGTGCAAACAGGGCATTTTATATCCTGTTTATGGGCCCCTTCACGGAGCTGAGGCAATTAAAGGACGTTTTGTGGTCGTGCAGAAGGAAATGGTCCGCTGCCATTCCACCGTTCCCCCGCTGGACGGACGCCTTCCGAGAACGGGGCGCTAGGCCGAGTTTTTAGGTCCGTGTTAAGAGCTGCCACTTTGCAGCTCAGCGACAACCCGTGCGTCGTCGGTGTCTCCCCTCCGCTGAGTGGGAAGCGTCCGTCCAGCGGGGGAATGGTGGAATGGTAGCGGACCATTTCCTTCTGCACGACCACAAAATGTCCTTTAATTGCCTCAGCTCCGTGAAGGGGCCCATAAACAGGATGTAAAATGCCCTGTTTGTACTTTCCGAACATACGGCGGTACACTCGCTTTCAATCAACGGAAACGCGATCCTTCCGAGCATCTGGGCGTTTGCATAGTGACGACTAGCGGCGGAAGATATATTGCCTTATCTCCTTTGTTCTACATCCTCCCTTTCGGACGCTGTTGAGCTTTTCGCGTTTCCGCCACCACTCAAATTCCTGTTCAGTGCTCTTCCCTCTCAATTTCTTCCTTTTTCCCCCTAACTATCTTGTCGTCTCTCTATTCGTTGTTCATGTTTTGTTCTTTTTCTTTGTTCATTCCTCTAATAAAGAAGATTCCCGCTCCGTATTTGTGTTATTCACGTATGTTTGTCTGTTGTATCGTTGGCCATTCGTAAACCCGCTTTCCACTTTCAACATATATTCTCTCTTCCAAAGCGACCGAAGCCATCATTCCCGTAGAAGACTTGTCTCGAAGTAGAAACGTCGAAATAGACCCTCCGCTGTTGCTGTTACCGAGTTTTCTTACTTTGTATATATATATTCATATATATATATATATATATATATGTTTGTGTACGTGTGTGTGTGTGTTCTTTTTCTCGGCAACTGTAGGCCTTGGGTCCAGGCATCTTTAGAGACGCGGTAATCACAACAGGCATTCGAAAAGCTATTCAACATTCAACAATAAACCATATACACCCGATCTATGAGGTGATTAAAAATACGTGGGGTTTATTTAGCCCCTGTATAGCGTTCATAAATTATAAGAAAAATTTCGACTCAGTCGAAACCTCAGCAGTCATGCAGGCATTCCGGAATCAGGGTACAGATGAGCAGTACGTAAGAATACTAAAGGATATCTACAATGCATCCACCGCAAACCTAGCTGCCCCAAAGGAGAACAGTGAAACACCAATTAGTAAGGGCGGCAGACAAGGCGGCACAATGTCTCCTATGTTATTTACAACAAGTTTCCAAAAGCTATTCAGAATATCGGATTGGGAAAAGGTGGGCGTAGTGGTTAAGGGAGAAAAGCTCACTACCGTTAGATTTGCTGAAGTCGTTGCGTTCCTAAACAATTGTTTGGACGAATTTCAAAGCATGATTAGCAAACTGGACAAGCAGAATAGAATCCTGGGCCCTAAAATATTAGCGGAAATCTAAAGTAACGCTCAATAGCATCGGCAAAGCACATCGGTTAGAGATAGGTGGCGAAGCAGTGGAAGTGGTAAGCGATTATATCTACGTAGGCTACGTAACGAACAAGGGTCCAGACCACAGGGGAGAGATAATTGTAAAAAAAGGAATGGTGTGGAGTGCATTGAGCAGGTATTCTCAGATAATGAATCGCAGCCTCTCGTTGTTCCTGAAGAGGAAAGTGTATAACAGCTGGATCTTAATGGTTCACACGTAGTGGCAGAAACTTGGAGGCTCACTAAAAATTTTCAACTTAATTTGAGGGTGACTCAGCAAACAACGAAACGAAAGCTTATGGGTGTACCGATGAGGTACAAGTATAGAACAGAGTGCGTCAGATAGCAAACGCGTGTATAGGACATTTTAGTAGCAATTATGAAGAAGAAATGGGCTTGGACCAGACATGTAATGCAAAGGCAACATAACCGTTGGTGATTATTGGCAGCAGAGTGAATCCCTACACACACAAGCATGGCAGGGGCAGCAGAAAGTTAGGTGGGCCGATGAGATCGAGGCGTTTGTTGGGATGAATTGGTTGCAGTTAGTAGAGTACCACATTGCGTGGAGGTATGCAATGTGCATATACAGACTGCTGCTGCTGCTGCTGATGATGTTGATGATGATAATAATGAAAACTACGTATGGGCTCTTGCCAGGAGTAAACCTTAAACTAATCCTGTTTCTATCAAGCCATAAATTTGTATCACCATTGAACCGTCTTCTACTGTAGTGTCATGTCTTCTACTGTAGGTCGTCATGAAGAGAATCTTTCCAAAAAACTTGAAGTACTGATATATCTTAGCTATCGTGAATACCATACAGTGCGATTGTTGGTTAGGTAACTAAACAATTTCAGTGACCATTTGGGAGAAAATGGGCGCGACTTTTTGGAGTATATGAAGTGGCGAAATGTATCGTTGATGAGGTCAAGTTGTCCAATCAGGGGAGCTGCAAGAGAAGGAAAGCCTGGAGCAAACAAAAATTTGTATCTGTGCTGAAATTTACTGGGGTAACCACAGTCGGCGCTACGTACGCTATTCGCACGTAACTTCTGCACATTACCAGCGGGAAGACAGAAGGTAGCCTCGCTTGTGCATCATGATGGGTGAACGTGACGGTTTGCGAGTAGAAAGTCATTCAAGCAAGGAACATTGCGCAATCCTAGCCAGTAGTAAAGTGTTTGCAGACATCGAGATATTATTAAACAGGTCGTACGTGTAAAACAAAAATGAACAAAAACTCGTCAAAATTGAATGCATGTAGCAACAAACTCCTTCCTTGTTATTTTGGGAACGTTATTATAAAAATCCACCAGGGGAAATGTTTCAGGGTGTGCCATAAAGATCACTTCCACTAATCAAGTCATGTCCGTTGTGCCATATACGATATGCAGTAATCGAGGCTGCACAATATGTGGTCTTCAAATAGGCTGCCATTGAATTCTACCAACACCTAAGGCGGGTTCCAGGTAAGCCTTGAATGAACATTGAAGGTATTTGTAAACATTGTGACACATCTTGCTCAATATAAAACCCGTACACTGTAGACTATATTTCCTGCGTTCTAGGACAGTTTATGGAAACGTATTTACACAAAACGTGTTGAAGAGTACGGCAGCGCAACGGCCTCTCCCATAGAAATTCAATTATCTGGGTAGTGTACTAACTACGACAAATATATCCTCGCACACTTAATCTCATTTCACTACGTAAATTTCTGCCGCCCCCTGCCACGCTGAGCTTCTCTCGGGATCCAGTCTGTTATCCTTAGTGACCAACAGTTATCTTCCCTGCGGATTACGTGGCCTGCCAACGTCCATTCTTCTTATTTTTATTATGATGTTCTTAACACGCGTTTGTTCCCTGACCAAATCTGCTCTCTTCTTGTCCCTTAATTTTACACCTATTATCTTCCGTTCCATGGCTCGGTGAGTCGTCCTCAATTTCGGTTCCTACCCTCTCAGTGAGCATCCACGTTTCGGGCCCGTAGGGGGGTGCAGCTAAGATGCAGCTGTCCTACGCTTTCTTCATCAGGGACAACGGTAGTGTGCCATTCATTATCTGAGAATGCCTGCCTAATAAACTCCACCACATTCTTATCCCTCTTACTATCTCTGCCGCATGCATCAGATCCGGGGTCACTACTTGCCCTAGATAGATATATTTTCTTACGACTTCCACTGACTCACCACCTATCTTAAACCGCTGGGCTCTCTCGGTATTATTAAGCATTACTTTAGTTATCCGCATGATATTTTCATACCCATGGTTCTATCCTGAATTGACATCCTGGCCGCGCAAATGTTCCGACCTCCTCTCCATCAAATGACACGCGTGATCAGCTGCTGACGCCTAATTTTTTTAAGATAAGGAAAACAATTGACAAGCGGGTGCGCCTTGATATACATGTGCCTACACTCAAAATATACCTAAAGGCTGGGATCGCCCTCCGGGGCCTTCTTCTATCATAAACACCATCGATGCATACGTTTAACAAATGTGAAACACAAAATTGGAACGAAACTCTTAAATCCGCATCACTTCAGCTAACTAAAATCGTAGTGGATCATTGTGATAATACACTCGCGTCTCTGAGGGCGGGGGAGCTTCGTGCTAGGAATAATATTGTCCTTTCTGCGCTGGAGGCCAGCGAACTGGAACTTTTCTAGAAAAAGAAGACAGATGAAATAATGAGAATCAAAATTAAAAAATTGTCAAGGGATAAAGTTTTATACTCAAACCAGTTTTCTGTTCCATACTCAAACGAGTTTTGTCAAATCAATTCAGCTCCGCACCGCACAGACATTGGAAATTCCAAAATTACACCCCCAATTCCACCCTGCAAGTCGAAAGAAATGTCAAAAACTCTAAAGAACATAGATGAAAACATAATTAACCTCTGGGGTACAGGTCGTTATTCTCGCGCGGGTTGACATTTTTCCCAAGTACCGGCCGATACAATGAGTTTAGCTTGCTGAAAGATCTGGACAATTTTTTACAAAATTTACGCCTACAAAAATATTTTTTCGATAAGCCGGACAAAGAGCGCACTGCCCCAACCTCCGTCAATGTAGGGCGGCAGTGGACACCGAAATCAGAGCGGGAAAAACACTTGGACTCGTACATTGAGGCCGTTCAAAGAGACGTCCTGCGGGCTTATAACGCTCGCGAACCAGGGGCCCAGAACCTTTCTAAAGAGGAGCGCGAGGCACTTAAGGCACTGCGTGATCAAACAGACATCGTCTTAAAACCGGCCGATAAAGGTGGAGGTATTGTAATACTTAGTAAACCAGACTACACTCAAGAAGGCCACCGTCAGTTAAATAACGAATTTTTCTACCAAAAACTTGACGCGGATCCAACTGTTGAACATCAGGAAATAATAATAACAACACTAAATGATCTTGTCAAAATTGGGGAAATAGAGCCACGCCTCTGCAAAGCACTTACAGCAGCACACGCAACGCCAGGAAGATTTTACATGCTGCCTAAAGTTCATAAAGAAGGGAACCCTGGTAGGCCAATAATATCGGGAAGAGGCACTCTCACCGAACCAATATCAAGCTACATAGACTCCCTGATTAAGAAATTACCCGCTACCCATTCGTCGTATCTTCTTGATACTAACCACTTCCTACGGGAAATCGACAACATAAAAATCTCTGATGGCGCCTTCCTCGTAACTCTAAATGTAACTTCTCTGTACACAAATATACCTCACCGAGATGGGATTGAAGCCCTGGTTGAATCCTATACCATACATCGGGACCATGAGTCGCCAAGCCCACAACTCATTGAAACTTTGACCAAGCTAGTGCTGGAATTAAATAGCTTTGAATTCCACAATCAGTATTACCTACAAATAAACAGCACTGCAATGGGTACCCGAATGGCACCCAACTACGCTAATATATTCATGAACGATCTCGAAACAAAATTTCTATCAACCCGTGAAATTAAGCCATTCTTTTACAAATGCTTTCTGGACGATGTATTCCTTATTTGGACCGGTACGGAGGATGACTTAATCGTCTTCATCGAGTGTTTCAACAAGGCCCATCCAAGCATCGCATTCACTTATACCTATTCAACCACGGAAATCAATTTCCTTGACGTGCATATAAATACAGACAATGGAGAACTGATCACTACCGTGTACAAAAAACCTACCGATAGGCAACAGTATCTGCACTTCGACAGTTGTCATCCGCGCCACTGCAAAACGAGTATCCCATACTCGCAAGCCCACCGATTTAGGAGAATTTGTTCCCGCACCGAGGACTTCGAGGCAAACGCAGAAAACTTGCGCAATGTACTCGCGAAGCAACAATACCCACCACCCATAGTCAACGACGCTATTTGCAAAGCGGTCAACCTCCATCGCCAAGAGTTGCTGCACCATGAAAAGGAACTAAACCAGAAGGGGAGAGGCAACCTAGTTTTGACGTTCGGGGGCAACTCCCCAAACATAAACAAAATCTTGAAAAAGCACTTCAACATGCTACAACAGAGTGAACGGCTTTCGAAAATCTTCCCCACCCCTCCTCGGGTCGTATACAGGCGCCCCAAAAATATTAAAGATTACCTTGTACACGCCAAAACTGAGAGGGCACCCAAGGGTGGGTGTCGACCATGCGGAAAGGCACGGTGCCGCGTATGTAAACACATGCAGACAACCACGGTGGCAGAAAGCACCAACTCAAATTTCAAGCATCTAATTCACGCGACACTCGACTGCGACTCTTCTAATGTGGTGTACCTTCTGGAATGCGGTGTTTGTGGCATCCAATACATTGGCCAGACGGACACGGCATTCCGCATGCGCTTCAACAACCATCGCGCACATGTTCGTTCACTCCCGGATCTACCCTTATCACGCCATATTAACTCCGAAAACCACCCGTTCGACTCCATCAGGGTCACACTTTTACAGAGTGGATTTTCTACTACAAGAGAACGCGAACAACGTGAATCTTACATTATTTACAAATTCAACACCGTAAAGGCAGGAATGAATGTTAGCCCGGGCATTAGGTCGTCTACACATGCTGTTGATAATCTGGCTGCAGAATAATCCCCTATCTAAATTGTAAGTCTGTGTCGTTTAAACAAATAATCAAGCTATTCTTATTTTATTTATTCCCTTCCTGGGGTTTCCGCACAGGCGGCATATGCCACAAACAACATCGAGGCGCCCGCCGCCGTTTACTCCAACAAAGGACCCGCGCGACTCCCGCGTACGGTTAAAGGATTAGTTAGCTATTTCTCCCTGGTTCATGGTCAGGGACGACCCTGTCGGCTGCCCGGGCAGGGCAGAAGAATAGAGCTAAGAATGATGAATGGCGCTCACCAGTCCTGCCGGTAGGCGGAATCGTGCATGCTTTGAGCCACAGTGCGGAGATCGTACCTACACTCTTAACGAGCCTGCCTGTTTGATTTGTGGGGTTGGCGTCACTGAGATATGTCTGCGGCTGCGCCCGCCGCTTCCTGTAAACTCTTCCCGTAAGGTCAGTGACCATTAGAATTCTGTGCCTCCCAGTGATGGTGTGAGAGCGTCCCTGTTACTGCTTTGCGCTTTCGTTTCTTAAGCAGAGCAGCCCCCCTTGAAGCGGGCGCTACCTGTCACTCGTTCTACAAGCTGACGAACGACGGAGGACAGTGTTTGTGAAAGAGTTGTGTACTCCTCTCTCTTTTCTGCATGTTTGGGTTTGTCTTTGTTTTGCGTTTTCTTTCTTTTCCTTTTTTTTCTCTCTCTCTTTTTGCAAACCTTCACCTCACCTCGCCGAGAGCGTGTTTGTTGCTACCTTTCTCCCCAAATCCCCCCTCCCTCTTTTTTCGGCGTGGTTGGACGACGAGCTTATAAATACGTGCACAAAAATGCGAAATGTTGTCTTGAGAAAGATCGGCATCCTATCGAAACGTCGACCAATAAACAGTTTTGTTAGAAGCTATACCCATTTTTTACTATATATATATATATATATATATATATATATATATATATATATATATATATAGCAGAACAGAAAGATACGGGACGAGGGACTCGGTAAAGATACATATCAAGGTAGCAGTCGTCATTGCCAGTGCTATTCGGCTTTTCTCGAAATATTTAATACGGCCGAATGACGTGTGCTTGTCATGTTTCGTTGATGCATTGATAAATAAGTGAAATTATAAGTCGAGAAAAAATCCGCCGTGTTTCCGGGAGCGGGACTCGAACCCACATCTCCGCATAACCGGTGCGGTGCGTTCGCCATTACGCTATCCCGCAGCGGCTTCTCTCTCGACTTTACAGCGGGGGTTTATATTTACAAGAGCTCTGAGGCCGGTCAACTAGCGCCGCCCCTCGACTACCGTGGGAGACGTAGACCGTCTTCTTTCCCAGCGGCCACCACGTAGACCGTGGTCGGAGGTCGGGGTTAGCAATTGGCTTATCCGAACTGCTGGAGCCAGTGGCTCCAGCAGTTCGCCAACATGCCATCACTCAACATGCCATCACTTGTGTGTTCATGGTCGGGCCGGTGACGGAGCTCTGTGTTTGCAATGCCATCTCCAACTAAACATGGCTTGTTATCGAGATTGACAAAGCGCGGACAGAGTCCGTTGGTGTCATTAAGCGGCCCCGTGTAGACTGTGGCCCGCACATATTCTTCCTTTACTGCAAAACCAGATTCCTTTAATCCGAGGCTGCACATTTCTAGGGGGCCGTATGCCTTTGTCAAATTAGCAAGCAAGCAGAAGTAGTCCATGGTAGCTTCGCATCGGGTACTTGAACATAGAGATGAAACTTGGTTGTTTGCAAGAGTCAAGCGACCCTTGTTCAGTACCAAATAGCTCTTTTTTTGCGTCAAGTCGTCTCCTCCAGAATTTAAATAAGTACTCGAAATACCCTTTTGAAGTTTAAACCACTACGAATCTCTTTCGCACACTCCTGGTGTCAGGGTGTCATTTGTGGCGTTTCCTTAAATTTTTCAACAACCTGCTTCTGCTTTTGTGTGTATTAGCTATTCTTCTCTGCCTTTTGGGTATTCTGTCTATTGATCTTCATCATTTTGAGTTTGGCGGGGTATACTACGTGCAGGTCAGCGCAAAGTCAATGGGAACTAGAATCGGACCCAACTACGCCATTATCACTACGGCTAACCGCGAAACACACTTTCCTGGCTCTGACATTTTAAGCCACTATACTATAATAGTTTTATTGGCGACAAATGTATGATTTGGCAGCACGGTGATGCAAAACACCCGACATTTATTGACGCAATTACCCTAGCACATCTTATTATTTTCCTTGCTCATTCCTGCTCGAAACACAGTGCAAACTTTCTGGAGGATACTGTTACTACTTCGCAAGGCAGACTTCAAAATAAACTGTAATGAAAACCGCCATACACACGGCAGTATTTGCACTTCCAAAGCAGCCATGTCACACACTGCGAAACAGCAATACCTTAGAGCCAAGCCAAGAATCTTATCCTATAGGTTATGTTAGCGACGTTTGGTATCAATGAAAGTTTCGGAAAACTAATGTGCTTATCCCTCAAATAAAATTGGCGCTATCATAATTTTTATCACGTTGTTTATTATTTCTACCCTTGAGTTTCCCATCATAATTGGCACAAACTCTCCAAGTGCAGCACCTTTATTAGCCTAATCCGGCTACACAACACAATTTCTTCTTGGGAAGGATATGGTGTCCCCCCATCACTTTGCAGCATTTAACCCTTTGGGATCTATGAACCCTAGCATTTTCTTGTCCGGTTCCAAGCTGACTGTGCAATGGTCTTTGGTGAACCGTATCTATTCTTTCCATTCGCGGATGTCACACCCAAAATAATGTCTTTCTTCATGCGTGTATAAATTCATCCAAACCCGTCTCCTCACACCATTAATACCTTATTGTGTACCTTTTCCTTCTTTTTAAAACCGTCATTGTCCACGCTTCCATACTACCTGAACGTGCAGCCCATGCCAGCTGCGTTTCCATATTGCCGTGCAATCTTCTGAGCCCCTTCTTAAGTCAACATCATTGTGGCAGCAAAATAGTGTAACTGTAGTCTGATGAAGGCAAGTCCTATTGCCGCTACGTGAGTAAACCTTCTTTGGTATTGTAGTTGCTGGGTATCCGAATCTTATACTATTTGTGTGCGCCATGTGAGTTTTCTCTTTTCCTAAACCTATGTATATGTGTATATATATATAAGTATATATATATATATATGCATATATATATATATATATATATATATATATATATATATATATATATATATATATATATATATAGATGTATATGACAAAATGGTGGACTCACGATTAAAAACAAAACTGTGGTTTACTGACGTTTCGACTGGTGGAACAGTCTACATCTGAGTAACTTGATGAACACGCTCCCTGCAGGCGAAACCTCAGTAAACCATTGTTTAATCATGCGTGAACAATTTTCTCCAATATTTCTTCTTGCTCCTCCAAAAGAACTTGCTTTTACTGTTATATATATATACATATATATTTTCTGGAAACAAAAAATCCCAGAGTGCGAGAAAATAAGGTAAGTAAAGACAGATACACAATACAAAAACAATTAAAACATAAAAGTTTACTGACGTTTACCGAGGATTTCCTTTCTTCAGATCATAGGAAGGGCTCTTCCTAAGACGTTAGTGCATTTTTATTTTTAACGTTTTTTTGTTTGTTGTGTGTCTCTCGCCTCACTTACCTTACATATATATATATATATATATATATATATATATATATATATATATATATATATATATAAGACACGAAAACGTTCAACAAGGTAAAAGCACAATTCTTGCCAACGTTTCATCAAAGAGACTTGCTTTAGACTTGCTTTAGACATATATATATATATATATATATATATAGGGTTTGGAAATGAGGGGCTTGTTAGGAAATATAGAAAGAAATGCCGGCAGTCTACAACGCCAAAGAAGGCATAGGGGAATGGTTGGACTATATTTTACCGTTAGTGACGTTACATTATTTTTTAATAATAATTACACAAGAAAGAAAGAAAGAAAAACACGTGCCCAGAGTGGGGACCGAACCCACGCCTTTCGATTAGATCTCGAATGCCTTCCCAATTCGGCTATCTGGGCGACTGTGTTCTCCTTCACTTTCTGGGGTATTTATATTTACTACAACTGTAACTGACGCTTGACGGTGGTAGCCAGCGCCACTCACACTACGCGGGGAGAAGGGGACCTTCTTTTCAACCCCCGGGGCCAGTTTCCCGCCAGTTACCCGCTTATGACAGGCTGTAGACGTTCGCGTCACGCCCCGGGGGTTGAAAAGAAGGTCCCCTTCTCTTCGCGTAGTCTGAGTGGCGCTGGCTACCACCGTCAAGCGTCACATACAGTCAGACATAGTTTCATCCCCTGCTTTCGCATCTCTCCCAGAGTGGACCACGTACGCTCTAAAACCACCGGCCAAGTTCAAAGCCAACACCCGCGCTACGAAACCAAAAAAAACCCTGTGTGCCCCGAATGCGTTTCTAGCTTACTGAGACAAAATCCGGTTTTCCGCCCAGGAGAAAAGTCGTTTTGTTTCTTATTGTCTGCACATGGTATTATTCCCCAGTGTTGCTAACCGTTACCCCTCAGGCCTTTCGCGTTGCCCAGTGCTGTTGTTTCATGGTGTAAAGTTCCCGGACTTCATTTCCACGACCTCCCTTACCACGTTTTTTTTTTTCTTAACTTTGCGGGGATTTCTGTCTACACGTACGAATTGTGTCGGCCTAAACAGCTCTGCCGGTAATATATCCTTTCAGTTTTTACTCAAGAAACAGACACGCCGGATTGGACGCAGCCGTGCGCTGTAGTAAGCGCCATGCTGAGCCCTCTACAACAAGAATGCTGTGACTCTTCGAGAAAAATAAAATTTATTTTTTCTCTGGCGTTGATGGAACTAACCCCAAAATTTGGGAAAATACTACAAGTGTATGCGCATTTCTTCCGTGTTGAGTGTTCTCGCAGTCACGGTAACAGGCGTGATTCCAATCGATTAAATAATTGAAAACTTTATTCAAGTTCCCAAATCCGCTAGCAGACATTCACCCTTAAACTACATACCGATATCCTTAACTGGAGAATGCTGTAAAATAATTAAACGTCCTATACTCCCATATCGTATATTTTCTAGATTCAAACAACGTGTTTCCTTCACCTCAGGATTGTTTCAGAAAGCACTTCTCTTGTGAGAAACAACCGGCTACTTCTGTTCTTGTCCTATACTCCAATCATGAAACTAACATGCACACTCATGCTATATTGTTTGATTTTCTTCAAGCATTTTACAACGTTCTTTCCTAACTGCCTACGATTTAATTTATCCAGATTGAGCGTAAACCTATACCACAACGAATTCAGGGCTTCCTAACTAGCCACTCACAATTCGTTTATGTAATAATCAGTGCAGGAGTCCCTTCCCGGTAACTTTGTGTGTACCACAAGGCGATGTACTTGGATCCCTTTTGTTCTTAATGTATGTTACCCCTTGTCAACGCATATTTGGTAAAACGTAGAGTGCGATTCAACCAGGATAAAAATAAGACGACAAACACAAGTACTCACTCGCAACTACTTTTTCGAGCGAGCGCTTGTGTTTGTCGTCTTCCTGTCGTCCTTGTTGAATCGCGCTCTAAGTTTTACCAAATATGCGCCAACTTGCAAACAGCGTCTTCTTCTGTTGCCAACGCATATTTCTTCTTATAGATCCACCGTTGAAATTCTAACGATCGGAATAAAATATCTCTCCAAGCATTATTTTTTATGTTGATGAATATTGTGATGTGTGGCTGATGACAGTCTAAACCAATAAATGAAAAACCATTCCTTTTCAACGCTTCAACCAACCCTTTACTTTCTCCTACACTACCTCTTACACCATAGTTAAGCATGTTGAAAACTACAAATACCTCGGTATACAATGTCAGAGGACCTGTCCCGGAAACTTGATATAAACATTGTGATATTATCAGGAAAGAAAGCACTTGGTTTTTCAGAACGTCGCCTTCGCTACAGACCGGAGCATGGTAAATTACTGGCCTAACGATCACTTGTCCAATACAAATTGGAATATCTATATCTTATCTGGACTTAACACCAGACACACCTCAGCGACGCGCTGAAAGCCGTTGAAGATAGTGCAGAAAGATTCATTCATTGTTAATATTCTTAACACGTCAGCCCATCTTCCTTCAAAATAAAACCTTTCTTCCTTGTTTTCTACTGCGTCACCGCAATGCCAGTATCTGCAATGCAGTTATGGCAATGTTTGATCAATTTTACCATGGATCGCCTCGTAACCTTCTTACATATTTCCCCCAGTACGCACATCTCATCACAGCTCTCACTCTCTACGCGTCACGCACCCCTCTGTTCCTCCTTTCTTTTGCCGCTTCTTTCTCTGCTCGTACGGCTCGTCACTGTAATAGCCTTTCCCGATGTTGTATCTTCATTTTGCCTAATAAAAGTGTCAGAAAAACTCAATGCTTACTTTTCACATTGGTACTTCTTCGAAACTGATGTGTTTTTGACTCACCCCTTATAAAACGCTGCCGGCCGCAAGCGTTTAGGGATATAAAACTGACATGATAGGATACCTCTATTTTACAGCCCACATTGATAAATGGAGAGAACAGGTGGACGTTTAGCCACTCATAAATAACACTGTTAAGGTTTTGCTTGCTTACACCAATTAGGTAAAACATCAATAGTTAAGTTTTTAAGCAAGAACAAAACGAACAATCTTTTATTTTTATATTTTGTATGCAAGAACAAAAAATATTTTAATAATTTTTGTTGTCCTGAAAAATACTACCCTTAAACTTTTGCTGGCACTCATTACTAAACACTTCAGTTCATCAGGTTTTCTGTTCGCTCAGACATTCCAATGTACAAATCACCACTTTTCCTAATGGTAAGATGTTTAACAGCTGCCGTTTTCAAGTAGCTTTGCAGTACTTTTCCGTATAAAATACTCTGAATTTCATATACCATTTAGATATACGATGCCTAGTACGCTTGACATCTCCTGCTTAATATACAGGATACTTCGTAATAAAAATAACTCCATATTTTTTTATGTAGACGACAGAGTCCAGCACAGTTATTAATAGTAAAGTGGTGTCCTGGGTCGGCGTGGCAGCGCTGGCAGTGTTAGTGCCAGTTCGGCCCCAAATTTCCCGACCTAACGGCTCTGAATTATTCTACCCTTAGGCTACAGTGCTCCCGCATATTTCGTAGCCATGTTATCACTTCTCGTATGATGTTATAAACCAAGAGCAACTAATGAACTCACACTGATAGCGAACGCGACACTGAACGAAGGAAGAAAAGACAAAACGCACGCTCCACGTCAATTTGTATTATGCCATAGAAAACAAAGAACACGCACATATGTACATCAATCGAGAACGTGCATACGCATGTGCGTGTATGCGTCTTTCCTTGTTCTCTAGAATTAGGCTGCTTGAAGTTTAGCGTGTGTTTCGACTTTTTTTTTCTCCGTTCCGTGTAACATTTGCTAGCAGTAAGATTTTATAAGTAACCAACTTGCCTAACTTCCCGCTTTATTCACCAACAGCAAATACCCTCTTCGTCACTCTTTTAATGGTTTGCATTCGGGCCAAACTTGGGTATTCAGCTTCTGCTGTGTGACAATACACCTGGGACAGAGCCGGTGCCTCAATGTTTCATGTATCTTAAAAGGCTTTGTTTACCAAAGAATATCCTAGGCTATTTTGCAGGGGAGTGAAAAAAAAGAGCGTTCGGAATGAAATTGTTAGAATAGTTGAATCGCCGCTTCAATTTGAGCCGAGCGTTTGGCGTAAAACTTCCCTTGCAGTGTCAAAAATGGTTGTACTTTGCTTGTGCTTTTGCTAAGAGAACCACCGCCCGTGGTGATGAGCTGTGTAGTTACGATGTGCCCCAGTGCGCGTATATGAAACACATTGTTGGTCAGATACGAGCACCTCAAAGAGCTCTGAAAATGCCGCCTGTTTTGACACAGTAAATATTGCTTTTCACAAACGACAGCCTAATAACATTAGCGTTCTAAGTCCACGTATAAACCGGCTAAACCTATGTTATTGCCAAACGTAACGCTAAGGTATGTTTTTGTAATCAGTCGTTAAGTTTCTCAATACTGCCGTCTGTTTCCAAGCCTAAATTTAAGTGGGCTCTCTTGTTTTATAATTACCTTTGTTTTGGGGTATGTGCAGAAGAATAATTTCGCATATTGTCTTCAAAGCAAAAATTTCCAGGCTGTATTCCTAGATCTAGATCATGCTATTTTCCCTAACCATGTTCTCATTCCTTAAAATACAATTCAAATAATACGTCTCCTTGTTTTTGGTTCATATGTATTGTGATTATGCAATACCGAAAGGTCCTAAGCACTTACTTTTGTAGTTTCGGTCTGTTCAAACGTGTAAGAGGTAGAACATAATTCAAAAGAATAACTATTGACAGTGAAGTAGCCTTCATTACGCGAATAGATTTACTCACGCAACTGTTTTATTTAAATTGCAAAGAAAGTGAAACGTCACCAAGGTCTGGGTAGAGTTTGAATATTTAAAAGACAATTTTATCCAATAAAAATCAACAAATTTTTCAGGATGACGCTCGAGTGATAGCAATACAAATTTGTTTCAAGTATTCCACGCGCCCCGGGCATTGTGTGAGAGGTTTATAAAAGCAAAACTATAAAATTAATTATCAACGTTCTGATTTCAGACACAAAATATATAAAAACAGGGCTTTTAGTACGACTGCATATTTTACAGCAAAATCTCATTTGCGGAAAACCAACACTGCAACTACTCATGTATATAAGGCAAAAAGCACAGCAGGTTATGAAATGAAAAATACCAGACGCGAGCTTTGACATATTGCGTAAGTGAACCTTCTCAGAAGCTGTTGGAAGAACCGTGCCTGGCTGGCTTGAAAATAAAAGTACCAGTGTTTCTCCGAAGTACCACTGGGGTCATGACAATAGCAGGTACAAAACTGATTTTCTTAATTTGACTCAAATGCGGCTTTGTCGTTTGATTGGTTTTAAAGCCAGTGATGTCATAATCCATACCATGTTTTTACAATTGTACTTGAAAAAGATGACATCCCAGAAAAAACTGGGATGGTAGCTTGTATTATTTCCTCACAAAGTGCTTAATGTCATTTGTTAATGAAATGTGGATGCTGTTACGTCTTAAGAATATTTTAAGCAATAAAAATGGAATATGAATAACAGCAAGAAGAGTGGAGGAAATGAGTGCGTTTACGCCTACACTGTAGAGGTTCTTATTGTCTAAAAGAGGGTAAATTATTTATTTTTTAACAGAATAAATTGCGTCAAAAGAATACTGAATATTTGTGGATAAAGAAGACTATGCTACAAGGGCACTGGGCCAGTTTATCCTTGACAGAATAATTCAGAAAATGGTTGTGTCGTATAAGTTACACGTGCTACTCTAAAATTTGAACACGCAAGAACACCTGCTACTCTAAAGTGTAAGCTTTTTAACAAACAGCCGGTGAGATGAGTTGGCCTGTCACGAGTTCTCCGTTGATTTGCGGGCTTGCGTTGAGTGGGCTCGTTTCCTTTAGAATAAGGCGTGCAACCATGCCGCTGTTTCGCTTACCATCATTTTGGGCCGCATCTGCTGTTAACCCGGAATAATATCAGTAGGGTGGGTTCCAGAAATGTCTGTTACCTTCGCATGCTTACCTCAGTTCCTACCTCAGTTGTTTCTATCCTGTTGGTTTTGGAACAAAGGTTATCAGTCTGCTTCGTCTTGCCGTCTCTGTTCCCGCCAAAATTTTGACTTCCCATGTGCAGTAGTGTTGTTGCAGGAAGATTAGAAAAAGCATAATCTGTATGTTGTGCTGCGGAACAGTTCTATAGGCAAGTTGCGATGATGGTGGCTCCACAAGCAGCAGTGCCGCTTTCTATATCTTCTGGTTCGTGGAGTCATTTCTGTTGGCGAAGATGGCCGGCTCATCACCCCCTCTGTTCGAAGAATTCAACTTACGTAGGTGTCCACGCCAAGATCGCGATGTCAAAAGTGGAGATCACCCGAGTTAAGCCCAAGCCTCCGCAGAATAAAATCTTTAGGGTAGCGTCATGATAATAAAGGCAGATTCGGAGGAAATGTTTAGGAGGGGCATAGGAAAATCCGGTATTTCTTTGATATAATAGCAGGCCACAGAGATTATAGAAAATAAAAAGCAGTTTTAATTACGCCTTTTTTATGTGTCAGCCCCATTCCACGTGGCACGGCAAGCTGCAGGAAGTGGCGGATAACTGGTCAAGAAATCGCCCCTTCTTCATGGAAACCCAACAGTGCGCTACAGACATCGCCATTAGCAAATGTGCAGCGCTAACAGTGAGCTCCGTCCGGTGCATGGTGCCTATAAAACAGCACAAGAGTCACGACAGCAGGGACGATATTATAACCACAATAATTACTTAATTTATTCACTTTTATTTATAGATAGGTATTTTATTATTCATTATTATATTTATATTTATAGCTTAATTTATAGATTTAGTATTTCCCTATCTCAACAGAAAACGTTCCCGCAAAACTGTTCCATTTGCTTAACTGGTAGTCAACTTTTTTGCTTGACAACGGCGCATTTTGATGATGATGATGGTTGCATTTTAATGGGGCAAGGCCAGCTGGGGCAAACAGCACCAATAACAGGTAAACGATACATTTTGAGGCGTTGAGCTTGCTGAACATCTCAAATTCCAAAAAATACACGGCTTCGTTAAATGTTTAATTGAAAAAAAAAAACATATGGAATAGCATTATAACTAAGGTTCGTGCTTATTTTTGGTTGAAGACTTCAATTTCACTGCACTATGCTTTCATTCATAGCCACATTAGTTGTGGCATATAGTCTTGGGGTAATAGAAACCCAAAGCACCTGTCGCCCTTGCAACATATCCAGAATCGAGCCATAAGGATCACTACTCTTAGTCATTTCCGTTGTAGTTTTTACCGCTCCTTCATCCGCATTATATTTTGTCGGTTTTAATTTGGCGAAGCATTCTCTTTGCATCATAACATTCAAATTCTTTAGCGGAAGGCTTCCTGTCAAAATTGTCACTGCCAACCATGATTGATTGATTGTAGGCTTTAACGTGGCAACGCAACGCAGACGATGAGGCTTGCCGTAGTGGAGGGCTTCGGATTAATTTTGACCACCTGGTGATCTTTAACGCGCGCTGAAATCTCGTACACATGGGTGATCTTGCTTTTCGCCTGCATTAGAAAAGCGGCCGCTGTGGCTGGAAATCAAACGCGCGTCCTCACTACTAACCAGCTTCCTCTTCAGAGCTGCACACGTCTTGCCTTACATAACAATGCTTTACTTTCTAAAGCTCAAACTAAGTATAGTAACCAAGCTGCACATTTTTCTGCTGCTTACATATAGAACTGCTTGCCTCACTTCACAAAAAACGCTTCAAATATTTCTTCTTTTAAGAATAGCTAACCCGCACATCTTCCGTTCATTTGAGATGAATTTGTATGCTTTTATCCCCAGATTTGTTTGCTTTTTTTACTGTAATTGTGCAATCTCAGTTTTGCGATATCTCCGTTTTGTCTGTTTCAAGATAATACTGTCACAAGTTTGCTAAAATATTTACCTGTTGAGGCTTGTATTATAGGAGACCCCCCCCCCCCCCGCAGTTTTTGAGTTCGGGACCTCCTCCTGTATATACACAACGTATGTTGTTTGTTCTGTGATCTCTAAAGCACGATCGAATCGAATCGAAAAGATGCATTGGAATCCCGGACTCATGCCGACGCCGGTTGTCAAAAGCTCTTATCAGAACTTTCAGTCGGCCGGAAGGTATAAAAAAAAATGGAATTGTTTTTTGTCAGGATGCAATCCGTCCCACTGAGACAGCTTTCATTTTAAAATGAACGCTTCGGCCGTGTGTGTTCACAACAATGCGTATTCAAATGAAGTAGCATGCCGTGCACTCAAAGCAAGATCCGCACTTCACGCCTGCACGTCGCATCAGTTTGACTTGAGCGTATAGTATATCAGTTATAAGATGTCACTATTTTTAATCAAGAAATAACTTACACACAAAGATTATGCTTCTCCTAATCTCAGCATGCAATTTTCTCTTCGATATGAACAGCATTCATTGTCACGATCTGTAGAGTCCCGCTGAATGTATGAGTGTGTAAGCATGTGGCTTCAATTTTAATGACAACCGCCAATGCTGAAGAGGTAAAACTTCTTCATATCTTTCCCGTAAATGCTGAATTCGTTCATGCGCTTTTCATGCGCATGCGCTAAAACGCTTGTCGGCCCATCCAAATGCTCACAAATAAAAGGCTTAAGCCCCTTGGCTATTCTCAATATTTTGAAATAGTCTCCGCTAGAAGAGGTTTGTTTTGCATGCGACCTATTTTAGTGAGCTGTTTGTAATTATGGCTCTTTTGTGCTAACATGTGCGGAAGCTATTTGTGAGGTGAAATTGTTTTACAGCTGAATACCGTTATCCTAGGGCAGCGCTTACATTCTTCATGGTTCGCCCATTCTGCTGTGAGCTCGAACGCAGGGGGTCCTAGGCTTAACCCCGTGGCATAGCACAAGGCTGGTTATGAAGTAAAAAACTACACAACGATATTCCTGTTCTATATGTGGGACGGCTTAAAGGTAGCTAAAAATTCAGGGTAGACCGCCAGAAAGTGCTGCTTATCTCTATGCAAATACTGAGCCCCGCATGCTCCGGCACTATCATCCCGATCATCAGTTCCTTCGGTAATGAACACGTGGGCTCAAAAGGTTACAGGACTGGATTTAGAATTTTATCCATAATATCTCTGCTCTCTGGAGGCAAAGCTCCTGCTACGCGAACTGTGATGATACCCCAAGCGTGATGCTTCGCTAGCAAATCCATATTCGGTGCTAAGTCCCAGAAAGCAGAGAAAATAACGTAGAAATCGAAATTGTGCCGTGCAATCTTTGACCCCGCATGTACAATATTTTCAAGAGAAACGTTGCTGTCGGTACGGATGCCCTCATCGATACGGCGGCCGTCAGTCATGGATGCGAAAATTCACGCAATAAATGAAATCTGTAATACTCACTTTCCCAGCACTCAATGACATAATTTTTTTTTGCAATGTACTAATTGAAGCTAGGAAACGTTGAAGACAGTAGTGTTATTGCCATATTTAGTTTTCTGAACATCGTTCTTGCCAATGTCAACAAAGTTACAGCATTTGTAAAATGTGGGTAAAGGGTGCCATTAAACTCATCTTCTTTAAACTGATTCAACAATTTGCCAAAAAACTAAATTTGCCTCCCAAGATTGAACCAGCTCTGGGAAGCAGTGATTTTGTAATCATGGTAGTAGTAGTAGTAGTAGTAGTAGTAGTACTAGTAGTAGTAGTAGTGGTAGTAGTAGAGGTAGTAGTAGTAGTAGTAGTAGTAGTAAACTAATATTTACTCTTAAGGAAGGTGTAGTTCCCAATTCCTGGATTTCAAGTGATGATCGGGCGATCGATGTCCTATATGCCAGCACTTTCTAGATGGCCAGATGCTGGCTGGTGATCACATTTTTGTAAACGTGAAGGTCGGGCAAAAGACTGTAAGCGTAGAGTTGTGCGTTTCGGGTACGCTTATACAATCTGTTCCCGTGTTCCTCGCTCAGAGAAGAAACGGAAGTGGGCAAATAATTAACTTAGAAGCAATAGGGGTAAGCGAACTGGACAAAAGAATGTATTTGTTTAAGTGAGACGGGCAGTAATCATCTCTGATTCAGACAATTTGTGTGACGTGAAATAAATTATTGTCGGCAATGGCGATGCCATTGTGAAACTTTTTCAAATGCGACCAATAATTTCTGCTTCACTTATTAGTCTAGGTCCAGGTAGGAAAGGGCGGAAGTTTTCAGGCAGCCTATTTTATTGTCCGTCAATGGGCAATGGGCGGAGGTTCGAATTAGGTCGACGTTTCTTTGGAATTGATGCTTGAAAATAATGTGGAAGTTTGATGGAGCCACTTATTTTGCCATGATACTTCGACAGGCAACTTGGGAGTCACTTGTGAAAACTAAGCCCTTAGCGTGCATGATTGGGAATCCAATCGCTAGTTCTCATGTTCACGTTCTTACAGATGCTTTTGTTTGCAACAGTAACAAAATATGGTTTCCCGCTCGAATATGAGGTGTTTTCGATATAGGTAACCCTCTGACAATACCTGCAACATATATCCGTGCTTGTAGTGGTGGCCTATTCACCAATTTCTATTTTGTTGCAGCTTCAGCATACCCACCCACAACTGTAGCACAACTGTGTACGGTAATTCGCAAATTATAACTGCCGGTGTAAGGTGGCACAACGGATAATTCGCCACCGCTTATTTATTCGTGACACCAACGCACAAACCCGCAAATGTATTAAACCCACACAGGATATTTGGCAGTGACGCGTGTAGATTGCTCTATCCCATGGCTGATTTACCGATTATCTTTGACAGCGATGCACCATACCATCTCCACATAGCCTTTCCATTTCCACTCGTCCCTACAGAAAGCGTAGGTGCCACAGTACTTCTCGGTAAACTGTTATCTAGGACCAATATAAATAATGAAAAAACTTGAAAGATTGTGCGAGGTAATGAAAAATTAGCATCCCGTCATGGTAATTTTGAAACACAGCAGGTCTCTGACTAGTGTATCCGAATATGTTAATAAGTGAGGTATATATATGCATATATACATATATAATCAGAATAGAAAATGAGGGGCTCTTTGAAATAAGACAGAAAAAAGAGTTGGCTCTCAAGAAAAACCTCGAAAAGCAAAGGGGAGGATGTGGTAGGTCATTGAAACAGATAAAGAATTTGGATAAAAAAATATATATATTTATACATATATATGTATATATATTGTTAAAAAGACAGCCGACACGCCGGTAGCCGGTTGAGGTTGTTTAATTTGCAGGAGCGAAGCCGATGGACAACGCAGGTCTGAGCGTTGCGATCACCAAGCGCGTTTCTGGCGCATGCACGTCCTGGGGTTCATCTTCGTCCCTGACACCTCTTTGGCGCATATACCCATATCCCCGTGTGTGC
Source organism: Haemaphysalis longicornis (assembly GCF_048455015.1). NCBI lineage: Eukaryota > Metazoa > Arthropoda > Arachnida > Ixodida > Ixodidae > Haemaphysalis > Haemaphysalis longicornis. The sequence continues at coordinate 35,744,830 of NW_027526204.1, forward strand.
ATTGGGCATAATCCTATATGGGCTATGCTGGTGAGGCACATACCCCGATGTCTTGCTGGCAGGTTTCGTCTATTGCATATATATATATATATATATATATATATATATATATATATATATATATATATTTATATATATATATATATATAGCTTGAATGGAAAGCGCTTAAACTTGACTGGTAAACAAGGACGAGAAAAACTACAACACAGGACGAAGCGCAAGCTAACAACTGATTTATTTACGTGGATGAACATATATATACACACGTGCTTGTGTGAAAAGGAGACACAAAAAACAAAAAGCTACAAAAACGTTTGAACGTGTGTGATTACACCTGCACACTGTGTACAAGGAGCGCATGCTCAGTTCTTAGCGCGACAAGAAGTCTATTTCTCTTTTTGATAATGTGATAGATGGTCTGCTGACGTAATCCCCTTCTTTACCAGAAACCATGCTGCATGTTTCCCATATCTCGCGCTGCATCTTGTTTCTGGACCTAAGGAGCACTGACGTTTTATAGTACTCAGGCGTGCATCCAGACCTTCGACAATGCTGTGCCAAGTTGCTCGGCGCATTTATCAACGAGCACGCGTACTTGTGCTCCCGGAGCCGTTCAGGGAGCACAAGTATGCAGATGGACCAAAGCAGATGGACCAATGAATCCTAAAAGGTATTAGATTATTCCAGTTCTCTTTGAAAACACAGTTAAAGCAAGGTGTGAAAATACCCAGTCACATTTGTCAAACGCGCATTGAGAAATGGGCGTGTACGACACAGCACGAAACGTTCATGTAATTTTTACGTACGCTGAAATTGTAAGCTGTTTTGTAATAAACAAATGCGGTTGTTCAGACTAGCTTGCCATGCTAAATATTATTCCTGAAAGCCTTGGGAAAGTCTTTAGAAAGAAATCCGCCTATTGCGCTCGACGTTAGCAATACGCCACCTGCTAACGTCGCATGCGGCGCGCTAAAAGGAAAACAAATGTAGCGCTGTGCCTACTTCTGAAATACTTGTTAGTCCGTGACGCCTATATTGTGAGTTTCCGCCTCACTTATCACCGCGTAATATTATAAATTATAAGGATGCTGACTTCGGCCGTCGGGGCAGTCATGAACAACTTACACCGTATTGAAACCGTGACCGCAGCCGGCAGCTGCCGCTCATCTTTCACCGATGATTAGCGCCACGACTGACGCTGCGGCGGAAAGGGAAACTAACGCCGTCACAGGCGGAGAGGCGCGTTCGGCAGGCCGGACCTAGTTTCCATCGAGCGGCCGTGACTTTACGTTCCGCCCGCAGAGTAGTGGGATCGAAACCTGGCGCCTTTAAGCATTTGTTTTATATAGTGTAGGAGGAGCGATGCGGACTACGGACGCGAACGCGGGTGACATCGTGAGTTACTGAAATGCTCTGCATTTTAAAAATGGGTATATCTTCTCACAAAACCGTTTAAACCGTTTATTTTGTTAGAAGATGCCGACCTTCGGATGCCGATCTTTATCAAGGTCGGCATCCGACCGAAACGTCGACCAATAAACAGTTTTGTTAGAAGCTATACCCATTTTTGACTATTTGTCACGGCAACCTAAGACAGCCCTTCTCAAAATATATATATATAAAAATATATATATATATATATATATATATATATATATATATATATATATATATATATAAAAATAGGACCACAGTCAAAATCTTTTATATTTCAGCGCACTTTTATTCACGCTGATTTATTTTAGTGTTTCTTGGCCGACGCGAATTCAAGGTTTAGGTGGAGATGGTGGTGCGGTCACGCTTAGGAAAGTATTTGGCAAGATATGCCTTGCGGGAACATCCACAGGTTCGGTTGTTTCACTACCGTAAAGGTTGTGAAGTCATTAACCTTCTTAAATACATCCCTTCAGCAAGACGCAAGGAGCACGCAGTGTTAAGGACTTAGTAATGCATTCATAGAAAAACATTATATCCTGCAATATATGAAATGGAAAATTTGTGGAATACATTTCTCAGAAACCACTTTGATATGGGGCACGACAACATCTGAATACTTCGCTGGGTTGCCGTGAAAGGCACCAAGTGGGTTCTTCCGTGTAAGTGTTTAAATCTATGTGCTGTGCTTTACCCTTGCTCCGCTGAAAAGCTTAGTGCTAGCAGTAGTGAATTTTATTTTGAAATAAAGGCAACACGAAGGACGAGTTAGGATTTCTTTGGTTTTCTTTGAAAGACAGCATGGCCAGTTGCCCTACTCTTTGGCTCTTCATGGGCTCCAACCAAGGCAAGTGCTCGTGAAAGGGGGATCTGTCGGAGTTTACAGAAAAACGCAGTTTCAGTTATTCTATGCAACAAGGCCTAAAGCAAATTCAAAGCAGTTCAAGTATCCGAAATTATCGGTCAGTTCGATGGCAATGGGTATAACCAATGAACACCTGCTGAGGTTAGGCTTAGCTTTAGCTGAGCGCCGCCCTTTGACGCATATGTTATCGTAAATTCGATTTGTGCATCTGCGATCGGGGTTCCAGAAGGCCGAAAAAGGCTAGAAGAGAAATTAGGCTGCCTGACTTTTGCAGCTTAAAGGAGGCGAAGCCAACGGCTTTCAGAAAAGCAAAATGAACAAAAAATACCGGTGATGAAAATAAACAGGCTACAGAAGTTGGCTCTGTCACATTCTGGTTTGCCTTCGTTATCTGTTTCGCCAGAAACGCCTGCCAACTGCATCATATATTTTCCTTCTTCAATTTCAAACATCCCCATGTAGTTTGCTGTAGAGGGAACATTGCGGAAATTTTTTTGTCGGCTGACTGAAAATATGCCTGTTTTGCAGCAAGAGCGTGGGCGTATTTCCTGGTAGAGTTCGTTCATCACATGATGCAAACGTGTACTATAACTAGGGAGCGGAGCATGGCCATATCAAGAACGTAAAAAAATACCGCAATGACGCGCGTTATGCGACGCAAAATTTAACATGCGCTCGAAATGGCGGCTGCCTCAGGGGCACCGGTCATGTGACACGGGGTGTTCAAGGAGGCTGACGGTTAGACTGCCCCTTGATAAAGAAGGGAGATACATCTATTTCCTTATCGGGGCTGGTATTTCTGGTGGAGGGCTCAATTGGCTAGAACATTTCGGTGGTATGAGTTGGATTTGCGACAAAATATTTTGGCGATGCCATGACGAAAGACAACTCTACTCACTCGAGTTTGTGCGGAGGGTTGTATCAATTATGGCTATTGTTTCTTCTGGTAATTGAGGCCCATAATGTATAAGTTACATTACTTATATATTCTACACGGCACTTCCCATGAAGACCCCTTTAGCGAAAATGTATTCCACAATCATCGAGGCATGCGGCTGAATACGAGCACTTGCGTCACGGAAGAGAAATATTGGTTTTTTTCAAAAAAATCACTGCCCATTGAAATTTGCGGTCACGTTCAGCTAATGCCACATCATTTATGTATAAATACATTTTTTCTTATCTTTTTGAAGTTATGATCGCAAATGCTCATCTTTTGTCAGTCTAATACAAGGATAGCCAGAGAGCCTCCATAGAAGCTACACATGAATATAACTACTAAACTTGCATACTTTCTTGCAATATGCACAAAACAAATACTGTTCGTTCCTGTCGACCAACAGTGAATTGTGAATTGCCCACTTTTCCAGAATTACTTCTTGCTCTAGTGCTATACGTGAACATTAGTCTACAGTACTCAAACCAAAGCATATACCTCAACAACAGTGGAGCATACAAATCAGAAACATATTGTTGGGGGTTCAACCATTCCCTTGCGAACTTTGGACAAAAGACTAAGCAAATGCTGAAAGAGACCGCTATGGCAGGCTTCGAGCATACTTGAAGATGCAGAATGGTTTGTGCTGCACAGAACGTTGTCGTGTTTTCCGAAACTTTTGTCGAACACTTAAAGATATTGGTATGTGTACTTCATGCCATTCGTACCGCTGGACGCAGGATGAAGCCTGAAATTGCAATTTTGGCTAGGATGGCTCCGGTTTCCCGGCCACGTGTTTAGCCGTCAAGGGGTGCGACCTGATCCGGACAAAATTGCAGCTGTCGCTGGCTACCCTGTGCCTGCCGGTGAGAAGTCTGTGCGGCGTTTCGTGGGCCAGTGCTCCAGCTACAGCGTTGCCTCGCTGACAGAAGTAACAGAAAATGACGCGATTTTTATCTGGAACGAAGCACCATTCGACGAGCTTAAGATAAGCCTACATGCTCCAGCCATGCTTGCTCATATTGATGAAAAGGCCAGGACGATTGTCCATGCAAATGCAAGCAATGCAGACTCGAAAGGATGCTCGTACAACGGTACGATAGAACCGAAAGAGTTCTTGCTTTGGCTAGGAAGGCCCTTTCAGCGCAGAGTTCTACTACCCTGCCACCGAAAAAGAATGTCCTTCGGTTTATTTGGCTGAAATGAAGTTTCGCCCTACCTTTATTGCCGGCTGTTTTAGGTCATGACAACCGCTCACTGTAATTGTTGATAAACGTCAAAATCTATGGGAACAGCTGGCACGCTGGAGCGTACGGCTCCAATCATTTGACAAGAGTATTGTGGAGAAGTCCATTCGACTACATTCATATGCGGACTGTCTTTCCCGGGCACCAGTAGAATCAGCGGTCACCAACTACAAGGACAATGACATTATCGCCGGGTCAGTAGACATGGGCTTAATATCCGAGCAGCATTGGCAAGAACTCGAACCCCGCCTATTTGTGGAGTGCATGGAGGAACACACATCAGACACACCAAACGATTTACCAAGGAGCGTACCTTCGTCTTCATTAGGCGCTGCTGTCCTCTACAATAACAACTTCGCAGCTAGCGGCCAGAAATACCGGCTGGTAATGCCCACAAGTATCCGCGACGAAGTACTACTGCCCTCTCATGACGAGCCAACTGCTCGTCACCTTGCCTGCGCCCACACTCTGGCGAGAGTCATACTAAAATACGACTTCCAGACCCCTTCAGCGGCTGTTAAGCAGTATATGTGGACGCGTCGCGACTGCCAGCGTCGAAAAGTGCTCCCTGGCCGCATCTCCCCTTCGACTTGCTGCAACCTCTTCAGAGTCCGGCCGCACCTTTCGAGAAGGTGGCATGAATATTATCTTTTCCCTTTGCATCGTAAGAACACCTTCTCGTCGAGAATACTGTCCTTCGACATGGTACTCCGTTTATCTTAATCAAAGATAAGTTACCAGCGTCCATGACCCAACATGTGCAAACGTTCATGACGGTCACGGGCACTTCTCACGGAAGAACTATTGCCTACCATTCGCAAACAAATAGACTTGCCGAGGGCATGAATAAAACAATCGCCGATATGTTGTGCATGCCTGTAGGCGTCGAGCACAGGACGCGTGACATTATTTCACTGTATATAACTGTCGTATACAATACGACACCGCAGGAAACAACGCGAATTACTCCGTTTCTTAATCCTAACTATTGTTATGCAGCCAAAATGCCACACGCCATACTGCCCCACGTTGGAAATGTTGACTGTTGGGCCGCAGACCTCACGCAGCGCACTGAAGAAGCAAAGCAGCTAGCCCGTGTACGCATCAGGAACCCTCAGCACCACGACGCAAGCCACTACAGTTACGCCACAGGCAAACAGAATTCTAGCAAGGTAGTGAAGTTTGGGTATCGATAGCCCTCCGATGCCGAGAGCACTCCGAAAAGTTGTTGAGAACCCACTCCAGACCTTACCTATTTTTGAGACGACCAAGCTACGTTACGTACGAGGCCGAACCTTTCAGCAATGTTTTCCCGGCTCATCGGCAACCGCACCCAGGAGCGGTTCATATAGTTCTCACAGAGCGTTATTGTACAAGATAACATTCTGTAGTTAGGATAAAACAATCTCGCACAAATCCTTCCTTACTTTTGCGCGTAGGTACAACACGCCTTCTCAAGGGGGTACAACGTCCCTGCATGGCTTACTGCACGCGGCTCGACACGAATAGCAAAACAATAAAAGGATGCCTCGTTCTAACCAGCGTTTAACCAGCCAACGCAAGTGCAGAGGCAGAAGACCCTCCGATCTACCGCGGAGTGAGATTGAAGTCCTGATTGAAGACCTAGCGCGGCGAGTGAGATTGAAGTCGTTTTTCAGCAGAGCTTGGGCGTTCGTCTTTTGTAAGACACATTGTGAGACACAAGTTCGCGTTTTATTAATCTTATATTTCTTCTTCTTGGACCGCTATTATCACCTTCTTCAGTTTGTGCCTCGCTAAACTATATAGAGAAACACCATCTAGCAGATGGTCAGTGCAGAAAGCGAGAAATGCATGCATCAAAACATTTGCAGAAACTTTCTCGGCGAACACCGATACTCTTCAGAGGAACACTTAATTTAATTTTTATTGGTTTTTGTCCCCGTAGTCCTGAATTAAAAGTCCTCCAAGCCAGCGTAAAACACTGACAAGCACAATAAAATTACCTGAACTTGCTACCAACAAAATTACACAAACAGTACCTCCAGAGGGAAATTTTAGTATACCAAATTGTTGCCACTTTCTCACGGGATGAATTTTTGCGCAGTCGAAAAGTAAAACATCGTTGGTTTTGGGGAATGTTTTTTTTTTGTCTTTTGAACCTTGAATAAACCCCTTCAATCACGATGCACTGCCTTTATCGCACAGCGCAGTTCATAATCAAATACTTTTCATAACGCAACTTAAGTTCTTTTACGCTACGAATCTACCTCTTGTAAGGCAGGCGACATATTAGGGACGGCATATTATTGTAATTTATTTAGACCTTTTGCACGAACGCCGAAATTTTAAGACCATCGCTTTTGTTTTTTAGCCGAAAAATCTGCGGCTTACTCGCGCACTGAATACTCACGAGTATGGAATAAAGTGCTGCTCTTTGACTTGTCGCTTACTAGTAGGACATCCATAACAACAATGGAGCTCGCACAAAGTCAAACTTTTTAGTAGGATGCGACAGTTTCTCCGTGGCAGCGTCTTTTGAGGGCAAGCATGTATACCTCGAATGAGACAATTCAGTAGCAAGTTTTCTGACGGCACTAAATCGATTCATGGTAGCTTGGAATAAATCAAACAAATTCTCCACGAACATTCTTGGGAAAAAACTCAGCATTAGGAGCAGTTTTTTTTGTCTTCTATTCTACCTCCAAAAATAGCGTCCGTAAATGGCCGTCCTGCATTCTTCGAGTGTAAAGTGTTCATTCCAGACTGCTACAAAGCCACTTCCCACTATCTTGTTGGCATCCGAGGTAACGGCGCCTGCTATTCATCCACCTTGCTTGAAAGCCACGCCTCCCGCAGCATACGAAGGCTTCCTTATAAGAGGACCAAAACAGTGCCTCGCTAGGCGCGCAATCAAATAAAACAGAAGTGTGAACCTGATGTCTACGATGATAAGTTCTTTACACTCATTAACTTGAAGCTCTCACCACAATCTCTAGAGTTTGGCTATAAAATACCAAATGTAGATTTTATAGTGATGCCAAAGTTTCCCTTGTTGTTCGCAGTCGCCGTTTCTCAAGATCAGCCAATAACAAATCGGTCACAACATTATTTTACTGCCAGTGTCGAGTCTCCTACTGTATAATTCCGTGGCATATAAATTCATTTCTTGGACCTAGTCTCTTAGCAACACGACACTGTAGAACTCCTTACGGTACTCGCGGCAGCACACAAGGCCTAACCATTTCTTTTCGTTTCATACGCCAAATAACAAAACCAAATTGTAATGCTGCAAACGTTTTCTATTTACCCCTTTAACTCTATTCCCTTGAATATTTTTAGCGAAGGTTTTCTTGATGAAAATACGCGGAATACATTTTACAGGTACCATTTCCTAGGGGTACAAAAGCACAAGAAATTAGTTACTGTTCTCGTGAGTGAAGGTATTATTTTGCCTGCTAAATTAGCACCTTACGAATTCATTACTATGGGCGCCATCTGTATAGGGTCTTATCTATACCAAATTCTGTATTCACTGACATACATAGGGGAGAACTTTGGGCGTCACCCGGCTGAAAGTTGCTGAGCGGGACGTGAAGATGTATGCTTCTTTTTCGTGTGTGTAAACATGCTGAGGAGAGCCCTTTGGCTGCAAAGTTTTGCTCAAGAATTGTTTAAACAAAAACAATCCGCACCAAAAAACTTCTTAACGCGCACGTGTTTTATGGCGGGGTACGAAATCCTTACCGACGTCATATCCGTCACGGAACTGACATCGCCAGAAAACGTTCCGCTGGAGCGGCAGCGCTAAGATTTGAGCTCACAATCAGCCTGGCCGCAACGGAAAGTGCACAACACTCTTCCAACTGATCCATGAAGTCATGTCCGGAGATTTGTGCGAACACGCCCTATGTCCTCCCCTCTAACATCTTAATTCAGATGGTGCTGCCGTCTAGGAGAGGTGACGCGAAGTAGTGCGTCATGACGTGAATGAGCGCCAATAGTTCACCCCTCGATGGGGCAGCGTATAGCAGCAGAAGCTGCTGTGTTTATCCGTCCGTAGCCTGTGTGGAACGTCGCTCAGTTTGTGGTACGCCACCGCCGCGTTCTACAAGGACCTTGAGCTCCAAACACGTCCACAATACTGCGGCCGACCCACAAACATGCTCCTTTCGCCGTAGCTGCCCCTTACTTCACCGAACAATTGGCCGACCACCCGTTTGGTTTCGTTCTCACGGTTTGCCAGCGGCTGGGGTTTCAATCGGATTAACTCAATGCGCTAGCGCGTAAAATCCCGTTTCTAATGTGGATGCGACGAACGGTACCATACCGGTGACATATAAAAATAAAAGTGCAAGTTTATATCGATGCACAATAAACATTCAAATGCTTCTCTGAAGGAACATCTTACTTTTGTGGTTTACCGATTCCTATGCAAGAAGGACCAACCACATTGTTTTCAACTGCGCCACCTATGAAACCCATTGCTCCTGTAAGGGGCTTGTGTTCATTGTAATTTCAAATGCATAATGCAAGAAAAAAATGGAACCCCTTTCAATCGAGTTCGCACCTTCAGAACAGCACTTCCACTGAGATTTTTACGAGAATACTTCGCTGGACTGCACGCCACGTTCACAATCTAAGGAAGAAAAAATTACGCAGCACAATTTTACACTAACATAGATATACCTAAAACCTCTACCATACTGAAAGGTTCAAATTCCCGCAGCCAGACATCGAAGCCGCGGCTAAAGCATTCTTTGGCTGCATGCCCCCTCATGCTCGATTTCTTTCTTGGTAGGTGTTTCTGACCCCGAAGCACGAAACAAAACCATTGCTTTGTAGAAATTTAGGAGCACATGTGAAATCCGTAGCTTTCCATTAGGACAAAACAAAGACCTACAGTACGTCATATCTGAGATGGTTCTACGCCATTTAAAGCGAAATCTTGTGGTTTGTAGGTACTTCCTCCTCATCCTAAACAGGCTTCCGACTCAACCACTGATTACTATTTTGTGTATAACATAGCTTATATTAATGCGCGTATTTTTTTCTCGTAGCCCCATGCTGTCACAAGATGATGAGCGCACTGAGCACCAATGTTATAATGAAGTCACCGTGTATTACGTCGCAGTTTAGATTTACGGTGGCAGTAATATATCGCGGGTCAGTGGTCCCAAAATTGTGGTATCAAAGCATCAATAAGAAATCAATAGAGGACACAAATATTGAAATTCGCATGTACCGTATACTTACCACAATACAGTGTGTGGAAGACTGAGCCTTGATGAGCTGTCACGTACGAGAAAATATACAATCCTGAAGCGCTCGTTCCACTTTCACAAATATACAAAAGGTTCACAAACTTGCTTGGCAAGCTGACCACTGCGAAGCGTGGTTACAACGACCACCCTTCGGGAGACTATAAAACGCAACAAACAACGTTCTTAAACGCGTCGGCCCACGCAGGAAATGCCCGCGTTTATTTCGTGCATTCACGAAAGAAAAAATCAAGGTGAGAGTGACGGTCTACAAACCTTTTTCATAGGTGAGCAAAAAGAACACATTGTTTTCGGCCCCATCCTATTGATGCGTGGCAACCGATTTGCTGGGTGGGGGTTCATGAGTAGGGTAAAGGAATATACAGGTTATTTGGCTCTCCCCTGATGTTATGGGCTACTTGTTACACTCCTTTACAATGCCGCAAGCCTGCACATGTGAGGGTTGGTATTGCAACGATGGCTACTCCAGTGACTGGGACCGTTGGTTCTCGTCGAGTTCACTCGGAGGCGAGAACACCTGATCATGCAGCCCTGAAAGGACATGACGTTTCCAGCCCCACTGAATACTTTCACCGCAACCAGTGCTCCACCTTTGAAGCTCGCAGATACGCCAGTTCAATGATGTTGCTTTATGAGAGGCGTCGTGTCGTAGTGGACTGTTCCAGGCGAATTTTGACCACCTTGGAATCTTTACGCTCGAAAAATCACGAAACACGGGTGCCATCGCATTCAGCCTGGAATAAAAATGCAGCCATCTTGCCAGTATTGACCCTACCTCCTTTGGTTGAGCAAACAAACACCATATCTACTCGCCAGCAAAGCTAGCTCTCGTCCCTCTGGGTGTAAAGTCTACCCTCACTGGCACCTGTAGCACCGGTTTTCGAGGCAGGCGTCCAATACGCACAAATGCCAATTTGGCGGAGGGGTATCTTTAGCAAGAACCCCAATCTTCGGGGTGCTTTATCAATGCCAGGTGAGTGGCGTAAATGGAAACGACCCGCAACGAATAAGGACCATAATACCTAATTTAAACTTGTTACGGGAGGTATAGTTTACTATAATTGCGATTGTTTTATAGTGAACATGGGTACAATGCCTACAAAGCTGTTTTGCACAGACTTCCAACCGTCTCTAAGAATATGGGTAGGTTTAATATAAAGGTCGACTGATGACTTCGCCTCATCCACACTTCCTCGCGCCATGCGCTAGAAAAATAGACCCCCAGGCAACATCAGGTAAGAATCAGACCACGACACATTCTTTCAAATCTTCTACACTCTCTTTTGTAAATGAGATTTAGCAGTGTCTAGAAGGCCATCCGACAGCAACCCAGCTTCCCGACGACATTCGAACTTTTAAGACTGGACTGAACTCCCCATAGCGTCTGCATTTCTGGTATAGAGTCCTCTGAGTACGCCAAATGACTCTATAGCACAACGCCAGACGCTGAGGGCAGTTCAACTGAGAATTGAGGACGTAACAAAGTTAATCAGCCAAGTTATGGCGAGTTTGGTTAGTTGGGAGAGTGCATGGGGTTCTGGCCCGGTGAGTAGCAGTCACCCCTGAGCCTTGTGCTACCGACAGCTGGGTTATGACCCCAGCAAAGTACCCTGGTGCACCTTTCTAGTTCAAAACGGACAATCAAAGTTACTGGCGTGAACAAACGCGGGAGACTCGCACAACGGCACACATGTCGAAGGGGGTTTATGTCACAACCTTTGCTAGGGCGACACTGCGCAACTAGTTTGTCGTTTGTAAATTATGATATATAAAGCAGTTTTGTGCGGTACCATCGAGATTTTTCCATGTCCATTTACTACTCTTTCGTTTGTTGAGGAATGTGCTCATGAGCCTCAGGTTATTTTTCTCTGCAAATCCCACCACTATATCTCCTCGACTGTCTCGACTGTCTATTCCCAAGTTTCCCACTGACCTTTCTCCCATACCTATGCGTTAAAGTTTCACATCACAATGCTGTACCGCGCTGTTGCCTTTTTCATTGCTGATTCGACGTCGTCGTAGTAGCTCTCTACGACTTCGTGACCATAGATTGTTGTTGGCGCATAGGCCTGTACCATCTTTATCTTGTATCGCTTGTTTAGCTTGATAACAACAGATGCTGGAAAACTCCTTGGCGTTTCCTGCTATTTTTCTGTGGATTGTAAATCCACCACGCTTTGTTCTTCTGTTGGGGTTCACTGTAGCACAAAATATGCCCTCTAGTGCGCTCCATGAATCCTTTTTCGGTCCTTGTAACTTCGCGTAAGCCTGTATTATAGCACTTATGTCAGAGAGCTCCTATAGTAGTGCAGCTAACCTTACCTCTCTAGACAAGGTGCTTGCGTAAAACGTTGCCAGGGTTAATTTCCAAAAACGGCCTGGTCTGACCAGGAGATTCGTAGCACCCTTTGCTGTATCGCTGTTCTAACCGTCACCGTGGATAGGTGCTCTACATCTGCTGGGGACTGAGGGCCGAGAGTTGAGTTGGTTAGTTATGGGAGGTGACGGCCATCTACTACACTAGGGTGGCCAGATCCTTCTCTGGTGAGGGAGTGCTGTTTATGTTCCTAAGAGCCTTCTTAGCATGGTTGGGCCTTTCTAGTGTAGCCCCTTAGATATTCGTAATGTAGGCTACTTCCGTAGCAGGCAGCACTTCATACCTGCACAGGTTTTGCACATAAAGCCGGAGGAAAAACACGTCGAGAATTTCCCCGATGACGACGTCACTCCACACGCCTGCCGCCTGCAGTGACATTGAGTGAGAGGTTGTCGGTTTTGGTTTTTATACACGCGGTTTTAAAGGAGTAAGCTGAGGCGCTGGCTTATTGATGAGAACCACTGACGTCTGGCCATTGGAAAGGTAAGCCACTGCACTGCTAAAGTGTACGGCTACGAAAACAAGAGTAGTGTAAAGCTAAGGTGGACAAAATGGTCGCTCATGTTGTATACAGTAGTGTCCTTGCTGGCCTTTTTGCACTATTCTAAGCTGAAAAACTGCTTATCGTGGGCTCCGCCTACAACGGAGACCTGGCAGGAGTCTTTAGCCAACTGGCAAGAAAAACTTTAGGCACTTTGGGCTCTCTCTAGTCCGAAAACCTCGGGACCACGACAGAGCGGAAGGAGTCCGTTTCCGTATTTTCTACAAACATATTTACCTATTTAAGTATCTAGGTTCCACTATTGTGTGCGCCCAGGTGTGCTCGAGTCATCGAAATTTCAGCGATTGTACATGTGTCACGGGGGTCTTTATCATATTCTTAGCCCGGTATGGATGTGGCGTTTCTGGCGTAGGGCTGCACTTATTTCGAGTTTTTTCCCCTCCGTAACTTTGCGTCCGATGCTGCGTTAGGACTTTTTTATCTTTTCCAGCAATTTCTGACCCCGTCCTAGCAACTAATCTCTTTTTTTCAAACTTAACCCGCTGGCTGTGGTGGTTGAGCTTGGAGTTACTGCAGGCCGTTTCTATGGCACTTCCACGAGCGCTGTTACTACACGGCCTTTTCTTGTTTCTACGAGCCTGTGCGCTGCAGCGGAAGGGTTTCTTTTTAACCAGTACAACAGTTCAAACGCCCTGCCGGGTGAATTACTTGCTTATTCTGCAATTCTGTACAAGCGGCTTCACCGAATAGGCCTACGGTGGATGTTTTGTTTACATCTGAAATTTCGGCTGTGTGTTCAACGAATTTCCGCCTGGCAAGCCTATGTCACTTGTCAAACTATCTGAACACTCCCGCGATAACGAGACTACGCCGTTTAAGAAGCACATTGCCGCTCAAGTTAGCTAGGTTTGTTTTATTTGCCTTGACACCAGGCATGACTAAACGCGGCCACAACTGCGCCGAGAAAAAAAAAAGCCGTACAACTATTGGTGCTATGAGATTGAAATTTGTCACAAACCTGTTTAGAACATTGTAAAATTTGGAGTGCGATAGGATAAGAACTAATGTCGCAGATTTTCTGCCGGAAATTTAAAAATTCGCGCATCTCCCTCCAAAGACGCCCGTCATGACACGTGAAGCCAGGAATTGATTGATTTTAAGCGATAACCCTGGTATCGCCCAAGGCGGAGATGCGGTAAGCTTTGTAGCAGCGTTCATAGAATGGTTAGATGCAAGCTAATGCTCAACCTCAAAAGAGAAAGAAGAAAACTCGTAAAAACTAAGAAAACTACCATTGAATCGGACAGACCGCTGGAGTTTAAAATAACTCTTCAAAACGAATTCACGCTTTTGAACGAGCAGAATGAGGTGAGCGTACACACGTTAATGACCACCTAACATTGGCACTCAGCGAATTTGCACCAACTGTGGGAGAAGCAACATGTAGAGAACAAACTCGGAAACTAAGGAAGTAAACGAATGAAATATTTGCCAAATGTAAGAACTGAAAATGTCAAGCACTGCGCATTGAGCAGAATTAGCCGAGCTTTCGAAACTGATTAACAAAAGTAAAACAAACGACATTCGTGCATATAACATGGCATCGATAGAGAAAACGCTACAAATAGGGGGAAGCTTGACAGCAGTGGGGAAGGCTAGCCATCTGCAAAGACAGGATGTACGCACTCAGACTCGAGAAGGGTAGCCACACGCCTAACTTAGACGAGATAATAGAGAGTTTTAGCTGACCGTTTTACACGCTCCGCTATGCTCCCGACGTCCCGCTCAGCACAACCAGAGCGTCAGCAGCCGAAACGCTTTTAGCTAAGCGATAACCGTATCTCCCTCGACGGGGAATGATTCGCGTGACTGGTCGTTTCGCCTGCGCCTGTAAACCGAAACTTCAACCTAAAGGAAACATAAAAATTTGTATTTGGTCGCCCAAACAAAGCAAAATACCGTGTTTCTTGGCCTCATTTAACCTTTTTTTGCATAATGTAGTCCCTGAAATGGTTTAATTTTTCGAAATAACAATAAACAAGCCGGTAAAATTTGGAATAGCCAAGCCAAGGCTGTCTTTCTCGGCGCTGCATAGAAGCAGCCCCGCGCTTCGGTCGACGTTTTTCGCTTCCGTTCTAAAAATCTTTGAGGTGTGTGGCACCATTGCCTATTCGGAAGCGCTTTCGCGGCTTCAGTCAGTCGTGTTTCAACTGAAGAAACGAAGTTCACCGGAGCGCGCTCGCATTTCGGGGGCAGCCATGTTAAAATTCCGCCCGGTAGCGTAAGCTGCCGTGACGGTCCGCTAAGAGGCCCCGGTTAGCGGAGCGGGGCCCCGCTCCGGTATCGCCGGTAGCGCGCTAGCGTGCGACGCATGCGCAATGGCGCTCCCGCTTGCTATCGGAGCGGAGCGGACCGTCAGAAACGGTCAGCTAAAACTCTCTAATAAAAGTAGCGGAGCGATTGTACATCGGGCTGTATGCCAGTGACATAAGACCAAGGAAACTAATGAGACTACAAGGTGAACTTGCGATGTCCCACATGTAACTGAAGATGAAGTTGGAAAGGCTCTCAAAGGCATGAAAATAGGAACAGCTGCTGGTGACGGTACCATAACTTGAGATATTTTGAAGGAGGGAAGAGGTACTGTAATAGAAAACCTGGCTATACTATTTCGAATTGGGCAAAGACCCAAAATTCACGCATAGCGTAAAAAAACACCAACATTATTGTGGTTCATAAGGAGGGAGATCCCAAGGGCCTCAAGAATTACAGACCCATCAAACTACTCTCACGTCTTTACAAGCTATTTACTAAAGTTACAGTTACCCGCACAGGTCACAGACAGCCTTCCCAACAACCCAAAGTTCAGGCAGGGTGTAGGAAAGGGTATGCAACCATGGGTCCAATCCATGTCATCAAACAAGTGATAGAAAAATTCGCAGAACACAAAACCCCTTTGCATGGCATTTGTAGATTCTTAGAAGCGTTTGACTCCGTACTCACCGCAGCCGTAATAAAACCGATAAAAGTTCATGGAATAGACGAAACCTACATAAGGCTTCTAGAAGTCATAATAAAGGTGCGCAGAGCAGGATAACCCTCTGCAGGCAAAGCGATAAATTTCCGATTCCAAAGGGAGTAATACGGGGAGGTATAATCTTGCCGGAACTACTCATAGCAGGCCAGGAGCGGGAATTTAGAAAGTTTGACTGGGAACACGTAGGTGTAAGGATAAACGGGAATTTCTTCATCCATTTGAGGTTCACGGACGACATAGTCTTACGGAGTGAGAGGGCAGAACATATGAAAACAATGCTTGAACAACGACACTCAAATAGCACGGCCGTGGGAAGAGATATAAGCTTGAATAAACCTAAAATAGTTCATTGTTCATTGTAAAAGATGCTAGTTCATTGTAAAAGATGCTACAGTGGGAAATAAACACGGACACAGAAAGCGCGCTTCCCGGTGTCTTGCTGTGTCCGTGTTTTATTTCGCGCCATAGCATCTTTCACAATGCCTATGGGAGAGGCCTTCGATTGCATCGTTCTTGAGTATAGTCATAGTCGCGTCCCGGATGGCGTCCTAATTATATGCGGTGGCACTCTCTATACCGTGATATAAGAGGCCCTGACAGAGTTCTTTTCCGTGACAAAATCTCAGGTTGTTGCATCACGCTTATATGCTGCGCCAACGGCCCATGTCACGGCTATAAACTAGCAGACAGCCTGATGCCAGGAATAAAATAAAAAAGGGGGGAATTCGTGAAGCTCCAAGCGATATGTTGGCTTGCGGCGCATGCGCGTATTCCTCCTCACACAATCGCCCGTGAGCTGCTTTTGCCGTGGCCGATGATGCGCGCCCGACGACGCGTCGAAAGCCAAAAAGCATTCACAAATATCTCGCGCGCACATGCGCAGTAGCAATGGAAAAACGTTCGCGCGCGGTGAGTTGTGGTACGGTTATTCGTCTCCATCGCGCACATGCGAGGAATTTTATCGCGGAGCAAATTGGGGGCCCGCGCTTTGACTCTCGCTCTGTGTAGTCCATACTTAGTTCCAAGCGTTCACACTTTCTTGAACACATTCGCTTCCGCTGACATCAAATGTGTTCTTCTACGTCGGTGTAACAGTCGAAACAACTGCAAATGCGATGGGTTTATTAGGGCCACCAGTCACGCAAGCTAAGCAGCGGCGCCATGTTAAGCCGGCTGGTGTGTGTATTGCTGGCATAGCCCGGTTGAACATGAAAGGATAGGTAAGTCCCTGGATTTCTTGTTTTTTTTTTGAGGGTTGGGGGGCGCAGACTGTAAGAATTAGTGTTTGCAGACAACTAGTAATGGCCATGAAATTATGGCTTTTTCGTCGTCGTAAGAAGCCCGCGCCAAAATCATTCTCCGATACCCGGGGCTGTACGGCAAACGTGACGTGCTATATAGACAGAATTCGGTTTCCCTGTGCGGCGGCCGTTTTGGGATCCAGGCGAAAAATGTAAACGCTTGCACATGTGGGGTACTTCCGTTACCATAATGAATACCGTGGTGTCATAAAGAAATTGCATTTTTTCATGTGTTTCATTGTCCAGGTCAAGGCACATAAAACCCTTTTTGAATTCTGTATTTTTAGATTTTCCATGGCCACTGCTTGTCATTTTCCGTAGGCGTAGCGAAACGGTATGTAACGTTTTTTTCGTAACTAGGTTTTCGCGTTGTCGTTTCGGCTAGTGAATTTTCTGGCGCGTTGAGTAGTCTTGATTCTGTGGCGATTTGTAAAATTGTTACGGTGCGTTTAAGTGGTAAAGTTTTCACATGATGCAATATTCATGAGCAACACCAGCCCCCATCATGTTGTCTTCACCACAGCTGTGGTCTGTCTAGAGTGTCAAGACGCGGTTTGCTGAAACATGATAGCATTGGCAGCGCAAACGCGGCGCGTCGCCGGCGTGGAGGTCGCTCGAAGCGGTGGCTTCTAATGTTGTTAAAGATGCGCTGGCTGTTGCTCGGTGCGCGCAGTTTACCTATAGCTTAGCAAAAGATATTGGTAGCAATCTTGTTCCATCTTTAAGAAAATGTTTTGCGCCATACTATTGGTAGAAATTGTTAAAAAAAAAACTAGGGCACATTACCGTTAGCATGTAACAGTGAACAGAGTTTCTTTTCGACGTGCAATTTACGTGTCTCCATCAAATAAAATTATGGCAACGTTTTCTCGCACGCCTTTTCGCTGAAAAAGCGCTCGGCCTTCCTATGTATATGAAGAAAACGTCCTCTTGTAGAGCGTTTGAATCTACAAGAAAGTACGAAAGAAATAATTGCCTGAACTACAGCGATGCACTTACCTGATTCATGCTATTTTCACATATCTGCTAACGCGTTCGTGATACTTCTGCTGCGCCCCTTCAGGCTATACTGTTTTACCGCCAATAAATAACGCCTCTCTTTTGTACCTTGCAACTTACTCACCTGCCGTTTCTTTTCTTCACGCAGTGCCAACACAACAGATTGCTAACCGTGACTCAAAGTTTTTGAAATGTTTACAACGCTGTTTCCATTCCAGTGCAACGAAATTCCAGAAACAGCAGCTCCCGGGCCAAAGATTGCTTGTGGCGATTCTACAAAGGCCATCTAAACATCGGAAGTGGTGTACCCGAACCATAATTTAAGCCCGAAGAATGTACTTTTTCTTTGTTTGGAAATATATTACATTAAGGACATGAGATACCCGCCAGCTTTAGGCCAAACGTCGGGCGTTATACTAGCAGTAGCCCGCAAAAAAGACGAGTTTTCTCCCTGTTTTGTAAGCAGCAAGCTGCTGAAAATTCCATAAATGAAAACAATAATTTTATCTTGACAGGTCGTTATTTGCTCTTCCACAAAAAAATTAATTTGTGTTCCATAAGGGCAATCTGCTAATATTTGTATTTGTTATTTAAGTATGTCTTTTGTGTTCACATTTGTATTTTGGATATCAAATATAAAGAAAACATCGTTCCTCGGACATGGTGCCATTAATGTAATTTTCATCTCACACTTGTGCACGCTGATGAATTTGAGAATGACGAAATACCTAAAATTTACATACCCAACTCAGTTCTCTGTTCGTGTCCCAAGCTTGTATAAGTAGACTATCACTTCAATATCCGGATAGGTTTAAGGTATACAGATACTTTCTTTACAGCTTTGATTGTATCATGGCATTATGAATATAGGGAGTTTTTTTATTTCGTGGTATGTGCATTGAGGCCTGATAAATCAGGTGGAAAAACAATGAGATTAAAAAGGTAAAACCTCATTGCATGAGAACTGAAATCATGAAGATGTTCCAGGAGGGCACAAATTAAAAATGTTTTAGGGTAATTGCAGCCATTGTAACCCATTTATTTGTGCATTATTTTATATGATCTAAACTTTCGATGCACAAGGGTGCGTTCATGCCCAGGTGAAAATGCTGAACCGCGACCTTGCGCTTCCACGTACAATAATAACTCGCTAATAATAGAAGCGCGAATGAAACCAGGCCACTTAAAAAAAATCGCATAAACTCAGACAAAATGTCTACTAATGCGCAGCATTCTTATGCCGCTCCTCTTGAGTGTGATGCTTTCAGAGCCAATTTTCTTGGTTTTTCTAAGTCCTGTCCATCCAATTATCTGCATTTACCCTATTATAAAAATCACTGGTGTTACTTGCGCCAAATCTGCATTTTTTGTAAATGAAGGGCGTTACAAAGCTCAGAATTTTCTGTAGTTTTTCTACTTTCCTTGTTAATTAGTTTTTCAACATTCTGTTCGACCAATTATCTCCATCTACGCTATGATAACGATTCAAAGCGGAATTTCCGCAAAATCTGAATTATTGTGGAAATGCAGGGTGTTACGGTTCGCCATTTTCCGTCATTTTTTTATGTTTCTTAATTTTTGGTTTCTCAAAATTTCGTTTGACCAATGGTCTTCATTTACGATGTTATAACGATTAAAGGTAGAACATGCGCAAAACCTGCATTTTTCTGAAAATGCAGGACGTTACGAGTTACACGGCCGAGTGCTTTTCCGGTCTGCGTGAGAAAATGCTAAGATATTCTTTGTGTGCTGTCGATCCATAAAAGAAAACGCAGTATCTGGCCTTCCGACGGATCTTTACCTCGGCGTCAACGCAGCAATTCTGCAGGCGTCGCGACACAATGTTAGGTAGAGTGAGTGATTTAATATTGGTTTGTTACATTGCCAGATGCGTAATTTACTACCGCCCCCCTATTACAAAAACAAAGGTCAAGGCATGTAACCGCACCATCAGAAGAGCTACGACGAACAGAAAAAATTCAGTACATCATTTCATGCTTGGTATACTTGCCACTCGGGACGAGACAGCTCTTATTTTCAGTACGACAGTGCACCTTACGTGCTAGTTATTTGCAAGCATTGTCATAGGGGGCACTTTCCGCCAATGGCCAAGAATACTTTTGGTAACCAGGCAGAATACCTGTTATCGATTCCGTTTGCATCGATGGAATAAATACACGCACGGCGCATCATACTGTTGGAACGGGCACACAGCATGACAAAAGGTTTCCGCTCGTACCAGAGTAGTATTATGCTTCTTTGGTACAGAGATTCAAAAACGGTGGTCTAAAGAATGCCACTCGCCACCGAATGTGTTATTTAAGACTCCTGCTTTACGCCCAAGAGCATGCACAATACTTATAAGCCCATGTTTGCACTCCCCAGCAGCCCATGGGGTGTGGCGCAGTGGTTATGATATCCGCCTCTTGATGCGTTGTAGTAGACCCAGGTTCGATTCCCCGTAGGGTTACGTCTATGTGCTTACATGTCTCGCATGATGTAACATGTGTTAGAGCATTCGTGACGGGGTGCTGGCGTTGGCCCGTCAATGCGAGTGAAAAAAACGGATAAAAGCAATTCTGGCCGAGTGGCTTTTTTTTCTTGTTTTGGTGAAAAACAACAAGGCCGCCTATTTGAGGGGCCGTATGATTTGGGAGCCGCTTCGTAAGTGGGAATAGGTTAGCATAACAGGCCGCGTAGAAAAATTACGGCCAGCGGCCCACCGAACACACGGCCCGGGGTTTAGGTGGCCCTCTGGTTAAGCGGCCCTCGCGAGGGCCGCTTAAACGCCAGGCCGCGTGTTCGGTGGGCCGCGTGTTTGGCGGGCCACTTGCGCTCGAGGCCGTCTGAACCGCCGCTTTATAAGCGGCTTTAAATTGACGCGGCGGCCCGCCTGCATGCGGGTCGTATAACCAGGAATTGACTAACAGTGTAGGCTGGTCATGACGACGACAACACATTGCAGGTGCTGCATTGCTCTCGCACAAATCGGCACAAGCTGCATCCAGTGTTTTCGGTTGACGTCTGGCACTTTCAGCTAGGGGAATAATATGGGAGGGAACCTCCAACCGGTGACTTTACCTGCCGATAACTTTGTGCGAACTTGAGAATTTGCGCGGAGATGGCGCTGCTCTTCTTTGTCGAAGCAGGCTGTAGTTTAAGCAGTCAGAAGAAAACCCCAGCCGCTTGTTCAGCAGATTTTGCTCTGGGAAGATTTAGGCTCATTTATGAAAATTCTTACCAGACTACGCGTATATGCGACGCTAAAGTTGAAGGCGCGGCTATAGTGTGAAAAAAAACGGTGTTTCCGCGCCACTGGTCAGTCTCGTTATCGCAAGAACCGTAAATGCCGTGGTGAAAGGCTCAACTATTAGGACAATGAATCTGCGAAGAACGCTGTAATGAACAAACTCTTGCCAGTTGCCCTTAAGTTCGCATTGTATTTTCAACACAATTACTGTGTTTTGTAAACAAAGGCCCTAAAGGTGGGTTGCCCCAGCTAACATTTGCCTAACTGAATACCCACGTCCAGATTAATAATGTCTAGATGAGTGAATTCACTGCACGTTTACAGGGGCCTAATACCTGATACAGTGCAGCAGGCGGGCTACAAAGCAGGTTACAGTGATAAATTTCTGCGGCGGCTGAAATGCCGAAAAGCATTAAAGGTTCCAAATCTCGAATCCGGGAAAAGTTGTCAAGCCGTCTGGATGGAAAGGGTGGCGTCCGTGCCTCCAACTGATGTTGAGCAGCTGGCTGCGGGGATAAGTTTAATGGGTAGTCTGCGACTGCGCTATATCAATTGATGGTCAATGAAAATTGACTGTTGGGTTATTAGCGAGGAACACTCATTTCGTTGCCATGGCCCACAGTTGAAAACTGGCTGTGCGATTTTTATTCGAATCAAGACGGTGTGGAAAGGATCCGGCTACCGCTATGGGGCTGATGTTTGGCCTTACAAGCATGTATAGCTTGGGTAATTCTAATTTGAAATTGGGAGTGTTACTAGAAGCTTCATGTTCAAGCCATTCAACTTTTTCGCCTGCAACGTTATCTCCTTACATATATTCCTATCTATTGCTAGGAAGCTGCAGCGACGCCACCCCAGCTTTATGTATTCGCACATGCAGATGGTAATCATTCTCAGCTTTTTGATAAAATGCTTACAATATACAAAACCCGACTCGTGTACAAATGGGGAATTTCTTCAAAGGTGGCTATATTTTTTTCATTTATTTTGGTATGTTTATGTCTATTTGGTATTTTTCTTTCATTCCTGTGCCCTTTTTTCTGTCTCCCTGTGTTGAGCATTGGGGGAACCGTTACCAAATGTCAACAAGTAAGCCCACCTTCACTGATTCAACATTCGCGAACGCAAATTTTAAGGGGGAAGCGGTCTTCCGTTCCCCCTCATCCTCAGGCGAATTTTTAGTCAGTTAGTCAGTGAAAACTTTATTACACCCCAGTCAAAACGGGAGCTTTAGGTGCTCCCTCCTTGGGACTTGGCGGCTTCTAGGAAGAGACCGATGATCTTGCGCTGGGTTGCGGAGGTTCGGCTGAAGAGTAGTGCCTTCCAGGATGCTACGTTTCGGTGCAGTTTCCTGTAGGAAGGTCAAGTCGACCCTCACATTTCTTACATCTTGGATCGATGACTTTGGGAGGCCACTTTCTATATAGGACTGGGTTCTGGAAAACTCCCGTCAGCAAACGTCTCTAGTAAATCTCCTCTTTTCTACTTAGCTGCGGATCCGCAGGAGGTAGCACCTTTCTTTCCAGTCTATAATATTGCGTGATTTCATTGTAGTCACTCGGCCCTTCGTTCGCCGTCATTGGGAAGGTGGTTCAGCATGCAAGGCTGAGGCCAACGACTGGACATCAGCAGCGGCGGCGTTGGTGGTGGTCGCCCGGACTGTAAGACCTCAGGCGGTCGCATGTGCTTTCTCATTCCCAATGAGTCCCCGATAAGCTGGTGTCCACACTAACGTTACCTCTTCGGTTGTAAAGTTTTTTACGTTTGCGAGGATACTCCAAGCGGCGAATCTTTCAAAAATGTCCAAAACCAGCATATCAATTTACACATGCTAAGACCGGCTGACCCAGGCGGCACAGAAAGTGTGCCCCAAGACCGGCCCGTCTATGGCCGCTTTCTGGCATGTCCGGCCAGCATCCAGGTTCTGGCAGCCACTGATCATGCGTTGAACGGCCAGCATTCGGCAACCAGCGCTTTGGTATTTTTCCGTCCGCCCGTGTACGGACAGACAACGGCAGCTAACCGGCTGCCAGATATTCAGTTCTCTTACGGCTGCCGATGTTGAGAAAGAGAACGGCCGAAGTACGGCCTTAGGGCATCCGTTTTTGTTTCGGGAAGCGGTAATCGGCCGAAGCACGGCAAGCGACCGGCCACAGAATATGCGTATTCTTGCGGCAGTTGGTGTTGGAAAGGAGACCGGCCGGAGCGCAGCTGCCGTGCATTCGTTGTTTCAACGGTGAACCGCGCGTCCGGCGGTAGAATATTCGGCAACCAGTGTTATGAAGGATACCGGCCGACGTAGGGCCCCAGAATATACGTGTTTTATTTGGTTAGCTGTCCTCGGCCGAATTACGGCAAGCGAATGGCCACAGAATATTTGGCAACCGGTGTTCAAGAGGAGACCGGCCTACGTAAGTTATCCGGTTATACGTCATTTTTTCGGCAAACGGCATACAGCCGAACAACGGCACGCATTGGGCGCCGAGAATTCATGCACAGACGTGTTTGGAAGGAGACGGACCGTTTTTTTTCCTGGGCGGAGAAAAAGACGTTAGGGAGCCGAACGACGGGGACGCGTTTTTCATCTGCTCCGTGTTTCTACGTTTTAAATGAACGAACATCGTTTGTCAAACAGTATTGAGTGTTCTCGGTGAACGGGCCAGGTGCTAGGACTCACTGGACATTAGCAGGGAACCTTTTAGGCCATCGAAATGTCATTTATTGCCACAAGAAGACTGTGCCACACCGACGGGTGAGCTAAGCCTCGCCAGTCATCGCCGCTACCACGCCTCTGCCGCCGGCTTCGTCGACGCATCAGCTCGAGGCTATTCGCCCCCTCAAGAAATGGAGAGCATTGGAGACATCGACCCGGCAGAGATGTCCGATCCGAGATGGAGACGGTTCACCAGAATAACTGGCCTTCAAGGGCGTCGAGCAAGCGGCCACCACGCAGGAGCTAAACCGCCACCCTGTCAAGGACTCCCCACCAAAGAAAGGCAAGTGCGGGCAAAAGCGCAAGTTAGTCTGCTTACAATTAAACTGCGACAATCAATGTTGCACTATGTTGTTGGTGATAAACGTAGAAGAGACTCGCTCGTGCATTGGTAGGATCAACTTCATGCCCTGCACTATGTTACTTCATGGGAATTTACGACTGCCTATTTAGAAAAAAAAAGTTATTTTAAATTTGCGATAACAAAAGAGCCTTGTCACTGACTAAGCCTAGCTGTTAATTTCGTTCCGATGTTTGAAGGTGAGCTTAGCTACTTTTGGGATAAGACTCATTTGGTTAAACATAATCGCCAGCATCCTTGCAAACACGGATTTCGTCAGGATTTCCTTGCTCAACGCAGATTGTTGAGTTCATGCACTATTTGGCTTTTGCAATACATAAGCTTAAATATTCTTGGACTGCAAAAAAAGCAAATGATGGTGTTCCATGTCACCTTCTGCGAAGTACATTTCATCCTATGAACTGAATGAATCTGTTTTTGCATTGTTATTACTATTGGCCTTATAGCTTTGTTCAAAAGTACTGTGTAGTTTACCGGACTATAGCGAATGAAAGTGATTCCGTATACCTGCAGCTTTATTCGAATTTAATAACAATCGGTGTGCTGATTCAGAAAAGTTTTTGGATGTTAAACAGTATGTTAACGGCACCTTTACAAGAAAACCTTCATTCCAATTAAATACGTATACCGTTAATTATGCTGCTGTGACAACGGCCGAGGAATATAAATACGTAGGAGTTTATTTAAGGAGTAGTTAGAGGTTAAATAGACAGAAAGTGACGGCTGCATATGTTTTTGGCTTTCTGAGACGAAATTTCAGTGAACCGCCATCTAAGTAAAAGAACAACCGTATTTCACTCATGCGCGCTCAATTTGGAGTACGCATGTGTTTTCATGGATCCCTACACCAAAGAGCTGGTTGATACGCTCGAAAACATACAGAATATGTCACTGCGATTCGTATTAGGTAATTGGCACGCTCAACTTAGTATGAGAGAACGTAAAAGCAATCTGAAATGGCAGGACGTGAAAGATCACAGACGAAACCACAGGTTGAACTTTTTTCGTAATATTCTATCATTCGAAAACTGGAGTAGAAGGGGAGAAGTATGTCCAAGCGCCATTCTACACATCGCAAAGTGCGACGGCTAGCTTCAAGCAAATTATTAACTTTCCTTTAAAGGTGACGCCTTGCGCGATTCATTTTATTTTGCATCAATACTGCAGTGTAATTATCTTCCACGTATGATTGCATTAAGTGTTTATATTGACGATTTTCAGCGCGCTTTGTAGAAACATTTTGTTATTTTGTCTCATATTTAATGCTTAGTGTTATGTATCTCTCTTCTGTAATGCATGCAAAGGCAAGCAGGCATCAAATAAATAAATAAATAAATAAATAAATAAATAAATAAATAAACTTCCAGAGGCGCAAGTTTGCCTCCGACGGGTTGAGAACCCTACGCATTCAACCTTGACCAATAAAATATTTATTGCCCTATTCGTTGCAGTATGCAAGGTTGCCTGTATGCATGCTACCATTGCTATGTTATTGGTTTGAAACAAACTATGTAACTCTAATTTTACGCCTTTCGTTGCGTGAACACAGAGGGATACAACTGCAGCCACCTGAAGCAGAGCGTCATTCGCAACGCGTCTGGACTTTTTTGAACGTAGTATGACATAAGAAGAAAATTAAGTTCTTTTGGACTATTAAGTGGTGTGGACGTATAC
Source organism: Haemaphysalis longicornis (assembly GCF_048455015.1). Taxonomy (NCBI): domain Eukaryota; kingdom Metazoa; phylum Arthropoda; class Arachnida; order Ixodida; family Ixodidae; genus Haemaphysalis; species Haemaphysalis longicornis. Next base: position 35,770,789 of record NW_027526204.1, read on the forward strand.
TCATGAAAACAACATTAAAATAGATTGAAAATGAAAGTACCTGTTCGCTCCTTCTTAGGATCAGCCCTGCGCAAGATCATCAGAAAAGTGATCGAGTAGAAAATGTCTTTGCAAGAAAAATGGGCAAAAACTGGACATACTTTTTTGTGAAGGAGTTATATTATATGCTCCGGGGTGTTTTGTTGAGAACCAAAACGCTTCGTAAAGGCATTCACGCCGGTTTTATATACAGCAACATTGGTCAAGCGACTGTTATAAAAATAGTTTACGTAGTCATAGCATGAAAGTGTTCCGGAATATTGCGCTAAAAGAAAGTGTTTAAAAGCGGCGCAATTTATCTCTCTGAAATTCAACCCAATAAAGTATGCGCCCTCTGCCCCCCCCTCTTTCCCCGTTTATTACAGGTAAGCCGCCCACAGAGGATATCAGTACCTGGACAATACATCTATTTAAACTCTACAAAGAACTGAATATTTTCTGTGTTCGGCAGTAAAAGAGGCACAGCAATTAAAGGAACGACAATTTGTGAGCACTGTTTAATAAATGAATTTTCCTGTCAACTGAGGCTGGTAATTATGCGAGGCTGCGCTGAAAGCTTGACGGCTGGTGGTTGCGCGCGAGCTCACTTTGATGTGGCTGCATTGGACCCAAAATGCTGGGTTTGTGCTGCTTCTGCACTGCGCGAATGAGTCGTCTGCTTGCGCGACATGCAGTGACCGACCTCAGTACAGTTAACGTACTGTGGCTGAACTCCAATGCCCGTAGCACGGCCGCATTTCCGGTAGCTTTAGTCCGGCCGGAGTCCGACGACCGCATCTCGGCTGTCCTCCGGCGGCCGTACTTCGGCCGTACACGGGTAGCTTTGGAATGGCCGGAGCCCTACGGCTGGAATCTGGCCGTATGACCGTAAGCCGGTCGACTGGCCGACGGATACTGGCCGTTGGACAGCCATGGGAGTACGGCCGTATACGGCCAAAAGGCCCACATTTGGACATGGGCCGAACATGGCTGCCGGAAAACGGCCGGACAGAAAATCACCGGCCAAAGTACACCGGCCTGTTTTAGGCCGAACAGTCCTGTGCTGCCTGGGGAGCGGTTATCTATCAATGTATCAATCTATCAATCTTTCTCTCTCCCTTTTCGAACTACTACAGCAAGGAGGAGGAGGAGGAATAAACTTTATTTCAATATTAGTTTTTGTAGTAGTGGCAATGGGGGTCTTCTCAGTCAAGAACTCCCTGGGCGGTCGCTGCCAGGCGGGCCCTTTCAACCAGCCGAGGCTGATCGCCGGGGTCCGTCCTGGCTAGCATGCCTTCCCACTGCTCATGGTTGGGGGAGAGAGTAGGGGGGAGGGATGGTGTGTGGGAGCACGCCCAAATCATATGATACAGTGTGCAGGGTTGGGGACAGTACTTGCAGGTGGCGGAGTAGGTGGTGGTATGAATGGCGTGGAGGAGGATGCCGTGCGGGTAGGTGTTGGTTTAAAGGCGGCGGTACGTGGCGGCTTTTTCCTTAGTCAACTTGTCGTGGGGTGGGGGAAAGATGCGGCGTTCGAGGCGGTAATGTTCGAGGTTGTCGTTGAATTTTTGGGGCACGGAATGGTGGACTTCCGACGGTGATGCTGGAGTGTTGGAGGGGAACGCCCGGTAGATATGCGCGCGGGCGGCAGCATGAGCCGCCTCATTCCCCTCCAGAGACTCAAGTCCCAGGGTCCAGAGAATGTAGAGGTAAGGAGGGTTTGGGATGGACTGTAGGATGCGGAGGGCTAAGGGAGCTATGTGACAGGTGGCGTAATGGCGACAGGCAGCTTGCGAATCTGTGACGATGGTGATAATGTTTTGAGATGTAGTGGCAGCGAGGGCTATTGCGATTTCTTGTGCAGGTGTAGAGTCGTTGCCAATTACTGTTGCGGAAGCCAATTCTATTCCTCGGTGGTCTACTGTTAAAATTGCGAAGGCTGGTTTATCGGCATATTTGGCGGCGTCAACGCAGCGGGTTTCTCATGGCTTGACTTGAAGCATTTTGCGAAACATTCGAATCCGGGCTTGTCGGCGACCCTGGTTATGAATGGGGTGCATATTCTTGGGTATTGGGGCGACGGATATGCAATCGCGTAGTTCCAGAGAAATGCGTTGTCGGGGGTGATGGGTGGCAGGTAGTGGGTAGCCGAGGCGACGCAGGAGGTGACAGCCAGTGTGTGAAAGCTTGAGCCGTTCGATCTGCTTGACATGATGTGCCTCTCGAAATTCGTCCCAGGTGTTATGGAGTCCCATCTGTAGTAATTTGGCAGTGGAAGTTGTCGGTGGTAGCCCTAGTGCTAATTTATAGGCTTGCCGGATGATTATATCGAGTTTTTGTATTTCACTATTTTTGAGAGCCAAATATGGAGTTCCGTATGTGATGCGGCTAATTAGGAGGGCTTGAATTAGGCGCACGAGGTCATTTTCTTTCAGTCCTTGTCGACGATTAGCGATGCATTTGATGAGGTGCGTGATTTGCAATAGCGTTCCTTGTAACTTATGAATAGTAGAAATGCCTGCGCCGTCTGATTGGATAGTAAGTCCCAGAAGACGAATTGAAGGGGTGGTTAGGATGGGAGCGCCATTTAGGCTTAATTTTGGGTCTGGGAGGGGTTGTCGTTTACGGCCTTGCGTGCGTTTTTGGAGGACGAGACGGGCAGATTTTTCTGGTGCACAATTGAGGCCACGGGCTGTAAGGTAGTTGTCAGTGGTGTTAATGGCTTCTTGGAGGGCGTCTTGCTGTTCCCCAATCGAACCCCCTGTGGTCCAAATAGTCAGATCGTCTGCATAAAGTGCGTGTTGTATGTGTGGAATTTGTTGTAGAAGTGGCGGAAGTTGTAGCAGGGCAAGATTAAAGATGAGTGGGGAAATGACTGACCCCTGGGGTGTACCACGCGGTAGGGCATGAAAGGAGACTGATCGGATGGGGCCTAGGTTGAGGTTGGCGGTGCGATCGGTAAGAAAATTTTGTATGTAATTGTATGTACGTGTGCCGCAGTTAGTTAATTGGAGTCCTTCGAATATAGCCTGATGTGATACATTGTCAAAGGCGCCTTTAATGTCCAGAGCTATGATAGCGCATTTGGTTTGTGAGCTCAGCGGTGTAAGGACTTCGTGTTTTAGCTGTAACAGGACAGCATATTTTTTTCCGACCGGTATTGCAAAGCTTTTCAACTATTCTCCCTCTATTTCTCCCTTAATTCCTACCCGACACAATCATCCCATTAGCGCTCCAACTTTCCCAGGCTACCCCAACGGGGAGCTTCTCCATGCGGAGAGCGCGTGACTTTGCCATTTCCCGATCATTCCCAAAACGACCGCCAAACGTACTTGTCTATACTCCGCTTCATACATAGCGGGCAACCCTGCCAAGGCTAGAGAGCGCGATTGGGCTTTTCCTGCTTCAAGAAAAGTAGGCGCAGGCTGCTCAAAGCAATAAGCGTCCAAATACTCGGTACGCCTCTAGCTTCGCAATCTCTGAGCCTCCTACCGCCGCTTCTCCGCTCCAATATACTCCTATACTCCTATATACAAATCAGGTGAACGATCACTGCCCTCAAATTACAGACCAATTTGCTTGACTAGTATTCCTGGTAAATTACTTGAAGACATCATATGTTCTGCAATTTTGAAATATTTAGGTCAGCATAGTTTTCTTTTATATTAATCAATATGGATATAAACGGGGACAATCTGGTGAAACACAATTATTTGAACTCGTTACTGACCTCTCCCAAGCTGTTCCCGACTGGGCAAAGATTGATGCCCTAATTATTGACTTCAAAAAAGCATTCGATAAGGTTCCTCGCTCTCGCCTACTGATGAAAATAAGTCGGTCCAGCATACATAGCAAAATTATTAACTTTGTTTCAAGTTTTTTTAACTTATCGCTACCAGTTCGTTTCCGTAAATGACCAGTATTCCGCCTTAGCACAAGTTAAATCTGGTGTTCCGCAGGGTTCCGTACTAGGACCGATTTTGTTCTTTATTTACATTAACGATATCAGTACCAAGCTACATTCAACAGTTAGATTATTTGCGGACGATTGCATACGCTACAGGCAAATTGTTAACCCTCAAGATACTAACATCTTGCAGGCAGATCGAAACAAAGTTTTCCTTTGGTGCGAGGAATGGCAGATGGAACTAAATCTATCGAAAACTAAACTGATGTCATTTACTAGGGCTACTACCGTTAAACTCAGCTCATAATATATCAACAACATGTGCATACAAAATGTGGCTACATTAAAATATTTTGGGGCTCACCTATCTCCTAACCTTACATGGAATGATCATATTAACGATGTAATTTCTAAAGCAAGTAGAATTCTTGACTTCATTAAACGACATTAGTGTTTAGCAAATCAATCGACCGAACTTTTAGCTTACACAGCCTCAGTATATTAGAAGATGGAATATGAGTCTTTCATTTGGAATCCAAATCCGACGTACCTAATAACCAATCTGGAATGCTTACAGAATAAAGCAGCACGCTTTGTCACTAAAAATTACTCCACGACAAACAGCATCACACCTATCAAAGAATCCCTCCAATTACCCTCTCTAGAAAAACGACGACTGATATCACTGCTCTCTCACTTCCACAGACTGTATTACACCAATCGTCCTTAACAGCATCCCACAGCAAGCCCGCGAATCTCATTTTTCCGCGACTCCATCATCCGTTCAATGTCCGTCCCATGTTCTCACGCACACATCTTGTTCGAATATCACCGCTATTTCTTGCCATTTATCATTAAAATAAACTGCCACCACAAATTGCATGTATTGGGGATCACGACTCATTTGTCAAACATTTGAAGGGCAGTTTAAACGTGCTTGTTTTTGAAAGTAGGATTGTGGTGCTTTTTGTCGAGATGCACAACGTGCTTTTTATCCTGTCGTTTTTCATTCTTGTGTTCCTTTTGTTAGCGTTTGCTAATCCCTGTTCCATGTTCAAAAGTACGCTTGCTGTTTATATTAAGTAACTGTGTTGAGATGTTTGAACTATTTTGTAACTCCCCTCCTATTTAATGCCTGCAAAGTACGTTGGGGTATTTCACTAAAAAAAACGTGTTGCAGACCAAGCCGAAGGTGTTCGGGATGACGTTACCCAAGAAGATTCTATGATTGCCTCCAAATCAATCTTCTCTGACACTTCTGGAACCATTATTTATTCATACGCTTAAGGCGCAGTAATAGGAGCTGAAGGGGTTTTAAATTTCAGCTCGTGAAAGGGAAGCGATTTGTACTAGGGTCGAACGGTTCTCTGTCAACAATGGACGATAACAGTGGTGTGAACGTGCAAAGACACGGCATTACTGTGACTCTAAAACCGAACTATCCCTCCAGGATCACCACAGGCTTCAATCTACTATCGCTGAAGGCCTCCTTTGATCTCTTAGCTCCTGATGGCGTGTTGCAGCTGCGGCTGAACTATAGGCTGAATCTCCTTACGGCCGACACGAGAAATGTTAACGCCACAGCACGCCTGTTGAAAATCACCACTAATATGGGCATCCCTGCTGAGGCATATGAGCCGCGTCAGGACAACTTCGCCGCTGCTGTCATCACAGGGGTGCCAGTTGAGATTTCCGAGGCTGAAATAAAAGAGAACCTACTTCAGAGAACGTCTGTGAAAACCGTGCGTCGTCTGGGAAAGACATCGCAGGCCATACTCATCGTCTTCAACACCGGCACAAAGCCCAAGCACGTGATCCTTGGCTATACCCGGTACACAGTGTACGACTACACTGAAAAACCAAAACAATGTTTTCGACGCCAGCGGTTCGGGCACATCGCTGGAACATGCGATCTGAAAGTCTGTTCTCTCGCGCTCGTCCACCTTGACCTACCCCTGTCGCCATTCCCCGTCGATGAACTCTTGCCTCGTCTGTGCTGCCTCGAAGATACACGCTTGCCGCCTCAAGCTCTTTCTTACGTACCACTGTGTATATCTCCCTCTGTTCCTGACGGCAATTACGTCATTTCTCCAATATTAGCGGTTTTACTGGAGCGCAACGTGACGCTCCCACACACAGTCATCACAATCACGCAAAATCGGACATTTATTTCCTTCCTAAATTTCAGTTTTTCTACCCACCTTCTGCCGCAAGCCATCACTCTGGGCCCCCTCTCCGCTTTAGAGGAACGCCATGTTTCTGCATTGGCCGTCGATTGCCAACAAAATACTGGCCCTCACATTCCGGACGCGACTGCAGCCACCGAACCTTTTGCGAAAACGTTGGCCCCCGATTTGCTGCCTGCCCAAGCCCGTCAACTCCGCCGCCTCCTGGCTTCCTTTTGGAACATTGTCGACCTGAACAATCGCCCTTTAGGGAAAGCCACGTCAGTCACCCATCGGACTAACACCGGCAGCGCAAGCCCCGTTCACAAACGCCCTTACAGAGTCCCTCGTGCTGAGCGGCGAATTATCCAACTGGAAGTAGATAAGATGCTAGCGAAGGACATCATTGAACAATGGCTCGGACGTCATTGAAAGTTATTGCATTCCATAGGCCTCTCCAGTAGTGCTGGTGAAGAAAAAAGATTGCACATTACGGCTTTGCGTCGATTATCGACATCTCAATGCAGTCACAAAGAAGGACGTGTATCCCATCCCAAGGATAGACTACGCCCTTGACTGCCTTCACGGCGCTAAGTACTTTTGATCCATTGGCCTTCGGTCTGGATATTAGCAAATCCCCGTAGATGAAATGGACCGTAAAAAACCGCCTTCACAACACCCGCTGCTCTGTACCAGTTTAAAGTGATGCCATTCGGCCTTTGTAACGCTCCAGCTACATTCGAGCGCATGATGGACTTGCTGCTCCAGGGCTTCAAGTGGTTCACCTCCCTCTGTTATCTGGATGACGTTATCTTATTTTCTTCCTCCTTTTCTACCCATGGCGGACACCTGTCGGAAATTCTAACCCTTTTAAAAAGCGCCTGTCTACAGCTGAATTTTTCAAAATGCCATTTCAGACGTCAGCAAATCACAATCCTCGGACACCTCGTCGACGCGAAGTGCGTTCTTCCCGTCCCGGATAAAGTTCGCGCCGTTCAGAACTTTCCAGCAGCGTGGTTCACGAAAGAAGTTCGAAGCTTTCTCGGACTTTGCTCGTACTTTCGCGGCTTTATCAAGAACTTTGGTGGTGTTGCTAGACCCCTGACCCTGATCAACCTCTTGAAGAAAAACGTTCCGTTTTCGTGGACCTCCGAGCACGCTGCCGCTTTTACCAACCTTATCTCCATACTCACTCACTCTCCACTTCTGACTCCATTTGACCCTTACGCGCCCACAGAAGTACGCACAGATGCCAGTGGATACGGAATCAGGGCTTTCTTGGCGCAACGACAGGATAGTCTTGAGCGTATTATTGCCTATGCCAGCCGCCTTTTTTCCGCCCCAGCACGCCACTACTCCCTTACTGAACGAGAATGCCTCGCCCTCGTGTAGACGGTCTGTCGCCACGTTTCGCCCTTATCTGCATGGCCGCTCATTCACAGTCAAAACAGACCACCACGCGCTGTGCTGGCTCTCTTCGCTAAAAGATCCAGTATGCAGGTTAGGTCGATTGGCATTGCGCCTACAGGAATATACATTCGACATAAATACAAATCTAGACGCTTGCACCAAGATGCTTATGGTTTGTCTCGCCATCCGGTCGACCCACCTGACGCTGATGACGATGACGACGCTGTCTCTCTGTGTGCTATATCTGGACTCCTCCACATTCCGCAAGAACAGCGCCATCACCCAGCATTACGATCGATCATCGACAACTTCAACTCTGCCTCACCTGACGCGTCGACGGGAATGTTTGTGCTTCGCGATGACATTTTGTATCGCCGCAATACCCGTCCTGACAGGCGGGCAATTTTGCTCGCTGTCGCTGCGCACCTGCGCTCCACTGTCCTCCAGCAACTTCACGACACACCTACTGCTGGTCACTTTGGAATTTCTTGCACGTATAAACGCGTACGCCAGTGTTTTTGTCTGGCCCGGCTTCTACCGTTCTGTCCGTCGCTGTGTCAGTTCTTGCAATCAGTGTCAGCGCCGCAAGATACCAGGATCGCTTCCTGTGAAAACACTACAGCCGCTCGACGTCCCAGTAGAACCTTTTACGGGTTGGCCTGGACTTGCTTGGCCCTTTTCCCCAGTCGACATCGGAAACCAAGTGGATTGTTGCCACCACGGGTTACGCCACACGCTACGTCATCACGCGTACTTTGCTGACAGGCTGTTCTGCTGAGGAGGCAGATTCCCTTCGCGGTGTTATTCTCGAGCGTGGGGCTCCACGTCAGTTGCTCACCGACCGTAGCTGTTGCTTTCTCTTACAAGTCGTTGATGACATCCTCCGATCCTGTTCTACTAAACATAAGATAACTACAGCGTACCACCCCAGACTAACGGACTTACCGAAAGCTTAAATCGTACCCTGACCGATATGCTTTCCACATGCGTTTCCGTGGATTACCGCGACTGACACGCCTTGCTGCCTTATGTGACGTTTGCCTATAATTCGTCACGGCATGGTACGATTGGGTATTCGCCGTTCCACCTCCTGTATGGCCGTGAGCCCACTTTACCACTGGACACCCTCATGCCTAGGTCGGCCGACCAGCAGGCACTGCGATCGTAGTACGTCTGGGACGTCATTGCTCGCGCTGACCATGCTAGGCAGATTGCCCGGAACCGGCTTTGTTCCTCCCAAGCTGTCACTGAAAACGATTTATGACCGAAGACATCGGGTGGCGCACTTCGCTCCGGAATCCCTTGTCCTCCTCTGGAAACCTACCCGCCGTATCGGCCTTTCTGAAAAACTTCTGCCCCGCTACTGTGGACCATTTCGCGTGTTGCGCCAAGTTACCGACGTAACGTACGAGATCTCCCCGGTGGCGTCGACACCGTCGAGTCATGCTACTTCTACATGCATTGTACATGTTGTACGATTGTAAGCCATATTTTCCGCCGGACGCTGTAATCCCATAGCACCACCACGGTGCTCGTTCCACCGGGGAATAATGACACGAGGCACCGACAGGCGACTAGCAAACTATGTGGTTTGGGGTGCTTTGCCACAGGCTAAACGAACAGGGATTGTGCACAACGAGTTCCTGTGGAAGAAGAGGATAAGGTGGGATGGTTGCGCATCCCTCAGTGTGTACTAGCGGCACCCAGCCTCTTGCTTTTTTAATATTGCAAATACAGTTTTCTACGGCATCCTCGCCTCGTAACAATATAAACATAGAGATCATTTAAAAAAACAAGCATAAGTGTCGACTGCTACAACCCAATATGATGATGTACGCTAGAGTCCTCGAAGGTATTCCTTAGAGCTATATATAAAATGTCCCGCAAAATTACCCTCTGGGGAAACATCGACACTCTGTGTGCTTTCTGACTTTGAAGTCCACATGCAGACGTCGGCCCGAGAACCCAAATGGCATAGCCGGCAAATACTGGCCAGTCTGTGTAGTTTTCGAAATTACAGTGCCTCCTTCCACAGTGCGTGTTTCCTAAGATATTTTGTAACGTTGACCGAGGTGCGGAACAGACTGCCCGGGTGCATGAGCATTTCCTGCTTACAGAATTCTTCGCCCCCTCCGTTTTACATGCCTTCGCCGCGAGGCATACTTTTCTTCGAGGTTTTGTTTACTCAATGCGATTTCGCTATCGGTGGCCTCACGTGTCGTTTTTTCTACCGTGGCATCTTTATATTTTCCTTTCTCACCGGCGCCTCTCTCACTCTCGCATTGCTCCGGCGTCGCCTTATGTGGTTGCGTTGACCGTCCGCGCGTAAGGATGACACAATGGAGAGTTTTAGCAGTCCGTCTGTTCCGTCGTGCACGAAGGTTCCGTGATTACGAGGACCCAATGGCGATGCGCGCGCGCAAAGGCGAGGAGGAAGGGTGAGGAGGCGCACCACACCGTGGTAAATGTACGGGCATGGCGAAGGCCGGCCCGCCGAGCTCATCCCTCTACAGCTGCGGATGCACAAGTGCCCAGAAGGTCCCCCTCAGCATGGTAACTACGTACACGACGGAACAGACTGACTGCTAAAACTCTCTAATGCCTCTGCTCTCGGTTACGGGTTGCCTTTTCTTTAGTAAACATTCCTGTGTGTGCCCGTGTAGCCACATCATCATCAGGATGACGCAACCTCCGCGCGGTAATAACAAAAGGATAAAAATATTAAAGATATTCTGACGACGACCTTCTCCAGCCCCTTCAGGCACAGGAACACAAGGCAGCTGCAAGTCAAAGGTTCAAAATTCAGACGGCCGGAAAAGCGCACTATGCATGCCTGATCATTTCACGCAAGCACCAAAAATGCGCGTCTAGCATGCTCAAAACCCGGTTTTATGCTAAGCCAACTTCATTTTTATGAGGTAATTTTATTCGGCTACCTCTCCTCCTCCGCGCACAAAGCGGTTACGTGTGCTCGTTCCGTGGTCCCAAGGCACATTTCATATGAAACGCCAGAGTGGTTGTGTATACATGCGTTCGGAAAAAACAGCCAACTCGAAAAATATTTGACACGCGAAATATAAGAGATAAAAATGAACTGTTTTATTCTTCTCTTAGAAGCGGTGTTGTCACTAGTTCAAACCTGATCCACCCGATGGATGCCTGCTGGCTGAGGCACGTGCGCGGGCCTCTTCAATCTGTTCTTTGGCTTGGCCCAGCTCGGCCGCCCTGAGGCAGGCGTAGTGGTTGTACCTCTTTTTCTCATCCTGCGCGATGTTCAGCTGCATGCGGTAGCTGTGGCACAAGGCGTGTTTCTTGTTCTCCAGGGCCCGGTTGTGCCGACGCTCCAAATCGCTGATCCGCTGGTTCAGAATGGCCATTTGACATATCGCTGCATCTAGCTTCTCTTGAATGGCGGCGGCACACTTCACCAGCACACCTACTTCACCACGGGGCGAATCCGCTGGGACGGCGCCGGCACAGCCACTTGCGCCGTTGTCTCCATTAGGAGCTGCCATTCTTGTGCACGGTGTTATTCCTCTCGCGGGTACTGCAGCCTCAGCAGCCTTGGCACACGAGAAGGTCTCGGCGGTTCGATCGCTGCTACGTTGCCGGTAGAATGAACAGTGGCGGAATGGGGACGATGATTTTGTGGTGGTGGTGGTGATAATGATAACTCCTTTGAAGTGTGTTGAACGTACCCACATGAAGAATTGGAAGAGCTGAACCGTTCACTTCGCCCCTGTAACTATTTACGTAAATAATGCTTCATTTCCTTTTCCCTAGAAGTAATTGCAGCGTTAAAGCGACACTGAAGTGAATTTGTCAAGCTACCGTTTTTGCTTCCGCTGCGTAGACTGGCTAAAATTAACACACTTTTCATCATTTATCCGGTTGATAAGTCGGTAATTATTTTGTAAACCTCGAAAAAAGAAAAACTAGCATGCGCATCCTGTGGCGGCCGCACCAGCTAAACGCTGTGACAACGGGAGGAGGTGCACCGAGATTGGACGATGTCCAAGATTACTGTTCCAACAAGTTTCGGTTTCGGTTCTGTAGAACAATTTGCTCGACATCAGACGTTATCGTTGGGCGAGCATTGTCGATATTACAGTAATCGTCATACCGCGCTTCTGCCTTGTTGTCAGCTGTAAACTGCAATAGATGAGACTCCCAGGACAGCTTAGTATGGTTGCAATCACTAACCGTGGACTAAGAAGTGGATGAACGCCCTCCGCGACACAGCAGACGCTCAAACTCCATGCGCTTTTCCCCCGTATTACGAGCTTGCCTCACTTATGCCTGTATCGTAAAAAAGCATGTTCGCACCAGGCCAAGGGTCTGTTGCTTCTGACATGTGCCCACTGCCGGCAAGCAGTAGGTGCTTATGGCAACTCAGCAAGCCAACGAAAACTCGCTAGCGTGTCAATGTAAGTCTGCGCACGTTCTGCGAACTCGTTTGTGGAACAGTGAACGTTGCGGCCCAAAACGTGGTGAACTTAGTATAGAAAACATCGGCCGAAAATGAAACAATCAACTCATCAAATAATGTATCCTCGGGCATTAAAACTTGCAACTTTTCAAATAACATGCCTAGCGCTACAGACCACTCGGCCACTGGGCAGAATGCCTCCTTTTCGGAAATATGAGGTATATAGTATGACCAGTTTACACTTTTATTCAGTTTTAGCATTTCAAGCAGCTTAGGTAAATATGTGTGGTATAGCGCTTGTGCAGTAAGCGTCCCCCAAATTTCAACAATATCTCACGTGTATAAATTGCACTTCTTAGACGGAAAACCGTTCGCAGATGCGTAGTCTTCCAGCTGACCGCTGTGCTTCTTCACCCAGCGCAAAAAAGTGCTTCCTGCTCCCAAGTTTTTCGCTTTGTGGTAAAAGTAGATTTTATATCCTTAGTACCTATATTGACTTCGCTGACTTCTCCGCCTTCAAGTGGCCTTTGATTTTCCTCCTCGCAAACCAGTCCGTGAAGCGTCGCATGTGCGCTTGTGGAGCACTTGTGTGTAGTGACCTCGACTTGAAGGTTGATACAGTGTACAAACTAACAAACAAAAGAAACGCACACTCTTCCATTCACAAACGTGTCGTGGCTTCGTTTCAACTGCGCGAACGGATTGCGACGAAACGTCGGCGGCCATCGGACTAAACGCTAGGCCGACTGACTGACTGTGTCGGAAAGTCGGAGAGCCGTGCAGTAGCGCAGTTACGCCAAGTCATCTCCTGCTGACGTCCCACAAAAACACCACAGAAAATGTCCGAGGATGCAGAGAGGAGAAAAGCATTTTCGAATTGATTTTTCTGCCACATAAATTCGGGCAAACAGCCTCACAGTGGTCGAAACATGGCCTATGGACTCTGGACTACAATTTGCACTAGTAATCCAGCAATTTTTACAAATCACTTCACTGTCCCTTTAAATGAAAGAGCGTGTACTGTGCTCAATTTCCTAATGCCCACTTTTGTGACTTGTATATGAATTCAATCATCCTTCTTATTCTTATTATTATTATTATTTATTTTGAAGATATTACTCAATGTATCACCGTTTTTTAGCCAAGGCGTAACGAGAACCGAGAAATTAAGCTCGTCGTGGAACGAAAAGAGTAAGGGGATTTATTTTTCGCGTCGCCCAGGCCCCGCGCTCGATGCTAGACTCAGCGGGGGGCGAGCTCGTGCCGCGAAAGAGAGCCTCGAAGCACGAGCTTTCGACTAAGCCTCTCCGTCTCAAATAAGAGGGTTTCAAAGGGACACTGAAAAGATTTGTAAACATTGCGGGATTACGAGCGCAAATTGTAGTCAGGAGTTCCGAGGCCCTGTGTCGACCACTCTGAGCGCGTTTACGCGAATTTATTTAGTACAAAAATCAATTCGAAAATGCTGTCCTTCTCTCTGCACCCTCGCCCATCTTCTTTGGCGTTTTCGTGTGACGCCGGGAGTAGATGAGCTGGCAATTGGCTGCGCTACTGCACGGCTCCCCTTCAAACAGAGTCAGTCGGCCCAGCGTTTCGTCCGCCGGTTGCCGACGGGTCGTCGCAATTCCTTCGCTCAGTTGAAACGAAGCCACGACACGTTTGTGAATGGAAGAATGTGCATTTCTTTACTTCGTTAGTTTGTACACTGTATCTAGCTCCAAGTCAAAGTCGCTTCACACAAGCGCTGCACAAGGCCACATGCGACGCTTCGCTACCTGGTATGCCAGTACGAAAATATAAGGCCTCTTGAAGGCGGGAGAAGAGCCAGCTCAGTCAATATAGGTACTAAGGAAATAAAATCAACTGATACTTTTACCGTACAGCGTAAAACTATGGTGCGCGAAGCACTTTCTTGCGCCGGGGGAACATGCACAGCGGTCCGCAGCGCGACTACGCATCGGCGAACGCTTTTCCGTCTAAGAAATGCAATTGCTAGACGTGAGATATTGTGGAAACTTGGGGGACGCTTACGGCATGAGCGCAATAAAACGAATAGTCACCCAGGCTGTTTGAAATGCTAAACCTAAATAAAAACGTAAACTGGTTATACATTATATACCTGATATTTCCAAGGTCGGCCGCGCTCGCCGGTGGTCGAGCGGCACTCTTCCCACTGCGCTACAAAACCGAGACAAAGAAATTTTACACAGAACTGTTCAGCCCTGCATGTCCCAAAGTAGATGTTTTTGAGCGAGAGTTTCTTTCACTGTTACCGGCGTTTGATGAAGCGACTAGGGAAATACTCGAGGAACCCATTTGTTTAAAAAAAGTGGAAACAGCAATTGATGAGTGAAAATGGGGGAAAGCGCTGGGTCCGGATGGTCTGGGTTCCGACTTGTATAGAATGCACAAAAATGGGGTTGCCCCTTTTCTGTTTCTTGCATTCGAAGAAGCTGTCCAAAATGGTGCGTTGCCAAAAACGTTGACCCGCACGCACACCATTCTTATTCCAAAATCTGAGGATTCTTTGAAAAGGCAGTCTGTAACAGGATATCGACCCATTACTTTGGCCAACACAGACTACAAAATGTTAATGAAGATTATTGCCAAAAGACTTCAGAGTGTGATCAGTATGATTGTCGGGCCACATCAGACATGTGGCATTGAAGGTCGCAGTATTGTAACAAACATTCACGTAGCGCGAAGTGTCTTGCAGTGCTGTGACATGTTTTTTCGCAAAGTAGTCATGGTACAAGTAGATTTTGAGAAAGCTTTTGATCGCGTCTGTCATGGGATCCTTTTTTTAATTTTGAAGCATATTAACGTTGGAGATGTTATTTTAAAGGGCGTTAAGATGCCGTATCATGGTTGTTTCACGCAGCTGATATTTAACGAAAGTGTCACCGAGTACATTCCAGTGTTGTCATCAGTGAGGCAAGGGTGCCCTGCTTCCGCATTGTTGTTTTGTATTTTTCTAGAACCCTTTTGTTTAAAGATTGTCAATGATAGTTATGTACGAGGTTTTGTGTTGCATAAAAGCGAAGTCAGGCTACTAACGTATGCTGATGATGTGGCCATATTCTGCACAGACGAACAAAGTGTGAGTAGAGCTGTCATGATAATCAAAGAATTTTGTGACGTCACCCAAAGCTCAGTCAATTGGCAGAAGTGTGCCGGTTTTTGGCACGGAACCCGGGAATCAACACCGACTGTATTTGAACGCGTAAACTGGACCACCACGCCTGGGCGGTACCTGGGGGTACCGATGGAGAGTTTGGAGAGTTATTTGGAAAGCAATCAGTATTGGCAAGGCGAAACCCAAAGACTTCGCGACAAAGCCACAAAGGTGGGGGGGGGGGGGGGGGGGTGGGTTGTCCGTCTTCGCAAGGTCCACTATCCGCAACTTGTTTTTTCTGACGAAAGTGTGGTGCGTGTTGCAAGCTATTCACTGTTCCCGTGTTCATGTGAATGAGTTGCATCGTATTTTTGCTGTCTTTACTTGAAATTCAACATGGGAACGCACGAGCCGAAGTTCTCTTTTTCGAAGAGTGAAGCTTGGAGGGCTCGGGCTATCGCATATACACGTAAGACAAATTGTTAATCGTTTTATGTTCTTCAGGGACTCAAACGAGCCTTCTTGCGAAGTTTTTTCCAAGTTGTACCTGCCAATGCTTTACCGCAGCTAATCGTATCTTCATGCAACGAGGAATGGCCTACAATTAGTGGTTATCTGAAAGAAGTAGTTGACGCAGTTAGATTCCTTTCTGTGCGGTTTTCTTTGAATTATCTCTCAAATGTTTCCAGGAAGCGTTTGAAAAAAGATCTGAAAGAAATTCTCTTTCCTGTACTTCTTTACCGAGAAGTGTACTCTGCAGGCCGAGGACAGGTTGTTTTGTCCAGGGTGAAAGCTATGGTAATCTCAGCCTCTGTGAAAACCTTCTTTTTTAAATTGCGCACCAAAACACTCCCTGTGAAACCATGGATGCAAGAGCGAGGTCTTTTTGCTGCTTGGAACAACTTGTGCGTTCTTTGTCAAAAACCTGAAACTACAGAACATGTGTTTGTAGGCTGTTGGGATGCCATTTTCTTTTGGGAGGTCCTCATGAGAACCCTAAAGAAGGAGTTTACAGTGACACCCTATGGAATAAGGTTCCTAAGTGTAAACAATGAAGACGATGTACCGCATGATATGATTATGCTTGTAGAATTGTATAGTATCTGGCGCTCTCGGATGGCGGTGCGCCTTGCGGATGTCAATGCGCAAACTGTGAGCGCATATTTCAGGGAAAAAGTGAACTATCTGTGGGAGTTGTATAAAGTGGAAAATCCTGAAGCGGGAATTTTGCCACTGCTTCAAAAATTGACATCATTTGATGTTTGTAATAGTTTCCGCCAACCAAAACAGGTCAGGCGCTTTTTATTATATCGTTGACTTGTAGAAATGTAAAAAAAAGGAAATAAAAAATATCGCCGGTGGCCGAGTGGTCTGCAGCGCTGGATATGCCACTGCAAGTGTTTTGCAAGTCACGAGTTCGAATCTCCGCGAGTACATTCTTTTTTATATATATAAGTTAACTTTTTCGTTTTCCGCCGATGTTTTCTGTGCTGCGTTCACCTTTTTTGGGGCCGGAACGTTCACTGCTCCACGAACTAGTTCACAGAACGAGCGCAGGCTGGCACTGGCGCGCTAGCGAGTTCTCGTTGCCGTGCTGTTGCCATAAACACCGACTGCTTGCGGGCAGTGGGCACAGGCCAGAATCAATAGACCCTTGGCCTGGTGCGAACACGCTTTTTACGATACAGGCATGAGGGAGGCAAGCTCCAAATATGGCGGAAAAGCGCATGGCATTTGAGCGTCTGTGGCGGCGCGGAGGGCGTTCATCCACTGCGTAGGCCTCGGCTAGTGATTGCTACGATTGCAAGCCGTCCTGGGAGGCTTATCTTATGCATTTTACAACCGACAACATGGAAGAAGCGCGGGATGACGATTACTGTGGTATTGATAATGTCCATCCAACGATGCCGTCGAATGTCAAGCACGTTGTTTTACAGAAACCGAAAGTTGTTTGGTTGCTAATCTTAGTCATCGTCCAGTCACGGTGCGTCTCCTCCCGTCGTCACAGCCTTCAGTTGGTGCAGCCGCCGCAAACCCCGCATGGTAGGTTTTCTACTTTCGCGCTTTGTAAAATATTTACCGACTTGTCAACCAGATAAACGATGCAAAGTGTGCTAATTTGAGCCAGTCTACGCAGTGCAAGCAAAAACGGGAGGTTGACAAATTCGCTTCAGTGTCGCTTTAAAAGTGGAGCTGTTGAAAGAACCGTAAGTTCATCATTGCAGGAAAAAATACCACAAAATAGCGGAAAGCTAGTTGACAGAAATACAAAGGAGGCGTGTTAAAATTCCCAGACGTTTTTATTTCCGCAGTTTCCCTGCAGGGCACCATTATCTTCACCATCAGGCTAATGGTGATGGTGATGACAATAGTGGTGGCGATGATGATGCTGGTGATTATGATGACGATAATTAAAATGACGATGCAATTAATGATCATGATGACGTACAAGGCAGGCGCAGATTTAAAATTCAAGTGAATATATACAGGCCTTTCTTATATTTATAATAATTAGAGCTCGCCCATCTCGCGGTATTTTTTTTTCTGCAACGGCAAACATAGTGTTTGTACAACACCTCCCCTGTTAAAACGCTCCGAGTTGCGACAAAGCGGCTCAGTCTACAGCTCGCGCTTGAAGGCTCGCTCTCACGTCAGAAGCAAAATATAAACAGGGAGCAATTTTCTGGACGGATCCGTTTTCTTTCGTTCTCCTCTCTACAGTGGGTGCATACTCTGGGAGGTGGGGGGGTGAATTGACTTATGTCCTTGAAGGATGGAAACCATGGAAGGATTTATTCAAGTGGACCGCAAGCCATCAAAGGAACCATGCGAGAGTTACACTAGTTACCAAATCATTGTGTGCAGCAATTGCGGCACAAAAAATGGCTTTGACCTAATGGCAGACGGTGTCCCTAGTGCCGCCAAAAAAGCTTTTTATCACTTAGGCGCCAACTCCTGCTGTTTTGAAGGGACAGTCGTGCCTTGTTTAACTGAGTGAACGAACGGGACACCGATGAGCAACTAGTTGGGAAGAGCAGGAAAACGGGGAGAAAAACAAGGCAAAGCGGTGAGGTGGAAGGTGGTAGGCCGATACGATGAGAGACATTCTATCAGCCGGCGGCGCACTATGAGATAACCGAGAGAACGAAGAGCCCATTGCCGGTAGACCGTTCAGCAATGCGGAGGGTAAAACGTAAGGCCCCTAGAGATGTCAAATAACTTTCATATAAGACATTTGTTCGCCCTATTTTGGAGTATGCGTCTTCTATATGTAGTCCTCATCAGCAGTCACTGAGAGATAAACTAGAAAAAATTCAAAGGGTAGCAGTGCGCTTCATTTTCTCGCGGTACCGGAGGACAGAATCCGTCACAAGTCTGAAAAAATCATGTATGCTAGAACCCCTCCAAGTGCGCCGCGAAAAGCAAAGGTTAAAACTCCTGTTTCAAATTATAAGAGGCGAAATGAAAATAAATAAAGACACATACATACAACCTCCACCCAAACGAGGAGCTCGGTTGAACCATAGTCACCCATTAAGACCTTTTTTGGGCGCGTCTAGATGGCTTTAAGAATTCTTTTTTTCCTTATAGCATAGAAGTGTGGAATAGACTTCCAGAGTACGCTGTTACTAGTTCATATGTCAAAGCGTTTGAGTGTTCGATAGAATTGTACTACCGGCAGCACGAAACCTAATGTCTGTTTTGTCATTGTGTATTGTCTTTTTTAATTCCTCCCTGTGATGACCCTCAAGTGAGGGTTACAGTATCAATAAATAAATAAATAAATCCTTATACATGGTCTCCGCTAGATAAACGCCTAGACCATCTCGCGCGCTTTCGTGCGTCCGCTGGTGCGGCGATCACTTCGTCATACACAGCAGGTACGCCCCGCCACCCTGAAACGTGCTGTTCACACTGCGTAGAAATAACGCACGAGGGAGTATAGTAATCGCGAGCTTTTATTAGCTTTCCTTCGTACAGTCAATCTGCAAAGGTTCAACTACAAGAAAGTGACTGTTTCGGAATGTGAAATCAGCACTGTTCTCCTCGGCGGCGATGACTGCACTGCTCTTTTCTCTACTGGCTGTTACACCTAAATCACTTTTAAAATAACCTAAAAAAAAACCTCGTCTTGAAATCTCCAAATCCCCTTGCCGAATATGTGGAAGCAGTAGCCCCTAAATTTTCCCCGTACTGAACGACTAATAGGAGGACGGTATGGAATCGCCAATTTGTGAAAAGCGGTAATAATGAATGCCGTCTGCTCACAAATGTCTACTAAGCCAAACTTTTTTGAACAAGGAGTACGTAACTAAACTGTGTAGGAAACGACTGTGAGCCCCGTGAAATGCGTTTGTAATCAATTATAAACGTTCCAAACTACTCCGCCGAAGAGAACGCAGCACTTGCCGGCGAATGGCGGAAACGGCCAAGAAGCGGAAGAGACAGGCCTTGCCGCCGCGTGCTACCTCCGGCTACCCTAGAGAACAGTAAAGCGTCGCTGAGGGCGCTTATTCGAGGGCTGTGTCATTGCGCCCAGGCTGGCACCGCTGGCCGGTTGGCCCGGTAGCTCGCTCCCCGGCTGCAATGTCTCTTCAGTCTGGCCGGAATGGGCGATGTCCTCTCAATTTCGGTTTCAAAATACGCGATTTTTCCTGGTGGCTTGAGCCATGCACGTGCGTATTCCAGCTCATATTTTCTATGTCGAACTCTGTTTAGGAAGAGTATTTTGTATCTCGAACTCTTTTGAGGCAGAGTGTAAGGACAAAGGGTTTTCAAGAAATCAAAACTTTAAATGTAGTACACCTTCAACTTACGTAGTTCGCATCCTATTACATCTCGCTGGTCATTCCCTTGAGTCACAAAATGGCGTATGCGCCATGCCACAATATTTCTGCCATTGAGTAGCCCCGCGAAAGTTGACAACTTTTCGCTAGCTCCTTCCCGAACGGCGTTTGAAGGGGCGGCGCCGGTTTTAAGTGCAGAGTGCTTCAGATGCCCGCCCGGTCTTCGTAGCTCGTTCGCTGTCACCCTGTTCGATGCCAAGCGACTGCAGGAATTTGGTGTTGCAGCGAGATTACGGACCCAACTAAAGCCCCACGGCGTAGCCGTAACGCTGTACCACACCAATTTCCAAAAATAGGTGGTTTATGTAGTCATAACCGTTTGAAACACTCGTGAACCGCTGACTCTTGTCATGCATCTCCCCGTTGTTTAGTGCGAAAGAAAACGGCGGGTACATTTGAGGCAAGATATATGTAATCAAACGGCCGCCCCCGCCTTTATTTAGTTACGAACACTAGTAGGGTTGGTGTTTCCAGTAGTAAGCGAAAAAAGTGGCCGCCCGAAACGACGCCTTAAAAAAACTGCACAGTATAGCGCCGGCACAAGCGACATGAAAGCAGGCAAAAAATGAACAAACTCTCGCTCGCGCTCTTCTAGGCCGGGGGCGCACGGGCACTGCGAAGGCGGAAACATTGAATTTCACAGGACAAACCTTAGTTCAATTCCTCAAGAGAGGGGAGAGACACGGACAGGCTGAGCGTGAAGGGTGGTAGGAGTGAGCGGATAACGGCGCCGTTCTGCTCTGGCGAATCAACGCTCTGCACTTCTGACAGCTTCATGTTGCGTTCAACGGCTTAGTTTTTTTTAATACGGGGTGCAACTTTGCGCTGAAACATTTTTCTCTCCTGCTTATCGTTTGTACACGGCTGACGCCGTCTTTGTTTCTACATAAGTCCCTTACCTAAGCCGCAGTATCTGCTCTGCAACACGACGCATGTATGGCTAATGCATTATCTTGATAAGTGTCTATATTTTGAGTTGCAGCAAAACGTGACAAAACCAATAATTCAGGCAGATTTTCAGCCAACATTTAGGGCACTCTTTCTTTTTATAGACATTCAGCGCCTGTAGAGAACAACTGCCCTCTGACACTCTTAAAATGTGAGTGTGTTAAATCAAATATAAAATACAGGGTACTTGTTGAACCTGAATTAAGAGAAGTACCTCCTAATATGCGAGCCTTTTGCATGCCCTAACCAGCGATATACTCAACGAAACTGTGTTATTGTAAGCAATGGCGGAACTAAGAATTCTGTTTGGAAAAGACGACTCTATCTACATGGGTGTCTTTCGAAACTGGTTACCCTATTTGGCTGACAGGCTCCTAGCGAGAGAAATGACAGGCTATAAGATATTATGAGTTAAGCATTTTAGCAGTTGGCTGGCTTGGTTTTTTTGGGGGGAGAAAAGTATATCGTTGTGCAATTTTTAACATTTGAAACTAGAGTAAGACTTCATTGTTCTCCATAGTTTGTTACAAATCATTGTCTAGGGAAAAACCTTCTTTTATCTGCCAACGTAAAATGATTTATCAACATTAAAAAGCACCCTAACAGTCTTGCTCGTACCTACTTTCATTCCCAATAAATTGAAAGCCGATACTGCTACTGCCACGGCACCATTTACTGACTTGAAATGTGCTAGTTATCTGAAGCTACCCATCGGAATGACTACATAGTTGAATTTTACAGCTTTTATCAGGGGAACTCAATCAGTGGTGTCTGTATAGTTGATAAAGAACCACATCTTGATAAGTGCAACTAATGAACCCACTAAAAGAGTACTTACGCCATCTACCTGTACACTTGCATCGGCGAGATTTAGCAGACATGGCAACTGTACTTTCGAACATACCCTTCGTATGTTAAAACGTATGTCTCGCACAAGTAATCCTGTAACTACAAAACAGGCACTGCCTCCTTCATATTGCGGCGCTGCTCGTTCCCGCCCCTGTTCAGTAAAGGAGTTCACAACGACACCGAATGCAGCTGCTTTTCTGTTCAGGTGTTATCGCCTACATCGTGTTGACCGATCACGGTCGCTATTCTCGACTGCACGAATTGCCGTCAATTCGCCCATTTTTTTTTTGCGTAAGCACGACGTAAGCAATCAGTGACGCGCTGCACCTATAGCTATGACGACATGCAGTTTAATTTGACGAGTCACTCATAAATATCGCTACCAAGGTATCAAATATTGTGCAAGAAAGATATAAAAACACTTGGCACGTACTATACAAATTAAGACGGTAGCTGAAGCTGACAAGAAAAACACATTTCTGGAGGTCAAATTTGGCGTCAACACCACAAGGCGATCGAGTAACGCTGATCCAAAAGCGAGCGAAAGGGGGATGTGGAGCTAAAGAACATCACGTGATTTTTTTACCGTATCTATTTATTTCTTTCAATCGCTTTTAGTAACATAGCTGGGCTGTCTGCTTCAATGCGAGCATTGTTGCGTTATCACCTTCCCTGCCGCCACCGCCGCCACGCCATTGTCTGCTGCTATGTTACAAGTTTATGGCGTGACCACCGAAAAAGACGGCAGCGACCATCGCTTGTATGACACATAAGAGCAACGAAGCGCTACGCCTGATAACCGCGGAGCATACCGATGTCGCCAATTCACTCATTCGTCAAGCTCGATTTCAATCAGCGCTGTAATGAACCAAATAGTCACTTTTCTTTGTTATTTTTCTCTTGAGTTCGATCATGTGACCCAACAGCTTACTAGGACGAGTGTGGACAAATGTCATAGATTGGGTTCTCTTTGTCATGTACAGGCTTGTACTGCCCTCTTATGTTTCGGTTACGCCAAACAAATAATTTTTATTTTATTACCAAACATAAAAACAAAATACTGCACGTTATTTGTATGCTCCATGATCGCTGACTTGGAAACAGTTGAAACTATAATTTGTTTCGGTAGGAAACATGCTTTAAACAGCGCGCATGCGAAACTACGCCTGCTGCAAATTGCCGCACCTTTCGCGGCGCCGTAAGCCGGGGCAATTTTTTTGCCCTATTTGCTTGTATTTTGCGACAAAAACAACCGCCATTTTCAAGCTGTTACGTAGCATTACGTCACTTTTACTCAGGCTGAAGTTGCCAATGCCTGACGTAATCGTTCCCGCCAACTGTTTAAATTACGTCACGCGTTCTCAGCCAATCACAGAGGGGGTGTGTATTACAAGCAGTATTGTTGTTGAATAGCAAAGACAGGCTTACGTTGCCATGTCCGCTGCATTTATTCTGGTTTTTCATTGCCGGCTAAGAATTATGTGCCTTTAGTAACGAGAAATAAGGCAAATTTTCCAACTGGTGTCCGTAAACGTCATAAAACGTCAAAATGACGACAGTACACACAACCACTTTGTCAACCGGAAGCACGTGACCAAAACTGAAAGCCAATCAGAAAAGACTTCCGGCAAATTGCATGAATTGCCGGCCATTTGTGCAGTCGAGAATAGGGCCCCACGTCCAAGTTCTGGGAAGCGAAAACGCCGCGCCTGTCCCCCTGCCGTGGCGCTTATCAGAAAGCAGAGCTAGAGTTCCTGTATATCGCGTAGCGCAAGAGCAGCGCATCTGATTGCCACATGCCGCGGGTTCCAGTCCGACGGGAAGCCCGCTTTCAGTGCTGCGCACAAGACCCCTATTCAGTCAGTTCTGCTCAACTGGGCATCGGCGGTTGTGGAAGCAATGGCAGCGGCGCCCGCTCATCTGATAAGCGGTCCAATATCGTGCGCCAGTTTTTGCCCGGCCGCTTCTCGCAACTCCTCCTCGCCGCTGCCACTGGCGCGGCGGCAGCTTTTTTACGCGAGGAGTGTGGCTTTCCCGCATGACCTAAAACTCAAGATGGCGTATGGAAGCGCACCTCTGCTCCCCTCGTGGCTCCGCTGTGCCCCCCTAACCCTCCCAAAAGACTTACTGCGATAAATTCAAACACCTGTACAATTGAAATGCGACGACTTAAGAAATACCGGATCTGGCGGTCTTCACCCGCTTTAACTTGACTTTTCTCAGTTCTGCCCTTTTCTTAAACTAAATCAGTCAACGAACCGAAGCTTTATGCATGCAACCGAGTTAAATCAACGAACACAATCACATCACATCACATCACTTTAATACCTAAGACCCCCCATGTAGGGGGTATTACATAAGGGGTGGGGTACAGATAAATGTACACAGGTCCCGAGCACGAGGTCGCGGGTTCGATTCCCGGCCGCGGCGGCCGCTTTTCTGATGGAGGCGAAAAGCAAAAACGCCCGTGTGTACGAGATTTCGGCGCACGTTAAAGATCCCCAGGTGGTCAAAATTAATCCGGAGCCCTCCACTACGGCGCGCCTCATCGCCTGCGTTGCGTCGGTGCGTTAAACCCTACAATCAATCAAATCAAATGTACACAGGTCGTCAAATGGAAATGTGCATGGTGACATTCTATTTAAATGTTGATGAACACGTGATGGCCGGCACGTCACAGGGAAGGCCTTTCCAGTCCACTGCCACATGGGGGAAAAAAGAGGCAGAAAAAGTAGTAGTGCGAACATGTGGACGGGCAATTTGATACGGGTGGGCAGTGTGGTAGGATATGCGCGTCGGTGGGACGATGTAGGGTGCTTGATTAAGAGGGCTGTAGAAAAACGTGTGTAGCAAACAAAGGCTGGTGATGCGTCGGCGCACTGAAAGATTTGAAAGACCAGTTTCTCGTTTAAGGGATGATATGCTTATATCATATGAATATGAGGAATGAATGAACCTAGTGGCGCGGTTTTCATTTTCATTTATTAATTAATTTATCAAGTATACCTGGTGCGAACTCCATATGGGAGCCGCATAATCTAGTTTAGTTCGGATAAAAGATTTATAGGCGAGAAGTTTGACGTCCAGTGGGGCACGACGCAAATGGCGCATTCAGAAACCCAGATATCGGTTTGCTGATGATATGACGTTCGTGATATGCGTGCGCCATGAAAGATCACTGGTTAAGGTGACGCCTAGGTGTTTATAGGGTTGAACTTGTTCAAGAGGCGAGTTAGCTATTACGTAAAAAAAATACAAGGGATTACGGTGGCATTGAAAAGAAACGAGTCTGCATTTAGTGGGATTAAGCTTCATTATCCACAGGTCGCACCATTGCTGTACACGGTTAAGGTCATTTTGAAGCGCAGTTTGATCAGAAGGGTTAGTAATTTTGCGTTATAGAACACAATCGTCGGCAAACATGCGGATGTCAGAAGATACATGCATGGGTAGATCGTTAATATATATTAGAAACCGAAGGGGTCCGAGGACAGAACCTTGGGGGACGCCCGATGTTACCGAGAGGGAGCTAGAATGGTTATTTTTAATATCGACAAACTGGAAACGGTTAGCAATAAATTCTGAAATCAATGCTAGAATTTTGGGGTGCAGATTCAACTGGGGAACTTTTAGTAAGAGGCGTTTGTGTGGTACTTCGTCAGAAGCTTTAGCGAAGTCTAGAAAGATTGCATCAGTCTGGAGGTTACGGTCAAGATTAGCATGCAAATCATGAGTAAATATCGCTAGTTGTGTTTCACAAGATAAAGATTTGCGAAAACCATGTTGGGAAGAATGAAAGAAATTGTTAGCGTTCAGGAAGTGCATTATGTGAGTGTATATGACGTGTTCCGTGATTTTGCATGAGATGCTGGTTAGTGAAATGGGACGGTAATTTAGGGGTGACTGTTTGGACCGGAATGACCTTCCCCACTTTCCAGTCGTCTGGTAACATTCCTGTTTCAAGCGACAATGAGAACAGCATCGAAAAACACACTGAAATAATTTGTTTAGCGTTTTAACAGTTTGGAGTGAATGTTGTCTACGCCAGCCGATGATGAAAGTATAAGTCTGTCGATAAGGGACGAAATGCCAGCAACAGAAAATTCCACTGGAGACGTTATCGGTAACGTCGTAGAAGGTGGCGAGGGAAGTGGCGAATCTGCTTCTTTAGTGAACACAGAGCAGAACGCGATGGTAAATACGGCGGCACAATTAGCGTCGCTAACTTCCTCTCCATTATGGTCAGTAAGCGTTATTTAGTGTGTCGGTTGCGGGTTTATACCTTCCCAGAACTACTTTCTAGGGTTATTTGTTAGAATTTTAGGTGTGTCAATGCGATAAAACGTCTGTTTTGCACTTCGAATTGCAGCATAATATGCGTCTTCTGCAGCATAGTACTTGTCCCTTGCGCACGCAGTACTATTAAGTTTCGAAGTACGAAAGAGACGTTTCTTTTTATTTTCTTGACTTTTTAAACGTTTTGAAAACCATGGTTTTTTTTATTGGCAGGAAAGTTCATCTTGGGGATATATTTATTAGCTAACCCGATTACTTTGTCCCTAAAGACTAACCAGTTACTGTTAAGAGATCGGGAACCGAAATTCGATTCAAACACAGGCAGGAAATCTCGCACTACGCTATTAATTGCTTCATAATCACCCTTATTGTACATAGTAATTGTTTTGCTGGAAATGTGGCGTGTTTTAGGGTTGAAGTTTAGTGTAGTATGAATGACTTTGTGATCACTGATTTCACGTAATTACGACATAGATTCTCAGCTTTCGGGGCTGTTTGTTAGTATCAGATCTAAAATATTCGAAGATTCACTAGTTACACGTGTTGGTTCGGATACCAGTTGCGTAAGGTTAAAGTTCAGACAAACATCGACAAATTCTCTTGCTTCGGTATTTCCTGTAATTAGTTGTGTTTTGTTCAGCCAGTCAATATTTGGGAATTTAAAGTCGCCATAAAGGAGGATATGGGCGGTGGGGTGTTTAGAAGTAAGCGTAGATAGCATTTCATTTAGTTCGCGGGCGAAATTTGGATCAGTACGAGGGGGCCTGTAGCATACGCCGAGTATTACTGTTTCGGGTGGGGCACGGCACATTACCCACAATATTTCAAGTTGTGAGGCAATGTTGATAAGGAAGCAAGATAGCTTTTTGCTAGTCGCGATGAGTACGCCCCCACCACGTGCGTTCTCACGGTCGTGACGAGAAAGGTCAAAGTGCGGCAAGTCAGCCAGAGCCTCTGTATCTGAAATGTCGTCAGTGAGCCACCTTTCGGTCAATATAAGTATAATACTGCCAGATGACTTCAATAGATCAGACAGGGGCACGCGCCGCTTAGGAAGAAAACTACGGATGTTCGTATAAATTACAGAAAATGAAAGCTTAGCTTTAACGCTTGTACGTGGCTGTTGGCGCGCTTGCCGACGGCGTACTGATCCCTATGTTTTTTCCTTGACAAGTCCTGCTTCGTAGTCGAAAATGTATCGCTTAGAGCCAATGTGCAAAGTTTGAAAACGCAGTGAAAATGGCACAGATTTGCTCCTAGCGAAAGCAACGAGCTCTTTCCGGGCTATTCGAACAGGGTATGGGAAATCTTCGTCAATGCTAAATTTTGCATCTTTTAGTTTTGGGCCGTGTGAAAGGATGGATTCTTTAGTTTTGAAAGACGAGAGTTTCACTATTATAGGCCGT
The DNA here is from genome assembly GCF_048455015.1 of Haemaphysalis longicornis. Classification (NCBI taxonomy): domain Eukaryota; kingdom Metazoa; phylum Arthropoda; class Arachnida; order Ixodida; family Ixodidae; genus Haemaphysalis; species Haemaphysalis longicornis. Next base: position 35,798,179 of record NW_027526204.1, read on the forward strand.
TTATGGTTATTGGTGTGCCGCCTTAGGCGATGTGCATGCTCTATGTCTTTTGTTTCTATTGTTATTTGAAGTAGTTCAAGGCAGTGGTGATTATTATTTCTTCTGACTGAGCGTATGTTTCCTTCGGATTAGTGTCAGCGAGATCGTAGAATATTAGATCGTCATGCCGGGAACGGTTCTCGAGGTCGTCAAGACGCTCGTCTATGTCATACACCCGGTGAGTTAGCTCATCGGTATTAGTATTTATTGCATCTACTTCTGCTCGAAGGGTTAGAAGAATTTGGCAGTGATTTTCCAAGACAGCAATGCGCTTTCCAAGATCGGCGATAGTCTCGTTAGTGGTGGTTATCTCGGATTTAAGACCTTGCATCTCAGATATTATTGTCGACTGGCCCTGTGACAACTTTTTTCAGCTCAGCGAGAATATCTGGCCCTGGGTTCATCTCTACATCTTCCGATAGCAATAACAAGGCACGTATGACATTCACGCATTCTGTAACAAGCAAACAGCAGCACTGTGGGCTCGGCAGCTGCACCAATCAGTAATTACTTGATTTTTTAGTAGACGTGGGATACGAACTACCAAACTGCATCATCAGGGTGAACGGGTTAGCGGCCTGTGTGGTGGCACAGCCGCGAAGCCCACAGTGCGCGCTGGATGTTGGGTGCGGCTTTATAGGCTGCGCAGGAGATGTTGTCGACGGCGATAGGGTGGCTAGATTTATCTTGACGATCCACGGAGGGAGGAGTGGCTTTGCCGAAGGTCCGGAAGCATGGGTGCCAGGGAGGGGGCAAACACAAGGTTCGCCTTCGTTGGTAGCAGGCAGGCAGCTTCCCGGGGTGGCTGACGATACAGCCAGCAAGGCAAGCAGTAGTAGGTCGGCGATGATGCGGGCAAAAACCTGCAAGATCAGGATGAACGGGCTAGCGGCCTGTGTGGTGGCACAGCCGCGAAGCCCGCATTAGCTACGAAACATACTCCAGTTCAAATAAACCTAAACCAAAAGCCGACACCCTCACTACAAGCCCAAACGAAATGCTGTACAGCCGCGTGGGAGTATCGCATGACTATGTGTATTGCTTGAGGTAGGCTTGGGTACGCGGCGATAGCACAATCGGAGAGACGCCGGTTTTATAACGCGAGGGACCCACGTTCGATCCTGACCAAGGGAAACATTTTTTTCTTGAAGCGCGTGCTACCAATACCCATGCCTTGGCTTCTTGCCTCGTTTTCATTTTCCCTCACACTTCTGGGCCTAGAATTTCCCCTCTCCACTTCGGCTTGCGGAGGTTTCTGTTAACGATCTGCACGAATGGAAGTCAAGCTGCAGCACCTTCGTTTTAAAAACAGCTACACAGGAAACTAGCCGTCGCCTTAGGTTTGCCATGCGCATTACTTGTTTTTGGCATACTGCTCCGTAATAACCTGGCCATGCACTGTGTACCCGAAGTGAGAAGCCTATAGAAGGTTACACGAAGAAATCGAGTAAATTGTAATATTGTAGGTTTCACAGCAAGGTTTGAGCAGCATAACTTTCTAATGTTCCCAAAATACGGAACACCATTTTTCTCCAACGCGAATAACCAAACGGGAAAACAACAGCCGGAACAGAGCGTCATGCCTGCATCGCCATATAACATAAGCAACAATCCTAATACGACACTTCTGTGCAAAAACAGCGGCGCGTTTTCGCTGAATGTTTACTGTATGCTCCCCTTGATTCTTGGTCATGCGGTTGATTTATTGCAAAACGACGGAATATTTTTCTGCCATGCATGCCAAATACAGCCATCCTGAAAAAGTACGCATCGAAGAGATGAATGACATACAAAAACATCACCTTTATTTTTTTCTTGGAAGCAGCGTAACAGATACTCGAGGACTCCACTACTCGGCGAATCACTGCAGGCCGTAGGACTGGCCTTTGCCTTTTTTATCTTTGTTTGGACGCGGTGTAACTCCTCAGCTTCGATGTAGGCGTACTGGTAGTACCTGGACTTCACCTCCAACAAGACCCGCATCTGTATACGGTAGCTGCAATGAGGGCGAATTTGTCGTTCTCCACTGCCCCGTTGTAGAGACGTTTCAAGTCACGGAACTGCTGATTGCGAAGGGCAATCTTCCTGGCAGCGTCGTCCAGCCTCTCTTGAATCGCAGCGGCGCGCATGTCGTGCGTACTTTCCTCTTCACAAGATGTACCAGTCGACACGACGCCGCCACTTCCACTTTGGGTGGTGTCTGGATTTGAGGTTGCCATGCTTCACCACGGTATTCCCTTCGCAAAGACGAAAACGCCAACAGACTTAGCAGAAGAGCAGGAGTGGCGAATGCGGCCGCTGCTACGTTGCAGGTGGTATGAGGAACTGATGATGATGATGAGGAATATAAGGACGACGATGATGATGCTTGATGTTTTTGGCTCGTATCTCTAAGGGGATTGACCAAGGCTAAATCATCGACTGCGTTGAGATTGCAATATAAATTATTATTTTACAATCCAGAAAAGCAGGAGTGAAATGACAGGGAACTGGAAATAAACCCATATTACCCACTTATTATCAATTGCTTAGTAATTCAATTGACCTGTAGCAATGATATAGGCTCGACTACAATTAAAAATATCCCATTTTGCGTAACCAAGTTTTGTTGCCCCAAAGCATATCTAGAAAAGAAAAGGTGAGCCCGATAAGCTCAATAAGCTTTTTCAAACCAAGAGCTGATGGAGCGGAGCTGATTTTTTAGTGCAAGGTTTTTACTTTTTCAATGATTTCATCTGTAGTACGCCTAGAACACACTGAAGGAACGCAAATTTCTGTGACAATGATGATGACCGTGGGTGAAGAGAATTAAGATTAAAATGTTTTCCGTGGTCGAAAGCGAACCCGCGTACGTGATTCAACACGCTTTGCTGCACAGAGCCCCCACGTGAAACGTGTGATATCACTGCGCGCGCTATTCTTTTGAGCGCCTGTAAAACGAGCGCTCCGTTCAGGCCATGGAGGAAAGAAAAGTTTAGGAGGGAGTGTCACGTGACTATCGTGAAGACTAGTCATAAAAAATAAAAAGGAAAGACTTATGGGAGATGCCTTGCCTCACGTGATAGGCAAGCGGTTGTTCTTTGCGCCTCACGCGGCCGCCCGCCTGCCCGCGCTATGCTGCGTGGTTTCGTTTGGTTGCCGGGCCGCCCGGGTATTCGGGTTTCGGCGACAATTCCCCGTCCGGGCGTTGCGCGCAGCGCTGCCTGCAACCCTAAACGCGCGCGCGGGCTGATCGTGCAGGCAAAGTGTTCGGACGGGAGAGACAAAAAACATCTTTATTTATTGAGCTCTGGGATCCGTCGAAGTGCGCCGCAGTCGAAGTGTCGTGTTCGGCCGCAGTGCAAAAGCGTAGATGTCAGAGTACGACATACGTGCCTCACATTTTATTTCACAAACAGACCTCACTTCCTTGATTCTGTTAATTTTATATTTTCACCTCCCAGGCGTAATTTAGCGTTCGTTACCCATATACCTATCGAACGGATTGAGCACTACTCGGACAACCAGCCCGCGTTCTGCTTGCGACGCGAGGCGGAAAATGATTTGTTCTTCCCGCGCCAGCACCCAACGTCAGTGGTTCTGCACCTTTTCTTTTCTAATGCACTGAAGGAGACAGCAACGCAAAACAGACATCATCACGACAATTGTGGCATGTACAAAGTGCCACCATGCCGGATCACCGATAAGGCGAATGTATGCAAATGCGCACGCGAGCGAAACCAAAGCTTCTCGCACAACCTCTCAGCTGATGGGACACTCGTTACAGCGCTATGATGTAAAGGAAAGATGGCGCGATAACTCCCCGAAAAATTGGAAACGCAATCGTCAAAGCACACCTGGCAAACACCACGCACCCGTAGGCCGCTCCGTGCTTGTGAATGTTTACAGCGGCGCGTTCGAGCAAAGCCGGTCGTGGTTCCAGCGGTAAGCGTCAAATTCGGCTCGCAGCTCGTGAAGGTGCTCCGTGAGCATGTGATCTACGTATTGTGTCGCTTTGAACAGCGACAGTAATTCCTCGATACGAGGGATACAAGGGTGGGAGCGCAACGCTGGCGAAAAATCGCGTACGGCGGCGCCTTCGGCAACGCCACTCGCCTCCTCCTCCACCGGCAGCCAGCCGGAGCCACTAAATGCTACCGCGGGCCTGAGAGTGGTGCATCTTCCATAATGCATTGCGCGGGAGGAGCCCGAGGAGAGGAGAATGCGGCGTCAGAGGAGGTTGGCTTGCCAAAGCTGTGCCGCCTGACGTCATGCTCCCTCCTAACAGTTTGCTTCCTCCATGGTTCAAGCTCTGTGGTCTTGATGTAGAGTACGGAGTACTGGCTCTGAAGTCTCGGGTTCCCGCCCCAACCGGTCTACCTCTGACTTTTTTTACCATTGCCTCACTTTTTTATCCCCATGAGGTCTATCTCTTAGTTTCTTTTTGTTGCCTCACTTTTTTTCTAAATTTAATTTTTTTCTAAACTCAAATGTACGGGTTGTTTTTGTTAATAGAGTGATTTGGTATGTTTTACGTCGCGTTAGGTTAGGGTTGCAGCAAATGACGGTGGTTAATTACCGTTCTCCATCGCACAAACAGTCATGTCACGTGGGTGCTCTGTGCAGCGAAGCACTTGGAAATACCCGAAGTCGTCGTCTATACGATTGCAACATTTTCGCATGATAGAAGCACTTTATATTTGGACAGTGGTGCATTGGCGTGCAAATATAAACTTAAAACGCACCCCTCCTTCTTAAGTGACGATGGCTGAGCGCCAATGAAGGCGCTCGAATGCCGCAACAGTAAAACAGCATAGAGAGCCCAACCTCACTGCAGTAAACCGTCCCGATAAAAACCACGTTCTCGCTTCTGGTTTGGTGCATTTGGTATTCCACTTGATTTTGGAAACATTCGCAGTACCCATCGTTCTTCTTGCGGCAGAGGGGTAGTTAATGTTGTGTTTTCTTTTCAACAAGAGTCACATACTCGGTTTTTCAGGCTCTGTCAGTACAACTAATGCACCGCATTTCGAACAAAGCACTATTTCCTCATTTTGATCCCTCACTTCGGAAGCGCGTACTTATACTTACGTTCGGTGTGAAAGCCCTTTTACCTTACCTTTGTAGCGTTCGTGGGAGATTAAGTTTTAGCAAACGCGTAAGCATTGCAAAGAAGCGAAACGAACTCTTGGCGTAAAGCAGTAGGGGTTGTTGTTGTTTAAGACCTCTATTTTAACCCTGGTGGTTCCCCAAGCGTACAAAACGGCACTTTGAATCACCACTGCATCTGTGACCCCAAAACTACTCGCTTTGGGAGTTTTCAACCCGTGGGAAGAGCTGCATAAGCCCATCTCTAAGCTCCACTAAGGAGCCCGCAACTGCTACTTACAGGTAGACAAGTCGTTACAGCATTATGACACCGCCGGACACCAACAAGGCAATAAGAATCGCATCCCTCTAGCCCTGCCAAACTGCATCCAGGTGGCTCCAATCCCTCGCAACATGTACGCCACCTACCACCTGGACTGCAGGACTTCTCGTGCTACAGCCTTGACTGTGCGATACGGGAACGACCCCACCGCGATACACTTGTGTACTACCTCCTACATTGCGAGCGCAGGCCCGAAACCATTGTAGTTGCGTATACTGCACAATGCATCAACGCTGCCGCTACCACCGCAATCACAAGCAATGTCGCTGAAAAAATAGCTATTTCACTGAACACTACTTCCCGCCCTGAACCAGTGACTATTCTCACTTGCTCGCAGACAGTCTGCCAAAACTACCAGATTGGTCGCCTCCCTTTATCAGCCCTACTTACCCTCAAAAAATCCTCGACGACCACTTACATCCGTATCATCTCGGCCCCTGGGCACGCCGCCGTCCCCGGCAATAAAGCGGGTCACGCCGGGCTTACCATTTCATGTACCGAGTCGTTGCCGACGGTGCCCAAGATCAACCGCGCCCGCGTATTGGCTGCACAAAAATTCTCCCCATTGAAGGCAAATTTGCCGCAGCCTCTCACCGCCACACTGGGGCCTCTGACGAGATGAAGCTTCAATTTGGCGGAGGTTTTAAACGAATGCCTACCCCCATCCCACCAGCCTCCTGTTCATCTTTCCCGCCAAACAACCTTCTCTCTGTGCTCACTGTCCCAAGCCTGGCCCCCTATACATTACAGTACATCTGTGCCAACGCACTTTAGACTTGCCGAAGTTCCCAATCCCACCTTCCAGCAGTGAGGGCTTCGTTTCCCGGCCCAGACCGGGATACCCAGCTCACCCTGGTGACCTGGCACAGCCAGCCGAAGCCAAGGTGTCCTGGACTAGTGATGCCTTTCACGAGCCGAGCCCAATACATGAGCCTGTGCTCGACTACTAAACATATTTCTCTCCCTGTACCAACCTAGGGTATGACGTACCCGCCGTTGCGGTTTGCACAACGCTTTATCAGCTGGGTGAAAGGTATAGTGCTTTCAGATTAAACTTCGTGGTTTCAGGAGGCCGTTTTTTTTGTTTCCGGAGATATGGGCTACTGAATTCGTTTTCATATGACCTATTGGATGTTTAGTGATAGAGGCCGTAGGAAGGGCCTCGAGCCAGAAAGCGGTGGAAAGCACGCGTTAAAACTGGTCCAGGATGCTAAAGAGGCCACGCAATGCGACAAGAATTTGGGAAACCTGGCGCGTACGTATGCGTGGCCCACTATATTTCTAATTTTTTGAACCTCTTTCTCTGCAATTACACAGACCTTCGTTTGCCAAAAAACTTTCAACCGGCCTCTTGTGGTGCACTTCCCTGCCTGGGGCTTGAGAAGTAGGTCGGGTCGCGGCACAGCCCTCACTGCCCAAAACGAAACTAGGCTGATAAATTGGTTACGTTTGTTGAGACAGAGAAAGAAAATTTATACCATCTTCCCGCGAGGGGACCCATGGGGTAGATGCAACGCATCGGGGGTAGCCGTTGCATTATTCAAATCATCGGACGATGTCATCGGAGCACCGGCGGCGGAACGACTGAGCGGAGCGGCGCACTTGCCGCGTTTATATGCAGCGGAAAAAGAGAGAGCAGCGCATAGCAGCGCATAGCAGCGCATGCGCATGTGTTAACTGAGCGAAAAGCGCAAGCGCAAGCTACGCGCTAACGCACAGCTGGCACGGCAACGGGAGCGAGCTGACCTTGCTGCCGCACAGATGGCGCTGCGGTGAGAGCGGCGGAGCGCACAGCTGCCGCGCCGAGGATGCGGACTACACCGCGACAACGACGCGGGACAAGGCGAGTTAAAGAGATGCGTCGCATATAAAACTTCATTAGAAACAAATGGGTTAAGGAAACGGGGTGGCCACCGGGCTGGTCGCGACAAAGCAGCTCGTTCAACCAAGGACTCTTGGGCGGCCAGATTGGAGCTGCCATGCGCCTCCTCCCACTACTCGCTGCTGTTGATGTTGAGAAAGGGTCTTGAGGGCATTTCCACATGCAATGGGTGAGTGATGCAGACGCACCAAAAAGAGGACATTCAGGAGAGGGGAATTATGATGGGTGTATGTGATGGAGAAGGGATCTCATTGGGGAGGCTCCCGTTTGAAGGAGTCTCCATGTTCTTACTTGTGTAAGAGATGCATGGGCTGCTGGGTAGAGATGACGGGAGAGACGGTAGTGCTCTGGGATAACGTTAAAAGTGATCAATTTGTCGGTAGTGGACCTGGCCTCGAGGTGGGGGAAGGGTTCAATGCCGGTCCGGTGTGTAACCTCTCGGGCCGCCATGAGCGCCGCCTCATTCCCCTCTAGCCATGCTTGGGCACGGGCCCAGACAGGTTCCAAAGAGATGGTGGGGGATTTCGCTGACGAATTTGGAGCACATCCAAAAAGATCCCTCATGTAAAACTTTGAATGGCCAGGTTCGAATCAGAGATTATGATTCTAGGTTGTGGCCGACAAGTAAGAGCCAGAGCTATTGCCATCTGTTCTGCCTTATTTGAGGAATCAGTGCGGATGGTGATTGCATTAACTGGGGCATAGTGCGGGTGGTTGATAACGGCCACCGCGTAGCCATTTTGATGGCTGTATTGGCGGTGGTAGGAGAGCAGAGTAGTTCTTTCATTCAGGTCAGTGAAATTTGTTCGACAAGTTGAAATAGGTCGAGACTGTGTCGCAACCCATCCCTACTACAATCGACCTCCCCCACAATTTCCGAAGGAAACAAACAAAACAAAGCCGGAATAAAAATGCCCGTTCCCACTTTATGACGCCTTAGTGATGCAAGTTCGTTTCAAATAACGCTTAAAGGCAGGCGATACAGTTATTTTAGATATTTCAAAACAAAAACTCTTATGGCCCCGCGTTTCTGTGAAGGGCTACGCGTTACATAGCGCGGGGCCTACGTATGCGCACGTCTCCGTGAGAGGGCTGTTCGGATGCAGTATCTGAAACCGTGCTGTTTTAGGGAGCCGCAGGTGGGGTTTCCAGGACACGCTGTCACCAAAACGCAGTTTTCCCAGAGACACACCTCAACAATCCTGCGTAATCCCATTTTTCCACCTTCGTGCACCAAGTAGCTACCCGTTCCTGTTCGCAAGCGCATATTTATGCTACCATTAACGTCACTCCCTAGGCGCCATTCGCACGAAATTACGGGTTGAATTGTTCAGGAGCATGCCGAGAAACCCCAAGAATAGCCAACTAGCACACAGGAACACCCCAGAGATTCCTGAAAGAACATGACGTTTTATTGTTCCGTTAGCCGCAGCGCACTCGTTAGTCGAACCTTGGACCACTCCATCGATGACCGCTGGCTGAGACACGTCCTCGCACCTTCTCTATCTGTTCTTTGACTTGGCCCAGCTTGGCCGCTTTTAGGTAGGCGTACTGGTGTAAGCTCTTCTTCTCATCCCGCGCGATGCTCACCTGCATGAGGTAGCTGTTGCAAAGTGCGTACTTCTTTGACTCCAAGGCCCTGTTGTACAGACGTTCGAGGTCGCTAATCAGCTGGTTCAGAATGGCCAATTGACGGATCGCTGCGTCCAGCTTCTCTTCAATGGCGGCGGCGCGTATCTCCAGAGTACCTACTTCGTCACGGGAGCTGCCATTGTTGTTCAGGGTGTTATACCTCTGCCTGCCATGTATTGAAGCCTCAGCAGACTTGGCATACGAGATGGTCTCACCGGTTTGATCCCTCCTAACGTGGCCGGTAGAACGAACAGTGGCCGCACGATGATAATAATGGTGTGTTGATGATGATGATGGCATGATGTGTTTAAAAGGTACCCTCAAGGATGATTAGCAAGCGTTAAGGCTTTGGCTTCCCTCTAGTTAACTGCGCTGGTTTTATATTGGTTTATTTCGTTGTGGGGAGATAAAAATCGGCGTCAAAGAAAATACTGTGAAATGTGGAACGACTACTGCAAAGGTCCATTCTGTGTAACGCGGTGCCCTCACCTATTTCCAAAGCGTTAAAGAGAACCTATTTTCAAGACTCTTACAGCGAGTGCCCCACAAGTATTTCCAAACGCTTTGCTGCACAGAGCACCAACGTGACATGTCTGTTCGTGCGATGGAGAACGATAATTCAACGTGAACATTGGCCATTATTCTCCAATTACCTCGGTCCTGTACCAACTGTGACCAATTTATCCCTGCAAACTTCTTAATCTCATCTGCCCATCTAACTTTCTGCCGCCCCCTGCAACGCTTGCCTTCTCTAGGGATCCACTGTGTTACCCTCATTGACCAGCGTTTAGCTTGCCTTCGCATTACATGCCCTGCCCACGTCCATTTATTCTTCTTATTCTCTACTAATATGTCCTTAACACGGGTTTGTTCCCTGACCCACTCCGCTCTCTTCATGTCCCTTAATGTTACACCTATTATTTACGCTCCATTGCCCGCTGAGTCGTTCTCAATTTAGGTTGAACCCTCTTGGTGAGCCTCCAAGTTTCTGCCCCGTAGGTGAGTACTGGTAAGATGCAGCTGTCATACACTTTTTTTTGCAGTGACAATGGTAGGCTGCTATTCATTATCTGAGAAGGACTGCCATATGCACCCCACCCCATTCTGATCCTTCTAATTATATCTGCCTCATGGTTGGGATCTGGGGTCACAACTTGGCCTAAGTAGATATATTCGCTTACCATTTCCACTGTCTCGCCACCTATCTCAAACCGCTGTGCTGTCCCGAGGTTATTGATCATTACTTTAGTTTTCTGCATATTAATTTTGAGGCCCACGGTTCTACTCTGTTCGTCCAGTGGGGAAAGCATACTTTGCAATTCGTCCCCCGAGTTACTTAGCAAGGCAATGTCATCAGTAAATCTCAGGTTACTGAGGTATTCTCTATTAACCCTTACTCCCACCTGTTCCCAATCCAACGTTCTGAATACTTCTTGTAAACATGCTGTGAATAACATTGGAGAGATTGTGTCTCCTTGTCTGACACCCTTCCTTATAGGTATTTTTTTACTGCTCTCTTTATGGAGGAGATGGTAGCTGTGGACCCATTGTAGATATCCTCTAGTTTTCTTACATAATGCTCATCTACCCCCTGGTTCCGTAATGCCTGAATGACTGGTAGGGTTTCGACCGAGTGAAATGCTTTCTCATAATCTATGAAGGCTATATATAGGGGTAAGTATACTCAGCGCACTTCTCTATCACCTGATTGATCGTGCGAATATGGTCCGTTGATGAATAACCTTTATGAAACACTGCTAGTTCTTTAGGTTGACTGAAATCTAAGGTTGCAGAAATTCTGTTAGCGAGTACCTTCGTAAGTACCTTGTAGACGACTGACATTTAGCTGATGGGCCTGTAATTTTTCAAGTGCTTCATATCGCCTTTCTTATGGATTGGGATAATGTTCGCGTTCTTCCAAGTTTCCGGTACCATTGCGGTTATTAGGCATTGCGTATACAGGTTTGCCAGTTTTGCAAGTACAATTTCTCTGCCGTCTTTCAAGAGGTGTGCTGTTATCTGATCCTCACCAGGTGCTTTGCCCCCTTTCATTTCTTTCAAAGCCTTCCTTACTTCTTCGGTCGTTACTGGTGGGATGTCTATCTCCTCTGAGCTACTGTCTCGTTCGCCATTATTCTGGATGTCCCGGCTACTGTACAGATCCCTGTAGAACTCCTCGGTCACTGTGACTATTTTATCCCTATTTCTGATGACATTGCCTTGGTTATCTTTACGTGCATACATCTGATTTTTCCCCACGCCAAGACGCCTCTTTACAGCTTTTAGGCTACCTCCGTTCTTTACAGCGTATTCGATCCTCTCCGTGTTATACTTTCGTATGTCATCTGTCTTACGCTTATTGACCGTCTGGCTAATTACCCCACGCACATACAACTATGTTCGCAGCTTTCTCACGGCACGCGCGGCAATCCTTCAAATCGGACACATCACATCAGGCAATTTGAATTTTCCATCCATACGTACGCCGCATGGTGCTGTGTTATCACCCAGGCTCTTTATTCTGACATTCCTAAATATCCCGAAAACTCGCAGAATGTTCCCAGTCTGCACTTCAGAATGTACGCCGATGACAGCACTCTCTGGGTGACAGGTATCAGTGATCCGCACATTGAAGAGGCCATGCGAAATGGTGCAAATATTGTAGTTAAACAAGCAGAGTGAGCAGGCCTTACATGTTCACCTAAGAAGTTCGAGCTGCTCGTTTTACCACCCAAAAGAACAGCCCGCACAACGTCAGATATTTCCATCCTTATTAGTGGTTATTCAGCTTCGGAAGTTAACAGAATAAAAGTGATCGGGCTTTTTGTACAGCGGAATCGAACCAATACACAATTTGTCACCCAGTTAACCAAGCATGTTGTCCAAATATTTGATCTCATAAAAAGGACTGCCAACCGCCGCCATGTGTTGTGAGAGAGCGAGAAATTGCCAGTCATTAAGGCCTTCGTGATCAGCAGAATAACATATTCCCTCCCCTGCCTTCATGCTAGGGCTGCTGAGTTTATGAAAATCAATTGCATCATCTGAAAAGCCTACAAAGCGACACTGCAGATACCCCGTACTCTTCCACTGCCAGATTAGACCGTCTGACTATCCGTCATAGTGCCAAAGAGCTTGTGGAGGTGCACCTGACAGGACAAATTGCACGCCCATCCACTACCCTAACTGGGCTGCACATCCCAAACGGACTCCGGATTCGTGTCCCTAATTTGCCCGCCCATAAATCCCCCATTCCTCGCCCTATTCGCGCTCGACTCGTCGTCCGTCCTTTACCACGCAACATGCACCCTGTGTATCATGTGGGTCGCAGAATTCCATCAGCGCAGGCTCTACAGCGACGCCTACCTGTAAGACAAATATCTTATTGGACGCGGCAAAATACCGTCACAGCGATTCTTATCGTTTGGTCATCGTGAATCGGCCGGACAAGCCCCGTCATGCTCCCCCACACTTCGCACCCCTTGCCCTGCCACAGCGGAGGAGGCGGCAATTGCGCTTTCCGGGTCACAAAAACCGACACCCACGATCGTATTCTCTGATTCAAAGACGGCCGTTAAAAATTTTGCCCTTGGTCTCATTTTACCACTGGCAATCAAAATTATCGGTCAAAATCCTCCAACTTCCCCGATAGAACTGCTATGTACCCCGGTGCTCTCGGGACTCGAGGGGAACGAGGCGGCCCATGTCGCGGCTCGAGGATTCACAACCCGACCGGGCGTTCGCCTAGTTTCTCACCACGGGGCCCGATCAGCCAAAGACTGCCTAATTAGGTATCATGACATAATCGCGCATTACCGCCTCGCCCACCGAAAACACCCCCTTTCGCATCCCCAGCTCAGCCATGAGCAAACGCGTGCCTGGCGACTTCTGCAGGTTCAATCCTTTCTCTGAAGGGCGGTACTCTATCACATCCACACTTCCCTCTGCCCCTCACCTCATTGCCCCGCATGTGGCGGGCCCGCCACACTTCCTCAGTGTATGTGGGAATGTCCTGCCAATTTCTTCCCTTTACCCACCTGTGACGGGCAATGGGAGGGTGCACTGGGTAGCTCCGACCCGGGCGTTCACATCGCCTTGGTGTGAACGAGCTGACATAGTCGCACCCGACCTACAAACGGCGGGCACCACGCTTCCCTAACCCCAGTCGCTTAATAAAAGTTTCTCTCTCTCTCTCTCTCTCCAAACCTAAAGTGACCTAAAACGCACCAAATCACCATTAGTAAGAAACAGGACGCGTAGATAGGCAACGAAAAAAGCTAAGAGGCAAACTTGCTCGGCTTCGAACCCAAGCCATCAGTGCCAGTACTCAGTCCACTACGGCGATGTTACAGAGCCTTTTTTATTGCCTGCTTTGGCACATACAGGTCACAGTTAGACAATCATAACAGCCGTCAACCTTAGTTTGGTTGACGTCATGCGTTTAAACGTTCCTTACGTGCACCAAGGATTCCACGTCTGCAAAACATTCAGGCGGATTCGACGCATATTTTTTATTTTCCTCGTATGCACTCATTGCCTCTCTAAAATACTGTTTCCCGCATCGCGCATCGATGTCAGAGTACCTTGCGGCCATTCTTGCTTTCCAAATTGAGCCCAATTCATCAATCATGATCAGGTCGTAAGGCATACCATCCTCGCTTTCAACGGGCAAGTACCGTATCCCTTGGGCATCCACAGGCAGACTCTTTTTGAGGGTTTGTTGGAGCCAATCCAACAGGAACACAACACCCCAACAATCGATGAATACATAGTTTCAGCTTTTTTGCATGTTAAACAGTTAATTCCCTACCGAATGAACAAGTCTTTTGTGCCATCCACGTCTTAACAGAGAGGGTTTCAGTATGCAGTTTGAAGAAAAAAGTCTTTATTCTAAGGGGTACCTGCATACGCTTAACTCTTTTAGGCACATCTTAACCCCTCTCTATATATCAAGCGGTGCATTGGTTTATGGAGGACTACACCAAACACGTCTTTATACAACTTTTTCCTGTTTACTTGACACAAGTATTCCCCCAAAAAAAATCTAACAGCCAAGAAACGGCCAGAACGATGGGCGCGTTTTAGCAAGCGCTGAAAATAATAGCGCGCGCAGTGACATCAAACATGTCACGTGGGTGTTTTGCGCAGCGAAGGGTTTGGAAACACGCAGCCCGGGGACCGCACAACACGAACTAGGCCGAGAGCACGAGAGACAGACCGCTGATAATAATCAATAAGGAAGGTGACGATGATCGCCATGGATTGTCCACCGCTGGATATGTGTTCGAAGAGCCTAAGCGCACTTAGTAACACTCCCAAATGTGCCTTCGTGGTTTCATACCGCATCATTTCTGAACGACTCCAATGCAGGTAGTGTGGTGAATGGACAGACCAATACTTCGTGTCATTTTTCTCCCCCGCGTGGCTTCAGTGTGCACCAGAAACATCATTTCCGAAAGCTTCCTAACGATAAGCAAATATATACCGCACGGGTCAGTACTTTTTCTCCTTTTTCTTCCCGTCTCCACTATAAGCCACCCCGATTTTGCCACATACCGTGCACGAGCACGACCTAGAGATCTCGCTCCCAAAGGTATTCTCGAGAAACAAGGTAGAGCATCCAAGCACCGTGAAAGGCAATTCAAAAATGATTTTATGCCAGGACACACGAGTGCACCTCAAAACAATATTCTCTTTCGCATTTTTACAAACAATTTCGAAGAAACGCCAAGATCCTCTACCAGATCGAGAAATCACTAGTAGTTACTATAGAGACCTGATTTTATGGGAATGCCTATTCTGTTCCTTACGCTCCTACGTTCCAATTTTTATAAATCAGCTGAATTAGAGGTAAAAAGGGGCTTTTGTGGTGTTTTACAGTGCCTATAAATACCGGTTTAGTGTTTGTGCCTAAATGCTTATAAATGCACATTATTACTTATTTTCCAAACTCGGCGTTTGTGTGACACTATTAAAACTCAAGTTTTTTTTGTCGAGTGCAATTTGAGATTGTTATTCTTGCCGCCGATCAACATTGGATGTTATGAACTCTACGGGGTTTACGTTGGTGCTCTTGTTCAACATAGTCTTCTTGTTACACCAAATCCCGGAAACCAATAGCTAGGAGCAGTGAAATGATAGGCGTATTCCCAGTAACAAGAGGCACCGTCTTCAATCAAAAACCTTGACATGGTGTACTTTGCTATTGCTTGCATAATTTTCCCAGTGATTCTTATACTACGTTCCGCGTAATCTCCAAACATATTTCTTTAAAAATGTGCTGTCGCATCCTCGTTTCTAGAAGCACACACTAATCGAAGTCAAGTTTCAACACAATGGTTGACTCTTGAGCACGCCTTTTTTAACAGACCACTCTTAAATGAAGAGCCAGTGGCGAAACATTACTACGCCGCTCCATTTCCTTACAACTTAAAATTCATACTGCCCGCATGCTCAAAAACGCTTTTCTATCAAAAATTTGTTCGACTGCTGAACACCCTTTCAAAAATGCTCTCCAAATGTGTGAAAGTGTGTTTGGAAGTGTTGGGAGGTCTTACTTGTTCAATTCAGATGATAGATATGGCTGAACTACCAGAGTTGTACTAGGCCATCTACATGTAAGATTATGGTAAATTCGAATAAATCGACGTCTCTCTTGAGTTCATTCTATGTCCCTGCTTTTCCCGCGTCATAAGTTAATGACGTGAAATATACATAAATTAGTGCTTTTATTATTCAGTATTTCCGGCTTTTAAGTATTCTTTTTCATGGCTGCTGCACTATGCGCGACGCTAGACGAAGCGACTGTGGCCGTTGAAGAGGAACGTGAACGGTGAAATTGTTGAATTTGGTATCTGCATTAGTTCAACAGTGCTTTGGGACTACTGAACGGCTACGTTCAACTTTTGGCGCCTTTGTGCCATCATAAACAAAAAAATTTGTGGTTTTCTTGTCGCAGATACAGGCCACACATGTCTTCGTCTGAAATTTTTTGCATTCATGTAAATGTGTATCATGCCTACATTTGCGACGTAGGGGCCTAAAACTTTGCTTTGCCTAGCGATTTTAGGTGCCCATACCGGTTATTTTTAGTGCCTAAAAATTCGCCCTCTGGTAATGATGAACCCGTTTCTGCCGCCCCACACATTCTCACTCTCGGACTCAACACGCCAAAAGATTACTTAGCCCCGCAGACTAGTCCTGCCGTACGAAGCATTTTCGCTCAACGTACAAATTTCAGCGCCGAATTTTTCATCATTGATTTGCCTTACAAGACAACCAAACCATCCCCATCATCAAAACGACCTTATTAGCCAGCTCTCGAGGGGTGCAGGTTACTAGGACCTGTAATAGTCGGCGAGAAACTGAACAGCGCCTTCCATCAAGTTTTCAAGGCCACACTGGGCCTGCCCTTGTGAACGGTCACACAAAATTTTTTACAGCTCGTCAGAGTTATACATATGAGGAATGAGCTAATCGACCTTCACATTTTACGCCGCTCGAGTTCACGCTTTAACAGGTGTGGTTTCTCTACCTCACAATATGCATAACCCTAGTATTGCACAAGGCAGGCATTCATGCACACTGCGAGGAACCACCGTGGGGTTCGGGCTAGTTGAGCACGCTCACGATACTGAAACGGCGTCGCGCCAACTTAACACCACCTCTGTTGGGCAGGTGGAGAAAGGGGCGACAAAGGAATATGCCCAGGGTACGGAGGGAAGATGTTTATTTTACATTAACGTCCCAGTTACACAATTTAAAGTACAAGTACGCACTTCCCTTGAGGTGAAAGAGGCGATGGGGCGCCACGCGCAAGTGTGCGCGTCTTCGGCGCAAAGCCAGTGGGCTCTTCGGTCATGGCAAATTTCGGGGTGCGCGCACGTAGTGTGCGCGCGCATCGCTGTGCTGGCCAGATCGGCTCGCAGCAGCGACGGAGACGGGGCCCATTCGCTCACAGGCGCGTACCGCACGGCGTGGTCGTCGAGTGGTAGGTACGGCCTTACTATATGCTAGCGTTGGGGTAAAACAGGACCCCGCCTTAGGCACGGGCCGCAGCCGGAAGGGCTGGTGGGCTTTCGCCGGCGCAACAGAGGTGCATCCGGCTGGTAAAGAAAGCGTTACATACTTTCGGCCAACGCCTTCGGCGTCCTGGTAGCGTCTCCCCGAACGGACCCCCGCGCAGGGCGCGTGTTCACGTCCCGGCGAGAGTGGGGTTCTGGAATCGTTCAAACGGGCCAATGAGGTGAGGTTAGCTCCAACACCAAGGCGGAGCGCCCGCTGCGTGACAGTGTTTTATAGCCGCAACGGCGGCTGCAGCCTTCACCTCAGGCAGGAGTTTGACAGGACGGCTCGGCTGTGCACAGTGGCGCCGAGACGAGCCGGCATTTCGGGGAGAGAGTGGAAAAGCGCCGCGCAAGGCCACAAACCCAGTGATCGCGCGATGGCTTGGGCGTCAGGACCCCCACACAGCGCGGCGGTCAGTCGGGTTGGCTGTAAATTCCCTCCCGAAACGAGAATAATATAATCACATTACTCTCAACATCCGACTCTCCATCCAAATCGCACCCTCTCAAAACATATGCAAGCCATCTATATTAAACGAACGCCGGGAATTCCTGCTACAAGCCTTAAGAAAACGCTGCCAAAACTCTCCCTTACTGAATATACACGCAGACCCTTTGCCGCCGCTCCAACAACCTTCTCATGTCGTGAGTATGGCCGACGCGAATGGCGTAGTGGTGTCGACCGCTGCAGTCCCCGAGACATATGTCAAGGCAGCACATGAACTTGCCTTAGCTTCGGCCGCCTCCATTGGAGACAAATTTCTCACACCAGTTTGCAGACTGTCGAGACGCGTCACCACTTTCCAGACTTTCAAGACTCTGGACACGAGACCTTCGAGAGTAAGGAGGCGGCACGTACCTATAGAGGTGTTAGTTCCTGCTGGGCGTTTCCTACAGAATCCAAAAACACACAGACCCTTAGCACACCCAAGGCCACCGGCCTTTAAACATGTACAACATCGTCGTCGAATAATGCCACAAACGACCGTGAGATTGCGTTAACGTGATGGAAAAAGCCCAGCATATCCTGTGCGCTCAGCGCCATGTGCAGTTTCACATGGAACACCCTAATTTTCCGCAACTTTTCAAAAAGTTCCGCAGTTCTGACACATTGGGTGCATGTGCATTACCAGTGTGTATAGTAGGGCAACACGCAGTGTAAAATAGTGTGGTGTGTTAGCCTGCGGACTGGGTGAAAATGTAACAGTGACTCCTCGCCTCATGCGACTTTACCAGAAACTTTGTGCATATTTTTCCACATTGAAGAAATATTTTGTATGTAGAAAGGGCAATTTACTTTTTCTATATGGGGGATGTACGCATTTGATAACAATGTGGCCGATTTTCTGTATTATGGGGTGAAGATGCGTGTTTTGAGGGAAATTTGAAGGATGCATATGAATTCAGCTATATAACGGACATGAAAAAAAATTCCACTGTAGCCTAGGTCTAGAATTGGGGTTTTCGGAACGAGCGCCCTGGTTTCGAGAACCTGCGGTTCCATTTTGTTTTTCGAAACCCGTAATATTTCATAATAACATTTTCTTTGGCATGGCTCAGCGCATAATCATTGTAGTAAAAGTGACTTGGTATATTTTAGGCTGGCTTACAAGTGGGGTGCAGCTTATCAATACTTACATTAAAGGGACAGACAACACCATTTTCCGGAAGGCATGTCGTCTAGCTCATTTAAAAGGCACCGTTTTATATACTGACGTAACCGCATAGAATTTTTCTTGTCTGAAAGGCAGCGACACGTAGTATCTAAGCGTGAGACTACGTAACGTGTACAAAAAAGTCCGTCGGTTTAAACGCGCGATTGAAAAACCGCAAGGAGGAATTGGACAGGTTGCACA
Organism: Haemaphysalis longicornis; assembly: GCF_048455015.1. Lineage (NCBI taxonomy): Eukaryota > Metazoa > Arthropoda > Arachnida > Ixodida > Ixodidae > Haemaphysalis > Haemaphysalis longicornis. The sequence continues at coordinate 35,817,064 of NW_027526204.1, forward strand.
CTATTGTTGTTTTATCTGAGGAAAAGTTCTTAAATGCAGCTTTTATTCTCGCGTGCAGTTACATATGTGTTGCCACAGGGCTCATTGTCATGGTTTCGAGCATTATTTTCAGTGGGACACGTCTGGCTGGCAGCATTAAATATTCCCATTGCAAAAGTTCTAGGGCGCTCTCAGGAAAACCGTTCAGGGTTAAGCTGTTATAAGTGATGCCCTTTCATTTGGTACAGCGAGCATATACTCTACAAAAATCGGTTGTCGGTCCCTGTAGGTTTTGCATCGCACCGGATTTGCCGGGCTTCTATCCATCTTGGAAAGAAACATAGCAAACGACAACTGTACCCACCACCGCACTACCTTATCCATCTACCTATAACGGAGGCGACACCCTTCATGGCCTGCAGACCAACCCATCCCTACACAGAACGTTTTTTCATGCCGTGTTCTACCTTACACTGCCGGCGGCTACCTGTAATTTGCGTCCCCTACCTAGGATTCTGCACCGCCTGGTGTGGCAGTGTCAGCAAACGTATCCCTTACCCCCAGCCTTGACATAACGTACAAGTGGGCGGAGGTAGCCACCTGGGCGGCGCCGAATCTTCAGTACAAAGCGGCCACTAGAAAATGGTCTGGAAATCAATCATGGACTTGTGCTTTCCGGAACAGAGGAGGCACACAATCGCGTAGCAGCGGAATCATAGTGATTTGAGACAGACTGAAATGACATTTCTTCATTCACTCAGCCGGAACCATCGTATGCTCTTTACGATGTATTTAGGTGGTCTTGATTGAGAAGTGCACTGAAAACAAGGTGCACAGCATTGAAGAGAGCTAAATGGGCCCTGAACATCAAATACAAGTTCGTTTTATTTAAAATATTTTGTCTTTTAAAGTGCCCTAGCGCTTGCCCGGTAGCAAACGGTGCTTTTTAATGAGATTTTCCAGAATTTAGGCCAATTGTTGTTCATTCTTTGTGGCACCTCCCTGCCACTGGAGCAGAGGCCTGCCTTCTGGCTTTCGAAGCGACTTGACCCCTGGCACCCCCGACGAGCCAAGACCGAAACGATTCCATGACGACTGTGACGTAGAGACGTGGACATCTCTGACGAGGACGGCTAGATCTTCTGGCAAGGAAAACGCAAGAACCAGAGCCGCAGCACGCAAAAGGTACGGGTGAGTCCGCCCCGCTACCAAGTGCTCCTTCGCACTACCGACGGTACGGCTGTGACCGATATACTGAACCTTACACTAGACAAGATCCTTGAACGAACGATTGCCAAGCCCAGGTATCTCGATGTGACCTCGCTGTGCAAACACGTCAAGGCAAACTCTATTCTTGTTACGGTGTACGACGAAGAGCAAGCCAATCGGCTCTGCATTATGACCCGACTACCGACTAATCATGGTACAAGGTCCGCAACCAAATCACATTTTTGTGGAAATGACCAACCTGAGTCATACCAGCTCGACGAGTAAAGGAGTGATAAGCATTTCGCCGAATGCAACGAATAACCAACCGATGTCCTGCATCCACAACGAGCTGGTCTAGATATTACACGTCAAAAAGGTCGGAGCAGCAACAAGGCTCTGATCACGTGTAATTCCGCGAAAACCCCCCGCACCGTGAGACATCACTACGGGATCCTTCCCCTGGCCCCATACAAACTGAAAATACTGAGTTGTTCAAAATGTCATCAGGAAGGGCACATGGTGCGCCACTGCCCTAACAGAGAAGTATGTCGGGAAAGCGGCATAGTTCATGCCTTGAAAGAGGATGAGATCTTCAAAAACGCATGCTACTGCTCCGTATGCAAAGAAACAGGCACCTCGCCACTAGTAATAGCTGCCCAAACCGGAGAAATCAGAAAACAACAAAAACATTTATCCGACCGACACGCCAACAGTGCGAGGAGCCGCTCGCGTTCCGGGTGACGTTCACCATCCCGGCCGGGATACGGCAAACAGTGCCAAGACCTCGTCAGGCATAGACCTAAATACCTCCAAAAAATGGTCCGATGTCGTCTCTGACCAGCCGCCAGTTACGTGGCGACTACCCGGCAAGCAAAGACGCCTCCAAGAGCTGACCCGTATAATCGACGACCTGCAAAAGACATTAGAAACTGCGAATAAGGACAACACTAACGACGGAAATTAACCTTGAACGCAACCGCCATGTGTGAATAGTCTGAAAACTCCAAACAACGTTCCCACACACACTCGTTCGCGCCAACTAAATAGTCAACCTTAGCTACGAAATCGGATCTCCTTCAAAAATAGGCGCAAGGTCTCAACGAAACTTCGAAGGAAACTCCCAAAGAAATGCAAACCCTGAACGCGAAACTCGACAACAGTACGCAGATCCGCAGCACTGAAACAGAACCCTACCAAACGAGAATATGCAGCATCGAAACGACAGTTAATGACATCGCTGGAGCAATAAAAAGCAACCTCAACATTATTATCACGGCTCTGAAAGAGAAAATGTAATCGCTAGTACCTTTGCATCAAATCCAGAGTCAGGGAAAGGCCCCTTTCACTCATCGCGCCCCAAATCGATCCGCTCCTTACCTACTCGTGAATGGGACGTAACTACCCAACCATTTGCAATGGAATTGCCGCAGCCTAACATCAAACGGCACCGACATGACAACTCGGCTCACGAAACAATTGCCTTATGCAAAACGCCCCATCGCCAATTTTCTGCAAGAGTCTCGAACAGCCAACTTTCACATCCCTGGATACATCAGCCACTTTTTTTCCACAATTACACATAAGGCAACAGAAAAGCCTGCGGTACAAAATGGGATGTTCATTCGCTCCGACCAAGTATACACCCTAATTAACAGCAGCAAATACTGCACCTGCGTGCAGGAGATCATCGCAGTGCGCATACAGCTTGCCACCGGCGCAAGAAAATTGGAGACGTACCTCTTGGTATCGGCGTACTACCACCCAGAAACCAGCAAAAGCACAAAGGGGTCCCTCGAGGGGGTCGGAGAGTTGCGCACGCTCTACCCAACAGACCACATCATCATAGATGGTGATTTTAACACCAAGCACACCACCTGGAACTACACCACAAAATCCCCAAGAGGCAACGATCTGCAGGCTACCGTGGAAGTGTATGGTTTCTACTTACAGAATAATATTGCTACCCCAACCAGAACCGGTTTGCACGCACAACACAGGGATACAAACCAAGATATTACTTGCGCAGACGGCCCCCTCATTCATCACTGGCACGTTGCAACAGTACCTTGGGGTAGTGATCCCTAACCCCATATGGTTTGGACTAAAACGGGCTAAACTCCGGCAGGGCACACGGCGAGTTACCACCACCAACTGGGAAGCCTATCGATCCTCCTCCATCTGCCTAACTCAAACGCACGATATGACTAGCCTCGGTAACAAAATACAGCGCGCTTATCAAGCAAGCGCTCAGTGTTCCACGGTTGAGGAAGACTGCCCTTGCCCTGACCGCCCCTTTCTAAACCTATGGGATACGTGCCACGTACTCGTGAACCACTACAAATGTAATCGGAGACGCTTTCGAGACCTGAAGCGAGCCCGGCTCAAACTCAAAGAAATCAAGCGAAACAAAAAACAACTTGCTTTCTTTCGTTGGACGGAATACTGCGATAGCTTCAACAAAGACACCTCTACTAAAAATCTGTGGAACACATGTCGAACTCTTAACGGCCGGAAAAAGACTGCTAACTGTATTGCCACAATTCCTCGAAGCTTTGGATGTTCTATCGAAAGAATTGAACAAGAGGCAGCTTACAACTTCTTACCCAACGTCAGCCCTACGCCTCTAGCCCCCCACCCGCGCGTAATTGTTACGGATGAAGACAATGAAGAATCCTTGTTCACTATGGCGGAAATGGAGACTGCCCTCGCTTACAACTTCTTACCCAACGTCAGCCCTACGACTCTAGCCCCCCACCCGCGCGTAATTGTTACGGATGAAGACTATGAAGAATCCTTGTTCACTATGGCGGAAATGGAGACTGCCCTCCACCAGGTTAACAAGCGTAGCGCTCCTGGTAAAGACAGTATCACGAGGACTATGCTTCAGAATTTAAACAAACAAACCAAACAACTCATCCTTGATCTCCTCAACGATGTTTGCAACTCTGGCTCCATCCCTGCCTCCATGAAACATTCGGTTATACAACTAATCCCTAAACAAGGGAAATCAACAAACCACGTCCGTAACCTCCGACCAGTCGCTATAACATCTACGATAGGTAAAGTTATCGAAAGGATGGCTGCTAATCGCCTCACTTACCACATTGAACAAAAGACCAACCACTTTCACCCTGGCCCTGGCGAGACTGCTTTCCGCCCCAACATGGGGACACATGCCAGTCTGTTGCTTCTCAGATGGCTCATCAACTCAGCTCGACCAGGCCCACCATGAGGACAACCACATACATTGGTGGCAGTTTATCTGCAGAAGCCCTTCAACAATGTGTTGCATGAAGCTATGCTGGCCGAAATCGAAAACCATTGTACAGGCAAGCGGATGTGCAATTACGGTGCCAGTTTTCTAGAAAACAGGACGTTCGAGATCAGAACGGGGAACGACTATCTGAAGACCTACTACAACGACGGCAGGGTACCACAAGTCTGCATAATATCAGCCCTCCTCTTCAATTTGGTGATGAGGAAGGTGGCAATTGACGTACACAAAACCAGCGGCACACGGCTCACCCTTTATGCGGATGATATCATGCTGTGGCCGGAGCGAGATGATTATCCTTCCACGGGAGAGGCGTGCATACATCTTCAAGCCGCCGTTTTTTCGTTAAAAACGCCATCAAGGCAGCAGGGATGCATTCCTCACCGGAGAAGTCTACTCTACTGCTTTTCGGTGCCAAAGAACAGGAAAGGCAAAACGTCCATCTTTACCTTGAAAATCAAGAGATTCCCTTATGCTCGCAAGGTTAGATCCGCCTTCTCGGCATTCCTATCAGTCACAAAGGCAACGTCACAAAATAGCTCAAACAGGTCCGACAGGTCTGGGATGCTACAGCCCACCTTATCCACAGAATCGGCACGACATTCGGTGGCGCAAGCACCGCCCTGATCAGGTACATCAGTAGAGCCATTCTAACTTCCTGTTTAACATATGGCGGGACCTGCTTTAACCTGACGCAAACACAACTAAATAAAGTTCGAACTTCACATCACAAGCTTATTCGAGTAATCACCGGACTCCCTCAACAGACAAAGCTAAATGTCCTGTATACTTTTGCATCGCTGCCACCGATTGAAGCAACACTGAAAGCAGCGCGCGACAATCATTCCGACCGTCGCGAGCTTACCGTTCAGGGCCGTCAGCAGACCCCTCTTTGACCATAAGCCCACCTTGGCGGGTTTAGAGTCAACCGGTAAATCACAAACCACAAATTCACACAACCGGTTAATCACAAACCAAGGGTGATAAAAAAGCCCAAAAGGCACACGCATCAAAGAAACACCCTATCTCGCTTCCAACACCTATAAGAACCAGGCACATATGCCATGTACACTGACACCACATTAGCATCTTACCGATTTACGTACGGCATACACCACGTCAACGACCCGAGCATGACAGAGTACTTGACGTTCTCTACGGAATCAGAAATCGATCCACTCACAGCAGAACTTCAAGCTATTCTACTGGCCATCGCCCTCCTAAGGAGAGATCTCCCGTCCATCGAGAGAAAACACACTCCTTCTAAAGTCGTCATACGTACTGACAATGCCGAGGCAATCAGCACAATGCACTCTTCCTCATGACTACATCTCCATCTCATGACTACATCTCCAATGCAATTAAACGAACCATTCACAACCTCGCCGAAATAAATGACACCACAATTCTTATAGAATGGACCCCCGGCCAGCAGTCCAACCAAGGGAACGAGACCGCCATCGCATGGCATCTCTGTCACTTCGCACCTCCCAGAATTCTCATGGGATGCCCGCCCCGCTTCCCGAACCTGCCCTCAACAACCCAGTCGTTAAGCGCCGTATCCCAAAAATTCGGCGACCCAGTCGCCGCAAAGAAACGACCCCAAGGCCAGACCCACCAGTGCCCGAGGACATCCCGCGAGGCCTCCAGGTCCTTCTACACAAGGCCCGCGGTGGCACAGGGGCTACACCTGACGTACGCGACCGATAGACCTGGTACCGACGTTTCGGCAGGAAAAGACCAGATGGCGCCACACCTGTTCCCCCTCCTACCCTTCCCTGCCCTCTGTGCAATGCCGACGGACCCACCATACACCACCTTCTCTGGGACTATGCTGGACTCTACCAGGAACGCCGTAGGTGTCTACTACTCCTCACGTGATGTCCTTACGAGAATGAATAGCGCCTTCGAGCGATGTGAAAGAAACGAACTTTAAACTTTAATGACCCTGTGGACATTTGCAGTACGTACAGGTCTTGTGAAAATGACCTAATCAATTGGTCCGTGTGCGGGGCGCACACTCGTTGTGATTGAACGCTATCACCCCGCTGAGTTACCTCCCCTCCTTCTTCGCCCCTTCCCCCACACGAGACGTTCGACCTCTCCCTTCTAAATAAATTCATCATTCATTCATTCATATTCTTCAATAGGTGTAGAAGATCCTTTGCTATGGAAAAAGCAAGGATCCATGAATATTATAATAAAGTAACACAGTAAATATCCCTTGTGTACTAATCTCCTCTCTTATATTTGCTAAGGTCTTATTCTTTTTCAACAAAGTTGACAAGTATGAACACAAAGCCCAGCCTTAGACGTTTACCTTTAGCTTTGAGTATATAAGATTATTGCTCAGTGTCTACTTTGCTTTGGCCGGGAGGCTGAATCGATCCACAGACAGACAGACAGACAGACAGACAGACAGACATAATGAGAGACCAAAATTTCTGGCTTTAAGTAGCCCAAGAAAGAGTATCGTCTTTAGAACACCTTCTTTATGCTTGTCAGCAAGAATAAACTAGCCGTGAATGACAAGCGAGTTTAATGACAACATTTTTAGTGCTAGGTATAAATTTGGGGATATGCCAGAGCAAACATAATTAAATACAAAGGTTAGTACCAGGTTTCCTAAAAGATTTCCGAGCCCGTTCTACATCTGCTAATATATCCCAGTCGAAAAACACAACAGGAATTTCTGTCGCACGACAGGGATTTCTGTTGGGACTACAGGATGGTCTGTCGTGCGACAGAAAGTTCTGTAGTACAACTACAGAAAATTTGTCGTACGACAGGCATTTCTGTCGCACGACAGGAATTTCTGTTGGGACTACAGGGTGGCCTGTCGTGCGACAGAAATTTCTGTAGTACAACTACAGAAAATCTGCCGTACGACAGGCATTTCTGTCGCACAACAGGAATTTCTGTTGGGAATGCAGGATGGTCTGTTGTGAGACAGGAATCTCTGCAGAATGATGACAGAATGTCTGTCGTACGACAGAAATTTATGTAGTACAACAGACATATCTATCATGCGACCGACATTCTGCAGTCCCCACCACAAAAACCTTTGTAATAGAACTACAAAATTTCTGTCGCATGAGACATTTCTGTTGTACTACAGTTTTTGTGCAACACCCTGTACGCACTACACAAACTTCTGTTGGCCCACAGACTGTCCTTCAGCCACTACATTCAGCATTCCGTAATTACCATTATTATCTGCCATGCGACAGATCATTTTATAGTCCCTGCAGATTTTTACAGTGTGAAAGAGAAGTTTAGATCCATTGCGAAAGTGTCACATGGCAGACCGTTCAGTATTGCTACAAAATTTCTTGCTTACCCTGTCGGAAAACCCCGCGTTTTCCAGCATTAGGAGAGCGATGGAATAGCCCGGAAAGAACGGAATACTTAGGAAAACGCCGCGCTGAACGACAGCAACGCGGTGAGGTTGCTGGAGAGCATCGAATAACATGGGGACATTGCCTTTGGGGACAGGGCTTTAGCCAATGCGAAGGGGATAGCACGAACGGGATAGTATGGTGCCACTGCTTGGCTGATGCCGCGCGCCGGTTAAGGGGTGGACTGGTTGTATTCCAGCGCCGCGGTCGACGCAGATGCTCCGAAACTTGGTGTTTGCGGCCCGTGCGGTGCAGCAAAATCCCACTTTTTTAGCGTGCGCTGCACGGAAACAATGCTGCGGGCGAGTGACGGTCATCTCGTTCAATTGCATTGCAAGCGTCTGTTGTAATGAACGTTTGTTGCATTGCGGCCATTAGCATTCCGGCCGTGTTGGAAAAAACCTTCGCTACAAATTTGCAATTAACAACGCAACTTAGCACAAATCACACTAATGTTGGAGCATCTAAGCGTAGCCCCATAATAAAAAAAATGGATACATAGAGAACTTCGGAAATTCCTCGGGTTCTTCGAGTGAATTGCAATTGCATGTATTTTACTGTGGACAATGTTTGATAAAAGAATCAGGCAACAAGGGTAGCCCCTCGGCAAAACGGACGCATAAAAAACAAGCAAGATGTGCTTTTTGAAGAACTGGTGTAATAATTGCAGTGCACATTCTGACATGTATTTCTGGGTGTCTTTGAGAGCCCCATTGTTTCAATCTGCGTGCTGTTGTTTTGTTTTGTTTTTTTAGCGAGCAATTTGTTTATTTTAACGCGAAAGATGTGTCCAATCAAGCGAAATAGTTAAAATAAGATTTTAAAAACAGCGAACCAGTTGCCGCTACCTGTGTGAAAAAAAAAAAAAAAACGGCGCCAGTGAACTCGCTGCATTGCCGAGGTGTGTTAACAAAATAAATGTAGAAAGAACGAAAACGCGCGCCTTCCCTCTAGCCCGGCCCTCTGGAAGAAGTTCGGGGAAGCATCGTCACCACTGAAGGCATGTCGCGGCGCGACAGAACTCGCGGGACGGGGAGACCACAATACGAAGAATCGAGAGGGGTCAGGAGGGGTCGCGAAACAACTTCTCGTGATCGGCCGGTTCCGTCCTTACCCTTCCTTTGTTCCCTCCTGCTTTGTTCCTTCCTGCTTTTCGTCTCCCGGCTGCGTGGCCCAGTGGCTCGTTCACATTTCACATCGGCGCTTTGCCTAGTTGAAGTTAGGCTTAACTTTTTTGTAAAAACGTGCGTCTTATGTCTCCGCGGAGTGTCAGCAGCAACATTTGAAGCTTCGGAAGCTTTGGTAAAAGCAAGATCAGTGGTCCGGATTTCAAGCATCTCGATATGAGGACTCCTCCAGCGACGACTAACCGGGGTGCTTGGGATAATTGGCACTTTAATGTGAGTGAATGCGACGAATCTCGCAGGCAGCGTGATTTGGAATACCTGCGATGTGCTTCGACAATCGACTGAACTTGCAACGATCCCTGCGTGACTTCGGCAGGTATCGTGTGTGCGTACTCTTCAAGATAGTGCAGCACCACAGAGACGTGCGCTTTTCGCCACAGGATACCCTTCCACGCCTTGCTGTGCGAATGCAACGGAACAAGGTTCACAAAGGCAAGCATTCCAGCTAAAGATTGACTTTCCATTTTAATTTTCTCACGTTCTCTCACGTTTTGCAGTGTAAAAGAAATATTTGTTCACTTGTGTTTTAATGGCCCTAACTAATATAAGGAACGAATTTTCGAACGGTTATTGTCGATGCTCGTTTAATATTTTTTTTCTATCGGGGAGAATAAATTTGCTTTTATGAACAGGTTGAGCGTCATTGACGGAACGCGATGATGGGACGCGCGATTTGGCCCTGCTTCCGAAGCACGGCCAAATCAGCTGAAAAGTGCCCAAATGAGTCTGGCTAAATTTTGTAGCGCTACTGAGGTTTCCCTGAAGGAATGACTTCTGTATTTCTTGTTAACAGCTACGCGGGTTTGCAATTACACGGCTATTAAAAAAAAAAAAAAGAGACGGCGTGGTCTCGGGCGTGTTCCAGCGTTACGTTCCAGCGGCTGCTGGATCCACGAGTTTCCGTGTCCGGCGTGTACCAGCGTCCAGGTTCCCGTGAATTTGCAGCAGGCGCAGTTTCGCATGACGTGCGGATGAAAGCTGTTTTGTACTAAAAGAAATTATAGTTCTGACCGTTTCCAAGTCAGCACGATCATGGAGCATACAAATAACGCGCCACATTTTATTTTTATATTTGGCAATGAAATAAAAATTATTTGTTTGGTGTAACAGCAACATAAGAGGGCAGTAAAAGCCTCTCCATGACAAAAAGTGAAGCCCCGGTAGTGCCCAGGAACAGTGTTGTAAAAAGAGGAAAATAAAATGGATAAGCACCGCAAACTGCTTTTTTTTTCGGACTGTGATCAGGCATGTGCAGTCTGCGTAACATCAAACTTTTGTATTGCATGCATGAATGTACCACTAGTTGCATTGCTTAAATGCCTTTTGGTACAGCTTACTGAAATCAGTTATTCACTGAAAACAATTTCAAGCTTGTACCAGAAAGGCAAGAATGACCCCAAATGCTTATATTTGTTGGTCATATTTTTATTGAAATTGTTATGCATATCCTGCATACTTCAGGTAATTAATAGAAAAAACATCACGGGAAGTAAATTTCTTATGCCAAACTAGTTGAAATTGGAGACATGACAGGATTTACTGCGAAAACAGACATGACAGGAGTTACTACAGACTACAGAACAGGATTTACTACAGACTACAGTACAGGATTTACTACAGACTACAGGGCAGGATTTACTACAGACTACAGGACAGGATTTACGACAGACTACAGGACAGGATTAACTACAGACTACAGGACAGGATTTACTACAGAATACAGAACAGGATTTACTACAGAATACAGGACAGGATTTACAACAGACTACAGGACAGGGTTAACTACAGACTACAGGATGTCCCATTCCCTCACAGGATCATTCTGTCGTATTTTTCTGTTGTGTTTTTCGACTGGGATGTTTGTGGCCACACTCATCATTAATATATTTTACTTCGAAACGCACAGTACATGTTTGTTCATTGGATAACTATTTTTTTGGTTCCTTGGGGTAGAATAATTCGAGGTAAACCTTACCTACTGTGCGCAAATATTTTGTGAAAAACGTGACCCTTGACAGGCCGCATATGGCCACGCCCAACAAGCAGCAAAGCCAAAAGGTTTAACCTACAAAATATATTTTTAAGATGTCTTCCCAGCTGTTGGTTTGTACCTTTTACGGGTTATTCGGACAGTCCCAGTCGAAAAACACAACAGAAAAATACGACAGAATGATCCTGTGAGGGAATGGGACATCCTGTAGTCTGTAGTAAACCCTGTCCTGTAGTCTGTAGTAAATCCTGTCCTGTATTCTGTAGTAAATCATGTTCTGTATTCTGTAGTAAATCCTGTCCTGTAGTCTGTAGTTAATCCTGTCCTGTAGTCTGTCGTAAATCCTGTCCTGTAGTAAATCCTGCCCTGTAGTCTGTAGTAAATCCTGTTCTGTAGTCTGTAGTAAATCCTGTTCTGTAGTCTGTAGTAAATCCTGTCATGTCTGTTTTCGTAGTAAATCCTGTCATGTCTCCAATTTCAACTAGTTTGGCATAAGAAATTTACTTCCCGTGATGTTTTTTCTATTAATTACCTGAAGTATGCAGGGTATGCATAACAATTTCAATAAAAATATGACCAACAAACATAAGCATTTGGGGTCATTCTTGCTTTTCTGGTAAAAGCTTGAAATTGTTTTCAGTGAATAACTGATTTCAGAAAGCTGTACCAAAAGGCATTTAAGCAATGCAACTAGTGGTACATTCATGCATGCAATACAAAAGTTTGATGTTACGCAGACTGCACATGCCTGATCACAGTCCGAAAAAAAAGCAGTTTGCGGTGCTTATCCATTTTATTTTCCTCTTTTTACAACACTGTTCCTGGGCACTACCGGGGCTTCACTTTTTGTCATGTAGAGGCTTTTGCTGCCCTCTTATGTTGCTGTTACACCAAACAAATAATTTTTATTTCATTGCCAAATATAAAAACAAAATGTGGCGCGTTATTTGTATGCTCCATGATCGTGCTGACTTGGAAACGGTCAGAACTATAATTTCTTTTAGTACAAAACAGCTTTCATCCGCCCGTCATGCGAAACTGCGCCTGCTGCAAATTCACGGGAACCTGGACGCTGGTACACGCCGGACACGGAAACTCGTGGATCCAGCAGCCGCTGGAACGTAACGCTGGAACACGCCCGAGACCACGCCGTGTCTAGCGAATAGCGTGGCCGATGCTCGCGCTCTGCGTTTTTTTTTAATAGCCGTGTAATTGCAAACCCGCGTAGCTGTTAACAAGAAATACAGAAGTCATTCCTTCAGGGAAACCTCAGTAGCGCTACAAAATTTAGCCAGACTCATTTGGGCACTTTTCAGCTGATTTGGCCGTGCTTCGGAAGCAGGGCCAAATCGCGTCCCATCATCGCGTTCCGTCAATGACGCTCAACCTATTCATAAAAGCAAATTTATTCTCCCCGATAGAAAAAAAAATATTAAACGAGGATCGACAATAACCGTTCGATCCTTATTCGTTCCTTATATTAGTTAGGGCCATTAAAACACAAGTGAACAAATATTTCTTTTACACTGCAAAACGTGAGAGAACGTGAGAAAATTAAAATGGAAAGTCAATCTTTAGCTGGAATGCTTGCCTTTGTGAACCTTGTTCCGTTGCATTCGCACAGCAAGGCGTGGAAGGGTATCCTGTGGCGAAAAGCGCACGTCTCTGTGGTGCTGCACTATCTTGAAGAGTACGCACACACGATAACTGCCGAAGTCACGCAGGGATCGTTGCAAGTTCAGTCGATTGTCGAAGCACATCGCACGTATTACAAATCACGCTGCCTGCGAGATTCGTCGCATTCACTCACATTAAAGTGCCAATTATCCCAAGCACCCCGGTTAGTCGTCGCTGGAGGAGTCCTCACATCGAGATGCTTGAAATCCGGACCACTGATCTTGCTTTTACCACAGCTTCCGAAGCTTCAAATGTTGCTGCTGACACTCCGCGGAGACATAAGATGCACGTTTTTACAAAAAAGTTAAGCCTAACTTCAACTAGGCAAAGCGCCGATGTGAAATGTGAACGAGCCACTGGGCCACGCAGCCACCGCAAATTTTGACCGGGAGACGAAAAGCAGGAAGGAACAAAGCAGGAGGGAACAAAGGAAAGGTAAGGAGGGAACCGGCCGATCACGAGAAGTTGTTTCGCGACCCCTCCTGACCCCTCTCGATTCTTCGTATTGTGGTCTCCCCGTCCCGCGAGTTCTGTCGCGCCCCGACATGCCTTCAGTGGTGACGATGCTTCCCCGAACTTCTTCCAGAGGGCCGGGCTAGAGGGAAGGCGCGCGTTTTCTTTCTTTCTACATTTATTTTTTTAACACATCTCGGCAATGCAGCGAGTTCACTGGCGCCGTTTCTTTTTTTTTTTTTTCACACAGGTAGCGGCAACTGGTTCGCTGTTTTTAAAATCTTATTTTAACTATTTCGCTTGATTGGACACATCTTTCGCGTTAAAATAAACAAATTGCTCGCTAAAAAAACAAAACAAAACAACAGCACGCAGATTGAAACAATGGGGCTCTCAAAGACACCCAGAAATACATGTCAGAATGTGCACTGCAATTATTACACCACGTCTTCAAAAAGCACATCTTGCTTGTTTTTTATGCGTCCGTTTTGCCGAGGGGCTACCCTTGTTGCCTGATTCTTTTATCAAACATTGTCCACAGTACAATATATGCAATTGCAATTCACTCGAAGAACCCGAGGAATTTCCGAAGTTCTCTATGTATCCATTTTTTTTATTATGGGGCTACGCTTAGATGCTCCAACATTAGTGTGATTTGTGCTAAGTTGCGTTGTTAATTGCAAATTTGTAGCGAAGGTTTTTTCCAACACGGCCGGAATGCTAATGGCCGCAATGCAACAAACGTTCATTACAACGGACGCTTGCAATGCAATTGAACGAGATGACCGTCACTCGCACGCAGCATTGTTTCCGTGCAGCGCACGCTAAAAAAGTGGGATTTTGCTGCACCGCACGGGCCGCAAACACCAAGTTTCGGAGCATCTGCGTCGATCGCGGCGCTGGAATACAACCAGTCCACCCCTTAACCGGCGCGCGGCATTCCCGTGTCCAGCCAAGCAGCGGCATCATACCATCCCGTACTATAACGTTCGTGCTATCCCCTTCGCATTGGCTAAAGCCCTGTCCCCAAAGGCAATGTCCCCATGTTATTCGATGCTCTCCAGCTACCTCCCCGCGTTGCTGTCGTTCAGCGCGGCATTTTCCTATGTATTCCGTTCTTTCCGGGCTATTCCATCGCTCTCCTAATGCTGGAAAACGCGGGGTTTTCCGACAGGGTAAGCAAGAAATTTTGTAGCAATACTGAACGGTCTGCCATGTGACACTTTCGCAATGGATCTAAACTTCTCTTTCACACTATAAAAATCTGCAGGGACTACAAAATGACCTGTCGCATGGCAGATAATAATGGTAATTACGGAATGCTGAATGTAGTGGCTGAAGGACAGTCTGCGGGCCAACAGAAGTTTGTGTAGTGCCTACAGGGTGTTGCACAAAAACTGTAGTACAACAGAAATGTCTCATGCGACAGAAATTTTGTAGTTCTATTACAAAGGTTTTTGTAGTGGGGACTGCAGAAAGTCGGTCGCATGATAGATATGTCTGTTGTACTACATAAATTTCTGCCGTACGACAGACATTCTGTCATCATTCTGCAGAGATTCCTGTCTCACAACAGACCATCCTGCATTCCCAACAGAAATTCCTGTTGTGCGACAGAAATGCCTGTCGTACGGCAGATTTTCTGTAGTTGTACTACAGAAATTTATGTCGCACGACAGGCCACCCTGTAGTCCCAACAGAAATTCCTGTCGAGCGACAGAAATGCCTGTAGTACGACAAATTTTCTGTAGTTGTACTACAGAACTTCCTGTCGCACGACAGACCATCCTGTAGTCCCAACAGAAATCCCTGTCGTGCGACAGAAATTTCTGTCGTGCGACAGACATTTCTGTTGTGCGACAGAAATTCCTGTTGTGTTTTTCGACTGGGGTGGTTGTTGTAACTTAGTTTACTTTACTTGATATTAATTTACTTACAAGACATTGGCGCTACGCTGTCTCATAGGTTCTTTTGCGTGTTGCTTTTTCCATTCGTCCGAAGCTACTACTGCCCTATAGCTTAAGGTGGCAGTGGCCTATAAAATATGCACAACCCAATTAATCAATTTATTGCAGTTTGTTACAATAGTATTTGTTTAATAAATCTCGTGCAGTTTAATTATAAGTACCTTTCTGCACGAAGCACCTTGCGGCCGCGTCCGCGTTATACACGCGACTTGAAACCCCCGACACCTAAACCGTTCGAGTACTTACACACGCCGCACAATAAGTAGCGATTCAAGACTTACGGCTCTCCCCACAGCCAAGGGCGCACAAAATTTCGCGCAGCTACCAGCCGTCATCAGAGGAATCACCACAAGACACCACGCCCTAGCGACCTGTTCAAGCGGTTCTGGTAAGACGCATTATGCATTGTATATCATACGCAAATAAAAACAAAAGAAAATTTCATTATAAGTACACAACTTTTATAGCACGCGTGTGCATTTTGATTAACAATGCCCGCCATTAAATAGATGTGATATTTTTTTCGTTTTTCTTCTTTTTCTTTATTTTTGTTGCTTTTCTTCTTCTTGTTGCTTTCTTTTGTTGCCTGATGTGTCGCTTACCTTATAATGAGTACTCACCCCAACATATAGTATATTTGATTGCCATTCACTCGTATTACGTGTTGCTTGTTAGGTGATCTAATTTAGTGTTTGTGGTAATTCATCCAGGGTCCCGTTAAAGTTTTAACTTTGGTACCCCCGTGTGTATAATAGTATTACTGTGCTACTTTTTTGCAATGAATAAAAAACTTAAACTGAAACTGTGACCCGCCACGGTGACTCAGTGCGTTGCGCTGCTGAGCACAAGGTCGCGGGTTTGATTCCTGGCCGCGGCGGCCGCTTTTCTAATGGAGGCAAAGAGCAAAGATGCCTGTGTGTACGAGTATTCGGCGCAGGTTAAAGATCCCCAGGTGGTCGAAATTAATCCGGCGAGCGTCATCGCCAGCATTTCGTCGTCGCGTTAAACAACGCAAGCAATGGAATCAAAACTGAAACTCAAACAGAATTGTGCTTGGACTCCCTGCATTCACCCCTTTCACGCACTCACCCGAAATTGCCCCACATTTCAAAGTTGGAACTCCTAAAGTGGGCCAACTTTGTGGCAACCCCATCGCACCTGAGAGCGCCATGCATTCCCACATTCCCTAAGGGTTCATTCTGACATCCTCCACCATCCTCCACCCTTACCGATGCGACTATCGCCGAAGAGATGGTCACAGCACTCACCCCCCCTGCAACCCGCAAACGACTATGTACCTCCTTTGCTGACTCGCAGAAGTCTCACCGGAATTTTCTGAAATCGTGCATTTCTCCACCCTTATCAAGCTGTTCAAGGCAACCAAAACACTTCCCCACATCCAAGTCGTCTGGACCCCATGACATGAGCCGGCTCACGGTACCCACGATATTGCCGCAAACCATGTATGGGTTTGATTATTTATTCTTTGCTTTTACTGCCTGGCCACGCCCGGCTGCGTTATCTGCGTTCCAAGCGAAGCGCGCCATACATTCTTTACTTTTATGCCGCACGGGCTATCACAGTCAGATAAGCAGACTGTTTCGCCCTAACGCCACTAGCCCAGAATATTCTTCTGTGATCTACAATGTTCTGGATGTGAATCGACGTTTCCAGAAACACTTGCGCCGAAAAATTAAAGCCTGCAGATTAGACGCCGCGGCATCCATTCGACGACACTCGCCTGTGCTAGTTCCTTTGTTGACCGCTGCTTCGCCGCCTCTGTATTCTTTTGAGTTGTTAGAGGAGCACAAGTTCGCTCCAATAAACTTGTTTCTCCTTCAAGACCACTGCGTCGTCCTTGGCTTTGTGACAATATTCTACCTCAGGCATCCACATCCAGAACAGACGAATCGCCGCACCCCCCAACCTTTCAATTCCCAGTTTTGTACACAGGTATTCTCCAGCGTTGGCGTCAGAGCGCCTTCCTTCATTACCCAAACCTAACCTCTTTCTAAACTCCGGCGAAGGGGGCTGAATGTAGGGCATACTCTATACCAAAGCTCTCCTTAACGCTGGTGTCGTTCATGGTATGCCACTAGTACATACCCTGCGGTAAAGGGGTCCTTGTACACGGCCGAGGTTTCCCAGAAAGACACTGCGTCGGCTGAAGCCCCACCTGCACTGGCACTCCTGTTTCCCGAAGGTCCGCTCTTCAGCCAGTCTGGCTACGCACACACAGTCCGGCACCATCCGCCATGTCTGCCCTAGCTTTTGTCCTGCGCCACATTTTCATCTTCACGTAGCACATACCCGTCCCGTGGGATGGGCCACTGCCCCTTCGCTCGATTACCACAACCATTAAACTGTCCAACCTCCCATACTGCCAATACGACGTGCGAGGTCATGCGGGGCTGCGCCAAATACCGAAATCCGCCTTTTCCCCCCACAGAGCGTTGCGAGGGTGGGTTCACCAGATATAAGCTCGGTATTGAGCAATGGGTGTCGTCCCGGGCTAGAGCTGCAGCGGTCTCTCGCAACTTTCTTTAAGAAGTTTCCACGCGTATTTCTATATTACCCACGTTTTATTTCATCAGCTGAAGTAACCGTTTTACAATAATAGAATCAAGCGAAGAAATATGCCTAGAAAAATACCAAACCTTGGTACATGCTCTCACTGATTTAAGATAAAAATGAAGTAATTGTTCGTCGCACTGAAATATAAATTTGTGCATTCATTGCCCTAGTCGCACTGATATAACAAAAGTGTATAACTACAATTCAAATTTACCGAGCTAATCGCAAAGCGCCAAACAATAAGGATCGGTTAACTTGTGTATGACCTTTTTGCTTGAAGTCAAGCAGATTTACCTCCCATAAAAGCATAGCGGAACAAAAGGTACAGATAAGAGTATATTCAAACTTGTTTAGTTTGAACGTGCGCCCGTCTGTGTCTCGCTTTGTATTCTAATTTATCACTTTTGTTTTTATTTTCCTCAAGTAACAATTTTTTGTAGAAAGCAGGTCACAGATAGTGAAACCAAAAATGAATTCTAACGATTCATATAATTGAGACTGTTCACTACAGTGTGAATTGAAAGAATTTTTGCGTATTTTGTTCTGTTCTCTAAAAAAATCAGCCGAGTCCCTTCAAAGTTGAGACTAGATGCCGAAGACCTCCTTGAGCTTCTCCACATTTGAGAACGGGTTGTTCTGTTTACAGGTTAACCTGAAGTCTGCCCAGTGAAGATCAAAGTAGAGCCAGGAGAACCGGCGCCGTGCAGGCAGGTTCTTGATGTAGGACACCTGCGTTCATGGTTTGAATTAGCTTTCACTAGTCGCGTCCAATATTCCCACGCGTTATAACAGAATCTGAATCAGAATTGGTGTTTATTTTCCTCACGGAAAAACGAAAAATGAACTCCAGACAAAAAGTGTCCATTGAACAGCTTTATGAGGCATGATGCAGCACACGCGGGGTGGCAGCGGCGAAATTGCAACGCGTATTGTTGACTCACGCAGAAACAACAAGTGGAGAAGAAAACATGGGTGCGTACAAACGGTGTGACATGGCAAGGAGAGGAAGAAACTAAAAATCTTACATACGTGGACGCAGATGATACGGAATATCCAAATAATGTAAGCACATCTACCGCGCTCTGAAATCTGTAGTCTACCCTTTCTGTAGAAAAGTGTATTCGGGTATACACGCAACACTCCCATTGACAGACAAATACGCCTACGGCAATGTTTACAAAGTATGCATATTTCCCTGCAGGGTAACTGGTAGTTTAAAAAAACGCAGAAAATAAGAAAGCAGTAAATAAAAGTGGTACAATAAAAATCCGGGAGACCGAAACATTCACACAGCGCTGGGGACAAGAAAAATAGGTGCACACACACCTAGAAATGAACTATACAACGTCTATATACTCGTTCAGACTAATAACCATAAAACAATGCACTCACATGCCGATTTAATTCTACGCCATTAAAAATTTGCCGGAAAGTGTTCGTATAAATTAAGTTTCATTAGATTTAAGGGTTTAAGGCATAACATTCTTTGACACTTGTTGACCGTAGTTTGGCCCTGTCTTTGGAAGGACCCACTTTTCTGGCGGTCGAGTACTCGCAGGTGTATGCGTTCGTTCAAAGCTGACATTTTCGCGAGAAAAGCAGTTCCGAGACGGCATTTAGCTGCAAATAATGAAACTATAATATATTGTAGCGTCACGGGAACTCGCAAAGATTTGAACCGAATAAAAGGACGTGTAGCGTGTGCGCAGTATCCCTCGACCTCATTGAGGTGAACCGCTTTCTTTTCAAGGCCTGCAATTCTCCTTATGCGTGCCGGTGATGCTGTACCCCAAACAAGATCACCATATGCAATTTGGGATTGAAATAATGAAACAGATCTCTGTTTTTTCAACATTAACTGGGAGTATCCCATGGCAACGAAAAAGGGCTGCAACATGTTTGGTAAGCTTGCGGCTACGTAATAATGTGTTAGTTCATCGAAGGTTTCCATCGAATATAACACCTGGTATATTACGATGGCTATCAACGTCAATAAGATTGCTACTTTGGTTAAGGAACAAATCCTTTTATACGCGCCGTTGTATTACGCTGAAAAGGACAGCTTTTTACTTAACCGTATTTATTATTTGACTGTTTGCGTTCTACAAATTTAAACAAATTTTAGAATACCGTTTGCTTTCATAATTATTTCTGCATTCGAAGGACGCGAGATAACAAGGAAGGAGCCATAAGCACAATTACCAACTTGAGTTTCTTTGGAAATTCATGCCTTGAAATATTGAAACATTGAAACGATTGAAAAAATTAAAACATTGAAAAGACCCGCCGCGGTGGCTCAGGGGTTAAGGTGTTGCGCTGCTGAGCACGAATTCGCAGGTTCAATTCCCGGCGGAGGCGACCGCTTTTCTGATGGAGGCGAAAAGCAAGAACGCTCGTGTGTACAAGATTTCAGCGCACGGTAAAGATCCCCAGGTGGTCAACATTATTCCGGAGCCCTCCACTACGGCGCTCCTCATGGCCTGGGTTACGTTGGAACGTTAAACCGTAAAATCAAAACGTTGAAAAAAAAAAGTCTTAATATGCTGCCCTGAGAGAAACCACAGTTTTTGTAATGCTTGGATGACGAAAACGCATCGATGTACCCATATTGTTCACGTTCTTTAAGTTGTGCAGTTCGAATTTCTAGAGCCCGACCCGAAACTCTGCACATGCTTAGTTTTTGTAAAAATTTCCCTGAGTGAACCTTAAGCGCAAAAGTTTTTCACAGGGACGAGAAAGGGAACGACACAGGCGCTTACTATCAACTCAAAGTTTTAATGAAAACGAATACCCATTTATACCACCCCCATACCGAACAACCCAGCACGTGTGCCCTTCGCACGTGCGTACGGCCGTACAAGAGAACCGCCCCATTCCCCTCTCGTTTGTCTTCTCCTCTCCCTCATCCTCTTGCGCCCTCTCCTTGAGAAGTTGCACTTCTTTATCTAAAATACTCAGCGACGGGTGACTTATACAATCGTAACCCTTAATCCGGATATGGAAGGCTTCTGCAAGTTCCCTGGTGGCACGGTCTCTGTGCTTAAAAACTACTACCGTGTCCGTGAAGTGTGGCTGACAACGTGGCTGATACCCGCATTTAGAACAGTGCTGCGCCAGTTGTGTGTAGGGCTTTCCTTTCAAAGAGGAATGGTGCTCCCTCAGGCGTACATTTAGACCGTGGCCGGTCTGGCCGACGTACACCCGGCCACAGGACATGGGAATGCAGTGCACAACATTAGTCATGCAACGAACAAATTGGAGCCCGTGTTTTATCAAAAAACCTCGGGGGAGGGGGGAATCGCCCCGGGAATCGAGCCTGTTGCTCACCATGGCGCACAAACTGCCCAGCTTGTTCCTGGCCGAGAACACCACCTTGACGCCGAATCTGTCAGCTGTCTTCTTGAGGCGATGCGACAGCGCATGTACGTAGGGAATGACTGCCACTTTTTTGCTCTGTTGGGTATCTGTTATGTGATGCGCGAACCCTTTCAACTGTTTCACAAGACGCTGACAGATTGCCTGGAGGACGGAGAGGGGAAACCCTGCGTTCTCCAGCCGAACTACGTGTGCATTAAAGCTTTTTTGCGCCATATGATAACAGGACTTGCTGACTGCGGATTTGAGACACGTGTGGGCTATCCCGTTCTTAACCAGCTTGGAATGAAAAGAAGCGAAGTTCAAGGGTGGCTTATTAGAACGGGGTGCGTACATCCAGCATGTATGGTGCCGTGAGAATCGAAGCTCGAGATCAAGAAATTTCAAGGTGCCTTCAACTGGAACCTGAGTCGTGAACTTCAAACCTTTACCTTTCGCATTGAAGGCATCGAGAACAGCACATTGGAAGGACTCCATTTGTACGTTGCAGCCCAGAACCAAAAAATCGTCCACATAGCGGAAAACCTTAGTGGCAACGCCCTGTAAAGCGAGCTGGAAATCACAGTTAACCTTGCCCAGGAAAATGTTGCTCAGGACTGGAGCAACCTTAGACCCAATGCAGACTCCCGACTTTTGCACGTATACCTTATTTTCAAACCCCACGACAGTACTCTGAAGGTAGAAACTGAGCAGCTCTAAAAACGCCTCCACGGGGATTCCACTTCGATTCACAAAGGCCAGCTCCTCATTGTCGTTTGTGATGCAATCTCTAGTACGTCTCATCATCACATCGTGAGGCAGGGAGTAGAACAGGTCCTCAACGTCCACGCTAATTCCCGAGACGTTCACGCCACCAACAGAGGACAGATATTTCCCAACCGCCTAAGAGGTCCGCACCGAAAACAGATCAATGATGGTCAAAGATTCTAAATGCTTCTGCAAAAAACCAGAAACAGCCACCTGCCACGACCCTCGCTCTGAAACGATAGAACGGAAGGGTATCCCCGGCTTGTGGGTTTTTGCCGCGAAAACCAGTCTCAGCGTGTGTTCCTTCTCTTTCTTATTAGCCGTGGCTAGGCTATTCAGATTCCACGAAGTACACATGTCCAGGGTCTGGTCCCTGGCTACCATGCCACTGACATGTACCTCTTTGAAATTCTTACGCACCGCACCAAGTGCCCTTTCCGCGAATGCGGACTGCTCTAGAACAACAAAAAATGGGTAAAAAAATGGCGTCGTTTAAACAATCACAAGCTTTTTTTTAAAATAGGCGAAAACTCCTAACGTTAAAAGTTTGTTTTCAATTTTCTGTAAGAAAGCTTATTTTTGGTACAATAAAGCAGATTCAGTAGAGACATCTCTAGGAAAACCATTCTGAGATTGTGACGTTCATTTATTCGCATCAAAAAATTGTGCAAACGCGCGAGTGAGGTTTTTCGAACACTTTGAAAAAACGGGTAAAACGAGATGGGGCAGTGAAGAAATATTAGGTTTTTAAGGCCCAACTTGAAAAGAAACCGTAACATTCGTCAGTTTCATCCGTGCCGGAAAGACGAAGGAATTTTTTAAGATCTGTGGTGTGACACAGCGGCAGTGCAAGTAAGTCAGAAGAAAGTATTACTGGTTTAATTGTGAGGCCATCTATGCCTTCGGTGGATTTATTTGTCAACGACATAATGAGAGAAAAAACATCGTGTTGATCTCTTGGTCCAAGGAATACTGAACAAGTTGTTCTATTTGAACTTGCGAAACCCGAATCCTTGTTATACCTTGTTATGCTCTCGGTAAAGAATTTATCTAAGGGGGCAAGAGTTTCGTGATTTTATTTCTTTATTTTTTCGATGATGCTCAATGCATTTTTTGTGTTCATCACCTCCTTTATCTAACGCCAATATCTCGTTTCTGCCTATTCGCTGTCAAAATTCCTGAGATACTCACGCTTCGCTTTGCGGAGTTTACTGTTCATTCTATTCCTGAACTGTTTAAACAAGACGAAATTTTTGGGAATTCTGCTTATAAGAAAGGTATCCTAAATAGGATCTTTGCTTAATCATTCTGAAATTTAATCATTGTGAAATGCTACAGGAAACACACGCCTTTTGTTACTTTTTATATAGATGATCTCGTTACTGACGAAAAAACTGATATGGTAAAGCATTTATAATTTGTCAATAAAAGCATTGTAAGCCTCATCAACTCCACGATAGTTGAGGCATTCTGCCCACGTTGTTTTACTGATAAGTTGCCTGAAAGGTTCTAGTTTGGCATCTGTGATTACCTTAAAGTTAATCGATCGATTTTGAGCGGGCGTGAAATGAAACGTTTCGATAGTAATGAAAGCAGCACAGTGATCACCCGAGTCGCAAAAACTCTTCCCGACAGTTAATCGATTTTTCAATTAAGAAGTTGTGGCTCTTGTTGGAGATGTGATTAAGAAATTCTACTGAATGGGTGATCGTTTGATTATTTTAATAATAATAATAAAGTCTCCACCGAGCGATAGGGTATATCTATTGTGTGAGCAGTAGTTTCAAAAAGTATCCAAAATATTGGCAGTGGCTTAGCTGGATATACGCAGCGTGAGCTAAGGTTCAGCTGGATATTCTTAGCTTTCCTGGCTGCCTAGAATTAGCCTAATTATCATGCTTACTGCTGCTTCATTGACACGCACAGTATCCGCACTAGGCGACACATGTATATTTTTCAAGCAGCTCCGCCGTAACGTCACCAATCGCCCAAAAGCTAAGCTGGTTCTACAGGCGCACGCCGGTATTGCTGCGACGCACGAGCAATTGGTTCCACACCCGGCCACCGCTCACGTCATCATCAAGTGGATCGCGCCGCCACGTGCAGAACGGAGGTCATCAAGACGCAGGGCGCGGGGGCTGTGTAAGAGACACCTGGCAGCGAGCATTGTTCTGTGCCCACCCGTGCCCGTGTGACGTGACTGCTGCTCCCGCATGCATAGCACGGCTCTCAACGAGTTACGCGAAACAGCTCAACCTCTGCCAGTGTTGCTCACGCTAGATAATTTGAAGAGAATGTTATGGTTTGCATCAGGGAGCACGTAAGTTGCTGATTAAATTAGTGTTCCGTTGTAGCAGAACGGCTTCATAATCATCGTTTATTACTAAAAATTTTGTAATGATACTGCATTTGAGAGAAGGCTTAATTTAAGTAGGCACTCTACCTCCGCTGGAAGGTCTATTTAGGAAAGAACAAGCGTATGACGGCAGTTTCAGTAGGTCGACTTGATCCTGGCACCATGTTTTAGTCAGTAAAATGCAATCAATTTCTATAAAAAGCTTGCATAAGAGATTTCAGTGTGATCATGCCTATTTTTCAACGATACGATACTAAATTAACCGCAAAAAATCTGTTGGCCTTTTAACTGGAACGAATGTCGCATGGCATGGCCCGGTGGTAATAATTTACAACGGCCATAACGGAAGGAACCGACGAAACATTGAGAGAGGCCGTGAAATAAGAATAGTTTCTAGATGACAACACGCATGGAAACATGTAAGCAATGTACATGTAAAAGTATCGTAGTGGGAGACGATTTTAAAACTGCTGATGTAATTCATAATAGAATTTTCATGCGCACTATCGGTTCCGCAAACCAAAATAGTGTACGGGCCCGGAATGTAGGCTGCTGAAGGAGGCGAAAAAGCAGACGTGGAGTTGATTTGCAGTTTCAAAAGGGGACTGCTTCTTTTCCAGGGATGCGTGCGCCGAGAGCTTTTCCCGACGAGGGAAAGAAGGGGACCCCCGCGTCCTTCAAAGCGAGAGAAAAAGACCCCCGAGCGAGCAGACGACAACGGGGCCAGGACAAATGCCAGGAGTCGGCTGGACAACAAGTTAGCCCTCCCCCCGAAAGGCGACCACTGAAGACCGCGGGGGAAGGACCCGAAGCCGGCGGTAGCTTCGCCAATACGCGTCTTCAACAAAGGCGCACTCTCTTCTAGCCGGCGGCAGACGGGGGAGAATAGAATGAGGGCGGGTGCCGAGCGGTTTCTGCAACAGAGGCTCCCCCTAAATTGCGGGGCTTTTAAAGAAAGGCAGCAGTTACCGGCTGAATGGCGAAAAGTCAGAGTCCACTGGTTATCACTGAGAGAAAGGGAGAATCCACTTTATTTGGAACTCTGGTTTTAGGGTGGGGGACTGGCGGTGGCCCAGATGGCCGCCGCGACGTCGAGGCCGCCGCGACGCCCTACGGGTGACCAGTTCATGGCGGTCGCAGTCCGAGCCTCCCAGAGCCTGTTTCCAGAGGTTGGGGCAGGGTAGAGAGGGGAAGGGGTCGCGCGGATAATCGCAGAGCGAGTGATAAGCGTGTCCTGCGCGTCACACAAGGGACAGTTGGGAGAGGAAAACAGGTGAGGGTACATCTGCACCAATACAGTGCGGTGAGGAAAGGAGTGCATCTGAACAAGGTGCCACATGTTGGCAGCCTTGGCTGTGAGGGAGGGGTCAGGAGGGGGAAGTTGTCTTCGAAGGAGGCGGTAATTTTGGGTGGTGTAAAACGTATGTGAGAGGCTGCTGGAACAGAAACCTCAATATGAGCAGGCTTGGCGCTGTCGACGGCGACAACTTCTCGTTTTCTCCTCTCGTTTATTTGGGTGGTCTTGTTATTACGTCCCAAAACATTGAAAGGGCAGTCGTACGGTGGACTGAGGGGCGGCTTCGTTGCGTCATGTCGCACGAACACATGTGTAGCTGAGTCCATCTGGGGACAATTGAAAATATTTTTGTTGCGGGCGATGCGAGGTGCTGTTGGCCTGAGTAGCGCTAGCAATGCGCGTAGCTTCTCGATGTGGTGGGAGGCTGCTGGGGCGAAAAGTGCCATGTCGGAGAAGAATTCTCCCGGGAGGTGTACTGTTGAGCCGTACTCCATTTCCGCTGCGCTGAAGCAGTCGTGTTTCTTCACCGTTGAGCGAAGGCAAAGAAGAACGAGCGGGAGCTTTTTCTCCCGGCGCTGGCCATCGAGTTTCGCTGTAAGTGCAGCTTTTAGTTGCCTGTGCAAGCGCCCCACCATTCCGTAGCTGACGAGGTGGTAGGCGGTTGTATGCTGCAGCCGCGTGCTGTGGAGTCTCCAAGGCGCGGAAAAGAGGTTTCTCTGGAGCTGCCATCTCCGGTCAATTGTTATGCGGGTGGGGCAGCCAAAGCGGGAGACCCATGTCTGAATAAAGCCCTGCGCGACGGTCTCAGCTGATATGTCCGCAATCGGCTGTATCTATCGATGCATGTGAGGAGGTACCTGAAACCTTGGCAGGGCAGTAGCGGTCCGGCCAGGTCGAGGTGAACGTGGTAAAACCGCGACTCAGGAGTCCGAAATTCCTGTAGTGCAGCCCAATTGTGGCGACTCACTTTCGCTTGCTGACACGTTTTACATGTCTGAGCATAACGTCGCACGTCCGCGTTGAAGCCGGGCCAAACAAAGCGTTTTTTTATCAGCTGCGGGGAGGCGCGGACACCTGGGTGGCTGATGGAATGGAAAGTGTTGAATACCACTCGACGAAAATTCAGTGGGACGAAAGGTCGTGTGGTTGCCCGGGAGGTATCGCAGATTATGGTGCTCTGGAGGGAAGGAAGTGCCACCTCAGTGTCCTCCCGCTGAGCCGCGGCCATTGCGTCGAAGCCCAGGACTTTTGCGGCGGAGGAGGAGGAGGAAAACTTTTATTCATATAAAATAAGAGCGCTGTGAGTGGAGTCCTCAGTCCAGGACCCCAGAAGAGCTTGCTGCCGCCTTCGCCCTCTCGATGAGCCGGAGCTGACGATCAGGATCTGAGCTGGCAAGCTCTCGCTCCCACTGCTCTAAAGTTGGATTTTCTATTGTGTCTATATTCTTATTGTGTTGGCAAGCCCACACCATGTGATATAAGGTAGAGAGCTCTCCACAGTGAGGGCAAGTGGATGTATATATTGTAGGGAATATAGCGTGGAGCCTAGTAGGGTGCGGAAAAGTATTCGTCTGTAGCTGCCTACGTGAGGTTTCTTGCTCTTTTGTGAGGGATTTATGGCCTGGCGGGTATATCTGTCGGGAAAGCCTATAATGTTGCGTAATATCTCTGTACGTGACTAACGGCTGGTTAACCCTCTGCTGATCTTCTTGTGGAGCCCGGCCGGCTAATTCTCGGGCACTCGTGTGAGCGACGAGGTTTCCACGAAGACTGGAGTGGGCAGGTGTCCAGACGATAGTCACATTTCTTCGAGGAGGGTTTTGCTGGAGGATTCGAAGGGCGGTTTTAGAAATTCTTCCATTTATATAATTCCTGCATGCTCCCTGTGAGTCTGAGATGACAGTCATGGCTTCAGTTTGAGTGATGGCAAGCGCAATGGCTGTTTCTTCTGCTTGCAGTGTATTGGTGCGTCTAAGTGTCAGGCCTGTGAGTGTTCGCGCCGTGTCGGTGACTACTGCCGTCATAGCATGCTCTCGGGCGTAGTCTGCCGCGTCCGTGTACACCACCCTACTTTTTTGCCCATATTTCCTCTCTAAGTTTTCGGCTCTGGCTGTTCTTCGGCCGTCGTGGTGCTGAGGGTGCATGTTTCGAGGTAGAGGGGAAACTTTGATGTGTTCTCTGAGTTCTTCTGGAATATCTTTCATGGCAGGCCCCGAATTCACTACTGAATATCCGAGACGGCGCAAAAGCTGACGGCCAGTTGGAGTGGTGGCGAGTCGAAGCTGCTGAGCGGTCAGGTGGGCTTCTATGAGCTCGGCTATGGTGTTGTGAAGTCCAAGCCCAAGCAGTTTCTCGGTAGATGTGCTTATTGGTAGTCCGAGGGCTTGTTTGTAGGCCTTCCTGATTTGTGCGTCCAACTTATTGCGTTCAGAAGTTTTGAGTATGGCATATGGAGCAATGTAGACAATTCTGGATACAACGAAAGCTTGTACAAGGCGAATCGTGTCTTGTTCTTTCATTCCGTGCTTCTTGTTTGTGATACGGCGTAGCATGCGGGTGATTTGACTGATTCAAGAGTCGAGTTTGCGGATCACCAGAGAGTTAGAACAGTCTTCTTGAAGGATCATGCCTAATATTTTGATGGAGGGTGAGGGTTTGATGAGGACGCCATCTAATTCTATTTCTATGGTTGTCTTAGTGGCATTCTTGAGTCGAGATCTCTTCTGCACCAGTAGGAGTTCTGACTTCTCAGGGGCGCATTTGAGGCCACAGTTTGCTGCATAGGTTCGGACAACGTCTGCAGCCTGTTGTAATTTGTCTTGCATGTCGCCTTCTGAGCCTTTCCCTATCCAGATCGTAATATCGTCAGCATATATTCCGTGGTGCAGACCTGGAATTTGATCCAGTTGCCTTGGAAGGTTGATGAGGGCAATATTGAAGAGAAGCGGGGACAGCACCGCCCCCTGCGGAGTGCCCTTGCATCCAATCGTGATGGGTTGAGAGCTCACGTCCACAAATTTGATGACTGCCACACGACCTGTTAAGAAGTCTCGAATGTATGCGTACATTCGTTCCCCGCAATTAAGTTTATTAAGGTTTTGGAGGATGACTTCGTGCTTGACGTTATCGAACGCCCCCTTTAGGTCGAGGGCCAAAATAGCCTTCGGTGTTAGTTCGTTGGCTTTGCTCAGAACATCTTCTTTAATTTGCAGGAGAATGTCTTGAGTTGAATGATGTGGCCGGAAACCGAACATTGTGTGTGGCATGCGTTGGGATTCTTCAAGGTAGCCCTGTAGTCTGTTAAGAGCTACATGCTCCATGAGCTTTCTAATACATGAAGTAAGAGAAATCGGTCTCAGATTTTCTATGCTTGGGTCTTTGCCCGGCTTTGGGATAAGCCTGACTTCGGCTTCTTTCCATGGAAGCATTGACGCGAGACAAGGCGTCGGCTGCTTCGTTTTTGGCCCCGGCAACGGGGCGGATGTCTGTAGAAAAATCGGAGATGAAGGAGAGCTGACCAATTTCTCGTTCTGAGTAGAAGGAACTGTTGCTGTTGAATACGTAGTGAGGGGCTTGTGGTCTGTCAAGATCTAGAACTCACGAGCTTCGAGGAAGTAGCGGAAATGCCTAATGAAACACAGATTGCAAGCTTTTTGTTTCCAAAAGTGCTGTACCGTACTTCTGCAGGCTTCAGGGGTTTCGAAAAAAAGCCCAGTGGCTTCCACTGTGCACCCTTCTGTTGCTGCAGCACTGCTCCGACCGCTGTGGAGGAGTCGTCCGCAATGGGTCTTGTAGGACCGTCAGGCAGTGGATGAATGAGAGGGTAACCACGGCCACTTCTCTGTTCGCTTTCTGGAAAGCGTTCTGGTGTTCGTCAGACCAACAAAATTCTTGGGCCTTTTGGCCGCCTCGGCGCAGCAGGTTGGTCAACGGCTGGAGTACTTGAGCTCAAGACGGAATGAACAACTGGTGGAAGTTTAAGAGTCCGAGGAACTCCCTCAGCTTGCGGAAAGATGTTCGAGAAAGAAACTTCTTGACGAATTCCACCCTCAATACCAATGGCATAATGCCTTCAGCAGTAATGTGGTGGCCAAGGAAGTTGAGAGCCTCGACACCAAACACGCACTTTTGAGATTTCAACACAAGACCGAGCTCATCCAGACGCTGAAAGAGCTGGCGTAGGTGCTGTTCACGTTCGCTAGGAGATCTGCATGCCACCAACATGTCATCCAGGTAGACAACGATTAAATGAAGACCACGGACGACTTCATTCCTGAACCTTTGACAGGTCTGTGCTGCATTTTTCAAGCCGTAGGGCATACGGACAAACTCAAACAGGCCGAATGGAGTTGTTATTGCTGTTTTTTGGTATGTGCTCCGGCTCGATGGGGATTTGGTGGTTTGCCGCTACGATGTCAATCTTGCTGTATATTTTTGTATCTGCCAGCCGCGCACTAAAATCGGGAATGCGTGGTAGAGGATACTGGTCCGGCGTTGTTGATGCTTTCAAGGCTCTGTAGTCACCGCACGGGCGCAAGTCGTCCCCGTCGTGTTTAGCACCGTGTGCTACGGTTATGAATGGTTGCTAGACGAAGTGCGAATAATTCCCAGCTGCAGCATATTCTCGAACTCAATGCCTGCAGCGTGAAGGCTGTTGCTGGGCAGCCGTCGTGGCCAGTTAGTGACTGGCGGCCCAGTGATGACGATGTGGTGAGTCACGTTGTGTTTCATCGGCTGTTCCGTGTTGCGGGGCTGCGTGAGAGAAGGGATTTTTGGCCAGGTCGTAGTGGTAGGCAGATACTGGCTGGAAGGCGCAGATGCCAGATGAGCAGATGTCTGAATCCAAACCACGTACTTTTAGGGATGTGTTGTTGTCCTTGAGGCAACGGTCAAGTACGCTCACATCCAGGTTGATGTGGCCGAGAAAGTCTGCTGCAAATATGGCGAAATTAACGTCCAACACCACGAAGACCCAGCGACACAGGCGCCTGAGTCCGACGTCTATTCTCAGCGAGCGGAAACCGTACGCAGCGATGGCAGTGTTGTTCACCGCCTGCATCAACGATATGTTCTTGCTACGTCGGCGATCCTCGGGGGTTGACAGAACAATAGAGATTTCAGATCCTGTGCCGACTAGCAGGCGCGGGTTGCTTACGCGGTCGACTACGAAGATGAGGCGGCTTGCTGAAGGGCCGAAGTCGTATGCGGCCGTTAACGACTGGCCGGAGCGTTTCCCGGAAACGAGCAAGTTTGAGTGCAGCGGCTAGCACCCGTGCCGAAACGACGGTGGTACCAGCAAACTCCGTCCTGTCTATCTCGGAACTGGCTTCTCTAGGAAGAGCTTGGCTGTATTGAAGGGGATCAGTTGCGTTGTTGCTCGTAATGTTGGGCAGCGCCAGAGGGCAAAAGTTGCTGCATTGTCTCGGTAAGTTGTTGCACTTTCTCCTCAAGGCGAACAGTCGATCTGGTTGTTCGTGTGTTCTTGCAGCAGCTATGGGCGCGAAGGTTGGAGTAGAGTATTCTCCTATGCGATCGGCCAATTTGCACCAATCGATCAAAAGACGCCTCATCTGAACCTGCGAGAACCACGCGCACCGACTGGGCCAGCCGTTGCCGAAAAAGTTGACGGAGAAGTGGGAGCTGGCCGTCCTGATGGGCGTGCACACTGAGTAGTCGCAGCATCCGCTTCAGCAGTTAAGAAGGTCGTTGGTCGCCCAGGTCATCCCCTCATAAGGGCTGCTGAAGTCTGCTTTCTGCAGGCGCCTCGAGGCTGTCTAGCACCGTCTTTTTGGGAGTGTCGTATTCCCTTTGTGAAGGGGGGGGGTGAAAGCAAAATGTCGTCGATATCGTCGGCGATTTCTGGGGGCAGGGCTGCGACGACGTGAAGGTGCTTCGTCGACTGGGAGGTGATGTGCTGGGGCTAAATGCACCTCCACTTGGCTGAATCAAACTCCTGGATTCTGAGGCCAAACGTTTGGTAGTTTCAGTTCTGTGGCGACGAGTGCAGGCGTGGAGGCAGCAGCGTTGTCGTTTGAGCTCATCGCGGCCTGTTTGTTGAAGCGTTGTTTGGGTCACGAATTTTGTAGCAGTCCGGAATGTCGGCTGCTGAAGGAGGCGAAAAAGCTGACGTGGAGCTGGTTTGCAGTTTCAAGACAGGGCTGTTTAAACAATTTTCCAAAGATGCGTGCGCCGAGAGCTTTCCCCAACGAGGGAAAGAAGGGCACCCCCCGCGTCCTTCAAAAGAGAGAGGAAAAAAGCCCTCCGAGCGAGTGGACAACAACGGCGCCAGGACTAATGCCCGAGTCGGCCGCCCAACAAGTTAAGCGCTCCACCCTAAAGGCGGCGATTGAAGAGTGCGGGGGAAGTACCCTAAGCCGGCGATGGCGTCACCAATGTGCGTCTTCAACAAAGGTGGACTGTCGTCGAGCCGCCGGCACACCGTGGAGAAAGGAATGCGCGCGGGTGCCGAGCGGCTGCCGCTACAATAGGTTCGACCGAGCGCTGCAAGCGTCGCTCCAAGAAATGATGACTGTACGAAAAAAGAATAGCACACATAAAGAAGGTGGACCACGTAAATAACACCAAGCTGAGTCCTCCAAGCACACTATGTAACGAACACTAAAAGATAATGGAAAAAATAATAGCGCACCATTGTCGCAAGTCAGAAGCTGTAGCTAAATAGGTTCGGTTAATTACAAGGGCCCAGCTGATGGCACCCGCAGTGGCTGCTGTGAATATACCCGGGAGGCGTTACGGCGAGAAGTACCAAATGTTGTCCGAGATTTTTATAACGACAAGTTGCCGTAGGTTTCCCTGACCGCGTCGTCAGCAGCGCATGTGCCAAAACGCATGTGCCAAAAGTGTGGAGCAGTTTTATTAAACTGTCACTAAGTCACGGCACAATTAAGCTTTACAGCGCTGATGCGGAAAGTACTGGTCCTCGCAGAAGAAAGCAGAGAACGGGTGCGCGAGCCGAAGTGAATCGACGAGCCACCTTGAAATGCCGACGGGAAGAAATGAGAGGCGTACTTGGGTTCACGTGCGCCCTGTCCCAGCCGCTCTATCTGATATGTTTATTCGTCGCCCTGCTGGCAGGTCTGGATGGGCGTGATGTCTCTGCTTTCTTTGCTCCTTGCACGCGTAGGCGGTGGCCGTACTCGCCACATACTTCTTAAACTGAAGTTCCTGGACGTTGCGAGTTTGAAACGTTCCTTGTTGCACTCTATCAAGTGCAACGAACGATGTCCTTGCACACTGGCCGCATATTGCTAGCCGGGCATGTAAAATTTGTCGGCCACGTGCATTAATTGTTTGCATTTCGTCATCGCAATCCTGAGCTAAATGATTACACCCATTACATAAGTGCAAATGAGGCAACCCTCACCCATGAACAATATTGCCAAACGAATTCGTTTTAAAAATGATAAATTTCCAGAAGATTTGGTCCGGAAACGTGCTCGCCAAATTTTCCAGATATTTCCGGTTTGCAGTTTATGTTACTAAGAAATGTAGTCTAGGTTAACCCTGCAGGAGGAAATACTGCGCGGAGCCGGTTAGCCAAATAGTGATTGTTTCTTTTTATCAATTTCAACTAGGCGCGCTTTGAAGTGCGGAGCTTCCCATGTTTCACAGAGCGACAGATACAGTCGCCTCAAGTCATCATTAGGCCAGCAGACAAAGAAGGCGCAATAGTTTCCTTGAATAAAAGTGACTATATAAACGAAACCCTGAGACAATTATCCAACAGTTCTTTTTATAAACGTGTCGATGCCGATCCCACAGAAGAATTCATTTCCAATATTAAGGAAACCCTCCAACATTGCCACAGGCTAATAAGGTAGCAGAAGACGCAATAAAACCCCTTGTTCCCCTTAGTCCGGTAGCACATAGAGTCTTACTTTTGCTACAAATACATAAAAAAGGTTATCCAGGTCGTCCCAACGTATCCGAAAAAGGCACAGGGAAAGAAAAACAATCACTTTATGTACACTCTCTCATAAACAATATACCAACTAAGTTTCCTTCATCTGGAAAAGACAGAAGCCTTTTTAACGATATCTAGAAACTCTACATTATATATATATATATATATATATATATATATATATATATATATATATATATATATATATATATATATATATATATATATATATATATATATATATATATATATATATATATATATATATATATATATATATATATATATATATATATATATATATATATATATTTATAGGGAAAAGGCCAATCCCCCTAGTGGGGATTGAGTGTGACCCGTACCATGCTCCGATGAAAATGGACTAAAACCGTGCAAATTGTCGTTGCATTGCCGTTACTTTTACCTGAGTGCTTCATAAGAGCAGCCGGCATCGCCTCCCACAGAGTTCCGGGCTTCGGAATCAACTATTGCATCGAGGGACGAAGAAATTCTTGGCCAGGTAGGAAGCAGCATAGGCCTAATGGTCCAAAAGCTCTGCAGAGCTCATGACTATGGTTTCCGTGCCGCTGACGACTTCAAACCGTTACGCGATGTTGACTGATGATTCCTCGGACCCGTTGCGTGGTGAGATCATCGATGCGAGGCTAGATACGGCATGCAAAGGCGAAGCTACTGAAAATTTACCTTCTTCTTCTTCATTCACCCAATCGCCGCCGGCCACATTACCTGGAACGGAGCATGTTCCCTGTCCTTCGTCGGTACAAGAAGATGCGCTGGAGCCTCCCAACAAGGTCCGAAATGTAATTTCAAAGCATACAGACCAGACTGGGTGTAACACCCACGATGCAATTTCTGACACGGGAGACACTACAGAGGGAATCGCGCCTAATGTGCAGAGCCGTGATTGTAGTTGGAAAACGGTGGCAAACCGTAAACGTAAGGTTAGCTTCACTTCAGCTTTGTCGACTCCATCACCGAAACATTATATAGTTGTCCTTCGTCCTAGGCAACAATATCGCCTTGCCAATGTACCAAGAATACGCCTCGATGACCTTATTGGGGAGATGCACCGCAAGTTTGCTTTCACGGGATTTTTTCAGTACAAACTTCAACCACGTTCTAACACCATTATCTTCACCACTACCAGTGCTCATGTCAGGGATGCTCTACTACAGATGCGTGACCTCCGTGTGCAACCAGACGAAAACATTCCGGTGCAAACGTATGAACCCGCACCTGATAATGCCTCCCGTGGGGTTTTGCATGGGCTCACTGGCTGCGATTCGTCTGAATTGCACAAACGTTTACAATGCGAAACTCATCGAATTCTTGCGGTCAGACCGATGGGCAGGAATGGCACAGTACTGGTCACGTTTCAAGGACCCACATTACCGACCGCGATGACCTTCGGCCTAGGCCAAGTCAAAGTACACCCATACAAACCACGCGTTCCAGTTTGTGCTGTGTGTCATGACATAGGTCACCGCAAAGATGTGTGTCCAAACACACACAGAAAGCGTTGTACCAAGTGTGGAGGCCGACAGCATGATTCCAGTAGTGATTTAGACACATGCTCGCTCACAGTAACACCAGTTTGCAAGAACTGCCGGGGCAAGCATCTGGCGACAGATCCGAGGTGCCCGGCCCGCCAAGCGGCGACGCAAAACCTTCGAGCCAAACTTCTCCAAGTGACGACACAAGCTTCGTTGACGACTGGTCTGTTGGGAGCACCGATTGACCTCAACCTTAAAAAGATGCCAAGACGTTCTCGACAGCGCAGTAGCAGTAATATGGGCAGTATCGATGACTCTGCAATGCCAGATCACGTGGCCCCAGGCATAACTAATGCTTGCCTTCGCAAGAATCTCTCGCCCACTGAATCACCTCCATCATTACCGTTTGACAAGGACGACCATAACTTTCCACCTTTACTTGGTCAAGATACAGTCCTTTCAAGTGCTGCGCATATTTCAGGAAAGAAGGTAAACACAGGAGAATCTCCTTGGGAAGCTTCAAACGCTTCCAAGTCTCCTGAAGGCACCGGTAGGTCGTTCAGTCCTAATCCAAACCCGGCATACACTAAACCGGTCGAAATACTCATTCATCACCTGGAGCGCATAGAGGAAAGCCAGAAGCAATTAACGGCCACTATCAACGCCATTATTGACCAACAAAGTCAGCTTCTTCAGCTGACGAAAAATCTTCTTCGCCGCTACAATGGGAGATAATAGCCAGTCGTTTGCAACAGCACCTCGACCACATCAAGGGCAAGCACCATGGATCCTTCAATGGAATTGCAGAACATTCGCTCGCAAGAAAGCGGAACTCCTCATCCGGTATCGAACATGGACACGACCGACCGTTTTTCTCCTGCAAGAAACGCGAGATTCCAACCTTGCAGTACCCGGCTACGACACATATCTGCGACCCACAATACCACGGCGGCAGCGCATGTCACGCAAGACGGTGGGAATCGCGTCGATGCAGCCTGTCACTTACGACGGTAACGCAGCGGTCTTATTCGACAGCAGTTTTCCACATGTCGAGCTTGATCTTCAGCGCTGGTGTACATCTCATCAAGAAGTTGTTGGAGTAACTTTGCAGCTTCATCAGCGTGAGGTTGTGGTAGTGTCCGTCTACGTCCGCCCCTCGGTACGGAAAACTGCTGAAGTTGACTGGTCTTGGCTGGAAAACCTCCGGAAGACGCGTCCTGGCGCTCTCTTTGTCATTGGCGGCGATTTCAATGCGCGCCACACACATTGGGGAGCCAGAGCTGACACATTTCATGGCACAAACCTACTTCG
The DNA here is from genome assembly GCF_048455015.1 of Haemaphysalis longicornis. Taxonomy (NCBI): domain Eukaryota; kingdom Metazoa; phylum Arthropoda; class Arachnida; order Ixodida; family Ixodidae; genus Haemaphysalis; species Haemaphysalis longicornis. The sequence goes on from NW_027526204.1 coordinate 35,853,296, forward strand.
TGCGATGGAGGACAATAACTTCACGCTTATAAACGACATGGACTGTCCCACACGTATTAGTCAACATGACCGTCAAAACGATACAACAACCGACCTTACTTGGACGAATAAGCCCAAATCCATCTCTTGGGAATTAGGTGCGGATACGTGGGGGAGTGACCATTTTCCCATTTTTCTTCGGCTCCGTGGCCACGCCAGACAAACTGCAAAATACGCTACAAGCGTCGTTTATTGGGATAGGTTTCGCGAAACGTTAGAGACTACACTCCTCGATACTATATACGACGAGCCAGAGGAAACTCGCCTAGATAAACTTCTAGAAACGATTAACAAAGCCAAACGGTTAGCCACACGGCAGTTTTACGTTACGGAGGGCTCCCCGGCGCCAGATGTTCACCTCGCCAATTTATGGAGCCAACGCCTCGATGCACTGCGTGAATACAGAAAGAACGGAAAACCGTCTCGGCTGCGTCGTCGCCTCAACTGTATATCGGCTGAGGCACGTCATTATGCCGCTAAGCTTGCCTCGGAAAGGTGGCGTGACTTATGCTCGCGTTTTAATGGAAATATGAGTGGGCCCCAAATATGGCGCCTTTTCCGTAACTGGCAAGGAAAATCGAAGAAACGTACCGCTGCCCAAGCAGTCGCCCTTCGCCTGCAAATATCGGAAGCCCAGTTGGCCCTCCAGGCAGGCGATGTATTTTTCCCCCAGCCAGCGACTCTGCCTGATCCGAGAATATATTCTACGAACTCAGTGCCACAGAAGATTGACGATCACCTTTCTACAAGCCTGGCAGACTTAGATAAACCTTTCTCTATGACCGAACTCCACGCAGCTTTGGCAAAGGCGAATCCTCGTAGCACTCCAGGCCTGGATAACGTCACCGTCGCAGAACTACGGAACCTACCAGAATCTTCCTTACACCTTCTGCTAGACGGGATTAACTTGGTTTGGAAGACCGGCACGTTTCCATATGCCTGGCGTGACTCCCTTGTCAAACCCATCCCAAAGCCCGGAAAACCACCGAACGACCTTGCCAATCTCAGACCCATATCCCTCACGAGCAACCTCTGTAAACTGGTTGAACGCATGGTTCTAGAGCGCCTCAATTGGCACCTTGAGAAAACTTCTACGTTTCACTCGCATCAAATCGGCTTCCGTCAAGGCCTAAGCACGCAGGATGTCCTGCTCATGCTGCATCACCAGGTCCTCAGTGCTCAGTCAGCGGTACAGACACGGACTGTGGTGGCGGTGGATGTCCGTAAGGCATACGACTCCGTACCACACAGAGCTGTGATAGAAAGCGCAGAAGTGGCTGGAGTACGGGGTCGTATGCTTACATTCATCAAAAATTTCCTGTACAATCGAACGTACAGAGTGCAAGTAGGCGAATACATCGGACCATCCTGCTCAAACTGGGTTGGAGTACCCCAGGGTGCAGTCCTCTCGCCTACTCTCTTCAATCTCGTAATGGCACGCCTCCCGCCATTGCTTGAGGAAATTCCGTCATTAAATTTCGCCATCTACGCAGATGACATCACCATTTGGGCTACAACTGGAGCACCTGGCGAACAGGAACAAACATTACAGCTTGGCCTAGATGTCATTAACACGTACCTTCAGACAATGGGAATGACTGCGTCTGCTGAAAAAACAGAATATGTGGTAGTTCTCAATGGCCCATTCAAGAAAACCGAGGCTATCCGCAACTATTTTTCCCTCTCCATGGCAGGCCAACGGATACTCAGGAAACCCTCTATCAGGGTTCTCGGAGCATATATTGACCAAGACGGTAAAAGCACGACATGGGTAAAGAAAGTCACCACGCAGTGCAAGTCCTTGCTGCATCTCGTTCGCCGAGTTACAAGTATAAATTGGGGTACGAGAGAGAAGGAGACGCGGCAGCTCGTACAAGCTATAATCAATTCCCGCATTCTCTACGCTTACAACTACCATGTCCTTACCCGCCGGCAGCAAGAGCAACTAGAGAAGATTAACCGGGAGGCCATACGGGTTGTTACCGGGTTGCCGAAATACACACCCCTAAGTGAGCTCTATGCGCATGGTGGGATGAATTTGCTGACGGAATTAGCCGAGCAAGCCTTCTCAGCCCAGAGGGACCGCCTTAGCAGCACTAACTCGGGACTTTCTATCTTAGACGAGCTTGAGATATTACCCACTATGGCTGTTGAGATACCCTCCTCTCTCCCTCCATGGGCTTTCAGCATTCCATTGACGAATGGCAAGCCGCTCCCTCGTGGCATAGGATCTCTGCATCGAAATTCAGCAAGAAGGCTTCGATTTGCCAAGGCGCACAATTTCAGCGTCGTGCACAAATCGCCGGTCACTCACACCATCGTGTATACCAGCATAGCGGTGACTTCGGTGCCTCCACGAAATGATACTGGTGAGGAGGACGATAGTGGCGTAGCGCACGTTTGTGCGGTGGCCTGGGTTGACACCACCCATTGCGTCGCTAATGCGGGTCTCCTTACCAGTACCGCCAGCGCCGACACAACGTACCTTGCGTTACTTTCCCTCCTCTATGCTGCACAGTGGGCGAGGAATACTTTCGAACCGAGGGACGTACCCCACAAGCTTTTGCTCTTCACTGATTCGGCTCGCGCATACAACATCTGTACGCGAGTGAGCGAAGCTTCGTCTTCATATCCGGGAATCCTCGCCGACTTGGTCGCACTTTTCCTGGAGTTACATTCTAACCTCAACATAGCCGCCTCCATTGCTTGGGTACCCGCCCATTCGGGTATTGAGGGCAATGAGTGGGCTCGCAGCGAGGCGCGAGCTGCGGCTGGACAGCGAACCTCCCCGATAGTATTGCCCATCAGTGATGCAAGCCCGCCCGAGGTAACTGTCAGGAAAACACTCGGACAACAGCGACGCCGACAGATACTCCGGTGTCTTCGTGAGGTTAGGGAAGACCGCACCGAAGAGCATGAGCGCCCTGTTCCTCCCATGCCGGAGAAGTTACCGCGGGCCACACAGACGTTGGTTCGCCGCCTTGCCACCAACACCGCATTCTCACCTGCGCTCCGCCACAAATTCTACGGCAATGACCCCGGCGAAGGACTCTGTCTGCAGTGTTGCGTGCCTGCAACGGCCGAACATTTGGTGTGGGACTGCCAGTGTTACGCTCTCTTCCGTGCTCGCACGCTCGATACACTCCCCGAGGACATTCGCCCGACGACGTTCTTCGACTGGGTGCTACCATTAACACGAAACATCCCCACGCTCACTTTGTTATGGACCTCTCTTGCCGCGTTTGTCTATGCCGACGAGGGTCCAAGAGGCGTATTGGGTGCCTACCACAGACACTCCTACCATCCCACCCGCCCTCCCTGATGACTCAACCACCCTCACAGGCCAGCACTGATGCAGACAGCAAGAGTGGTCTCGCACAGGCCTCAAATAAAGCACGTCTTTCTCTCTCTCTCTCTTATATATATATATATATATATATATATATATATATATATATATATATATATGTATATATATATATATATATATATATATATATATATATATATATATATATATATATATATTTATATTGCAAGACTCGGACACGGGCGACTCGAAGGACGCGTTTAATGACGACGCAACCTCGCCGAGATGCCGTTGCGAAAAGCGATGGTCAAGAAGGCGCGAGGATGAAAGATGAAGAAGATGGTGTGGTGCTCGCGTGTGCCACACTGATGATGAGTTGCTAGGTGGGATTGGCCAGTCGACTAACAGTTACGAGAGAACGATGACTCCTGTGCTCACAATATATATATATATATATATATATATATATATATATATATATAGCGAATCAGAATAGGAAATGAGGGGCTCGTTGAAAATAACACAGAAATAAGGGTTGGCAGTCGAGAAAACCTCGGAAAGCAAAGGGGAGGATGTGGTAGATCATTGAAACAGATTAAGAATTTGGAAAGAAAGAAAGAAAGTGAAGAAAAAAATGCCCGCCAGGTGGGATCCGAACCCACGACCTCCAGAATACCGGTCTATATATATACATATATATATATATATATATATATATATATATATATATATATATATATATATATATATATATATATATATATATATATATATATAGCCATTCTTTCGCAATAAAAACGACTGCGGTTACACAAGACCCGAGTTTGATCGCAACTACGGGAAAGCCTAGCTGTGGTAATTATAATGAGCTCATAATATTTTAGGCGGTGTTAAAGACTACTTAAACTCGATTCATGCTATTCGATGACTTTTCAGGAGACGGAAGCGGTTTAAGATAGCACGGTTTAAGGAGGCGCGGATTAAGCCGGGTGGCATTATTGAGTGCTTTATCTCGCTCCAGTGTACCATTGGTGGCTACAAGGGGCAAGCAAGTCCAACAACGTCATTTGATTGAGATTTTATTTATTATTAGGTATGTCCCTGGAAAAGTGATTTATTTTATACTTTAGGCGTTCCCATGTGGTTTTTGGTTGAAATTGTTTGTTCACAGAAGCAGTTTTTACCGTCGGTGCAGGACAATGCAATAACGTAACTATGGTGGACTGGCAAGAAAGCGGTTGATGGAAACGCGCTGCATTAGAGAAAATTGCTGCTCAATATTACGTTATGACAACCCTGCATACGTCATTCGAAACCGCAACAAATTTCCTCGGTGCACTTAAGTCTGCTTAATTGCTTTGAAGACGAACGCCCTGCGATACGTTTTAAGAACTGTTTTATTAATACATCGTACTGCCGTCTTTTTTATCGCTTTTGTTTATTTCTATTTTGGCATGAATAGTTTCGACCAGTTCGATTTCTGCTACGTCATGGTCGCGTCAGTTTATTCTCTTTAATTTCTGATTGATTTAATGGATTGTGGGGTTTATCGCGCCGACGCAACGCAGGCAATGAGGCGTGCAGTAGTGGAGGGCTCCGGATTAATTTTGACCGCCTGGGGATCTTTATCGGGCGCCAAAATTTCGTACACATGAGCGTTTTTGCTTTTCGCCTCCATCAGAAAAGCAGCCGCCGGTGCCTGGAATTGAACCCACCCCCTCGTGATGAGCAGCGCAACGCCTTAGCCACTGAGCCACCGCGGCGGGTCTCTTTCATTTCTACGAATTGCTGCGCGAATTATGCCTGAGGAATACTAGCACTCGCCGTAGCTTCATTATAATCGTTGTACTGCGAGACTGGTGGGCCCCTGTCTTCCTCCTGTGCCATGACAATCAGGCGTCACGCGGCAAGGACTATTGTGGAGATGTTTTCAAATTCACACAGTTATAACCTTTCCGCACCGGGCATATAATTTCCACGAATCTCCCATTTTCGGGCCAACCCAAATGGCATGTGCTACGGAGGAAGGAATATTAACAATTGGAACAACGTTTTAGGTTTCTTTGCGTTATTTTGTTTTTGCAGGTAATGCTTTTGTTTGACTAAGCTCTCTACAGCTGGTTTTTTTTATATAGCCTAATCGCCTCATTCTCCGGTCTTCCTTCACCTTCTATCTTTCTTCCTTCTGGATCCACTGCGGTGACGGTGCTTCTCAACTCTGCCCTTTCCTCTTTCAATTCTCTACTTAATGTAATACGATGTTAACGCTGAACAAAACTTGTTGAAATGTATAGAGATCGTCTCTGATAATAGGTACACGCCGTTGATGGTATATGTGTATACCTAAACTATCCTGCCACTAAAGTTTTCACAAGAAATGTGCGACATGCAACGCCTCTGGAAAAATTGTCTGCCGCACTGAAGATAACTGAAACGCACGACCATGCAACGCTTTCTTCCAAACGGTTTTGCAGCAGATGATAACAGAAGAACACACTCCGGCTGCAGGCCAGACGTGCGGTGGAACTTCCGGAAGCCATGTCCGCCGAACCGCCTAACAAAATCGCGATGTAAGGGAAACACTTGTTTAGTGATCATATTGTGCCCAGATCGTCTGACTTTTTAGTTGTGGTGGTATGGTGCGGTAGCTACCAATACTTCCAAGATGCTGCCAGTCGCGTAAAACGACAGCGCATATCCTACGCGTCCATTGGCAATTACGGAGGGAAAGTTACTTCGAGGTCGTCGGAAACAGGGTTCGGTCACCAGATGTGTACACAGACACTGCACTGTACGTTACGACAAAAAAACACTTCGCCATTCCTCCTCCAGTTAAAATATGTGTAGGGGCAGCTACATGCAACTACGGTGACTATTAACAATCAACCGCGCCGAAGCATGGGCCACCGCGAGTGTCACGACTTCAACACCACAGAGCAAAAGCATTCATGAGTTTTTTTCCGAGTGCTAGTGTTAAGCAAATACACCCAGCGTATCGTTGGCGCGTTGTAGCGACCGACACCCGACCCAACCATGGCGTCGACTTTAGCAATGGGGCATCATCGTAGCTTCATTCGATGCAGGTTAGCATCTACAAGGACTTAGCACCAAACAAAACGAAGTGTCCAGGCCGCCGTGAGCCAATGATGCCACATTCGCGGGGGTGTTCGGTCCGCACTTGACATCATTCTTGTCCGAGGCGATAGGAGCCGCAAAAACAACATTTCCCCACGAAATCTTCTTCATACACAGTGAAAACATGGTCAATGAAAACTACACAACTTCAACGTTTAAAACGCCCTCGCTAAGGTTCAAACACGCCCTTGACAAGCTGAATTGGGGCGATGTCTGACATGAGCCCGCCATGCACAGCGAACGGAGCCATAAAGAAAAGCCAAAGTGTGACGGTCAAGAGCAGGGCGCGTCCGGTTCGCTACAGTGAACCCCCTTCCTCACTTGGTTTGTGCTTGTCAAGAGCTATACTGCGTCTCTTACTCAAGCCACGCAGCAAGCATAATTTAGTGGAAAAACGTAACAGTCAGAGAATGGACCGCCCCGCACCGGGGGTGGCCAATAGCCTGGCATGGGATTTGAAAGTATTAGTGGCGTTATCGAATTTATGGTAAGGAATGAGTATTGCAGCTGAATGTCAGAAGTCGCTGCATGCAGATAATAGCACAAGGCATTCTTTTTCAACGTAAGCGGCCCTAATACGGCACACTCAATGTGTTCATTGTGGTGCGAGCTGTTGCGCCGGATTCGGTCGAAATTACCGGATGCTCCACTACCACTACTTTCACAACCCAAGCAGCTGGAATCTTGCCAGAAGGAGGAACTCGGGTCTTTTCGAATAGCGCCTCAGACGTTCAGCGTAGTCCGTGTCATCCTCTCTCGATCCTTGTTTTATTTTGGCCCTGGTTTTTCTGTGACCGTGTAGTATTGCGCCCAGTTTTTCACGTTAACTGAGCGCAGTGACTTCCGGAATGATTATGGCGGTTCTTTTGATGTTTCGTTAGGGAAATCAAGGTAATTGTATATCCCGTTTGTTGAATGTAGCTTGTGAAAAGTTTTTTTGATGTTTAAAATAAATTGTATCGTGTTAACCACGCAACGGCTCCACCTCGCGCATTCCTCTGATCCGGTGCCGACATCACTTCATATAAGAAAAACATGATTCAACTGTGAACCGGCTGAGTCAAAACCGATGTTCAGTAAAGCGATAATTGACGCCTATTGGGGCTTACCTTTCCTTCAACAGTGGCGGGCAGGTCAAAGAGAATGGCAGCCTTTTTGTGCCACTGTCTGGAAACAGCATTTGATGACTGAGGTACTGTGATATGAGTTTCATTTTCACAGCCCTGAAAAAGTTATTGCACACTATTTCACCATATATATTGGCGAGAACTATAATTTACATCCGGTGAACCGGTTTTCAGGTAACTGTTGTTGCAAGGTCATAAATGCTCATATATAGCGGTAAGTATGGCAGCAGGCCCTGCACCCCGACTATAAAAATATTTCTCCCATCTCTGGAGTTATTTTTTAAAAACAAAGGCTTCCACTCGTACTATGTGCTGCTTGTTGAAGCTGCCTATTACTCAATGTGTTGTGTATGAACATTGCATTCGTTTTTTTTGTTGTCGCACAAGGATTGTACTGAACAATAGCTTAGTATTCTTACGATATTTATTTCAGCACAGTCTGTGCAGTTGAGTAATGCTTGAGTGTTTCTCGGTATTCGGATCTCTGTAACTGTATTTTAAGGAATTTATGTATAGATTCCGTGTCACACCGTTTCTTGAATTGAGGCGTGTGTTCTTACGTAATTATTTTTCTATTCATGCAGAATAGCCCGAAGTATCTCACACCTAGCATGATTCAAAACGTGAACATTTAGCCCGTCTAAGCAGTTATACCTGGTGAATTCCAAAGCATGAATCTTCATTAAACGATCTCAGATACCTTGCATCTGCGTCGCGTTGGAGGAGAGAATTGAAATCTTGATGCCGGGAGAAACTTTGTTATCAGTTTGAACGTATAAAATACGTTCTATCGGCCTTATACGCATGGCGCCTTCGTTCTTTTATTCCGCAGTTGAATGGGAGACTAGTAGTATCAGCATCATCCGCCCTTAGCACCCCTACCATCATCATTACCATCCTGTAATGATCATCATTAGACCTGGGCGGCCTACCGCTTCAGCAGTTTCCCGCGACAGATCGAACACCGCTGCCTCCCTGGGCGGTCCCTCATCTTTGACGCTCGCAGTTCTGGCCGGACCTCCGCAGCAGCAGTAAATCCAGGAAGTCGCGTCCGCCCAACCGAGCGTACGCCTCTTTGTTACACAAGGATAGCCGATGGTAAATATATGCACTTTCTATTCGCTGGGAAAATGAGTTTTGTCGCTCTCTCTACCTGCAACGTGCGCTTAAAACATCAGATTTCGCTACTTGCGAAACACAACTAATAGCCTAGCATACAAATATACAAGAGTACACAACAAGGGAAGCCTTGATCACTGCTGTGAACCCTTATGAAGACCGTAATTTTGTGCAAAAAAAGATTATTTTTTTGGTTTAACACGTTCCAAGGCTTTATACATATGAGCATAAACTAGGGGAATGGGTACATTGAATGCAGTAATTTACAGCCCCTTTAGGTGCGTAGTTATTTGTCCGTGCCTATATGGGCTCATTAGCGCCTAAAATGCCGTTTTTGTGTCATACGTGCCTTTTGGGAGTTTTTCAGTCCTTCTCTTGCTCGGAATGTTCAAATTTCAGAGGCCCTAAACTTCGCACGCGGTTTCCGCATGGACCCACATCTCCAAGTGCTATGAGCCGCCATAGTTGTGCTCAAGCCGCCAACTCGGCCTTACGTTATGCCAAGCAAGTAGGCCTTCAAATTCTCGTAGGCAGCTACACCCCAGCCTCCATCACCGCGATTGTGTTTCGCGCCAGCCCTGTGCGCACAAGCCCTTCCGGTGAATTTTCTTAGGTTGCGTTCTGTACTGTGTTCAGCGTGCGATGTTCTGCGTAATTGCAGAAACGTTTTGCCTATCTACTGCTAACTACATAAACACATGCAAGGACAAACGTGGGCGCCATACAGCAGCGCACGTGCCGCTAAGGTCAAAGACGACTCACGGAAAAAAACTATGGAACATCTGACCGGCAGGTTAGACGAAGCTCGTGTTACACGGCGGCGGAGCTTGATACGGGAGTTATTGAAAAAGCGTGTCTGCACTTTGAATTATTAAGATCCCGAAAGGCGTTGTTATCTGCCGTGCTGTGTAAATGTCAAGAGCGTTTCCAAGCTAGCTTTATAATAGGTTTCAAAGAATCTTGCAAGCTGGCCAATGCCAAAATCAGTGCGCATCGATACCCGAGTAATGCGGTATTCCTGAAGCAACGGTTCCTGACAGAGTACTTTGGAAGCTTACATACCCCTCGGACATAAAATTGCGGGATCGATTGATTGATTTAAGATATCTTTATTTAAAAGAAAAGAAAGAAAGAGTAGGGAAGTAGGTGGCTATCTGAATTCCAGGATTCCACTGGGCTCCAACGGCGCTATAGCTCTCTACCAGCAATCGCTGCCAGGCAGGGTCATCGCTCCGCAGGGTGTCCTCCCACTGCTTCCGTCCATGAGCTGCCGCTTATATCATGAGCGTTAGTTCCGCTCTGAATTCTTTAGTGGCTTTCAGTTCCTGGTTCGGATCACCTTCTCATTGGAGCTGAACTTGTGCGGGATCGGTAAAGAGATATTTGTCTGCTAAGGGCTTTAAAAACTTTTCATCTGACCATTCTGTTAGATGTTTAAGTTTGTCGATGCGGTCTCGCATGGCCGTTCTCGTCCCGTTCGGGTCTCTCAATTCCCATTACAGTTTCCAAGTTATTGACACCATTATTTTTCTCTAATTTCATCGTACAGTGCATTCCAGTTTTTTCCGTTAGGCTGACGGCGTAATACAAAGAATAAAAGGGGCTATAAGCAGACGACAACGAAGTAGACAAACACACTACATACACCTCTCCGCTTATGGGTAAAACACTGTTATTCTCCTCTTCAAGTTCTCATTATGTTTATCTCTTTTCCATCGCCTTGTGAGGGCTCTTCTAGTTTCGCAAATGTGCAGGAGACGGGAAAGTACAGCCGGGGTATCATCCATAGTAATTACGATGTGAGTGTATGACCTAATCTATTCAACAATGTTTCTCCCGAGCCTCCCCAGCAACCACGTTAACGTCTTGATTCCCGGGGTGGCTGGTGTGCGACCGAGGATCCCATGGCTGCGGCATTGGTATTTCACTGCCCGTGTTTATGACGTAAAGGTAGCCAATACTGGAGAGCGTCTCAACTAAATTCAGTTGGCGCCTAAAGTGATTCTCAGCATTTGTTTGATATTTCTGCTAAAAGAACCTATATACGGGAGTAAATGGCTCTTATCAAAAATATTAAGCCTAACAGGCTTTACTGATGAAGACTTGGTAGTTGTTTTTAAAACTTTTTACAGCCCGAAAAGGACATGAGGAAAGCAGGAGAGGAGCGCTGACGTCTAACTAAATTTATTCAGAACCAAGTTGTACTTTTTAAACGCACCCACCAGTTTAACGACAGACAAATAAAACATGAAAACCAAAACCCCACAAACTAGGAAAAGCGCACACCACATCAAAAACTATTCACGCACTTGACATAATCGTGATTGACGTCCTGCTACGCATTTCATTTACCTAGTTTGTCAATTTCATGCTTTTCTATTATTTCTCGCGTCGTTTGACTTCCACACTTTTCTACCATTTGGCACATGTCAAGCTGTGCTCTGCACTATCAAGATATGCAATGCAAAGGTCGAAGACCATCATTGTTTTTTCGAACGATATTTCTATGCTATATCAACCGGTCTTTCAGGAGTCTGCCAGTTTTACCGACGTACACTTTCCTGCCGTTTTAACAAATAGCAATAAACGACACTTCCAGTCCATTGGTCATACCAACCACTCAAGATGCTTTAGGTGGCACCCTATTGTTTTTGTACCTGTCGTGAATGTCTCCTTGGCAGATATTACGAGCTTGAGGGGACCGGAAAGCGCTACTCTCACGTTTACATGGTTAGGAATCTTTCAAACCGTAAGGCAAAGCGACGATGTACGGAAAAATGACAACTCATCACGATGATGGCAATGTTTCATGTTCCCGAGAACGCTCTGCGTGCCCAATACAACCATAAGAAAAGGATGGCCAGCCGGTTGCATTCGACTAACTAGCTCGTTGAAGGCAGTTACACTACATGGCGGCACGGCTTCTTCAGGGCGTCAAGCATGCATTATTCTTCAAGAGCTATTTTCCCTGATCATAAATGCAGCAACTTTAAAAACTTACGATGTCGGCACCAGTAAGAACGCCGGATGTACATGGAGCGTAAGGAATGTCATTGAGGTTGGAAACATCGCTCTTCATTTCGTAATATTGGGCACCCATCTCCAGTGAGAGCCCCACCACAGCATCCCTGTTACTGTACTGCGTGGACTCGGCCACCAGCTCGCCGTGCCGCTTCTGAAAAAAGATAGAAACGGCTTCGTACAAGTACCTTACGAACCAGTCCCATCTATTCAAGTACGAAAGGTTGAGAAAAACATTAACAATTCGAAAAGGAAAGCGATTCTCCAAAACGCAACTCACGTCATAGGACTGCGGGTAGACAGTGTGTAAAAGTACTGTGTCCAATGTAGTGAACATTTTTAGAAGCGTTTTAAATACACCCTCGGCAAATTAGGTGCTACGCTGTCTTAAAGATCAACTTCGCTTGTGATTAGTGCATTTCAAGGAATATTGGCGGAGGCAAACAATTGAAGGGACGCCTGCGTTATCTTCTATATCCCGGCCCCATTTTTATCACAACAAACTATAACAAGCGGTAAGAGAGAAGCTCCAACCCGGCTTGGTACGAACCGGTCTCAAAAGGTGTGGTGGTATGAAGCTGCAATACAGCCTTCCGGTGTGCAACGCTGGCCCGTTAATGAAAGTCTGCTGCTGCACATGTAATTGAACATGTATTTCGATATGAAAAACTAGTTACACCCAATTATAATGTTATTCCAATTATAATTATTTAATTATTATTACCCGTTCATTAAAAATGAAAATGAATGTTAATATTTCACCCAACTGTATCATTCGGGGGAAAAATTGTGCATCATTCTAGAGATTGCGAGGAGAGCGCGAGCTTGTGAAGTTGCGTCTCGACATTCAAATATTTTTCGCGGTCGATCTTTTCTACGGAGGCACCACTTTAATGTCCGCTCTTGTTTTGAAATAGGGCGGCAACCACATGACATCATACATAGTACTGCTGTCAGGTGCCTGCCTGCCTTCCTTTTTTAAGGAACGTGGTTGCTTCAAAAGATTCAAAAACGTAGCATTCATAACTCACCGGTTCGTAAACGTAGCATGTAAATTAAGACAGATTTTCCTGGAATGGTGGTTTTACTGCTTGTTGGTACCCTGCTCTTGGCACGGTTACCGGGAAGTTACCTCCCCACTAACGGCTTCTCACTAGAGCCCCGCAATGAATTTTATGAGAATCACACGCTGTTGCGAACATTTTGACGAGCAAGCTGTCTTCTCTCCGCAAAGGTCAACCGCAGGTCAACCACAGGTGGAATGGTTTAGTAGTCTTGAGCCGAAATATTTCAACCCTATCTAAAAAGCGAGAAGCACAACAAAGTGCCAAGATGAAAGACTCACGCCAGGCTTGTCCCTATCTCCTGACAAGGCACAGACGGTCACCCCATTATCGCTTCCCCTATTCTCTCCTGCAAACCAACTTGTAAGAGGATATTTCCGGAGCTAGCTGGTGAGAGGGGTATCTACTCACACATCTGAGTCTATGTGCAGAGTTTGCGACAATACCCTGCATGAAGGCTCAATCCTTTTTGGAATGCATGAAAAGCCCCTGCGTATCCAGTTTGCGTGAACTAGGCATTTATCTGCAATACGGATGGAAATCGGCAATCTGTTTGTGTACTGTGTGCCATTAAGTGAATCATTTAGGTTCAAAAGGAGGGTGACATTGTCCTCCGTGGTCTTTGAGTCTTGGGTCATTTGTGCTTCATGCAGAAGAAGGCTTGACGCATGACTAGTGTTTTACAAGTATGCAAGCAAATTTTTCTTTTGGAAGACAATGGCACGATATTGGATTTCTAAACCACAAGTGCAGAAGCTGGCATTTGGTGGTGATACTTTTTTCCCATTTACGAGGGGTTCAGTTAGTGTCCGAAGTTGACTGTTCCGAACACGTTCTTCACAAATTCGTTTTGTGTGGAATTTAGGGCTTTGTGGCGTCCGGAAGTCCTCCTGTGTAGAATTTAGGGCTTGAATAAAAAAGAACTGCGTGGACGCACACCCGGAGTTTTAAATGGTTTCTTTATTCACAAGCAACGGCATTTCTTGCTGAATGCTATTTGTTCGGGAACTTGACTCTGTTATGAATAAGAGTCGTAAAGACTTTTCTGTACGTTATTTCTCGTTCGTACTCAATATTTTTATTAACCGCATTTTTGTCAATCCTTAAACGTTGTTATTCGTGTAAAAAGATGGGCAGAGTACGCCACCTGACCATTACTTTAAAGCAACGCTTTATGAACCTAGTCGAGCCGAGTGCCGCCGTCCCAGGCAATTTGATTGATTTTAGGGTCTAATGCGCCGACGTAACGCAGGCGTTGAAGCGCGCCGTAGTGGAGGGCTCCGGATTAATTTGTTCCACATGGGATTCTTTAACGTGGCCCGAAATCTCGTCCCAGGACATTTGACCTTCGTTTGACCGCAGCTGAGCCGTAGCCTTGGCACCTCATCACGTGACTCGTAGGCCGGAGCAGCGCCACCAAAAAAGGCGGTGTGGCGCATGCCCTCTCAACAGCTGGGTTTCCACATGACCACTTTATTTGCCTCGCGCCTGGTTTAGAGGAGCACCGCGCTCGCCTAGTGAGTGCGAGCTTTGCCGTCTTCTCTGAGGATTACGCTAAAGTGGGAGGCTTTGAGCCGTCGCCGGCCAGCGGCGTCTGACTAACTCGCGCATACCACCCGGCAAGCTGCTTACCTGAAAATGTTCTAAAATTGCCGAGCGCGCGGAGCTAGCTTTGGAGACTTACGAAGATCGAGCAGCTAGCTTTGAATGGAATATCCAAGGTTAGCTGAGTTAACCCGCATGACATAAAAAGTGCGCCCTGTGCCTCTGTCGATACAGAAACGTGCCACTAATTGTTAAAGAATTTAAGTAGTTGAAACAAAGGTTTGGGCATGTTTTGCGTTTTAATATAGCCGTCCAAAAAATTCGACAGCTGCTTTGCTACAGATCACTCGCGGTTCATGATTTCAGACGAGAGAGTTTTACAGAACTATATTTTAATTTCTACACAGATCTATGATTTCTAAAATTATCGCAATTTCGAAGATCTCGCTTTTCTGCTCTAGCTGAAGTGCCTCCGATAGACGAAATAAATTACTCTCCCACTGCCACATTAGGCAGTACCGGAACCTAAGAATCAATTATATAAACAAATTTAGACCCTTACGCTACCCGGAACAGGTGTGCGCACGAAGCTTTTCCGACCTTGGGACACTTTTATCCAATTCCTTCCAGAATTCCTATCGAACCGAATGCTCAACCCCTGTTTGCCGAACACCCTAAGCGTGCATCGTTGTTATTTCGCCTGGATTTGCAATTGCTGAAACTCGCAATTAGTTCGCCGAGCACCAACAGGTTCACGGCCCCGATTCCATTGTCGCTGTTTCAGCGCTGCTACCTGCGTTTCGGAGTGTCGGACCCAGCGAGCGCGCCTGCGCTGCAGCTGATCTCGAACTGGCAAAAAATGGTGCGACTGGAACGCGCTATCCGCCTGTATAATTATAAAGAGTGAAGCAGCGCCCTTGTTTCGCTTCGGGCCATATTCTGAGTACCTCCGCCCCTCCATTTGCTCCCACCACTCGGTTGCGGGGAGGATTCCGGCACTGCTTATGCAATGGGAAATCGATTTCAAGGTTCTCCTCTATTAGAGGCTCAGAATACCAGGGTTGAGGTATCGCGTGATGCGGCCGCCAGCTGTGGGCGAGGAGACTCCAGAAGGGATGGGATTGGAGAATTTCTGTGTATGAATGGCGGAGAAGTGCAGATTTGAGCTTGACCGGTTTAAGTGATCACCTCCAGCCGGCGTGATGAGGACGAACAGCAGCGAGTTCCGCCCTCGTCCCCTCTGAGGATGTCGTGTTCTGGTGGCAAGATGATCTGAAGTACACGTGATGGTTTTGGTTGTCGCGGAATACTCAGGACTGTTTTAGAGGCGCACGATTTAAGCGAAAACTTTGCCAGTAGTCTCTGAGTGCGTAATAACCGGGATTTCCCAGTCGTTGGGGGTGGCCACAACATTTGCAACTTCCTCTTCTAGGCCAGTGAAAGTGGTGAGAATGGTTTCGGCTGCTCATTGTGTGGTTTGCCTGTTGATGACGCTGCCTGCAGATAGAATGTGACGTGGTATGACGATGAAACTGTGTACCGATCACATGGTAAGTTGTGGTAATTGTTTTTAATTATATGTGAGCTCATGCTGTCCGCCGTTAATTTTTGTATATAGGGCGTCTGTTTTCAAGTACGGCTGCTACGCTGATGGGTCGCGAAATGCCTAATGAAACCGGGCATGCCGTACTGCAAAAAAAAACCTGATTCGAAGACCTCACAACACTTGTTAGAAAAGGAGGTGGACTTCGGTAGGACATCTATTGCGGAGAAAATACAACCGGTTCTGCATCAGGGGAAGGGAATCGCCACTGAGAGGTGAGACTAGCTACATGTAGGAAGCGTCTATTCGTCGAAAGAGGAAAAACTGGAATAGTTTAGCCGTAATAAATAGGTTGGGGCTTAGTGTAACAGCAAAGATTGGAAACACCTGGGAGAGAACTCTGTGCTGCGGTAGGAAATTATCCTGATGGTGGCCCAAAGAGAATGGTAATATGGTCACAACTGTCAGTTGTAATGATTTATAGGTCGCCTTTACCGCCAATGAAGCAATTAGCGCTACCCGATAGTGCGGTTAACTTCAACCCCTTAATCAATGTTGTGTACGGTTTGAGCCCTAAGCCATACTACAAACGATAACATGCCAGCTGCCACACTAACAACATCACATTCCTCTTTATCATTGCCGGGACTTTGAAGTAATCCCTCCAAAGAGAGGTAATAATGTCACAACTTTAGTTGTAATCGCTCGTTGCTTGTTCCGTAAGCGACGCAATGAGGAATCCCAAATCTTAGTCAGCCGGTAACAGAATTGAGCGATCGTAAGAACACGGAAGGTTGTGTGTTCAGCGAGCTCGGCAGCCACTGTCCTGGGTTTAAATGTAGTGGTTGGCAAAATACGTGGCGTCCCCCTCTGAACCTTTCACCTGTCACAAGCTCAGGCCAATCCACGAGAATTTAATCAGAAGAGAGTATGCAACTTCAATACTGACACTGCAGTGTGCAAATGACAAACATATGGCGTTCAAAGTAAATCACATCTCTCCAAGTAAAATAACTTTGAAAGACCACGAAACAGTTAACACCCGCAGAAGATGAAGAGGATGTGAAGAAATATTTTACATCCGTCTAAGCCTAAATTAATAAGAAGTTTACACTAAGGTGCTTACTTGCCGAAAGTGCTCGAAACGTAGCTTTGCTAGATATCATACCATACCAATTAAAATTTGGAGGTGGTGCCCTTGTGGAGAATGGTCAAGCAATCGGTGTGGCTGGGTAAAGCGTTACATTAAAGCGTTAAACATCTTAGATTTTTATGAAAGTCTTGCCAGGTGTAGGCACTTGACACGCACTTCCTTTATCATCAAAAACATGTTGCATCATTGTTCTCCTGTAGCGGACACAACACGCAAGAGGACCCCAGTTTCATTGGCTGTCCATTAGGTACTATTGTGATTGCGGCTTCCGTCAGATTTGCACAAATTCAATGTTTTGTACAGAAGGCAAAGGATCCCTTCCTGGATACAACAATTGATTTATATATTAGCAACCTAACCACCAATCTCCGCCAAATTTATACGCCGAGGTTAAAGTGGCAAGACTCATAGGTTTAATGCCATATTTTAAAAGAAGGTCTATTTTAATTTTTGTGATACTCTTCCAGTATGCTGACCACAACATTTATTTTGTTTACAAGTAAAAATACCTCGCGTCATATGAATACATAATAGCTGAGCTTCAGAATGGAGCGCTGTCAGCCAAGCTCCCTGCGTGGTTAAGTAGCAACGTCCTTAAAAGTTGCATTTGTTCGAGGTTTTTGGACAAAAGACAGAAGATTACAAAAGAAGTGAAATTAAAAAAATACAGTAAAAATTCCAGTTTCGAATTTGAAGTTTTAGGCCCTAATGTATTCTCACCCTATCAAAATTGCACAGTGCTGTTCACCCAATAATTACCTGTACGCCTAAAGTTGGTGGCATATAGGTATTTAGACTGTTTAAATGGGGTTCTACTTGTAGGTTATCTGCACCTGCTGCCGTTCACTTTAATTTTGTGGCACTTGTTTCAGGACGAAACCTCATTGAACACATGGTTTCGTTGTCTCTTTTTTGTGTTTCTGCTTCTATATTTGTAAGCCTATTTTTATACCACGTAGCAGAAGTGTTTGTACTTGACTTTCTTGGACAAAAATTGCTATGTTTCTAGTGGCATGAAGTCCAATTCTTGAGACCTTCTTTAGGTTTCAAAATTCAGCCTGTTGTTTAAAAGTTCTAACAACTACGTCGCATGCATCCTTTGAAAATGTAATCCAGATACTTTTAAAAAATGCCAACGAATCAAGAGCCTTCTATGCAAATTTGTCGGCCTCCCAAGTGACAACCGCACTTCCGCGAGTCCTCTTTTAGCGTCCTTCCTGCCCCCCATTCCCCTGCGGCTTCGGGCCATCCTTTCTTACTAAGGCTTGACGTCTTGCTAGTTGGGTACACATTATTCACACTAAGAACTGCGCAGGGACGAGGACGGAAGAAGTCACAATCTAGGGCGCTGACGAAACACTGAAGTACGGTTTATTACACGACATTAAATACACGAAAAAACCAGTGGCTGTAAGCATGCGCCCGTTCAAGGAGAACTTGTCACTCCAAGTATGCAATGGAAGATAATATCAAGGATAAAACAATCAGACTTGGTGTCAAGCTTCTTATCTGGTACAAGTGAGGCTCACCTGGCTAGATATGCCACATCTCTTTCAAAAAGGCAAATTGAAGACGTGCTCACAGATTGTTCCTCCAAAAGGCCAATCAGTGAGGCTCCAATATTTCCGTGAGCGAGCGTCTCGATAGCATTTCAAAACGCCTTTTCACTTTGGGTGGGAATCACTTTTCTCCCATTTCTTGCAATGTATCGCAAGATTCCTGCCTGCTCCTGTGCGCATGGCGTGGGCATTTTTTCTAAGGCGATCATTCAGGCATCTACCAGTCTGACCTACGTAAACTCGTCTGCATGAAAGTAGCATTTCGTACACCACTCTGTCCGCACAGTTCACACACTGCGTTTCATGCTTCTTCTCACATACGGCGCATGGGCGGTCGTTGCAGTTTACCTTGGAGAACAAAGGCGCCAGTTTGTTGAGTGCTGAAAAAAACCGTCCTTACTCCTGCCTTATCCCCGATCTTCTTTAAAAAGTGTGATACCCCATGGACCAAGGTTATGACGTTTAAGCATCCCTTGGGTGTTTCTTTTTGTAGCCGGTTTTTTGTGAAGTTAGTGTTTGCAGGACGAAATAAAACGACGTTTGCTAATATATTTTTAATTAAAACCCTTACGTAAACTATAAAGCCAGGGATGGGTCATAAATACTCAAAGAAAATGAAAAGTAGGCTTAACGTTCTCATAAGAGGCAAATAGATCAAAAACATGTACGGTGAATCGCACTTCTAAATACACCATTTTTTAGCTGGACGTAATGATATTCTAGGCTGGTTGCGCCGTTTCATCTAGCGCTGAGGGATGCCAGCGGTACGCGGTCGTCGTCGCACGTAGTGTTTACGTGCCGCAAACGACGGCGGTGAGTTGCGGAAGTGGCCGGCCCGCCGGCGGTCCGTAGGCGAAGCAGAGGTTGTGCGCTGTCGCGGCACTAAATTGCGTGAGCCGCAGGCTGCGTTGTATTATACTAGCTAGCCATTGCTAGCTCGGCCAACTGTTACTTCTAATATTTATTATGGCCGTGATGCACAGCAAAGCCGTCCGGGCTAAGGTACACGACGAAGTAGCCGTATATGCATACGCCCAATTTTTACTGTATTTTTTCAATTTCACTTCTTTTGTAATCTTCTGTCTTTTGTCCAAAAACGTCGAACAAATGCAACTTTTAAGGACGTTGCTACTTTACTGTTTGCTACTTTTGTTTGCTAAAAGATTTGTATATCTCACCTCGAATCAAACTTTCCTGGCTCTCAAATTTTAAGCCACTGTAGTATAAAAGTTATATTGAAGACATATTCATGATCTAGCGGCACGGTGACGCGAGCTCTTCACATTCATTGAGGCATTTAACCGAGCACATCCTAGTATTTCCTATAATTTAACCTCGCACATACTAGTATTTCTAACAGCAACACCCCTACGGAAGCGTTGTTTGTGTTTCTGAATCACCATTCGGCCAACATTCCGACTTCTCTTGCTTCATTTGTTCAGGACACCCCACACTTCCTCCGCATAATAGAAGCAATAAACAATGGTGGGCAAATACCCAATCCCGCCCTTCTGGCCACGCTCTATGTATCCGCCCTCTATACGAACATTCCCATCACCGAAGATATAGCAGCTATATCAAACGCCCTAAAAGAAAACCGGCACTAACATGCATTGGAAGACTACATTACTTTACTAAAATAAGTTCTAACTCTAAACTATTTCGACTTCGAATCTTCTAACTACTTCCGAGTATGTGGAACCAGCTTGGGCACTCCTTTCGCACCCAGATACGCCAACATTTTCAATGGGACAACTTGAAGCTTCCCTTTTAGAGTCTTTTCCCCTCAACCCAAAGGTTTACCTTCGACACATAGATGACATTTCATTTTTGGAAGCATGGCCGCACAGCCCTAGGAAGTTTCATTTCGCATCTTAATTCTTCGCACTCGTCCAATAAGTTCTCATGCCAGCACTGGGATGAACAAGTGAACTTCCTAGACACGACTGTTGTTGTTGACAATGGTAAACTGAAAACCACGCTTTATAGGAAACCCAACGGACAGGCAACAGTACCTAGACTACACTAGTCCTCACCCACGACACTGCTAACAAAGTAACTTTGTAGGACAGGCTACCACACTAAGAAGAGTATGCACCGATAACACAGACTATATAAAGCACGTAATGAAGTAAAGTCCACCCTGGCAAGAAGTAATCACCCGGTCAGCTCGCTATGTATGGCTTACGAAAGAGCATCCAAGTGAGAAACAGACGAAGTGCTCAAGCAGCCACGTCTAAACCAAAACGCACGACAACCAGCCCCTAATAACCCAATTCTTACACGCGCTTTCTAACATAAACTACATCCTGCGGAAATACTGCCCTATTCTAGCTATTATGACCTACTTTAAAAGATGTTCCCGGAAGCCCCAAAAGGTAACTACACAAGAAATAAGAACCTAAAAGACATTTGAGTGCATGCCGAAATTTGCGCTTCCCAGGAACCAGTCATCAGCCCTTGCCTCTGCCCTAGATGCAAGACCTGCAAACATCTGCAGACGGATTCCACATTGTCAATAGCACTGCCAGCCAATACGTTAACGAGAATATTTCAAGCTTCACGTCCATTTCTTCTAACATTGTGTATATGCTAGAATGCTCATTCTCTCAAAAGCAGTACATTGGAGAAAGGATTCAACATATGAACTTACGCCTGAATGGACATGGGGCCGACACTTCTAACAGTGCCTCCATAGCAGCGGCGCAACACTTCAATCAGCCCAACCACAATTGCGGTGATCTCAAGCTCTATAGTCTGCCGTCAAACTTTAAGTCTCCAAGGGACCGGAAATACAGAAAATCGTACTTATTCCATAAATTCAACTGCCTGGAGCGGGCTGAAATCAACGCTTGGAAAGGCAGCTTACAAACGTTGCGGTATCGTAATCGAACAGAAAAATATTGCTCTTAAAAAAGTAGCATCTCCATTCGCATCAACCTTGCCTGTCCATCGCCAAAGCTGTTACTTGAATATAATTTCTGTGCGTTTTTTCCTGTCTTGCTCCTAGCCGATTTCGACATACCACGCGCACTCGCCTCCCTCGACCTTCGGCATTTCGTTTACTACCTGCTTTACACACACGCAAAAAAAAGTAAAAAGAAAGAAAATAGAAAAGAAGTCTTGAATTTACCACAAAGCTCCTCGTGGATTGTACCTGCGCATACCTCTTCTATTCTTCTGCGAACACTGGTCTCCCCAACCGGAATTCTTCGGACTATACGTGCTGTTGTGGTTTAGGAGATTTCTCTGTCACACATTGTTCAAAAACCTTGCAATTGCACCCCCAAGACGCCCCTCTAGGCTCCAAACTTCCAGGAAACCTCCTTTGAGATCACGCGCACCGCCGCAGCCAAGCTTAAACCATTCGATCCTGTTTCCTCCGACCCTCTCGTAGTCTTTCTTCTTTCTCAAGTGCGGGGCCCTGTCAAAAAAACCACACCTCCATTTCTCTCTCACTGTTTTGCTGCTTTAAACTGACCGTGACCCACTCGGTCTGGTTGCCTTACAATTAAAAGCAATAACAGTGGTCTACTGACGATTGTAACTAGGAGAAGACGGGTCCTGCAGGCGAAACCTCAGTGAACTAGGGTTTAATCGTGTTTGAACAATTTCCTGTAATAATTCTTCTTGCTCCTCGAGACGTTTTTTCTTGTACGGTTACATATATATAGTCTCTGGAAATAAAAAAAAACACAGAGCGCGAGAAAATAAGTAAAGTAAAGACAGAATTACACGAGAAAAACAATTAAAAATAAAAGTTTGCTGGCGTTTACTCAGGACTTCCTTTCTTGAGAGCACAGGAAGTGCTCTTCCTGAAACGTTCAAAGACTTTTATTTTTAATGTTTTTATGTTCTTCTTGGTTTCCTCTCATACCGCCGGGCACCCACCGGTTATTTATTGGGTACAGGCGTCCCTGGTCCAGTCCGGACCCTTGGAAGGGGAATTCACGTCTGGGAATCTGCGTTTACCCTTAAAAGGGGCCTGTGCCCCTTGTCCATCTGGCGGGGCCCGCGGCCGTCCTTGCGCATTCTGCCATTGCCGGGGGTGAAAAGGTCTCGCGGCAGGTCCTGCCACAGCCTGTTGCAAGTTCAGCGTCCACTGTGGCTGTGGAACGCACCATGGGCATTCGTGTGGCTTGTTTGCACGGTCACCTACGGGTAAATGATACATGCGACTCCGATGCGACTGTACGTTTGGGAAGTTCAGCAATTTGCCCCTATGCAAAGGGGAGGCTGTAAAACCACAGAAACGCTGAAACGTTATACCGTATATATATATTCATATAAGGTAAGTAGAGACAGAGACAAACGAGAAAAGCCATGAAAAAATAAAAATAAAAGTTTACTCACGTTTCAGGAAGAGGAGGACAGAAGAATAGAAGTCATCTTCCTAAAACGCCCGTAAACTTTTATTTAATTTTTTTAGGTTTTTCTCGCCTTTCTCTGACTCTACTTGCCTTATTATAGATGTATATGCAGAAATAAGGGATGGCAGTCAAGGAAACCTTGGAAAGAATGTTGAACGTCACGAAACCTGATACAAAATTCGGGAAGTCTTGGGTTCGGATCCCACCTTGCGGGAATTTTTTTCTGTCCCTTTATTCTATCTTTCTAAATTCTTTATGTGTTTCAATGACCTACCACATTCTCCCATTTGCTTTCCGAGCTTTTCTTGACTGCCAAACGTAATGTTTGTCTTGATTCAATGAGCCCCTCATGTCCTATTCTGATTAAATATGTATATATATAATAAAAAAACTCTCAAAAGGCCCAGAATTAGTATAAGTAAAGAGTTGGTTACGCAGCAAGAACTATATTCATGAAGGTTTACTCACGTAGTCGCAATGGGACGTGCCTTCATCCGAGTACAGTTACATGAATTTGGGAAGCAAAATCTCGTAACTGTACTCTGATGACCTTCTTCAGGGCAAGCATATTTACTGAAACATTACCAACAATTCTGGTCGCTACCTTGTTCAGTTTTCTTTTCTTGCATACACATACATACATACATACATACATACATACATACATACATACATACATACATACATACATACATACGTACGTACGTACATACATACATACATACATACATACATACGTACGTACGTACGTACATACATACCTACCTACATATATAGAATTAGAAGCCTGGAATGACGTGTAATTGGCTCAATGATTGTAGCATTCTGAGCTCGTAAGTCAAACACTTGCAAAAAGCTTTCGCAGTAAGCTGTCCTTTTCTCCCAACAAATGTCTTGTCAGCAGCGAATGCGTTCATTCGAACAAAAGCTTTCGCAATTATGTGAGGTTCAATGTACGCTGTTTACACAGCGAAAAAGTGCTTCTCTTGCGGTACTTTTATAAACTTCAATGAAGTTTTTATTGAATAGATTCGATATTATTTGTAGGCATTTCGCTAACTCTTTTCCTGCGCATATTTTCTTAGATTTTCTACCTGCGGACCACGCGCACAAACGAACTGGGTTTACATATCCAGTGAAGCGAAATGGGTGATGCGTCATAAGCAAGTGTACCTATCGCACGTGCGCTGGTAGGATGCACTTCGACATCACCGAAATCACCAGTTGTGTACTCTACGAACTAACAAAATGAAGCCACATTTTTCTGCGGAAATTATGTCAGGACTTACCTGTAACTCAACGAACACCGCCTGCTGTCGACTGACTCAGTAGGAGGGTCATCGACCACCGCAGTATGCCACGTCAGGCCAAGCCGACAGTGTAAACGTCGTACAAAACGTTAGAAGAATTCGGCACGGAGGATGCACGAGGTGAAGGAGCACTTTCTAAATCCTTTTTGTTACAATTCCCGTAAACAAGCTTAGTGCGGTAGACACTAAGCCTACAGACTGCAGACTAGATTTCAGCAAGTTATGCTGTGGTATCTACAAATCATTTTATTTTACACTGAAGGCTTTCGCCTCAATAAATTGCAAGTTTTTTATAAAAATGCTGCTCCCAAGCATAGTGGAATAGTGCGTGCTGTTTGCTTTCCGTCCTTCGAGAAAGAAAAGTATAATTACGGATTTCTTAGCAAATCTGTAATTCTAGATGCAAGCTCAGAAAAATTTGTAATATGTTTACCGCGCCGAAGCTACACTTGGGTAAGAGGTGCGCTGTAGCGGAGGTCCTCCAAATAAATTTAACCACCCGGGCATAGTTACCATGCGATGAAATCTCCACACAGGGGGTTTCGCGCTTTCACTTCTACAGAAAAGCAGCCACCGTGGCTCAAGTTTAACCCGTGTGTTTCGGCTCAGCTTCAAAACAGCTTTTTGTGGAGCCGCCATGGAGGTTCGCTGAAGAATCCCATGTGGTTTAAGCACAGACTCACTGCAAGTTGCTGCGTGCCGTACTCATAGAGACAACCGTGATCATACTATTGATGAAATAAAAAACATGTCATAACATTCAGAACATCTTTTATTTGGGTAATAGTGGAGGTCGTTTCAGAGCAGCTAAAATCAACAACGCGTAGCAGTTCTGCGGGACATTCTTTCTTCGCGTAGCAGCATGTCCTCAAAGCAGCAAAACAACTTTGATCGGATTTAAGCATCAAACTTTCAGTTCTGTCTTTTTCGGCTGCGACATTCGGAGTTCTACGTAGCTTTACCCTTTTTCCAAAAATATGCAGCATCTATTGATGCATACCCTGTACGGTACACAGGGCGGTACGTCTTTACTGTAAATTACTTTTACTGCATTAGCCTTAAGGTGGCTCCTTCTTAGTTTGCAATTGTCTCAAGCTAGCGAGGATGCGGTTTCTAGCTACAGATATTCAATATTGTCATATATTGGCGTATTTTTTATCAACGCTTACGACTTCAGAAGGTATGCTGACTTTAAAAACGTACCAAAATACAAGCATGCCTCGAGGTATGCATGATGTTCTTGCATGATGTTCTTGTCGAAGTAAGAGTAAGAGATTACTTGTTTTTCTTTCTAACGACATTACGCTTCAGCGCAGCATTTCTTTAGGTAGCATGCTTGCATTACGTTTCTATCATGGTGTGAGTGAGAGATTCTTTTGTTTTTCTTTGTAATAATATTTACCCTCAGCTAAGCATTCCACTAGGTGGCACGCTTGCCTTACGTTTCTTTCGTGGTAGGAGTGAGAAATTTCTTCGTTTTTGTCTTTCTTGCGACATTTCGCTGGAACTAAGCATTTCTCTAAGAATGATGTTTGAATACCGTTTGTCAAGGTATGAATGAGAGATTACTTTGTTTTTCTTTCTAACGACATTTGCCTTCAGGTAAGAATTTCAGTATGTGACCTGCTAGCATTACGCTACTATCCTGGTATGAGTGGCAAGAGTCAATCACCACTCCGTTTTTCTAACGACACTTCGCTCGGCTAAGTGCTCTAGTGGGTCGCATTTTTACATTACTTTTGTCTCGTCGAATGACTGAGAGATCAGTTAGATTTTCCTTCGAAAGACATTGCTCAAGTGATGTATATTTTGAAAACTTCCCGTAAACAAGGAAAGCAGCACCAGTATGTCAAGAAAATTTCTAGATACAGTCAGCTGCTCTTGCGAGTGCGCAAGGATTACTAGTCACATCGTCTTGCAGGCATAATGCGTGTCGAACTGCATTGCTCGTAGTAAGATATCTTAAAATTGTCTATAGAATAATGCCTGTTCATGTGACTTAAACCATAAAATAGCCGCAAGCCAACATAGCTTTTTGCTGTGGGTCGGCGTTTTAGAGACCACAAAAAAAAAATCTGATAAATACTGTATACATAATCACAGAAATACACGAAACTTCAATTTGCTGAAACAATTCACTAGCTGTGGACGACATAAATGAATTCCAGTCGAGCCTAAAGATAACAATTTCGCTTGACGAAGAAAAATTTGCGAGAAAAGTTGAAAGGACCTGCTAGATAAATACGACTGCATCGCATGCCGACGCTGCCAGCTGAATAGCAATGTGGCTTGAAAGAAAAACAAGGTAATCTCTATATACTCGACATGACTATCTAACAGCGCTGACGAGGTGACACAGGTTGAGAAAATTTGGGGCAACATATTTTCTCCCAATCTCAAAATAAAGCGTTCAAAGAACAATATATTTTTAGCCCCTCCGTCCTCGAACATCAAGGCTAGACTTTCGGCCTAATTACATTTAGCAAAAATCTTGTTATGCCATACTTGTAATTAAGCAGAATTTACGTCCTAAATGTAGGGATTATTTGGCTTCTAAATTTAACAGTTGGAAAATTCTGCTTAAAGCTCGATTACATTTTCTTAGGATGCTGCGGCTAACGACATCCAAGGCTACTAAAAATTGCAGCTCCCCAATAGTACTTTTGAAAATTCTTCTGTTTTAAATTTCAACCAATGGAAACAGCAAATATAAACCACATGTGTTGATTCCATACATATTCTGTTATTAACAATGTGCGAGAAAACATTTGTCCGTAAATGAATAACGACGTAAACACCAGTGTTCTGTAGCTCATCTTGTCGGGGCGGCTTAATTTTCAACTGACAAAACCAAGTGCAACGATCCTTCGCGGACAGGCCGACTGAAAGTACGTCGGTGGGAAAGCGATCCGCGCTGTGGGCGCAGTAGATCCGAATCATTTCAGTAAGCGCAAGTGAAATGTTATAGGAAATCGGCAAGGATAATGCCGTGAGTAGGATACCACTTTCAAGGTACTTTATTCTAATCAACAAGTTCCCATATACACCCGCCGCGGTGGCTCAGTCGCTAGGGCATTGCGCTGCTGAGCACGAGGTCGCGGGTTCGATTCCCGGCCGCGGTGGCCCCTTTCTGATGTAGGCGAAAAGCAAAAACGCCGGTGCGTACGAGAGTTCGGCACACGTTAAAGATCTCCTGGTGGTCAAAATTAATCCGGAGCCCTCCACTACGGCGCGCCTCATCGCCTGCGTTGCGTCGCCGCGTTAAACCCCACAATAAATCAATCAATCAAGTTCCCGTATACGAATTCTGAGGGGCGTGAATTTTGACTTAGGAATGCAAGCTTTATTTTAGGCAAATAACTCCAAGATATTTGCAAATCACTTGAGAGTTACTTTACGGAAGTTGTCCTCATAATATTTTGTATTCGCTATCACCTGCTGCTTTGAAGCCGCCCAAAAAGGTATGTAGTGTTTGCTTGCAGATCGGCAGGACAAAAACATTTATTTAGAGATTTCTGGGAACATATAAGCACTTTTACGCGCTTGCATGAAAAAGTTGGTTGAAGAAGGCTATAACGTGCCAAGGCTCCAGCTGGGTGACGATGCGAGCCGAAGTACAGGCCAACTAACCTATTTGGACAACCTGGTTGTTATTACCGCGTGTTGAAATCCCTACAAAAGGGCGTTTTCCTTTTTCGCATCCACACCCAGCATGGTGGCGGGCATCGACCCAGTATTCTTCGGCTCATCTGCTAACACCTTACCACTCACCAACTTCAGCGTGTAACTAGGAATTTCAGTATGAAATAAGTACAGCGTCACTACTATATGTTCGTTCGTTCCGACCTCATAGCGACAACAGAGATTTATGTTGGCATGACCACAACCTTGGCGCAGCATTGCATTAAAAATGCGAAAAACGTTCATAAAATCTTTTTATTTCCGCAATGGTGAAGTTTCGCACAACACCCCCAATATCATACGTGCGTTTGACATTACACTTCGTTAGCCAACTAGCATGCCATCAAAAAGCTACCCTACAGAAATATGCTTTAAGCATTGATGGTTTTCAGTGGTCGCCATCTCGAATGCAACATTCGCGGTTTGATGTACATATATGTCTATTACTAAATTACTACATGCATTTGTGCCTAGCCTCTATTGTACACAAGACAGGACTTCTTTACTTTAGGCGATTTTTACGGCAGTGGCCTTAATATACGCCCATACATACGTAGTAAAACTATTTTGTAATTTAACAAGAAAGCGTTTGGTGCTGCATGCATTCAACATTGACCAATGTTAGACTTTTTATTGCAAGACATACGACCTCAGTTTGAAGTTATCTTGATGGATGAAAGGACGTTTCCAATTTCAAGCATTCCACTACATTGCATGCTTTACGGACGTTTCTGTTGGGGTACGATTGAGATATTACCTTGTTTTTCTTTCAAACCGCATTGCGATTCAGCTGGCAACGTCGGTATTCGATGCAGCCGTATATATCTGGCAGGTCCTTTAAACTTATCTCGCAAATGTTTTTTCGTCAAGGTAAATTGTTATCTTTAGGCTCGCCTGGAACTTTTTTATGTCCTTCACAGCTAGGGAATTGTATGTCATATTGCAGTTTCGTGTATTTCTGGTAATATGTATACAGTATTTATCAGATTTTTATTTTGTGGTTTTGGAACGCCACAATGTAATTACCGATACCAAAGAGCTATGTTGGCTTGTGGCTATTCCATACATAGCCGGGTGGGTCAGTTGGAGGGGCTTACACTTCCATATAATTTCCACCCTCACATTGTTTCACGCTGTTAATCCAGTAAGCGGTTTTTCTTTGTTTGAGAGGCCTGTGAACAGCCAAAGCGTTCTTCTCTACTATTCACCATATTTTGCTCGTGGTACTCCATATCTCGGATAAAACCGTTCGACGGCGACCTTATTTTCTGCTGTGTCTCCCGAAATGTGTCTTCTAAACTCCCAGCCATTTATTTAATAACATTGTGCTTCCTAACTAATGTACTTTCGAAACACACTTCCTCAGAAGGTCGACATCTAGCTCGTCATATCAATAAAAAGCTTTTTCAGAGTCACACAATAGAGTGGGGGCGCATGAACTACTATTCGCGTCGTCTTCTAACATCCAGCCCTTACTGCCCCAAACAACGCGGGAAGGGTAGCGCCGAAAAGTGTTTCAGTAAAAATTTCCTCTTTTTCCAGCCAGCCTGAACACCAACGGCCACTTTTCAACCAGTTATTCGGTATTTTACTGCCTGTTTTATGGGAAGCCGTTCACAAACTGTGGATTAAAGAAACAACTGACTATTTGAATTCGCGTCTGGAAATAACCGCTCTTCACCCTTGAAATACTTTTGAAATCCTAGGTTCCATAATTCAACATATTCTACTGCGGACCAGCGCTCCGGTATTT
Source organism: Haemaphysalis longicornis (assembly GCF_048455015.1). Lineage (NCBI taxonomy): Eukaryota > Metazoa > Arthropoda > Arachnida > Ixodida > Ixodidae > Haemaphysalis > Haemaphysalis longicornis. Next base: position 35,883,025 of record NW_027526204.1, read on the forward strand.
CTTACACAAGATGTGAATGTGTATGCATATTTCATCATAAGCAGAATTTTAGGCAGTTAGGTATCACCAGCAACGGCCCACTCTCGAATAATAGGTGGTTTCACGGAGTGCGTGAAAAAAAAACCCAGTGATATGATTCCCTTTTATGCACTATCCTGGCACGAAACATGTCATGTCATGCTTGTTTATATTCACCGACAGAAAGCGGAAGGTAAAAATCCAACGGGTTCTTTACGGTTCTCCCGCACTCTTCTCCCATCAGAGCATGGGAGAAGAGTGCGGGAGAACCGTTGCACCCGCTAGGCCCGGGTGCAATGAATTGCACCCGGGCCTAGCATATTTTACAGAGAACAACTGATCTCCCGAGGAGTGATTCGCCCTCTCAGTCGACACTACCGATTAGCAATCGTGGTGAAGGTATAGATGTTGACGGCATTACCCTTGCTCAGCAGAAATTGCGATTTTAACTGAAGAGTGATGTTTGGAAAATACGCTTACTCACTGTTTTTCTCTGAGAAAAACCTCTTCAGGCGTTGCTTTGGTCTGTAGACACATGGTCCGCTCCTAAGGCCTGAAGTTTACAGTCACAAATCAACCAGTGGCCTCATCAACTCGTACCTAAATAGCCAAGTGGTTCACCCTCAGTGGCCTAATTCGTAGAAATGGCGATTGCGTTCCAACTAAAGCACCCACAGCATCTCCCGTGTAACGATCTTTTCTCGCGAAATACGATCGATACCTCAGAAAAAATTTAATAAAGCCAATGCTTGTAGTTTTAAATCTAGAAAAGTCGCCTTCAATAAGAGGCGGCGCATAACTCAACGCTGATTGTCAAGAAACCGATGAAACATGACTGATCAACCCAACGGATCCACCAAACTGGGTAAACAAAATTTTGAAAAAGTGTGACATGAGAATAACCTTACCTTGCTAGTCTCCAGCAGTGAGTGCAAAATAACAATCTCACTTAACCTGTCACCGCTCGAGGTCTCACAGCCTTCAGTTGCAATATTTACGTATCTTCAGGCTAAACATAGCCGTAGTAGTGATGAAACCTATTCCAAGACCGCAGTTTTTGCCCTCTTGCCCTTTTCTACAAACTCTGGGAAGCCGAGGAGCACACAGGGGTTTCTTTATAGGAGTAAAAACGTTTGTCCCCTGTTTCCGTCGTTTTCAAGCATTAGGCTTTTTTTAGTACGCATAAACACCGTACTCCCGTCGAGAGAGCCGCGGCATTTCCGCGACGCAGCGCACTTACTTTCCCGGCAGTGGCGCGGTTTGCGGCATATCGGGAGCCAAAATCCGCATCGCGGGGTTTGTATACTCCCTTCTACACGGAGACCCTCACGGATGCAAAATATATGCAAAGCGATCAGCATTCCATCGCTAATTCTCAGAGTAAATGATCTTTACTTGCTGCGGCTATGCCTCATACAATAGAAAAGTACTCATAACCTTTCTAGCGTTCCGCCTCAAGAGCGCTCTGTTATTCCCCGCGAAGCAGCGTGCATGCCCACCGCATGCGGCTACCTTCCCTCCGTTATCGATAGTGATCTAACCTTGAGAATCACGCTTTTAAACATTTGGGCGCTACTAAGCTGTTGCACCTTTTGGGACCGGTACAAACAGCAGTGCGAAAATGTATTAAAATATGCTAAGCAGGATAAATGAACGGAGACTTTATTTCCTACGACAATATCAAGAGAAAATCAGTTTCTTCTGCACTTTCACACAAAATAAAGCTTTTTTGGCTATAAAAATTAGCATAAAAACCTCTCCTTGCTGCACTTCCCCACAGAACGAAGACCTAGCTCTTGTTTAGGACACATTCGAGAAACCTTCACACGTAAAAATGCAGAAAAATAAAATTTTGCCACGAGAAACATTAAAACTAGAACAATAGGAGATATCAGGATGGCACTAACACACGAATAAAAGACAGACGTTCGCACAAGTATTTCGCATTGCAGTTACATAAGTGGGATAATAGTAAACACTACAACTCTATTGGTAGCACCGATAAGTGAGGAAGTTTGTATGGAGTCAGAGTGACTAAAACCGCCAAAAAACAAAGAACAAAATACCAACTACGCTAGTTCTTGTTAATAACTCGCCGTGTATATTTCTTTTTTTGCCCTGTGTTTGTGACCGCTTTTGTTCACTGTGACAAAAAAGTACCAGAACGTGCCCTAGCGTACATGAGTCTCACACAAAGGCATCTCTTATTTAGGACACAATAAAGAACAATCTACAAATAAGAATACGGTGCAGCAAGTATCTGAAACGAAAATGTTTCAATTTTGAACACAAAAACCCCAGGACCTTAGCCAACAGTCTGAAACATTCCCACTGTTTTTTCTGTAGCGGTAGTTCTAAAACACAAGTTGCCTTGTGAGATAAAAAAGGCATAAACGACTATTACCAACAAGCAACTTTCGCCGTAATACCTCGAAACATTGGTGGCGGCCTTCTTAACCGCAGGCACCTGGCCGCTGGGCTTGAGCCTAAGTAACATTTCAAGAAACAAGCTGTTGTGCCTAAACTTTGGCGTGTACTGCACATTGAACGTGCAATACACAGACAGCAACAATGTGAAACCGATTCCCGGTTCCAAATCTGTCAGGTGCAGTGTCTCTAGTTAAGGGGCCACTTCTGCTTGTTCCTCATCGCTTTCCTACTTGGGTATAAAAAGTTGGACATTGAACATCACTATTAAAATACAAAATATAAAAAGTTCCCTCGGATGAGCGACGTTAAACGAAGTTTTGTAGCCATAGCTTTTCTCGTCGAGCGCGCCCAGAAATGTCTGAACAAGTGCATTGCACCCGTTTATTTTGAATTTCGCAGTGACCTTCGAAGCAGCCACTCCCTCCTATCACTGTCCTAAGGCACATATCTGGCCAACTGTACTCTCTCGCCGTATCCTTTTCCGCACACCACCTTAAAACGAACAAGTGAATCTACTCACTCCGTCAAACTGTACAACACGCTAGTTTCCATTTGGTTGTGCTTGAGGGCCAGACTTACACTGCAAGTTACTGGCTAATGAAAGAGTTTTCTGAATCTGTCCCTGGGATAGTAAAGCTTTCACTCTAAAAAAAGAAGCCCACCCACGTTGTAAATTCTTTGACCGAATACGCATTTTGCAACGTCTTCTATGTGCCCAAATAATACTGGTGCATACACTTTCAATCCTATACCCAGGGAAAAGAATAAACTATAGAGCAAAAGGTATAGACTAATCCACTGGCCCCCCCAATTGAAATATCCACGGTATCTCGACTATTCAAGGCTACTGTGTAGATTGTTCTTCCTCCAGCTATCAGAACCCTCTGTTTCCCATACAAAAATATTTTTCCTCGGTCATTCAGGGCCACAGACGTTTGCAGGGCAATTTTGAACTACACTGAAAGTTATCCCAAGTATAACACGAAAGCTGAAAAAGGTCAGAGAGTATAACCAAGAGCTCATTTTGCACAACTTACATGCTACTTGATGAAGCACAACTGACAGGGCCGCTGTTCATAACACAACTTCGAAGTAACGTTCTGACGGCTCCTTGAAATAATAACACAGCTGATAAATGCGGATTTCTGGGCTACTTGGTATTGCATTGCTGACGAGTAAAGCGCAAAACTGAACACAATACACGAAGAAGGACAAGAGGCAAGCACTACTTCCAAATGACATTTATTCTTAAAAACGCCCCTTCCAAAAACGGAAAAAGAGCTGAAGCATCCACCACAAAACCAAGTTCGTTGCGTGCGCGGAAAATGTGGTCTGTGCCATCCCTTCAGCATGTCACGGTGTGTGAACGTGTGATTGCGCGAGCATGTACGGAACGTGATGAGCGGGCACATAGGGCAGCTCGGTGAACATTGCGAGAGATGCAAAAGCATGCCTTGCAATATTGAGACTGTAATCATAGCCAAGCACCATAACTAGTTCGCAAGAGAAATTATTGAGGCGTCTGAAATGGTGCACCTAGGGGACGATAGAAAAGCTTGCCCTCGGTAGGATTGTCGGCTAAGAAAACTGTATAACTTGCTCCTGAGTAATTTGAAATTGACCGCCAGCAGCTTTCTCTGTATTGTGTTGTTTTCGGGGATCAGTCTTTATTTTCAAAGCTCCTGTTTTGTTGTGTTCTTTACGTTTTGAGAGCCCAAGGGTACACAGTCGTCGGTGGCTGTCTATTCTGATCTCAGCGTATGAGGAATTGCGGGGATCGCACGGGAAATATCTATATGCGTTGCATAATATAAATCAGTCCTCATGTGCGCCACATTTTGTGAATATATTTGATCGCTTTGAACTATATATATATATCGGTTGGAAGCAGCGCTGGTCTCTTTTGACTTTTTTTGTTCCTTGTGTAACTTTTGTGCTTTTTTGAAAATCAGAACATAAAGCCACGCTTAACACGGCCTTCCTGATGAAATTGTACCAGACCGGAACATATCACAGAAGAAGAGCTGCATACCCCAGTTAAGAAAACTTTCTCACAAGAATCATTGAAAAAGTTTGTGACATAAACGCTGATTTCCAAAATGCAAGCAAAGTGCCTAGATCTCAAATCACGTCCGGATAGCAGACCCGACTTGAAGTCTAGCCAAGCTTTATGCTTGTTTCTCAGGCACAAGAGCCCCTGAAAAAGTCGTAAAATTCTCATATAAGCAATCTACGTAATGTAGCAAAGTTTCAAACAGAAATATCTTGCTCCTTATTTATCTAAAGGACATCAAGTACTGAAAGCCAAATGACCCCAATCCACACAATTGAAAACCGGAGGGCTGCCGTTTACTGTCATGGGCTTTCTGACCGCCCGTCCGGCCTGTACGCATATATAAGACGAGAATAGAGATCACCGCATTACCGGCGAACGTGCGATGATACTCTGTCCCATTAACAACAAAATGAATAGACAGCCTTAAATAAACGCCACAATAAAGAAAACATTCAATAGTGAAGGTGAGTTAGATAAGATCGACCAAAGGGTTTCTGGTCAGCCTCTTCAATTTGCGAGAACATTTTATTTTAAATGATTCTGTTGATGTCCAAATTCACGAATATTTGAGCCAGGAACAATAAAATCTTAACGTAAAATTTTTTGGTAACAGGACAAATTGAACGACCGCAGCAGCCTGCCATTGCGCCTCAGCAAATTTTAGCGAAGGCTATGCCCGAAAATATTTTGGAGGGGCAATTTGTAAATTTTGCTCAATTCAAGACTGGAGTGCTTTTCCAAAGAAAAGGTTTGGTTCCTCAGAAAAATACAAATTTTTTGTAACAAAAGGCCAAACTCGGTTTAGAGGGCAACTATTTAACATTTATCGTAGATATTGCCACCAGAATTACTTAGGCAGCAATGTTCAAATTCTATTCACCCATGCTTTTTCAAAAAAAAAAACACTCAATATTGTAACTGCACGAAATAAGAATAAAATGCAACAGGCACGATAGTTTGAAAAATTACTGCCATGCACAAAGTTCACTCGCTCAGATAAAAAAAAACACCTTAGATTTTTCTGAAAGTGTTGCCAGGTGTAGGCCTTGACACGCACTTCGATTATCATCAAAAACATGTTGCATCATTGTTTTCCTGTAGCGGGCACAACACAAAAGAGGAGCCCAGTTTCCTTGGCTGTCCATGAAGTACTCTTGTGATTGCGACTTCCCTCAGATTTGTTCAAATTCTATGTTTTTTACAGAAGGCAAATGATCCCCCTATGGATACAAACATTGATTTATATGTTCGCACACTAACAATCAATCTCCGCCAAACTTCTATACCGAGGAAAATTACGAAGACTCATAGGTTCAACACCATATTTTAAAAAACGTTTTCTTTTATTTTTGTAATATTCTTCCAGTATGCTGACCACTAAATTTATTTTGCTTACAAGTAAAAATACCTCGCGTCATATGAATACTTTATAGTTGAGCGTCAGAATGGAGCGCTCTCAGCCAAGCTCCTTGCGAGGTAATCAAAGAGGAAACAGTTAAGTAGCAACGTCCTTAAAAGTTGCATATGGTCGACGGTTTTGGACAAAAGGCAGAAGGTAGCAAATGAAGTTAAAATAAAAAATACAGTAAAAACTGCTGTTTTGAATTTGAAGTTTTATGCCATAATGTATTGTCACCGTATCAAAATTGCAAAGTACTGTTCACAATTTGGTGGCACACAGGTATTTAGAGACTCTTTCAATGGTGTTCTGCATGTAGGCTACCTGCACCTCCTGCCGCTCACTTCAATTTGGCGCCACATGTCTCAGGACGAAATTCCATGGAACACATGGACTCGTCCCTATTTTGAGTTTCTGCTACAGTAGTTGTAAACTTCTCTTCATACGACGTATCAGAAGTGTTTGCACTTGACTTTCTTGAACAGCAATTGCCATACTTCTAGTTGCATGAAATCCAATTCTTTAGACCTTCCTCAGGTTGCAAAATTCACCCTGTTGTTTAACAGTTCCAACAACTACGTCGCATGCATTCGTTGAAAGTGTTATCCAGAATCCTCTAGAAATGCTAACGAATCAAGAGCCTTCTATGCAAATTCGTCGGCCTGCAAAGTGACAACCGCAGTTGCACGAGTTCCCTCTCAGCGTCCTTCCTGCCCACCTATTCCCCTGCGGCTTCGGGCCAACCTTTCTTACAAAGGCTTGACGTTAGGTTAGTTGGCTACACATTATTCCCAGTAAAAACAGCGCAGGAACGAGCACGGAAGAAGTGACAATCTAAAGCGTTGACAAACCACTCATGTACTATTTATTACACGACATTAAATACACGAAAAAACCAGTGGCTGCAAGTTGGCGCCCGTTCAAGCATTACATGTCACTCCAAGTATGCAATGAAAAATAATATTAAGGATAAAACAATCACACTTGGTGTCAAGCTTGTTATCTGGTACAAGTGAGGCTCACCTGGCTGGATATGCCACCTCGCTTTCCAAAAGGGCAATTGATGGTGTGCTGACGCATTGTTCCCCCCGAGTGCCAATCAGTGAGGCTACATTATTTTCGTGAGCGAGCATTTAAAAACGCCTTTTTACTTTGGGTGGGAATCACTTTTCTCCCATTTCTTGCAATGTATCGCAAGATTCCTGCATGCTCCTGTGCGCATGATGTAGTCTTGTTTTCTAAGGCGATCATTCAGACATCTACCAGTCTGACCTACGTAAACTCGTCTGCATAAAAGTGGAATTTACTACACCACTTTGTTCGCACAATTCACAAACTGGGTTTCATGCTTCTTGTCACATATGGCGCATGGGCGGTCGTTGCAGTTTACCTTGGTGCACAAAGACGCCAGTTTGTTGAGAGCTGAAAAAACCGTCCTTACTCCATCATTATCTCCCGTCTTGTTCAAAAGGTGTGATACTCCATGCAGGTAGGGTATGACAGTTAGGCGGGCCTTGGGTGTTTCTTCTTGTGGCTGAGTTTTTGTGAAGTTAGTGTTTGCAGGACGCCAATAAAACGACGCTTGCTAATAAATATTTAATTAAAAACCCTTGCGTAAACTATAAAGCCAGGACTCTGTCATGAAATACGCAAGAAAGTAAACATTAGGCCTAATGTTCTCATACGATGCAAATAGTTCAAGAACATGTATGGTGAATCTTCCTTCTAAAAATTTGATGGATCCAAATGAAAACCACGGGCTCTAAAAGCCATAGAAAAAATTACACCATCTTCCCAGGGGATGCGAAGCATCATGAGGGTTCCATGTAGGTTCCATTGTGTTGCCGTTATGTTGTTTCATTTATCCGGGCACGAATGGTAACGTAGTGTGAACCCCCATGTCGAGACAGACAAATTTAGAGACGGCGAAGAGACCGACATCCGCGTTACATGATCAAACACCTACTGGTTCCCGTCTTTCTTTATTGCGTGCTCACGCTCCTACCCCACCGCCACCCCTCTTAGTCCTCTTCTCTAGTTGAGCTGCAATGTGTGTGGCACTTCCCGCCACATCTTTCTTGCAGGAAATTCAACAACTTCCTTTAAAGATTTCAGTTCGTCGGTTCCGTTGACGTTCAGCTTCGCGTGCCTTCGTTGTATCAGTAGCATGTTGACGTAGTTTGAATGAGGGAAGGACATAAGGCGCGTTCGTAGCAGATGCTCCCTTCCCGGTTTGCAGTGCAGTGGGAAGAGCACCACGTACTTTCTGTTGCGGCAAGAGAGTCGTGGGATCAAAACCCGGTGCCGCCTGTTTTGTTTTATGGTGGACTGCGCTGACGCCAGCCCAAACACTGATGGGGCTGAAGACACGCGCATGCGCAGTAGAGTGCGGATGGCGGACAATCAGGGAGGGAGGGATACAGACCCGAGCATGAGATGCTTCGCATCTAAAATATATTGCTCACGTACACTTATCTTCTTGGAGAAGATAACAAGGGAGAAGTAATATGAAGCGTGGGGGACAGCCGCAACGTGCTAAGCGTTGTGTTTGTTGTAATGTTGCATGCTGTAGGATATCCACAAAAACCGTGCCGAAAAAACAATTGAGCCTGTCCATAGCGTGGCTATGCTTCCAGTTCAATATTTCAGGCCACCGCCTGCGCTCTCTCTACATTGCGAAGCAAATACCTTACCCTAAACGTCTTAAAATAGGGTTCTTTCTGAAGAGGCCTCCAACGCCCGTGAGCCAATTAATTAGTCTAATCCAAATACCAAAACACTCAACATAGCTGAAACAGACCGCCAGATGGACAGACAGACAAAGAACTTTATTAAAGATCCTGAGGGACTATCTTAGCTAGCCGCTAAGGGTCCTAATCACATTGTCGCTGGCCACACTCGCGTTGGTGGTCAGAGACCTTGGTCTCCCTCCCTCTGACATGCCATCTGGACAGCCAGGAGTTGCCTGTCCGGCTCGTCGCTCGAGAGCGCCTTCGTGCATTGGTGGCCCAACGTAGCGGTGGGCATTTCCAACGCATATGTTTAAGAGTGCAGTAAGCTTCTGAGCAGTTAAGACAATGAGGCTCGATGGAAAGCAGGATAAGGCAAAACCTGCTTCTAGTGGGAAACGTATTCACCCGTAACATCCCGAAACCTAATTATTGTGATCGTTTCAACTTCGGGCTAAGTGGTGGCAGTGTCTGGCGCGATAGCTGATAGTTGGAGAAAGATTTAGTTGAAAGTGGGCTAAGGATCTCCGTAATCACCCAGCTTGTCACTAGGGATAGCATTGGGCCAGCGCGGCTTGCGCAACCTTGCACACGGTTGTTAGCTAACTCGCTGACGTTGGGAATTTCTGGGTGTACTGCGTGTCCCATCCATGTGCATGGAGAACCATGCAATGTTGTGCAAGGCTTTTACGTTGCGTATGGTGAGAATTTCGGCTGCGTCCGTCGCAATTCTGCCCACCAGAAAGACCCTGGCTACGTGGCGAGAATACTTTTTTTCGTTGGGTCGTGAGAAGTCTTGCATTGCTTGAGCTATCACCTCCTGCTTGGATATGACAGCGGTCGGTGCTTTGCTGGCGACCGCGGTTAAAACGTCCCTTGCGAAGTACACCGCTACCATCGCGAAAAGTCTTGGGGATGCGTGCTGGGCAACTTCTACAAAAGCCTTTTTTGTTAGGTTCCGCGCAGCATGTAGTAGGAAGGCTCGTTCTCTCGCTGCACATCTTACCTCATTGTTCTGCCGTCGCACGTTTGGTGGGATAGGCTCGACGTATATGGTTTCCCTTACATATGTCAGGAAGCTGGATGCTACGTGTCGTCATGTCTTCCGCTCTATATGCCGGAGTGCACAGGATCTGGTGACGCGTTCTTGTCGTGGGAAGACGTAGTGCATTTGGTGCTCTCTGTGCTTCGATAACTTTATTCGGGGTATTGTGCACGCTGACAAGTTCCAGCTTTTCAGTAGTAGCCGTAACGGGGATATCCAGGACCCTCTTGATGATCTTGCGATAAGCAGCACTAGCACTTTGGGGAACACAACAGAGACATAAATGTTATCGTGTCGGAAACATTCTACAGTAGTATTTATAATTTTTTTGATTACAGTAAACTTGGGTTTAACGAACATCTATGTAAGGAATTTCTGTATTTACCTATATTTTTTTCCTTCCTTATTGCCACCCCATCGACGCTCATGTGTTTGCGACCTGCATGTAACGAAGGCGTTGCGAGGGTTAACCTTGATGTAACGAATTTTGCTACGTTGGTGAGACATTCTTTTTTCCCATTTTTTCTGAAGAATATGCTAGAGAAATGCGCTAAATTAGCGAAATTCGCGCGCACGGCAAACCTATGTGCGTTTCCGCATGTGCGTGCTTAATCGGTTAGGCCCTCGGGCTGACTCTCGGCGTGTAGTTGCGCGTCGCCGCTGCTGTAGTATCGGTTCTCCAGCCAGAAAACAAAAAAATTGTCGTGTATAGACAATTTCGAAATTTTAAATGCCCTCTCCACCAGCGAGAAAGAAGAATGCCATCGCCTGGTAAAGGATCCCAGCTAGCAACCTATCAACAATTCTGAGTGCGTGAAACAGTCTCAAGTTCGCAAAAAACGCGCCCTTTGAGCGTACGTTTGGACCTTGGAACGTGTTAACGCACCAAAAAGTGTCACAAGGCCAAAGGGATACTTGAGTGCCTTTGCTCCGTTGGAGTGCAATGTAGTGATTAAGCTTGCGGGAACGAAGCAGGCGCTAATCACGCAGTTTTTACTGTGAAAAAAATCATTGAATAGAGAGTTCACCGTCACTGATGTCTAGCAGACTTGTTTCGTTTCTGCTTCATTCACGCAGCCTTAACTCTAAGTCTTCATGCAAAGAAAACCTGGATGTAATAAAAATATCGAATTTTTGTAAACTTCGTTATATGCAGGTTACCTCTTTAGTAAAACAGATACAAAAGCTAAGAATTAATATACTGCTGCAAAATAAAGGAGACTCGTATGTCCCACTGTCAGGTTGGGCCACTTTGCTAACGTAGAGCCCCTTTGTCCCGCTGCACCGCTTTGTCCCCTTTGTAGAACCTCTTTTTCCATCGGTATTCTTGGCGCAGATTTCTCTTCTGTTAAAATTGATCTTATATATTCGGTCCTATGGTGACATTTTATACACTTAATGTGTAGTCACCGAGAGATTTGTTTTACTTGTTGAGCACTTGAAACCCCACAAGAATGTGCCGCTCCGATTCTTGTGCGCAGGCATTCGATCTCTCGACGTATCGGAACGACGTTATTCCAGCAAAATGGCATCTTCATCCGGGAAACATTTTTGTTACCTTTATACAAAATAACATCGGTGCCGTATGAACAGCTCCCACTCTACCGCGAAGTGAATCGCACTTCTCACCAAAATCTTTTTGTTTATCAATACACGCTCAGAAATTACAAACAATAGCTATTGGTTGTTTGTACTTTGTTACTGTAGTGGAAGAAACAATATTTGCGCGCCAGAGATGTTTTTCGTTTTTGGTAATAGCTCACAAAAATGCAAAAAATTGAGAATTGTCCGTGAGAGACAAAAGGATTTTGCTTGCCTTGGAGTGTACTTCCAGTCAGCGGCAGCGTTACGAAAGTCCTTTTGGAATGATATGCTACAGTCGCAAGGTGAAATTAGTGACCCGTATCAATGGGGCGAGCCATTGCTTAAGGCTCACCAAACAGAAAGTGGGACGTACATGTCCCGCTGTCCAAAAATGGTTAAAAGTACGGAATGCCATGTACGGCAACGCAGGCTCCTAGTAAGTGTTGAATGACTCCATAATTTACCTCTCAGCCGGTTTTGCTTGCTTTAGTCATAAAAACGGCTATCATAGACGGAATCGCTGACACGGAATTGTGCACAGAAGTAACAATGGTTTCTCGTTGTGCGACTGAGACATGCAGCATAATGTGCATTCTTCCCGCTTCCGGAACCACCCCGCGGACCTTGGCAATTCATTAAAAGGTTTGCCCAGCATCTTTTGTTTCGTTGAATTCCAACAAACTTCATTGTTTCACCAAACTTTTTTTCCAGCGCTGGCCAGTTTTTGGAGGTGTCATTTTCCGCCATGGCGGTTATTATGATGTTTTGGGTGTTATTTGAAACGAAAACTAATACATTTTGTCTGCGTAACGCTCATACCTCTTACGGTGTTAAGGCTACACTTTTTGTTAGCTGCCAGATATAATCCCTCAAGGAAATATTTAACAAGACTGCTTTATACTGCCGGTGTTAACGTGTAAAGAGGGAAGCAGAAATTATCAGAGGGAGTCTTCGCAATGGCGCCAAAATGTAACCGTTACTCATGCTTCGGCCAACGAGGACGTTGCTACAAAAGCGCATGCCTTTGGCCGGAGCAACTGACCAGAACGCCCCTACAAGGCAGAGCAACACCAAAAACCCTCGGTTTGTTTACGTTGGTGATATTTATTCAGCGGTTTTTTTATATGACCAAAGCGCTCATGACGCAAAATATTTCAGCTCTTGCACCATCCCTTTCCGAGTGTTTCGCTGACTGAAAAAGGCTCACGCCCATAAGCAATTCATGATAGCACTGCTAAGGAGTCACGTCAAGCCACTTTCTTTATTGCTCTGACATTCTTGTACCGCTATTATGAAGCAGGATCCTCGTACAGCCATTTCACCCCAAGGGATTATAACGGCAAATGCCCCCCTCTGTGAAAGGTACTTGCGTGCAGAAGAACATGTCGCAGCAATCTTGCTCTAGAAGGGAGCACTGAAAAAAGCGTGAAAATGTTGCTGACGGGCCGTTGCATTCAGGTTAGCCCATTGACAACATCGCAAATGTCTTTTATGTGGTAATGTGAAAAAATGTGCCCGCAGACAAAATGTCTTTGAATTTTGTTAAAACTAAAACAATGCTTTCAAAACAAAACACAAAACTTCTGCTGCAAAGATTTTGTTTCAAAATTCTGCACTAAAATTTATATCTCGCTGAAAGAAATAGCTTTATCACAACGACTTAACATCCGTAGCAGCTGCCTTCCTTTTAGTCGTCACCTAGACTTTAACTCCGTAAATAGAATAGCATGGAATGCGACGACGCAGATACAATCACGCCACCACGAAACTTATTCTCATCAAGCCCTAAACGTAAGCCAAGTCATGTATCGAAACTAAAAAAGTAAGCTGAAGAAAGGCGGTCGGTCTTGAAGATCTTCCCGCCGTCCACTCCGGTGGGCCTGCCCTGCTACCTGCAGAAGTCTGAATCTACGCTCCCTATTTCGGATTTACAAAAGTAACTGATACACGTTGGTGATACGTCGTAAGTATTTTAGCTTTGTTCTTTAGGTGGCATCACTTTATATGTTCCGGCTGTTTTCAAAGTTCATTACTTCTGCAGGCGCAAATAACAGTGTCATTTTCTGCACATGTTTCAGCTGCTTCTTCGTGATCCAGCTTACTGTGTATGCCAGTCTCATTCGCAAGTGCCCTTTTTAGCACCAGTCATTGTTACCACTTTTTTTTACTCCTTACTGATACTTTTAAGCACAGTGGATGAGAGAAACGTTTTTATAGCAGTAATTCCAAACCAAGTACTAATTTTTACCCGTTGTTGTAATTGGGTTTATTTATTTCATTCTGAAGGTTATGATGCACGTCTGGCTACCAGTTCGTCGTTTTACCAGGATTTGCATTGCACAAGTTTTAATTTTCTGTAGCTGCTGCACGTTTTATAATAAGGTGCAACGTCGTTTTTAGCGTTCTCTATTGTGGAAAGCGTTCAAATAATGTAGTGTCTCCCTTCCTGCGTGCTACATCACTGCTGTTGCATTATGAAGTGGTCCTGAAGCTGTAAAAATTTTTGCATGACGCAACATTCCAGATTTCATTTCGAATGGTAAGGTATTTTTTTAAAAGCTCTTAGATGCAAGGTTATCTTCCATGAGTAGGATTCAAAATCTCCCTAATTTATTTTTTATTTTATCTTTTTATTTCATTTTATTTGTTTATTTTATTGGCCTATATCACTACGAATGAGATTTATTGGAGCCCAAAGTGACCCCTTCAGCGTATCTCCTCCAGCATTCGTGAACATAGCGTTTTTCTTTTGCAGTCTCCACGTGCCCACTAGAGGCCGTTGCAGTATTCAGAATGTCGCACGGACAAATTTTTGCAAACCTGAATACCCTTCTTCCGCCTTTTTATGACCACGTGGGGTCTAAAACAGAGGGTAAAGCTCGATTTGACGTAGCAATTGGCTGATACACATGCTTGTACTATTAAAATGGTTTTCTAATTACAACCTACAGCACATATTAGACGCGGAATCTATTGTAAAACATTCGCGGACACTCCCATTAGATAAAATAAGTAAGGAGACAGACACATGGGAAAACCTACATTTACCTATCAAACTGCTTCTCGAGTCGCCGTTACGAGAAGAAATGTATTTTGTAGGTAGTCATGAGCGCGCGTGTGCGTGTGTGTTCATTTGTGTGTTTCTGCACGTGTGCGTGTGCGTGAGTGTGTCCTTGCGTGTGTGTGTATGAGTGTGTCTGTGTGTGTTTGGTGTGTGCGTGTGTGTGCGTGTTTCTGTGTGTATGCTTCTGCGGGTGTGTGTTTGCGTGTTCGTGTGCCTGTATGTGTGCGTGCGTATGTTTAGGTGCGTGTGGTATGTGTGTGGGGCGGGGGGGGCCTTGCGAGTGCGTGTTTGTGTGTCATTGTGTATTTTTATGTGTGTCTGCAAGAAGGTGTGTAAAATTGTATATACGCATGGAAACATTATTCAGATCTTACCGCTTGGCCGAGGCATCCCTTTGCCACAACCACTTGTGCCATTAGTGCCACGAAAAGAATCATCGTCACCATAAGGTATCTGAAAATCTGTAGCGAAACCCAAATTCGCCTTCTCATTCCGGTTACAGCCATTTACAATAATGAGGTCTTAATACGTTCTTAAGCAGAAATTATGGCTCTACCGAAGTATTCATTTTTGCATAACAAAAAAGATGATCATTATGCCTATCAGAACTTGCCTGTAGACTATTTTTTATCCGCACCCAATGAATGCAGCACACGTTGCTTATCGCTTGATATAAGCTGCACAATAGAAATTTTAAAACAGACTTCGGCTGATTCAAAAGAGTAGGGTCATTTATTGGAAACAGTGTGTGAGCCTACTACACATGCAGTCATACCGCATTAAGATTGCATTTGTTCTGACTACAACCGCACAACATGAAAAGCACCGTGAACAAAAACTAATGATGCCTCTGCAAAAAATTACCTGTGAATAAACTACCGCTGATGCTATCTGCTTGAACTTTTAACACCTACTTGAGACAAGGAAATCTCGCGTCGAAACGACCGTTTTGAAAACGCACGGTTCAAGCATAAAACCTCCCAGTTTTCAAACCCAGGAAGACGCAGGTTATACTTTTTTGTCGGAAGTCAGCTTTTTATATTGAAAATTGCAATTATCAGGCAGTTACTACCCGTAAAAAGCTTATTCCTACATGTTCAAAGCGAACTCCATGTTGCTATCCGCCTTGTAAATCACAACCCTTACATGATTCTTTTCGACTGCCCATTACTGTGACATTTGAAAACATCGCTTTTTAATAGCAAGGTAGAGCTCAGTTTGCTTGTTTTGATTATACACTTCCAGAAATATCAGAAACACCACGCGAGTGCAACCTAAAGGCAGCTGTGTTGAAAACGCCATGAATATGCAAAGTCACTTACAAACACCATTTTGGCCCCAGTCGTTTTTCTTTGGGCCATCTATAACATGAGGCTAAATAGGCTTTGTCTTTTATTATTACACAGAAATTACTCAAAACCATTGAGATTACCGTACTGTGTATAGTAATGTGTCTTAACAGTGGGTCTCAGTTCTTAATATATTCGAAAACCTAGGGGCCTGACGAAAAGCGCTCACGAGACGCATCTCCGCGTCTGAGGCGTTTACGAATCCTGCAGATGTAAAGCTGTCTTCTATTGGCAAAGCTCCAGAAAGTGCATTGTGATTCAGGAGCTTTCCGCTCGCCTTGCGGACGAATACAGTATCACTAAACAGTGCCAGATGGCGATAACTGTTCATAGCTAGGACGCACAATTTTAAACGGCCTGAAAGATGTTTTGCTGTTCAGCCGATGACGGTGTTATATCTATCGATAAGTTTTTTCAATAAATTCTTCCGACATGATGCGCATAGCATAAATTGGGTCCGTTTTCTGCAATTATTCTCGAAGTAAGAGCAACATACGTGAAACGCACATATACAATGAAAGTATTTTAATTATCCCTTACCATTGCGGAAAAAGCCATGGTGTATTTAAAAGTCTGCAAGTAAACAAAGCATGAATGACTAAGCTAGAATGCAATAGTGGGAGTACACAAAGGTTTGCAGCAATTAGAGTGTGTAGGAAAATGTAACCGTGCATTTATTTATTGTTCGCAAACGATAGGAAATAGAAAAATTTGATCGTTCGATTGATCGATTGAACGACTCGGTAATTGATTGACTGATTGATTGATTGATTGATTGATTGATTGATTGATTGATTGATTGATTGATTGATTGATTGATTGATTGATTGATTGATTGATTGTGGCGCTGAAAGCCCCGACGCTACACAGGCGATGAGGCGCACCGTAGAAGAGGGCTCCGGATTACATTTCATCACCTGGATACCTTTAGGGTGTGAGGAAATCTCAGACACAAGGGAGTTTTCGCTTTTCGCCTTTTTCAGAAAAGCGACCGCCGCGGCGGGGTGCGAACCCGCGTCCTTGGGCGCATAAGAACAAAGCATTAGCCACTGAGAAACCACGGCGGGAAATAAAGAATAATTACTATTTCATCCAAATTCATTTCGAGTGAGCATTTTGCAAAAAACTCGACAGTCATTGAACTTCGATTCCCCGCTGGGAGTTTTATAGGACGCATTTTTATTAAATGCAGCAAACATGAACCAATTTCTTCAAAACAATCCTACGAAAATACGAACGCATTCCGGCCGTTTAAATAAGTTAGTATATGTTAAAAGTCGAACTTAAAAAAAATACATCGTTGGTGCATAAGTTTTATGCGCGTCTGGGGGCCATTTAAGAGCAGTTGCAGGATCAGCAGTAGTGTTAACTTTAACATTCGCGAAACACTTCGCCCTATGAACAACCTTACAGCCAACGAAAAGAAATTTCAGTGTGCTTACCACAGCGCTGTTTCGCTGACTCGGCGATCTGAAAGTTGAACAGCTGAGCGGCCGCAAATACCGCGAGGCAAAATTTCACGGTTCTTTTAAAGCTGATTCCACCAATCAGAGGCACGAGCACGAGTCACGTGGATTGTTGCTGGCGTCACCTTTTGGCGACGCAGTACACAGAGAATAAACTGGCGGGTCTTTCAAACGCAGTTTTTCAAAGCGCATCTTCCAAAAACGCCGCTTTTTAAGTTTTCACGTTAACCTTAGAATTTACTTTACTGAGTTTGAGTTTACGGTATTTGATAAGCGTAATCACCTACTTTTTGTAGTGCGATAAAGGTTCACGCACAGAAAGATGATGCGAGTACAAGCTGTCAGTGCCAACAGAGCATTATTGACAAAGGCACAGGTTTGAACATGGAGGCGGGACGTTTTTAAACACAACAAAACAAGAAAAAAAGCGAAGCCTTCCCTAATTCACACACGAAATAAACCTTACAGGGTAGGGACTTTGAAATAGGAAGCGCAAGGAATTCGTTATAATGGAAATCACGCCTTCATATAGCCAATATTTTTTGAGATCGCACCACGGCCCGTGCACTCCACAATAATTTATTTTTGCTTTAATAGAAGCGTACACCAACATCGGGATACAATACAACCCGATCTGATAAAAAAATTATTCGTTCAAAAGTGTGATTCCCATACAGTTGGAATGAAAAAACTTCGTACTTTTCAACAACCATCAAGAAATGACCGTAATAAAACCCACATTTTGTACAACAGCAAGGTCGAGAAATGTTAACTCACACTGACTCAGATACGACGTCAGCATGCCACAACTTGTGTGTTCATGGTCGCGCCGGTGACGGAGCTCTGTGTTTGCAATGCCAGCTCCAACTAGACATGTCTTTTTATAGTGATTGAAAAAGCGTGGACAGAGTCCGTTGGCGTCGTTAAGGGGCCCTGTTTAGACTGTGGCCCGCACATAATCTTCCTTTACTTCAAAACCCGATTTCTTTAATCCGAGGCTGCACCTTTCTAGGGGACCGTATGCCCTTGTCAAGTTAGCAAGCCAAAAAAAGTGGTCCGTGGTAGCTTCGCATCCGCTACTTGAAATATAGGGATGAAAGTTGATTGTTTGCAAGAGTCAAGCGACCCTTGTTCAGTACCAAATAGCTCTTTTTTTGCCCTAGAGAGCGTGCGTCAAGTCGTCTCCTCCAGAATTTGAATGAGTACTCGCCATACCCTTTTGTAGTTTAAACCACTACGAATCTCTTTCGCACACTCCAGTTATCAGGGTGTCATTTGTGGCGTTTCCTTAAAATTTTCAACAACCTGCTTCTTGTTTTCTGTCTATTGACCTTTCTTTTCTGTGTATTGGGTAATCTGTCTATTGAACTTGACCCTTTTGTGTTTATCCGGGTTCATTACGTGCAAGTCAAAGGGACATCAACGGGAACTAGAATCGGACCCAACTACGCCAATATCTTTACAGCTAACCGGGAATCAAACTTTCCTGGCTCTCAAATTTTAAGCCACTATACTATAAAAGTTTTTTTGGAGACAAATGTATGATCTGGCAGCATGGTGACGCAAAACTCCCCACATTCATTGACGCACTTAGCCTAGCACAATTTCCCTTGCTCATTCCTGCTCGAAACACAGTGCAAACTTTCTGGAGGACACTGTTACTACTTCCCAAGGTAGACTTCAAAATCAACTGTATAGGAAACTGCCAGACACACAGCAGTATTTGCACTTTCAAAGCACCCATGTAACAAATTGCGAGACAGCAATATCTCAGAGCCAAGTCAAGAATCTTATCCTATAGGTTTATGTTAGCGGCGTTTTGTATCAAATAAAGATTCGGAAAACTAATGTGATTATCCGTCAATTACAAATGGCGTCCTCATAATTTTTATCACTTTATTCATTATTTCCTACCCTTGAATTTCCCATAAGAATTCCCACAAACTCTCCAAGTAAAGCGCCTTTATTAGCCTAATGAAGCTTGACAACGCGATTTCTACTGGCGAACAACACCGTGCCCCCTCCTCACATTGCAGCATTTAACCGTTTGGGATCTATGAACCCTACCTATTTCTTGTCCGGTTCATAGCTCACTGCGCAGTGCTCTTTTGTGAACCGTATCAATTCTTTCCATCCGCGGATGGCACACCCAAAATAAAGTCTTTCTTTATGCCTGTATGAATTCCTCCAAACACGTCTCCCCACCCACTTAAAACGTTATTGTGTACCTTTTCCTTCTTTTTAAAACCATCATTGTCCACGCTTCCGCACTGCCGGAACATCCAGCCCACACCACCTGCGTTGCCACGTTGTCGTGCAATCTTGAGAGCGCCTTCTTAAATCAACATCTTTCTCTTCCGGCCTCTTTTTTTGTTGTTGTTGCATTACACCGGGCATAGCCCTCCTGTACACGTACTCTCCGTCTTCGAAACATCTTCCTCTCTTTCTCACAGTTTTTGGCAAAGCTATATCAGTAATATGTATCAAATTATTGTGGCAGCAAAATAGTGTAACTGTAGTCTGTTGAAGGCAAGTCCTATTGCCGCTACGTGAGTAAACCTTCTTTGGTGTTGTTGTTGCTGGGTATCCGAATCTTATACTGTTTATGTGTGCCATGTGGGTTTTCTGTTTTTCTAGACCTATGTATATGTATATATATATGACAAAATGCTGGACTCACGATTAAAAACAAAAACAGTGGTCTACTGACGTTTCGACTGATGGACCAGTCTTCATCTGAGTAACTTGATGAACACGGGCCCTGCAGGCGAAACCTCAGTAAACCACAGTTTAATCATTTGGGAACAATTTTCTCCAATATTTCTTTTTGCTCCTCCAAAAGTAGTTGCTTTCACTGTTATATATATATATATATATATATATACATATATACTCTCTGGAAACAAACAAATCCCAGAGTGAGAGAAAATGAGGTAGGTAAAGACAGATTACACACGATAAAAACAAAAAATAAAGGTCTACGGACGTTTACTGAGGACTTCCTTTCTTCAGATCACAGGAAGTGCTCTTCCTGAGACGTTAGTAGATTTTTATTTTTAATGTTTTTCTGTTTGTTGTGTGTCTCTGGCCTCACCTACTTAACTACTTAATATATATATATATATATATATATATATATATATATATATATATATATATATATATATATATATATATATATATATATATATATATATATATATATATATATATATATATAGAAAACTTTGAACAAGGTAAAAGCACGATTGTTGCCAACGTTTCAGCAGACTTGCTTTAGACATGCAAAGAGACATACATACATACATACATACACACATACATACATACATACATCGAATCAGAAATGGGAAATGAGGGGTTCGGTGAATTAAGAAAGAATAAGTGTTGTCAGTCAAGAAAACCTCGGAAAGCAAAGGGGAGGTTGTGGTGAGTCATAGAAACAGATGAAGAATTTCTTTAGTCAGAAAGTAAGTGGTGAAAAAATGCCCCCCCGGGTGGGATCCCAACCCACGACATCCAGAATCGCACCAGACCGGTTTTCTGGGGGTTTCCTTACACTAAATGTGAAAGCTGTTGGAAGTGCAGAGCCGTAATTCGCCATAACGGGTGATGGCACCGTTATCCGCATTCCGCTACCCCATCTTAAACTCTTCGCACTCCTGCCTCAATCATCTTTTGATTCATTGAACCGAGAGTTGTACAATGCAATTCAAATTACCCGCCTTCGCTAAGGCCCCTGTATTTTTTCAAAGGTAGCGCAAACCATTGTAAAAAAAGGAAAGGAGAATTATTTCCTCCGCATCTGCTCCCCTTTCTGCTCCCCTATTGGACTAGGCTCGACACGTGACCAATTACCACCGATGACCACCCCGCGAGTTTCTCTTTCACCAGGCAGCGACACCATTAGGCAGCGTAGGGCAAGGCGCACACACGTGCGCTGCACGTGAAGACAGCTACAGGTACATCTTACTCAAGGCTGTCTTGGCTGCATCGCGATACCTACTTGCTGTGTCCTTGGCTCGCTTCGTGGCATTGTAAGAGGCGATCAGCTGTTGTTTTTCCAGCAGAGAAAAATGACGTTAAACGATGAGTGATATGGCTGCACTGCACCAGGTGCAAAAAGATTTTATTGTCACCGAGGAAGGATTTCCGAGTCAAGCAGGAACTACTAAACTCCTTCATATATAATTGCCTCTGGAAGGTCTTTAGATGAAAGTGAGGCTGATACTGACTTTCGGGTTGAATGAAACTAACAAACAAAAAAGCGTAACATTTCCATCGACGCTCTCTAACACGATTTAGTAACAATGAAAGCACGATCGTATTTAGCTCGCTCGAATTCGGTGAGGTGTTCGAAAATACCCATGGTAATTACTGCAAAATCTTTCGTGCTCGCGATTTTTTTCCAGTTGCAAAAATTTGCAGCGAAAGAAATACCTTTCACCGGTGACCTCCTTTATAATACACTCTATTCGTTTGCACTCTATCTATTGGGTCTTTGTGTGTGAGATTGTATTTTAATTTACCACATTGTAGTGTACTTTCAAGACGAATGTGGTACATACGTGTGTACTTATTAAAAAAGAGTATAAAAATTCACAGTTGTTTTTTATGGGGTCATTGTTATGAACGTACTTGTCTGTGGTGAACACAGAAGTGGAGGGGGAGGGTTCATTCGCGACTTGACAATAACACATTTTTTCCAAGATAACGTTTCAATCGATACTTCGGAACAGGGTACCCAGTAGACGTGAGCGATGCAGGATACAAAATAGGTGTGATCCAAAAAATTATTCTCAGGCATTTATAACAGGGAATAGTACCGCCATACGAAAATACTAGCAATTCAGCAAGGATAAAGTCCCTGTGTAGGCTCTGCCGGGTACAAAATGTCCTATTTTTGCAACAAAAATGTCAGCTTTAGTTGCCATAAAATAAGGACGATGGATAAGTGGCAAGTAAAACCACGATGCAGAATGCGCGCGCACACATGGGACCAAAAACATTTTTTTAAAACTGAACGGGAAATGGAACCACGTGAGTGCATTTTGTGTCCTTAAACAATTAAAGCTGGGCGTATGTAGGCAATATAACTGCCTACCATGTAGCGTGCATAGACTAATGCACATTTTTTTTTTAAACGCGCCCACTAAACAGAACACCTTTCTGTTTAATATACACGGGGCAGTAGCGAAAACTGTCTACCAGTGTGTTTGTGCCAGATCTATGCGGCGCTGACTCTGCTTACAAATGACAATTTGCGTATGCAATAAAAGTACTTTCCTCCCACGGAACGGTTTCAGTATTTTTTTATTGTACACACACGACCAGGGCCGTAGCCAGGAATTATTTAGGGATGGTTTAAGGGGTATTTGATGGGATGAATTTTGGTGAAAGGAACGCTAGGTCCTGTTGACGCGCTGCCTGGAAAAAATTTCGAAAAAAGTGCTAACCCATCTCCTCTTGGCTACATCCCTGCACAAAATTTTGAAAGTAGGCGTGCATGTTCCAACTTTGAGTACGGTTCTGCGGTTAGAACTCTGCTGGTGCTCATAACTTTTTGACGTGCCCTTTGGCACATCTCTGAATTGAACAAAAATGTATAAATGCTAGGTTTTTGATCTCCTAGAACGGTCACAGATAATCAATCTCATGCGAGATTCCTGAAAAGGATATTGAAAAAGGCTGGCATGAGCTCGGAGTTTGTTGCCTTCAAAACGCGGCATGATAGCTAAGGCACTGACCAATCATAAACTGTTTTTCCTACACATTATCTGCGAACACCGTTGTGAAATTATTTCCAGAACTGTCGTGTTTTAAGCAAGCAGTTCAACGTGCCGCGCTTACAAAACGAAAGAGTCCGGCGGCGCGCGCCGCGGGAGTCGCCCACTAATGGCGGCCGAGAGAGACGGGTGAGGAGGAAACGACGCGGGGAAGAGAGATTGCGCTACCGTTGAAAAAAACAAGTACCTTAGCCTTCGCAGTGCTCGCATGCCACCTGCCTCGAACAGCGCTGCGCGAGTTCTGTTAGTTTTGTGCTTGGTTTCATCTCGCACGTGCCGGAGTATACAGGACAGTTCGGAATGTGTTGTTTTTGCACAGAGAATTCTCTTGTTTTTCCTCTTGCTTACACCTCGAACGTGCCGGAGAATACTGCGCAGTTTGGAAATGCGTCATTTTCAGCAGCCACATTATGCGCTCAAAATCGTATAAACCAACCCAACCAGCGTTCCTAAATAAATGGTTGCGTGTGCTTCAGGCCGGTTATTTACACTGATTTTGCCACAAATGTACATGCCGTTTTCGTTGCGCAAAACAACGACAAAATATATACCAAGTGCCAGACGTTCAGGAGTTCCGAACGATTATGAATATATCATGTAATCCGCTTCTTTTTCAAAGCCTCTCTTTGTGTCATTTACGATTCTGCCCAGGGGTGCTCTATCTGGGTCTGTTACGTCGCCACGCCGCCTGATTGCGGTGGTGGCTGGACAGCGTGACAGCGAACGAGCTACAACAAGGCACGGCCCTAACATGCTCTGCACTTAAAATTGGTGCAGCTTGTTCTAGTCGTTCATGGCTAGGGAAACATCAGAGCTGTAGGCCCGTCTCCCTTCATTGGAGACCAAGGAGTTGCATCACCTTCTTCAGCCGCAGCAGCACACTAAATTCACTGCAGGGCCAAGGCATCTCCACTCAACCTCCAACGGCTACTGTGCAGTGCTGTTCGATTTCATTCTCCGTCTCCGAATTTGTTCGTTTCATTCCTCCATCGACCAATTCAGCTTCCTTTTTTCGTAGACATGACTCTCGGTTTCCAGTCGTTATCGTGGTAGTCCACTAAATATCCTAATTACGTTACCAGCCCATTTCCATATACTCTTCTTCAGGTGAACTATGATATTTTTTTACTTTTATCGGTTATTTGATCCAGGGAGCTCCTTTCCTGTCTCTGAGAGTTACCCTTACCCTTCGTCGTTCCATGGCTCGTTGAGCTCACTCACCAACGTTTGCTTAAAAGCTTTGTACTAAGGCGCCAGGTTTCAGCTCTGCATTGTATTTCATCACCGCGCATGTATCTATCAGCTTGCCGTTGAAAGTTCAACACTTGCAGGCCCGCATGGTTTGATCCCCTTGCTTTCGCATCTCTCCCACAGTGGACCACGTACGCTCTAGAACCACCGGCCAAGTTCAAAGACAACACCCGCGCTACGAAACCGAAAAAAAACGTTGTGTACCCCGAATTCGTTCATAGCTTAATCGGACAAAATACGATTTGATAACCCGACGGACCCAGCTTTGATTCTGACCACGAGAAGGGTCGTCTTCTTTATATTCCCCTCTACTGTTAACCCGTACCCATTGGGCCTTTCATGTTGCCCGGTGCTGTTGTTTCACGGCGTAATGTTCCCGGGCTTGATTTCCGCGACCTCCCTTCCCACGTTTCTTTTCTCGAGTTTTTGGGTATTTCTATTTACGCGGACGAGTTTGTGTAGGCCTAAACAGCTCTGCTGTTAATAGAGCATTTCAGTTTTTACTCAATAAACAGACACGTCGCATTGGACACAGCTTTGTGCTTTGGTAAACGCCATGGTCTGGGAACATTCTGTGCAACGACGATATTGTGACTCATCGATAACAATAAAACTAATTTCTCCGCTCTCGTTGATGAAATAACACCAAAATTTGGGAAACTGCTACAAGTGTATGTGCGTTATTTCGTGTTTAGAGTTCTCACAGTCATAGTCACTGGCGCAGTTCCCGTCGATTGATAATTAAAAAATTTATTGAAGTTCCCAAATCTGGTGGCAGACATTTACCCTTAAACTACATACCGCTATTCTTAACTGGACAATTCTGTAAAATAATTAAACGTCCTATACGCCCATATCGTACATTTCCTAGAGTCAAACAACGTGTTTCACTAACCTCTGGATTGTTACACAAAGCACTTCTCTTGTGAGAAACAAGCGGCTACTTTTGTTCCTGACCTACTCTCCAATCATGACACTAACATTCACGCTCATGCTATATTTTTTGGAATTTCTTCAAGCACTTCACAACGCTTTTTTAAACTGCGTATGATTTAAGCTCGCCGTATTTAGCGCAAACACTGCAGTACCAAAATGAATTAACCCAGACCGCACAGGACTGTTCGGCCTTAGTCAAGCCGGCGTACTTTGGTCGGTGATTTTCTGCCCGGCCTTTCTCCTGCAACCATGTTGGGCCCGTGTCCAAATGTGGGCCTTTTGCCGTATACGTCCGTACTCCCATCACTGTCCAACGGCCAGTGTCCGTCGGCTAGTCTACCGGCTTACGTTCATACGGCCAGATTCCAGCCGTAGGGCTCCGGCCATCCCAAAGCCACCCGTGTGCGGCCGAAGTACGGCCACCGAAGGACAGCCGACATGCGGTCGTCGGATTCCAGATGAACTAAAGCTGCCGGAAATTCGGCCGTGCTACGGGCATTGAGTTCAGCCACAGTACGTTAACTGGACTGAGTCCGGTGGACGACCACTGCATGCAGCGCAAGCAGATAACTCAATCGCCCTGTACAGCAGCACAAATCCACCATTTTGGGGCCACTGCACCCACATCAAATAGAGCCCCCACGCAACCACCAGCCGTCCAGCCTTCAGCGCAGCCTGGCTTATTTATCAGCGTCAGTTTACACCAAATTAATTTATTCAACAGTGCTCACAAATGGTCCTTCCTTTAATTGCTGTGCCTCTTTTACTGTCGAATACAGCAAATATTCATTTCTTTGCAGAGCTGGAATAGATGTATCGTCCAGGTATTGATATCTTCTGTGGAGCGGCTTACCTGTAATAAATAAGGAAGGATGGAGGAGGGCAGGCGGAAGGCGCATACTTTAGTGGGTTGAATATCAGAAAGATGAAAGTGCCGCTTTTAGGCAATTTCTTTTAAGACAATACTTTCATACTCTAAATAAATCAACTATGTTTACAACAGCTGCGTCACCATTTTTTTTGTATATAAAACCGATGCGAATGCCTTTATGAAGCGGTTCGGTAGTCCACAAAAGACTCAGCAGCATTCAATATAATTTACTTTCCACAGAAAGTATGTCCAGTATTTGCCCAGTTTTCTTGCAAAGAAATTTTCTACTCGATCAACTTTTCTCATGATCTTTCACAGGGCTGATCCTAGAAGAGATCAAAGAAGTACTTTCAGTTTCAGCCTGTCTCGTAACAATATTTTTATGTAGTTTTCATGAGTTACGTGTACAGATTTTAATAGTCCAAAAGAACTTAATTTTCCTCTAAAGTCGCACACGTTAAGAAAATTCTAGACCTGTTGCGAATGACACCTGTTGCGAATGACACCCTTGTATCCCTCTGTGTTCACGCAAGGAAAGGCGTAAGACAAGTGTTTTATATTTTCTGTCAAACAAATAACTTAGCAATTGTAGTATTCATACAGCAAACCTTGCATACTGGGACGAATAAAACAATAAATATTTCATTGTCAAGTTTGAATGCGTAGGGTTCTCAACCCGTCGGAGGCGAACTTGCGGCTCCGCAAGTGTATTTATTTATTTATTTATTTATTTGTTTATTTATTTATTCAGTTATTTATTTGATACCTGCTTGCCCTTGCATGCATTACAGCAGAGAGATACATAACACTAAGCATCAAATAGGAGACCAAATAACAAAATAATTCTACAAAGCGCGGTGAAAATCGTCACTATAAACAGTAGATAAAATCATACGTGTAAGATAATTGCACTGCCTTCTTGATCTAAAATAAAATGAATCGTGCAAGGCGTCACCTTAAAGGAAAGTTAATAATTTGCTTCAAGCTAGCGATCCCACTTTGGGATATGTAGAATGGCGTTTGGATATACTTCTCGCCTTCTATTCCAGTTTTCGAATGATAGGTATTACGAAAAATTTCAACCCCAGGTTTCGTCTATGATCTTTCCCGTCTTACCATTTAAGTTTACTTTTACTTTCCCTTATCCTCAGTTGACAGTTCCAATACCTAACACGAATCCTACTGGCCTATTCTGTATGTTTTCGAGCGTATCAACCAGCTCTTTGCTGTAGGGATCCAAGAAAACACTTGCGTACTCCTACATTGAGCGCACATGAGTGAAATACGGTTGTTCTTTTAAGTTATGTGGAGGTTCGCTGAAATTTTATCTCGGAAAGCCAAAAACGCGTGCAGCCCTAACTTTCATGTTGTGAACGTGCCTATTTCTCTAACAACTCGTTAAATAAACTCGTCGTTGTTTATATTCCCCGGCCGTTCTTAAAGCAGTGTAATTTACTGTATACGCATTCAATTGGAATGAAGGTTTTCTTGTAAAGTTGACGTTAACGCACTTTTTAAGATTCAACGACTTTTCTGAATCAGCACACCAGGATGTTATTAATTTTAAATCCGGCTGCAAGTATTCGGGATCACGTTCATTCGGTATAGTCCTGTAAATTACACAGTCATTCGCGAACATTCTTAACTAAAATTTGAGGCCTTGTGGAACAAACTGAGCCTTGCGGAATTCCTGAGGTCGCGGGAACATATCCTGACGAACAACCATTGAGAGCGACCAACTGCTGTCTTAAAGAGATATACTCGGCTATCTATGCAATAACCGATTCATTCAGTTTATTGCCTGCAATGTACTAACAAGAAGGTGATATTAAACACCTTGAAATGCTTTTTTGCCGCACAAGAAAATAGTCAGCTACTTTAAGCCTATCTATTGCTAGAGCCAAATCGTGCGTGAAATCAACAACATGAACAAGAAAAACCCGACGAAATCCGTGTTTGCTAGGATGCTGGCGATTATGTTTAACGAAATGAGTCATATCCCAAGTGTAGCTAATCTCAATTTCATACACCACAACTAAATTAACATCCGGGCTTCGTCATTCACAAGGCTCCGTTGTTATGGCAAATTCAAAAAAACACTTGTTTCTAAATAGGCAGTCATAAAATCTCATGAAGTACCATAGTGCAGTGCACTAAGTTGAGCCTACCAATGCACGAGCTTAGCCTCTTCTACATTTATCCCAAACAATGTAGTTCACATTCTTTTTTGCAGTATTATTGGGAGAAGAATAGCCGGAATATTGCGCTTTTGCGCGCCCTTGCCTTTCTTTGGTGGGGAGTCCTTGAGATGGCGCCGGTTGAGCTCCTGAGTGGTGGCCGCTTGCTCGACACCCTTTAAGGCCACTTATTTTGCTGAACCACCGCCATCTCCGGTCGGACATCGCTGCCGGGCCGTTGTATCCGATGGTCTCCTTTTCTAGAGGAGGCGAATAGCCTCGAGCTGATGCGTCGACGAAGCCGACGGGCGAGGCGTTGTAGCGGCTATGACTGGCGAGGCTTAGCTCACCCGTCGGTGTGGCACATTCTTCTTGTGGCAATAAATGTCATTTCGATGGCCTAAACGTTTTCCTGGTAATCTGCAACGAGTCCTTGCACCTTGCCCATTCACCTAGAACACTCTTTACTGTTTGACAAACGTACTTCGTTCATTTAAAACGTAGAAACACCGAGCGAATGAAAAACGTGTCGGCGCCATTCCACGCCCTAACGGCTCTTTCTTCACCGAGAGAAAAACCGGTACTAAATCGGCGGGTCTTCCAATTACGTCTGTGCATGAATGCTCTGCGCCCAGATGCGTGCCGTTGTTCGCATAATGACGAATAACTTGATACCTTACGAAGGCCGGTCTCCTCTTGAAGACCGGTTGCCGAAAATTCTGCGGCCGTTCGCTTGCCGTAGTTCGGGCGAGGACCGCTAACCGAATGAAAAACGTACATTCTGAGGCCGTAAGTCGGCCGGTCTCCTTTATAACACCGGCTGCCCGAAGAAAGCTGAATATTCTGCCGACAGAGGCGCGCTTCACCGTTGAAAGAGAGGATGCGTGGCAGCCGCGCTACGGCCGGTCTCCTTTCGAACACCAACTGCCACAAGAATACGGATATCCTGTGGCCGGTCGCTTGCCGTGCTTCGGCTAAACACCGCTTCCCGAAGGAAAAACGGATGCCCTAACGCCGCACTCCGGCCGATTTCTTTCTCAACATCGGCAGCCCAAAGGCACTGAATATCTGGCAGCCGGGAAGCTGCCGTTGTGCGTCTGAAGACGGGCTGCCGGAGAAATACCGAAGCGTTGGTTGCCGAATGTTGGCCGTTCCTCGTATGATTAGTGGCTGCCAGAACCAGTACTCTGGCCGGACATGCCAGAAAGCGGCCGAAGACGGGCCGGTCTTGGGACACACTTTCGGTGCCACCTGGGTAAGGGCTTCCTAACTAACCACTCACCATTCGCCTATGTAATGATCAATGCTCGAGACCCTTCCCAGTGTGTTCCAGTGTGTTCGAAGTACCACATGGCGGTGTACTTGGAGTCCTTGTCCTCCTAATGTAGTTTAAGCCCTTGTTAACGCATATATTGTAAAACTTAGAGCGCGATTCAACGAGGACAACAATAAAACGATAAACACAAGTA
The DNA here is from genome assembly GCF_048455015.1 of Haemaphysalis longicornis. NCBI lineage: Eukaryota > Metazoa > Arthropoda > Arachnida > Ixodida > Ixodidae > Haemaphysalis > Haemaphysalis longicornis. Next base: position 35,912,655 of record NW_027526204.1, read on the forward strand.
CTCAGTCGCAACTACTTCGAGTGAGCGCTTGTATTTGTCGTTTGTCTGTCGTCCTTGTTCAATAGCGCTCTTAGTGTTGCAAAATATGCACCAACGTGCCAACAGCGTCTTCTACGGTTGCCAACGCATATTTCTTCTCATTCCCGCATTTCTGCTGACGATGGTGCTATCCACCATTTGACTACTAACGACCGCAATAAAATATCTCTCCTAACATTCTATTTATGTTGATGAATATTGGGATATTTGGCTGATGACACTCTAAACCAATAAATGCAAAAACCATTTTTTTTTCACCACTTCAACAAACTACTAACTTTCTCCTACACTCCTACATTCTTCTTGACTGAGAGCTACGGTATGCCATTCGCAATGAATTACCGTAAGGTTCCTCCGAACGGTACGACACTCTTATTATGTCTTCAAGGTAACTTTTATTTTTCTTTGCAGAGGCTGGGTTGGGATAGTGTGCATCGGCGATTTACAGCTTCGTGTAGAGGAAGAAACAGACAAGCACAAAAAGACGACCAGCACAACCACCTACTTCTTACTTGCCCTAATTGACAAAGGCACATGTTTAAACCTGCAGGCGGGTCATTATCATGTTCAACAAAAATAAGAGAATCAAGCAATTTTAAATTTTGTTCAAAAAATAAATCACACAAACATGTGACTTCGACATAGGTAGGAGAATAAAATTAATATTCTATTGGATATTCCCGCAGACGGTGCACTCGCGCAGCTGCGTATTATTTTTAGTTTTCTGCATTACTAAAATTCCTTAGTGACACAACGCAAGGAGAAATTATCCATAAATTACTTGTGCGAACGCCTAGTTTTCCGATAGCTTCAGTCATAAAACTTTATACTGTGTGGCATCGAACAATAAATGATCATTATTTTAACATTATCTACATTTCGGAACACGATAGCTGACGGACCTCAAGCTGACTTCTAATCGCGAACTAAACATGCCATTCCAGGTCCGCTAAACTGCTCGTTATTTATTTATTTATTTATTTATATATTTATTTATATACCTTAAGGGCCCAAAAGGCATTACATAAGAGGCAGGCATACAGCAGCAATAACAACGAAAATATGCACGGTACCGCAAAATAACCAGTCGGACTTCCAAAAATAAAATACAGAGAAGATCGCAACAATTATTAACAGAGCAAACACGTTGGGAAAGCACTACTTATCGTTTTACACAGGTAACAGACAACAATGACTAAAATTTTTTATGGGTTTCAAGAAAAGCAAGTAACGCAGTTTGGAAAGTTGATTGCAGAGTCTGTGTGACAACGCTAGCAGGTAGTGAATTCTACTCATTTATGGACAAAGCAAGAGGGAAAAATTGGTATTTCTTTGTGCGAAAAAAATACTGGTTCCACCTTATGATCGTGGTCGATACGCATGGAAGTCTACGAAGCCGGGTGAATGAAAGTGTGACTAAATGAAGAATTAGTGTGGTATAACTTGTGGAGAAAGGATAAGCGGGAAAATTTTCTGCGCAAGGCAAGTGGGGAGATTTAATCTTTTCCTAATATATGACACACTCTCATAACAGGAATAGCACTACAAGTTAAACTGTGGGGCTTCCTTTTGAACAGATTCAAGCATTTCGGTAAAGACTGCTGTGTGCAGGTGCCCTACTATTGAAGCATACTTTAAAGTTGGCTTGATTACTGCTTCTACATGCGTGAAGTTTGCTGTCTTTGTTCGCGAGTTTCAAACAACCTTTGAGAAGGCTGACCTTTCCTAATGCTTTCACGGTTATATATTCTACAGCGCTAGTCTAAGATAAATGGAAATGAAAAACAATGCTTAAATACTTTATAGATGGAGCAGTTTCAGTTACGATGTTTTTTATGGCATACACGTTAGGCGAAGGATCTGCAGCAGATGGGAAACGGATATGCGTGGTTTGGTTAACATTGATTTCTATTTGCCGTATACGGCACCATTCCGATCACTTTGTCAGGTTCGACTGCAAGATGGTTATGTGGTTAGGTTTAGAGATGGGTTTGTATGTGGCGACGTCGTCGGAAAACAGACGCAGTGAAGAGTTAATGTTGGACCCGATATCATTAATGTAGACTAGGAACAATAAAGGACCGAGTACGGAACCTTGAGGTACTCCAGACTTGACGAAGCTGGGACTAGAGATAACGTTGCTAAGTTTGAATGAATGAACCCTGTTATTAAGAAAGAGCTTTATCCACTGGGTCGTTTTATCATCTAGATGTAGATTTCAGATTTTAGCCATTACCTGTTTTTGTTACACGGGATCGAATACCTTGGAAACGTCAATAAAATCGCGTTGGTATACCGAGAGTTATTCATAGAATCGTGCAGGTCTGTTACAAATTCAAACTGTTGGGTGTCACAAGAACGGTTAGTACGGAAGCCATGTTGGTTGTCTATAGCAGGTTGTTTGTTTTCAGGTGGGAAATTGTGTGCGTAAAGAGAATATGCTCTAGTGTTATGCATGGAATAGAACTGAGCGAGATGGGTCGGCAATTATTAGATGAAGAGTTTCGGCCAGGTTTAAATATAGGTATTACCAATGCAGATTTCCAATCTTCTGGAACGCAACCCGTGTCAAGTGACTACTGGAATATTAGTTTCAATAGGTACGCTGAGTTTTGATAGGCTTATTTCAGTAGTTTAGCACATATTTCATCAGGCCCTGGTGTAGTCTAGTATTCAAGCCGCTCAGTCGCTCGTGTTACACCATTTTTCTTAACGACAATAGGGGAAAAGCGAAGGTGAATGAAAGTCTAAGATAATGCTTGTGAGTCTATTGGAAGCTCATCTGAAAATATGGAGGCAAACTGATTGCTATATATTTTTACAGTGTCCTCTGGCGACAAAGAATAGCCAAGCTCGTCCTCCAGCCAAATCGGGTCGTTGGAGTCTTTTGGGTTAACTGGGTTATAGCGTTTGAAGGAAGTCTGGACTGACTTTGTTGGTGTCCCTAAAGTACCTTCGCTGCACTGCGGCGCTCACCTACTTACAAATAAAAAGAATTGAAATAATTTGAAAACAATGCTGCACCCTTTTAGGGAACCTCAAGGTTGTCTCACATTAGCAAGATAGACGAAGTTATTGTCCGTGACGGCTAGAAAATGGCGAGCTTAACGGAAGAAATGATGGCTCTTTAGTTCCAACAAAGCAAGAAATATTGCTTTAGTACCCAAGTAGCTGCGTTTTCCCAGAGAGAAAGTGCGGCATGCAGATTCAATGCTTCAAGTTGCATCATACCAATGTTCGATTATCACTGCTCATAGCCCCGTGTATTTAGACTCGCCACGAATCTTTGTCGCCGAATACTGCTTTCAGTTTGCAGAAAGAGATGTCATTGGTAACGTTTTGTTGCATTTTTCAAACACCTACTTCAACTCTCCTGTCCACTGAATTGCGGCCTCTTGTTTCACTCCGTTGGATTGTGGTGTCGCGCTGTACGAAAAATTTATAACGTCGGAGGCAGGCGCTCACCGACAACTCGTTTTGTGTACCCAAGATGACCAGAATTATATCGCAGGTTCTACTGATAAACAAACCCAATGTATGGTTCGCGGCATTACCCCCCCCTCTAAGGGTACATCGACCCGATGCTAACATAAGCGACAATCCAAAAATAAAAATAAAATTCGTTATCGACCGTAGAAAGGTTTTACGCGAACCACGTGGACGACTTCGGGCCGCGTGCGTCGTCGTGATGTTCCGGAATCACCATCGGGGATCACCTCGTAGGTAAGTTGACCGACACGTCGTAGAATCTGGTAGGGTCCGAAATACCGTCGCAGGAGCTTCTCACTGAGTCCGCGCGGTCGGATGGGGGTCCAAACCCACACACGATTCCCTGGTTGGTACTCGGCGTCTCGGCGTCGGAGGTTGTAGCGGCCCGCATCCACCAGCTGCTGGTCCGTTATACGAACTCGAGCGAGCTGGCGGGCCTTCTCCGCACGTTGAAGATATCCGTGGACGTCGGCGTTGAGGTCGTCGTCTTCTACGTGCGGAAGCATGGCGTCGAGCATCGTAGTCGGCCTTCTAGCGTAGACAAGCTCGAACGGCGTCAGCTGCGTCGTCTCCTGGATAGCCGTGTTGTACGCAAACGTGACATACGGGAGCACTTCATCCCAAGTCTTATGTTCAACGTCAACGTACATTGACAGCATATCTACGATTGTCTTGTTCAGACGTTCTGTTAGTCCGTTCGTTTGGGGGTGGTACGCCGTCGTTCTTCGGTGATCCGTGTTGCTGTAGCGTAATACTCCTTGCATCAGCTCCGCAGTAAATGCCGTTCCGCGGTCGGTGATTAGGACTTCCGGGGCTCCATGTCGCAGCCCAACTTGGCTTATAAAGAACTTTGGCACTTCTTGTGCAGTCCCCCTCGGAAGAGCGGCGGTCTCTGCGTAGCGCGTCATGTAGTCTGTCGCTACGACAATCCACTTGTTCTGTGATCGTGACGTAGGGAACGGGCCTAAAAGGTCCATTCCAATCTGTTGAAATGGTCTCGAAGGGACGGCGATCGGTTGCAGAAGTCCGGCGGGTCTTGTCGGCGGCGTTTTTCGTCGCTGGCAGTCACGGCAGCTCCAAACGTAGTGGGTGACGTCAGAGGTAAGGCCGGGCCAATAGTACCTCGCCTTGATTTTTCCAATAGTGCGGGCTGTGCCAAGATGTCCAGAAGACGGGTCGTCGTGGCACGCTTTCAAAATTTCGTCACGAAGGTCCGCGGGGATGACGAGAAGGTAATTCGCTCTTGTTCCGGGGCTGAAATTCTTCTTCACGAGGACGGAGTTTCTCAGGCTGAATGCTGGTAAGCTGCGTTTGAAGGTCCTAGGAACGGCAACGTTGCATCCCTCGAGGTACTCGATTACGACGCGTAAGTCGGGGTCGGCACGCTGCTGGGCGGCTAGGTCGCTCTCCGTCACGATCCCGAAGAACGCGCTGTCTTCATCAGCGTCTTGTGGTGGTGGGTCGACGGGGGCGCGGGACAGGCAGTCGGCGTCGGAGTGTTTCCTGCCGGATTTATAAACGACTGTAACGTCGAACTCCTGCAGGAGCAAGCTCCACCGCCCAAGACGGCCGGAGGGGTCCTTCAAATTGGCGAGCCAACACAGCGCATGGTGGTCTGTTACAACCTTGAATGGCCTTCCATACACGTATGGGCGAAATTTTGAAATCGCCCATATAATAGCCAGGCACTCTTTCTCAGAGGAAGAATAGTTTTTCTCCTCCTTCGACAGACCACGGCTGGCATAGGCGATTACCCTTTCGCAGCCGCTTTGCTTTTGGACAAGGACGGCACCCAAGCCTATATCACTGGCGTCCGTGTGCATTTCCTTTTCGGCATTTTCGTCGAAATGAGCCAGCACGGGCGGGCTTTGCAGGCGTTTTTGCAGCTCGCAAAATGCTTTTTCTTGGTCGTTTTCCCAGCTGAAAGGGGTGCTATTTTTCGTCAAGCGCGTGAGTGGCTCTGCAATGCGTGCGAAGTTTGCGACGAAGCGCCGGTGGTATGCGCACAGCCCGAGAAATCTTCGCACGCCCTTCTTGTCTTTCGGCCTTGGGAAGTTCGCAATGGCTGAAGTTTTTGCCGGGTCAGGTAGGACTCCCGCGGCGTTGACGACGTGGCCCAAGAACTTGAGTTCCCCGTATGCGAAACGGCACTTTTCAGGCTTCAGCGTCAACCCCGACGTACGAATGGCCTCGAGTACAGACTCCAACCTTGCAAGGTGTTCGTCGAAAGTCCGGGCGAATACCACTACGTCGTCGAGGTATACGAGGCAGGTGTGCCACTTAAGGCCAGCTAGCACAGTGTCCATGACTCTTCGAAACGTCGCTGGCGCTGTACACAGCCCAAACGGCATCACCTTGAACTCGTATAGGCCGTTTGGGGTTATAAATGCAGTCTTCTCTCGGTCTCTCTCGTCCTCTTCAATTTGCCAGTAGCCGGTCTTCAGGTCCATCGATGAGAAGTACTTCGCGTGGCAGAGGTGGTCGAGGGCGTCGTCGATTCGGGGGAGGGGGTACACGTTCTTTTTCGTGATTTTTTTCAGTCGCCGGTAGTCAACACAAAACCTTAATGTGCCGTCTTTTTTCTTTACGAGTACGACGGGCGCAGCCCAGGGGCTTTTCGATGGCTGTGTAATGTCGTCGCTGAGCATGTCGTCGACTTGAGTCCCGATGGCTTCCCGTTCATGTGAAGAGACGCGGTACGGTGACTGTCGGGTAGGTCGGGCTCCATCTTCGGTTATTATTCGGTGCTTTGCTAGAGGGGTCTGACGTAGTTTTGCGCTGGACGAAAAACATTCGCTATAGCGACGCAGCAAAGCCAATAATTTGTTCCGTTGTTCTTGCGGTAGCGCCAGATTCACGTCGAAGGGCTGCGGGAGCTTGAAGGTTTCTACGGGTGTGCGTTCGAAGTCGGCAACCGCGATCACGTCACTTGCTTCTTGTGCCTCTTCGAGGAATGCAATTGCCGCGCCCTTGTTTAAATGCTGGTACTCCTCGGTGAAATTAGTAACCAGAAAGTGGGATTGGTGTTATTTAAAGCGCGCAATGCCTCTTGCGACCGACACACCACGGTCGAGAAGAACCCTTTGATCAGTGTCTACGATAGCGTCGACGTCAGGAGCAGCATCTTCACAGTAGACTGCGACCATCAAGCTTGCGCGGGGTGGCAGGGTGACATGATCATCGGCAATCCTTACAGCAGCCCGTCGTTCGGGGTTCGGTTCCGGCGTCATGGAGTGATGGGGGAAAAAGTTATTGACTTGGTCTGCAGATCGATTATTGCACCGTTGTCCATCAAAAAGTCCATTCCAAGAATTACGTCGCGGGAGCAGTTAGGCAGAATGACGAACGCCGCAGGGTACGTTGTGCAGTCTATGGTGACGCGCGATGTGCACGTTCCACTTTTCGTCACGAGGTGGCCTCCTGCTGTGCGTATGTGCGGACCGTCCCATCTGGTCATAACTTTCTTCAGTTTTGACGCAAATAGTCCGCTCATTACCGAATAGTCAGCTCCCGTGTCTACGAGGGCGACTACGTCAAAGCCGTCGATGGACACCTTGACATCAGATGCAGTCTTCCTCGAGTTCCGGGTTCGTCGGGGCGTCGTATCTCTGCTTGTACGTGTTGACGGTCGGGCAGTGTGCATTGTCGTTGTCATCGTCTTCTCAACGGACGTCTCGGTCAGGTCGGGTACGCGTTGCGCCGTGTAGCTGTCGTCGTGTTCAGGAGTGTCGTTAGGGCTAGGTCGAGTCATCGGGATGAGGGCATGTCGTGAATGATGGTCTTCAGCGAGTCGCTGCGTCGTTGGAGGGTTTTCATTTTTCCGCCGTTGTGCAACTTTACCTCCCGAAGTTGCTGCTTTTAGTTTCCCCCGCGTGGGCTGGGGGACCTTCCACGTGAGAAGTCAGCAGTGCTGCGGTGGTTCCGTGACTGAGACGGGTAGGGCGACGGTGAACGGTTGAAGCGGGCTGGTCCTCGGTTGGTGTTGGAGAGGTATTCTTCGATCTCAGCAGGGCGCTGGCCGTATCGGGGGCGTGGGGCGTCGACGGAGAACCCTCGCAAACCGAGCCTCTTGTAGGGACAGCGACGGTAGATGTGGTCGGCCTCTCCGCAGTGGTAGCACAGCGGGCGATTATCGGGCGTTCGACACACGTCGGTCTTCCTTGGCGTGTGGTATTGGTCAACAGGGCGTCAGGGCGGGCGGCGTTGAACAGTGGTATGGCTCGGCCTCTTGACGACGGGTTAGAGCAGGGCGGGGCTGACGAACAGCCGAGGAGTAGGTCATGGCTTGTGGTTCGCGGGGTGCTTCCGACGGCGTAGAAGTTCCCAGTGCGTTTTGGACTTCTCGGATTACGTCGGTCAGGGAAGCCACTTGAGGTTGCGGCGTCGTTGGAAAAAGCTTCCGAAGCTCCTGCCTGACCACTGCACGGATGGTCTCTCGCAATGTATCGGAGCTTCCATTTGCAGCACCGATGGCCTCCGAGAGCAGCGCGTTGAAAGGGCGGTCGTTCTGCCTCGTTCGAATTTCTAGCGTCTTCTCCATCGCGGCCGCCTCAGATGCGAATTCGGCCACTGTCTTCGGAGGGTTACGGACTAGACAAGCAAAAAGCTCTTGCTTCACTCCTCGCATTAGAAACCTGAGCTTCTTTTCCTCGGCCATTTCAGGGTCCGCACGACGAAAAAGTCGCTTCATCTCCTCAACGAAAATCACGACTCCTTCGTTCGGGTGCTGCGTTCGAGTTTCAAGCAAAAGCGCAGCTCGCTCTTTTCTCACCACGGTAGTGAAGGTCTTAAGAAACTCTTTCTTGAATTGAGTCCAGTTGGTCAAAGAGCTCTCATGGTTCTCGAACCGAGCATCTTCTAAGTAAAAGAAGACATGCCGGAAAGTTTCTTCGTCGTCCCACCTGTTGAAGATGCGGACGCGCTCCAACTTCTCCAACCATTCTTCGGGGTCTTCAGCGGGGGCTCCCCGGAACGATGGCGGTTCTCGGGGCTGCTGCAGGATGATTGGCGACGTTGTTTCTTGCACCATGGTGTTGGTTGCAGCGTTCCTTCTCTTGGGCCCTTCTGGCAGAAGACCGAACTCGGGTAGCAATCCTTGCAGTCGGGGGCTTTCTTTGGTTGGACTGGCTTGGCGGCTTCGAGATGTCGTAGAGGGCATAAAGGCTTAGTACCCCGCACCTTACCAGATGTCGCGAAGACAAGGACGATGCAGTTGTCTTGAATGAGAAACGTTTATTGGAGCGAACTTGTGCTCCCCTAACAACTCAAAAGAATACAGAGGCGGCGAAGCAGCGGTCAACAAAGTGACTTGCGTCGGCGAGTGTCGTCGAATCGAATGCCCCGGCGTCTGCTCTGCAGGCTTTTTATCTTTCGGCGCGCGTGGTTCTGGAACCGTCGATTCGCATCGAGAACATTGTAGATGCAAGAAGATTATTCCGGGATGTTCACGTTAGATCGGAATGCTCTCCCTATCAGAACAGATAACACATGCGGCACAGAAAGAAAGAATGGAACACGCGCTTCCCTTGGCGCAGAAATAACACAGACCGGCGCAGCCGGGCGGTAAAAGCGAAACACAAATAAACAAACCCAATGTATGGTTCGCGGCAATATCAACCTGGGCAGCTTTAACGTGCGCCGAAATCTTGCACCCGGGAGAGTTCTCCCGCATTCGCGCATTGTTCAAGCACTAGTTAAGCACATCTACCAACGATTTAAATGTATACCGATACGTGGTTCTGAGGAAAAGATATGCTACGGCAGTCCTTTTTCAGTGTCCAAGAGTGTATTGTCTGATGCAGAGCCATTCCATTTTTGCAATTTTTCATTACTTATTTTGACACAATGAAAGCATGTCTTCAACAATGCGCCGTGCGTCTAGAGTTTGGGTCGATCAATGTCAGGGTCGACCAATCGGGTCGCCTAATTGGTATATTGAAAATACATTATTTTTCTGCAGAACCCAATCGGTTCGACTACGAAAAACTTAGCTTTAAAAAGTAATTTTATGTGTGAGCTCGAAACATAGGCTCGCGGGGTTAACCATCCGAAGCGACTACTTGGCTATGGGGTGGGCCGTGGCAGAAGGCCCCGAAACATCTTGAATCATTCGGATAATTATGTTTACCTTATATTTCGACAAAAGGGTATTTTCGGTTTTCGCCTCGACAAACATGCAGTCACTGCGGCGGGTTTGAACTGTATCATTGGGTTTAGCTGCCCAGCACCTTTGCAACTAAGCCACTGGGAAAGGTTACTCAGGAATCCAAAGTGGTGTAAGCTTACGCTTACTACTATATGCTGATGCTTCGCGAACCCTCTGATCACAATCTCGGCGAAGAAATAAAAGAGCGCGAATTACGCACTGGAAATCTCTTTCGTTCGAGTGAAAATGTTGCTTGTTTCACAGCACCTAACAGCATCAGTGCGTTCAGTCAAGCGTTCAGGGGCATAAAATGGTGTTTGCGAAGTAGCATGCCATCAAACAAAGCACATAACTGAAATCAATTTTAGGAGTAGCTGTCGTTCAATGCTTGTATTCGCACTTGCGGCATTGATAGTTCAACTAGAGAGAGAGAGAGAGATAGAGAGAGAGAGAGAGGGAGAGAGATAAAGAGAGAAATGTTTTATTGCAGACATTAGCTCCAATCAAAAAGCAGCCTAATACAACATATCTTTATCAAAAAATAAGCTGCATTTATTGGTGCATATCGGGCATTTCACACTTGAGAGGACGTGTTTACTGGAAATTATTTTTAAGGGCGTGGCCTTACTTTCTCAACAACAAAGCGTATCGTTGCTACATGCATTCAACCCTGACAAATATTCGTCTTTTGTATTGAAACGCACACGACGTCCCTCTGAAGTTATCATAATGGCTGATAGCACATTACAACTTGCTAGCATTTCAGTACGTCACATGCTTGGATGACGTTTCTGTCGTGGTAAGAGTGACAGATAATATTGTTAAACTGCGAACTACGTCGCACTAAGCTGGCAGCGTCCACATGCTTTGCAGCCATATTTGACTGACGCGACCCTGAAATATTTCGCGCAAATATTTTCCTCAACATGGTAATATGCTATCTTGAAGCGACCCTGGAATACCTTCATAACAAGCAATAACGCGCCTTCAAGGCATGATACAGGGCTCGCAACGCTAGTGCATTGTTTGAGCTTTTTAAAGATTGAGAATTACTGTTATTGTGCATACAGGCATTACCGTGTTTGTCTTTATTGTTTTACAAAAAGCAATTCATGTGGTTACCGGTACCAAGTAGCTATGTTGGCTGCTGCTCTTCTTTCATGATTGCGCGGCTGCCTTAGTGGGTCTTCACCTACACAGTTTTTTCCCTTTTCTCTTATTATATACCATAAATACAGTGACCCCTGCTTGCTGTCCGGAGTGCTAAGTAAACTGACAACGCGAATGAAACTGATATCTACCAACATTTTTGATGTGCGGCGCCAGATCTGTGGCACGCCAACGAGGGCAAGAGGGCTTGGGATTAGAAAGCATGACATCAAGGCTCAACGTCTTAATCACCTGGCAAAGACACCACGAGTTCGAAGCGCAGAAAACGTGTTGCGCGCTTGAAGCGCTCGAAGGGAGAGCAGCTTTTAGAAGTCCGTGGAAGGAAGGTGGCTACAGGTCGACGTGGACTTTAAATGTCGGAAGGTTCTTTCATGAAGTACAATTTATCTGGCCTTTAAAAAGGGTGCAGTTTTTTTCCTAAGCCCGTAGCCGCTGATTAGCGGGATTCATACTTCAGTACCTAAAATTTATAGACAAAGAATAAACCCTCCGCCTCACGTAAACTGCTTACGGAGTTTATTTGAGGCACGTTACACTAGGAGTAGGTAACTTACTAAGGTGAGAAGTCACATGTCATCCCCTAAAGCAAAAGGGCAACTTTAGCAATCACCATATTTTCGCTTTCCTCATCTCTGTCACAGAAAATACAGTTAGTGACAGGACAACGGTTGCCATTCTGGCTGGTCAGTTTGAAAGCCTTCGCTGCTTAGAGAAATCTTAGGTTATGGCATTTTACTAAGTAACGATTCGTCTCCCTAAGGACCTCACACCTAAAAAAGTCCCCGGCCCGGATTCCACGACACTCAATTCAGCTGGTTAGCTGGCGCAGGGTGATTTTTGTGGTGGGATCATAATGAATATTTATTGTTTCGGTTTTTCAATAAAAACAAGGTACGAACGGGAAAAGCATAACGTTTTTAAGGTTCTTTACCGGTCGTTTCAGTAGTGTTTCCGGGATTGTCGTTTTTTGTGCAATTATCATTTCAGCCATAGAAAAACATTGCAATCAAAGTGGCAGCCAAGATAGTTGCCCTGCACTGCCAACTGCAAGAAAACAAAAAACCGAGGTATGGTCTCCAAAAAGCAGGAAACCAAATTCAAGCCTGTGCGACGAAACGTGTGTGCAGAACTTTTTTTGGCGTTTCTCAATTGAAACTACCTCGGTGGTCACCCCGTCCGACTACTGGGAGAACTGAAGATAAGGTTGTCAACAAAATCCCGATGAACGTCCGCTTTTCAGAGCTTAGCCAGCTTAAGTAATTTAAACAGTGGCGCTTTTGTGCATCGAGTCTTTAAATAAGTCTGCTGAATGTAATGCTTCACACACGGGTAGGCGCAAGCTCCCAGCCCCTTCCGGTGGGCTCGGTGAAATCAGTGACTATGCCCACCATTATAAAGAGCAGTGGTTCAACTCGGGTGGGTTCCTCTCCATCATGCTAGGAAAGGCAGACACCTGTCTCTGACGTTTAGCTGTCGATTCCTTTCTATAAAACGTACATGTTTAGCGGTTCAAGCGGCGCCTTTCTCTGGCGACCACCCGTTGACGTTCGAGCCGAGACGATAGCACTACAGCTCTGCTGTTTCAGCCGATTTCACACGAATTACAAGAAAATTTAAATTTTTTGTTCTTTACAATGCATGTACTTCCGTTCATTTGGCTCTTTCTTCCACGACAGAGTCTACTTACCGGCGGCAGGCTTTGCATCTTTGAAGAAGTTCGAGGCACAATAAAGAAACTATCGAGGGGCTCCTTAGAACACGATGCTTAAGTCTGTATGTTAAACATCGATTCATATGATGGTCCAAGAAACGTTTTGCGAGGGAGTGGATTTGACACCAGTGGTGGAGCGTGTGCTGGAAATCGAGTAGGAGGAGAGAGAAACTTCGGTGCCGTAGGATGGTCGGAGTAGGACTCAGAAAAGCGACGACGCAGGGAATACAAGAAAATGGCGCTGGCGGGACAACGGAAAACGCTTCGGGATGTGCTGGGGTTGGTGAACTGTACACAGCCGTGACCGAGGAGTTCAATTGCAAGTTGAATACAATATTGCCGCGAACCATGTATGGGCTTGCTTATTTATTGCTTGTTTTTACTTCCGGGCCACGCCCGGCTGTGTTATCTGCGTTCCAAGCAAAGCGCGTCTTCCATTCTTTATTTTTATGCCGTACGGGCTACCACATTCAGATAAGCAAACTGTTTCGCCCCACCGTTGCTGGCCCAGCATAATCGTATGTAATCTACAATGTTCTGGATGTGAATCGACGGTTCCAGAAACACTGGCGCCGAAAGATAAAAATCCTGCAGAGCAGACGCCTCGGCATTCGATTCTGCGACGCTCGCCGACGCAAGTCACTTTGTTGTACGCTGCTTCGCCGCCTCTATATTCTTTTGAGTTGTTAGGGGAGCACAAGTTTGCTCCAATAAACTTGTTTCTCCTTCATAACAACTGCGTCGTCCTTGGCTTCGTGACATCTGGTGGAGGTGCGGGGTACTAACCCTTTATGCTCTCTACGACATCTGGAAGCCGCCAAGCCAGCCCAACCAGAGAAAGCCGCCGACTGCAAGGATTGCTACCCGAGTTCGGTTTGATGCCAGAAGGGCCCAAGAAAAGGAACGCTGCAACCAACACCATGGTGCAAGAAACAACGTCGCCAATCGTCCTGCAGCAGCCCCGGGAACCGCCATCGTTCCGGGGAGCCCCCGGTGAAGACCCTGAAGAATGGTTGGAGAAGCTGGAGCGCGTCAACATCTTCAACAGGTGGGACGACGAAGAAACTTTCCGGCATGCCTTTTTTTACTTAGAAGATGCTGCTCGAACTTGGTTCGAGAACCATGAGAGTTCTTTGACCGACTGGACTCAATTCAAAAGGGAGTTCTGTAAGACCTTCACTACCGTTGTGAGAAAAGAGCGAGCTGCGCTTTTGCTTGAAACTCGAACCAGCACCCCAGCGAAGGTGTCGCGATCTTCGTTGAAGAGATGAAGCGACTTTTTCACCGTGCGGACCGCGAAATGACCGAAGAAAAGAAGCTCAGGTTTCTAATGCGAGGAGTGAAGCAAGAGCTTTTTGCTTGTCTAGTCCGTAACCGCCGAAGACGGTGGCTGAATTCGCGTCTGAGGCGGCCGCGATGGAGAAGACGCTAGAAAAGCGAACGAGGCAATACGACCGCCCTGTCAACGCGCTGTTCTCGGAGACCATCGGTGCCGCAACTGGAAGCTCCGATACATTGCGGGAGACCATTCGAGCAGTGGTCAAGGAGGAGCTTCAGAAGCTTTTTCCAACAACGCCGTAACCTCAAGTGGCTTCTCTGACTGACGTCATCCGTGAAGAGGTTCAACAGGCGCTGGAAACTTCTATGCCTTCAGAAGCACCCCGTCAGCCCCAAGCGATGACCAACTCCGCAGCTCTTCGTCAACCCCGCCCTGCTCCAACGCGTCGTCAGGAGGCCCAGCCATACCGCCGTCCAATGCCGCCCGCCCGACGCCCTGTACACCAATACCAGACGACAAGGAAGACCGACGTGTGGCGAACGCCCGGTAATCGCCCGCTGTGCTATCACTGCGGAGAAGCCGACCACATCTACCGTCGCTGCCCTTACAAGATGCTTGGTCTGCGAGGATTCTCCGTCGACGCACAACGCCACCGACCCGGCCAGCGCCCTACTGAGATCGACGAATACCTGTCCAACACGAACCGAGGACCTGCCCGCTTCAACCGTTCACCGTCGCCCTACCGGTACCAGTAGCCAAACCGCCCTAACACCGCTGACTTCTCACGTCGACGCATGGCCGCACCGAACACCGTACCTGCAGCCCAACGACTCGATCTAACCCGGACGTGACTCCCGAACCCGACGACGATATGACGCGACGCGTACCCGAAACGACAGAGCCTGCCGCTGAGAAGATGACGAGAATGACGACGCAACACGTACAAGCCGAGATACAACACCCCGACGCCCCAAAAACTCCAGGAAAGCGGCTTCCGACGTCTAGTTGTCCATCGACGGCTTTGAGGTAGTCGCCCTCATCGACATGGGAGCCGACGACTCGGTAATGAGCGGCTCATTCGCGTCGAAGCTGAAGAAAGTTACGACAACATGGGACGGTCCGAATATACGCACAGCAGGAGGCCATCTCGTAACGCCAACTGGAACGTGCTCATCACGCGTCACCATACGTGGCACCACGTACCCTGCTGAGTTTGTTATTTTGCCTAAGTGCTCCCGCGACGTAGTTCTCGGAATTGACTTTTTGACGGACAACGGCGCAATAATTGATCTGCAGACCAAGTCGATAATTTTTTCCTCCGATCACTCCACGACGCCGCAGGCGAACCCCGATCACCGTGCTGCTGTCAGGATCGCTGACGATCACACCAGCCCGCCACCCCGCGCAAGCCCGATGCTCGACGTCTACTGTAAGGATGCTGCTTCTGACATCGACGCTATCGTAGAGAGTGATCGAAGGTTGCTTATCGACCGCGGTGTCTCCGACGCAAGAGGCATTGCGCACTTTAAGCAACGCCAATCTCACGTTTTAAAAGGTCACTAATATCACCGAAGAGTACCAGCATTTAAACAAGGGAGCTGCAATTGCGTTCCTCGAAGAAACGCAAGAAGCAAGTGACGTGATCGCGGTCGCCGACCTTGAACGCACACCCGATGACACCTTCAAGCTTCCGCACCCCTTCGACGTGAAGCCGGCACTACCGCAAGAACAACGGAACAAATTATTGGCTTTGCTGCCTCGCTACAGGGAGTGTTTTTCATCGAGTTCAAAATTACGTCAGACACCCCTAGCGATGCACCGTATTATAACTGAAGATGGAGCCCGACCTACCCGACAGTCACCATACTGCGTCTCTTCCTACGAACGGGAAGCCATCCGGACTAAAGTCGACGACATGCTCAGCGACGACATTATACAGCCATCGAAAAGCCCCTGGGCTGCGCCGGTCGTACTCGTAAAGAAAAAAGATTGGCAGATTAAGGTTCTGCATTGACTACCGGCGACTATACAAAATCACCAAATAGGACGTGTATCCCCTGCCACGAATCGACGACGCCCTTGACCACCTCTGCCATGCCAAGTACCTCTCATCGATGGATTTCAAGACCGGCTACTGGCAAATTGAAGGGGACGAGAGAGACCTAGAGAAGGCTGCGTTTATAACTCCGGACGGCCTATACGAGTTCAAGGTGATGTCTTTTGGGCTGTGCACGGCGCCAGCAACGTTTCAGAGAGTCATGGACACTGTGCTAGCTGGCCTGAAGTGGCACACTTGCCTCGTATACCTCGACGACGTTGTGGTATTCGCCCGGAATTTCGACGAACACCTTGCAAGGTTGGAGTCTGTACTCGAGGCCATTTGTACATCTGGGTTAACGCTGAAGCCTGAAAAGTGTCGTTTCGCGTATGAGGAGCTGAATTTCTTGAGCCACGTCGTCAACGCCGCGGGAGTCCTACCTGACCCGGCAAAAAATTCGGCCATTGCGAACTTCCCAAGGCCGAAAGACAAGAAGGGCGTGCGAAGATTTCTCGGACTGTGCGCATACTACCGGTGCTTCGTCGCAAACTTCGTCCGCATTGCAGAGCCACTTACACGGTTGACGAAAGATAGCACGCCTTTTAGCTGGGAAAAAGACCAAGAAAAGGCATTCTACGAGCTGCAAAAACGCCTGCAAAGCCCACCCGTGCTCGCTCATTTCGACGAAAACGCCGAAACAGAAATGCACACCGACGTCAGCGATATAGGCTTGGGTGCCGTTCTCGTCTAAAAGCAAAGCGCTGGCGAAAAAGTAATCGCCATTGCAAGCCGTGGTCTGTCGAAGGAGGAGAAAAATTACTCAGCCTATGAAAAAGAGTGCCTCGCAATTATATGGGCCATTTCAAAATTTCTCCCATACGTATATGGTAGACCATTCAATGTTGTCACAGACCACCATGCGCTGTGTTGGCTCGCCAATTTGAAGAACCCCTCTGGCCGTCTTGGGCAGTGGAGCTTGCGCCTGCAAGAGTTCGACGTTACAATCGTCTACAAATCCGGCAGGAAACCCTCCGACGCCGACTGCTTGTCCCGCGCCCCCGTCGACCCGCCACCACTAGACTGCGATTAAGACAGCGCGTTCTTCGGAGTCGTTACGGAGAGCGACCTAGCCGCCCAGCAGCGTGCCGACCCCGACTTGCGCGTCATGATCGACTACCTCGAAGGACGAAATGTCGCCGTGCCTAGGTCGTTCAAGCGGAACTTGCCAGCATTCAGCCTCAATAACTCAGTCCTCGTGAAGAAGAATTTCAGCCCCGGAACGAGAACGCATTGCCTACTTGTCATCCCTGCAGAGCTCCGTGACGAAATTTTGGAAGCGTGCTACGACGACCCGTCTTCCGGACATCTCGGCACAGCTCGCACTATTGCAAATATCAAGGCGAAGTACTTCTGGCCCCGCCTTACATCCGACGTCACCCACTACGTTCGGAGTTGCCGTGACTGCCAGCGACGAAGAACGCCACCGACACGACCCGCCGGCTTTCTGCAACCGATCACCGCCCCATCGAGGCCCTTTCAACAGATTGAAATGGACCTTCTAGGCCCGTTTCCTACGTCACGATCACAGAACAAGTGGATTGTCGTGACCACAGACTACCTGACGCGCTAGGCAGAGACCGCCGCTCTCCCGAGGGGCACTGCACAGGAAGTCACAAAGTTCTTCATAAGCCTAGTTGTGCTGCGAAATGGAGCCCCGGAAGTCCTAATCACGGCCCGCGGAATGGCCTTTACTGCGGAGCTGATGCAAGGAATATTACGCTACAGCAACACGGATCACCGAAGAACGACGGCGTACCACCACCAAACGAACGGACTAACAGAACGTCTGAACAAGACAATCGCAGATATGCTGTCAATGTACGTTGATGTTGAACATAAGACTTGGGACGAAGTGCTCCCGTATGTCACATTTGCGTACAACAAGGCTATCCAGGAGACGACGCAGCTTACGCCGTTCGAGCTTGTCTATGGAAGACGGCCAACTACGACGCTCGACGCCATGCTTCCGCACGTAGAAGACGACGACCTCACCTCCGACGTCCAAGGATACCTTCAGCGTGCGGAGGAGGCCCGCCAGCTGGCTGGAGTTCGTACTACGCGCCAGCAGCTCGTGGATGCCGGGCGCTACAACCTCCGACGCCGAGACACCGAGTGCCAGCCAGGTGACCGTGTTTGGATTTGGGCTCCCATCCGACGACGCGGACCCAGTGAGAAGCTTCTGCGACGATATTTCGGACCCCACCAAATTCTACCACGTGTCGGCCAACTTACCTACGAGGTGATCTCCGATGGTGATTCTGGAACATCACAACGACACACGCGGCCCGAAGTCGTCCACGGGGTTCGCTTGAAACCTTACTATGCAAGATGACGGACTTTTTATTTTGTTTGTTGTTGTTTCTTCGGACCGTCTTTTATTTTAGCATCGATTCGATGCACTCTTAAAGGGGGGGTAATTCCGCGAACCATGTATTGGCTTGCTTATTTATTGTTTGTTTTTACTTCCGGGCCACGCCCGGCTTCGTTATCTGCGTTCCAAGCAAAGCGCGTCTTCCATTCTTTATTTTTATGCCGAACGGACTACCACATTCAGATAAGCAAACTGTTTCGCCCTACCGTCGCTGGCCCAGCATAATCGTCTGTGATCTACAATGTTCTGGGTGTGAATAGACGGTTCCAGAAACACTCGCCCCGAAAGATAAAAAGCCTGCAGAGCAGATGCCTCGGCATTCGATTCTGCGACGCTCGCCGAAGCAAGTCACTTTGTTGACCGCTGCTTCGCCGCCTCTGTATTTTTTTGAGTTGTTAGGGGAGCACAAGTTCCCTCCAACAAACTTGTTTCTCCTTCATAACAACTGCGTCGTCCTTGGCTTCGTGACAATATTTTCGGACGGTCAAACGGTGGTTTCGTATTCGCTTTCTAAGAAAGTTTGATGCATTACTAAATTATATTTTTAATAATCACTAGAACATTTTTCACTCACCCGTAAGGAAACGAAGGATTGTCGGGAGAAACATGAACACAATCTTGTTCGTTTATGCACGTTGATTCATTGTTCAAATTCTTCATAGATGTAATAAATTGTTTAAATCCGATTAGCAACATTTTTGAGCAGCAGGTGATGGTTTGTTTGAAAAATTATTAGGATAGGACAACTACTTCATGCGAATTTATTGGTTGGCGCTCGGTGGTTGTATGCTCTTTTTAGCACGTTGTGACACAAAAAAAATAAGAAAATATTTTCTCTGCTTCTTACCCTCAGGTCTACCAGCCTAGGTGTAGAACTGAACGTTTGGAATACCGACACTCAATAACCGCTGATGTTAGTTTACATGAACGTGCTGCTGTTCTTGTTTCCGCGATGAATTATCAATTGTCAGCGGCTGTCTTTTCCTTATGCAAATGATTCAACTGCAAGATATAGTCAGAAGCATTTGAAGCGATTTCCAAAAAATAGGTCGGCAAAATATTTGAGCTTGGAAAACAAATATTCTAAACTTGTGGCCGTTAGTTCTATGCGACAATAACGGTTCGCTCATATCGGGGTTGGCTTTCGGGAGTTCGTGTTCCTCTGATTCATGTTCCTCTTCATAAGCTAGACCACGATGATCAAATTTAAACTACAAAAATGTTATCCACATATAAAATAAGAACTTGAACAAGTTAAAATAATAACTGTCTGAGTCTGTTTTTGGTTTGGAAGGAAAACTGTAGCTGTCCAAATATGTGGTGGTCGCCATGGCTTGATATTCATTCCAACCTATAAATCTTTAGTAAAGTAAAACAAACTGAAGAGTAAAACAAATAAAGAGTAAAATAAATACCCAAACGCCAGTATTACACAATGTTGTATACAGAAGTATTGATTGATTGAGTGTCGGGTGTAACGCACCGACGCAATGCAGGCGATGGGGTGCGCCGTAGTGGGGGGTTGCGAATAAATTTTGACACATGGGGATCTTTACGTGCGCCAAAATCTTATCTTTCAGGGCGCAGTTTCTTTTAGCTTCCTTCAGAAAAGCTGCCACCGCGGCTGGAAATCGACCCAGCGTCCCCGTGCTCAGCAGCAGAACGCCATAGCCACTGAGCCACCTCGGCGGGTTTCTGTACTGAAGTACTTGCTCCAACAGTCACAATAAATATAAAATACACAATCAGTCATAAAAAGAGCAACCGGCATGTGCGCGCCTGCACAGTATTTAGAAAGTATGCAGTCGACAATTCAAATTAAAACCACCGAAGCAGGAATAGCGCGAAAAGCGGAAGGGTTCATATATATAGCTATATATGTATACAGTAAAAAATGGGTATAGCTTCTAACAAAACTGTTTATTGGTCGACGTTTCGATCGGATGCCGATCTTTATCGGCATCCGATCGAAACGTCGACCAATTTTCAGTTGTCTAAGAAGCTATACCCATTTTTTACTATTTCCTACGGCAACCAATGACAGCCCTTCTCCAAAGTATATATATATATATATATATATATATATATATATATATATATATATATATATATATATATATATATATATATATACATAAGATTAGTAGGGAAAGACACAGGAGAAAGACGTAGAAAATAGAAATAAGTTTACTGACGTTTCAGGAAGAGAACTCCTTTCTGAAGAAAGGAAGTCCTCTATCTGAAACGTCAGTAAACGTTTTTTTTCTACGTCTTTCTCGTGTGTCTCTGTCTGTACTAATTTTATTTTTTCGCGCTCTGTGTGAGTTTTTATCTTTCCAGACTATATATATATATTGTAAAGGAGATAGTCGGCGTTCCGGAAGAAGGCTGGACTTCTTTATTCACGAACGAGGCGTCGATGCAGACGGGGTGAGCCTAAAGGACCAGCTTTTCGCGAGACTGACACTGAACAAGCGCGGCGTCTTCCTCAAGCGGCATCCGGCGCAGCATATCCACGAAGGGGGATTTGCCCATTGTGTCTGATGGCTCATCACAGTTCTCGTGGGCGCAACATGCTCACTACAATACCCCCGGCGGAAAGTGGAGCCATCCTGGCGACCTACGGGGAACACAAGACGAGCGGGTCATAATATGACTTCAGCCTCTGGATGTGAACCGTCTCGCGACCACGACGTCGGCGGTCAGATGTGGACGTTACAGGTTCAACAACATAGTTCACAGGTGATGTTTATTCCAGTACTCGGTGAGGCCATTGGTATTGAGAAAGAAATTTCGACGAAAGACTGGGAGCCGGGCACGGTACTGAAAGCGCGACCAGTGATCGTTTCGTAAATGTTGGAGCTGTAATGGAGTCATCGTGACGCGTCTTTTGACGTTGCTGCTCTTCCGATGTAAATCGTCGGGCTAGCTGGCGACATTCCTCAGCTTGTCGAGCGATGTCAGACAGTGTTGCGTACTCGGAGGTGTCCGGTCGGTACGGAAGTACTGTATCCAGCATGCAGGAGGGCTCCCAACCATAGAGTAAAAATAACGGCGAGAATCCTGTGGTCGCCTGCGTGGCCGTATTATAAGCATACGTCACGAAAGGAAGAACGAGGTCCCAGTTAGAGTGGTCCGAGCAGACGTACATGGCGATCATATCGCCAAGTCTGCATTTAAACCTTTCGGTCAGGCCATTAGTCTGGAGGTTGTAGGACGTGCTCTTACGGTGGACCACGTGGCACTCGGCTAGAAGGGCCTCCATGACTCCTGATAGAAAGACGCGGGCTCTGTCGTTCACTACTCCGCTAGGAGCACCGTGCCGAAGAACAAAACGGCGTAAAAGGAAAGACGCAACGTCCCGAGCCGAGGCGGCCGGTAGCACAGCTGTTTCGGCATACCGCGTTAAGTGATCAACGGCGACGATGATCCAGCGGTTGCCGGTGGCTGTGCGTGGGAGTGTGCCGTAGAAATCGATGCCTACCCGGTCGAACGGCCGCGATGGGCAGGGCAGTGGCTGGAGTGGCCCGCTGACGTGCTGCGTTAGAGATTTCCGACGTTGGCAGTCTGGGCAAGATCGAACAAACTGGGCGACAAAGGTATACATCCCGCGCCAGTAGTAGCGGAGTCGGTGTCGCTCGTAGGTTTTAAGGATTCCAGCGTGAGCACTTTGCGCACCGGTGTGAAACGTAGTATAAATGTCCTTGCGCAATTGGCGAGGAATCACGAGTAGCCATTTTCGACCTTCGGGGAAGTAGTTCCGGCGATATAGGAGCTGGTCACGAATAGTGCAGTGGGCAGCTTGACGGCGCAGCGATCGAGGCACAGGAGCTGCCCGTGAGCGCGACAAGTATTCGCGGATTGAAGAAACCCAAGGGTCTTGGCGCTGCTCAGCAACCATGTCCGTCATGGCGAGAGAGGTCAGGCTGTGGTCTTCCGCGAACAAGCTATCTATATCCGACGCAAGCGGGGATCGAGGAAGAGCGTCGGCGTCGGTATGCTTCCGTCCGGAACGCTACATAACACGGATATCGTGCACTTGAAGGCGGAGTGCCCAGCGGCCAAGACGGCCGGCGGGATCCTTCAGCGACGATAACCAACACAGAGCATGGTGATCCGTTACGACGTCGAAAGGGCGACTGTACAGGTCAGGACAAAATTTGCTGATTGCCCATACAATAAGCCAAACATACTTTCTCTGTTACGGAGAAGTTGACTTCGGCTTTAGCTAGTGTACGGCTCACGTAACTCACCACGTATTCGTCAAATCCGCCCATTCGTTGAGCGAGCACAGCACCGAAGCCAACACCACTGGCATCAGTGTGGATCTCAGTGGGCGCATTCGGGTCAAATGCCGCTGTATCGGTGGCGTAACGTTAAGAAAGCGCTCTCACGCAACGCGATTACTACAACATATATATATATATATATATATATATATATATATATATATATATATATATATATATATATCAAGGTTGCAGTCGTCATTACCAGTGCTATTCGGCTGTTTCCGATATATTTGATAGTGCCGAATGACGTGCGTTTGTCATGTTTTCTTTTTTTTTTAATATAGAGCTAAATAGGCGAAAATATAAGTCGAGAAAAAATCCGCCGTTTTTCCGGGAGCGGGAGTCGAACCCACATCTCCGCA
The DNA here is from genome assembly GCF_048455015.1 of Haemaphysalis longicornis. Classification (NCBI taxonomy): domain Eukaryota; kingdom Metazoa; phylum Arthropoda; class Arachnida; order Ixodida; family Ixodidae; genus Haemaphysalis; species Haemaphysalis longicornis. The sequence goes on from NW_027526204.1 coordinate 35,935,611, forward strand.
TAACGCGTGCGGTGCGTTAACCAATTACGCTACCCCGCAGCGGCTCCTTTCTCGACTTTTACCAGGGGGGTTTATATTTACAAGTGCTCTGAGGCCGGTCAACTAGCGCCGCCCCTCGACTACCGCGGGAGACGTAGAACGTCTTTTTTCCAGCGGCCGCCACGTAAGACGTGGTCGGAGGTCGGGGTTAGCAATTGGCATATCCGAACTGCTGGAGCCAGAGTCCTCGTAATGCATGTAGCAGAACAGAAAGATATGGGACGAGGAACTCAGTAAGGACACATATCAAGGTTGCAGTCGTCATTGCCAGTGCTATTCGGCTGTCTCCGATATATTTGATAGTGCCGAATGACGTGCGTTTGTCATGTTTTCTTTTTTTTTTAATATAGAGCTAAATAGGCGAAAATATAAGTCGAGAAAAAATCCGCCGTTTCTCGACTTATATTTAGCTCTATATTAAAAAAAAAAAGAAAACATGACAAACGCCCGTCATTCGGCACTATCAAATATATCGGAAACAGCCGAATAGCACTGGCAATGGCAACTGCAACCTTGATATGTGTCCTTACTGAGTTCCTCGTCCCATATCTTTCTGTTCTGCTACATGCATTACGAGGACTCTGGCTCCAGCAGTTCGGATATGCCAATTGCTAACCCCGACCTCCGACCACGTCTTACGTGGCGGCCGCTGGAAAAAAGACGTTCTACGTGTCCCGCGGTAGTCGAGGGGCGGCGCTAGTTGACCGGCCTCAGAGCACTTGTAAATATAAACCCCCCTGGTAAAAGTCGAGAAGGGAGCCGCTGCGGGGTAGCGTAATTGGTTAACGCACCGCACGCGTTATGCGGAGATGTGGGTTCGACTCCCGCTCCCGGAAAAACGGCGGATTTTTTCTCGACTTATATTTTTGCCTATTTAGCTCTATATTAAAAAAAGAAAACATGAGAAACGCACGTCATTCGGCAGTATCAAATATATCGGAAACAGCCGAATAGCACTGGCAATGACGACTGCAACCTTGATATGTGTCCTTACTGAGTTCCTCGTCCCATATCTTTCTGTTCTGCTACTTGCATTACGAGGACTCTGGCTCCAGCAGTTCGGATATGCCAATTGCTAACCCCGACCTCCGACCACGTCTTACGTGGCGGCCGCTGGAAAAAAGACGTTCTGCGCCTCCCGCGGTAGTCGAGGGGCGGCGCTAGTTGACCGGCCTCAGAGCACTTGTAAATATACCCCCCTGGTAAAAGTCGAGAAGGGAGCCGCTGCGGGGTAGCGTAATTGGTTAACGCACCGCACGCGTTATGCGGAGATGTGGGTTCGACTCCCGCTCCCGGAAAAACGGCGGATTTTTTCTCGACTTATATTTTCGCCTATTTAGCTCTATATTAAAAAAAAGAAAACATGACAAACGCACGTCATTCGGCACTATCAAATATATCGGAAACAGCCGAATAGCACTGGCAATGACGACTGCAACCTTGATATGTGTCCTTACTGAGTTCCTCGTCCCATATCTTTCTGTTGTGCTACATGCATTACGAGGACTCTGGCTCCAGCAGTTCGGATATGCCAATTGCTAACCCCGACCTCCGACCACGTCTTACGTGGCGGCCGCTGGAAAAAAGACGTTCTACGTCTCCCGCGGTAGTCGAGGGGCGGCGCTAGTTGAGCGGCCTCAGAGCACTTGTAAATATAAACCCCCCTGGTAAAAGTCGAGAAAGGAGCCGCTGCGGGGTAGCGTAATTGGTTAACGCACCGCACGCGTTATGCGGAGATGTGGGTTCGACTCCCGCTCCCGGAAAAACGGCGGATTTTTTCTCGACTTATATTTTCGCCTATTTAGCTCTATATTAAAAAAAAAAGAAAACATGACAAACGCACGTCATTCGGCACTATCAAATATAGCGGAAACAGCCGAATAGCACTGGCAATGACGACTGCAACCTTGATATGTGTCCTTACTGAGTTCCTCGTCCCATATCTTTCTGTTCCTCTATATATATAAATATATATATATATATATATATATATATATATGTATATATATAAATATATATAAGTAAAGAGTAACTCATGTAACTCAAAATCATGTAACTTTACTCTGACGAAGGCAAGTCCCGTTGCCGCTACGTAAGTAAACATTGTTTGTTATTGTTCTTGCTGTGTATCCGACTCTTTATTTTTACTATTTCTGCGCGCTTTGTGAGTTTATCTTTCTCTAGATTTATAAATATATATATATAAATATATATATATATATATATATATATATATATATATATGTTTGTTAAGCAAGCTGTACTTATATGCACCATATATTTTAATGGGTGACTGTAACCGTTGCGGTGCTCAAGGCCTTCGTATACCTTATACCGTGAGACACCCTGACCACGACTCTGTGCTCTTTAATACGTTACGAACATTTAATCGTAATCACCACATTATCATGAGTGCTAGCTCTCATGGCTTCGGCATCATCATCACCTATACATAATCATCAGCACTTAATGGGGATTTTCGTCCGAGTGTCCGATAAAACAGGTCACGCTTTCCATCGTCGCTCAATACAAGTAAAATTTTAACTTCTGTCCAGGGTGTTGGTTCAATGTAATGTGGTTCAGCTAATTTGTCATCCTGGAAATGGGACTTGTTCTGAAACGCTTTCTCATATTCTTTAAATGTCATGTAAAGGGTTTTTAGTGTATTCTGCAAATTTTTCTACGACTACATCGACAATATGGATATGATTCATAGTTAAATACACTTTCCTAAATCCAGCCTGCTCGGTGGGTTCCAGGAAATGCAGGCTGTCTTTTATGAATTATCTTTACTTTCGTAAACAGCTTCTAAAAAACTGAGTAGGGTGATGGGTATGCTTTCTTGACGCCTTCAGAATATCACTTCTTAAACTTTAGAAGAATTTTGGCGTCTTTTTGCATTCGGCACTTCTTGAGTTTTCCCTCAATCAGAAAATACTAGAGCAACCTTTTCTAGTACAATATCTACTCCTTCCTTTAAAACATACGCGGTTAGATATCGTCACCTGCAGCTCAACCTCTTTTCATGCCTTTAAAAGCCCTTCATACCTATTTGCTCGTTACTAGTAAGACATTGGAAGATCTTGTACTCTCAGTTGTTCTCCTAGTCTAACGTCACTCTTATACCGGGTGGTGTATAAGCATTGTATATAAAGGGGACAATCAGCCCCGTCGGTAGCTTAGTGGTCATCGCAGCAGACGCGTCATCTGGAGGTCATGGGTTTCAATACCACCCGACGGGCACTTTTTCTTCACTTTCTTTCTTCCAAAACATTTTTTATCTGTTTCAATGACCTACCGCATCCTCCCCTTTGCTTTCCTTGGCGTTCGTGACTGCTTATCCTACTTTGTGTATTATTTCACCGAGCCTCATTTCCCATGGTGATTCGCTAAATGCATAGCGAGGTTCTCTGTTCTGACACTCTTGGTGCCATAGCTAGCTTAAGAGGGTTCAACGCTGGTCGACCACTATTGACATGTCGTAGACGCTCGAGTCACGACCCAGGGTTAAAAAAGGAAGTCCCCTTCACCCCGAATAGTCCGAGTTGTGCTGGCTATCACCCTTAGGCACAGACAACAAATTCATTACCATAAATACCTGAGAAAGTGGAGGGTAAAAACAGCTCCGCAGGTAGAGTAGTGCTCATCGCACCAGGTGCGTATTCCGGAGGTCGTGATTTCGGATCACACCCGGCGGGAAGTTTTTCTCTACATACTTTCTCCCAAAAATATTCATCTGTTTCAATGACCTACTACATCTCCCCTTTGCGCTTTTTGGCGTGCTTGACTGCCAATCTCTATATGTGTATTATTTGGACGAGCCCCTTATTTCCTATTCTGATTTGCTACATGCATGGCGAGGGTCTCTGTTCCGGCATTCTTGGTGCCATAGGTAGCTTAAGAGGGTTAAACACTGGTAGACCCCTCTCGAGATGTCCTAGACGCTCGAGTCACGACCCAGGGGTAAAAAAGAAGGCCCCTTTTACCCCCAGTAGTCCGAGTGGCGCGGGCTACCACTCCTAAGCGCAGACAACAAATCCTTTAACATATATAACCGGGAAAATGGAGCGGAAAAACAGCCCTGTTGGTAGCGTAGTGGTCACCGATGCAAACACATATTCTGGGTGTCGTTGGTTTGAATCCCCCCCACCGGGCATCTTTTCTTCGCTTTATATCTTTCTTTCTTTTTTCCATAACATTCTTTATCTGTTTCAATGACCTACCGCATCCTCCCCTTTGCTTTTTCCATTCTTATTCGGTATACATACATACATACATACACACACACACAAATATATATATACATATATATATATATATATATATATATATATATATATATATATATATATTTATATATATATATATATATATATATTATGTAAAAAGCATGTAAACTTTACTCTGATGAAGGCAAGTCCCGTTGCCGCTACTTAAGTAAACATTGTTTGTTAATGTTCTTGCTGTGTATCCGACTCTTTACGTATACTATATATATATATATATATATATATTCATCTGGCATGCTGGCGGTGGGGCCGAAGGCGTGGTGAACACAAAGTAAGAAACCTCGGTAACAGCAACAGCGGAGGGCTTATTTGGACGTTTCGACTTCGAGACAAGGCTACTACGGGAATGATGGCTTCGGTCGCTTCGGAAGAGAGAATATATGTCGAAAGTGGAAAGCGGGTTTACGAACGATACCACACACAAACATACGTGAATAACACAAACACAAAGCGGGAATCTTCCTTTTTGAAGAATGAACAAAAAATGAACAACGAGGAGAGAGACGCCAAGATACGTGGGGGGAAAAGGAAGAAAAGGAAAAGAAAGAGCGCTGAACAGGCATTTGAGTGGCGGCAGAAACGCGAAAAGCTCAACAGCTTCTGAAAGTGAATTTTAGAACAAAGGAGAGAAGCCAATATATCTTCCGCCGCTAGCCGTCACTATGCAAACGCCCAGATGCTCGGAAGGACCGCGTTTCCGTTGATTGAAAGCGAGTGTCCTGCCGTATGTCCGGAAAATGCAAACAGGGCATTTTATATCCTGTTTATGGGCCCCTTCACGGAGCTGAGGCAATTAAAGGACGTTTTGTGGTCGTGCAGAAGGAAATGGTCCGCTGCCATTCCACCGTTCCCCCGCTGGACGGACGCCTTCCGAGAACGGGGCGCTAGGCCGAGTTTTTAGGTCCGTGTTAAGAGCTGCCACTATGCAGCTCAGCGACAACCCGTGCGTCGTCGGTGTCTCCCCTCCGCTGAGTGGGAAGCGTCCGTCCAGCGGGGGAATGGTGGAATGGTAGCGGACCATTTCCTTCTGCACGACCACAAAATGTCCTTTAATTGCCTCAGCTCCGTGAAGGGGCCCATAAACAGGATGTAAAATGCCCTGTTTGTACTTTCCGAACATACGGCGGTACACTCGCTTTCAATCAACGGAAACGCGATCCTTCCGAGCATATGGGCGTTTGCATAGTGACGGCTAGCGGCGGAAGATATATTGCCTTATCTCCTTTGTTCTACATCCTCCCTTTCGGACGCTGTTGAGCTTTTCGCGTTTCCGCCACCACTCAAATTCCTGTTCAGTGCTCTTTCCTCTCAATTTCTTCCTTTTTCCCCTAACTATCTTGTCGTCTCTCTATTCGTTGTTCATTTTTTGTTCTTTTTCTTTGTTCATTCCTCTAATAAAGAAGATTCCCGCTCCGTATTTGTGTTATTCACGTATGTTTGTCTGTTGTATCGTTGGCCATTCGTAAACCCGCTTTCCACTTTCAACATATATTCTCTCTTCCAAAGCGACCGAAGCCATCATTCCCGTAGAAGACTTGTCTCGAAGTAGAAACGTCGAAATAGACCCTCCGCTGTTGCTGTTACCGAGTTTTCTTACTTTGTATATATATATTCATATATATATATATATATATATATATATATATATATATATATATATATATGTTTGTGTACGTGTGTGTGTGTGTTCTTTTTCTCGGCAACTGTAGGCCTTGGGTCCAGGCATCTTTAGAGACGCGGTAATCACAACAGGCATTCGAAAAGCTATTCAACATTCAACAATAAACCATATACACCCGATCTATGAGGTGATTAAAAATACGTGGGGTTTATTTAGCCCCTGTATAGCGTTCATAAATTATGAGAAAAATTTCGACTCAGTCGAAACCTCAGCGGTCATGCAGGCATTCCGGAATCAGGGTACAGATGAGCAGTACGTAAGAATACTAAAGGATATCTACAATGCATCCACCGCAAACCTAGCTGCCCCAAAGGAGAACAGTGAAACACCAATTAGTAAGGGCGGCAGACAAGGCGGCACAATGTCTCCTATGTTATTCACAACAAGTTTCCAAAAGCTATTCAGAATATCGGATTGGGAAAAGGTGGGCGTAGTGGTTAAGGGAGAAAAGCTCACTACCGTTAGATTTGCTGAAGTCGTTGCGTTCCTAAACAATTGTTTGGACGAATTTCAAAGCATGATTAGCAAACTGGACAAGCAGAATAGAATCCTGGGCCCTAAAATATTAGCGGAAATCTAAAGTAACGCTCAATAGCATCGGCAAAGCACATCGGTTAGAGATAGGTGGCGAAGCAGTGGAAGTGGTAAGCGATTATATCTACGTAGGCTACGTAACGAACAAGGGTCCAGACCACAGGGGAGAGATAATTGTAAAAAAAGGAATGGTGTGGAGTGCATTGAGCAGGTATTCTCAGATAATGAATCGCAGCCTCTCGTTGTTCCTGAAGAGGAAAGTGTATAACAGCTGGATCTTAATGGTTCACACGTAGTGGCAGAAACTTGGAGGCTCACTAAAAATTTTCAACTTAATTTGAGGGTGACTCAGCAAACAACGAAACGAAAGCTGATGGGTGTACCGTTGAGGTACAAGTATAGAACAGAGTGCGTCAGATAGCAAACGCGTGTATAGGACATTTTAGTAGCAATTATGAAGAAGAAATGGGCTTGGACCAGACATGTAATGCAAAGGCAACATAACCGTTGGTGATTATTGGCAGCAGAGGGAATCCCTACACACACAAGCATGGCAGGGGCAGCAGAAAGATAGGTGGGCCGATGAGATCGAGGCGTTTGTTGGGATGAATTGGTTGCAGTTAGTAGAGTACCACATTGCGTGGAGGTATGCAATGTGCATATACAGGCTGCTGCTGCTGCTGATGATGTTGATGATGATAATAATGAAAACTACGTATGGGCTCTTGCCAGGAGTAAACTTAAACTAATCCTGTTTCTATCAAGCCATAAATTTGTATCACCATTGAACCGTCTTCTACTGTAGTGTCCTCTTAAAATTTTATTGACCTATTTATTCCGAAATCTAGCTATCGTGGCATAAACAACGTGTTTTTTCTGGGTCGTCATGAAGAGAATCTTCCCAAAAAACTTGAAGTACTGATATATCTTAGCTATCGTGAATACCATACAGTGCGATTGTTGGTTAGGTAACTAAACAATTTCAGTGACCATTTGGGAGAAAATGGGCGCGACTTTTTGGAGTATATGAAGTGGCGAAATGTATCGTTTATGAGGTCAAGTTGTCCAATCAGGGGAGCTGCAAGAGAAGGAAAGCCTGGAGCAAACAAAAATTTGTATCTGTGCTGAAATTTACTGGGGTAACCACAGTCGGCGCTACGTACGCTATTCGCACGTAACTTCTGCACATTACCAGCGGGAAGACAGAAGGTAGCCTCGCTTGTGCATCATGATGGGTGAACGTGACGGTTTGCGAGTAGAAAGTCATTCAAGCAAGGAACATTGCGCAATCCTAGCCAGTAGTAAAGTGTTTGCAGACATCGAGATATTATTAAAGAGGTCGTACGTGTAAAACAAAAATGAACAAAAACTCGTCAAAGTTGAATGCATGTAGCAACAAACTCCTTCCTTGTTATTTTGGGAACGTTATTATAAAAATCCACCAGGAGAAATGTTTCAGGGTGTGCCATAAAGATCACTTCCACTAATCAAGTCATGTCCGTTGTGCCATATACGATATGCAGTAATCGAGGCTGCACAATATGTGGTCTTCAAATAGGCTGCCATTGAATTCTACCAACACCTAAGGCGGGTTCCAGGTAAGCCTTGAATGAACATTGAAGGTATTTGTAAACATTGTGACACATCTTGCTCAATATAAAACCCGTACACTGTAGACTATATTTCCTGCGTTCTGGGACAGTTTATGGAAACGTATTTACACAAAACGTGTTGAAGAGTACGGCAGCGCAAAGGCCTCTCCCATAGAAATTCAATTATCTGGGTAGTGTACTAACTACGACAAATATATCCTCGCACACTTAATCTCATTTCACTACGTAAATTTCTGCCGCCCCCTGCCACGCTGAGCTTCTCTCGGGATCCAGTCTGTTATCCTTAGTGACCAACAGTTATCTTCCCTGCGCATTACGTGGCCTGCCAACGTCCATTCTTCTTATTTTTATTATGATGTTCTTAACACGCGTTTGTTCCCTGACCAAATCTGCTCTCTTCTTGTCCCTTAATTTTACACCTATTATCTTCTGTTCCATGGCTCGGTGAGTCGTCCTCAATTTCGGTTCCTACCCTCTCAGTGAGCATCCACGTTTCGGGCCCGTAGGGGGGTGCAGCTAAGATGCAGCTGTCCTACGCTTTCTTCATCAGGGACAACGGTAGTGTGCCATTCATTATCTGAGAATGCCTGCCTAATAAACTCCACCACATTCTTATCCCTCTTACTATCTCTGCCGCATGCATCAGATCCGGGGTCACTACTTGCCCTAGATAGATATATTTTCTTACGACTTCCACTGACTCACCACCTATCTTAAACCGCTGGGCTCTCTCGGTATTATTAAGCATTACTTTAGTTATCCGCATGATATTTTCATACCCATGGTTCTATCCTGAATTGACATCCTGGCCGCGCAAATGTTCCGACCTCCTCTCCATCAAATGACACGCGTGATCAGCTGCTGACGCCTAATTTTTTTAAGATAAGGAAAACAATTGACAATCGGGTGCGCCTTGATATACATGTGCGTACACTCAAAATATACCTAAAGGCTGGGATCGCCCTCCGGGGCCTTCTTCTATCATAAACACCATCGATGCATACGTTTAACAAATGTGAAACACAAAATTGGAACGAAACTCTTAAATCCGCATCACTTCAGCTAACTAAAATCGTAGTGGATCATTGTGATAATACACTCGCGTCTCTGAGGGCGGGGGAGCTTCGTGCTAGGAATAATATTGTCCTTTCTGCGCTGGAGGCCAGCGAACTGGAACTTTTCGAGAAAAAGAAGACAGATGAAATAATGAGAATCAAAATTAAAAAATTGTCAAGGGATAAAGTTCTATACTCAAACCAGTTTTCTGTTCCATACTCAAACGAGTTTTGTCAAATCAATTCAGCTCCGCACCGCACAGACATTGGAAATTCCAAAATTACACCCCCAATTCCACCCTGCAAGTCGAAAGAAATGTCAAAAACTCTAAACAACATAGATGAAAACATAATTAACCTCTGGGGTACAGCTTACTATTCATGAGTGGTCGTTATTCTCGCACGGGTTGACATTTTTCTCAAGTACCGGCCGATACAATGAGTTTAGCTTGCTGAAAGATCTGGACAATTTTTTACAAAATTTACGCCTACAAAAATATTTTTTCGATAAGCCGGACAAAGAGCGCACTGCCCCAACCTCCGTCAATGTAGGGCGGCAGTGGACACCGAAATCAGAGCGGGAAAAACACTTGGACTCGTGCATTAAAGCCGTTCAAAGAGACGTTCTGCGGGCTTATAACGCTCGCGAACCAGGGGCCCAGAACCTTTCTAAAGCGGAGCGCGAGGCACTTAAGGCACTGCGTGATCAAACAGACATCGTCTTAAAACCGGCCGATAAAGGTGGAGGTATTGTAATACTTAGTAAACCAGACTACACTCAAGAAGGCCACCGTCAGTTAAATAACGAATTTTTCTACCAAAAACTTGACGCGGATCCAAATGTTGAACATCAGGAAATAATAATAACAACACTAAATGATCTTGTCAAAATTGGGGAAATAGAGCCACGCCTCTGCAAAGCACTTACAGCAGCACACGCAACGCCAGGAAGATTTTACATGCTGCCTAAAGTTCATAAAGAAGGGAACCCTGGTAGGCCAATAATATCGGGAAGAGGCACTCTCACCGAACCAATATCAAGCTACATACACTCCCTGATTAAGAAATTACCCGCTACCCATTCGTCGTATCTTCTTGATACTAACCACTTCCTACGGGAAATCGACAACATAAAAATCTCTGATGGCGCCTTCCTCGTAACTCTAAATGTAACTTCTCTGTACACAAATATACCTCACCGAGATGGGATTGAAGCCCTGGTTGAATCCTATAGCATACATCGGGACCATGAGTCGCCAAGCCCACAACTCATTGAAACTTTGACCAAGCTAGTGCTGGAATTAAATAGCTTTGAATTCCACAATCAGTATTACCTACAAATAAACAGCACTGCAATGGGTACCCGAATGGCACCCAACTACGCTAATATATTTATGAACGATCTCGAAACAAAATTTCTATCAACCCGTGAAATTAAGCCATTCTTTTACAAACGCTTTCTGGACGATGTATTCCTTATTTGGACCGGTACGGAGGATGACTTAATCGTCTTCATCGAGTGTTTCAACAAGGCCCATCCAAGCATCGCATTCACTTATACCTATTCAACCACGGAAATCAATTTCCTTGACGTGCATATAAATACAGACAATGGAGAACTGATCACTACCGTGTACAAAAAACCTACCGATAGGCAACAGTATCTGCACTTCGACAGTTGTCATCCGCGCCACTGCAAAACGAGTATCCCATACTCGCAAGCCCACCGATTTAGGAGAATTTGTTCCCGCACCGAGGACTTCGAGGCAAACGCAGAAAACTTGCGCAATGTACTCGCGAAGCAACAATACCCACCACCCATAGTCAACGACGCTATTGGCAAAGCGGTCAACCTCGATCGCCAAGAGTTGCTGCACCATGAAAAGGAACTAAACCAGAAGGGGAGAGGCAACCTAGTTTTGACGTTCGGGGGCAACTCCCCAAACATAAACAAAATCTTGAAAAAGCACTTCAACATGCTACAACAGAGTGAACAGCTTTCGAAAATCTTCCCCACCCCTCCTCGGGTCGTATACAGGCGCCCCAAAAGTATTAAAGATTACCTTGTACACACCAAAACTGAGAGGGCACCCAAGGGTGGGTGTCGACTATGCGGAAAGGCACGGTGCCGCGTATGTAAACACATGCAGACAACCACGGTGGCAGAAAGCACCAACTCAAATTTCAAGCATCTAATTCACGCGACACTCGACTGCGACTCTTCTAATGTGGTGTACCTTCTGGAATGCGGTGTTTGTGGCATCCAATACATTGGCCAGACGGACACGGCATTCCGCATGCGCTTCAACAACCATCGCGCACATGTTCGTTCACTCCCGGATCTACCCTTATCACGCCATATTAACTCCGAAAACCACCCGTTCGACTCCATCAGGCTCACACTTTTACAGAGTGGATTTTCTACTACAAGAGAACGCGAACAACGTGAATCTTACATTATTTACAAATTCAACACCGTAAAGGCAGGAATGAATGTTAGCCCGGGCATTAGGTCGTCTACACATGCTGTTGATAATCTGGCTGCAGAATAATCCCCTATCTAAATTGTAAGTCTCTGTGTCGTTTAAACAAATAATCAAGCTATTCTTATTTTATTTATTCCCTTCCTGGGGTGTCCGCACAGGCGGCATATGCCACAAACAACATCGAGGCGCCCGCCGCCGTTTACTCCAACAAAGGACCTGCGCGACTCCCGCGTACGGTTAAAGGATTAGTTAGCTATTTCTCCCTGGTTCATGGTCAGGGACCAGGGACCAGGTTCATAGTCAGGCTGCCCGGGCAGGGCAGAAGAATAGAGCTAAGAATGATGAATGGCGCTCACCAGTCCTGACGGTAGGCGGAATCGTGCATGTTTTGAGCCACAGTGCGGAGATCGTACCTACACTCTTAACGAGCCTGCCTGTTTGATTTGTGGGGTTGGCGTCACTGAGATATGTCTGCGGCTGCGCCCGCCGCTTCCTGTAAACTCTTCCCGTAAGGTCAGTGACCATTAGAATTCTGTGCCTCCCAGTGATGGTGTGAGAGCGTCCCTGTTACTGCTTTGCGCTTTCGTTTCTTAAGCAGAGCAGCCCCCCTTGAAGCGGGCGCTACCTGTCACTCGTTCTACAAGCTGACGAACGACGGAGGACAGTGTTTGTGAAAGAGTTGTGTACTCCTCTCTCTTTTCTGCATGTTTGGGTTTGTCTTTGTTTTGCGTTTTCTTTCTTTTCCTTTTTTTTCTCTCTCTCTTTTTGCAAACCTTCACCTCACCTCGCCGAGAGCGTGTTTGTTGCTACCTTTCTCCCCAAATCCCCCCTCCCTCTTTTTTCGGCGTCGTTGGAAGACGAGCTTATAAATACGTGCACAAAAATGCGAAATGTTGTCTTGAGAAAGATCGGAATCCTATCAAAACGTCGACCAATAAACAGTTTTGTTAGAAGCTATACCCATTTTTTACTATATCTATATATATATATATATATATATATATATATATATATATATATATATATCAGGGTGTCGAACCGGAACCGAACCGAACCGAAAACCGGAACCGAACCGGTATTTTTTCCGGAACTGAACCCGAACCCGAACCGTTATTTTTTGAGCACGCTGAACCCGAACCGGAACTGAACCGGAAAAAGAAATAACGGTTACCGGTTCATGCCGAAACGGTTCGACCCTCTGTTGTTGATATTGCACAGTCAATGCAATTCAGGCCTTTTTTTCTTTCCCGTACCATCAACTTCGTACTTGCTCGCACACTTTCCCCTCCAGACAATTGAACACTATCGCGCTTTATGTAACAACAGGGGAAATGAATGAGCACCAATGTAGCATTGGTCTGTTGCTGCTGGAGGCGCGAGCGTAGTGCAAGCTGACCAAACGAAATGTCATTCTCGGCAGCTTGCAGGTGATATAAAACGACTTTGCCCTTCCCTAGCTGCGACTTCATTGGAGAAATCAGGCTGCAGGAGTGCTCCACTGCGCAACAGCGAAAGCTCACACCCGATGTGTGCAAACTTTTTGCATTTCATAATTTGTTGAAAAGGTCCGACACCTGCAAATTATTAATACTTGACAAGTGTGACCGCAGGAGCTGCTCAGTGGCTAAGCTGTTTGCTAAGCCGTTTGCCCAACTCGCTACATTGCTTCTACTGCTACTCGTTCCGGAGGGGAGTACTGCTGTGGACGAATTAAAGAGCGTCTACCCAAAAAGTCCCATCTCATGCTCCACGTGTCAAATTTCCCTTTCATTTTGTAACCGCATTATCTGTTATAAGATTCCGCAATGTAGCACACGGAACGATGGTAGGGGTTCAGGCGGTACGATGACATACTGATTGTAATGCACACTTTCGGTATCGCAAAAGGAATTGCAGTGGTCAGAGCAATAATGCAGTGACTGAGCGTAACTAAAGCTTACTTTTAACAAAAGTGTGGCTAACACATTCGATAAGGTGACAGCTAACAAATTATTCAGGGTTACCAAATAATCTAATTCATTGGTAGTATTTATGTGCCTGTTGTAGAATTTTTCTGTTTTGTTACAAATATAAAAAATGTGCGCCATTGTTATTAAGCGCTGGTATTTGAACACGCCCGTACGCAGGATTAAATTTAAGGCCTCAAGGTTAGCGTGATGGGCGATTGCATAGCGACAATTGCGATTTCAACAAAAAAGGAAAGGACAGAAAATATATCCCACCATCATATCTCTTGGCGTTGGCTTTATGAATAGTTGCTAGGACAACAGAAAGTCTGAGCGATAAAGAAGGTGGTAAATCGTCGCCACTTCATGTGTTTTTCTAATATCTCCTAATTGTTTAAAGTTTCCTTTGCAATTGCGCCACTGCCCTTGGGGAGCAGCACCATTTTGAATGTCAGTTTGTGTTTTGATTTGACGGTCGTTTTAAACTAGTAAATGTTTTTTTTTTATAATTTTAGTGATAATTCAACTAATCGAACCGGTTCGCGAACCGGTTCAAGCTCCCGAACCGGTTCGCGAACCGGTTCGGTACGTGATTTTGTCGAACCGGAACTGAACCGGAACGAAATTATTTCACCCGAACCCGAACCGGAACCGAACCGGTATTTTTTTCGGTTCGACACCCTGATATATATATATATATATATATATATATATATATATATATATATATATATATATATATATATATATATATATATATATATATATATATATATATATATATATATATATATAGCAGAACAGAAAGATACGGGACGAGGGACTCGGTAAAGATACATATCAAGGTAGCAGTCGTCATTGCCAGTGCTATTCGGCTTTTCTCGAAATATTTAATACGGCCGAATGACGTGTGCTTGTCATGTTTCGTTGATGCATTGATAAATAAGTGAAATTATAAGTCGAGAAAAAATCCGCCGTGTTTCCGGGAGCGGGACTCGAACCCACATCTCCGCATAACCGGTGCGGTGCGTTCGCCATTACGCTATCCCGCAGCGGCTTCTCTCTCGACTTTAAAGCGGGGGTTTATATTTACAAGAGCTCTGAGGCCGGTCAACTAGCGCCGCCCCTCGACTACCATGGGAGACGTAGAACGTCTTCTTTCCCAGCGGCCACCACGTAGACCGTGGTCGGAGGTCGGGGTTAGCAATTGGCTTATCCGAACTGCTGGAGCCAGTGGCTCCAGCAGTTCGCCAACATGCCATCACTCAACATGCCATCACTTGTGTGTTCATGGTCGGGCCGGTGACGGAGCTCTGTGTTTGCAATGCCATCTCCAACTAAACATGGCTTGTTATCGAGATTGACAAAGCGCGGACAGAGTCCGTTGGTGTCATTAAGCGGCCCCGTGTAGACTGTGGCCCGCACATATTCTTCCTTTACTGCAAAACCAGATTCCTTTAATCCGAGGCTGCACATTTCTAGGGGGCCGTATGCCTTTGTCAAATTAGCAAGCAAGCAGAAGTAGTCCATGGTAGCTTCGCATCGGGTACTTGAACATAGAGATGAAACTTGGTTGTTTGCAAGAGTCAAGCGACCCTTGTTCAGTACCAAATAGCTCTTTTTTTGCGTCAAGTCGTCTCCTCCAGAATTTAAATAAGTACTCGAAATACCCTTTTGAAGTTTAAACCACTACGAATCTCTTTCGCACACTCCTGGTGTCAGGGTGTCATTTGTGGCGTTTCCTTAAATTTTTCAACAACCTGCTTCTGCTTTTGTGTGTATTAGCTATTCTTTTCTGCCTTTTGGGTATTCTGTCTATTGATCTTCATCATTTTGAGTTTGGCGGGGTATACTACGTGCAGGTCAGCGCAAAGTCAATGGGAACTAGAATCGGACCCAACTACGCCATTATCACTACGGCTAACCGCGAAACACACTTTCCCAGCTCTGACATTTTAAGCCACTATACTATAATAGTTTTATTGGCGACAAATGTATGATTTGGCAGCACGGTGATGCAAAACACCCGAAATTTATTGACGCAATTACCCTAGCACATCTTATTATTTTCCTTGCTCATTCCTGCTCGAAACACAGCGCAAACTTTCTGGAGGATACTGTTACTACTTCGCAAGGTAGACTTCAAAATAAACTGTATTGAAAACCGCCATACACACGGCAGTATTTGCACTTCCAAAGCAGCCATGTCACACACTGCGAAACAGCAATACCTTAGAGCCAAGCCAAGAATCTTATCCTATAGGTTATGTTAGCGACGTTTGGTATCAATGAAAGTTTCGGAAAACTAATGTGCTTATCCCTCAAATAAAATTGGCGCTATCATAATTTTTATCACGTTGTTTATTATTTCTACCCTTGAGTTTCCCATCATAATTGGCACAAACTCTCCAAGTGCAGCACCTTTATTAGCCTAATCCGGCTACACAACACAATTTCTTCTTGGGAAGGATATGGTGTCCCCCCATCACTTTGCAGCATTTAACCCTTTGGGATCTATGAACCCTAGCATTTTCTCTTCCGGTTCCAAGCTGACTGTGCAATGGTCTTTGGTGAACCGTATCTATTCTTTCCATTCGCGGATGTCACACCCAAAATAATGTCTTTCTTCATGCGTGTATAAATTCATCCAAACCCGTCTCCTCACACCATTAATACCTTATTGTGTACCTTTTCCTTCTTTTTAAAACCGTCATTGTCCACGCTTCCATACTACCTGAACGTGCAGCCCATGCCACCTGCGTTTCCATATTGCCGTGCAATCTTCTGAGCCCCTTCTTAAGTCAACATCATTGTGGCAGCAAAATAGTGTAACTGTAGTCTGATGAAGGCAAGTCCTATTGCCGCTACGTGACTAAACCTTCTTTGGTATTGTAGTTGCTGGGTATCCGAATCTTATACTATTTGTGTGCGCCATGTGAGTTTTCTCTTTTCCTAAACCTATGTATATGTGTATATATATATAAGTATATATATATATATGCATATATATATATATATATATAGAGAGAGAGAGAGAGAGAGAGAGATGTATATGACAAAATGGTGGACTCACGATTAAAAACAAAAACTGTGGTGGAACAGTCTGGTGGAACAGTCTACATCTGAGTAACTTGATGAACACGCTCCCTGCAGGCGAAACCTCAGTAAATTATTGTTTAATCATGCGTGAACAATTTTCTCCAATATTTCTTCTTGCTCCTCCAAAAGTACTTGCTTTTACTGTTATATATATATACATATATATTTTCTGGAAACAAAAAATCCCAGAGTGCGAGAAAATAAGGTAAGTAAAGACAGATACACAATACAAAAACAATTAAAACATAAAAGTTTACTGACGTTTACCGAGGATTTCCTTTCTTCAGATCATAGGAAGGGCTCTTCCTAAGACGTTAGTGCATTTTTATTTTTAACGTTTTTTTGTTTGTTGTGTGTCTCTCGCCTCACATACCTTACATATATATATATATATATATATATATAAGACACGAAAACGTTCAACAAGGTAAAAGCACAATTCCTGCCAACGTTTCATCAAAGGGACTTGCTTTAGACATGCAAAGAGACATACATACATACATACTTATATACAGGGAATCAGAAATGGGAAATGAGGGGATCGGTGAATTAACACAGAATAAGGGTTGACAGTCAAGAAACCCTCGGAAAGCAAAGAGAGGGTTGTGGTGGGTCATAGAAACAGATGAAGAATTTCTTGAGTCAGAAAGTAACTGGTGAAAAAATTGCCCGCTGGGTGGGATCCCAACCCACGACCTCCAGAAAACTGGTCTGGTGCGATTCTGGATCCCACCCAGCGGGCCTTTTTTCACCACTTAGTTTCTGACTCAAGAAATTCTTCATCTGTTTCTGTGACCAACACAACCTAACCTTTGCTTTCCGAGGTTTTCTTGACTGTCAACCCTTATTCTGTCTTATTTAACCGAACCCCTCATTTCTCATTTCTGACTTGCTGTATGTATGTCTGTATGTATGTAGGCATGTATGTGTGTATGTATGTCTCTTTGCATGTCTAAAGCAAGTCTGTTTGCTGAAACGTTGGCAAGAATCGTGCTTTTACCTTGTTCAAAGTTTACTTTTCTTGTATATATATATATATATATATATATAGGGTTTGGAAATGAGGGGCTTGTTAGGAAATATAGAAAGAAATGCCGGCA
Source organism: Haemaphysalis longicornis (assembly GCF_048455015.1). Classification (NCBI taxonomy): domain Eukaryota; kingdom Metazoa; phylum Arthropoda; class Arachnida; order Ixodida; family Ixodidae; genus Haemaphysalis; species Haemaphysalis longicornis. Next base: position 35,953,453 of record NW_027526204.1, read on the forward strand.
GTCTACAACGCCAAAGAAGGCATAGGGGAATGGTTGGACTATATTTTACCGTTAGTGACGTTACATTATTTTTTAATAATAATTACACAAGAAAGAAAGAAAGAAAAACACGTGCCCAGAGTGGGGACCGAACCCACGCCTTTCGATTAGATCTCGAATGCCTTCCCAATTCGGCTATCTGGGCGACTGTGTTCTCCTTCACTTTCTGGGGTATTTATATTTACTACAACTGTAACTGACGCTTGACGGTGGTAGCCAGCGCCACTCAGACTACGCGGGGAGAAGGGGACCTTCTTTTCAACCCCCGGGGCCAGTTTCCCGCCAGTTACCCGCTTATGACAAGCTGTAGACGTTCGCGTCACGCCCCGGGGGTTGAAAAGAAGGTCCCCTTCTCTTCGCGTAGTCTGAGTGGCGCTGGCTACCACCGTCAAGCGTCACATACAGTCAGACATAGTTTCATCCCCTGCTTTCGCATCTCTCCCAGAGTGGACCACGTCCGCTCTAAAACCACCGGCCAAGTTCAAAGCCAACACCCGCGCTACGAAACCAAAAAAAACCCTGTGTGCCCCGAATGCGTTTCTAGCTTACTGAGACAAAATCCGGTTTTCCGCCCAGGAGAAAAGTCGTTTTGTTTCTTATTGTCTGCACATGGTATTATTCCCCAGTGTTGCTAACCGTTACCCCTCAGGCCTTTCGCGTTGCCCAGTGCTGTTGTTTCATGGTGTAAAGTTCCCGGACTTCATTTCCACGACCTCCCTTACCACGTTTTTTTTTTCTTAACTTTGCGGGGATTTCCGTCTACACGTACGAATTGTGTCGGCCTAAACAGCTCTGCCCGTAATATATCCTTTCAGTTTTTACTCAAGAAACAGACACGCCGCATTGGACACAGCCGTGCACTGTGGTAAATGCCATGCTGAGGTAACGCCCTCTACAACAAGAATTCTGTGACTCATCGAGAAAAATAAAATTTATTTTTTCTCTGGCGTTGATGAAACTAACCCCCAAATTTGGGAAAATACTACAAGTGTATGTGCATTTCTTCCGTGTTGAGTGTTCTCGCAGTCACGGTAACATGCGTGATTCCAATCGATTAAATAATTGAAAACTTTATTCAAGTTCCCAAATCCGCTAGCAGACATTCACCCTTAAACTACATACCGATATCCTTAACTGGAGAATGCTGTAAAATAATTAAACGTCCTATACTCCCATATCGTATATTTTCTAGATTCAAACAACGTCTTTCCTTCACCTCAGGATTGTTTCAGAAAGCACTTCTCTTGTGAGAAACAACCGGCTACTTCTGTTCTTGTCCTATACTCCAATCATGAAACTAACATGCACACTCATGCTATATTGTTTGATTTTCTTCAAGCATTTTACAACGTTCTTTCCTAACTGCCTACGATTTAATTTATCCAGATTGAGCGTAAACCTATACCAAAACGAATTCAGGGCTTCCTAACTAGCCACTCACAATTCGTTTATGTAATAATCAGTGCAGGAGTCCCTTCCCGGTAACATTGTGTGTACCACAAGGCGATGTACTTGGATCCCTTTTGTTCTTAATGTATGTTACCCCTTGTCAACGCATATTTGGTAAAACGTAGAGTGCGATTCAACCAGGATAAAAATAAGACGACAAACACAAGTACTCACTCGCAACTACTTTTTCGAGCGAGCGCTTGTGTTTGTCGTCTTCCTGTCGTCCTTGTTGAATCGCGCTCTAAGTTTTACCAAATATGCGCCAACTTGCAAACAGCGTCTTCTTCTGTTGCCAACGCATATTTCTTCTTATAGATCCACCGTTGAATTACTGACGGTCGGAATAAAATATCTCTCCAAGCATTATTTTTTATGTTGATGAATATTGTGATGTGTGGCTGATGACAGTCTAAACCAATAAATGAAAAACCATTCCTTTTCAACGCTTCAAAAAACCCTTTACTTTCTCCTACACTACCTCTTACACCATAGTTAAGCATGTTGAAAACTACAAATACCTCGGTATACAATGTCAGAGGACCTGTCCCGGAAACTTGATATAAACATTGTGATATTATCAGGAAAGAAAGCACTTGGTTTTTCAGAACGTCGCCTTCGCTACAGACCGGAGCATGGTAAATTACTGGCCTAACGATCACTTCTCCAATACAAATTGGAATATCTATATCTTATCTGGACTTAACACCAGACACACCTCAGCGACGCGCTGAAAGCCGTTGAAGATAGCGCAGAAAGATTCATTCATTGTTAATATTCTTAACACATCAGCCCATCTTCCTTCAAAATAAAACCTTTCTTCCTTGTTTTCTACTGCGTCACCGCAATGCCAGTATCTGCAATGCAGTTATGGCAATGTTTGATCAATTTTACCATGGATCGCCTCGTAACCTTCTTACATATTTCCCCCAGTACGCACATCTCATCACAGCTCTCACTCTCTACGCGTCACGCACCCCTCTGTTCCTCCTTACTTTTGCCGCTTCTTTCTCTGCTCGTACGGCTCGTCACTGTAATAGCCTTTCCCGATGTTGTATCTTCATTTTGCCTAATAAAAGTGTCAGAAAAACTCAATGCTTCCTTTTCACATTGGTACTTCTTCGAAACTGATGTGTTTTTGACTCACCCCTTATGAAACGCTGCCGGCCGCAAGCGTTTAGGGATATAAAACTGACATGATAGGATACCTCTATTTTACAGCCCACATTGATAAATGGAGAGAACAGGTGGACGTTTAGCCACTCATAAATAACACTGTTAAGGTTTTGCTTGCTTACACCAATTAGGTAAAACATCAATAGTTAAGTTTTTAAGCAAGAACAAAACGAACAATCTTTTATTTTTATATTTTGTATGCAAGAACAAAAATATTTTAATAATTTTTGTTGTCCTGAAAAATACTACCCTTAAACTTTTGCTGGCACTCATTACTAAACACTTCAGTTCATCAGGTTTTCTGTTCGCTCAGACATTCCAATGTACAAATCACCACTTTTCCTAATGGTAAGATGTTTAACAGCTGCCGTTTTCAAGTAGCTTTGCAGTACTTTTCCGTATAAAATACTCTGAATTTCATATACCATTTAGATATACGATGCCTAGTACGCTTGACATCTCCTGCTTAATATACAGGATACTTCGTAATAAAAATAACTCCATATTTTTTTATGTAGACGACAGAGTCCAGCACAGTTATTAATAGTAAAGTGGTGTCCTGGGTCGGCGTGGCAGCGCTGGCAGTGTTAGTGCCAGTTCGGCCCCAAATTTCCCGACCTAACGGCTCTGAATTATTCTACCGTTAGGCTACAGTGCTCCCGCATATTTCGTAGCCATGTTATCACTTCTCGTATGATGTTATAAACCAAGAGCAACTAATGAACTCACACTGATAGCGAACGCGACACTGAACGAAGGAAGAAAAGACAAAATGCACGCTCCACGTCAATTTGTATTATGCCATAGAAAACAAAGAACACGCACATATGTACATCAATCGAGAACGTGCATACGCATGTGCGTGTATGCGTCTTTCCTTGTTCTCTAGAATTAGGCTGCTTGAAGTTTAGCGTGTGTTTCGACTTTTTTTTTCTCCGTTCCGTGTAACATTTGCTAGCAGTAAGATTTTATAAGTAACCAACTTGCCTAACTTCCCGCTTTATTCACCAACAGCAAATACCCTCTTCGTCACTCTTTTAATGGTTTGCATTCGGGCCAAACTTGAGTATTCAGCTTCTGCTGTGTGACAATGCACCTGGGACAGAGCCGGTGCCTCAATGTTTCATGTATCTTAAAAGGCTTTGTTTACCAAAGAATATCCTAGGCTATTTTGCAGGGCAGTGAAAAAAAAGAGCGTTCGGAATGAAATTGTTAGAATAGTTGAATCGCCGCTTCAATTTGAGCCGAGCGTTTGGCGTAAAACTTCCCTTGCAGTGTCAAAAATGGTTGTACTTTGCTTGTGCTTTTGCTAAGAGAACCACCGCCCGTGGTGATGAGCTGTGTAGTTACGATGTGCCCCAGTGCGCGTATATGAAACACATTGTTGGTCAGATACGAGCACCTCAAAGAGCTCTGAAAATGCCGCCTGTTTTGACACAGTAAATATTGCTTTTCACAAACGACAGCCTAATAACATTAGCGTTCTAAGTCCACGTATAAACCGGCTAAACCTATGTTATTGCCAAACGTAACGCTAAGGTATGTTTTTGTAATCAGTCGTTAAGTTTCTCAATACTGCCGTCTGTTTCCAAGCCTAAATTTAAGTGGGCTCTCTTGTTTTATAATTACCTTTGTTTTGGGGTATGTGCAGAAGAATAATTTCGCATATTGTCTTCAAAGCAAAAATTTCCAGGCTGTATTCCTAGATCTAGATCATGCTATTTTCTCTAACCATGTTCTTATTCCTTAAAATACAATTCAAATAATACTTCTCCTTGTTTTTGGTTCATATGTATTGTGATTATGCAATACCGAAAGGTCCTAAGCACTTACTTTTGTAGTTTCGGTCTGTTCAAACGTGTAAGAGGTAGAACATAATTCAAAAGAATAACTATTGACAGTGAAGTAGCCTTCATTACGCGAATAGATTTACTCACGCAACTGTTTTATTTAAATTGCATAGAAAGTGAAAAGTCACCAAGGTCTGGGTAGAGTTTGAATATTTAAAAGACAATTTTCTCCAATAAAAATCAACAAATTTTTCAGGATGACGCTCGAGTGATAGCAATACAAATTTGTTTCAAGTATTCCACGCGCCCCGGGCATTGTGTGAGAGGTTTATAAAAGCAAAACTATAAAATTAATTATCAACGTTCTGATTTCAGACACAAAATATATAAAAACAGGGCTTTTAGTACGACTGCATATTTTACAGCAAAATCTCATTTGCGGAAAACCAACACTGCAACTACTCATGTATATAAGGCAAAAAGCTCAGCAGGTTATGAAATGAAAAATACCAGACGCGAGCTTTGACATATTGCGTAAGTGAACCTTCTCAGAAGCTGTTGGAAGAACCGTGCCTGGCTGGCTTGAAAATAAAAGTACCAGTGTTTCTCCGAAGTACCACTGGGGTCATGACAATAGCAGGTACAAAACTGATTTTCTTAATTTGACTCAAATGCGGCTTTGTCGTTTGATTGGTTTTAAAGCCAGTGATGTCATAATCTATACCATGTTTTTACAATTGTACTTGAAAAAGATGACATCCCAGAAAAAACTGGGATGGTAGCTTGTATTATTTCCTCACAAAGTGCTTAATGTCATTTGTTAATGAAATGTGGATGCTGTTACGTCTTAAGAATATTTTAAGCAATAAAAATGGAATATGAATAACAGCAAGAAGAGTGGAGGAAATGAGTGCGTTTACGCCTACACTGTAGAGGTTCTTATTGTCTAAAAGAGGGTAAATTATTTATTTTTTAACAGAATAAATTGCGTCAAAAGAATACTGAATATTTGTGGATAAAAAAGACTATGCTACAAGGGCACTGGGCCAGTTTATCCTTGACAGAATAATTCAGAAAATGGTTGTGTCGTATAAGTTACACGTGCTACTCTAAAATTTGAACACGCAAGAACACCTGCTACTCTAAAGTGTAAGCTTTTTAACAAACAGCCGGTGAGATGAGTTGGCCTGTCACGAGTTCTCCGTTGATTTGCGGGCTTGCGTTGAGTGGGCTCGTTTCCTTTAGAATAAGGCGTGCAACCATGCCGCTGTTTCGCTTACCATCATTTTGGGCCGCATCTGCTGTTAACCCGGAATAATATCAGTAGGGTGGGTTCCAGAAATGTCTGTTACCTTCGCATGCTTACCTCAGTTCCTACCTCAGTTGTTTCTATCCTGTTGGTTTTGGAACAAAGGTTATCAGTCTGCTTCGTCTTGCCGTCTCTGTTCCCGCCAAAATTTTGACTTCACATGTGCAGTAGTGTTGTTGCAGGAAGATTAGAAACAGCATAATCTGTATGTTGTGCTGTGGAACAGTTCTATAGGCAAGTTGCGACGATGGTGGCTCCGCAAGCAGCAGTGCCGCTTTCTATATCTTCTGGTTCGTGGAGTCATTTCTGTTAGCGAAGATGGCCGGCTCATCACCCCCTCGGTTCGAAGAATTCAACTTACGTAGGTGTCCACGCCAAGCCCGCGATGTCAAAAGTGGAGATCACCCGAGTTAAGCCCAAGCCTCCGCAGAATAAAATCTTTAGGGTAGCGTCATGATAATAAAGGCAGATTCGGAGGAAATGTTTAGGAGGGGCATAGGAAAATCCGGTATTCCTTTGATATAATAGCAGACCACAGAGATTATAGAAAATAAAAAGCAGTTTTAATTACGCCGTTTTTATGTGTCAGCCCCATTCCACGTGGCACGGCAAGCTGCAGGAAGTGGCGGATAACTGGTCAAGAAATCGCCCCTTCTTCATGGAAACCCAACAGTGCGCTAGAGACATCGCCATTAGCAAATGTGCAGCGCTAACAGTGAACTCCGTCCGGTGCAGAGTGCCTATAAAACAGCACAAGAGTCACGACAGCAGGGACGATATTATAACCACAATAATTACTTAATTTATTCACTTTTATTTATAGATAGGTATTTTATTATTCATTATTATATTTATATTTATAGCTTAATTTATAGATTTAGTATTTCCCTACCTCAACACAAAACGTTCCCGCAAAACTGTTCCATTTGCTTAACTGGTAGTCAACTTTTTTTCTTGACAACGGCGCATTTTGATGATGATGATGGTTGCATTTTAATGGGGCAAGGCCAGCTGGGGCAAACAACACCAATAACAGGTAAACGATACATTTTGAGGCGTTGAGCTTGCTGAACATCTCAAATTCCAAAAAATACACGGCTTCGTTAAATGTTTAATTGAAAAAAAAACATATGGAATAGCAATATAACTAAGGTTCGTGCGTATTTTTGGATGAAGACTTCAATTTCACTGCACTATGCTTTCATTCATAGCCACATTAGTTGTGGCATATAGTCTTGGGGTAATAGAAACCCAAAGCACCTGTCGCCCTTGCAACATATCCAGAATCGAGCCATAAGGATCACTACTCTTAGTCATTTCCGTTGTAGTTTTTACCGCTCCTTCATCCGCATTATATTTTGTCGGTTTTAATTTGGCGAAGCATTCTCTTTGCGTCATAACATTCAAATTCTTTAGCGGAAGGCTTCCTGTCAAAATTGTCACTGCCAACCATGATTGATTGATTGTAGGCTTTAACGTGGCAACGCAACGCAGACGATGAGGCTTGCCGTAGTGGAGGGCTTCGGATTAATTTTGACCACCTGGTGATCTTTAACGCGCGCTGAAATCTCGTACACATGGGTGATCTTGCTTTTCGCCTGCATTAGAAAAGCGGCCGCTGTGGCAGGAAATCAAACGCGCGTCCTCACTACTAACCAGCTTCCACTTCAGAGCTGCACTCGTCTTGCCTTACATAACAATGGTTTACTTCCTAAAGCTCAAACTAAGTATAGTCACCAAGCTGCGCATTTTTCTGCTGCTTACACATAGAACTGCTTGCCTCACTTGACAAAATGCTTCAAATAATTTTTCTTTTAAGAATAGCTAGCGCGCACATCTTCCGTTCATTCGAGATGATTTTGTATGCTTTTATCCCCACTTTTGTTTGCTTTTTTTTACTGTAATTGTGCAATTTCAGTTTTGCGATATCTCCGATTTGTCTGTTTCAACATAATACTGCAACAAGTTTGCTAAAATATTTACCTGTTGAGATTTGCATTATAGGAGGTCCCCCCGTAGTTTTTCACTTCGGGACCTTCTCCTGTATATACACAACGTATGTTGTTTGTTCTGTGATCTCTAAAGCAAGAAATGAATCGAATCGAACAGATGCACTGGAATCCCGGACTCATGCCGATGCCTGTTGTCAAGAGCTCTTATCAGAACTTTCGGTCGGCCGGCCGGCATAAAGAAAAAATGCAATAGTACTTTGTCAGGATGCAATCCGTCCCACTAAGACAGCTTTCATTTTAAAATGAACGCTTCTGCCGTGTGTGCTCACAACAACGCGTATTCAAACAAAGTAGCATGCTATGCACTCAAAGCAAGATCCGCACCTCACGCCTGCACGTCGCATAAGTTTGACATGAGCGTATAGTATATCAGTTATAAGAGGTCACTATTTTAATCAAGCAATAACTTATACACGAAGATTATGCTTCTCCTAATCTCAGCATGCCTTTTTTCTCTTCGATATGAACAGGATTCATTGTCATGATCAGTAGAGTCCCTGGGAATGTATGAGTGTGTAAGCATGTGGCTTCAATCTTAATGACAGCCGCCGATGCTGAAGAGGTAAAACTTCCTGATATCTTTTCCGTAAATGCTGCGTTCGTTATGCTTCGTGCGCTAAAACGCTTGTCGGCCCATCCAACTTCTCACAAATAAATGGCTCAAGCCCCTTGGCTATTCTCAATATTTTGAAATAGTCTCCGCTAGAAGAGGTATTTTTTTTCATGCGACCTATTTTAGTGAGCTGTTTGTAATTATGGCTCTTTTGTGCAAACAAGTGCGGATGCTATTTGTGAGGTGAACTTGTTTTCCAGCTCAATACCGTTATCCTAGGGCTGCGCTTACATTCTTCATGGTTCGCCCATTCTGCTGCGAGCTCGAACGCAGGGGGTCCTAGGCTAACCCCGTGGCATAGCACAAGGCTGGTTATGAAGTAAAAAACTACACAACGATATTCCTGTTCTATATGTGGGACGGCTTAAAGGTAGCTAAAAAATCAGGGTAGACCGTCAGAAAGTGCTGCTTATCTTTATGAAAATTCTGAGTCCCGCGTGCTCCGGCACTATCATCTCGGTCATCAGTTCCTGCGGTAATGAACACGTGGGCTCAAAAGGTTACAGGACTGGATTTAGAATTTTATCTATAATATCTCTGTTCTCTGGAGGCTAAGGTCCTGCTACGCAAACTGTGATGATACCCCAAGCGTGATGCTTCGCTAGCAAATTCATATTCCGTGCTAAGGCCCAGGAAGCAGAGAAAATAACGTAGAAATCGAAATTGTGGCGTGCAATCTTTGACCCCGCGTGTACAATATTTTCAAGAGAAACGTTTGATATCGGTACGGATGCCCTCATCGATACGGCGGCCGTCAGTCATGAATGCGAAAATTCACGCAATGAATGAAATCTGTAATACTCACTTTCCCAGCACTCAATGCCATAATTTTTTTGCAATGTACTAATTGATGCTAGGAAACGTTGAAGACAGTAGTGTTATTGGCATATTTAGTTTTCTGAACATCGTTCTTGCCAATTTCAACAAAGTTACAGTATTTGTTTAATATGGGCTGAGGGGTGCCATTAATGCTCATCGTCTTTATACTCATTGAACTAGTTGCCAATAGACTAAATTTTCCTCCCAAGATTGAACCAGCTCTGGGAAGCAGTGATTTTGTAATCATGTTAGTAGTTAGTAGTAGTAGTAGTAGTAGTAGTAGTAGTAGTAGTAGTAGTAGTTGTAGTAGTTGTAGTAGTAGTAGTAGTAGTAGTAAACTATTATTGACTATTAAGGAAGTTGTAGTTCCCGATTTCTGGATTTCAAGTGATGATCGGGCGATCGATGTCCTAGATGCCAGCAGTGCCTGGATGGCCAGATGCTCACTGGTGATCACATTTTGTAAATGTGAAGGTGGCGCAAAAGACTGTAAGCGTAGAGTTGTGCGTGGTGGGTACGCTTATACAATCTGTTCCCGTGTTCCTCGCTCAGAGAAGAAACGGAAGTGGGCAAATAATCAACTTAGAAGCCATAGGGGTAAGCGAACTAGACAAAAGCATGCATTTGTTTAAGTGAGACGGGTAGTAATCAGTTCTATATCAGACAATGTGGGTGACGTGAAATAAAATATGGTCGGCAATGGCGAAGCCATTGTCAAACTTTTTCAAATGCGACCAATTATTTCTGCTTCACTTATGAGTCTAGGTCGAGGTAGAAAAGGGCAGAAGCTTTCAGGCGGCCTTTTTTATTGTCCGTCAATGGGCAATGGGCGGGGGTCCGAATTAGGTCGACGTTTCTTTGAAATTGATGCTACAAAGAAGATGGAAGTTTGATGGAGCCACTTATTCAGCCATGATACTTCGACAGGCAACTTGGGAGTCCCTTGTGTTGACCGAGCTCTTAGCGTGTATGATTGGGAATCCAATCGCTAGTTCTCATGTTCACGTTGTTACATATGCTTTTCTTTGCAACAGTAACAAAATATGGCTTCCCGCTCGAATATCAGGTGTTTTCGATATAGGTAACCCTCTGACAATACCTGAAATATATCCGTGCTTGTAGTGGTGGCCTATTCGCCAATTTCTATTTTGCAGCAGCTTCAGCATACCCACCCACAACTGTAGCACAACTGTGTACGGTAATTCGCAAATTATAACCGCCTGTGTAAGGTGGCACCACGGATAATTCGCCACCGCTTATTTATCCGTGACACCAACGCACAAACCCGCCAATCTATTAAACCCACACAGGATATTTGGCAGTGACGCCTAGAGATCGCTCTATCCCATGGCTGATTTACCGATACTTTTTGACAGCGATGCACCGCACCATCTCCACATAGCATTTCCATTTCCACTCGTCCCGACAGAAAGCGTAGGTGCCACAGTACGTCTCGGTAAACTCTTATCTAGGGCCAATATAACTATTGAAAAGACTTGAAAGATTGTGCCAGGTAATAAAAAAATAGCATCCCGTCATGGTATTTTTGAAACACAGCGGGTCTCTTACTAGTATATCCGAATATGTTCATACGTGAGGTATATATATGCATATATACATATATCATCAGAATAGAAAATGAGGGGCTCGTTGAAATAAGGCAGAAATAAGAGTTGGCTCTCAAGAAAAACCTCGAAAAGCAAAGGGGAGGATTTGGTCGGTCATTGAAACAGATAAAGAATTTGGAAAGAAAGAAAGAAAGTAGACAAAAAATGCCCGCCAGGCTGGATCCTAGCCCACGACCTCCAGAATACCAGTTTGGTGCGATGACCACTACGCTACCGGCGGGGCGATTTTCCCCTCCACTTTCTCGGGTATTTATGTTAAGGCATTTGGTTTCCTGTGCTTGGGGGTGGTACCCAGCGCCACCTTATTTTAACCCCCCGGTCGTTATTCGAGTGGTGCGACATCTCAAGGGTGGTCGACCAGCGTTGACCCCTCTTAAGCTCCCTGGGGCACCAAGACTATTAAAACGGGCTCAAGAACAGAAACCCTTCCCGTTGCACCAAGGTATAACGGGTAAATTAAAAAATTGAAAATGGATCTATGGATTTAAAATTACAAGATAATTGCACAGAAAATGACCCTCTGAAAAACAATGGTGCATACAAACGATCTAAAGGCTATTATCGAGTTATTTGCCGCTGACTTTGTTTCTGCGTGTCAGTGAAATTGTGACAAAATATTTGTGGCATCAAGACTGCCAGAACAGACGCTTTCGCTATGCATGTAGCGAATAAGAATAGGGAATGAGGGGCTCGTTGAAATAAGACAGAAATAACAGTTTGCAGTCAAAAAAATCCTCGGAAAGGAAAGGGGAGGATAAGGTAGGTCATTGAAACAGATAAAAAATTTGGATAAAAAGATATATATATATATATATATAGATATATATATATATATATATATATATATATATATATATATATATACATATATATATACATATATTTATACATATATATGTATATATATTGTTAAAACGACAGCCGACACGCCGGTAGGCGGTTGAGGTTGTTTAATTGCAGGAGCGAAGCCGATGGATAACGCAGGTCTGAGCGTTGCGATCACCAAGCGCGTTTCTGGCGCATGCACGTCCTGGGGTTCATCGTCTTCCCTGACACCTCTTTGGCGCATATCCCCATGTGTGGATTGTGAATCCTTATATGGGCTATGCTGGTGAGGCACATACCCCGATGTCTTCATGGCATGTTTCGTCTATTGCATATGTTCATTACCCTCGTCACAATATATATATAAATATATATACATATATATATATATATTTATATATATATATATATATATATACATATATACATATGTATATATATATATATATATATATATATATATATATATATATATATATATATATATATATATATATATATATATATATATATATATATATATATATATATATATATTTATATATATGTGACCACTGTCAAAATCTTTTATATTCCAGAGCACTTTTATTCACGCTGATTTATTTGTGTGTTTCTTGGCTGAAGCGAATTCAAGGTTTAGGTGGAGATGGTGGTGTGTTCACGCTTAGGAAAGTATTCAGCAAGATATGCCTTGCGGGAAAATCGACAGGTTCGGTTGTTTCACTACCGTAAAGGTTTGGAAATCATTAACCTTCTTAAATAGATCCCTTCAGCAAGAAGCAAGGAGCACGCAGTGTTAAGGACTTAGTAATGTATTGATACAAAAACATTATTATCCTGCAATATATGAAATGGAAAATTTGTGGAATACATTTCATGGAAACCACTTTGATACGGGGCAGGACAACCTCTCAATACTTCGCTGTGTTGCCGTGAATAGCACCAAGTGGGTTCTTCCGTGTCAGTGTTTAGACCTATGTGCTGTGCTTTACGCTTGCTCCGCTGAAAAGCTTGGTGCTCGCTTTAGTGAACTGTATTTTGAAAGGAAGGCACAAGAAGGATGAGTTAAGATTTTTTTGGTTTTCTTTGATACTCAACATGGCCACTTGCTCTACTCTTTGGCTCTTCATGGGCTCCAACCAAGGCAAGTGCTCGTGAAAGGGGGATCTGTCGGAGTTTACAGAAAAACACCGTTTCACTTATTCTATGCAACAAGGACTAAAGCAAATTAAAAGCGGTACAAGTATCCGAAATTATCTGTCAGTTTGAGGGCAATGGGTATAACCAATGAACACCTGATGAGGTTAGGCTTAGCTGAGCGCCGCCCTTATGACGCATATGTTTTCGTAAATTCGATTTGTGCATCTGCGATCGGGGTTCCAGAAGGCCGAAAAAGGCTAGAAGAGAAATTAAGCTGCCTGATTTTCGCAGATTAAAGGAGGTGAAGCCACGGGCCTTCAGAAAAGCAAAATGAACACAAAATATAGGTGATGAAAATAAACAGGCTACAGAAGTTGGCTCTGTCACTTTCTGGTTTGCCTTCGTTGCCTGTTTTCCAGAAACGACTGCCAGCTGCATCATATATTTTTCTTCCTCAATTTCAAACATCCCAATGTAGTTTGTTGTAGTGGGAACAATGCGGAAATGTTTTTTGTCGACTGACGAAAAATATCGGTGTTTTGCAGCAAGAGCGTGGGTGTATTTCCTGGTAGAGTTCGTTCATCACATGATGCACACGTGTACCACAACTAGGAAGCGGAGCATGGCCCTATCAAGCACCTGGAAATATACCGCTGTGCCACAACAAGGAAGCGGAGCATGGCCCTATCAAGCACCTGGAAATATACCGCTACGCGCGTTTTGCGACACAAAGTTTAGCACGCGCTCGAAATGGTGGCCGCCTCAGGGGCACCAGTCATGTGACACGGGGTGTTCAAGGAGGCTGACGCTGCCCCTTGATACAGAAGGGAGATACATCTATTTCCTTATCAGGGCTCGTATTTCTGGTGGAGGGCTCAATTGGGTAGAACATTTCGGCGGTATGAGTTGGATTTGCGACAAAATATTTTGGCGATGCCAAGGCGAAAGACAACTCTACTCACTCGAGTTTGTGCGGAGGGTTGAATCAATTACGGCTATTGTTTCTTCTGGTAATTGAGGCCCATAATGTATATTTTACATTACTTATACAGTGAAATCTCGATATAACGAACTTCAGGGGATCGCGGAAAATTGCTGGTTATTCTGAAAGGTCGTTGTAGCGAAAATCGCAAAACTTAAGACAACAAATAATATTTCAGTGCCTAAAACGACTTACCTGTACAGAAGTGCATCATTGAAGTCATTTCTCACAAAAAACGAGCAAGTGATCATGAAACAATCGCATTTAATTAACGTAATTGACAATTTTCTTCTGGTGCGTGCAGCGCAAGCTTCCTAGCATGAAAGACTACAACTCTACCACATTTCTGTGGACTGACTCATTGGCGGTGCGGTTTTCCCCTGGCAATGTGCAAAATTTTCGTATGCTGCCCAGCACATCCGCAGTCCTCACGTTCTCCTATCAGTCTTCGAGTGCTGCCGCGACACCCTCGGAGGCATTGTCGTTCATGCCTCGCTCCCTTCTTAATCCTGAATACTCACGCTTTGGGGAATGTCCTTTGTTGTGAGCTCTTCTGGTGTCCGTGAAGATCCAGCAATCCACCCGAGCAGCGGTGGAACGTAGAAAAACTTGGGGTGGGGCGCGAATAGTGCGGCCGCGGCTTTCTGGACGGAGGAGACCACCCATGCTTCATTTTTTTTCTTCTACTCACCTTTTTTCTATCTCTCGCATCGGCACGCGTATTCGCGGAGCAAGTTGCAAGATGCCCCCTTCTGCGCTGCGCTTTGCCGTGTAGTCTGCTAGCATACGGCTCCGGTTGCCGCGATTGTGTAACGGAAATCTAAGAATCTCCGGCCTTGGAAAGATGAGTTCCTAGTACTGAGGCGTTCTTAACATGGCACGTAACTAAATAAAATGATCGTTATTTCGAAAAGTTCGCTATTCTGAAGTATGTAGTAGTGAAATAATTTTCCATTGAAACTACATGCAGTCGGCGTGGGATTTCTTAAATGCTCGTTAATCTGAAACGTTCGTTAATGTGGTGTTCGTTGTACCGAGATTTGACTGTATATTCTATACGGCACTTCCCATTAAGACCCCTTTAGGAAAAATGTATTCTTCAATCATCGAGGCATGTGGCTGAATGCGAGCACTTGCGTCACTTAAGAGAAATATTGGTTTTTTTCAAAAAAATCACTGCCCATTGAATTTTTCGGTCACGTTCAGCTATTGCCACATTATTTATGTATAAATACACTTTGTCTTATCTTTTTGAAGTTATGATCGCAAATGCTCATCTTTTGTAAGTCTAATACAAGAATAGCCAGACAGCCTCCATAGAAGCTACACATGATTATAACTAGTAAACTTGCATACTTTCTTGATATATGCACAAAACAAAGACTGTTCGTTCCTGTCGACCAACAGTGAATTGTGAATTGCTAACTTTTCCACAATTACTTTTTGCTCTAGTGATATACGTGAACAATAGCCTACAGTACTCAAACCGATGCATATACCGCAACAACAGTGGATCATACTAATCAGAAATATATTGTTCGGGAGTTCAACCCTTCCCTTGCGAACACTGGACAAAAGACTAAGCAAATGCTGAAAGAGACCGCTGTGGCAGACTTTGAGCATACCTGAAGATGCAGAATGTTTTTGTGCTGCACAGAACGTTGTCGTGTTTTCCGAAACTTTTGTCGAACACTTAAAAATTTTGGTATCTGTCCTGCAGGCCATTCGTACTGCTGGACGCAGGGTGAAGCCTGAAATTGCAATTTTGGCTACGACGGCTCCGGTTTCCCGGCCCCGTTGTTAGCCTTCAAAGGGTGCGAACTGATCCGGACAAAATTGCAGCTGTCGCTGGCTCCCCTGTGCCTGCAGGTAAGAAGTATGTGCGGCGTTTCTCGGGCCGGTGCTCCCGCTACCGAAGCTTTACACCGGCCTTCTGGCACAGCGTTGCCCCGCTAACAGAAGTAACAGGAAATGACTTAACTTTTATCTGGAACGAAGCACCTTTCGACGAGCTCAAGATAGCCTACATCCTCCAGCCATGCTTGCTCATATTGATGAAAATGCCAAGACGATTGTCCATTAAAATGCAAGCAACGCTGACTCGGAAGGATACTCGTACAACGGCATGACGGAACCGAAAGAGTTCCTGCTTTCGCTAGGAAGGCCATTTCCAGTGCTGAGTTATACTATTCTGCCACCGAAAAAGAATGTCCTTCTGTTGAGTTGACTGAAATGAAGTTCCGCCCTACCTTTAAGGCCGGCTGTTTTAAGTCATGACAACCGCTCGCTGTGACTGTTGACAAAAGTCAAAATCTATCGGAACGGCTTGCACGCTGGAGCGTACGGCTCCAATCATTTGACATTACTATTGCAGAGAAGTCCATTTGACAACATTCGTATGCTGACTGTCTTTCCCGGGCACCAGTAGAATCAGCGGTCCCAAACTACGAGGACAATGACACTATCGCCGGGTCAGTAGACTAGACATGGGCTCAATATCCGAGCAGCGTCAGCAAGAACTGGAACGCCACCTATTTGTAGACTGAATGGAAGAACACACATCAGACACACCAAAAGATTTAGCTAGGAGCATCCCTTCGTCTTCATTAGGCGCTAGTGTCCTCTACAATAACAACTTCGCAGCTAGCGGCCAGGAATACGGGCTGGTAATGCTCACAAGTATCCGCGACGAAGTACTACTGCCCTGTCATGTTGCGCCAACTGCTGGTCACCTTCCCTGCACCCACACTCTGGCCAGAGTCACACTAAAATATGACTTCCCGTCCCCTTCAGCGGCTGTTAAGCAGTATATGCGGACGCGTCACCACAGCCAGCGTCGAAAAGTGCTCCCTGGCCGTATCTCCCCTTCGACTTGCTACAACCTCTTCAGAGTCCGGCCGCACCTTTCGAGCAGGTGGCATGAATATTTTAGGCCATTTTCTCTTTGCATCTTCAGAACACCTTCTCGTCGAGAATACTGTCCTTTGACATGGCACTCCGTTTATCTTTATCAAAGATATTGTACTAGCGTCCATGACCCAACATGTGCAAACGTTCATGACGGTCAGGGGCACTTCTCACGGAAGAACTACTGCCTACCATTCGCAAACAAATAGATTTGCCGAGGGCATGAATAAAACAATCGGCGATATGTTGTGCATGCCTTTAGGCGTCGAGCAGAGGACGCGTGACAATTTTTCACTGTATGGAACTTCCGTATACAATACGACACCGCGGGAAACGACGCGAATGGCTCCGTTTCTGAATCTGAAATATTGTTGTGGAGCCAAAATGTCACACGCCATACTGCCCAACGTTGGAAATGTTGACTGTTGGGCCGCAGACCTCACGCAGCGCATTTAAGAAGCAAAGCAGCTAGCCCGTGTACGCATCAGGAACTCGCAGCACCAGGACGCAACCCACTACAGTTGCGCGAAAGGCAAATAGAATTCTAGCAAGGTAATGAAGTTTGTGTATCGATACCCCTCCGATGCCGAGAGCGCTCCGAAAAGTTGTCGAGAACCTACTTCAGACCTTACCTATTGTTGAGACGACTAAGGTACGTAACGTACGAGGTCGAACCTTTCAGCAATGTATTCCCGGCTCATCGGCAACCGCACCCAGGAGCGGTTCATGTAGTTCTCACCGAGCGTGATTGTACAAGATAACATTTTGTAGTTAGGATAAAAGTATCTCGCACAAATCCTTCCTTACTTTTTTGCGCCGGTGCGACACGCCTTCACAAGGCGGTACAACGTCCCTGCATGGACTACTGCACGCGGCTCCACACGAATAGCAAAACAATAAAAAGATGGCTCGTTCTAACCAGCGTTTAACCAGCCAACGCATGTGCAGAGGGGGAAGACCTACCGCGGCGAGTTAGATTGAACTCGTTTTTCAGCTGAGCTAGGGCGTTCGTCTTTTGTAAGACACAAGATCACGTTTAATAATCTTGTATTTTTTCTTGGACCTATATTTTCATCTCCTTGAGTTTGTCCCTCGCTAAACTATATAGAGAAGCGCCATCTAGCAGAAGGTCTGTAGAGAAAGCAAGAAATGCGTGCGTCAAAACATTTGCAGAAACTTTCTCGGCGAACAGTGATACTCTTCAGAGGAACACTTAATTTACTTTTATTGGTTTTGGTCCGCGTAGCCTTCCATTCAAAGTAACCCAAGCCAGAGTAAAACACTGACAAGCACAATAAAATTACTCGACCTTACTACCAAAAACATTGCACAAACACTACCTATAGAGGGAAGTTTTGTGTACCAAACTGTTGCGATTTTCTCACGGGATAAAACTTTTGCGCAGCCTAAAAGTAAAACATTCCTTGTCAGTAGATTATCTGGCTTTTGGCTTAACTGCTTTCAACCGAGACTGCCCAGCCTAGCACACAAGCCTCAGGGCTTATGCTGGCTGGATATGCACATGTATGTTTTTTATTTGGACGAATAAACTTCTTATCTTATCTTATCTTATCGTTCGTTTTGTCGAATGTTTCTTTTGTCTTTGAAACCATTAATAAACCCCTTAAATCATCGTGCACTGCATTTATCGCAAAGCGCAGTTTATAATCAAATACCTTTTATAACGCAACATCAATTCTTTTACGCTACAATTCTGCCCCTTGTAAGGCAGGCGACATATTAGGGACGACATATTATTGTAATTGATTTAGACCTTTTAGATGAACGCCAATTTTTAGGACACGCTGCTTTTCTTTTTTGAGTCAAAAAATCTGCGGCTGACTCCACATTGAACTCGCGAGTATGAAATAAAGTGCTGCTGTTTTACTTGTCACTTACTAGTAGGACATCCATAAAAAGAATGCAGCTGACACAAAGTCAAACTTTTTACTAGGATGCGACAGTTGTTCCATGATAGCCTCTTTTGAGGGGAACATGTATACCTCGAATGACAAAATTCAGCCGCAAGTTTTCTGACGCGACTAGAGTGATTCATGATAGCTTGGAATAAATCAAACAAAATATAATCAAACAAATTCTGCATGTAAATTATTCCGCAAAAACTCAGCTTTAGGAACAGCCTTTTATTGTCTTTTATTCTACGTCCAAAATTAGCGTCCGTAAATGGCCTTCCTGCATTTAGGTGTTCATTCCAGAGTGCTACAAAGCCATTTTCCCCTATCTTGTCGGCATCCAAGGTAACGGCGTCTGCTATTCGTCCACCTTGCCTGAAAGCCACGCCTCCCGCAGCATACGAAGGCTCCCTTATAATGGGGGCGAAACAGTACCTCGCTAGGCGAGCAACTTGATGTCTACGATGATACGTTCTTTACACTCATTAACTTGAAGCCCTCGCCACATTCTCAGCAGTGTGGCTCTAAAACACCAAATGTAGATTTTATAGTGATGCCAAGGTTCCGCTTCGCTGTTCGCAGTCGCCGTTTCTCAAGATCAGCCAAGAACAAATCGGTCACAACTATATTTTACTGCCAGTGTCGAGTCTCCGACTGTATAATTCGGCGGCATATGAATTCATTTCTTGGACCTAGTATCTTAGCAACACAAGCCAAAGCATTGCACTGTACAGTACAACTCCTTATGGTACTTGCAGCAGCGCACAAGGCGTATTTTGTTTCGTATCATACCCCAACTAACCAAACCAATTGTAATGCTGCAAACGTTTTCTATTTACCCCTTCAACTCGATTCATTTGAATATTTATAGTGACGGTTTTAAGTGCGAATGCACTTTATAAGTGACCCTGAATTCCGGCGACCGCCGTCCGTCCACATAGCAACAGCTGCGGGTGCGCGCGCTCCTCCTCTTCCTTGGCAACGGGGGGAGATGGGCGCGCGCTGCCTGGCCGCTCACATGGCACATACCCCCGTAGGGGATCGGCCAGGAATCTCCTCGTCGTCCTTGGCAACGGGGGGAGATGGGCGCGCGCTGCCTGGCCGCTGACATAGCGCATACCCACGTGGGGGATTGGCCAGGAATCGGGCGTGAGAAGGGCTAATGCACCCGCTTAAATTAGTACTGACACGAAATTTTAAAGCGGAGATCCGCTGTAGCAATCAAGTACAACGACAACACAAATAGGTGTCTGTGAATAAATGCATCTTTCTTTCTTTGTAGTTGTGTGTGTGTGTGTGATCTCTCTTTCGCGAACATTACCGAACCGCGCAAATTCAACTCGTGCATTCGCACTTTCACATTCTTCCCCACGGGGAAATGCGGGGAAATTTTTTTCTTGATGAAAATACCTCAAATATATTTTACCGGTACCATTTCCTAGGGGTACAAAATCCCTTTAAATTAGTTATTGTTCTCGTGAGTGACGGTATTATTTTGGCTGCTAAATTAGCACCTTGCGAATTCATTACTATGAGCGCCATTTGTATAGGGTCTTATCTATACCAAATTCTGTATTCACTGAGATACATAGAGGGAACTTTGGCCGTCACCTGGGTGAAAGTTGCTGAGCGAGACCTGTATGTGTATGGTTCCTTTTCGCTTGTGTAAACACGCCGAGGAGAGCGCATCAGGCTGCAACGTTTGGCTCAGCAATTGTTTCAACAAACATATTCCGCAGCAAACCACTTTTTGACATGCAAGTGTTTTATGGCGGGGTACAAAAACCTTACCGACGTCTTATCCGTCGCAGAATTCACATCGCCAGAAAACGCTCTGCTGTAGTTGCGGCGCTAGGATTCGAGCTCACAATCAGTCTGGTCGCAATGGAAGGTGTACAACACTCTGCCAACTCAACCA
This sequence comes from Haemaphysalis longicornis, assembly GCF_048455015.1. Classification (NCBI taxonomy): domain Eukaryota; kingdom Metazoa; phylum Arthropoda; class Arachnida; order Ixodida; family Ixodidae; genus Haemaphysalis; species Haemaphysalis longicornis. The sequence goes on from NW_027526204.1 coordinate 35,973,970, forward strand.
TGAAGTCATGGCCGGAGATCTGTACGAACACGCCCTATGTCCTTCCCTCTAACATCTTCATTCAGATGGTGCAGACGACTAGGAGAGGTGACGCGAAGTAGTGCGTCATGACGTTAATGAGCGCCGATATTGGACCCCTCGATAGGGCAGCGTATAGCCGCGGAAGCTGCTGTGTTTATCCATCCGTTGCCTATGTAGAACGCCACTCAGTTTGTGGTACGCCGCCGCCGCTTTCCAGCAGGACCTTGCGGTCCAAACACGTCCACAATACAACTTCCGACCCGCAAAGCATGCTCCTTTCGCTGTAGCTGTACCTGATTTCACTCAACAATTGGCCGAACACCCGTTTAATTTCGTTCTCACGGTTTGCCAGCGGCTGGGGTTTCAATCGTATTTACGGAATGCCCTAGTGCGTATAATCCCTATTTTAATGTGTATGCGACGAAGGTACCACACCGGCGACATATCAAACACTCAGTGCAAGTTCATATCAATGCGCAATAAACATTCAAATGCTCCTGTGAAAGCACATTTCATTTTCGCGGTTTACCGATTTCTATGCAAGAAGGACCAACCACATTGTTTTCAACTGCGCCCCTTATGAAACCTATTGCGCCTGTAAGGGGCTTGTGTTCGATGTAATTTCAAATGCATAATGCAAGAACCAAATCGAACAGCTTTGAATGTAGTTCGCACCTTCAGAACAGCACTTCCACTGGCATTTTTACGAGAATACTTCGCTGGACTGCCCGGACTGTTCAAAATCGAAAGAAGAAAAAATTACGCAGCACAATTTTACACTAACCTAGCTATAGCTAGAACCTCTGCCATAATGAAATGTTTAAATTCCCGCTGCCAGCATTCGAAGCCGCGGCTAAAGCATTCTTCGCCTGCGCATGCCCCCTCATGCTCGATTTCTTTCTTAGTACGTGTTTCTGAACCCGAAGCAGGAAAAAAAACCATTTCTTTGTATAAATTTGGGCCCCGCACGGGGCATCTTGAGTATTCATTGTGACGGTGCGTAGCGACACCGCGGACCCCGAGCTCCCATGCCTAAGCCGTGTCTAGCCGTGGCGAGGTGTTTAAAGGTGAAGGGTAGAAGCCGTAAACGGTGGCCGTCGGAGAATTGGTTAAGCTCCGGCCGATGGGCTGCCTGCCTGTCTACCAGACAAGAAGCTCCGCGACCTCTTGACCTTTTATGGGTAAGGTCAAAAAAGAAAGTAACCCCGTATCCCTGCCTTATACTCTACTAAATGGCATTTGCACAACCTCCCTCCTCCCCAACGTGACCGGTCCCTGAAAAGGGGCTGCACCGAAGTTTCCTTTCCATCCCTAACAACCATCAACATTCCAAAACCTGACAACTACCCCCGTTTTTTGGTCCTTTAATCAATAGATAAATAAAAATCCATCTTCTTCCAGTCTGTATTCCTCGTCTCCAAGTTTTTTGAAGGAATCATTGGCAAATCTTTCGAGGCAAAAACAATTCCAACAGGGGAAGTGCTGGTTGAAGTCAAGACGCAGCAGCAAGCCACAAATCTCCTGACCCAAACCCGCAAGGCAGATCTGGACATCCCTGTCACACCCCACCGCGGCCTCAACAGCTGGCAGGGGGTGAAACAGAGGCCGACCTTCTGGAAGGCCTGAAGGATCAGGGCATAACAGCTGTCAGGAGAATCACCATCCGTCGTGACAATGTAGAAAACCCAACAAAGCACATAATCTTGACATCAGCGTATCAAAACTTCCTGATCATATCAATGCTGGTTTCATTAGGTGTGGTGTACGTCCGTACATACCCGAACCGCACCGCTGCTACAAAGTGCCAGTGGTTCGGGCACGCTACAACTTCTTGCCGCGGCAAAACGACCTGCGCAAAATGCGCCGCACATGACCACCCCACCGAAAACTGTGACTCTACCACATTCACCGGTGCAAGCTGTCAAGGGAAGCACGCGGCATGGTCCTGCAGCTGCGATATGTTTCACCGGGAAAAGAAAATCATCAACGTGAAAGTAACCGAGAACATCTCCTTCCCCGAGGCGCGGAAGAGGTTCGCCACTTTCCCTCTGGGGAGGTACGCTGACGAAGCTCGCCGGGGGGCGGAGCGGCGTCTGGTTTCGGCCGGGACCCAGTACCGAGAGTCAGACTTTGTCCCGCCCTCCCCACTGGGATGCCTCCGTCGGCCCAACTCGCCTCTGCGCCGCTACCGCAGCGGCTGTGATGGCATCCATGCCCGGTGGGGATGCTGCTGCACCCTCTCTTTCCTCCTCTCCAAGGGCCCGAAGCACACGCGAGGGCCCGAAGGAGATGGAGACGGAGGAAACCGCGCTATTTCCCAGCGTCGCCGCACCGCCTGTGCCACCGGGGGCGCTCCTCAAGCCCTCGGCAGTCGCGACTGCAACCAAGGGCACAGGGAAGGGTGCCAAGTCCAAGGGGCCCGGTCCGCCGGGTGCCCTTTCCAAATCTTATGACGACATTGTTGTGGGATGTTTTCTGTCTGTTTCGCAGCGGAAGGAGCGGGTCCCTCCATTGAAACCTCCAGAGAAGGTTAAAAAACCTCTTGAAAGACTGCAAGCCCCGAAAGATCTTGCATAAACAGTCACACTCCTGTAGCTCTAACACAACATAATAGGAAGAGAAAACATAGTTCAATGAAACTGCAGAAGCCTTCTGAATAATCTTGACGACGTGTATGAGATTCTGCATGCCAATCAGCCGAGTGTAATGTGTGTCCGGGAAACAAATCTGAATTCCAAACACACAAATTTCTTGAATAGTTACCTGGTATAGAGAAAAGACAGTGATGGCTGCACACACTCTTGTGGCAATGTGGCTATAATCGTCCGCAAATCCTTAGCATGCCACCCTGTCACCTTGAACACCATCCTTGAGGCTGTGGCCATCCGCAGAATAATATTTGATAGGTTGATAACGGTATGCTTCATATACATACCTACTGATGTTGCACTTACGAGCTCCGACTTCGAGGCGCTTTTTGACCAGCTACCCGAACCATGCATCCTTAAAGGCGACCTTAATGCTCACAACTCTCTTTGGGGCTCTTCTCGAACGGATGCCCGAAGTCGCCTGATAGAGAAATTCCTTCCATCTTCAGGAGCATGCCTTTTCAACAATAAACAGCCTACATACCATAACACAGGTCACAACACATACTCACATCTTGACTTGGCTATTGGTCCTGCAATTCCCTTGCCATGTCTTGAGTGGGGTGTGGGCACGGACCCATATGGTAGTGACCATTTCCCCACTTCATTAACGTATTTAGGTACAGGCCCGAGCAGTCCATCTTCCCATAAAAGATTTATAGAAGCAAGAGCTAACTGGAATACATTTACAGAGACATCCAAACTACACCACACATCCATAGGATACCTACACGCTGAAGAAGCTACCCAACTGCTCACGGCGCACATCCTCGACGCCGCCGAAAAGTCTATTCCCCACGCCGCTGGTGCCCCGCGCAACCAGAGGAGGCCGTGATGGAATAAGGACTGTAGGCGGATGTCAGATGCCCAGAACAAGGCGTGGGGTATCCTTCGTCGGTACCCCACGTCGGGTAACCTCATTTTGTTCAAACGGGACAAGGCATTATGAAAACGTGTGCGCCGTGAGGCAAAACGAGAGAGTTGGCACAACTTCTTGACATCTATTATTCATACACGGACACACACAAAGTCTGGACACATATACGTAAGCTCAAAGGTCAACAGACACACAGCTTGCCCCTGGTTAGTACAACAGGGGACACACCTGAAGACCAAGCTAACACACTTGCACAGCACTTGGAACACGTGTCCACCTCAGCACACTACACAAACACTTTCATGAAACACAAAACATCTGCAGAAAAGAAGTCCCTGCGTGATACCAAGAAGTCGCAAACTTCCTTACAATTCTTCATTTTCAATTCATGAGCTGAAGGCTGCTTTGACCACATGTAAACCTTCAGCTCCAGGTGCAGATAAAATTACATACACAATTATACAACACTTACACTCAGACACCCTTGAAACACTCCTACACTTATACAACCGAATAGGACTTTCAGGGCACATTCCATGCTCTTGAAGGTAGGCCACAGTAGTAGCTTTCTTAAATTAAGGGCAGGACCCTTCCTCTCCTGCCAGTTATCGTCCCATTGCCCTGAGAAGCTGTCTGTGTAAGCTCTTTGAGAACATGATAAACGGGAGACTCGTGTACTTCTTAGAGTACAATGGTCTTCTCGAGAGCTGTCAGGCAGGCTTCGGGGCGGGGCGATCTACTAAGGATCAACTCGTTGCATTAGCGGCGTATATAAAAGATTCTTCGCTCCATACGCAGTACTGCATGACAGTATTGTTTGGTCTAGAAAAGGCGTATGATACTGCTTGGAGGTATGGTATCGTCATCGATTTGATGTCCTTCGGCATATCGGGTAACATGATGAACACGCTTGCCAGTTACATGTCCGAAAGAAAGGTTCGCGTGCGAGTTGAAACTGCCCTCTCTAGGGTTCATGTGCAGGAAAATGGAGTGCCACAAGATGGAGTTTTAAGTTGCACCCTTGTTATTGTGAAAATGAATTCCCTTAGGAAGGCATTGCAACCGTCGATTTCCTGCTCATTTTATGTAGACGACGTACAATTATCCTTTAAGTCTTGTAAGCTGTCTGTCTGCGAGCGCCACGTCCAGCTTGGTGTTAACAAGCTAGCTGGCTGGGCAGATAGCAATGGTTTGAAATTTAATCCAGGGAAGTGCACTTGTGTTTTGTTTTCTAAGAGGCGTGGGATTCGGCCTGATCCTGACATTTAACTCAATGGTGGCTCGATTACTGTCAAAAAGTAACACAAGTTTTTAGGTCGAATCTTTGACGACAAGCTCACATTCATCCCACACATAAAACAACTAAAACATAAATGCTTAAAAACAATGAGTAACCTGAAGGTTCCCGCGCTCATCTCTTTTGGTGCTGACAAACCACTTCTTTTACGTGTTTTTACTAGCTTGATAGGTGCAAGATTGGACTATGGCAGCGTTGTATTTGGGTCAGCCACTAAAATATCCCTCAGAATGCTGGAGCCTGTGCTTCATCTAGGCCTCCGCTTGGCGTGTGGTGCCTTCCGGACTAGTCCAGTTGAAAGCCTGTATGTAGAGTGCAACAAATGCAACCTATGACGTCAGCGAGCATACAAAGATCTCCTTTATAATTTTAAAATTTCATCCATGCCTCGCCATCTTTTTCAATCAGTTTTTCATACTACATCGATGACTGAACTCCTTTTAAATCGACCATCGTTCTCGGTGCCCTTCTCTTAGAGAGATAGAGAGGAAGCGTCAGAGCTTGCTGTCTCTTTTTTAGATACAATTCGAAGTTCTCCAACGGATTTTATAGCACCATGGCATCTCCGCCCTGTATCATGTGACACATCTTTCACACATGTAGATAAAAACCGAGCTCCCACATGTGAAATGCTGCAGCACTCCTTGTATTTGCAGCAGAAGTATCAGTGTTCCGAATTTTATACGGATGCCTCAAAAACCTTCACCTCAGTGTCCTGCGCGGCGCAGGGGCCAGGCCCTAGTGTCCCGATAACTCTTAACACTAATACAAGTACCTTTAGGGCAGAGGTTTATGGTGTACTTCTTGCTGTTAATCATATACTTCAAAGCCACATCCCGCAATCCATTATCTATGCAGATTCCCTCAGTTGTGTACGGGCATTGTCGTCAACAAAGTCTTCAAAAAATCACTTTGTAGATGTTGTAATCAAAGCTATTATGTCTGTGTATGTCAAAAAACTTGAACTCGTCCTTTGCTGGGTCCCTGGCCACTGTGGTATAGCCGGGAATGAAGCAGCGGATCGAATGGCTGCTGCTGCTACACTCTTGAATACAGTAGACATAACAACATTACCCTACACCGAATGAAACCACACATCAGACAACAACTTCGCAAAACCTGGCAAACACACTGGAGCGAACAAACCGACAAGTTACACGTAATAAAACCACACTCAGGACCATACACCACCGACACACGGAATAGATACACTGAAATTGCCTTGGCTAGATTACGGACAGGGCACACACATGCAATGGACTCGCACTTCTTACTGGATCTCCAAGACCTCTGTGCAGCAGGTGCGGAGAGGCCCTATCCGTGATCCACATCCTCATACAATGTAAGGCACTCGACATTACAGGACGCAAACACTTCCCACAACTACACACACGACATATTATACCACACCCTTCATACTTCTTAGGAGACGATGCCATGTTTTCTGTTCAGCGCACCTTTAGGTTCCTATCAGAAGTTTATTTATTACAGCTCATCTCATACCACCCATAGTTTTACCACTGGTCCTATACACCAGCCACCTTTTTTATGTTTTAACCACTCATGTTCTTCACCCTGGTCCTTTACACCAGCCGTGCTCATAGCCATTACTCATTTTATTCGGTTTACCTCTTCATCAAATAACTTCGTGTTTTCCGCTCGTTGCCCATGTCGGCCTTCCGCCATTAAACCTAAACCATCATCATCGTGTATAAATTTGGGTGCACATGTGAAATCCTTAGGAGCTTTCTATTACGACTAAACAAAGACCTACAGTACGTCATATCTGAGATCTTTATACGACATTTAAAGCGAAATTTTGTGGCTTGCGGGTACTTCCCGCTCATCCTAAACAGGCTTGCGGTTCAAGCACTGATTACTATTTCGTATATAACGTAGCTTAATTTGATGCGCCTATTTATTTCTCGTAGCCCCTAGCTGTCACAACATGATGGGCGCACTGACCTACCAACGTTATAATGAAGTCTCCGTGTATTTTGTCGCAGTTTACATTTTTGGCGGCAGTAATACATCGCGGGTCGGTGGTCTCAAAATTATGGTATGAAAGCACAAATAGCAAATCAATAGAGGACACAAATATTGACATTCGCATGTGCCGTATTAGAATTCCAACTTACCACAATAAAGGATATGGAAGACTGAGTCTGGTTCAGCTGTGACGTACAAAAAAAAGTACAATCCTGAAGCACTCGTTCCAGTTTCACAAATATACAAAAGGTTCACAAACTTGCTTGGCAAGCTGACCAGCGCGAAGCGTGGTTACAACACCACCCTTCGGGAAACTGTAAAACGCAAATAACAAGGTTCTTAAACGCAGCGGCCCATGCAGGAAATGCCCGCACTTATTTCCTGCATTCAAGAAAGAAATAATCAACGTCCGAGTGACGGTCTACAAACCTTTTTATAGGCGAGCAAAAAGAACCCATTTTTTTCGGCCCCATCCTATCTATACGCGACAACCGATTTGCTGGGGGGGGGTTAATGAGTACGGTAAAGAAATATACAGAATATGTGGCTCTGCCTGATGTTATGGGCACCTTGTTGCACTCATGTAGAATGCCGCAAGCCTGCACAAGTGAGGGTTAGGTATGGCAACGATGGCTACTCCAGTGATTGGGACCGTTGGTTCTTGTCGAGTTCACTTGGAGACGCGAACACCTGATCCTGCAGCCCTACAAGGACACTGGGTTCTGGCCTCACTGAATAATTTCACCGCAACCCGTGCTCCACTTTTTAAGCTCACAGACACGCTAGTCCAGTGATGTTGCTTTAACCTGCTAAAGCAACAATTGGGCTGTGAGGCGTTTTGTGTCCTAGTGGAGTGTACCAGATGAATTTGCACCACCTAGTAATCATTACGTGCGCCAAAATCACGAAACACGGGTGCCATCACGTTTACCCTGCACCAACAATGCAGCCATCTAACCGGTATTGAACCTACCTCCTTTGGTTCTGCAAAATAACACAATATCTACAGGTCAGCGATGCTTGTTCTCGTCCCGGTAGGCGTGAAAATCTCCCCTTCACTGGCACAACTGCAGCACTTGTTTTCAAGGCAGGCGTCGAATACGCACAAATACCAATTTGGCGGAGGGGTATCTTGAGCAAACCCCAATCCTCGGGGTGCTTTACCCAAAGTTAGGTGAGTGGCGTAAATGGAAACGACCCGCAACGAATACGGACCCTAATACTTAATGTAAACCTTTTTTGGTAGGCATAGTTTAATGTAATTGTGGTTGTTTTATATAAAACATGGGTACGATGCCTACAAAGCTGTTTTGCACAAACCTCCAATGGTCTCTAAGAATATGGATCAGGTTTAATATATTGGTCGACTGATGACTTTGGCTCATCCGCACTTCCTCGCGCCGTGCGCTGTAGAAATAGACCCCTGGCAACATCATGTGTGAATCAGACCATGACACAATCTTTGAAATCTTGTACACTGTTTTTTGTAAATGAGATTTCGCAGTGTCTAGAAGGCCATCCAACAGCAACCCAGCTTTCCGACGACATTCGAACTTTTAAGACTGGACTGAACTCCCCATAGTATCGGTATTTCTGGTATAGAGTCCTCTGAGTACGCCAAAAGACTACACAACAACGCCAGACGCTGAGTGCAGCTCAACTGAGAATTGAGGACGTAAAAAAGTTAATCAGCCAAGTCACCGCGACTTTGGTTAGTTGGGAGAGTGCATAGGGTTCTGGCCCGGTGAGTAGCAGTCAACCCCTGACCCTTATGCTAACGACAGCTGAGTAATAACCCCAGTAAAGTACCTTGGTGCGCCTTTCCAGTTCAAAACAGACTATCAATGTTACTGGTGTGACCAAACGCAGGAGACTCGCACAAAGGCGCACAAGTCGAAGGGGCTTTATGTCCCAACCTTTGCTAGGGCGACACTGTGCAACTAGTTTCTCATTTGTAAATAATGGTATATAATGCAGTTTGTTGCGGTACCATCGGGATTTTTCTATATCCATTTCCTATTCTTTCGTTTGTAGGGGAATGTGCTCATCAGCCTCAGGTTATTTCTCTCTGCAAATCCAACCAATGTACCTCCTCGACTCTCTGGACTGTCTATTCTCCAAATTCCCACTGACCTTGATCCCATCCGTATGCGTTAAAGTTTCACATCACGTTAAAGTTTCACGTTAAAGTTTCACATTGCTGATTCGACGTCGTCTGAGTAGCTCTGTACGACTTGGTGACCATATATTGTTGTTGGCGCATAGGCCTGTACCATCTTTATCTTGTATCACTTGTTTAGCTTAATAACCACAGATACTGGAAAACTCCTCCGCGTTTTTTGCTATTTCTCTGTGGATTGTAAATCCACCACGCTTTTTTCTTCTGCTGGGGTTCACTGTAGCACAGAATATGCCCTCTACTGCGCTACATGAATCTTCTTCTGTCCTTGTAACTTCCCGTAACCCTATATTACACCACCTATTGTCAGAGAGCTCCTTTAGTAGTGCAGCTAACCTTACATCACTAGACAAGGTGTATGCGTTAAACGCTGCCAGGGTTAATTTTCCAAAACGGCCTCATCTGACTCGGAGATTCTTAGCACCATCTGCTGTATCACTGTGCTAACCGTCACCGTGGATAGGTGCTCTACAGCTGCTAGGGACTCAGGGCCGAGAGTTGAGTTGGTTAGTCATGGCATGTGGCGGCCATCTACCACACTAGGGTGGCCAGATCCTTCTCTGGTGAGGGAGTGCTGCTTGTGTTCCTAAGAGCCTTCTTAGCATGGCTAGGCCTTTCTAGTGTAGCCCCTTAGATATCCGTGATGTTGGCTACTTCTGTAGCAAGCAGCACTTCACACCTGCACAGGTTTTGCACATAGAGCCGGAGGAAAAACACGTCGAGAATTTCCCCGATGACGACGTCACTGCACACGCCTGCCGCCTGCACTGGCATTGAGCGAGAGTTTGTCGCTTTTGGTTTTTATACACGCGGTTCTGAAGGAATACGCTGAGATGCTGGCTTATTGATGAGACCCACTGACGTCTGGCCATAGGAAAGGTAAACCACTGCCCTGCTAGAGTGTATGGCTACGAAAAAATAGTGTGAGGCTAAGGTGGACAAAAGGATCGCTGATGTTGTATGCAGTAGTGTCCGTGCTCACTTTTTATTCTATTCCAAGCTTAAAAACTGCTCATCGTGTGCTCCACCTACAACGGAGACTTGGCAGGGTCTCCTGCCAGGTCTTAGCCAATTGGCAAGGAAAAATGTAGGCAACTTTGGGCTCTCTCTAGTCCGAAACCCTTAGGACCACTACTGAGCGGGAGGAGTCATTTCCGTATTTTCTACAAAAAACATTTACCTATCTAAGCATCCAGGTTCCACTTTTGTGTGCGCCCAGGGGTGCTCGAGTCATTGAAATTTCAGCGATTGTACATGTGTCACGGGGGTCTTCATTATATTCCTAGGCCGGTATTGAGGTGGCGTTTCTGGCGTAGGAATGCATATATTTAGATCATTTTCCACTTCTCAACTTAGTGACAGATGCTGCGTTACGACTTCTTAACTTTGCAAACAATTTCTGACCCCGCCCTAGCAAATAATCTCCTTTTTTTTAAATTTAACCCACTGTCTGTGGGGGTTGAGCTTGGAGTTACTGCAGGCCGTTTCTATCGCGCTTCCACGACCGCTGTTACTATACGGCCTTTCCTTGTTTGTCCGAGCCTGTGCGCTGGAGCGGAAGGGTTTGTTTTTAACCTATTTCAACAGTTGAAACGCCCTGCCGGGTGAATTAGTTGCTTATTCGGCAATTCTGCACAAGCGGGTTCACCAAATAGGCCCACGGTGGCTGTTTTGTTTACATCTGGGATTTCGGCTGTAAGTTTACCGAAATTACGCCTGGCAAACCTATCTAACTTGTCAAACTATCAGAACACTCCCGCGATAACCAGACTACGCCGTTTAAGCCGCACATTGCCGTTCAAGTTAGCTAGGTTTGTTTTATTTGCCTTGACACCAGGTATGACTTAACGCGGCCACACCCGCGCCGAATAAAAAACGTATATAACTGTACAACTAATGGTGCTATGAGGTTAAAATTTCGCACAAATGTGTTTAGAACATTTTAAAATATCAGTTCGATAGGACAAGACCTAATGTGGCAGATTTCCAGCCGGAAATTTTAAAACTTTCGAAGCTCCCTTTAAACACGCCCGCCATGACGCGTGAAGCCAGGAATTGATTTCTTTTAAGCGAAAACCCAGGTATTGTGCAAGACGGAGATGCGGTAAGTAAGCTTCGGAGCAGCGATCATAGAACTGTTAGATGCAAGTTAATGCTTAACCTCAAAAGAGAAATAACAAAACGCCTAAAAACTAAGAAACCTAGCATCGAACCCGACAGATCGCCGGAGTTTAAAATAAGCCTTCAAAACGAATTCACGCTTTTCAACGAGCAGAATGAGGTGAGTGTGCACAATTTAATGACGACCTCACATCGGCACTCAGTGAATTCGCACCAACTGTGGGAGAAGCAACATCCAAAAACCAACAGGGAAACTAAGCCAGAAAACGAATGAAATATTTGCCAACGGTAAAAAATAAAAATGTCAAGTACTGCGTATCGAATTGAATTACGGAGCTTTCGAAACTGATCAACAAATGTAAAACAACCAGCATTCATGCATATAAAATGGCATCGATCGAGAAAACGCTGCAAATAGGGGGAAGTTTGACAGCAACAGAAAAGGCAAGCCATCGGCAAAGACAGGATGCACGCACTCAGACTCGAGAAGGGCAGCAACACGCCTAACTTAGACGAGATAAAAAAAGTACCGGAACGAGTGTACATCGGGCTGTATGCCAGCGACATATGACCAAGGAAACTACTGAGAGTACAAGCTTAACTTGCGATGTCCACATGTAAATGAAGAGGAAGTTGGAAAGGCTCTTAAAGGCATGAAAATAGGAACAGCTGCTGGTGTCGGTAGCATAACTTACGATATTTTGCAGGAGGGAAGAGATACTGTAATTGAAAACCTTTCTGTAGTATTTTTGGATGGCGGAAGACTCAAAATTCGCCCATAGCGTAAAAAACACCAAAATTATTGTGGTTCATAAGAAGAGAGACCCCAAGGGCATCAAGAATTACAGACCCATCAGCCTACTCTCACGCCTTTACAAGCTGTTTACCAAAGTTATATTTACCCGCATTGGTCACAGCCAGGATTCCCAACAACCAAAAGTTCAGGCTGGGTGTAGGAAAGACTGCAACCATGGGTCACATCCATGTCATCAAACAAGTGATAGAAAAATTCGCAGAATGCACTTATCCCCTTTGCATAGCATTTGCAGATTATTAGAAGCGTTTGATTCCGTACTCACCGCAGCCGTGCTAGAACCGATAAAAGTCCATGGAATAAAGAAAATCTATATAAGGCTTCTAGAAGACAAAATATAGGTACACAGAGCAGGATAACCCTGTGCAGGCAAAGCGGTAAATTTACGATTCGAAAGGAGTAATACGGGTAGGTATATTCTTGCGAAACTACTCACAGCAGGCCAGGAGAGGGAATTTAGAAAGTTTGACAGGGAACACATAGGTGTAAGGATAAACAGGAATTACTTCATTCATTTTAGGATCACGGAAGACATAGTCTCGCGGAGTGAGAGGGCAGAACATATGCAAACAATGCTTGAACAACGACACTCAGATAGCACGGCATGAATAAACCTAAAATAGTTCATTGATCATTGTAAAAGATGCTAATTCATTGTAAAAGATGCTACAGTGTGCAATTAAACACGGACACAGGAAACGCTCTTCCCGGCGTTTTTCGGTGTCCGTGTTTTATTTCGCGCTCTAGCATTTTTCAGAATGCCTATGGGAGAAGCCTTCTATTGCATCGTTTCTGAGTAGGCTGGCCATGACGACGACGGCGAAACAGTGCAGGTGCTGCATTGCTCTCGCACAAATCTGCACAAGCTGCATCGAGTTTTTTCGTTTGACGTCTGGCACTTTCAGCAAAGGGAATAATATGGGGGGAACCTCCAAGCGGTGATTTTAACTGCCGATAACTTTGTGCCAACTTGAGAATGTGCGCGGAGATGGCGCTGCTCTTCTTTGTCGAAGCAGGCTGTCGGTTAAACATATAGAAGAAACCCCAGCCGCTTGTTCAGCAGATTTTTCTCTGGGGAAATTTAACCTCCTTTCTGAAAATTCTTACCAGACTACGCGTATATGCGAAGCTAAAGTTGGAAGCGCGGCTATAGTGTGAAAAAAACGGTGTTTCCGCGCCACTGGTCAGTCTCGTTATCGCAAGAACCGTAAATGCCGTGTTGAAAGGCTCAACTATTAGGACAATGAATCTGCAAAGAACGCTGTAATGAACAAACTCTTGCCAGTTGCCCTTAAGTTCGCATTGTATTTTCAACGCAATTACTGTGTTGGTGGGTTGCCCCAACTAACATTTGCCTAACTGAATACCCACATCTAGATTAATAATGTATAGGTGAGTGATTGCACTGCACGTTTACAGCGGCCTAATAACTGGTACAGTGCAGCAGGCGGGCTACTAGGCAGGTTACAGTGATAAATTTCTAGGGTGGCAGAAATGCTGGGAAGCATTAATGATTCGAAATCTGGTATCCGGGAAAAGTAGCGAAGCCGTCTGGATGGAAAGGTTGACGTCCGTGCCTCCAACTGATCTTGAGCAGCTGGCTGCGGCGATAAGTTTAATGGGTAGTCTGCGACTGCGCTATATCAATTGATGGTCAATGAAAATTGACTGTTGGGTGTTTTGCGAGGAACACTCATTTCGTTGCCATGGCCCACAGTTGAAAAATGGCTGTGCGATTTTTATTCGAATAAAGACGGTGTGGAAAGGATCCGGCTACCGATGATGATGATGATGATGATTTCTATTGGTTTCCCCTTTGTATCGGGGTGATGACATGTCATCTTACCAAAAAAGACTACTATACCTATGTTTTACACTTTTGGTTCAATACTAGCGCTGCTTAGGGCAGGCACAAAAAGCTTATTAGGCACAAAATACTTTTTTTTTTCTGTTACAAGTGGTAACTGTCCTAGGCAATATTCCCCTCTCTGCTTTTCGTCCACCAGCATTCTAATCTTCTTTTCGTCCCCTCGACAGCCTTGAAGTTAACTTCCTCTGTGATACCTTTAAATCCTAGGGCTTCTGACAGCCCAATATTCCCTTCATGTAGATTTGGATGGATACCCTCACATTCTAGCACGATGTGCCGCATAGTTTCTGTTTCTTTTCCGCAGACCACGCATACCCCATCATTTTGTGAATACTTCCCCACAAAACTCTTAGTTCGCAGGCAAGCTGCTCTAGCCTCAAAAAGCAAAGCACTGCCCTGGGAATTATCGTAGAAATTTTCCTTTCTGATGTTCATCTTCTCAGCCCTGTACATCTCTAACGACGTTTTGGCTTCCATTTTTTCCCTCCATTTATTCGTTTCAATCTGCCTTCCCTCTTTTTTGGTTACCTTGGCTGTTTTGGATTCCCCACTGTTCTTTCCGTATTTCATCGTTAGCCTTCTAGTCTTTCTTAACCACTGCGTGTCCACGCTTTTCAAGTATAGGTACCTAAAAACCTTAGCTGCCCACCTTCGTTGATCCATTGCCCTCAACCTCATCTCAAAGCATATTTTACTCTGAGCTTCTCTAACTTCAAACGACGCCCAGCCCATATCTCCCTGAACTGCTTCGTTAGTTGTTTTTCCATGCGCGCCTAAGGCCAGACGTCCTACCGTTCTCTGGTTTACTTCAAGGCGTGATAGAACGTCTGATTTTAAGCAGAGTACAGCATTCGCAAACGTGAGACCCGGAACCATTACTCCTTTCCACATTCCTCTTACTACTTCATATTTGTTATACCCCCACAGAGCTCTATGCTTCATTATAGCTGCTATTCGCTTTCCCTTAACCTTAAGTTGCTCCTCGTGAGTACTTAAGTAGCTATCCCCTTCGTTTATCCACACTCCCAAATATTTATATTCCTTGACTCTAGGTAATTCGCCTTGCTGGATAGACACTACGTCGGTGGTAGCGTCATTGAAAACCATTATTCCTGATTTTTCTGCACCGAAATTTAACCCGAGGTCAGTGGCTTCCTGGCCGCAAATATTTATTAGCCGCTGCATATCGGTTTGGTTATCAGCTAAAAGAACAATGTCGTCTGCGTATAACATTCCAGGAATATGCTGTTGTACCACTTCGCCTTGCAGCATATGGGTTAGGCTAAACCCTACTTGACTTTCTTCCAGTTTCTTTTCTAACCCTGCCATGTAAAGCATGAACAGTATTGGGCTCAAAGGGCATCCCTGTTTCAGTCCCCGATGGATGTTGACCTGCCGGGCGCATTTCTGTCCTTCCCAAGTAAGGTGCACTCTATTGTCTTTATAGATTGCTATAAGGAACTGTACTAACTCGTCATCTAATCCCTGGAGTTTCAACATTCTCCACAGCCGTTCTCTGTTTACATTGTCATATGCCCCTTTAATGTCCAAGAACGTAATCCATAGCGGTCTATTCTGTGCTTTCGCAATTTCAATGCATTGCGTTATCACGAACAGATTGTCATCCAGTCGCCTGTCTTGTCTAAATCCATTCTGCAGTTCCCCAAGTATTTCATTTTCTTCCATCCATGCTTGAATGTCTGATTTTATCGCCTGCATTACGAATCTATACACCACTGACGTTACTGTGAGTGGTCTGTATGACTCAATACTGGCTTTGTCTCCTCTGCCTTTATATATTAAATTCATCCTACCGCTATGTGGGTGATGTTTGCTTTACAAGCATGTATAGCTGGAGTAATAATTTGAAATTGGGAGTGTTACTAGAAGCTTCATGTTCAAGCCATTTTCGCCTGCAACGTTATCTCCTTACATATATTCCTATCTATTGCTAGGAAGTTGCAGCGACGCCACCCCAGCTTTATGTATTCGCACGTCCAGACGGTATTCATTCTCAGGTTTTTGATAAAATGCTTACAATATATAAAACACGACTCATGCACAAATGGGGAATTTCTTCAAAGGTGGCTAGCTTTTTTGTCATTTATTTTGGTCTGTTTATGTCTAGTTGGTACTTTTCTTTAGTTCCTGTGCCCTTTTTTCTGTCTCCCTGTGTTGAGCGTCGGGGGAACCGTTATCAAATGTCAACAAGTAAGCCCACCTTCACTGATTCAACATTCGCGAAAGCAAGTTTTAAGGGGGAAGCGGTCTAGCGTTCTCTAATCCTCGGGCGAATCTTTAGTCAGTCAGTCAGTGAAAACTTTATTACACACCATTCAAAAAGGGAGCGTTAGGTACTCCCTCCCCCCATCAGTCGGCCGGTATCCCTGGGGACTTGGTGGCTTCTAGGGCCAGACCGATGATCTTGTGCTGGGTTCTGGAGGTTCGGCTGAAGAGTTGTGCCTCCCAGGATGCTACGTTTCGGTGCAGTTTCCTGTACGAAGGACAAGTCGACCCTCACAATTCTTACATCTTGGATCGACGACTTTGGGAGGCCACTCTCTATATAGGACTGGGTTCTGGAAAACTCCCGTCTGCAAACATCTCCAGTAAATCTCCTCTTTTTCTACTTAGCTGCGGATCCGCAGGATGTAGCACCTTCCTTTCCAGTCTCTAATATTGCGTGATTTTATTGTAGTCGCTCGGCCCTTCGTTCGCTGTCATTTGGGAGAGAGGTTCGACATGCAAGGCTGAGGCCAATGACTGGACATCAGCAGCGGCGGCGTTGGCGGCGGTCGCCCGGACTGTAAGACCTCAGGCGGTCGCATGTGCTTTCTCATTCCCAATGAGTCCCCGATGAGCTGGTGTCCACACTAACATTACCTCTTCGGTTTTAATGTTTTTATGTTTGTGAGGTTACTCCAAGCGGCGAATCTTTCAAAAAATGTCCAAAACCAGCATATCACTTTACACGTGCTAAGACCAGCTGAGCGGTTACCTATTAATGTATCAATCTATCAATCTATCTCTCTCCCTTTTCGAACTACTACAGCAAGCATATTTTTTCCCGACCGGTATTGCAAAGCTTTTCAACTATTCTCCCTGTATTTCTCCCTTAATTCCTACCCGACACAATCATCCCGTTAGCGCTGCAACTTTCCCAGGCTACCCCGACGGGGAGCTTCTCCTTGCGGAGAGCGCGTGACTTTACCATTTTCCGATCATTCCCAAAACGACCGCCAAACGTACTTGTCTATACTCCGCTTCATACATAGCGGGCCACCCTGCCAAGGCTAGAGAGCGCGATTTGGGTTTTCCTGCTTCGAGAAAAGTAGGCGCAGGCTGCTCAAAGAAATAAGCGTCAAAATACTCGGTACGCCTCTAGCTTCTCGATCTATGAGCCTCCTGCCGCCGCTTCTCCACTCCTATATACTCCTATACTTCTATATACAAATCAGGTGACCGATCACTCCCCTCAAATTACAGACCAATTTGCTTGACTAGTATTCCTGGTAAATTACTTGAACACATCATATTTTCTGCCATTTCAAAATATTTAGGTCAGCATAGTTTTGTTCTTTATTAATGAATATGGATTTTAACGGGACATTCTGGTGAAACACAATTATTTGAACTCGTTACTGACCTCTCCCAAGCTGTTCCTGACTGGGCAAAGATTCATGCCATATTTATTGACTTCAAAAAAGCGTTCGATAACATTCTTCACACTCGCCTACTGATGAAACTGAGTCGGTTCAACATACATAGCAAAATTATTTTTCAAGTTCAAGGTTTTAAGTTTTTTTAACTTATCGCTACCAGTTCGTTTCCGTGAATGACCAGTATTCCGCCTTAGCACAAGTTAAACCTGGTGTTTGGCAGGGTTCCGTACTAGGACCAATTTTGTTTTTTATTTACATTAATTATATCAGTACTAAGCTACATTCAACAGTTAGATTGTTTGCGGACGATTGCGTCCTCTACAGGCAAATTATTAACCTTCAAGATACTAACATTTTGCAGGCAGATCGAAACAAAGTTTTCCTTTGGTGCGAGGAATGGCAGATGGAAATAAATCTGTTGAAAACTAAACTCATGTCATTTACTAGGGCTAGTACCATTCAAACAAGCTCATATTATATGAACAACATGTGCATAAAAATGTGGCTACATTAAAATATTTTGGGGCTCACCTGTCTTCTAACCTTACATGGAATGATCATATTAACGATGTAATTTCAAAAGCAAGTAGAACTGTTGACTTCATTAGACGACATTTGTGTTTAGCGAATCAATCGACCGAACTTTTAGCTTACACAGGCTTAGTAGATTACAAGATGGAATATGAGTTTTTCATTTGGAATCCAAATCCGACGTACCTAATAAACAAGCTGGAATGCTTACAGAATAAAGCAGCATGCTTTGTCACGAAAAATTACTCCATGACATCCAGCATCACACCTATCAAATAATCCCTCCAATTACCCTCTCTAGAAAAACGACGACTGATATCACTGCTCTCTCACTTCCACAGACTGTATCACAACCCATCCCACAGCAAGCCCGCGAATCTCATTTTTCCGCGACTCCATCATCCGTTCAATGTCCGCCCCATGTTTGCACGCACACATCTTGTTCGAATATCACCGCTATTTCTCATCATTTATCATTAGAATAAGCTTCCACCACAAATTGCATGTAATAAATATCACGACTCATTTGTCAACCATTTAAAAGGCAGTTTAAACGTGCTTGTTTTCGAAAGTAGGATTGTGGGGCTTTTTGTCAAGATGCAATACGTGCTTTTTATCCTGTGGTTTTTCATTCTTGTGTTTCTTTTGTTATTGTTTGCTAACCCCTGTTCCATGTTCAAAATTCAGCTTGCTGTTTATATTAAGTAACTGAGTTGATATGTTTGAACTATTTTGTAACTGCCCCCTATGTAATACCAGCAAAGTACTTTGGGTATTTCAATAAAAAAGCGTGTTGCAGACCCAGCCGAAGGGTGTTCGGGATGACGTTACCCAAAAAGATTCTATGATTGCCTTCAAATAAAGCTTCTCTGACACTTCTGGAACCATTATTTATTCTTTCGCTTAAGCGAAGTATTAGGAGCTGAAGGGGTTTTACATTTCAGCTCGTGAAAGGCAAGCGATGTGTACGAGGGTCGAACGGTTCTCTGTCAACCACTGACGACAACAGTCATGTGAACGTGCCAAAACACGGCATTACTGTGACTCTAAAACCGAACTATCCCGCCAGGATCATCACAGGCTTCAATCCACTATCGCTGAAGGCCTCCTTTGAACTCTTAGCTCCTGATGGCGTGTTGCAGCTGCGGCCGAACTGTAGGCTGAATCTCCTGACGGCCGACACAAGAAATGTTAACGCTACAGCATGTCTGTTGAAAATCACCACTAATATGGGCATCCCTGCTGAAGCATATGAGTCGCGTCCGGACAACTTCGCTGCTGCTGTCATCACAGGGGTGCCAGTTGAGATTTCCGAGGCTGAAATAAAAGAGGATCTACTTCAGAGAACACTTGTGAAAACTGTGCGTCGTCTGGGAAAGAGATCACAGGCCATACTCATCGTCATACTCTGAGCATGTGATTCTTGGCTATGCCTGGTACACAGTGTACGACTACACTGAACAACCAAAAAAATGTTTTCGACGCCAGCGTTTAGGCACATCTCTGGAACATGCGACCGGAAAGTTTGTTCCCTCGCGCTCGTCCACCTTGACCTACCCCTGTCGCTAATCCCCGTCGATGAACTCTTGCCCCGTCTGTGCTGCCTCTAAGACATACGCTTGCCGCCTCGAGCTTTTTCTTACGTACCACTGTGTGTATCTTCCTCTGTTCCTGACGGCAATTACGTCATTTCGTCAATATTAGCCGTTTTACTGGAGCGCAACCTGACCCTCCCCCACACAGTCGTCACGATCACGCAAAATCGGACATCTCTTCTCTTCCTAAATTTCAGATTTTCTCCCCACCTTCTGCCATAAGCCATCACTCTGGGCCTCCTCTTCGCTTTAAAAGAATGCCATGTTTCTGCATTGCATTGGCCGTCGGTTGCTAACAAAATACTGGCCCTCACATTCCGGGTGCGACTGCAGCCACCGAAACTTCTGCGAAAACGTTGGCCCCAGATTTGCTGCCTGCCCAAGCCAATCAACTCCGCTGCATCCTGGCTTTCTTTTGTAACATTGTCGACCTGAAAAATCGCCCTTTAGGGAACGCCTCGTCACTCACCCACAGGAATAACACCGACAGCGCAAGCCCCGTTCACAAACGCCCTTAGGGAGTCTCTCGTGCAGAGCGGCGAATTATCGAACAGGAAGTAGATAAGATGCTAGCGAAGGACATCATTAAAAGTTCTTGCAGTCCATAGGCCTCTCTGGTAGTGCTGATGAACAAAAACAATTGCACATGGCGGCTTTGCGTCGATTATAAACATCTCAATGCAGTCACAAAGAATGACGTGTATCCCCTCCCAAATATAAACAACGCCCTTGACTGCCTTCACGGCGCTAAGTATTTTTTATACATTGACGTTCGGTCTGGATATTGGCAAATCCCCGTAGATGAAATGAACCGTACAAAACCGCCTTCACAACACTCCATGGTCTGCACCAGTTTAAAGTGATGCCATTCGGTCTTTGTAACGCTCCAGCTACATTCGAGCGCATGATGGACTCGCTGCTCCAGGGCTTCAATTGGTCCACCTGCCTCTGTTACCTGGATGACGTTATCGTGTTTTCTTCCCCATTTACTACCCATGGCGAACACCAGTCGGAAATTCTAACCCCTTTTAGAAGCGCCGGTCTACAGCTGAATTCCTCCAAATGCCATTTCAGACATCAGCAAATCACGATCCTCGGACACCTCGTCGACGCGAAGTGGGTTCTTCCCGTCCCTGATAAGTTCGCGCCCTTCAGAACTTTCCAGCACCGTGGTTCACGAAAGACGTTCGAAGCTTTCTGGGACTTTGCTCGTACTTTCGCCGCTTTATCAAGAACTTTGTTGATGTTGCTAGACCCCTGCTCAACCTCTTGAAGAAAAACTTTCTGTTTTCGTGGGGCTCCGAGCACACTGCCGCTTTTACCAACCTTATTTCCATACTCACTCACTCTCCGCTTCTGGCTCGCTTTGACCCTTATGCGCCCACAAAAGTACGCACAGATGCCAGTGGGTACGGAATCAGGGCTATCTTGGCGCAACGACAGGATGGTCTTGAGCGGGTTATTGCCTATGCCAGCCGCCTTTATTCCGCCCCAGAGCGCCACTACTCCCTTATTGAACGAGAATGCCTCGTAAATAAATACGTGAAACAACAACAACTCGTGTAGACGGTCTGTCGCCACGTTTCGCCCTTATCGGCATGGCCGCTCATTCACAGTCATAACAGACCACCACGCCCTGTGCTGGCTCTCTTCGCTAAAAGATCCAGTATGCAGGTTAGGTCGATGGGCCTTGCGCCTACAGGAATATTCATTCGACGTAAAATACAATTCTAGACGCTTGCACCAAGATGCTTATTGCTTGTGTCGCCATCCGGTCGACCCACCTGATGCTGATGACGATGACGACGCTGTCTTTCTGTGTGGTATATCTGGATTCCTCCACATTCCGGAAGAACAGCGCCGTGACCCAGCATTACTATCGATCATCGACAACATCAACTCTGCCTCACCTGACGCGTCGACGGGAATGTTTGTGCTTTGCATTGACATTTTGTATCGCCGCAATACCCGTCCTGACAGGCGGACAATTTTGCTCACTGTCGCTGCGCACCTGCGCTCCACTGTCCTCCAGCAGCTTCACGACACACCTACTGCTGGTCACTTCGGAATTTCTGGCACGTATAAACGCGTACGCCAGCGTTTTTTGTGGCCCGGCCTCTACCGTTCTGTCCGTCGCTGCGTCAGTTCTCGCGATCAGTGTCAGCGCCGCAAGAAACCAGGATAGCTCCCTGTGGGAGCACTACAGCCGCTCGACGTCCCAGTAGAACCTTTTTTTCCGGGTTGGCCTGGACTTGCTTGGCCCTTTTCCCCAGTCGACATCGGAAACCAAGTGGATTGTTGCCACCACGGGTTACGCCACACGCTACGTCATCACGCGTCCTTTGCTGACTGGCTGTTCTGCCGAGGTGGCAGATTTCCTTCGCGGTGTTATTCTCGAGCGTGGGGCTCCACGTCAGTTGCTCACCGACCGTAGCTGTTGCTTTCTCTCACAAGTCGTTGATGACATCCTCCGATCCTGTTCTACTATACATAAGATAACTACAGCGTACCACCCCAGACTAACGGACTTACCGAACGCTTAAATCGTACCCTGACCGATATGCTTTCCACATGCGTTTAAGTGGATTACCGCGACTGACACGCCTTGCTGCCTTATGTGACGTTTGCCTATAATTCGTCACGGCATGGTACGATTGGGTATTCGCCGTTCCACCTCCTGTATGGCCGTGAGCCCACTTTACCACTGGACACCCTCATGCCTAGGCCGGCCGACCAGCAGGCACTGCGATCGTAGTACGTCTGGGACGCCATTGCTCGCGCTGACCATGCTAGGCAGATTGCCCGGAACCGGCTTTGTTCCTCCCAAGCTGTCACTGAAAACGATTTATGACCGAAGACATCGGGTGGCGCACTTCGCTCCGGAATCCCTTCTCCTCCTCTGGAAACCTACCCGCCGTATCGGCCTTTCTGAAAAACTTCTCCCCCGCTACTGTGGACCATTTCGCGTGTTGCGCCAAGTTACTGACGTAACGTACGAGATCTCCCCGGTGGCGTCGACACCGTCGAGTCATGCTACTTCTACATGCATTGTACATGTTGTACGATTGAAGCCATATTTTCCGCCGGACGCTGTAATCCCATAGCACCACCACGGTGCTCGTTCCGCCGGGGAATAATGACACGAGGCACCGACAGGCGACTAGCAAACTATGTGGTTATGGGGGGCTTTGCCACAGGCTAAACGAACGGAAATTGTGCACAACGAGTTCCTGTGGAAGAAGAGTATAAGGTGGGATGGTTGCGCATCCCTCAGTGTGTACTAGGGGCACCCAGCCTCTTGCTTTTTTAATATTGCAAATACAGTTTTCTACGGCATCCTCGCCTCGTAACAATATAAACATAGAGATCATTTAAAAAAACAAGCATAAGTGTCGACTGCTACAACCCAATATGATGATGTACGCTAGAGTCCTCGAAGGTATTACTTAGAGCTATATATGAAATGTCCCGCAAAATTACCCTCTGGGGAAACATCGACACTCTGTGTGCTTTCTGACTTTGAAGTCCACATGCAGACGTCGGCCCGAGAACCCAAATGGCATAGCCGGCAAATACTGACCAGTCTGTGAAGTTTTCGAAATTACAGTGCCCCCTTCCACAGTGCGTGTTTCCTAAGATATTTTGTCACGTTGACCGAGGTGCGGAACAGACTGCCCGGGTGCATGAGCATTTCCTGCTTACAGAATTCTTCGCCCCCTCCGTTTTACATGCCTTCGCCGCGAGACATGCTTTTCTTCGAGGTGTTGTTTACTCAATTCGATTTCGCTATCGGTGGCCTCACGTGTCGTTTTTTCTACCGTGGCATCTTTATATTTTCCTTTCTCACCGGCGCCTCTCTCACTCTCGCATTGCTCCGGCGTCGCCTTATGTGGTTGCGTTGACCGTCCGCACGTAAGGATGACACAATAGAGAGTTTTAGCAGTCCGTCTGTTCCGTCGTGCACGAAGGTACCGTGATTACGAGGACCCAATGGCTATGGGCGCGCGCAAATGCGAGGAGGAAGGGTGAGGAGGCGCACCACATCGTGTTAAATGTACGGGCATGGCGAAGGCCGGCCCGCCGAACTCATCCCTCTACAGCTGCGGATGCACAAGTGCCCAGAAGGTCCCCCTCAGCATGGTAACTACGTACACGACGGAACAGACTGACTGCTAAAACTCTCTAATGCCTCTGCTCTCGGTTACGGGTTGCCTTTTCTTTAATAAACATTCCTGTGTGTGCCCGTGTAGCCACCTCATCATCAGGATGACGCAACCTCCGCGCGGTTATAACAAAAGGATAAAAATATTAAAGATATTCTGACGACGACGTTCTCCAGCCCCTTCAGGCACAGGAACACAAGGCAGCTGCAAGTCAAAGGTTCAAAATTCAGACGGCCGGAAAAGCGCACTATGCATGCCTGATCATTTCACGCAAGCACCAAAAAATGCGCGTCTAGCATGCTCAAAACCCGGTTTTATGCTAAGCCAACTTCATTTTTATGAAGTAATTTTATTCGGCTACCTCTCCTCTTCCTCCGCGCATAAAGCGGTTACGTGTGCTCGTTCCGTGGTCCCAAGGCACATTTCATATGAAACGCCAGAGTGGTTCAGTATACATGCGTTCGGAAAAAAACAGCCAACTCGAAAAATATTTGACACGCGAAATATAAGAGATAAAAATGAACTTTTTTATTCTTCTCTTAGAAGCGGCGTTGTCACTAGTCCAAACCTGGACCACCCGATGGATGCCCGCTGGCTGAGGCACGTGCGCGGGCCTCTTCAATCTGTTCTTTGGCTTGGCCCAGCTCGGCCGCTCTGAGGCAGGCGTAGCGGGTGTACCTCTTTTTCTCATCCTGCGCGAGGTTCAGCTGCATGCGGTAGCTGTGGCACAAGGCGTGTTTCTTGTTCTCCAGGGCCCGGTTGTGCCGACGCTCTAAATCGCTGATCCGCTGGTTCAGAATGGCTATTTGACATATCGCTGCATCCAGCTTCTCTTGAATGGCGGCGGCACACTTCACCAGCACACCTACTTCCCCACGGGGCGAATCGGCTGGGACGGCGCGGACACAGCCACTTGCGCCGTTGTCTGCAGTAGGAGCTGCCATTCTTGTGCACGGTGTTATTCCTCTCCCGGGTATTGCAGCCTCAGCAGCCTTGGCACACGAGAAGGTCTCGGCGGTTCGATCGCTGCTACGTCACCGGTAGAATGAACAGTGGCGGAATGGGGACGATGATTATGCTGCTGATGATGATGATGATGATGGTGGTGGTGGTGGTGGTGGTGGTAGTGGTGGTGGTGATGACTCCTTTGAAAGGACGTACCCACACGAAGAATTGGGGAGAGCTGAATTGTTCACTTCGCCCCTGTAAATGTTGACGTAAATAATGCTTGATTTCCTTTTCCCTAGAAGAAATTGCAGCGTCAAAGGGACACTGACGTGAATTTGTCAAGCCCCCGTTTTTGCTTGCACTGCGTAGGCTGGCTAAAATTAACACACTTTTCATCGATCATCCGGTAGATAAATCGGTAAATATTTTGTCAAGCTCGAAAGAAGGAAAACTAGCATGCGCAGCCTGTGGCGGCCGCACCAGCTAAACGCTGTGACAACGGGAGGAGGTGCACCGAGATTGGACGATGTCCAAGGTTACTATTCCAACAAGTTTCGGTTTCGGTTCTGTAGAACAATTTGCCCGACATCAGACGTTATCGTTGGGCGAGCATTGTCGATATTACAATAATCGTCATACCGCGCTTCTGCCTTGTCGGCTGTAAACTCAATTAGATAAGACTCCCAGGACAGCTTAGAATGGTTGCAATCACTAACCGAGGACTAAGAAGTGGATGAACGCCCTCCGCGACACCCCAGACGCTCAAATTCCATGCGCTTTTCCCCCATATTTCGAGCTTGCCTCACTAATGTGCCTGTATCGTAAAAAAGCATGTTCGCACCAGGCCAAGGGTTTGTTGCTACTGGCATCTGCCCACTGCCGGCAAGCAGTAGGTGCTCATGGCAATTCAGCAAGCCAACGAAAACTCGCTAGCGCATCAATGTAAGTCTGCGCACGTTCGGCGAACTCGTTTGTGGAACACTGAACGTTGCGGCCCAAAACGTGGTGAACTCAGTATAGAAAACATCGGCCGAAAATGAAACAATCAACTCATCAAATAATGTATCCTCAGGCATTAGCACTTGCAACTTCTAAAATAACATGCCTAGCGCTACAGACCACTCTGCCACTAGCCAGAATGCCTCCTTTTCGGAAATATGAGGTATATAGTATGACCAGTTTACACTTTTATTCAGTTTTATCATTTCAAGCAGCTTAGGTAATTATGTGTGGTATAGCGCTTGTGCAGTAAGCGTCCCCGAAATTTCAACAATATCTCACGTGTATAAATTGCACTTCTTAGACGGAAAACCGTTCGCAGATGCGTAGTCTTCCAGCTGACCACTCTGCTTCTTCACCCAGCGCAAAAAAGTGCTTCCTACTCCCAAGTTTTGCGCTTTGCGGTAAAGGAAGGAAGGAAGGAATAGTACAGGAAAGGCAGGGAGGTAAAAGTAGATTTTATATCCTTAGTACCTATATTGACTTCGCTGACTTCTCCGCCTTCAAGTGGCCTTTGATTTTCCTCCTCGCAAACCAGTTCGTGAAGCGTCGCATGTGCGCTTGTGGAACACTTGTGTGTAGTGACCTCGACTTGAATATTGATACAGTGTACAAACTAACAAACAAAAGAAACGCACATTCTTCCATTCACAAACGTGTCGTGGCTTCGTTTCAACTGCGCGAACGAATTGCGACGACCCGTCGGCGGCCGTCGGACTAAACGCTGGGCCGACTGACTGACTGTGTCGGAAAGTCGGAGAGCCGTGCAGTAGCGCAGTTACGCCAAGTCATCTCCTGCTGAGGTCCCACAAAAACACTAAAGAAAATGTCCGAGGATGCAGAGAGGACAAAAGCATTTTCGAATTGATTTTTCTGCCACATAAATTCGGGCAAACAGCCTCACAGTGGTCGAAACATGGCCTATGGACTCTGGACTACAATTTGCACTAGTAATCCAGCAATGTTTACAAATCACTTTACTTTCCCCTTAAATGAAAGAGTGTGTACTGTGCTCAATTTCCTAATGCCCACTTTTGTGACTTGTATATGAATTCAGTCATCCTTCTTATTATTATTATTATTTATTTTGAAGATATTACTCAATGTATCACCGTTTTTGAGCCAAGCCGTTACGAGAACCGAGAAATTAAGCTCGTCGTGGAAGGAAAAGAGTAAGGGGATTTATTTTTCGCGTCGCCCAGGCCCCGCGCTCAATGCTTGACTCTGCGGGGGGCGAGCTCGTGCCGCGAAAGAGAGCATCGAAGCACGAGCTTTCGACTAAGCCTCTCCGTCTCAAATAAGAGGGTTTCAAAGGGACACTGAAATGATTTGTAAACATTGCGGGATTACGAGCGCAAATTGTAGTCAGGAGTCCTGAGGCCCTGTGTCGACCACTCTGAGCGCATTTACGCGAATTTATTTAGTACAAAAATCAATTCGAAAATGCTGTCCTCCTCTCTGCACCCTCACCCATTTTCTTTGGCATTTTCTTGTGACGCCGGGAGTAGATGAGCTGACAATTGGCTGCGCTACTGCACGGCTCCCCTTCAAACAGAGTCAGTCGGCCCAGCGTTTCGTCCGCCGGTTGCCGACAGGTCGTCGCAATTCGTTCGCTCAGTTGAAACGAAGCCACGACACGTTTGTGAATGGAAGAATGTGCCTTTCTTTACTTCGTTAGTTTGTACACTGTATCTAGCTCCAAGTCAAAGTCGCTTCACACAAGCGCTGCACAAGGGCACATGCGACGCTTCGCTACCTGGTATGCCAGTAGGAAAATATAAGGCCTCTTGAAGGCGGGAGAAGAGCCAGCTAAGTCAATATAGGTACTAAGGAAATAAAATAAACTGATACTTTTACTGTACAGCGTAAAACTATGGTGCGGGAAGCACTTTCTTGCGCCGGGGGAACAAGCACAGCGGTCCGCAGCGCAACTAAGCATCTGCGAACGCTTTTCCGTCTAAGAAATGCAATTGCTAGACGTGAGATATTGTGGAAACTTGGGGGACGCTTACTGCACGAGCGCAATACAACGAATAGTCACCCAGGCTGTTTGAAATGCTAAAACTAAATAAAAACGTAAACTGGTTATACATTATATACCTTATATTTCCAAGGTCGGCCGCGCTCGCCGGTGGTCGAGCGGCGCTCTTCCCACTGCGCTACAAAACCGAGACAAAGAAATTTTACACAGAACTGTTCAGCCCTGCATGTCCCAAAGTAGATGTTTTTGAGCGAGAGTTTCTTTCACTGTTACTGGTGTTTGATGAAGCGACTAGGCAATTACTCGAGGAACCCATTTGTTTAAAAAAAGTGGAAACAGCAATTGATGAGTAAAAATGTGTGAAAGCGACGGGTCCGGCTGGTCTGGGTTCCGACTTGTATAGAATGCACAAAAATAAGGTTGCCCCTTTTCTGTTTCTTGCATTCGAAGAAGCTATCAAAAATGGTGCGTTGCCAAAAACGTTCACCCGCACGCACACCATTCTTATTCTATAATCTGAGGATTCTTTGAAAAGGCAGTCTGTAACAGGATATCGACCCATTACTTTGGCCAACACAGACTACAAAATGTTAATGAAGATTATTGCCAAAAGACTTCAGAGTGTGATCAGTATGACTGTCGGGCCACATCAGACATGTGGCATTGAAGGTCGCAGTTTTGTAACAAACATTCACGTAGCGCGAAGTCTCTTGCAGTGCTGTGACATGTTTTTTCGCAAAGTAGTCATGGTACAAGTAGATTTTGAGAAAGCTTTTGATCGCGTCTGTCATGGGATCCTTTTTTTAGTTTTGAAGCATATTAACGTTGGAGATGTTATTTTAAAGGGCGTTAAGATGGCGTATCATGGTTGTTTCACGCAGCTGATAATTAACAAAAGTGTCACCGAGTACATTCCAGTGTTGTCATCAGTGAGGCAAGGGTGCCGTTTCCCAATTGTTGTTTTGTATTTTTCTAGAACCGTTTTGTTTAAAGATTATCAATGACAGTTATGTACGAGGTTTTGTGTTGCATACAAGCGAAGTCAGGCTGCTAACGTATGCTGATGATGTGGCCATATTCTGCACAGACGAACAAAGTATGAGTAGAGCTGTCATGATAACCAAAGAATTTTGTGACGTCACGCAAAGCTCAGTCAATTGGCAAAAGTGTGCCGGTTTTTGGCACGGAACCTGGGAATCAACACCAACTGTATTTGAACGCGTAAACTGGACCACCACGCCTGGGCGGTACCTGGGGGTACCGATGGAGAGTTATTTGGACAGCAATCAGTATTGGCAAGGCGAAACCCAAAGACTTCGCGGCAAAGCCACAAAGGGGGGGGGGGGGGGCGGGGGTGCGTTGTCCGTCTTCGCAAGGTTCACTGTCCGCAACTTGTTTTTTCTGACGAAAGTGTGGTGCGTGTTGCAAGCTATTCACTGTTCCCGTGTTCATGTGAATGAGTTGCATGGTATTTTTGCTGTCTTTATTTGAAATTCAACATGGGAACGCACGAGCCGAAGTTTTCTTTTTCGAAGAGTGAAGCTTGGAGGGCTTGGACTATTGCATATATACGTAAGACAAATTGTTAATCGTTTTATGTTCTTCAGGGACTCAAACGATCCTTCTTGCGAAGTTTTTTCCAAGTTGTACCTGCCAATGCTTTACCGCAGTTAATCGTTTCTTCATGCAACGAGGAATGGCCTACAATTAGAGGTTATATGAAAGAAGTAGTTGACGCAGTTAGATTCCTTTCTGTGCGGTTTTCTTTGAATTATCTCTCAAATGTTTCCAGGAAGCGTTTGAAAAAAGATCTGAAAGAAATTCTCTTTCCTGTACCTCTTTACCGAGAAGTGTACTCTCCAGGCCGAGGACAGGTTGTTTTGTTCAGGGTGAAAGCTATGGTAATCTCAGCCTCTGTGAAAACCTCCTTTTTTAAATTGCGCACCAAAACACTCCCTGTGAAAACATGGATAGAAGAGCGAGGTCTTTTTGTTGCTTGGAACAACTTGTGCGTTCTTTGTCAAAAACCTGAAACTACCGAACATGTGTTTGTAGGCTGTTGGGATGCCATTTTCTTTTGGGAGGTCCTCATGAGAACCCTAAAGAAGGAGTATCCAGTGACACCCTATGGAATAAGGTTCCTAAGTGTAAACAATGAGGACGATGTACCGCATGATATGATTATGCTTTTAGGATTGTATAGTATCTGGCGCTCTCGGATGGCGGTGCGCCTTGCGGATGTCAATGCGCAAACTGTGAGCGCATATTTCAGGAAAAAAGTGAACTATCTGTGGGTGTTGTACAAAGTGGAAAATCCTGAAGCGGGAATTTTTCCACTGCTTCAAAAATTGACATCATTTGATGTTTGTAATAGTTTCCACAAACCATAACATGTCAGGCGCTTTTTATTACATCGTTGACTTGTAGAAATGTAAAAAAAGGAAATAGAAAATATCGCCGGTGGCCGAGTGGTCTGCAGCGCTGGATATGCCACTGCAAGTGTTTTGCAAGTCACGAGTTCGAATCTCCGCGAGTACATTCTTTTTTATATATATAAGTTAACTTTTTCGTTTTCCGCCGATGTTTTCTGTGCTGCGTTCACCTTTTTTGGGGCCGGAACGTTCACTGCTCCACGAACTAGTTCACAGAACGAGCGCAGGCTGACACTGGCGCGCTAGCGAGTTCTCGTTGCCGTGCTGTTGCCATAAACACCGACTGCTTGCGGGCAGTGGGCACAGGCCAGAATCAATAGACCCTTGGCCTGGTGCGAACAGGCTTTTTACGATACAGGCTTGAGGGAGGCAAGCTCCAAATATGGTGGAAAAGCGCATGGCATTTGAGCGTCTGTGGCGGCGCGGAGGGCGTTCATCCACTGCGTAGGCCTTGGCTAGTGATTGCTAAGATTGCAAGCCGTCCTGGGAGGCTTATCTTATGCATTTTACAACCGACAACATGGAAGAAGCGCGGGATGACGATTACTGTGGTATTGATAATGTCCATCCAACGATGCCGTCGAATGTCAAGCACGTTGTTTTACAGAAACCGAAACTTGTTTGGTTGCTAATCTTAGTCATCGTCCAGTCACGGTGCGTCTCCTCCCGTCGTCACAGCCTTCAGTTGGTGCAGCCGCCGCAAACCCCGCATGGTAGGTTTTCTACTTTCGCGCTTTGTAAAATATTTACCGACTTGTCAACCAGATAAACGATGCAAAGTGTGCTAATTTGAGCCAGTCTACGCAGTGCAAGCAAAAACGGGAGCTTGACAAATTCGCTTCAGTGTCGCTTTAAAAGTGGAGCTGTTGAAAGAACCGTAAGTTCATCATTGCAGGAAAAAATACCACAAAATAGCGGAAAGCTAGTTGACAGAAATACAAAGGAGGCGTGTTAAAATTCCCAGACGTTTTTATTTCCGCAGTTTCCCGGCAGGGCACCATTATCTTCACCATCAGGCTAATGGTGATGGTGATGACAATAGTGGTGGCGATGATGATGCTGGTGATTATGATGACGATAATTAAAATGACGATGCAATTAATGATCATGATGACGTACAAGGCAGGCGCAGATTTAAAATTCAAGTGAATATATACAGGCCTTTCTTATATTTATAATAATTAGAGCTCGCCCATCTCGCGGTATTTTTTTTTCTGCAACGGCAAACATAGTGTTTGTAGAACACCTCCCCTGTTAAAACGCTCCGAGTTGCGACAAAGCGGCTCAGTCTACAGCTCGCGCTTGAAGGCTCGCTCTCACGTCAGAAGCAAAATATAAACAGGGAGCAATTTTCTGGACGGATCCGTTTTCTTTCGTTCTCCTCTCTACAGTGGGTGCATACTCTGGGAGGTGGGGGTTGAATTGACTTATGTCCTTGAAGGATGGAAACCATGGAAGGATTTATTCAAGTGGACCGCAAGCCATCAAAGGAACCATGCGAGAGTTACACTAGTTACCAAATCATTGTGTGCAGCAATTGCGGCACAAAAAATGGCTTTGACCTAATGGCAGACGGTGTCCCTAGTGCCGCCAAAAAAGCTTTTTATCACTTAGGCGCCAACTCCTGCTGTTTTGAAGGGACAGTCGTGCCTTGTTTAACTGAGTGAACGAACGGGACACCGATGAGCAACTAGTTGGGAAGAGCAGGAAAACGGGGAGAAAAACAAGGCAAAGGGGTGAGGTGGAAGGTGGTAGGCCGATACGACGAGAGACATTCTATCAGCCGGCGGCGCACTATGAGATAACCGAGAGAACGAAGAGCCCATTGCGGGTAGACCGTTCAGCAATGCGGAGGGTAAAACGTAAGGCCCCTAGAGATGTCAAATAACTTTCATATAAGACATTTGTTCGCCCTATTTTGCAGTATGCGTCTTCTATATGTAGTCCTCATCAGCAGTCACTGAGAGATAAACTATAAAAAATTCAAAGGGTAGCAGTGCGCTTCATTTGCTCGCGGTACCGGAGGACAGAATCCGTCACAAATCTGAAAAAATCATGTATGCTAGACCCCCTGCAAGTGCGCCGCGAAAAGCAAAGGTTAAAATTCCTGTTTCAAATTATAAGAGGCGAAATGAAAATAAATAAAGACACATACATACAACCTGCACCCAAACGAGGAGCCCGGTTGAACCATAGTCACCCATTAAGACCTTTTTGGGCGCGTCTAGATGGCTTTAAGAATTCTTTTTTTCCTTATAACATAGAAGTGTGGAATAGACTTCCAGAGTACGCTGTTACTAGTTCATATGTCAAAGCGTTTGAGTGTTCGATAGAATTGTACTACCGGCCGCACGAAACCTAATGTCTGTTTTGTCATTGTGTATTGTCTTTTTTAATTCCTCCCTGTGATGACCCTCAAGTGAGGGTTACAGTATCAATAAATAAATAAATAAATCCTTATACATGGTCTCCGCTAGATAAACGCCTAGACCATCTCGCGCGCTTTCGTGCGTTCGCTGGTGCGGCGATCACTTCGTCATACACAGCAGGTACGCCCCGCCACCCTGAAACGTGCTGTTCGCACTGCGCAGAAATAACGCACGAGGGAGTATGGTAATCGCGAGCTTTTATTAGCTTTCCTTCGTACAGTCAATCTGCAAAGGTTCAACTACAAGAAAGTGACTGTTTCGGAATGTGAAATCAGCACTGTTCTCCTCGGCGGCGATGACTGCACTGCTCTTTTCTCCACTGGCTGTTACACCTAAATCACTTTTAAAATAACCTAAAAAAAAACCTGGCCTTCAAATCTCCAAATCCCCTTGCCTAATATGTGGAAGCAGTAGCCCCTAAATTTTCCCCGTACTGAACGACTAATAGGAGGACGGTATGGAATCGCCAATTTGTGAAAAGCGGTAATAATGAATGCCGTCTGCTCACAAATGTCTACTAAGCCAAACTTTTTTGAACAAGGAGTACGTAACTAAACTGTGTAGGAAATGGCTGTGAGCCCCGTGAAATGCGTTTGTAATCAATTATAAACGTTCCAAACTACTCCGCCGAAGAGAACGCAGCACTTGCCGGCGAATGGCGGAAACGGCCAAGAAGCGGAAGAGACAGGCCTTGCGGCCGCGTGCTACCTCCGGCTACCCTAGAGAACAGTAAAGCGTCGCTGAGGGCGCTTATTCGAGGGCTGTGTCATTGTGCCCAGGCTGGCACCGCTGGCCGGTTGGCCCGGCAGCTCGCTCCCCGGCTGCAATGTCTCTTCAGTCTGGCCGGAATGGGCGATGTCCTCTCAATTTCGGTTTCAAAATACGCGATTTTTTCTGGTGGCTCGAGCCATGGACGTGCGTATTCCAGCTCATATTTTCTATGTCGAACTCTGTTTAGGAAGAGTATTTTGTATCTCGAACTCTTTTGAGGCAGAGTGTAAGGACAAAGGGTTTTCAAGAAATCAAAACTTTAAATGTAGTACACCTTCAACTTACGTAGTTCGCATCCTATTACATCTCGCTCGTCATTCCCTTGAGTCGCAAAATGGTGTATGCACCATGACACAACATTTCTGCAATTGAACAGCCCCGCGAAAGTTGACAACTTTTCGCTAGCTCCTTCCCAAACGCCATTTGAAGGGGCGGCGCCGGTTTTAGTTGCAGAGTGCTTTAGATGCCCGCCCGGTCATCGTAGATCGTTCGCTGTCACCCTGTTCGATGCCAAGCGACTGCCGGAATTTGGCGTTGCAGCGATATTACGGACCCAACCAAAGCCCCACGGCGTAGCCGTACCGCTGTACCACACCAATTTCGAAAAATAAGTGTTTTATGTAGTCATAACCGTTTCAAACTCGTGAACCGCTGACTCTTGTCATTCATCTCCCTGTTGCTTAGTGCGAAAGAAAACGGCAGGTACATTTAAGGCAAGATATATGTAATCAAACGGCAGCCCCCGTGTTTATTTAGTTACGAACACTCGTAGGGTTGGTGTTTCCAGTAGTAAGCGAAAAAGTGGCCGCCCGAGACGACGCCTTAAAAAAACTGCACAGTAAGGCACCGGCACATGCGACATGAAAGAAGGCAAAAAATGAAGAAACTCTCGCTCGCGCTCTTCTAGGCCTGGGGTGCACGTGCACTGCGAGGGCGGGAATATTGAATTGCACAGGACAGACCTTAGTTCAATTCGTCAGGAGAGGAGTGAGACAGGGACGGGAAGAGCGGGAAGGGATGGTAGGAGTGAGCGGATCAAGAGACGAGTGAGACAGGGACGCCAAGAGCGGGAAGGGTGGTAGGAGTGAGCGGATAACGGCACCGTTCTGCTTTGGCGAATCACCGCTCTGCACTTCTGACAGCTTTCATGTTGCGTTCAACGGCTTAATTTTTTTCAGTAGGGGTTGCAACTTTGTGCTGAAACATTTTTCTCTCCTGCCTATCGTTTGTACACGGCTGACGCCGTCTTTGTTTTTACACAAGTCTCTTACCTAAGCCGCAGTATCTGCGCTGCAACACGACGCATGTATGTGTAATGCATTATCTTGATAAGTGTCTATATTTTCAGTGGCAGCAAAACGCGACAAAACCAATATTCCAGGCAGAATTTCAGCCAACATTTAGGGGACTCTTGCATTCTATGGACATTCAGCGCCTGAGGAGAACTGCCCTCTGACACTCTTAAATTTTCAGTGCGTTAAATGAAATATAAAATACAGGGTACTTGTTGAACCTGAATTAAGAGAAGTATCTCCTAATATGTGTGCCTTTTGCATGCCCTAACCACCGATAT
This sequence comes from Haemaphysalis longicornis, assembly GCF_048455015.1. Taxonomy (NCBI): domain Eukaryota; kingdom Metazoa; phylum Arthropoda; class Arachnida; order Ixodida; family Ixodidae; genus Haemaphysalis; species Haemaphysalis longicornis. The sequence continues at coordinate 36,008,870 of NW_027526204.1, forward strand.
ACTCAACGAAACTGGGTAAGCATGGCCGGAACAAAGAATTCTGGTTGGAAAAGCCAACTCCATCTACATAGGTGTCTTTTCGCAACTGGTTACCCCTATTTCGCTGACAGCCTCCTAGCAAGAGAAATGACCGGGCCATTAGACATTATGAGTTTAGCATTTTTGCAGTTGATTCTCTTGCTTTCTCTGAGGCAGAAAAGTATAATGCTGTGCAATTTCTAGCATTTTAAACTAGAGTAAGACTTCAATCTCCTCCATAGTATGTTACAAATCCTTATCTAGGGAAAAATCTTATTTTATCTGCCAACGTAGAATGATGTACCGACTTTAAAAAGCACCCCAACAGTCTGGCTCATACCTACTTTCGTTGCCGTTAAATTGAAAGCCGATACCACATGTGCCACGGCAGCCTTTCAATGATTTGGAATGAGCGAGTTATCCGAAGCTTCCCCCGCGGGAATACCTGGTTGATTTTTACAACTTTGATCAGGTGAATTCAGTCAGTGGTGTCTGTATAGTTGATAAAGCACCACATCTTGTTAAGTGCCAACAAACGAACACAGTAAAAGTACGCCATCTCCCTGTCCACTTGCATCGACGAGATTTAGCCGACATCGCAACTGGCGTGTTCAAACACATCGTTCATATGTTTAAACTTATGTCTCGCCCAAGTAATCCTGTAACTCAAAACAGACCCTGCGCCCTTCACGTTTCGGCGCTTCTCGTTTCCGCCCCGGTGCAGTGAAAGAGTTCACAACGACGCCGAATTTGGCTGCCGCTATGTTCAGGCGCCATCAATTCCATCTTGTTGGCCGGTCCCGTCCAAGTAAAGGGAAGCGAAAACGCCGCGCCTATCTCCCTGCCGTGGCTCTGATCAGCAACCACAACTGACACCAAAACATCTCTTGCCTGTGTATCACGTAGGCTGCTGCGGCAACTCGTCCTGTGTTCCGAACTGTTTTTTTTTTTTTTTTGCTCGCCTGCAATATTCCTGCCTCCGCTCTGCCCTCCCCCCACACCCTACCAAAAGACTCACTGCGAAAAATTCGAACACCTTCAGAATTGAAATGCGAGGACTTAGGATATATCGGATCTGGTGGTCTTCACCAGCCTTACCTTGACTTTTCTCAGGTCTGCTCTTTTCTTAAAATAAAAGAAGAAAAAGAACCTAAGCTCTCTGCATGCAAACGACTTAAATCAACGAACACAATCTGCCCGCAAAACTCCGAAACAAACTCCAGTTCAACTGAGCCCAAAACCAAAAGCCAACACCCTCACTACAAGCCCCCCAAAAATGCGGTACAGCCTCGTGAGAGTACGGGTTGAGTATCACTTGGGTATGGCTTGAGTTAGGCTTGGGTACGCGACGATAGCGCAAACGGACAGACGCCGGTTTTATAACGCGAGGGACCCATGTTCGATTCTGACCACGCGAAGCATTTCTTTCTTGAAGAACACTCTACCAATACCCATGCCTTGGCCTCTTGCCTCCTTTTCATTTTCCCTTCCACTTCTGGGCCTAGAATTTTCCCCTCTTCACTTCGCCTTGCGGAGTTTCCTGTTGCGCCGCTTTAACAACAGCTACGCAGTAAAGTAGCCATCGCCTTAGGTTTGACATGTGCTTTACCTGTTTTAGTCATACTGCTCCTTAATAACCTGGCCATTCGCAGTGTGGCCGACGTGACGAGCCTATATGAGGTTAGACGAATAAATCGAGTAAATTGCAATATTGCAGGTTTCACAGCAAGGTTTGAGCAGCATAACTTTCTAATGTACCCAAAATTTGGAACACCATTTTTCTCCAACGCGAATAACCAAACGGGAAAACAACAGCCCGAACAGAGCGTCATGCCTGCACCGCCATATAACGTAAGCAACAATCTTAATACGACACTTCCGTGCAAAAACAGCGACGCGTTTTCGCTGAAAGTTTACTGTATGCTCCCCTTGATTGTTGGTCATGCGGTTCATTTATTGCAAAACGGCTGAATAGTTTTCTGCCATGCATGCCAAATACAGCCATGCTGAAAAAGTACGCATCGAAGAGATGAATGACATACAAAAACATCACCTTTATTCTTTTCTTGGAAGCAGCGTAACAGCTACTCGAGGACTCCACTACTCTGCGAATCACTGCAGGCCGTACGACGGGCCTTTGCCTTTTTTATGTCTGTTTGGACGCGGTGTAGCTCCTCAGCTTCGATGCAGGCGTACTGGTAGTACCTGGACTTCACATCCAACAAGACCCGCATCTGCATACGGTAGCTGCAATAGAGGGCGAATTTGTCGTTCTCCACTGCCCCGTTGTAGAGACGTTTCAAGTCACAGAACTGCTGATTCAGAAGGGCAATCTTCCTGGCAGCGTCGTCCAGCCTCTCTTGAATCGCAGCGGCGCGCATGTCGTGCGTACCTTCCTCTTCGCGAGATGTACCAGTCGACACGACGCCGCCACTTCCACTTTGGGTGCTGTCTGGATGTGAGGTTGCCATGCTTGACCACGGTATTCCCCTCGCAAAGACCAAAACGCCAACAGACTTAGCAGAAGAGCAGGCGTAGCGAATGCGACCGCTGCTACGTTGCAGGTGGTATGAGGAACTGATGATGATGATGAGGAATATAAGGACGACGATGATGATGCTTGATGTTTTTGGCTCGTATCCCTAGGGGGATTGGCCAAGGCTAAATCATCGACTGCGATGAGATTGCAATTTAAATGATTATTTTACATTCCAGAAAAGCAGGCGTGCGTGAAATGACAGTGAATTGGATATAAACCCATACAAGCCAGTTATTATCAATTGCTTAGTAACTCAATTGACCTGTAGCAATAATATAGGCTCGACTAGAATTACAAATATCCCATTTTGCGTAACCAAATTTTGTTGCCCCAAATTCTAGCTAGAAATGAAAAGGTGAGTCCGATAAGCTCAATGTGCTTTTTCAAACCAAGAGCTGATGGAGCGGAGCTGATTTTTTACTGCGACGTTTTCAGTTTCTGAATAATTTCACGTGTAGTACGCCTAGAACGCACTGCAGGAACGCATATTTCTTTGACAATGATGATGACCTGGGGTGAAGAGAATTAAGATTTAAATATTTTCCGTGGTCGTAAGCGAACCCGCGTCCGTGATTCCAAACGCTTGTCTGCACAGAGCCCCCACGTGAAATGTGTTATATCAATGGGCGCGCTATTCTTTTGAGTGCCGAACGCTCAAAAAAGACATGGATATTACGCCTTTCTCTATCCGATTTTTGCCATTCGACTATCCTGGTGAGCCACCTTATGACATGTTCGTGTTGATTGGGTTGTACAGTCTGTGGCGATGCCGCTTATGTGATAGACATGCTGAGCCACCAAGATCAACTAAGTCTTATTTCAGAGAAACTGTGGCATTTGTACATAATGTGTATAGTTCGCTTGACCAACCACCTGACTGGTTCCCTCTTTTGAACGCTTGTGTGTGTTTGCCTGAATTTTGATGTATATTTGCTTCTCATAACTTCAGGGTATTCTTTTGTTTGCTTGTATTCCTCGTACTGCAACGTCTGAGCGTATTTTCCTATGTAATATAGAAAAAAAAGGGCTCTGTGGTCTTGACGTAGAGTACTGAGTACTGGCGCTGAAGGCTTGGGTTCGAGCCCCAGGAGGTCTATCTCTTACTTTTTTTATTTCCTCACTTTTTTTAGCCCCAGCAGATCCATCTCTTAATTTTTTTTTCATTGCCTCACTTTTCTTAAATTAATTTTTTTCTAAACTCAAATGTACCGGTTGTCTTTGTTAATAATAGTCATTTGGTATGTTTTAGGTCACGTTAGGTTTGGGGTGCCGCCAATGACGGTGGTTAATTACCGTTCTTCATCACAACAACAGACAGACACATCACGTCGGTGGTCTGTGCAGCAAAGTGTTTGAAAATACGCAAAGCGGGTCCCTGCTTTATGCAGTCGACGGCTATTCGATTGCAAGATTTTCGCATGGTAGAAGCACTTTAGATTTGGACAGTGGGGCCAGGGAGTGCAAAATTAATCTAAAAATGCACCCCTCCGTCTAAAGTGACGATGGCTGAGCGCCAATGAAGGCCCTCGAATGCCGCAACAGTAAAACACCATAGAGAGCACAACCGCACTGCTGTAAACCGTCCCGATAAAAACCTTGTTCTCGCTTCTGGTATGGTTCCTTTGGCATTCCACTTGAGTTTTGAAATATTCGAGGTACCCCATCGTTATCGTTTCGAAAAAGGGGCAGTCAATATTTTGCTTTCTTCTCAACACGAGCCACATACTCTGTGGTTGAGGCTTTGTCGGTACAACTCATGCACCCCATTTTGAACAAAGCACTATTTCCTCCTTTTGTTCGCTCACTTCGGAAGCGCGTACTTATACTCACGTTTCGGTGCGAAAACCCTTTTACCTTACCTTTCTAGCGTTCCTGGGAGATTACGTTTTAGCAAACGCGTCAGCATTGCAAATAGGGGAAGCGAACTGCTGTCGTTGAAGCGGTTGGGGTTGTTGTGGTTTAAAACCTCTATTTTAACCCTGGTGATTCCCCAAGCGTACAAAACGGCACTTTGACTGCATCTGTGACCCCAAAACTACTCGCTTTAGGAGTTTTCAACCTATGGGAAGAGCTCAATGAGCCCATCGCTAAGCTCCACTAAGGCACCCGCAACTGCTACTCACAGGTAGACAAGTCATTACAGCATTATGACCCCGCCAGACACCAACAAGAGAACAAGAAATGCATCCCTCTACCCCGGCCAAATTTCATCCGGGCGGCACCAATGCCTCGCAACATGCACGCCACCTACAACCTGACTGCAGGGCTTCTCGCCCTAAAGCCTTGAGTGCGCGATACCGGAACGAACCCACCCGATACACACAGGTGCTACACATTGCAAGCGCACATTCCACATTGCAAGCGCATTGCAAGCGCAGGCCGGAAACCATTCTAGTTACGCATACTACACAATGCATCAACGCTGCCACTACCACCACAATCGCCATGAATGTCGCTGAAGAAATATCTATTTCACTGACCACCACTTCCCGCCCTGAACCAGTCACTACTCTCACTTGCTCGCAGACAGTCTGCCAAAACCACGCCATCGGCCGCCCCGCTTTATCAGCCCTACTTACCCTGATAATCTCCTTGACGACCCCTTACATCCCTATCGTCTCGGCTCCTGGGCACGCCGCCGTCCCCGGCAATGAAGCGGGTCACGCCGGGCTCGCCATTTCATGTACCGAGCCGTTGCCGACGGTGCCCAAGATCAACCGCAGCCGCGTAGCGGCTACACAAAAAATTATCCCCATTGCAGGCAAATATGCCGCAGCCTCCCACCGCCACACTGGGGCCTCTGACGAGATGAAGCTACAACTTGGCGGCGGTTTTAAACGAATGCCTACCCCCATCCTACCCGCCTCCTATTCATATTTCCCGCTAAACAGCCTTCTCTCTGTGCTCACTGTCCCTAGCCTCGCACCCTATACATTACAGTACATGCATGCCAACGCACTCCAGACTTGATTACACTTCTCAAATCCCACCCTCGAGCAGTGAGGGCTTCTTTTCCCGGCCCAGACCGGGATACCCGGCTCACCCTGGTGACCTGAGCAGGGACAGCCAGCCGAAGTCAAGGCGTCTTGGACTAGTGATGCCTTTCACGAGCCTAGCCCAATACATGAGCCCTTGCTCGACTACTAAACAAATATTTCTCTTTCTGTACCTACCTACGGTACGACGTACCCGCCGTTCTAGATTGCACAACCCTTTATCAGCTGGGTGAAAGGTATGATGCTTTCATATGATACTTCGTGGTTTCAGGAGGCCGTTCTTGTTTTCGGAGATATGGCCTACTGAATTCGTTTTCAGAAGACCTAGGGGATGTTTAGTTAGCGCTCCACATCGCGATAGAGGCCGTAGTAAAGGCCTCAAGACAGAAAAAGGTGGAAAGCACGCCTTAAAACCGGTCCAGGATGCTTAAGAGGCCACGCAATGCCATAGGCATTTGGGAAACCTGGCGCGTACGTAGGCGTCGCCCGCCATAGTAATATTTTTTGAACCTCTTTCTGCACAATTACACAGACCTTCGTTTGCCAAAAACTTTCAACCGGCCTCTTGTGGTACACTTCCGCGCCTGGGGCTTGAGACGTAGGTTGGGTCACGGCACAGCCCTCGCTGCCCAACCTGAAGATGGGCGAATAAATTGGTGACGTTTGTTGAGAGAGATAGAAAAAACTTCATTAGGAACAGATAGGTTAAGGGGACGGGGTGGCCACCAGGCTGGTGTCGATAAAGCAGCTCGTTCAACCAAGAACTATTGGGTGGCCAGATCGGAGCTGCCATGCGCCTCCTCCCACTGCTCGCTGCTGGTAATTGGGGGAAAGGGTCTTGAGGGCATTCCCACATGCAATGGGTGAGTGATGCAGACGCACCAAAAAGGGGGCATTCCGGAGAGGGGAATTCTGACGGGTGTATGTGATGAAGAAGGGATCTCGTTGAGAATTCTCCCGTTTGAAGGAGTCCCCATGTTCGTACTTGTGGAAGAGATGCATGGGCTGGTGAGTAGAGATGACGGGAGAGACGGTAGTACTCTGTGATATCGTTAAATGTGATCAATTTGTCGCTGGTGGACCTGGCCTCGAGGGGGGGGGGGGGGGGGAAGGGGTTCAATGCTAGACCGGTGTGTAAGCTCTCGGGCGGCATTGAGCGCCGCCCCATTCCCCTCTAGCCCTGCATGGGCAGGGGCCAGACGGGTTCCACAGAGAAAGTGGGGGGATTTTGCTGGCGAATTTAGAGCGCATCCAAAGAGATATTGCCTCGTGCAAAAGTTTGAATCGCCAGTTTCGAATCAGAGATTATAATTCTAGGTTGTGGTCTACAAGTAAAAGCCAGAGCGATTGCCATCTGTTCTACCTTAGTTGAGGAATCAGTGCGGGTGGTGATTGCATTAACTGGGGTGGAGTGCGGGCGGTTGATAACGACCACCGCGTAGCCGTTTTGGTGCCTGTATTGGAGGTTGGGGGAGAGCAGAGTAATTCTTTCAACAATGTTCGTGAAAATTGGTCGACAAGTTGAAAGGGATCGAGAGTGTGTCGCAACCCTTCCCTACTATATTCGACCTCCCCCACAATTGCCGAAGGAAACAAACAAAACAAAGCCGAATTAAAAATGCCCTTTCCCACTTTATTACGCATTAGTGATGCAAATTCATTTCAAGCAACGCCTACAAAGCAGGCGATCCAGTTGTTCTAGATATTTCAAAACAAAAACTCCCATGGACTCACGTTTATTTCAAGGGCTACGCGTTACATAGCATGGGGCCTTTGTATGCGAACGTCTTCGTGAGAGGGCTGTTCGGATGGAGTGACCGAAAACGTGCTGTTTCAGGGAGCCGCACGAGGTGATTCCAGAACACGCGGTAACCAAAACGCAGTTTTCCCAGGGACGCACCTCAATATTCCTGCGTAATCTCATTTTTACACTTCCGTGCACCAATTAGCTACGCGTTCCTGTTCACAAGCGCATATTAATGGTATACCGTTAACGTCGCTCCCGAGGCGCAATTCGCATGAAATGCCAGGTTGACTTCTTCACGAGCATGCCGAGAAACCGCAAGAACAGCCAACTAGCACACAGGAACACCCCAGAGATTCCTGAGAAAACATCACCTTTTATTGTTCCCTTAGCCGCAGCGCAGTCGCTAGTCGAGCCTTGGACCACCCGATGGATGCCCGCTGGCTGAGGCACGCCCTCACACCTCTTCGATCTGTTCCTTGACTTGGCCCAGCTCGGCCACTCTGAGGCAGGCGAAGTGGTTGAACCTCTTCTTCTTATCCCGCGCAATGTTCAGCTGCATGCGGTAGCTGTGGCAAAGTGCATACTTCTTTGACTCCAAGGCCCGGTTGTACAGACTTTCGAGGTCGCTATCCACTGGTTCAGAAGGGCCAATTGACGGATCGCTGCATCCAGCTTCTCTTCAATGGCGGCGGCGCGTACCTCCAGAGTACTTAATTCGTCACAGGATGTATCCTCCGGTACGACGCCAGCGCTGCCACTTGCGCCGCTATCAGCTGCAGGAGCTGCCATTGTTGTTCAGGGTGGTATACCTCTGCCATGTATTGAAGCCTCAGCAGCCTTGGCACACGAGACGGTCTCACCCGTTTGATCCCTGCTAACGTGGCCGGTAGAACGAATAGTGGGCGCATGATGATGATACAGGTGTGTTGAGGATGATGATGCCATGATGTGTTTAGAATGTACCCTCAATGGGAATTAGCCAGCGCTTAAGATTTCGCTTCCCTCTAGTTAACTCCGCGGGTTTTATATTGGTTTATTTTGTTGTGAGGAGATGAAAATCGACGTCAAATAAAATATCGTGAAACGTGGAACGACTACTGCAAAGGTCCATTCTGTGTAACGCGGTGCCCTCACCTCTTTCCAAGGCGTTATAGAGAACGTATTTGCAATAATCGTACAGCGGGAGCCCCGCGCGTATTTCCAAACGCTTCGCTGCACAGAGCACCCGCGTGACATGTCTGTTCGCGCGATGGAGAGCGGTAATTCAACGTGGTCATTGGATGCGCTCCAAACCTGACTGTATCACTAACAAAATGCTTCACAACCTTGACGATAGTTCACTTTTTGCCCTTTCAGCGTACTTGAATCATTGCTGGAAGCAGGGAACCATGCCTCCAGATTGGAAGCACGCTAAAATTACCCTAATCCCCAACCCGGGAAAGCAACTTTTCATCGAACATCTCCGGCCCATTTCCGTCACCACATGTCTGGGAAGAGTCCCCGAACACGTCATCCTCACGCGTCTATTCAATCATCTCACTCCCATAGGCTTCGCTTCCACATTTTATAATATAGGCTTTCACCCCGGCTTGTCCTCACAGTATTTGATTTGATTGATTGTAGGGTTTAACGCGCCGACGCAACGCAGGCGATGAGGCGCGCCGTAGTGGAGGGCTCCGTATTAATTTTGACCGCCTGGGGATCTTTAACGTGCGCCGAAATCTCATACACACGGCCGTTTTTGCTTTTCGCCTCCATCAGAAAAGCGGCCGCCGCGGCCGGGAATCGAACCCGCGACCTCGTGCTCAGCAGCACAACGCCTTAGCCACTGAGCCACCGCGGCGGGTTCCTCACAGTATGTCCTCTTTCAGCTATACCGCGAAGTGATAACTCCCCCCAGTAGCCTCGATTCGGCGGCCATCCTGACCTTGAATATCACTAAGACTTTTGATAGAGTTTTCCATACCGCCATCCTGCACGCATTAGAATCTATGAACCCGGGACACCATCGTCATCATCATAATCATTACCAGACTACCTACGCCCACTGCAGGGCAAAGGCATCTCCCATTATTCTCTAATTGTTTGGTTGGTTCCAAAAAATGGCTCGTACCCACTCAGGGTGATTGGCCAGGAATTGGGCGCTAACTGAGAGAAGACGAAAAACTGTTATTTGGATTAAAAGAAGAAAAGTGAATAAATACAGGAAAAAGGTCAGTATAAACGGGAATAAAAATATAATAAGTAAACTCCCAGAAAATGAGGTGCGGTAGCAGATAGAGCTCACCAACTACAAAATCAATACAAATGAACAAGGAAAGGATAGGCCGAAGGACAATCGTAGAAAGTACGTAAGAAAATTAAAGAAGATTCGGCAGCGAAGGAGAGGCAGTGAGCGGGAAGGAAGAGGATACAGGCGCAGACATGTTTTTAAGAGCAGCCTGCCATCTTGAATTAGCGGCTAGCACGGTAGACGGCGTGATTCAATTACCCCCCGCACATACAACTATGTTCGCAGCTTTCTCACGGCACGCGCGGCAATCTTTCAAATCGGACACATCACATCATGCATTTCGAATTTGCCATCCATACGTACGCCGCAAGGGGCTGTGTTATCACCCATGTTCTTTAATCTGGATTTCCTAAACATCCCGAAAAATGTCAGAATGTTCCCCGTCTGCGCTTCAGTATGTGCGCCGATGACATCACTCTCTGGGTGACAGTTGTCAGTGATGCGCGCATTGAAGAGACCCTGCAAAATGGTGCCAATATTCTAGTTAAACAAGCAGAGTTAGCAGGCCTTACATGTTCACCTAAGAAGACCGAGCTGCTCGTTCTGTCCCGGTAGTTCGCACAACAAAAGTTCTCGGGCTCCTTATACAACGGAATCGAACCAATACACAATTTTGCACCCAGTTAACCAAGCATGTTGTCCAACCAATTGGTCTCATAAAAAGGATTGCCAACAACCGGCATGTGTTGTGAGAGAGTGAGAGATTGCGATTTATTCAGGCCTTCGTGATCAGCAGAATAACAGACTCCCTCCCCTACCTTCATGCCAGGGCTGCTGAGTTTCAGAAAATCAGTTGCCTCATCTGAAAAGCCTAGAAAGCGGCACTTCAGATACCCCTGTACTCTTCCACTACCAGATTAGACCGTCCAGATATCCATAATAATGTCGAAGAGCTTGTGGACCTGACAGGACAAATGGCACGCTTATCCACTACCCCAACCGGTCTGCACATCGCAGACCGACTCGGGATTCGTGCTCCTACTTTGCCCGTTCATAAATCCCCCATTCCTCGTGATATTCACGCTCGACGTGTCCGTCATGTACCACGCAACATCCACCCTGTGTATCATGCGGGTCGCAGAATGCAATTAGCGCAGGCTCTTCAGCGACGCCTACCTCTAAGACAGGATATCTTATACGTGGACGCGGCACAATACTGTCACCACGATGCTTATGCTCTGGCCATCGTGAATCGGCCGGACGAGCCCTCGGTAATTCTCTCTCACACTTCGCACCCCTTGCCCTGCCACAGCGGAGGAGGCTGCTGTTGCGCGATCGCCCTGTCACAAAGGCCCCCCGCGATACGTATGTGGTGCGGGTTGGGCTTTTATTTTATTCTATCGCCCTTTACTTTTGTCACAAAGGCAGACACCCACGATCGTAATCTCTGATTCAAAGACGGCCGTTCAAAATTTCACCCCTGGTCTCATTGCGTCACTGGCACTCACGATTATCGCTCAAAATCCTCCAACTTCTCCGGTAGCACTGTTATGGACCCCGGCGCTTTCGGGTCTCGGGGGGAACGAGGCGGCCCATGTCGCGGCTCGAGGATTCACAATCCGAGCGGGCGCAGGCCTAGTTCCTTAGCACGGGGCCCGATCAGCCAAAGACCGCCCAATTAGTTACCATGACATACTCGCGCATTACCTCCTCGCCCGCCGAAAATACCCCCTCAACATCCTCAGCTCAGCCATGAGCAAGCGCGTACCTGGCCACTTCTGCAGGTTCATTCCTTTCCTTGCAGGGCGGTGCTCCATCACATTCACCCTTCCCTCTACCCCTCACCTGATTGCCCCGCATGTGGCGAGCCCGCCACACTTCCCAACTGTATGTGGGCCTGTCCTTCCAATCCCTTCCCTTTAATCTCCCGTGACGAGCAATGGGAGGGTGCGCTGGGTAGCTCCGACCCGGGGTGTTCAGGTCGCCTTGGTCTGAACGAGCTGACATCGTCGCCGCCGACCTCCAACCGGCGACCACCACGCTTTCCTAACCCAGTCGCCCAATAACAGCTTTCCTCTCTCTCTCTCTCTCTCTCTCTCTCTCTCTCTCTCTCTCTCTCTCTCTCTCTCTCTCTCTCTCTCTCTCTCTCTCTCTCTCTCTCTCTCTCTCTCTCTCTCTCTCTCTCTCTATCTCTCTCTCTCTCTCTCTCTATCTATCTATCTATCTATCTATCTATCTATCTATTTATCTATCTTTCTCTCTCTCTCCAAACCTAAAGCGACAAAAACATACCAAATCACCATTAGTAAGAAAAATGACGCGTAGATAGGCAATGAAAAAAGCTTACAGGCACACCTGCTGGGCATCGAACCCAAGCCGTCAGTTCCAGTACTCAGTGCGCTACGTCAATGCTGCAGAGCCTTTTTTTAGTGCCTGCTTTGGCACATACAGACATCATAACAGCCGTCAATCAGACTTCATTTAAGGTCATGTGTTTAAAAGTCCCTTAGGTGTACCGAAGATTCCATGTCCGCAAGACATTCGGGCGGATTCGACGCATATTTTTATTTTTCCACGTATGCACTCATTGCCTCTCTAAAATACTGTTTCGCGCTTCGCGCGTCGATGTCACAGTACCTTGCGGCCATTTTTGCTTTCCAAATAGAGCTCAATCCAACAATCATGTTTAGGTCGTAAGGCTTACCATCCTCACCTTCAACAGGCAAGTACCGTATGACTTGCGCACCCTGAGGCAGACTTTTTCAGGGTTCGTTGGAGCACATCCCAGGGGAACACAACACCCCACCAATCGATGAATACATGCTCAATAGTTTCAGCTTTTTTGCATACTATACAGTCAATTCTCTCATGGAACGAACAAGTGTTTTTTTGCCATCCACGTCTTAACAGAGAGGGTTCGAGTATGCAGTTTGAAGAAAAACCTCTTTACGCTAGGGGTTACCTGCATACGCTTAACTCTTTTAGGCACATCTTTATCCCTCTCTACTCAAAAATAAAGCGGTGCATTGGTTCAGGGAGGACTACTTGACACACGTTTTTATACAACTTTTTTCTATTTACTTGACACAAGTATTCCCAAGAAAATCGAGCAGCCAAGAAACGGCCAGAACGGAGGGCACGTTTTAGCAAGCGTTGAAAAGAATATCGACATCACACATGTCACGTGGGTGCTCTGTTTCAGCGAAGCGTTTGGAAACGCGCAGCCTGGGCAGCGCACAACACGAACGAGGCCGAGAGCACGAGAGACAGACCGCCCGTTATAATCAATAAGGAAGGTGATGATAATCACCGTGGATTGTCCACCACTGGACAAGTGTTCCAAGAGCCTAAGCGCACGAAGTAACACTATAAAGTGTGCCTTCGTGGTTTCATACCGCACCATTTCTGAACGACTGCAATGCAGGTAGTGTGGCGAATGGACGGACCAATAAGTTCATATAATTTTTCTCCCCCGCGCGGCTTCAGTGGGCACCAGACACATCAATTCGAAAGCTTCCTAACGATACGCAGATACATACCGCACAGTTCAGTACTTTTTCTCCTTTTTTTTCCGTTTCCACTATAAGCCATCCCTAGTTTTCCACAAACCCTACAATCAATCGATCAAAATCCAGCGAAAGGCGAAAGCCTTGTTTACCGTCAGTCCTCCTAGGTGGCGCTACAATACTGCTCAGGACCACTGTCTGCAGTCGTTCTTTTTTTGGCCGGATTGGTACCTGGATAATTTTTGTTACGGTTCATTGTAATCATTTTGTGAAACACTGAGTATGCTTGATATGAAGAGTCACTGAAGACGCCAGTTGGCCAGTGTAAGGTCAGCTTTCCGCACCGCTTTACGCGTTTAATGGGCATAGTGGGTGCAGTATGCCCTGGTACTTTTATGTTAATGTGCGCATTTGTAAGTTCCATTGTTTACTTCACCATCCTTTCTGCTATATAAACTATGCGTTAAATTTAAGCACGAACCGCTCGTTCTGCAATCTTATAAGCCCGCCTAACTTGCGTTTGCTTTTGCTGGCTTTGGCCGATTGTCCATAATACGCCATAACTTTTATAGCGGGAAATGAGGTGGTGGGTCGCATAGACATTCTGTTTTTCCCCATTTTAGAGCTTATTTTAGTGAATTTTGTGCTGAAACTGGTGTCAGTGTTGTGCTATACAGGGAATTCTCCGAATAAATCAAACCTGCATTTTGTCTTCATGGTTCCTTGGAGCATATACGCCTTTTTGTTCCTGTAAATAATTTCCTTACGCTAATTTTTTACCCATCCTAATATCTACCCGACAACCGAGCTTGACGTCTGTACTAAATTCTTTTGCAGTATCAATTGGTTCCGCACATGATCTTTTAATCGCGACAAGTGATTTGAATTTGATTATGTTGTTCCGATTGTAGCAACTTCAAAGTGCTTGAGTGAGGCTGTCAACATGTCACTAATAGTGTTGACGGGAATAGGGAATATTGCGCTCTGCATAGTTCTAGCCGATGATTGCACTTGTTTCACTTGTGAAAGCACAATTTCTTTAAACTTCTTTTAACTTCCCTCTTTCCGTACGAATACTTTATTTTATACAAGGATTCTTGGAACTGTTATGAATTGTTCTTTCTCAAAATTGGTGCTTCATAACCTCCACAGATGTTTCCCAAGAGGGATTGTTGCTGGGCTGGTTGGTGCATATTAAGTTTAGAACAAACCAACTCAACTTTGAAACAAAGGACTAAGTGTCAGCAAAGAAGTGACAGGGCCAGCAGTGTCCCCGTCACATCTTTCTTAACACTTAGTTCTTTGATTTCAATGTTCAGCTGGTTTCTCCTAAACTGAAAATGTTTCCCATCACTGCCCTGAATCTGTGTTTCAACGGCGCTTTCAAGTACAGAAAGGGTTGTGAGATGAAGAAAATTGAAGAGCGAGCCAGGAACGCGTGGCGGGAAAGGGAAACCTCAGCGCCGGAGGAGTCTTCTGAAAAATGGACATGGACTTCGCTCTGAGATTGTAAAACAGCCCAACTAGGGGAGGGTTCGGACAAAGAGACTGGGAGCATGTGCAGGAAAATGGAAACGACAGCGCCGAACGAGGGCTCTAACATAGGGAGGCGGAGCGTTCAGCATTCTCAGTGTGCGTTGTGCAGGTCCCCGCGTGGTTTTGGAGCTTCAGTTTATATCGCAGTATGGGACAAAGCACCAAACCTTAGTCGCGGGCTGTGGGGATCGCGAAAGTACGACACGGCTGAGGATTTCAGAGCACCTCCAATTCGCCCACAGGATTACACCATCGGTAGGAAGCTGCTGTGGGTTAAGGTGCAGTCGCAGACAGACGAAGGTTCAACAGCAGATTAACAACAGGTCCAACTATGATTTCGCATATACCTCTTACGATTTCCTAAGCAACCCGTTATTCTCGGCGGTTTTTGGCTAGCCTAACGCTTTTGTACAGCGCCAGCAGTGATCAAAAAAATATTTTCTAAACCTTGTTTAAATACCCACCCAAACATTTCTCAGGGCACCTAACTTCCCTTTCGTTCTTTGAAGTAGATGACCTGGCCACGCTCAATGTAGTAGCATTTACCACTACATCGTATTTATGTCCCTTTACGACTATCAGTACACCGGCTTTCAGCGTAATTACTTCAACAGGCGTCTCTATTGTTGCATTGCGTTTGCATCGTTTTCGTCAGTATCATCTTTGTTCACGCGATTTACTTCAACAGCCCTTTTTAATGCTACACAGTATCTACATCTTTTTCCTCACTCCCGATTCCTTGCCCATCTTTCAAGGGGCAATGGTTCCCAAAAGAACAGCGACTACTTTCGTTCCACAGCTTTGAACGCGTAACAATAGCTCGGTAATAACGTACTCAGCTCCTGCGCTCGAGACAATAGTTCAAAGCCCACAGAAATCGGTTTACTTTTGCACAGCGGAGCTGTTGTAGCTAGCCGTAATGCGTGGCGCATAACGCGTTAAAGATACCGAAAAACAACCGAGCGCTCATGAGCGCGTGCCCTGAGGCGACCTCCGAGGGTTTGGGGCACGTGCAGTTGCTTTGGCAACAACACAAAAAGGAGAGGAGGAGATAGCCTTTATTACATTAGGAAGACACTAGGTCAAGTGGGGGAAGTGGGAGTAGAGGGTGGGATATTCGAGGCTTGGGACATCTTGAAAATAAACCGTTCAAGTTGAAGCTGGTTGGCTCCTTACGAAGGCGGAAGGGGCCACGTGGGGTGAGGAGAGCAGGCTCACGGCTCTAAACTGCTCGCGCTAGACCGCTTTCTAGAGAGTAGTGCGCAATTAAAGTCAGCGTGGAGGGTTCCAGTGTTCGAGGGTCGATGTATGAGGAGGAGGCATTTGGAGGAGGCTTGAAGTTTCTGTAACGCGTAAATTTTGGACAGTGCCAAATTAGGTGCTGGAGATTGGCGGGCGTGAGGGAGGCGCAGAAGGGACATCGAGGCGGCAGGGATGGGGTGTACCATTTACGGAATGTCTCTGGGGTTAAGCTAGCATTTGCAAAATATTTGTTCATAAAAATGTCGGCTGATCTTGGGAGCGGTGGTAGAGCAGATAAAAAGCCGGTTGGAGTGGATAAGGCCCCGAGGAGCGAGAAAATGCTGAGCGCTCGTGAGCGCGTGCCTCGCGGCGACCGCCGAGCGTCCCGGGCACACCCAGCGGATTTAGCAAAAGAAGAAACCGGCGAAAACCCTGAGGAGCGCTTCGCGTTCCCTAGCAACCATCAGCGCCACGGCTGGTGCAACAAGTGCTCCATGTAACCTCGACGCCACTCCACAAACACCGCGCATGCGTCGTGCCCGAACCCGCCGCCGCTGCGCCACAGCTGTCGCAAAGCGCTACCGCGCATGTTGTGCTTTGCTTGAGGAACAAGACGACATCGATGCATATGACGATGACTACTACTAGCACAGTGCAGAGTGACGACGGCACAAGGAAATTAACCATTTCAAACTTGTACAAATGCGTTGTTGTGTCTAATCCCGCAGCTTCGCTGTGGTTCAAGCGCTGCGCGACTTCGTGCAAGCCTGCGCAGAACTTTTTTGTTGTTGTTGTGGCTAATTTTTGTATCGAACAACTACATCAGCGACTGGTTTCCGCGTAATGGCGCACCGAACGCTATCTCTTTAAACCAATCCTTATTTTTCACTAAAAGCCAACGTAATTCACGTACTCCGCCGCAGCTCCCGCCACTGGGTCGCCCAAGCATTGTTTACGCTGCGAGGAGTAAACTAAAATATTAGGCCCCCATTGTCGTCACAAAGAATCGGATGCAAATTTCTTCCAAACTATTTTCCAGCCAAGTGAGATAAGGTTAACTCCATATATAATATAACCTCAAATAAATTAACATAACAATTGAGCAACAACCAGGAGCATATAAAATGTATTCAATGCATTTATTATTGTCCTTCACGTCGAGCGTTTTATAACTTGTAATTGTTCCCAATCATTATTGTTAACACAGAGAACAAGTGAAATATTTTTTGACGTTCGGCAGCATAAAGATAATTGTTGTATCCGTTTAACCTAAACACACCCCGTAGATTTAACGGTAGCCGTGTCCGTTATGTTCCAGGTCACTTGACTGTTAGTTTCTGCAAAAAAGGAAACAAAGGACAGTCGTGCAAAAGATTAGAACTGTTTAAGTCCCTTTCATTGAAGGGAACGTAACATCTGAAAAGCCGTGCGAAGGAAGCAGGACAAAGCGGAGGGAACGACGGCACAGACCTGCGTCGTCGTTGCGTTTTTTTTTATACTGTTTCCTTCACGCTGCTTTTAAAATGATGAACTTCAGCCAACTAGGCCGACTTGCCGTTCTTCTGCACGAAATCTGTTTAGAGAACATAGTCAGAATCTCAAGGGTTAGGCTGATTGATTTGATTGTGAGGTTTAACTCGCCGACGCAACGCAGGCGATGAGGCGCGCCGTAGTGGAGGGCCCCGGATTAATTTTGACCACCTGGGGATCTTTAACGTGCGCCGAAATCTCGTACACACGGGCGTTTTTGCTTTTCGCCTCCATCTGAAAAGCGGCCACCGCGGCCGGGAATCGAACCCGCGACCTCGTGCTCAGCAGCGCAACGCCTTAGCCACTGAGCCACCGCGGTGGGTCAAGGGTTAGGCTGACAGAACGGCTCTGGTACTTGTGCAGTATTTTCGACTGCTGCTTTGTTCACGCAACTTTGTACGCAGCGCTTAACAGGTGAATTAACCGTCTTCAATCTAGCGAGTGGCACCGTAAATAAGGAGTCATTTGTGTTGGGGAAAGAATGGTTGGAATAATTTTAGGAGTTCGGTGAGTAGTGGCGGTTTTAGCTACGTTGCGTTAGCCCGACTGTACATTGCGGAGTGCGCAAGTACTGATGCAAAACGTTCTTGCACACGGATATGTATACGTATGAACCCTCGCTGAGCAGATTCTCTCCTGTAGTAAGTCATGCCTCAGACTCGCTACCCAAATCTAATTTAGTCGCACTTCAGGCTGGCCCAAATGGTAACTAATGTTAAGGTGGTGGCTGGGTGTTTGTGGTTTGCGACAGGACAAGGAAAGGAAATACACTGGGGATATTTTGAGCACGGCAGGGAGCTCACCTGCATACAACCCAGTGCAGGGGAAGGGAAGTAGAGGGAGAGTGATAGAATACAGTAGAGGGAGAGAGAGAGAGAGAGAGAGAGAGAGAGAGAGAGAGGTATAAAGAGAACTGTGAGTCTTAGACCTTTAAGGCTGTGCGAATTCCTAAAAGGAAGAGTCACGAAGGTAACCGCTCGTCCTCGTCGTCTTCCCTGTGATGTTTCTGGCTTAGCACGTACTGAGAAAAGAGGGGTGGCGAGAGCTAAAAAACTCAAAATAGCATTTCGCGAACGCCATTGCTTCTGTAGACCGCAGTCTCCGCGCTAGAGTTCCTTAAGTACCAAGGTGAGTCACGCACGTTACATGCTCAAAACTGTTTATTCAGCTTCGTTATCAAGTTTAATGCTTTGAATAAAAGGTATTACCTCATTTTCACCCATATACTTTGCCCCTGCATATAATCCGCACTCCCACTTTGAGCCCGCCGGAAACAAAAGAAGTCCTCGCGTATTGCCCGCACATTTCATACAGGAAAGGCTGCCCCAAAGCTACTACTCAAGCAACACAACACGTACCATGTAGACAGAAAAAGCGTATATTTACTAAGTAGAATACACTGACTGCTAGGCTAACGTCCCTATTTGTCACTGCTCTCGCTAGAGTTATCACCTGAGCCGCAGTCCTCACTGCTGTACACAAGGTCATCTTCGGTTTCATTCATGTTGTTTGGGATGCAGCATTTTTTGAAGCCTTTTTGCACCGTATCACCTGAATCCGCCCTCCATGCCCCGGAAATCCACTTTGAGAATAGTGCAATATCAGGCCTTCGGACACGTCCTGTTTTGCGCTATCACTGTCATGGAAGGCTTAGCCAGTGTTACTGAGTAGGGGGATTACAGCACAATGCGCATTGCCGTGAAGCTGCATTAAAGGAAAACCCCGCGTATTATCCGCAAACTTACTTTGCCACTGAAATTCTCGCCTTTTTCGTGCGGGTTATACGCGCGAAAATACGCTAGTTGAAAAAGTATGGTGTTTAACGCGCCAAAGCTACACTTGGGTTACGAGGCGCGACAAACTGGAGGGTTCCACCTGAGGATGTTTAATGTGCGCCGAAATCTCGACACATGAACGTTTTCGCTTTTCGCCGCCGCCTTCCAGATATAGGCGAAAAGTGAATATCTGTGGCGACTTCGACGCAGGTTAATGGAGCCAGGCGGTAAAAATATTAGGTAGACCTTCATTACGGTGCACCTCAAAGCCCATTTGTAGCTTCAGGAGTTAGGCACCGAACTTTTTAGCCATAAAATTGCATTTTTATTTATCGTGTTCACTTACTCACACAAACCTGAATTTCATAACGCTCTGTCGGACATGACACCGCTCCAAACGGTGTCGAAAACCCTTGCACATCAGGAGTTCCGGTCATCATCCTCAGCAGCAGCATGTTTACGCCCACTGCCACGGCGCCTGCTGCCCCGTCCGGTCACCCCCTCTAATGTGGATTTAGCCGTTCTGGCTTAGCCAAAGCCAAGAAAAGTCACTCTTCGCCTCGAAAATTTCTGAATTCGTTTTTCACTACAGTGTCTCTCTATGCTTTCAGTCCTTTTATTTAGTCTACTACCTTAATGGTTTAGTAAATATTGTTTCCCAGGAAAACTTACTATTAGGCAACACTCAAACACAGAACATTCCATCCGCGAAGTGCCCAATTTGTTCAACGGGGAAGCCGCACTGTGCGTCCACTTACTACAAACACACTGCGGAAATCCGTAGACAGGAACACTCTTCTTCATTGCCTTTTTTAACGACAAGCATGTACAGAATCGAGTAGTTTGCACTCACCGGCACAAGAACTCCAGTTGAGTGCATCGCTTCGATCATCGTTCTTTTGTACTTCGTCTCCCATTAATATTTTTACTGCGACAATAGAAACATGCAAATGTTTGATCATAAAGCTTGTATTGTTGAAGATCAGCAATTCAGGACTGCCAAACGCTCCTTCTAAGAAGGGGTGCACATGTGTGTCACTTTTTGCAGGCTCAAAGTGAAGGAAATGTTGATAGTAGCACCACATTTCCTCGGTGTAAAATTTCTCGCTATAAAAAATTTCCATTTGGAAAACTTCTAAGGAAAAATCCTGCGAACGTACAATTCCTCTCAAATGACACGCCTCAATCAATATTCTGATGCAATACCCTATCGTATTACTATACCACAAGCATTCAGGGTGAGTTAACACCAGAACTCGCGTCTCAAAGATGTCTCAAACTTTACTGCATCCAGATTTCGCAAAAACTGTTTTGTTCCTTGCTCGTCGACATCCTGGCATTTTTCGCCATCTATAATAAGAAGAACCTTCGTAATATATGCTCCAGATCGGCTATTTATCAATAAAATACAAGGCCTTGACAAGGCTTACGTGTAAAACGTATTGAACAGTGGAGACCGCCTTGCTAAGCTCTCTTCTCAGGATACAAGCTTCGGTATTTCGGGAGGAACTCGGGTTCTTGACCGCCGTCTGACGGCACCAAGACACCAGACATTCCTCTGGGTGCGCTCGCCCTCGGAAAAGTATGACAAAAAAGTCTTTTCCCTCTCTTTTTGAACACTTACATGTTGTTCTGTTTGGAAGTTTAAAACCCACTAAAACATTGACAAATACCGCAATAAGGCATTCGGTCTTAGGCTCACGTCAGAAATCCTCCGAAAGTGAGTTTTTCTTCTTTAGAACAGCCATACCCTGATTCACCTCATTACTTTTTTTAGATCAACCAGGAAAACGGCAAGCTGTCCTTGCCACAAGCCCTTCCTCATTACTCAAACGTCGCAATGCTTCAGGGTGACGCTGACACGAAGACCTTTCTTACAAAACGCTACTTTTCTTACGAATATTAAATTCAAATTCACAATGCCACTCCTTATCAATTTCTGCACTTAAGAAAGTAACAAACCCTCTATTTAAGCCATAAGAATGGCTGTCTGTACCATGCTTAATTATAAAACCCCTTTAATTCTCTGGACCTGCCTTGCGTTTAGATCATGCACGTTCTTGTGAACTATTTTCACCGATGATACTTTTATTCACATCACGCATGCATGATGCTAGAGGCCTGCAGAAAAATCTGTCATAATAGCAGCTTCACAGGAACGCCGGCACCCACATGGGCAACTTCAGGCAGTGTTGAGGGCTGTTATAAATTATTACATATAAATAGCATACGCACTCAAAAGAAATTTTGACGTTGAAAAACAATAGAAATAACTGACAATATTACAGTAGGGTTGTGCAAGATAAAAAAAATACCGAACCCAATACGGCGAAACATTATACCATGCATTTTTACTTCTACTCACGACGTCTAACACGAATTATTGCATTAAAAGACGTAAGTGCACAGGAAGGCTCACCTAAGAGATCTTTATTCCGACTGTGGTTATACTGTGAACAGTGGCAAACATTTGGCGTTAGGGAGAACTATTTTTGTTGATAAAGTAGTGGCGGCGTTTTCTGAAAGCAATCTTCTCAGGTCTGATATTTGCAGTACTTCTAAAACAGGTAAACCGGCCTTCCGCAGGCAGCGCATGTGTGTGCAGGGGCGTAGGGAGGGGGGGGGGGCTTATGGGGCTTCAGCCCCCCCCCCCCCCGAAATTTTGACGCGCTGTCATGCACGGCGACCAAGGCAACCACCTGCGCCGGAAACTATCCTAGGATTTTGTCCAGAACCCCAGGAGTCCTGTCCGGAAAGCGCACCAGCTCTCCCTTGATGGCCCGTTTCCCTCCTGGTGGTCATTAAAGTTTTGAGACGGCGCGCGCGCTTCGGGTCGCCGACAGACATTCAAGCCGACAATTCTACGTCGCTTTGTCGAGCGCCCCCCCACCCCACTCTGTGGCCGCGCACGCCGCCACACACCGCGCACGGCACTTATCCCTTTTTCCGCCGCCGATAGGCGACTAATTGTTTCCCGACGGACCCCCCATTGTTCCCTGCGCCCCGCCGTCCCGTTATTGCCGCCCTCGTTGTCAGCCAGACGACGTCGCGTTTTCAGGCCGGAAAGAAGACCACACGTACCCGGCTTGAGACACGCGACTAAATGACCTGCGCGACCCAATGTTTCCAAGCCTAGATCCCCAGAATGACTGGCGGGAGAAGCCCATTCAACCGTCTCGCGGGGACACCTGCAGGCGAAAACAACCCTTCTACCCGCGGTTGGTCCAAAGTGCTCGGGATCGCACATAACGAGGGCCACCCAGACGGCCTCGTTAGTTCGTCATAGCCCTCCCCGCGAATACTTGCCGCAGTTCGTCGACCTGCCCGATACAGCAGCGGACAAGCCTACCACTTCCCTGAAACCGAGGCGCCGACACCGGGCGCTGCAGCATCATTACAAACAAACGAAACGATGCGCAGCGCGCGTCCCTTCTTTGAACCCGCCCCGTGGCCGCCCGCGTCAAACCCAGAGGCGCGAAGTAATGCGGTTCCGTCTGCGCTCCGCGCTGTCCATTCATCACCGCATCCCAATCGGCGGGAAAAAAAGAACATATGACAGAATAAACGAGCAGCTCGCGATTTTAGGAAAAGAGGTGGTCGAACTTAACAGGTGCCCTCAAGTGTTTGCACGTGGTTTCGTTTGTTGTGTTTTACTTAATTGTTTTTCGTCTTTTCCTTTTTTCTAGTGGTGGGAGAGAGTTACCAACGTTTCGGGGTTACGGGGGCGTTGTCCGCCGCAGTTTATGCACGGATTTGCGAATGCAACCAACCAGATCGCCACGAGATGCTGATTGGCACGTGTGTCGTGGGCGGAGCCTAAGTGACCGATCAAAACAACGAGACACGACGTCTCGGGGTCGGATCCTCAGGGTTTCACACAAAGTTAGCTGTCTGATACGCTTATTTTGCTTCTTACTCTGCTCAACTTCAACTTCAGTCTGCAAATATTTTTTCTTTCGTTTAAATATACTTTTAAAGAAACCTCCCCCACAATCGTCGTCGTCAGATCATCAGGGAAGATAAGAACCTTTAGTGTAAATATTCAACTTAATATGTCTTCGGAGTTCATCTGTCTGCTCTTCAATGCCGCGTAGCGACTGCACGGAATTCGGCGTTACAATATGTCACAGAAGAGGATATCGACATTTTTTCCTCCTACGTCCAAGCGTCCGTGCCAAGACACTGAAGCCAGCAAAGGTAACTATGCTATTTCTTTTACGGGTTTTCTTGTGTTCAATGTATGGTGCGTAAAATGCATGATCTTGAAGCCTAGAATCGGGTTTTCGTAGGCGGACAGGTATTGACAGCTACGTTTGCAAAATAGCAACATTATTACTGATAAACCAGTAGTCAAGTGAGGGGAATAAGATGCATTATTTGCGAAAGTAAGCGTTAGCATAACCAACATGTAACAGCAACTCTTTCTCACAAAAGTCAGGTCTCCTGACTTTCATTCGTGGAGAAATTTGTTTGCATGCATTCTTTTCAGTACTGAGACCTTTTCTGTATATGTCCTATTTTTTTCCTTCAGTCATGCAACTGCTTGAAATTCAATCATGTTCGGTTTCGAAATCATTATTTCGATGTTGTCGTTGCCTTTCTTAAAATGTTTTCGCCACGCCGGCGTACAATGCCGACGATGCCGGCAGGACGAAAAGCACTGTGGATCAAGCCTTGCGCTGTCTTTTTATTCAGTAGGTCCTTCAGTCGCGTGATGAGACAACCCTCTTCCCCCTTCAAAGAAAAAATTCCTCTCTTTTCAAAAACACAGAGGAGCGCTCCCTTCCATGGTTTGCATAAAAAATCGAAAAAATGGCTACTCACGCTAAAAAAAATGTCCCCTTCCCTGACATGCAATTTTCACGTCTGGTTTTGATCACGCGTAGGATTGAACAGGCCGGATAACCACGGGGGTGACGGAGCTATGACGAGGCGCAGTCTAAAAAATTTGGTTTTTCTACAACTCGTATTGAGTTTGTCGCCACTGCACCCTTAGCCTAGGTGGCACATCTTACGCTGTTTCCCCTAAACACATATAGATTCCGCTTCTTAGTCCGAAAACAGCTTCTAAGTCACAAACTGGTGAACCAGCGCGTTACGCTGAGCATTGCAGGAAACACCTTGCTCACGCAGGCCAAAGGTGCAGTTTCACACACCGAACATTATGCTACTTGTATACATGGCGGTAGGAGCTTATAAACAAAGATGGCGCATTATTGGGTCATTGGGTATAGCGACAAGAGAGGGCTGCTGTTTATTTTTTTCCCTTGTGGTTTGCGCAGGTACTGGTTCAAGACAAAAAATCTCTACTGACACAAGAGACGAAGGACTGATGCCAGAGCCACATCTGGAAACTCAGAAGCATGCGTCTGTACCGTCTGTACCGACAGGCTCAACATGCTCATCTGGTGAGAATTCGCACATATTTTTCTTATTCGTTCAGTTATTGTGCACAATTTAGAAACAGATCGCTCATGTATCGAACCACGTATAGTGATATCAAATATTTAACTCTTTCAGATGCGCAAACGGTCCTAACAAGCAAATTTGACATAGGGCTGCACTCGAATTACTCAACAATGGAAGACCAGACCAGATATCAGCTTCTGACATCTCTGTGGATTCCACCTCAAGGATACAGATTCAAATCTACGAAAGATTTGAAGCAAAACCGAAGATTTCAGTCGGCATGGCTCGATAGATATCGATGGTTGAGCTACTCAGACCTTCAACAAGGTGCTTTTTGTCGAGTGTGCGTCCTGTTCTGCGGGCCGGAGGTTGGCAAGGGCCAACATGCACGCACTGGAGCCCTCGTGTGTAAGCCTTTCCAGAAATGGAAGCACGCTCTCGAAATCTTTGATGCGCACGAAAGCACCAAATATCATCGTGATTGTCAACTGGCGGCTGATAACTTTATCCAAACGTTCTTAGGAAACGCACCTAGTGTGGTTGATCAGCTGGACCAGGGCAGACAAAATCAAATAAGAGAAAACAGAAGAAAATTGCAGCCTGTTGTTGAGACAGTTCTTTTTTGCGCACGGCAGGGTCTGGCTCTGCGTGGCCATAGGGACAGCGGTCCTCTGGACTTGAGCGCCGTCTCCGCGGAAAACGAAGGAAACTTCAGAGCGCTACTTCGAATGCGAGCCGATTGTGGCGATACAGCTCTGAAGGACCACCTGGAGGGCTGCCCCAGTAATGCCTCGTATTTAAGCCCAGCGGTACAAAACCAAATTATAGAAATTTCTGGCTAAGTCATCAAAGAAAGATTGGTTGCAAAAGTAAACGCCTCAGGCTGCTTTGCAGTACTTGCCGATGAAACTACAGACATTGCTGGAATTGAACAGCTTACCGTTTGCGCAAGGTACCTGAACAAGGATACCGACAACATCGAAGAAGTGTTTTTAGGCTTTGTGCCAATACAGGACCAAAGCGGCAGAGCCCTTGCCGACACAATTATCAAATTTCTCATTGACCTAGGAATTAACATGCAACACCTTCGTGGCCAAGGGTATGACGGCGCAAGCTCTATGGCAGGTAGAACCAATGATGTGCAAGCCGTCGTTCGCGAAAAATATCCGACCGCATTGTACACACATTGCGCCAGCCACTTCCTTAATCTAGTTTTGTGTGCGGCCTGCTCCATTACAGATATCCGAAACTGCTTTGGGAGGCTAAAGGAAACTTCGAATTTTTTTCGGAAATCTGCTAACCGTTCGCACGTTCTGAGAAAAATGATAATTTTGATGTGCCCAGAGTCCACAAGGCAGCGGCTTCTGGGATTATGCGAAACGCGCTGGGTGGAAAAGCATGATGCAGTGCGTTCATTTGTCAGTCTTTTTGAAGCGGTGATCGCAGCACTACAGGAAATTCAAGACAATGGCAGTGGTGAAAGTTCCGCTCAGGCGAATAGTTTGGCGTTGGCACTTCTGTCACCAGCATTCCTCGTGAGCCTGCATGTGGCGAAGAATGTGCTTGCATTGACTCTGCCGCTGTCAAAGAGGCTGCAGTCGAGCAGCATCGACATGAGCGCCGCGATGGACGACCTACACTTGGTACAGGAGACTATTCAGAATGACCAAGACAGTGCCACTGCCTCCTTCTCGAAAATATTTGCACAAGTGCAGGCCGTGGCAAACAAAATGAATGTCGAAATCACCAGCCGACGAGCCGGCGTCCGCCAGCAGGATCGTGGCGTTGCATTAGAAAATCCAGAGCAATATTTTAGAAGAACCGTATTCATTCCATTCATGGACTACGTGTTAGCACAATCGCACCAACGGTTCGAAAAGCACAGGACAACATTAGAGTGTTTTTGTGTAATTGTGCCATCCGCAATACCACCACTGCAAGACAATCGCGAGAAAGCAGCGGAAAACATCGTCGCTAGTTTTCCACAGGACGTGGACGCAAGGGCTGCTTTGGGAGAACTGCGACTTTGGTTGGCAAAGTGGATGAACAAAGCTGCAAACCTCCGCCCCAGCACAGGAATAACTGCCCTCTCTCACTGCGACTGCCAGTTCTATCCGAATGTGCACAAACTGCTTCAGATTCTAGTCACCCTTGCAGTGACAGCTGCCACCGCAGAGAGAACATTTTCGAGCATGAGGTTGTTAAAGAACTACTTGCGCTCCACGATGTCCCAGGAACGCATGGTTGGCCTAGCGCTTCTGTACGCTCACAGAGACGTTGATGTCAGCGTATCAGAAGTCATTGACCGCTTCGCTAAAATTCCCCGCCGAGTAAGCTTTGTCCTTTAAATAGAGAATCAGGAAGGAACCATTGCAAGTAAAAGAAACGATGTTAGTTCTGCTTCATAAGAGTGTAATTGTGGTAACGAATCATTGCACACTAGTTTTAGAAACCACAGAGATTTCTTCCGTTCACTGCAACCGCCCACATCATATTCTAGGATTACCACGAAATTGGAAATTAAAATTTAACAAGCACGTCAAGTACGAATCGCCCACCTTGCTCTGGAAAACCTGGTTTACGCGGCGTTTTTCAACAAACCGTTGCTCTATGGGCTATGTGCAACTAAATGTACCGGCTGCGACTTATTTTAAACTTCTGTCTTTTGTCATTCTATTAATGTCAAGTAGAGCCTTATTTTACATCGGGCACAACGCAATTGTGTTCACACTAAAGCACCTTTCAAATACACATTTTGTTTAATATTTTAAGCATTTATGCTTCTACCCATTTTACCCATATGGTCCTGTTACATCACGACGCCCGTGTTCTAAAAGCACATTACAATTTCTAGGGTAATAGTTTTATTTTTGCCTGGGTTCACTGCGTTTCTATGTGTGGGGTTAACCTCATGTGCTCGCTGAACATTATTCTTTGTTGGCCTTGTTTTATGTAATATGTACGCTGTACAGTCACTGTTGCTTAAATATGTGCGTTAACTGCAGCTTTCCGATTTAAGTATCTTGTTGCTAGGTTTTCTGTATAAATGTGCACTTTGTTGCCAGTGAAACTTTTGTTGCCGTCATCCAAATATAATCGTCTCGCTTTTTTCTCCACAAGTGTAGGTTTTGACTACTTTTTTTCTGTGAATAATCTTGGTGGAATTATCCGCTGTACGCGACTGTTAACAAGCTGCTCCTACGCCTTATATGGCGTAAAAGACAGCTGCGTTCAGATTTGTCCCTAACCGTCGCATGTCAGCAAAAATGGAAAAAAAATTCTTGAATGACAACGCGACAATAAAACGTCCGCCCGCAAGTTGTTTCGTGCTTTTCACGTTTATAATATCCACTGCACGAAATCTTTTGTTAGTTTTAGATTAATGTAGTTCTTTACTTCTGTGTATTTTGCTTTCATGTTTGTTAAGGATATCTGTTTATATTTTTACATATTTCTTTAAGTGTTAGTTGTTATGTAGACAAAACAAAATTGCATGCAGTGATAGCAGTTCTGCAGCAATTCTCGGAACATACGAATACATTTTATGAAGAAATATTTTATTTTTCTTGTTCTTGACAGTACGACGGGTTCAATAATTCGTCCCCAACGTGTAACATACATTGTTATCAGTTAATAGTTTTGTATTTATTATGTATAATATGCATAAATACTTATTATACATATTTATCATATCTTCAAAATGAGTACCTCACGCGAATGGATGGAACCGGACTTTATCAATTCGGAAACCAAGTGGTAAATGAACTTCTATTGCCTTGTCTATGTAATAACATACTCTGTCCACTTTGCTATTGCTGATAGCAACTAGTGAGTGTACAAATTGTGTTATTGCCTTATATGCGTATAATTTCTTACCATGGTTTTCTTTGTACACTGATCCTATGTATATTTTTTTTCTTTTTCGATCCCCAATATGTAATGCACTTCGGGGCCCTTAGTGTACCTAAACAAATAAATAAAAAACATATTTTTAATCCCTTGAAAAATCATATGGAGGAGGTCGAGGTGCAGTCTCAGCACCCCCCCCCCCCCCAAACAAAATTTCTGGCTACGCCCCTGTGTGTGTGATATCTGTCGCATCTATCATATGCGGTATGTTTTCAAAACTAAAGCGAGCACTCATGGACCTACTGAAAACGGTAACTGTCTTGGAGCCTCCAACAGTTCACGAAACAGACAGGAATATTATGGCAAAAGAATTGTGGTTTGCAGGAAGCCATTCACGGCTGTCTTGACATTTTACCTGCTAAAACTTACATGAGCTTCGACCATGTGACCTACCTCTTCTTACGAAGTCTTCCCAAATAGCTGAAATACAAAGAATGGCGTATATAAAAAGCTGCCTTTATCGCCCGACAAAGAGTCGGTGCTATGGTTTTCTTCTATTTGATATACATGGCAGAGGAAAAAGGTTAAATGTACGTTTCACGCCTGATTACCCGTAATATAATATTCCTCATAGATCTCTAAGGAGCCTTAAGTGGTTTGAGAGATACGAAAAGAAAATGGTAAACGTTTATCACTGGTACCGTCTCCCTGCTCTTGTTCTCAAAACTTAGCAGTCACGGCGTTGATGGATCCAGCTCTCACGGCAGGAAAGGTGAAATTTTATTCCACTAAGATTATGGGCATCAGGTAGCAAGTTCTAGGTATATATTGCCTTCTTAAGATCAACTTTTCGCTGGTCGCGAGTTTTTTGCGATAACACTGCGCTGAATTATACTAGTGGCAGATACATCTGTGTGACGACTTTCTCCAGAGGCCTCGCCTGGCTGAAGAGATACGAGTTGTACGTGAAGAACGGCTTTCTCTTACTCTTTTTTTGGCGTTGCAAATGAAGAATAAATGTAATATGATACAGCTTTTTGTTGCTGTCACGCTTAACACACATACTAATGAAATGCCTTCGCAAGAAAAAAAGGGACCATGAAGACAAAATTCAACTTCGGTTCAATCAAACGATTGCTTCCGTGTAACAACATGGGCACCGCTCTCATTTATTTATTTATTTATTTATTTATTCATTCATTTCTTTATTTGTTTGTTTGGGTTTTTGTTTGTTTATCTATTTTATTATTTATTTTTGTTTATTTATTTATTATTATTTATTATTGATTTATTTTTTATTTGTTTTATTTATTTATTTATTTATTTATTTATTTATTTATTTATTTATTTATTTATTTATTTATTTATTTATTTATTTATTCATTTATTCATTTATTTATTTGTTTGTTTGGGTTTTTGTTTTATTATCTATTTTATTATTTATTTTTGTTTATTTATTTATTTATTATTTATTATTGATTTATTTTTTATTTATTTATTTATTTATTTATTTATTTATTTATTTATTTATTTATTTATTTAAACTGCTACCCTCAACTCTGGAGGCTGTTGTAGGATTGGAGGATACATGACAAATAAGCGTACACATTTTGTACAATTCACAAAACCAGAAGCAGTGATCAAGGTGATAACAACCATATTAGTCAAATAGACTACACGCATAAACAAGTGGTCATTCCGAGGATAACAACGATTATGCATTGCATTTAGTAACACGTGAAAAGCTTTAGCAATATGGAGTACAGAACACAAATCCAGGACTATTTAAAAAAAGTTAGGCAGTTTGGAAGTCAGATTTTCAAGGGATAAAATTACCACAATTTCACTAGGAAGACAATTCCGTTCTCTTACCACAAGTAAGAGTATTTATCGGATCCATTGTCCATCGATGTTTCCTAGCGGTGCTTCCGTGCCCAATCCCAAACTTCAACTTCCCGTGCTCAATCTTAACCTAAACTTCATTTATTTTAACCGCATAACAATGAAAAAAATCCCCCCCCTCCCCGAAGGGGATCGTGCGGAAATGCGAATGCATTGGGTGCACCGAATTCTTCTTTGCGGTATCGTTGCCGCGAGGGATTCGACTTCACCGACTTCCATCGCTATCAAGGCGCCAGTCGGCAAGCAGTCACGGAGAGAGGCGCGCGCTCCCTGCATTTATATGCGCAGCGAGCGGAGAGGGGTACGCGGAGAGGAGAGAGAGACCCGCGCCAGCCCGCGCGCGAGCTCTCTCTCCTCCCCGAGCTCCGCGATGCGAGCGCCCTCACACGCCGAACGCGCTCCACCTCTCCACTCACTCTCCGCTACTCCGCCCGAGCTCCACGATGCGAGCGCCCTCACACGCCGAGCGCGCTCCTCCTCTCCCCTTGCCCTCCGCTACTCCGCACCTGCTCCGGTTGCTAGGCGCGCGCCACAGCTGTTGCTAGGCGCACGCCGCTCAATGACGCAAGACAACCCGCGGCTAAGAAATGCATTCGCATTTAAAATAGAGCAGGCGTGCGACTCGCTTCTGGTTTCGCTCTGAAGCATCTTGGGCCGCTTGTTGCGTTTGGCTAAGGCAGAGAAAATCCAACTAAACGCAATAGGAATTCAAACGTTTGCTTGATTTCATCGCACACTATTGTTGTATCAGTAGGAATGGTGGAGAAAACCATGCGAGTTACCAGAGCACGCTTAGACATAGAAGCACTAATGCGAACCGCGTGCGCTATGAGGGCTGATGCGGCACATCCGTCGGGCGTTTTGGGCTTCCTTGGCAGGACGCTTCTACTTACGTGACTGTTTATCGGATCATACGCAATGTGTCACAACGAAAGTTTTAGTAATCGTAAAAAAATACAATGGGTAAAAGTTTAGAACAAGCAGAGTACGTACAGCGGTTCTGAGAGGTACCGCTGCGCCATCAATGTGAACGGATTGCAACCAAAGTAACAAACAACGTGTTGTGCCGACAGCGGCAGTCTTAGTCACCATAATAATTTTGTTTGAGGTACCTGCCAACAATAAGTCATTGTTGGTGTTATGAAATACACGATGCAGCGGGAGAATTAAAATTTTTGGCTTAAATTGTTTCATTTCTCAATGAATAAAACATTGTTTCCTGCCTCATAAGTGCTGAGGGCCAATTAAACGCCAAATCATTTAAATAAAACAAGTATGTTGTCTTCATGATATATCCTGGAATATTTATGGCCTATATTTGTAGGAATATACATAAATATCGTGGTTGTGTCATTTCCATAAAGTTGGGTGCATTGCCTATGCGGCCAAACATTGAACAAGCCCTGGCGTAAAATGCACAAGTTAGGGTATTCGTTATTTTTATTTTTTATTTTTTCTTTCAATGAAACATACTGGTGCCTTCAAAAGAATACTTTGCTTAGTAACGCAAGATACTCCGAAAGAAAAAATAAGGCTGGTATGAAATGTTCGACACGAAACGTAAATTTTTATGCTATATAGTACTTTAAAATATATTTTCTTAATAATATTAGATGTATCATTATTATTTTATAGTTTTACGGCAGTACCCATGAAGCGACCTGCCTTACCGCAAAAAATTAGGATATTTTGGACTGACTGCATTACCAAAGTCATGTTACACCTGAAACCTAAAACACCTGAAACTTACACCTGAAACCTGAAGTTATTCTCAACTGAAACTAAAACGAGGACACAGACAGCGCTGTTCCAAGAATTTTGATGCTTCTTTACCTATTAGTACGCATAAAATGTTATGGCGGAAGGTCAGCTCTCTAGCAGTGGAAAAATCACAATTCAAAAAATCTTCACGAGCCGCCCTCCAAGCAAGGCATGCGCAGGCGGTGTCGGGTGAGCGCTGCACCTCGGGGCGGATCAGGGAACCCAGTGGAAGCTGCGGTGCCCTAACGTACCCGCTGCATCCCACCCTCGTATGCCCGGAGCTGAAAAGCACGTGTACTCACCGCGCTGGTAGATATACAAGTACAGGACCGTGAGCACACCGGTTATCAATGCCAAGCAGATGATGATGGGGATGTAGTGGCACTTCAAATGTTTATTTTTCATGGCCCTGGGTGTTAGAATGAAAGGGGAATGCGGAGAATGTCACGCGGCACTTTGCAGAGGCTTAACAAAAAGCGTCAGCATGTTGGAACAAACAACGATTCCTCGTGAGAAATACTTTCTCTACAAAAAATAAATGAAATAAAATTCGACGAAAATGAGTAGCAATCCGGGCTACAATTTGTCGTTGCCGCTGCCTGGAGCGATCGAATATCTCATGCGCTAGCTTCTTGCTTTCAGCGTGTCCCAATGATCGCTCCATAACAGCAGAGCCAAACGCTCGTGGACGCAACGGCCCCGTCACACTGGGGCCATCGCGAACTTGTTTGCATGGTTTCTTTAAGCAATGAATTAACTGGAAGGCAGGCGTGCCGGGAAAAAATGGCCAGTTTCATTTTGGCTCCGAATTGCCAATGCCGCACACACTAGTTTTTACCCTGTGCAGATACTAAACTCAACGCACGCACACAGCAACAAATCCCACATACTAGACGCAGCTTCATCCAATTATTTTGAAAAGAAAGTAACCATGACACATTTCGGTTTGCAAAGCCTTGATCCTGAAGACCACCATGAGCTGACTGACACTCCATGCAGCATGACGGCCTGCTCTTTAAGCTTACAAGCTTCTGGGTTTGCCGTACTGGACCTATTGTTTTAATTGCAGTAGACTCGCGATAATTCCCACTCTGATCATTCGTGCATTCGGTTATTTAAAACAAAATTTTTTTGGCCCGCTCTCTTTCAATTGTATTTAAAAGCCACCTAATTCAAACTCCGTCATTCGGGTAATTCGTACTTTTTGCGTGTCCATATCGGAAAATATCATCTGCTTTCCCGCAACTATTTGAAAGTTTGCGTGCTCATATAATCATAACAGTCGAAGAAATGGAAAATACGCGTCTCAAGCCTTCAAGAAAAAGGGCGTTGCTAGTGAACAAAGGTTTTAAACAAAGCGCAAGTAAGTTAGACGGTCACGTTTCTCAACTTTCTAGCCTTATTTACTCCGTTTTCACGACGTGAATTAGAAACCAAAACAACGAAGAGGACTAAAAAACATCTAAACAAGATATACTGCTTACACTTGTCGAAGCGTTATATACACGCGGGCCACCGTCGCAAAAACAAAAGGAAAAACGCACAAACGCTCATTCTCGTGTCGCGTGTCAGCAAAAAAAAAAAAGAAAAACGACACGGCGGTGGCGAAAGTGACGCGCAAGGCATTCGGCTTGTGTTCCTTACGCTCTGCTTTGTTTATTTTGTGCAGTTAGGGTTTCGAAACGCATAAAAAGTTTACAAAAATGTGATTAAAATCAATGCCTAATCATAATGTGTATGGTGACCGTGCCGAGAGTCATATATATGAAAAATTCTGATGATTCAAATTTCGGAAAATTCAAACAAAATCTTGGGGTCCCTTTGAGATGGAATTATCGCGAGTCGACTGTGGTTTTTTTTTTGTAGGTGCTCGGAGTTTCTGTATATCCTTCTATTTAGTCGTCCTTGTGTGCGAATGTGCTACTCTCAAACTTCCCATAAATGTACAAACTACGCAACGTCACTACTCTTCTTGTACTTACAAAGGTGTATGCAGCTTGCAACACCACCGTGTGTTCCCACTAGAAGGCAGAATATTATACCGTTTCAGCAAATCTAATTTGTTTAAGCATACCTGTATTTTATGCCGAGCAAAGAAACTGCCTACCTCGTAACACTCGCACGCTCCCTATGTAAAAACTTCTGTCTTTGATGTAAAACTCACAGTGCTCTTCACTTCTGCTTCTTACGATGTTGCCATGTTTTATTTGAAATCAGCGAGAATGTATTCTAGTCGTCTTTACTTTGCAGCAATATACAGTAACCCCTCGTTATAACGAAATCGCTTTACTCGAAATATCGGTTTACTCGAAATTTCTACTGGTCCCAACCCGAACGCGTGCACTTTAGGCCGCATTACTCGAAGCGCAAGAAGAGCTGGACCCGTTTAGAGCGAAGCGGCGAGCGTAGGCGTCGCCGAGCGGCGGCGACCCAGCGGCGAGGCGGCCGGTCAACATGGCGGGTAAACAAGCTGGTGTTTCCCCGGCGATTTCTCGAGCCGGTCATGGTCGATTCGGGCCATCCGACTTTAGAGAAACGGTCCAAATGCGGGTTAGGGCCATTTAATTTTGTTTTTACATATTGGTCAATGGCGCGGACGCGACGGTCCGCGAACACTTACACTGGAAGCGTAGAATTAGGACGTGACGGTGCGCGAACACTTACACTGGAAAG
Source organism: Haemaphysalis longicornis (assembly GCF_048455015.1). Taxonomy (NCBI): domain Eukaryota; kingdom Metazoa; phylum Arthropoda; class Arachnida; order Ixodida; family Ixodidae; genus Haemaphysalis; species Haemaphysalis longicornis. The sequence goes on from NW_027526204.1 coordinate 36,043,586, forward strand.
TAGAATTAGCACTGTCGTCGACAGCAAGGAGCCGGAAAACTTTCGTTTTGCAAACTTCACGGCTGCATACCTCGGGAATTGCCCAGCGATCGCACAAAACCCTTGTGCAAAACAGGTCAGTTTTCATGATTGCGGTGTGTACGCACAATGAGCGTTAATCGTTGTTTTTTGAGCTAAAAACAAAAGCAATCTCGGGCGCGAGCCACGGAATTGGCGACACTTCCCAGCGCGAAACTCTCGTAGCGTTCCGTGATGCCTGCACCAACCCCCCCCCCCCCCCCCCCTCCTATAAAATTGGCCACTGCCTTCTGTTCATTTGCTCTGCAGTTTGCCAGGCGTTCGCACCCCAGCCACTGCTTGGTCAAATTGGAGAAGGGCTTGCTCGCGCCCTCCAAGAACACGGAATAGCCAAAGCTCACTGCCTTTTTGCACCTGAATAAAGTTTTGCTTCACTGAATACCTTGTGTTTGGATTCCTCGTAGTTAAGTCGCAATTAGAGTTTAGCGACTTCAGCTTTCATAGACTGGTCGCTTATATCGAAATACCGCTTATAACGAATTTTTTCGCTGTCCCGCTCACTTCGTTATAACGAGGGATTACTGTATGTCTAAGCCTCCAAGTTTTCATTCCATTAAAGCCGCTTTGCTAAAGGCCCCTCTGACGCTTCTCCTCGCACCGCCAACCCTCTTTCATAACTATTATTTTTCCTCGCCACCACTAACGCCTCTTTCACAAGTCTCGCACTCGGCTGATAACGCAGTAGCGGAATGGCTGCCGAGAATAAACAGAAGCGCGAATGCACGTAAGAAAGCCGCTGCCCCCAAACATGTAGCCGCCTCCGTTGCCGCCACAAATTTCACTTGTAGAGTGCTGCGAACCCTTCTCGGATTAAACGCAACTTGCCCGATTCTCACGCCTACGTGAACTTCTATCTCTTCTCCAGCTTGAAAGGCATTACGCGCTACATTTTCGCCAGTGTATTTACGACTAAGCACGCGCAAATCACCGGTTGCCGGTTTGTAAGTGCGCGGGTTGGGGATGGGCGGATGGGTGCGTGCGCGCAATGCTAGGCTTCATGCCACCACCGAAGACATACTCGTTGTGCTGGTGGGAGATTTGAACGAGGAACTCTGACGGCTCAATGCGACCCGTCAGCCGTCCTCCGTGGTCGAGCGGTTCAGGTTGGTGCGCTACACAGACAGTAAGATGCTTATACGCAATGGGAAAACGGAGAGCCACATCTTTGGCCGCTGGAATAAAACACCTTTCCTTACAGGATTCAGCTTGCTACGGGGCGGACGCGTGCCGTTCGCTCGGAGGGAGAAGTGTGGGGGTCAAAGTACTGTTCTCCGGAACCGAAGCGCGAACGTGGGCAAAAAAAAACGGACAGTCGCTGCCGCCAGTACTACCGCCGCAAGTTCACGCTCGTCGGGTCTCCCATAATTCCTCCGGGATGTACAGAAACTTCCCTCTTGGAACGCCGACGTGAGCCAATATTTCTTGTTTGCCTTGAGGGGATTTCAGAGGGACAGTCTCGACAGTGTCTTTCACTTGTAAGCACGTGCACTTAACTAGTTCCCGGTTTGTGGGTGCACGGGATGGGAGTAAAGGGAAGGGGACGTGCACGCGCAGCTACGTAGGGGTTTTGCCCTCAGTGATGACGTGGCCGTTGTGCTGGCGAGGGTTTAAACATGGACGTCAAACGACCCATTGTGACCGTTCGGGTGTCCTCAGTGGTCGAATGGATTGGGCTGGTGTGTTATATAGACAGTAAGTTCACTACCACACGTGAGAGCAACAGATAACTTTACGATTGTCCGCTAGAATAAAGCTAGTGGCCTTCTAAGTCTCATTCCGCTAATTGGATAGAAAATATGCACAATCGCAAGTTACGAACAAGCGTGTTTCCTTTGTCTGGAGCAAATTGGGGCGTACCCCGCATCTTTTCTATCCGAGGAGGCCGACACGATTACACGCTGAAGATGTTCGTAAACATCATTGGCCTCCAACGAAAAAATACCGATAATTAACGCGCCGACGCAACGCAGGCGATGAGGCGCGCCGTAGTGGAGGGCTCCGGATTAATTTTGACCACCTGGGGATCTTTAACGTGCGCCGAAATCTCGTACACACGGGCGTTTTTGCTTTTCGCCTCCATCAGAAAAGCGGCCGCCGCGGCCGGGAATCGAACCCGCAACCTCGTGCTCAGCAGCGCAACGCCTTAGCCACTGAGCCACCGCGGCGGGTGGCAATTTGTAGTTCTTTCCCTTCGTTGAAGCTTGCCAATCATTTGCAAAGTCATTCTTAATTTCGTAATTCATCATCAGAACGCATATTTACGGTAGGAAACAAAGGTTTCAAAATGGTATTTTATTTTTTGTGATCGCCATACTGACATCTATCGCCACAGTTCTGAAAAAAACTGTCTATGCGCTTCGTAAACTATTACGGAAATTGTAGTTTGGTGAAAATTTCAAAAAGGCTGCAAAGCTGTGCGCATACTCTGTCCTGAATTCTCAGAGGCAAGAACTCTGCAGTTTTCGTGTGCGGCGACCGCAGACCCGCAGTGCGCAGTTTGGTCGATCATACTTCCAGGTGAGCGACCTTCTGTTACCTGATGTACGTCAGTACCCGCTAAAGGCTTCCGCAAATAAAAGGAAGTTCTCTGTGCCGTGCCGCCTTCCCTTTGCAACCGAGAAAAGTTCCCATCAAAATAAAATCGGTTCACTGCGTTTCCGAGCGAAGCATTTCAATGAGAATACACCAGAGGCATCCACTCGCGCTTCCTGCAAACTCCATCTACTATGTACTGCTCTCATCCGCTGCAGAAGCAGCAAGTGTAAGCGCTGCCCAAGTAAATTCGGACGCAAAGTAAACGGACATCATAAATCAATTCGGAGGCGTTCCATAAATTTGTAGAGATCGCCGTTGATTTTTGTAGACCATTGCAACTATCGCGATATGACCAATTGTGATTTTTAAGTGCTCAGCGGCTTAGAGGCCTGGCTTCCCGTCGTCGCTCGTCTGGGGTCACGGTATCGAGCCACCGTTGCAGTATGCAGCGTCACCCACCTAAACGGGGGCTCCGAGAACAATACCGCTTCCCTAGTCGGGATCAAACTGGGTTCCTTACGTTACGAAGCTGATGTTAACGCAATTCCGACACACAGGCACACATCGCTTCTAAGAAAACTTTTGGGGTTACTCTTTCCGCTTAGCCGTTGCCACGGAGCCTGCAGTTGCTAGGCAGCAAATACATACGCAATGTAACAAAAATAAAAGAATACGCAGTAATTAGCCAACATAATTGAAAGCTCAGTGCAGTGTCTCTTTATAGGACACTTTAAGGCAGTGATGTTCCATATTGGGAAGAAAAATTCTTATTTACAGTCTCACAAATTCCCTATTTTTACCATTTTTCCCCACACATTTCTCAAGAATTCCCTCCAAATTTCCTTTTACGTCTTTACGTGGATTCGTGGTCGGTTTTGGGTGTTACCCAGGGCCAACTATGTCTACTTTACAGAGTCTTCGGCTTTAGGACAGGACGCACACGTCGTTCAGAGAATAAGAGTTCCAGTGTAAACACCCGCCGTGGTGACTCAGTGGCTAAGGTGTTGTGCTGCTGAGCACGAGGTCGCGGATTCGATTCCCGGCCACGGCGGCCGCTTTTCTGATGGAGGAGAAAAGCAACAACGCCCGTGTGTACGAGACTTCGGCGCACATTAAAGATTCGCTGGTGCTCGAAATTAATCCGGAGCCCTAAACTACGGCGCGCCTCATTGCCTGCGTCACGTCGGCGCGTTGAACCCTGCAATTCATCGGTTGTTAGGGACAGAGACAAGTTCCCGCGTAAAATAAATTACAGTACATCGGCCGCTTGGCAGCATTCGACTAGGCATTTCACGTTTTGTACCAAAATAAGCGCTTTCTTCGCATGCTAAACCACTATGTTAAAGCTACCCGTATAAAAAAGAGCAAACATAGTTGAGTGCGAGAGATACTTTTATCTTAGCTCAGGAACTGCCAGCGGCATTTTTTTTCGACACCTCCCTAAAATGCACCCAAAATAAGTTTTTTATATTGCGCAGGAATTCATGCGAACAGGCTTTAGCCATTCAGCCGCGTCCGCTTCAAGCATTACTAGCTGTTTTTAATACAATATTCTTTTCATCTGTGCTCCCTCCTGTTTCGTGAACTAGATTGGAAGAGATCTTGGATGCTCATGGCTTGCGGTAACATGACTGCGGATATTTGAGTATCCATCTGACGAAATGCTAAGGGAACTTTTTAAGGGGAAAACAAAGTCACACATGAAGCGAGGTGCGGTTAACTGACATCATTTTTCGTTTTAGTCAACGACTCCTAAAATTCCCTGAGTCATTAGAGATTCCTTTTTTCTGTTTTAGCCGAACTGACAGCTGCAAATTCCCCGAAAAAGGAAAAATTCCCCGCATGGAACATCACTGCTTCAGGGGCTGCACGCCCTCTCTCGACTACTTTTGGTATCAACGCCAGGATGATGCTGAAACTAGTCAAGGGAGGGCGCCACAGCCTCTTTGACGAACCACTGCTCCGCACTGGACAGATCTGACGTTGAATCCAAGTTTTAAACGCGAAGCATCTCGTGCACGGGGCTGTGTCCCTCCGTCCCTCGTTGTTGTCGTACGCCGTCCGCACTCTACAGCACATGCACGTCTCTTCACCCACGTCAGCGTTTGGGATAACGTCAGCGCAGTCCACTATAAAAAGAAATAGTTAGGCGCCGCCCGGTTTCGATTCCCCGACTCTCTCGCCGCAACGGGAGGTACGTGGCGCTCTTCCCAAGACGGGAGCATGTGCTACAAACGCGCCTTATGTCCTTCACTCATTCAAACTACGTCAAGAAGCTACTGATACAACGAAGGCACGCGAAGCTGAACGTCAACGGAAACGACGAACTGAAAACTAATGGGAACTTCAGTCGACCCCATGGCTGCTTCGCATACTACTCAGGGCTCCCCTACGGGAAGATGGTGTAATTTTTTCCCATAACGCTTTCTATAACGCTATAAAGGTTCTATGACCTTTTTTTTTCTATAACGCTGCCTTCTAGCTTCGCTGCTTCCCGTTTCCCTTCTGCCAGCGACCAGGCGGCTGGCCTCACCTGATGTGTCGGTTTCTCTCCTTGAGGTCAACAACGGGCATTCGGGGCGTTTGTGAGTGAGAACCCTTTTTGTCTGAAGTGGTCGAGTTCCGGCAGACCCTGGGAGATAAAGTACCGACGCCGCTTCTGTGCTGCATGGACTGCACACCAGTGGGGCTCTTGATCGAAGGGTCCTCGGGGTTCGGCGAAGACGCTGGGCTCGGCGAGTCGTACGCTTGGTAATGCGGTGCTGCGGCGAAGAGCGAACGGTACAATATATGTGAGCGGTCGTGCTTAAGAAAACAACGGCAGAAAGCTCTAAAAATGCCGTAAAGGAAGACAAAATGCCACTTTGCTTTTTTTCGAATAACTAGTCTGTGATAGTTCGCTCAGCTTCATTCCAGCAGCGAAACGTGGTTTTTAATAACAAAAAACGCAAGATAATGAGTAAGCTTCAAATTTAGCGCCATAATGACATTTTATGGGCGGGAGTGACGCGTTACGGACCGGCAGTAATCAGTGTGTTAACTCCCCATTAGTATCCAAGTGACCCGATCAAATAAAACTAGACGCTCTCCTATATTTTCCAAGTCATTTCCTTTTTTGGCGGTGAACTAGGTCGGCCGGAAGCAATCGCAAAAGCAAGATTCTGTAGAAAAAAATGTCGGGATGTCTCTACTAGCGTGAAAGCTGGGGAGGGGCGATGCATGAAGTGTATAAGTGTGTTCTCGCGCCTTTGTTTCTTTTTTTGTTTTTTTACTGAGATAAACCGTTGGGGGGTAGAGGTATACAGCTGTGCTGTAAATGTCTGTTGTCTTTGAAGTACGACGCGTTCTAGCACGAGGCGTTGAAAAAAACTCCCCCCACCTCCCCGAAGGGGATCGTGCGGAAATGCGAATGCACTGGGTGCATCGATGAGTGCGCTGCGGCAAGCAGTCAAGGAGAGAGGCGTGCGCTCCACTGCATTTATATACATTTTCCGAGCGCAGCGAGCGGAGTGAGGGTACGCGGAGAGGAGAGAGAGACCAGCGCAACACGCCCGCCCCGCGCGCGAGCTCTCTCCGCCGAGCTCCGCGATGCGAGCGCCCTCACACGCCGAGCACGCTCCTCCTCTCCCCTTGCCCTCCGCTACTCCCGCCCGAGCTACGAGATGCTCCGGTTGCTAGGCGCGCCACAGCTGTTGCTAGGCGCACGCCGGCCAACGCACGACACCCCCCGACTGAGAAATGCATTCGCATTTAAAACGAGTGTTCCGGTGCATTACTTTGGTACGCGTTTTTGCCCACGAAGATGAAACGTTCCAGCGCGGTGCGTTCGAAAACAATATTCCGCGTGTTTTAGAACCGTGACTACAAGAAACGACGACGACGATGACAGGAGACGCCGACAGACCGGTCCCCTCAGGAGATCCGCATCTAAAATGCCGGAAAGTGGCTCGGAAAATGTAACTTGTTTTTTTTAATATCTTAGTCAAGTTTTTGAAGTTGGCGGTAAATTTTTATTTTAGTTATCGGGACAACGCAGCTATTTTAATTACCCGACCTTGTATTTTGTCTACATGGCCCCTTTAAGCCGGAGCATTGCGGGTGTATGATTTAATGACCACGGCTTGACCACACTTCGAACGAAAATTTAAAGAAAAGTCGTTCAAAGATTCTGTCACGAGTTGAAGCTTAATCGAGTGGCAAGCTGGCACTGTAATTACTACAGAATGCGCACGTTACAGTGGTGAGAGCAGCAGTTACTGGGAAAAATTGAAATCAAACTTTTTAAACCGGAACCCAGGGGACTTCCATGCGTGGTGTGATGACAACGGCACAACAACGCCTAGTGAAAATATAAGCGAAGTCATTCAAAGATTAAATAAGGTTATATCTCACGGGCGTCGAGTGGAGGGCGGACACTCAATCCGCTACACTCTTTCTTCCCGACGGTAATCGAGGGCACGGGTTCCGGCGCATTTCCACATTTCTAGCTTCAGCGCCTCTTTAATATGCCCACGCTTTTGTCGATGATGAAGCAACAAAAGCTTGATGTGGGCGAGTTTGAACATTATGCTAAAAAATTTACTCGGTGCAAAAAGTGTACATAGGGCAAACTAGAAGTTGTTTCAATGAGAGGGCGAGGGAGCACAACTGGACAGTTGCAAATAATGCTGGTGGCCACTTTTCTGAGCACTGCAAAAGATGCAAGTGTATCCCCCTGCTAAATAGGACAAAGTTCTTCCGGAGAGCAAGAGGAAAGCTTGAGCGCGGAATTCTTGAAGCTCATTTTATGAGACAGGCAGGGGATAACTGCGTTAGTACTCCGTCCCTACCGCTCACAGATAAAGTAGCCTTTTTTGAAGCCTGATGCACTTTGACGTCACCACGCTTTTAGTATTTTAGTTTTTTGTATATAAGCAGCGTCTTTTTAGATTCGACGCTCAGAGCATCTCTTGTCGGCGGCCCTGTCCTTCCTGCGTGCGTCCGTTGTTGTCCGCGTGCGTCCGTTGTTGTGCCCAGCCACTCTCCCGCTCTCCTCTCCGATAGCGAACACTCTCTCGCGAGGGGAATTGGATTGGAATCGATTGGATTGGCTTGACTTGGCTTGACTTGAATTGGATTGTATTGGATTGGATTTGGATTGGATTGGATTAAAGTGGATTGTGTTTCGTCATAGCCGTGGCAGACGCACTGGCGCCGGTGCGTGCCCAGGTGAGAGCGTGTGCGGCCCAGCACGCTCTCAATCCGCCGGTGGGCGGCGCGGCGCGCGGTGCTGCGCATGTGCAGTACTCTCTCTCTCCGCGGTCTCCTCTCCTTCGAGCGCGCAGCGCATATAACCGGTGTGCCGCTATCCGGCGGCCTTTCTGTCGACGGTTGCTCTCCGCTTGCGTTTGAACCCCCTCAGCGTCGCATCACCCCAGGGTTCCCGCGAGGAGAGGTGGGCTTAATTTTTTTCAATAAAATCTAGTTGGAAGTTCGGCACTGTGTTGCGTGTGACGTGTTTCTTCTTCCCTGCTTTAGCGCCGATTGATTTTTTTAGCGATGATGAAGATAGTTGCAAGTTTATTGGTGATAGCCGATTGGTGATTGGTGAAGGGCGAAAAGCACCATTTTAAAATTACTACCACTGAACCTCGTTATAATAAACCCTGATACAGAGAATTATCGGCTGTAGCGAACTTAATACGAACTTTAGTTGGCCACGCTAATATTTCACTCAGACATGGTTTTATAACGAAACCGAAACCGTGAGTGCGGCGCGCAATATCGGATATAAGGAAGAAATATCTGACTAGGAGGCTGAGAAGCTACTTCGAACTAACCCCCCCAGTCCAGAACTGCAGAAGTATAAAGAAGTTTTTCTCGTGGACACTGTGGAAAACCTCATCCTGCATGCTCGGTGCTGTGAGTAGCCACCAGACGAAGATCATTTGCTTCATCAAATAAACAAGGACACAGTCCTGGTGTGTCAGATGAACTCTGTTCTGTTGTAATTTCACGTACTCATGTCCCTGGTCATTGAGCTTGAAATGCAAGATGCAGAAAGGTAAGGGTTACCTGTTTGTAGTGGAATCGAAGCATTAAAAATGCAGTTTGTTATCAAGTATTTTGGTGCGAGCCAGATTGTTCATTGGTTGTAGCCGATTTTGACTCCTAAAGTTAAAAGAATATTGGTTATGAAGAACTAATTTGCCTTCCCGATACTACATCATTACAACGAGGTTCGACTGTATTTAATACATTAATGTGGAGCATAGAATCCACCTCACTGCTCTAAGCGTCATGTCGTTCAGGCCTTCTAGGAGAGTGCTGTCAGTTTTATTAAAGAGCTGTGGTGTGGCGGATGATACCCTGCAAGCTGTTAAAGCAGCGGTAGGGTGGAACATTGACGCTCGAGTGACCGTGCGGCTTTGGGTGACGAGATGTGTTGCCTCACACTACTTAGTGACAGTGGCAATTTTTTTCGTGTTCAATTTACAGCCCAATAAAGACACACACAAGTACAAGTAAGCGACATACGCAGCGCTGACCTTGCAACTGACACTTTATTGACACGGGAAAAACATTTATACATGCAAGATATAGTAACACAACAGCACAAAAGCAGATAATATAAACAAGATATCAAATGCACTGCACTTTACGTGCCCACCGTTTGAAGAGTATACGGTGTTGAGACGGAGTGGCAATCAGACAAGGGAGATAATTGAAGCAGAAGAGATTGTACGATTGGGGGACGACTGCATCAGTGTTCCTCCAATCTCACTAACTGCAAAGAAAATGGCTTACTTACACGAAGCATGTGTTGCCACTGGACAGCAACTGCGGGCAGATAAAGTGTAGTGCATTAGATATCTTGTTTATCTTATCTGCTTTTATGCTCTTGTGTCACTATGTCATCCATCTATACATATTTTTCCCGTGTCAATAAAGTATCAGTTGCTAGCGCTGCGTATCTCCCTTACTTTTACTTGTGTGTGTCTTTATTGAGCTGTAAATTTAACACGTTGAACCAACTAGCCCAGACGTCAACCTTACTAATTTTTTTTCGTATTTAGCTTTATATCACTGGCCGATGACGGTGCCAAAAAGCATTTTTTTGAATACGGGGTTGTAGAAACAAAGTTTGTGTTATCAACAAAGCCTATTCTCAATAAGGGTAGCGTCCTGGGCACGTTGGTACTCCATTGTTAAATACAATGATTGCACTAAAACGGGACATGAACGGAGTGAGGACAGACACACGCGATGTCTAGGCTAGTTGCGCCGAGTGTGTCTGTCCTCACTCCGTCCGTGTCCCTTTTTTAGCGCGATCATTTTATTTAACCTATTCTCAAGAAATTCTGTCTTTATTTGTCAAGAGGGGGGGGGGGGCTGGGGGAAGGGTGTTTTACTATCCGGCGAATAACAACGCAGTGTTCCCGTATTCCAGAGTCCACCGGTATTACCCTGAGTAACAGGTGTCATCCCGGCGAATAACAACGCAGTGTTCCCGTATTCCAGAGTCCACCGGTATTACCCTGAGTAACAGGTGTCATCCAGCATTATGTTCGATGTAATTACCAAGGGTTCTCTACAGCTATCTTCAACGGGCTTATTCACGGTCTGCAAGTTATAATTATGCTCTATTTTCTGATCAGGAGACCTCAACACGTCCCAGCACAAAGACTACTCACGCGTGAACACTTTGTCAATTTTTGAAGCTGCTGACATTTTAAACAGAAAACATCCTACGCTACCTACTCCAGCGCCTACAAGTGTTCCTGTGCACAGGACAGAAGCACGAGCTTTTACTTGACTTAACCCATCCTCCATATCCCAAGCAAGTGGTGCTTTGTCGCCCCCGCTATCAAACCACGGACTGACCATAAAAATGAAATTTTGCAGTAAGGAGCAAAAATTCACGGAGGCTTTAAGCCAGAAATATTTTAAACCACTGCACCCTAATGAGAAACCGAGAACGTGAAAAATACTGCTGATATTTTCCGAAGAATAAAAAGGCGCTTCAGCGAATGCTTTGAATAGGCGCGTTGTGCATTACATGAGAGGGACACGTCCGCATTTTTCAACCTATTACCGCACAACACTGATGTTGGCAATGAGCAAACCTGGCAAGCTTGTTACCCAGTACCATCAAATTTGTAACGAGCGCTGGTATAATTGCCAAGCGTGCTTTGACAGTCATCGGTTAAAACTCGTCCCTGTTTAGCTGATTTTTTGCTCTCGTAACGACCAAAACACCAATGACGATAACTTTATTTTTCCGAATAGCGCTTGACAACTTTAATGAATTTCGCAGGACGGAATTTTTTTAGTAACGGTTTTACAAAATATCTTGCTTTCAACCTTTGCACATGAAAGAAGAAAGCCCTGTTGAGACGTGTTGAGATGGTGAAAAGGGATTGCTAAAAAATAACGCTGAAATATTAAAATATGAATTTTTTTTTTTAATTTGAAATATTGCCTGCATTGTTTGAGTCTAATTTCCGCATGGCTAGCAAATTTAACAGGGAAACTTGAAGTCGGAAGCTATTGCTAAAGGGGTTAGAGACGGCAGACAAGGTACACTGGTTGAGAAATCCTTAAAGGGACACTGAAGTGATTTGTAAACATTGCGGGATTATGAGCGCAAATTGTAGTACGGAGTCCCAAGGCCCCGTATCGACCAATCTGACCACGTTTACGCGAATTTATTTAGTAGAAAAATCAATTGGAAAAAACTGTTCTCCTCTCTGCACCCTCGCCCATTTTCTGTGGCGTTTTCGTGTGACGTCAGGAGGAGGGGAGCTATCAATTGGCTGCGCTACTGCACGGCTCGCCGGACTGCCGACAGTCAGTCGGCCCAGCGTTTCGTCCGATGGCCGCCGACGGGTGGTCGCAATTCGTTCGCTGCACAATGCAGAAAAATCTCCTGTACAATATTTGGGGCAGCCAAGAAATTCTGCTCGCTGAAAATGTCGATGCTAGCAAGTATATTAGAAACAGTGGGGTTATGTTGATAACATTGCAATAGGCATGGTTAACGGCTTTAATTATAGTGTTTAACCCACCGATGCAACGCAAACGATGAGGCTCGCCGTAGTGGAGAGCTCGTGATCAATTTTGGCTGCCTGGGGATCATTAACGTGCGCCGAAATCTCAAACACATGAGCATTTATGCTTTTCACCGTTATCAGAACAGCGGCCGACGTGGCCGGGAATCGAACCCGCGAACGCGTGCTCAGCAGCGCAACACCTTAGCCACTGAGCCACCGCGGCGGGTGGGTTAACAGCGTAGCTTGAAATGAACGAGCACTGAGTCGTGAATGAAGGCCCACAGAAAACGAGGTCGCCTCTCACGGTGCCTCTTAAGTGTATTCAAAATCAAACAGCACATACCTTTGGTCGAAAGAACTGGCGCTGGAGAGGAGGGTGTCGGCAGTGCCATGGTCCCATCATTAGGCGAAGCCGCATTCAAATCCAGTGGGGCATTGTTGGATCCGGGCACAGCGGGTGAGCTTGCGGGGCGTTTGGGGCAATCACTCGTCACGCCTTTGTTATCTGGGGAGCGAGGGGACTTGATCCTGTGCTTTGACTTTCGAGCGGCAGGCTGGTTGCGGGCGGCGACAACGCCTGCCGTCGGTGATGAGAGAGCCTTTTCAGGGCCAGCTTCCGGCGGAGACGACATTCTTTCGTCACTACTTCTTGTCCTTCGTCTTCTCAGAACTGCGCGCACATGATGATGATGATGATGCTGATTATGTTTCTACTGCATGTTCTCCCAGGATTGGGGCATAGAGAGCAGCACAGGCTACTGGCAAGAAGCTCTAAATGGATCAAGTCGACAAAATAGAAGTTCTTTTCATTCGGAAGATCTGGTGTTTTAGAGTGCCTCCAGCGCTTGCCTGTCCGGAAACAATGCCTGATTCGCTGCAAAATTCCACAACGTGCGCCAAAAATTTTAATTCTTCCCTCACATGGTGTGTTTCTTGACGTCGACAATGATGTACTCGGGGCAAACGTTAGTGTGTTTATGACGTCTGCCTCCCAGTGCAAAAAAAACGGTTTTTTTGTTCACCAGGTTACCGTTTTCCTTCGTATATGGCGGGACGCTACAGCTAAAAGGACACTGTCTGCACCTTTTTTTTCTTTTTTGTAAAGAGTGAACTTCTCTTGCAAATCGTAATTTTCCCTGTACGCAGTTAAAGATACCAAAAAAAACTACCACCTCCCCTCACGGGAACCCCTGTGTAGATGCGACGCATAGGCAGAGCGGCGAAGGGACCGCGTTTTATAGCGCGCATAACGTTGAGGGGACTGCGTAAGCCGGTCCCAGTCGATGACGACGTTGGCGTACTTGTAAAGCGGCGTGGACTCTAGGTGTTTGAGCCAAGCGTGGATGTTGCTTCGCCGGAGAACGGCACACTGGTTATATGCGCAGCGCGCCCGAAGGAGAGGAAACCGCGGAAGAGAGAGTACTGCACATGCGCCGGCCCCAGCGCGTCTGCCGCGGCTATGACGCAACACAATCCAACACAATCCACTTTACTCCAACCCAATCCAAATCCAATCCAAGCTAAGCCAAGCCAAGTCAAGCCAAGCCAAGCCAATCCAATCCAATCCAATCCAATCCAAGCCAATCCAATCCAATCCAATCCAATCCAATGCCCCTCGCGAGAGAGTGTTCGCTATCGGAGAGGAGAGGGGGTGAGCGGCGGAGAGCGCAGCTGGCGCGGCGAGGAGAATGGGGGAGGGGTGGACAACGCCGCCGCCGACGACGACGACGCCGGAGGGACAACGCGAGTGAATCAGATGCTCTGCATCTAAAATTGTCGATCGGGCGCACGTGATCCCGGGCGTCGCGGTGACCACCCGGCAACTAAAACCCTGGCGCACATTTGAGTACGGGGATTGAGCACGTTTGAGAACGGGGATTGAGAACGCAAACGACTCCCGAGAGCCAACATAGACGACGCGACCACAGAAATTGCTGCCAAGAGATGTCGGTCGGCCCACAAAACTGAATCCGTTCAACGCAACTGGGCGAACGCGCGGGAGCGGCACCGGCAACGCCCAGCCGATAGCCCTCGTCAGCAGCGGGAACTTCCGCCGGTAACGGGATCCGACGCTCGGTTCAACCATGAGGGGGGAAATGTGCTAATGCACACACAACGTTTAATGACAAATAATTATAACTTACAAAAATGAAGCAAACTAACACTTATGGGAACAACGATGAAGTAGAGGTCGGTCCGCAGGGAAGAAGAAGCCAATCGGCTGCATTAGCGCATGCCGTTGTGATGGTCATTAAGGTTGCGTACATCTTCGTTTTTTTTAAGTCTTACGCCTTAGTGTGAGTTTCCTTCATTTTTTTTCGTGGCTGACTTGTCCTTCACTCATTGTTACGGTTGATAGTAATCGCGCCGTAAAACATCGTGCATGGCTGGACAAGAAGGGTCCCGTAAGTGGAAGTGTCGCCTGTGACAGTTTGCCAATGTCGTGTTGGACAAGCTCAACGCACTCGACGGCTGTGCGTTGAAAGCACACAAGGGCGGAGAGCGCCAAACAAAAGATATTTTTAATAACTCGCCGTGGTGGCTCAGTCACCAAGGTGTTTTGTTGCTGAGCCCAAAGACGCGGGTTCGATTCCCGGCTGCTGCGTCACTTTTCTGATGGAGGAAAAAAGAAAAACCGCCTGTGTGTTCCCGATTTTGGCGCATGTTAATAGTCCCCAGGTGGTCAAAATTAATCCGGAGCCCTCCACTACAGTGCGCCTGATCGTCTGTGAAGCGTCTGTGCGTTCAACCCTAAATCAGTTAACCAAATTTTTAATGACAGTGGTGTAAATGTAAAAACTAAAACTATAAGTAAAGATAGGCATCGAATCAAACATAAGATAATGAATGTGGCTGGTGCAGAGGGCCAGATTGTAACTGCGTGATAAGCAAGAAGTTGCACAAATTTGGCTTTAAATTGGTACTGAAAAACGCTTTTAAGGAAAACCATGGGGTCATCAACCAAAAATAATGCCGTTTAGAGTAGAACATGCCGTCTGTAATGTTGTGGGAAGTGTTCGTGTCCTATTGTGTCAACGGCTTTGGATTACAGATTGACCCCCCACACCCTAATACACAGCAATCTTGAAGAGCCTGTGGGCAGATGCGAATGCATTGCATAAGTCTGGCTCATCCGCAGCATGTCTAAGACGACTTTTTGCTTGTATTTGCAGCGTGCGTCAGTGTGGTATCGTCCCAATTGTGGTTTTATTACATGTAGCTTGTTGTCTGTTTGTTTACTACAGTCTGCTTGGCATATTTTACGAATCTGTTGTCTAATGTGTTACTTGAGGTCGCTGTAGAGTACTGATAATGCCTACTGTGTTGTTAAGACTGTATATCAGACTCACTTAGGAATTAGATGTTCGAAAATGATTCACAACATGAAAAAACGTCGTACGTTCCTGCCGTAAAAATGCTGCCACTCGAGTTCATAGTAAGTCAGGCCTTAAAATTAAGTACCTGAGAAGCGCAAGGAACAGTATTGGCAGTTTTGGGAGTATCGCTGTAAAATTTTCCGCATCAGTATTTTCCCTGCAGAGGAAATAAATTCGGAAAAAAAGCATTTCTTGGTAACCTGTTCTTCTCAATTTGCAATAAAAGATAAGTCGCAAAGGCAGGACCAACATGCCATGGTTATGTGCGATTACTAAAAGATGATTTGCACATTTCTTAAAAATAAACGCCACAATCACATCTCCTGTTTTACTCTGTATGAGGCTGGCAGAGAGAGATACCGACGATATAAATAGTTGGGGTAAGAATGTATTGTTAACGTTTTCGTTAAAACGATGATTAGCCATTGACATGACTTTGGAGGCATACAGCAAGTTAATGTACATTCTCTGGACATCTAGGGGCCATTTATCGCACTCGACATGTAGGCTCCAGACTGGGCTTGTGCGGTAAGCACCAGACGCAAGGCGAAGCCCTAAGTGCACCACCGGGTGAAGAAATTTTACTGCCGCTTTTGCGGCCGACCCATACACAACACTGCCATTGTACAATCGAGACCCAGCCACGGCTATAAAGACGGGCCAAGTTCTTAGTCGGCACTATAAGTAATGTGTGAAAGAACTTTGCGAATGTTCAGTCTTTTTAGACATTTCTGCTTAACTTGTTTGGTCTCAAGAATGAGTGTGATTTTGTCGTTCAACACAACACCTAAAAACCTTCCTTTTTTTACAGGAATAAGTGCGCCCTTGAGAGCTCTGTCAGGTTCTGCATATACTCAGCACCTCCTGAAAAAAACAATGCAAGTGCTTTTCCCCGAATTGAATTTAAAACTGGTCTTGTTTGCCTAGCAGCAACTTTGTTGACACTACTCTGAACTTGACCTTCATAGATGGACATGTTACATTTAAAAGGTACTAGCACATCGTCTACTGCATAGCAATATAAATTGTAGGTGGCAATGCCTTACCAACGGAGTCAATCTTAACTATAAACAGTGTGCAGCTTGGAACTGCACCTTGCGGTACGCCGTTTTATTACACATGAACCTTTCAGAGCGCACTACCAACTCTCACATAAAGGGTTCCCGCAAACATGTAACTAGCAGGAATGTTCAACATGTTGCCCGAAACACCGAATGACTTCAGGTCCGTGAGCATCCCTTGATGCCAGGCGGCGTCAAAAGGCTTCTCGAGATTCAAAAACACCGTTACGCAAAACTGTTTAGGGGCGAAGGCATCCTTGATGTACGCCTCAAGCGCCACGACTTAGTCCTTCATGGATCGCCGCGCCCGGAAGACTGCCTGGCAGCGCTCGAGAAGAACATTGTACTCTAAAAAGTACACGTCTCCTATAACAGCTGCCTTGTAATTGATGCTTGAATGTCATCAACCCGCCAGCAGACGCAAAGTCTTGGCTTAAGAGTAGCTCTTCAAAACCTACACTGCACTGACACGGGAAACTTTGCACAACCGCTAGCCCCATCTGGTTTCCAATAAAAGTTAGCGCAGAACAGACGACGCACAAGTAGATGGGTGGTTGCTACTACTGAATTTATTTAGCAGAGTTACCTTTGAAGATTTACCGATATCCGAGCATTCAGACAACATTTGGCAACATGCGCGAATAAAAACAGCCTAAGTTATCTCTAACAAAAATTAAAACTCCCGGTGAGAAGTACAACCGACGTATGACTTGATGCGGCCTCCGCCACACTTCTTCATGCATATTCCTCCAGTTTTTCGTGTGCACTTTTTTCACGGCTTCATTTTTTTTAATTGTACAATCATGAACAGCCTAGCTGAAACAAAAGAACAGCATTCTACTGATAAGAGTTGCGCAGCGCAGCCCCGACAACGCAACTTTTCGACAATATAAAACATGTCTTCGAGAGTGCCCTTCACTCCTGCCGTGCGACTCGATCGGTCTTGTACGCTACGCTGCTAAGCAACTTCGGCGCATGCGTTTTCTTCGATCTACCTTCTCAGAAAACCCTTTGTCGCGTCAAGCCGATGTTTTTATGTCACGTAATCGGCAAAAGCGAAAAAATAGAGAACATCATCATACCTGAAACATATTGTCTAGCTGAACCGTAGACGGCAGTTGCTGACTTCTTTTAAGTGCGAATGCACTTTATAAGCGACCCCAAACCATCCACCGCCGGCGGCAGCGGCGGCGGCGTCGGCGTCCGCAGTGCTCCTCTATATTTTAAAAAAGAAACAGCATCCGGCGCCAGGTTTCGATCCGAGGACTTTGCGGCGGCAGCGCGACGCTCTACCGACCAAGCCACGGACGCGACGCTGATATCAGTGTTAGTGACGCGCCTTATATCTTTAACGCATTCAAACTACGTCGTCAGCGGCGTGCGTTGGCGACTCAGCGGCGTTATAGCGGCTTGATAACTGCGTGGTGTACACGTGATACTACAAACCCGATGGAAGAGATGTAAGAGAAGGCGGCGAGGCGGTGGGCTGCGGGGGCCGAGCGCAAGCGCCGCAAGCGGGCCGACAACCGTGCATTCGCACTTTCACATTCTCCCCCTCGGGGAAATGCGGGGGAATTTTTCTGCGAAGCAACCCCAATTTCGCGTGTATCCAAAAGTCATTTTTATATAGGCGAAATCGGATGAAACAGGCATGTGCTCGCACTAAGCTCCTCGTGCACAGCAGACGGCAGGCCGACTCGGTAGCGGCGAAGGGTACTCTCGAACACACGTTTTATCTCATTGCAGCTTTCTGTTCTCCCGGCTAGACTACGTCACCACAATATGTAGTCTATATTTTGTTCCAGCTTATGCGGTCCACGACTGTACAGCTAAAATACGTACTGCGCAAGTTCGCTCTTGTATATTCCAAGATATGGCTCCGCAATAAAATTCGTTTCAGCGGCGCAAGCCACCCTCGAAGGCTGGTTTTTTCGGTTCTGTGGCAATTTTCAAGGCGAATACTCTGAACCAACTACCCCATCAGTAATTTTTAGTAGACTCCATCTCATTTTCTAGGCCATGTACGAAGTGATTTGGTATAAACTGTCTCCGTCTAAATAAGCGGACCTTCGTCTTTGTTGCAAGTTACTTGTGGAGTTCCCGAGCCAGACGATCACCCCTCATACCACAACATATTCCACACACCGTTCATCAACCTAACCTTCGCCCGATCCTCTGGTTTTGCCTTGACCTGCACATTACCCTCTTGTGGGGCCCAGAATCCTACGAGGTACCCATTTAGGTTCATTGCCACCTTCCCAAAACTATCTTCGGCAGCCTCGACAGGGGTTGCTTCAAAAAAAGTTTTACCGCTCTCTCTCTCTCTCTCTCTCTCTCTCTCTCTCTCTCTCTCTCTCTTCTCGGAGACGCTTACCTTTCGAAAAGAATCAGGTGAAGCAGTCGTCGAAGCCTTCAAGAGCATTCTTAGTCAAGTATGGGATCTTTACTATTCAAACCACACAGCAGCAATTCTGCCTCGTTGCGAGTGTGACGTCTACATTGTTCTACATCCTCGAACGTATGACATGCAGTCCCAGCGGCATCCGCACAAACGGCGACTCTGAGAAAAAGATTCGGACGATGAATACGCGTCTTTATTCAGATGGTGTTGTATTCCGTCACTCGTGCGTGTTACCAATTCAAGAAGCCGTGTGACAAGGCAATGAACTGGGCCAGCTTTAGCTGCCGTAAGGGGTGGTTGCGGTCTGAGCTGGTGAACAAGATCACCAATTGCGGATAGGACAGTTGGTTCAATAAGGCAGAATGGTTGTTTTCAGGCACTACGATGACATATGGTTAAAGCGCAGGGATGGTCGCAGCAGTGTTTTCCGACTGCGTAGTGAAGAGTGTAATTTTTTGACATCCCTGGGAAGATGGAAAACATTTGTGTTTTATTTTGTCAGCGTTTTCAGCGTGTCAACCGGTTATACTTAGGCGACTATTTAGTTTACTGAAGATGCTTTGAGTACGGTGTTTTTCCCCCCCGGCAGCAATCATGAAAGGTCATAGTAGCCGGCTGATACAACTTTGGCGGCACTCACCCTGCCGCCGGCACCATTCTTGCCGCCGCCAATCTTGCCCGAGTATTAATGTGGCACTAAAGGGTGGGAGCAAGCTGGCTGTATCGATTAATTACAGGACCGAAAATCTAAGCGCACCATTCTCGCAACTAGCACTTGTTACATAAGGCAGAAAACGCCAGAAACGTGAAAGCAGGGGATCACACCCCGTACGCTTTTGCGTACCACGGTTTGTGGCGCCAGAAAGTAATGAACATCGAGAGCTCATGGGGACCACATCTATAGATGTTTTCCTGAAATAAACGGTCCCTGAGGAGTGGAGCAGGTTTTGAAGTAAACGTAAATAAAAGCTTTCCGTGAGATCATCGTATCCAAAAACCATGGACAGCTTTTATACACTGCAAGGCAAGCTGCGTCCGTCACTTGTCAGCTATCATTCAGTTTCGTTTTGGAAAAGCATTCGTGGGCAATTAGTGAAGTTAATAGCCTATGACGGTGAGCAATTGAGTTTTTGCAAGCAATAGATCCGGTAGGAAGACGCTAAAGTCCGTTCGTTAGAAGCAGCAAAAGAAGAAAGATGCCCTGCATGCGGTTAAGCGAGCCGCCTGACCTTCTAATCTTCCCTTCTAGGAGGAGGAATAGAAAAGAAGTGACAGTTTGTTGAAAATGTTGCTATCGTAAACCGCACCCGGTTCGACCACAATCCCTGTGAAATGACTTTACTGAGAGTACTTAGCTGTCCGATCCTCCCTTTTTCTTTCCCATCCGTCCCGATCCCCCGTTCATAATCCGTAAAGCATGCGTCTCTCCGCTCTCATTATAGGCCCGGATACATGGACTCGACGAGAAAGGGTCGAGCCGACTGGCGGGCTCAGCTACCTCGACCCCTCCCGCGTTTATATGAACCCCGTCCAAAGAATCGAGGTGAGGGGAGCGGCGGGGTTCCCGGAAAAGGAGCTACCGTATTTTCACGATTCTAACGTGCACCCACGTGCGCGTTACAATCGGGCTCAAAATCAAAATAGGCTTTAAAGCGGCCACCAGCATTGCGATGCGGAACGGACATGAAGACCCCGCAAAATGCAACTCAATCCAATAAAAACAATCCGTCAACACCACGTGAGTGAATTTCGGCGCACTAATTCCTCAATGGCATGCCGCATACCTTGGTCAGCTGTTGCACATTTTTGTGCCGCTGCAATTCGCCCGTAACGCTTAGAATTGTGAAGATCAAGGCATTTGAAATCGCAAACAGCTTCAATGTTTCCCGCTATGACAATATTTCCAGCGGGAGCTGGATAAGCAATCTAATGAAGCATAATCATTTCTGGCTTCCACAGCTGCATACACTAAATAAAATATTCCACTTCCAGGTACGTGGTGTCATGTCCTTTCGATCTGCGCCGTACCGTCAGTGTCAAATTATTTTTTTTTTAATTTTCCTGCGCGATCTTACCCGCGCGTAACGATTGGGGGCGCGTTAGAACCGCGCAAATACGGTATTCTGCTCGCCGCGGCCCCATGACTCAGCCCGACGAACGAGCCAACCCACCCCTGCCTACGAGTCGACTGGACTCACCGCGACGGCTCTCCGTCCGCTTATACATGTGGGTGTCGAGTTCAAAAAAGCTGTTTATTTCGACACAACGCGCCCTCGTCGGGTCAATGTAAACGGGGCTTATGTTTGAACCAGGGGGAGCGCGGGCTACGGCGACTACTGGTCACGGCTGCCGTGAAGAGTGGTTAGTTCACTGTAGGCTTGCTCCGCGCGAGACAAGATAGTAGACAGTTTTAGTATTGCGGAAAGCACCACTTTAGCGCGCCCATAGCGTTAGCGGGCACGCTAACCGTCGCGTAACGAGGCGCTATCCGTTTGCGCTTGCGGCGCGCTAGCGTTAACGCC
Source organism: Haemaphysalis longicornis (assembly GCF_048455015.1). Lineage (NCBI taxonomy): Eukaryota > Metazoa > Arthropoda > Arachnida > Ixodida > Ixodidae > Haemaphysalis > Haemaphysalis longicornis. The sequence goes on from NW_027526204.1 coordinate 36,064,592, forward strand.
ACAACTAAAACGCTATACTAAAACTCTCTAGTAGCAAGTTTTAGCATAGTGGCTAGCGGAGGCTCATGCTACGGCAGCGGGATAGCGGGGCCCTACAGAGCATGCGCGCGCGGGAAGGGTGAGGAGGTTGAGAAGGATAAGGAGTAAAGCGCGGGCATGGCCAAGGCTGGCTCGCTGAACTAATTCCCCCTACCGGAACGAATTTGCTCCTGCCCAGGTATGCCCCGCTACCCGCCGCCGTAGCGTTAGCGGACGGAGCCCGCTATGCTAAAACTCTCTAGTGTTAGCGTAGCGGATAGCGTCTGCTAACGCTACAGTGGTGGGTGGCGAGGACCGGCTGGGCAGGTGCACATTCTTTCCGCAGGGATGGTCGCCCGCCTTGCGGAGCCCGCACATTCGGTCCGTTGAGGGCAGCCTCCTCGTCCTCCCCGCGCGCGCATGCGCAGTCATGTCCCGGTGGCCAGTCATGTCCAGTCATGCATGCGCAGTCATGTCCCGGTAGCATAGCGCATAGCGGACGCTATGCGCTATGCTATAACTGTCTAATAATAGAGAGTTTTAGCATAGCGGCTAGCGGAGGCTCACACTACGGTGGCGGGTTAGTGGGACCCTACTGCGCAGGCGCATGCGGGGATAGTGAGGAGGTTGGGCAGGGTGGGGAGGAATGCGCGGGCATGGTGAAGGCCGGCCCGCGGAACTAATCCCCCTACCGGAACGAATTTTCGCCTGCCCAGTCGCGCCCCGATACCCGCCGCCGTAGCGTTAGCGGACGGAGCGCGCTATGCTAAAACTCCCTAATAGAAAGTTTTAGCACAGCGGGTACCGTCCGCTAACGCTACGGGGGCGGGTAGCGGGGCGCGACTGGGCAGGCGAAAATTCGTTCCGTTAGGGGGATTAGTTCCGCGGGCCGGCCTTCACCATGCCCGCGCATTCTCTCCACTGAGGGGCAACCTCGCCGCACTCCCCGCCCGCGCATGCGCGGTCGGGTCCCGGTAAGCCGCCACCGTAGCGTGAGCCTCCGCTAGCCGCTATGATAAAACTCTAACGGCACCAGCTGGGAGCCCGCGACGCCGCGCTTGATATTCGAAACAGTGCTTGTTGCTTCAAAAGCGGCTTGCTGGCTCGATGGGGCCTGGGACGCGAGAAAAGGCGGCCACATCGGCCGCTCGAGCATCTTAACGCGTTTCTCATTCTGTCGGTGAAAAATTATAAAAGTCCATGCCAGCCTCCTTGAGCAGAGAAACGGTGCCACAGACGGCCATGTCTTTCAGTCGTAAAAGCTACGATGCTGCGTTTGCGTTCCAGACTGCACTAGGCTTCGCTCCTATTTTGGGACGCAATGGCTACGTCCCAAGAAGATGAAAGGGAAGTGGGTGGGAGAAACGCTGGCATTATTTACTCATATCTCAGCAAATTACGCATCGTCACTCGTTGAACAAAAGCTCGGAGAGCTGCGAAAGGTGCGATCCATCAGTCAAAACAAAATTTCAGACGGCCTTTAGTGTCCCAATAAACTCCCCTCTTCCCTGTAAATCGCAGATACAGATGTACCACAAGAATATGCAATAGTACGTCTATCCACTACCGGCGATTACCAACTCATCATTATCAACGACTGCAATCCTCCATGCCGCAATTACTTGATTGGGGTGATCTCAATGGAGGCACCGCAACAACTTCAATACATCAAGAAAATTCCGCGATGCCTACATCGTCTAGATACCAGGCCACGCTTCAAACATTGTGAATGAAGTAGCACACAGTGTCTTACGCACGTATACACCGTACACTCCGCTCTCTGTGACAACCCATCGAACAGGCCAGCAGCTTTTCGTACATATAAACAGATCTCCCCACTTTTTATCGATGCTCGTGTAGGACGGCGAGCCATATTTTGTCTTATAAAGTCAATTTTTCGTTACCTTCTTTTTTTAGAGGGGACATCAAGCGTTAGCTTTCTGTGCGCACTGTTCGGGTATATGGTGCGGGCGCAATTTAACGCACACATACCCTGAACATGAGCAGTAAGGCGCATCCACCATCAATGTCCGAAGTGGTAAAGTGGCTTTTATTAGCAACACAGCGCAAAAAAGACCAAGTACGAGGTACTTGGTCGTCCTTGGCCTTTTTTGCGCTGTGTTGCTAATGGATTGCCAACTAGCCGGAACCCTCACGCTTTTTGGTAAAGTGGCGCAACCCATTATATAGATGAAGACAAAAGGAGGGACAAAAATCAGGGTTGATTTATTTAACTGCATCTTTATGTGTACCTTAATGAGAAGAGGAATACGTTTTTGCATTGGCGCATATCCCCTCTTTTTTACCAACCCGCACCACCCCTTTCGAAAATTCCGGAGCTGCTTTTACCTGGGGCGCTGTGTTCCAATCATAACAGAGTAAAGAAACCTTTCCTAAATGTTGTCCCAACAGGTGTGCAAATTGCACTTGCTGTTTTTCATTAAAAGAAGGACATAATCTAACATCATCACAAGTATCTGTTATCATATCACCTGATAATTCTGATCCGAGCACCAAACGACATTCCCAATGATCATTTGCTCAGCCATGGTTAGTGAGAGCACGTGACAACTTGGCGCCGAGCAAGATGTCTGCTGCGCAATATATAGGCTTCATTAAGAACTTTAAAATAATAAATAACAAAGTTTGGTACGTGTTAAAAATACAAAGAGGTGCATTTTGTCTCATTATTGTTGTTCCTCTGATACCTTAAACCCCACTACAGAAACGCCGATCAGGAGCTGTAGGTACTCGAAATAAATAAACAAACAAAATAATAAAAATAAGCATATATTGCTCAGTTCGAGCATTCGAACACTAGGCATGGCTCCTGTGCCTCATCAATAATACTAACGCAAAAAGTCATCTGGACGCGCCCTAGCTCAACAGTTTGTAAATTCCCGCCGTTGAAATTATGCCAGATTTCGAGGCCACCACTTGTGTTGCATTGTGTGCTGCTCCCAGGGTTGTTTCTGCAAAAAAAAGAGCAAATGCAAGAAGGAATAAGAAAAGCTCCTCCTTCTTTAGTATAAAATATATAAGGGCACACAATGTGAACGGCAGACGCCAGGCAGCTGAAAGTGTTCTGGCAGTTGTGCAAGAGTACTAGGTCTGTTTCCGCGTGTGCAGGATTGCTCACAGCTGTTCGCAAAATGATTTGGCGGTCCTCACAGCAGCCAGCCTTCTAAGGATTCAGAGCGGTAGCACCACCTCTGAGGTGTAGGGTGGCGCCTCTGGTTTCTTGTCAAAGTTAGTGAAGAAGCCAAGGCTAACCCCTAACCAACATAAGGGTGATCTTGTACACGTTCACTATTCTGCATTGTCCTGTTTGGGACAAGAGGGAAAATCACGCTCAGGAAATGCCCCAAAAGGAATACAGCTAAACCTGAATGTAACGAGGTTTACAAAAGTTAGCAATTTTTCGCTACATGCAGGTTTTCCCTACGTGCCAGTTTCGAGTTAAGGCTCACGCGAACGATACAGGAACGAAACCAGTAAGTTAGACACCAGTTACGGTGAACTTACCTTTCAAGAATTTATTTAACACTAAAAAACGGCGTCATTTCCAGGCGCTGCTATCCCGCAAGCTTAGTCAGCACACGGCCCTCTAAAGAACTAATATCACTTACACCCGTATTCGGAAACGTAACTTAAGTATCAGTTTTACCTTTTGACTCTTTTCGCTGCCTTAACGCGTTTCAACTGTCAAACGTATACTGTAAGGGTGCCTTTTCCTGAACCTAATGCTCTTTTCCGCACTCACAATTGGTGAGAGGGTGCTAGCTGGGATATTATACCGGGAGGCTACGCTCTTATGTCTCGCCGGTGGAGAGGGCATTCGAAAGTGTGAGTTTCTCTTGGAAAGACGAAACTTGTCGTTTTCTGGCGGCAGCACTTACCACCGACGAACTGATACCACAGATAAAAGTGGAGACACGCGACAACACGCCGACAGGCAGGCCTAGCATCTAACCTACGCACCGCTTACACGTGAAACGGCCGGTAGTTTGCGGGGCGGACGAAATTTCATAATTAGTGAATTGCTCCCGCCAATTTTTCAAAAAAAGTTGAAAAAAAAACAGTGGCTCGTCAGCCAAGAGAATTCGTTAGTTCAGATCAACGTTAACAGTGAATAGGCCTTCGTTCCATAGAGGTCGCCAACACATAGGTTTCAATGCGGCTGGAAAAGGGGAATTGTAAAACTTCGTTACATCTGGGATTTTGTTACAGAGAGGTTCGTTACATCCGGGTTTAATTGTACCCGGCAATGAGAAAGTTGTCCTACTGGTGTGTATTATAGTGCGACATAACCTTCACCTGTGCGTTCAAATATTTCCCTCCATCCATGACTACAAAATATAGCCTTTCCTCCACAACAACAAAACTTTATTACAAAAATTTATAAAACCATTTCCGGCAGCATAACGACCGTTCAGTGGCCTGTATAGCTTTCTGGTCATTAGCAATTTTATTCGAACTAATCTGGGTAATTGAAATGAACTAAACTGAGTTTACCAAAAATTGCGCGAGATTGCTGAAGAATATTAAAAGTTTTCAAATGAGTCCGGAACATCTGTTTGAAGACATGAACAGTAGATTGAGACACAATTCTAAACATTTCTGGAAAAATATTCAGGGTTACGGTTCTGGCAGCGTGGGGTGAAAAAGTGTACATAATAACCAAACTAATACAGATGACACGGCCAAGGAGAATCGTTAAACAAAATTTTAAATCTATCTTTTCACCCACACAGGAATTTACCTCCTCATCCTAAGCCAGAAGCCTTTCCCGATTGAGTTTAGCTTAAGTGTCATTCAAAAGCTATTGAATCAAATAGATCAAACAAAGGCAGCTTGGCACAGAGAGAATCTATCCGCGCATTTTGAGACATGAAGCTGAAACAAGTTCGCTGTATCTGCTTATAGTTTATAAACAATCTTTGCTGTTATGCCTCTTGCCCCTTGACTGGAAGACTCATTATGTCGTTCCAATTAATAAGGAGGGATTGAAAAGTGTTGTGGAAAATTACAGACCAATTTGTCTAATGTTAGCATTTCGCAAGATAATAGACACATTCTCTACTCCCAAGTTAGGGAACACCTAGTTGGCAACAGTATCTTAATAAATGAACAAGAAGCATTCTAAACTGGTCCTCATGCGCCGCGCCGCGCAACTTGTCTAATTTTTCATTATCTCGTATCTGACATTGATTCAGGCGCGAAGACCATTTTTTCGATTTCCGTAAGGCATCCGATTAGGTAACGCAGTCTTTTTTTTTTCAGCAAACATAAGGGCACGCCTATACTTCCCACGCACTTTTGGCCATTTCGAGGTACATTTTTCTCGGCTTCTACTAAAGGTATCAGCATAAAACATACATCATTTTCTTTCAAATTTTAAGCTCTTTACTGTACCCCACTTATTGAAATCAAACAAAGATGCAAATTTTATTTTTTTTTCCGCCAGTGCCTCAATTTTGGCGTAATTTACACATTGAAAATTGCATAACAACAAACCCGTTCCGTATATATTTTCAGTTCTGGTGCAGTAGATGTGACAACTTATGTACAGGACAGAAAAAATGAATGAGATGGTTATCCTGGAAGATATCGGAAATAATGGTACCGATGTAATAAAAAATACTGCCTTGAAATAATTGAGTTTACAGTAAGAAAAGAGGTGAAACACAATACTTTTTTCCACAAACACTTCTAGATTCATTTACTATATAGTAAGCACCAGTAAGTCCGTACTCACCGGAAGAGGCAGTGAAGTTGACCGCCTTTATCAGTTCTTCAGGTTCATTTTTCCGGCCGAAAAGTTTTGCTACTGCAATAAAAAGAACAGGAATTGTTTTCTCCCGCTTCGCATTAAGCTGAAAGCCATTGAGGTGAATAGGCCATTTCAGACCACTTTCTTCGAAAACAGATTGTTGTCAAAAACGAAACTGCTTCGTCTGCGTTGAAATGGAGCAATCGTATAAACGTCGGCTTCACAACACGAGGCCCCCAGTTTTATTTCCACCTCAAGAAGCGTTCTTTTTTTATCATGTGCGCTGCGGGAAAACACATTCTCTCAAGTAACCTCCCTGCAGTGCATTTTCGTGTTACTATCTCGGTGCAGTAGAGGCATAAAGAGCTCCGCTTTAAAAACCGGCATCCGGCGTTCATAGTAGAAGCGGCTCATGTCACCATAGCGCAAGCATAAACTGAGCAATAGCGATAGGTATTTCAATAAAGAGTTGCGTGGCTTGAGGCGTTCCCCTCCTCGGACATGAACTCGGCAGGAGATTGGAGGTGGTCATCCACATCAGTGCACAAAAGATGAGTAGGACGCAAATAAGCAACCGAATAAACAAAACCTACAATCTTATAGATTTACCATACTCTTCATCAACACCATTGCAACGTAGCAGCGCAACGCCTACCAGACAATGCAATGCCATTTGGTGTCACTCCGAAACTTTTACGGGGATCTGAACGCTTAGTGTTCCAAGCGGGGTTTAGTTAGCACTTCTCCGACGCGAGTCGAAAGTAAGGCCTCTTACACGCTCAATTCTACATTCAAGTTTCCCTTTTCATAACTCAGAAGACATTCTGCAAGGAATAAGTATGTCTGTCTGACGCTGTGATGCTGAGTCCAAGAAAGTCTCAACATGCGGTACAATTTTTTTATGCACCAGTGTATCCAGGTTTACGCGCACTTTCAAATGCTCAAGTGGTCGAAAATAGTTCGAAATCCTCTCCTAGGGCGCACTCTATAGCCCAAGTGTAGTTTATTGCATTAAACCCAGAGAATTTTAAAAATGATACTTTTTGTTGCAAGAAGTGCAAACAGACAATTTCGATATTGCTGCAACCAGTTACAGTCAAATCCCGTTATTGCGAACCTCAGATTCTCGATTTTTTCGGATTAATGAACATTTTGAAAATCCCCTACCAAATCCGCATTGATTTCTATGTAAAAATATTTCCCTACTGCGAATTTCAGAACACCAATTATTTCAGAATAACGTATCGAATTTTATCATCCTCATATTCAACAACAATTAAAAATAACGAATTCCGAGTTTACAAAATTACTCGTGTTGGTGTGAACGGCTAATTGTGGGGATGTAAAACTATCATCATTAGCATACTAAATGCGCGTTAGCTGTGTCGCCATCGCCCCGCCATGCTAGCCAGTGGCGGCGAGAAGACAGTGAAGAATGCGACGCGTGGGATGAAGTCGCAGAAAAGCTTGTCGTGGTCGCTGCAGTCACCTTTGAAGCTTACGTGCAGTGCGACGATGAAGCATGCACATCTGCTGAACTGACGATTGAAGACATCGTCAAGGCCGTTCGTCGCGATGATGGAACCAGCGGCGAGGTCGCCGAGAGCGACGACGACGACGCTGAGACAGGGCCGCAAGCCAAGGCGAAGAAGCCGTGTCTAACGTCGATGTTTTGCAGTGCGTAGCAAAAATGCGCACTTTTCTTAGCAGGTGCACGAATGCCACCGAGGCAGTGCACAAGAACGTCCACAGCTTCGAATCATTCGTTTTGCAGCAGCTGAGCGGCACACATCAGCCAAAGATAATCGATTTCTTCAAATAAACGTGCATCCAGACCAGCGTTAGACACTAACGCGATTGTGCGCGTGTTCCCAACAAAGGTAGGTGGATGCTTTTGTTGCGTTCACAATTTTTACCGCGCATTGTTTAAATTTTTCACTATAACGATTATTCAAAATAACGAACTATTTTTACCGGTCCCCTAAAATTTGTTGTATCGAGATTTGGCTGTATCTGAATATACTTTTATGTCCTCACAGCCAACGTTTATAGTTGCTCCAATAACTTTCCTCACAGCTTTCGAGATTGGCGTCGTGCGAGGGGATGGAACGGTACAAGTACTTCCAGCTCCAGATGGACTCGAACGTACAATAGTTATAAACTTCTCCGCGCTCAGTTTCGCAATGAATTAGGCCTTCATACAGAGAAAAGGTGACTTCTTATTCAGGGAACCTAAGCAACAGAGTTCTTCCGTGCCCCCAATACCTAAAGAGCGTCGTAACACCTCGTCGTAATTGTTGACTGCCTATAAAATCTAGGGCCCGTTCCTTGCCACGTGCAGACAGAAAACTTCGCGTTGTACTGATCAACTGATAAGTCTGATAAGTCAGCAAGAACCAGGAGGGTCAGCCGTAACACTTCTGTGCGCGCACTATGAAGCTGAGATCAATTTCGTTCCCCTGTAATACCACGCACCCAAAGATATACCTTGGCCCACATTTTAAAACACGATAATTCTATAAGTGAACTTTAACGCGGGTAAAACGCGGTGTGCTTCCTGCACTCGTGCAATGCGCCACTATAGATGAACCGAAGACATCCATCCACAGCTTTTCGCAGTGATTAGCGTGAACGTTAGATTCTAACCTTCATGCCATCAGCGACAACCAAGGTGCAAGCAATTCATAAGCAGGATACAAGAGGGCAACGAGCAGTGAGGCTTGACGAAAGTACAATCAGCAAAGCTTCAACACGGCCGTTATGAATGGCCAGAGAGAAGCGACGATGATGCAACGAGGGTGTGAAGCAACACAAATTACGATTGGTACCCAACCGAGGCGTGGTGGTGCACCTAAAACAAAGCGGCTTCCGATCGGCAATGGTTTAAGTGCGGAACACTTTAGGGGGCTGGTTTGTGGTCTTAGCTCGTCCGGGGTCATGGTACCTAGGCAGCGTAGTAATGCGTAACGCGGCTTCACACTCCCAAATAGACGCTTCGAAAAGGGGCCTACTTTCCCTGCACGGGATTAAACTCCGGTCCCTCGTGTTAGGAAGCTGATTGCTATCCCAAGAAGTTACTCAGGCACACGTTACTCATAGGCAGTGTTGGGGGTGATCTTTCCGCTGCACCATTGCCACGGAGGCTTCCAAGGCTAGATCGCAGATACGTACACAATAACAAAAAAGACAAAAAAATGATGAAATCACGCGCTGATTTTCCCAAAGTAACAAAACGTCAATCCAGTGTCTCCTAATATGCACTTTCAGGGGCTACCGCGCCTCCTGTTCAGTACTTTCGGTATCAGAGCCACGCTGATACTGAACCTAGTCAAGAGAGTGTGCCACAGCTCCTTTGGCAAATCACTGCTCCGCCCTTGACGGATTTCCCGTTCAGTGGAACTGCTTCGATTTCTTTTGTATTCGTCATAGTTCATGCTTTTTGCAATATTGAATTTGTTTTATATTTTGTGGGTGGCTGGCATTCTAAGTGTGAGTGGATTGAAAGAAGTTATTAAAGTATGAGTGTGTATTCTCCGAGGTATTTGTATGTCGTCAAAACATGCTTTGTAAAAAAACGGACTTTATTTTCAAACCCAAGCAGAAATACACTCCCTCTTGCACATAAATTTAGTTTCATATTTTGCATCATGATTGGTGTAAGGTTTTAAATGTTTTTTTTTTGTACAGTTACATTGCAGGAATCATTAGGCATAAAATAGATAAAAGTATTCACTATCAGCGTGTGACAAACGACCATGTATTGTGCTGTCCTGGCAGTTAAAATGTTGGATGCAGATTTCGCGTCGTGATCACTGATGATTTTGGTCAGAAACCCCTTTAGTACACGGGTCGACACTCAAATCTTCGAGCCGAGTTATAAAAAACCAGGCTTGAATGCTATCAAATGATAGCATAGTCGGCCCCTACGAACAGACTGACCAAATTGAAAGCTATAGTTTCCCTGCCGTATTCTGGTTGACTGCATGTGCACCCCGGTCACTTACTGCCACTTTCATTAACTGCAGATTCCTACACGATGACGCAGCCAGCCGAACCTAGTGCTGCCAAAGAGGCAGTTGCGCTCTTGTAATGCGAATATCTGTGCGGCTATCGAGGCGACCGCGAAACTCCGGTGCCTCTAGAAGAGTGGTGTTTACTATGAACGGCAGAACCAGCATATAGCACTGCCGTACAAGGTTTTTATGTTTTTCTGAAGATCACCGCACTGTATTCACTTTGCAGACTGCCTTCCGGTGCGTTGTCCTAGCGCCGATGGTACAGCAGTGTGCGCAGTGTCCCGGCACAGGCATCGAAGAGGAGTGCGCAGCCTCTACTGCTGCCCGCCGTGTACAGACTCGGTGCTATTACCAGTTTGTATTAACGGTACGGTTCTCGGGTGGCCTTCGGTGCACTGCAGCCAGAGTAAGCGTTCTCCCTCACTGCGTAGCACCCCTTTTAGGAGACAGTGTTCCGAGTCCTCCTCTAACGGCCGGTGGAGCAACCAACAGTGACGGAGCTTGTAGAGGCGGTTTCACCATTGCGCGCGTACACCCTTGAGACCCAAATAACAGAGCGGTTTCCTTGCTCAGCGTTCGTCATTTATGATTCGGAGTCGCTCCTCTAACGTGATCCTGAGTGAGGCCTCGGAAGCTCCAAGCGTCTACCATTCGAGGTCACCCTGTAGGGCCCCCTAGCCACTCTGCCACGGCAGCTCCAAGCAATGAGGCCCTCCTCGCAATGACCACGCTGGAGCCATTCCAGTGTCAACGGAGACATATACCCGGCGTTCGCAAAAATGAGCAATCAGACGTGTGCCGATTTTTGCAGGTGACGGAATAAGAGGTATCGGTTGCACCCATAAGGATCACCTCTGCAAGATGCGGCTCACGAGTTTTCACTTCTATATACTGAACATTCTGTTTACAGGTGAAGTGACTTTAAAGTGGCCCGGTGTAGACAGGAGTGTCATAAGCATTTCTTCGACACTTCCCCCATTCGAGCTTTTAAAATTTTTCTTGCGCGTCTATACACGAACGCCCGATCCTAGCATTACGGCAACATTTAGTTCGTTACTCGAGGGGTGTAATGTTTATGTTCTAATGTGACAAACAAAATTTTGACCACCAAAACACTAGTTTCAGTTTCCAGGTAGAATGTAAAGAGGTGCTCCGGTGATTGATTGATGAGGTTTATCGCGCCGACGCTACACAGGCGATGAGGTGGGCCATAGTCGAGAGCTCAGGATTCAGTTTGACCACCTGGGTATCTTTGACGTGCGCCGAAATTTCGCACACACGGGACTCGGGAGTTTTCGCTTTTCAGCGCCCTCAGAAAAGTGGCCGCCGTTGCCGGGAATGGAAGGTGGCCCGGAATTAAAAAAACTGCTGAAATTCTATCCCTGTGAAACTAGTTCTAACATCACCTAATTTAAAATTCCTTCGTACTCGGATTTTGCCTTTTGTTGTGAGCCCGTAGTTTCTTGTCAATCTATTTGTCCTCCGACGCAAGCCTCAACATTTCTGAAACAACGCCTTTTGCAGTCACTCCACGAGTGCAGTTTGTTTCATTAACGCTTTGTAGCGTGTTTACAACCACAAATAATGCAGTTGTGAATCTCATGCAAATAGCTCTTCCCTAAAGCCCAGATCAGTTCAAGCACCCCTAGCTCAGATATCACAGTAGTCGTTATTATGGTAGGGTAGAAACCTTCCATGGAATTACGCGCTATTGGGAGAGTGAGCCACTCAACCTACATTTTCCGGCGATGTCGTCCCAAACATCTGCAAGTAAACAATGAAATTTATATTAAATGGCGATTATAGTCCAAACCAAAGTCGGTGTTAATTATTTTTTTAGATATCTGGCAGAAAAAAATATTGATGGCGGCCTATCGGGTGCATTCGTATGTGTACCGCGCGCCGTTCACGAGTGCGGCTTTTGCTCCCACGCCTCTTGCAAGAACACCTGAATTCGGTAATAAATATGAAAAAAATGTTAATTACCAATCTGCTGAATCATTCCTACATCTGGTACCATCTTTTGCTTTTGTTATTCCGAGTTTACCTTAATTAAAGGAACGCATCAGGACTGCTGCAAGGTAAATTGTCGAACCACTAAATCTGTCAGACAGTGGTTTCATCCCGGTTGTTAGGGAAGAAGAGGTCAAACATTTACTAAAGTGCTGCAATGGGTTTCAACAAGCGATCTGAGTGGACATATTTATGTACTAAAAACTTTGTCTTGTTTATACCGTTGTCTTGCTAGAATATCTTGGGAAAACGCTGCGCCGAAATTTCAAAGCAGCAGGTGCATCCGCTTGTGACCTGGACATGCGTCGCGTAGCCGAAGTGAGCTAAGTTTTCTCTGAAGATAGCTTTAATTAGGCAGTTTTTGACGGTGTGAAGGACAAATAAGTAAAAACAAGCTACTTGTTATGCTCTCGAGCAGGTAATGTGAGAAATAAATATGCTTCATGTGTATCTAACCTTTTACAGCAATGCCAAACCGCGACGCATGCACGTATCAAATTATTGCACTTTGAAGTCTTTTCAGCCACATCCAGTAGGACGATTCCTTCCGGTCCCATTTTCCATCAAAAAGAGCAAAAGGTGAGTTGCGACGGAATGCTATCACTTCTTGAGCGATTCGTCGGTGCATGTACGGTTGCATGTATGTGTTGCGTTCCAGACACAAAACTTTGCATAAAAGCCACCGACGCCAAAGTAATCATTTTACGCTAATGTAATCATTCTAGCACCGTTGTTGCCGCTAACTGAAAACACCAGTACAGGCATAATATGGGGCAATTTTCTAACACTACAAAATCGTCCCTCCAAGAGGTGTATGCACAGGTCGTGTCGCTCGAAATCTAAATTTCGAGGGTAACAGAAAATTCACGACAGCATGTGGCCAGCACACGCTCCTCTGCACATTATGCGGCTACGTTTCCCACCAGCAAAGCGCGTGTGCTCACCGGGGCGGAAGTAGTACAAGTACAGGATGGTCACCCCACTGAGGCCTAGGACTGCCGTGATGATGTAACGAGTGTAGTGGCACCTCAGGTATTTCTTTTGCATGGCCCTGGGCAAACGCAGGAAACTAAAATGTAGAGATGTGCAACTGTGCGTGCAGACTTTCTGCAAAATGCATTGTCAAAACGTAACATACAAGATTGCCTCGCACGAGGAATACGTAGCCGCCAAAATAAAACACTAGAGTAAACTACAAGTGAAACTAACCGCTGCCGATCACGGCTTAAATTTTTCATGGCAACTTAGGTACTTCCCTACTTCAAACTCAGCGTTCCCTGTGCCAAAAGGGGCCTTAAGATACCATCCGCAATACATGGATGTACTATTGTCAAAAAAGGTAAATGAATCACGGCGCAGGCTGCCTAGGCGCAGCAGGGCCGCACCGCGGCGCTGCTATCACGCGAGGTGATGGTACAGTGGCTTTACGACTAACGCCGCTGTGCAACGTCACACCTTTGCAAAAGGGAAGCCGCTAATCATCATCATCTGCGCTCTCGCGCCGACACTGTTCGCAGTGACCCAAAATTTCGCCCTCACTCTGCAGCGGGTCCTTGTCATGCTTGATAAATTTCTAGTGGAGCGTTCGGTCGCTCGGCCGCTGACGTTCGCGACGAAGAAAATCGTGCAGCGCCATTATTCGAGCTCAGTAGCGTCTGACTGCAAGTCATTAAACAGTGACGCTGCGAATGAAGACCCGTTGTTGTGAGCGCAGTGCCTTGAGTGTTGTGAGAAAAACCCGTTTCACCGATTAGGACAAGTTTCGGAAGACTCGAGCAAGTAGAGAAAAGAACCCGGGGTCGTCCTACGATGATTGGGCCGCTGAAATAATGAAGGATTGCAAAACCCACACCCAAACGATTGCTACTACATATTTAACACCCCACGTGGACACGAGACTTCTCCACCTGTGGGAAGCCAGGCGAAGCCTTACAAGGAGATGGAAAAGACAGAGGCACAACAAAAAACTCCGCAAAAAGATCGGTCAAATCAACAAACAAGCGGCTGAATACGCCTTGTCGTTATGCAAGGAAAACTGCTTCAACTTTGTGACGGTCTGCAGGGAACCTTATCCACCAGAAAGGCTTGGTTTCTCCTCCGTCACCTGATTGACCCTCTAACCAGCAAGGGGGAAACCAATCGTCGTATGATCCGCACAATCAATTCATACCAAGGAGACTCGAACAAGCTCCTCAAGGATATCGAAACAAAGTACCTCCAGACCGAAAAGAGCTACCACCCACTACCTTACACAGGAAAGCCGAATGAAGGTCTCGACAAACCGTTCCAACTGTACGAACTCCGGGATGTAATTTCCGAAAACAAGCGCAACAGCGCTCCAGGACCCGATCACATCTCCCACAAACTATTAGCCAACCTTGACAAGGAGGTTCTCGAAACCTTGTTGGAGTATTTTAACGACTTTTGGACTAAAGGCAAGATCCCAAAGCAGTGGAAAACAGCAGAGATAAGATTTATTCCCAAGCCAGGCAAATCCCCGCATATTGATAATTTGCGGCCAATATCCCTCACATCGTGCGTGGGAAAGGTGATGGAAAGGGTTGTGCTCAACCGTGTGCAGCAATACCTGGATGAAACCCAGCAAATGCCAGACACAATGTTTGGATTTCGAAAGCATCTCGGAACCCAGGACGTGCTGATTCAGCTAAAAGAAGAAATCCTCGCACCCGCCACTCGACACTCCCCGCGAGCAATACTAGCGCTCGACCTCAAAGCGGCTTTTAATAACGTGTCACACGAGGCAATTCTACGAAACCTTAACAACACAGGATGCGGGGAGAGAACATACAACTACATTGTAGACTTTCTTTCAGATCGCACAGCCACACTTAAAATCGGCGATGTCACCTCAGATCCCATCACCCTCGGAAGTAAAGGTACACCCCAAGGCTCGGTCCTCTCCCCGCTCCTATTTAACATCGTGCTCCTGGGTCTACCGGCACGGCTAGACAGTATTCCAAATTTAAGCCATGCGCTCTACGCAGATGATATAACAATTTGGACTGGCACTGACTCACTCGGGAGACTTCAAGACTGCCTGCAGCAAGCTGTCGATGCTGTACAGCAGTACGCAGAGGAAAGTGGACTCGAGTGTTCCCCACAGAAATCAGAACTCTTGGTGGTCCGGCGTCGCCGCACTAAAAATGACAAGGACGACATCGAAATAAATTTACAGGGACACAAAATTACGCCCTACAGCTCAATCAGGGTGCTTGGGCTTTTTCTGCAAGCGGATACAAAATGGAACATAATGCTACAGCGCCTGACCAGAACGACCGAACAAGTTGTGCACATGATTCGTAGAGTCACAAAGAGACACCGAGGCATGAAAGGAGACGATACCATCCGTCTTGTCCAGGCCTTCGTTCTATCAAGGCTAACATACGCAGTGCCCTACATGACTCTAACCAAGACAGATACCGAAAAACTTAACACCCTCATCCGTAAAGCCACGAAGCAAGCCCTTGGGATCCCCATGAGCGCGTCAACCGATAAGGTCCTACGCATCGGCCTGCACAACACGGTGGACGAGCTCATAGAGGGCCACCTCTCCAGCCAGAAAGCGCGGCTTGCAATGACACAAACCGGCCAAAAACTGTTGAACAGAATCAAATGGAGCTCCCCAGACGTGAAGCCGAACAAGCAGCTTCCTGATCGGTGGCGGCATAATATCTTTTCCAACCCACTGCCAAAGAACATGCACCCGGTTCACCACAGCGGTCGACGAGAAGCTAGAGCGAAAGCTTTAAACAAAAAATACGGCACCCTCCCGGAAACGGTCTACACGGATGCAGCCACAATCCCTGGTAGAAGATCAAAGACAGTGGTAGTCACCACAAAGACAGAAGATCAAAGACAGTGGTAGTCACCACAAAGACAGAGCTTCTTGTCAGTGCCACCGTACTAACCGCATCAACCAAAGAAGCGGAGGAGCTAGAGGTGGCACTGGCCCTCACGCAGACGGAAGCCACGGTGGTCGTAACAGACTCCCAGTAAGCGTGCAGGAGCTTCAGGTCGGGTTGGGTGGCACCAGCAACGCACCGCATGCTCTCAACCAAATTGCCTGACAGAAAAGTAAGAATTGTATGGACGCCTGCACATGCTTCAATGGAGGGCAACGAATTTGCCCACCAAAAGGCCCGAGAACTTGCCGACCAGGCCTCGGAGGATGTGGAGAAACCTGTACCTCTTCTAACGTACCACGAAATAACACAACATTACAAGCTTAATCGACGGACTTTCCCGCTACCTCACCCAAACCTCACGAAATCTCAAGAAACAACACTTAGACTCCTACAAACCAACACCTTCCCGCATCCAATTAGGCTTCACCGGATATCCCCCACCCAGTATACAGCAGAATGCAAATACTGCCAAGAACCTGGTACACTACGACATATCATCCTAGAGTGTCGAAAAAACATGCACCCACCACCCCTTCCCCGCATTTCAAATCCCCCAGAGCAGTGGGAGACACTGCTGTCCAGCCCCTGCCTCTCGGACCAGCTCCTGCTTATTGAGAGGGCAGCCGCTGCTAAGACAGCTCATGGATTCATGTGAAGAGGGAGCCACTCCTACAAGAACACCGTAAATGCTCTCACAATAAACGTTTTTCTCTATCTCTCTCTCTGAGCCCAGTTCCCGATATTATTGGTAGATGTATAGATGGGGAAAGTGAAGGGGTGACATTGAACAGAGATGTACGAGAGCTAGGCAAGACGATGAATTTTGCACTCGTCGACATGAATGCCGATGTCCAATGAGTGGGCTGGATAAGACTGTTCCATCTGGATGGAGTCCACTTCGGAGGGCAGGTGGGAGAAGCTATCGAGTGGCGACAGGCGAAGCGAGCAGTGGCTTTTTCGGAGGGCTTCAGGTCTTTGTGAGGAGGGAGTAAGCGGGCAGCAAAGGGAGATAGCTAGGTCGGTACAGGTGAGTGCAGATGGAAGGAAGGGGAGGCGCCGGTGCGTTAATAAAAAGGGAGAGAACTGAAAATTGCGTACATGAATATGCAGGGTGGTGGAAAACCAGAGAAATGGATGGAGATTCGTAAACAGCTGGAGAGGAAGATATCCGGGTATGTGCCGTCACCCAGATGCACCTAAGGGACCTGGAAGAACATCCAGTATTCGGAAAGTATATATGGGAAGGCTGCAAGAGAACGGCTAAGTCGAGAAAAGGCGGCGAAGTAGGTATGCTTATACGACAGGGGGCAAAATGGAAAAGAGTGAAAGAAGTCTGTAAATAGCATCTGTGGGTGACCGGAATGGTAGGAGGTAGGGAGGTATCTTTAGGAGTGTCGTACCTGTGGCCGAGTAATAAGAGTAAGGAACAAAATGAAAATTACGCCTATCTTCCCGCGAGGGAACCCTGATGTGATGCGACGCATCAGGAGGAGTGTTTGGATTGACGCTGGTATTGGATTGCGTCAGTGCAGTCGCTGAAGGGACTGTCGCTTCTATCACGTCTTCATCGGAAGACCTTGCACGGAGGTATCGTCAAGCAAAGTTGAGTCAAGTGCGAGAGCGAGCGCTGGACTGATCCGGCGCCGTGCGCTCCCCCGCTTATATTCCCGCTTTTGAAAGGAGAGGAGCCGGGGGGGGGGGGGGAGGAGAGTCGCGCGCACGCCCACACATGTGCGCACCCAGAGCAGCGAAGCGCACGCGCAGCTGTTATGATAATGAGACGGAGTGAGAGTGTTGCGCACAGCTGTCGGAGAGAAGAACGGAGGAGAGTTGCGCATGTGCAGTGAGCGTGCAGACAACGCCGCGACGACGGAGGGACATAGCCAAGAGCAAGAGATGCGTCGCATCTAAAATCTGGTGGCGTGCCTAAATATGGACATCGAGGATTTGAAACGATCCGAGGAGGTACTATTGGTAGGGGACATGAACGCCCACATTGAAGATCTAGACGGGTTCACAGACAATAAGGGTCATCTAATGCTGGATATGTGTGAGGCAGAGATAATTAAAAGGATCAGAATGGGTGGAGTGCATACGGCAGACATCATGTGAAATAATGAATAGCAGCCTGCCATTGTCGCTGAAGAAGAAAGTGTATGACAGCTGAATCTTACCGCTACTCACCTACGGGGCAGAAACTTGGAGGCGCACTAACAGGGTTCAACCTAAATTGAGAACGACTCAGAGGGCAATGCAGCGGAAAATGACAGGTGTAACATTAAGGGACAAGAAGAGAGCGGAGTGGGTCGGGGAACAAATGCGTGTTAAGGACATATTAGTAGAGATTAAGAAGGAATGGATGTGGCCAGGCCATGTAATGTGAAGGCAAGATAGCCGTTGGTCATTAAGGGTAACAGAGTGGATCCCTAGAGACGGCAAGCGTTGCAGGGGCCGGCAGAACGTTAGATGGGCAGATGAGATCAAGAAGTTTGCGGGGATAAATTGGTCACATTTGGCACAGGACCGAGGTAATTTGGAGAATAATGGGAGAGGCCTTTGCCCTGCACTGTGCGTAGATATGCTGGTGATGATGATGATGATAATGATTATGATGATGTGTGAAGAACAGAACCTGATCATAATAAATAGGGAACGAAAATGCGAGGTTCAAATCACGTGGCAGTGTGGCAGTAGACAGTCGAGTATCGACTACTGCCTTCTCTCGTAGCGGCTTTGTGCATGGTTGAATGGAATGAGCATAGATGGGGAAGGGGGTCGCCGTCAAAAAAGGGACCACAAGCGTATACAGCTTTTGGGAAACTGGGGGAGGGGGGAGGCACAAAACCAGACTAAGCGAGCATTACGCAAAGTTACAGCCGCCAGTTGCAGCAGCCTCCTGCCACCCAGGGACGCCAACAGCAGCCGCACAAGCCAACCGGGCGCCCACCTGCTCAGCCGTCCGCACAGCCAGTGGTGTAGCAGTTGCCTGTAGCTTCAGCCGCAACCGGTCAGGATCAGTTGGTGCCCATCCTTCTTGCCCTGGTGCACAGCCGGGGGGGAAACCTGACTACTGAGGACCCCACACGCCTGGCGGCCACTGCTGCCCTGGCACACCTGCGCCCCCGCCCCCCGCCCCCAAGAATGGCTAACAGACCCTGCAGGACCGGCCAGTGGCCACGCATCTTCCAGTGGAACTGCAACCACTTGGGGCTTTGCCCCAAGGAACTAGCAGAGCGGCTGCTTAGGGAGCACTTCGATGTGCTGGCGCTGCAGGAGACCAACGTGAGTGGCAGCACCCTGCGGCTGCCGCGGTACGTGTGCCACGCCAGCCCAACCAGCTGCAGCCTGCGCTCTTGCACCAGCCATCCGTGCCAAGACGCCAGCAACCCACATGGCAAGTCCAAGGCAGCTGTCTACGTGAGGGCTGGGCTCAAAAGTACCCCAGTGAACGTGGCCTCGATCGTGGATGGCCCCATGGAATGCGCCGCTTTGACGGTTCGCATGGGATCCACGGACACCGCTGTGACCAGCGTCTACGTACGCCCAATGCAGCCCTGGGACGCCACAGCAATGGTGCGGCTGCGGGCCCAGCTGGCCCCGGACATTGTCGTGGGCGGATATTTTAACGCGCACAACCCAGCCTGGGGACCACCCGCAGGGGACGAGAGATACTGGATGCCACCACAGCCTGCGGCCTGCTCGTGGCCAACACAGGCAGCCCCACCTTCACCCGCCCTGGTCACTGTGGCGCGGTTCAGCTGTCCCATATTGACGTCACACTGGTGTCCCAACGGTGTGCCGACACAGGGGAAACCACCACCAGCACCTAGAAATTGGACCACTACCCCGTCCTGGTTACCCCAGGGGCGATCGCAGGTGAGCAGACACAAGGGTCTACGCCGTTACCAACTAGAACAACTACCGCAAAGAGATGGCAGAGCGTCTGGAGGACCTAAAGCCTGATTTCCAGGCAGCCGTTGTGCACAGCGCCAACAAGGCCATGGTGCGGGGGGGGGGGTACCCCTCTACACGGCACTATCAGACCTGGAGCTCCTGACACTCCTGGCGAGGCGCAACCAGCTGAAACGGTGGGCCATCTGGCAGGCGTCCGGAAGACTGGATGGCTTACCGACAGGTGGATGCACAGTGCAGGAGGAGAGCCAAGCAGCGGCGTAGGCAGAACTGGGAGTCGCTCTGCTCCTCCATGGACTCGCGTAGGGATCCGGCCTAAGCTTGGAGTCTTCCGGGCCCTTTTCCAGCCTGCCGTCACCAACCTATACCCCGTGCTGGCCTCCGCAATTTCCTTGGGCATCACTGAGCAGGCTGCTAGCCGACCTGTTCACCCCGGCTCCCCCTGCCGCTAAGGCCCAGGTGCCCGTGTGGCCGGCGGCACCCAGGACCCGCAAGTGGTGGCAATTTGCAGTGGCGACATCACACTCCGGGAGCTGCGGGCCGCCCTGGATCGATGCCCCAGCCACGGAGCGCCCCTGGCATTGACGGGGTGACGTACAAAATGCTCCTGAACCTGGACATCACCCAGCTCCAGCCGCTTCTACAGCTCCTCAACCGGGTGTGGAGGGAGGGAATCATTTCCCCTACTTGGCGGGTGGCACTAGTCAGGCCAATGCTGAAGGTCGGTAAGCCGCCCACCGAGTCTGCATCGTACCGGCTGGTTTCCCTGACGCCCACAGCGGGGAAGCTGATGGAGAACACGATCCTGGCCCGCCTCCAGTGGATTGCTGATCGCCGGGGCGTCTTCAAGGAGCAGCAAAGCGGCTTCAGGTGCCACCGCTGTACGGCTGACTCCCTGTGAGATGTGTCTTACTGGAGCATGCCCGCCATGACAATGAGGTGGCCTTCTTGCTCCTGTTGGACATGAAGTCGGCGTTCCGACTGCATTCCCCACACGGCCATCCTGGATGTCCTGGACAGCATAGGCGTTTCGGGGCACCTCCGGAGTTTTGTGAGGGCGTTCCTGGCTAACCGGACCCTACGAGTCAGGGTGGGTCGAGCAACGAGCAGCCCGAGAGACGTCA
Source organism: Haemaphysalis longicornis (assembly GCF_048455015.1). NCBI lineage: Eukaryota > Metazoa > Arthropoda > Arachnida > Ixodida > Ixodidae > Haemaphysalis > Haemaphysalis longicornis. The sequence goes on from NW_027526204.1 coordinate 36,085,374, forward strand.
GCTCTGGGGCTCCCCAGTCTGGGGTTCCCCAGGAGAGTGGGCTCAGCCCGTTTCTTTTCAACGTCGTCCTGGCTCCACTCCCGGACTGCATCCCAGCTGGGATTGCATTTCCAGTAGGGATGGCAGTCTACGCTTACGACATCGCCATCTGGACGCATGGACCAACGAGACTACTCTCCAAGGTGAAGGCGCGTCTCCAGGGGGTGCTGTGGGTGGTCCCCGTACTCCAGTAGTGGTTCGTAGTCTTCTTCCCCTTCGTTCTCCTCGTTGTCGTTTCCTTGCTCCTCGTCGCCTTCACCGTCATACCCTGCGGCCCGCGCCGTGTTCTAGAGGCGGGGGGGCGCCGCGCGGTGTGTAAGCTCGCGCGCGACGGCGTCCGCCCTCTCGTTCCGGTTGGCCACTTCGCCGGGTATGAGGCCGACGTGGGCAGGAAACCACCTGAGGTGTGTAGTGTTGGTCTTCGGGTCGGGTAGTGATCGAAGGAAGCGATGGGCCGGAGAACCCGCGCTTCCTTTGCTGTAATTGACTATAGCGGACTTGGTGTCACTTAATATGGTGGTGATTGTTGGAGCACTCCTCAGGGCTAGCGCGATCGCCGCCTCTTCCGCTTGTGTAGCGTTGTCCGCTGCGAAGCTCGCCGCACTCATGGTGGTACCGTCCGTGGCTCGAATGACGGTCGCAACGTAGGTTCGGGGTCGGCGCGGGTAGCGGGCCGCGTCGACGTACACCGCAGTGTTGTCGGTGCTGTATGTTTCTGCCAGCGTCCTAGCTCTCGCCGTTCGCCTTTCCCTGTTCCTCTCTGGATGCGTGTTACGAGGTAAGGGTGTGACGACTATCTGTTCGCACAGCGATCGTGGTAGTCGTTCGCGTGGTCTGGCGGCATCAGCCCCGCCTTCCACATCCTGCCTTTCCCGCGGAGCTGTTGTGGCGGCGCGGTTCGTGCTGTGGTAGTGTCCGGTCCTGTGTAGTATCTCTCTTCAGGTCGGCGTTTCCCGGAGGCGTGCGATTTGTGCAGTTCTCTGCGCTTTGCATATTTCGTCCAGGGTATTGTGGACTCCCAGGGCTTCGAGCGCCTTGTTGCTGGTGCACTGTAGTAGTCCGAGGGCGACTTTATAGGCTTTACGTATAGCTGCATTGATCTTGTCTCGCTCCTGCGCCAACCACGTGTGGAAGGGGCCGGTATAGGAGATCTGACCAACGACAAACGATTGTAGTAAGCGGAGAAGGTTGGCTTCGCGCATGCCTTCGTTTCTTGTGGATATTCGGCGCACCAGTCGAGCGGCGTTGTCTATGCTAGTCAATAGCCTGCTCAGGGCCGCACGGTTGGTGCTTCGTCCTTCGTAAATGTGGTACCCGAGAACTCTTATGCTCTGGACGTGTGGTATTCGTGTGCCGTCGTGCGCATGGAGGGCGATGTGGGAAGCGTCCTCGGCGGCTTTCTTTCTTCGTGGGCCGGGCGGTGTGAGTATTAGAAGTTCAGACTTTTGCGGCGAGCACCGGAGCCCGGTGTCTGCGAGTCCGGCTTCGACCTCGTCTATCGCCCGTTGTAGTGACTCTTCTATGTGTCCGTTGGTGCCCCCAGCCATCCAGATGGTGATGTCGTCCGCATAAATTGTATGTCGGACTTCTGGGATTCGTTGTAGGCGTTCTGCCACTGGTATGAGGACCAGATTGAAGAGAAGCGGGGAGATGACGGAACCCTGTGGGGTACCCGTGCTCCCTCTCTTGCGCTCCTCGAGTTGCGTGTTTCTAATTTGTATGCTTGCGGTCCTGTCCGTTAGGAAAGCCCGAATATAGTTGTAGGTTCGCTCTCCCAGTCCCAGCCTGCTGACCTGCTGGAGGATGGATGAGTGGCGGACGTTGTCGAAGGCGCTTTTGAGGTCGAGGCCCAAGACGGCTCTGCAATCCACCTTGCTCGGCGCTACGATGATATCGTGCCAGATCTGTAGTATTGCGTCTTGGGTGCTGAGCTTGGCCCTGAAGCCCAGCATGGTCGTGGGGTACACTTCGTGGTCCTCCATGTAATGTTGCCATCTGGTGTTGAGGATGTGCTCAAGGACCTTGCCCACGCACGATGTGTGTGATATGGGTCTGAGGTTGTCAATTCCCGGCGGCTTGTTCGGCTTTGGAATCAAGACCGTCTTTGCGGCTTTCCATTGCTTGGGTAGTGTTCCGGTGCGCCAGCACGCGTTGTAGTATTCGGTTAGCGCCTTGATGGCCGTGTCGTTTAGGTTTCTCAGCACCTTGTTGTGTATGCGATCCCGTCCCGCTGCCGATTTGCAGTTCAGGGCTTGCACTGCGCTTCGGACTTCCCACTGTTGTATTTCTGCGTCCAACTCAGGGTTCTGCGGTCCGCGGTAGTCGGGGTGGGTGACGGTCGGTGTGTCCGGTAGGTACTGTTCGTTGAGTCTTTTCGCCAGTTCTCGTTCGCCGAGCGTTTTGGTCGCCGTGTGCAGGATTTGGTTGAGTCTGTGTTGTTGGTAGCCCTTACTTTTCGACTCGTCTTTCAGGTGTCGGAGCCACTTCCAGGCCTTGCTAGTGTGCAGCTTCCCGTCCATCTCGTTGCACAGGGCGTGCCACTGCTGTGTGTTTAGTTGTCGACTGTGCGATTCAATCTCTCTACCGATCTGCGCGATTTTCTTCCTCAACGATAGGAGGTGTCGGCGCTTTCTCCACCGCTTCTGCAGGGATTGGCGGGCCGCGATCAGGTGAGCGAGTTTGCGTCAACTTTTTGTGAGTTAAATAAGAGTGTTCTGGCTACATCTCTTGCCGTATTAGCATAATTGGACTTGTGTGCAAGATCGGTGCGTGACGAACAAGCGTTATTAACGCCAGGATACCAGCGGCGAATTCCATTCCATTCACGGTTAACGTGGCTTTCGTATAGGCAACAGCTTTTCTTGACTCAAATGTTCGTAATAAAAAAGGTCGTATAACGGTAGCCACGGCCGTATTTACTAACTCCTTACGAACCTTATAACCCCACGGTACGGCACGTAGGCTCTGCCGCTAGCGACTGCATATTTAGGAAATTAACTGGGTGTAGGAAGTAGTATATACTGATTGGTTGATTGATTGTAGGGTATTTATTTTATTTACTTCAAGTAGCCTCAATCGCACAAGCCTTGAAGAGGGGAGTGGGTTTTAGGGAAACGTTACAGCAAGTAACAGGTATAACGCGCCAACACAACGAAGGCGATTAGGCGTGCCGCAGTGGAGGGCTGCGGATCAATTTTGACTACCTGGGGATCATTAACGTATGCCCAAATTTCACACACAAGGGCGTTTTTGCCTTTAGCCTCCATCAGAAACGCAGCCTCCGCTGCAAGGGATTGAACTCGTCTCCGCGTGCTCAGCATCGCAACGCCTTAGCCACTGAGCCACCGCGGCGGGAGAAAGTAGCATATACTACATTAAGGTCGTGCCTATGACTAGGTTATGTATGGCCAGTTAGTAAACGCATGTAGCTCAGAAGGGTGTTATTGCTATGACTTTACTAGCAAAAGTAGTGGTGCTTACTGCCTGCTTCAGTTAGTAAACCTGACAAGTCCTGCATTTACCACATTCAGTTACTAAGTAAGTAGTGTGTACTGGGACAAGTAAGTAACTTGTTAGTGTTCCGTTAGTGAATGCCACAACCTTTTTTAAGAGCGAAATAAGGGAGCTTTGGTAACATCGCTTGTAGTACTAGCATAATTGACTTCGCTTTCATGATCGGGTCTTGTGAAACAAGTGTTATTATCGCTAGAATTTCTCAAATACGACCGAAACAAAAACCACCCGGCAACATTCGTTGGCAACCTGGGTTAGTGTACTGAATTTTTGCCCTCCGGAAGTCGCCTCCTGATGTGGCTGAGAGGTTAGGTGTCTGGCTTTTATTTCGAAGGTCAATAGCTTGAACCTTACCAAAGCTTCGCTTTTCAGCTTTTTTTTTTTTACCAGAGTAAGCGAAGGGTACATGGGTACCTTGCATTTCAATCTACAGTGTATACAAGCGGCGTTCGGCTGTAACTTCTGTAGCAAGGCAGCGCTGTAATTTGTTTTCCGCGCGCTTGAAATTCACGAAGCAGTACGCACATACCATCATGACAGGTCATTAGGTTTCAAGGAAATAAATTGTTCGTAGTGCGTTTTTTTACCAAGCTCCCTTATTTTGTTCAGATTTGACGGTCATAACTCGAAATACATTTCGCAGCATTTCACAACCCGCAGGCATTCTTAACGATGAGTAAAGAAAGGCAAGTTTATTTTTATGGCAAATCTAGGGTCCTGACTACTGCATTTAAACAATCGAAAATAGCTGCTCATAAATGATCAAAAATTATTGAAAGAGTATGGAAGAGTTCATACAAACGCGTACACCAACGCACGTCGACCCCATGGCGTGTGGGCGCGCAGCCGCTCTACGACGCCGACGCTCGAGTGATGCGGGATTTCGGGACCATATGGGAGACGAAGGCTAACATGCAAAAAGTAGGCGTTGGCACAGCGGCAACACCTGTGAGGCACATGCGTTTCTCCCGTGCAGCATGTGTGCGGGCGTACAAGTCGGCGGTACCGATTTTGAAGGGCCAGCAAATGGCGAGAAAATTACCTACGCGTGAATTTGGCCCGTCCCCGTTCATGCTCGCTCGCACTTTTCTCTCCAGTTTGGCCGAGAAAAGCAAAAAAAAAGAACAGGAAGCAACCTGAAACGCGCGCCAAGAAGCCGAAACGTGTCGTGCCATACTAATGCGTCATCAGTTGTTCTCTTCGTACATTGGGAGCGACCTCATGCAGAGTGCAAAGAACTGCGACCTGGTTCAAAATTACGGTCTGTCCAGGTCGACAGTCTCTACATTTTTTGAAGACCGAAAGAAGATCCTGAGCTCCAAGACCAATGCCGAGTTTCATTCCGGCGGGCGAGCGGCAAACTGCGTTTTATGGCTGCGGTCCGCGCCCTGGTATCGCCGCGCGCCATCCAGGCGATGCCGCTGTCCCGTCAGTGCGTGCGGAGGATATGCGTGCCGCGTTTTCAAGCGCAAAAAATGCTTATTGTAGCGTAAGCCACACTGGCCGAGGTTGGGCAGTTTCGCGTGGACCTTGAAGGGCCGTGCTGTGCAAGCGCGAGGAGCATTGGATTGGGATGGGCTTGGATTGAATTGAATTGAATTGGATTTGATTTGAATTTGGACTTGAATTGGATTTAATTGGATTGAATTGGACTGGATTGGATTAATTTGGATTGTATCGAATCCAATCCAACCGGAGTAGGGTTGTGCAGTGAATTGGGCCTGTACATTCGCCGGTCTGCGCATTCCAGAGGAGTGATGTCATAGCCGTGGCAGACGCACTGGCGCCGGCGCGTGCCCAGCTGTGCGCCTCCGTTCCGCAGCAACCAAGCCTGACGCTGCGCCGGAGCCACTTGATAGACGTTTCGCGTGCGTGGCTCCTGGAGAGCCGTGCTGCGCATGCGCGAGGAGCAGTGACTGGACTGGACTTAACTGGACTCGACTGGACTGGACTGGCTTGGATTGGAAATCTTTTTAGCAGCAGTAAGCATGATAGTCAGCTAACCCTAGACAACCAGGAAACCTAAGAATAACCAGCTGAACCTTAGCTCACGCTACATATATCCTGACATAGCCCAGCTAAGCCACTGCTATTTTTTTACACTTCCAACGAACTTCGAATATAACGAACAAACTCAGCGTGGCGGTCGAGTTCATTATTATAAGCGGGCTCGACTGTAAACGTTCCCAGCAAGAACAACCACGGCCTTTGAGTTGTTAGGACTCTCCCATTCACAATGCGACTGCTCTCACTTGATGTATCTGTTGCGCTCCTCTGGGCCAACGAATGTTCCGTCGGGCATTCGGAGCTTTCCGAAATGGGGGTCCGTTGCGGGTGAATTGGTCGAACTGCGGCTGGGCCCGGACGCGCAAATGCGGCCGCCTTTGCTCTCCTTCGACGATCGGCAAGCGCGACTCTTGCTGGACGAAGACCGGGATTTCGGCGAGGCGTGGCTTTTGCATTTCGGTGCTGCGACGAAAATGGGACGCAGAGACGTTTTTGAGCAGCCAAAGTCGGGGGAAAGGTGAGAAAAAATTTTTTTTTAAAAAACCCGTGCAATAAAGACTAACCAATATTGAAAACGAAGCGAAACGATATATCCCAAACTGGTCATTTTAAGTGTCGTTTTGAATACAGAAGGGCACACGAATTATTTAGCAGTTTTCTTCTTAACAGTTAATCAGAAAAAGAAATAATGATCATCTTGTGATACTACGCCGTGCCAAAAAGATTTTGCTTCTATCTTCATCGTGAGCCGTACAGCTTCGCGGGTTAAGCTTCTCTGAACAACACTGACGTCACCAGTAGTAGGTATTACGTTGCAAACCGCAGTGGTGTCACTGTGGTCGTGATATCAGGGATGATGACAATTGCGCTGTGCTGCATTGCGTGACCTTAAAAATTACCATCTCCCGCCCATGAGAACGATGGTCACTTGTCGAGCCCAAAGCACTGCATTATCCTTGGGGGAGCCACTTGATTGATTGTAAGGTTTAACGCGCCGACGCAACGCAGGTGACGAGGCGCGCCGTAGTAAAGGGCTCCGGATTAATTTTGACCACCTGGGGATCTTTACATGAGCCGAAATATCGTACACACGAGAAGTTTTGCTTTTCGTCTCCATCAGAATTGGGGAAGCCACTCGGGGGCCTCTATCTCCAACCTGTGAGATCACGCGACGAGAGGATCACACTTGTTACGGAGACACGGAAAGGGACACAGTGTAAGCATACACATAAACATCTAAATGCTTGCTTTATCGCCAGTTACGTTGTTGGCCAAAAAATGGCTTTCTGCTGAACTAGGATCGGTGTTGAAATGCATTGCCGTTTTGGGCCAACAGCTTTCGATGGTATTCGTTGTGGTTCCCTTAGCAGTAACTCGAGGTCACCCGGAAAACGACGCTTGAGCTTGAGCTCTCGCAGGCATGTGCAGCCTAGACCCACGCGATCGTCTTTATTTCAGCGGATTCCTATTTAATCACTGATTGCAATACCAGCACAAGTTCACGGTACATTTTTGTTCATGTCATAATGGTGCTACCAATATTTTCCCCGCCGCAACTCTTTCCCCCACCAGTTTGCGAACAGTCTCTCGACTGCAGTATTTTCCAACCGGCATTGTTATTTATATTGGTTAAGAACAGCATCATTAAATGTGGCAACTGGTCATTCAGTAAAAGAACATTTTTTTTTAATCTTAAATGACTTCTCAGGCCAATGAAAAGTTTATTGCAAAGCATGTCGTGCTGAAAATTAGGATTGATATTCCTCGGTCGAAGAGGAGATTAAGAACGGCGCGTGCAGGGAGCGAGGTGACAACCATTCCCGCATAATATCTGCAAATTCCATTTTAATGACGCACTCGTCCGACAGTTCTGCTCCCCCGGTCAGTTCTCACTAACTAAAAAATAGGGAACGCCGAACGGTCCACCACGACTGTGTCTGTTCTCTCCTGCCCAGTCTCTATTTGTCTTGGCTGCATAAGATCTTGAGATATGAAATGTGACTCATCAAACAAACGCCACGTTATATGTTCGCATAGACAAAAATAAACACATTTTGGGGGTTCTGTCAAACTCGTAATTATTCATTTGATCCGCTTTAGGTTTTGCGCAAACCATTCGTATTTTATGGACGTAATTATTCATTTGATCCGCTTTAGGTTTTGCGCAAACCATTCGTATTTTATGGACCTCTATTTTTTCACAACCATGACCATGACTATAAAGGTCGCGCCATCTTAGGGTTTGGTTCAACTTTGGGGGAAGTACGCTATGTTGCACCAGCTTGAAACGGGGAAGAAAAAATTACCTACCCCTTCGTGGAAACGAAAGGGACGAGTGAACGCAAAGCTTTTCAAAATCAAGTTTACGAGCCAACCCAGAAGCGAGTGGACCCACACGACATCACCTCACCCTAAACCTATGGTATTTCTTAATGGGACGGCTTACTGCGCTGCAAATGTGCTCTCTAGTGCTTTGAAGATACGGGCATTCCATGGCTTTCCCTAGCCTTCACCCATTGTCATCGTTGACGGAGGTGAGCATCGCCTGTCTAATTTCTCACGTCTCTGCACTCCTCTCCAAAGACAAACTTCTGCCGCAAAGGCGCAGTCGGATATGGCCGAAGCCGCCGCGAGGATCCCAGGAATCCTGGCTGACGAATGAGGGACGGAGACCGTCCAAGTCGTCTACCCTTCAGAACCCTTCTAGAGCATCAAATAAAGTCATCTCTCTCTCTCTCTCTCTCTCTCTCTCTCTCTCTCTCTCTCTCTCTCTCTCTCTCTCTCTCTCTCTCTCTCTCTCTCGCTCGCTCGCTCGCTCTCTCTCTCTAACTCTCGCTCTCTCTCCTGTCGAATTTCTTACGTCTCTGCACTCCTCTCCAAAGACAAACTTCTGCCGCAAAGGCGCAGTCGGATAGACGTCGCCTTCATGACGCGAGGGACCCAGGGGCCCCTTTCTCGACTTTATGAATTATCCGTGAATTCCCCACGTTTTAAGGGCGAAACCCCGTAGAACCTGGTGCTGTTGGCGCCTCCTGTCGTCGTCGTAATCGTCGTCTCATGTAGTCACTGTCTCAAAACACCGGGAAACTCGTTTACGCCTCGCGCTACAACGTAACGCGTACTAAAAAAACACCGGGACCCTCGTTTACGCCTCGCACAGGATGCGATTCGTAACGCGTACTAAAAAACATCGGGACACACGTTTACGCCTCACGCTAGAGAGCTTCATGCTTCAAAGACAATAGACTTTTACAGAAAAGCTGTACACCTCTACCTCCCACCGGTTTCATCTCTGTTGCCAACAATTCCAAAGCGCCAAGGATACACTTACACACTGCATGCTTCGCCCCTCCTTACGTTTCACGTTAGTGGAGGTGGCCCGGGATTTTCCTTTTTGCGCCAACAAAACCCAAGCAATCATGGACGTGTGCCTTTGACGACATGCAGAGTAATTTAACATCTGGCATGCAAGGCTTATTGCCAAGCTATCTCATGTTGCGCATAAAATATAAAAACACTTGCTATGTGCAGTCTTTGGCAGGAACAAGTTACTAACGCGTTACCGGTAACTAGTTACTTTTTCAGTAACTTGTAGCTGTAACTAGTCACATTTAAGTTAGAGAAACTTGTAACTGAAACACTGTTAGTGTTTTACACCTTAACTGTAACAAAAAATAGCGCCTAGTTTTTCTTTTTTTAAATAATGGCCAACACAACGCTCGTTTAGGGCCGACGTACAGCTCAATCTTCCCTTTTTTTATTTTCTCCTGTCCCATATCTTCTTCTTCTTTCAGCATTCCACAACATGGCTCCCCTCGCAGTTTAGGAGAGGAGGTCACTATAGGAAGATTATTTTCCCTGCAGGTGACCGAGGTAGGAGGTCGGTTTTTAAGGTCGGTGTTAAAACTTTTCCTTTGTCTAAGTCGAGCGGAAACAAGAAAAAAAAAAGAAACCGGCCATTAGACCTCCACCGATGAGGAAGCTGGCGAACCCTTGTAAAGAAACGCCACCGCAGAGGGGCTCACCGAGAACATGACACCAATAAAACCACACGGACACCATAGGGACGCCAACGAAAGGTGAAGAGTACACACTGACTTTTGGCGATGGGCTTTGGGCTTGAATGCGCCCTTCTTGGATTCTTTTCGTCTGTGGTTTTATCGTGCAATTTTTACTACCCGCATGCCTTTGTAAGTTTCTATTAAATAAACTCTATTATATGGCTTGTGGTCTATGACTTAGTATTATACAGTAACAGAAAATTAATGACGTTTGTCGCAGTAACTGTGAAACGTTGCTCTTGAAACTTAGTAACTGCAACACTGTTACTTTGCTGCTAACGTGCCCATGACTTGCTATGATTTATAAAATTAGGACGGCAGCTGACACTGCCAAGAGAAACACAATTCTTAAGGATACAATTGGCGTCAACAACACAAGACCATCAAGTAACGTTGATCCAAACGCGAGCGAAAGGCGTGTAATGAGGAAAAGAACATCGCACAATATTTTCTCTCCTATCTATTTCTTTTATTCGCTTTTAGTAACATTGTTAAACTCTCTGCTTCAATGCAAGCGTTGTAGCGTTATCACTTTCCTGCCCGTCCCTAAACCCACGCTGTCGTCTGCTGCTGTCTTACGACTTTACGGCATGACACATCAAAAGGCCACCGCCCCTATCGGCTGTGTGACGCGGTGAGGTCAGCGAAACGCTAGGTCTGACAACGGGAGAGCGCAGTGATTGATTCATTCGTCAATCTCGAACCCAATCAGGTCAGTAATGCAACAAACAGCTTTCTTTATCATTATTCTCTTTAATTCGATCATGTGATCCACTAGCTTACCATGAGGAGTGTGGTCAAATGCAATGAGTTTGGTTCTTTGTAATGGACAGACTTGTACTGCCCTCTTGTGTTGCTGTTACGCCAAACAAATCCTTACTACGTTATCGCTGAAGGTTCAAGCAAAATACGAGACGTTACTTTCATATTCCGTTAGAGCTGGCTTGTAAACAGTCAGATCTATTAGTTCTTTCGCTAGAAAACATTTTTAAACCACGCGTCAAGCGAAACTGTCCCTGTTGAAAATTCACGGGAATTTTACGCCACCAGAATGTCGGCGAAATTTTTTGCCCTTTTTCACGGTGACGGCCGCCGCCATTTACAAGGTGCTGCGTAATAACACGTCACTTTTTCGCCGACTGAAGTTGTCAGTGTTTGACGTTTACGTTCCCGCCAACTATTTGTAATACGTCACGTCCTCTCAGCCAACCACAGAAGGGGCATGACCTACAAGCCACCTGCTTGTTAAATAGAGAGACAAGCCAAAGTTGTCACGTTTGCTGCATTTCATCTATCTTTCCAAACCGGCGAAAACCTAGCGCCTTCAGCAGTGAGAAATGAGGCAAACTGTAAACTGGTCCAGGAAACGTCGCGGAGCGTCAAAATGACCAAAGCGCACGCACATCTGCTTTGTCAGCCGGAAGCTTGTGACCAAAACTGAAAGCCTATCAGACGGAGCTTCCGGCACATTCGAGAATTCAGGGAGAACTCACGAAGTCGAGAATAGGGCCCTAAGTTAAGTTCTCGCCACAGGACGCGTTTTTTTTCTGCCCTCCACACACGATCATCATATTGTCACGAAGCCAAGGACGACGCAGTTGTTTGGAAAAGAAACAAGTTTATTGGAGCGAACTTGTGTTCCCCTAACAACTGAAAAGAATACAGAGGCGGCGAAGCAGCGGTCAACAAAGTGACGTACGTGTGTCGGCGAGCGTCGCAGAATCGAATGCCGCGGTGTCTGCTGTGCAGGCTTTTATGTTTCGGCGCGAGAGTTTCTGGAACCGTCGATTCGCATCCAGAACATTGTAGATCACAGAAGATTATTCTGGGCTAGCGCCGTTAGGGCGAAACACTCTGCTTATCTGAATGAGATAGCCCGCGCGGCATAGAAATAACGAATGGAACACGCGCTTCGCATGGGACACAGATAACTGAGCCGGGCGCGGCTGGGCATTAAAAACAAGCAATAAATAAACAAACCCGTACATGGTTCGCGGCAATATTCGTCAGAAAAGGTTGACTTTCCTGCAGGGCGTTTAGGGTGGACTATAATGACGTCAGTGATAGTCTGAAAGCTTCGCTTTAAGAGGAAAAAATGGGCCACCCCGCAATGCGGAAGTTGATGTCCAGCGAAGCTGTTGTAAATGACTACACATGCTGATGATGGAGGGTATGAAATGTTCCTCGTTGCCCTGGCGGGCTTGTCGCTTGCACTCGGCTTTTCTGGCGGCAAATGCTGGGTCCTGACGCATGCGCTACAATCGAATAATGTCTATCTAGAGTATCTAGAATATGTCTACCTAGAATATGTATATCTAGAATAATGTCTATTTAGAATAATGTCTTTCTAGAGCCGCTGCAAACCTAATGTTTACCAGAACTCACTGGGAAGGGGGAAGGGCGGTTCCATTGTTCACCAGCGCGTTATCATACATCATGCGGTTCGATACTTGTTTTGTGGTTTTTTTTTTCTTTACACGAATACTGAACTCTATGCTGCACGCCTGATTAGTCAGACGCATGCGCTCGGTGACCTGGGCGAGAACGTCTGGGTCCTGCCTGGGTTTTTCGTTTACGACACGAAAATTTTCCACAATCGAAACGCTAACAGCTTCGCTGTAAAACGGCGCCGCATCAGTTTACCGGCCGAAACGAAAGGTATAACGCAAGAAAACAGGGCTGCCTAGGACACACTACACTGTTGTTTGACGTCTTTACCGCGCCCCCGTGGATTTTCTTTGGTACTCCGCGCATTCTGGGTGACTGTAGCGCCGCTAAGTGGCAGCTTTTCTCATTAGCCCTGCAGACAGGCTAGCGCTACTGGTCTGTAGCGTTCTCCGACGCAAGCAGCTACGCAGCACAATCCTCATTTGCAGTGGCTCCACCACGCGCAAAGCTTCAGCGTGAAGATGCGGAGTTTTAATGACGATAGACCTTTTTGTGCTACTTTAACACGGATGTTTTAGTCTGTCTGTCTGTCTGTCGGTCTGTCTGTCTGTCGCTCGATTCAGCCGCCAGGGCAAAGTAGGCAGAGTTGATGAATGAGAGGCTTATATAGTCAAAGGGTTTCTAAACTTCCAAATTTGGTGGCAATATTCACACTTGTCAACATTGTTGACCAAATGAAAACATTAGGCCTATTTGAGGCAAAACGTCCATACAGAAGTGTTATTTGCAGATCATTTCTTCTAATCATATAAATGTACCGTTTTTATTCGATTGTATGGTGGTCACCATTATAAGGTGAGGGTGCAGTTTGGAGAGTAAAAAAAAATATATAAATATCTGAGCTACGAATATAAGGCGGGGTATTACTTTGGGACTACGAATTTTGGGGAAAAAAACTTCGCCTTGTATTCGAAAAAATACGGTATGGATGCTCGGTGAAACGAAAAAATGCGCCTGAAAAATGCTAAAAGCAGTCGCCCGCCACACAAGCCCTCCTGGCGCCATTCCAAGAAGGCATGGCCGGTACATTGAACACGCTTCGAGTAGTGGAACACGGCAAATTTGAATTGACTTGAGCAACCCCCTAGGATGGTTATCGCGGGAGGAGCGATACAGGAGGAAGAGCTTGGGAGATAGCGGAAAAGCAAAGGTGGGCCTTTAAATACAGGGTGTTGCGACGATAATTGGAACACTTTAAATTTTTTTTCCTGAGCGAACCGCAGCTCTGTTCGCGCTCAAACTTGCCGCGAAGGTTGCGTTTTGTGGTCTATTTTGTTTGATACCGGGAACAATGATGGTACTTACCTGTGTATTCAGAAAACAAATAAAAACGATTTTCGCCTATGGGAAAATGGCGGCTCATTTGGACGGCTGCTTTGGATTTGGAAAATGGCGGCTGATTCGGAGATGAAAGACGCTGCGTGCTTCGAGCAGTACTCAATCATTTCTTACGGGACTGAATGACACACTGAATCTAAATACACTAAGACTGCTCGCATAACAATTTTCTACTATTGCAAAATACGTACCGCCGCTGTTTCATTACGCCGGTTATCTCTGCCCACCCGTTAAAAGACCTTTCATTTATGGTCTCTAATTTTTCGCTCCCTCATCACTGCAGGGGATAACAGCCATATCTCTAGTTGTGACGCTTACACCTTAAAACACTGTGTGCCAAGTTAGAGAACAACCAACATTCCATAACATTGCCTAATTTCATCAGGGTCACTGCATCACTGGTGCGTGCATTTGCGAAAGGAAACCGACATATATTGCACGCGGCTTTCAAAGAACTGGTATAAAACACTACTGTGAGAAATTAATACGCTGACATAAGGGCAGAATGGGCGGTCACGAAAGTAGCTTTAGCTATCGTACTCACGTAAAGTAAGCAATATGGAGCGTTTATTCTACCGGCAGCCTGTAGAAACACGTCAGGGAGTTTCTCCCGGCAGTCGCCTATGATTGGCTAAGCTCGCCGCCTGGAACATCCTTGGAACAAATACTCAACAAATATCTACCCTACCCTCTGCTCCTGGTGGTGTGATTTCCAACCGAAAGGACAAATGTTGTAATCTGTAATAGCCAGGATTTTATTATCTGTTTGCAGAATTTGACGTCTTCGATGACAGGGCTTTTGTTAGCGTTTTTTTTTCCCGCAGTCTCGTTACTTCTACAATCATCACGATATCGGCGCGCAGGAGTCGTACTGGGCTGGGTTGAGTTTAAAGGGACCCAGAAAAGCCTTCATGTTGTGATCCAGTAGCTTACCAGGAGGAGTGTGGTCAAATGCAATGAGTTTGGTTCTTTGTAATGGACAGACTTGTACTGCCCTCTTGTGTTGCTGTTACGCTAAACAAATCATTACTACGTTATCGCTGAAGGTTCAAGCAAAATACGAGACGTTATTTTCATATTCCGTTACAGCTGGCTTGTAAACAGTCACAAAAGTTACAAAAGGTCTGTATTGTCGCTTAGCACCAATATAGCGATGCAATGCCGTTGGAATTATTCATCTACATTCAGTATTAGCTGCACCAGAAGCAATTAAGTGCACCCCTCCCCCCTTGCCGATCGATTCCTCCTCCCTCTCTGCTTCTTTCAAAGCAGCTGGAAACACTGGGAATAGCCATGTGACATCGCGAGCTCGACTTACGTTCTCCGCTAGCTACATTCCTGCGCCTGGGCACGCGACAATCGCTGCAGACCCGGCTTTGCCTCGGGATCGCGCAGGAAGGAGGAAGAGCAGCCGGAAGCCAATGGCAGTGACGCTGCCGGCGACCGACGATCGGCCGAATCAGGAGGGCGCCTCGCCGTTGCGTCAGCAGCGGTCGGCGTTGCGTCAGCCGCGGTCGGCTCGCTGCGGCGTCACGCTCATCGGCTGAGAAAGGCGATCTTCAAAAATTGTTTATAAATTATCTGTACAACATATCGGGCTCACACTTGGCTCAAACATCCCCCGTTATGTGTTCTACCATCTGAATGCATTTGATTGCCACCTTCAAAAAGCTTTTCTGGGTCCCTTTAAGGCAGATTCTGTTTGGCGTAGTCGGGCTGGGTTAGGCTCGGTTGCGTTAAGTTCGGTGTGGTTAGCTCATAGTTATGATAGGTTAGGTTACAATATGTAAAGTGGTTTAGTTAGGTACGTTTCTTTTTATTGCCACTTTCAACATTTGGTACAAAAAACTTTGAAAAACATTTTTGGTCCCATAGTATGACTGGCTAGTGTCGGGACCAATGGTTAGACATACCGCATAACTCAGCAAACGGTAGCCAGTGGCAAGCGGAACAGGTACAAACACATATACTGGATTACACAGTGCATTCGTTCGGCATTCGTACACAATTAACTTCGGCAACGTTAAATTTGTGGTGGGAATAACAAGGGGCTTCATCTCGAGAGAAATTTCATGTAGTTTAAGAAGCCAATAAAGGGCAATCGCCGGCACATTTTCGGTCGGGTGTTTCTCCCGTCTGCCGGCAGAATACACCGTGCCTAAAAAATACTGCGGTTTTTGCTACCCTTCTCCGTGCATAACTATGCCTAGCCATTTTTTTTCTTTACACTTGAGTCACTTGAGAGAGTGAGAAGTAAGAAATGACGTGTTGTAGGAAATAACTACCGCATACAGGCACTATTAGTGTCGAAGTAAAGCAACGTGGCGGAAAAATTGATCCTGAATCTTTTGTGCACGGAAAAAAAATTGCCTCGCACAGGTTATGCGTGAATAAAACCCTTTCATGGAACGCGGTGCCTAGACGGCCGTCCGACGGCACTCCGGCCAGCGCCACAGCCATGGGTATAAGTGCCGTCCGACGACGTTTTAATTTTTTAACACCACAGCAGAGGCCCGAGCGTCTGCAGTGGTATACAGGTGTCGTTCATCGCCTCCGGTATTTTCGGCGGTTCGACTCCGGCTTCTGCGTCCTTTGTTTTTTTTTCTTGTTTTTTTTTTAATTCTTCGCATTCTTTGCCGAGTACCGCCACAGCCAGGACCATGTAACACCCTGCATTTCCACAATAATGCATATTTCGGGAACGTTCCAAATGTAATCCTTATAGTAACGTAAATAGAGATAATTGGTAGGATGAAATTTTGAAAAACTAAAAAATAACAAAAATATTGAAAAATTACGAAAAATTTTAAAATGTATACCGCATGGCATATCTGCAATAGTGCAGATTTTGCGAAAGTTCCACCTCTAATCGTTATAATGGCGTAAATGAACATCATTGGTCGAGAAAATTTTTGAAAGAATAAAAATAGGGAAAATATAAAACAATTACGAAACATGGCGAACCGTGTAACACCGGGCATTTCCACAATAATGCAGATTTCGGGAAAATTCCAAATATAATTCTTATAGTAACGTAAATGAAGATAATTTGTCGGACAGGATTTAGAAGAAACGAGAAGTTTAGCTGTAAAAAACTCGCACTCGCACTCGCATAAGAATGCTACGCATTAGTAGATAATTCTCCGAGTTGCTGCAGAATTTTTGAATGTTTAGTTTTAATTTTAATTTCCATGGCTTAGGTTAGTTATGGGTGTTTGAAATGATCTTATCTTCGTAACGTTATGGTAGGTTAGTTTACGTCACAATATGTTACGTTACGTTAATGAAGAGCGAAGAAGTGCCAGACGCGGCACATTTTCATTGAAACTCCCGTGGACGTCGCTATAGTGGACTGCTTATGGTACCGTCAGGCGGCACAAAGGACATTGCCTTCATAGAACATCTAGATTTTAATGATAGCCCTAATACTCAGGGTCTAACCCCGCAGCTCAAAAGCAAGAAGGCATCAAACCATTTGCTCATCATCATCATCACCACCACCATCACCAGCCTATCTACGTCCACTGCAGGGCAAAAGCCTCTCCCATTATTCTCTCATTATCCCGGTCCTCTACTAACTGCGACCAATTCAACCCCGCAAACTTCTTGATCTCATCTGCCCATCTAACTTTCTGCCGCCCCCTGCAGAGCATGCCTTCTCTGGGGATCCACTCTGTTACCCCTAATGAGCAACGGTTATCCTGCCTTCGCATTGCATGCTCTGCCCACGTCCATTTTTCTTCCTTATAATTTCTACTGATATGTCGTTAACACGCATTTGTTCCCTAACCCACACCGCTCTCTTCTTGTCCCTTAAAGGGAAGGTGAAGCGGTTTTAGAATTAAAAGAAAAGTTGACTAGCAGCAAGTACGCATTGAATAGTTCCCGTGTACGAAATATTTTCGCAATACATGCAATAGAAGCGGCGCAATGAGCAAACAAAAGTGGCCCGATGCCCCGCCCCCATCTCGCCGCGCGATGCCGGAAGACCGAAGAGCGCGGGCGAAAACCGGCTGAAAAACGTCATACCTGGACTTCCGGCCGGATCGGCCGCCTCGGCCATGCTCTTTTCGCCGTGTTTCCTTGTGAATGATACTTGTTGTTGTTGTGGTTGGTAGCACTCATTTGTACAATTTTCGTGTTCAAAAAGTATGCACGAACGCCAAACGAGGCATACGTTATCATGCCGTATTCCTAAGCAGAATAATGCGACGCCGGGATGCTTGATAACATACGGAAGCGACAGCCGAGGTGGCTGTGCTTGATGACAGAGAATATACTACACTACGTTAAATACTTTGCAAACCGCTCCAATGCGTTTTTTTTTTTTTTTTTTGATGCGACGGACGTGAATGTTCACATTAGATTTTAGATTTAGGAAGGATGGGGAATACTGCTGTACCTTGGGCGGGGGTGTTTCGTTCCATATTCCAGAAACCAAGTCACATTTGTTCAGGAAATACTTGTTTCGTTAAACGCGTCGGTTTTCTTTCCCTATGGGCTCAGGACAGTGTTCAAAAAAACAATTTTTTAGCGAAACTAAAACAAGGGGCCAATCCTGATAGAAGTTCTCTCCCGGCTAAGAGGTAAAACGTATTCCTACAAAGTAAAAGAACCAAGACAACCAGCTTACTTATTTTGCAAGTATACATGTCACGATAAGGTGATGTTTGTCTGGAATTAAAAAAAAAACACCACTCCGAACCACCACCGTGCCATAATTTGTGTTGACTGCGGGGGCCTAATTTTTTGCCCGAGATTCCGTGTGGCTGCTTATTATAACCTGGCAAGCACTTGTTGTCACTGAACCTCAAGTGTGCTCCAGTGATAGTCGGTGTTATATATAATGATGATAAAAAAATTAGGAGCGAAGAGTAAATATACGGCCTCTGTCCGACTAGCGCGGTAAATGCTTAAATCTAGAAGTACTAAAACAGGCCAACGATTCATTATCACAAACGTTTGGTGATTGTTACCTAAAGTAACGTAACTACAACGTAACTGCCTTGTCCGACTGGTCTGTTAATTATAACGAGGTGGCCGTCATATTGTAGCAGAATGCGCAACGCACAAGCGAAAATCAAGCCCTACTACAGCCAATAATGCTGAGCAGGCACTAGTATGCTGCAGTATTTTCAGAGTAAATGCATGTGAAGCAGTAAGACGCCACTCATCGAAGTGCACCTAGCAATCGCGGAGGCGTCGTAGCGCCGCTGCCGAAATGGCGCGCGCGTGTGGGTCTGTGTTCGGGGATGAGTAACGGGGCTGGGGTGGGCGACAACGAACAAAGGAAATGCGGAAGCAGAGTCTGCTTGTTGATTTGTGCGTGTACCGGCAAGATGTGTCTCGCATATACGTTTACAGCGCATGAACGCTATTTTTTCGCGCAGTGCACGTACGTGCTTTTCGCGGGTAGATTGTTTATAAAACGCCTATTAATCTTCGGCATAAATGGTTTTGTGTATAATAAGAAACAGTTAAGGCAGTACCTAATATTAACATAAGGTATAAAATCCCCCTATGCTGGTTGCCTAATTCCAAAATATTTTGATGGAACCCACTAGTCGACGTCACAGTCACTGCTTTCGGGTTCTCTGTCGTGTAAAGCAAATTTAAGCTCCAAGATAATTGAACCAACAGCACGGGAAATTATAAAACAAACTTCCAGTCATGTGCGAAAATTAAACTGCAAGCTAAATTGCCGCAAAGGCAACCGTGCGATCGTTCGCAATGCTTCCGACAACACGCGCGGCCGAAGGGTGTCCTCCTTTGACGTCATGACGGGCGCAACCAATCAGGGGCGTCAAAAGACGAAAAGCGCGCGTCTTTCAAACGGGGCCGCGCTTTTTTCAAGATAAATGCCACTTGGACTCATGTACCATAAATTTCAATGTGACATTCGGAATCAGTGCGCAAGAAACTATATAACTGTTAATCTAACTCAATTTTTTTGGAAAGCGCTTCCCTTTAATGTTGCGCCTATCATTATCCGTTCCATTGCTCACTGAGTCGACCTCAATTTAAGTGGAACCCTCTTAGTGAGCCTCGAAGTGAGCCTATGGGGCAGAAACTTGGAGCCATTTGCTCAAAGAGGACACAAATCGGAGTCTGCTCTCGAGGTGCTCCTTAAGCTCCCTCACGAACAAATCGCACTTGCCTTCGGGCGCACAGACAGGCATCTGAGAGGGTGATTTCGAACGCGACGGGGTCCCAGCGCATGAGCTGGCGTTGCTGCGGGGGTGGTCTCTCTTCGGGCCCTTTTTCTTGGGTGACTGTTGGGACTTCGGTCTCTGTTTTGTCTTTCGAGCGGCAAGCTTCTTGCGGCTGGCGGTGACGCTTGCCGTCGATGGCGAGACACTCTTGCCTTGGTCGCCTTTCCTCGGGTGCAGCATTCCTCCTCTTCTTCCTGGGTTTCTACTCGCGGTGTATTGTGCGCTTGTAATCTAATGATGATGTGTCCTTCCCGCGCATGTATCCTGATTATGTTTATTCGTTTCGTACTCGAAGGAGTGGCGCATGCAGTGGAGAATCAAACGAGGTCTCAATCAGCGTTTAATTATGAAATAGCCAGACATCGGTGTTAACTTTACGAATAAAGTGTGCTATGTAGTGCGTGGGAGGAAGCTAGTAAAGTCATGCTTAAGACGCTGGGCTTATGTTCTGGCGTTGTGCAAGTACGTTACCCCTTTGAATGTCTTCTTAATTCAAAGAAAGGGACTGTCCAATCATCACACAAGTAATCCAATTACAATTCAGTGCTTTAATAAATTTGCATTCCCTTTACGAATATACCGCCTCTCTTTTTCTCAATTTGGCAAAAAGGTGAAGCTAGACTAGCTTCACCTTTTGGTGGCTACGCTCTCATATATGAGAGGGTTACGCTCTTCAGTTGAATTAACGCTCTCATATATGAGAGCGTAACCCCAACTGAACACCAGACACTACTCGTTCGGGATGCTGCACGTGTCCGGGATGCTGTCTTTCTCTGGACATTCGGAGACCTCCGGAGGCCCGTGTCTGAGGCCCTCTAGTTTAAATATAGAATGCATGCAACCAGCATGCCAGTGAACAATCTCAATGGGCTCTCGGACGCGCGTACACTGTTTGGTGTCAGCTTGTATTTGACATGAATGCCCTCCTGTACAAACTCAGGATGAACACAACCATACGGAGCTTCAGTGACTTCACACCTATCGCAAAATAATTGGAAACGTCACAGCCCACACTGCGGCATCGCTCGCGCGTGACTTACCAGTAATACTCATTCTTTTCACAAGAAAAGATGCCTCAGTTTTTTAATCAGGGATTGCCTGTTGTGCTCATAGGGCTGCCTGGGCGGTTGCGCCGCATGAGTAACCGCCCCTTTAGTCCATAGACCACCACTATAATTTAAAGACTCCGCATGTGCTACCAAGCACGACAAAGCCGTTTTAGACAACAGGCGGCTGAATGTCGCCTACACAGGGCACTTGCTCTTCAAGCTCCATCAGGCTACACCACCACTCGGCGTAGCCCTAAAAAATTTTGCTGTACCGCTAGTCCAAACTCCACTAATTATGAAAAATTTCTGGCCACTTGGCATATACCTGTCCCATCTCTGCCGGTAGGCATCAGTCCTTATTGCAGGCTCTTTCTCCAGTGACCGAAAGCTACTTACCCACAGAAGTGCGTTAGCTCAAGCAGTCATTAGAGCCCTCACGAGAATTTTTATCCACTACAGAACCCTAAACTGCTCATTCCCCATAGCGGACCTTGTTTTAATAGGCGACAATTTGCTGTCTGCACGTATTGCCTGCTGCACGTAACTAGAGACATAATTCACCTTAAGTGCCAGCTAAAAATATTAAGAAGGAAAACTTACCCTACGGAACTTTCATAAACTTTCTTAAAAAATCCTGAAATCCGCTGTAGGAAAATAAAAAAACGTTTTTCAGTAAAACGCTCACAGATTTCCACAAATGCTAGCCACAAAAGTTCTGGCGATACTTTACAGATAAGAAGGACGCAATCCTGACGAAAAAAAAGATATCGCGAACCTGCTTATTCATTTCTTCCAATCAGTGTTTACAAAATATACAGGTGATAATGACAGTGAAACCTAAGTGTGCCCAATGGAAGACCTGCGCATTAGGAGGGAGGGCGTGTTTACGCATTTGCTAATGTTGGACCCCAAAAAATCACGTGGCCCGTACGAAACACCGACAGCATTTCTTCAACGTTACCCTGAGTGGATGTCATATTACTTGCGGCTTTTGTTTGAGAAATCTCTAAGGGACAATTCAGTACCTCAGGACTAGCGCGACGCGAACGCTGTTCGTATATATAAAGGTGGAAATAAGCTGTCTGTAACAAACTATAGACCCGTCTCGCTAACATCTGTAAGTATTGTAGCGTATTATAGTCAAACACAATGTTAACTTTATAGAACACAACGATTTTCTATCTCCATTTCAACACGGCTTCCGATCTGGTCTTTCGACTTTGACTCAATTAATCTAAACTGTTTATGACTATTGCGAGGTTATAGATGAATGCAAACTGGTAGACGTTGTATATATAGACTTTGCGAAAGCATTCCACAAAGTTCCGCTTCATATGTTGCTTTACAAACTGCGAAGGCTAGGAATTAGTAAGGCTATTGCACCATGGATCTTACAAAATCGATGTCAAAGCGTCCGAATCGGCACAAGCATATCCTAAAAGTGCGAACTTCTGTCTGGAGTTCCTCAGGGTTCGGTTCTAGGACCACAATTGTTCCCACTGTATATTATCATATTCCTGCCATTGTCAACCCACCTTCTAAGATGCAACTTTTTGCTGACGATTGTTTAATTTATTCTACTTTCCCCTAACGATTAGATTAAGCTTAACAAATGATTGATTGTAGGGCTTAACGCGCCGACGCAACGCAGGCGATGAGGCGCGCCGTAGTGGAGGGCTCCGGATTAATTTTGACCACCTGGGGATCTTTAACGTGCGCCGAAATCTCATTCACACGGGCGTTTTTGCTTTTCGCCTCCATCAGAAAAGCGACCGCCGTGGCCGGGATTCGAACCCGCCACCTCGTGCTCAGCAGCGCAACGCCTCAGCCACTGAGCCACCGCGGCGGGTGCTTAACAAATGTCTGCAAGCATTAAATTTATTTCCTATAATTTATTTCCTATAATATAATTTATTGGTTCCTATAAAAGGAAAATTCAGCACTGGATGACCTTCATTGTAGTAGCATTGATAATCCAGGGTGGGTGGCGTCCCTAGTCCAGGATGCCATTGTCCTCAGCTGCTTGTCTTGCCCCGATCACCAGGCCGTGCTGGTCACCCATGACCTCCCTGGACTCCTCCTCCCTGGACACTGCTCCGTCAAAGGCGCCAGGACCTCCGGGAGTTTCTTCCCCCCCCCCCCCCTTCCACTCCCACACCATGTTGTAGAGTGGGTTGGGAGTGCCGCAGAATTGACAGTCGTAACTTTACAGACTGGGATTAATCATGTGCAACTGTGAGGCATGCGGGAAAGAGTTAGTCTGGAGTCTTCTTAACTGCGTTGCTTCTTCTTTGGTGAGATTTGGGGGAGAAGTGGATATTTCCGTCGGCCCAATCTGTAATGTTTCAATATGTGCCTGGTGCATGGTGGGATAGGTGGGAACATCGACGGGGGAGTGGCTTCAGCTTCTGTGACGGTGGTGAGGGTAGCGGTGGTTGCCCGGTTGGAATATCTCGGGCAGCGGCACCAGCCGACATATTACACTCCAGAAACTCGTGCCCCGGTGTCCAAACGATGCATATGTTCGGTAAATCTTTTTTTTTATTCTTTAGCTTCAGGAGTATATTAAGCGCCACTGTGAGTATAAGACCCTTCTGAAAATTTCTGCAGGCTGTTTGGGAGTCCGTTATTACGATCATGCCAGCTTGAATTTTCGTGATCGTTGTAGTAGCGAGAGCAATCGCTGCCTCTTCTGCGTAGTCAATGTTTTCAGTCGTGATAGTTGCCGAGCTTAGCTCCTTTTCTTTGCTATTGGTCATGGTTATCGCGTGTGCTGCATGGTTTGGCTTGAATATTTTGCGGCGTCCACGTACCTCGTTCCGCTATCATTACCCTAGGATTTTTTCAGTGCCTTCACTCTGGAATTTCTCCTTCCTTTTGTGATAAAGAGGGTGCATGTTTCGCGGGATATTGGCAACAGTGATGTAATCCCTCAGGCAAAGTGGGATGCGCCTTTTTGGGCTTGGGAATCCAGGTTCACCTAACACCCGAGACGGCGTAAAGTGGCGCGACATTTTTCTGTGAGTTTCAGCCGTTCTATTTGGCTAACCTTGTGTGCCTCTACAAGTTCCTCCCACGTGTTATGTGCCCCTAGTCAGTAGCTTCTCCGTAGAAGTCTTCACCAGTAGACCCAGTGCCGATTTGTATGTTTGCCTGATGAGGATGTTGGGTATGTTTTTCGGCGTTTTTAGCCCTGGAATACGTGGTACCATTGGTGGGTAATTCTGCTGATAATAATGCTTGTATTAATCGAATTCCATCTTCTTCCTTGAGTCCGTGCTTTTTGCTCAAAACCCTCTTGACCACGTGGGTTACCTGGGTGATAGTGCTTTGGAGTTTGCGGAGTGTAGCAGCTCCTGTTCCGTCCTTTTGCAAAGTGAGGCCTAATACTCGTGTCGACCCTTGGGATAGCGATGCCATGAAGCTTCACTTCCGGGTCCGGTGCTTCCGGGGGGGGGGGGGTCTGGCTCTCGTCCTCTTTCTCAGTACCAGACGTCCTGACTTTTCTGAGGCAACGAAAAGTCCACACTGCTTGAGGTATGTATACCCGCCGCAGTGGCTCAGTGGCTAAGGAGTTGCGCTGCTGAGCACGAAGTTGCGGGTTCTATTCCCGCCACGGCGGCCGTTTTTCTGATGGAGGCGAGAAGCAAAAACGCCCGTGTGTACGAGATTTCGGCGTACGTTAAGGATCCCCAGATGGTCAAAATTAATCCGGAGCCCTCCACTATGGCTCGCCTCATCGCCTGCGTTGCGTCAGCGCGTTAAACCCTACAATCAACCAATCAAGCTTGATGTATGCCTCGGGGCGGTCTACGGCTTCCTGTAGGGAATTCTGTTGGTTTCCCATTGGCCTTCTGGTTCTCCAGAACGTGAGGTCATCTGCATAGATGGCATGTCTAAGGCCAGGGATTGTATTTAGCTTGTCGGGTAATTTCCCAAGCAGCATAAATTGCCAAGCCCAAGCATGGCAAATCATCAGTGGCCAATGTGTCCGAGCTTGACAATACCTCGGCCGCAATTATTGGCTGGTGTTTGGGAAAAGTGACAAGCAAACAATTCGCCAGGCTCTGGAAGGCCATTATTGGGCAATGCTTGGAAAAGCATGTTCCCATATAGTGCCTATATCTGGACGCCATGCTGTTTTAATGCATGTTTTTGGCTTTCTGTCCGATCATTATGGCCAATGCCTATTCTGTGAGTTACCTTGAGGCTAGATTTTTGCTTTATACATGCCACTACACAGAAAATTATTTAACGCAAGCATTAAAATATTTTAATGCTTAAATGAAATAATTTTATGTCCAAAGGAATGTATAAAACAAAAATCACGCCGCAATCAATTTGTAGAATACGCATTCACCAAACTGATAACGACATGCACTAAATAAGTATCTGGACAATATTTCCAATGATTTGAAGCGAAGGGGTTTTTCAAGTTTCTACGCGAAGACTCGAAAAACATTTCTACTTCAAGTCAACAAAGTGTTCACGCAAATTTGATTATGTCTTGAATTTGCTGCATTAGATAAAATTTAATTTCAAAAAGGATACGCCATGTAGCACAATAAAAAATAATTTCGAGGGGTCAATTCACTGGCTAAGATGAATTCGCGTGACAATTGCTTCGAGTGTCAATGTACATATTTATAGCGATTGCATAACGGCCCTGGGCACATTAAAAAAATTCTCGAGTAAGAGAGTGAGAAGTTACCTGACTTCCCTCAAAGAAGCACCAGAACACACCAGCTCTCTTTGCTTACACTTTTATTAGGTTTATCGCACATTTATTTAGCACACGAAACATGGCTAACAATTGGAAGAGTGGAAAATAATGTTCCTGTTCCTGACTAAAAACTTCAACCTGCTGTGTTTAGTAGTTTCAGATGCTTACAAAACGGAAAAATTCGGGTAGATGTAAACAATAACTTTTTTTGCAATAATGCACCCATCAGCCGTGAGGGAAAATTTGTAGTTCAACAGCAGTATTCTTCAAATTTCCAGCTTGTGAGAGATTTTTCCATCGCTGCATCCGCCCCATAACCACGGGAAGCACCCGTACGTAGTAGCGCCTGTAATACCTCAAAAGCATTCACTGCTGTGTTAAACGCAAGCTGATCAATAAATAAAGTAGTACCTAGCACCTTCCCTAACACATGCGCCTGTGAAAATATTCAACGTAAACTTTCAGATTGTTAACACTCGCTATCAAATGAAACGTGCTGCCAATACTGCCATTTACTTTTCAGTGTCACGTTTTAGGGCAGCAGCACTTAAGGTTCGTTCTGGGAAAAACAGAAGTGCATTTCACTGAAAATCTGTTTCACACAGTAGCAGAACCTAAGGGTGGCGCCTAAAGTCGTGAAATCACCCCTCCCCTTCTACCCTTGACTCCGTTTATGCGTGCCCTACTCTTGAAGCTAGAGAACAATTTCGGGCGTAGAGGTCGTAGTCGCTCGCCGGCGCGCGCCCCGTCTCCCGGCCCGATCATTCATTCCCTCCAACGTGGTTCTAGGTTTCATCGTGGCACAGTTTCCTGCACTTGGAAATTATTTTCTTGCATTGCCTACTTTTTTCAGGGCATAACTCGCGCTAATCAAGCACTTCGCCAGCACCCGGTAGACGCGTACACTGTCGGGGCGCGTTGGTGAGCGAATACGGCACGTTCACGACGCCTCACTTTGTTGCCGAGCTACACGAGTACGGCACGCAATCACGACGCCCGTCTTCGGGCAGCGAGGCAGACGGCCGCGACAGCCGCGGCCGCTAGCGAGCACAATAGCTGCGAGGTGCACTGCAAAGAATTGTCAGATTCTCGTGAAGGGGGTGGGAGCGGTTTCAGGACGCTTGCGGGGCGCCAGCCGAAGATGGCTAGAATTAGGGTCACACAAATAGAAGCACAGTATGCGACCGCTTACTTCTTTGCAAGTACCCACAACAGCACGTCAGTGAAACCGTTAAAAACGACATCGTTTATGCGGGAACGAGCGCAAGCTCTTAATTAAGTTTTCAGCGGCAGTAGAGAAACGACGTTATTCCGCAGGCAGATATGATTCACACAAAAATCATCACAGGCGCCGAAAGGAGTACAACGGCGGTTGAAATGCCAAAAAAAGACACCCGAGACAGCGACACGTCGAACACCTACGCCATGAAGAAAAAGAAAGCGGTAGGGCACAGACGCTAGTTGTCCGCCGGCCAGCATTGCGTTAGGACACAAAAATATCCCATGCCCAAAGAACGTAATAAAATCTCGCACGTTATTTCAAATACCTTGCTGTCTAGCTTACATAGACCTTGTTTAGCGATGCAGTGTCTTAACCAGTTTGGTGACTACTTTTTGCTGCGTTGTTGCCTGCTTACCTCCGACCGACGTGTTGAAACGCCACGGGCAAGCTTGGTTGTCCACATGCTTTCATCGCCTGGATTAACCTACGCCTCCCATGCACTTTCTGTGTGACGCTGCTTCCGGTCACCATTAGCTTGGCGCCCGAGCAATCTTTCACCTGATGTACCGATGGGGGGCCGATAGCTCGGAAGCCAATGGCTTCCCATGGGGTTTCAACTCATTCGTCATAGGCTAATGCTGCTTGGGTTAATCATCGCGGTATTGAAAAGTAACGCTGAGATCACTGAGCCCTGTGGGGTGCCTTTTGCTGGACCCTGGAATTTGTTACTCCGAAGCTGTAAAAAAAAAAACTAAAAAGAAAGAGAGCTTGTCCAAAACATTGCCTCAGTCGTTTTTCATCCTTGTTATTTTTACTTTCGTTTTTACATATTAATATATCGATTCGGCACGTACATACCAAAAAAGACTGACAGTGGTGGAGACGCGGCGATTAGGAAATTTCGGGGGGTGTTCTGACACCGATGCACCCCCCCCCCCCGCCCTATTTGCACGTCCCTGCCCCACGATGACCCAACGTTTACTGTGTCATAATGTCAAACAATTTGTTTGCACTTGCAGCTAAAGTCGCCAACATACATATCGTCACGTACGCACAAGCATGTGAACGAACTTTTAGTTTGTGACATCTCAGCCAAGACGACGACGACGACGAACGAGTGCTACCCGGAACGCATCATCATCAGTGTTTTGCTCTGGCAGCTCGAGTGCTTCTCGGTCAAGAGCGTTCTTCTCCGCCGCTTCTTCTATTAGCTTCTTCTAGTAAAGTTCACCACCACCCCCAAAGGCGCATTTGCTGTACGCGACAATATTCAATGCCCGCTTGTTATGTCTGACTTTTATCCTTGTGCACGTAATATTGCCGAACAATTTTCTCTTGCAGCCAAGGGTCACCCAGCCTTCCGCGTATCTGGCTTTTCCACATAGCTCGCGTGTCGTGCAACATGCCAACGTTAAAACATTGGCTACGCGCAGAAATTGTACGTAGAAGTCATGGAGTGAAGCCGCCTTTTCGCATTTCCGGAGAGGTTGAGCCTAAAGAAGAACTAAATGGGGTCGGAGGTTTCCGAGAGTGCATCAGGGAGGGCTCCGCGGACCCCTAAAATGCCCACGCGGACCGGTCCGCGCACCCTATCTCGGAACCACTGACCTAGTGCGATAAGACTTAACGCATCGATTGAGGAAGGCCATGTTACTTAAGCAGTTTTGGCCAGATGTTTGATCCTTTATATATGCTCAGGCTAATCTATAGTGTAATAAGTGATAAATTTTGACAACATGTTGTTGTCGAAATAATGGTTCCTTGGGCCAGGCGACTGGTGGGGCAGGCGACGTACGTATCGTTGCACTGACTCATTTACCGATATGATTCAGCAGTGCGGGTTTGAACTGCTGGAAAGCATGAGTACAAAGCAACGGCTGAATTTTTTTTCTTTCAGATAAGGCAAGCAGCACCAAAAATAGGTAAAAAACACTATGCGAAAGCGCCTCCAAAATTTTAATCACGGAAAGTCACATCAGAGCAATTCGAACTGTTAGTACGCATACTGACGCGTATTGGTACTCTTTTTTTTCTCCATGTCATTGAAACATAAAATAAACTACAAAAATGATGTTCTGTTGTGCCCGAGAGTACACTAGTTTGAATTAGCTATACATATGTTTGTTTGTCTTTTTTTAATGGTGTGTCATCCCATAACTGTTCTTGACTGTGCGTTATTGCAGTGTTTCGTTCCCTGCCTGTCGCGACTTTCACTGAGGGTCAACAGTATTATCAAAAAAAAAAAATAAATAAATAAATAAATAAATAAATAAATAAATAAATAAATAAATAAATAAATAAATAAATAAATAAATAAATAAATATTCCTCATCTCGCAATTCATTCCAATATGGTTTCATATATCAGATGCAATTTTCTCTAGTTCTTACGGCTTGCGCATATATCCTGTTGGCATCTTTTCTTTCCATTGCACCACAAATAGCTCGCGGTAACATTTTTTTAGTATATACTTTTATCTCGGTATGTGCGCAGCCGTTTTTTATGGCGTTTTATTAAAACATAGCCCGTATACATTTTCAATTTAAGGGACGCTGCTCCTGTCAGTTATCTAGATATGTTTCGCCCCAAAAATTGCTCAATACTGTTGGCATGCTCAAATTTTGCTACCAGTTTGATAAGTTTGGAATTTTTGTCGCCTGTACATACGGCTTGATCAAGCATTCCATAGACTTTTGGCCCTGTGGCACGCTCGAGGGACGCACGGATGGACAGATGGACGGAAGGACAGTCAGACATACAGACAGACAGACAGACAGACAGACAGACAGACCAAAATCTTCGCGTTAGATAGCCCTACAAAGACTATTGCCTTTAAAAACGTAAGGTAAGCCACCGTACCTATCAACAGTGCATTCACCGACGTGCGAAAGCGCCAGCATTTCCCAGCGTTCACATTCACGAAAACGCACAAAATGTAACCAAACCATATTTCGAGCATTTTACGAATATAAATGCGCCCTCCTCTTAGACCGCATTGACTCCGGCATAGCGGATGCGAATTTGGGAATTGTACGTCATAAGGCTGTATTGCTGTATCCGATGCACATTTTCCGGTACTGCGGGTTTAACACGCCCAGGCTGCACCAGGGGTGTGAGCGTGGATGGCAAGGGAGTAACTTAAACTATGTGGGGATCTTTAACCAATTTGAAGGGAATGGAGGGAATAGTGGAAGAGAGAACGCCTCAGAATGTCACGGGGCCACGCAAAAACTAACTGGTAACCATAAAGTTCACTCGGGAATGGCATCTTCATATGTCTCCGTGTAGACGAGCTGCATTTCACCGAACATTCACTGACCGGCTGACGTGGGTTGTTTAGACGAGCACTCATGAGGCAAGTCGGTTCATACCGTTACACGAGCTTGTATATGCCATTCGCTAAGGATCTCTTAAAGCATGGAAGGACCCGTTCTCAGTCGCTGCAGGGGGTCTGCTTCTGTCGTGAGAGGGGAGATACTTGCTAGGAGCTTCGCTCGACCAGATGAAATTAGCAGATTTTCAGAGTAAATGAAATAATTCCGGCACGCTGGGGGATGGAACTAGCGGGAGTTGACCATTTATGCACGACATGAGGGTTTAAAAAAAATTAAGCATTGTGTACCAACTGGTCCGTGTTACCCCCCTTTTACGATATGAGGGGTCAGAGCCGAGTTGACATTTTGTTGCCCACGATTTCCCCCGGGAGTGTGAGGGCTTTTAGAGGAGTAAGTTAACACCGGCCGAGGTGGCATCCCTGAGGCACTGGCGGCTTTGAGCCTTCAACTTCCGTAGTTTAAGCTGCCAGTCTGGTTGGCCGGGGAGTGACGGCGGGGTGCTAGTAGCCGTGGCAGCAGCGTGTCGCCGCCACCACTGGACATACCGCGAGACGTACACCGGAAGTGGTTAAAATTGCGCGACAAATATTTTAACAATACGCGTTAGAAAATTTTAAGGACTTCACTGGAACTTTCCGTAGTGTCATGTTTGAACGTCAACAAACAAAAATAAAGCTAGAAACGATATCATGAAAGACCAGCCGATAGATCACGCGGCCACAAAAAGTTCATTTCGGTTTTGGTGAAATACCTGGTGCAATATTCGGCCAGATAATTGTGCGACCCTTGTACAGTACTGTGGCCATAGCCACTATGACCCTCTGAATGCTTTTTCTGTGCTAGAAAAAAATACACGAACACTCAGTCTAGCTAAAGTCAGTATTTTCAATTGTACGCAACGCCTGGCGTACGCAACATTTTCCCTACCTGCCACTGGATGGCGCTACAAATCCACACTTTCCGTAGCACAGTGGAATCCCGATAATGAGACTTTGAAGGGACTGCGAGAAAGCGTCGGATTACTGGGGTGTCGTACGACCGGGGTGCGCGTAAATGCCGGCCTAGCAGACGGTCTCACGGGACAGGTGGGCTAAGAACTTATTTAAACTACTATATTTAGCGCGTCCTCGCATGATCTGCAAACCCTTAGCTGAAATCCCAAATTAAAAAAATCCCTATGTTGTGCCTTCTACCCCTCAGCAGAGTCCGAGCTAACCCGACAGCCAAGCGCCGCGTGCTACGCGACACCCGTTCCGACCGGCGATAGCCCGCCAACCCCGTGCCTTGCGCGAGCGACGTAAGGCTGAAGTGGTCGAGCAATTGATAGGGGAAAAAACGACTGTAAAACTGCCAAGGCTAAGCGAAACGAACGATAGTGCAAAGCGGCGATGAAAACAAAAACGACATTCCCGTACTGGGTGGAGACACCCTTTGAACGGTCCCGTGGCGCCGCTATTGGTCAAAGTGATCAGCGCATATACCTATTTTCGTTTCCCACAAGGCTCAGCAATGCGAAATAGATACGACGATTCAAACTTCGCGAGTAAACCGCTTTGCGGCGAAAATGACAGCGCGGTCTTGCTGGAGTGACTTGCTGCGGCAACCAGCGAGTGACCCAAAATGGCGGTGCCAGCGTATACCTGTCTCCACTCTATGCCGGTCTCCACTGTTACACCCTTACGGCGGACGCTCGTTAATCGAGGCACCGTAGAAAAGAAAGGAACGGAGTGGCAACGCGGCTTTGGAAGACACTGATAAGCAGAGAGCAGAGATTAGGGAGAGAGAGAGTCGTGAAAGGAAGAAACTTGGATCGAGTGGGCAGGAAAGCGCGTGTTCAGTCATTGCCGTGGGGTGGTCTGGCCCGCCTGCGGGCCTTTGCACATCAAGCAGCGTCAAATGGTTCAGATTAAAGAAAAGTCGTGATGAGGCGGCGAAGGGGTGTTAAACATTGAAAAAACGTCGGTTTATCTGCGCCAGGATCCGTCGTATGAAGCGGACCGCGTGCACCCGAGCGTCATATCATCAGGGTTTTTAATACATTGTTTCTATGGGGAGTTTGCCGAGACCACGGTGATCCGTCGTAAGAAGCGGGTCGTCGTATCGTCGTAAGTCCGGGGGACGTACCATCGGGGTTCCACTGTACCATTATAGGAGGAGGCGTCGACGCCGATATTCACGGGGCCTAAAAATGACAATATTTTATTTAAGCCCAAACTGGTAGTCGACGGAAAGGGCGCGAGGCCTTCCCCGTTAGACGGCGGCCATAAGCTCGTGGGCCCTAGCAGCGTCTTCCACCACCGGGACGAATTGTTGCAGTGGGTCCGGGTGAAAGCTGAGCAAGGAGGCATCCCATTACTCTTGAGTCCGGATGTTGAGTTATATATTACGTGGGTGAGGTTTATGTGGTCATGCCCATATGCTGTGTCGTTTCCCCGTGATGATGTGATGTGATTTTTTTTTCTTTGTCTGCACACCACTTGCATCTGTCTAAATATGAGCCTGGGAAATATCGGTTGTAGACGACGGTGTTGCGAAGAGAGGTGTCTCATCTCCTACTCGGATTCTTGCAGTCCACAGGACTAAGTGAGGTGTGGTGACATAGCGGGTCTGTTATTTTAGGACTAAGTGATGTGTTATGACTTTGAGAGATTTGATATGGTATTGGGGACGATTAGGCGGAGCAATTGCCGGCAGCTATGCAAGGCTAAGTCCGCCTTATTCAACAATACTTACTACTACTACTACTACTTGGGAATAGTGTCTGAGTGTATTCGCCTCCACGCAGCCATCTGTTGAGGGAAGAATGTGGTGCAGGGTACTTGAGGCGGTTCAGCCTGTAATGGCGCGTTACCGCCCTGTACGAGACCAGCCTGTCTTTGCTCCCCCTGAGCGCAGGCCCAACGTCTTCGCAGAAGTCGGCCCGGTTGCGGAAATCTCGGGCTGCCTCGTGAGCCACTTCATTTTCCGGCAGGGATGAGCGTGCTGATGTCCATACAAGGCGAACATGCCTGCATCTGTCGCCAATAAATGTTGCTGGGAATGAATGAATGAATGAATGATATTTATTAAGATGGGGGAGGCCACATTGCCGTAGTTGGGGAAGGGGAAGAAGGCAGGAGAGGGGGAGGGGATCACTCAATCGTTAGAGATGACTCGTTGGATATAGATGATCAGTGATTTCTTTGGAAGGGGGAGTGTAGACACCATCTCACACTACCCTTGCCAGGCCACTCTTAATGGAAAACACACCTACAGCACGCAGAAAATTTGGGTCTTCGTACGGGGGATCATCAGGGGACGAGTTGGGAGGCAGAGCACTGAGCAAAGAATCGCGAGAAGATGCGAAAGCTGCACAGTGCCAAGCGAGGTACTTGAGGTCTGAAAAGACATTCTGCTGGCAATGGGGAAAGTACGGAGAGGCTGAAGAGTCCAAATGCAACCATTTCCGCAGTGTGGAGGGTGTAAGGGCCGCGTTAGCGATTGTCTTATTAACAAAGATTTCTGCGGAACGGGGTAGGGTGGGGCTACCATGCAGAATATTCTCGCAGAAAGCGGCTCACTGAGGAGACTCCGCAGGGCTACCATGCAGGTTGCCCTGCGGAGTCTTCTCAGTGAGCCGCTTTCTGCGAGAATATTTAGCATGATCCAGTTGGAGTCGCGGATGTAGGCCTGGATCAGGTGCAAGATCGGGAGCAATCAAGGGAGGTGTAGACTGAAGGCTCTCCCGCGCTGCATTATGAGCAGCGTGATTGCCGACCCCCTGGGTCACATGCCCTGGAATCCAGGCTACGTGGACTTGCGTTCCGTTTCGGGCCAGTAGGTTAACCATGGCCTGAAACTCGCGACCGCGTTCCGCAACGCATCAGCCACCAAGCCACAATTTCGGGAGGCTCCCTTGCAACACACGCAAGCACTGCAATGCAGCCAAAGAATGCTTGTATCGTGTTTTTAACTTCAGTTTTGTTGTCTTTATTATTTTTTATTGACCAGGCTTTGGGGTCATGGCACACACATTACATCACCGTTTCTGAAAGCTGACATGCGTTGGTTAATCTGTTTAGGTTTTCTAGTCGGTGCACCTGCAACCAGTTAACACAAGGGCAAGTCATTGCCGCACTATAGGCGCGCTTAACGTGTCCTCTTTTTTCGGATTTTTTACACCGAATCTGTGTACAGCTAGGGCTCTAGGTACTGTTTGTGTCCGTCAAAAAATATGGCTGTGCAAGTACTCAGCTCGCGGATTTTATACGGAAGCGGGAGGCGTTCCTTAGCGCGAGATTGTGGGTTTGTTTGCTTGCTGCATGTTCTAGAGACGTCATGTAGCTGCCCATATCAATTGCTTGCTTTTATTTGGCTCAGCACTTGCTTCAACTCCACCGTTCTCCACTTTGAGCTTCACTTCTCTTCTCTCGTCGTCATCAGGAGAACGCGTAATGTCTGCAGTCCTGGACGCCGTGGAAGTCGAAAATTTCAGATGTGCAAATATTCTCTGCTTAACCCCGATTCTTCAGCAGTGCGAATACGACCAAGCCCCCTCCATTGAATGACATCGATGTACGGCTGGTCGCCGCACGACTTGCGTTAGGATCGAGTTCGTGCTTTTGTTCGAAATTATACCTTCTCAGCTTCACTGATTATTCACCTTCACAGAGTTGAATGGCTCGTGATCTTTGGCGTATGAATGCAAACCATGCAATCGCACTTTCGCCAATTTTATTAGCGAGAGAGAGAGGAAAAAACTTTATTTGCTCAGAGCCATGGTCGGGCCCTCTAATCCGGGGCTTCCGGTGGCCGACGAGTAGCTCTATCAGCCCGGTCCGTGAGCCATTTTTGGCAAGCTGGATGCGGGTTGAGCAGGCTGGACTCCCATTGTGTCGTGGATCTGTTGTTCGGTTTATGTTCTTCATGTTGGGATTTTGGGTGCAGTACCACATCGTGTGAAGTAAATCTCCCTTCTCGTCGCAGTGCGGGCACTGTGGTGTTCGGTACATGTCCGGGTGGTATTAACGTATACGGTTTGTGTGAAACTGTTGGAGTAACACCTCCCCTATTCTTGTGAGCGAGGGATGAGGGGCTGGAAATCTCCGTCTGCCGAGCCTCTGTTCAAGCATTATCTCCCTGTAGGTGCTACGCATTGAAGGGGGTGAATGTTATCGGCTGGCTCCTGTGCCTGGGGGGCAACCAGCGGGGTGAACGCCCAGAACAAGGAATCGCGGGCTAACGCGTGCGCGGCGACGTTCCCCCCCGTCTGTCCCTGATGACCCGGAAACCATAGGATCTGTGCCCCTTCAGGCGGATTATTTCCAATTATGCGAAGGGCCTGGCAACACATCCTGCTTCTGAGAAAATTTCGGCAAGCCTCTTGGGAATCGGTCGCTATTATGGCGCGTGCATGGGCAAACGAATGCGCGCTGCGCGTACGAAAGACGCACCACTGCGTGTCTAGCGGTTTCGGTTTCGTTGTTGCAATATACACTGAAAGAAAACAATTTAAAAAACAAAAAAACAGCATAATAATTCGCAAAGTACAAATATTGCTCAGCGCGCAAAATTACTAAGCTGCTAAAAGCAAAAGTTTGTTAATACAGATGAAATTGGTGAAAAGGTTTTTACAGATTGGCTATTTTAACCAAAATGGAAGCTAATCAGAGCAAGATTTTGTTTTAAACGTAGCAGGTTACTAAATGCAACACTATACTGGATTCACACACAAATAACTATCATAAAAAAACAAGAACGACTTGCACACCGTTAGACATACAAGCCGAGTCAATCCGATCTGCGCTGGTTTGGTTTGTTTTGGTTGTTCGCATCGTTTGTCAGTGATTGCGAATCCGTTATTCGAGGCTGCTGCGGTAACGTGAGTAGGAACGCCAGTGGGCTGAATTTTGGCCGCTCGCATGGTCACCCCTGTTCACACGACACCGCCTGATCGCTAAGTTGAGCCGCATGAAGTCGTACACATGCTGGCTGTCCGGCCGTTGTAGCGCAGACCCATGAGTGCCGGATTGTGTTTCCTCCTATGCGAGTGGAAACAGACGCTTTAGCACTCACTGCAAGCGTTTGAATTTAAGTATGCCGTCTCCGATATCCAGGCGACCTCTCGTAACCACGGGCAAAGCACTTCTGGCGTTTTCGGTGGGCTTGTCAGGAACTTGAGGATGCCGCGGTACTGTCGGAGTTGTAATTTACTCGACTGATAGCGGAAACCACTATATTGCCTTTCATTTACGCGTCATAGACTCTCTATGCCCTGTCATGATTATGGTGGGCTTGTTAGTATTGACTGCCTCTTTTTAATAACTAAAAAACGCTTGCTTCGTTTTGGCAACAAGTTTAATTTGCGAGTGCGCTTGGAGACGTACCAGCCGCTTCTTAGTTCTTCATCCGACGGCACTTTCTAACGGCATTGTTCGTTGAATCGTAACAGCAAGGCAGGCCTTGGGTATTGATATGAAACGTCCTCGATGATGGGCCGATTTTTCGGACGCGATAGTGAGGCGCGACGGCTATTTCGCATGTTTGGAACAGCCAACCGGTAGTACGGGGGAGGTTTTGGCGTATTTATTTTTTGGAAGGCCTGCCAATAACTGAAGCACGTGACCAGAGCGCGTCAAATCGTAAGACGCGGTCATGAACTGTATTTACTTTTGAGAAGATTACGCGCCAGCTGTCAGTTTGCGGACTTTGACTGAAAATTGCAGTGGTTTTCGCTGCCAGTACCTCCGTATTACTATTTGCACGTCTGTTAACGCATTGAAATGGTATTAGCTTTATCAGTGTGCGCTGTCAGTCAGTGCATGCAACACCAAAACAAGAGAAGGCAGAACCCACTCCAAATTGTATTTTTGTTCCTTAAACTCCTTTTGGTGTGTCCTTTTGGTGTGTGTAAATCTCCTTTTGGTGTGTAAAACGAAGTGCAATGACACAACCTGAAACAAGGGAACACTGTTTAAAAGAAATCGTGACTTCAGTGACATTGTGTGATATATACGTCAAGCTTGCCTGGAGTGTCAAAAGGTTGTCTGCCGCATAGACGAATGTACTTCTGAGGTTGCAAAGTGGCGATGGTGGGGCTACATTGTGTTAGCCTACTTTCGAACAATTTATACGGAGTAGTTGCTATCATTTTGGAAAATGTAAAGTTTAATCATGTAATCATTCCCAAATTTATTGCCTCCCTGGGAACCTGGTTAGCATTCAAAATTTTGAGAACCTTGCCAGGAGTTGTAACAGAGTCGTGTCGTCAGCATTGACAAGCTTGTAACAGCTTTGTTATTCTTCTAACTGGCATGACGAGCTTTCACACAGCATTAGTTCAGTGCTGTCAAGAAATGGCACATTGTATTCTAAAATGAAAGCTGTTGCCTTTTTCTTTTTTTTTCCAGGAGGTTCGTAGCGAAAAAAAGAGCTTACGTAGTCCAGTTCGTGTCAGTGGTTTGTCACAATTCAGGGACACTAGAAAGGTGAGCAGGCATCTGCTCTTGGCCCGCACTCGAAATTACTTGCTTTCCCTTTGTTGGACAGTTAATGTCGAGAAAGCAAAAAAAATCCAACACGAAACGCTGTTCGAGGGATTTCATTGATAGTTGGGAATCCACCTGGCGAGCACCCAAAACGCATGTCAGTCAAACCGTGTGACACGTGAATGTTCTAATAACAGCCAAATTAACATCATCAAAACTTGTGTCTTGACGCCTAGGTGAACCCAGTGCCGCGACTTTTGTTTGTGTTGTAACCTACCCCGCAAGCACAGAGAGAGAGAAACAACATTTATTTGTGCAACATGGTTTTGAAGCTAAGGAGGCGGAGCCTCTTCACCCTCCTCAGACGGCGGCCAGAAGTCCTTGGGCTCCGGTGGCGTCTTCGGCCATTTGGACAACCCGGATCTGTACGACCGGATCGGAGCTGCGCAGAACGGTCTTCCACTGCTCCTCGGTCTTAATTAATAGCAAAGATCCCAACGAATTCTTCTGGGGACATTCCCAAATAATATGGCAGTCGCGGACAAAAGAGCAGAACTATACTCAGACAAGATGAGCTTAGTGACTTTTCGGCGAAAAAAAACCCTGCACCTCTTCGCGTAACGACAACAGTGGTTGCACATGAAAGTTTCTCGTGAGGGATTTCTTGGTTGTCGTCAGAATTTCGGCCTTGACTCGTTGAGCTTAGGCTTTAACTCGCACGCAGTTTGGACGTTCGATTGCAGCGGTTTTGATTTTGATCCTTTGCCGTTTAATTTCGAACGAAGAAAGCTTCGTGTTCAACCATCGGCGTCATTAGACGGAAGGGTGCGTGATTTTTCTAATTTGCATGTCCATGCACCCCTCTCCCAATTCAAACTGCTTCAACCGTGTTGAAGTGGTGAAATCAGATAGACGTCGGCTTCGTAACGCGAGAAAACCAGGTTTAGATTCTGGCCATACAATACGTTTCCTTTTTTTTCGCACCACTGAAGATCATCATCACCGGTAAAAAGAATTGGCTTTCGTGCAGTGCATTTTCAATGGTGAATGAGGCAGAAAGCTTTGCTCTAAAAATGCTTTTCTTGGGACTGTGGATGGCAGTGACGGTGTGCTTTGCTCCAAACTTTTGTTGCCACTCTGGGAACACAGTGTTGCTTGTAGTGACGCATTGTTTTGGTGTCGGCTGGGTGCACGTATACTGGTTGAATGGCAACATAAGCTTGTAGCTGATATTCGGCGCTTGTGTTGCTGTGCTGTGGTGTTCGCTTGAAGTTACTACAATCGGACCTCATTATAATAAAGTAGTATCAGGGCTGTAAGTCAGTTCGTTATACCAGATATTCGTTGTAACAGGTGCAAAAATCCTCGATACGAAATTGCGTTTTTCTAGGCTTTGAACCCACTATAAACGACGTAATCCTTGCTTGTCTCTTTGTCGCATTACAAACTAAATGGGGTGGGACACGAGAACGGTAAAGTACAACAGAAGATAATTAGTTTGAGAAAACAGGTTCTTACTTATTTGAAGAAGAATGTGTTCTTCGTCTGGTGGCATTGTCGTTGCCAACCGAAAATTTCTTCATTACAGGCGATATTGCGCGTATTTCTCGCAATTTCGGCTTCGTTATGAAAAGATTAGAGTGTCACCAAATTGAAGCGTAACCAGTGAAAGTTTGTATTCAGTTTGCTGTAACCAATAATTTGCTATATCAGTGTTCGTTAAAACGCAGTTCAGGTGTATCTCCATCTGGGCCCTTTAACACACGCCTAATTTCAAGACTCTTGTGTGGTGAATACTGGTGAATCAGTTAGTACATGCAGTAGGTGGTTGGACTTCCGAATAACGTGAATAAGGCAAAATCTGCCCTGTTGGTTGCTTGGTTGGCTTAGCTGTCTGGCTCGTACTTTAACCAGGCGTTGCTGCCTTCTTGCTGTGCAGTTGAATAGAAAAATTTGAGTGATCATTCTTTAATTTGTGTGAAGGATTTGTGTTTTCAGAGTGAATTCACTCCCCTCCACTCTGTCTGCCCTCTTTGCCACTCTGTACAGTGCGGTCCACCCTTAAAGGGAACCGGCGAGCACGTGGCCGCAGCGTTCCATGGAGCGCCGGCGCCGAGAAGTGGTGAAAATCGGGAGACAGCTGGCACATGCGCACTGACTGCGTTAGGCGGAAGCAGCCGTGCGTCGTCTGCTACAGTGCGCCGGCAGGCAGGTCATCATCCGAGAGCTGGGTAATCCTGTCCTTTGAAGGATGGAATAAAAAGACAGATAAGTAGAATACATTTTTTGTTCTCTCTGCGAAAAGAAGTGCACTCTCTTGAAGCATGTATTTTTTAATACCAAATACTTAAAGGAGCCATGAAGAGAAAACACAAGTTTGGTTCATTCAAAAGACTGCCCCGTTAGAATCATACTGACACCACTTTTAACGTAAACTTCGCTCAAATAGGCTACATAATTGGGGAAAAAAGGGAATGCCCATGGGACCCAGTACCTCATTTCCCGCAACAAAACCTATGATGTCACACGAGAATGCTCTGCGATTGGCAGAGGCCGGCAAAAGCAAACGCAAATTGGGCAGGGCTTATAAGCTTGTGGAATGAGCAATTTGTGCTTAAATTTAGGGCACATTCTTTTTAAAGCCCTAAGAATGGTGGGACAAACAGTGGAAGTTACGAAATCGCACGTAAACATAGAAGTACCAATGGGTACTGCTGTTGGTACTACGCGCACTATGCTTGGTTTAGCTGCACAGGACTGCGGTGTTTTGGGGTGGTCTCATACGACACTGGCCGATTGACGCAAGTGACAGTGTCTTATGTGACTGTATTTGTCGAGCGAGCACCATGTTTCACGAAACGATTGTCTCCATGAACAAAACAAGCCAGGTACAGATACGTTCACAAACAACCCAAGGCAGAAAACTGCTTGCCGCGGTGTGGCTGTCTAGGTTCACTAATGGTAAACAAGGCCCTGTGATGTCATTGCAGACCACGAAAACGCACAATTTAGCGGGAAAATAAAAAATTTAACCTAAATGAATAAATTTCTCAGTGAATAAAGCATTGTTTGCGTTCGGACAAGCACTGGGGGCACTATAAAACACGAAATCTTTCGAATAACACAAATTCGTATTTTGTCCTCATGGCTCCTTTAAAAGCCCCTTATTTTTGTCCACAACTAGGTCGGCATAGCATTTTATGCATTTCACCTTATTTTTTTCAGGGTAGCATGAACGCTCAGCCATGGTGTGGAAAGCAGCTTGCAATTGGTGTGGGACATAACACTAAGGTCCCTTGACCACGTACCGTATTTTTCGGTCTTTAAGTCGCACCTTTGTATAAGTTGCACCCCCCTCAAAATGACAGTTTTTCCGGAAAAAAAAAACGTATATAAGTCGCACCGGTGTATAAGGCACACCTTGAGCAAGACCCACTTGTGAATCGGATCGTTAGAAAGAGCGGCGAAAGTACATGGTTGTGGCGGCCGCCGCCTATGAACGCATCCCCCGGTAAGGAGGGCTAGACACGTGCATATACCTTCCAAAGTCTAGACAGAACTATCCTCGGAAAAATGGTTTAGTGATACACACAGATGGCATGTACTGAAAACGGCGTTTAGGCGAAGCCATCGAAGTCTTCTTCCTCCGACGTGCTAACAAACAATTGAGCAACTTCAAGTGGGAGTTATGCCGGCACATCGCCGTCGTCCTCCGACTCACTGATGTCTTTTCCACCAACATCGTCACCGCTCGCGGATCGGATCACTCCGGCCTTTATGAACCTGGCTACAACTGTTTTTGTAAAAATTGAGTCCCAAGAGTCGGAGACAAATCTGGCCACCTCTCCAAATGTCATGCATCTTTTGCGTGCTGTCCTAAATCAGCGCAATAAAGGTGTCATGGCGGACAGAAGTGACCGGACCGGAAGCGGCCCGAAAATCGAAACTTATCAGCAAGCTGTCATTTTAAAAATTAGCAGCACGTTCACCTCCTTCAGAGTAACTCTATGTAATAATTTATAAGCTGCATTTTGTTTTTGCAACCCAGTTTGATATTACTTTGAATTTATTCTGAACTGTAGTTACTGCGCATGGCAGAAAGTGGCGCGCGGTTGTCGCAGGCCATTATCATTGTGGCCATTATCATTGTTTTTGACTAGAAAAAACTGCAAATTCTTTGGTTTAACATCCCGAAGCGACATATAGGCTGTGAGAAACACCGTAGCAGTGGGCTTCAGATTCATTTAGAACATGCAGCTGTGTCTCTTAAGGGGGCACATGGGTCTTTGATCAGAAACTGATTGATTGAAGGGTTTAATGTGCTGACCCAACGCAGGCGATGAGGCGCGCCGTAGTGGAGGGCTCCGGATAATTTTGACCACCTGGGGATCTTTAACGTGCGCCGAAATCTCGTACACACAGGCGTTTTCGCTTTTCGCCTCCATCAGAAAAGCGGCCGCCACGGCCGGGAATCGAACCTGCGACCTCGTGTTTAGCAGCAGAACGCCTTAGCCACTGAGCCACTGCGGCGGGTTTGATCAAAAACTTTATTTTTGCAGTTATGATGATGAAAATTGGGGGGCACATGTAGCTTCTCATTCTGATTGTATATATCAAATTTGTTTTTGAGTAAAATGATTATATTCAAATGTATTTGGATTTTTATATTCAATTTTTTGACAACCTTTGTAAAAAAACTGCTGGCGGGATGCAGCTAAACAGGGAACCAGTGAACTGTG
Source organism: Haemaphysalis longicornis (assembly GCF_048455015.1). Classification (NCBI taxonomy): domain Eukaryota; kingdom Metazoa; phylum Arthropoda; class Arachnida; order Ixodida; family Ixodidae; genus Haemaphysalis; species Haemaphysalis longicornis. Next base: position 36,127,526 of record NW_027526204.1, read on the forward strand.
CACAAATCAAAGAGTGCAATTAGACTAACGTTATCGTTCTATCTGGTCTGTAGCAGAAGTTACGAGCCTTTGAAGTTTGGGCCTGGAAGGCAAAACCGGTTTTTCTGGTTGCCATCCTTAACGTGTGCTGGCCACGCACGGCCGCCGCGAACCGGATTATGCCATACATAAGTCATACATTAGGCGAAGCCATCGAAGTGTTCTTCCTCCGACGTGCTAACAAACAATTGAGCAACTTCAAGTGGGAGTTATGCCGGCACATCGCCGTCGTCCTCCGACTCACTGATGTCTTTTCCACCAACATCGTCACCGCTCGCGGACCAAACACGCACCAACGAAAATTATATCAAAAAAACAGCACGACTTATACACTGGAAAATATGGTATGTTGAACAGCGGAGCTGTTCTAGTGCTGGCCTTGGCGCCCGTCTCAGCATGTGTCGTGATGCTCCTTCTGGAGCAGGTTTCTGCGGTCAAAAAAAAAAAAAAAAAAAAAAACCCAAGACAGCTTAGATGACCCTTGAAAGAAGTTCATCCCTGCAATGCACTAGTGTTTAGAGGTGAAGCCTACTAAAGTAGGCTTGGTTGTAAGCTAGGTTGTAAAATCGGTGTAATCTTGGTTCTTGTAAGCTGGCTCTGCCGCATTGCCTGTTGCGCAGTGAAGCATGGCCATCTGCGGAGGGAGTATGCCTAGTGAAAATGCCTTTGACTCTTGTGCTGTCCAAAGTATCCCAAAACAAATTATTTGAGAATTAAACCCCAATACAATGCTGAAATTGCACTGAGTTTCATTTACTTGTCACAATTAGTTTGTTGCTGTTAAAGTTGTAAACGTTGCGTAATTACTGTTGGCTGTCAATAGAGAGTTTTAGCAGTCCGTCCGTTCCGTTCTTTACATTGTTACCAGGTTGACCAGGACCAGTCTGCGCCTGCGCGTGCGGAAGGGCGAGGAGGAAGTGTTAGGAGGCACGGACATGGTGAAGGCAGCCCGCAGAACTAATCCCCCTACCGCGACGAATGCCCAAGTGCCCAGTTGGGTCCCGGTCAACCGGTAACAACGTACACGTTGGAACGGACGGGCTGCTAAAACTCTTTAATATATGGCCATCTGTGAAGGGATTATTATTGCAAAAAAACGGCTGTAACTGTATTTTACGGGAAGTATTTGGAAAAACAGTTATATAAATAATAGCCCCTAAGACAACTTTACCATTATCCACAAGAATTTCTGGAGCTGGGTTTAGTTTGTTTTGTATTAATTCGCCATTTTGCAAGGCCACTAAAAGGTAGCCAACACAGGGAGAAATAAATGCAGCAAGGTTAAGCCAGCTCATGAATTGTAAGAATTGGTGTTAACCTTCAAATGAAGTTGACGTGGAAGCAATTTTAAGCTAAAATACCTGGGAAATATTTGCAGCGAAGACGGCGCGTTGTAGAAAGCGACACATCATCAAAGATGCAGCATGTAGACCTGCTGCCTAGGACGCTATGACTCAAGCATGATTCCTTCTGATATGCGAGTGTTGCTGCTCTCACACTTCCAATAAGAAGACAGCATTTATGAAGATGAACGAGGAGATGATTTTTATTGATTGATTGATTTTGGGGTTTAACGCGCCGACGCAACGCAGGCGATGAGGCGCGCCGTAGTGGAGGGCTCCGGATTAATTTTGACCACCTGGGGATCTTTATCGTGCGCCGAAATCTCGTACACACGGGCGTTTTTGCTTTTCGCCTCCATCAGAAAAGCGGCCGCCGCGGCCGGGAATCGAACCCGCGACCTCGTGCTCAGCAGCGCAACGCCTTAGCCACTGAGCCACCGCGGCGGGTAGATGATTTTTATAGTGTATAACATAGCATTGTCACATGGTGGATACAAAACCTTTATGTAACCTAGTGTTAGGGAACTCAAAAAATTGCACGCTGCTTTCCACACCATGGCTGAGCTCGGGCTACCCTGACAAAAGGGACAATGCATACAATTCGATGCTGGCCCAGTTCTGGGTGAAAATAAGGGGCTTCTAAGTGTACTGTATTAAAAAAATATATGCTTCAAGAGAGTGTGCTCATTTTCGCTGAGAGAACAAAAAATGGAACAGTTAGAGTTGAGCCTCGATTAACGAAGTCAATGGGACCCACAAAATATTTCGTTAAATCGGGAAGTCGTGAAATTGAGATAACGACAAATTTCGTTTGAGAGAACAACAAATTTCTTGCCTCGAGGAAAAGCTTGTGATCTTCGCCTGCATGCCCTTTCTGAGCCGCATGAGCGCACACTTCTCGTAGCTGGCCAGTGCAGTCAAAGCGTCTTCGACAACATCATGTGACCCAGCAAACTGCCTCAAAAGGTCACCGGCGTCCATCACCTGGCTTGGTGTGGGCACAGGAGCTTTGACGGGATGCGGGTCATTCACATCTTTCAGACTCCTCTTCAACAATCTGCACTATCTCCTAGTCGTCAAGAACTTCTGTTGTGTCAGTGTGCGCATCTGCGTCGGCGTTTACGAAGTCGTCAAAGTTCTGATCTGTGGCCGCCTCGTTACGCCGACGAAGCTCTTCCCAACAATTGGGCGATGCCTCTTTGCCTCTTTTTGCTCGTGGTGCGGGCTTGTGAACCCCGCAACGCGAGCTAATAGCACACTGCCAGCTCGTGCGCTTGCCCTGCGCGGGCAGCACACAGCCAGCCAAATATTGTAGACATCATAAATTTGGAGAAAAAAAAAAAAAAGTTTCTATGCATCTTTTTTCCAGGAATGCTTCGTTAAGTAGCGTTTGGCAGCGACGTTTGTTTCGTTATTTCGAGTTCGTGAAAGCATTAAGCCTATGGGCAACTGTGGGAGAAATCCGAAGTTGTTCGTTAAATCGGGAAATTAGAAATTCGGGTTTTGTGAAATGAGTTTCAGCTGTATTTTGGTTTAGTTGCGGAGTACCTTGGGACTGCACAATGTCCGTCCGCATCCATCTGTGCGCACACCACCATCAGGCGAAAGTCAAGCGAAATTCGATTGGAGCCGTGAGCTGCAGTTTCATTTGGGAATAATCAAGGTGCAACTCACGACTCAAATGGAATGGCGGTCAGGGCACAATTCGGATGTCATTTCGAGTCCCCGTACTCCGCACTCTCGCCACCATCCACAAAGTGTAGATGCTGCCATTTTTTTTTTTTTTTTGGTTTCTATTCCATCCTTTAGGGACAGGCTTACCCAGCTCTTGGAAGATGAGCGGCCCAGCAGTGCGCTGTAGAAGACGACAGAGCGGCTTCTCCAGCCTCACACGGTCAGTGCGCATGTGCTGGCTGTCTCTAATTCTTGCCACTTGTTGGCGCCGGCGCTTCGCAGAGCGCTGCGGCCACACGCTCACCAGTTCCCTTTAAAACTGGACCGCACTGTACCTGTCTGCCCTTGTTGAGGCTTGAAACTGCTGACAGGAATTATGTTTAATTTTCGCGCAGTGACCCTATCACTGCTTGTACAGAAAAGAAAACACGTTGAACGGAACGAGAGAAACCCACGGGCATAAGGGATCTCTTTCTTTCTCATCCCATTTTTCGAACTATGTTTTCTTTTACTATATTCCTACTTACTTGATGCACTTTGCACCGTCCTTCTTTCAGTGTTTTTTGGAGGCGGGCTTCTAGGGCGATTGTTTTAAATAACGAAAGGTTTATAGAAGAGGTCTTCATGTTCTTGGTTTGGTTTAGCTTTTTCTCTTGCATGTCTTGAGAATAAAAAGCTATTGGAGATTTGTGGTGTTTCGCAGCTAATTGTGGGGTACTCATGGACTCAGATTTGTTAAGATTAATTAGAGGTAGTGGAAGTTAGAAATTTGCTGTTTGAATACAAAGTGGAGTGAGATTTCCATGGAAGAATGAACAACATAATGTATGTGTACGAGGTGATTATTTTAACCTGTCTCAAGCTTTTTATGCCAATTCTAAAGGTATGTTCGGGGCAAGGCAGACATTACTTACAATGCAATACGCACCTTGCAAAAGGGAGAGGGGGGGGGGGGGTTTAAAAGTTGAAAAATTAATTTCTTAGTGACTTGTTTCCAGGTGTGTGTTTGTTTAAGAAAATGGAGCCAAATAAGCAAGAAAGTAATGTCAGTATGGCTCTAAACCTTGCTGTGGAAATGACATTTGGCCTACTGTCATGCTGTTTCTTTAAAACTTCATGGCAGTTTGCAAAGTCCGAGTGTGTGAGTGGTTTTTCTTTTTCGCTTTTTCTGAAGGGGTGTTTTGTTAGATGTCATAAAGAGAAAATGTATTTGCCTTCTTGCAGTCTCTGCTTAAACATTTAAAAATTCTAAAGTCATAATGTTTTAGCAACTTACTGCTTCTACATTTTAGGTGGCCTTTGAGGGGCTCGTTCTTGGGCACACCTCAAGTGACCATGTCATAGTGTCAGTCAGCAGCACAGCCAGAATTAACTCGTAAGAGCATTTAGGAGGTAAATGTGCTTTGTGTTTATTATGTACACCAGAACTTTCGACATCTCTCGTGGCGCCGCCATTTTCCTGTAATCAGTGCACTTCCATGCGGACATTTTGTGCAGAACTGCTGGAAGGAGCAGCAACTGCCACTACCACATCCATTGGACTGAGTACCGTGTGTGCAGTTTGGATGCGTAGCCTGCCTGGAAAATGGATGAGTACTTCTTTATTCAGCACGTCAGCAATCCATACTTGAACAGTGTACTATTAGGGAGTGTTCCATGTGACTTGAGAAGTTAAAAAGTGTGTGATTTATAGTGGTAGGGGTGCTAGGTATTCTTGCTTTAATGCCAACCCCTGTGACAAGAGACGTAGTCACCGTTTGACTTCTCGTTCGCCCAGCTTGCTAGGAAGCTGTCTCCCATCTCCCAACCCACAGCCGTGTGCTGTACCACGCCAGCCGCGGCGGGTCGTGGCCCGATGGAACAAAGCAAATGACGAGTGTTTTCACTCATTGATACTTATTGCTCATTAATAATCATCCCAAGATCATGCAGGCTAGCTGGTTGACAGCGAGGATCTTTTTCCTAGCCCACGAAATTTAAGGGAATCCGGGGGTCAACTCACACACCAACAGTTAGATCCAAGACGCCTCAGCGCGCTCACATTTGCCTCGCTGGATGCCGTAGGCGGCCATTGTCGCTTTTTTCACCTGGGCCTGTTTGCCCGTGCGCATAAGTTTCTATTTAAGTTCCCGCTTATGAATGACACGCCGATAAGTCGAAGACGGCCACGGCAAATAAGCCGGTTGGCAGAAAACCCGGCGAAAACGCTACCTTAACCGAGCGTTTGTATCAGTTTCGGGCAAATGACTTATTACCTAGACAGCGCTAAAATTGTAGTTGAGAACTTATTCCCCCACTTATGGCGTTCGGGCAAACGGGCCCTGATCTTTGAAGGAAGGAGATCGCCAGATGCGTCCTATCGTTTGCTTCCCAAGCAATCAACCCACGGCCAATCCCATCCCGCATGGCTTGCTGGCTGGAAGTCCTTTCTCTGGAGAGCGTGCAGGTTGCCCTCCTCTACAACCAGTTGAGCAGATTCCCGCGTGGCACAGAACAATATGGGAAAGCAGAACTTGTGCGTACTAACAACCCCACATCCCTCCAACCTTGAACCTTTCTGTACAGTGGGAGGAACGAACCGCGAGGACATCTCAACAAAATGTTCATAATTCTAAGCAAAGCACCAAGGGTTTGCACCGTGTACTACATGTCCACGCACTTGACCTCATCAAACAGGCATTGCCAGTCGCTCACAGTCATTCGTCAACTGGGCACATGCACAAGATAGCACTCAGGTGTCATAGGTAACACCCAGGTCAAGGCAGCTGAGCCGGAAGCTGAGGTGACGGTGGACAGGCTGCCTTGAACAGTCATCCCAAGCACAGATGCAGTCTCGTCGTCGACAGCTGTTTGCTGTTTGCCTCCCATCTTGCTGATAAGGTATCAGGAGGCCCAGTGCACCCCAGGTTGCAGAACTCCCTGCCCAGGGTTTGACAAAGTGCAAGTGGAGCGCAGGCCAACATGATGAATCGTTGCTCGCACTGGTGCTCTTGTCAGTCGGTGGTGATGAACAGCAGGACTGGCACGGCCCTGGCCGATGACAACAGGCCAGTGTCTTGAAGGGTAGGGCTGAAGGTAGCACGAGCGAATGTCTATTGCCTGCGCTGACATGTGACGTCTGTACCACTGCTACTTTTAGCCCGGATGCGCTCAAGATGTATCGGCAGGTCTGGGAGCCTCCTGACTGCAAACTGTGACCCAGGCACTGAAGTGATGCCATCCAAAGCAGTACAGGACAGCACCGCCCTCTGTGGAGGGAGACAGTACTCGTACGGAGCTCCGATGGGGGCTGCGTGTAGGCTGCCTCCAAGATGCTGCCACGCCAGAACAGCTGCCAGTGGTCCCCAGCTCTCGAGCACTCGTAGGCCCGGAGTAGCTGGTGGCAGCGAAGCATCACCTAACGAGCAAGCCCAGGTGACTTAACGTGCATAGAGTGTCACATGAAGAATTCCCGCAATTTCTGAACTCGGGGAAGGAAGAAATGCTATTCCTTAACATAGGCCACGTGGCACGACCCCGAACAAGTGCAGCTGTCAAAAAACGCTTTCTGACAGCGCACAAAAACTCATTTCCTTGAGGCGAAGGTGATTTTCTTTTCCCTTCTACCGTATAATGCGGAATATAGGTCGACCCCCTTACCTTGTAGCTGAAAAATGCAAAAAAAAATAATTAGGTACCAACCATTGTTTTATTGAGACTACAACTTTCTTCGTTTCAGATTACTCATTTAAAACTGTCTGAAGTATCGTCGGACGACTGCTTCTGGCTCGCTGTTGCCCACACAGCAGGTCATCCTCAATGCAGTCCAGGGAATTGCTTATGCAGCACTTCTTAAACACTCGCAAGACCATGTCATCGTGAAGCGAGCGCAAAGCATGGGACACTCGTCGTGTGCAGACTGTAGCGACAGCCAGTCTGTGCAGGCGGTCAGCAAACATCTTGGGGTATCCATTCGTAGAGACATCGCACGACGCTAGCGGACAAAATTTGTCCCCTTTGTACTGCAGCACAGGTGCACAGAGCAGCGCCCATGAAACGAGGCCTTCCGAGCGTTGCATACCGAGAGCTGCCCCTTCAGCTAACGCCGCTAGCGACACTTCCATTCCTGCCAGGTTTCCCTAATTATCCGGGAGATTCCCGGATTTTGATGGTTTTGTACGATTGTACGGTCGAAACAAAAATCTCCCAAATACACACCCGTGTTTGGCTAAACCTTTCTCCCAGTCTGGCTACATTGCAGTGGAACTACCTGACAATCCAATCACATCCTACACCACTGGACATCGTAATAGCTTATAAAGCGTAGTTGGCAATGCGCGCAAGTTGAACTGGTCAGTACCACAGAAACACTGAATGCGAGAGTTAGTTCAGCAAGGTAAAACAAAATGGCCCCCAGTTCCAAGCATCAAGTTCTGGCACAATCCGAGTTTAGTCGCGTTCTTTTGGCGAAGTGTAGCAGGAACGAACATTGTTATGCTCGACAGCAGTATTCCCAGGGCTTTTTGAAAAAGGCGGCGTCAGCCGCATCGAAGATTAAGCAGCTGACCAGTGGAGTAGCTCGTTAGTAGTTTGGACGAAACTGTTCAGCTCTTACTCTGTTGTAACTAAATTAGAAATGCACGTGAATGTAAATTCCCCCCCCCCTTGGGACAGATCTCCCTAATGCCATCTCGGCGAACCTGGCGGGTATGCACTTCTTTTGGTGATACCGAACTGGCGCAAGGAGGACGCGTCATTGGCCTTGGAAAACCCCCAACTTTTCTTTTAAATGCTGCTGTAAACCGGCACCAAGTGCCTAAACTCATTTTGAGCAAGAAGAAAATAGCACGCACACATTCGCCGACAGCGAGAGAAGCAACAAAACAAAGATGGCGTCGCGTCCGATTGATGGTGGTGGCAATGGTGCCTTTGGGATTTGGATGGGCTCGACGGGCTGCCCGGTCACCAGATGACAACTGCCAGTGACTGCAATATAGGTCGAGGGGTGACTTTTCGGCAAATTTTTTTGTAAAAATCTCGACCTATATTCCGCATTATACGGTACGTGCAAAACCACTTAAACCAGCATTCCGACAACACGCATTCCCTGTCCGTCGGCTTCCGAGCTACGTCCCCCTCCGTCATGTGCTCTCCCAAGCAGTGCCAGCTCCGAAAATCTTTCGGGCTACACGCGTCTGCTTTGTCAACAACTGACAACCCAATGGAGGCTTGGTCTACTGCCCGTTTGCGCAATTGTGAAGGCGACATCAGCTTTGTCATTGGCCTTATATACCGTATTTTCCGGTGTATAAGTCGCGGTTTTTTTCTGACATTTTCGTTGGTGCGTCTTATCCACCGGTGCGACTTATGTATGGAATAAATCCGGTTCGCGGCGGCCACGCCTGGCCAGCGCACGTTGAGACACAGCTCTATGGTCTAAATGAATACGAAGCCCACCGCTACGGCGTTTCTCATAGCCCATATGTCGCTTCAGAACGTTAAACCAGAGAATTTGCAACTTTTCTAGTCAAAAACAATCATAATGGCCTGCAACAACTGCGCATCACTTTCTGCCATGCGCAGTAACTACATTTCAGAATAAATTGAAAGTAACATCAAACTGGGTTGCAAAAACAACATGCAGCTTATAAATTATTACAAAGTTACTCTGAAGGAGGTAAATGTGCTGCTAATTTTTAAAATGACAGCTTGCTGATAAGTTTAGAATTTCGGGCTGCTTCCGTTCGCGTCACTTCTGTTCGCCATGACACCTTTATTGCGCGGATTTACGACAGCACGCAAGACCCGCACGACGTTTGGAGAGGTGGCCAAGTGGGTCTCCAACTCTAGGGACTCCATTTCTACAAAAACAGTTGTAGCCGGGTTGATAAAGGCCAGAGTAACCCGGTCCGCGAGTGGTGACGATGTTGGCGAAGAAGACATCAGTGAATCGGAGGGCGATAGCGATACGCTGGTGGAATTCCCACTTGAAGTTGCTGAATTATTTGTTAGCGAGTCTGCGGAAGAAGGCTTCGATGGTTTTGTCTAAACACCGTCTAAGTACACGCCATCTGTGTGTATCAATAAACCAGTTTTGAGAAGTTAGTTCTGGCTAGACTTTGGACGGTATATGCATGTCTAGCCCTCCTTACCGAGGGGTGCATTCACAGGCGGCGTCTGCAGCAACCATGTACTTTCGCCGCACTTTCTAACGATCTGATTCACTATGAGTTTACCTAATTAACAAGTGCGTCTTGTATACCGGTGCGTCTTATACACCGGTGCGACTTATATACGTTTTTTTCGGAAAAACTGTCATTTTGAGGGGGGTGCGACTTATACAAAGGTGCGACTTATAGACCGGAAAATACGGTAGCTGCTTACAGCAACACATACAGCTTAATGAGCGATAGTGTCCATCGCGTCTTTCCGTTTTGGAACGCCTAGTGTTGAGCCGCAATACCAGACTGCCATCACGGCACCCATGGCCCCTGGCCACCCGTCCCCCAGAGTCGATAAAAGATACAGCAGGGATAAAGGAGATTGCGCCAAACTACACAGCTTCCATACTCGCTCACTCCGGGCTTGCAGACGCAGCGCAGTCTTCGGGTTTTCAGTGCGTCAATTTGCCACGGCAAAAATGTCCCGGCTAAATGGAGCATTGAGAAAGCTCGACGCTCACATCACATGTTCTAGTATGCAATAGCGACATTCACTCCACTCTCGAGATAGTACGCCCGCCTCCACTAGCGATTCGATTCACGCCAGCAGCAACTCTTGTCAGGTTCGGACGAAAAACATTTCTCCCACCGAACAAAGGCTTGTGCTCCACATTTCGAGAGCCAGCCCCACGTTTTTGCGCCAGAGGTGGGATTTGGAGTGGTAGGGTAGGTAGGTATTCTCCCTGTAATACCAACCCAAGTGACGAGAGACTTTACCAGCCTTTGTCTTCTCATCTCACCCAGCTTCCTCGCAAGCTATCTCCCACCCCACAGCTGCATGCTGTACTGCAGCAGCCGCAGCGGGCCATGACGTGACGCAAAAAAAGGAAGCGACCACTATTTTTCTCATTTTAATGCTCAATAATAATCACCCAAAGAGCATGCAGGCTAGCTGGTCGATAACGAGGATCTATTTCCTTGCCTTCAATCTAAGGGAATCGGGTTAGCTTCAGCGCGCTCACGTTTGCCTCGCTAGACGCTGTCAAAACAAGGTGATTGCCTGACGTGTCCAATCGCCTCGCTTCCCGAGCAACCAACACACGGCCAGTCCCATCCCGCACGGCTTTATGGCTGCAAGTCCAAGCAGGTCCTCCTCCCCAAAACCAGTCAAGCGAATTCCCACGCGGTACAGGACAACGCGGCTTAGCCAAACTCACGCAGACGAGTACACGCTGCATACCCACAAGGGACAGCTGACTGCTTCGTGTGGAGAGCATGTCCTTTAGGCTGCATGAAAGCCAGTGTTTTACGTAGTCGGGGAACCTGAATGAATTTCAAACTAAATTGGTTGAAAAAATTTCAAATTGGCACTAAACGTTCGGAAGTCTGCTTGCGGGGTATTCAACAATAGAAACAAAAGTTGTTGCGCTGGATCCTCCTAAATGTCAAGATAAAACGCTACACATACACAAACAGCGCTGTCGGCTTGAGTCTGTGATTCAAAAACTGCGTAAAGGAATGAGAAAAAGTGCATTTTATTATTGTGCTGTTTATTATTGGCTAAAGACAAGTTTTTGAATACTTTTTTTTCATCTCTCATACACCTCAAAAGTAGTATGTTGCCGCACGGCTCACTGCTCTGGTTGCGAGCATTTGTTTTCGCAGTATATTTATGGCTGGTAGACGTAAAAATGCTGCTTTCAAACATTCTAGGTCCCAGTCAGGGGAACAGTTTCAGCTCAAGGTGTTTTAAGTGATGCCCTTTTGTTTGGGATAGAGGTCATACACTCTGCAAAAATCGGTTGTCCGACCCTCTAACTATGTGCCATGCTTTTTTAAGATGCACGGGGCATGCCATTCATGTGTGCGCTTTTCTCACAGCAGTAAGGTCCTGTGAGGCTATATTTTGCAGTGCGGGGCTTTTTGCGGTCGATTGCTGTACATGACTTTGCTGTAACAGACCTTTTGTGGTTGATTCCTGTGATCTCACACAGATTGACGTGTTCTGCGTCAAATTGGTGATGCAACTCACCTAGGCATCACTGCCTCATTGTTGGTGGCTCTGTCGACCAACGCAGGTGCAAGGTGTTTGTTAAAGACAGTTTAGTGGGGCATAGTGACAATACAAGCATCTGCATGTGCATGGTCTATTACAAAATCTTTCTGCAGGCTCTGAGTGCTGCCACAGCCCTCCACGATGGCTCAGTCGCTGCAGCCAGAAGGCAGCCTCTTAGCCTTCAGCCCAGCGTCGGGGCTAATTCCGCTATTAGCGCCGCATTCTCCCCTGGTGAGCCTGGGGAAACATTAGTGCGTTGTTATTGCCATAGCGACGGCACTGCCAAGTTGGCCTTGAAGGCGCTATAATTTTTGTGGCAACAATGCGACGAGGCACAGCTCGTGGGGGGGAGAGGTGATGCTCTCACCTTCTCAGGCTGGTGATGTCACCTTTGATTCTGCCACCCCGCCTCTCCGCCCGCGCTTCCCGCCCGTGCTTCTCGCCCGGCAACAGGCACCTCTGCCAAGCCAGCTCTGCTGCGAGCGCAGCCAGGCCGGCTGGCATTGTACCCTGTTTGGGCAGTAACGATGCCAGCTCATCGTTACACTTTATTCGCATTGCATGCGCAAATGCATTGTGCGGCGAGAAACACTGATGTACAGTACAAACAAGACAAGGTTGTCATCAAGCACACCACACGCACACACAAGTCCTCTTTTTCAGCTCAGCTTCACAGCATACAAACGAGGTTCTCACTTTTCTCTACCAGGATGCAAAAAGATTTGTTGCAATCCAGCCTTGTGTTGTTGGCATCCCCATTTCAACACAATAATGTCAGAGAAAGCTCACATGAGAAATCTCACACTACGCGACACGCGTGCTTTGGCTCCCCTTGCACCAGCGGCAACAGCGGTGGCCGTTTTCACGCATGGGTGCTGCCAGTTGTTTCGGGCAGAGGCGGAGAGAGAAAAAAAAATGAAAGAAGTATTTTCCCAGGCTTGCTACCTTTAGGAGCACAATAATCAAATTGAAACTAACAAAAAATGGCAGCAGCTCCACTACGTGGATGATGGCGATGCTGCGGAGTACGGAGACTCGAAATGACATCCAAGTTGCGCCCCGAGTGACATCCGATTTGCGCCCCGACCGTCTTTTGATTTGAGTCGTGGGTTGCACCTTGATTATTCCCTAAACGAAACTGCAACTCACGGCTCAAATCGAATTTCGCTTGATTTTCGCTTGATGGTGGTGTGCGCACGGATGGACGCAGACGGACACTGGGAGGCCCTAAGGTACTCCGAGTAAGCCGTTTGACTCTCGGGTACTAAATTACGTTCGTAGCCTAATGGGTAAGACGAATTACACTAACTCTGTCAGGTCTACCAGACGCAGGCTCGAATCCTGCCGCTGCCTGTGTGATTTTTTGCGATTGTAAATGCTATGCGCATGGACGCGGACGGACATTGTGCGGTCCTAAGGTGCTCCGCACCTAAAAGTAACATCAACCTGCTACAGTGTTGTGCTGCAGAGCCCGGAGACGTGTTTTTGATCCTGGTTGTGGCAGTCGTTTTTCAGATGAACTCGACGAACGGAAACGCCGGTGTACAGATGTTTTGGCGGGCTTTGAAGTTCCCTGGCCGGTTGAAATTAATCCATAACCCTCAAGTATGTCGCATGGTCCACTGCCAAAGCGTAGCTTTGGCACCTCACACTACCGAAATTGTTTAAGGGCACAGGGTACGGCGAAATTTAAAAAAAAAAAGACTTTTTTTCTTCACACTTAGGGAAATCTATTTCTTGTGCAGATTTTCCATGTTCACACTTTTCTTAAGAAGTCGTATTTCTCACTGAAAAACAGTTTTTCCATGAGCAAGTAGTAAGTGAGCACATCCCATCTTAGAATGTTCTCCGTGTTTATTGTCATTTTTTTCCATCGAGAAACTTCCAGTTCCAGATCAAAATGCTTTTCTTGAACCAGCAGTATTAAGAAATCGCTTAGAAACCATTGCATAGGTGATTTTTCAGTGAGCGAAATCCAAAGATGCTGTTGCTCATTTTTTTTCCACATTTGTCCTTCAGATAAGGCTGATATTTGGCCTAGCTGGTAGTCACTTAGAACCATTTCACCAGCGAAAAAAAAAAAAAAGACAGGGAACTAGAGAGAAGCAAACAGGAGAGGTGCTAGACTTCTACTGAATAGCTTTACTTTGGACACGTAATATATGATAACGCTCACACGTAATATATGATAACGCTCACATATTACGTGTCCCAAGGAAAGCTATTCAATTGAAGCCAGGCGATTGTCCTGTTTGCTTCTCTCTAGGTCCCTGTCTTTTTTTGACTGCTAAATGGTTCTTTGTCCTTCAGAGACACGCACGAAAAAACGTCTTTTTTGGGCTTCACACTCTCAAGATAGCAACATTTGATGCTGTTCTTTCATTCAGGGATGATAGCAACGCACGAGCCAGCATTTTGAAATCATTCGGATCAAAACGTGGGCACAACACCACCATCAAGTGGCTGAAAGAGGTTGACCACAAGCGAAAATACAAGCGAACAGAGCTGTACGATGGTGCACAAAATAGGCAAGGAAGGACAGATGACAGGCTGAAAAGTGAAAAAAAACAAATAAATGACTTGGACGGTGATTAAGAAGCTGGTGCTTTCTAAATAAATGGCTCCAGTGGTGTTTTCGGCAAGAAAGTGTTGTTTTTCACCTCTTTTTTTACTTTAAACTCAATTATATCAAAACAGTGTTTGTATTACCTAGCTACCATTATTTCCTATATCTTCCAGGACAACCAGCTGATTTTTTTTCCCTGTCATCTGCATAACTTGCCACACCTACTGTACTAGAATTGAAAATACGCGCGCAACCGTTTTTTTTTTTTTTACACAACTTTTAATACGAAGTTAATGCCAAAATTTAAGTACTAACAAACAAAAAAAACCGTAAAAATTTGAATTTTCGTTGGATGTTCCCAATTCTACTACAGTTAAAAGTGCAAAAAATTTGAAAGGAAATTTTATGTACATTATGCAGATACCCTTCACAGATGCCGAGAAAAATGGACCTCAAAATGGCCAAAAATGCATGGGAAGTATAGTGCTTACCCTTTGCCCTTAAAGGCCAACTGCACTCAAATTTCACCTCGACCAAATTTATTTTTAATATGTAGTTAGTACCCCAAAATTAGCTGGGACACGAGTGGTAGCCCCGTAAAACTCCTCGTTAATCAGTCAGAATGGTTTAAAAAAGCTCCGCCGCAGACCACGCTACACCTACCGGCGGATCGCGTAAAGAGCTTTGACGCACCTGTGACGTTCCAGCCGACGGCGGCTTCTTCCTCTGGCCAGCCACGTAGCTGTAGAACCTGTCGAGCTCTGCTGTGCACGCTTCACCCATCTGCTGCCTTGTGTGCGTGTAGAGCTTGCGCGCAGACTTTCTCCCGAGCTGGTGATTGTCTGGTTGCTCGCTGGATTGCTGCAACGTCACTGCAATGGCCACGCTCTCCTCGGTTTCGGTTTCAAAATCGCTGATTTTTGCTGACTGCTTGCGGCGTCCACGCGCGTATTTCAGCTGTTGTATTTTGCATGTTGCTTTCTTTTTCATCAGAATGTACGGAAATAGAGTTTTCAGGAGATCGGAATTTTGAGTGCAGTTGGCCTTTAATCCAGCTTCCACCCCGACTGCAACAAAGTGCTCAACTGAAAAGACCTGAAAACTAGCAGCTTTTCCAGTCTGTGCAGTCATCCCTTGCTTTCAGGAGCCCGCTCATTGCCTTGCCCCCCCTCCCCCCGTTAATTGTTCATTGCAGGTCTCTGTTTTCTGAAGGCTAGCTGTGTCCATTTTGTTGACACAAGGCAAGCAGAAATCGACAACGGTGCAGTGACGCACAGATGAGTATCTTCCATACATCGCTAAGGGAAGATACCAATCGACCAAAAAGAAATCTTGATATCTACCGCAAAAAGGGAAAATGTAGTTTTGCAGGCGATGATTCCGATGAAAACAATGCATGTATGGGATGGCACGCAGCGTACACGGGTTGTGTATGGGATGCGCAAATAAGCCACACAGTTAAGTTCTCAGTCACGTGGAGCCCTTCCTGATAGCTTCGTGTTATACCGTGGATTGTTAGCACACTGAATACAAAAGTACTTCTTCATCTTCCAAGTAGATTAGGCACCCTAATAGCCCGCATTAAGAAGAGGAATTGGGTGTGGGCACAGCATGTAATGCGAAGGCAAGATAACCGTTGGTCATCAAGGGCAACAGAGTGGATCCGTAGAGAAGTCAAGCGTGGCAGGGGGCGGCAGAAGGTTAGATGGGCAGGTGAGATCAAGAAGTTTTAAGCGATAAGGCGTAATTGGAGATTGCAATGCTTATCTTCAAACTTTCTTTGTATAGCAATTACCACTTAACAAGTGGAAATATGCCCTTTGTATGTTTGTGTGTCAGTACTGCCTAAAATGTAAAAATGTGCCTTTTGTGCTTCTATGTGTCAGTCGTGTGTTTTATAAGCATGTTTTATGAACTTCCATGCTGATCTTGCCCCCCCCCCCCCCTTACGTAATACCCCGAAAGGGGCCTTTAAGGGAAAAATAAATGATGATGATTATGATTAATGTGAGAGGCCTTTGCCCTGCAGTGGGCGTAGATAGGGTAAAAAAGAAAAAAGAAAAAGCCGCATAGTACAGAGTCTAATCCGAGCAACGCGGCTGCCCTTCGCGCAGTCTTCCAGGAATTGTGTTCGTGGCGGCGCACCAATCGCAGGAAAATGGTAACGCCCAGAGAGGGTTGGAAAATTCTCGTCTATGATAAAGCTGTAACCACATGTTTTAAACATAGTGCATTCTCTACCCATTGCCCTAAGGTTTTTTTATCCATATGACCAGTGGCGTGGTCATTTCATTTGTCTGGCAATCGGTGTAGCAGAACTCGTACCCACTTTGCCTGTGCTAGCAGTTTTTCTGCTGAAGCTGGGGTTCTTGTGGGAGTTCTCTTCGTATTCTTATGCCTGTATGTATGTTGTATCGGACCATACAAACCCACTGAGGAAAAAGATACTGCGCTTGAGACTCAAACCTGCATCTGCTGGGCCAGAACATAGCCTCTTTGGGCGTGCGCAGTAAAAACATATGGCACGAAAAAGCCCGTGTTTTGTGCCATTTCATTTGTTTCGTTCCAGCACTGCAATCTGATTTTTGTCATTTTTGTGTTTTGTGCCATTTCATTTGTTTCGTTCCAGCCCTGCGATCTGATTTTTGTCATTATTGATACACCACGAGCTTTAACTACAGACTCCTTGTTGAGTGCTTGTGCCATAATAAGCCATGAGTGTGTGTATCCAATTGTTAGCAGCAGTATTTATTGCCGGGAAGTAATCAAACATTGTGAAGGTGAGATGTCCACGATGTCGAGCACTGCAGCTTCTTGCTCATCATGTTTATGCTCAGGAATGAAAAAAATGAGTCCTGATATATTTCTGACTATTCCAAGTGTTTTCAAAAAGTGTAAAATACTATTTTAAGCTGTATGTCATTTATCTTGTCAGGTTGGGAAGCTTTCATTACATTTAGGTAAGCTGGACATTGGGAAGCTTGAGCAGGAATATCGGGGAGCAGAATGATGTCACTAATCCCTCTTCTAGTCCTACCTTTTTTCCCGTACCTTTAACGGGAATTTTGCGTATAGTTTGACGTCAGCCTCTCTGATTTGCCATCTTTTTGTGATGTATCTCTCGCCAATCATTACCTTCAAAGTCGTTTTGCGGCGCACTTTTTTGAAGCAATGCTAGATGCTGCATCAGTTTTTGCGAAATACTATATATAACCTCAGACTGTAAAATAAGCCGACTCCTGGCCGCTGTTTTCGTCCAAGTTGACTGGAACCCGCTTCAAAGACAGTACAACAGACGAGCAGGGGTCATGTTGCCTGCTGAATGTAAAATTCGGATGTCCGTGTGTTCGAGATTTCGGCACACGTTAAAGATCCCCTGTTGGTCAAAATTAATCCAGAGCCCTCCACTACAGCACGCCTCATCGCCTGCGTTGCGTCGGCACGTTAAACCCCACCATCAATCAATGTATGTATAATTTTTTGACTAAAGAATAATCTGCAATTCTTTTCAGAAAAACGTGCAAAAGTGTAAGCCATGCAGCTTGCAATTCCTTTCACCTCCCTGTTCTCTCATTTGGCATATTTTGTTTCCTCCATCTACTGGTGCAGTAAACCAGAGATGGAGGTGCCCAGAATTTCTGGTAACCAAACATCCTTGGCAACACGTGCCATGTTTAACCCTTTCTGGTCCAAAACTACTTCCCCCCACTTTCCGGCCATCCTGGTCCGAAACTATTTTGCCAATTGCTGGTGCCACGAAGAAAACCACGAACTGTGCGAGAAAAACGCACAGGATATTTATTTTTTCTCTTGCATTCTACTTGTAACTCCTTTACCGATGTTTTAGCAGCATGTGAAACTGCTCGAAGCTATCTCCTGGATGCAGGCCAGTGTCTTTACTTCAGGATTTTGCTGAAAACACAGTTTTCCTCCTGCCTTTTTTTTGCGTTTCTGTTGCTGCAAACACCACATGTATTGGAGGCACGTGATCCTCTACCTCACTGAAGTCATATAGCTTTCGCTAGGTTGATTGATTGGTTGTGTGGTTTAACGCACCGACGCAACGCAGGTGATGAGGCGTGCCGTTGTGGAGGGCTCTGGATTAATTTTGACCACCCAAGGATCTTTACCATGCGCCGAAACCTCGTACACATGGGCGTTTTTGCTTTTTTGCCTCCATCAGAAAAGTGACCACTGCGATCGGGAATCGAACCCGCAACGTCGTGCTCAGCAGTACAACGCCTTAGCCACTGAGCCACCGTGGCGGATCGCTTTCACTGGGTGCACCACCGTAAAACATGCCGTGAAAGAGCAGCCATTCTTATCAGTGAACAGCATGCATGTGAAAACACTCTGGAATCGAGGAGGCCCATGTTGAACATTGTGCTGCACCCTAGTGCAAAAAGAAGTTCAGTGATCCCTCATGAAATGGTGCGTGATGTACACATAGAATGCAAGCTCATTGCAGTGAGAGAAGCCGCGAAATTTAACTTTTAACACCGAAGTCGGCCAGAATCCAACAAGACATTGCTGCAGCCATGTTGTGTTTTCAAGCAGGGCCTGCAACGGACCAGAAAAGGCTAAGGGAGATAGTTTTGTGTTTAGAGCCAAATGGCAGGCAACATTCAGACTATAGCCACTCAACAAGTGCTATCTTTTATTTTTTGTATGTCACTTGCCGTGTTCGTGTAAGCTGTGCTCCTTGCATATAGTATCAAGCTTTTCATTATGTATGTATGGGGGACATTGGTTTCACCCGTTTCACGTAAAACCAGATTTCTCGATCTCGCGGGGAAAAAAAAAAAGTTTGGAGAAACCAGATTTTTTTTTAATATCAAGTCCTTGTTTTCATCTTGGGCCCTTAGCTAATTTTTCCTGAAAATTCGACATTTACAGGAGTATTTATAGTCACAAAATGGGAAGAAGCCAGAGACAAGAGTAATACTATCCAAGCGGAAAATGTGCTCATGTGGTTGAGTGCAATGTAATGCCAGACAAGACACTGCCTCCGTGTGAATGTGCTTGCACCCGGCGCTAAGTAAAAGTATAACATGTCCCGCCAAAATTGGGTGTGTGGAAACCTTAGGCCACATGAAGGTGCTTTTTTTTGTTTTTCTGTCTTGACTGTTGCTGTCCTTTCTTTTTTTTTCCAGGCTTGAAGGAAGAGGTCCACATCTAGGCTTTCAAGGGCATCCTGTTTGGTCACTTGGCAGCCCTACAGTTTTTTTTTGTTTTTGTTTTTTCAAAAAATATCGAAGTTGGGCTATATATTACTCCCAGTTATCTTGGACACTCTGGCTTTATTGTGTTAGCCTTTCTGTATGAGGGCTGTGCTCATGCTGTTTTGTTCTAATCTGCAAGGTTATTGTACTAGTTCAGTAGCATCGACAGTTGGGCTAGTTTGTTCCTGTACATAGTGAAATAGTGCTAAAGACGAGGATGAAATAGGAAGTGACATACGAGCGCTGTTGTGTGTCTTTTAATCATTCGTCCTCGTCTTTAGCGCTGTTTCTGTGTGTGGGTGTTGTGCTAATGGCTCAGAGGCTAGTTTGTTCATGCAATCTGTGAAAATGCTTGGCCGATTGTGATCAGTGCATTGGAGTGTGTGTATTACTGCATTCAATTTCTCTCTTGCCAGTATTTTGACGCAACGTGTACGCATAGTTGTGCTCATGTTGTGGGTGTGGATAGGCATAAAAAGGGAACAAGCCATTGCAGGCATAGCCAACTTTACGTCGCACAGCTGTGAAGTTGTGTTTGTGTTCAGCTCTGTCTGTATACAATCAAACCTGGTTGCGTGATCATACCAGTTCGTCCTAACTTTATGTTTTGAGGCAAATTACAACCTCACGAATCGCGATTAATGTCAACGATGCATCTTTGCAGCATCATAAAATAACTTCTGAAAAGTTGTAAGTTACATATCTCACACATTTTAATAAGCATATTGCTAAAATAGACTGTGGCCTGCCTGACCAAGTGAGCTTTCCTTTTTTTTATTGTATCTGAAGTGGCGAAGATAATGAGAATCTGAGTGGAAAGTTGCACATTTTGAGCTTTTTCTAATTCACTGTAGTCAAGCGCAATCACACAGTTAAAGCGCCTCCCACTAGCATCGACTGCCATTTTAAGATGCTTGATATCCTGGTCTGCGCCGCATGTACTGTGTCTGCAAAATGGCCTTATTTGCATTTCAATCCCCTTAGCTTTGGCACTATGAACAAGTCAAGCTGCTTGCGTGCAGCACTTTTTGTTTGGAGTTGTTCACTCAGTACTCATACCGTATGAAATCAAGCACATTTAGATATTAAGCATTCAAGTAGCACAGCTGCAACATACTGCAAGATTAAGTGTAAGCAAATGAAAGGCATGCACTTGTTGCCTGAACACTGTACGGAGTGCTTGCTTCACAACAGAAAATTTTGTCTGAAATTATTCACCGCGTGAATTGCTGTAATACTGTATGTAGGCACAAAGAATACATCGCCATTGACCTCTCTTTCATTCTTTTGAAAAGTTCAGCCAAATAACTGCTTTTAAAGCTTCCAAGGCCGCCAAGCGCAGTAATGTCACAGCTTGTAAAAAACGGCCTGGTGTTTTGTGTGGTCCAGTTGGGCTTCAAGTTTGCTTTCACATTCACACCACGGCAATTTTATGGTATGTTTAAAGTGTTTGAGCTGCTGGGGCCTGATAACCCTAAGAATTGTGGCCTGGGTGCCGCCTTCATGAATCTCTAACATTTGGCAACGTCTGAAATCGACTTGAATGCCTAACGATTTGGCCTCAACAGTGATAGTGTTGGAATGTTTTGTGGTGTTTTATGTATGGTGTGCACATCATGTTTTGGTAGAGCTGCGTCAATCGCTTAGCACCCCTATTTCATTTAAAGACAAGCATTTGTTGTGAAAAGATCTAATTGCTATTTTAAAGGATTCAGTAGTATAATGGTGGGATTTCATTTCAAAAGTTAGCGCAAGCAAAATGACCGAAGCCAGTTGGTCAAGATCATGATGACTATGGGGGCTTCGTAACATGCGAGCGTACACACCTTTGAGTGGATGAATATTTGAAGCGAATTGTGCATCATACTCTAGTTGAAAATGTAAAAGTGTCGAAAGTTGGGCGAGTTGGTAATGATGAATCTCAAAAAACAAACTTCGTGCAAATTAATGGGGACAGGAATACATGAAGACAGTGCAAGCGCAGACTTGCAGCTGGTTTATTATTATGCACATCGAAGCCTTAAATTCCCGAGAGCCCAATTGACACGCCCCACATGCATCACAGTTCTTGGTGCACTCGGCCGCACTTACAGAAAAGCAGTAACAACAAAACCACAAAACAAACTTTGAGGTACAGGAATGGTGAAAAACAGGAAGGATAACTGCATCAGCTAAAAAGCAGTTTTGTGGTTCTGTGAGACGCTTGGAGCCATCCGAGTAGCATTGACGTGTTCAATCGTTGATTGTTCCTGCACAAAGTGTGGTGCACCGAGCAGCGCAGATTCGAGACCCCTGTCTGTCTCCCCCTCCAGGGTACCTGCCGTTCAGCTTTGCCGGCCGGCCGCTGGTCGCGGGGGGCGGAGCCCGGCGCTTCTACTGCGACCTGTGCCAGTACTCGACCGTGTTCCGGCGCAACCTGACCGTGCACCGGCGCATCCACACGGGGGAGCGGCCGTACTCGTGCCGCTGCTGCGCCCGCCGCTTCACCCACAAGAGCGGCCTCAACCGGCACATGCGCACCCACGGCGACCTGGCCCCCCGCCACGAGTGCCCCCACTGCGCCAAGAGCTTCCTCCAGAGCGGACACCTGGACGTCCACGTGCGCAGCGCCCACGGGCCGCACGCCGCAGTCGAACGCGACGACGACGACGACTGCCACCCCATCGACTGCCCGCTCTGCGGGCACACCTTTCCGGGGAAAGCGGCGCTCACAGAGCATGTGCAGAGCCACGTGACGGCCGACGGAGTGCTGCTGTACCCGTGCGTGCAGTGTGACGAAGTGTTTGGGAAGCAGGCGAGCCTGGAGAAGCACGTCCACTCTGCGCACCCGCCTAACCGGAAGGGAGCGTCCCCGCCTGCTCCGCTGAGCGAAAACGACGGGGAGGACGATGGGTGTATGTTGCTGGGTCTTGCTTGAAGAAGCACTGCCGGAGCAACTCCCCGACAGGTTTGTGCTGTCAGAGTGACCGTTAAGAGACGGGAAGGTGTCCTCCGATGCTAGCGGTAGCTTTCTGAATGAAGGGAGGTGTCCAAGAAAGTTCCTAGCTTCTCGGGAGCAGTGCTGCAGGGATGCGCAGTGGCGATTCTCAGTCGCTAGACCAGAAATCAGTTGAGAACTTCGCTGCTGTGACCTGGCTGCTGGACATGTGTGCCAAAAAGAAAGAATTCTGTCTGCCGTAATGGACCAAAGGAACCTGGCGTGGTCTGCTGCATATCTTTGTTCATCACGGGCATGCCGTCAGCTCAAGTGAACAGAAAAAAAAACGGCCTTGTTGTAGGCTCAGCCAGGTTTTCTTCCGTTCTATTTTAGCATTTGTCTCAACTTGTGCTGAGTAGTTGTCTTAGTTCCAGCTTTCAAATGCCGGCAGTGAGGATTCGGTTTCTGAAATGCCTCACATGTGGAGACTTTCATGGTTGGCTAGATCAGCCCTCTCTCCTTCCCTACGTCATTATCTCCTCATCTATTCGTAAAGTATCAGCTGGAGGCGTGTCTTGTCAAATCATTAGCTGAACAACGCAGAACCTACGTGCTTTTTTGTTGCTTATGCCAAATGTTTTTTATCTACCTGAAACCAGGATGATCGCTTTTTTTCATAATTCAGGGGCATGTTTTCTACTAAGTAACGGGCTGATGGGCTGGTCATTTTTTAATTAGCCAAGTTGGCCTCACATTACTGCCGTAAAAGTTTGTTGATTCGAACGCGAAGGGGGCCATAAAATTGTTCGATTAAGTGGGGTTTAATTAGCGGGTGTGCGCTAAAATGAATGGAAATCACGCCACACTGCATGGGAAGAACACACAGAAGCCACCTCTGGTCTCGTTATCACGAATTAGGCGCTACTACACGCTTGTGGCAGGTGATTTTGTACATATTGTTTCGTAAATAATAATGGCATGCGCCGGAGCACTGGCGGCGGTGGCACGGTGCCCTCTGTAGAAGCAAAATAAGCTGTTGCAGAAGCATAGCGTGCCTGCCACGCTGTTGTTTTTCTTTTTCGTTGTTTTGAATCTCTGGTAAATTTGGTTTGGTTTAGATTTGCGACACGTTGTAATCACTCTGCCGACTTCGTCTGCGAGGAGCGATGGAAACCAGATCATAGTTTGAATTAACCGTTCTGGATACCGACGCGTTCGAATTATTGGAAGTTTTCCCTCATTGAAATATACAGGGCTGTGTCGGGACCAGCGCGTGAGTTCAAATTAACCGGAAGTTCAAATTAACCGAGTTCGAATTAACGAGCTTTTACTGGATTGTATCACGTTCAGAAGCGTTGGAGTTGCCTGCCAATGTTATATCCTTTCGATGTCCATACATGGTTATGTGGGAAGTCATGTGCAGCAGAAATTTGTACAGTGACTATGGCAGGCTGTCGACCACAATAGCGGCAACACATGTTAACTCTACCTGTCCTTTTTTTCTCGTAAGCTTTTGTGTTGTTCTTATCAGGCAGTGCTGAATGAGCAGATGTGGTTAAGTCAGTAAACGATCAGGGAACCATTGTGTTTGATTTGTGACTAGGAAACCATAAAGTAGTGACTAGTGAGGTTATGATCACATTAAAGGGACCCTGCAACACTCTTTAGGCAGTGCAAGCAAACCTTTGCGACGTTTAGATTACACTGCCAGGAATACCTGAGAAATAGTGCACGTGCACGTCTAGCGGTGAGCGATCAAACCGCTGCGAAAGACGGGGAAAAACCAACTGTGCTGTCCTCAGTTTTCCCTCATAATGCACCCCTGGCATGGCCTAAGCAACGTCATTGTGGCCATTGCTGCCCTATTGCTGTCGTTGGTCAACTTTGCTGCTTATTTCTTGCATTTCCTGTGACGACCAGCCGTCGTCGGTGCAGTGTACCAACCTCTTCTATGCCTGAACCTGTAGGCACCGTTTTGGCATTTCTTTTGGGTTTCGAGTGCGTGCGGAGTTTGAGTGACGAACTCAATACTAGCCTTTCCAGACCACTTGACAGCAAACGTTTATTGCTTCAACAATGCCCTACCAGCCTGAGCGCGCGGTTGCGAGCAGGCAGCCATGCCTGCATTTTTGTGGCACCAGACTGGAAATAGATCCCTCCATATAACGGAGAAAATTAGAAAATTCCCCCGGCCTGTAATTTATCGAAGGCGGTCGCAGAGAACACCGTGAGCCACTTACCTCTCCAGGAGGGAGCGTGCAGCTTTCATCGCGTTGTCCACGATCGAGTTGAGAAGGAACAGTTATGCGCTCTTTCTCATTGTGAGTAGTTTCGATGATTGTGAACAGGTTTTCATAATTCTTGCGGGAAGAGATTGCTGGCACAAGACTTCATGCTAAAATACATTCCGAGAAGTCTATGGTAAGTGCTGCAGGGTCCCTTTAAAGAGTGCATAATGTTAAACATCTTCGTCTTACAGTGATCACTTAGCACCCAACGACTGCTATGACGGTGAACACTGCGTCACCGTGACGAATGATGATAAACCCGCGGCAGGTCTGGTCGTCGGTAAGGCATACTTTTAGGCCTATTGTTCGAGCATGCAACATTTGAAATGAGCTCTTGCGAAAGCGAGTCAAGTACCCTGTGAGCTAGTGTAGCTAATAGTTTTCCCGGTTAATTTTGCAGGCTTGCCTGGCGGGCCTTGATTCGTGCAATGAACGAACAAAGTTATGGCAGTTGGAGTTTGTTTTCGTCGTCCTATTCTAAAAGTGCCCAGTAGGGTTGCCACCTGCCCCGTTTGCAGCCCGCATGACCGGTTTTTTAGATCACAGGCTGGTTGCTGGGGTGCACTTAAAACTGGCCGTCATGGGTCGGCTTTTTGTTCATCGTGCTCGGGTTGTTTTTTTGCCGTTTCATAAGTGTCCCTTCAGAAACTACGATAATAAATACGTGTCGACAAGCTGCGAAAAGACGCACGCGGAGAAAATACGTGGGCGAGTGCACAAAGTCACCCCGAGATATATGTGCGGTTATTTTTCAGCGCAGCACATTCAGAACAGTAGCTGAAATCAGTACAAATGTTGATTTCTTTCTAGGAAAACACTGCAATAGATTGGCATTGCTTGTAAAAAAACATGACGTATTTTTTCAACATCAAATTGAACTTTCTAATAACATGCCCCCTCCCCCTTCCCCCCTGAAGGGCCTTTTTAAGCAAAGCTACCTCTACCTGCAACAAACGGTTATTTCGTGGTGTGCAGGACAAGAAACTCCCAATGCAGCTGAGCTGGGGATGGGGAGGCCACTTTTCATTCACGGTGCACACTGTAGATGGTGCGGCGATAGCGCGCTATTACCCAGCGTTCCCCGCACACAGGTCACTGCTCGCGTTGGCGGGCGCGTCGGCAGTACGGCTTTGTCGTCTGCTTTAGTGACAGTTTTTGGCCTGTTTTGCCGCTTCTTTGCGTCCATTGCGTGCTTTCTTTGCACGGCTTGGTTAACTTTTTCGACAGCACCTGCTGGGTACTCCGGGTCCGACAAAATTAAGTGAGCGTACGGCAAAGATACGCTAAGGATCGGTTTGCAGGGCGGGGAAACAAAATGTAGAGACCACTTATAGGCATCTGGCTGCCAAAGAAACGCTACCTTTTGCACACTGCTTGCCCCCGAATGTGACTCTGTTTTCGAAATTGGTGAATACAGATTCGGTTGTGTTTTAAGAGGTATTACAAAATCCGAAAGGAGCAACTGGACCTGATAAGTAGCGGTTATAAAACTCCCCTCAGCTTTCTCGCAATCCTCAAACTTACTAAACAAATTAGTTTAAATCAGTATAATAGGGAATCACTAAGCTCACATGCCGGATTGTTTCTCTGTTTGCGCATGCGTCATGCGGTGGTGTAGCCCCGAGCTAGCACATCAGGATGGCTAGGTTCCGCTGTCTCACCCTTCAAAAGACACTCCTTTCCATTTTCTTTCCGCCGACGCACGGCAGGGCTGCAACGGCGGCCGCCGCCACTCTAGCCCGGCCGTGGCCAACGTTCCTGCATTGGGGACACTGCCCCCGCGAATTGCCGGTAACGGCTGCAGAATCTCTGGTTTCACTCTTTGTAGAGCCATGTATGTGAATTCAAGTGACACTGCTTGGGCAGTTGTTGTGGGTGCCGTTTAAAGCTTTGCTTTCCAACCAGCTTCACAGCGTGGATTGCGGCCTTTTTTTTTCTTTTCTTTTTCAGGGAAAGGTAGCCCTGAAAGGGTACCGAGGGAAAGGGTAGCCCAGGGAGCCCTAGCATTCAGGTCAGCCATTCATGGACCAGACACTAAAAGATGCCAAAGACTAGAAACAAAGACGCTTTTTGTACATGGAGTAATGAATTTGGGTTACGAGCACTACATGTTGGGCGGCAAGAGTTCGTAAACAACCTAGAAAATTACAAAAGTGTTGAGGCAAGCAGCGTCACCATTGTTCATTGTTTCGTACTTGACAGTTTTTAACATCACAGGTTTCAAAAGCAGAGTAGTGAGGCTTGCTGTGGACTGAGAAAATTATTACGGTGTGGCAAAAGTACAAAAAAAAGCACCTGGCAACCTTCGGCTGGTATCTTTTAGACCTAAATCTAGGGCAGAGTTCTGCTGTAGTAGAGGTTCTTTACAGTGGTGCAGAAGCTTTGTACACACATGTATTTTTATATTTCGTCTTCATCAGAAGCACGTCTTCCTCAAACTTTCACTTTGCATTTGGGCTTAGCAGTGCAATGCTTTGAACAGTGTTCTATTGCCGCATGTGTGCTAAGCATGGTACTACATTAGGTGGCCCCAAGTTCATCTTCTGGCATCAGATATTCTCAGTGCAGCGATGTTTTAAAGATGTGTAATGTTGGACATTTGTTCGTTACTTTCTTTACTGTGAAACTGGAGATTACAGGGTTGTATGAACATCATCATGGTAAGCTTTGCTTTGCGTCATAATTCTGCCAGTACTAGTCAAATATTTATGAAATCTTGCTGGGCGAGCCACTGTTTTATCTTTGTTTGTCAAACAAGAATAGTTAACGCAGCTGCCAATAACAGTGTGTTCTGGTTCAGCTATCCAGATCTGGAAAGTGCTGATGCAAGCTCACCAAAGAAATGTTGAGGGTTGACGTGGTCAACTCATTAGAACCACTCAATAGGTCTCTGTAAGTTATCTTATATCAATGCGTCTGGAGGTCATAAGTACGGCAAGTTGTGTTATAAACACGTGTGTTGAGCTCTGACGTTGCCCATGGCTTGTTGTGTGGTTGCAATGAAAACGTCAGTGCATTTAACAACATTTGTGGATGCCGATGTTTACGCTATTTATGAAGTTGCTGAACAATGAACGCTATTTCTTGCTCTTTGGGCATTGTATAGCAATCCTATTTTGTTCGGAAATACTTCAATATTGTAGTAACTTGGGACTAGTGTGGAAGCTTCTAGTTCAGGCTTGTCTCCCTAGTTTCAGTTGTCATGGTAAAAATATTTAGTGTGGCTAGTCATTTTCAGTGTCACCGTTTATTTACTCCGTTGATGAAACATGCTTGGGCATTATAGCTGTGCTTGCACAAATGTTCCTTTCATCATTCATTGCTTATGTACATCATGTTTTTCTTTTATCACAGGCCTACATAATCTGTTTGCACGTTTAGTGTAACAGCCTAGTCTATGCTACTGGAGAAAAATGTCGGTGTACCGTCAAATGGGTTGGCCTAAGCTGTTGCCTAGGTACAGGCACTCGGAAATACATAAACGGAAGTGTGTCCGCAGTGTTCCTTCCATTGTCCTCTACATGGACTGTTCCTCACCTATTCTAGTCGGTTAATAACTCTTTGGCATCAACCGTTGGTACACATTCCAATCCCGTTGCAAACCTTTCTTGGTGCCAGTGGAATGGCACAGTTGTGTGAAAATTTGGAAAAAGCTTTGACAGCACGCGTTTCCCCGAGTGTTCATACCGTCGGCGGTCCTATACCTCAACATGAACAAGTATGGTTCGAAATCCAGTTTTTTGGGGGGACAACTGCCTATTGCACTCATAATTTGCCCACTGTGGCTAGGCGCACTGTTTGCTGTGGCTTTATTTCTTCTTTTTTTTTAACTGACCATTTTCCTTGCCGTGTTGCTTGAATTGAAGTAGTTGTCAGTGGGTTTGTATTGGCGGTGAGCGCGAACAGGTGCGGCGCTGCGAAACGCGTCTCCGTGATGTCGGGTTAGGGGTTCGCGCATATGTCGTCTGCTTCACTCGGGCTTGCTCTCCCTGCTGTTTCTTGGCACTCAGTTGGCTTTTGATGCTTGTTCGCACCAGATGTTTTGTGTGCGTAACTTTGTACTAAAATAAAATACTTAAAATCGCATAGAGTAGATCAAGGCAGGATTTAAAGTATAGTTTTCGCGGTGGCCTAGCACAAACCTTCTCATTGCGTTCGCATGTGAATAAACAACGGATGCGGCGGATATTACCTCCTTATACGCAGCCATAACGAAAGCCAATTTGTGAAGAAGGGAATGATGCCATACAGCCTGAAGGCTATATCCACACGAACTTTGTGAGCCTCCCAAACATCCCCAAACCTCCCAATGAGACCTTTGTGACGGTGCGGAAAAATTAAAGCTTTGGGCACAGAAAAAGCGTTTACG
Organism: Haemaphysalis longicornis; assembly: GCF_048455015.1. NCBI lineage: Eukaryota > Metazoa > Arthropoda > Arachnida > Ixodida > Ixodidae > Haemaphysalis > Haemaphysalis longicornis. The sequence goes on from NW_027526204.1 coordinate 36,156,140, forward strand.
TGATACAAGTCAACAACAAGGAAAGAAATGTAAGACAGCCGTTTTATTTCCTGCTGTGCGACGCGTGTGTAGGGGCCCACTATTTGGTGCGTAGCATTGCAGACTCTGGAGTCTTCATAAGAGCATCTCAAAAATACTTTGAAATGGCCATGTAGACAAACCACAAGTTTGGTTCATTCGAAAGATTTCCTGGTTAGAATCATACTGACCCCACTTTTAACGTACACTTCGCTCCAATAAGATGCATAATTAGAGAAAAAGGGAATGGCTGTGTGGCCCACTGGCTCATTTCCCGCAACAAAACCTATGATGTCATGTGCCAGCTCGGCGACTGGCTGAGGCTGGCATAAGAAAACGTAGATTAGAAGGGCTTATAGGCTTGCTGCCTGAGATATTTGAGCTTACATTGAGGGCACATTCTTTTTATAGCAGTTAGAATGGTGCGGTAAGCAGTGGAAGTTACAAAAGCACACGTAAACATAGAAGTACCGATGCGTACTGCTGTTGGTACTGCGCGCACTATGCTTGGTTTAGCTGCACAGGACTGCGGTGCTTTGGGGTTGTTTCAGACGACACTGGCCGATTGATGCAAGCGACGATGTCTTATGTCACCATATTTGTCAAGCGAGCACCATGTTTCACGAAACGATTATTTTCTACTTTAACAAAAACAAGCCAGGTACAAGTACGGTCAAAAACAAAGCAAAAGCAGAAAACGGTCTGCCGCGGTATGGTGGTGCGTCTAGGTTGACTAACGGTAAACAAGGCTCCCCAACACGTGTGATGTCATTGTAGATGTGACGAAAACACACGATTTGGCGGGTGAATCAAAATTTTAACTTAGGTTGCTTAATTTGTCTGTGAATAAAGTGTCGTTTGCTTCCGGACAAGTGCTGCGGGCACTAGAGAATATAAAATATTTTGAATAAAACAAACTTGTATTTTGTCTGCATGGCTTCTTCAAGGAAGCCTATGCATTCCAAATACTTATAGAGGAGTTCTGAGCACTGAACCTGGCAAATAAGCTATATCTTCTGACCAATGCTGTGAAGAAAGTTGTCGTCTTTCTCTTCGAGTGTTGCAAAATGCGCGGGATACAGCTTGAAATTATTCAGAGGTTTCAGAAGCTAGCAAAATAACTGAATTACTGGAAATACGCTTCTTAATGCTCTAAAGCAACAAAGCGGGCGACTTTTAGCACAGGCACTGCTGGCTCTCGCACGCGGAGTGTAGCAGACGACAGCGGCGCGAGTCCCAGAGCTGATGTCAGGAGCCAGGGAAAACATCTCAAAAACTCCAACATCTCACCGCCAATAGGCGTGGAGGTCATCCTGCCGCACACATTACGGAGTGTCTGAGGATGGTACTGATCATCTGAAATTACTTGCCAAAACAAAATGCCAAAATATCCTGATTTTGCGTAGACTAATTTGAAGTGTGGTCTGCTGCACTTCTTTTTTTGTGTGTGCATACTGTACAAAGAAAGGAAAGTACACAGAGTTGTGGTGGCTGTGAGTGCTATGTGTGCATGTGTAGTGCGTGATTAAAAAAACACTGCTTCCAGCTGTGTTGAGTCCCTGTTTCTCTTGTCATCAATGTGACATCCCCAAAAGTTGGGGAACATTCAAAGTTAACGGGCATTGTAATGCAGCTCAGAGTGCAACAACTGCTTGTCTCCACCAGTCCGGAGCTTTGAAAAGCTAGTCATTTGAAGTGCTGATTGCCTGTCCTCAATACAAACGGCTCCGCAATTGCGTTTGTGGCATATCAATACTTTCGAGTCGCCGCTTTTGACTTGACTTGCCATCGCATTCAGCAGAGAGGTTAAAACAGCCGACTTCAACAACCTTGCTAGATTTTATGCCTTTCTGGTGTTTGTACCTTATATGAATTTGTTTGCTGTGTATGTACATGTGTGTTCAAAGCATTTTTGAAGTGACGGTCTTCAACTAGAACATCAGGACAGTGTACCAAAGACTGTGCTGCCTCCGCCATGTGTTTAGCCAAAGTGCTTTTACAGGTACTATTCTCTTTTTTGAAAGTGTTGCGTCACCTTTCTAAGGCCTGTGCATTCGTAATGCCATTAAGAAGAATAAAATGCTAACAGAATGTGCGATGTCACCTTTGAATTCTTTTGCCCTGATAGTTGTCTTCGTGTAAAAGCCTTGGTGGAGCAGTCACTACCCACCCACCGCGGTGGCTCAGTGGCTAAGGCATTGTGCTGCTGAGCACGAGGACCTGGGTTCGATTCCCGACTTCGGCGGCCGCTTTTCGGATGGAGGCGAAAAGCAAAAACGCCCGTGTCTACGACATTTCAGCACACGTTACAGATCCCCAGGTGGTCAGAATTAATCCAGAGCCCTGCACAACGGCATGCCTCATCGCCTGCGTTGCGTTGGCGCGTTAAACCCTGCAATCAATCAGTCAAGTCACAAAACCCAAAGCGAGCTTAGTAAAACTTTTTTCTGGACATGGCATGAGCATGAAGCCTGGAAGATCTGTTTTTGTTGAGACTGATTTGTGGGCCCTCAGTCGCCCTACAAAAAAAGTCTGGTACGCGAGTAAACCCTTTCAGTTTCAAATGCTTCTCGCTGGAATGCACCCCCAGTGTCGGTTTGCTTTCCAGAATATCAAGGAAGGAGCATAGTAATTTATTTAACTATGATAGTGTGATGGCAGATAGAGGTAAAAAGGGAATACAACACTGATACAGCAACCTCGTTTACTGCTGACAGCAGCAAGTGAGAACGCGGCGAGCGAGCGAAAGCCGCGATGGAGTCATGTTTCGGTCTATTGGAGAGGAAACGGCGTGCTGGGAAAGCCTGGAGCGCTGTAACAGATTAATAATAAAAACAGAGTAATAAAAAAAACCCGTTGCGGATGGCACAACAACCCTTGCACCCATAATTGCGATTCGCACGCGTGCTGCATGGTCACTCATCCTGACAGAGTACAGCGCACGGAGCGACCAAGCCCTCCTGCAACGAAGGGTGGGTACGGTAGCTCCATACTCTTCGGTATACCATCGTAGATAGCTAGCGAGTGAAAATATTAGTTTCTAGAAAGATTCGACAGATGACGCAAACAGTCCAGGCGTGCCAATTTTTGTACCCACAAATGAGAACGTACAGGTACATCAATGACACTGCGGAGGGGAAATGCAAAAACTTACCGGTACGTCAGTGACATCAAAATGGTTAACAACAACTGCAGGAGTTTTATTACGCGAGAAACGCAAGGGAATTCAAAATCACATGTTTGACTGGCTGGGACAAAATGGATACATTACAGCGAATTCACGGTTCCTGTGTAACGTATGATACGCAGCTTCAGCTGGACTGGATGAGGGCGTGCGAGGCTCTCTTCTGCTTGGTGCCCTTGGTCAGGCCCTCTTAGTGAACGTTGTTCTGTTGGTTTCACATTCCACACACCACGGCCATGTATCTTATGTTCCTCCCTTGCCACGACACTTGCCCTTGCGGACTCCCTGTCACTAACGTGTCAGTAATGCCAAGTCCGTTCTCTTAAGTTATGAGCACACGGGTGTTTGGGACCGAAAAATTTCCTACAAAAGCATTTTTTTTTTAGATATCACATTTTTCATGACTTGCGCAGTTTTACCTCCGAAAATACGGTACTTGGAACGGTACCCGGTACTTATCAAAGCCATAGAGGCCCAATTTCAACAAAAAAAAAATAATTTTTTTTATACATTCTCCACTTTTTCGCCAAGAGTGGTATCACAGTGATAGAAAATTCTGGAGAGGTACATCCCAGCATGTAGTGCAGCTAGGAAGATCATTTCTTTTTCAATGTGAAGCCGAATGCTTCAACCATCCATTTGCATTTTGTGTTTCAGTAGTTGTTCAATTAGCATAATTTTTAATTGGTTGCCAGGAGTACTTCAAATGTAGAAGTTAAAAGAGTTGTAAACCTGTATGCGATTGCAAAACAAAAAAAAACTGCTTCCCGCAATTTCATTCTCCACAACTTATTGTATCTGCCCATGCCTTTATGGTAATTTTTGTTGAATAGTTCTTTACCTATTGTTCACAAGAACGGACGATTTTTAGTTAACCCAGAAACTAAGTACTTCAAATAAAAACTGATTGGATATTTCAAATAAGCAAAGAGAACTGAACAAGCCAATGAAGTTTCATTACATTGGTTGGAAAGCAAAAAAAAGTTTCTAAGGCCAGTGTGCACCCTGAAGTTATCAGCGCACGGGTGTTTGCATGCTCGGCAACGAACATTTATTGCATGTAGACGGCGGGAAACAGTGCACTCGGGTACACGTTCTCCCGCTTGTGACAGTATCAGCTGCCACGCTCATTCTGCCCATTCGGGATGTGATCGCGAATATATCTTGACGATATATGGACAGGAGGATTGGGCTAATGTGATAACCACGGGAGTGCCTTATGGCCCAGTGACAGGCATTGTGTTGCTGAGCACGATCGAGGACTGAGGTTCGATTCCCGGACGCTTTTCTGATGGAGGCGAAAAAGCAAAAACGGTCGTGTACTAGACATTTCGGCACACGTTAAATATCCCCAGGTGGTCAAAATCAATCTGGAGCCTTCCAGCTACGACGCGCCTCATTGCCTGTGTAGCGTTGGCGCGTTAAACCCCCCAATCAATAAATCTAGCTTAAGCATTATGGTCAGACAGCCCTCTTACTGAGTAATTTCTGCATATCAGAGTATGGGTGGCAAAGTCTAGTGCTCACTTGCTCATGGGAACGGGTTATTAAGCGCCAGGCACAACTGGAGGAAGGAAAACAGACAGGAAAGGGGCGCACTGACAACTGAGTTTTATTTCCTTCGAAAGCGATTAAGAACACCGTGTAATACTAGTTGCACCACGTGTGAAAGCAATTGCAGCTGCAGCACCCTCCTCACTTATCGTGCAGATAATCCCCCAAGTGAAAATATATGTTTTTTTCTAGCTGGATTATTGAACCAGAAATTTCCTCTAGCTAGAAATATTCCAGCAAGAAATAGCACAATTTCTAGCTAGAAATTCAGTTTCTAGTTTATTTCTAGCTGGATTAAGATTTACTTCCAAGTAGCATCTGTCGGTCCAGCTAGAAGAAAGAAACACCGCAAGCTTGAGATAATCGTCTCTAGCTAGGCTTTTTCTAGTTAGAAGCTGTATACAAGCTGTCGATTCCAGCTAGAATCTAATAATCAAGTCAGAAATGAAGCCGGAAATTACGATTCCTTGCTAGAAATGCTCTTTCCATTTTCACGGGGGCCACCTTGCTGTCCAGACAATCCACGTTTCCTTGTGTTTCCCTTCCTCCAGAAATTTGTGCCTGGCGCTTAACCTGTTCCCATGATGAAGTACCAACTAACTGGCATCGATCGACATATTAATTCTGCTCATTTGCCTTGCTCGAAGTTCTCTTGCAGCAACCATACTCATCCACATCTGTTTTTAACCCATCGCGGTGGTTCAGTGTCTAAGGCATTGCGCGGCTGAAGCCAAGGACACGGGTTTGATCCCAGCCACGGTGGCTGCTTTTCTGACGGAGGCAGACATCGAAACTGCCCATGTGTTGAGATTTCGGTGCACCTTAAGGATCCCCAGGTGGTCAAAATTAATCTAGAGCCCTCCACTACGGTGTGCCTCATCGCCCAGATGTAGCTTCGGCGCATCAAACCCAACATTTGACCTGTCTGTGCTGTGACCGCCGGGTGTGGTCTGAAAGACAGGCTTGTATTTGCAACAAGACATGCCTCCTCCTTGTCTGTCCGTGTTGCCGTTTTTTGAAGGAGCTGCATGTAAAGCGGTTTTGCCATGTTGGGAGCACCATTACAAGGAAGCGCTGCCTGCATTTGATGTTGGGCTGCAGAAGCTGCGAGATACCGTCAAACTGTTCATTGTTGAGCCTTACTTTGCCAGACCGACAAAGAAGCCTACTCTGTAAGGTTAGAGTGTTGGGACTACCAGAATAGCACCAGTGGCAGTTTTTTTAGAATCACATGTAGAAAATGCCATGAGCGTGAAAACAAGTATCGCTGCCTTATTATTATGCTTTCTGCATAACGTTTTGTGACATCATGAATCTTGAATGGTGAAGCTTGCCATTTGTGGGCACATGTAAGCGAGCTTTTCCACTACTCTGAAGGTGTAAGACCAGCTAAGCTGTATTGGTGCTGACGGGATTTCCACAACATTTACAACAACACTGTAAACTACAAAATTAAGAAAAGTCGGCAACAGTCGGCATGATGCTAGTCGTTGCTAGGCGACCATGGTTGTCGTATACATAACTTGTTTCGGCATAGTTGCGATAAAATAAAAAGTTAGAGGCATTTTCTGTAACCACACTCTTTCCAAAAACGTTCACAACCACACTGTGAACGAATCGCGAATAGTAAATTAAACGCGGCGTATTGATAAAATAATCATTGCGGCTGATTTCAAGAGGATTTTTTCCAGGATACCTGCTTTAGATAGAGAGCTACAGAGCATTTTACACTGGCCCTGGACACAAGCTTTACAGTGATCTGTCGACGAACACAGGTTTGGTCGTAGTCTGCAGCCTTATACAGGTTTGCTGTAATAAGTGCGGGTGGGACTTTTTCTTGTCATGTATTCAAATACAGTATTCCTCCACCCAAGCGGGAGGCTGTGCTTCAATTTTATGCAATTGTTGCACCCTGCATACAAGATCAAACAAATGGTGCCTGCTTGCAGATGAATGCCTACTTAGCACTAGCACATATGTGGGTCATTCCACTCCAAACACCTCAAACGCTGCGCTCGACCATTTCCGATTACACTATAACCAGGCATGGTGGATCCTTTAACTGCACTATTCGTTCACGTAAGCGATTTTAATAGCAGGCTAGCCTTGACGACAGTGTCTGCTGGTATCGTGCCATGCTCTCTGTGGAGGAGCTTCCTCTGCCACCAACGTTTTTAGATTAGGTCAGTTGGCAAAGAGCGCGGCCTTCCAAGCACCGCGGCGCGGGCCGGTGCTGTCGCCGACCAGGCGGTGGCGCTGCGGTAGCGTTGAGATCGGTCTCGGCGCGTCGTCTGCTACTCCTTGCTTGGAAAGGCGCCGGTGAACGACCACCGCACACCGTTAATGTTCTTCTTTGACATGCGAAATACAAATTCGCTCTACTCTAACGCTTAAGTGACTGAGGGTTTACAATTTTATCGACATTATAACGAGAAACAAGCTGTACTTAAGAAAAAAAAAAAGACAAGGCAAACACTGCACAGTCCGCTTGTCTTCGGCTGCTTCCCGTTCCATTTATTTATTTTTTTCATTTATTTTTCCCCAGTACGGGATCCCTTATAGCTGAAACTGCGGGAAAGCCTACAATAGTCAGCCATCTACTTGGAATCAAGAAAAGGCGCCTCGACATTTTTATTTATGCTGTGGAAGTCAATGAGTAGGTACGTTTTCACAAGAACATATTTACAACTCCAACAAAACTGATCAAGTGAGCCGATTGGAAATCAAGTGCTGACGTGCGCGCTCACGTGCACGCGCTCAGCAAATTCTTGGTATTTTAACTGCGGACACGAAAAATTATGATTTGTAAACAGCTTCGCTGTTAACAAAGAAAACTGAACCAATTATTAAACCAATGTTTTTTTTTATTTCCCTGACAGGTATAAATGTGGTTTCTTAAAAGAAATAAACGTTTTTTCTCGGATGAGAATGTTTGTCGTACTGCTATTCTTTTTTGTTGGTTCGTAAATCTGATGGACTATCTGTTAGGGTCACAGACACTTTCATTTATCTTCTTGTAGTCCTGATATGCCGATTTTTTAAAGCGTTAGCCTTCACTTATCTTCTTGTGGCCCTGCTTATGCCGATTTTTTAAAGCGTTTAGCCTGGTAGTTTTTCCGCTGAGCCATCGCTTATGCTGTCTTCTGCGTTGATTTTTCCTGCTCGTTTCTTTTTGCAATCTACAGATAGGCAACACTTCTCAGTTTTGACTAGTCAGATTAATTTATTTATAAGCGGTTTAACGCGCCGACGCTTCACAGGTGATGAGGCGTGCCGTAGTGGAAGGCTCCGGATTAATTTTGACCACGTAGGGGATCTTTAATATGCGCTGAAATCTCGAACGCACGGGTGTTTTCGCTTTCCGCCTCTATCAGAATAGCGGCCGCCGTGGCCGGGAATCGAACCCGAGTCCTTGCGCCCAGCAGCACGGCGCCTTAGCCACCGCGCCGGGTAGGGATCTGATCTGACAGCACCGTGAATATGTTGTGCCACACACACTGCATGCCCTTTCACGGCAGTTGTTGCGGATGAAACGTCTGGAAACAGGTAACATTTGTTCCAAGGGCTGATCTTTAAGGCAACAATGTAGCGAATAAATGTTGCTACATTCTCCTGCCTTGACAGCTGAGGGTGAATATTCCCATTTTTATCGCTGTAGCTACACGGCGGTACAAGTAAACCTCTTGAATTAACTTCATCCGACAAGTTTTGCCCGACTACTGCACCCTTCTCAATCAGCACAATTGCACCCAGAATGTTCGAGCTTGTAGAAGATAACCTGGCTAGACGAAGCCTTCACATTCTACGATTGAAATGTCGGACATTTGCTGAATCCCTGCATAACTGCGAACCACAACTCATGCAGTTCCCAACGTACGTGCTGACATCGGCGCTTTCTACACCACTCGCGGCACTTACGCCAGTTTCCTCGCGCAAAGGCCCATCATTTTGGCAGGACGCAACATAGGTGGGAACCACTGTCATCCATTTGGATGGTTTGCGGCATGACTTTGACGTCTTTGGTGGCGAAAGATGCTCAGGTATGTCAGGGAAAATACGGGGCGCCGCGCGGTCTCTCAGAGTCCACCTGCCTTACGGTATCCTTACAGTTTGACCGTTCACGACGTGTTCGTAACAGTTGACGACGTCTGAAGGCTCACAATGAATGTCACAAACGTATGTTTATGGCGTAACCTTGAAGTTTTTCCGCGGAATCGCGATTTCCCACGCCTTCAATCCGTCAGGACCCTTTGGCGCTTTGAAGAAATGCCGCTGCACGGACTTGGCCGCTTCCGAAGCATACCCCGAACGGCAGCCTGGCGCGCAGGTCGTCAACAAACCGCACCGACACTTCAGAGATCCACTAAAATATGTATGCACGATGACAGCACAGAGCTAATACGTTAATACAGACGTGACGAGCAGGCGAGCGCCAACAGCACAGCGAAAACACATGGCCGGGGCGAGCCTCGCTCCTCAAACTAGATCTCAACGCAACGCCAGCGCCACCTGTCGGAATGGCGACAAAATGGTACCGCCTCTCGAGGCGCAGTTTGCAAACTGACCTAATCTAAAAACGTTGTCTGCCACGCAGAAACCGGTTTCCAGTATAAATGAAATTAATAAAAAATAACAACCAGGTCCTAGGGCATTCATATTTCGATATAGGACGGCTTATGTTGCCCTTAGTAAGAGATGTCTTTGCAGCAATGCGTATGTGGTGAGCAGGGAAGCCGACTTTAAGAAGATGGTATCAGCTTGGTCCTTGTAAGTTGGCTTTTCCACTGTGCAGCATGACCATCAACGGATGGAGTATGATAACAAAAATTTCCGCAATCTCTACACCTTGGATGATGGCGAGGGTGCGGAGTGCGGGGACTCAAAATGACATCTAAGTTGCGCCCCGAGTGCAATCCCAGTTGCGCCCCGACCGTCATTCGATTTGAGCCGTGATCAGTTGCACCTTGATTGTTCCCTAAATGAAACTGCAACCCACGGCTAAAATCGAATTTCGCTTGACTTTCGCCTGATGGTGGTGTGCGCGCGGATGGACGCGGACGTCAAGTGGGAGGTCCCAAGGTACTCCGCACCGTTACAGGCGAGGGAGTAAGCCGTTTGACTCTCGGGTACTAACTCGCGGTCGTAGCCCAATGGGTAAGACGACTGACGCTGACTCTCTGGTCTACCGGACACAGGCTCGAATCCTGCCGGTTTTTGTGTCATTTTTTTGCGATTGTAAATGCCATGTGCACGGACGCGGATGGACATTGTGCGGTCCTAAGGTGCTCCGCACCTAAAGAATGTTAACCTCTTCTGTTATCGAAAGTATCTCGAAACCAGTTATGTGACAATGCTACCGCTACCGTCGTCTGCTACCGCCACTTCCGGTTCGAGATGTCGCCTGGCCTCCCTTACGCCGGCGGCTTTCACGCGCGTGTGTGCGTGTTTATTTGTCACAGAGTGCTACGTTTCAGAGAAGCCCCTAGGATGATTAATCGTTGTTATTCATTTAATGCGCAATGCATGAGCGTTTTTTTTTTCTGTGGAAACCGATAAAAAACGCGCACACACGCTCGTGAAAGCCGGTGGCGTATGGGAGCTAGGCTAGGAGAGCTCTCGAACCGGAAGTGGCGGGGCTCCGCGCGGGAGCAGACAATGTACCCATGAGTCTTTGCGCTTTTTACCGGTCACCTATTAGCTGCTAGACACCTTTACCATTACGGCGAGTTTCATTTCCTTGACATACCTCACAGTGAAACTGCAAACGTTACAGAATTACTGTACGGCGAGTTTCATTTCCTTGACATACCTCACAGTGAAACTGCAAACGTTACAGAATTACTGTATGCTGTCAATACATGGCCGAGGGAGTATGGTGACAGAAAACGACTGTAACTGTCATTTCACTGGAACTATATGGAAACAAACGGTAGGATAATAATTAGTCGCTCAGACGACTCTAACATTACGCGCCACAGCCTCGCTGGTAAACCTTATATAATTATTCACAGAGTGGAGGGGACGCTGAATGGGTGGAGGAAAAATCTTTTCAGTATCTTACAGTAATTTCAATATCGCGGCTGTGACAAAAAACCGACGTTGCGAAAATTTTGTTCGAAAAGTAAAGTAACGTATACGGAGCGCGGTAAAAATTAATTCTAGTTGACAGAAGAACGCTGCGCTTCCTTGCTAGTGTATATTACAATGTACTTTGCGGTGAACCAATGTCGCGTTTCTGGGGTATATTTAGACATTTTTTACAGCTCTTATTTTTTTCGAAGACATATAATGCAGTTGCAGAAGTTGTTTATATTGTTGACGGTAAGGGTGGGAAAAAATGTGGTAGTGGAGAGGCGCGAGTAGTTGCAGAGAAATTCGTAAAAATTACAATCATGTTCAGGCGCCTTTCGCCGTGTGTGGCGGTCCATGCAAAATACAGCTAGGCTTGGGCTCATTTGAAAGCGTGTGCTGAAGACATTTATTTCTGAAAGTTTAAAAAGCGTACTGTCTGCCTAAAGTGCGGAGAAGCAGGAGGAATGAACATTCATTCAACTGTATGGGTTCCGTTGTAGGAGGCCTCTTTAGTCCAGGAAGCCTTGGTCTCTGGCTGCCCGGCGGGCCCTGCCCACCAGTCGTTGCTGGTCTTGAGGGCGTGAGCTGGTCAGCTGGTCCTCCCACTGCTCCAGGAAGAAAAAAATGTTTTGCCTATATATATTGAACGGCCACCGTGGCCGCCGTCAGCGGGCCGTAAGTCCGCTTCACTGCATTGCCAGATGCGGCGGCAGCACACGTACGTTTTGGGTTTTCCCATGGCTAGCTGCTTTACAAAAGTGCGGCTGGTGCTACTGTATTTCGGGAGGGCGTCATCGGCAGATGATCAGTTATCATCACGGTGACAAACCTCACCGCGATGTGGTTTCCGTCACGGAAATTACATCACCAGAAGAAGCTCCATTGGCGCGGCGTTATAAGGTTTCGAGCCTACGATTCGTCTGACCGCAACGGCAGGTGTGAAACGTCCTACTGACTCAGCCATGAAGTCGTGCCCTGATAGCTGTACGAACGCACCTTATGTCCTTCTCTCTTGCCAATTGCCCATTAAGATGGTGGTGCCGTCTAGGAGAGGTAAAGCGATGTATTGGGTCATGACGCTAATGAGTGCCGATAGTTGGCGTCTCTTTAGGGCAGCGTGTAGCAGCGGAAGCTGCTGTGATTATCCGTCCGCCGCCTGCGTGGAACGCCACCGCCACGATGCATTCCTCAAGCTGATATCGTCGGAACGCAAGCGTGTGGCGTACGCAGGACCAATGTAGTCGCACCTTCGCCTAAACGACCTGCCAGCAGGACGTCGATGGACAAGCACAACCACAGAAATGCTGCCGACCCCCAAATTATGCTCCTTTCGCTGTAGCTTACTGTGACTTCGCCAAACGATCCCCTGACAATCCGTTCGGTTTTGTTCGCATGGTTTGCGAGCGCCTGGGGTTTCTATCACATTTATGCAATGCTCCGACGCGTGTAATAATTTAGTGACGAATGTTGATGCGTTTAACGGTGCCAACCGACATAATATAAATAGCCATGTGAAAGTTGATATCGATGCACAATGCTCAAATGCTCTTGTGAAGGTACATTTCGCTTTTGCGATTTATCGAGTCCTATGTAAGAAGGATCAACCAGATTTTTTCCCCTTTTGCGTTAACCAACCTCGGGTGGCCTAAAATCCCCAGCCTTCCCCTGCACTAGACGTTACAGCATGCACACAGTTTAGGCGTGTAATACCCCAGTTTCAATCCGACTGTGACCTCGTGCGGCGATTATGCGATCAGGAACCTTCGAGGGGTCGAGGAATGCTCTTCACTGTGCCTGCAATTTTGAAGGGTTCATCAAAACAAAATACAACTTTGTGTAGTTTGAAACAACTAGTTTCTGCTAAACCACTCAGCTTCATCCCATCCACAGGGGACGTTTTCTGAGCCGAAACAAAATGCAAGAAATATTAAAAAATCTCAAATTTCGCGCTGCAGTAACCTGCTGTGGGCAGGAGAGAGGTAGTAATTGCCAGGACTAAAGCCATAGTTATCAGTGAGCTAACTACACGTTAGAACTCAAGTGATGCATTCAAGTGAACTTGAGGCCCCACTAGAATTGCCCAAGCATGTTTCTCGCCGGTGGGCCTAGGTTGGCGACTGCCAATCACACGAACAATATTCTGTGACTTTATAGAGAAATTTTTGGAAAGTGGCTATAGAGCCGCCGCGCTTCCAATGTTTTCTTTATTATGCCAAATATTTGCTTCAATTTTGTGATAAAAATGGTATCATGGTTATCAGGGCAGAGCAGTCTTTTTGATGATGGTCTTTTTCATGATGGTCTTTTTGATAATGGCATAGGGCCAACAAGGGGAAAGAGCGCCAAAGAACGGGTTATTTAATGGGTGATGTGACTGTGAATGCTAAAACCTGCGAGTAAAAGTAAAAGTGAAACGAAGCAAATGACAATTCAGATGGCTGGTGCAAAGGGCCAGGATGATTACGCGTGATAAGAGAAGAGCTGCACAAATTTTATATCTGCTAAAAACTTAACACGTTGGACAGAAAACCTTAATCCATCGGCTAAACACTGTGATGGGTGCAGTGGAAGGAGTCATCTGCAGATTTCGGGGAAATGTTTTTGTCGATGTGTGTCGAGTGCCTTGCATGTGACTAGGATGTGGGATACGGATAGGACCTCTCCACACCCGCCGCACAGGGGTCTTGAAGATCCTGTGAGCAGGTGGGAGTGTGTTACATGTGTGTGCAGAGCAGTCTTTTTAATGAGCCAATCATGTATAGGTGTTCAAGACCCCTTTAAGCTGTGGCGCTGCTAGCAGCTCGTGGAACCCCACACCTCTTCAATATTAAGCAGCGCTAAAAGGGAAGTCCGGACAACACGGCCCGTACAAAAGTGCAGCAACCTACAGCAGTGTTTAGAAAGTTTTTTAATGTGACCGTTAAACAATAAAACCTTTGCTTTGTTTAAAAACTTGCCTCGTTATAATGACACTAGCACATATCTTAGGGCAAATTCGAAAACAATTTTCTACACTTTAACGCCCCGAAGGTGCAACCGCGGATATGAGGTGTGTTGAGGACTGGGAACGCTCCGGATTAATTTTGACCACGTGGGGATATATAACGTTAAACACGAACTTCCTCCAGTGATCTACATGAGAGAACTCAAGCGCGGCAAATGACTTGACATTCTGCTGCGCTCAGCTTGCGATGCTGTAAGACTAATTGGGTTATATTTCAGGCCAGGGGTCGGCATCCCGTGACCGAATACAACTGCGCCCGGCACAGACATTATCCCGCTCACTTTGTCACTTCCTCTCTGGAGTGCGGCATGGCCGTTTTGACTTCAAAAAAATTACCCGCATTTCCCCGAAGGGGAGCATGGGGAAGTGCGAAAGCACGGGTGATGCTATGAGGGGGAGTTATGTTGAACTGTGTTGGCATTCGCCCGTTAGTTGCATTTAACACCCCCGCGTGATCAAGTGGGGATTCACACACCCCGTTAGTCGTTCTCTGGAAATCTTGGTGAATTAAAGTGTATGTTCGAGGAGATCATACACACACGCAAGTAAAGTGAAACGACAGTATTCTTTATTCAGCACTTGTTGGTGTTGTCGTTGTAGTTGACGGTCATTATGACCGCCTTGTGGTCACTGAAATGTACGGTCAAGAGTTGTTGCAAGACCGCGCGTATCAGACAGTTCCTCGCAAAGGCCAGGTCGATGTAGCTGCCGTTGATGGTGGTGGGAGCCTCTAGCGGTAGGCACGTCATGGAGTGGTTGGCGAGCATGTATTCCATCAATCACTCTCCGCCCTTTCGCACGTCCACGTTAAAGTCCCCAACAACCACGACCGGGTCCGAGGGCTTTACGCGCCTGGCCACACTCTCCATCGCCGCGTCCACGTATTCGACGACGTCGTCGCGCGAGATGTTTGGCGCGAGGTAGAGGGTGACGACCACGATTCCGTCGCCCGAGTACGCGTCGCTGTAGACGGCACTGTACGGCGACTCGTCCCTGACCGGCGAGGTGGACACGGCGTGCGACACGAGGTTCGCGTAGACGTGACCGACGAGGTAGACGCCGCAGTACTCGCCCCGACTTCCGCTCCTGGCGAAGCAGCAGTCGTCGATGGGGAAGTGGGAATGCACGGGTGATGCGAAAGAATTCTTCTTGGCCAATCGCCCTAAGTGGGTATGTGCTAAAGAAATTAGGAACTCTTCTTGGCCAATCGCCCTAAGTGGGTATGTGGTGCGGACGGACGGATGGCGGTGGACGCGTGATTCAGGGTCGCTTAAGAAGAGCATTCGCACTTAAAAGGCTTAGGCAGGAACAAAGAAACATCGCTTCCAGTTGGCATTGGTGCCCATATTTACACTTAGCCAAATAGCGTCTTCTTTTCCTTTCTTTGCGCGCAGCCAAAAAAGGGAACCAAACTTCAACCTTCAACTGCAAAAAACAGAAAAAATTTCCGTGAGGCTGGAACCGTAGACCACCGTAACTGGTCGAAGCACTCAGCCCCTGCATTAAGCCCGCACGTCGGGGAGAGGGGGGATGCATTATATCAAGCTGAAGCGTAAACAAATGCTGCCAAATACCTTTAGTTTTTGAATATTTGTGAGACATTCTGCCCCCAACCTGCAGCTTTGTCTTCCGACCCCCGCCGTGTCGACATCGTGCAACTCGGCCCTCTAATTCAAAATGTTGCAGATCTCTCCTAGGCAAGTCAGTGCCTCCGCTTACTCCCTTGGTACGGCGCGTAAGAAGCGGTAACCTAAGAAGGCTTGAGCAGTCTTTCTGCCGTGTGCGGGTCAAAGTTATAGGCGGAATACCTCTATCTCTCTCTCTCTCTCTCTCTCTCTCTCTCTCTCTCTCTCTCTCTCTCTCTCTCTCTCTCTATTCTTTCTTTGCTCTCCGTCTTGGTCTCTAAGCACAACTCACGTAGAAATAGAGTGCATCCAGAATAACAATCATCCCGGCTAATACCCGAAAGGCTGAACCATGCTGGGAAGGCTCTTTGGTACACAAACACCACTACCTCACCAGAAAAGGATCTGGCCAGCCTCGAGTAATAGTTGGCCCACACCTCTTACGACTTGCCAAAGCGAATTTCGGCCCTCTGGGTTCGGCCAGACCGCATTCGGAACTTCACCCTGGCAAAGTTAAGCACACGAACCGTGTCTTGCAAAGGAAGCTTAGCTGTACTACTAGAGGAGCTCTCGGACATTAGGTGCGATATCATAGGGTTAAGCGAAGTTAAAATAGCAGGAGAGGGCTTCGTGGAGCTGACTAGCCGGCATATGTTGTGCTACAGAGGACACCAAGAGAAGAAAGAGCACGGGGTGGGATTCTTATTCCATAAATATACGGCAGGGAATGTGGAAGATTTCTTCAGCATTAAAGAGAGTCGCAACCATTGTGATCAAGCTAAAATAGCCATACAGGAAAAGATAGTACATGCCTATGCCCCAACAACTAGCTGGGATGATGAAGCTGTAGACATTTTCTACGACGACGTGGAATCTGCTATCGAGAACGGAAATATCCAGTTCACAATTGTGATGCGAAACGTTAACGAAAAAGTTCATATAAGCAACCGGGAAAAAAGGTCTGGGGACATTTCTGGAATACACAAACGCAACAGTCGAGAAGATACACTGAGAGGATCCAAATGAAAGTATCAAGTTCGGTGGATCAACTTGAGTTAACATAGCTGTCTAAATTGATTAAAAGAAGTAAAACAAACAACTTTCCTGCATACAACACGGCAGTGATTAATGAAACGCTGCATATTGGTAGAAGCCCTAAAGCAACTAAGAGCACGCTAGCCATCGGGAAGAACAGAACATACGCAGTCAGTGACGAGCAGGGTAACATTACGCACAACATGGATGGGTTCATAAAGGCAGCTGAACGATTATACACCGGACTGTATGCCAGTGATGCTAGACCGGGGGAAACTACTGATAGTGCAAGCTTAATATGCTCAAGGACATGAAAAGAAGTGAAGCTGCAGGTGACGACGGCATAACCTTGGATCTTCTAAAGGAGAGAGAAGATATTGCACAATTCAGCAAGGTACTATAACAAATACAGATGCTTCTCAACGTGATGAAATATCCGGAATAGGTATATATTCTGTTTCCCATGAGCGGTCGTTTTCGGTTCGCATAGTGGATGTTAGGTTCCCGTAATTCCATAGTGAATTCTTACCGTTTGCTTTGTCACCATGAAAGTAGAAAATATTGGAATATATCGATATATGCCATGATTTCAGATTCTCTATCCGGATGCTTTTCCCAATCTTTTCATAAAGACACTCCTCTCCTACGGACGTGTCGATCGGTTTCTCCACCCCATTTGAATGAAATTCGCCTTCTTGGGGTTGTTAGACATGCGGCAAAAGCAGGAGACCCACCAGCCAGGATAGCAGCCTTTGGGCCTGTTGAAGACGTCAGTCAGCCTACTCCTTTGATACCCGTTCCAAGGTACCGCAGATTGATGGATCTTCAAGCGCAGCAAGCATCAGTTTTATTGTCGTTGAGTGATTTCTTCCATCTACTAAAATTCTTGTGGAAACATGCTTGGAGCCCTTCACGAAGACCTAAAGGGGATTATTATAGGCCTTCGTTGTCGTGTACCCCAATTGAATAAGTATCTACACAGGAATCGTCCGTCCCCAACTGCTTTGTGCACCTACTGCAGTGCAGACGAGACTGTCGATCACCATCTTTTTACCTGACGGTGATTTTTAAGCCTCGGACGTCAGTTCCTTGAGGTGCCACTTCGTGGTCTGGGGAAAGCCTTATTAGTCTTATAAAAGCCTCGCTGGCTCTTCTACCGTGGGAGTCTCTAGAAACGAGGTCCTGCCGTCGGGATGTTTGCTCTTCACTCCTATGCGTTATTGAAAATTCCAAGATATGTACAACGTAACTGACACCTAACGAAACTTCTTCAAAAGTATACATTACCACATCTTTTTGTTTTCTTGTGTTTTATCATTTTCGGTATCGATAACATTCATTCAGTCGGCCTCGCCAGCAGGCGTCGTGCCTCCAGAATGCGCAGCGTCGATTTGACAGCAGCCAGGCATCACAGACGCGGGGCGGCAACGGACTTTCATGCATCGACATCTCTACCACGGAGACGGGGGAGCACGCACTCCACGTGCGCTTCACCACCGGCTTGTGAAAAATCCTGTGTTCATCGCAGCCAGTGGGGTTGTTTTTCTGTATTTGTACTTGACTTCGGTTTGAAAAATTCTGTGTCATTTCGTACGCATCATTTAGTGGCTAGATATGCAGGCATCATTATTTTTTTCTTTGTGCGGTCCCAGTGCGTTTCGGAACCGTTTCGGAAGTGCAGGTTACTTTGCGCTCCAATGTGCTGAGTCTTCTGTTTTACGTTCCTCGTTTTCAGAGAAAAGCCCTATGAATTTGCCGCCCCTGCCAAGCCAGTGTCAGATCGATGCGAGACAGGCCGGAATCTACCGGAGAAATTTACAGTCATTCCACACTAATTATTCTGAATCACAAAGAAACAGTAAATCACACCTTGCAGTGTCTGCAAGTGTGTTGCACTAAATTAATAAAATGTTCTGAGTGATTGTGTTTTTATTATTCGGAAGATCGTGTAACGCACGCATGGCATGCGGTGCTTTGTATTTTGTCGCACACTGTAGTGTTTCCGTTATTTTATTCGACAATGGCGTGTAGAGCGAGAACCAAAGGCACGGGATGGTCGTCTATCAGGCTGCCTAAATACAACTGTACTAAGACAACAAAGATATATTATTGATATCCCAACGACCAGATTTAAACGAATTTTGCAGACGGTTACAAGGCGTCTTTCGCGCCGATTGAGCAATACACCCAAAAAGAATTTTACAGATCCTTTATATCTCCATTGTAAACCGGGTATTTGTCGACGTTCACAAAACCGGATTTACATCGTGTAGACAAGGTTGAGCCAGCCGGACATTAGCAGAGATAGAAGACATCGTCAAAATGGCGGGCGTCTTTTCCGAGTCGTTTTGTAGCACTTTGTTGCCTCGTACACGCAGCATATACGTTTTGTAACCTTTTTGTGCTAGCTGGGGTGTAGCTACATCTGCCAACCTCAAATCTACCACTCTACGCAGCTTTCCTAATTAGTTCGGCGCCGAGAACAGTATACGTTTAGACCATCATCTTCAACCGCGTTGCGGATACGCATTGGATGCTGTCAGCGGAATTTTTCGTCTTTACACATGAGTGTTCTGACACACGTTCATGCGAAGCATACATATTGTTACGTGGCGGCAGAAGGAATGAGGCGAACCATGGAGGATGACGACGCGATCTATTTACAGTACCAGATGACCTATTTACATTATTTACAAGGCAGCTGTTGCAGAGCGTTCGCCCAGGCAGCACGCCCCACACACAGCTCTTCGTCGTCCTTCATCGGGCCCACAGCGGCGCATACCCTACTCCGCTCTTCCTCGTCTCCTCGTGACATAATGCCACGGGGCAATATGGAGAATGTTTTAGACTCAAGAAAAGAGAATAAAGATGCAACTGTAAGTTTCTTTTACGATGAGACCACATGAACTTTATTTCACTTAGTAAAATTCCAGGACCAACAATGAGCCATTGTATTCCACCAGTGAAACAAGTCTGCCACCACCGTTGTTTGCCGGAAAGATGGGCCGCGGAGCTTGTTACAGAGGTCGCAGAACGGGGCTGGCAACCGCCCGACCGGTTGCCTATTCTTCCAGCGGAGATATTTGGCATACAGCTGAAAGTCACCGGCTACTCTTTTCAAGTATTCGGCAAGGTGTTTAGGGGACCTAAAGCTTAGCGCGTCAATGAAAGAATCCGGAGGAGCAATCGCAGTGTAGTTGGCTCCCCCAAGGACCACCGGAACGATGTCGTGTTCCAGAACATTGAAGAATTTCTCGGTTACGTATTCTCTGCAGATCGAGTTCTCAAAAGAAAGGTAGAAGAAGTATTTCTTCGCGAACATTTCGTAACACGTGGTTCTGTTTTCTCTGGGGCACTTGAGGTTCCCGCAGCCGCCGTACACGTCGACGCCGATGTACTTCTGAAGCTGTTTCACTAAGTGCTCCCTACGGCTCGGTGTTCCGCAATGGCTGACAGCCCAAACGGCCATCCGTGTCTTGTGTCGCCATCTCTTCAACATCTCCTTATATTCAAAGCTCTGCTTTGTCTTGCGTTCTTCAGTAGCCCCGTTTGGGTCTAAGATGTCCGAGTCTGACCTTCAAAGAAAGAGAAAAAAGTAATGAAGTGGAGTCGAAAATTTTGCGCACCATAATAATTCGCAGTATCCTATTTGTAGTGCAACATAAATTAATAAAGGGACCCTGCAGTACAGTGCAAAGTTATGGCACTGCAAGTAAACCTGCGCGGCGTTTCGATTACGCTGCAAGGAATACGTGAGCCAAATATTACACGTGCGCGTGAAGCGGTAAGCGCGTAAATCGCTGAGAGAGAGAGAGAGAGAGAGAGAGAGAGAGAGAGAGAGAGAGAGAGAGAGAGAGAGAGAGAGAGAGAGAGAGAGAGAGAGAGAGAGAGAGAGAGAGAGAATAAACTTTATTTCGAGGACTATCAGTGATTATGCATCATGAAAACGATGCTGGTGGTTAGATTGCGTTGATGGCTGTTAGCGTGAACTGATCAGCGATCGCTGAGAAAACGTGGAAAAACCTAGCGCGCTCTCTTCAATTCTCCTCATTGTGCTCCCCTGGCATAGCCTAAACGACGACTTGCGGCCATGGCTGTATTATTGGCTGTCGCTGGTCATCTTCGCGGCTTATTTCTCGGATTTTTCTGTGACGATCCGCCGTCGTCGGCGCTGTGTACCAACATCTTCGGTGCCTGATCAGTACATTTGTGTTTTGGCATTTATTTTGCGTTTTATGTGCGCGCGGAGTTTGAGTGAAGTACTCAATACTTCCCTTTCAACGACACCACGAGACAAAATGCATTTATTGCTTCAAAACGCCCTAGCAGCCTGAGCGCTTGCTTGCTAGCAGGCAGACGTGCCAATATTTTGTGGAACCAAACAGGAAATACAGCCCTCCACGTTGGGGAGCAAAGAGGAAAACTCCCCGACATATGATATATCCAAGGCCGCCGAAGAGATCTCCGCGAGCAGTCCGCGCCTCCTGGAGAGAGAGAGAAGCTTTCATCGCGTTGTCCGCGCTCGAGTTGAGAGGGAACAACTTTGCACGATTTCTCATCGTGCGTAATTTCGGTGATAGTCAAGGGATTTTTCATAGTTCTTGAGGGAGGAGAATGCTGGGACAATAGACGTTACCCCAAAATACATTCATAGTAGTCGATGCTAAGTGTTGCTGGGTGTCTTAACCCTTCTCACACAGAAGCATAATGTCAAGACACAAGAGGTTCTTTGTGATCGATATAGCACGTCAAACAGGGATTGCCCGGAGTGAAGATTGAGGCAGTCACCTGTGTAGATATCCTATTCGTCCTCCAATACCACAGTCGTCGTTATTGAACGAGCAGATGTACATATATCGGCTGGCTCTCCTATGGAAGTATATTCGAAATACTTGCGAATTTGCATTTACAGATTCTTGCGATACTCTATAGGAACGTGCCACATGGCCGTGAACAGGAGGAGCCCTGGCGAGAATTGCGGTTTCGCTGAAAAAAGTGCGAAGGAAAACTGGGCTGTTGGCCTTCTTCTTTTAGTGGGGCGATAAAAATACGACCGGCTCCACTAATCCTAAGGCAAATCGGACAATTTTCCCCTGTACTAAGCGCATATCCGACAACGGGATAAAAATCACTTTGGCGCTGCTGGAATAACCCTGGACGTGCAAAACGAAAGTTTGGCTTACCCTGGTTTGGCTTCAGTTTCACTTGTCTAACATTTGATTTACCACTAAATCATATTGAAGGTAAACATGCGTTGGGTTTGTTCATGTTTTATTTTTACCGCCCGGCGGTGCCGGCCAGCGTTATCGGTATGCCAAGTGAAGCGCGTGTTTACTGAATATTTTGCTTGCCGCACTTGTTTTCTTTTGATACGGAGAGTGTTTTGAAGTAACGTCACCGGGCTAGAATAATCTTCTTTGGTCTACAGTGCTCTCGATGTAATGCCACGGTGTCACAAACCCGCGCCGAAAGATAAATACCCGCAGAGCAGACGCCGCGATATTCGATTCGCCGACACCAGTCTGCGCACGTCATTTGGTTGACTGCTGGTTTGCCGCCTGTGTATTCGTTGAGTCGTTAGAGGAGCACAGGTTCGCTTCAATAAACTTGTTTTGCCTGCCAGTCAACGGCGTCGTCTTTGCCCAAGCAGCAGAGGCCGGTTGGCAATGTTTGGAAGCTTCATGAATCACCATTGGCTTCCGAGCTTTCGGCCACTCATTGGTAATTCGGCTGACAGATTGATTGAGCGCCAAGCGAACCGCGACCGGATGTAACTTCACACGGAAAGCCCATCGGAGGCCGAGCGTTATCAGGCCGATAAAAGCGAATTTTGGACACGCGCTTGCCGTGTGCGTGGCGTGTGCAAACACGACGGTTAGAACGGTGAACAGGCAAGAATGCAGCAAAAAGTAGTTTTCTAACGAGCCACAGCACCGTGCCACGAAACGAAGCGTACTCAAACTAAACTGCACCGTATTCAAAATAGCGTGCAAGATAGTGTTACACGTTCTCTAGGAATGGGTCATTTGTGTTTCCTAGCGCAACGGTGTCCGTCGGACTACTTGAGCGCTGTGCCTGTTCGCGTTGTTTTTCTCTGCGGCTGGGCTGTTGGACGGACGCGTCACTCCGACGTCTGCGTCTCTGTTGTGGCATTTAAACCTCCCTAGTGCTCCTGTACGTGTCTGTCGGGTGCGTTTAAGTGACGGTGGCTGTGTTTGAGATATGCCTGACTGGTGGAATGACATCGTTGGCCTGCTGCGGCCTTCCGCTGCAAACTTGAGTCCCCAGTCCATGTTTCCTTGCGCGGTGCGGGAGAGCTCGTGCTCGTTCCCGCCAAAACTTCATCTGTCGTTTATAACAATTGCAGCGCGTGAGTGCTGCTGAGTGATGTTGGTTCTCGTGAAGAATTATGCGGTCTCATACATGAACTTTCATTTGTGTGGCGCCAGTTATAGCTATCCTGTTTGCGTCTTTGTGTTTTCCGAACAGGCGGCCGTGCTCCCACTGCACCTTCACGACGTTCAGCATGTGTTGTAGGAAGACTCGTGTGCAGTATAAGAGTTACGGATGTATTAAGCTGGCTTCATTAAACTACCTATAAATGAAGCTTTCGTTTCATTATTTTCTTGAGCAACGAAAACGTATTGTCGAGCGACAAAGTAATTACACTGCCCCTGGGCTTCCCCTTCAGTTCCGTTCGCATCTGGCGCGTCTTCGTGAGAAGACAGAAGTGAGCGACGAGACTGCAACACCGAACCAGTTTAATACCCAATTAGTTCAAATAGTCAGGTTTTTAGCGTCGCTAGGAGGTGTAGCTTTATTTGGTTACCCCATTAAATTAAACGCATTTAAAGGTGACAAGGTTGAGGTCTCATCTACCTCCAAGTTGGCATAGATTCCTTGCAAAAAAAAAAAACGTGAGCGTTCGTGCGTTCCCAACCCACTGTGTAGTGTGTTGCGTTGTATTATGTGATCCTTTGTTGTTAGAAAGCAAAAGTTGCGCTAATAAAACGTTGACGGCAGGATATTTCTGTCGCGATTATTTATTGATGTGGCTACAGTATCCACAACAAAATTTTCCGGAACCGCTGGCATGTTGCTTGTTCTATTCGACTTTTTTCATCATTACCTTGTGCAACTGCATTAAGTGTAAAGCCCATTTCCGGTGAAATTCCTGACTGTTTTCTCAAGAACGAGCGAACTAACTGCTAGCGTAAAACGCAGCAGTGAAAAATAAATAGTGCGATACGTTTCATGTTTCATAGCGATTGTTAACAAGCTAAAAGTTTCGGCATATTTTCACATGTGCATAAGTTAAAGATGGTGCTAGGTGCTGTATTTAGAAAGTACACTGCATTTAGCATTGTATAGAACGATTGTTTTACTCGTTACAGGTGGTACAACGTGAAGGTGTCTCCTGTGGACAAGTGGCGGATACAGCAGAGAGAAGAAGCCTTCCAAGCTGGACTATTCTACAATAGTCCTATTCAACGACATATTGTGATCTTGCCAGGTCGGGGAATTACTGGGGAGGAGGGTCTTGCGTTCATTTAGCTAATGCGTCTGTTTTCTAGGCATCGCAAGCAGTTAAACAAAGCATAGATGGGTTCGTGCTTCATGAGCGGCGGTTTTTAAATTTTTTTCTGCACTGTTGTGTCTGTGCTTGCTTTCGTGTTTGTGTTTTGAACAAACTTATTTCCTATTCTTGCCACTGTTAAGCCAGGTTTCTCTTTGTAAATTTGGTGCGCATAATAAAAAAAAGCTCGCAAGGGGACCTGGTGTGTTGTGTTGCCCAATTGGTTTTGGCAAGTCATGTAATTCCTTCGCAAAGTTGATTCAGCTTGTTTATTGTGCCTTGCGGCCAGATTTGTTTAATTCATTTCATTGTACAGGAAATTATTCAACGAGTGCGCATTAAATAATTTCGTGTGTAATGCCATGTGTAAAGCAGAAATCGTGCCCCGAGGCAAATCATAGAATAGGCATTAGCCATAAGGACTGGCCACAAAGCCAAAAATGTGCATGAATATAGTGTTGGGTCCACACGTAGGCATTATCATGGCAACATACTGGGCCAAGCGTTGTGAAATATTGGCCTTCCGGAGCTTGGCCATTTGTTGGCTTGTCCCCTTTCCCAAACACCAGCCAATAATGGCGCGGAGCTATTGCCAAGCTAGAACACATTGGCCACTGATAATGTGTCATGCCTGGGCTTGGCAATTACTGTTGCTTGCGTGGAAACATGAACATCATACTATTGGTCCAAAGCCTGCCTTTGTCTAAGGTTTTAGTCCCGGTTCCGGCGTTTTCCGAGCCGAACGGTCAGGAACCGCGCTTGCCGATGCCAGCTCCCCCGCGACGCTAAGAGCAGACGGTCCGGAATCGCTCTGATCCATAGCCAGTCTTGTACGCGCGTGACGACTCACGTAGTCAGGCGGCCAACCAAAGGTGTAGATATGGTCCCTAGAAGTATTTCTAGGGACCATAGTGTAGAGTTCATGCCCCAAGTCGGGAGCGGCGGCAGCGGAACTCGCTGCAGCGAGTCACGTGGTGCATTGCCAAGGGCACAGCGCAGCTCCGGCCAAATGGGGGAAATACCGGGTCGGCGAAACCACTCGACAATATTAATGCATATTTGCTTTGAAACCGAAGACCGCATTGGCTCTGTACCGGGCCATATGAGCGGTCGCCTTCGCTATTTGGAGGCTCACGGGGTCGCACACGAGGCTGCATATTTCCAAACCCAACAGGCGCTGATAAAGAGTTGCCACAGTCGCCAACACTTTACCAACGAGGTGGCTTCGACAGTATAAGAAGGAGCGACGACACCGGTTGACGAACGGGGTATTTCAGCTCTATAGTACCGCTCCCACGCGCTAGGGAGATCGTTAAGAAATTTCGCACCGTCGCGGCATACTCCCCTGCAATTAATCGTAAATGCCACAGTCCTCAGGCTCCTCGATGACGCCCATACCATACCGATGTCACTTTTTATTGGTTGCCATCCGATTTACCTGCTACTTGTGGAGCGGCGCTCGCAGGGCAAAACGCTTCTTCTTTCGCTGTTTTTCTCTATCTGTTTTTCCTCTGCTCCATTAGAGACGCGCATGCGCAATAATCGGTGCTGCTGCCGGAGTATTACCGGAAAACCGCGCTGGAAGGCTCGCGTGCGAGACGCAGGTAGGACATCTCGTGTCGGCGTTCTGAGGATTGCAGAAAAAGGTTGCCCCACACTTTTGGAACGAATGGCAGTAAGAGGACTTTTCTCTTCGTGTTAGCAAAAGTTGAGGTACTCGTTCGTATCTTGTGAGGTAAAGCTGAACAACAGGGGTAAAGAGCTGTACAACCATGTGTACTGTACTTGATGTCAAGTTTCCGACTACTTCGTATTCCACTAGAGTTTCTCGCCACACGTCGACTTCGCGCACAGTAGTGTTTTCATTACGTTAAACAAAAATCCCACGCCATCAACACTTAAGAGAAGCCTGGGGAGGGGCGAAGCATGCAGTGTATAAGTATATTCTTGGCGCCTTGGCGTTTTTGCCACCGGAGATGGAACTGTTGCGGTAGACGTATACAGCTTTGGTGTAAAAGCCTCTTGTATTTAATGCATGAAGCTCTAGCGCGACGCGTAAACGAGTGCCCCGGTGTTTTTGGTATACTTTACGTTCTAGCACGATGCGTAAACGAGTTTCACGGTGTTATAGTGCCGTGACTGCGTGATACGACGATTACGACGACGACAGGTGATGCCAGCAGCACCAGCCCTTAATAAAATGTTGAAGTGCAACTTTAATTGTCGTGTTCATTGCCCCGCCGGCGTGCGCCGGCAACGCTGCACGCAGGTATCGGTGGGCGTGCCGGGCGGCAGAGCGTGCGGGGCAAAGAGTTTCGAGGCACGGGCGGGCTAGAGCGGCGGAGCGCGCACGCCGCCGCTGTATCTCGGCTGTGATCGAGGTAAAAACGTTGCCATGACAATTACAACGCCTTCAGGCGCAACATGGCGGCGGCGTTTCCATGGCAGTTGCAACTCATTTATGTCCGACCAGAGCTGCTAGGGAAGGATTTGCCGCTAGTCCCACAATTAGAGGGGACGACGGGTTGAAGGGTGAGATGCAGCGTCCTGCCTATACTTATTCAAGTATACCCAGAAGACATCAGTCATCTGGTATCATCAAACACGGAATATTCACGGCTACAAAACTGCACCGTGACTCACAAAAACCCCACCAAATAGCGCTTAGTTCGCTTAAAAGTGGTCTCCTAGGACTAGTCTCAGCGGGGACCTCAGCCGTCCTGTATACTCGCGAATGAATATTTTACCCGGCCCACCTGTCGTGATTGACTCAGGGCGAGGGTGAAGCAGAAAAATCTGAACCCGAATCAACGCGGACCACAAGAGGTTCAATGAAATCCAAGAACTTCCCCGTCGCCCCCAGGGCATGAACTCTCCTGTTCCCACTCCCTGCATGGACCAATGGTCTAATTTTACTACAACTACTATCCTTTTATTTTGCTTCCGTAAGATAAATGAACCACCAAATAGATATCCCGCGGATCTACGTGTCTTCGAAGACCAAGGTGTTCCACAGCACACGCTTTAACTCGGAAATAGCGAGAGGCTTCGTGGGAAATGTCTACGACTTGCGCCTTCTTGGCTGTCAGTCCCCCTGCTCATCGCTGCCCGCGACAAGAACTGATTATGAATTGGCCACGTGTTCGCTCGACGAACGCGCCGGACGTTTCTTGTAACGTATCTTATTTTCCACGCGATGGCCACTGCTTGGCCCTGCGTCCGTACCCACCTTGTATTTCTTGTTGGGGTTTTGTTCGGAGGTATACAGCAACCGTCCCCGCGTATCCCAGGTGATGCTTCCCAGCAGAAAAGTGAAAATATGAAAGTTTTTGCAGGTTATAAATTCAGGTTTTGAATAGATCATTCCCGCGTGCTTTCTATGTATTTTAGTTGTGCGCACGGCTCCGGGAGAAAGATCTCAGTAACTAGATAACGTAACTAGACCATCCAACCTCTGCCGTGGTTTCTCTCACGTGTGTCCTACCGCCACGCAACAGTATAACACACGAACAAGGACCCAGGAGGAATTTCGGCCAATAATGGGCTCACAATGTTCTTTTCAGCCACTGCGTGTGGAATCCGAAAGGGAAACCTGATAGACCGTCGTTGAAAAACGTGATTGATAGAAGGCCATTTCCAATGCTATAGCATTTCGATGTGGCCATTGCGAGGAAACCCTTCTGTACCCTCGGCGACGCTTATGTGTCACACTTATTGATACTAAATATTAAGTTTAAACACGATAAGGTTTTACCGTTATTTAGGCATACATGGGTTTTATGAAAGCAATGACCCTCACAGAATATAAAACTTCTCAAGCTGAAAGCCTTAAGGTCTTACTGCACGAGAAACCGCCATTAGTGTTGCTGTCCGGTTTAGAAAATGCTCACTGCTGCAAAGAATAAATAAAAGGCCCCTTTGACTGCGTATGGGATGATTGATTGTGCCTTATCGAGCCCACGCTACGCCTTATCTGTTTGTCGTGCCGTCGTGGAGTGCAATAATTTCGAACCCCTGGGGTTCTCTCACATGCGCCAGAATATCAACATACAGGCGTTTTCGCTTTTCGCCTCAGTTAAAAAAGCGGCCACTGTGGCCTGGACCCAACCCGCGTCCTTGGGCTCAGCAGCACAGCGCCTTGGCCACTGAGCCATCAGCGCCATACCTGGCTATGTTTATCAACGTGACCCTCTCCTATGTCTGCATCTATTAGATCCTTGTATTTGCTGCATGTAAAACACGGGTGTAAATGTGTATTCTGTTATTTCTCTTCTCTGCTGCTTCCACGGCTCTATCCACCCATCCTGAATCCACAGAGGCTGTATGAATTGTTATAATATTGATGAGGAAACCGGTGCCCTTTTTGAGGGTAAACGTGTACGCTTAGGCGTGAGCTTTGACATCAATGATGGAGCGTTATTTCAAAAAGAGCACCTACTCACCGGTAAGTCATCGTCCAGTTGAAAATTCCTTTTAGCTTCTTGAGGTTATAGGTGTGTGGCGGAGCCTCGCCGTTCCAGAAAATCCACTTCTGTCGCGAGGCTCTCCACTTGGGCATATCGTTTAAGCTTATGCTCCTAGCGTGAAAGACGACCGCGTCGCTTGACATCAGCGTGCTGCGATTGTAGCTAACAAAGCACTGCTGAGGGCAAGTCAGTCGCCGAGTTGTAACATTTTTTGAAAAACCCAAGACAAATTGGCCATACGGTAGGTACCACAAGAGCACTCTAGGTCCGTCAGGTCTTCCTGCACTTCCCATTTTGCGCATGTAGTGCGGGGCCCAGTCTTTGCTTCGGTCCACCCGACTTCCGTGTGAGCTGAGCCTCAAGTCATCACGGGCGTAGTGCAGGCACGCGGCCAGTACGCAGATTGGCACGAAGATCGCGGCTACCTTCTTCCACTTTGGGGGAGATTGCTGCACCTGCAATTGCGGGAAAAAGGTTCCTCATCAGAAGGATATATCTACTCAATGCCCGACGATGTGCCGAAGAAAGAAGGGCTGAGAAATATAGCACTACTGAGAAAGATACCGCACTAATAAAACGGAAGAAAGACACCACTACTGAGTAACTTTATGTGAAGTTCACAGCTGCATTACTGAGGCGTAAACCTCGTTCCTCTGCCGCTCAGCAAGCTCAGAGTCATGTGGCGCCGCAGCTGCGGGCATTCACTGTGAAAGCCATCAATTGCAGAGATCACCCACAGCATTCTAAGAAGCTTAGGCGTGGAGCAGTGGAGCGCGAGAAAATTGAATGAATTTACGCGGCAGGGGTGGCAGACGGACTGCCGTCCCTAGCCGAAGTGGGCAAATACGCGGGCAATTTTTTGCAGCGCTATTTGAGTTTCCTTGTGCACAATATCCTTTCGTATAAAAAGTTTGCTTTAATAAATTTTTATTTTTTTGACGAAACCACGAACGAAATCATGGCGGTTGGACTTGAAATGTGTACCGAAAAACGTTGACGTGTATATACAATGGCGATGCTTCTGGTTATTAGCGCATGAGGTGTGTGTTTATAGTATGCATTATTGTCGTTTCAAAATTTAGTTAAGCTTAGCAAGACGAAGAACCAAACGAACATTTATTTAAAGGGATGGCTCAAGGCCGCATGGGGAAGGGAAGGGAGGGGAGGTGAAGACCTCAATAGTGTCTCAACATGGAGAACTCAAGAACGAACCGCCACAGTGCAGATAAAGTCTGATGCGGCCCTTCGGACGGATCTAGTCCTCGTAAGCGACTGCTTAGGTCTGGTAGCGCCCCGTGAGACACATCGGCCTGCCTGGGTACCAAGACGAATGACACTGCTTGTAGGTGCGTACACTAGCTTCCGGAAGGACCGTGGCATTACCCCCTCAAGCATAATATCCGCATCCGGCGGAACACACACATGAATCCAGGGAGAAGACAGCAGAATTATTCGCTAACAAAGAAGGCCATAGCGCTGCAATTTAGCTCACTAAATCTGCTAATACCATGTCTATCATGATACCACAGTTATGGCCGTGCAAAGACTTCGAAACCGCGACACGCCTGTCCGATATTGGGCAAAATTAAATAAAAGGTCGTGTTTGTTCACTGTTTGCCAGAGTGTAAGAAATTGAACAGAAATACTGATAATTCGGCACTGAATCGCAAGAATTCTCTAATACACCTGGTCCTTTTGAGGTTGGCTTCATTACTATGCACAATGTAATTGCTAGGAAGACATTTTCGGGGGTGGGGTCACTATA
Organism: Haemaphysalis longicornis; assembly: GCF_048455015.1. Lineage (NCBI taxonomy): Eukaryota > Metazoa > Arthropoda > Arachnida > Ixodida > Ixodidae > Haemaphysalis > Haemaphysalis longicornis. The sequence goes on from NW_027526204.1 coordinate 36,186,439, forward strand.
AGCAGTCTTGTATCAAAATATGCAGCTTCAAAGGTATCGTTATGGAGTGATATAAGCACAGTCTTTTAAAGACATTTCTTGGGCTACTCAAACGCCACAATTTTTCTCTGCTTGTCTGTCGCTCCCTCGATTCAGCCGTGTGGCAATAGTTCAAGAAAATTAGTGGGGGGGACGTTGGTCAGCCAAATAACAATATTGCCACACGCTCCGCCGTCGTGTTTTACATTAGTGAGACCGGATAGTGCCAGCGACAAATGGAGCAGCGCCGTGTCATCCGTTAGCCTTCCAGCAGAATCTGCGCCGGGGTAGTACGTGCAAGTGCCGAGTGGCATCCAGCACAGGGCACGTGGAGGCACGTAAGAGAACTCTACCGGCAACGCGTTCGCAGTGCCGCACAGCTCTCTCTCGACGTCGGGTCCCGTGTTCGTGTCCCTTCAGCGTCCTTCCTTTCGTTTTCCCTTCTTAGAAATGACAAACCAAACGTCAATTCAGTTCTGTAAGCACAATTTCGACTAATAAAACGGTTGCTTCGTTCTAGTTTACCCATTTGACGTCTCGTCATTCCTAACAATATTAGGCTTATTTGAGGACCAACGTGAATACATAACTGGAGTTGATTGATGGTAGAATTTAACGCGCGGACGCAATTCAGGCGATGAGGCGCGCCGAAGTGGAGTACTCCGGATTAATTTTTACCACCTGGGGTATTTTAACGTGCGCCGAAATCTCGTACACACGGGCGTTTTTGCTTTTCGCCGCCATCAGAAAAGCAACCGCTGCGGCCGGGAATCGAACCCGCGTTTTTGTGCTCAGCAATGCAACGCCATAAGGTCCAACCACATGCAGCGTACTTTTGGCGTTTTCACGCGGCGACGTCGTCCCGCGTCGACGCGCGTCAGCGCGCGTCGCCAAAAATGCATGGCGACGCGAGCTGACGCCAGATCGACGCCGATGTCTACGCACGCCAGATATCGGCGTCGACGGAGCGCGAGGGAGAACCTTAAAGCGGGCGGCAGCGTCCGGGTTTCCTGTCCTTCTTGTGGTTTGGGGTCATTCCTTTCAGCAGAAAACAATCAATTTCTTTTTAACTTGCGGTAATCGGTTGCCTTGAGACGATTTGCAAGCTATTTCTGTTCGCAAGCGCTCATCCATTTGTGGCTTGTTCGGCTTTCATCGGGGAGATTGGGGATCTGCGATAGCTTTGTGTGAGTTAAATAAGGAAGCTCTGGCTACATCGATTCCAGTATTAGCATAATGTGGCTTGTCTACAAGATCGGTCTGTGAGGAACAAGCGTTATCAACGCCAGAATTCTAGCAGCGCATTCCATTCCATAGCTACCGTGGCTTTCGCAGGGGAGGCCGGGGATGTGCGATAGCTTTCTTTGATTCAAATAAGGGAGCTGTGGTTACATCGCTTGTAGCAGTAGTATTATTGTCCTCGGCTGCAAGATCGGTGCGCAATAAACAAACGTTACCATTTCTCAAATCTCTCAAATACGACCACAACAAAGCACACCCGACCAGGGCTGTAGCCAGAAATATTTTTCGGGGGGGGGGGGGTATTGATTTTGGGAAGGGGGTAGCTTTGCTGAAAGCAACACTAAGTATTGTTTACGTGCTGCCTGGAAAAGATATCGGGAGGGTTCGAACCCCCGAACCTCCCCTCTGGGAACGGTCCTGCACACGACACTATTCGTGGGCAGCCTCGGTTAGTGTACCAAATTCTTCGCGGTGGCCTCGTCTCCTGGCGCGGTCGAACGATTGAGTGCCAGACTTCTATTTTGAAAGTCTGTGTTCCGAATCCTGACGAAGCCTTGATGTTTTCTCTTTTTTTTGCGGGGAGGGTTTGATTAGTTTTTTTACAGGGTTCAGACAGGGTGCCAGAGTACCTTGCCTTTTAACCTACAAATGACGTTCGACGGTAACCTCAGCTTCAAGGTAGCGCTGAAATTGGTTTTACTTTCACTTTAAATTCATGAAAGTGCAGGCGGTGCATAACATGAAGGTTAAATCAAGTAGCAAGTAAAGCAGTTGTGCGAAGTGCGTCTTCGCTTATCATTCTATCTTATTTTGTTCAGGTTTGACCGTGCTGACTCGAGTACATTTCTCAGCATTTAAAGGAGCCATGAAGACAAAGTGCAAATTGGGTTTATTAGTAAGACTGCTTAGTCCCGATAACAATGATACCAATGTCATCGCAATCTTAGAACAAATAACGGAGATATGAAAGAAAATGTGTGAAGCAGTCGCGACCCCGTAGCCAATTTCCCGCAACTTTTCTATGACGTCACGGAACCTTGTTTGTGCGATTGGCGGCCGCCTAACTGACCTGTCCGGACGACACATGACTGGACGTCTGTAATGGGGCCTCTAGTTTTATTTGACCGCATCACTTGAATGCTAACTTGCAGTTAACGCACTGAAAATTGTGTTTTATTGTTGGCCCGTATGACGTCATTCTTGCTCATAACACTTCACTGTGGCGCAAAATTTGAAAGTTTTTAAATACTTCTTGCTTTTTTTTCATTAAAAAACATCTTTTCTGGCTGTAATGGAGCTGAGTGAGATACTGAATCCTAGTTCTTTCAAATTAAACGAAGTTGTATTTTCTCTTCATGGCTCCTTTAAATATTTGCCCGCCAACATACTTAGCAATGATTAAAAACGCCAGGAGATTTTTTTTGGCTAAAGCTAAATTCTGGATAATTGCAGTTGAAGAAGCGACAATAACTGCTCATAAAAGACTTAAACGGGATGGCATACGTGTCCACTAACGCCCGCCGACGCACCGACTGGCACGTGACTTCGCCGGTTTCATGCGGTTACTCGCCCTCTCCTGCGGGCCCGCGCGTTGCCGCCGAACATAGAGTTTCATACTAATATATACTAGAGGGAAATCTGGCGCTGCATTCGCGTGCCGCCGTGGGCGGCGCCATTGCAGCTAGCGACGTTCCTCGCCTCCTTGGCTTGATTAGCCACATGGCTTCTTTTTCGTCTTAAAGCCAAAAGGGGTAACATTGTTTTTTTGTTCATCTTTAACGAAGCTTCTAAATAATCCCTGGCAAATCAATCTTTATGGAGCTTTTACTTTTGGATAACAGAACAAATTCGATTAATTTTCTGCAGTAATAGTGTTGCATTTTTGCAGCCAAAGCCAACTTTTCAGCCTGTTGGTGAGCCATGCCAAGGACAAGTGGAACGTGCCTGCCCGGTACATGACGGCACGCTCGCCGAAGCGCGGCTCCCCTAGACGGTGGCGCCACATTTCCCTCTAGTGTATATTAGTATGAAACTCTATGCCGCCGAACGACGCCGACGCTGGCGCGACGCGTGATTCCGCGTCCTGAGCCACTGAGCCACCGCGGCGGGTACATAACTGGGGTTAAACAGTGTTCTTTTGAAAAGGGTGCGTGATTGCTTATTGCGACTGCAGTTTCGAAGAACACGTTGAAAACTTTAACTTAACCACAAGATACCAAAAATGCGAGCGCCGGTTTATCGCGCTCGTGGGTCGACCACCAAGTCCTAACAGTCCAAACAGATGGCGCGCCAGTAGCGCAAGCGCGGCGAAATTAAACTCCGCAACTCTCCAAATGGGCTGACCGACACAGAAGGGAACAGCGTGAGAGGTTGGTGAATGAGACAAGAAAGCCATTTATACAAATTCCTAGCCAGTCATACCAAATATCGTGTTTTGATGTTATTTGGGACGACGCGAGCAGATGCGCGGCCTATTTTTAAACCAAACTTTACTACTATATACAAATGTACAGCTAACGCGTCCTGGCAAGCGTTGTTCTTGTGTTTTTTTAAGCGTTGCTATCGATCATTCACTCCCAATTGATACCCATTTACACTGTTTTAGAGGGACATGTGACACCTTAATGAACTGCGCACTTAGGCATTTCTGAGGCGCTATGCTTTTCGCATTACGGGCTGATTAAGCTGGAACACCCGCAAGGTAAGCAAACGCATTACTACGGCGTTGGATTGGCCAGGGATGAGATTAAAGGCGTCACAAACGCGTGAGGCAAACCCTACATTTGTGCAGCGATTCGTAGCGGACACGTCAATGATTTCCTCTTCACATGGTGGGGAGCTCACCTCGGACGGAAGAAGCACTTCACTTTGGCGTTTTTGGTGCTCCATGTGCTGGGAAGAGAAATGCGGGGGGCCGTCTTGAAAGAGATTGGTTGGTTCCTTGCCTCGAATTTGAGAATGACGGTGCTGCTGCTTGTGCTAGAAAAAACTGTATAATAGATTGAATCGCTTCTTCTTCTTCTCCTCCTTAATCAACTTCTTCCTTGTCAAGCAGTCGAACACTCTTTTTGGGCTGACCCCAGTCAGCTGTCCTCAAGCCTAAAAAATTACGTTACAAGTATCGCAAAATTATTATCCTAACTGGTCAGTCAGTCCTCAAAAGGGTACGATGCATGTCGAAGAAAGAAATGTCTGTATTACGCAACATTTCTGGCGCTAAGGCACTGCAGCGACCGATGCGCCAAACACGCGACGAAGACGACGAAAACAAAAGCAAGAGCACCCCACGTAGCGTGACCAACTTCTGCCATGAAATTGAATCGGATGAGCATTTCTTCCTTTTTTGCCGCCGATTCTCGCATCACCGGAGAAGACTGCTGGAGGCTCCCCTGCGGTGTCTTGGAATGCCACTAACCTTGCCAGTGCTTTTGTCGTTTGGAGGCACACAGCTAGGTCACTGCCATGGGGATGTCTGTCAAGCCATTCATTCCTTCATTTCAGAGACAGCTCGTCTGCCTTGTTAAAATGATTCTGATCAGGCTCTCTCACTCCTCTTTCTCCTTCTATTTCTGTCTTCAACCTATAGTCTAAATTCTTTCTTCGACTGCACCTTTTTGCCTATCTGGTTTTTTAGTTAAAAAATACACTCTTCTTGGCCAATCCCCCTGAGTGGGTATGCGCCACTTTATGGGCCACCACCACCACCACCACCTGCATGCGTGTCCGACGCCGGGAGCCCTACGAGAGGTGTGAGCTGACGCGAGCTCACGTTGGCTGAATAAACTATGTTCAGTTCCATATGGGGTCGAAGCTGGTTGTCTCTGGGCAGGTCTTGATATCAAATGGTGACGTAAACCGACCTCGCCCATTCTGGCCGCCCACCGCCGCTGGTTGCCCATTCGGTCCCACCGGAGTATGCGGGCCAGTTGCAGCCCGGTGTGAACCGCGAAGCAGCTTCACACACCAAAGCAGCCGCCGCGGTGATGCCCAGAATTACTACCATCTTGTTGGACTTTGATCTAGCGAACACACGGTTCACGCAAGTCGAGGCGTGTTTTCGTCCTCCCAGCGTTGTGACCTCCTTGCCAAACAGCATCGCGGACGGGCTTGCTAGCATCCTTGATGGCCGCACCCGATAGAGCCCTACCACTATCTCAATGCTGTGATCAGCAAGGGCAAGTTCAAGTCGGAGAGCAGCAGGCTGCAGCAGCTTCTGAACACGGGGGAACTTGGCGACTGGTTACCCTGCCAGTTGCTTCATCGCATGGGAAGATATTAGGTGATCAAGGACAAGGCCTCAACAACCCACTGCTTCGGCAGCTCTTCCTTATACGCCTCCCACAGAGCATGGGCTTGACACTTGCAGCTGCCGATGACATGCCTCTTGATCAGCTTGCGGAACTGGCTGACCATTTCCTGCACTACTTCCGGTCCCCCATCATCGCCACTATCACCCTTAGGCCATTTACCCTAAGTGACTATTCCGGGTTTGGTCGACTCGATAGCCGCATTAATGAACTGAGCCACCTGCTCGCATCTATCACATTCCTTTTGCACTTTCGCCGACGTTGAGTCCGAGGCCGCCAATACTCGTGATGTCAGCCCCGTTCTAATAATCCTCCATCAGGCTGAGTGATCTTGGCTCTTCGGGCGTTTGTTTGCATCATCGTGGCCGTGCCCACCACAAGTCTAGAGGGCCCTTTCCGTGGATTGAAAATTTGGAGACTGGGCACTGGCTGCGGCAAGAGAACCCGGTCAAGTAGTCAGGTGCCTCTTTGTCACGAAGTGAAAACGAAGGCAGCTACGACGGACCAGACACACTCTGCGGGTATGTTTCAAAACCCCAGACACCATCATCATCGTCGTCTTGCGGGGGCAGCTATCCCGCACTCACGGGCGAGCCAATCGCAAGAGGCCAGCGACAGAGGCGGGCGGCAGGAGGGCATCGCGGTGTGAAGAACGGCGAAGGAGCCGGTGTGTGGAACGAGACTGGGATGCGCGGCGGTCGGGTGACCAGACCCGTGCCGTGCCCCAAGAGGTCCTCCTCAACTGCAACCTCTAGAACTTCACCACCGCGAGAAAGTCGTGTCGCCGTGCGTGGGCAGGAGACAGCGACACCCCAAGAGAGCTACTTTCGCCACAACGGTGCAACGGGAGCTCGGTGCGCGCGCTACCACCCAGGCCACCACACGCCACCTCGACCTTTTAACACAAAAGCATCACGACTGCGACACCGGGACGAGAGGTAGGACGATCCCGTTCCCGTACTGAACCCTTACTGTGTCTCCGCCGTTCTTTCCCAGACTTTGACTGTTTATCGGTTGTGGATCTCGTTAGTGTTTTCTATACCGCGTTATCGCAGTGCCCATCTATACTTCGGTTCCCCAGTGCCGTTTAGTTTCTCTGTCCATACTGTGTGTATTTAATTGAGGTTTTTGGTAGAACATAAACGTAGTTTCGGTTCAAAACTTTCTTCTTCTGTTTATTATTGTTGTCACCGAACCTGACACTCTTTTACTGTAGTGGCGCATCATCGTCTGCTTGCAGCGCCACTATCCTCATCATGAACAGCTACCTACCATCATTATCAGCGGTGCTTGCCCGGTAGCAAGAGTACTCGGACCAGCGAAAAATCTCGCAGCAAGGTGTGCCAAAGGAAACGAGGCGCTAAGTTTTTACCATAACGAAAATCATAATCACATCTCAGCAACACAGGAACCTTATCACGTTAAAAGAAAGTTTATAGATTTTCCTATCCCACATCAAGTCATAGCACACAAAAATAACCCGAAAGTCGCTCAAGTAAATCATTCTCCAGATGTAAAAATATTCCCGCTCATAATCGATCAAAAAATAATTGCGGCAAAGGTAAACTGGGAAGAAAAGGAATTCATTATAATTGCTACGCCCTTCCCAGAGACGATTTCGAAAACGCGTTAAACCGATTAGAACTTGTCTTTCAAGATTTTTCTACAGACCACGTAGTACTACTGTGTGACTTGAGTGCGAAACACAGAGAATGGGGAGGATATATAACCGATACAAGTGGTGACGATTTACTTGAACTTTCCCTTAGGCACAACCTTTCTGTTATAAATAGCCCTAACTTACCTCCGACATTCGAAAACAGGATATGTAGGAGTTGGATCGACGTAAACATTTTAGGGCAAGCGCTATTACCAGGAGTTATTCACTGGGAAGTACTCGAAGATTACAACAGCAGTGAGCACAAATTTATTAGTTTACTTTTATACGATATCGTTAACAAACCCAAGTACCGTCTCACCCTGAAAGGTGAGAAACGTGTCCTAGAAGATTTAAAAAGGACACTTTGTTCGAAACCGCTAGAAACGGGAATAAAACAACAGAAGAAATAGAAAATGCTGTAAACACAATGTATGATAAAATAGAAAAATTAGTAAGTAAACATAGCAAAAAAAGTTAAACCATGCCACAAATAACCAAAACCGTGGTGGACAGTTGAACTTGAAATCGAGAGAAAGCGAGTAAGAGCACTAAGAAGGAGGTATCAAAAATCGCGAGGAGAAATCAGGGAACAATTTAAGCGCGAGTACTATAATGAACACAAAGCTTACAATGATAACTTATCTACAGCAAAAAGAAAAAGTTGGGAACAACTTTGTTCACAAGTTCATAAAAATCCATTCATATTACCTTTTAAATTAGCCAGAGGAACAGTAAACCAACCAATCATCATTTCAAGTTTGGAAAAAGAAAGTGGAGGGAAAACAAAATGAACCGAATCAACAGTTGAACATATATTAAGAGAGTTATACGATGTCGACAAGATTTGTGACGAAGAAGAAATTCTTCTTGAAAGCGATAGCGATGAAGCCGTTTGTCATGTGTCAGGGCACCCCACCGAGAGGGGATGCATGAAAACCCCGAAAAAGAGAAGAAAAGAACAAAGGAACGAGAATTTTGAAGTGCGCGCCAGGAGAGCACCCATCAGCAAGCGCCAGCGTCGACGCACCGAGGAATCATGGGCAAAGGTGGCAGCGCATTGGTCGGCCAATCAGGGAAGGCCATGCATGGGACGAGTGGCGAGATTACCATATAAGGACAGGGAAGAAGCAAGAAGCCAATGGGAGTGCCCCACGAGAGAGCCCAGAGGGTATAAAAGCGGGGCTCACAAAGAGAAGGGGGAGGCAAGACAACGGGAGGCAAGACAACCAGGAGGCGGCTGGAGCACGTGAGCTTCACGGAACGAGCCAGGGGGACGCGGCCAGGCCATCGACCACGCCATCCGAGCCTGGGCGGGAGCGGGCCGACTTCGCATCGGCACCGTCATCCCAGGTGCACCACGAACCTGTGTCTTCGTGGCCCCAGCGGCATCGGTCGGGCACCAGCGGCCAGCGTCCACGCTCCGTCGACGTTCGTCTCGACGGCCCCGAAAGGCTACGTTCGGGCCGAGCCTACCTGGAACCTCCAGCGGCAGCGGCTACCAGGGGGTAGCTACCGAGGAAGCACGCCGCCGAAGGGATGACCGCGCGCGTCGAACGCCGGCATCACGGACCTCCAGCGAGAGCGGCTACCAGGGGGTAGCCACAGAGGAAGGAAGTGAGGACGCGCGGAGCCCACGCCGTCCAAGGAGTGACCGCGCGAATCGAACGCCGGCACCGACGAAGCAAGAAGAGGACGGCTACAACCGAGCCGCGGCCACGCAAGGGTGCGACATGTCAGCGCCGACGACCGGGGTAGGCCAGTCCAATAGTGACGCAGTCGTAGTACACAACTAGGGAGTTGTGGTTTAGAGAGATCACCTATAGGGTGATAGAATAAGTGGATTTGAACGAATTGTGTAGAACTTTCTTCTAGAGACTTTTAGGTTAGAGTTGAGTTGTATGTTGGGATTGTTAGTTAGAGATGTGAGTTTATCGTTTGTGTGTAGTTTAATTATTGAGTGCTTTGCGTTAGAGCTTTTCGAGTGTACATTAAATGTGTGTTATGTCAAACTCGTCAACGGCTTCCCTGTGTCCATTTCTCTGAGCTGGTAAAGACCACCCCACCATCCGTTCACGTGACACTGTTATTTCTGAAAATGAAATTAACGTAGTCATTTTTGAATTACGCAGAACTTTAGCTCATGGACCAGATGGCCTACGAGCCACGTTTGTACAATGTCTATATAATAACCAAAAAATTATTCTTTCTTGATCTTTACACTGCATGTATCAAAACAGGATACATTCCATCACGGTGGAAGGAACCAAATGTAATCATAATACCAAATCAGGAGATAACCAAGGAGCCAACCAATATAGACCCATAGAGTCAACTCTATACTAGCAAAAATACTTGAAAAAATAATTACAGACAGAATATATTACTTCTTCACCAAGAAAAAACTCCATAGTACAAAACAATTCGGATTTACCCATAACACGTCGGCAACCATCGCCTTAAACGAGTAAAAAAGAAAATTGATCAAGCAAGATTACATAAAGCAGTATGTGTTGTCATTTCGTTAGACATAAAGAACGCATTTACCTGTATCAAATCATCGGTCATTGTAAACTTTCTAAAAAATTCCGGGTGTCCAAGAAACCTGATCATTTCGACTCATAACTTTTTTAAAAATAGAAAAATTATCTATAACATGGAGAAATCAAGAATTCACCTTTATCTCAAGTCAGGCTCTCCGCAGGGGTCGCCTTTAAGTCCATTACTCTGGAACATAATTTTAGATCTCCTAAACAGCAAATTTCCTAGCGATGTATATGTCCAGGCTTTTGCCGACGACATAACCTTAGTAATAACAGGCAATTGAAGAGATATTATCGAAGAAAAGGCAATCCAAGCGCTCAAAATAGTATAAAACTGGGGAATAGACAAAGAACTTACATTTAACACAACAAAATCTAAATTCACTGAAATAGGGGACAAGTACAATAAAAGACTTCCCATTATCAAACTAGGAAACAAAAAAAAATGAAATTCTGTAAAGAAATTAAAATATTTGGCGTCTATGTAGACAACAAGCTCAGTTTTATCCCTTATATTAACTATGTAAAGGAAAAAGTAAACCAAATAATAAACAGCCTAGGAAAATTTACAGCATACAACTCGGGGCTTACCAGCAAACACCTACAACAAATTTATATCAGAGCTATAGAAAGAATCATAGTTTATGCCGCTCCAATTTGGTATATAAAACCGGTACTAATGAGAAAAAACTAAGAAGTATTCAAAGAACCACCCTCATTACCGTTATCAAAGCATTTAAAACAGTACCTATCCGGCCTTAAACATCATAGCTAATGTCTCACCAATTCATCTGACGATCAAAAAAGAAATCGAAACACGAACTTTTCGCCGGAAAAATGTTCACCTGGAAAAACCGCGCTTTTACGGGAGACCAAATAAGAAACAAAGTAGATAAATGGCAGCTGCATCCAGCAGATAAGATATCTTTTACCTATCTTACTCAACCAATTTCGCAGAGAGATTTTGTAGTATTTACAGACGGCTCGTAAGATAAAACCGACATAGGAGCAGGTTTTATAAATCTAGACAAACCCGGAAAGATAGTAGAAACCAAACAATACAAACTTCCGGAGTACAGCAATAACTTTGAGGCAGAAGGAATCGCGATTTTAAAAGCACTTGAATACCCCCAAACGAGCTTCAAAGGTAACGCACAGTCGTATACTGATAGCCTATCAACCCTAAAAGCAATTAGCAATCCAAATAATCAAAACCCAAATATATTTAGAATTAAAGAAATGCTAAACAGAATAGCAAAACAGGTCAAAGTAACGTTAACTTACATTAAAGGTCACAGTGGCAATGTGGTAACGAAATAGCAGACTAAATGGCTAAAAAAGCAGCAAAATATAAGCGAAAAAATTGACTGGCCTATTTCACTACAATTTATCAAAAAACAGCTCAATATTAACCTAAAAAACATTGGAATGTTGAGTGGCAACAAGAAGGAAATGAAAGCTACACATTCCAATGGATAAAGAATATTCACAAAATTCCGGACCACTTTCCCACCAACTATTACACGTCACAGTTTATCACTGGACACGGTAGATTTCGGTTTTATTTTCATAGGTTCGCCATTCAAATAATAACATATGTAAATGTAACCTACCAGCTGACAGTTTTGACCACTATTTACAGGACTGCCCAATAACAAACACAGAAAACAACTTCTTGATATCCATAGAAATTATCTCGTAAGAAGAAAACCAGAGCTAATAAAACATACAAAAAACATTAAAAATTTGAGAAGAAACGACAATACTAATTAACGCAAATATTCAACAATACTAACCCCTCAAATATTTTATCACAATTTCACACACACGCAGAAACAAAGTCAGCGGCAGATAAGGCGATAATAGCTTTTAGATCTTTTGTATTTATCATTGTTTTGTAGTGAGTCATTTTCTGCGGAATTATCTTGTTTAATTACCTTTTTACATTTTTTTATAAATCCACACATCCATCTTTCTAAGGCCTGTGCATTCCTAATGCCATTAAGAAGAATAAAATGCTTAAAAAATGTGCCATGTCATCTTTTCATTATTTTGCCCTTATAGTTGTCTTCTTGTAAAAGCCTTGGTGAAGCAGTCACTACCCACCTACCGCTGTGGCTCAGTGGCTAAGGCACTGTACTGCTGAGCACGAGGACACGGGTTGGATTCCCGACTTCGGCGGCCGCTTTTCTGGTGGAGGCGAAAAGCAAAAACGCCCGTGTGTACGAGATTTCGGCGCACGTTTAAGATCCCCAGGCGGTCGAAATTAATCCAAAGCCCTCCACTACGGCGCGCCTCATCTCCTGCGTTGCGTCGGCGCGTTAAACCTTAAAATCAATCAATCAAGTCAGAGAACCCAAAGCGAGCTTAGTAAAACTTTTTGGTGGGCATGGCATGAGCATGAAGCCTGGAAGATCTGTTTTTGTCGAGACTGATTTGTGGGCCCCAGGTCACCCTACAAAAAACACCGGGACACTATTGAAACTTTTCACTGTCGGGTGTTTCTGGCTGTGCTGCACCCCCAGTGTCGGTTTGGTTTCCGGAATATCGGCGAAGGAGCATAGTGATTTATTTGACTATGATAGCATGATGGCAGAGAGGGATAAAAAAGGGATACAGCATCGATGCATGCACCTCATTTGCTACTGATAGTGGCAAGTGAGAACACGGCGAGCGAGCGAAAGCCACGATTGAGTCACGTTTCAGTCTATTGGAGAGGAAAGGTGCGCTGGGAAAACCTGGCGCGCAATAGCAGATGCAAGAACAGAATAAAAAAAAAAACTTGTTGCAGATGGCACCCGTAATTGCGACTTGCACCTGTGCTGCATGGTCACTCATCCTTACGGAGTGCAGCTCATGGAGTGACCAAGCCCCCCAGCAACGAAGGGTGGGCGTGGCCACTCCGTACTCTTCAATATACCGTCATAGAGAGCTAGCAAGTAGGAATACGAGCTACTGGAAATATTCGACAGATGACGCGAACAGTCCAGGCATGCCAGCTTTGCGCTATGGCGTGAATTTTTAAACCCACAAATGAGAACGTACCGTTACATCAATGACACTGCGGAGGAAAAATTCAAAAACGTACCGGTACGTCAGTGACAGCAAAATGGTTAACAAGAACTGCAGGAGTTTTGTTACGCGAGAAACGCAAGGGAATTCAAAACTTGCATGTTTGACTTCCTGGGACAAAATGGATACATTACAGCGGCAGTCGCTGCCGTCGGAACTCCGCTAAGCAACGACATTTCGATTCGCAGGCTGCCTGGAGCTGCGTCGTCGTCGGGCGTGCAACTGCACCGGGAAGGACAGCGCCTGCGCTGAAAACCGGCCACACTTGGGTGACAAGGATTCGGGTAACCGAAACACGTGTGTACCAGTTTGAGTCCCACTGCAATTGCTTGCGGATCACCGCCCTCGTGTGACGTGGACATCGGAGCGACGCAGCATACAGTGCCATCGCAATCTCGGCAATAAGTACTTCGATCCGACAACTGATCATCACATTGCAGCAGCAGTCGCCGCCGTCGGAACTCCGCTAAGACACGACATTTCGATTCGCAGGCTGCCTGGAGCTGCGTCGTCGTCGGGCGTGCAACTGCACCGGTAAGGACAGCGCCTGCGCTGAAAACCGGCCACACTTGGGTGAAAGGAATCGGGTAACCGAAACACGTGTCTACCAGCTTGAGTGCCACTGCACTTGCTTGTGGATCACCGCCCTCGTGTGACGTGGACATCGGAGCGACGCAGCATACGGCGCCACCGCAATCTCGGCTATAAGTACTTCGATCCGAAAACTGATCATCACATTGCAGCAGCAGTCGCCGCCGTCGGAACTCCGCTAAGACACGACATTTCGATTCGCAGGCTGCCTGGAGCTGCGTCGTCGTCGGGCGTGCAACTGCACCGGTAAGGACAGCGCCTGCGCTGAAAACCGGCCACACTTGGGTGAAAGGATTCGGGTAACCGAAACACGTGTCTACCAGCTTGAGTGCCACTGCACTTGCTTGTGGATCACCGCCCTCGTGTGACGTGGACATCGGAGCGACGCAGCATACGGCGCCACCGCAATCTCGGCTATAAGTACTTCGATCCGACAACTGATCATCACATTGCAGCAGCAGTCGCCGCCGTCGGAACTCCGCTAAGCAACGACATTTCGATTCGCAGGCTGCCTGGAGCTGCGTCGTCGTCGGGCGTGCAACTGCACCGGGAAGGACAGCGCCTGCGCTGAAAACCAGCCACACTTGGGTGACAAGGATTCGGGTAACCGAAACACGTGTCTACCAGCTTGAGTGCCACTGCAATTGCTTGTGGATCACCGCCCTCGTGTGACGTGGACATCGGAGCGACGCAGCATACAGTGCCATCGCAATCTCGGCTATAAGTACTTCGTTCCGACAACTGATCATCACATTGCAGCAGCAGTCGCCGCCGTCGGAACTCCGCTAAGCAACGACATTTCGATTCGCAGGTGCGCATTTCTTGTATCTTTTAGTTTACTTTATTGGTGTTTCGTGGCGACTGCTGCAACTGTTTTTGCAACTGTATCCTGTTTGTCGCAATGCCAACCAATGTTGAGCTATCTAAATGCCTTGACGAGCTGGAAAGCTCGATCGCCGGAATCATCGATAACGTTACTAAAAGTGTCATTGCTAAACTGGAGACCGATTCCAACAAAGTCATTGAAAACCTGAAAAAAGAAATTGATGGTTTGCGTGAGAGCATGAAATTTATGAATGAAACTTTTGAAGACCTGAAAGCTGAGAAGGTACAACTGCTTGCCACCAAAAAAGAATTGACTGCACGGAACCTAGCCTTGGAGCGGAAGGTTTCCGAATTGGAGCAGTATTCACGAAAAAACAATGTAGAAGTAAAAGGGGTTCCGTTCACTCAAGGCGAGGACTGCGTTGCGATCATTAAAACCATTGCATCGAAAATTGATTGCTCGCTCGCGGAAACAGACATTGACGTGGTGCATCGAGTGCCATCAACGGCAAACTCAAAAAACGTAATCGCAAGGTTTGTTTCTCGCACAAAGAAGGCTGAATACATCACGAAGGCGCGTAAGACTCGTCTCCAAACCAAAGATATCGGATTCCATGAGGCAGATGCCAAGCCGGTCTATATAAACGATCATCTCACCATGGAAAACAAGCAGCTCTTCTCTAAAGCCCTTGCTCTGAAAAAAGAACATAACTGGCAGTTCCTGTGGACTGCTGATTGCCTCATCAAAGCACGCAAGACAGAGGACAGTCATGTCTTCCGAATTCGTGATGAAACAGACCTTCGCGTCTTCACGTCCTCGGCATAAGCATTATCGCTCATTGAGCTATGTCGTACATTAGCACTACAGAACTTCGAACCCTAGCATCTAATCTTCATGATTCTGTCATACATTTTAACTCCCGCACCCTCAGAAAGCATTACAATGAATTGGAGGTCCTGATATCTTCCGTTACCAAGCCCTTTTCTATCATGTGTATTTCCGAAACTTGGCTTGCTAACCCTGACAGAAACCTGTATACCTTTCCCTCTTATTCTGCTGAGTATTGCCACCGTGCCGCATCTAGCCATGGCGGGTCTGCCATTTTTGTAAAAAAATGACATTTACTACACTCGTAGATTAGACCTTTCACCTGACATTCCTGATTGCGAATCTGTTTGGGTGGAAGTTCATGACTCAACCTTCGAAATTGACGGGAAAAACACAATCTTCGGTAGTATATACAGATCGCCTAGTTCTTCTGTATCCAACTTCTGCGCCGCTCTAGATGGTTTACTGCACTTGATCACCCGTGAAAACAAAAACATTGTTATACTAGGAGATATCAACATTATCCTTTTGGATTTCGAGCCGTCACAATTTTCGGAATATAGCAGTTGTTTTCAGGGCCATGGGTTTGAATCCCTCATTAATTTACCTACGCGTTGTGTGGGCAACGAGAATGGCTCAGCAATTGATCATGCCCCTAGCAACGTTTTTTCCCCACCAGAAGCTTTCGTTGTTCGTAATACCATTACGGATCATTACCCTATAGCTCTTCTTTTTAATCGTACAAAATGTGCCCAAAACACCCAATTCCTCAAATCCCTTTTCAACAGGCAACAATTCACTTGCCTCATTAACAACGCAGACTGGTCTCCAGTTATTGGCTCCAGGGATGCTCAAGTAGCTTACAGTGAATTTTCTAATATTATCACGGAGCTCATAGGATCGTGCACCACATGTATGTTGCAAAAAAAAAGTAACTTTTCTCCTGTGAACCCTTGGCTCACTCAAGGATTGTTAACAAGTTTAAGAAAAAAAGGACAATCTATATCGCAAAACAAAAAAGAAGCCATACAACCTTCAGTTGAAAGCCCGCTACAAAAAGTATTCCAACCTTCTAACAAACTTGCTAAAAAAGACCAAGAGAAACTTCTACGAAAACAAAATTCTGCAGACTGGTAGTAACACCGCTAAGCAGTGGAGTATATTAAATTCTTTCCTTAACAGCCAGTGCAAAACTGAGATCAGCGAAATTCACCTTGGTTCTAGAACGTGTTCTAATCCATCTGACATCGCAAATGCTTTCAGCACTTTCTTTTCTGAAACTTCTTCCTTATCAGCATCAACGCACATAGTCAATAACATTGCACGCGCTTCGCATTCTTTCTTCTTGTACCCGGTAATGCCTATCAAAGTCCGCACAACAATCATTAATCTTAAAAATACCAGCCCCGGACACGATAAAATTCACGCAACTTGCATCAAAGAGAATGTAGATGCCATAAGTGGTATATTCACCCATGTAGTTAATCTTAATTTCAAATCTGGAGTATTTCCCCGTGAATTAAAAAAAAAAGTTTGATAATTCGTGTGTTCAAAAAAGGCGATAAGGCATTAATGAATAACTACCGCCCGATTTCAATCTTACCATTTTTCGGCGAAGTCATCGAAAAAATCGTAGAAAAACGCCTCTCAGCATATCTAAATAAATTTAATTTGCTAACACCTAGGAAATTCGGTTTTAGGCCTGGTTTATCCACCAACTTTGCACTGATAGCTCTGACAGACTATATTAAACACGAAATTGACCAGGGCAAGTTTGTGGGGGGTATTTTCATCGATTTTTTCAAGGCATTTGACACCATTAATAATGACATCTTGTTTTCGAAGCTCTCCTTGTACGGTATTAACGGACCGCCGCTGCAACTATTACGAAGTTTATTATTTAATCGTGAACAAATTATTAATATTTCTGGTACACTCTCTGACACTAAAACCACTAACTTAGGCGTTCCGCAAGGTTCTATTCTCGGCCCTCTTTTATTTTTATTATACATCAATGACCTTCCTACCTGCCTCAAATTGTCTAATTGCCTACTATATGCTGATGATACCACCATCTACTCGTCACACTCATTCATTGACACCCTTACTACAAACCTCAGCATCGATATTAGTAACAGTTGCTCATGGTCTCAGAGCAATGGTCTATTAATCAATCCTTCTATAACTAAATTCGTTGTATTTTCGTCTCGGTTGAAGACTCTAACTTCTATTGCTCCTGTTTACATTAACTCTGATGCTATCCCACCGTCTGATCAATGCTCATTTTTGGGGGTTGAACTTGACAGCTCCTTAAAATTTATTAACCACATAAACTCACTAAAAAGAAGATGGCTTATGGGATCAGAGTATTAATTAAGGCAAGAAATTATTTCCGCCTGCCTACGCTTCTAACGGTTTACTATGCTTTTATTTACAGCCATATAAACTATTGCATTTCATCCTGGGGTTTAACGTACAATATTCATTTAATCCCTTTGAAGCGCATTCAAAACCAAGCCATTCGAATCATGACCTTTAGCTCTTTCAACTCCCATGTCACTTCTTTATATAGGCACCTAGATCTCCTCCCGTTGGATAAACTTATTTTATATAATCTTGGAATGACCACCCATAGATTTGTTACTGATAAGAGTGTGCTTTTTATAATCGGTAGAACTGATCTGACTAACCACAACATGACGCGATTTGCATCACAACATAATTTCTTACTCCCAAAAGTTAGAACAAACTATGATAAACAGACAGTTGAATTTGCAACCATTAAATTATGGAATAATTTGCCTGTTAATGCTAAAAATCAATTAAGTCGCTCATCTTACAAACAATCAATTCTTAAATTTATTCTCGAAGACCCCCACTTCTCATTTGATTAGTTCGTACGACTTTGATCTCTTTTTTTTATGCTCACTTTTTTTTCTAATTCTCACCATTTTTTTTGCCTCTTTTGTTTTTGCACTTTTTTGTATAACTGAGATGTGTGCTTGCTTTGTGAACAAAGTTATTCTGTGTCAGTGTTGTGTAATGTTGCAATAATCCTCGCATAAATTCTTTTTTAAGTTCCTTCTATTGCGATTGCTTGAACGTTATATTGTCATACTGTTCATTTACAAGAGGTCCCACCGCAGTGCCGCACTTCGGGACCTCTTTCTGTAATATCAATCACCATTCACTGTACCTTTGTTATTGATTACAATAAACTGAAACTGAAACTGAACGGAAACTGAATTCATCGTTCCAGTGTAACGTGTGATACGCGAGTTCAGCTGGACTCGACGGTGGTGTGTGGGGCTCTCTTCTGCTTGGTGCCCCTGGTCAGGCCCTCTTAGTGAACGTCGTTCTGTTGGTTCTTGCTGACTCTTCAGTGCTCGCTGCTTCATTTTTGCACACCTTCACATTCCACACGCCACGGCCACGTATCTTATATTCCTCCCTTGCCACGACACTTGCCCTTGCGGGCTCCCTGTCAATAACGTGTCAGTAATGCCAAGTCCGTCCTTTTAAGTTATGAGCACACTGGTCTTTGGGACCGAATAATTTCCCACAAAACCATTTTTTTAGATATTACATTTTTCTTGACTTGCCCAGTTTTTCCTCCGAAAATTCGGTACTTGGAACGGTACCAGGTACTTATCAAAGCCATAGAGGGTCAAACAAAAAAAATAAATTTTTTTATACATTCTCCAATTTTTCGCCAAGAGTGGTATCACAGTGTTAGTAAATTCTCGAGAGGTACATCCCAGCATGTAGTGCAGCTAGGAAAATCATTTCTTTTTCACTGTTAAGCCGTATGTTTAAACCATCCAATAAGGGAAGCACATTTTGCATTTTGTGTTTCAGTAGTTGTTCAATTAGCATCATTTTTAATTGGTTGCCAGGAGCACTTCAAACGTAGAAGTTAGAAGTGATGTCAACTTGTATGTGATTTCAAACCCCCCCAAAAAACTGCTTCCTACGTTTCATTCTCCACAACTTCTTGTATGTGTTCATGCCTTGCTGGTGATTTTTTCATGGTTAGGTCTTTACCTGTTGTTATCAAGAACAATCAAGGAAGATTTTTAGTTAACCCAGAAATTAATTACCTAAAATAAAACCTAATTGGATATTTCAAATCAGTTAGGAAAACTGAACAAGCCCATCAAGTTTCATCAACATTGGTTGGAAAGCAAAAAAAAATTCTAAGGCCAGTTTTCACCCTTGAGCGCACGGGTGCTTGCATGCTCAGCAACGAACATTTATTGCATGTAGACGGCGGGAAGCAGTGCACTCGTGTACACTTTCACACGCTTGTGGCAGTATCAGCTGCCACGCTCGTCCTGCCCATTCGGGATGTGATCGCGAATATATCTTGAAGATATATGGACAGGAGGATTGGGCTGGTGTGAGAACCACGGGAGTGCCTTATGGCCCAGGGACAGGCATTGTGTTGCTGAGCACGAGGACTCGGTTTCGAATCCCGGACGCTTTTCTAATGGAAGCGAAAAAGCAAAAATGGCCGTGTACTAGACATTTCGGCACACGTTAAAGATCCCCAAGTGGTCAAAATGAATCCGGAGCCTTACACTACGACGCGCCTCGTTGCCTCTGTAGCATTGGCGCATTAAACCCCACAGTCAATCAATTTAGCTTAAGCATCCTGGTCAAACAGCCCTCTTAGTGAATAGTTTCTGCATATCAGAGTATGGGTGGCAAAGTCTAGTGCTCACTTGCTCATGGGAATGGGTTATTAAGCGCCAGGCACAACTGGAGGAAGGAAAACATACAGGAAAGGGGCGCACATACAACCGAGCTTTATTTGCTTCGAAAGCGATCATAAAGGCACGAAAGAACACCATGTAATACTAGTTGCACCACCTGTGAAAGCAATTACAGCGGCAGCACCCTCCTCACTTATCATCCAGATAATCCACCTTGCTGTCTATATAATTCACCTTTCTTGTCTGTTTTCCTTCAAGTTGTGGTTGTGCCTGGTGCAGGGGTGCTTAACCTTTTCCCATGATGAAGTACCAAGTAGATCGCATCGACACATTAATTCTGCTCACTTGCCTTGCCCGAAGTGCTCTTGGAGCAACCATACTCATCCAGATACCCATCGCGGTGGCTCAGT
Organism: Haemaphysalis longicornis; assembly: GCF_048455015.1. NCBI lineage: Eukaryota > Metazoa > Arthropoda > Arachnida > Ixodida > Ixodidae > Haemaphysalis > Haemaphysalis longicornis. Next base: position 36,206,648 of record NW_027526204.1, read on the forward strand.
GTCTAAGGCATTGCGTGGCTGAGGCCAAGGATGCGGGTTTTCTGACGGAGGCAGACATCGAAACTGCTTGTGTGTCGAGATTTCGATGTACTTTAAGGATCCCCAGGTGGTCAAAATTAATCCAGAGCCCTCCACTACGGCGGGCCTCATCGCTCCGCCATTTGGACCCATTGAGATTCTATTTGGACCCATTGGGTTGCAAATTGGACCAATCGGTCGGCCAATGGTTTTTCTCGGCTGGGCCAGTTGTAGCTTGATTCGGTGCATTAAACCCAACATTTGACCTGTCAGCGCTGTGAGTGCCGGGTGTGGTCTGGAAGTCAGGCTTGTATTTGCACCAAGACATGCCTCCTCCTTGGGTGTCCGTGTTGCTGTTTTTTGAAGGATCTGGTACAGCGGTTTTGCCATGTTGGTAGCACCATTACAAGGAAGCGCTGCCTGCTTTTGATGTTGGGCTGCAGAAACTGCGAGATACCGTCAAACTGTTCATTGTTGAGCCTTACTTTGCCAGACCGAGAACAAGGCCTACTCTGTAGCTTAGAGTGTTGTGATTACCAGAATAGCACTCGTAGCAGTGGCAGTATTTTTATAATCACAGAAAATGCCATGAGCGTGAAAACAAGTATCGCTGCCTTGTATGCTTTCTGCATTACGTTTTGTGACATCATGAATCTTGAATGGTGAAGCTTGCAATTTGTGAGCACATGTAAGCGAGCTCTTACACTACTCTGAAGGCGGAAGACCAGCAAAGCTGTATTGGTGCTGACGGGATTTCCACAACATTTACAACAATGTACACTACAAAAATAAGAAAAGTAGACAACAGTCGGCATGATGCTAGTCGTCGCAGCGGCCATGGTTGTCGTACACAAAACTTGTTTCAGCGTAGTTGCGATAAAAAAAGTGAGAGGCATTTTCTGTAGCAACACTCTTTCCAAAAATGTTCACAACTGCATTGTGAACGAATCGCGAATAGTAAATTAAATGGTGCGTATTGATAAAATAATCAGAGCAGCTGATTTCAAGAGGATTTTTTCCAAGATACCTACTTTAAATACCTTTAGATGTTTCCAAGATACTATACAGAGCATTTTACACTGGCCCTGGACACAAGCTTTACAGTAATCTGTCGACGAACGCAGGTTTGGTCGTAGTCCAGCCTTGTACAGCTTTGCGGTAATAAGAGCGGGTGGGACTTTTTCTAGTCATGTACTCCTTTAGGGAAAGATTCAAATACAGTATTCCTCCACCCAAGCGGGAGGCTGTGCTTCAATTTTATGCAATTGTTGCACCTTGCATACAAGCTCAAACAAAAGGTGCCTGTTTGCAGATGAATGCCTACTTAGCACTAGCACATATGTGGGTCATTCCACTCCAAACACCCCAAACGATGCGCTCGACCATTTCCGATTATACTATAACCAGTCATGGTGGATCCTTTTAACTGCACTATTCGTTCAAGTAAGCGATTTTAATAGCGGGCTAGCCTTAATTGACGACAGTCTCTGCTGGTATCGTGCCATGGTGTCTGTAGAGCAGCTTCCTCTGCCACGCAGAAAGCGGTTCCCAGTATAAATGAAATTAATAAAAAATAACGACCAGGTCCTAGGGCACTCATATTTCGATATAAGACGGCTTATGTTGCCTTTAGTAAGATATGTCTTTGCAGCAATGCGTATGTGGTGGGCGGGGAAGCCGACTTTAAGAAGATGGTATCAGCTTGGTCTTAGTAAGTTGGCTTTTCCACAGTGCAGCATGACCATCAACGGAAGGAGTATGATAACAAAATTTCCGCAATCTCCACACCGTGGATGATGGCGAGGGTGCGGAGTGCGGGGACTCAATTTGAGCCGTGAGTTGCACCTTGATTGTTCCCTAAATGAAACTGCGACCCACGGCTCAAATCGAATTTCGCTTGACTTTCGCCTGATGGTGGTGTGCGCGCGGATGGATGCGGACGGCAAGTGGGAGGTCCCAAGGTACTCCGCACCGCTACAGGCGAGGGAGTAAGCCATTTGACTCGCGTGTACTAACATCGCGGTCGTAGCCCAATGGCTATAGACGACTGACACTGACTCTGTCTGGTCTACCAGACACAGGCTCGAATCCTGCCATTACAACATCGAATCCTGTGTCATTTTTTGCGATTGTAACTGCCATGTGCACGGACGCGGATGGATGCTTTAGTGAGTTGGAGCCTAAGGGCAGCACTTGAACCATGATGATGCAAAGGAACGCCAACACTACACAGAGCAGAAACTTGGTGGATAGGAGTACCTTGAATCGCCAGAGTAGAATTTTATGGGGTTTCAGCAGGTCTATCTCGCGTGCGTAAGCGAAGCAGCAATAGTGCAGAGTTCTCGGCTTGGCAGCGTAGCCCTTTTGGTAGGAGATATGTGTTGATAGTACCTATAGCTTGTTGTAGGGTGTCGTGTTGACTCCAAATGACCTTAAATTGTCCACAGTATGATGTCGGCATAGAAAGTGTAATGAAGGTCTGATTTTGGTGAAGTGTTATGGGTGAGTGAAGTAATTAGCATTGCAAAGGAGAGGTGATAAAACAAAGCCTCCAGAATTTTTTCTTCGCCTTTTTTTGGCTGTAACAGCGCGTGTTGAGTGAACAGCCCAATATAGAAGCCAAACATGGCATAGGGATACTGTCCGCTTGTTCAAGGTGCGTGATGAATAGTGTATGTACCAATTGTTCAAGTATTTTGCCAAAAGAAGAGGTACAGGCGTAGTCATTAGTTGTTTGTGGGTCTTCGATATGCTGGTGATATCTGCTCGTCCACTGTGCAGGCAATTCAAACAGTGCTTGTGCAGGCTGTTGAGTTAGATAACATAGACATTTTTTTTGTAATGAATTACTTGCTCTGGCTTGTACTTCTTTTTGTGCACTTTCATCCTTTCATGCTCTTCCATTACCTTTTTTGGCCCCAATCCTCCCCCGAAATTAAATCCTGGATACGCAACTGGTGGGCGGAGGATGCCGCACCAAGAGATGTTTTTTTTTCACCCCCGGTCTCACGTGTCTTTCCCCTTGTGCTCCCATACCACTATAAAGTTGTGGGGCCTGTTCGCAAACAATGCGGGGTGCATTTGTGGAATTCCAATCTCTAAAGGCCGTTATCAGTGGTACAACTGATAGCTGGGCATTTGGGCACTTGCGGACATTAAATTTGGGTTTTGTAGATTCTCTCTTGGTCAATTTATTTCGAGTGTTCTACTATCCTTCTCTGCCACTGAAGTTTTCTAAAATATGCCCAATTAGCAATTAGCTCATAATATTTTGCAGCACTAAATTCACTTCAAGTAAATTCTATGGCTAATTTAGCAAATTTCGAACCCACATCGGCCTGGAGGAGGAGAAAATAACTTTATTCGGTCGAAAGGGGAGGCCTATTCAGGCCTGTGGCGTTCTAGACGACAGCCGAGATGCCTTGACTCCTGGCGATGTCTTCCTTTGGATGGCCCACTGTTGGATTTCAGGCTTTTGGTTGTGTGGCGCGGTTTCCCAGTGCTCCTTACTAGTGATAATAAATATTCCTTTCAAATTTTCGAACCCATGTATCTTTATACTGGGGCATTCTCAAGGCATGTGAGCCAAGGTCGCAAGCTTAGGGCAGTGTTTACATGCAGCGTTGTGTATTTCCAAATGGAAGGGCCAGTAGATCCTTGGCTTAGGATAAGTGATTATCTGGAGACGTCTACACGCCACGTCTTGCTTCTTGGTGAGCGACGGGTCAGCAGCCGGGTGGCTTCGTCTTTCCCCTTTGTAGTGAACAAGCACGTCTCGGCAAGTACAGGCGCGATCATTGGAGTTGTCTGTGGAATATGCGCCGGGGCCATCGGTGGGTGAGATCTCGAGCAGCATCGTCGGCCCGTTCGTTGCCTTGTACTGCCACATTTGTGGGGGTCCACATCAAGGTGGCTCTGGTGTTTTTGTTCGTCTCGGGGCGGGTGAAGACCCTGCGCCTTGCGCTGGAAATTCTTGCTTTTGCAGATCGCTTGAAGGGAATTGCTAATCATTTTCCGCAGATGGGTAGCTTCTATATGGGCTAGGGCAAAGGCCAGTTCTTCGTCCTCCTTAGGGTGTTTGGTTTGGGTGGAGCAGGGGTCAAGAACTTTGCTCGAGCAGTCGGTAGCGGCTGAAACTGTAGCTCCACGTGGCTGTGTCAATACAAACAACGTGCGGATTTCAAGTTCCTGGACTCACAGCTCTCTCTGCAGGGGTGGAGATCTTGTCCCCGACGGCCTTCCCATATAAAATGCGCAGGCTGTCTAATAGGTGTCCGCCGCCGGCCATCTTGATGAGGCACTCTAGGTGCACAGTGTGTTCCACGGCTTGCGCCTTGATTAGTTCTTCTAAAGTGTTGCGCGCACCCAACGCTTCGTATTTTTCGTTTCGAGTTTACATGGCTATTCCTTGGGCTTGATCATTCTCATTTCTTGAGGCGGCTGCTTGGTTTGGAGTCATTTCAAAATATATACAGAACTGTGGAGTTAGGGGTTTGTGTGAGGGAGAGGCTGGAAGATGGGTACTTCTTGTTAGTAAGGGGGGCGATATGGCGATCCACCCGCCCCAGTTGACTAAATGCTTCACAAGAGTTCGCAATCTGGGGTCGCTTCAAATCAAAGCTGAATAAACACGCGCAAGCGCTGTTGGGTAGTTAAATCGGAGGTTTAAAACTATAATATGACTCTTTATCGAAAGACCTGCGGAGGCTAAATAAATGATGGGAAGCCGCAGCGTCCCGCGGTGTCGCACGTCTGCAGGTCGAATATGACAGGCGGGAGGTTGGCGGAGGAGTGGGGGCGATGCTACGATGGGAACTGGACGCTTCTAGCTTCACTGTACTATCAGATCCGTTCGCCCCTAACGAGATCCGCGCTTGTTTTGTTTTAATATTCAGTATCCTGAAGTAGCTACCTAGCAATAATAAATAAGGGCATCGAAACAAAGGGCGTAAGCATGCACAAGCAAACCGCGGTATGTACGCGCGTTGCTTAAAATGAGCTGCCGACAGTTTTTATCTACGATTGCCTTTGTGCAGTCGCGCGGGCGCCGGCTGGCAGCTTGTTATGTAGCTTTGTGCTTTCCACAAATATTGACGCCCAGGTGCAACACACGACACGGGGCGCTGCGCGTTTCTCGCGCAAGGTGAGGTTAGTTTTTCCAGACTGCTCTCACACTACTGAAGTCCTTTCAAATCCACATCGCGGCCTCTCAACGCCGGAAGCACACAACAAACGTCTTCAAATCAAGCACGCATTTATAAAAAAAAAAGTAAAAGCATTGCACGCACGTTATTGGACTCGCCGGCCAATAAGATGGCTCTAGCGGCGCCGGAGTGCGCGGTGTGCCGGAGAGACCGTTTTAACCCCTTCCGCCATCCGCCGTGCGTTCCGCCCGCCGCAATAATTTTGGCCGGAACGGAACTACTTTGCCGGAGGTACCGTTTATAGGCCTTTTGCCATAATTCCGTAGAGTGAATTTTTCGCGGGCAGACCATTGTGTGCCTGTGCCACCAATTCACTCCACAGGAAAATAAACTTCAAGACACCAAGATGAAGGCAATGCAGGCTCTCGGAAGCCAACCCCAATCAATACGATACGAGAGTTCTTGGGCCCACCGAATTTCTTCCGGTGATTTATTCCCAAGTGTAACGAGCTCCTCCAGCCACTGTCGGATCTTCTGGTCACTTAAAAATGCCGTTAGAAGATTTCTAGTTCAGCGACAAAAATAAGGTTTTGCCTTTTATTTTGCGAAGAAAGGCGTTCTTCGACGCTTCCATGCTTTTACATCCCGTGGCTGACGCTCAACTACGCCTAGTCACCAACGCTTAAAAGGGTGTCTCGGCGCTGTTGTTGGCCAGTCGTCTCCGGTTGGTAACCACTACGTTTCTGCTCCCAACAGCTCAAACGAGGTATAGCACGTTCGGGCGCGAACTCCTTCCTGGACGTCTGTCTTGCCATCACACATTTTCGGTATTTTCTGTAAGGCCAGGGCACCCACATACTTAGGTACCATACTCCCCTGACGTTCGCTTTCCAGCGCAACCACTGCGCGTACTCCTCGCGAGGAATGCCATACCTATCCTCCACCTGGGACTTTCGTGTCGCTGTCCACCACGACAAAAGCCCCACCAACACTACTGGTGACACGCTCTTCCACATCGAGGCCCGTTCGTCCTCGCCCGAACTTATCTCCGTGCAAGCGCGTGCTGTCACACAGCAGCGGGACACTAAGTTCCAGAAGCGCCGTGGCACCCCTGCACGATGGTTATCGCCACTGTTCTGTTGCTGTTTACCGGAAGCACTGTCACTTAGAACACGCAGAAAACAAGCGTAGTACTAAACAGAGGACGATGCGATCACTGAACAAGCGCCAATATTCAACAATGCGTTTATTGCAGAAGCAGCGGGTGTAAACAGGTCTGGCTAGCAAGAGGAGCAAAGGAAAGGTAACATCAAAACGAAAGATGAAAGAAAATTAAGTTTAACGAGATGGAAAGTTGGGCGAATTGGTGATGATTAATCTTGAAAACAGGTGCGGAAAGACGTTGACTAAGACAAGAAATACACAGGACGATGCGCTACTAGGAACTGGCAACATTTATTAAGAAACAGAAATATATAGGGCGACCAACCGACATAATCCAACTGATTACGACTTTTACAGAGATTTCACTAAAAATTTCCCCAGTCATAAAAAATACAATCTATAATATGCTATCACCGCATGCGTCGTCCCAGAAATGCCAACTGTGCTTCTTGCAGACTGAATGAAGGATGGCTCACGCACATCTACCACTCTCCGCTGATATTCCAAGCTTCCATATTCTCACTTTTTGTCCTTCTCTTGTGCCTGAACAACACGGTTCTTTTTCGAAAATGGGTTTACACGCCCCTGTACCTGGCACTATTTACAGTGCGAAGCCAGGTGCGTGTAAGGCCTACCCACCAGCAAACTGTGATGTTCCGGAAACCGTATGTTCAGGCATCTGCCTGTTTGCCCGATTTAGGCCTTGCCACGAGCTAGCGGCAGTCGATACACCACTTATTGGCTGCAAGCAACGAGCTGCGTTCCGTGTTTTACGTGGCAGCCTTTTTTGTGCCGCAGCGGCGTATCAATGCGTCTGCCGACGGCAGAGCATATCTGGCCTACTGAAAACACAACATTCATGGTTACGGGAACATCACAGATCGCTGGTGGGCAGGCCTTACACGCACCTGGCTTCGCACTGTAAAACAACCGTGTTGTTTAGGCACAGGGGCAGGACACAAAAGGAGATAATAAAAGCTGGGAACATCAGCGGGGAGGGGTCAATGGGCGTGAGTAATCCTTCAGTGAGTCTGCAAGAAGCAGAGTTGGCGTTTCTGGGACGACACGTGCGGGTATAGCATATTATAGGTTTTAAGTGCGAATGCACTTCTTAAGCGACCCTGAACCTGCGTCCACCGGCGATGTCCGCGCACGTGGAGATGGGCGCGCTCAGCCTGGCCGCTGACATGGCACATACCCACGTGGGGGATTGGCCAGGAATCTCCTCGTCTTCCTTGGCATCGGGGGGAGATGGGCGCGCGCTGCCTGGCCGCTGACATGGCACATACCCACGTGGGGGATTGGCCAAGAATCAGGCGTGAGAACGGCTAATGCACCCGCTTAAAGGAGTACTGACACGAAATTTCAAAGCTCAGATCCGCTCTAGCAATCAAGTACAACGACAACACAAATAGGTGTCTGTGAATAAATGCATCTTTCTTTCTTTGTAGTTGTGTGTGTGTGATCTCTCTTTCGCGAACATTACCGAACCGCGCAAATTCAACTCGTGCATTCGCACGTTCACATTCTTCCCCTCGGGGAAATGCGGGGAATTTTTTATGTCTGGGGAAATTTTTATTGAAATCTCTGTAAAAGTCCTAATCAGTTGGATTATATCGGCTGGTCGCCCTATATATTTCTGTTTCTTAAAGGGGTCGTGAAGAGATTTTCGAAAAGTTTTTGCTGTGTGGGTATTCAGAACCGCTGACCCTTGCTGTAAAAGCTGCGCCAGTCCGTTTTGTAGCCCGAGGTTTGGAAATGGGATAAAAAATTCAGTTACGGTTTCCCCCGGTCTTTCCTCCTCAATCAGGCTGATGACGTAAGGAAAAGTGACCAATCGCCTCTTTCTAACGTCTGAACAACATGGCGGTGCCGTGGGTAGCATCAACAGGGTCAGATAGATTTCTTGTGCGGCGCCATGATGACGTCATGCACTAACTGAGCCGCACGTTTCTGCCGTCTGATACGTCTGAAAAGATGGCGGAGCTCCCTGAGCTGCAGCGCAGCATGCTGGCGCGTAGTCGGGCGCTGGGGTATGAGCCCTACGCTGACGCCCCTGCGCGAGTGCGCAACCACAGGAGCCGAGCGTCATCAGACTCGGATAGTGACGACGGCGATTTGCGTGCGCCTGCGGCCCATACAGCTCGCGAAGACCCCGGCGACGAGCCCGACCCAGCACGTCTCGGAAACGCGCATTGGTGCGTAGCGGATAGTATTTTGCAAAATGCAGTTCATTCATTCATCCATCATTGCGAAAAATTAACGCCGCTTCGTTACAGGTGCACCTGCGGGCTCTGTGTGGCAATGCCGACACTTGCGGAGTGCGTTTGCTGCCGAGAGATTCCGGAAGCGACAGCGAAGCAGGCTGCGGGGTGCATCACGGCACACCCGCACTTCCACACTCTCTGTTTGGATGAGGTGGTGCTTGATGTGGCGTACCTCATGCTTCGGCAGCACGGAGTACGTGTGGAACGCACGAGGTGAGTTTTTTTTTTTTTTTTTCGAACACTTCATTCATTTTGCAGTGTGCTGCTGAGCCCAAGTACGCGGGTTCGCTTCCCGGCCCGGGCGGCCGCATTTCTGATGGAGGCGATACGCGAAAATGCCCGTGTGTAGATTTTATTAATCCAGAGCCCGGCCTCCACTACGGCGCGCCTCATCGCCTGTGTAGCGTTGGCGCGTTCAACCTATCAACTTCGTTCACTTTGCTAGCCTGGTGTTACATGCTATGCAACCATGCGAGTTTTGCATCTTTCGCTTATTCCTTTGAATTCTTTCAATAACCAAAGCTCTCTCGCCTTCCTACGCTTTATTTTGCTTGCACCGCTGAATGGGGCGTTTTTCCAGTGACTTCTCGTAGTCTCGCATCTTTGACTGCCTGCTTTTTTATTCTAACCATCCCACGCAAAACACGACTGTGCTGTCAGGGTGCCGCTCCTTTTTTTTTTTATTGTAGCAACGACAGTGCTGTCAAGCTCTTCTCTTTTTCATTAACCTGTCGTGCTACGCAGGACCATGACTTTGGTCTGTGGCACACCATAGACGTAGTATTTATAATTATGTACTCATCACACCAGGCGCATGTCTTTTTTTATTCTTTTGCAGTTATGGGTCGTAGTGTTTAATTCTGTCGTGTTAGTCTATGCTATTATTGATTGATTGGAGGCTTTACCGCGCAAACGCACCGCAGGCGATGAGGCGCACTGTAGTGGAGGGCTCCATGGCCGTCCGGAAGGGGGGGCAAGGAGGGGCAACTGCCCCCCCCCCCTCCTGGAGATTCGGATATTTTTATGCACTACAAAAAGCTGCACAGCTTGGTTCGCCCATAATTAAAATAACTTTGCCCTGAAGGCCGGAAGAGAAGAGAGAACGACACCGACGTTCTCTCCTTTGTCCCGTCCTTTAGCGCAAAGTTTTTTTTAATATGTACGTGAACCAACTAGCCCGCAATCCGCGCTACTCGAATGATTAGCACACAGATTTTGAAAATGAAAAGACCATGTGCAACACCATTCAATCTTGTATTCTTTTCAACAGGAAGTACAGGTACATCAGTTTCAGCCAGCTTGCACACTGGCTGTGGGGTTACCTGGGCCTGAACAACAGGAAGGTGTTGCCTGCCTGTGCGGTGACCAAGATCAGAGGAACATTCCCGTCTGCCCAATACACGGGATTCCGTCACGCGCAGGCATGAGCAATAAAAGAACCCTTTTCACTGTCTTGTTTATGCTGAGTAATCTTCTGTATCATGGATCTTCAAGTCAAGCATGTGAATGCAGATTTCTTTTTGTTGTTCACTTCAAGCCATGCTACGTGCTGCTGGAATTACGCATAATTCATCATGGTAGTATATGTATTCAAGAGCTCTATAAAAGCTACAAAAATAAGCAGTCGCTCTTTTGGCTGCCTAACTAGAAGCAAGACGAGGCGAAGCACTATACGTTCTGTTTTGTGGCATCATTGTGCAGAATCTCGCTTCACAAACAGCTATGTTAACCTCCACTGTCATGATCACTGCAACCTGTATGTTTTATTTACAAGTGAAAAAAAAATGCAGCTTTGCTCAGTTTGCTATGAGCTGCAGGCCCACACAATATGGCAAAAAGGAGGGAGCCAGGAAACAAAATTTTTACAAACACACTGGCACTGTACACTACTGGAGCATTTGCTAGTACATGGCATCTTCTGATACTAGAAGCAGTATGCGATTTCACACTAGCCAAAGAATGGTTGACAATGTGACGCACAAAGAGGCTACAGCATAGTCCTTCAGCATGTCATTCCATACCATCACATGGTAATAGTGCTCAATGTCGCGCGTTCTGTGAGTTTTATATACGCAGTGTTTTTAAATTTTGTTTCATTCGATAACACGATGTATGCAAGATACTCCGTTTGGCTTGGGGTGAGTTGATCAAGAGCACGCTAAAATTCATCCTGCTCAATTCAGGTAAGCCGTCTCGGCAGTCTTTCAGGCATTGTTCAAACAAGAGACACAACTAAAAGAGACTGTACAGACTGTACAGATGATATGGTAAAGTATGCGATTCAAGTGGCTGCAAAAAGAAGAATGAACTCTGCCAAATCAGGTTCAACAATACACGGGACAGAAAGTAAGCCTGGCAAATCCTGAAGATTGTTAGAATGGTCAAGACCCAAGTACGTAGAAGAAAGATTAAGATGCCCACAAAACTTTCAGACAAATACTTTGCCTGAGATTACCAGTGAACAATATGGCTTCACAAACCTAAACGAAACTCCAGCAAATTACACATTTGCACCAGGGGAATCACTTGACAAAGAAATGAACGCACAATCCCCAGAACAAGAAGTGGGCTGGGCACCGACAACAGGTTGAATCAAATAAACTCTCAAAACATCTAATGTGAAATGGTATGGCTGAACTGGTTCTATGTATAAACAGGGCATCTGGCACACTTCCCAAACAATAGAAAAAGACAGTCGTGCTGCATACACCAAAAACAAACAAAACTTCCTGATGCCACGTCCCTCAAGGCACAGCGCGGCAAAATTGCGATGACAATTCCAGAACATCTCATATAGATGATTAACCCGAAGGCACAGCTGCACCTAGATGTGACAGGCTTGAGATGGCTCATACTCTTGACTGCATGCTGTGTGAAAAGCACAATCTTTAGTACAACTCCCTAGGCGCACAATTGCAATCATACTCTGATAAATTTTACCACTGGCACAGTGTGAAAGGAAGAAAACTAAGTGGTCACCCCGAGGCTCCATCAACAAGGCAAAACCAACACTTGGGCAAAAAAAGAACAAGGTTACTGTCAGATGTGCACTTCATCCAATGAACAGGACATGAACTAAAAATTTCTAAAACGTCCATTGGACCCCACATTATGAGCATGGGACTCTCACATGCAACTGACTCAAAACCAATGTTTCTTCTCTTCAGTTTTGATTTAGGCAGTGGTGAAACGAACGGTGCTAAGCGGGCAGCTCTCACAAGGAGGCATTATTCGTGTGAGGATACCTAGACGTCAGCATCATCACAGTTTGTTGCCTGTCATGCATTGGGAAAGAGTGGCTCATGGGAGGGGGGGCACACGATGGGTTTGCTGCAAAAGCTGCCTTGAATGAAGGCCACCGGTCGCAGCAGCGCACCGTCTCTTCTAGCAGGAGGGCCACATACTCTGAAATTGTATGCAGAGCGTTATAATGGTCTGATGCAGGAAAAAAAAAACAGCTGTGAAATTTTTCTGAGATCAGGAGATTGCCCCAGAAATGGCCAATAGCTAGGCGAACAAAAAGCAGGTGAAAGAAAAGAGTTCTTAACCCCGAAAAGAATGATGGCGGGCAGGGCAACGTTGGTCACCGAGGCAGTACCAGTGCGGCCATTGAAAAAGAGAAATGGATGGAGATTTGTGAATAGCTAGGAGAGGAATATATCCCAGTATATACCGTGACCGAGATGCACTTCAGGGACCTAGAAGAACCTCCGGTAATTGGAGAGTATGTATGGGAAGGTTGGAGGAGCAGGTATAGTTATATGACATGGGGCAAATAGGAAAAGAGTGAAAGAAGACTGTAAAGAGCATGTGTGAGTGAAAGGGATGGTAGGGGGTACGGAGGTGTATAGGAGTGTCGTACCTATGGATGGGTTAGGAGAGTAAGGAGAAAAATGAAAAACGGGTGGTGTGCCTAACACGAACACCCACATTGAAGATCTAGACGGGTACACAGATGGCAACGGACATCTCCATGCTAAATATGTATGAGGAACAGAACATGATCATAGTAAATAGGGAAATAGAGGGACTTTATGAATGTTCGGATGGAATAAGCATAGATGAGGAAGAGGGTCACAGTCTAGGCAGCGACCACAAGCGTATACAACTGAATCTTGGGAATTCCTGACCACCAAAATCGAGGCACACTATTACCCTCAATCACCTGTGCTTAAACATAACAGTTTAAAGCACGACAAAATATGCACTTTTCTACTTTCTGTATGGCCGTCATCCTTCGCCAGTGCTCAATATTTGTTTTTTTCATCACCTCTGTGCCAACTTCTTCATCGTACCCAGAACAATTCATGTCTTGGATCACCAACTGACTTGCATGCGTACAGAAGTAAGCCAACACGACAGCAAGCACCGCTACGATGCTGTTCGTTGGTCTGTTTCTTTCTGACCAGGTGACGAAGTCTTGGTCTGGACACCGGTTCACTCTCCCGGCCTGTACGAAAAATCTCTCATTGCCTCCTTGGTCTTTACAAGGTTCTTGAGGCCACCTCTCCTGTGAACTATCGCGCCACCTCTGTTTGTAGAAGTTTGTACTGCCGTCATCAAGGAATGGAGGTTGTACACATTTCCCGAGTGAAGGCATTCAACCAGCGTGGTCCACAGTGAATTGCAGCCAGGCGGCCGCTCCACCCTCGGGGGGAGGGAAATTAGTGTGAGCTCAGCGGGAGCCTCGTTTGCAACTTCATTAGTGCGAGATCAGTGGTAACCTTGTTTGTGATAGGAAGTTATTTATCACCGTGGAATGCAACCATCAGTGCTGCTTGCTTGTGGCGACAGCTTTTTCATCTCATCATCACCGACCTTCTTCCTTTTTGAAAGATCACTAACCGGGTTTGGTCGTCATCTTGCTGCCTGCCGACTTGACCTTCGAATAAAGCAGTTTGAGCGCAACGGTCTGCCGTCTCCTACCATTGGCCTTACAATATAGAGCACATTTCCTCTAAATGTCCTCTTTGTGTCACAGCAACCAAAAGAAAAAAGGACATGAAAAAGGTGAAGGAGGACAACAATAATGAAAGGCTGCATTTGTAAATTGGATGCTAATGTTTTTGCAATTGCATCATATGAAGTGCTGGTGTCCTCAAACTTATATTTCTACATACCATAACCCTCATGCATTTTTTCAAATTAAAGCTGATATCCAGGCATACATTATTCACACCCTCCAAAATAAACGATACCGCTTACTGTATGTGGGCTCCTCAGTGATGGGAAAAGCCACAGCTTTGCCTTTCCTTGCTTTGGGGCGCTTGATCTTAAAGCGAAGTACCCCGTCCGCAGTGGTGGATTGCTCATTGTTGCAGTTTTCATTAAAGTGAAGAGCTGCAAGTTGAGTCCTGAAATGACATAAAGAACCGTAAATGAAGGCTAAGCAGAGCGTCATCAACCGTACTGGCCAATTGTGTTTTCAATGCCTTTAAAGCTTGTGACACCGTTAGTCGGGCAGCGATTCGTGAAGAGCTTGCTATATAGTCTTTCCAAGCCAAAAGACCGAAAACTGGATTCGCAATTTTCTAGAATATGAACCGATTCGGCTCCACAGCACACATCCAGGAAGGAGACCCAGGACCTTTTATCTAGATAGGGGCGTTCCACAGGGTGCTGTCCTTGGACTCGTACTTTTCAATTTGGCCGTGGTCATATTCACTTGCTCGGCATCCCCCTCGCCAGCCACAACAGTGCTCGAAGTCAACTACGTAAAAATTGGAAGCCAATGCTCCACTTAATCTCTCGCCTCTCAAACAAATTTGGCGGTGCTCACGAATGGGCGTGCCTCATGCCCAGCGGTCGGTCGTCTCACTTATGGCGCTCCGGCTTACAACCTATCCTCGACTCATAAGAAGCACTTAGCGGTCCTTTATCAGGCCATGCTCCACACCGTCACTGGACTTCCCAGGCATACCTGCATTGATGCTCTTGAGCCTGGGAGTTGCGTATTCTTCTGACACTTCCGTCGGCCTCAGCCCCGCCACCCCCTTGGTCACTCCCGCCTGTCACTGTGGCCCATCAACGAACTGTTATCCCCCGTACTTGACCAGTTGCCCTTGAGGAAGCCCTTCAGCGCGTCCTTGCGACAAAATTGCCACATGAAGTGGACATTTACATGGACGCCAGCCTTTCGCCTTCCCAAATGGGTCTGGCCTGGCGCTGCCCAGCTCAGCCGAACCTGGACGGCTGTCATTCGGCCAGGGTACCACTCGTCTCCCTTGGGAATTAGAACTTCAGAACATCCTCACTGCAATGGATCACCTGACCTACAGTATTGCACCATTGCCCCCTCCACGTTTTCGGATCCTCATGGACTCCCGTCAGGCACTTCAAGAACTCCGCAAGCCCTTCAGTGATCGCCCAACTGTACACAAAATACAACACATGATCACCATTCTGGCTCACAATGGGACCACTGCCCATTTGGCATGGGTGCCGGGTCACACAGACTCTGATGGGGGCAACCAGGCTGCTCACGATGCAGCAAGGGAGTGTCTCGCTAGTACCCCTCCTCTCTGGACAATGATGCATTGTGCCCCTCTCTTGACCCTCACCTTCAACTCGACCACGCACGCCATGCTCGGAAGGTACGCCGTGTGCCCGTTACACCCGCTGGCTACTTAGCTCTGGCTCCTCCGATGCCTCGCTCTGTGGAAATCTTCCTAAACAAAACTATTGCTAACGCAGCTCTCACACCCCACATCATGAGAAAATGGATTCACCTCACAAAATCTCCATCTCCTTACTGCCCCTGCTATCAAGCGTCAGTGTTCACCACCCTCAACCACTTAACTGCACCGCATTTTCTTCGTACCGCCCTATACTCATCAACGCTTCACTACCTGGTGCCTCTCAAAACGACTCTTGGAGTGTTCGGCCTAGAGAGTGGTCTCTCAAGATTAGTGTAAACCGGGGCTTACCCTGTCGTAATAGTTGACTTGACTCATACGATCTCAACCCTAGCCTGGCTCTGCTGATGGTAGCGACCTTTTCTATGGTGTTCAAGGACCCCCCATTTGTGCCATTCAGCTACTCCGCCCTGCCTCTTTCCCCTCTTCCCGTACTTTGGCCGCATGGCCTTCCCTCTGAAATAAAGGATTACAACAACAGCTTGAGTATATCTGTTGATGGCATTTCCTGTGCTTGCGATATTGCTCAGACATCAGATCCCAAGCCTTTTTTGAAAAAGCAATGAATTCTTCCATTGTTCCCTGGTGGTACCAAGAAATTAAGCTTTGAAAGCGATCAGAAAATATGTTGCAGATTGCATTAAAGGGGTCGTGAAGAGATTTTCAAAAAAATTGTGTTCAAAATTGCCACAGCAAACTTATATTTGTGTTAGCAACCTGCACAAACAATGTGGCACCACACAAGTCCTTTAAAAGAGCCCTTCAAGTGCCTTTCTAACCAATACTCTCCTTAGCTTGCCTTTTTCCTTTTCTATTCAGCATTCGCTCTGTCTGCCCTTCCGCTGAATTATTTGATGGTTTCACAGATTTCATCTGTCTTTGGCTTACCTGGCACGCATGCCGTCGGGTGAGAAGGCCACAGATTTCGGTGCAAACCCAATTAGGACACTGTGGAATGCCTCCAGGGAAAAGGTGTGAGTTGAAGGGGCCAGCTGGCGGATGTCCTTGAGCAGATGTGGTGCCATGGTCACTTCTGTGAACCTGTCGTGTGCCCGGGTGCCTACGGATGAGAAAAAGACAAATAGTATACAGTCAAACCT
Organism: Haemaphysalis longicornis; assembly: GCF_048455015.1. Taxonomy (NCBI): domain Eukaryota; kingdom Metazoa; phylum Arthropoda; class Arachnida; order Ixodida; family Ixodidae; genus Haemaphysalis; species Haemaphysalis longicornis. The sequence goes on from NW_027526204.1 coordinate 36,222,976, forward strand.
CGGTAAAACGAACACCACATTAACGAACTTTTCAGATTAACGAGCGTTTAAGAAATCCCACGCCAACTGCTTATAGTTTTAATGTAAAATTATTTCACTACAACGTACTTCAGAATAGCGAACGTTTCAAAATAACGATAGTTTTATTTAGTTCCGTGCCATGTTAACAACACCTCAGTACTACGAACTCATATTTTCAAGGCTGGAGACTCTTAGAAGTCTGTTAAACAATCGCGGCAACCGGGGCAGTGTGCTAGTAGACGACACGGCAAAGCGCAGCGAAGAAGAGAACGTCTTGCAACTTGCTCCGCGGAATGCGGCAGTCGATGCAAGAGGGAGAAAAAAGGTGAGGAGAAGAGAAAAAATGAAGCATGGGTAGCCTTCTCCGTCCCGAAAGCCGCGGCCGCGCTATTCGCGCTCACCCCAACTTTTTCTACGTTCCGCCGCTGCTCACGTGGCTTGCTGGATCTTCACGGACATCAGCGGAGCTGACAACAGAGGACATTGCCCAGACCGTGAGCGTTCAAGATGAAGAAGTGAAGATGGCAACGAGGATGGCATGAACAACGATGCCTCTGAGGGTGCCGCAGCAGCACTCGAAGACTACGACGAGCACTCGACGACTGCGGGTGTGGTGGACAGCATACAAAAACTCCGCACATGTCCGGGGAAAAACCGCACTGCCGCTGATTCACTCCCCAGGAATGTGTAAGAGTTTGAGTCCTTCGTGCTAGGAAGCTTGTGCTACTCGCGCTAGATGAAAATCGCCAACCACTTTAAATAAACGTGCATTGTTTCATGATCACTAGTGCATCTTTTTTGTGAAAAATGACTCCAAGGATGCACTGCTGTACACGTAGGTCGTTTTAGGTATTGAAATACTATTTGTTTTCTTAAATTTTGCGATTTTCACTATAACGACCTTTCAGAATAACGAGCAATTTTCCACGGTCCCCTGAAGTTCGTTATATCGAGATTTCACTACCTTCAAAGTGTGACTATTATCAAAGCACATGCTGTGCTCCCCGATGACATTCTAATTGATAGGATTGCTTGAATCAGAAGTAGCGCCAATGTTCCGGAAGAAACAATGACTCAACACCTGGATGCAGATATTTTTTGCCGGCGCAGACTTTTTTCCGGCACACTAACTGGTCGGTAGTGAGAGAAAGTGTAGTGGACAGTCTCTTTCATTTTCCGACCGCAGTAGAAAGAAGCACCGACTGTGGCCATTTTCAAGAAATGCAAAAAGCTGCAGATGTAGGTGATGGCACAGACCAATTTCACAGTATGTTAAAGGGGGCACGAAGACAAAGCACAACCTAGGACTAGCCTAGCTTCTGGTTACTCACTCAGCTCCATTGCAGCCGCAAGACTTTTTTTACCGAAAAAAAAACATGGCAGAAATAGTGAGAAACTTGCAAAGTTCATGTTGCAGCGATGCAATAGGGTCACGGGTGACATACATATTATGGGCAAGCCCACAAAGCATAATTACCTATCCATCTGTGCACTGCACGTTACCCTTCAAGTGATGCGATCAAACGGAAGTAGAGGCCTCACTACAATCATGCTTGTCAGCAGTGGCTTCCGTCGGCAGCTGCCAATTGCACAAGCAAAACTGAGTGACATCATAGAGAAATCGCGACAAAGTGGCAGCTTCATCAGCTTCTTCACTACCGCTTCATCCGTTTTCATTATCTCCATTATGTGTTCGTGCTTAGCCATAAAATTGGTATCATTGTTAGGGCAGCAAAGCAATCTCTTTGATGAGCCAGAACTCCCTTTGCCTTCATGGCCCCTTTAAAGCAGTTCTGAGCCTGCATTAAAAAATCACTTACCAGCACTTAGCCATTGCCGCTCTCCAAGGTCCTCATGGGCACAATGAGTGAAAAGCCCCTCATGTCCCGAGTGCACATTGGCAACATGGTTGACGAGGCTTCGCCACATGTCTACAAGCAGCTCCTTATTGCCGCCACTTAAAGAAGCGCACCAGTACAAGTGGTTGCTGGCTGGCTGTATCCACAGCTCGATGTCACTGCATCCAGCCTGTTTCGCCTTGGCAGCCAGTTTTTTCTTTATGCCTATACGATGAGGGCAGGGCAGATGAAAGTATACCTCAGAGGAAGGTGCAAGGGAACACAAAAATGCTGCGCGGCAACGTGAAAAGGCAAGCTACTAAGGATACAGGAGAACACGACTGATTTGACCGAAACTGACCAAACTGCTTGGCACGTGGTAGCGCTGTATTTCGTTGCTTCTGTGCGACTATAAATTACTGCTACCTCACTTGCTTCCGGTCTATCGTCACATTTGATTAGCCATTTCTCAGCCAATAAAGCATCTTTTGGCGCCGAATCAACATTACAATGGCTATGGGAAGGTCAGACTTCCACTTGAACCCAACTTGCTGGTTGCCTGCAGTGTCCTTCTGTCTTTTAAAGTTTTCTTTCTGGCCATGCTTATAGCTACTTTTTCAACAAATGGAAGCAATAACTTTATTCAGTCCAATGGGGGAGGCCTATTTAGTCCTGTGGTGCCTTAGACAACTTGCAATAGCCAAAAAAATTGCGAGCAATGATAACGTGATTAATCATGCCCAAAGTCAAGTTGACTGTTTTTTCTTTGCTGGTAACGAATATTAGTCTTTCCCAATGATCAAGACCAGTATATAACAAATAAACACACTTGATTTCCTTTTTGTCAAGGACGTACAGCCTACAGCAAGGCAAAATCTTTTACACACGGTTTGGTTTTACAACTTCAGCCTTTCTGAAGTCACACCAGCATGCAATAGTCTGATCCCACTGTGCCATCCAGTGCAGCTTGAGCGTAATGTAATGCTGAAGATTTCGTGGCTCAGGTGGAACATCAAAATTGTGGCCTCCTTTGGCACCATTGCCACTGCAGTAATAACGAAGCTGGCAATAGTGCCGTCTGTGGACTTTTTTTGTAGACTTGCAATCCTAGCCTTACTTTTGGCCTTTCATTGTGATACCTTTGGAAATGTGCCATCCATCGTAGTAGTGTGGAATGCCAGGCTCATGGGTCCGCATGTATTTTGCCACCTGCACATGGCGGTCCGTGGTGACTGAGGCAATTTTCATGGATTTCTCCTTCATTGCTTCCAGGCACTTCACAAAACCAAACTTCTCCATCGCGGTGCTCGTCCTGACCTCGTCGTTCTTTGGGGGGAAGAAAAACAGTGTTAAAATTGAAGGCCACTCTATTTAAGAAGGTGGGACTTACCTCCCCAACCTGCACTTGCTCAAAGTGGACAATCTTGTTGAGCTGCGCCACATGAATGGAATAGGTCAGGTATTTGGCCGAGAACCCCGGTGAGTCACACCGTCCATCCCCAGCCAAATCGATGTCCCGGCCTTGCAGCTCAGTGAACAGCTGTTCTTCTTGTTGGCTCCACACCTGAGCAAAAAGGCAATGGAAGAGTGAATAGCACACTGGAGCAAGCAACGACTGTGTCTGGTGTTTGCTTGCTAGAACGACGGCACACAATCTTGTAACATATTTGTTTACCATGTTTATGGCTGGTACCAGGTAGCCTCGCTGGTAGTTGAAAAACGTCCGAGCCGAGATCATGCAGATCTTGATGTGCTTAAACATCTTGATGGTGGCTGTCGGACTTCCTCCTGCAAACAGGATTGCTGCAGAAATGAGCAGATTGCCGGCTGGCTTTCCGTGTACCAATGGCTGGCTTCGCCAAACGAGGCAGTGATCATTGGGACACAATGTCTGAACCTGCAGCAGAGTTCCCCTAATTGCAGAGAAACTTCGGCACGCCGCGTAGCACCTCTGGCACGACGTGAAAAGCTTCATGAGGCAGCTTTCAAAAACAATGAACTTCCTCTCTTTCTGAGGCCTAGCTTCTTCTGTAGGGCATTCCAGTCTGAAACAGCACACACAAAATGTATTCAAGGCACACTGCCTCCAGAAACACCAAATTCACCATAGATCACATTTAACGGTTATTATCACAGCACAACCGTTTCAGCATCCACCTGAACCCCTGTTCAATTGAATGCTTGGTGCCTCTTGAATTTTTTAAGCATGCACACCCCTAGTGGGTAGGCCAAGAAGCTGCTTGCCAACCAACCATCATTACCTCCTTGAATGGTTTCCTGTTTAAAGTGTTTTCTCTATGCTTCTTATACAATGATGTTCGTAAACAGGGAGAACTCTACTGCCTAGGTAGCACACTATGCACCGATTATTACCCTAAAAAGCTCTCATGGAAAGAGGGGAAGTAGTCCGGGTCTTGAAGCTCTTGCTCCTTGTCAGGGTCTTCGTCAGAGTCTTCATCAGAGTCTTTGTCAGAGTCTTCGTCAGAGTCTGAGGCATCCGATCCCACAGGCGTGGATGTGTAACGGGGACACCCGAGGCCAGGTGGGATGGGCGACGGTGACCGTGGAGTGTCCCATGTGGCCGACAAAGGTGGTGATGCACCAGTTGGATGGAATAACGGTGTTGCGAGGTCAGCAATGTCCACCTGAGTCAACCTCGAGACCTGCTCACACTGGTCAGTCTGAACATGAGTGGACTTCTTGGCACGGGCGTAGAAATCCACCTGCGTATCTGATAGCAATAAGCAGCAGTCAGAAAAACCTGCTATAACAGAGTTTAGAGTTGTTTTTCCCCTGAAACACTCACTACATTCAATAGCCTTGAGTTCTCATATCATGTGATGACTTGTTAAAAAATTATTTGTTTGGGAAAACAGTTGACCGACAGCTGCACTGATGATATGTATGCCCCAAAAAGTTCTTTGGTAGTCCATTTGCTGTACAGGGTGACTAAACAGTAACACCAGCATGCATGGTACAAAAATATTCACTTTAGGAAGCTAATAGCCACCCATACATGCTGGGGAAAAAAAGGGTTCAACACAGCTTCATTTGGGCTGTGAGTGCACCGTTGCAGAGAGCTGTGGATGAACTTAGATGCCCTGGGGATTTTGAACATGCACCACAATCTCGACACATGGGCACTTTTATATTTTTTGCTTCCGCCAACTCAGAACCAAGTTTTTTGGTTGTTGATTGTTGTTACTGAGTTTATACGCACCACATCATGCAGTTCTACCTGAATGGCTATATGCATTACTTACATATTATCCAAATTATAAACAGTGTTTTGATGTGCACTGTGTCAACAGTGATCCAAACAGTGCACCCAACCTCAGCTTCTCAATTAAAAGTACTGCATATAAGTGTAATAAGGCGTGATTATTAGAAAACGGGAGTCCCCAAAGTACAGGGCAGTGCTTTATATTCCCTGTGACTCCAGCTAAGTAAAATAAGGCTGAGAAATCATGATAACAAACACCAACAAATACAACGAGTGGTCATTGTAAAAAAGTGGCCTTTGTAAAAATAAGCGGCCCAGAATAACCGGGATTTGAATCTGGAGCTTGCATTCAAAAGTCTGAGGCATTACCTCAACACCACGAAGGCAAACGGTGGGCGCCACACGCAAGTGCGCGCGCACATACATATATACACACGCGCGCGCGCGTGCACACTATACCACGAGCGGCCGTAACTGTACTATATACGGCGCACTCATGCGAGGAAAGAACACCTACACTGTGTTTGAACGTAGCGGCCACCATCAGTCTGGCAGGAAGCTGTGACCGCTGTATTCGTCGTCTGCGTCCAACCGTCTGCAGTGCGGCAAGCAGTCCCCTGGTTGTCGACAACAACGTCCACAACGTCCGGCAAGTCGAACTCGTTCTACAACAAAGATTGCGCGCAATTGGGACGGATGCCACACATCACCCACTGCACATTCACTTACCTCAACTGCCCTTCGCTTTCTCGGTGGTGCACCGTACCCAAGCTTTTGCGTCGGCACGGCGTCGTCTTTGAGACGCAAATGCTTGAGGTCCAAACCGAGGCTTCTACGCACGTCGGGATTTGTATCGTAGTCCTCCGAGCGAAAGTGATCTGAGCATACATGGCCATACTTGGGGCCGACTTCAACAGGATTGCGATCGATCGCCTTGAGCCACAAATGCCTTCGGTGTGGGTCAGTGGGCAGTTTATGGAAGCGAACGTCACTAGAAGACCCGTACTTCGTGACACACGCTCTCACCATGCACGTTGTCGGCATCGTGGGCCGTGAAGTGCCACTGAAAAGAGCGCAGGCTCGGCCGAACACTGATGATCGGGCGTGAGCATACCATAGAACAGGGAGGGAGCAGACGCAGCGAAAAAAGCGCGCGAGAGCAGCCGACAATCGCTCTGCTGCAATGGTTCCCAGACCACCCAAGGTGCGCCGTACTACAATCAAATATTTCTAAAACTGTAAGTTCCAATAAATAAATTGTAAACTATTTTTATTGACTGTAACTTATTGTTGCAATGTAAAATAAACTGCAAAACAAGTTGAAGTTTTTTTAATCAAATATAGACCTAACATGACGTCAGTGGTTGTTTACGCTCTCAGCCGAACGTCGCGCATGGTCGGTAGAGATGCGCCAAAAAATGCAAATTTCAAACCGTTACTGTAAATTGTAGAAACAACGTTCTGCTGAAATACTTCGGATTTATTATCTTTGAGGAATGTAGAGAGCATAGAAAATAAGTAACGCCGACTTTATTTTCTTTTCACGACCCCTTTATAACGGTGCCAGTTGCTAGTAGCGCGTCGTCGTGTGTATTTCTTGTCTTAGTCAACGTCTTTCCGCTCCTGTTTTCAAGATAAAAAAAAAACAGGGAAAGAAGAATAAATACGCCATAAACAAGGCTGCCGCGTGGGGAGAGAGAGCGAGAGATACAACTTTATTATGGAATAATGTGGGAGTGGTTCCTCAGTCCAGAGCCCGTGTGCTCTCCAGGCTTCCGTAGCGCTGGTAACACGCAGGAGCTGGTCCTCAGTTCAACAGCTGGACAGCAGTATGTCCGTGGAGAAGTGTCCAAGCAACAATCATTTCCGAAAATGCAAGCCAAGATATTACGTGTTCCAAAGAAAAAGCGCAGAATTAGAATAGATGCGAGCTGGAAGAATTTTTTTGCGTTTCTTGGCAGCTTTGGAAGCTTCGCGGCGCCGTCTTGTGTTGCACGTCGCTCATTGTCATCCTATACTGTGGAAAGGGGTGCATGTGAGCGCCCCTTGCTTATTTCAGCTGGTCACGTTGTGCCGAGGAATCCACTGAGGGGGCGGGGCGTCGAGTTTGTTTTATTCTGGGCATTCACAGCGGAACTGTATGGGTCCGCATATTTTTATGTCCGTTAGAGCAAACAGTCGCCCTCTTCGCCTGCTTTACTATCACTTTCGTGGCTAGTGTCCTGCCGCTCCCCGAGGTGGCGGAACTCGTTCGCGCTAAAGCACAATCCCAAGGCTCCACGTGTCTTTGTTACACTGCCTTGTCTGCGGCTGAAAAAAATGCGCAATATTTTTGTAAAAGAACATTTATGGTTGTTTTAATCGATGAAAAAGCCGAACTCTGAAAGATTTAAAAGGGATAGCCAGACCCTTCATGCAAGACGAAAAAGCAAGGCAATATAGTAATCTCTTGTTAACTCGAAGACGTAAAATCCGCTGAAATTTTCGAGGTAAGGGGAGTTTCGAGTGAAGCGAGAAGCCGCCAGTTTGTGGCCAGGTCACCGAAATAAGAGCTATTACTGGTAAGAAAAGCTTCACCGCACAGGGAAGCGTCCGTAATAAAGCACAAGACGTCCGCAGGAAAAACTAATTGTTACAATTGCGGAAGTAAGAACTGCGTGATACTCGCCTGTGTCGCATTTCAACCTATCCCAGAAACGCGTTCTAGAGCAGCTCAATGCATCGAATCAATTGTTGGTCGCCACCGGTATACGCTCTCCCTTTTTGCGAATGAGGCGCAGCATTTTATTGATTCTGTCATTCTAGGCAGTTCTCGAGACTCGTCTTTATCCTCATGAAAAGCTGAATCGTCCAAAGGTCTACCAACAATGGTGCCGCCGGAGAGCATTCCGGTAACGCAAACATCGTCCTCCTACAGCGTAAATTTGCCGTTTGTGACCCCTTTCGGCGCGTAGTGGGAGCTAAGAGTTATAACAGATACCTTATCAGCTGTCTGTAGCGGACTTTGTCGCGTTATCTCTGTCAACATTTCGAGATATCCGCGATCCTGAGAAAAAAAAACGCTTTGAGGTAAATGGGGGCAAATGCGTGGCGCCAACGGGAGGGAAATGCACGGCGAAAACAAGTTATGATGGTTTCGACTTGTTTCGCCATACTTCGAGATTTGCGAGTTAAGGAGGGATTACTGTATTACCTTTCTGTTCTTCCACGCTTTCACCCTTTTTGTTAATTATGGCTTCACGAACAAAGGAAGGTATGTGGCGAGCCAGGCCAAGTATGAGAGGAACGTTCCGTGCTGCTATGGCAGCGTCCTCAACGGCACGCCCTTGCAGCGACAGATTTCCCCCTTTGTATATAATAGTGTGTATATATTAGTTTATATTAGTATGAAATTCACAGAAAACAAAAGAATCTGTTTTGAATTGGTGTTAATTAGGAACGCAGCGAGAGTTGCGGCACATTCGATTGCAATGTACCAGAATGGAAAGAACATTTTGCCACGGTTCGGCCGAAATAAAGTTTTGCGAACTTTCATTTCTTCACATAACCGCGATTTTGCTTCGTTACACCCGAAGACTTCCCTGGCTATGTTGGAAACGACTGACGGTCGGACCAGTTTCCTCACGCGGCCACAATGTCTAGGGCTAGAGGTGGAAGTCAATGAGTGCGATTTAAAGCCATAAGTACGAGTGCGGTGGAGAGAGAGAGAGAGAGAGAGAGAGAGAGAGAGAGAGAGAGAGAGAGAGAGAGAGAGAGAGAGAGAGAGAGAGAGAAGAGAGAGATAGAGATATAGAAAGAGAGAGAGAGAGAGAGAGAGAGATAGAAAGAGAGAGATAGAGATATAGAAAGAGAGAGAGAGAGAGAGATAGAAAGAGAGAGATAGAGATATAGAAAGAGAGAGAGAGAGAGAGGGACATACACTACGTTGAGCGTTCTGTGCTCTAAGGAGCTGTAGTGGCATCACGCTTGTGTGTGTGGCGGGGGGGCGACTTTAAGTGCTCTGTTGTCACCTGTAGGTCTAAGCACCCCAGAATTTCCTCCCACGGCTGTTCAAAGGAAAGTTGAGGAAAGGGGTCCATAGGGCACCCCCAACCGATATGAGTATGGGTGGCGAGGGCACCGCATGCAGGTAATTCCAGGGATGGGAGTGATGAAGGGTGGATGAGGTTGAGTTTTGCGGTGGGTGTTTGCCTGGAGAAGACACTACGCGTGTTCTCAGGAATCGTCGAGTTGGGTATGCGTAGCTTCTGTTTGAATGAATTGGCTTGACTCCTGGCAGGGTAACAAACTTTGATCCTGATGGCCATAATTATTCATGTAGTCTAGAGAAGAAGCAATCTCGAAAGCCGGAAACGGGTCATACGTGGCGAGTTTTTTTATACACCACTCTTTTAGGCACCAGGCGATGCTGACGTATAAATAACATAATCAGTAGGTTTATTATGAACCATTCGCGTCTTTTTCAGCCCTGTTTGGAGCCGGCACGGTTGCCGAGATTCAGCTAACGCTGCCATTGGTTGAGCTGATTTTTGCTGCCCTTCGTCAACGATCGTGTGTGGTGCTGCCACCGCAGAAACGTCGTTTCCGCAACCGCCTGTGATATCATCCGCATCAACAATCGTGGGGAGCACGTCAGCATGCTGCGCTGCCTTCACACTGCCAGTCAGCGTGTTCTACAAGTTTTCGGAAGACGGTGGTCCTGACAGCGATGAGCGCCAAAAACCTGCGATTAGAACGAACCATGTGACAGGGTAGAAGGCTACATAAACGCACAGGACTACGGATTCATGGGATTTGGAGTCGGCACGCTTGCTGAAATGCAACTGACACCGCTCTTGTTTGTGCAGGTTAGTTTTTATTATCCTTTTCAATTTCAGACAAAAATGTGTGCGTTGCCGGTTCCTCCAAAGATTCTGTGTACTTCTGCTGCGTATCGTAAGCGAGTCCATTCGAAATTGCCCAAGAAAGAATTGCGCCTAGAGGTCGAGTGTTATATTTGCTTCTGCTGTTGCTGCTCGCCGGGGATGTGGAACTGAACCCCGGTCCCGACGGAATTGCGCAAGTGAATTTCCCGAGTGACGATGATGCTACCCAATTAGATTTTCACAGAGTGGTCAGGCGGCGATAACGCAGAAGTTGGACACTATCGAAACGAGGTTCGCAAAGCATGAAGTCATGATAGCAGAAAGGAACCAGAACCTTGGTGTCACAGAGGGCCGCATTGAGGACGTAAGTAAACTGGTATTAGATCAGGCAAGCAAATGTCAGCAGGAGTCTGTCGAAAGAGAATGAGCTACAGTAGAAGTCGATCAAGATGAAACGCAGAAGCCTGAGACAAAATCTTGTTTTCTAGGGTGTACATGACAGCGACAAAATCGAAAAAGGGACCAGTTGGGAAAATTATCCCAAAGATATGTAAGGAAAGCTTCGGAATTCAACTCGTACGTGCAATAAGAGCACTGCATTGGCCCGTTCACTGTAAAGGTTAAACCGCTAATTGTAAATTTTTAATGTACAAAGAAAACCTTGATGTTCTAGTTAATGCCAAGAAGTTTAAATAAAGAGATTACAGTATTGCTGAGGATTACTCGTCAGGAACTCATAGCGTACGCAAACACCTGAGGGAATATGCGAAAGCTAAAAAGGAAGATAAAAATAACAAAGTAAAGCTCAGTTTTGACAAGCCAATGATAAACGATGAGGCTTTTATGTTGGGTAAAGAATAGAAAGAAATTCTTCCTGTCAGGAAGCCTTGACGCAGTTACCAAAATAAGACTGAACCGTATCTCGACCTCGTTGCGTTAGTTGTGAATTGCCGAAGCGGAAGCAATAAAGTGGATGAACTTGCAGCCTTGATAGAATCTGTGAATGCGGATATATTCGGCACAGAATCTTGGCTGACCCGATCAATCAGCGATAGTGAAGTTTTTTCCACAAAAATTCATTGCGTAGCGTAGACAGGCAGTGCCTTGGTGGTGGCGTTTTTGGTTTAGTGAGGTCCGATTTGAGCTCCTCCGCACTTGATATGAATCATGATGCGTGGAGGCAGTGCGGTGTAAAGTTACCTTACGTGATAATTTTTTGTTTACAGTTGGGGCCGTTTCTCGGTCACAAAATTCTACTATTGCGATACGGCCAGCATTCAGCGAAGTTATCGCGGGAGCTTCATATCAAGTTATGTTGCTTGCTGGTGACTTCAATTTACCAGACAACCATTGGAGCGATAATATGTGGGCACTGAAAACATGTACCGACGCTAACATCAAAACGAAGATCATTCTAAATACTTATTGGATACTGCAGTATGTCAATGAGCAACCCATGAAAACAGTATTATAAACTTATTTTGCACCTCGCCAAACTTCGTAGATTCGGTCACTATCATACGGGGTCGGAGTGACCATTAGACTGTAGTCGCAACTATAAAAATTACTGTGGTTTAGGTTTCGTTAGGCCTAATTGATAGCGAAAGCTTCCCTGCCCTGGCACTGCCCATTTTCAAGGGTGGTTTAGGTGAGGTTTTGCAATTATATACAGACATGTTTGCAGTGCTTACTAAGAGGGTTCAACTTAAACCGAGAACGACTCAGCGAGCAACGGAACGAAAGATGATAGGAGTAACATTAAGGTACAAGAAGAGAGCGGAGTGGGTCAGGGAACAAACGCGAGTTAAGGACATATTAGTAGAAATTAAGAAAAAATGGACCTGGGCAGTGCATGTAATGCGAAGGCAAGATAACCGTTGGTCATTAAGGGTAACAGAGTGGATCCCTACAGAAGGCAAGCGTTGCAGGGGGCGGCAGAAAGTTAGATGGGCAGATCAGATCAAGAAGTTTGCAGGGTTAAATTGTTTGCAGATAGCACAGGACCGGGATGATTGGAGATTAATGGGAGAGGCCTTTGCCGTGCAGTGGTCGTAGATGGGCTGATTATGAGGTTAGCAGTGAATAAGTTGTTTATTCATCATCTTTTTCCCCTCATGGCGTTGTTTAGGCTTGGCCGCTATACGAGCGACCACACCTGGATGTTCTTATTTTTCCATCGCTCACGGCTCTGCGCCGCCCCCGGCATCCGGGCATTTCTTCGTGGCGCGCGCTTGTCGCTACGGCGGCGGCCTTCTCTCCTTCCTCCACCAGGTGGCGACACGGGTCCCCCGCGCGCCTCCGTTCCGTCCTCGCCTATCTCTTGGAGGGTTGAAAGCGGGGTTAATTGCAAAGACATATATACAGAAAGGACTTTATAATTCACGAAGATGGCTTGGTGGGCTAGTTGGTGTAGCATCATAAAGGGTTGACAGCGCATAAACACGACGACACAATTAAGAGAAGACAGGACAAGCGCTGAACTACAACTGATTTTTTAATTCGCCATGAGAGACAATAAACGAAGACACACCCAATCAGAAGGCCCAAAAAATATGACAAACACTTATGACGCGCCCCGCCTTGTACGCTCGTTGCACCAGATACTGTTTTTCCTTTTCTGATAGTGCAACAGATGGTCCGCTGACGCAGTTTTTATGAATACGTTCAATCTGAAGGGCCTCGATAACCTCCCGTGTATGTCTGTCCTTCCCTCTACCAATGACTGAGCAGTCCCCGAATAGCGGCACGCAGGCGCAATCTTTGCAGTGCGCAGCTAGGTGGCCCGAAACAGTCGTTTTTTCTACGAGGTTTTTATGTTCTCTCAGCCTATCATTAAGGCATCTGCCCGTCTGGCCGACATAGGTTTTTCCACAATCCAGCGGGAGAGAATAAATAACGCCTTCATCGCATTCAACAAATTGTTCCCGGTGATTCTTCGAGCACCCCCCTTTTTCTCTGCCACCGCCATTCACCATCGGACACAGTTTCGAATGCTTGTTGGGAGCAGCGAAAATTACATCAACACCTGCGCGCATGCAAATCTCCTTGAGGTTATGCGCAACCCTGTGCATATAAGGAACCATCACAAATTTTTCTTTCCTTCGCCTTATCTCCGGGCAGTACTGGTCACCACGTTTTAACTCCCTTAGTAAGTGACGAGCCACTGCGGTCAGCAAATGTTGTGGGTACCCAGCAGACAACAGGTGTTTGATTTGAGCCATTAAGCTTTTTTCTGCTGAATGTGACATGACTTCAAAAACGAATTTTTTAGACAAGACTTAACAATGCCCCGTTTTACCAGTTTCGTGTGATTCGAGTCGAGTCGACTGGCGGGTTCGGCTACCTCGACCCCTCACGCATATATATGAACACCATTCAAACAGTCGTAGCGAGGGGGCCGGGGGATTGGCGGAACAGGATTGATTGATTGTAGGGTTTAACGCGCCGACGCAACGCAGGCGATGAGGCGCGGCGTAGTGGAGGGCTCCGGATTAATTTTGACCACCTGGGGATCTTTAACGTGCGCCGAAATCTCGAACACACGGGCGTTTTTGCTTTTCGCCTCCATCAGAAAAGCGGCCGCCGCGGCCGGGCCGGAAGAGGAGCTACCGTATTTTTACGATACTAGCGCGCACCTTCTTTTGCTAAAAGCTAGCCTTAAAATTTGTGTGCGCATTACAATCGAGCTCAAAACCGAAACAGTTTTAAATCGGCCAGCAAAATTGCCATAGGCATGAGTTCCTCCCAAACTCCAACTCAGCCCAATAAAAAAATCCCTCAATATCACGTGAGTGAATTTCGGCGCACTCATTCCTGAATGACACACCTTGCTAAGCTGTTGCACATTTTTCTAGTATTGCAATTACCCCGTCACACTAGCATTATGAAGGTCAAGACACTTGAAATGGCAAGCAGCTTCAATGTTTCACATAAGAGTTTTATTCCCTGCAGGAGCTGGATAAGCAAGTTTACGAAGCACAATTTATTTTTGGCTGCCACAGTTGCACGCGCAAAATAAAATCCCTTTCTTCTAGGTAAGTATTGTCATGTATTTTACACCTGTGCGGTAAAGCCGACGTACAATTATTTTTTTCGGATTTTCCTGCGCAAACCTACCCGCGCGGTACGATCGGTGGCGCGTTATAATCGTGCAAATATGGTATTCAGCTCCCCATGGCCCGCCGACTCAGCCCGACGAACGCGTCAACCCTCCCCCTGCCTGCGAGTCGAACGGACTCGCCCGACGGCTTTTCGACTCACCGCGTCCGCTTATACATCAGTGCGTCGAGTCCAAAAAACCTGTTTATTTAAACTCAACGCGCCCTCGTCGGGTCAATGTAAACGGGGCTCCTGTCGCCATGGCGTCCTGACAGGCGAAACCTCGACACTCACTAAGTGGGCATTCGTGGCTTGCAAACGTAGGCAGGGGACGCTGGCCGGTCGTCCCGAACGCTAGGCATTTCCTTGGTTTTGTTAACTTCCGGGCTGTCGCCGCCTGGCCCGTGCTCACGTGCGCGCGTTGGGCAGTTTCCCGGCATTTTACATTTCTTTAACTCACATGTAGCGTCCGCCGTGCGTCCGCAATAGCTCAGCCTCTCCCCCACTCCTCCTCTCTCGCCTCACGCTACCCTCCTCGCTCTCAACAACAGGTCCGCACCCCTCCCCCTACACTATATAAAAATACCGGCGCCGGGTTTGGATCCCACGACCGTGCGGGCGGAACGCAAGGTACATGGTGCTCTACCCACTGCGCAACAAAGCCGACACAGAATGGAAGGCTGCGAACGCGCCTTATATCCTTGACTCATTCAAACTACGTCAAGGAGCTGCTGATACAACGCATTCACTACCACCAACTCTCCAAACACTAAACGTTAACTCAATACACCCACCCCCTATGCGACGCATTTACTCGAGTCCCCCTCGCGGGGAGATGGGCCCTTTTTTAACTGTGGACACGAAAATTACGATTTGCTAAAAAGCTCCGCTCTTAAAAAAAAACAAGTGGCAAGTTTCGTAAACTGCGACAATCACTGGCTCATCTTTGTTGAAGTACATGCTGCAGAGCAATACACCATATAGAAAAAAATGTTGTGACCCATTAATTCAATAACGCTGACCTTTTTTGGGACCACCGAAGCACTTGACGTGTTTTTTTTCTCGCTCAGTTCGGAGAAAATAAAACTGTTTTAAAGTCAGAGTCGCAGACCAGATGGAGTGCAAGGGCCAAAGTGGTGAAGCCAGCCAGTAGATATCTTGAGGAGATACTTGAAATTCTCCAAGGAATAGCATATAGTGGCGAAGAAACGAGCGAAACGAGAAGTTATGCCAGGGTATTGCACAAGAGGATGTAAAGTTACGATTTTTTGCTCGGCTTTGGGAACAAGATATTGGTTCGTATTGATCTTGTTTAGAAAAGATTGCAAGATTCAAAAATAAACTTTCATTAATAAACTTTCATTACTTTCATTAATTAATTAAGGCATGGGCACTGCGGAAGGGCTCAATTGTAAGCCTCTTCGAATGCAGTGGGTGACCTCTCCAATCGATGGCTTTCACGGTCAATGCCCGCAGCTGCGGCACCACATGCCCTCGAGCTGGCTGAGCGGGCGAAGAACGAGGTTTCCGCCTCCATCATGTAGCTGTCAACTTCACATAAAGTTACTCAGTAGTTGTGTCTTTCTTCTGTTCACTGGGCTGCTGTCTTTTTGAGTAGTGCAATATTTCTCGGCCGTTCTTCCTTCTGCACATTGTCGTGGGTTGATTGGATATATCCTTGTACTGAGGAATATTTTTCCCGCAATTGCAGGTGCAGCAATCGCGCCCAAAGTGGAAGATGGTAGCGAGGATCTTCGTGCCAATCTGCGTACTGGCCACTTGCCTGTGCTACGCCCGTGGTGAATTGAGCCTCACTTTACGTGGAAGCCGGTTGGACCGAAGCACAGACTGGGCCCCGCACTACAGGCGGAAGTTGGGAAGTGCAGGTAGACCCGATGGACCTAGAGTGCTCTTGTGGTACCTCTCGTATGGCAAATTTACCTTAGGTTTTTCAAAAAACGTAACAACACGGCGACTGACTTGCCCTCAGCAGTGCTTTGTGAGCTACAATCGCAGCACGCTTATGTCAAGCGACGCGGTCGTCTTTCACGGTAGAAGCATAAGCTTCAACGATATGCCTAAGTGGAGAGCCCCAGCCCAGAAGTGGGTTTTCTGAAACGGCGAGCCCCCGGGACTAATCTATTCCCTCGAGAAGCTAAAGGGAATTTTCAAATGGACGATGACTTACCGGTGAGTAGGTAGTGCTTTCGTTGTAACCCTCTTTCAGCAAGGTCCCCGGCTACTCTCTGGAGCACTTGTATATTTAGACAAGAAAGGACACAGGTTTCCTCATGCATATAAATGGTACTCATACGGCCTCTTTATTATCAAGACAGCTGAACAGAGCCGTGGAAGCAAAAAAAAAAAAAATGAAATAGCAGAGTGCGAATTGAAAATCGCGTGTGACGTGCAGGAAAGAGCTGGTAGTGTATAAAATGATCCCTTAGCTGCAGCACCGAGAGGGCGGGTGACGTTGGACAAACATCGCCACGTGTTCGACGCGGTGGCGCAATGGGTAAGGCATGCTGAATCCAAGGACGCGAATATGAAACCGGCGGCGCTTGCTGCTTCATTGATGGATATGAAAAGCCAATACCCGCATACCAATACTTCGGATTAATCCGGAGCCATTCATTACGGCGCCCCTCACGGCCCAGCGTACCTTTCACACGTAAAGCTCTGCCATCTACTGCCTGCCTGCCTTCCTGGAAGCCTACTTACCGACCTTCGTACCTACCTCATTCAATATATGCGCCAGTCAATCAGTCAGTCAGCTAGCCAATCAATCAATCAATAAATCAATCAATCAATCAATCAATCAATCAATCAATCAATCAATCAATCAATCAATCAATCAATCAATCAATCAATCAATCAATCAATCAATCAATCAATCAATCAATCAATCAATCAATCAATCGATCAATCAATCAATCAATCAATAAATGAATATGTCACCCAACCAACAATTCAAATCATTATTTACTAATTTCAGATTATATTAGTATTATTAATTTCTAATTATTAATTTCCAATAATTTATTAATTTCTAATTATATACTTATTTAAATTGAATTTTATGATTATTATTTATTCTCTCAATCAATCAAGCAAGCAAGCACGACGAGGTGCGCGTCATTCCTCTCGCATTGCGGTTTTTCCCTTCAAATCCTCTGCGCTCAATTGACCCTGCTTGCCTGAGTTACGATTTTTACGTAGTTATGATCTACGTTACGATCTTTGCGAAAATTCAGTAGAGCGCAGTTTCCAAAAAACTGAGTACCCTTTATGCCATACTAACACGTTGCTATTCACCCGAACTTAGGCCTCATTTTCTTACCGCATGCGTGTCTATTTTCCCCGTAGCCATTTCGCTAATTACTGGCAGACCACTTTTCCAGCGAGAGCAATTTCAACCTTGAGAAATTGTTTCGTATTGCTTGCAATGACATACCACTTTCCCAGTGGCGAAACCATGGCCAGAACTGCTACAAAAAAGGCTATACTGGTTTCTTAGAATTTGGCAGTTGCAGAAAAGTTTGTCATGGAAAAGGATTTCAATAAGGAACCATCGCCTGTCACCAGTACCACTGCCCTAGGTAGGAAGTCGACCCGGGTGTCGACATCTTGGAAAAGGACAAATTTTCTTCGCCAACGAAATTTTCGCGAAAGCATTATAGCTTTCGTTCGTAGCCCTACTGCTGAATTTCAGATGGATGTCAAATATAGCTACGCAGTACCTCACTCAACCTTGGTGATTTCCTTAAATGTAGCATATTAGTAGCTGTACTCGGGAACAAGAACGGCAATAGTTCATGTATGATATCACTCCGCCAAAGCAACGGACCCGGAAGTCAAGGGGTGCACGTGTTTTGAAAGGAGATTGCTACGAATGCGTGATGTCGCCTGCCTTTTCTCACGTAGTTAATAAGTCGTCGCTGCAGCAGTTTATAAGCATATTAAAACCAGAAAATCACGAAAACGGCTCATGCCATCTACAAAATATTCCGAGTAACGCATACTTGCGCAGCGCGGAGCGACATCCGGCTGCGGTGATGAGGCACAGAGGCAACTTCCGTGGCCGTTCTTAAGTTGTAACCGAGTATAGGACATGCAAATCATTTCGGCACGCCGTCCGTCTGCACTAGTTCCGTAAGTGGGGAGTTCTGTCACCAGTCTGCAAACGCGCGTACAACGACATGTCCTAGAACAGCACTGATAACAGCTTCGGAACTCGTGAGACCCCGTTTGCCACATTTTTCGACAAAAATGTCATCCAGGTGGCCGGCGCACTTACCGTAGTTGGCGGATAAGGGGACATAAGAGGAGATGAGAGAGGAGACGCGAATCTGGCGGGTTGCCGTTATGTTGAGTGATCTGGTGTTTAGTAGCGCCAGAGGGAATTCCATGTCGTGTAGACACCGGTGGTAGAGGCACGGAAGTACTGTTGTGTTACGGTGAGTAGGCGGTGGTTCTCGAGGCGTCGAAGCACGTTCATCATGTTCTTGTCGATGTTGTCGTCTCTGTGGCAGAATCGGTAGTCTCCGTCAGCGTCGGTGAGTTAAAGGTTGACGTTGGTGCACCGGCTGATAGCAACGTTCACGCCCTCGTCTTCGCAGCTTTGTCTTCTCCTGCTTCTTCTTCAGCGGTTCCCCTACGGGAAGATGACGACGGTGGTTGAACGCGAAGCTATCTCGTGATGGATTCTTTGGTTGGCTCATCCCTAGGGGCATCCTGCCAAAATCATCATCAGAAGCGCCGCGGGCGGGGCGAGAGCAACGTACACGCCCTCTTCTTCCAAGCTTTGTCTTCTTCTCCTTCTTCGTCTTTAGCGGTTCCCCTACTGGAAGATGACGACGGTGGTTGAACGCGAAGCTATCTTGTGATGGATTCTTTTGTTGACCAGTCTTCAGGGGCATCCTGCCACAATCATAACCAGAGGCGCTGCGGACGGGGCACGGACGCGGGACATCCCCCGAACAAGAGGCGCTAACATCCTCCTCTAAAGTTTTCAGTTCGTCGTTTCTATTGACGTTCAGCTTCGCGCGCCTTCGTTGTATCAGCAGCTTCTTGACGTAGTTTTAATGAGTCAAGGACATAAGGCGCGCTCGTAGCACTTGCTCCTGTCTCGGTTTTGTAGCGCAGTGGGAAGAGAGCCGCGTACCTCCCGTTGCGGCCAGAGAGTCATGGGATCGAATCCCGGTGCCGCTAACTATTTCTTTTTTATAGTGTAGAGGGAGAGGTGCTGATAACGGACGGACGTCGGACATAGCCCCGACCAAAAGTTGGTGCGCGCGCACCGCCCCATTCAGTCTGCTCTGAGACATCACCTGCGCTGGTTCTGCTACGGTGTTGTATGATGCGTTCGACCGGTACCGACAGTCCTGTCAGTGTGTAGGCTGACAGTACAAGAAACAGCATCACCTTAAACGCTCACGGCAACGTTCACCCTAACGTAGAAGAAGGAAACAAGGCCGCGAATTAGTGGAACCCTCATGATGCTTCGCGTCCTACTCATGGTTCCCACGCGGGAAGATGGGGTAATCTTTTTCTTAACACTTTTTATTTCCAAACCTTCACTTCTCGCCTGTGCTCCTGTACTAAAGCCTGTCGCGCAGTCCAATAATGTATTGACGGTGGCTTGAACTACTCATATATTCGCGTATATTCCTTCATTCCTGACGATTGACGGATGCCGCATGAATATTCCGTGTACAATGGTGATTGTCTGAATTTTCACGCATGCCCATCCCTGTTTGTATGCTAAATTAGTCATAAAGACATGATAAGTGCAGCAAGTGGTGCTCGGGTGTAAAAATGCTAGATAAATAATTTTGTCCTAGAAATTAACTCCTTCAATAAATATAGTTTGCAAACTTTTGGCTTCAGTTTTACTAATATTTGCTCTTTCTTTGAAGGTCAGACTCGGACATCGTGAACCCATACGGCACTATTGCAGAACGCGACGTAACTCAGAACCTCCAGTATCAAAAGAACCGGAACATCTGGCGACGCAAGTCACGAATGGCTGTTTGGGCTGCTAGCCATTGCGGAGCAGAGAGCCGTAGGGATCGCTATGTGAAACAGCTGCAGAAGTACGTCCGTGTCGACGTGTACGGCAAGTGCGGACACCGAAAGTGCCCAAAAGAAAATTCAACCAGATGCTACAAAATGTTCGCGAAGAAATACTTCTTCTACCTTTCCTTTGAGAACTCCATCTGCAGAGACTACGTCACCGAGAAGCTCTTCAATGCCCTGGAATACGACATCATTCCCGTCGTCCTCGGTGGAGCTAACTACACAGCCATTGCCCCGCCGGATTCGTTCATTAATGCGCTAAGCTTTAGGTCACCGAAACACCTTGCCAAATACTTAAAAAGAGTAGCCGGTGACTTTAAGCTGTATGCGAAGTATCTACGCTGGAAAAATAGGCGACGCGTCGACCGGGAGCGAGGCCCACCATCGTTCTGCGACCAGTGCAACAAGCTGCGCAGCCCATCTTTCCGGTCGACGACGGTAGTGGCAGACTTGCTCCACTGGTTTAATACATTGTCCCATTGTTGGTCTTGGAATTTTACCAAATAAAATAATGTATATGTGCTCTCATCATAAAAGAAAGTGACAGTTGCATCTTTATTCTATTTTCTTGAGCCTACAACTTTCCCCATATATATGCTTCGCATAAACGTGTGTAAGAAGAGCCGTGTAATAAAACTAATAATTCCGATGTCACGACATATGGGCACCACGGGCGAGGAGGCTACTTTTAGGGACGCTGTAGGCCCAATTGGGGAGAACAGGAAGATTCAAAGGGTGATGTTCTGTGATTTGATTAGTGCTAGCACCCATCTGTTCGTGTGCATTTTCAATGTTCAAATTTAGGGCGCAGCCCTTTGGCGGCCGTCTCTTGGCTGAGCCGGTTGCCAGTGTAATTGAAGGAACGATGAGATGGACCGACGAGTGAAAGAAAAAGCGAACGGTGAAAGAAAGCAAAGCAGGAGAGTGTTGCAAAATTGGGAGGGGAGGGCGGTACGCCATGGTGGCGTGAGCCAGCACTCTTTGAAAGCATGTGATAGGGGAGTGGAAGGGGGCAGTATGCTATGCCCGCACGGGGCCCTCGAAGGCTCGACGTTGGGGCGGAAATGTGGGGCGGGCGTGCGCGTTACGATGATGTGCGTTCGCTTAAGACACAGTCCGCGGGCCCTCCCTGAGACGCACTTCGCGCCGCCACCGCAGAGGCTCACCATAACTGCTGTCGTTAGAACCCACGAGTGAGTGCTGCCTCAGCGCACTGCTGCTGGGCCCAAATATCGCATTAGGGAGTATCGTGATCGCCAGTTCCTTTTTCTAATGCACAACTATGACTGGATTAAGCGGTAGGTACTGAAATGTAGGTACGAAGACCGTGCCATTCTACCTAATTTTCCAAAATTGCTTTAGTGAACATGGAAATGCTTCGCTAAGGAAGATGCTCTGGTTTATACTATTGTTTGAGCCCTGAAGTCCTAGCAGGTAGTCCTCGCTGAGATATTACAGCCTCGTAAAAAAAACCTTCGTGATATCTCCAGCTGTTTTACAGACCACAAAAATTCTGTTTAATATTCCTGAACCGTATAGCAAGTACAAGCCTGTCTCCAACGTCCCGAGTCTACATTCCAACTTGCGAGTCACATCCAAGTACACTCCTAGGAACGGCGGCAGGCTTCTCACGTATAAAAAAATTCTCACCTACTATAGGGAAGGCAGACGATCATATCCCGGCCCCCACCAGTGCTTCGATAGAAAACAGGCAGTTGCACTACGATTATTGCACACCAATTTGTTTCCAAACCCAGTCCTGTATAAGCAGATGCATCCCGACTTATATGACCCGAGATGTAAATTTTATTCAGGGTGGGCTACCCTCTCACACATGAAGTGGAAATCCCGCACATCGCTACGAACCCACAGGAACACAGAACATATTTGCTAAACACACACAACGATGTGCAGTGGGAGGCAGCGCTGCACAGATCAACAGGCCCTGGTCCGAATTGCAATAGAGGGCGCTGACTCCCATGTGGTCGGCGGAACCCTTGCAAGAAAGAAGACATACGACCTGTCTTCTTATTTGTGCCCAATAAAGTCTTGTCTCTCTCTGTCTCTCTCTCTCTCTGTCTACATCCCAGACAGCCACATATCCAAGGATGACATGCGATCACTGACGATCCCACAACTTTAGGACACCTTTAAAAACCTTCAAGCACAATATGTTACCCCGTACTTTGCGTTCAAAACCGTCGACCGCCAACCACGCGCAAAGATCAGAAAATCGCATTTGGCCTCTCTTCAAAGTCCAGCCACGTCAACGCACAAACGTCTACAACTGGCAATAAACCATGAGAGGCCCATCGCGCATACCATCTCGCATGCCTCAATTCCACTTACTCCTGCAGTGCAGCTGCAGTGGCTCGGCTACACAACAATGCCGCATCACCTAGAAATCCACACCCTCGTGGGAACTTGATCCTTGCTTTTCAGATAATCGGGATGGGGCTGCTGGAAAATGCTTTTTTGCGTAATGCAGATGCAATTTTTTCGAGGCCAGTTTGTGGGAGGTTTCTGCTCTGATAAGAATTTGCCCCCTCCCATTCAGGACCCTGCGCACGCCGATACCCATGCCCCCTCTACTGGCATACCATCATCCACTCCTCCACCTGGCACAGGCTTTGACGACTACCTTTAGACGGCTTCAAAATAACTGCTAAACACACGGCACCCTTCTTTAGGCCATGTATCACACTACCTACGCCTCCACGTGCAGTAATGCCCCTGCCTTAAACTTTCTCAGGTAATGGGAGTGCCAGCACACTCCGCCCCTAACGCCTAATCCCCACTCAACCAACGAAATGTGGGCACGCGAGCTCCGACCTTGCATTCCAGCATTGGCTGGTGGTGAGCACCTGACAGCGGTTCCATACTAATTCATACTACAGGGTAATGGTTTGCTGCAAGAGCGCGCCGTCGCGGGCACCACAATAGCAGCTGGCAGCGTTCCTCGCCCACTTCGCCTGGTAATGAAACTTTAAAAGACTCCAGACCGAGCGACACCACACCCTTGCGAGGAACAAAAAACGACTGAATTTATTTCGATAGTGCTGCTGCCTACTCAGCGAGCTCAAGGCGGATATACAGTGTTGCCAGATGTCTAGAAGGAAGAAGCCGAAGTTTGGGGTTTCTACATACTCCCCCTGGAATGAGCTTCAGATCATTCTAATGTACATTCTATAGGATACAATAGCTGAATCGGTCTTCTCAGGATGGTTGCACTTGGTAGACGCACCATACATGCTCTAACACGTCCACCTCGTCTGACCAGCTCATCGTCTACCACTGCGGTTTTCCACAGGTGTCTTGGCAGATGACACTCATGATGAACTATGACAAGAGTTTGTTTCCTCACTGCACTGGATGCACTTGGTACAGCAAAATGCGCGGAGCGCAAAGAAGTCAGGTACTCATGTCGCCATCTTCACCAGAAGTGATCAGCCAACCTTTGCAAGTATCTCCAACGACGGGTCAACTGATCCTGCGGTGATGAGTGCTTTTCGTGACCAGACCCACTGGGAAGGGAAGTCAAACGTCTGCCAACAAGAAAATGAGAGGGGGTCAGTGGTTCTGGTTCGTTTGATTCCACATACACCTATGTTAGCGGTCCTGAGTTTATGACCGCTTCGATCTGGTCAGAACCGTAGTGAGCTCCTCAAAATTGCAGTAGCAGTTGCCCAACACCTTCTTCAGAGATTTCCTTGCGCACCGGACCATGCTTTCCCAGAATCCGCCCCACCAGGCGGCTCTTTTCACGATAAATTTCCGCTGAATCTGATGACCCGTGAAATAGTTGTGGACCTCTTCTGCACACAGTGTTTCCCACCGTCGCTTCAAATCCTTTGATGCTCGCTTGAACGTTTTTGCGTTGTACGAAAAGATGGTTCGAAAAACTTCTTGTCTTCCTATTAACCTTTTGAATGCCATGAGAAAGCTGGAAGTAGTCATGTAACCCACTAGCTCCTAGTTCACGGCGCGCGTAACCGCACACGTGAAAACCAGTAGATATGACGTTTTGTTACTGCCCTGATCCTTTGTATCAATTAGTCCTGCAAAGTCATGGCCAGTCACCTCAAACGGTGGAGCCTGTGTCACCTGTGTCACCATGTCACGTGGCAAAGGAGCTACTGGTTTGGTGGCAGCGCGGCTGTTGAAACGGTTGCACGTAAAGCATTTCTTTAAGGCCCTTTTGACCATCTGTCTTCCACGAATCACCCAGTACTGTTCCTTGAGCTCTGTGAGTGTATCAAGTGCGCCAGCATGTAAAAGTCGGCGATGGGTGGCGCATATCACGAGCTCGGTAAAATGATGGGTCGCAGAGAGAACGATCGGATGCTTCGTGCTGTAGGACAGGGCGTAGTCGTCAAGACGTCCTCCGACCCTTAATATTCCGTCTTGGTAGCAGGAGACATCCAGGTCACGCAAAGGAGAGTTGCTTACCAAGCGAGTTGATCTACGAATACATTGCAGCTCTTCGGGGAAGGCCTCGCGCTGCACCTGCGTTATCACAAGCGTCTGAGCTCGCGCGATCTCGTCTGCTGTCAGATGTCCCGTGTGCTTCTGGTCTCGGTTTCTTGAGTTATGCAAGAAACGTTGCACCCACGCGACAACACGAACAAGATTAAAAAGGGAGCTGTACTGCTTCATTGGGCAGACCGTTTCTTCGACTGTTACGCTGTGAACGCGAACTGGTCTTCTTTCTTCCTCTGCTTCGATCAGTTCGACATCCTCATGTCTTGGCCAGGCCACTGGTGGTTCAGCAAGCCAGCTCGGTCCATTCCACCATGCCATGTTTTCCTTGAGGGCTTTAGGGCTCACTCCTTTCGTCAGAAAATCAGCGGGGTTCTCCGCTCCGGGGCAGTGATTCCGCGTGCCCGGATCAGTTCGCAGTTGTATCTCCCGCACTCAATTGGCCATAAAGGGTTTCCAGAGTCGCGCTGACCTCGGACCCAGTGTAGTGCAAAGTTGGAATCTGTCCACATGTACCACATCTGAACTCGTTGGCGCAAAAATTGGGACAAATATTTCTTCATCCTGGCACCAACCAGCATTCCCATCAATTCCAGTCCTGGAAGAGATAGCTTCTTCATTGGTGCCACACGTGACTTTGATAAAATCAAAGGCACGGTCGATTCGGCTGTTCTTGTTGCGCACACGTACGCTATAGCTCCAGATGCTTTGGGGCTAGCATCCGGGAAAATGTGGACTTCAATTTGGCCGTCCTTGAGACCACTGTATCTTCAGGGTGTGACCTCCTGTAAATGATGCAGATGGGTGTGCCACTGCTTCCAAGCTGTCTGTACGTCTTCAGGTAGAGGGGCATCCCATTCGAGTCCCCGTTACGAGATTGTCTGAAACAGCAACTTCGCGGTCACTGTTACTGGGGGAATGAGTCCAAGCGTGTCATAAATGCGTGGCAACGCCTGAAGAATGAAGCATTTTGTATTGTTATTCTGATCCAAGAAGTCTAGAACGAAATTTATAGAGAAGGCCAAGTAGTCTTGCTCCTTGTTTGAGACGAGTCCCAAGACCCGTGAGGAGCTGGCCGTGGGGCATTCAACTTGGCTCTCGCCATGTCCTGTTCTGTCATTGTCCAGCAATCGTTGCAATGTGTTCGATTTCGTGCTCCACTTCCGTAGCGTCATGCTCGCAAGATAAGTGACTCCGAGGGCTTGACGGTAGAAATCTTCCGCCTCTTGTTGAGACTCCATTCCAGTGATTAGATCGTCCACGTAGAGGCTCTCTGCGATCTTTTTTGCCTTCTCGGGGTGACCATCCACCATCGAAAAGTTATGACGCAAAGTGGGGGTGAGAATGAACGGGCCGCGGGTCACTCCAAAGGGCACCATTGTCATTCTCCAGTCTTCCATCGGTGGGCTTGGGTCGTTTTTTGTTGTCATAAGCTCATTCCAAAGGAATATCGTAGACCATCAGGATCCTCCTGGCGCAACGAAATCTTCAGGAACGCCTTTTTCAATGTCAGCAGTAAGGCCGATTTCATGAATCTTTGAGTTCAGTAGTACCTTCAGAAGGTCATGGTTCAAATTGGGTCCTGCCTCCAGACTCTCATTTAGGGAAGCACACACTGCATCACTGGACGATGCATCGAACACGACTTTAATTTTTGTCATAAGACCGTCAGGATTAAAGACTGCTGCATGTAGTGAAGACTGCATGTAGTACATTCATTGTTCGGGCTTGACGTCAGCCTCTGCAGGTTCTCGTTTCGCAAATCCTTGCTGCAGGTACTGGCGTATCGACTCATCGTCCTCAGACATCATCACTTCATTATTGACCAGCTTCTTAGTGAGGTTGAACAAATGATTCTTTGCTACAGCCTTGTCGTCAGCTAATTGAAAATTCACTTCCTTCCAAGGCAGCCCAACCTCGTAGCGTTCGTAAAGCAGCTTGATGGACGATGCAAAATGCTTGACAACAAGGTCCTCTTCGTTTTGTCGGGTGACTGGTTCGGTAATTCCGAGACTCTCAAGCTCCCAAAAGGACCTGAGTCCAGCGGATAGGCTCTGAGTTTCTCTACACACGCGGCTCCGGAGAAGAGCAGCGGTCGAACAGCAGGCAGTTGAGCTGCTGCGGGGAATTGGTCCGTGAAGTGTCCACCCAGACTCAGTGTAGACCGCAACCAGAGCTCCATGCAGTTTCTGCATGTCACCAGACACCAGAGGCCAGTAGTAGTCAGCTCCAACAAGAATGGAGATGCCAGTTGTCTTGAAGTGGGCTGGGGGCACGGTGACATCCGCCAGTTCCCTTATCTTCGCCTTGGCTTCATGAACGACAGTCTAAGGAAGAATGACATGGTCAGTGCAGATCTTTGGTATTGTAGAGCTTCTATGGAATGCTCCTTTCGGTTGTATTGGCTCCTGAGCTAATGTCGCACTGGCTTGCGTTTTTTCTTGATGATCTTTCCGGCTCCTCCGAAGGCGTATATCGTGACGTACTCTTCCCCAAAGACCTCCAGGTGGAGATCGCCAGAAAGTTCTTCGGTTACAAAGGTATGCTGGCTACCTCCATCAAACAGGAGGCGGGCCAGTGCTGTTCCCTGACGTCCTTCTTCCTGGACTTGGGCCGTTTGGAGAAGCACGGAAGAGGCCTTGTCGTTCTTTTTAATGATGGTTAGAGTTTTTTGGCGCAAGGCCAGCTGAGGCAAAGAGCGCCAAACAAAAGTATCTAAAATAAAATGGTGGCTACTAAAGCCAAAACAACAATAAAATCAATTAACGGCAATGGTGATGGCTGGTGTATAGGGCCAGATTTGATTATGCGTGATAGGAAATGAGGTTTACAAAATTTACATCTGACAAGTACTCAAACACACGTTTAACGGAAAACATGGCATCGTCACCCAGAAACAGAGATGGATGTAGGGGAATATGTTTGTCTGTAGAGTTCTCTGAAGTGTTTGTGTCGTGTTGTGTGAAGTGCCCTGCACGTGATTAGTATGTGCACCACGGATAGGGCCTCTCCGCAACTGCTGCACTGGGGTCTAGAAGATCCAGTCAGCAGATACGAGTGCGTCGCAAGGGTGTGCCCTATCCGCAGCCTACCCAAGGCGACTTTCGTGTGTCTGTTGCGTGAGTCAGCTGTGTACCGTCCCAAGTGTGGCTTTATTACATGTAGTTTGTTGTCTGTCTGTTCGTCCCAGTGTGTTTGCCATGTTCTCCGCAGGTGTTGTCTTATGTGTGGCTTGAGGTCTGTGTAGGGTATCATTGTAATGTCTACAGTGTTCCTGAGTGCAGCAGCAGCTGCCCTCTCGTCAGCCAACTCGTTTCCAGCGATCCCAGCGTGTCCTGGGACCCAGCAGAGGACCAGCGCATGCTTTTGTGCGTACACAGACATGATAGTGTTGAATACAAGATTAACTATGTGGTTTTTTGAGGGCTTGTGCGATGCCAGTGCGCGAACAACACTCAAAGAATCTGTGTAGATGATGGAATTGGGAATTTGAGTTTCAAGAATGTGTCGTACAATCAGTAAACTTCCATACGCTTCTGCTGAAAAAATTGTTGTGTGCACGCTCATGGTTCTGGCTGCATTGAAATTTGGACCATGAGCAGCGCGCGACACCATAGTGGAGGTTTTAGAAGCGTCACTATAAAATTCTGCACACGTGTATTTAAACTGCAAAGACAGAAAGTGCTGCAGTATTGCAGCTCGTGGTACACGATTTTTGTCAAGTCTCATAAAAGAAAGGTCGCACGACACAGGGCGAACTTGCCAAGGCGGTAAACTGTTAGAAAAGGATGACCTGTACACATCTGAAAACAAATCACTGAGATCCGAGGCTCGCTCTCTCACTCTAAGTGAAAAGGGCCGAGGAACGGATGGGCGATTTACAAAGAGCAGAGATTTTGATGTATCGTTAAAGACAGGATTAAAAGGATGATTATTCAGCGACGAAATTATAAAAGCATAAAGCAAGTCCATGTATGTTTGTTGGTTGTGAAGGCTCCACGTATCACACTCTACATAAAGACTCTCGGCAGGGCTAGTGCGAAAAGCACCCGAGGCGAGACGAAGCCCCAAGTGTAGCACTGTGTCAAGCATTCGCAACGCTGTTTTAGTCGCCGACCCATATACCACACTGCCATAGTCTAAACGAGACCCAACCAAAGCAGTATAGAGCCGTAGTAGGAGTTCTTTGTCGGAACCATACGATTGATGGGAGAGTACCTTAAGTATATTCATTGTTTTGAGACATGTATTTTTAGGTTCCTTGATGTGTGGAATGAATGTGAGTTTGTGGTCAAACACAACACCTAAGAACTTGTGCTCCTTGTTCACAGGAAGCGACACGCCATTAAAAGTAATGTCTGGGTCCATATGGACCCCGCGATTCCAGGAGAACACAACGCAGGAGCTTTTTACAGGATTCAATTTAAAACCATTCTTGTCTGCCCAGCCGGCAAGTTTCTTTACACCAAGCTGGACTTGACGTTCGCAGATTGACATATTGCGTGATTTATAGGATATCTGCACGTCATCCACATACATGGAATAAGAGATTGTAGGTGGCAGTGCCTTACCAAGAGAGTTCATTTTTACTATGAAGAGAGTGCAGCTCAACACGCCAACTTGTGGCACACCATTTTCTTGCACGTGAACCTTTGAGAGTGCACCACCGACTCTTACTCGGAATGTTCTGTCTGACAAACAACTGCCAAGAGCGTTCAACATGTTACCCGAAACACCGAATGACTTGAGGTCACTAAGGGTCCCATAACGCCAAGCGGTGTCGTATGCCTTCTCAAGGTCGAAAAACACAGTAAGCAATACTGCTTATGCGCGAAGGCATCCTTGATGTACGAGTTAAGAGCTAACAGTTGATCGTTCGTCGATCGCCCGACCTTGAAGCCTGCCTGGCTGCTGTTGAGAAGACCGTTGTACTCAAGGAAGTACACGAGCCTGCGATTTATCTTCTGGAAGAGCTTGCACAGGCAGCTCGTCAGGGCAATAGGACGGTAACTTGAGGGGGATGACGGGTCCTTTCCGTCCTTCAGGAAGGCTACAACTATAGCCTCCTTCCAAGAGTTTCGAATGTGCCCCGAAAGCCATATCTTGTTATATAGGTGTAAGAGTGTTAGAAGAGTGTCTGCGTGCAGGTGTTGTATCATTGTGTATGTGATGTTGTCTGGGCCTGGAGCTGAGCATTTACACGTGCTCAAAGCAGCCCTCAGATCATGCAGTGAAAACTGAGATTTATATGATGATGTTGACCTATTGTGATCTAGTATAGGCTTCTTTTCGGCCATTTGTTTGTGTTGCATGAAAGTGTTTGTGTAGTGTGCTGAACTGGACACGTGTAGGAACTGTTGTGCGAGGGTGTGAGCCTGGTATTGGAGTGTGTCCCCTGTTGTGCTGACCAGAGGCAGGCTGTGTGTTTGTTGTCCTCTGAGTTTGCGTATTCTTGTCCATACTTTCAGTGTGTCTGTGTAGGAGTTTATTGATGTTATGAAGGAACGCCAACTCTCTCGTTTTGCCTCACGACGCACACGTTTTCCTAATGCCTTCGCCCGTTTGAACAAGAGGAGGTTTCCCGACGTGGGGTACCGACGAAGGATACCCCACGCCTTGTTCTGGGTCTCTCGCGCCCGCCTACAGTCCTTTATTCCACCACGGCCTCCGCTGGTTGGGCGGGGCACCAGAGGCGTGGGGAATGGACTTTTCGGCGGCGTCGAGGATGTGCGCCGTGAGGAGTTGGGTAGCTTCTTCAACGCGTAGGTGTCCTATGGATGTGTGGTGTAGTTGGGATGTCTCTGTAAATGTATTCCAGTTAGCTCGTGCTTCATTCAACCTATTATGGGAAGATGAACTGCTTGGGCCTTTACCTGTATATGTAAGTGAGGTGGGGAAGTGGTCACTGCCATATGGGTCAGTTCCCAAACCCCACTCGAGAAGAGGAAAGAGAACTGCAGAGCCAATAGCCAAGTCAAGAGATGAGTATGTGTTGTGTCCTATGTTATGATATGTAGGCTGTTTATTGTTGAAAAGGCATGCTCCAGAGGATGTAAGAAACCTTTCTATCAGGCGACCCCGGGCATCCGTACGAGAAGAGCCCCAAAGAGAATTGTGAGAATTAGGGTGGCCTGTTAGAATGTACGGTTCGGCAGCTGGTCTACCAGCGCCTCGAAGTCAGAGCTCAAAAGTGTAACATCAGGAGGAATGTATATGGAGCATACCGTTATCAACCTATTAAATAATATTAGCGTATTGCTACAGCCTCAAGGATGGTGTTCAAGGTGACAAGGTGGCATGCTAAGGATTTGCGGGCGATTATGGCCACACCGCCAGAAGAGTGTGTGCAGCCATCCCTGTCCTTTCTGTATACCACGTAACTATTCAAGAAATTTGTGTGCTTAGAATTCAGATGTGTTTCCTGGACACACATTAAACTTGGCTGATTGGCATGCAGAATCTCATATACGTCGTCAAGATTACTCAGAAGGCCTCTGCAGTTCGATTGAACAATGTTTTCTCTTCCCATTATTTAGTGTGAGAGCTACTGGAGTGTATATGTTTATGTGTCGTCTTTCGGGGCTGTGACTCTTGGATTGGGCTTTCTGGGCCTTTCTGTAGGCTTGGACGTCGAAGGCCGATTCTTGCGCTGCGTTGCAGGCAAGAATGGCACGACGTCCATCTCGTCGTCCGATGTCCTGTGTGTACCCTTCGAACCGGGCCCCCCGGAATTGGCCCTGCTTTGAGGGTCCTTCGTTTGAACCGCCACCGCCGCAGGTATCGAAGGCACCAGAAGTGGCACGGGTGGTGCGGTGGCGGTGGGAGCCGGTGCGGGGGTCGTGGTGTCCACGGCACCCTCCAACGCACTGGACGATGGGGAGGCAGGGATGGGAGCGGCACCAGTCCCGACGGAAGAGGTTGCCACCACAACCGCTGCTGGCTGAGCGAGCGGTGCGGAGGCGGGTTGGGCTGCCATAGGCAACCCAGGGGAGGGCGGAGGCGGGACCAAGTCTGACTCGCGGTACTGGGTCCCCGCCGTAACCAGACGCCGCTCCGCCCCCCAGCGAGCTGCGTCGGCGTACCTGCCCAGAGGGAAGGAGGCGGACCTCTTCCGCGCCTCTGGGAAGGTGATGTTTTCGTTGACTTTCAAGGCAATGATCTGTTTTTCTTGTTTAAACTTTTCACAGCTCCTAGAATAGGCTGTCCTAGGTCCCTGGCAGTTCGCACAGGTGAAGTTCTCGAATTTACAATTGTCAGTTAGATGATCATGTGCTGCACATTTTACGCACGTCAATTTACCACGACAAGACGTTGTGCCGTACCCGAACCGCTGACACTTGAAACAGCGGCGTGGGTTCGGCACGTAGGGTCGGATTGGACATCTCAAGAAACCTGCGTTCACCGACTCAGGAAGGTTTGAACAGTCAAGTGTCAAGATTATGTGCTTGGTAGGAATTATTTCATCATTTCGGCGTATGGTGATTCGCCTCACTGCTGTCACGCCCTGATCTCGGAGGCCCTCGAGCAGATCTGCTTCAGTCTCATTCATTAGATCCCGATCAGAGATCACGCCCTGGCAGCTATTGAGACTGCGATGGGGCGTGATCTTGATGTCGACATCTACCATGCGCGTTTGCTTGAGGAGGTTAGATGATTGCTGTTTGTTTTCTACTTCTATCAAAACTTCTCCTGTTGTGAGTTTCTTAGCCTTGTAGGACTGTCTGACAAGGCTTTCAAGATACCTGGAGATTAGAAACACGAACTGCGAAGTGATTGGTTTTGTCTTGTCAAGAGATTCCATGATCAGAAAGCGCGAAAAATTATCGGGCTTTGGGAGAGAGATCGATTGCAAAGGAGGAAAAGATACTTCGGTGCGGCCCCTTTTTGGGGGCCGATCACGTCTGGGGGGGGGGATGTTTGGAAAATGCCATATGATACATTGAAAAGCAGGGAGACGGGGGTACGTTCTCCTTTGACCTTACCCTGGTAGTCAAAGAGGTCCCGGAGCTCCCTGCCTGGTAGACAGGCAGGGAGCCCATCAGCCGGAGCTTGACCAAGGCTCCGACGGCCACCGTTTACGGCTTCTACCCTTCACCTTTAAACACCTCGCCACGGTTGGACACGGCTTATGTTGGGAGCTCGGGGTCCTTGGTGTCGCTGCTCACCGTCACCATGAATACTCAAGGTGCCCCGTGCGGGGTTGTCGTTCTTCTTTCCCGTTGCGAAGTGCAGCTCTGTTGCAATGTTCTCACTTTTCTTCCACCCAGGGTCGCACATCTGAGTCAAGTGCCTTTTGCCGCAATTTTTGCACCTGACGCTTTTGTTGTGACACTGTCTCGAAGCGTGGCCTTTGACAGCGCTGCGGAAGCATCTACCGGAATCCTGGTGTGTTTTCTTCTTTTCTTCCCGAGAAAGTGGTTCTTGACATTCTTTGGTTCCCTGGTTCTTTGCAGCACAGAATGCGCATCGATCCATATGCCGCGACCCACTTCCAGAATACAGTGAAGCCGTCGACGCTTTCGACTTTTTCGTTGTTTCATTTTCGAAATGCGGTTTTATACTGGGGTTCTTGCGTTGTTGTCGGCCAAGTTGAAATGCTTGTTCTCTACTTTCCACTTCGGTTTTTAAGAAATCAAGGAAGCTCTGTATGCACAATCCGTTGTCTTCCTTGACTGCGGAATGACGCCTGTGATAATCGATGACAAGTTGACCTGGCAGTGTTCGCAGCAGCGCGGAGCAAAGCATTGCTCCCTACCTTTCCCTCTTCACACCCAGAGCCGTGAGCGTCGACACGTTGCGCTGCAAGTGATCGTAGAAGTGGCGTAGGCTGTCAACCACATTTTTACTTTGTATGGCACGCAAGTCCAGTAATTGGGTGAGATGTTCCTGGAAAAGCACAACCGAGCAGCCAAAACGCTTCTTCAAAAGCTCGATGTCATTGGCGTTGTTCGCTCCTGTCACTTCTATCCCAGCTACCGCCGATGCAGCTTTCCGAGTGTGCATTGTCTGTAGGTACAACTTCTTCGAGTTACAAAGGCCTTCGTGGTCGTACATAGCCTGCCGAAACTGCTCCCAGAACGGCTGCCACTCCGTGGCAACGCCGCTAAATCGTTGTGGCGCGAGATTCGGCAACTTCACCTTCGAAATCGCAGAGCTCCGGTTACCGTAGGAAGGCGGCGTTGTTGCTTCGCTCTCCGTTTTCTTTTTTGCTCTTTGTGCTTCTTGGGCCTCCTGACCGAGCCTCGCTTTGCACATGACGATCGAGTCATCGTATTCTATGGTGAGGGCGTAGTTGTGCTCGGCTTCGTGTTCCAACACAAGTGGCTCAATTGCGGCATCCGTTTCGTTTAGTTGTATTTTCAGGGCGCTACGTCTAGCCGTTAGAACGTTTAGAGCATTTTCTTATGCGTGGCTTTCAAGCGGTGAATTCACTTCGGAAATCAGTTTCGTCACCTGATTTCACAATGCTGCTCTTTTCTGTTTGAGCCAGTCCATAGCCCCGTTGTGGCGTGGTAGGCTTCGTTTGGTTCTTCGGCTTCGTTTGGATGGCGTCTTTAGGCTTCCTTCGTGGGTGCGACAGAGTCAACTTGTGTTTCACTTCCACGTCTGTGTGCGTTCACAATGTCCTTGGATTTGTCGTCTCGACGCCACCCGATAGCCTCGTTGTTCCACGGTAAGCCTTGTTACTGTCCCGCGTTTTGGGCACCAAAATAATGAAATTTGAAAGACGACATACCGAGCGACACAACACCGTTGTGAGGAACAAACAATGACTGCATTTATTTCGATAGTGCTGCTGCCTACTCAGTGAGCTCGGGGCTGATATACACTGTTGCCAGATGGCTAGAAGAAAGAAGCCAGATTTGGGGGTTTCTACAACTGGCTAGCCGAGCGGCATTTTAACAGTGGAGCTGTGGTAGAAGCCGTAAGTTCGGGGTTGCAGAAAAAAATACTAACAAAATGCGGAGCACTCTTGTGCGCGTGCCTCCGGCGGCTGCCGAGTCCACCGGCTCGAGCAGCGGCTTTAGAAAAAGAAAAGGGGAAAAAAAAACACCATCTCTGTCGTCAAGCGGTATTACGCATGTAATGCTTCACCTGAGGAACACGACGGTGTCGATGCATACGACGATGACTATACTAGCACAGGGGAAAGCAATGAAGTAACTGGAAAACAACAATTTAAAATCCTGCAGCTTCGCTATGGTTCAAGCCTGGTGCGACGCAGTGCAAGGTTCGCCAGTTGGGCTTGTGCAAAATGCTGCGGGTGACTTTGTACCCACCACTCGCCGCAATGAAGACAACAAACTGTTCGATGGATACGAAGAGGATTACTATCACCGCAGCTATGCAAATAAACAATGATACGTAAACCTAACTATGTGTCCAGCAATGCGCACCTACAACACCTTCGCCATTTAGGTCGCCTGTGAGTGCAAGTTTCCCAGAATGTTTTTCCGCTATCAACAAAAAATGGTAAGATTTTTTCTTATTCGTCTTGCAAGAAGCTTCTGAATTGCCCCTGACTATAAATATTAATAAACTCTATTTTGCGAATTAACAAACGAATTTTGTTGTATTTTCCTAGCCACAGGCAACAATTCAGCCTGTCCATGAGCCATGCCAAGGACGAGTGGAATGTTTCTATCTGGTACATGGCAGAACGTTCGCACAAGGGCTGAAGCTTGTCGAGAAAGTGGCTCCAAGTTTACTCCGAGTAAATACTATAACTAGAAGTCTTCTTAGTGGGTGAGCCACCACCCCATCATAAAAGCTTGCTCGAAATCTAACTTCAATCACTCTCTCGCGCAATGTAATTTTTTTAAGCGAAAAAAAGTGGTTAACCCCGCTTTCACAGGAATTGCTAAAACACGAAAGTGAGATGTGCATTCACAGGATGACTTGAATGTTTATTCTGCATCGATATTACCTTGGACATCGCAATTTCTATTTCTTCGGTATGGCACCGTCAGACTTATCAATATTAGACATTGGACTGAACGCGCCGGAGCCCTGCGTAAACCCCAATGACACCACAGGCGCTCGCAGCCCACAAACGACACCGAACAGATTGCCCACGAATCGTTTGGTGAACTCACGGTCCGCTGCAGCGAAAGAACAAGATTTGCGGGGCTTTCTTGTGGGTGTGCTTGGCTTCCAACAATCTGCTGGCGCGTCGCACCTGGCTCGAATACAGGCGCCGGCGCTTTTTTTGGCGATGTCATTGCCCTGACGAATATGACGTCAGTGAGATTTTGGTGGATCCTGGCGTAAAACACTTTCTTGTGACAATGGTTAAAACGGGAACCTTTCTCTGACGAA
This sequence comes from Haemaphysalis longicornis, assembly GCF_048455015.1. Taxonomy (NCBI): domain Eukaryota; kingdom Metazoa; phylum Arthropoda; class Arachnida; order Ixodida; family Ixodidae; genus Haemaphysalis; species Haemaphysalis longicornis. Next base: position 36,258,897 of record NW_027526204.1, read on the forward strand.
CCTGGGTGAAAGACAAACTCCAAAATTCATACTGCTTCTACCGGGATACAACGGGGAATAGAAACACCTACCAAAATTATATTTCGTTAAATAAAAAATGTTTCGGCTCCCACAAGATAGCCTTGTTTTTGAGATCCTTTCCCGTGTCATGCGCACGTGCGGCGCCCAGATAGCGCACGTGCCTACTCGCAAGCTGAAGGATGCCCTGGTAGATGTGAAAGACAAATTGTCAAAGGAAAAATTCCCAGGAGTGGTGCACTCAGTCCCTTGTGGCGATTGCGAGTACAGCTACATAGGAGAATCCGGCATATTCGAAAAAAGTATAAAACAATATGACTACGACGTCAGAAAACGCCACGTGGCTTCGAAGGCTGTGGCTGAGCATGCTGACACTTCGGGCCACGAGATAAGCTAGGGTGCGGTATGCATTCTAGCGAAAGAGAAGAACCTGTTGTCACGACTTCATCTGGAATCATATATTATACAGACAACGAAGCAACATTGAATCGAACGAAAATCAATCTGCCTCCAGTTTACTCCCACCGCCTAGGTCACATTCTTAGACGTACATAAAACGTGATCTGATGTCCTTAGAAAATTTTTGTAAACGTGACGCCCATGTAGGAGCCTGTTTTTTTTAAGAAATGTATTTTTTCGTCTGCGTTTTTATTCCCCGTTGTATAATGACCCACCCAAGCCGGACGGCCTTCCGTCCAGCCATAGGTTTCATGCTTGTACCGTGTGGGAATGGCGCAATAGGAAAACGTGGGCTTTATAACGCGAGGGTCCCTGGGTCGATTTGGACCACGAGAAAGTTTATGCCTTTGTGAAAAACCATTGTGAAAGTCGTCTTTCGTGCAGTGAAATTTAGACGTAACGATTCGAATTTTGGAATTCAAATTCAAGACATTGACATTCGACCAGAGAAATCTCCGCGTTTCAACCATGTTTCATGTTTTTGACATCATCACCATCGTCACATAAAGTTGGCTTTCCTGCAGTGCGTTTAGGGGCAAGAGCGCCATCAGTGCACCATAGACAGTTTCGCTTTAATATGCCAAGCAAGGCAATGGAGAAACAAGAGCTGGCACCTGAGGAAAATTTTACCACTGCCAAGTTGACCATGCTCCTAAGTTGCCCCAAAACACTAGAAGAACTTTATTTCTTTGTTTGGTGTTAATCTTAGAACAATGTTTTCTTTTTCAAGTGTTCAACTAATGATTTTTAGTGCAAATTACTAACCTCAGAGTAATTTTGCAACGAGCGAGACAATAACGTTCAAAAAACAGTTAAAATCAACTGAAAACGTCCCATGACGTCATTTCGCCAAACGTTACGCGGACCGCAAGAAAGCCTTTCTACTCTAAATTCATAGGAACATACGGCGCAAGTAGTTATGGGCTGCATAGCAATTTATAAATTGAGCTATAAAACAAGTCCGAATACCCTAGCAGCAATTTTATGCAATCACCAAATACTAGGGAACAGGTTCAAAGCCTCTCGAACCTTTTTCTTTTTTTTCCTCCATTTGAACTGCATATACATGACAGCTACCTCAACCGAAACAGCCCATCTGAAAATATGCTTGCTTTTAGAAGCGACGTTTGCTTCCCCAGTCCGTCAGAACTTTCACCTAAAACCAGCACAAGGGGGTACCAAGGTTTCACAGATAGGTCACAAAAAGAACACACCCTTTGAAGACGAATATGTAGAACAGTCCAAGTTTACTTACATATAAAAAGGAACGAAAGTGAGGACTCAGAAACGGAAAACTTCAAGGCCGTGTCTAGAGTGCCGTCTGACGGTTTTATAAGCACTCCACTATATCGACGTCCACCAGCGTTTTATGACAAAATTGCCGCGTCCAGCAGTATATCGCTCTAGTTAACGTAAAGCTAGGCAACCTAACCTAAACATAACATAAGCTAACCTAACTCACACAAAGAAATCATTTAAAACACCATTTAAAGCACAAAAATTACACCTCAAATAAATAATGAAAAAAAACAGCCGGTCTCGAACCACCGACTCTGGGATCAACAAGCTAAGACGGATCCTCTACACTACAACGGCAGACTCTTGGGGAGGTGCTAGCCTAGTGTTAAATATTCGAATGTCGTGCCACGGCACTCTAGCCATGCCGGCAACAATCAGCTAGAGTGCCGTCGGAAGGTACTCTAGACACTGGGAATCTTCAATCCCAGCTTTTCCCAGAACTGAAAAGAGTTGTTTTACATGTTTTAATGGCGTGCTTGGAACAGGCTAGCGGAAAGAAAGGAGGAGAAGACTGCAGAATCTTACAACCCAGGGATTCCTTGTTTGCACGAATGTCGGAAGGGTCAGTTTTTGAGAAGCCGCGTTCACCATTGCAGCTAATAAAGTTAGAGTACACTTTAACCTTGATTTTTGTTTTTTTCCCGCTCGGCCTTGTTACCTCGTCATATCATACGCATAATGTTATTCATGTTGTTGTTCATACGCACAATGTTGTTCATGTTATTCATGAACAAAGCATTTACAGGCTTTGTCAAAAGTTGGGAAGTGCGCCTCAAACTAAGGAAGAAAAACTCTTTCATTCAAGTTGCTCGAAACCACACCACCGATGGACAGTAGTGGAACTAGCCTTTTTGCTCAAAGTATGTCGGTTTTATTTCGGCGATTGACGGCTGTGCATGATCAATACGGCCCCAATAAAAGCATGTAGGCTCCAAACTTGTGATAAAGTGCGCGCAGTAGATTAAAAAGAAAATTCTGTATCCAAAGTGAATATTGGTGCAGCCAGAATTATTTTCTGGGTGGGGGTTCGAAATTTTGACAGAAAATATAAAATATAAAAATACACGAACACAAAAATATAAAAACAAATATAGAGGAAATTAAGATAATACAAATAAATACAACTAAAAACACATACCCACAAAACTGTATAAAGGTGTAAAAGAGTAGCTGTCGAGTTTTAGTTTTCACTCAAAAAAATTAACTGTCAAATCAGCCCCCACATCCTATACACATGGCCTCCAGGAGGAATGTAAAAATGGACACACCTTTACATAATAACAAAAATGGAAGCATCTCCACTCTGTGAATGATGGCGAAGGTGCGGAGTACGGAGAATCGAAATGCCATCCAAGTTGCGCCCCGAGTGACATCCGATTTGCGCCCCGACGGTTTTTCGATTTGAGCCGTGAGTTGCATCTTGATCATTCCCTTATTGAAACAGAAACTCACGGCTGAAATCGAATTCCTCCTGATTTTCACTTGATGGTGGTGTGCGCACAGATGGACACGGACGGACACTGGGAGCTCCCAAGGTACTCCGCACCGTTACAGGCGAGGGAGTAAGCCGTTTGACTCTCGGTTACTAACTCATGGTCGTAGCCCAGTGGGTAAGACGACTGACACTAACTTTGCTCTACCAGACACTCGAATCCTGCCGGTGCATGTGTGATTTTCTGCAATTGTAAATGCTATGTGCACGGACGCGGACGAACATTGTGCGGTCCAAAGGTACTCCGCACATAAAAGACACAAGAAGTCTTTTGATTGTTCTTGAAGTCTCGGATCCAAGTTTGTAAGTGCAATGGGAACAAAGGGAAAGTGGGCGATCAAGGCGGGAAGGAAATATGTACAATTAACGCATCCCTGAACGCTTTCTTTGCTGATGAAGTCTAGCAAATCGTAAAGCACGTGCAGTCTCTTTGTGATAATTAGTTTTGCAAAAATGCAGAGAAAAAGGTGTTTCGCCGTACAGTTGACTATTATGTAATGACGAAAATTGCCCCTCCTTCACCGCTGCGGTAGCACGGTGACGGGCAGTGAAGCAGTCGAGAAATTTCAGTATTTTAAGGTTAACTGGTATAATTGACTAATAACCTTGCCACATCTTTAACACGCAAATTTCAAAGAATACATTCATTATCTGAAGTGAGAAATTAGTCAATAGAAAAGAGCATTGTATACGAATCTGAATTTGTGTGTAATTTGTCTGAATCTGAATTTGTGTGTGATATTATTTGTAACAACTTTTTGTACCCGAGAAGAAGAGCCGTTTCATCTGTGTTGAATTGTACAATTGTTGTAAACCATATATCCTTTTTATGCACTGTAACCCACCTGCTAAAATCCCGATCAGGGATTGCAGTATTTATAAATAAAATAAAATAAATAAATAGGTGATTGTGAAGCGGTTCCGAGGTAATTAAAGACCAACTGCAGTCAAATTTTTCTTTGTCCACAATTGATCCAAATAAGCAGTCCAAACTAATTAAATCTCCTTGGCGAAATTCTAAGCCTCGTAAGCACACAGGACACAAGGTACCATCATTCAAAGTAGCTCTGTGCAGACGACGTTCGGACCTGACGGAGAGTCGCCGAAACAAGTTTCGAGCGGCCTGTGGCGGAGGTTGGGGAACCTTTCCCGTGGGGCTCACGCCTCTCAGTCGACTTGCAAGGCGCTCCGCCAGGCACAGAGACGCGTTCTCCCGGGGTTTCTCTGCTACACCACCGCGCTGTACCGCCTTAGCCATCGCACGTTTCAAAATAATCTCGTAGGTAGCAATATCCGCCATTTAACACTGCAATAAAAGGGATTAGAAGCCTACAAACTATACGGGCGCTTGCGAACGTTCCAGGGATAGCAAAAAATTTTTTACTTGAAAATATTATTTCTACTAAAAAGCGCGACACGCACAGTTGCCTCACATTTGTCAATCCTATTGCGTCTATCACAGAAAAAAAGGATCATTTATAAATTACTGACCACTTGCACTTCCGCGTCCAATATTTGCAATATTTGGGCTGGGCCAACACCACCTCCATCCTTTAGACCTGTCTAAAGTTTTGTTACCTAACTAGAGTCGTTGTACACGCGGCTATAAACATTTGTGCCACTTTTGTCTCACTGGCTAACGGAACCAAAGTCAACCTTGCTCGTGGTAATAAATAAACCCGCACAAATATCTGCCGTCGTCTTCGCAAAGTGCGAAAGCTAACAAAACTGCTATTCTCATAAACAATAAACTTAATTCTTTCTAATTCCCCAATGAAGTATTTACATTTGTATAGTGCTAGATTTAGTTTCCTTGAAATTAAACGTTTTCAACAGCACATGCATCTCTGGTGAAGGTAGAAAACACCAGTAGATAAGCAACTTCTTTTGTGTTTTAGTGCATCATTTAGCTTTGAAATGTGGTTTAGAGTTTTTGATATGTTTTATAATCGGATTCTAGATGTGCAGCGAAGCGAGAAATACTAGGTTGATATTCATGAAGCTGTTTGCATGTAATGAATAGTAAAAATAGTCATTGATCTCCGCCCGAGCGCGGTTTATTCCCTTTAAAGAGAGCGATGTGACAACCGAGGCGCCGACTAAAGAAACGTACTTTTTGATGTCGCACGAGCTAGTAGCTTTGGAAATGAGGGCCATTTTTCTACTCGCAATGCTAAGGATTGCTAACGGCAGTTTTTTTATGAAAAAGAACTCTCGTCCGGGGTAATTCATTTCGAAAAATAGCAACGCGATGTCGGAATTCCGCCTAACTCCATTATCTTGGGCATGCGTTTGTGGAAGTTCGTCTGTGGAAATAAAGGTGCGAAACGCGACGCTACCACGCGGATTTGAAGGCGGCTCTCAGCGGCCGCCGGTTATAGCGCGGTCGCTTCCGTTCCACACGTACTTCACGTCCGGCCGCCGGTAATGGCCGCCTATTTTATTCAGTTTCGGTTCCGAAAACGCCAATGTCATGAGACGTTTGCGTCGCTCGCGTTCATATTTGTAACGTAGTATTTCGCATTTCGCACACCTTTTATGTGTACTATTAGGCGGCATTATATTTACGTTGTCGAAAATTTGAGTGCAGTTGGCCTTATAGGGACCAACGACGGGCGGCTGCGTTTCCCATGTGAGACTTCGGCGCCGGCAGCTTCTCCCCTTGAACCCGGCGGGCAAGGCTTTGATTTGCTTTGACCGGGTCTTTCAAAAGAAACGCGCATTCTAAACATACTTCCCGCCACCAATCCTGGAGACGCTTCTTAACACCCAGCAGCCACGTTCCCACCGCAAATTAGGAGACCAAAGACTTACACACACAAAGTTTAAATCCGAAAACACGCCCTTCGGCGAAAGAAGTATTGACGTAGACAAAATTGTTCAGACAAAACAGTCGTGTAAAGAGTCGAAAAAATTGTAACGGCCGTTGGCAATAGGGAGGGCTCGGAGCGCGGAGCGAACACTACAGGAGGTGATGAATCTTCTAAAATGCGGAAACCCGAGCCTCTGCGACACTCGCCTCACACCGTATTCGCCGCATCTTCCAGTTGGACGGCGCACAAACACGGTCTACATGGGTGTCTTAGTAAAACGGTCACCTTGATGGCTGAAGGAGTCGTCGTCAACACAAGAAATGACATCAAACGCAAGTGAGGCTTCGCAACAGGTATTCCTTGCTATACCGGATAGAATGAAAGACTGTTCACCTGTTTACCAAATACAAAAAATATGGTTTGCAAGGAGAAGCCAGTTTCGAGGAACAAAGAAAGAGCCTAAACTTGGAAAAATATGTCTGGATGCGAAAGTTTACTCAACTTCCATCTATCTGCAGGTGAACGAAATCTGTTCGTATACGTTGGCACAATTTGTGCTGAGCAGTCAAATTAACCCACATTTTTGAAAGACGATTTAACAAGATATCATTGTCCGTGTGCACAGGTTATTCTAAATGCGCAAGCAACGTTGCCGCTCTCCTCACTATTATGTTACAAATTCAGGCGATATATATATTAAAGAAACCCTAACCTTTTTTATTCAACGGGAGAGGGAGGGCTATCTAAGCTCACATAGCGCATAATAATGAAGAAAAAAATAGTCGTTAAGCTTTAAAATAACCGAAAATCAATTCGATCTGATATTACTAGCTTTTAGTTGAGGTCAGATGGCAAGCTCGACAATACTGAGTCCAAACCTAAGGGAAATTTCAATTTCCTTTTTTGTCTTGAAGACAAGGAATGGCTCAAATCCCGTGACAGAAGTTGCGTGCACAAGTTGAGAAAGTGGTGTAATGTGGCCCTACAAAATTGTGTTACTAATTGCGGTTTAGCGTGGGCTAAGAGGCGTGCCGTGGGAGGGGGAGCTACGGAATAATTGAAACCCCCCAGGGATTCTAAAGCATTCGCAAATTTTCTACCCACGGGCAATCTTTGTGCCACTAAATTTTTTCTTATTCTTTTTCCTAAACTACTTCAATTTATATGCACGTTTGTCTGCGCAGTCCTAAATGCACAGTCTTAAAAAGCTCGTGCTCTTGTTCTCTTGTTTTATTTTGTAGTACCGGTCAAGCAATATTCTTCGAGATTTACCAACGAATGTCCAAAATTAATAAAATTTTCCTAGACTGCACACTTGGCTCGACGAACTTCAGTTGGGTGGAAGAGGCCTGCGGAGGGGGATTGGGTTGAAGGACCTGTGGAGGGGGGGTTACCACCCTAGACTTAACTCCCCCCCCGTAAGTTCCCCACTGAGAGGGACCTTTTTTGGGCGGGGCGCCTCCTTTTGAAAGGAGTGGGCGATCGGCAGCATCACCAAGTAGTTCCCACACCTCCCCCTACCCCCTCTTCTCCCTTTCAGATGTTTATCTGGTTAGTTGAAAGTAGCACCTGTCGTGGTCATTCCAGCTCCTGTTGTGCTCTGCGCTTTCAATTTATTTGCTTTTCCATTTTGATTAGCTGAACAAGCCACCCCTTTACATAATTTTAGCAATATTCACTTACGAATTTCTACTGGCTCGGGACTGGCAATCATCGTCGATGCGCTCCGCGGCTTTTTCTGGTTTGATGGTACTACCTTGAAAAGCAAAACCTGCAATGAAAGTGAATTCGAAAATTTAGCGGCTGCCGGTAAAAAAGCTGTATGGGGTGCATTCCTCGCAACTCAAGAACGCTCCATGCTGATGATTGCATTTCAAAAATGTCCTTGTATAGTTAAGTTCACAAACAAACGCATGTACTTGAACAGCGCACTTTTTCACACTCTCTGTGACACCTTCAGCCTTAAGGGTACCCCTTTCTAACACCAAGTCGGCCATATAGCCATGAAGGTCGTCTGGTTGCTTATCGCCAGCGAAGAGACCTACAAAAAAAGGCTCGGGATCGCAGCCTTTAACGCTGGCCCAAAGTTTGATAAACGTTTTGCGATAGGTATAACGTCTACATTGACCAGCAGCAAAATAGGCTGTCCAGGGGTGCATTCTGACTTGTTCATTAGCATTAGCTGTGGACTATATTTTGAAGTAGTAATATGAGTTGGTTGCACCGATTTCATTTTACGTTAAAGAACGTCGGCGTTCCCAAGAAGATAATTGCATCGCCAGGCGATTCGGGGCAAAGATGTTGCTTTTTTCAACATTTCGCGTAGCGAGCTAACATGAGATGTCCATTATTGTGTTTTGCTTGTCCAAGCCGTTACCTGACTTGCCAGACTGAAGTGAATATCATTCGAGTTGGGACGCAGGTTTAGTTTTCCGAATTCACTTGGCACATCATAATCAACATCATTATCATCACCAGCCTATCTGCGCCCACTGAGGGGCAAAGGCCTCTCCCATTATTCTCCAAATATCCCGGTCCTGTGCTAACTGCGGCCAAATTATCTCCGCAAACTTCTTGATATCATCTGCCCATCTAACGTTCTGCCGCCACCTGCAACGCTTGCCTTCTCTAGGGACCCATTCTGTTACCCGTAATGACCAACGGTTATCTGGCATTCGCATTAAATGCCCTGCCCACGTCCATTTCTTCTTTTTATTTTCTACCAATACCTCCTTAACACGCGTTTGTTTCCTGACCCATTCCGCTGTCTTCTTGTCCCTTAATGCTGCACCTATCATCTTCCGTTCCGTTGCTCGCTGAGTCGTCCTCAATTTAAGTTGAACCCTTTCAGTGAGCGTCCAAGTTTCTTCACCGTAGGTGAGTACCGGCAAGATGCAGCTGTCATAGACTTTCTTTTTCGGGGACAATGGTATGGTGCCATTCATTATCTGAAAATGCCTGCCGAATGCACTCCACCCCATTCTTATCTTTCTAATTATCTCTGCGTTGTGTTGGGATCTGGGGTCACAACTTGGCCTAACTAGATAATTCTGCTTTCCACATCCGCTGCCTCTCCACCTATCTCAAACCGCTGCGTGGTCCCGAGGTTATTGATCATTACTTTAGAGTTCTGCATAATAATTTTCATGCCCACGCTGCTACTCTGTCCAGTGCGGTAAGCATGCTTTGCAATTCGTTCCCCGAATTATCAAGGCAACGCGGTGAGCAAAATTGGGGTTACTCAGATATTCTCAATTAGCCCTTACTCCCACCTGTACCCAATCCAACATTCTGAATGCCTCTTGTAGAGATGCTGTGAATAACATTGGAGAGATTGTCTCCTTTTATGACGTCCTTCCTTAAGGTATTTTAGTGCTGTCCTTATGGAGGCTGATGGTAGCTTTGGAATCATTGTAAATATCCTCTAGTAGTTTTACATAATGCTCGTCTACACCCTGGTTCCGCAATGCCTGAATAACTGCTAGGGTTTCGACCGATTCAAATGCTTTTTCATACCCTACGAAGGCTATATATAGGGGTTCAATATACTCCGCACACTTCTCTATCACCTGATGGATCATACGAATATGGTTCATGGTTGGATAGCCTTTACGTACCCTGATTGGTTTTTAGGATGACTGAAATCTAAGGTGGCAGAAATTCTGTGAGCGATTACATTGGTCAGTACGTCATAGACGACTGACAGTAAGCTGATCGGCCTGTGATTTTTCAAGTCCTTCATCACACCTTTCTGATGTGTAATGATGGTGTTTGCATTCTTCGAAGATACCGGTACACCTACGGTCATGACACATTGAGTGTACACTTTGCACAATGCGTGCAAAAATTGGTTCCATGCAATAAAATCGTAACCTCAAATCTTCCATCATCGTTGCCTGGTATTTGACTAGCCATTAGCATAGCGAGAAAACACTCATGAGCTGTTCCTGCACACCTTCCGCAATTCTTTTCCTTTGCACGGCTGTCACATTGCATAAAGGGCCGCCTCTGCCCCTTTGAATATTGCCGCGAACCATGTGTTTACTTATGTTTTCTTTTTGCCGAGCCACTGCGCCGGGCTGTGCTATGTGTAACCGTGTGCCAAATGGAGCGCCTGTTCCAGTCTTTATTTTTCATGCCGCACGTGTTATATGCTTTGATAGGGAGAGTGTTTTGAACTTATATCAGCAGCCTAGAATTATCTTCTTTAATCTAAAGTGTTTTGGATCTCATTCGACGGTTGGAGACAAACTCGAGCCGAGAGATAAAGGCCCGGAGAGCAGACGCCGCGATATTCGATTCGCCGACACTCGCCTGCACACGTCACTGTGTTGACTGCTGCTGTCGCCCTACCCGTGCCAGTTGTCGAACCGTCGTAGCAATGCTGACTTCACACGTTGAAGGCCCACCAGCCCCTGCGGGGTAAACTTAAAGCAGCGACTTCTGTAGGTGAAGTTGCAAAACGGCGGGAAAACGAAAACCCTCGAACGACGCAAGGACGCACCGACGACTGTGATTCCCGACATGCCCTCAGCCTGACGACGAGATCTAACCCTGACGTGACTCCCGACCACGACAACTATCACATGGTAATCGTGTACACGTCATGACTGGACCTGCTGGTGTTTGAAGACGGCGACAACGACGAAGAATATTCCGCACGCACATAGTTAACACGCACGCATAGTCAACACGCACCGTCAACACGCACAAGCCGAGATACGACGCCCCGACGCACCTGGAACTCGAGGAAGGCGGCGTCCGACGTAAAGTTGTACATCGACGGCTTTGATATAGTCGCCCTCATAGACAAGTGAGCCTAATACTCATTAATGAGCAGATCATTTGCGTCTAACCTAAAGAACGTTACGACCAGATGGGACGGTTCGCATATACAGACTGCAGGAGGCCATGTGGTAACGCCAAGTGGAAAGTGCACATCACGCGTCGCCATAGACGGCACCACGTACCCTGCCGCGTTCGTTATTTTGCCTAACTGCTCTCGCGTCCTGATTTTTAGAAAGGGATTTTTGACGGACAATGGTTCAAAAATTGATCTACAGACCCAGGCGATAACTTTTTCCTCCGATCCCTCCATGACGCCAGAACCGAAACCTGAACACCATGTTGCTGTAAGGACCGCCAATGATCATGTCACCCTGCCACCCCGCGCAAGCTTGATGATCACCGTCTAGTGTGAAGATGCTGCTCCTGACGTTGACGCTATCATAGAGAGTGACCAAAGATTGCTTCTTGACCGCGGTGTATCCGTCGCAAGAGGCATTGCGCACTTTAGGCAACGCCAGTCTCACATTTTGGTAACTAATTTCACGGAGGAGTACCATCATTTGAACAAGGGCGCTGCAATTGTGTTCCTCGAAGAAACGCAATAAGCAAGTGACGTGATCGCAGTCGCTGACTTTGAACGCCCACTCGAAGTATCCTTCAAGCTTCCGCATCCCTTCGACATGAATCCGGTGCTACCGCAAGAAGGACGGAACAAATTTTTGTCTTTGCTGCGCCGCTACAGCGAGAGTTTCTCGTCAAGCTGAAAATTACGTCAGACACCTCTGGCGAAGCACCGAATTATATTCGAAGATGAAGTCCGACCTACTCGACACTCACCGTATCGCCTGTATTCACACGAGCGGGAAGCCATCCGGAAGCAAGTAGAAGACATGCTAAGCGACGACAATATACAACCATAGAAAAGTCCCTGGGCTGCGCAGGTGGTACTTTAAGGAAAAAGACGGGCCATTAAGGTTTTCCATTACCGAAACAAGATCACCGAAAACGACGTGTACACCCTGCCACGAATCGACGACACCGACGACCAGCTCTGCCATGCGAAGTACTTCTCATCGATGGATCTGAAGACTGGCTACTGGCAAATTGAAGTGGACGAGAGAGACCGGGAGAAGACCGCATTTATAACCCCGGATGGCCTATAGGAGTTCAAGGTGATGCCTTTTGGGCTATGCACGGCACCAGCAACGTTCCAAAGAGTCATGGATACTGTGCTAGCTGGCCTGAAGTGGCACACCTGCCTCCACGACGTTGTGGTATTCTCCCGGACTTTCGACGAACACCTTACAAGGTTGCAGTCTGTACTCGAGGCCATCCGTACGTCGGGGTTAATGCTGAAGCCTGAAAAGTGCCGCTTCGCGTACGAGAAACTCAAGTTTTTGGGCCATGTCGTCAACGCCGCGGCAGTACTACCTGACCCGGCGAAAACTTCAGCCTAAGCGAACTTCCCACGACCGAAAAACAAGAAGGGCGTGCACAGCTTTCTCGGACAGTGCACATACTACAGGCGCTTCGCACGCATTGCACAGCCACTCACATGCTTGACGAAAGATAGTACAGCTTTCTTCTGGAAAAACGCTTAAGAAAAAGCATTCTGCGAGCTCCAACAGCGCCTGCAAAACACGCCCATGCTGGCTCATTTCGACAAAAACGCCGAAACAGAAATATAGAAGGACTCCAGTGATATAGGCTTGGGTGCCGTCCTCTTCCAAAAGCAAAGCGATACAAAAAGCAATCACATTTACCAGCGATGATCTGTCAAAAGAAAAGCCTATTTAGCCTCTGAGAAAGAGCGCCTTGCCATTATATGGGCCGTTTCATAATTTTGTCCATACACGTGTGGTACACCATTGAAGGTTGTCACAAACCACCATGTGCTGTAATGGCTCGGACATTTGAAGGATCCATCTGGCCGTCTTGGGCGGTGCAGCTGGCGCACCCAAGAGTTCGATGTTACAATCGTCCATAAATGGGGCAGGAAACACTCCGACAACGACTGCCAGTCCCGCGCACTCATCGAGCCACGACCACTAGATTCCGATGAAGACTGCACGTTCTTTGAAGTTTTGGCAAAGAGCGACCCAGCTGTCCAACAGCGTGCCGACCCCGACTTACAACCAATGATCGATTAACTCGAAGGACGCAAAGGGGCCGTGCCCATGACGTTCAAACGGCGGAACTTACCACCATTGAGCCTGAAAAACGCCGTCCTTGTAAAGAAGAATTTCAGCCTCAGAACAAGCACCAATTATCTTTTTGTCATCCCCGCAGACCTACATGAAGAAATTTTGAAGCGTGCCACGAGGACCCGTCTTCCGGACATCTCGGCACAGCTAGAAATACGGTCAAACGCCGCTACAACGAACGCTTCTACTACGAAATGGCCTGTACAACGAAGCATGTCATATGGCCTGGCCAGATTCTGGTGTTTCCTATGTATTGTGAACGCCACTACAGCGAATACCACTATAGCGAACTTGCCTGTTTAACGAAGAAAATCATGCGTTCCTAATCGCTGAATTGTTGTTTGATAACGAATACGGCTAGCCGCACACGTGGTAACGCGCAACAGCGAACCGAATCCGAGCAACCGCGCTGTGTCGCCGCGGCCCGCTGCTGCCGCCGATGGCACTCGCTAATGCAAACGGCCAGACCAAGGTCACCCCGGGCTATCTTTTAAAGAACTACAAAAATAAAAAAATGGCGACGATGCCGCTGCACTGCTGCTCAGGGATGTAGCCAGCGGGAGGAGGGAGTTCGACCACCCGCCCTCTCCCCCTCCTTCCGAAATATTTTTTAGGCAGCGCGCGTAAGCAAGGGCTCGTGTTTCGTCCCACAAAACTCCTCCCAGGGAAGCCCACATGTTTCCTTTTACGCAGCCAGAGAGGGGACAGTTCGTCTGATTGCGCCTTTGGCCCTCGGGGCGAAGAACACAATCACTGCGGGGGCGCAAACGCCTGCACAGAATGGCGGCGTGGCGTGTTTCCGTCTCCAAAACGCTGTAACGCCAAAACTTCCGGTGACGTCACACAAAAATAAAAAACAAAAAACAAACACGCAGAAGCCGTATATGCATTAAGTAGTAATAAGGATAATCATAAAAACTAAAAATATTGCTGCGCGTGTAAGCATTTGCATAGAAACGTTTCACGCATTAACGAAAGTGGGGCGGATGCGCCACGAGCGCCTACTAGTGGTAGAAAGCACCCGTAAAAAAAAAAGAAACAATGGCGTTTTCTGATGTGTGCGATTTGTCCACGAAGTTTGTGTAGGAACTGTTACGAATGTAGTGCATCATAAGGCTCTAAAGTCGTCTGCGCCGTGTGTGTCTTGCCAAGTCGTCATTTGTACGTGAGGAAGTCGTGGTGGGCTGTTTTTACCCGGAGCGTCGTCACCTATCTCCTGCCGAGAACGTCCTGGTTTCATTTGTTGCTGGTGTGTTGTGTGTCTGTGTAAAATCTCCCCGATGGAATTTTAGTGGCTCTGTTCTACGACAGCAGTGGTGACAAGCTACAAGGGTTCTTTTTCGGGCTGTGAACATGGGATCACCCGGCGTTAAACGTGAGGTCTACGTAGCTGGTGTTACAACTCACATTCTAGTTCACTCTACTGACAACGGAAGGTATCCTTTACGGAGTGGTTTCGCAGGTTGCTCTGGGTGGTAGTACAGTCGGAGCAACGATGCGTTTTTATCCTGTACACAATCGTCTGAGACTGCGTATCTTACAAACAAAGCAGTATGAATGAACGCGAATATTGTTCAGGTAATCAAATGCGCTGGCGTTATATAGACTGTTTCATGACTGCTATGGACTATGGTTGTTCGTAAGCATAAGTAGTTATGTCGGCTGTACAGATACACCGCACTGCACATCGTGTGTGTGTGCGTGTGTGTGTGTGTGTGTGTGTGTGTGTGCGTGCGTGCGTGTGCGCGCGTACGCATATTACAGAGGTGGTACCACATGTTGGCATCGACGGATAATATGGCGGCACCTGGTGCTTCTGCGGGCCACTACATCTTTCCCTCCCGGGGAACAAACAATCATTAGACTAGACAGTCCTGTCTGAACAAATCACCAATACGGTCACCGTTTGTGTGCAGAAATCACCAATACAGTAACTGTCTGTATGAGCCCTGACAGCTGTCGAATCACTGCACATAATCTTGGAAGTGCACTGGAGGTCTGCGATTTCTCCTGGGCCGGTCAGGTGGTGGCCCTGGCATTGAGTCCGTTTCCCTCTACCGGTACACTGCACTCCTCAATGCCAGAGCCTGGAGCCAGACTTTGTGGCTGCGAACCTTGCAGCTGTGGTGGGCTCGGTGGAACATGTGGTGGTACAGCGCGTGAAGACTCAAGTTGATCTGCGGATGAACTCGCAGATTGTGTTTGTGGCGGACCCCCAGGTGCAGTGATCCAAGTCTTCAATGGTGCAGCTCTACTTTGGTAGTCCGTCAACGGGGGCATGTTGTACGTGCAAGAGTGGTCCTTAGTTTCTTGCCCTGGTGATGCCTCTTTTGGTACCACTGATAGCTGTGAAGCGTTCCAAGTTCTACCGTCTTCCAGATAGAAGGACCAGCGGCCA
Source organism: Haemaphysalis longicornis (assembly GCF_048455015.1). Classification (NCBI taxonomy): domain Eukaryota; kingdom Metazoa; phylum Arthropoda; class Arachnida; order Ixodida; family Ixodidae; genus Haemaphysalis; species Haemaphysalis longicornis. The sequence continues at coordinate 36,274,368 of NW_027526204.1, forward strand.
ATTTTTTTGAGGATCTTTAATAGTGGTCCATAACTTGGAGCCAGGAACTGGTCCAGGAACTGGTTTCTTCACTCGTATGTAGGTGCCAACTTGGAACTTGGGGACTCTTGCAGCTCGCTGTTGTTCAGCGTATGCCTTACTTTTTCGTTCACACTCTGCGACTCTTTTTCCGAGCGGACTCATCTCCCGTGAAGGATTTGTGCTGAAGTTAGCTGTTAGCTGACCAATGACGTCCAAAGAAGTTCTCATGTGTCGGCCATGTAGAAGAACGGCCGGAGAGAGACCGGTGGTGCTGCGAGGGGTGGCTCTGTATACTCCCAAGTACTCAGTCACAGTTTCCTTCACTGGACGCTGCTCCAGCAGAGCCAGTTGAATGTATGACTTCAGTACACGATCAAATCTCAACGAGATCACTTGCCTGTGGGTTGTACACGGCAGAAAAGATGTGGTTGATTCCACGGTCTTCAAGGAAGGACTCAAATTCCCTTGATGTAAAGTCGACCGTGAACAGGCACTATTTCAGTAGGGTAACCCTCACGTACGAAGAGTGCTAGAAGCAACTTCGTCACCGTGTGAGTGGTAACGTCAGTGCAAAAAGCCACTTCTGGCCATTTTGAAAAATAATCAACTACTGAAATGGCAAATCGGTAGTCTCCAGGTGCACGCTGAAAAGGAGCAACAACGTCAATAGCTATCTTGTCTCAGGGTTTGTCAGGAAGAGGAATTGTGAAGTGGTGTGGGTGAGATCTTGGCACTTTTTTCCGCGTGCTGACAAATGGAACTGTGGATAGCTGTTTCATCATGTTTGCCTAACCCTGGCCATCATACTTCTCTCATAGGCATTGTTTGGTTTTCACGATACGAGGGTGGGATTTGTGAACCAGCTGGACAAAAGTCGCTGCGAGTTTGACAGGAACTACGATGCGCTTAGTACAGAAGAGCATGCCATCAACTGCTGTCAACTCCTTTTGGACTTCATAGTATGGAGTCAGCTTAGGTGCCCGATTCTTGCGGGGCGGCCACGATGTCTGCACGTAACGGGAAACTTCTCGGAGAGTGTTATCCTCCACTGTCGCTTGTCTCAGTTCATCTTGATGTACAGACGTCACCAGCGACTATTTCTTCAGACTCGCGTGGTTTCGTGGTGGGCGGTGACAACTTGTTTGAGTGCTGTGGATGCATTTTGGGGCCTTGTGTCAACGTGTTACTTGGTTTGTGTCAATGTTTGGCCATAGTAAGGCAGTGTAATTCTGTGCCCACAATCTGGAGACCAAAAGCTTGTACAGCATCAATACCCAGAAGTGACGTTCCACCTTTGGTAATGTGGAAGGTCACTACAGCTGTTTCCGGTTTGTGCACAGTGAGGGCAGGGAACTGTCCACGCACAGGAATTTTTCGACGTGAAAAATCCAGTAATGTTGGTTGCGATTTCTTCAGCTCAACTTGGTCTCTGAATAGGTTTTGAAAGCTTTGTTCTTTCATTATCGATACAGCTGAGCCAGTGTCCACTAAAAATTTTATGATGCGCCGGGGTGATGCCAGAGAAACAGGTTGAACCCCGACATAAAAGTAGACACCCGTACGCTTAATTATCAGTGTGAACAGTAAGAATGTTCATGACACTCTCAGCGTCTTCATCTGGAACAATTGGGCGGCCAGCCTCTTTCACGCCCGCGACGCAAACTTCAACAATACTGTTGAAAGTGACCTCGAGGTGGCCACACGTGAAGCAGGTTCAACCGCGGGCTACGGATGTAGACAGTTGTCAGTTTTGTGCGCCGCAATTTCCACACGCGACTGTGTTTCCGGAGTACGGGATGACAGCCACTACATAGGACACTGCAGTAGTATTCTTTACAAGTTATGAAAAAGGAACCAAAGACATTGCTGGATTTGGACCCCGTCATTGCAGAAATCTGAAAGTATGTGGCCCCGCGGCATTACTTCACGTGCTTTTGATAAATTGATTTTAAAAATCCACATACACGCAGTGTTTTATTATGCCTGCTACGCTGCTGGTTCGTTGTTCCCGTTGCTAATGAAGGTGGCATCAAAGGGGCCGACTAAGGGTGTACTGATCTCAAATTGCCGTTATTTTGTTGGCAGTGTTGGATTCTGTCTGAAGTGTTGTCAGCTATTAAAGTTATTTTGGAATTGTGCAGTGCATTTCTGAGGAATGAACCCAGCAATTTATCTTTCCTTTATTTTTCTTCAGAGTTTGTAGAATGACCTTCGTGAGCAATAAAAATGTGCCCTTGAAATTGTGCTTCATAGTGATGGCTGGAGTTTCACGATTACATTTTGGTGCTTGTGCAGTTTAACAGTAGAGTATAAATTTTTCCAAAGGAGTTTAAAAAGTGTATTGGCAAACAGTCAGGTGTCCAGCGTCCCCTTACAACGATAGAGCCATTATTCTACCAAGTGGGACAATTTTTTCAGAGACTTCCCATAAATATAAAGTTTGTTTAGATTCAACACCTCTTCCATACACTTGGAAGTTATTATTGTTCTAGCAACTATGACGAGTTGGAGGGGCTTCAGAGTGCTGTGTCACTGATTTTCAAGCATGCACAGTTGCATCTGATTATGCAGCTGCGGTAAGAATAGAAAATGATGCGGCATATCAGAATATTTCAGGACCTAAGCGCTTCATGTTGCTGCATTTCAAGAATATTCGGGCTGTACAGCTGCAGTAAGAATAGGAACCAGTTGCCCAGCAGGTTGCAATGGTTTGATGTCAGTCCTTCGAGGTGCTAATGTTGCTCCTTTGCAGAGGTGGGCTGTTGCTTCTGACTAGAAGGCTACGGCCAGAATTGCAGACTTATGTAGTACGCTGGAATGGATTCATGTGAGGCCCTCGGGCTGTAAAGCCGCTGCTTCTCAAGCGCACCTCTTGTTTACAGCCATGAAGCCGCGGTGAGAGAACATGCCAGAGACTGTGAAGTTGGTGCTTCTCATGAACACAAGTGTAATTTTTGTATAGGACCCACACCTCCACCATGACCTTTGCCAGCTCTCCCAGTATTGGCGTTATCAATGTGCGTGCACAGCCTGGATAGCTTTCATGGTGCGGAAAACACTACTCGAACACTGCGCCATGAAATAATTTTCTTTATGTTGTGCGACGGCTTATGAAGATACGGCATCACATTCACCTTGTTTTCATCGGGCCTCTGCACTTTCGTTTTGCCTTTTAAACTTGATACGGAGGCAGCCTGCAACCACCTTAAGCACTGGTGTCAGAAAACCCTCTGCAGAAAACCCTATGAGTCTGGCCGTCAATGTGTTCCTGGATTATGTGGACACAACTTTTCTGCAGTGCACTGCAGAAACGTAATGTGGCTATGCCTCATCAGCGATCGCTCAGAGGTACAGCACTCGCCTCATATGGGGGAAGTACTGGGTTCAAATCTGCACACCGCCGGGCACCCACTGGTTTCTTTAATGGGTACAGGTGTCCCTGGTCAAGTGCGGACCTTTGAAAGGATAACTCACGCCTGGAAAGCTGCCTTTACCCGTGCGAGGGGCTTCCGACCTTTGTCAATCTGGTGGGGCCCCGGCCTTCTACAACACCGCATTGCCGAAGGGAGGAAGAGTCTGGCGGCATGTCCTACCACACGCGGTTACTGAGTAGAGTGTGCAGCGTAGCTGTGGAAGTTGCCATGTGCATTCGTGTGCCTTGGTGGTGCCGGGCACCTATTGAGAAAATAGGTACTAGCCTGGTGCCCGGCCCTTGTTACCACTAGAAGATGCTCCTGGCGTGTGACTACACTTGAAAAGTTCACTCAGCTTGTACAGGAAATCACCTCTATGCAATGAGGTGGCTGTAAAGTGCAATTTTTTGTTTGGTTTGTGTCCCCACACTATTGATCAAATCAATATAAGAAAAAGGAACTGCTAGCTCACATCTTCACCTCAAAAATTGCAATTAATGGGACAAAACGTCTACGCAAATTGTAGCGAAAACTGGAAAGCGTCAATAAAGTACATAAGTAGTTTACTGAAACAGTGGCACTGTCGCCAGTTACTGAAATTTTAGAAATTGGAGCTGAGCTGGTGGTAGATAGTGGCATTGGAGCTGTAGAGAATAAGTGAAAAAAGTTTTGTCAATTGCACCTGCATGATTTCGGTGACACAGGTTTTGGGAATTACATTCTCAGATGTAGACTATAATTTATATTTTAAGCACCTGCAATGCAGCCTACTAGGGAATGGTGCTATGAGATGCCCCATACCCTACACTGTACCAACAAAGTGACGTGACTCTGGTCTCTGAACCACTGTTAGATGGTACAGACAATAAACAAAACCGTTCGCGAATGACAGTCAACAGGTGCAGTTTAATTTTAACGCTATCTTTATCTACTTTTGCTGCTAACCTTCCAATTTTGACACATACGCGTTCTGGGGAAATAGAAATTTCGAGAAATGTGAGCACGGCCCCTGCAAAAATGGTCCCAACTCAGATGCTGCAGCTTTATTCCAATATTATTCCTGCGATTATATCACCGTTTGTTAGCGGGCTGAGAAAGAAATCGTGCAATGTACTTTCCGCCCTTGCATTTCAGAAATACAATACCCAGAACTACAACTCTTTCGGAGGCTGTGTTTTTGTTCGTGAACTTCGATTTCGAGAAAGCCGTCCAGGCGGAACGCCAAACAGCGTTCCCGGCTCACAACTCGCAGTGAAGGCAGTCTGTGTGCATTTTTACCATACCGCTACCGCTCACTGTTAATTAGTAAATACCCTCAATAAAAACATCGCTAATTACAGCTTCGGCGACGGGCCTCGGGGCAAGCAACCGCACTGAAATGGTCCATGTGAAAAGCTTGGCATACTGCTGAAAAACAATGCGATCACAACCATTGTCACTCGAGAATGCAAACACAAGCAGCGCGCCATCGCCTCCTGTACGATGATCGCGCTCGCCCGCTGTTTATTATTATTTTTTGATAACTGCTACAGACACACAACACACCAGCAACAAATAAAGCCAGGACGTTCTCGGCAGGAGATAGGTGACGACGCTCCGAGTAAAAACAGCCCACCACGACTTCCTCACGTACAAATGACGACTTGGGAAGACACACACGGCGCAGACGACTTTAGAGCCTTATCGGCCTTATGATGCACTACATTCGTAACAGTTCCTACACAAACTTAGTGGACAAATCGCACACATCAAAAGACGCCATTGTTTCTTTTTCTTTTTTTTTACGAGTGCTTTGTACCACTAGTAGGCGCTCGTGGCACATCCGCCCCACTTTCGTTAATGCGTGAAACGTTTCGATGCAAATGCTTACACGCGCAGCAATATTTTTACTTTTTATGATTATCCTTATTACTACTTAATGCATAGATGGCTTCTGCGTATTTGTTTTTTGTTTTTTATTTTTGTGTGACGTCACCGGAAGTTTTGGCGTTACGGCGTTTTGGAGACGGAAACACGCGGCGGCGTGGCCCGACTGCGGTTACTCGCTCTTTTTAAGGCGTTGGCCTGGAGCTGAACCAGCTGTACCTTCGGCCTTTCTTGTGTCGACAGACACCGAATAGACAAAATAGGAGCGCGGAAGACATCGACAAACAATTTCCGTGTCGCCTCTTAACTTCCAGGTTGGGTGGCCTCCCTTTTCTTCCGCTCCCTTCACTGTTTTCCTGCCAGCGGAAAAGCAGTCTGGACCGAGTTTTGTAGTCGCAGCAGTGTCTACAGTGTAATAAATGAAATGAGAAATGGCACAAAACAGGCACGGTACATCGCCGTGGTCCCAAGTCCTGACTGGCTGTTCTGCTGTTCCCGGAGCACTTTCACTTTTTTAACGAGAAGAAAGAAGGAAAAGGGCGATCGGTGTGCAAATTTGGGATGAAACGTGTACGTATTTGAGATTTTTTTATAGAATGACACGGCGGTTGCGAGAAGGAAGTGACAAAGGGCAATAACGATTTGGAAGAGAGTTTTCGTGCTAGTCTTGGGGAGGCGGCAGCAGAAAAACGGCGTAAGAAGAGTCAGCTAAGTGTGCGTATGCGCGCACTGACTGACTGCGGAGAGATGCGAGTCTTTTCTTGATCTGGTCTGTAGCGTGGTTGTTCGATTGCGCCGTGTTCGTGTTGCAACGTCTTGGACTCGCGATGAGAGCAGGTGAAGGTGCAGGGACTAAAAAGTGACGACAATTCAGCCTCGATGAGAAGATGAAGATCATCAGTGCCGTGCAGAGCGGCCGGAAAAAAAAGGACGTAGCCGAGGAGTACGGTATCAGCGCATCGACCTTGTCGACGTTCCTTAAGGACAAAGAAAAGATACAGGAGCAAGTGGCACAACATAAAACGAACCCGTCAAGGAAGCGGGTTCGTGCAGCCACATTTCAAGATGTTGACGCCGCCATCTACACGTGGTTTTCCGACGTACGTGCAAGGAAGATTCCTGTCAGCGGGCCGTTACTGTGTCAGAAGGCCAAACAGTTTGCCTTCGCCCTCGGCGTGGATGAAGCGGACTTCAAAGCGACGAGCGGCTGGCTGAGAAGCTTTAAGCAACGACATGGCATTGTTTTGAAGACTGTGGCTGGCGAAGAGGCCGACGCACCGCACGATCTCGCCGACAATTGGCGTGAGTCCGAACTGCTGAGAGTGCTGCACGAGTACAGGCCGGAAGACACATTTAATGCCGACGAAACTGCTCTTTTTTATGATTTGCTACCTCAGAACACCCTGTGCGAGAAACCAGATTGCTGCAAAGGCAGAAAAAAGTCAAAGCAACGTCTGACTGGGCTGCTCTGCTGCAGTGCAGCAGGGACTGAAAAACTGAAGCCGCTAGTGATTGGGAGGTCGGCAAAGCCACGATGCTTTAAGGGCGTGCGTAGCCTTCCAGCAGATTATGTTGCAAACAAAAAGGCCTGGATGACGGCAGACTTTTCCTAAACCTGGATTTTGCAACTGGAGAAAGCAATGCGCCTTCAGAATCGCAAGATTGCTCTTCTCATCGACAACTGCGCCGCACACAACATGATCCCGGTGCTAAATCACGTGGAAGTGATTTTTATGCTGCCGAATTGCACGTCGGTGCTGCAGCCATTGGAACAAGGGATCATACGGTCCGTTAAAGCCCGCTACCGACGCTGATGCTGCACCGAATTCTGCTCAACCTCCAACACAACATTGAAGGGCCAACTAGGATCAATGTCCGCCAGGCCATTGAAATGGTTCCCGGCGCATGGTGGAAGGTGCCCGACGACGTTGTGCGCAATTGCTGGCGCAGTGCTGGCTTCACTGAAGCTGACGACTCAGACGATATATGTGCCGACGATCGTGAGTCACCCATTTCGGCCACGGAGCTGCAGGGGTCCATAAACACGTACAATGCGTGTTGCGACGCGGCATTGGTTGTGACGGCCGACGATTACGTCTCGGTGGACGACCAGGTCCTAATTTGCTCTTACCTTACAACTGACGACATCGTGGAGGCCATCATAGAGAAAAGAGACGCCACAAATGACCAGGCGAGTAGCGATGAAGAGCTTGCAGAGGAGCCAAGCGTTATGACTACCCTCGAAGCGATAGCGGCATTTGACGCGCTACAGATATATGTCTCGTCACTCCCTGACCTCGCGCTGCAGCATGCCGTGAACCTCGATAGCACCAGGTCGGTGGTGGTTGCGCATTGAGTACGTCATACTACTGTGCAGAAGAAAATTGTTGACTTTTTTCGCCTATTGCAGTTTAAATCTTATGTAAATAAACATATAGGTTCGCGGCTAATTCTAATTATTTGCTTACTTTATTCCACTAACTACGGTAAAATGCATTCGCATTTTTCAGTTATTGCAAACTACAACAGCCTGCCCGATGAAATTGAAGCTCTATCATCTTTATCATCGTTTAAAAGGCTTCTTAAAAAGTTTCTTCTAGAGTGCTGAATGGTATATAACAGTCATAGTGACATTTTTGTGTATTTTTGAGTATTATTCATTGCACTTTTGCGTATTGTTTTTTCTCGCTGAATGTATGTTTGTAGTGCTGCACTGGGTTTTTATTAATTTATGTTACATTTCACTTTAATTCCTTCTTTGCCTTTTTGCTTCATCGTGTTTTCTCATACTGAGTGAATGTAATTATGCCTGCTTTTGTTTCTTGTGGCATAGGGTGTTTAGAAATTTCACCTAGATGCACGGTTTAGTGTTTTCTATCTCGTGAAAATTCTTTAGTGTTCTTTTGAATATTACTATAGTTTTACATGTATAATATTGGGTTTACTGTTATTCTTTTTGTCCTTTTTTTCTCCCCCTTCGAGTCCACCCTAAATATACTACTTATTTTGTATTGCTATATTGTCAATATTTTTTTATAATTTGTATTACTACTCTGCAATGCATATAGCTCTTTAATTTGCCACTGTATAATATGATTCAAGCGGCTTTCACTGTGTTTTATTCTTCTATGTAATATTTACCCGAAGGTCCTGGTGCAGTCTCCACTATGGGACCCTCGTCTGTATAATATTGCTTTGGAACCTTCATCTTCTTGTGAGATTGAATAAACTTCTGCTTCCTATATATGCTTACCTGCTTTATAGGGTGTCAATTTAGTCCGCGACACATATAGCGAAGTGACATGTATAGCGAACAATTACCACGGCCCCGCACGCTTCGTTATAGAAGCGTTTGACTGTATTGGAAAAATCAAGGCGAAGAACTACTGGCCCCGCCTTACATTCGACATCACCCACTACGTTCGGAGCTGCCCTGACTGCCAGCGACGAGAAACGCCGCCGCGGAGACCCGCCGGACTTCTGCAGCCGATCGCCGTCCCATCGAGGCCCTTCCAACAGAGTGGAATGGACATTCTGGGCTCGTTTCCTACGTCATGATCCGAGAATGCAAGTGGACTGTCCAGGCGACAGACTACATGACGCGCTATGCAGAGACTCACGCTTTTCCAAGAGGGACTGCACAAAAAGTGGCGCACTTCTTCATAAAACAAGTTTTGCTGCGACATGGAGCCCCTGAAGTCTTAATTACGGACCGCGGAATGGCCTTCACTGCGGAGCTTTTCAAGTAGAGAACGACGGCGTACAACCCCCAAACGAACGGACTTACGGAACGATCGCCGATATGCTGTCGATCGCGGATATGCTGTCTATATACGTGGTCGTTGAACATAACACTTAGGACGAAGTCCTTCCGTATGTCACGTATGCGTACAACAAGCCTATTCAGGAAACTGCGGAGATGACACCGTTCGAACTTGTCTGCAGAAGACAGGCCACTACAATGTTTGACACCATGCTTCCGCACGTGGGAGACGGCGAACTCCCCGCCGACGTCGAAGGATACCTTCAGCCTGTGGAGGAGGCCCGCCAGCTCGCTCGAGTTCGCACAATAGACCAGCAGCTGGTCGATGCCGGATGCTACAACCTCCGACGCCTAGACGCCGAGTAGCACCCAGGGCACCGTGTGTGGGTTTGGGCTCCCATCCGACGACGTGCACTCAGTGAGAAGCTTCTTCGACGGCATTTAGGACCGTACCGGATTCCACAACGTGTTGTCAAACTTACCAACCATGTGATCCCTAACGGTGATTCCGGAACACCACGACGATGTAAAGGGCCCGAAGTCGTTCACTTGGTTCGCCTGAAACCTCGCAACGCTAGATGAACTTTGTTGTTTGTACGAACTGTCTTTCACTTTAGCATCGGGCCTATGCACTCTCAGAGGGGTAATGCGTGAACCATGCTTGTTTATTTATGTTTTCTTATTGGCGGCCGGCTTCGTTGGGCTGTGTTATATGTATTATCCGTAGGCCAAGTGAAGCGCTTGTTGCATACTTTATTTTTGTGCCGCACGTGTTATCTCCTTTGATTGGAAGAGTGTTTTGAACTAACGCAACCAGCCTGGAAAAGTCTTCTTTTACCTGGAGTGTTCTGGATGTAATTCGGCAGTTCGTGAAACTGTCGAGCCGAGAGATAAATGCCCGCAGAGGAGACGCCGCGGTATTCGATTCGCACACACTTGCCTGCACACGTCACTCTGTTGACTGCTGGCTCGCCGCCTGTGTATTCTTTGAGTTGCTATGGGAGCACAAGTTCGCTCCAATAACCTTGTTTTTCCTACAAGACAGCTGCTTACACACACACACGCACACACACACGCATACACATGCACGCACGCACGCACGCACGCACCAACACACACACGCCACACACAAACACACACATACGCGCACACATTCTAGCACGCATGCACGCACCAACACACACACACACCAACACACACGTCACACACGCACACACACACACGCCCACGCAAACGCACACCGCACGCACGCACGCACGCAGACAACAGGCTTTTCACGGGTATGCTTCCATGGTGAATACAATTTCTTTTTCGAACAGCTGCGATGAAGAAACAGCTCACAGTGCATGGTAATATGTATGCGGATGATGTATGTGCCCCGTGAATTACGGTATCCAAAATGTAATTTATTGCGCGGAAACACAGGCTAAAAGGGAAGCGTCAGGAGTTCGCCCACCACAATGTGGTGAAGTGGGGCTACTCAGGGAACAAAACGCTCCACTTATTCCTAGAGTCTCTCGTGAACATGGAAACTCTGGTCAACTGTGAACCCAATTATTGAAGTATGGCGGCAGAATAAAAACAGAACTTTTATATGTTGTGGTGCATTGGTCGCCCACGCGTGTCTGTAGCGAACCTAGTAGATAGATGGTCATTTGTAAAGAAACAAAAACGGGTGTAGTAGAACAAATGAGACCCCGAGAAGGTACAACGGGCCCAATTGTTCTCTAACGCGTCGTTGCCAGTGCTAGTATAGTGAGTGCAATCTCAATATGCACCTTGTGGACTTCATTGCAAAAGACTTTCGTCCAGCTTGACAAGTATATAAGTAAAAACGCACTATTTCTCGTCTCCTATTTGTTCAACAACAACCTGAAAAGCTTATCCAATACCTCGCGTAAATGTGCGTCTAAGAATTAAAGGCTTCCTAATGGCTGCCTCATCGAATTTTTACATTTAGAAGCAACACTTGGATGCAATTTCTTCTACGCTTTCAAGCAGATACCCACCATTCGCCCAGTACACCCCCCACGTAGAGGTCAATTACCAGTCGAAAGGCATCACCGCTTTTTTTTCAGACTCGGCGAGGATATCAGTTCGTCGGTCGCCATAAACTTATGGATCACACCTTCCCTCACACAAAAATACCAGCAATGAATGCTGCTAGGCCATCGATATACCGTTATCGCAGTCGTTATATTCCGGAATGGTTTGAAGGGTGACGAGAAGCACAGACGGGAAACACATACTACACAAGACAGGCGGCACGCTGTCTATCCTGTCTGCTTCAAACTATGGTATCTCCCCAACTAGCCCACGAAAACACTCTTCGTATAGCCCTTGGAAAAGGTTTTTGCTATACTCAGGAACAAGTTAAGAACGGCAATAGCTCATGTACGGCATCATCCGCGTAAGCGACGGACCCGGATGTGGACGGGCGCGCGCGTTTTGAAAGGAACTGGCGATGAATGCGTGATATCGTCTGTCTTTTCTCGCGTAGTTTGTTGTCTCTGCAGTAGTTTATAGGCATAATAACTCCTATAAATCACGGAAACGCCACATGTTGTGCTCAAAATATTCCCAGTTACACACTACTTGCGCCGCGCGGAGCAACATCCGGCAGCCGTGATGAAGCATAGCGGCAACTTCCGTTGCCGTACTTAAGTTGTACTCGGCTATAACAATGCATTTTCGTACGGCAGTGACGCCGACTCTGAAAAGTCTTGGAGAGGGGTTTCAAGCAGGTATTTAATATGAAGCCCCAAAAAGTTCAAATATTTATATCAGCCCTCTTATATTGCCCTTGAAGGATTGTTTCCCAACAAAGCTGCCGTTAATTGTACCGAAGCCGGCTTTGAAGGAGTTCGGTATATATCGAATTCTTGCAGATACAAGGGTTTCTTCAAAATGCATTTAGTGAAAGGCCCTATGCCTTTATTCCGACTGCAGTGTGTTTATTATTCGGTATCAAAATGCGTGCATCAATGGCTTAGGTTCATAGCAAAGGGGCTTATGCATGTCGGTATTGCAAGTCGAAGTTTGCGCTAAGTTTTTTCTTGTGCTCGGCCACCATGCGTAATGATTTGAAGCCACGAATGCGCGGCCTTCAATTTCTTGAGTGAAGCTTCCGCTTGCCTTCCCGATGGCTCCATTCGCCGAAAACGCGCTCGCTGCAGGGAAGCCTTTTTTCTCTGATGAGGAAGATGGTCGTTGGTGAAGAAAAAGCATGCTGGAAAGCGGAGGTTTCTCTTGCTTAAGGCCAATGTCTTCAAAGCGCATAACCAAACACAAAATTTAAATCGTTTAGCTCGAAACAAACCGCAGAAAAGGCAACTAACACATTCGGTTTTTCCCAAAGACGCCTCATGCCCGTCAAGGAAAACACGCTTCTCTTGGACGCAATCGTACTTGGGTCCCTCGTGTTACAAAGCCGGTGTCTATTCCATGACGTCATCCTGATGTGCTCCAAGCTGTTTGACTTTTGCACGTTGACATTATTTCCCACATAAAGGCACTTCTCGGCCATTTACGCTTACCAATGTGCTATATTAAAAAAAATGTTCAAATGACGTCAAATGCAGCAACCTTTGCGCAATGCAGCAACCTTCGCGCATTGGGTGATTGAGGCCATACCTATGCCCGCAATAGAAAAAAAGGAAGCTTTGTGCCGCGCGTTGCTCGATATTTCTTTCATGCAACCTTTCAGAGCTACCTAAAGCTCAAAAGACCTCCAATATTCCCGCTGACCTTTTTCCCCGACGGAACTGAGAAGAGCGAGAGGGGAAAGATGTGTAAGGCTTTTTAAATTTGATGGTGCCTGAAAGAGCAGGCAACCAAATGACATTGACGGTACTTTTCAAACGTGCACGGGGAAACTATTTCATCGGGAACCGACATTTGTCCTTTTGTTTTACTGCAGAGTTGCGTAGGGCTAGGATTTCAGGGTCAACAGTTTCCTGCATGGCGTGTGTTTAGAAAAATTCCTACGGCTCTCGTTAGGGCCTGGAAAATAGGTTTAATGCCACTTAGAAATGTCTTCCCGCCAATGCATTCGCGTTTACTGGTAGGGCTTACCTTTTGGCGTAGACGTTTTAGCTTGGTTATGGCAAGCAGTCTTTCTCATATTGTGTGTTGGACAGTGAAGCATGTTCATCTAGTTTTAAGGTGTATAACTCTCGGCCCACTTTTTACTAACCTCTCGGCCACCCTCGCCTCTTTCCCGAGTCGTGCATATTCCCCTCCATCCCGGCGTGTCTCTCTCTCTTTCTCTATCTCTCTTTTCCTCTACGTCTCCCCCCTCACTTCCTCTCTTTCTCTTTGGGGTAGATTCTATTATCCCAGCATTCTCCCCCCTCAAGAATTATGAAAATAAGGTTACTATCACCGAAATTACGCACGATGAGAAATCGCGCGTAGTTGTTCGCTATCAACTCAAGCGCGGACAACGTGATGAAAGCTGCGCTCTCTATCCAGGAGAGGTGGGCTGTTCGCGGAGTTCTCTTCGGCAGCCTTAGATATATCACATGTCGGGGAGTTTTCGGCTTTTCTCCGAAACGTGGAGGGCTCTATTTCTGGTCTGGTGAAACAAAAACTGGCATGGCTGCCTGCTCGCAAGCGCGCCCTGAGGCTGGTGGGGCGTTTTGAAGCAATAAGCGTACGTTGTCTCATCGTCTAGTTTAAAGGGGAGTATTTGGTCCTTCACTCAAACTCCGCGCGCACTCAAAACACAAAATGAATGCCAAAACATAGGTACTGATGAGGCATTGAAGAAGTTGGTACACAGCGCCAACGACGCCTGATCATCACAGGAAATGCGAGAAATAAGCCGCAATGATGACCAGCGGCAGCCAATAATACAGGTATGGCCGCAGTGACGTCGTTTAGGCCATGCCAGGAGAGCTTAATGAGAAGATATGAATAGAGCGTGGTTGGTTTTTTCAACTTCTTTCTCAGCGATTGCCGCGCTGACCGCTTGACGTTAACATGTAATATTTGGCTTAGGTATTCATGGCAGTGTTATCTAAACATCGCGTAGGTTTACTTCCACTGCACAAAAAGTGTTGCAGGGTCCCTTTAATAATGCATGTTACAGCAGAAATAAGATCCTGCAAATTATTATGGTGCGCGAAATTTCCTGCTCAAATTCCTTATTCTTTGCTCTTTCTTTGAAGGTCAGACTCGGACACCTTGTACCCAAACACGGCTTCTGAAAAACGCAAGACAAAGCAGAGCTGTCAATATAAGGAGATCTGGAAGATATGGCGACGCAAGACAAGGATGACTGTTTGGGCTGTTAACACTTGCCGAACACTGAGCCGTACGGAGTACTATGTGAAACAGCTTCGGAAGTACGTCGGCGTCGACGTGTACAGACGCTGCCGGAAACCTCAAGTGCCCGAGAGCAAACAGAACCAGATGTTACGAAATGTTCGCGAAGAAATACTTCTTCTACCTTTCTTTTGAGAACTCGATCTACCGAGAGTACGTCACCGAGAAATTCTTCAATGTCCTGGAATACGACATCGTTCCCGTGGTCCTCGGAGGAGCCAACTACACTGCCATTTCCCCTCCGGGTTCGTTCATTGACGCGCTAAGCTCTAGGTCACCGAAACACCTTGCCCAATACTTGAAAACAGTAGCCGGTGACTTTCAGCTGTATGCGAAATATCTCCGCTGGAAGCATAGGCAACCGGTAAGGCGTTATGTAGAACCAACCCCATTCTGCGACCTCTGCAACAAGCTGCGGAGCCCATCTTTCCGACAAACAACGGTAATGGCAGACTTGTTTCACTGGTGGTATGCATTGTCCCATTGTTCGTCTTGGAATTTTACCAAGGGAAATAAAGTTCATGTGGTCTATTCGTAAAAGAAACTTACAGTTGCGTGTTTATTCTCTTTTCTTGAGTATAAAAGTTTCTCCATATATATGGTTCGCATGAACGTGTATCAGAAGGCTCATGCGGCCAGACTAAAAATTGCGTTGACAGCATCCAATGCCTATCGGCAACGTGGTTGAGGTTGATAGTGTAAACGTACACTGTTCTCGGCGCGAAATAAACTAGCAAAGTTGTATAGAGTGGTAGATTAGAGGTTGGTAGATGTAGCCACACCCCAGCTAGCACAAAAAGCTTACAAAACGTATACGCTTCGTATGTCAGACGAAAAAGTGTCTACAAAACGATTAGAAAAAGACTCGCCCCGTTTTGACACCGTCTTATATCTCTGCGAATGTCCGGATGGCTCAACATTGTCTACATCATCTAAATCCAGTTTTTTTTTACAGAATGAAGGTAATAAAGAGCCTGTAAAATTCTTTTTGGATGTATTGCTGAATTGGCACGTAAGACGTCTTGTAAACGTCTGCAAAATTCCAGTTGCAATCTGGTCGGTGGGATGCCATTAATATCTCTCACTTGGCTTACTACAGTAAGCCAAGAAAGACGATTATCTCGTACCATTGGTTCATGCTATACACGCCATTGTCGAATAAAATAACGTAGACACTGCAGTGCGCGACAAAATACAATGCACCACACGCCATGGGTGCGTTACACGATCTTCCGAAAAATAAAAACCCAATCACTCCAAAGCATTTATTCATGTCAGTGCAACACATTTGCAGACACTGCAATGTGTGATTTACGGCTTCATTGTGATTTAGAATGATTAGTGTGGAATGACTGCAAATTTATCCGGCTGATTACGCCCTGTCTCGCATCGATCTGTCACTGGCGTGGCAGGGGCGACCAATTCATAGGGCGTTCCTGCGAAATGAGGAACGTAAAAAAGAAGACTCAGCATCTTGGGGCGCGATAACTCGAACCTGGAAAGTAACACTCCCCAAACGGCTACGAAACGCACTGGAACCGCAACAAGAAAAGAATTATGCCTCCATATCTAGCCGCCAAATGATGCGTACGACATGACACAAAAGTTTTCAATCCGAAGTCAACAACCCTACTGGCTGAGATGACCACAGGATTTTTCACAAGCTGGTGGTGGGCCGCCCATACGGTATGTGCTCGAACGTCTCCGCTGGTAGTGATGTCGATGCATGAAGGTCTGTTGCCGCACCGCGTTTTTGATGCTTGGCTGCTCTTCCTCGTGTCGGAACCTGTCCAAACGTGCGCAAGTGAGGCCCCCCCGCGCTGGTTACACAGTGTGCAATGTTAAAGGGACAATGAAGTGAATTTGTCAAGCTCCCGTTTTTGCTTGCACTGAGTAGACTGGCTCAAATTAGCACACTTTTCATCGTTTTTACGATTGACAAATCGGTAATTATTTTACAAAGCGCGAAAGAAGAAAAACTACCATGCGCTGTTTGCGGCGGCCGCACCAACTAAAGCTGTGACGTTAGGAGGAGCGGGCACCGTGATTGGACGATGCCCAAGGTGAGCAACCAAACAAGTTTCGGTTTCGGTTTCGGTTCTGTAAAACACAACCGTTGGCGTTGTTGGATGGGCATTCTCAATAACTCAGTAATCATCGTACCGCGCTTCTGCCATGTTGTCAGCTGTAAAAATGCATAAAGATAAGCCTCCTAGGACGGCTTGGAATCGTAGCATTCACTAGCCGAAACCTACGCAGTGCATGAACGCCCTCCGCGTACCCGCAGACGCCCAAATGTCATGCGCTTTTCCCCCATATTTGGAGCTTGCCTCCCTCATGCCTGTATCGTAAAAAGCGTGTTCGCACCAGGCCAAGGGTCTGTTCATTCTGGCCTGTGCCCACTGCCTGCAAGAAGTCGGTGCTTATGGCAACAGCACGCCAACGAGAACTCGCTAGCGCGCCAGTGCCAGCCTGCGCGCGTTTTGTGAACTAGTTCGTGTAGCCATGAACGTTGCGGCCCCAAAAAAGGTGAACTCAATATAGAAAACATCGGCGAAAACAAAAAAGTTAACTTACAAAAAAAAAGCACGTACCCGCGGGGATTCGAACTCGTGACTCGCAAAAGATTTGCAATGAATTCCTAGCGCCTCAGACTGCTAGGCTACGGAGCGGGACGCGAAAGCATTTCTAATATAGGGTATATATTGTACAACCGGTTTACACTTTTATTTAGTTTTGGCATTTCAATCCGCTTAGGTGACTATTTGTTGTACTGCGATCGTGCAGTAAGCGTCGCCCGAGTTTCCACAGTAGCTCACGTCTAGCAATTGCATGTCGTAGACGGAAAAGCGTTCGCAGATGCGTAGTCGTGCTGCTGACCGCTGTGCTTGTTCGCCCAGCGCAAAAAAGTGCTTCCCGCGCCCTAGTTTTACGCTGTACGGTAAAAATATCAGTTGATTTTATTTGCTTAGTACCTATATTGACTTCGCTGACTCTTCTCCCGCCTTCAAGAGGCCTTATATTTTCCTACTGGCGTACCAGTCAGCGAAGCGTCGCATGTGCAGCGCTTGTGTGAAGCGACCTTGACTTGGAGCTAGATACAGTGTACAAACAAACCAAGTAAAGAAAGGCACATTCTTCCATTCACAAACGTGTCCTGGCTTCGTTTCAACTAAGCGAACGAATTGCGACCAAGCAATTTTTTTAACCTCCTTGATTGCGACGACCCGCCGGTGGCCGGCGGACGAAACGCTGGGCCGACTGACTGTCGGCCGGGGAGCCGTGCAGTAGCGCAGCCGTGGCGCAGCCAATTGCCAGCTCGTCCCCTCCTGACGTCACACGAAAACGCCACAGAAAATGGGCGAGCGTAAAGAGAGGAGGACAGCGTTTTCGAATTAGTTTTTCTACTAAATAAAATCGCGTAAACGCGCCTAGAGTGGTCGAAACATGGCCTGGGGACTCCGGACTACAATTTGCGCTAGTAATCCCGCAATGTTTACATATCACTTCAGTGTCCCTTTATCTTTGGCTGCTCGTAGAAACGGGGTGCGTCGCTGTTGACGAAACGTGCACGTATATTTAGTACCACGCGAGAGCGTAGAAAAAATCGTCGCTGCGCACTCTGGAGGCACGACGTCTGCTGTCGAAACCGACCGAATGAAGGCTGTCGAGACCTAATAATGATAAAATACAAGAAAACAAAAAGATGCGGAATAGTATACTTTTGAAGAAGTTCCGTTAGGTTTCACTGATATAAATCGAATTACGTTGCACATATCTTGGAATTTTCAATGACGCTTAGGAGTGCAGAGCAAACATCCTGACGGCAGAACCTCTTTTCTAGAAACTCGAGCGGTGGAAGAGCCAGCGAGGCTTTCATCAGACTGATAAGGCTTTTCCCACACTACGAAGCGGCACCTCAAGGAGGCGACGTCTTAGGCTTGAAAATAGTCGACAGGTAAAAAGGTAGTAATCGACAGAATCGTCTTCACTGCAGTAGGCGCACAAATCAGTTGCAGCTGGACGAGGCCTGTAATAAGGTATCTAATAAGGCCTGTAATATACACCACAAGGTCTTCTTGAAGGGCTACAAGCATGTTTTCACAAGCATTTTAGATGAAAGAAATCAATCAACGACAATAAAACTGATGCTTGCTGCTCTTGAAGATCCAGCAATCTGGGGTACCTTGGAATGGTTATTAAAGGGGTTGGCTGCGATGTAAGGGGTTCCAATCTTACTTCGCACATCTACGTCCTGCACAATACCTGTGTTGTCCCGTATAATGAAGTCAATTGCATTTTCTTCTACCATTAGGACTTTTTATGTACATTTTCTAGTCTTTCGTTTTGTAGAATGTGTTCCTCAACCACAGATTATTCATCTCAGTAAATCCTCCCTGTGTATCTCCTCGACTGTTGCGTTTGTGTATTCCAGAAATGTCCCTTGACCTTTCTCCCGGTTGCTTATGTGAACTTTTGCGTAAACGTCTCCCATCACAATTGTGAACTGGGTTGCTCCCTTCTTGATAGCTGATTCAACGTCGTCGTAGAAAATGTATACGGCTTCATCATCGCAGCTAGCTCTTGGGTCATAGGCATGTTCTATGTTTACCTGTATCGCTCTTTTAGCTTGACCAAACCGATTGCGACTATCGTTAATGGTAAAGAGTTCTTCCACATTGCTGCTATATATTTATGGATTAGGAATTCCACCCGTGCTCTTTCTTCTCTTGGTGTCTTCTGTAGCACAACATATGCCGCTAGTCAGCCCCACGAAGCCCTGTGCTGCTCTTTTAATTTCGCTTAACCCTGTGATATCACACCAATTGTCCGAGAGCTCCTCTAGTAATACAGCTAAGCTTCCCACGCAAGACAGGGTTCATGTGTTTAATGTTGCCAGGGTCAAGTTCTGAAGGCTGCCTGTCCGGATCCAGAAAGCCAAAATTTGGTTTGGGAAGTCGTATGACGTGTCGGCCAACTATTACACCAGGCTGGCCAGGTCCTTTTCTCGTGAGGGAGTGGTGTTTGTGTACAAAAGAGCCTTCCAAGCATGATTGAATATATCTGGTTCAGCCTCTCAGGTATTATCCGGGATGATTGTTACTTCTGAAGCAGGCAGCACTCCATATCTAGATGGGTTGTGTTTAGAGTCAGACGAAGAGAGAAGAATTGAAATACAGAGAGAGGTAGAGCGAGATAGTAGTATTTCACCTATACCGCTGGCCCCCACACAGCAGTAAGACTGCTCCAACCTTGTTAGATTATCGTTTTATACGCCCCATACCCAGTGAGTCAGCAGAGGCACTGGCTTGCCCAGGAGAGATGTGCAACATTTTGAATTGGAGGGCCGAGTTGCACGATGTCGACACGGCGGGCGCCGGAATGCAGAGCTGGGGATATGGGGCAGAATTACTCAAATGTTTAAAAAACTAAACGCATTTGACAGCATTTGTTTACGCTTCAGCTTGATATAATGTATCCCCCCTCTCCCCGACGTGCGGGCTCAATGCTGGGGATGGGTGTTTCGACCAGTTACGGTGGTCTACGGTTCGAGCCTCGCGGGAACTTTTTGTGTTTTTTTTACCCGCTCCGGTGGCTCAGTGGCTAAGGCGGTGCGCTGCTGAGTACGAGGGCGCGGGTTTGATTCCCGGCCGTGGCGGCCGCTTCTCTGATGGAGGCGAAAAGCAAAAACGCCCGTGTGTACGAGATTTCGGCGCACGTTAAATATCCCCAGGTGGTCAAAATTAATCCGGAGCCCTTCACTACGGCGCACCTCATCGCCTGCGTTGCGTCGGCGCGTTAAACCCTGTAGTCAGTCAGTCAGTTTTCTGTTTTTTGCAGTTGATGGCTGAAGTTTGATTCCTTTTGTGGCCGTGGTCAAAGAAAGGAAGTGAAATTCTTATCTGGCTAAAAGTGAAGATGGGCACCAATTGCAACTGGAAGCGATGTTTCTTTGTTATTGCCTAAGCCTTTTTGAAGTCAAAACTGCCATGCCCGACTCCAGATAGGAAGTGACAAAGTGAGCGGGATAATGTCTGTGCCGGGCGCAGTTGTATTCGGTCACAAGATGCCGACCCCTGGCCTGAAATATAACCCAATTAGACTTACAGCATCGCAAGCTGAGCGCAGCAGAATGTGCAGTCATTTGCCACGCATAAATTTCCCTTATGCAGATCACTGGGGGAAGTTTGTGTTAAACGTTAAATATTCCCACGTCGCAAAAAGTATTAATGTGGAGCGTTCCTAGTACTCAACACACCCGATTTCCATGGTTGCATCTTCGGGGCGTTAAAGTCTAGAAAATTGTTTTCAAATTTGCCCTAAGATTTGTGATAGTGTCATTGTAACGAGGCCAGTTTTTAAACAAAGCAAGACTTTTGTTGTTTTACGGTTCCATTAAAAAACTTTCTAAACACTGCTGTAGGTTCTGCTGCACTTTTTTAGGGGCTGTATTCGGCGTACTTCTCTTTCAGCGCTGAATAATATTGAAGAGGTGTGGGGTTCCACGAGCTCCTCGCAGCGCCACAAGTTAAATGGGCCATGAAGACATGTACATAATCGGCTCATTAAAAATATTGCTCTGCTCACGCATATAACACGCTCCCACCTGCGCACTGGATCTGCAAGACCCTAGTAGGGCAGGTGTGGAGAGGTCCTCTCCGTATCCCAAATCCTAGTCCCATGCAAGGCACTCGATACAACATGAGGAGAACATTTCCTCGAAATCTGCAAACGACTCCTTCCACTGCACCCATCACACTTTTTATCCGACGAATCAATGTTTTCTGTCCAACGTGTTAAGTTTTTAGCAGAGATACAATTTCTGCAGCTCTTGTCTTACCATGCGTAATCATCCTGGCCTATACACCAGCCATCTGAATTGTCATTTGTTTCGTTTCCCTCATACTTTTACTCGCAGGTTTTTGTACTTACAGTCACATCACCCAATAAATAACTCGTTCTTTGCCGATCTTTCCCCTTGTTGGCCGTATGCCATTAGGAACCAACCATCGTCCAAAAGACTGCTCAGCCGTCATATCCATGATAGAATTCTTATCACAAACTTGAAGCACATATCTGGCGTTATAAAGAAAACATATTGAACAGCGGTGGCTTATAGCCACTTTCCGGAAATTTCTCTACAAAGTCGCAAGTCGCATGATCTTGTTCATATTGTTGGCGTGATTGGCAGTCGCCAAGCTCCTCCCACCAGCGAGAAACATGCCTGGACAATTGGGCCTCCAGTTCACTTGAGTGCATCACTTAAGTTCTAACGTGTAGCTAGCTCACTGAGTACTATGGTTGTAGTCCTGGCAATTACTACCTCACTCTTTTCCACAGCAGGTTACTGCAGTGCGAAATGAAATTTTTCAATATTTCTGGCATTTTGTTTATCTTAAAAAAATGCCCCTTGTGGATGCAATGAAGCTGAGTGGTATACCAGAAGCTCTTTTTTTCTAGCTATAAAAAGTTATATTTTGTCTTGATGTACCTGCAAATCTGCAGGTACAGTGAAGAACATTCCTCGACCACTCGAAGGTTCCTAGTCGCATTATCCTGACCCGAGGTCAAAGTCGGGCCAAATCTTGGGTATTACTTACACGCCAAAGCTGTGTGCACGCTGTAATGTGTAGTGCAGTGGAAGGGTGGGTATTATTTTAGGCCACCCGAGGTTGCTTAACGCATGAGGGGAAAAAATCTGGTTGATCCTTCTTTTATAGGACTCGATAAATCACAAGAGCGAAATGTACCTTCAGAAAAGCTTTTGAATGTTAGCTGTGCATAGATATGGACTTGCACACCAATATTTATATTATGTCAGTATGGCAACTTTAGACGCATTAACATTACACACTAAGTTGTTAAACACGCCGGAGATCTGCGGAAATCCGATTGAAACACCAGGCGCTCGCAAACCATGTAAACAAAACAGAACGAGTTGTCAGCGAATGGTTTTGTGAAGTCACAGTGCGCTACAACAAAATTAGCATAATTTGGGTGTCGGAAGCTGTTTTGTTGTTGTGCTTGGCGAGCGACGTCCTGCTGGCGGTTCGCTTAGGCAAAGGTTGGACCACATTGTTCCTGCTTCAGGGTGTGTATGCCATACGCTTGCGTTGTGACGAGCTCAGCTTGTGGGACGCGGTGGTGGCGTTCCACATAGGCGGCTTACCGATAAACACAGCAGCTTCCGCTGCTACACTCTGCCATTTAGAGGCGCTTATATCCGCGGTCGTTATCGTCATGACCAGCTACTTCACTTCGCCTCTCCTACACGGCAGCACCATCTCAATGGACAACTTAGAGGATAGTCATAAGGTGTGTTCGTGCAGGTATCAGGGCATGACTTCAAGGCTCAGTCAGTAGGCTATTTCGCACATCCCGTTTCGGATAGACGAATCGTTCTCTCGAACCCTAACGCCGCCGCACCAATGGGGCTTTTTCTGGTGATGTCATTTCCGTGGCGGATACCACGTCGGTGAAATTTGTGTACATCGGAATAAAACACTATCGTCTTAAAAAGAGACCACGTGGGTGTATTTGTCTTTCAGCCACATC
This sequence comes from Haemaphysalis longicornis, assembly GCF_048455015.1. Lineage (NCBI taxonomy): Eukaryota > Metazoa > Arthropoda > Arachnida > Ixodida > Ixodidae > Haemaphysalis > Haemaphysalis longicornis. The sequence continues at coordinate 36,297,315 of NW_027526204.1, forward strand.
AGAACGTAGGCAAGAAATTGAACCCACAACCTAGCGGTTAGCTGTGGGCCTTCGACGAAGGGTCATTACAAATGGCCCTTCCCTTACAAAGCTCCATTACAAATGGTGGGTATAGTTGTGAATCTGGCATAAATACATCTTACTTCTTTTTTCAACTTGAAAGAAGTACATACCTTGGTTTGGTAACTCAAGTGTAGCTTCGTAAAGGGCTTTTCTCTTTAAAACATCAATATTGGTAAGCTTTCACCGTTGTTATATGTCGGCAGTGGTATCTTTGGGAAGAGAGAGAGAGAGAAAACGTTTATTGTGAGAGCATTTACGGTGTTCTTGTAGGAGTGGCTCCCTCTTCACAGGAATCCATGAGCTGTCTTAGCAGCGGCTGCCCTCTCGATGAGCAGGAGCTGGTCCGAGAGGCAGGGGCTGGACAGCAGTGTCTCCCACTGCTCTGGGGGATTTGAAATGTGGGGAAGGGGTGGTGGGTGCATGTTTTTTCGACACTCTAGGATGATATGTCGTAGTGTACCAGGTTCTTGGCAGTATTTGCATTCTGCTGGATACTGGGTGGGGGATATCCGGTGAAGCCTAATTGGATGCGGGAAGGTGTTGGTTTGCAGGAGTCTAAGTGTTGTTTCTTGAGATTTCGTGAGGTTTGGGTGAGGTAGCGGGAAAGTCCGTCGATTAAGCTTGTAATGTTGTGTTATTTCGTGGTACGTTAGAAGAGGTACAGGTTTCTCCACATCCTCCGAGGCCTGGTCGGCAAGTTCTCGGGCCTTTGGTGGGCAAATTCGTTGCCCTCCATTGAAGCATGTGCAGGCGTCCATACAATTCTTACTTTTCTGTCAGGCAATTTGGTTGAGAGCATGCGGTGCGTTGCTGGTGCCACCCAACCCGACCTGAAGCTCCTGCACGCTTCCTGGGAGTCTGTTATGACCACCGTGGCTTCCGTCTGCGTGAGGGCCAGTGCCACCGCTAGCTCCTCCGCTTCTTTGGTTGATGCGGTTAGTACGGTGGCACTGACAAGAAGCTCTGTCTTTGTGGTGACTACCACTGTCTTGGCTCTTCTACCACGGATTGTGGCTGCATCCGTGTAGACCGTTTCCGGGAGGGTGCCGTATTTTTTGTTTAAGGCTTTCGCTCTAGCTTCTCGTCGACCGCTGTGGTGAACCGGGTGCATGTTCTTTGGCAGTGGGTTGGAAAAGATATTATGCCGCCACCGATCAGGAAGCTGCTTGTTCGGCTTCACGTCTGGGGAGCTCCATTTGATTCTGTTCAACAGTTTTTGGCCGGTTTGTGTCATTGCAAGCCGCGCTTTCTGGCTGGAGAGGTGGCCCTCTATGAGCTCGTCCACCGTGTTGTGCAGGCCGATGCGTAGGACTTTATCGGTTGACGCGCTCATGGGGATCCCAAGGGCTTGCTTCGTGGCTTTACGCATGAGGGTGTTAAGTTTTTCCGTATCTGTCTTGGTTACAGTCATGTAGGGCACTGCGTATGTCAGCCTCGATAGAACGAAAGCCTGGACAAGACGGATGGTATCGTCTTCTTTCATGCCTCGGTGTCTATTTGTGACTCTACGAATCATGTGTACAACTTGTTCGGTGTTTCTGGTCAGGCGCTGGATCATTATGTTCCATTTTGTATCCGCTTGCAGAAAAAGCCCAAGCACCCTGATTGAGCTGCAGGGCGTAATTTTGTGCCCCTGTAAATTTATTTCGATGTCGTCCTTGTCATTTTTAGTGCGGCGACGCCGGACCACCAAGAGTTCTGATTTCTGTGGGGAACACTCGAGTCCACTTTCCTCTGCGTACTGCTGTACAGCATCGGCAGCTTGCTGCAGGCAGTCTTGAAGTCTCCCGAGTGAGTCGGTGCCAGTCCAAATTGTTATATCATCTGCGTAGAGCGCATGGCTTAAATTTGGAATACTGTCTAGCCGTGCCGGTAGACCCAGGAGCGCGATGTTAAATAGGAGCGGGGAGAGGACCGAGCCTTGGGGTGTACCTTTACTTCCGAGGGTGATGGGATCTGATGTGATATCGCCGATTTTGAGTGTCGCTGTGCGATCTGAAAGAAAGTCTACAATGTAGTTGTATGTTCTCTCCCCGCATCCTGTGTTGTTAAGGTTTCGTAGAATTGCCTCGTGTGACACGTTATTAAAAGCCCCTTTGAGGTCGAGCGCTAGTATTGCTCGCGGGGAGTGTCGAGTGGCGGGTGCGAGGATTTCTTCTTTTAGCTGAATCAGCACCTCCTGGGTTCCGAGATGCTTTCGAAATCCAAACATGGTGTCTGGCATTTGCTGGGTTTCATCCAGGTATTGCTGCACACGGTTGAGCACAACCCTTTCCATCACCTTTCCCACGCACGATGTGAGGGATATTGGCCGCAAATTATCAATATGCGGGGATTTGCCTGGCTTGGGAATAAATCTTATCTCTACTGTTTTCCACTGCTTTGGGATCTTGCCTTTAGTCCAAAAGTCGTTAAAATACTCCACCAAGGTCTCGAGAGCCTCGTCGTCAGGGTTGGCTAATAGTTTGTAGGAGATGTGATCGGGTCCTGGAGCGCTGTTGCGCTTGTTTTCGGAAATTACAGCCCGGAGTTCGTACAGTTGGAACGGTTTGTCGAGACCTTCATTCGGCTTTCCTGTGTAAGGTAGTGGGTGGTAGCTCTTTTCGGTCTGGAGGTACTTTGTTTCGAGATCCTTGAGGAGCTTGTTGGAGTCTCCTTGATATGAATTGATTGCGCGGATCATATGACGATTGGTTTCCCCCTTGCTGTTTAGAGGGTCAATCAGGTGACGGAGGAGAAACCAAGCCTTTCTGGTGGATAAGGTTCCCTGCAGACCGTCACAAAATTGAAGCCAGTTTTCCTTGCATAACGACAAGGCGTATTCAGCTGCTTGTTTTTTGATTTGACCGATCTTTTTGCGGAGTTTTTTGTCGTGCCTCTGTCTTTTCCATCTCCTTGTAAGGCTTCGCCTGGCTTCCCACAGGTGGAGAAGTCTCGTATCCACGTGGGGTGTTAAATATGTAGTAGCAATCGTTTGGGTGTGGGTTTTGCAATCCTTCATTATTTCAGCGGCCCAATCATCGTAGGACGACCCCGGGTTCTTTTCTCTACTTGCTCGAGTCTTCCGAAACGTCCCAATCGGTGATTCGGGCAAAACCTATATGGGCTTTATAGGTGACGTCTTTGACGGTAAGTTTAATGATTTCGTGATCACAACCAAGACTGACTTGCGTGTTTGTCCAGGCAATGTCGATAGAGCCTGCCAACAGCGACAGGTCAGGGCAAGTATCGCGTGACGTGCTAGTACCAATCCTGGTGGCCACGTGAGGCTCGTTAAGTAAAGTGAGTCGGTTCTGACCAATGATGGTAACTATTTCCTTTCCCTTCATGGAGTTGAATCTGTATCCCCACATCTGATGAGGAGCATTGAAGTCTCCCAGGATAAGAGCTGGATGGTCTTTGGCTAGGTTGAGAGTCTCTTGAATGGTGTCCTGTATCCCGGGTTTCTTGTTAGACGGTCGGCAATACGCGTTGAGCACGAACAGGTTTCCTTTCTGTTTGGTGGAGGAAGAGTGAACTTCTATGAGTGTGTGTTCACATCCTTTCTGGCTTGTAAGGTGCTGCGTTGCCACGACGTTCTTTCTGACAAGCGTTGCTGTTGCCTTGCCTGTTGGATCGGTGTACGTAACATACCCAGGCAAGTGCGTCCTGCTGTTAACCTCTTGGAGTGCTATAATATATGGTTGGGGATCGAGTGTTGCGATGAATTGCTGTAGTTCTCCTACTTTTTCTTTGATTCCACGGCAGTTCCATTGAATGATTGTCGTGGTGTTTCCCGATCTATTGCTTGGGGCCATCTTGAGTGCTAGTGGTGCTCTTGATGTCTATGTGTGGTCTTGAGTATGGAGTTGAGCGCCTGATCGAGTGGTTCATTGAACTTTGGCTTATGTCGGCGTCAAGTCGATCTAGTCTTGTAGCGTGGTTCTGTGTTTCTTGTTTGAGTACCTGCACGTCTTGTTTCAGTACTTGCACGTCTTGCCTGAGTGTTTTGCACGTCTTGTTTAATTTCCCTGATTTCCTGGAGGACCGAGTTGGGAAGCACGTTCATGCGATCTGTAAGAACTTTTGACATATTTAGGATGGCTTCTTGAATCTCCTCGGCGAGACTATTTGGTTTAGGGATAAGCGTAGGGCTAGCGTCGGTGGTAGGTGGTGTTTCAATTGCTGCTGTCGCTTGCTGTGACAGAATAGTAGTTGTCTCTGTTACCGATTGCTGAGGGTTCAGCTTCTTGCGCTTGTCAGAAGGATTCTGTTGTCGGGCCTGCTCAATGGCCTCCAAGCGGGCTTGCAGTGACGCTATCAGTTTGGTCTGTTGTGCTAGTTGGGCCTGTAATTGGCTGCATCCTGCACATGGTATTTGCATATCCTGTGTTAAAGCGGGAAACTGGTTTTGGTTTTCGAGAGCAGCGGGAGACACTTTGCGTGCCCAGCTCACCTGTTTAACACTGGAATCGGGATGCGTGGTCCGAGACGCAGACCTAGACTGGGAAGCTGGTCTTGTGCTGGAACTGCGGCCTCTCCGAGACGGTGTGCAGGACCGGTTTCGTGACTGCTTCCGCTGCGGGGTAGAGGACCGGTCTCGAGACAGCCCGTGCTGGGCGGTCTGGTCCCGTCGGGAGGACCGCTCCTCCGCCTGGCGTCGTTCGTGCGCCCTTTTCCGGATAATGTAGGGTGTGAGGAAGCGTTTGGGGCAGTCCTTAGTTCCGGTGAGATGTGGGCCCTCGCAAAGTTCGCACCTGGCCACGCAGGTATGGCCTGTCGAGGGGTTGTGGACGCCGCATTGGTGGCAAACGTGGATGTTTGGATGAGGGCAGGCTGTTATCCGGTGACCCACCTCGTGGCAGCGACTGCACACGGAAACAGTCTTCTTGTATAGTGAGCATGGATGTTCAGCTCCGTATAGTCGAACGTAGTAGGGAACCTTTGGTCCTGTAAATGTTAGGACAACGGTTGTGGACTCTTTTCCCAGCCGTCGGCAGGAGTAGACTTCAAATTGCTCTTGGTCAATGTTTTTTCAGAATTTCTGCTTCGGTGAGTCCTACGGGGACTCCGCGAATGACACCTTTCACTGCGTCGTCGGGAGCCAGCCCATATAACTGGACGGCGTGCGTGATGTTGCCGACATGTATTTGGGTCAGTCGGCAGAGGGCTTTAGCTATCTCTTTAAACGGGGTGCTAACGGTGGCAGTATTTTGCGCCGCGTCTATGCGGAGGCGTAGGTTTGCCTGCTGCCACGTGGAGTTGGTGGCGTCGAGTAGGGTCAGTGAAAGCACGGATGGTGGGATTTCACTTAGCTTTAGTCCGTCTTGCGGCCGAAGCACGAGTTTGTAGTCGTCTCTGGGCAGCGGGCTGGGCCGCGGGAGAGGCTTTCGTGGGGCTGGGGTAGCTCGGATTATGGGCGGAGCCGAAGGTAGCCTGAGCTCGTGTTCGGTCTTGCGTTGACGGCGTCGCTGAGCCCTTGACACGACGTCGATCCATGGCATGTCATCTTCCTCCGGTGTAGGGTCTGGCTTGTCATCGCTTGCGTCGTGTTGCATCTCGCTATCTTCTTCGGGTCTAGGTTTGACGCTTGGAACAGCCGCGGTGCAGCCTCCGTCGTCGTCGGGCAGGCCTTGCATTGTCGCCATACTCCCACTAGGCCCACAACACCAGCGGCAGGCCTAGCGCACCTGCCCGAAAGAAACCGTCGTGGATTGTTCAAAAATGCACCCACCGGCGCAGGAGAGGTACCCGCTAGTGCACAAAGATGAGGTGAAAACGATGATAACAGAGATAAATCTGACTGGGATGGATTCTCAGAGAAATAGTTGAAAGTTCCCGGAGAACATGTGAAGCGCCTTCGGCCGCAAATCTTCCTATCTTTGGGAAGGTACAAGCAACGGTGTGCCAACTCCATCACGCTTTAAATTGATGCGAGAAAAATGAAACTAGAGGCGCACATGGCTTGAATGGTCTAGACTATTGACCGTGTCCTTTGTCGAAAAGGGCTTGTCGTCGCACAGAGCCAGGTTTACCTTTGGCACGTTAATCCCTAGATTTGAGAATATTTTTCTTTATACGTGAGCACAATTCAGCACGTTGTATGGGTCGGCTCAGTTTAGGTCTAACACACTCATTTCTTAAATAACACCAACAAGAGAATGGGTACCCTTTTCAGCCTTGGAGCTTGCCTGATGCGGTTTTTTCAATGCTTGCCTTCAACTAGACTCGGCTAAAAATTGTTCAAGTACATGTTAATATCTTAGTTTTTTTAATGAGTTTTAGAGTTATTGGTCTGGGTTGGCCTGTGCAGACCTTGTGCTAAACAGTCAGATATGTGAATATGTCAGTCAGATATGTCAGATATGTGTCCATTGAACAATGAAATGCTGCAATTGCTCCTGCCAGACAAGCTATCGCACCGATTTATAGTGCAAGCCCATTGCAGAAAGAAGATTGCTTCAGCATGAAGATTACAGTTCCAGACTGAAACTTCATCATGGAGCTTCCACAAGTGATATGAAGGGTGGAAGACAATGCCGACAAGGAAATTAAAAAGAACCGTAAATGCTTTGGGTGATTCATCAGGGAGCGACTGTAGATTCTTAATCACCAGGACAGTAGCACTCCACAACATAATATTTTCCACCGGTGCTGTGGGTGTTACGTCAGTGTGAATCTTTCGTGTCTGTAAATCAATGTGGACATTAAATTGTGAACACAAATGTTACGCCACTGAACCACGTTACCTGGTTTGCTTTGCATTTATGTCTATCTACCTGTGTCTATCTACCGTAGTTTTCCCAAATATCAGCATGCCTTCATTCACTTGGAAATTTAGCCCGCAAAGCAAAAGCATCATTCACTTGGTTGCTCGCAAATTCTAACCCAGTGCCTTTGCGGGGCCAAAACATTTACTTGAAATTTGCAGACGTATATGTCCGCATGCTAAATTTTTTGGCTGCATTGTGTGGGGGATGTTCAAAAGTGTGTTTCACTTTTTTTTACGAAAACAAGCTCCATAGAAGCGATGCAAAAGTCAAAATGTAAAAGTCAAGACACGGCATTTAAAGGGGCCATGAAGACAAAATAAAAGTTTGATCAAAATAACTGCCTTGTAGCGAAGCAATCATTGGATTACAATGTTATCGCAAAGTTTTAAAAATAGTTTATGTATTACAAAAAAACGAACTAAGCGGCGACTCCCCAGAAACTTTCCAGCAACTTCTCTATGACGTCGCAGAATCTTGTTTCTGCGATTGGCGGCCGACGAGCTGGACCACCGTAAAGACACATGAGTTCGAGAGTTTAGTGGGGCCTCCAGTTCGGTTTAATCGTATCACTTTGATGCCGTCGTGCAGCTATCACACTGGGAAGTATGTCTCCCGTGGTAGCCCATGTTACGTCACTCCTACTCAGATTGCGTTATCGTAGCACAAAATTTGAAGTTCTTCAATTGTTAACACGTTTTTTTCGGATGAAGAACTGAGTGAGTTGCAGAGGCTATTTCTTTCCAATTGAACAAAAAAGTGTTCTGACTTCATGGCATTGTTAGTGGATGACTTGAAGTGCACGTGATCAGGTCACCGCGTCAAAAAAAAGCATTAAGTCGTCGTTTTCCCCTAACTTTCTAAGTTAGTACGTATTTAAAGGGCATACCACCCTGTACGAAATCGCTGTGTGCTTAGCACAGTAGTCATAGTTCAAAGAAAAAAGATTTAAAATAAAATCACAGGCAGGGGAAGTGTGTGTAGGTGTGCGGTCTGGAGGTGGACCACGTTGAAAGAAAATTCTTTCGAGATACCCTGGCGTGGACTGTAACAGAGAAAAATAATTAGAAGGCTCGAAACCTAGTGTCCTAGAAGTAAACGCCAGGGCGATGAACGCTAGAGGGAAAGAAAATGTAGGCTCCGGAAATACCCTTTATAAGGGGAAAACCTCAAGTATTGAGCCACCGTGCGAAGCACCAGTGTTGTGACGGCCGTTGTCCAGTGCAGAGCAAAAAATAGCCGCAGCAGCAAACCGTAAACAAAAGCAGCTTACGGTAATTAAAAAAGTCGTAAAAAGCAGCTGTGTAAGAAATGTCGCCATTTGCTCAGTTAAAAGCCTCAATATTATGGCTACGCTTTCGTCTTCAAGGCACCTGAACGACTCAAGTATCCAAGGGAATATTCTTCCCATTCAAGGTCAGTGTGCTTGTGGATCCATTCACTGTATAAATGAACTCTGGCGTTTTGTTTGCGCCACCAGTGCTCAGTAAAGTTCTGTACAGATGTTAGCGGGTGCCTAGAAGTCCGCTTTTCTGCGGAACGCAATAGCTATGCCGGAAAGCCGTATAATCAAAATACAGTGTAAGATATGATTCCAACGCCTTTTATAGACGATAGTCTTTCTTAGGCTACTTAAACCCAGAAATGTTGGTCTGTCTGTCTGTCTGTGACTCGATTCAGCCACCCTGCCAAAGTAAAACAAGGCCTGCGCAATAGTCTTATATAGTGACAGCTAAATGTACCCGTTGTTGGGCCAGAGCGCCTGGCCCAAAATTCGTTGCACAAGGCGCCCCGCAGACAGCGAGGCTGAATCACACTTCGTCAAAACCGGATCAAACCACCGCGGCTGGATTGCCCACATTTCTCCCACCGCGAAGGCGCCTCTCCCTTTCGTCGCGGCGGTGCGGCGGAATCCCGCATCTGAGAACGACCAAATAAGGGCATGTCGCTACGCCTGGAGGCGAGGTCACGGAGACGGCGTGGGCACCGCCCTCCCTTTCCCCATTGGTAGCGCAGCTGACTCACCGCTTCGCTACCATACGTCGGAATGCAAACTTCACGCAGCGAGAGCCCTCAGTGGAGCTATTCGAACTTCTCGGGGCCACAACGAACTTCCCGGGCTATAAAAGAAGCCCGGAGGCTCTCATCATCGGCATTCCTCGGCGGCTTCTCTCCGGCGGCACTTTTCGGAGGCACCGAGTAAAAGGGTGCTGTCGCCTTTGTGTGAGTCATGTAACGTTTGCTTACCCTGTACATACTGTATATAAATGTTACTTCAACTTTTCATCGGCTCGAGAACTTCATCGCTCTGCTCTGCGCAGCGTCAATAGCGGACAGAGCACGGCAACGTCGCTACACCGGTGACTGCGGTCGGATGGCCATTCGCAACAGTGGAGGCTGCGGTGAGAGGGCCCAGTCCCTACAGCGGAGACAGCGTCGGGATGGCTGATTTCCAACATCGGTGGCGAGCTGGATGCCAGTCACAACCCGGCGGACAGCGCTGGGATGGTCATTCCCAACACCGTCTATGTCCGGTGTAATGTTCATACTAGCAAGCATTCTTGAAGAAGAACAAGACATTAATCAAAAGATAAGACAACAAATTAATACAGAAGTGATATTTGCACTGTTCCTTTAAAAATCATATATGCTTGATTTTTGCAAAATTAAATTCTTTATCAAATGCAGAAAAAAGTTCACTCCTCCACCGTCGCCTGCTGTCGCCCGCGCCACTATAGCTTCTAGCGCCATTTTAAGAAATCAACCGGCAACAGTTACGAAAGGTTCCACTAGACAGGTTCTGCTTGGAACGCACGTGGAGTAGGGCAACGTGGTTCTATAAACGCTGAAGTAGGTTACCTCGATTCCCGTGCGTCTCCGCCGTACGGCAGCGTTGGTATCGAGACAGCCGGCCTTATGCAGTGGAACGCGGTAAGTTTAACATTATTTAAGCAAACCTTTGGCGTCTTTACCTCGGGAGGAGCGCAGCGCAAGAGGAACAACATGAGCGGTGAGCGGGTAAGCGAAATCAAGCATTTACTTGGCAAAGGTTGATAAAACTATCGTATTTTGTTTACATTTGCAACGAAAGCAGCAGACACGCGGTCAAATGTTTTAAAAACGACAGTATTTCTTCTGCTACGAACGCCAAAATTTTGTTTTATCTCTATGTGGGTCTGTCTCCCTGTCCCTCGATTCAGCCGCTCAGCCGAAGTTAATGCAATTGTTGAATGAGATGGTTATATGCGCAAAGTCTTTTATAAACGCCCTAATTTGGTGGCAATTCTCATATTTGTTAACATTGATAAAAAAAATTACGAAAAAGTAATATTTGCTTTGTTGCTTTACTTAAAATATCTGGATGATTGTACTTAGCGATTGCGAATTAAATACTACAGCCACCATAGAAAAAAATACGCCGTCGCCCACGGTCGCCCACAATACTAGAGCTGCTGGCGGCATTCCAAGATGTTGCAGAGTAAGGAAAGATTCCACTATATGGCAGGTGCATCGCGTGTAGAGAAGGGCGTTATAATGGAGTAGTTGAATGCGTAAAGTTGAATTGATTTACCTCACAGGGGTGGCTGACAGCTATCGTCTTTAGACGTCATTTCCAATGAAGCCAGTAGATGTGGGGCCATTTTTTTTTCTGTGAATACTTCACGCTTTAGTATGCATCTCCATTTTTTTTAGTTTGCCCCCATAATGAGAAACGACTGTTAGTTGTTTCCTCCCTGATGGGTCAGTTAGGTGCGCACCGCGCACAAGATGTGAACCGTTTGTTAAAAGTCATTACATCTCTTATAGGAGTTGAAATGCTTCTTGGTATCCTTACCTTTATTTACGTAACTCTTCCCATGCGTCGACGCACGAAGAAAAAAATCGGTCATTAGTTGATGCACTAACTTGTTCTTTAATTTACTAGTGGTGAATCGTTTGGGAGAGACTACTCACCCCACCAAGAAGGTAATCATTGGTCGAAGCACACGTAACCGTCTTGGTCAGTCGGGTTGCGTTAGCAAGAGTTAATGTAAACTTGCCATTAACTCTACAAATATCCAGTACGCCTTTTTTGGTCACTTCATGAATTTCTCTTTTATTTTTTGCACCTTTCATAATGCCTTGTCGTGTGCTGTGAGGTGTCTGATAGAATCGGTTTGATGTACTGTAATGCTCTGAGTGCATCTAAAAGTATCGTATTGCATGTAAAACTGCAATTTATTGCATTTTTCTGTTGCAGCCTTAGGAATTCAAGAATAAAATTGTAGATCTTGTGCAATTTTTCCGCGAAATTTTCTTGCTTTCTCGCACTGGTTTACGATTATACTGGCTGTCAGAGCTTTTTTTTACCATGACATGATTCGGAATTAACAAGTACCTACAACATTGACGATAACGCAAATAAACCATACGGCAAAGTGTGACCTGTAGGCTTGGGTGTTTAAAAAGAGCTCGCACTTTGTGTGCAAACCAGGTGTGCGTGCGGCGCTTTTTATTGTCTGTGTCTTGTATTTGCAGCAGCTCACCTTCTTTCAAGCATTAGTTCAGTACACAAAGTGTCGTTTGGCTACTGATGTGTCATTGACTATTGGCGCTGCTTGATTGTGGTTTTTTCCCTTTGTTTTCCAAGTTTTGGAAAGTTGGTAAGAAAATGTTCTACAAGTTCCTCGCTTGCATTAACCCATGTTCTCAATTTGTAGCCAGCTGATTGTTCACGATTGCTGCATGTTTTTGCTCAATTGGATATTATTACTGAAGTTTTCTTCTCTGTAATGACATTTGGGAAGGATTTGAAGTTACAACCTATTTTGCAAATATAAAATTTTGGATGATACTCCATTTAAGCGATAAGAAAGGAAATTTTCCACTCTCTGTGTGTACCGGGGTTGTATAATCGAACGTTTACAATCCTTTACGTTTCGCAATTTGCAATTCCCAAGAAATGCTACGTTCAGGTGCAAAACATGCGTGATAACTGTGCGCACCCTTAATGGCCAACTTACGAGAAACTGTCTAAATTTCAGCCGGGTTTATGCTCTCTGAACTTTTTTTCTTTTCACGTGCGGCTACATAGGTTGAACATGAATGCAGTTCAATACATATCGCCTAGTAAATTGAGGCTGTGCCATCACATTTGGTGTCACAAAATTGGTGGGTACTGCACGCAATTTTAGTGCAAACGCAAGAACAGGGGTGCCACTGTGTGTAAATTGAAAAACGAAACTGAAAACATGTCCCACTCCTTCTAGAAACCGATTTGATGAGGTAATACTACGATGTTTGTAAGTCATCGAAATGTTAAGAAATGTCCCGTCACTTCCCCCTACTTAATGCCAGCCAGATTTGCTGTCACCCTGGTCACTCAGCCCTTGATGCTTACTTCTGGCAATCAACGAGGCGTGACGAAGCGCTTTGTGACAAGTAGTCAATAGCACGCTCTCTACGAAGCTTGCATGTAATGGGCACCACAACTTATGCTGTCAACACCAGTCGTTATGTGTTTATTTTGCATGTGTACCTGAACGTTGTTGCGAACATTGCTTGTGACAGATACGTGGCGTGCTCAAAGCCACACAGAAAACAAGCGCTGTAAAAACCAAACTGGACGAGACGTGGACAGCACAAGCGCTAACTTTCAACAAAATGGTTATTGCGTAACCAGCGCATATAAACACGTCTGGCTAGCATGAACAGAGGAGGAAGGAAAGAAAAACATCAATATGATCGGCGAAACAAGAAAAACAGTGACACACCGCCTATCACAAGAATTCAAGCTCAAGTTTCGATGAGGTACAGACGGGGTGCTTACGCATTGATCACCAAACCTTGCAATCTCTGCCGCATGCACAATTTTTCTTGTCAGGATTGAGCGGAGAACATACAGGACAGTCGTTTGGTCGTACAGAGGATGACACGGGTTTCCTGACGCATTTTTTACAATTGGCAGCCAGCTGGCCGTCGGTGACAACGCTCCTGACCTTGTTCTTGTGCTCTTGTAAGCGAACTTTCAAGCATCTGCTGGTCTGGCCGATATAATGTCTGCCACACGACAGAATAATTTTGTAGACAACGCTCCATTGGCATTTAAAAAGGCGTCTCTGTGCTTGATAGCGCGGATGGGTTTCCAAGCACGCGTGGGGCAGCTCAACCTGCACATAGCCAAAAGCTTGTTAGGCGCCATGAACACGACATTGGCCCCTGAATGCTGCCAAACTTTCTTAAGGTTGTGCGAGATTTTATGCATGTATGTATGTATGTATGGGATAACAGCTATCTTTTCTTTCGCTCTTGTTTCTTTGTCCTTCCTTTGGTTTTCTGCCGTCTGCTCGTCGCTCAAACGAGACTCAATATTTCTTTTGCGTTGCAGGGAGTAAAGATGGTTGTTGTTCGTTTCCCCGAAGTCCGGTGTCGATCAGGAACCCAATCGCCCGGGCTCCGGTTGATTTGGCAGGAGGCTGGCAGGGCGATGATGAAATTGAGGCGGCGGCCGAATTGACGAACTCGAGGCGTTGGGGTTGATTAAGGGAAGGGAAGAGTTTATATACAGCTATTTACAGTATGGAAACTGGGCACATGAGTAGTAAAAGGAAAACTTCCGACTTCAGCTAGACGCTAGCTCCAAGTGCGTACAAATCCCTCGGGCTTGTCAGCTTCGTCTAACTCTCCTATCCTCGGAGCGTACACAACCCGCTCGAGAAACGACGGCCGAGACTCTGTCTCGCCGCAAGATCCGTCTAGTTGCCCGGCACGGCGCTGTACCCTAAACTTCCGACGCGATCTTAACCTCTAGCCTAGGGGGCTCACAAATCCCAACCTAGCTTTAACGGTCGAGACTCCTTATCCCGCCGGGAACTGCCCAGCTCAGCGTTCTAACAAGAAGCCTTTCTAACAGCCAAGTTCGGCCTTATAACACCTCGAGCTCGCAGTCTCTCGGGAACGCCCCTGTAGCATTCGTACACGTGGAAGGGAGTGCCCAAATTCACGTAGACAGCTGTCACTCAGTGCGCTACGGAATATTCAATGAGGTGCCACCGTCTTTGGGTCAACGGCCCGCTCGCGTACCAGCACGCGCGCGTGACCCCGCGGGGTGAGGGCGAAAGGCGGCGACAGTGCACTATGCCAACCGAAGCGCGTTAACAATGGAGGCTCGCGCGGCGCACGCCCCGACGTCGGCAATTACCCCACCCCTGCGCACCACGGCGACGATTCACGGAACCCGGCGGCGCCGTCTGCGTTTTCAATGGGGGGATTATCCCCGTGGTATTCGGTTGGCCAGACAATCTGTCTCCCGTGCGTGCCGTGAAACATTGGCGTCGACTGCTCTGCAGTGTTGGCAGTGCTACGCCGCCAGACAGAGTGGCGAGTTCTCGCGCGCAGCCGGGTGCCTGGCCGCTGAACTCATCAGTGGGTCTCCTTCGACACCTTCGACACCGACTGCGTCCTCAATGGGGGATCATCCCAGCGGAATTCCGTTGGATGGACTATCCGGCGCCCATGCGTGCCGTGACGAATTGGCGACGGCTGCCGCGTAGATTCCACAGTATTGACCCACCAGACAGAGTGGCGGGTTCTCACGCGCAGCCTGCGCGCCTGGTCACTGACCTCATAAGTGGACCTTACACAGGGCTTCCGCGACGGAAACAATAGAGAGTTTTATCTGACCGTTTTTGATGCTTCGCTATGTTCCCGACGGCCCGCTATGTACAACCGCAGCGTCAGCTACAGAAATGCTTTTAGCTAAGCGATAACCTATCTCCCTCGGCGGGGAATGATTCGCGTCACTGGTCGTGCCCCGTGCGTGTGCAAACCAAAGCGCCATCGCAAATTAAAAATACAAATTAGAATTTGGTCGCTCAAGTATGTAACGTACCGTGTGTAGTAGCTTTTTAATACATTGTAGTCGCTTACACGTTATAATAGTTCTAAATTATTTTAAAGAAGCCGATATGATAAAGTAGCCCGAACCCGTTGGGACAGTGTATTTATGGAAAAAAACGCGAACAGCGCCTATGATGAATTTTGTGAAATATTGAAATCTATATACGACGCTAGTTTTCCGTGTACATCTTTTATGAAAAGAAAAAATCAAGAAAACCTTGGGTTACGGCCGAATCACTAGAAAGAATGCGCTGTACAACAAATTTCTCAAAAATAGAAGCCAAGAAGTATTTAAAACTTACAAAGTATTTCGTAATCGTTTGGATAAAACATCAAAAAGGCGAGGCGAGACTATTTCACTGCTTCATTTAATTCAACTGCTGGCCGTGTAGACGTGATGTGGCGAAAAATAAACACAATAATAAACCAAAAGATTCCAGCTGAAAGAATACACCGTCTCAAAATAAACGACGTAGAGGTCACGGGAAAGGCGCTTGCAAACGGCTTCAATCAGCACTTTGTTAATATTGCTTCTCACACTACAGTGCGTAATCACCTTAGGGATATACCTCACATTAACAGCACCAGTTTACTTGATCCGGTAAATCACTGTGAGATAAGTACCACAATATTGAGTTTAAATAACACCAACGCCACAGATTTCGATGGTTACCAAGTAAAACCAATAAAGCACGTCGCGCATCTATTCGGCCCATGTATTGCGCATATTTTCAATCTGTGTATAAGCCAGGCTATCTTTCCTGAAAGGATGCAGATTGCAAGAGTGGCAGTTGTCTTTAAAAAAGGTGACCGAAATGATATTGGAAACTATAGGCCATTATCGATACTTCCCGTATTCTCTAAGATTCTCGAAAAAGTAATACTAAAGCGACTATCGCAATTTGAACAAAAACATAACATAATATCGGAGTGCCAATTTGGGTTTCGCAAGGGTTCCAGTACAGAACACGCTTTGCTGACACAAAAAGAACATCTACTCACACAACTTGAGCAAGGAAAGCTTGTTTTAGGAATCTTCATCGACTTGTCAAAGGCATTCGACCACATTAATCACAATCTGTTACTTGAAAAGCTCGCGCGGTATGGTATTTGGGGAAAGGCCAGATCACTGGTGCGATCTTATCTTGAACACCGAAGCCAAATAGTTACTGTGGACGGTTCTTCCTCTGATCTTTTGCCAGTTCTAGCAGGAGTACCCCAGGGCAGCATTTTAGGACCTTTTTTATTTAATATATTTGTGAATGACATAGTCAGTATCGGGCCGCGTGCTAAATTCGTCATTTACGCAGACGACACCACTTTATTCTTAACTGGTAGCGTAGCCGATGATTTAATTGATGATGCAAACCTAATTTCACTTAAACTAGATGCATGGACGCAAAAAAATTGTCTGAAAATGAAAATTGCTAAGACTAAAGCTGTACTTTTCCGGGCCAGAAATAAAACCGTAATAATCAACAACACAATATATTTAAGATCAACCGCTGTGGAAATTGTACCAAGAATTAAGACTTTAGGGGTAATTTTTTACGAAAACCTTTCATGAGATAGTCACGTAACTTCCCAATCGTGAAGTTATCGCAGGTAGTTGGCTTAATGTACCGTCACCAGCACATATTCCACGTAACATTATGTTGTTAGCATATAATACTTTATTTTTATCCAGAATTAATTATTGCAACTTAGTATGGGCACCAACTACGCAAACGAATCTACAGAGTATACACAGATTACAAAAAAAGTTTATTAGAGTTCTTGAAAACCTTCCTATGCGTTCACCTACGCAACATTTATTCCCGAAATATAATATAATGCCTATTGCAAAAAGGTTCGATTACCTACTGTGTAAAGCTGTAAAGCAGGTAACGCTTAACAACTCCCCCCTTTTTTCTAAATTAGCAAAACTTCAAGAGAGCATCAAAACATACCAAACAAGGCATGTTGAACCGTTCTGCGTCAAAACGTACAAAACTACATATGGACTGCAAACCCTACAAAATAAACTTCCAAGACTATTAAATGAGCTAGATCGCCAGCACATTAGACTCCCCGAAACGACTTTCCGAGAACTACGAGAGTATTTTAAAAAATGTTGAATGTGCTGATTGTTTGTTGCGCATCGGTGCACACGATATCAAAAAGACTACTCTTTCGCCTATCGAGTGCCTCGTATTGATGTCCCTACAAAAATTGTATTCTTTTTATTTTCATCTTTTCTTTCTTTTTCTCCAGTGTATAGCCCTGTCTTTGACTGTGTTATTCTTTGTATAATAAATGATATTATATTCTTTGTATAATACATGATAGCATGTGCAGTTTGTGTAATGCTGAAGTACGTGTAGTACCACAGTACGGCTTCTGCGTATTTACTGTGTTGGAAGTTAATTTTTGGTCCATTTTCTTTCTTTTTTTTCTCTCTCTCTCTTTTGCTCGTCTTTTCTGTTCAATATACAAGTTGTACTTGATGTTGCCGTTACGCTGCCCAGTGCTTAAGGCTTGCAGCTCTGTCAAGCTGTCGATTTCTGACAGCTTTTACTGCTCGCTCCAAGCGTCATGTACGTTGTGCAAGATGCGAATAAAGACAAACAAACAAACAAACAAATAAACTTTGAAATAGGCAAAAGAAGGCTGTCTTTCTCGGCGCTACATAGAAGTAGCCCCGCACTTCGGTCGGCGTTTTCCGCTTCCGTACTAAAGCTTGCTGAGGATCATGGCACCTTTGCCTATTCGGAAGAGCTTTCGCGATTTCTTCGCTCGCGGGAGCGCGCTCGCATCACGGGTCAGTGTTGCATATGGGAAGGCGTACCTGAGCCGAGATTGGTCGCCTCCGACATAAGTTTGGTAGCGTGTTGAAGGGAGCGGCCAGCCAATGTTGCTGCCTCGAAGAAGACCAGAAGCCGAAGGTAAACTTACCTTGTTTACTTCATGGCAGGAGATGGCCGAAGCCAGACAAGAACAATGCCCCGACGGGCGACGTTACACTACAGGACTCGAGCAGAGTGACAGACTTGATTCACTGCTCAATAGGAATGAACTACAGCGCTTGGGGGGGGGGGGGGTCATATTTACACCCAAAGCGCTAACGGTCAAACAAGCGTTCCCTCTAGTTTGTGCACACGACGCGAACGGCACAGACACACACAGCACTCTTTCCAGAGTTCATGAGCGGTTGGTTGCACCGGCGCACGCTGAGTCCCAGAGAGGGAAGAGAGGAAGTCTCCGCAACAGCTTCCGCGTCCTTCGGACAAGTTGAAGCATGCCTCGTCTGCCCCCGCCGAAGTTTGAATCACGCCGATAGCGAGGCGCCAGTGATCCAGACATGTAGCAGCGCGTTTGAAGCCGACGGCTGCAAGTGTGAGTCACCGACGCCTGCGTACACTACGTACGCCTGCTTGAAAGGCGTACGTAGTGGAGGCTTCGCCATACAGCCGAGATGTTGCACAAAGCATGGCGGCGGGCTGATTCGTAGCAGCAGCCATGTTGATGTTCCGCAGGGTAACGTAAGCGGCCGCGACGGTCCGATAAGAGACCCCGGTTAGCGGAGCCGGTCCCCGCTGCGGTATCGCCGCTAGCGCCCTTGCCAGCCGCGCATGCGCAATGGCGCTTCAGCTAGCTATCGGAGCGGAGCGGACCGTCAGAAACGGTCAGCTAAAGCTCTAATAACCTGTCTGCGAAACCCGCAGCTTCCCAACGTGCCACCTGCATGTCAAGGCTTTCATCCACCACGTGTTGGCATGACTTGCTGAGATCATTAGACAAGAAGAACAGCCCAATACTCTACTCCTCTTGACCAACATAGAGTGTGCCGAGCTGTACGGCAGTGGCAGATTGTTGGCTCCAGGCCCGTACATTGAACACACGTGATCATCGTTAAAACGCCGCCGCAAATATGAAAACCTGATGCTGCCATGCTGGGCAATTCAAACGTGAAAGTGAGTGGCGTAAAACAAGCTTAAGATACAAGAAATAGCAGGGTGAGTCAACGATAAAGAAACAATAATGCTATTCATGTCTGATGGTTCAATAAAACATGAAGTGTTTAAAACAATGAAGAAGTCTTCAACGTATCTGAAAATTTTCAACACTTTAAGATCCGCCAGCCGCAGAAAGAGGGCATGGTCACGACGGGCTAAAAACAAATCACTTAAAACAGGTCAGATGCACGACCCAATACAAACACCCTGCTTTTGCAGGTAAATGTTTCTGTTAAATGAAACAGAGGCTGATGTAAGATAGAATATAAAAGCTCCAAGAAACCACTCCTGCTCACACCACACGCGTTCTGAAATTCGACCGCGACAAAATCACCAATGGCGGACTCGACAATGGACAGCAAACCTTCATTTGGCAAAGCTGTTTGTGGCAGGGGCTAAATTCTTTCCCTGAGGTATTCGTGGCCGTGCTCTGCCTTTTGCTGTGACTATGTGCATGCGGGAAGGCGTGATGTCAAGAACACACTACTGGAATCCCAGCCCCTCATCTCTAAGAAACCTTGAACTGGTTCCCTGGGCTACAGGCCGGGAACCAAAATTTTGTGTTTGCTGGATCCAGCGAGGTGGGATTTGAGGGCAGCAGATTGGGTTCTGATGGTAGGTGACACGCTTTCTGATTAGATGTCCCGGAAAGCGACTGCACCCCACCCCCCACGATCCATCGCCGGGCGTTCTCCGCTCGCAGACGGCGAAGGTGGTGTCATCGGCGAGGAGTCTCCGTGGAGTCCTCGTTGGACAGCGGCACAGGCAGCTACACGCTCACGTATACCAGTGCAACGTGTGCGCCTGCCACACCGAGCGGCGGGCGCTCATTCTCCTTCACCTGCGGGGCCATACAGGTGAGCGGCCGTTTTTGTGCCCCCACTGCTGCTTCGTGATCAAGCACCACCTGGACAGGCACCGGAAGTGCGTCCACCCGCGACGCGAACCGCGACGGCTGCGGCCGCTGGTGGACATTTTGAAGCTTGAGCAACAGCTCTTGGACGACGACTTATGACGTAGAATGGACTCCTGTGTGACGTGACGTCGACCTAGAGGCGGCTGGGATGCATCGTTCACCTAGAGTTACTCGCTGAATAGCCGTTGTGAAATTCCCCATTCGTCCCGTTCATCAAAAAAGTGGTCCATGGTTGGCGCTTGAACAGGGGCAAGCATGGGGAACAGATGACTCACCTGCCATCTGGAGAACACCTTTCGTTTGGTGCAATTTCGTGCCGTTCTATGGTTGGTGGCATGGGTGGAGACTTTGTAAGCTTTTTCGTGGGTTCCGCCTGCCCCTTTTGAGGAATAGTCTGTGTTCGGGTGCGAACGTCGAGGCAATATTGGGAGAGTAAGTAGGCCACGTGCAACACCGCCTTGATTGGTTTATATTTTCTTGGGTATGAGCTGCCAAGAGTGCGATAGTCATGTTTCGTCTCGCATTCTGTTTTTCTGCCCACTTTGAAGGCGCGATCTCTGGGAATTGCAGTTACATGTTCAACGTCTTGAGGGGGTACGAGGGCAGGGAAGAGCGCCGCTTGTTGCGGGTTCTACTGGAGCTCTTGTCTGCCTTGTTATGTCCTCGAGTTGTATGAACGAATTGTAATTGTATGAATGAATGAATCGTATGAATGATTTGAATTATTGGAAGAGACCGCCGTCTGCCAGGTGCCTTCAATCAACGAGCCATACTCTATATCGGCGATCGCATTGTTGCATCTCATTGGAGTAACGTATTCTGAGTTGTTCGCGCTAAATTGCGCGCATTTAAAGTAGAAAAAAGTGGACGGGAAGAAAACACTGTTAAAGGAGGAGGACGATAAACGACTTTTTTGGCATTCGTCTCTTTCCCGATATGCAGACTTCCGCTGTAACGATACGGTGAAAAAGTGCGCTTGGCTGAATTTCACACAGGGGTAGGCTTGTTTCACCAGCAAGATGTCAGTATATAGACCAAAGGTCTATAATAACTACTCGCAGGAGAAAAGAAAGCCTAGACTTTTTCGCTAGCAATAACAGTGTTGTTAACCAGCGTGATGCCACAATGGTATTCCGTCCATGAGCATGTAACGGTGCCTGCGGTTTGCTATTTCGCGGGCAATTGCAGGTAAACGGTACCTTTCCCAAAATAACCCGAAACGTATACAACAGTTTCCTTGTATTCCGCAGCCAAAAATAGGGCTGGACAACTGTATTTCTGCCTTGGAAAATACGGCGAATGCCTGAAAAGGGCTCTTTACACATGTTATTTGTGAAATTTTGCAATGGAATTCTAGAACTTGCAATTTTCAAGAGGGCGATATTTAGTACAGAAGAACAAATAAACTAAACTTGCTGCAAAATACGGCACTCTCGTTGCCCTACATGGATCCTCTTCCCTTACTGCTCCGTTGTGCATATGGCCCAGATGCTAGGGGAAAACGAGTTTTCTGCTACTGAAATTTGCCAAAACTTAGCATACCGGCATTGCTCATCGGTGGAAGGTCTGCCGAGTACAAGTTGGCCTGTGTCGGTTTTCTACAGCTTGGTGAAGGAACTCCAATGAAGGTATCTCATTAGGCTCCCTCCACTAATATGCTTTTATCGCGCCCCGCTTTCCTCTTGTGAAGACTAGAGTGGCTTCAATTGATTGTTTTCCTCTTAGTCGGAATCTCTGTAAATCAAAAAGTTTTAATAAAACTTCGGAAAAATCAGGCGCTGCGATCATCCGCCGCAATAAACGGGATGGGTAGAAGTGGATTCGGATTGGCGCTCGGTTACTCGCGGAAAGTACCATGGATTGGATCATGCCAGTGTCGTTTTCGTCGTGGACCTGATTCCTCACCTTTGCTAGTCTACGTAGTATGAGGCCCGTTAGGAAAACGCCTTCCGAAATGCGTTCGCTTTTTAACTTAGTGGCGCACGCGTGCTGGCGCCACGTTGAGTGAAAATGTTTCGCAAGCAATATTGCCAGTTCGGCACATTCATTGCCGGCAGAACGAGTACGAACAGACGAAGACGGCGGCGAGTTTAGCTGCGACTAAGGTGCTGCGGTGGCGCTCGTGTGGTAGAGGGTTTTATTTTCTCAACTTCGGCAAACTGCCAAATATTTGGGACGGCCTTACTTATTGTGTGAACGGCGCGCTACGGCGTAGACCGGGCGGCCCGCAGCCGAAGCTATATTGGCCGCCCGTGTGTAGCGCTGGAGCTTGCTCAATGTCCCGAGTTCAGGCTAAAAGAACTTCTGCAGAGGCAAAGTATTTTTTTAGGACAAACGTTTTTGTTAATTTTAGCAACTGCCAGAACTGAGACATCGACAAATAGTTTTTGAAGACGTCCTCGTGAAGCTATATTTTGCAGCAAATGGAGACCGTGCTCCCCAAGCCACCGTGACTTTTCGTCTTCCGTGTAGGAGGATACTCAGGAGAGGCCTCTAGCATACGAATGCATTGGAAAAAGTGTGAAGGAAGTGACGTCCTTTTTCTTGAGCCCGTAGACAGTGTTGCCTTGGTTTTTTACGGCAGCGGCTGCTAAACGTGGCAAAAGGCCACGGACAATTTTTTACTGTGCTTTGACTGTGGCTTCCTCGCTACGTTGGCAACACAGTGCGGACCCCACTGGGGCGTCGTAGTCGTCGTCTGCACTCAGTGCACTACAGCTCATTTCGCAGCGTTTCTTGTACTGCCATTTCCTTTGCTGTCCAATGCTCATTTGAAGGCAACATCCGATGGGTAATGATTGGCATGGTCGGTGAGCATAGTTGCCGTTCTCTTGCGGAGATATCTCGCCGATTCACGCAGTGGTTTTCCGTTTTTATCGGCCTGCCGGTGAAAACGTGCGCGTTGGGAGCTTCGGCACCGTCGACCAACTTTCTGCGCCGATTTTCTGCAGTTGGGAATTTATTGTCAACGAACACAAGGCAAAGTGAGGCAGACGCGTAGTGTTTCCGTTTTGCTCGACAAGTAGCGCATGAGCGATTACACTTACCTGTGAAAAGTTATGCCCGATAGGCGAAACCGCGAGGACAAGCGGAACCCCGGCACGCAACAGTGAGGCATCTTGCAAATCACTGCAGCTGATGCAGTGGTTTGCAAGATGCCTCACTGCACGGTGCAGCCACTTATTCACGTGAAGTGAGATTAGACAGTTTAAGTTTCACGAGTGTACGGAGTTCACGTACGCAAACGTTAAAAGCGTACGTAGTCCACGCGCATGTAGTTTTCAACTCGTACGCGACACACGCCGCACGTAGGGTGCCTGGATGCCCAGCGCCATCTACGAACAGACACTGGAGTAGCCACTTATGATCCCGGGAGTCTGCTGTTATAACGACGGCAAAGGCTGCTTCGCAGAACTTAAGGACCTGCAAAATCCGGCTACTATCTGAAAACGATGGGCGTTTTTCGATTGAAGCTTTGGGTAAGGGTTAGAATGGGCATATTGAAAGTGAAATCAAGAGCTTAGAACATAACATCGCACTGAGGAATTAGCGACGAAGCTGTTTTCGCTGCGAAGTGAGAGGGCAGCATAGAGCAGTGTTGTGGAATGGGCATCTTATTCTATTTCATTTCTATTCCGAGGAATGAAAACTCTTCGAGATTCCATTCTTTCTAATTCCTCGGAATGACAGAATATAGCCAAATCCCATTCCTTGAATTGACGGGAAGTTAAATTCTATTCCTTTAATTTCTCAACGTAAAAACTGCCTAAGGTGCTCATCGAGTTACACAGGAACGCAACATGAACCTGATGTTATCATACTCGTTGAATACTGCAAAAGTATGCAAAATGTGTCAGTTGTCACCGAAGTTTGGAGGTGGTAGCAGGTTGATTACATATCTCGTGCAGAACAACTACACAATGTAAAAATTACAGCTCCTTCCTAACGAAAGTAGAGAGAAGAACGAACGCAAAAAGTACGTCGAACTTTCGCTGATAGTGCGTCTAACCAATCGTGAAACCATCAGACACCCAAACCGTAAGCGAAGGACGAACCCATGCAACGACTTTTCGCGCACTAAGTAAACGCAACTACGAACGATCTAAATGCACATCGTTGCGTGGTTTATAAGATAAAGGTTTACTGTTGTACTCCTTCATGATCGACGCTTGTGTTGTCTTATTTAGAACCATTCGATTATGCGATTTTCAAGTTGGCATTATTACACAATGCCAGTCCAGTTTCTGAGCGAGAGAGAGAGGGAAAGTCAGAAGCTAAATTTGTGGCCCCCGATTTCACGCACGAGCCGTGTGTGTAGAGACCTCGTCAGAGCTTTTCGGTCACGCAACCGGTCTAACTGATAATGAATTAGTTTCCTGCCAGAGTGCGATCGGCCCCACTAAAAAAGCTTTAGCTTTAAAAAGGGGCAGTGTCACGCTGCTCCTTTTTGTATAATAAGTACAGGGATCCCACTGCTTATTATAGTATTGACATGTTAGCATGTTTTAACGGTTTGTTCTTGCGCGGCGCGAGGTGAAGCAGCTATTACGTTAATTACGTTAATGGAATGAATCCGGAGTCATTCCAATTCCGGAATGGTAACTCTGCAACACTGGCGTAGAGTTAATACTACGTGTACTAGAAGTTTTAGAGTGGCCCGACCGGCGGCCCGGAGCGGTGCTCCTTTCGTGCAGAAATTAGCGGCTGGGCTGTAGTCAACGATCACTGAAAGCTGCGTCTGGCCGCGGGCACTGCCGCGCGCCCCTCCGCATGGTCGGCGGCCAGGAAACGCTGCTGCTGTACGCGCGGAACGCTTGAAGCTTGTACTGAGGGACGTCCGACTGCTTAAATATACTGTAGGTGCAGTGGACTGTGGGTAGCGAAGTGAGAAATAAACGCTGCGGCACATTCTTTGTTAATTTTGCGCTTTCCGATCAACAACAACGATAAAATTACGGTTTTTCCTTTGGTGCAGTATTCGTAGCGCATTGAAATAAAGTAACTGCAACGACATTTTCGCTATTACAACTTCCCCACCAAAAATATCTTTGCGTGAAATGGCCTAATATGAACGAGTTCATGATTGCTTTATGATCTTGTCCTTATTATGCTGCTAGATCGACATTATTCCTTCCCACAAATGAAATGAATAATTATGAGGCACGGAATGATAGCTTTTGATCAGAAGAGTTTTTTTAGTGTGGGGTAATATACGTGAGCTGTTATTATAGCTGTGAGCAGTCGCCCACTTGTGATAATTAAGAATCAGCGTGGTCTTAATGCTCTCGCCTGGCCCAGCAGAAAATGACCCACGCTAGAGAAAAATTGTTTTTTGTAAAAAAGGGTTGTCTTAGCTGTTAGCCCAGTTGTCCCCAAAACCTTGTTTTATGGCAAGTGTTCCCTCAAAATTCCATTTTTCGTACCACCTTCAACCTGGTTCATTGATTGATTGATTGATTGATTGATTGATTGATTGATTGATTGATTGATTGATTGATTGATTGATTGATTGATTGAATACGACGTTTAACACGCCGACGCTACACAGGCGATGAGGCGCGCTGTAGTGGAGGGCTCCAGGATAATTTTTTTTCGTCCACGTGGGAATCTTTAACTTGCGCCGAAATATAGAGCACAAGGGGGGTTCGGCTTTTCTCCTCCATCAGAAAAGCGGCCGCCATGGCCGGGAATCAAAGCCGCATCTTTGAGCTGAAGAGCGTAACTGAGCCTAGAAAGGAGTCTAATCAAAGAAACACAAATTTTATTCCCAGTCATACTGATGAGAACAAGTTCACGTACTTAAACCCAAACCAAGACATAGATTAGATCATTAACAAATATATTAACCGCGAGAAAAATTCAATATAACGCGGGTAACCATACACAGTCTATTATACAGGAAACTTCAACGTTCAAATAAATGGAACTGGGAATAAATACACATTCTTATTGCATTTTCGATGGCAACAAGAATTCAATGAAACGCTGAAAATGATACACAAAGTCTATTTAGCAAAGAAAGGTACAAGAACGCTAGCATAGAGATTTAACTGGGACAAAAATACTTTGCTTATATTCAGGGCCAACGCATTTTAACAACTTCGCATGTAATCACACGACTTTTTTAGACTTTTTTATATAGAAATGCATCCGTGTCACGATGTAAAACCCAACCAAGTTTGCACACAAGGTTTCACTGTGCTGGCTGCAACCAATGCCGGGAAAGGGGAAAACTTTGCCGATACCGACCGTCAAAGTTTAACTCGATTTCGGAATCTCGAAATATCTGTCAAATGAAAACATTTCCTCTCCGTGCATTTACCCCCCATAGGCGGTACGCATTTGCCTCCTTTTTTGAAATGTTTTTTTCCCCTAGGACCACGGATATCCTGAAACCTTGACAGAGAAAACACAAGGCAAAGTTGGCACAGGCAGCTGATAATGTCCACGTTCGAACGCTTAGCTTCCACTACGTGCCAAACGCGGTAGAGGACTGCAATTTTACGCGAAGTACGCCCTATGCAAGGCCGATCTTCCCGTTACCGGAATGATGTCTGTCGCTTACATCGTATTGACATAGCTACATGTGAACAGTCAGCTGATATTGTGGACGACGAGGAGCCTCCAGAAGTGCCCACAAGAGAAGAAACACCACACATGCACCGTCTGTTTCACAACAAGATAGAAAGTAGCGGTGGCGACCAGTGTCGCGGAGTTACCATTCTGGAATTGGAATGACTCCGGATTCATTCCACCTTTTGAGATGCCGCAATGGAAAGAGAATAAAATGAGGATAACGCTTGGGGGAATGGAATCGTAATGGAATTACGCTCCTTTTCCTCGGAATAGAAAGGGAGTGGAATGGTGATTTTTAGACGACGGTGTTACGATCGCTGGAGCCTTCCGGCGACTTAATTAGTCTGTGGCGACGACTGCGTTGGCATATCTCAAAGGGAGCAGCGGCGGCGAAAACAAGAACGCACACCCGGAATCTCGAATAACTGCAAGCCGGCCAAGCGCGCATGGCAGGTGGCTCCATTAGGTCGGCTCGCCGTGCTTGGCAAGCTTTTTGAGGCATAGCTTTATTTGTACAACACTCCGTGGACAAATGACGGACCGGCGTCTCAATAGCAGGCGCAGCGTGTCCAGGCTAGTAGGCGGGGAATAGCGTCGAGAAAAAGGGAGGCGGGCGGGAGGGGTACGTAGCCGCGGTGTTTCCCACCGCAAGCAGATGCTGCGAAATCCTAGAGCTAACAATGCAAAGCGCTTGCGTATGAAACATGAAACAGTGAGTCTGCTTGGCGTTCTCCTTCCACCCTCCCTACCCAGCGCGCAGTGATCAGCATTGTAGTTTGCAAGCTGACCTGGTAGGCATGTCACGGGAATGCGGGCTCAACTGCCGACCGTGTATCCGTGAGTTGCAGCGGGGCCCCGGGGCTCCAGCAAATCGAAGCGAAGCGCCGGAAATGTAAGAAGCGAGCTTCGAATAAGTTACTGAGCTTTCTACCTCCACGCTAGATATTATATAAGACAATGCATTGATCGACTGATTGTCAGGTTTAATGCGCCGACAAATCGCAGGCGATGAGGCGCGCCGTAGTGGAGGGCTCCGGATTAATTTTGACCACCTGGGGATCTTCAACGTGCGCATAATCTTGTACACATGGGCGTTTTTGCTTTTTACCTCCACCAGAAAAGCGGCCGCCGCGGCCAGAAATCGAATCCGCTGCTCGTGCTGTATAAGACAATGCAAAACACACAACTTCCGAAAGGTGTTTGTAACAGTTGCGGCTCCAATAGCACCCGTATTTGCGAGTGATTTGACGGCTCTCAGCTAGGCGACACCCTGGTTTGCTTCGATAGGAATGTGCGGCCCCTCCTCTAGTTGTGCCAAACTTGTTCGTGCTTTGGTTGTGCTTCTGTGCACGCGCCCTTTACGCCTGAGCACAAGCATACCTGATTACTGATGCCTTAGTCGTCGGCTTGAAAGATGGAGCATGGCCACTATTTAGGTAGGGAGACCTGATTTCAGAATTCTCATCAGGTCCTCGGGCAAATAAATTGACCTTTCAATTGAAACAAACTGTCTTTCCCTACTTCATTATTTTCACAGGGCTCCCATCACGGTATGGTTCTGTCACTTTAAGTGGAAGGTCATAAATAATGTATTGCATTGAACGGATTGGATTGAGCTGAGTTAGTTCCAGGACAATAAACATCCGCAATGGAGGTCGATGTGGAAACGGAGGCCACGTTCCTATGGTTAATCCAAAAGCGATTATCGGTGTTACGTGCCGCTGCCCTGCCGTCTCTCGCGTTGGCACAGTAGGATTATTTCTTAATGCAGTAAGTTCACTCGAAGTCATTCAAGTAAGCATTTTGAAAGCGTGTAAATGTGAGCAAGCTCCACGCGACATCGACATGCCCGTGAGTTATCCACATCATACTAATTACGCTGGTATGACGGCACGCAAAGCAGATGGCAAGACAGCATGTCGCAGACTGTGCAACAAAACGGAAAAAGGAGACATTAACTTAATAGCTGCTTCACATCGCGTCGCGCAAGAACAAACCATTAAAACATGCTAACATGCCAATACTATAATAAGTAGTGGGATCTTTGTACTTATTATGCAAAAAGGAGAAGCGTGACACTGCCCCTTTTTAAAGCTAAAGCTTTTTTAGTGGGGCCGATCGCACTCGGTCAGGAAACTAATTCATTATCAGTTAGACCGGTGGCGTGACCGAAAAGCTCTGACGAGGTCTCTACACACACGGCTCGTGCGTGAAATCGGGGGCCACAAATTTAGCCTCTGACTTTCCCTCTCTCTCTCGCTCAGAAACTGGACTTGCATTGTGTAATAATGCCAACTTGAAAATCGCATAATCGAATGGTTCTAAATAAGACAACACAAGCGTCGATCATGAAGGAGTACAACAGTAAACCTTTATCTTATAAACCACGTAACGGTGTGCATTTAGATCGTTCGTAGTTGCGTTTACTTAGTGCGCGAAAAGTGGTTGCATGGGTTCGTCCTTCGCTTACGGTTTGGGTGTCTGATGGTTTGACGATTGGTTAGACGCACTTTCAGCGAAGTTGGACGTACTTTTTTGCTTTTGCTGTTCTCTCTACTTTCATTAGGAAGGAGCTGTAATTTTTTGCCTTGGTTAGTTGTTCTGCACGATATATTAACCAACCTGCTACCACCTCCAAACTTCGGTGACAACTGACATTTTGCATACGTTTGCAGTATTCAAAGAGTATTATTACATCAGGTTCATGTTGCGTTCCAGTGTAACTCGATAGAGCATCTGAGGCAGTTTTTGCGTTGAGGAATTAAATTAATGGAATTGAATTTCCCGTCAATTCCAGAAATGGGAATGGGCCAAATTTTGTCATTCCGAGGAATTAGAAGGAATGTAATCCCGAAGAGTTTCAATTCCTCGGCATGGAATTTGAATGGAATGGGGATGCCCATTCCGCAACACTGGTGGCGACCAACAACCGATGTGAGGCATTGAGCAGCTTGAGAACGTTTTGGTTGAGATGTGAACGCAAAAAAGGCGAGCATCACTTAGTTCTTCCTTTTGCAATAATAAAAAAATTTTTTTCGCGAAATATTTCCCCCTTATTAGGAAAGCACCCATTTGCAGTAGAGCTAAGCAGCGCCAGCTGCTATTTCAGTTACGTGGCCACGAATTCTTGGCATTCCACATAACTTATCTTAAAATTTTCAGATAAATCTACGACTTTGAGTGAACGAGAGCTGTATATCGAGGGCGTTTTCAGAATACCCACCAGGAAATATGAAATATCGTTGGGAGGAAGGCGTCGATAATTTTATGTTGGGTCGTACTAATTTAAAATTTTCACAAGCGAAATTACAACGTTCCGCGTTTACTTTCGAAATCAGCTGCCCAAAAGCATGAATTAGATTTCCTTCCACGGCGGCCACTTTTCTGATGAAAAAGAAAAGCTAGAATTGGCCGTGTGTTCAAGATTTCGGCGCAGGTTAGAGATTCCCATGTGGTCAAGATTAATCTTGAGCCCTCCACTACGGCGCCCCTCGTCGCGTGTGTAGCGTTGGCGCATTAAAACGCATACTGAATCAATAAATCAGCTGCTAAGGCGCCAAATACCGCAGCAAACAGAGCTAATATAGCCGCGCGCAGAGCGGGAGCTGGGGCCTGGAAGCGGTGACTCTTCAGTGGTTGAGGACAGCAGCGCCGCCGCTATACCTGTTTACTTTCTGCGCAAAAGTCGACTCGGCGGAACAATGGAAGAGGCTGCCGCTCGGGCCACTCTAAAACTTCTAGTACACTCTACCTAGAGGGCAGGGCGACGTCATGTTGGTCAAATCATACCGGGAACAGCAGAGGAGAGTGGTAAAAAATGCGGGGCTCAATGGGCTCGTCGACATGGCGAGTGTGGCTTCACAAACGTGACGTCAGGGCCTCTTGAAACCTTCTCTTTCCTCCATGATCCTACTCATAGAGGAAAGATCCTACTGCACTACAAAAAAGTGTTGAGGAAGTGACGTCATTTAATGAACCCTTTACTAGTGTTGACTAGTTTTTATGGCTGCGGCGGCTAAATCTAGCGGAATGCCACGGACAATTTTTTACGGCACTTTGACTGTGGCGACCTCGCTACGCTAGAAAGATAGCGCAGTCGCCACAGCGTCGTCGTCGTCTGCAATCTGTCCACTACACGTGGTCTCGCAGCTTTTCTTCCACTACCGTTTCCTTTTTTTCTCTAATGTTACTTTAAAAGTAATATCATAGGGTTAATAATGGCCGTCGTCGGTGAGCATACTTGCCGTTCTCTTGCGGCGATACATCGTCGATTCGGCACAGTGGTTTTCCATTCTTATCGGTCAGCCGCTAACAAAGTGCCGTTGGCAGTTTCGGCAAGTTTTGGAAACCCTAGGAAGATATCTGACAACGTTTCTGCTGTTAGCGCCAGATGAACATGGCGAAAGCCTCGGAACCGCGTATTGATTTCTGGCTGTGGTCGGCTAAAAGCACTGCGATGCACTTAATCAGAGCATATGCTTACATGTAGTCGTGCGGCTACACGACGTTTTTATAACTCGTACAATAAAAAAGGAAAACATTGTCAAAAGGAGCCATATACTATACTTGCAGCTCTGTGTGATAAGTAACCTAAAAAGGTGCAGCTTTAAATCTCGACCGATTGCATTTCCTCTCGACGCATAGGAATATAACAGCGACCACATTAAAATTTCACAGCGTTTTTTTGTCTTGCAGACGACCCTTCAGCGGCGAACTGTGATCCAGGTGTTCCTGAAGAAAATGCTTCGATCACACGCGACTGGTCGCCTCCATTCCCTGCGGTCGAACCGCACAGCGTCGACCAACTTTCTGCGGCAATTTCCTTCGCCTGGGAATCTATTCTCAACGAACACAAGGCACAGCGAAGCAGACACGTTGTACTTAAGTTTTGCTCGACAAATAACGCATGAGAGAATATACTATCTCTTGAAAAGTTACGCCGGGTAGGTGCAACCACAAGGGCGACCGCCAACCCGGCAAGAAACAGTGAGACATCATGCAAACCACTGCAGCCGCTTGTTCCCGTGAAGTGAAATTCATCCGGCTGAGCTGCAGCCCACAAAGACCGCCGTGCTGTACGGACGCAAACACTGCTGCCGTCGTCTGCTTTTGCTTTCGCCAGCCGCCCGTACCGCGAAGCTCTTATCAAAACGGAAACAGGAGAGGAAATAGGGAAGAGTGCTGGGTTCGGTGGGCTCATGGAGGAAGAAACATGGGTGGGCTCATGGACCATAGAGCTTCATACTCAAATATACTAGAGGGTAGAGTGAACTAGAATACTTGGGTAGTGAAAAAAGCGGCGGCTGCTCTCCACGGCGCCCTTGAAGCCAAACGTGTTAACCGCCGCACGTGGCGCTGGTGTGCCCCGCCCGAGGAGATCCCGAAGCGGCGCGCGTTGATCGACGTGCCGCTATGCTGCTGTTCGGCGATTCACGCTGTGTTTTGACGTTTTTTACCCGTGCACATGGTCTTTTTGTGTGTGATTGCAAGAGGAGACTTGCAGGCACTGCACTGATCCTTATGTGTTCTTGATTCTGTCTTTTATTGGTAATACGGACAGGGTATTATGCGTGCAACGGTCTCTAATTGCAGAAGGGCCATGGCTCATGCAGTTTGAAAGGATTGTGCAGTATTGTGGGGTGGGACTGCACCCCTAATAAATTTATGTGATTGCTAGAAATATTTTATATCAGCGATTTGTTTTACCCTGCTTTTTTTTATTGAGTCCCTAACTGTTCATAATTATCTTACGTCTGCAAGACGTGGGCAGTACATTTCATGAACATGTGCATTTCTAAGGCGCTAATTAATTCATGTTAATGGATAACCAGCGTTCCAATGAACTGTGCACTTTTAAAATGATCGCGCGATAAAGTGTGTCATGCGGTGCTTTTCTTAGAACTACGTACGGTTGCGAATGTTGATGCTTTTCGCTGACTTGAGTGAAGTTTTTAAAACGTATCGTGTGTTTTGCGTGAATTAGTGCACTGCAAGGGCCCGGGATAGGTAGCACGCATTTTCTCGGGCCCGGGCCAGGCTCGGGCTTCAACAAAAATATTTTGGGACGTACTTGCCCGAGCGCATGCATGCACTGTCTTCGTGGTGGTTGATGCCAAAAAGTTTCTGCATTGATCATTTAGCTTAAATGAAAAACAAAAAAAAAATCAAAGTGCGACGTCACTGCGGCGCCGTTAAAAATATCTTTCGCTGATACTATACTCAAAAAATATTTTCTATGTCAGGATATATATACATCTATATTTAAATCTATATCTATATATATATATATATATATATATATATATATATATATATATAGCGAATCAGAATATGAAATGAGGGACTCGTAGAAATAACACAGAAATAAGGGTTAGCAGTCAAGAACACCTCGGAAAGCAAAGGGGAGGTTGTGTTAGCTCATTGAAACAGATAAAGAATTTGGAAAGAAAGAAAGAAAGCGAAGAAAAAATGCCCGCCAGGTGGGATCCGAACCCACGACCTCCAGAATACCGGTCTGGTGCGATAACCACTACGCTACCGGCGGGGCGATTTTCTCCCCCGCTTTCTGGGGTATTTATGTCGATGTAATTTTTGTTCCTGTGCTGGGGGGTGGTAGCCAGCGCCACTCTGACTTCTCGGGGTGAAGGGGACCTTCTTTTTAATCCCCGCGCCGTGACTCGAGTGTCTACGACATGTCGAGAGTGGTCAACCAGCGTTGAACCCTCTTAAGCTCCCTTTGGCACCAAGACTGCCAGAACAGAGGCCCTCGCTATGCATGTAGCGAATCAGAATATGAAATGAGGGACTCGTAGAAATAACACAGAAATAAGGGTTGGCAGTCAAGAACACCTCGGAAAGCAAAGGGGAGGTTGTGTTAGCTCATTGAAACAGATAAAGAATTTGGAAAGAAAGAAAGAAAGCGAAGAAAAAATGCCCGCCAGGTGGGATCCGAACCCACGACCTCCAGAATACCGGTCTGGTGCGATAACCACTACGCTACCGGCGGGGCGATTTTCTCCCCCGCTTTCTGGGGTATTTATGTCGATGTAATTTTTGTTCCTGTGCTTGGGGGTGGTAGCCAGCGCCACTCTGACTTCTCGGGGTGAAGGGGACCTTCTTTTTAATCCCCGCGCCGTGACTCCAGTGTCTACGACATGTCGAGAGTGGTCAACCAGCGTTGAACCCTCTTAAGCTCCCTTTGGCACCAAGACTGCCAGAACAGAGGCCCTCGCTATGCATGTAGCGAATCAGAATATGAAATGAGGGACTCGTAGAAATAACACAGAAATAAGGGTTGGCAGTCAAGAACACCTCGGAAAGCAAAGGGGAGGTTGTGTTAGCTCATTGAAACAGATAAAGAATTTGGAAAGAAAGAAAGAAAGCGAAGAAAAAATGCCCGCCAGGTGGGATCCGAACCCACGACCTCCAGAATACCGGTCTGGTGCGATAACCACTACGCTACCGGCGGGGCGATTTTCTCCCCCGCTTTCTGGGGTATTTATGTCGATGTAATTTTTGTTCCTGTGCTTGGGGGTGGTAGCCAGCGCCACTCTGACTTCTCGGGGTGAAGGGGACCTTCTTTTTAATCCCCGCGCCGTGACTCGAGTGTCTACGACATGTCGAGAGTGGTCAACCAGCGTTGAACCCTCTTAAGCTCCCTTTGGCACCAAGACTGCCAGAACAGGGGCCCTCGCTATGCATGTAGCGAATCAGAATATGAAATGAGGGACTCGTAGAAATAACACAGAAATAAGGGTTGGCAGTCCAGAACACCTCGGA
Source organism: Haemaphysalis longicornis (assembly GCF_048455015.1). Lineage (NCBI taxonomy): Eukaryota > Metazoa > Arthropoda > Arachnida > Ixodida > Ixodidae > Haemaphysalis > Haemaphysalis longicornis. Next base: position 36,331,271 of record NW_027526204.1, read on the forward strand.
AAGCAAAGGGGAGGTTGTGTTAGCTCATTGAAACAGATAAAGAATTTGGAAAGAAAGAAAGAAAGCGAAGAAAAAATGCCCGCCAGGTGGGATCCGAACCCACGACCTCCAGAATACCGGTCTGGTGCGATAACCACTACGCTACCGGTGGGGCGATTTTCTCCCCCGCTTTCTGGGGTATTTATGTCGATGTAATTTTTGTTCCTGTGCTTGGGGGTGGTAGCCAGCGCCACTCTGACTTCTCGGGGTGAAGGGGACCTTCTTTTTAATCCCCGCGCCGTGACTCGAGTGTCTACGACATGTCGAGAGTGGTCAACCAGCGTTGAACCCTCTTAAGCTCCCTTTGGCACCAAGACTGCCAGAACAGAGGCCCTCGCTATGCATGTAGCGAATCAGAATATGAAATGAGGGACTCGTAGAAATAACACAGAAATAAGGGTTGGCAGTCAAGAACACCTCGGAAAGCAAAGGGGAGGTTGTGTTAGCTCATTGAAACAGATAAAGAATTTGGAAAGAAAGAAAGAAAGCGAAGAAAAAATGCCCGCCAGGTGGGATACGAACCCACGACCTCCAGAATACCGGTCTGGTGCGATAACCACTACGCTACCGGCGGGGCGATTTTCTCCCCCGCTTTCTGGGGTATTTATGTCGATGTAATTTTTGTTCCTGTGCTTGGGGGTGGTTGGCAGTCAAGAAAATCTCGGAAAGCAAAGGGGAGGTTGTGGTGGGTCATACAAACAGATGAAAAATTTTTTGAGTCAGAAATAAAGTGGTGAAAAAATGCCCGCCGGGTGGGATCCGAACCCACGACCTCCAGAATACCGGTCTGGTGTGTGCTCCTCTGCTGGGGCCCAGGACACGCTGGGATTAGTGGGAACGAGTTGGCAGATGAGGTGCACCAGACCGGTATTCTGGAGGTCGTGGGTTCGGATCCCACCCGGCGGGCATTTTTTCACCACTTTCTTTCTGACTCAAAAAATTCTACATATATATATGTGTGTGTGTGTGTTGTACAAAGCTCGGTCCAAGTTTAAGAAAATAAATGCGCAATATCTGTATATATACTCGCTTTAGGTTGAAAAGGCCGATTTTTTTCGGGCACATACTATGTCGGACGCGGGCTCATATTTAGAAACAGTCTGGACGGCTCAGGCTTATTGAAATGTGTGTGTGTGCGTGTGTGTGTCTGTGTGTGTGTGTGTGTGTGTGTGTGTGTGCAGGCACACTTGCCCACACACACACGCAGGCACGCACGTACGCGCACGCACGCACACACACGCGCACGCACACACACACGCACACACGCGCATGCACACACGCGCATGTACACACACACACACGCGCACGCACGCACACACGCGCGCACGCGCGAACACACATACACGCACGCATGCACGCACGGACGCACACACGCGCGCGCACACGCACGCCCAATAAAATTATGTTTATTTAATAAATAAAATGATCACGCAATAAAGTTATGCCGTGTGACTTGCTGCTTTTCTGAGAATTGCGGTTGCGAATCCTGTATTTGCGCTCTTTTCGTTGACTGGACTGAAGTTTTAAGACATCTGTTATGTGTGCTGCATGGGTCAAATTTGAAAAAAAAGAAAACGGGAAACGTTTGCGTACGCACGACGCAGTTTGCTCGGTATGCAGAACTTGATAGAAAAATCAGCAAGAAAATAAAGAAAAAAAAAACAGAAGTGACGCAGGCTTGCCGGCCTAAAGCCCGCCACTCTTTCCTCAGCTGACACAATACGATAGCAAAATCATCAAACAACGAAGAAATAAATATCGGCATGATAACGAGCTCGATCGCTAAAGCACTGCGCGGTCTGCTCGGTTGGGTAAATGGGATGAAGAAATGAGCAAACAGTAAATACACGACGTACTACCTTTCCCATAAAAACCCTGGTACAATAATAGCATTATCAACGGTTTTTACATGAAAAAAGAACTGTAGCCCCTCGGAGACTGCCCCAACGCACGCCTACCCGCTGCTATCCGAGGCGAAAAAGCGCTCGGGCGGGGCACGCGAGCGCCACCACGCGGGATTGACACGAAATGCCTCACTCGGCGGCGGCCGCTTTTTCCACTACCGAAGTATTCTAGTTCACTCTACTAGAGGGAAATCTGTCGCTGCAGTCGCGGACGGGCGTGGGCGGCGCGATTGCCGCTAGCCACGTTTCTCGCCTACTTGGCTCAGCTAGCAATATGGCTTCTTTTCTTCTGGAAACCAAAGTCAACAAAAAAGGGTAACATTTCTTTTGTACATCGTGCATGAAGCTTCTACATAGTCACTGACAAATTATTCTTTTCGGAAGTTCAATTTTATAAGAACAAAACAAATTCGATTAACCTTCTGCCGTAATAGCGTTGCTTTTTTGCAGCCAGAGCCAACTTATCAGCGTGTTCATGAGACATGCCAAGGACAAGTGGAACGTGCCTGTATAGTCCCTAGCAAATCTTTCTAGGAACCATAGTACCTGCCCGGCACATGAGGGAACGCTCGCCAAAGCGCTGCTTCCCAAGACATTGACGCCAAATTTCTCTCTAGCAACTATTCGTATGAAACTCTGTGTAATCGACATGGCGAGTGCGGCTTCACAGACGTGACGTCCTCTCCTAACCTTTTCTCGCCTGCATGGCGCCTGCTTTTTCCTAAACTCGCCATTTTAATACGTTCTACACCGATTTTTTAGCAACTATATTTTTGTGCACGGAGTAATTTATAAATAGCGAACCGTGCACTTATGTTTTCTTGTTGAAAAAATACAACATGTGCAAACGAAGCAACGTTTTTGTCCTACGCAATACGGTTCCACTACTACCCATAGTTCGCATAAAAGCGTTAGCACCGTCTCAGAGTTCGCGTTGACGCTAGCGCCAGATTACTCGCAAGTTATGATTGTATAAAACTCTGTGCTGCGGACCCCTTCAGCGTTCCCATTGCGCCCTTGCGAGCGCTACTTAACAGACGCTTTCCTTATCTCTCCGACGACACGCATGGGGATCGCGACAAATTATTTGCTTTTTTTTTACCGCTCGCTTCCGCTTATCATCCGCTGCAGCTTTTCCTTCTTATTTAATGTCAATAATTCTGTGCAGCACGGCTGAAACCGCCTGGGCTAACGAAGAACAAATAAGACCACGCAAACCAAAAACCGTCCCGCCCTGGCATCAATCGTATGGAATGGCACAACGTCGGATATAATCAACGAAAGAGGATGAACGCTCATGCGGCCGTCATTGACTGATGCCCCTGTTTTCACTCTCCGCCTTCGATGATTCCGGCTGAGGCTTTCCCAGCGGTGCACGTAACTCACGAACTGGTGGGTAGGCGTTTCTCTCTAACAAACAGATAGTGGGCGCCTGAGCTCAGGCCGAAGTGACTGGAGCTGCCCAGCAGCAGTTGCGTGCCTCGTGTTGCTCGAAAGCAGGGACCTTCGTGTAGCGGCAAGGTTAGCATGGAAGGCGATAGCAATCCGGTCGCAACCCATCTGGTCTAACAGGCAACAGGTGAGCAAGTATGCGCGTTCCTGCGTCCGAGAACGTTATGTTTTGTCATGATTGAGTTTTTTCTATCCTGAATATTGCTGTTCGTTTCGGAAGCTCTAGCCAGCAAGCAACTCACTCGCGAATTACTTGGGCCAGTGACAGGTTTTAAGGGTAGTTATGTTGGACTCCAACATTTGTGTGTCTATCACACAAATAAACTAGGCAAAACTGCTGGTGCGACGGATGGCTACGGGCTTTTGACTCAGTGTCATTTAGTGAGCCACCGTTAGCCTCTCCTTTCTAGTGAGTGACTGTTTCGTGAGTCACCGGTGTGTCTCTTCACAGTCGTGAGAGCTAAGGGTGTGTAAAAGAGTCGTAAACCGAGTTTAAATACGGTAATATGAAGGAGGCAGAGAAAGCAACACAGTATGTGAAGTAAAGATTGCAGACAATGGGAGGAGCTAGAATTTAAATGACATGGACGGGACGCGAAATACATGCAAAGTGGCTAAAATAGAGGACGTGTGATTACCGCCTGGCGGCCCTTATCGGAACCGAATTCACCACCTCGTGACGCACCTGGGAGATGGCGCTTGCGGCCGTTTAGGCGTCGAGCTGAATGCGCGATACATCGCGAGAAGTGCATTTTCCAATGCTTTCGTTCTAAATTTGTTTGCACTTCGTCAATGCCATGTTCGTCATGAGCTGCAGTGAGGGTCACTATTTTGTGCCCGGTTGCCCGATAAGCGATTTTATTTTTCTTTAGAAAAAGGCTTTTCAGAGTGTTTTCTCTAGATTTGGAGAGTTACTGTCTTTTGCATACGTTTCGCTACAAACTATATTTGGGCTTCTACTGATGGTTGCTACCACTACATGAGCGTTGCTGCAATTTTATCGGTTGTTGGTACCCTATACTGCCACCTTGCAGTGTGATTGCTGACTCTCTTTTTCCACGTTTAAGTATACAAAACAAAACATATAATGCTCTCATTATTAGTAGTAGTACGAGAGAAAACGAGCTTCCTGAATTTTTTACTTCTTCAATTACGTTTATAAATGTACATTTCTTAGTTCCATAGGCAAATATAGTTTTTTTTTTAAAACAAATTTAAGTTAAACGAGTTTTGTTCGGGCTTGCCAAATATGTATTCCTAGTACGCATTTCCTCAATCAAACCTACCATTCGCATCAAGTCTGTTGCATTATATTTCAAAGCATTTCAAATTAAACTAGTTGGTTGTATAAAAATAATGAGCACAAAATAATCTGTTTTTATAGCTTAGTGTATCAAAAATTCACCGAATGGGGAAAGGCAGTAGTGAAGATGGTTGTGGTTCGTTCCCCGAAGTCCGGTGTCGATCAGGAACCCAATCGCCCAGGCTCCGGTTGATTTGGCAGGAGGCTGGCAGGGCGATGGTGTTGAAGTTCTTGGGGATGGCGGTCGAATTGACGAACTCGATTCCTTGAGGTTGATTAAATGAAACAAAGAGTTCATATACAGCTATTTACAGTAGGAAAACTGGGTACATGAGTAGAAAAGAAAAAACTTCAAAATTCAGCTAGGCGCTAGCTCCCAGTGGGCACAAATCACTCGAGCTTCTCGACTTCGTCTAACTCTCCTATTATCGGAGCGTACACAAACCGCTCGAGAAACGACGGCCGAGACTCTGTCTCGCCGGGAGATCCGTCTAGTTGCCCGGTGCGGCGCTGTACCCTAAACCTCTGACGCGATCTTAACTTCTAGCCTAGGCGGCTCATAAATCCCAACCTAGCTTTAACGGTTGAGACTCCTTGTCCCGTCGCGAACTGCCCAGCTCGGCGCTCAGACCAGAACGATTTCCAACGTCCAAGTTCGGCCTTATAACACCTCGAGATCACCCTCTCTCGGGAACGCCCCTGTAGCGTTCGTACACGCGTGAGTGCCCAAATTCACGTAGACAGCTGTCACTGAGCGCGCTACGGAATATTCAATGAGGCGCCGCCATCTTTGGGTCAAAGGCACGCTCGCGAACGAGCAGGTGCGCGCGACCCCGCCGAGGGAGAGCGAAAGGCGGCGACAGTGCATTGTGCCGCCCGGGGCGCGTTAACATTGGTGCCTCGCGCGGCGCGCGCTTCGACGCCGGTAATTCCACCACCTTCGCGCGTCAGGCACCTCGACGGTTCTCGGAATCCGGCGGCGCCGTCTGCTTTCTCAATGGGAGATTATCCCCGTGGTATTCGGTCGGCCAGACGGTCCGTCTCCCGTGCGCGCCGTGACAAATTGGCGTCGACTGCTCTGCAGTGTTGGCAGGGCTACGTCGTCAGACAGAGTGGCGGGTTCTCACGCGCCGCCCGGGTGCCTGGCCGCTGATCTCATAAGTGGACCTTACAGCTGTGATCCAGGAAAATATTCGGCCATTGCTGTAATATTATCCCGTTGCGCTAAGTTATAATCGCCGATAGGAACATTTCTGGTAAATCACGCAGAAATGAAACTATTCGGGTACTCAAGATACCTGAAAGCATTCAGTAATCAGAGTGCAACATTCCTTAACAAACAGCTCAGGCCCGATTTTGCCTTTCGAAGTAACGAGAAATTTTGTGTTTGGGGACTCTTTTAATGAATAAATTTGAGGCGCTAAACAACGGGGACCAAAGAAACACGTATACACAGACAAGGCGCCACTTCCAACTAAACTTTAATCATGAAAAACCCTGGATTAAATACACTGTTTGACGTCATGCAAAAACGTCACACCAATAACGTTTGCCAACCTACACGTGTCCATCTAAAAACTGGAGTTCTTTGAATGATAATGTAACCGATGGTGTACTGATGCACTTATCTCCCACCTTGTGAATGAAGTAAGCCTCCACAATTTCTCTTTCTTGCCTATCACGCACCCATTTTAAAAATGTGGCCTGTTTGAAGAGCGGAGTGCATTTAGTTCCCTGCTGAGTGCACCTTTTACAGTGCTCAGCCATGTGGCCCCCTGCGTTGTTTTTTACAGCCCAACAATGCTCGCGCGCTCTGTCGTTGAAACATCTGCCTGTTTGGCCAATATAACTCTTGTTACAACTCATGGGAATCTCGTATACAACTCCCATGGTGCATTCCGTGTATAATTCGCCGTGCTTCTTGGAGCACGATTGCCGCTTCCTTTCCTTCATCATTGGGCAAACCTTCGCCAATTTGCAGGGCGCGCTAAACACCACATTGATGTCGTACCTTTGAGCAACTTTTTTGAGGTTATGCGAGATCCTGTGCCAATACGGGATAACGTGAACTTTCTTTTTTTCTGTTTTCTTCTGCATGTCACCTTCCCTCTGTTTTTGCTTAAATTTTTGCAGCAATGCTTCGCAAACGGCAGAAACAACTGCAGAAGAGAATCCCGCAGTGCTCAGCCGGGAAATCTGTTCATTAAATGCGTCATGTACCTTGTGCGCGCACGACTTGTTTAAGGCTGCCGTGATGCATGTCTTGGCCACACCCCTTTTGATTAATTTTGAGTGAGCGCTATCAAATGGAATCAGCTGCTTGTTAGCGCGCGGCTTGTATTGCCAACACACGTGCGTGTCCTGAAAAGTCAGGATCAAATCTAGGAACCACAGGCAGTTATTGCTTGGTAACTCCCACGTAAACTTAAGTGATTTTGAAGAGCTGACAAACGTTTCAATGACTCCATTTACAACATCATTCATGTTGGTTCCAGCAACCTGATTAACCACAACAAGATAGTCATCCACATATCTCAGTACGGTGAGGTGATGTGCATCTGCCAGTTTCGTCTTTACGCTCTTATCAAAGACACACAAATAAATATCAGAAAGAATGGGGGCTAGCGAGGAACCAATGCAAATTCCTCGCCGTTGAACATAAAAACTGTCTTCAAATTCGACAACAGTACTCTGAAAGTAAAAATGAACAAGTTATAAAAAACTGTCACTGCTAACACCGGTTTTTCCGTTAAATTTGAGTTCACCGAAGTCATCTATTTTGTCTCTCAAGGTACTGAACAATTCATCATGGGGAACACTGTAGTATAAGTCAACAACATCCAGAGAGAAGGCATGCACTCCATTCCAGCGACCATCTTCTAGTAGTTGTACAACTTCATCGGAACTCCGTACCAGGAAAGGGTCTTGTAGTGGCAAGAGGCGAAGATGCCGCTGCAGGTATAGTCCAACCTGAGCCTGCCACGTAGCCTTCTCAGAAACTATAGCACGGAACGGGCAATCCGGCTTGTGTGTCTTGGCCGTGAAGAATACTTCCAGGACTCCCGTCACTGCCTTGGTCATAGCCATTTTGAGGGACTCCAAGTTGACGTCAGTGACTAGCTTGAGGGCCCTTGTTTTCTGTTTTTTCGGGTCAAAAGGAACCCGCTTGAAGTTCTTTTCCACGGCACCCAAGGCTTTTTCTTGATATGCCCCAGCCGGAAGGATCACAAAGCCACCCTCCTTATCAGCCTGAACGATGGACAGTTCATCCCGCTTGAGAGCACCAACGATCCTCCTAAAAGGAAGAGTAAGTGCCTGTGTAGTACTCACAGTCTTCAGCAGGGTGTCCACTCCATCCCCAGTTGCCCGTTCGCGTTCTTGTTCATCCGCACGTTCACCAAGATTCCGCACCATGGAGAGCATCCGGGACCTCGTTGCAGGCGGTTCCACGCTGTACTTGGGGCCTTTTTGTAGTAGACGCAACACATCATCTGGAACGCTGGCATCGCCCAGAACGGTGACCCCAACGGATTGGGCTTTCCTGTGGCAGCAAGCGAGGACCACCCTTCCAAAACGGGAGCGACGGAAAGCCCAATCCGGTGGGGTCACCGTTCTGGGCGATGCCAGCGTTCCAGATGATGTGTTGCGTATACTACAAAAAGGCCCCAAGTACAGCGTGGAACCGCCTGCAACAAGGTCCCGGATGCTCGCCATGGTGCGGAATCTTGGTGAACGTGCGGATGAACAAGAACGCGAACGGGCAACTGGGGATGGAGTGGACACCCTGCTGAAGACTGTGAGTACTACACAGGCACTTACTCTTCCTTTTAGGAGGATCGTTGGTGCTCTCAAGCGGGATGAACTGTCCATCGTTCAGGCTGATAAGGAGGGTGGCTTTGTGATCCTTCCGGCTGGGGCATATCAAGAAAAAGCCTTAAGTGCCTTGGAAAAGAACTTCAAGCGGGTTCCTTTTGACCCGAAAAAACAGAAAGCAAGGGCCCTCAAGCTAGTCACTGACGTCAACTTGGAGTCCCTCAAAAAGGCTATGACGAAGGCAGTGACGGGAGTCCTGGAAGTATTCTTCACGGCCAAGACACACAAGCCGGATTGCCCGTTCCGTGCTATAGTTTCTGAGAAGGCTACGTGGCAGGCTCAGGTTGGACTATACCTGCAGCGGCATCTTCGCCTCTTGCCACTACAAGACCCTTTCCTGGTACGGAGTTCCGATGAAGTTGTACAACTACTAGAAGATGGTCGCTGGAATGGAGTGCATGCCTTCTCTTTGGATGTTGTTGACTTATACTACAGTGTTCCCCATGATGAATTGTTCAGTGCCTTGAGAGACAAAATAGATGACTTCGGTGAACTCAAATTTAACGGAAAAACCGGTGTTAGCAGTGACAGTTTTTTAGAACTTGTTCATTTTTACCTTCAGAGTACTGTTGTCGAATTTGAAGACAGTTTTTATGTTCAACGGCGAGGAATTTGCATTGGTTCCTCGCTAGCCCCCATTCTTTCTGATATTTATTTGAGTGTCTTTGATAAGAGCGTAAAGACGAAACTGGCAGATGCACATCACCTCACCGTACTGAGATATGTGGATGACTATCTTGTTGTGGTTAATCAGGTTGCTGGAACCAACATGAATGATGTTGTAAATGGAGTCATTGAAACGTTTGTCAGCTCTTCAAAATCACTTAAGTTAACGTGGGAGTTACCAAGCAATAACTGCCTGCGGTTCCTAGATTTGATCCTGACTTTTCAGGACACGCACGTGTGTTGGCAATACAAGCCGCGCGCTAACAAGCAGCTGATTCCATTTGATAGCGCTCACTCAAAATTAATCAAAAGGGGTGTGGCCAAGACATGCATCACGGCAGCCTTAAACAAGTCGTGCGCGCACAAGGTACATGACGCATTTAATGAACAGATTTCCCGGCTGAGCACTGCGGGATTCTCTTCTGCAGTTGTTTCTGCCGTTTGCGAAGCATTGCTGCAAAAATTTAAGCAAAAACAGAGGGAAGGTGACATGCAGAAGAAAACAGAAAAAAAGAAAGTTCACGTTATCCCGTATTGGCACAGGATCTCGCATAACCTCAAAAAAGTTGCTCAAAGGTACGACATCAATGTGGTGTTTAGCGCGCCCTGCAAATTGGCGAAGGTTTGCCCAATGATGAAGGAAAGGAAGCGGCAATCGTGCTCCAAGAAGCACGGCGAATTATACACGGAATGCACCATGGGAGTTGTATACGAGATTCCCATGAGTTGTAACAAGAGTTATATTGGCCAAACAGGCAGATGTTTCAACGACAGAGCGCGCGAGCATTGTTGGGCTGTAAAAAACAACGCAGGGGGCCACATGGCTGAGCACTGTAAAAGGTGCACTCAGCAGGGAACTAAATGCACTCCGCTCTTCAAACAGGCCACATTTTTAAAATGGGTGCGTGATAGGCAAGAAAGAGAAATTGTGGAGGCTTACTTCATTCACAAGGTGGGAGATAAGTGCATCAGTACACCATCGGTTACATTATCATTCAAAGAACTCCAGTTTTTAGATGGACACGTGTAGGTTGGCCAACGTTATTGGTGTGACGTTTTTGCATGACGTCAAACAGTGTATTTAATCCAGGGTTTTTCATGATTAAAGTTTAGTTGGAAGTGGCGCCTTGTCTGTGTATACGTGTTTCTTTGGTCCCCGTTGTTTAGCGCCTCAAATTTATTCAGTATGTTCAACCAACTAGCCCTGATCAAGCTTTTGTGACTCTTTTAAGTGCGAAGCACTTCTTAGTCGGACCTACTCCTTCCACCGCCGTCCGTCGCCCGCAGGTGTTATCGCGCCCTCCTCTCCTTAGAAACGGCGCGGTAGCGGAGGGAAGGCGTCCATAGCAACGGCGCAGTGACGTCACTACACCATGTGATGGCGCGCGCTCTCGCCGTGACGTCACGCGCTCGGGCCTCCCTCCCCTTCCGCGCGCCTCCTCTCCCCTCGCTCGGCTGCCGCTGCGCCGTTGCGCGCGTTCGCTGCCCTCTCCCCTTCGCTCGCCGCGCTCGCCCCGCGCCTACTCTGTCTCAGTCGCCTCGCTCGGCGCGGCACACTCCCCTATATATGCAGCAATAAACGGCCAGACCTCCGTGGGTCGGCTCGCGCGTGCTCTCTCGCTCGGCTCCTGTAGTCGCACACGCGTCTTCGTCGTGCGTGTGTGTGTGCGCGATTACATTCCCTCTGGAATATCTCTCGAACATACACGTTAATTCACCAAGGTTTCCGCAGAAGGACAAACGAGGTATGTTAAGCCGAACGTGATCACGAGGGGGTGTTAATGTAACTAACGGGCAAAATGCACCAAACTTTAACAAACTCCCCCTCATAACATCACCCCGTGCTTCGCACTTCCTAATACTCCCCTTCGGGGAAATGCGGGGAAATTTTTTTGTACCGCCTAATCTGTGCAACGAATACGACAGAAATGACGTGAAAATCGGAGTGTCACGGTCTGGCAGCCTCCGAATAACACATGTAGAGAGTGCGTAGATTTTGGGACAAATACCGTCTTGAACGTGTATTTAATAGAGCGCTAACATTGTTACGTAGTTGCTTGGATCGTGAACAAATTTGACGTGAAATAATAACGCATCGCAAGTATGGGTGCTTATCTGGCGGCACCTCACCGTACGTTAACGGGAAAGCAAGCGTTGGAGCAACCGTACGGTTGCTTTCAAGGAGCTCACACTAGCTCACTCTAGCTCAGGGAGCTCAGGGCGGTGGCATGCCAGTGGGGGAAAGTGGAAATACAATGGTATTTTGCTGCCATTTGAAGCCCGTGAGGATTACCCTAGAATTTGTTTCTTCTTTCGACAATCACTTTTTGTCTTTTTAGGGTTCGTGTTTATATGGTTACATTTTATGCATATATTTTCTGTTGGTTAATATGTTTTCTTGTGGTGCCGCATTGTCAGTTCCCGTATATGAAGGTTGTTTTTAAACAAATTGCCATGAACGTTAACCACATATTCAGGATGTTCCGCACCAGTGCTTTACTGAGTAATTCAAGGTTGTTGGAAAAATGCAGATCAAATGTTTAATTCGGACGCCATAATATGAATTATATATACGCATGGAACAGATTATTAAACCTCAAAGTGGCAAACCCCCGTCGTGGCATCAGTGTGTCACAAGCCACGATATAACTCGAGGACAGCAAATACACATTATTGGATTGTGCGTACATTTTCGCCTAAATTGAATGCCCCGTATTTATTCATGAATATTGCAATTCCGAAAGCACACCATGTGGTTACTCCCATGTAATACTTGTGGAAAAAGCCGCAGATGTCGCAAAACTTGCCAACAAGTTACATTAAATGAGGAAACGTGAGTACGAGGGCTAAAAAGGCAGGGTAAAACCAGTAAGACGAGTAAAGGCGAGGAACTTCAGCGAGCTAAGCGTCGGGAGAAGGATGCAGAAAATTGAAACCCACAAGCTTTTGAGGCGGCAAGGGACGCGTCGCCTTCGATCAAGTCTTCGAAAACTGACATAACCAGCTTAGTGAGTGCTTGCAGCGCACAACGTTCGACCAGCGATGTAGTTAAATTGACGAGCTCTGCTTTCGCTGCTTCCACTTGCTTAACCAGGCCTACCCGAGCTAATCCACATCCATTTATTTGGAGCATACGTCCCACCAATCACCTCTTTCTTGGAGCCTTTCAAGGACAGGTATAGATGCTCACCACCCTCAGGAACTACTAAAGACAGCAGGTATTGCGGATTTTTTTTGTCCAAAGGTGTTGGCACTGGATGTTGCAACAACAAATGCGGCAACTAGGCTTGCATTTTATCTGGGGGTAGTAGGCTCGGTATTTATTTTCCTTTATCGATGCTCGAAACATAGAGATACTTTGGGGCTAATCACGGCGTGTAAAAGTCAGCATCATTATCATGAAACATATTCTTATTTAGGTCCAGTGCAGGAAGAAGGGCCCTGCCGTTGTACTCTACCTGCTCCTGTCCTGCGCTGCCAGAGTCCATTCTTTGCCCCTGAATTGTTTTAATTCGTCCCAACATCGAGTAATTGGCCGTAACTTTCTTCACACGTCCCTTGGTAACCACTGGTTGTCATTCCGTCTGATTACATGCCAAAAAAAATCCACTACTTTTTCTTAACTGGACCTATGTAATCTTCTACTCGAGTGTGCGCCCTGATCCTGAAGGCTCATATTTTCTTTGAGCGGCACTCCTATCATTCACCTTTGTATCGGCTGTTGAACGGATTCAACTTTGCTTTCAACGTGTTTAGTAAGAAGCCAAGTTTGGCCTTGATATGTCATCACTTGTAGGAAGCAGGCTGTCGTTACGATACAGATGTTGTGCTGACCCAGCTGAGAGAAAGTGAGGCGCGTTGGCAACGGACACAGGAAACATATATTTACCAGGCTAATACCTAACGAAATACAAAAATGAAATACAACCCTTTGGCAGTACAGTACAGCATTTAGAGAAGAAGTGATTTACCCACCCTGATCAGCCAACTCATCCGCCGAAGTAGGTTCATCGCCTCCGCCGAGACTGGTGCAGTACCCATCCGTGAGCTGTCCTTGTTTATGCCAGACGATTCTCCGAGCAGGGCCTGGCCCCACTACGTACAGCAGCTGCGTCCCACTCTGCTATGCGAGCATGTACAGAGGGCTTCTTCTACCGATTCGTGTGTATTGCTCAACGCCACCCTCCACGAGGTTGATCTCAGAACTGGTGCTGTGGGCTGGATTTATAGCCAGCGGGAGTAAAATGCCCTGGCAACTGACATGTTACCTCGTATAACGCAGCCTCGCAGCCAAAGCCATTATCAAATTATCTAGGCTACAGGGCTGTCCGGCCTACAAGCCTATCTTTAGCATCGTCGCCCGGTACTGTGGCCGGTGGCACCCCAATACATGCCGCTACATCATGCACAGTTTTTGCCACCTATAGCGTCAGGTATAGCGGCTTCTTTGGCCGCGTCCTGGATTGTAATCTTGCAATTAACCTGCTAGTTGTCCTTCTGCAGGGTTACTGCTTCGGCTGCTAGCACGCTTTCCGCTACGCCTGGCGCTGCGCGACCGAGCCACTGGTGCAATGTGACGCTCTTTCGTATTTCGTGCAATGGTATTTTTCCTGGGAGATTCGTTTCGTATCAAAATAAGTGCTGTAGGCATGCCCCTTTTTGGCGAACTTTTTTGCAGTTCCATTGCCTTGCTATTATCGCATTTCATCTTGCGATTGTCGTCTGTGTCCATTGGGGCGTTGTGGGCAATTGTTGATTCCTCGTATTCAGTATATCCTTTTTCATTGGTTTTAAGGTGGTTTATAGCACTTACTAACTGGCAGCGAGGGTTTCACGGAAATTTAGGTATTCCTCTGAAGGCGTAGTGCTGCTGACTCCAAGAACGCGGATTCGATCCTGTCGACCGTGGCTGCTTTTGTGATAGAGGGGGGGAGGCTAAAATATACGTGCACTATGAAAACAATCCGTAATTTTACGGACAAATTCCGGACCAGACGGCCGTAATAACACAGAGCCGTGTTCCGTTTGATGCAGAACAAAGTAAACACCCATAATGTAGCAGAAGTGCGCTCCGTCCCTCAGTATAGGGATGCTCTCTCCGTTACACGTCAAACGGAATCGTTTTCTGCTTTGCGAAATAGGGGCGTTTCCCCTGTATGATACAGAACAGAAAAAGATCAGTTTATTAATAACTGCACGAAATATATTGTCGTGTCGATCGTCGGGAATTGATCGAGAAGCAAAAACTGCGCCCCGACAACATTCGTGGCGTAATGAGTGCGGCTCTGTTACGTTAGTGTCTAAAGTGTAGTAAACTTAGGGAGGACCATGGGGCCCATACCGCTCAACACGAGCGCTGTATCTTGTCTTTACGACGCTCCGGCGACGTCGCTGCCCCGGACCTGCAAACTGCACATGCGTGTGTGACCGGCACACTTGTAGAAAATATAAGGTCATTTGCGTGGAGAAGCAGAGTTTGAAAGGTAATATAGTTATTAAGGAATCAATATCGGCCGAAGTATTTAGCCGAAAGCTTAAAATCAAAGCACAGCAAGCACTATTCATGCAGTGCGAAATCGCAGTAGCAGCCAGTCACACACGTTTTTGCGATTGCTTTCTCGAAACAGCGGAGTTGATGGCGATCAACTATTGTGGGGGCTTCGCGGAACCTTACTGCGCAAGCGCTATTTACAAAACCGCACTTTATCAGCCAGGAAATCTGTAAGCCAGCTAATAAACACTGATGTATGGCACACGCAGGGTGGGCATCCATGTAGTATACAGGTTGTTCGGCACAAGTGCAGCGTTCGTCTGGTGGTGCAGTGGTCTCGAGCGTCATGCCCATTCGATCAATGTCGCGGGTTCGTTTCCTCGTCGAAGTATTTTTTTTTCTTGTCTGAAGGTTCTATCAATTACGGAAAGACGTGCGTTTTGAAACGGAGTGTTTGTTTTGTTACGGCCTTCCCGTACTACGGAATGACCGTTCTTAAAATTCTTTCCGTTGTCTAAATTACGGAAATGTGTCCGGCAACATTTTACCAGCAGCTTTCTGCGTAAAATTGGCCATTTGTTTTACAGTGTGTGTCAAGATTGCGACACACACTATAGATAGCCAGGTTGTCAAAATTATTCCGGAGCCCTCCCATACGGCGCGCCTCATAATCCTGGTGCAACTTCGGTGCGTTGAAAAACCATACCCGAGGTATTCGTGCCCTCGGATGGCTATGGTTCTCTGTATAGTTCCAAGCGTCTCTTGAGGCCTTGCCGGGCTGAGCAAGTTGCCGGCCCAGATCGCCTGTTTTTGGGCGGTGAAGGGGAGGGATTTTTTCCTCGTTTATGGGGTGTGGAGTGCTGACTTGTGTCTCCATCTTCATGGTCTCACTGGGTCCCTGGGGTAGTTGTTTGGCGGTTGTTTCAATACATTGATTTGGCGTTTCAGGGGGGCCATTTCTACCGTTTGTGCACTTAAGCACGTACTTCTCCCAGCTCTTAGACGCGATTTAGCAACGGGGCAGGCGTAACGTTTACTGGTAGGAATGGAGATTGAGATGCCGAGCTACTGCCCGGCAGTGGCCAACACTGGTGCCTTCGGAATGCCGCCCCCGCCAATGCCAGGCAACAGCTGGGAGAATCTGTGGTTTCACTCTTTCTAGTGCCATGTAGGTGCATGAAAGTGATGTCGTATGTGGAATTGTTGTGGGCGTCATTCACAGCTTTGCGTTTTACGTAGCTTCACAGCGTATATTCGAGCCAATTTTTGTTTGATTGTTTTAAGTTAGAGTTCCATGTACGCGGCATTGTTGCCTACCGGAAAGCTTTCCTGAATTTGTTGCACTCCTAAATGTAGCTACAGAACATCGATTTTTCTACGCATACGCGTGAGAGTGGAATGCAAAATCGTTTACCTATACACAAAAGCGCAGGGAAGAGAAATATTTGGATCGGCAAAATTGTTCCAAATTAAAGGGGTCCTGAAATACCTTCCGCCGATGCATGGATGTACATGTACCCAAATAAAGCAATGTATTTGCAATCTCCTCCCGGAAGAATTTTGTTAAAGTGATGAGTACTAGCTGAGAAATCGTAAATCAAAAATCGCGCATTATCGTCGCTCCGCGTTTCCTCCTCCTTTCGACTACTCTCCGCTGTTGACGGCGCGCGACCTTTGCCTCCCATGATGCTGCGCTCCGCAGCGGTGACGTACTTCCGCTATTGCGATGCTCAGACTGTCGTCTGCTACGGGCATGCTTTGTTGACACCATGAATACCGCACTCCGCTCAAGGCTGGAAAAGCGAACGAAAAATCTGGCCGCATGTATGCGGTGGCCTGGCCTAGCCCTTTCGCGGTGTACGTTGCTGGCGGCACATGACTTTTTATCGGCGGCGAACTCGCAGCCGCACGGGGAGGGTCGTGCGCTCGTTCCCTTGATGCACCGCGCACTGTTTATCCAAAAAGCGCCGTATCAGATGTCGCCCTGCTGGTGCCGGGTCTTATTTTGCGGCGGTGGTAATTCCTGCCAGCGGCATGTGAAAAAGTCATATTAAACCGATACAGAACCCGTGCACAAAACTCTTCAATCATGTCACCAGTTCAGCTTGGGGCGACGCGTGGTGGAGAGCGGCAACGTTGGCAAAACATGCTCCGCCGCGGCTCTGAGCTTTCTAGCACTGGAGCGAGCACCATTTCTTTAACAATCTCAAACATCGGTTGCCTTGGCAACAAGGCACAAACCGCTCCAGAAGTCAGTTACGGTTGCGTGATCCCGGTTCAGCTTGGGGCCCCACTTCGCGACATGTGGGCACTGCAGGCGTACCACTCACTCCCATTGGGAAGTGCGAGATGCGTTTGGCATTACAGGAGGCGATGGTGTGTGTGTTTGGACGCCTTTGTTTCGCGATGAAATGCGACGTTGTGCTTCTGCGGGTGGAAAGTGCTTCCCATGGTCTGGATTATCTTTCTCGAGCGACGTACGACTCAACCTCGCATGGGGTATGTGCAGTGTGCGTGGCTAAAAGCCATCGGCTTGTGCGCCAGAGTTCAGTGACTTGCTGTTCGTCCCCGCAAAGCGTGCGCAAGGTGAGTATCGAATTTACGACGGGCAGGAGGCAACCCATCCTCTGTCAATCGTGGTTCAGACTTTCAACGCATGTTGTGACGTTGTGTTCGTTAGAAACACATCTCTGGATTGTTTTGAAGTTGAATAAAATGTATGCGTCATACCCGGGCATTCGGCGCAGGGCGTTCTCTGTGATTGCACGAAAAAAGTGCCACGGGGCTTCAACGCTTTCTTTATGGAACGTACTCAGGTAACAGAATATCCATGTCGTGTTATGGTCGTGTTGCATTCAATACAAACGGTTAAGCGTTTGTTTTACACTTGTTTTGTTTGTCGTAAAATGCCCAAGCACTCCGGCACTCCGCTGGCAGATCAGCCGGCGAGCCGACGCTGAGCAGACGACTCATCTCTTTGCCGGAAGTGCGTGAAAAAGCGGCCCAATAGCAGGATGCCTAGCTAATGACGAGCATCTGGGAATCGATGATGTAGACATGTGAAGATGGCGGCGTCCAAAAACACGAAGGGAAGGGTGAAAAAAAGGACAAACTTTGCAACAAAAGTGTGAGCTTTCCGCTGCGTGTAAAAGAGTAATACTTGGCACAGATGACGTTCACGACCCAGTCTAACGGTTGCGCTAGTTCATTCAAAATGCCTTTCAGGGCCCCTTTAATAGTTACGTACGGCCACTGCGGAGATCTGTTTGTTGCGAAGTGATTATGATTCACTTTAAGCTTTTTCACACCTGTTCGGCGTACTGCTGTACATTGGTACAAATTCATAGTGATACTGTTTAGTTTGCACCAAGCGGCCTAACTCTGTTCTCTTTTTGGTCTTTATAACCAAGAAAGTGGATATGAAACATTTTTATAATAAACTCGCTAAGGGTGCCCAATATGACTACGTCCTTTTCTCTTGTTCGCGTCTTCGGGCCACACACTGCATACAACTTATTTTAGGTATTGCTAGTGGCAGAAGTGTCCATGTTCCTTTCCTGGTGACGGCTAAACTCCGGAGTAATAATAATTTTGATAATAACAAGAAAACCAACAATAATAGTACTGTTATTTCCAACAGGCTACTTTTGTGTGAAAATATTTGTTGCTTTACCCTACAGAAACAGTCGCTGCTAGAAGAACCGTCATTACCACGTAGGCAAACCTTTATTACACTTGTACTTTTGATTATAAATATATGGTTAATGCGTAGTTCAGCTAGTCAGTCGAGAGACTAATATATACAATGTAAGAGCCGAGAACACTTAGACTTGTGTGTAAGCACCCCTAATAGAAATTACACATCTCCACGCCGTGAACGATGCCGAGGGGGCGAAGCACTTGGACGAAAGCTGTGAATTGCCTGTGTGATGAGCGTCATCGTCCACGCGTGCTGATACACTCTCAGTTTTAAATAATTTTGTGGTGCGGTAAATGCCCGGTACATGACAAGCGCCACAGGAAAAACAATTTGCGTCCCAGTACTTCGCACGCTCGGCATCGTTCACGGCGTGGAGATGTGATTTTATTGGCCCGGATTGGGTAAATTGACAGAAATTATCGCGCTATAAATGCATTCATGAATGGACAAAGGTGTGTGCATTGTATATATAGAGTGTTTTTATGACGGTAATATTAGAGAGTTATAGCAGATCGGAAAAACGGTTCCGGTACGGTAACGTCTACCGTCTGGACACCACCGCGCATGCGCAGAACCCTACCGTATACCGGAGCGACTCGGCCACGCGGTACCGAGACATACCGTGTCCGTCGTTCGGAAGCGGGCGGCCGCTTTGGAAGAGTTTAGGATACGTACGATTGGCTCACGCCTAGTCGAACGAATTGTAAATATGAGGTCGTTTAAGAAAAATGAGGTTGCAACAAGTGAAATCCACGCGATTCTGACAGCTCAAGCAGCAAGCGAAACGTACCGTCCCGGCCCAACTCTCGTGGCTTGTGTCGTCGAACGACGCATGTCCGATAGCTTTTTTTAGGTTAAATAAAGGCGATACGGCTACTTAACTAGTATTAACAGCAACATGGGGCCCGTCTACAAATCGGCGAGTGAGGAACAGGCGGTATCAGTGCGAGGGACTGTTAAAATGCCGCTCCATGTTCGCGCAGTCGCAGTTCGAATCTCCGTAGGGGCGTTGGATGTTTTTTTTTCTTTCGAATACTGTCTTTAGCGCTTTTGAGAACTGAAAACTAATATTTCAGCACAGGAAGCGCCACAAACTCACGAAAAATTGCCAAACGAGGTACAAGACAAGTCGCTCCCAGTCACGGTAGCATGGCCGGTAGTTACGGCCTGCTACAGCTCTAAAAACGAGCCTTCCCGGTACGGTCCCGTAGCAGCTACCGTGTACCGTACCGGAACCGTTTTTCCGATCTGCTATAACTCTCTAATGTTACGCTGTGACTAGTTCTAGGTTGCGTTTCCCTTTCAGTGAAGTGCAGAGACAGTGGTTCTTCGAGTGTGGCTAGATTGCGGTTGGCAAAGACGAGGTCTATGCAAGTTCCTCTGATGGTCGTCGGTTGTTTACGGTAGGCGCTTATATACGCATCCCACTGCAGCACCCTCTCGTGTAGCTCGCTGTAGTCACTGCAGTTTCAATTGTAATTACAACTGCTCTTTTTCCGCGAATTATCGTCGACAGTTTATGATTTTTGCTTTGTTTTTGCATTTTGTACCTTTTGAAATTCGCGGCTTTGCTACTGCAGTTTGCTGCGCTCTCCTCAGAGGCGTGCGGGCGGTACTACAGTGTCTGCCGCTCTCGTTAGATGGGTTACGATGCTGTGCGCGCGGACAACACGAGACAACGGCACGGACATTGCGACGTCCTAAAGCGTTTAGCACTTAAAAGCTGCGAACTGCGCTTAGTGGGGTTTTACTAATAGCCAAGTTTTTAGCGCTTTCCAACGATAACCTTAATCAGCTGCAAAACAGTAAATATTGTGTTCTTAGGTGACATCACGATTGTTTAGACATTTAATGCTGATCACTATGTCGCCATTTGGGACATGTTTAGAAGTTTACTTAACTCATCAATGCATGTTGCGATTGCAGAACACAACGTTCAGCCGGAGACGGGGCCCTACAATGGGTGAAAGAGCCTGGGCTGCAGCGAGACCCCGCGAAACGATCGAGGACTCTCTCAGTGTGGAAAGTTCAACCAGGAACCGAATACTTCAGTGTTTCTTCTCCCTGGGAAGGATGATGATATGATTATCTACGGATCAGCCTGCCATTGAACCGTGAAAATGACATCACGACGCCCATTCTTTCCTGATACTTTTTTTTCTGGTGAAGACGTATCAAAAGATAGGCTTGCAATATTTTGGGACATGGAGAGTGTACCAGCTCCATGTGGAACCTCTCCAATTTTGGTTGCAAGAATGTTGCGCTCCCAGTTGGGTACAGGTTACAAGGAAATAGACTTGAACGTTTTCTGCAACGTGTCTCGTGTACGAACCGAAAAGCTTTCTGAGCTTCTTGATGAACACGTAACACTTGTTCACACACAGGCAAACTGCTCCAAAAGGAAACTGAGCTTCACGCTGCAGCAGTTCTTGAATAGGCGCCAGTTTAGTTGTTTGCATGTTATTCTAGTCTCGGATGACATCGATCTTCTAGATGTCATTGAGAAAGCGCGGTGCAAACAAGTCATTTGGGTAATTTTCGCATCCAACCATCCCAGCACTGAAGTGTCAAAGACAAGTTTCTGCGTGGGCACGAGCTTTTCCGACTTTGTGGCAGCGCTACGAGAAAGCTTCATGCGCTACAACAAACAGGCCATTGTACCAGAACAGCTCGAAGAAGGCCAATACGAGTTTTCTAGGTACGGGCCCTTCGGAAATCTTGATTTTGAGCTTACAAAAGAAGATCCCTCTTTGCAATTGTCTTGGGAGGAGGAACCAGGGGATAGCCATGTAGATACAGTGAGCGAACAGTTCACCCTCCATAGCGCACCTCCGTCAGAGCGTCCTGAAACCCACCGTGTAACAATAAATCAGTATAGCCCATCATCATCTCATCAAGCGGCAGGAGGAGACTGTCGCACTGAAGATGGCCGAAATCTGAAATCGAAGCTTCTCAATGCCTTGCGAGAACATCGGGTCTTGCTTGTTGTAAGCAACCCTGGCTCCGGAAGTGGCCTTGATGTAGCCTTCTGTGCGCAAGAGTTAGGTCATCGTGTGCTCAGTATTCAGCCTACTGACATAGAGGCAAGAATTTGTGCCACGCACGCTTGTTATGAAAGAACACTGACAAACGTGGACTGCTGGCTTTTTCACGGTGAAGAGGTTGACCCACAGGCTACAGTAGTGTTCACAACAGCCTCACATTTCTTTCAACTGTTCCAAAATACTGGCAAAGAAGTAGCGGGTTTTCAGACCATCATTGTCGACGGAATAAACGAAGACAATGTGTACCAGCGCGTCATCGTAAATATACTGCAACGGTACCTTCAGTCAGATGTGACTTTGATTTTCTGTAGCACAGGGTTGGATCTACCATTGTCAGTGCAGGAGTCCTTTCATTTTGGAGCTGACAACATTGTGCACTGCGACGTAAGGTTCCCTGTGCGCGTCATCTGGAAAGAGCCGTCTCAAGATAGGCTCCGCGCATGCATCGATGCAATCCTGGAGTTTTGCTCAGCAGAAACCCCTGGTGGAGACATTCTGGTTTTCGTACCTACGGTGGCAGACGCGTTCGAAGCAAAATCTTTTCTTGAAGACCACGCAAAAGGTTTAAGGTGCGAAGTCATGTACGCCGGCATGATTCCGTTGCCGTCCATTGAAGGCTCAGCACATGCGCTCTGGAAGGTATATTTCACCGTGGACTGTCCTGATGTAAGCGCCAGTTTACTGAATATTCGCTGCATCGTAGACTGTGGTGTGGTATCGACAACTGCTCTTGAAGGCGGCATCTTTGTGAAAGAATTTCGGTTCTTATGTGCCGCTGAAGCAGAGGAAAGACGAAGCTTGGCCGCTATGCGAGGCGAGGGCACATGCTATCATGTCTACAGTGAAAGTGAAATAATATCTTCGTGTCCGAGCTTTACCAGCGACTTGCGGTACATGGAAGACGTTGTTCTTCGTCTTTTGGCTCAAAAGACGGACGCGAATACCTTTTTCCTAGAGGACTTGCCGAAGCAGTTGAGAGAAGAAGTGAAAATTGGCCTTCAAGAAATCGGAGCTATCGACCTGAAAGGACAGGTAACTGACCTAGGCAACGCATTGTGTCGAATAGGTGCGGAGCCCCGCCTTGGAAAGTTGCTTTTTCAGTCAATCGGAAGACTTTCTACGCTGGATGCAATTTTGCTATCAATATTAGCTTTCGAAGATTTGTGTGCTGCTTTCAGGGGGCCCAGAAAACAATGTGGCTCGCCGGAAGTGCCCCTTTCTGAAGACCGTTGTGGCTTCGCAAATATTATCCAAACCTACAAAGCTTGGTGCTCTGTGCCAAAGAACCAGAAGACTACTTGGTGCAACGGGAACATGCTTAATGCTCTCTTTTTCGACAACTTGCACAGCAAAGCCACATCTGCCTATTCTGAGTTCTTGAAATTGAGCACACACCAGCCATCTCAACGTAGCTCCGGGCAACACAGGCACAGCGTTGTCACTTTAGGTAACATACTTTCGGAGTGCTTTCCAAGCGGCCTGCTAGAAGTTACAGAACAAGGCTGTCAACACCCTACCCTTGGAAAAGACATGAAAGAGTCCAGATTTTCCTTGTTAGGGCATAAATTACAGCGGAAGGGTATGGCAATTTGCTGCCTCTTCTCTCGGGATCAAGATGGTGCGACGCTAGAAATAATGAATGCCTGCATTCTTCCAGGTGACAGTGAATGTTCCCCGCAGAGTTCAAATGCGTTGAGCTCGACTAACAGGACGCAAGCCACCAACGTCCACCAGAGAGCTGTGCCACTTGGAGGCCTTATTTGTAACGGCCGTTATAGTCATCTGCATGTACAGCAGTTCCTAGAAAAGGAGCTATCCGGTAGCACTGAAATACGAAAAGAAGAGGGATCAGCCGTTCTAGACGTGGCACGACAGCATGTGCTATTAGTAGGAACTCAACGCTACTGCGCTGCCGTTGGTGAGTCGCTGGAACGTTTCAATGATAAGCTGCTAATGGAACTCAAAATTGAAGATCGAGAAGTCCTTCTTACCCCAGCCATGTCCCCTTTTGGGAGGCGACCAGTTCAAGGTGTTATTGGCCATGGAGGTACAGTTGTCGATGTCTTATCAGCGGCTGCTTTCCGCACGATAATTGTCCGAGACGCCAGGCTTTCAGTGGCAGAAATAGAAAAACAGTTTCAACAATTTGGAGACGTGGTTAAGTTTGACTGTAAAAACGAAGACAACTCCTGTCACATCACGTACAAGACAGCGGAAGAAGCCAATGCCGCCTACATAGCGTGCAAGAACGAAGAAAGCATGAGCGTCGAAGCTAAATATCAGGCGCTCAGATGTAGAAATGACCTGGCGGAAGGAAATGCTCCATTAAAGATAGTGGTGTCGTTCCGCCCCCCAATCAACACACTTAGTGCCTCCACTGGTACTCTTCAACATTGTCAACTGCAAGACGACATTTCTTCGGAGCAGAACACTGTGCAATTCGCTTCAGCGTCAGTGTCATCAAGGGTAGTCAAGCATTGGGGCGAAGAACAGTGCGTAGGTGTGAATAGTCAAAGTCATGCTCAGGGGCTCGAACGCGATGCTCCTTTTTCAAGTTGTGACATTTTATTTTGGAACATCAAAGAGATACTGAGCGCAGAACTCGGCCTACAGACGCCGGAGCTTAAAATGGAGGACCAAATAGACCCAAATGGTTGCATCAAAGGGTACCTTTTGTTCTGGGACCCTGAAGCAGCTGAGAGGGCTTTGGCTCTTCTTCATAAAAAACAAAGCCGTCTGGACACGACACATTCGCAAAGTGCTCCAAGCGAGCATTTACCCGTGGAAGTTGTTGTGGAGGGCACCTTTTTTTTGCCACTGCCTTGTTTTATCGCCATTGAAGGCGAATTTTTAGAGAGAATGATTCGCAGAAACAAACTCAACCCAACCGACCACTGTGACTACGAAGTGTCGACCTACGGCAACCTGGTTTCTGTTACGCTGCGAGCAAGATACTGGCAAGGATATGAAGCTCTTGTTCACATCCTCTGTGCCGTCTTACAAGGGGTCAAGATTACTAGAAAAGGCTTTTCGGTGCATTCACAACATGTCGAGCAAGTCATTAAGGACGCCGCCTACCCCGACGATGTGTACGTGATATACAAGGCTGGAGGAGTTCACCTGCTTGGGTACAAGCAAGCTGTACGGAGGGTTACTCATCTCGCACACGTAAGTAGTCCGGTTTTATACTCATGGCACACCAGATGCAAAATTAATTTGTTGTAATTATGGAGTGGTGAGCAGTAATTCGCTGCTTTGATTTTAACTAAGATGTTTAGAAGGGGCACCAAAAATTTAATAATGGTTCCTCGGGAAACCGCGTTAAAAATATTCGTCTAATATTGTCAGGCCGCCTATAATAAAGGGTACTCGAATACCTACATGTGCTACAGTTGTGACATCTTCACCACGTCATTTCTTGGGATACTAAATGGATAAAAGTTACAGCACAAGACAGTGGTAAGCAAATGCTGTTAATAAAACCAATGCGTGTCATAGGTACGATGCACTTTGAGTGATTTATTCTTTTCTCTTCACAGACTAAATAAATGTTTCAAAGGTTCAATGTAAAAAATTGCAAACAATTAATTTTAGCTAAGTGGAAGCGCTTAAAACCACAAGAAGAACAAACACCGGTGCTTAATAGCAATTGTTTATTTTATATGGAAAGAAGAAGTATTAACTGGGTTAAAAGGCGTCATACTCGCGGAAAAGCACCTTTGCCCGCGTGAAACAAGGAAAACAAAAACGAAAAGTAAAAATAAAAATGTAAATTTTGCGCTCTCTCAAATGAGGACATGTTAGAGTATTGAGGAGACAAGGGATCGCCCTATCTCGCCTAATATGCAAGTTCTTTGTCTAGCGATTAAATGATGACGTGCTTACGCGAGACATCCGTTCGTTGTGTGTCACGGACGCCTAATGAAATTCGTGTGTTTGCCATTCCATGTATCGTTTTAAGATACGGGAGTCCTCGAATTTTGGTGTGCATCTTCATGTGTTTATACGAAAAGCGAGGACGCTTCCGGTTCCGGTACTTGGAATGTTTGCGTGCTTCTTTATGTGGTCATAAGCACAGTGCCTGGTCTGACCGATACAATATTTTGCACACGCAGGGGAAACTTGTAAACAACAGCCTCATAGCATTTGCCATAAGATGTGGCATGCTTCGTTACATAGTTAACGCGCAATACATCGGAGTTGACATCTCAGTTATGGCTTATCCGTTCAGCAGCGGCCTCTCAACGCGAGTGTTGCAGTAGGCTGTGTCCATTCTGCAGTAAAATCTCTCAACGACATTGCGCAATCAACCAAGGAATTATTACAGACATCATATTAACAAAACCTCCAAATACTTTTGCGAGAAAGCAACACAAGCAAATTTATTGCCAAGAAAACGTGAGAAAGGCTGGACACCAAAAAATGGCTGCGGCTTAGCTTACCTAGCCCTAAATACGCAAAGCAGAAGCTTGCTTAGCCTCGTTAACTCTTGCTTTCCTTTTTTAATGCTTCATTTACTGTAATTATTGTTCTGCTTGTCCAAAGCCTGCTTTTGTCTCACTCTTAGTCAATTCCTGGTTATACGATCCGCATGCAGGCGGGCCGCCGCGTAAATTTAAAGCCGCTTATCAAGCGGAAGTTCAGGCAGCCTCGAGCACAAGCGGCCCGCAAAACACGCGGCCCACCGAACACGCGGCCCGGCGTTTAAGCGGCCATATTGAGGGCCGCCTAACTAGAGGGCCACCTAAATCCCGGGCCATGTGTTCGGCGGGCCGCTAGCCGTAATTTTTCTACCGTAGCCGTAATTTTTCTATTAGCCCGTTATGCTAATATATTCCCGCTTACGAGCGGCCCCGAAATCATACGGCCCCTCAAATAAGCGGCCTTGTTGCTTTTCATCAAAAAAAAAAAAAGAAAAACAATCAATGCACTCAGCCAGGATCGGTTCTATCCGTTTTTTTTCCGTCCGCATTGACAGGCCAACGCCAGCACCCCGTGGTGAATGCTCTAATATACGCTACGTTATCCAAGACACACAAAGTATTCATAAGCACATTCACGTAACCCTACGGGGAATCGAACTTGGCGTACTACAACACATCAAGGGGCGATCAAGAGGCGGACATCATAACCACTGCGCCACGACCCATGGGCTGCTGGGTAGTGATAGCGTGGGCTTATAAGTATTCTGCATGCTGTTGAGCGTCGAGCATGAGTCTTAAATAACACATTCGGCGGCGGGTGGCTTTCTTTAGACCACCGTTTTTGAATCGCTCTACAAAAGAGGCATAATACTATATGGTTTGCGGGAATTTAAGTACACTGGTACGAGCGGAAACCTTTTGTCATGCTGTGTGCCCGTTCCAACAGTATGATGCGCCGTGCGGGGATTTATTCAATCGATGCAAACGGAATTGATAACAGGTATTCTGCCTGGTTACCGAAAGTATTCTTGGCCATTGGTGGAAAGTGTCCCATATGACAATGCTTGCAACTAACTAACACGTAAGGCGCACTGTTCTACTGCAAATAAGAGCTGTCTCGTCACGAGTGGCAATTATACCAAGCATGAAATGGTGTACTAAATTTTTTATGCTCGTCGTAGCTCTTCTGATGGTGCGGTTACATGCTTTGACCTTTGTTTTTGTAATAGGGGTGCGGTAGTAAAATACGCATCTGGTAATGTAATGAAGCAATATTGAATCACCCACTCTACCTAACATTGTGTCGCGACGCCTGCAGAATTGCTGCGTCGACGCCCAGGTAAAGAGCCGTTGGGAGGCCAGATACTGCGTTTTCTTTTATGGATCGTGAGCACACAACAAATATCTTAGCGTTTTCTCGCGCAGGCCAGATAAGCGCCCGGCCGTGTAACTTGTAACGCCCTGCATTTCCAGACAAATGCTGGTTTCGTGGAAGTTTCGACTTTATGCATTATAATATCGTAAATGAAGATCATTGGTCAAACAAAATGTTGAGAAACTAAAAATTAGGAAAAATATAAAACAATGACGAAAAATGGCGACCTGTATAACGATTTGCATTTCCACAATAATGCAGATTTAGCTGAAATTACGCTTTTAATCGTTATCATAGCGCAGATGGAGATAATTGCTCGAACAGAATTATAAAAAACTAAAGAACAAGGACAGTAAAAAATACGAAAATGCTGAGCCTTGTTACGCCCTTCATTTACAAAAAATGCAGATTTGGCGCAAGTAAGTGATTGATAGGGTAAATGGAGATAATTGGACGGACCGGGCTTTGAAAAACCAATAAAATTGGCTCTAACAGACTTACACTCAAGAGAAGCGGCATAAAAATGCGGCGCATTAGCAGACAATTCTCGGAATTCGTGCAATTTTTTTAAGTGGCCTCGTTTCATTCGCGCTTCCGTTATTAACGAGTTATATTATTGTACGCCGAAGCGCAAGGTCGCGATTCAGCATTTTCAATACTTTCAAGGCAGTTCACCAAAACCATAGCACTTGGGGATGAACGCACCCTAGAGCATCGAAAGTTTAAGCCGTATAAAACAATGCCACAAATAAATGGGTTGCAATGGCTGCAATTTCCCTTTTTAATTTGTGCCCTTCTGGAACATCTTCATGACCTGTTTTTATGCAATGAGGTTTTACCTTCATAATCTCAGTATATTGCAACCCGATTTATCAGGCCTCAATGCTCATACCACGAAAAAAAACTCCCTTTATTTATAATGCCATGTTACAAGCAAAGCTGTAAAGCAAGTATCTGTATACCTAAAACCTATCCGGATCTTGAACTGATAGTTTATACTCATACAAGCTTGGGACACGAACAGAGAACTGAGTTGGGTAGGTAAATGTTAAGTATTTTGTCATTCTCGAATTCATGAGCATGCACAAGTGTGAGATGAAAATTGCAAAATGACACAATGTCGAAGTAGCGATGTTTTCTTTTTATTTGATATCCAAAATACAAATATGAACACAAACGACTTATACCGAAATAACAAATACAAATATTAGCAGATTGCCCTTATGGAACACACAAATGAAAATATTTTTGTGCAAGAGCAAATAACGGCCTGTCAAGATAAAATTATTGTTTTTATTTATAGAATTTTCACCAGCTTCCTGTTTACAAAACAGGAAGGAAACTCGTCTTTTTTCAGGCTACTGACTGTATAACGCCCAACGTTTGGCCTAAAGCTGACGGGTATCTCATGTCCTTCATGCAATATAATACCAAGCAAATAAAAAGTACATTCTCTGGGCTTCAATTATGGTCCAGGTACACCACTTCCGATGATGTAGATGGCCTTTGTAGAATCGCCCCAAGCAATCTTTGGGCCGGGAGCTGCTGCTTCTGGAATTTCGCACCACTGGAATCGAAACAGCGTTGTAAACATCTCAAAAACGTTGAATCACGGATAGCAATTCGTTGTGTTGGCACTGCGTGAAGAAACGGCAGGTGAATAACTGACCAGGTACAAAAGGGTGCCGTTATTTATCGGTGGTAAAACAGTATATCCTGAAGGGGCGCAGCAGAAGTATTACCAACGCGTTAGCAGATATGCGAAAATATAAATCAGGTAAGTGCATCGCTGTAGTTTAGGCAATTATTTCTTTCTTACTGCTTGTAGATTCAAACGCACTCCAAAAGGACGTTTTCTTCATATACATAGGAATGCCGAGCGCTTTTTCAGTGCAAAGGCGTGCGAGAAAACGTTGCCATAATTTTATATGACGGAGATACGTCAATTTCACGTCGAAAAGAAAGTCTGTTCGCTGTTACATACGGAGGGTAATGTGCCCTAGTTTATTTTTATGAAACAATTGCCACCAATAGTATGGCGCAAAACATTTTATTAAAGATGGAAGAAAATTGCTAGCAATATCTTTTGATACAGCATAGGTAAACTGCGCGCACCGAGCAACAGCCAGCTCATCTGTAGCAACATTAGAAGCCACAACTTCGAGCGACCTCCACGCCGGCGACGCGCCGCGTGTGCGCTGCCAATGCTATCATGTTTCTGCAAACCGCGAGTTGACACTCCAGACAGACGACAGCTGTGGCGAACACAACAAGATCTGTGCTGGTGTTACTCATACTTGTTGCTTCATGTGAAAACTTTACCACTTAAACGCACCGTAATGAACTTTACAAATCGCCGCAGAAGCCAGACTACTCAACGCGCCAGAAAAGTCACGAGCCGAAACGATGACGCGAAAACCTAGTTATAAAAAAACGTTACATAACTTTTTCCTACGCCTACCGAAAATGGCAAGCAGTGGCCATGGAATATTGAAAAATACAAAATTCAAACTGGGTTTTATGTGCCTTGACCTGGACAATGTAACGCATAGAAAAATGCAATTTCTTTACGACACCACGGTGCTCTTTACGGCAACGGAAGTGCATCACATGTGCAAGCGTTTTCATTTTTCGCCTGGATCCCAAAACGGCCGTCGCACAGGGAAACCAAATCATCTCTATAAAGCCCTTCAAATTTACCGTACGCCCCCGGGTATCGGAGAACGGTTTTGGCGCGGGCGTCTTACGACGACGAAAAAGGCATAATTTCATGGCCTTTACTAATTGTCTGCAAACACCTATTTTTTACAGTCTGCGCCCCCCCCCCCCCCTCGGAAAAAAAAAACAAGAAGTCCAGGGATCTATCATTTCGTGTTCAGCCGGGCTATAGCCGCAATACACACACGAGCCGGCTTGAAATGTCGTCGCTGTTCGGCTTGCGTGACCGGTGGCCCTAATATTCCCATCGCATTTCAGTTGTTTCCACTGTTGCACGAACCTCGAAGCACACATTCGATGTCAGCGGAAGCGAACGTGGTCAAGGAAGTGTGAACGCTCGGAACTAAGTATGAACTACACAGAGCAGGAGTCAAAGCGCGGGACCCCAACTTGCTCCGCGGTCAAATTCCTCGCACGTGCGCGATAGAGACAAATCACCGTACGACAACTCGCCGCGCGCGAACTTTTTTCCACTCCTACTGCGCATGTGCGCGCGAGACAATTTTGAAGGTTTTTCGGCTTTCGCCGCGTCGTCGGGCGCGCGTCGTCGGCCACCCCAAAAGTAGCTCCTGGGCGATTGTGTGAGGAGGAATACGCGCATGCGCCGCAAGCCACACATATCGCTCGGAGCTTCACGATTGCCCCCCTTTTTTATTTTAGTTCTGGCGTCAGGCTGTCTGCTACTTTATAGCCGTGACACTGGCCGTTGGTGCAGCATATAAGCGTGACGCAACCACGTGAGGTTTTGTCACGGAAAAGAAACCTGTCAGGGCCTCTTATATCACGGTATTGAGACTGCCCACCGCATACAACTAGGACGCCATCCGGGACGCAACTAAGAGTGTACGGCCGAACGGCTCACTCTTCATCAGTCCGCGACGCTAGCTTCACGCGCTTGGCATTCCGTACCCTCCGATGTAAAGGGGTTCGCCTTGGAATATCCGCGGTGTGGTCGGACGCCGCTGCCGATGACGGCGCAGAGCCTCCACTTCCCTCGTAACGCCCCGAGAATGTAGACGGCCCAGACTCGGTGGCATTCATGGCGAAGCTCGCATGCAGCCGGCGGGTCACGTGCATGCGAGCTTCGAGATCTTTAATCGAGATTTTTAATTTCATACCTCACAAGCCCCACTGGTATCGCGCTGATTTTAACCCAATCTATGACTCACGTGACTATCTCATGACTATAACCAGGAAATAATTTTTTATTTGTCCTACGTGATTCCCCTCATCGAGACCTTTATTTTGATACCTCAGAAGGCCTAGGGGCATCACATTGTCTTTTAACCCATTTTGTGACTCACGTGATTATCTCATGACTATAACCAGGAAGCAATCTTTTATTTGTCCCACGTGATTCCCCTCATCGAGACGTTTCATTTGACACCTCACAATCCCTAGTGGCATCACATTGGCTTTTAACCCAATCTATGACTCACGTGACTATAGCATGGGCATAATTAGGAAGCGATTTTTCCCACGTGATTACCCTCAACGAGACCTTTATGTTATACCTCACAAGCCCTAGTAGCATCACTTTGACTTTTAACCCAATCTATGAGTTACGTGACTATCTCAAGAGTATAATGAGGAGCAGTTTTGATTTGTCCCACGTGACTCCCCTTATCGAGGCCTTTAATTTGATACCTCAGAAGCCCTAGTGGCATCACTTTGGCTTTTAACCCAATTTATGACTCACGTGACTATCTCATGGGCATAATTAGGAAGCGATTCTTAATTTGTCCCAGGTGACTCCCCTCATCGAAACCTTTATTTTGATACCTCACAAGGCCTAGTGGCCTCAATTTGACTTCTAGCCAGTTTTGTACACGTTCCTCTAAAATAGGAACGAAAGCTCGTTCCTTGTTCCTTCCCAATTTTGAAACGCGTTCCCGTTACAAGTTCCTTTATTGCGAAAGGAACGCGTTCCAGTTCCACTTCAAAAATTGGAACGTGTCGCTACAATAACGTTACAATGAGTTTTTAAATTAAAATGTAGTGTCGGATAATCGTGGGGCGAAATTAAGTGAGTAATTCAAAACTCACATAGTCCTACGTATATTATAGGAATATTAACACCGCCGGCAGCAGATTATCTGGAGATAAAATAATCAAAAGAAAATCTCCTAGGCGAATTTTTCAAGGAGCACCGTACAAACTCCAGACGGCTCTAAGACATTTAGGTGCAGGGTGTTTCGGTGCAGAAATTTCGGTGTACGGACGTTTCGTGGCATGGACATTTCGGTGTACGGACATTGCGGTGCGCAATCTTCTCGGCGACGAAATTATCCTGTGCTTGCCTGTTTGCGACAGCCATTGTATTTTTATTTCCACTTAACCTTGGTAATGGACAACAATCTGGAACAGTGAATTTATTTTTTGATTCTTTTTAAATTCTACATTTATATATTTTTGTTTAATAACTATTCCTGGGGACACTTGTTATGCAGCCGATTGAATTCTTTAGCACACGTCTTTTTTTTATTTACGACAGGTTGTTAATTTATATTGCCTCTTTTTTAGCTGAGACAATTAACCAGTTTTTACGTTGGTCCGACGCCTTTTTTAAATTTACAACCCCAAATTACATAAATTACATGCACACCCTCAATATCCAAAACGTAACAAACATTAGCTAGCCCCCCAGAATGCAGAAAACCGTATGTAGGGTATTACGTAGGCTGGGCTGCCTTGCTAAAATGAATTTGCGAACACTGGTCTAGGATATTGTCGTGGAGGAAGAACGGGCCTTTTTAAAGCAGCCGCAGCTTCTAATGTCCTAAATGTTGAATAAGCGCGTACGGGTTGTGCATACATATTGCACCCATCCTGTTCGGAAAAACCAACCTTCGTTTTATGTTTACATGCCTCCCCTTATCGAGGCCTTTAATTTGATACCTCAGAAGCCCTAGTGGCATCACTTTGGCTTTTAACCCAACTTACCACATTTTAATTCTTTGTCCTAGCGTCCCCCCCCCTCCTCGCTTGCACGCTCGAATCTCGACCAGATTTCTTTTTCAGTCATATTACCTTCGGTTTCCCCTGAAAATCCTACAGGCGTGGCGGAGTTCACGGTCTCCGAAGCCTCACCACAGTGATACAGGAGAGAGAGAGAGAGACAAACACTTATTATACTAGTGAGCAGGAGGATGTTCGTAGGGCCTCTACCCAGTGAGAGGCATCCTTAGTCCAAGATGCCTTGGAGCTGGCTGGCCGTCCGGGCCCGTTCCACCAGTCGGCGCTGGTCCGAGAGCTCGGAGTTGGTCAGCTGCTCCACCCACGGCTCATAGGTAGGGTTGAGATTTGGGTTTGGAGTTGGGGTCCGTGGGCACTCCCATACCACTTGGTATAGGGTACCAGCAACAGGGCAGAAGTTACAGGTTTCAGGGTATTGGGTGGGGTACATAGCGTTTAGTAGGGTGTTATGGGGATACGAATTGGTTTTTAGGCGCCGGAAAGTGGTTTCTTCGTCGTGCGTTAATTGTGAATGAGGTGGCGGGAAGCGACGGCGGTCGTTTTTGTAGTGAGCTAAGATTTCGGTGTACGTGTGCAGTGGTGCTGGCTTTGAAGCAGTTCGGTCGTTGGTTTCACCCTCTGAGGTAATGGCCTGGTGTGAGTGATACAGGAAAAAGCTTTACATTCACCAGGAGCTCACGAAACCTCTACACTGTATAACAAAAAGCCACCCAAAAAGCCGCTGAAAACACAATGGCCACTATCGTTTGCGGGCTACGTCCTTCCGCGCGTCGCGGTCATACCGATGGCGCTCCCACTCCAGGAATCGCTCTTTCTTCACCTTCAGTCTCCCCATAGGCTCCCGGTAAAAACCGCAAGCGCTCATGGGTACGTCGTCTGCTACCGCCACTTCCGGTTCGAGATGTTTCCTGCCCTCTCGTACGCCCACGTGCACCTGCGGCTGTCAGGCGCGTGTGTGCGTGTTGTTTATTTGTCACAGGGCTCTTACCTGTCAGATAAACCCATTGTAGGGTCAATAGTTGTTATTTATGGAATTCCCAATGCATAAGCGTTTTTTCCCGGTGGAAACAAATAAACAAGAAGCACATACGCGCGTGAAAGCCGAAGGCGTACGGGAGGCCAGGACAGCTCCCGAACCGGAATTGGCGGCTCTCCGCGGGAGAAAACAATGCACCCATCAGCCATTGCGCTTTCTACCGGTCACCTATTGGGAATTAACTCTTCAAGTCGCGCAAATAATGGGCACCTCAGGCCTACATTGCTTTCTCCTATTATAAGGAGCAAAAAAATTGAATAGTATAGTGTGACGAGAGCGGCAACAGCCGTCTTCAAGTTTTTGAATTCGAGTTGACGCAATGGTGAACCGCAAGTGACACCCCTCTCTCTCTACCAAGGGGGCTGGTAGCCGGTGGGGCTCAGCCTTCCCCTCCCCTAAGTAGCGCCACCGTAAGTGCGATCATTGACTGGTTAGTTTTAAGTAGAACCGACACCGAATGCAACAAATACGAGATTGATTGAGAAAATAAATAAAATGGAATACACACGCGCTTAATCTACCTCGTTTTTCTTTTGTTTTTTTTTTTCGCGGATGTTTTGCTGTGGTGGGGGGTGAGGAAGGAGGGACTAAAAGCAGCATCGTCTTGCACCATTGGGTGAAATGAAAACAAAGCGCTTTGGTAACACTTAAAGTAGTAGGGTTATTCACATGAATGTAAAAATGAAAAAAAAAGGTTGAACGGATGGAAATTAACAACGTTACTTTTTACCACCTACTACATAAATTGGGTTTTACGTGGCCATGCTCCGCCATGGTTTAGCGTTCGTTTCAACACACGGCGGCGCAAGCACAAGTCTCGAACGCATAATCATATCAAGTCACGAAATTACAATATTAAAGCTAAAATGTTCAAAGAATGCCTGAGACATCCCGTGACTCAAAATGTTTGTGCCAAGACGTCGTGCACCAAAATGTCCGTGCACAGAAATGCCCGCACTGAAACGTCCTGCAACTAAATATCCTACACCGAAATCTCCGGATCCGGTATTAGAGACTCTTTCCCCTCCAGGGACCAATTCTATCGGCCAGACGCGCGTCCTGGCCTCCCCAGGCAAACGATGAAAGGTGAAAAGCATTCTCGCGGCTACGCTATTCACCCGTTGAAGGCCGCGTAAGTTCAACCAGCATAAAAGCAAGCACAAGCTGCGGCCTGCTGCGTGGTTATTCTTCTGCCTTCGACCTTCGAGAAAGCACTTACGGCTGAAGGGCGGGCAAATTGACCAGCTTATAGGAAGAGAAACGCAGTAGAGACTTGTGGATTTTAGTACTCGAGCCTTGGCATCAAAAACAGCCAAATCCTAGCGATGTAACGGCAGGAACGCCGTTCCTGCCGTTCCTTCAAAAACGTAACCAGTTAACGTTACAGTGCCACCGACCCTTAATGGAACGGTTTCGTTCCTCCGTTCCTCCAAAAAGGAACTAGTTCCAGGAGCGCCGTTCCTTGTAACGCCGTTCCGTACAACACTGCTTCTTGCCCAAACTATGAATCACGTGACCATCTTATGACTATACCGAGGAAGCGATTTTTAATTTGTCCGCGTTATTCCACTCACCGAGTCTTTAATTTGATACCTCACATTGCCTAGTGACATCACTGACATTGAACCCAATCTATGACTAACGGGATTATCTCATGACTATAACGAGGAAGGAAGTTTTAATTTGTCCAACGTGATTCACTTCATCGAGACCTTTATTTGATACCTCGCAAGCTCTAGTGATATCAATTTGACTTTTACCCCAATAAATGGCTAATAAATATTTAATAATTAACCTTAATTAGTAATAATACAATGAACGAGCGTCGCCCGCACGTAATTTTTGACAAATGAAATGTGCGTGTCGTATGACTAACATTATCACGGTAGCGAGCAGTTGAACTTTTAAACAACATGGAAATACACGTGCTCCATTACTCAGTATACTCAGTATACTCAGCGCACTTCTCTATCACCTGATTGATCGTGTGAATATGGTCCATTGTTGAATAACCTTTACGGAACCCTGCTTGTTCTTTAGGAGAACCTGTACAGCATGCATTTTTGCCGTCTGCTGCTGACGTTTGAATTGGGCTGACGGGCTTGTCAAGCTGCTTCTATGCAGCTTTTATCGTCAGCCTTGCGATGTTAGAACGATAAAAATAAAGTAAAAGATACCTCACCTCAAATTTAAGCTTCTATATTTAGCGCCTTCTCGCGTGATTTGCGAACGTTTAGCTGAAATTCCAAGTTAAAAAAAATAATGCTAATTTTGTACCCCCTTTCCCTCCTTGTGTCTGAGCTAGCCCTCAAAACCTAACTCTGCGCGCTACGCGACACCCGTGCCGTCCGGCGCTGTTTCTAGCCCGCCAGTCCCGCACATCCGTGCGCGTGATAAGGCCGACGTGGTTGAGAAAATTGAGCAGTGAAATTGCGAGTGTGAAACTGCCAAGGCCAAGCAAAACAGACGAGAGTACAACACGGAGATGAAAAAACAGCACTTCGTACAAGGAGGAGACCCTATGACCGGTCCCTTGCCGTCGCTGTTGGGTCAAGGTTCCCAACACATAGGTGTTTTCGTTTCCCACAAGAACACAAAAGTGAGAGTATGATACAAACTGTGCTAGTAAGCCATGTTGCGGCGAAAATTATAGCGTGATCTTGCTCCAGTGACTTGCTGCGGCGGCCAGCGAGTGACCCAAAATGGCAATGCGAACGGGTACGTGCCTCCATCCTTCCGGCTGACTTGCGTGAGTTGTGGCGCTGTAACAAAAAAGGACGGAGTGACAACGCGACTTTCAAAGACACCGATGCGCAGATAGCAGAGATAGAGAAAGAGAGATCGCCATAAAATGAAGACACTTGGATCGAGCGGGCGGGGAAAGTGGTGTGATGGAAAACGTTTATTGACCCAAATGGAAGGGGTTGACGGGAGTGGTGAGCCTCCTAAGTCCAGGAGACCTTCTTGTCCGAGCTGCCTCCAGGACGCGCCGCACAATGGCGACC
The DNA here is from genome assembly GCF_048455015.1 of Haemaphysalis longicornis. Lineage (NCBI taxonomy): Eukaryota > Metazoa > Arthropoda > Arachnida > Ixodida > Ixodidae > Haemaphysalis > Haemaphysalis longicornis. The sequence continues at coordinate 36,368,277 of NW_027526204.1, forward strand.
TGTCGCTTTGGTGCGGAGCTGGGCAGCTCGGACTCCCACTGCTCAGGGGAAGGGAGGGGTGGGGGTGTGGGTGTTGGGGGCAGGAGACGACGAGGTGGTAGGTGATGGGAGGGATGTGACACTGTGGGCAGTCGGGTGAAAAGAGAGGAGGGGAAATGTGGGATAGGATGATGTGGTTAAAGTTGGTTTCGGTCTGAAGTCGCCGGAGGAATGTAGGCTTCTTGGGCGGGGAGGGAAGGGGGGTGGGCGAATATCGACGTCGGAATTTGGTTTCACTACACCAAATCCCGATGGGGATATCCGCCGGGACAGGTTGGAGTGGTACGTGGGGTCGAGAGGTGTCAGGGCTCCTGGTTCGAAGCGCGGGGTAGTTGCGGGCTTCGGTGTGGCCCGTCCCATTCCCTGCCAGGCCGGAGTGGCTGGGGGTCCAGACAATGGAGAGGTCAATGTCTTCAGGGAGGCGTTGAAGGAGGTGAATGGCTGCTGGCGGGGCGAGGCCGGCTTGGTAGAGGCGGAAGGCTTGCTGCGAGTCGGTGAATATGGTCAGGTAGGGTTGGTGGCAGTGGGTGAGGGCAGCGTGGGCGATGGCGAAGAACTCGGCGGTGAGCGTGGGGTTGTGGCGGTAAGAGTCTGCGGTGGGCAGGCGGCCCTCGTTGGTAACGACTGCGATGGGGGTGCTGTGGCGGGTGGAGAAGTGGGCGATGTTGGTATAGCGGGTGTTGGGATCCGTGCCGTAGCGGTTTTTGATAAATCGGACGTGGGCGAAGCGGCTGTCTTGGTTGTAGAAGGGGTTTTATTTAGGGCATACTGCTAGCCTCTTAGTGGAGGCTTTTGCAGGAGTTGGGTGATACATTCAGAACAATGACATAGCACAAGTCAATTAAACTTTTGTAGCACACTTCACGTTTAAAACAGAGTAATGACATAGCACATACCAAAAGAAATTCAAGGCACACTTCGCGTTTACAATAATCTATTTACAGAAGGGAAACGTAAAACATGAAAAATAAGAACCATGTAGGAAAGCTGCAGCAGTACACTATTCAAGATTACACATACCATTTTTGTGAACCAAATTTGCCATGGGGGATAAAGATGACAACGGGAGAATGGTATAAAGAACACGCTCATGCACGTGTGCACAAAAATGACAGACTGAAAACCACAATAGATAAGTTAGGCGGGCGCTGCTCAGACATGGTCCAGGCTTGATACTGCCGACATAAAAGCATCAAGGGTTCTGCATGCAACCACATCATCTGATAACGCGTTCCAATATCTCATTGCTTGGGAAAAAATGAATACTTGAATGCGTCTGTGTGGATTCTATATTCGGTTAAATGTCGGCTGTGTTTCGCTCTAGTGCTTCTGGTATGAGACGGTGTTGAGAAATAAGTTTTTTTCAGTCCTCAGCCCATCATTTAAAAGAACAAATAGAAATTTTAGGCGCAGGATTCTAGCGCGACTGCTGATAGTTGGGAGGCCAGCACGGGCGAGAAGCTCTGTGGGAGAGTCGTAGCGTCGGTACTTGTTGAAAATAACCCTAACGGCTTTTTTCTGAACACTTTCTAATTTTTCTACGCACGTTTTAGTGTGTGGGAACGCACTGATTATCCCGTATTCTAGTATAGAGCGTACTGAGGAAATGTAGGCAAGTAGTTTGGTCTCAGGTGAAGCTGATTTCAGGGAGCGTTTAAGAGAGTACAGCACAAAAAGGGCCTTAGCAGTAATATACGATACGTGTTTATTAAACTTCAGGTCAGCAGAGATAATAAGAGATAATAACTCCCAAATAATTGTATTCATCCACTCTTTTAGGAACGTGTTCATCAACCATATACTGTTACATGGATGGCACTTTTTTTCTAATAACAGTCATACATACAGACTTGTCGATGTTAAGTAACATTTGCCAGTCGTCGCACCATTTGGAAATGCTTTTTAGCGCGTTATTTAGCAACATTTGATCGTTCTGGGTGTTTATTTCTCTGTAGATAATGCAATCATCTGTAAACAACCGTACTGTTGCATCTATCGTAATTGAGATATCATTTATAAACAAAAGAAACAAGATGGGGCCTAATACTGTTCCCTGTGGGACAACCGACGTAATGTGCACCGTATCTGAGCATTGTCCTTCAAGTTCTACGTACTGCAAACGATGTGACAAATAGGAAGATAACCAATTTGTAATTTTTCCAGATCCGATAATGTTAAGTAGTTTAAAAAGCAATTTAGGATGACACGCGATCGAAAGCTTTTGGTAGGTCAAGAAATATAATATCCGCCTGGCCACGCTTGTCTACTGTTCGTGCAAGGTCGTGAAAAGTTTCTAGCAATTGAGTAGTAGTTGAGCGCCCTTTTTGAAATCCGTGTTGAGTTTTATTGATCTGATTATTTGCCTCAACAAAGGCTAATATGTGTTTCAGTACTATATTTTCCATTATTTTACAGGCAGTGTAAGTGAGTGAAATAGGTTTAAAATTTGAAAGATGGGCCTCATTTCCTGACTTATGGATGGGAACTACCTTAGCGATTTTCCAATCTCTGGGGACGTCACATGTATCTAAGGATTTTATATAGATAAGCAGCAGGTATTTTCTCACGCACTCCGCGTATCTTCTAAAAAAAGGATTCGGTACGTTGTCAGGACCACATGGTTTTTTAATATCTAGGGCGAGTAACAAGAACAGACTTCCGGCTTCACTTAAATGTATTTCCTCAAGCATGCTGTTATCAAAACTTGGGGGGTTAAAGGGGGGCGTAATGCCGTCATCGACAGTATATACAGACTGGAAATAATTATTAAACTTCTCAGCTCTAAGCAATGCGTCTGCAGGCGGCAAGTTACTATGTTCGCGTTTTCCCGAATTTAAGTATCGCCAGAACTTATCCGGGGAAGCTTTTATAAAGTTGCCTAACGTAACATTCATGTACTTATCTTTAGCATTTCGAACTAAAGTTTCAAGAGTTCGGGAGTTTACGCCAATCTCGTTTTTATACCTTTGTGAGCAATATTTGTTTTTGAGCTTTTAAAGTCTTGATAGCTTGCGCTTGAGATGTATGATATCTCTTGTTATCCAAGGGTTAGTTTTTTTCGCTGTTGTTATTTTAGTTGGAAAATATTTAGATAAACATTCTTCCACATTTTTCTTAAAGGGGCCCTGAAAGGCGTTTTGAGCACACTAAATTGACTAGCGCAATCGTTAGATTGGGTCGTCAACATCATCTGTGCCAAGTATTACTCTTTTACGCGCTGCGGAAAGCTCACACTTTTGTTGCAAAGTTTGTCGCTTTTTTCTCAGCCTTCCCTTCGTGTTTTTGGACGCCGCCATCTTCACATGTCTACGTCATCGATTCCCAGATATTCGTCATGAGCTAGACATCCTGCTATTGGGCGGCTTTTTCACGCACTTCCGGCAAAGAGATGAGTAATCTGCTCAGCGTCGGCTCGCCGGCTGATCTGCAAGCGGAGTGCCGGAGTGCTTGGACATTTTACGACAAACGAAACAAGTGTAAACAAACGCTTAACCGTATGTATTGAATGCAACAGGGCCATAACACGACATGGATATTCTCTTACTTGAGTACGTTCTATAAAGAAAGCGTTGAAGCCGCGTGGCACTTCTTTCTTGCAGTCGCCGAGAACGCCCTGAGCCGAATGCCCAGGTTTGACGCATACATTTTATTCAACTTCCAAACAATCCAGAGATGCGTTTCGAACGAACACAACGTCACAACGTCCGTTACAAGTCCGAACCGCTATTGACAACGATGGGTTGCCTCCTCCTGCCCCTCGTAAATTCGTCACTCACCTCGCGCGCGGTTTGCGGGGACGAACAGCAAGTCACTTAACCCTGACGCACAAGCAGAGAAGGCTTATAGCCACGCACACCCCATGCGAGGTTGAGTCGTACGCCGCTCGAGAAAGCTAATCCAGACCATGGGAAGCACTATCCACCCGCAGAAGCACAACGTCGCATTTCATCGCGAAACAAAGGCGTCCACAACACACACACCATCGCCTCCTGTAATGCCAAACGCATCTCACACCTCAAATGGGAGTGAGTAGTATGCCTCAGTGCCCATATGCCGCGAGGTGGGGCCCCAAGCTGAACCGGGATCACGCAACCGTAACTGACTTCTAGAGAGGTTTGTGCCTTGTTGCCGGGGCAACCGATGTTTCATATTGTCAAAAAAATGGCGCTCGCTCCAGCGCTAGAAAGCTCAGAGCCGCGGCGGAGCATGTTGTGCCAACGTTGCCGCTCTCCACCTCGCGTCACCCCAAGCTGAACTGGCGTTTTGTGCACGGGTTCTGTATCAATTTAAAATGTCTTTTTTCCATGCCGCCGGCAGGAATTACCACCGCCACAAAATAAGACCCGGCACCAGCGGGGCCACATATGATACGGTGCTGTTTGGATAAACAGTGCGCTGAGCATCCAAGGGAGCGAGCGCACGACACCCCCCCCCCCCGTGCGGCTGCGAGTTCGCCGCCGATAAAAAGCACGTGCCGCCGATAGCAAACTCTGCAGCAACGTACACCGCGAAAGGGCAAAGCCAGGCCGCCGCACACATGCGGCCAGATTTTTCATTCGCTTTACCAGCCTTGAGCGGAGTGCGGGATTCATGGTGTCAACAAAGCTGGCCCGTAGCAGACGGCAGTGTGAGCAGCGCAATAGGGGAAGTACGTCACCGCCGAGGAGCGCAGCATCATGGGAGGGAAGGCTCGCTCGCCGTCAACAGCGGAGAGTAAGTTGAAAGGAGGAGGAAACGCGGCGCGACGTTAATGCGCGGTTTTTGATTTACGATTTCTCAGCTAATACTCATCGCTTTAACAAAATTCTTGCGGGAGGAGATTGCTAATACATTGCTTTATTTGGTTACATGTACATCCGCGCATAGGCGGAAGGTATTTTAGGACCCCTTTAAAACGTATCCACAAGCAGTCAACTGATACCATTGGGTCGTTTGAAAGACGTTCAAAAGATGGGTATGAAATTTTCATGTAGTCAAGCACACTGACGTCATCAGCGTTATCCCAGTCATATAAACGTTTTTGCACTCTCCCGTTACGCACACTCGGAAACGATAACCCGCATTTTGTTGCCTTGTGATCAGATATGCCCTCGGTAACTTCCCAAGAAACGCCATCTGTTAAAATGGTATCACTCACAAATGTTAGATCCAGAAGATTCTGCGATGAAGCAGTGACACGTGTGGGTTGCAAAATTATCTGCTTTAGTTCGAAGTTATAGATTAAATCAAGCAGTGCTTCAGCGCTGGCCTTTTCGGCGGTTCCACTTTGGAGCTGTTCCTACTCAAGGCCAGGAAGGTTGTAGTCACCGGTCAGAATAATTTTTTTTGAGTCATGAAGGTGCCGTTGCATATATTAATTCCGGACATGTATCGCATCAGGGCCTGCTCCTTGCGGGCGATGCATTGTTCCCACGTAAATAGAAAACTTGCCTATCGTAACTTTACACCACAGGGCTTCTATGCCGTTAACGTCGGGCATTGGTGTAACGGGTACATTATGCCTGACTAAGATTGCAACGCCACCCCCACGGGTGCACCTGTCCTTTCGGAGAAAAACATAGCCCGGCGGCAGCAGACATCACAAGAAAGCCACGTTTCACTAATGGTAACAATGTCGGGGGAATGTTCCAGTGTAAACACTTCCAGTTCAACTGTCTTTTTCACTACACTTCTCGCGTTTATATTAATCACAGAGATGCGTTTTGGTACTTCACGTTGATTTAATCTGTTCCTTGACTTGAGCGGTTTTTTGGTTCTACTTTGACGCCCCTTTCTTCGTCCCACATGTAGAGTGTATCATTTAATTTGATCTTGACATACACCAGCGAGTCTTTCGCACGGTTACCCCGGTTAATTCGGCAACTCTTCCAAAGTTGCTTTCTGATGTTACGTACTCTGACAGAAAAATCTTCGCTGACAGATATCTTGGTACCCTTGAGTTTGGGGCAGTTCTTAAGTATTTTTATTTTGTCCTTGAAATCGAGTAGCTTAAGGATAACAGGCCGCGCTTTATCCTCGCTTTTTACTCCTAGACGGTGTATTCTTTCGATCCCGGAGATGGTTACCTTAAATTTGTCCTAAATTAGCTTGCTTACCACCTCGGACTCAAGATCTTCAGTTGTTTCATTTTCTGTTTCTGGAATGCCGTAGATGATAAGATTGGAGCCTCGACTACGATTTTCTATGTCATCTATCTGTTTTCCGAACCTTGGCAGGGTAGCTTCGATTCCATTCACTCTCTCTTCAACTTCAGTTATTCTACTTTCTAGGTGTGTCAGCAAATCCAACTTGTTGTGAATCGCGGCGAGTGAATCATGCGCTGTTTTGTTGTCTTCCTTGATACTACTTACGTCCGCGGCCATTTTTCGAATGTTTGAGGAAAGCTGCTCCAGAGTCGGGGTTGCTTTCAATATCGCCAGCTAACAACAATAGCCACTTCATTAAAACAATGCAATCACCAACAAGCGCACACATCTGCCGTGGAAACGCCAACACCAACAGAAACACGTCGTTGCTTTTGTAACATTTACCGAAGCGCTTTCTCACCTGAACGAAAAATACGAAGTGGTTCGTCAATGACATGTCCGTTGAGGTGTCACCGTGCCCAACGCCCGCGCCCGGAGGGATGCTTGCTATATATCCATCACAGGCCGATGGCGCTGCGGTTGTCGAGGTAAACCCGAGGAACATGTAGCGCAGTTCGTCCAGCTTGAAGGGGATGTGGCTGTAGCGCAGATAGGCTTCCGACGCGTCACATTGCTCGGTGTGAGCAACACTTGACGATGCTGCCTCTAGAAGGATCTATGCGCAGTCGCAACCACCTTGGCCAAACCGGAAAAAACCGAGGACCTGAACGAAAAATACGAAGTGGTTCATCAATGACATGTCCGTTGCGGTGTCACCGTGACTAGCTAGTCATGTGTTCGGGGACGGGAGGGTCGTGGAAGCGTTGGCGAATGGAGGCGGGAATACGTTGGGGGGTGTGTGGGGTGGCAGCGGCGGTGCGTCCAATGACCGGAAGTACCCGTCGACCGGCCAGTGTGACGGATAGTCCGTGCAGGTGGGAAGTGCGTTGGGCTTCCACGATTTGTGTGACGGTGTTGTGAAGGCCCAGCTGGAGGTGGCGTGTGTTGGAGGTCTAGGTAAGAGGCCTAAGGCTGTTTTGTAGGTCTCGCGGATCAGAGCGTCCATTTTGTTAGCTTCCTGAGTTTTGAGGTTGACGAAAGGGCAGCTGTATGTGAGGTGACTGATGAGGAGGGTTTGACTGCGTTTGCAGGTGTCGTGTTCTTAGAGGCCTTAGGTGGAGCATCGCATGCACCGAATGAGTTGCGTAAGTTGGGTGGTTGTTTTGTGGTGCTGTGGGAGAAGACTCGCACCGGAGCCGTCGTAGTGAAAGTACCCGAAGGGTGGTGACTTCAGCAATGGGCGTGCCGTGGATGGTCTGTTGTGGTTCTGGGGTAGGTTGTGGAGGGCGGCCGTGCGTGCGGCCTCGGAGAACGAGGAGGACTGACTAGTTTGAAAAGTGGCTGTGCAGTCATCGCCGAGGGGTTGCATCTTATGTGTCTTCGCATTCTTCGGCTGCTCGACGGGATCTTCAAATTCACAGTCCGCTTGCCGCCTAAAGTTCGACTTCTTGCGGTTGGCGAATTGGCGCAGTGCTGTGGCGAGGGGCCGTTGCGGGTTAACTCTCGCACACGATTACCCGCCGGCTTGCTTGCGTCTGTTGAGCAAGTCGTCTGGTAGGCGTGCGGACCTTTGCACATCAAGCAGCGTCAAATTTAGATTCAGAATAAAAAAGGACGGGACGAGCTGGTGAAGCAGTGTAAAATAAAGGAAAAACACCTGTCTATCCGCGCCAGGGTCCGTCGTATGAAGTGGACTAAGCGCAGCCGAGCATCAAATCATCGGGGTTTTTAATGCACTGTTTTTACTGGGAGTTTGCCGGGAACACGGCGATTCGTCGTACGAAGCGGGTCCTCGTAAGTTCGGGGAAGGTATCAGCGGTGTTCCACTGTATTACTTTGGTTTTCCGCACGTTATGTTCAGGCCCACGGTTCTACTGTTTCTCCAGTGTCGTAATCATACTTTGCAATTCATAGCCCGAGTTACCAAGGCAACATCATCAGCAAATTTGATATTACGGACGTATTCTTCATTAACCCTCACGCCCACCTGTTACCACTGAGATCTGAATACCTCATGCTGTGAATAACGTTGGAAAGATTGCGTCTCCTTGTACGACCACTTTCCTTACAGGTATTTGATTTGTCTATTTATGAAGGAAGATGGCAGTTGTGGACCCACTGTAGATGTTTTCTACTGTTCTTACGTAATGCTAATCTACACCCTCATTCCGCAATGCCTGACTTACTGTTGAGGTTCCGATAGTCAAATGTTTTCTCTTATTGTTTGAAGGCTATAATAGGGGTTTAGAACACTTCGCGCATTTCTCTTTCAACTGATTGATCCTGTGAATATGGTCAACTGTCGAATAGTCTTTACGAAACCAGGCTTGTTCAGTAGGTAACTGAAATCTAAGGTTGCAGAACTTCTGTCATCGATTACCTTGGTAAGTACCTGGTAGACGACTGACAGTAAGCTGATTGGCCTGTAATTTGTATAGTAATTCATGCCACATTTCGCATCAATCATGATGCTGTTCGCATTCTTCTAAGATTCTGGAACACTCACGGTCATTAGGCATTGCGGACACAGGTTTCCTAGTTTTTCAGTACAATATCCCCCCCACCCGCCATCCTTCAAGAGGTCTGCTGTTATCTGATCCTCAACAGGTGCTTTGCCCCCTTGCATTTCTTTCAAATCCTTCTTTACTTCTTCTGTCGTTACCGGGAGAAAGTCTGTCTCCTCTAAATTACTTCCTATTGAGGTGTTTTCCTGGATGTAGCAGATACTGCACAGACCTCTATGGAAGTCCTCGGTTACTATAACTCATTGATCCCTATTTGTGATGACATTACCTTGCTTATCTTCAAGTGCATGCATTTGCTTTTTCCCCGTGCCTACACGCCTCTTTACTGCTTTCAGGCTGCCTCTATTCTTGAAACCGTGCTGAATCTTCTTCATATTATACTTCCATATGTCTGATGTGTTACGGGTATTGGTTGACGTCCAAAGCTCCGCTATTTCTGTTCCGAAGTTCTATTTCTTGTTCTATACTGAAGCGGATGTGGAGAAGCCCGAATGGGGAACATCAAAATGAAATTGACATCGTACGATGCCATAACCCTGGTGTCGTACAAGATGCCGAAGCACTCGGAACGATGAGGTGTAGTGACTACCGTATTCTAAGATCTCGATTACGGCTATATTTGAGGAGGGACCGTAAAAAAGCTAGTACGAAAGGAGCCGAATATTGAGCTATGAGTAAGGCGGAAGGTTCACGAATTCAGGATCGCGCTGAAGAACCGATATTCAGCTGTAACCAACGAAGCAGCGTTTACGACAGAGGAAGCCAGTGACAATCTCACACGCATTACGACGGAGTGTGCAGTAGAAGTTGGAGGTACGATCGCTACACAAGATACCGGTAAACTTTCCCATGAGACGAAAGGTTTTACTTGGAAACGGCAAAGCATGCCAATACCCACCCCAGGTGATGCATTTATTAAACATAAGAAAAGGAAAAGGTACAAAACCACATCAGTGAACCATTCATAACTGAAAAGACGCTGCGCAGAACGGTTTTTTCGAATTACGCAAGTTATAAACAGTACATTCTAAAGTTATGTTTACATCTGTACAGGCACGAAAATAACGGACCGTTATTATTTTAAAATGTCAACCAGGTACTTAGCTTGTTCACATGCTGAAATCCAGGGCTTGATAATTTAGCATTCTTTTTTATTGTGTCTGGCTTCTAAAGTTTGATTGCAGAGAATTACTTCTAACAGAACATATAGACTTTCACTTAAATGTATGTAACGCCTTGACAGAAAAAAATACCCAGAAATAGGTCCAGTTGTTGCTACTTCAACAGAGGTAAAGTTCCTAATTTTTCAAGGTTCGTGGAAGCTATATGTTACCCGAGCCAGTTTGTTTGCTTGTTTACGTGTGAAATACTTTTATTGTGCGTGCTAACTTCAGGTATTTAATTGCTTCAGGGCCAGAAGCAGATATAAAATTTTGTTTGTAGAAATTCAAATTATCTAGAAGACACCTGCCCCACCTCTTGTGAAAACACCTCTGCCTACTTGTAAGGACGAAAAAGTTGCAGGTTATTATTCACTAATTCATGTGTTTTCCCCAAATATAGCTTACGCTTTGTTATTGGAAAAAATGGTGTGCTGACTTTTTGTTTGCGCTTACAATTTATCATCGCTATAAACTACTTAACATTTATAACTCACTTTGCTGATGATCACGTTCGTCGAGCAGGTTTACGAACCGGTTCAAAGCTGCCGAAACTATTCGCCAACCGGTTCATTATGTGTTTCAATAAAATAGGAACTGACTGAACTAAATAGTAGCACGCGTACCTGACCCATAACTGAACAGATATTTTTGTTTGGTTCAACACACTGTACAGGGCAAAAACAAAAGGGCAGGTATCTGCGACTTAAACATCTAATAATTCAGGCACACCTCCCGTAGCTCGTGATTAGAAATGCAATCTGGGAGAAGATAACTTACCATTTTAGTAGTGGTTGTTGTGCGAGCGACATCTGCAATTAGGTTGCTGAAGCCCTGCGATGATTTGTTAAATTGCGTTTAATATTCCTTTCACATCAACTACCCGGCCCCTTTAGAGCTCTAATACCAAAGTTTCTTGCTCCTGAATAGCCACTATTGCGCCATTGATCACACATACAAGATTTCGATGGACCGGTTTTGCTGATGGTGCCTGCACAGTTATCTTTTTCATACGCCGATAAATGAATCTCAGTACTTTGGTACTGAATACATCGCTTGTTTATTGTAATTCACCAGTTCTGATGCTGAGGTTTGGCTGTGAAGCACTTTTCTGGTTGAAATTGCGGCGTACATTGTGTGCTCTAAAGTAATTCAGCGGGTACTTTTTAGTACTTCACTAAAAAATAAAAAAGAGCAAAAATGCTCCCCAAAACGTTTCACTGAAATAATACGTGTTCCGTCTCTGACCCGGGAGCATTGCTCGTAATAAAATATAAGGTACATAACGGCGGATATTGGTTAACGAAAACACAAAATGCAGCAGAAAAATATAACATTTATACTCCCTAAAACATTAACATTGCCGGAGAGAATTTGAAGTTTTCTGCAGAAGGACATCTATGGTTTTAATGTTTTATCTCCAGTAACAGAACCTTTTGACATGCAGAACGACTGCTGCATGGAAACACTGGATCTCGGTTCGAAGCGGTCTACCCGACTGAGGTCATTTCTGGCCAGGTTTGGACACGACCTTGAGAAGTGGGTTTCTGAGTGTGGCCTTTACGACGCTAGATTTGACGCAACCTTGCAGTGCATCGAAGTATGTGGAGGACGGGAAGCCATTGAAAAAGTAAGTAATGTAGAATAGCTTTAGAACGCTATATAAAAGCAACGCACTTTGGTCGCCTTAAGGTTAAGTTAACCGAACAGAAATATAAAGCCTAAATTATTTACTAGAGAGGAAATGCTCGGTGTTTGGCACGGACTAAAACTTGCTTCAGAGACAGTGTTCTTGTAGCCATAATAATGGTTACGTAGTAGTGCACTGTTAAAGAATAATTCATGATTACACTTAGTCTTGTTCGTGTGGGCTAGTTGGGGTGCCAAAAATGATCACTCCGTTACCTGCAGCTTTACGTGCAATCGAAGCACCATGACACTTATGGAATGCTCTCTGTTGTTTTCTTCTGAAAACATCGTCATATGAAGTTCAGGAAGGAAAGACGCAAACGTTAGAGGTGGTTTTTCCCATTTTCAGGTCAAAAACCTCATGCGAGAGCTTCAAGCAGAGAAGGACGTGCGGCCGCATTGGAAAGCCGTCGAGGAAACCTGCTCTATCTGCCATCTACCACCACAGTGCTCGACCGGAGGCGATGTCAAGCCAAGTAAAGTTCACCGTATGGAGAGCTGCGGTCATTTGCATTGTGTGCCCTGCCTCACACTTGCCGTAAAGTTTGCACCTCTGCCTCTCACTTGCTTCCACCCGGTACGTTCCTTTCAGCCAGTATCGAGGGGCCACTATCTGCCGGATTCGCGACCTTGAACCCGAGTGTCCGAAGTACGCTCCCAGTTTCGCTAATGTTTTTAAGATGGCAAAATACTCACAGAAAGTGGAGCGTGTTTCGCCTGAATGCCAGGAAACAGTGTAAAAATGTTGTTGCGGTTGTCTCACGTTTCTAGCTGACGACCTAAAAGAAATGTGGTATGCAGTCCTGTGGGCGTCATGCAGTCATGCAGCTTGGTATGCAGTCCTGTGGGCGTCAGTCCGTCCGATGTTCGCACTGGGTCAAAATGATATACGCCGAGCATCTCTACACAAGAGAACTTGCGGCAATGAATAACTACCAACTGAATTTGCATGGATGCTTGTTGTAAGTCAAATTCAAACTCCACACGAGATGATAGTCAAGTATTTGTGTGCCTGTGTAAAGAGTGCTCGAAACCAAGAGTGAAAGGTAAATAGTCTTGTTCAGAGGTACAGATGGAGTTTTAAGATATACCTTTCTCACAACACTAACGAAGCTTGCACAGTAAACTGCTTTAAAAATTGTGAACTTCCAGAATGGCCTCAATGAGCGGGGTTGGTGAAAAATGTATTTTGGCAGTACTTTCGACGGACACGGCGCAATATCCGAAGAATATTCGCGTGATGGTGCTTTAGACGCCTATCGATGTCAACAGCTGGAGAAAGCGCCGCACGCAATACATATCAGTAATATATCTCAACAGGACTTCCAGAAGGAGCTTTCGCCTCCATTCATCTTCTTCGTCTGTCTTTTCCCAGTGAGCTCGTCATCGAGGAAATCTTGTTCTGTTTGTGTCATGTAGTACGCTTCTAATTCAGAAATTTTGCTTACTAGACATATGGACAAACGCGGGACGAGACTTTTGATAGCACAACAAAGTTTTAACACTCTTTTCTACCATGGCATGATTGTGTAGAGAGATCAGAAGTAGAATCCTACGCTGGGCCAAAAGACGGGAATTTATCTGGTCACTCAAACTGCTTCACCAGAATGTTCTTGGCAGCATTTTTCTTCAGAGTGAGTGCTGTAAATTTTTACATAAGTTCTGAAAAAATGAGAATGCTAGTGAAGCACGCCAACCTGCGAGCATAAACCACTTCTACCTTGGTAGACGGAGAGAATAAAAGAGCAACATCACGACGTACAAAAAATATTATTTTTGAAGCAAACCTTTCTACCTGTTTCTTTTATTTCGTGGCGTGCGAGACAACAAACTCCCAACGCGGCTGGGGATGGGGCGGCCACTTTTCAGTCACGGAGGCAGTGGACATGGCGCGGTGATAGGGCGCTATTTCCCGGCATTCCCCGCACGCAGGTGACTGTTCGCACCGGCGGGAGCGTCGGAGGGGCAGCTTTGTCGTCTCCTTTAGCGACAATTGTTTTAGGCCTGTTTTGGCGCAGCTTCGCGTCTATTCATCGCTTACTTCGAAGACTTGATTAACGTGTTCCACCCCACCTTAAAGGTAACCCGCGCCCGAGGAAATTAAGTGAATGTACGGCAAACATACGTTAAGGATTTGTTTTCAGTGTGGGAAAACAAAATGTAGAGGCACACAAAGTCGTCTGGCTGCCAGAGAAACGCTACCTTTTGCGGATTGCTTGCCGCTAATGAGACAACGTTTTTTAAATTGGTGAATACCAATTCCGTCGTGTTTTAAGGGGTAATACAAAATGCGAAATCAGCAACTGAATCTGATAAAACGCGATAATAATAGTTCCCTCAGCTTTGTCGCCATTCTCACTGACTAAACTATTTTAAATGTGTATGAATGGGAATCACTAAGCTCACATGCCAAATTGCTTCGGTGTCTGCGCTTGTGTAGCGTGGTCGTGTATCCCCAAGCTAGCACGTCAGGATGGCTAGATTCCGTTCATGTCACGATGAAAAAAAAGAAGCGAGCGAGAGCAGTGAGCATACCGTTTGAGTCTAAGGTGTCACCTTTCTCTGACTGGCGTGGTGCAATGCAAACCGCAATATTTTCCTTGCGTGGTAGGAAAGCGCAAACGAAACTTTTGAGTCGAATGAATTGTCAGCCCGATATAGTCATGAGCAGAAAATGTATTGCTGCCTGCCTGGATTAGCCGACGGAGCGCCTTCTGGTGGAGCTGAACAACATGATTGACTTACGGCTTGGCTGTTTCTCTTAAAGAGGCGAAAGTCGAATACGCCTATGTGTCCGGATTTGAGCGCACACTAGAGTTCCCTATGTGGTAAATATAATCCGGAACAGCCCTTTACTACGGCTCCCCTGATAGCTAAGGTGAACCTATGGCCCATTACACTATTACACTACAAAATATATATGGGCAGAATATCCCTACAGCGTCCGCACTGTTTGTCAAACCGATAATCAAGCTGACACACTTATTTTGTATATCTGTAGTCTCAAACAAAAATAGTTTATCCAGTAAAACAGTTATGACCCTACGAAGTTTACTGTAGAGGCCTTATTCATATTAAAAAGGGACAATTCAGATGCAGAAGGCTGCAGACTGAAATAATGAAAGACATCCTAAGCCACGCTCACATATAAATGTTAGTACCTAAGGAAATATTTCTCTTCGTTCCCTTTGTGGCCCGTCTCATTTTGTCGTAATTTTGTATTCTGAGCTTACACATTCTTGTATTAGCAGTAATCACATCTACCGCTGAATTCGTCTTCAGCGGAACTTTAAAGCGATTCTTTCAGCCCATCAATCATGTCGTCATTACTCTACCGAAAACGCACTGTAGCAAACCCAAATTTTTGTTCCGATGATGATAATGACTGTGGGTGGAGTGGAAAAAAATTAAAGCGCTTCCTGTGATCAGAATCAAATCTAGGTCCCTCGCGTTATGACGCCGACATCTATCCGATTGCGCCATTGCGGCATGATCGAATCAGTTTGGATTTGGAGAGGGCTGCAAAGTCACATAGAAGAAGCAGCTCTCTGCCTAACGACGGGGATGGTTGAATGCTACGGAAAACCTTCAAACTCCCTTGTCACTAAAGCAGTGGAATGTAACACCAAACCGACCCGATAAGAAAAACCTCACGTGCATGGTAATGTGGTGTGCTGCGGGTCCGCTCGTTTCGACGTTGGTTCGTTTGGAATTGGACTTGGTTTCATACTCACGTTCCCCTATCGTTGTGCTCTCCACAGAGGGGTCATTGATGTGTTAATTGAAAATAGCGGAATAAAAATTCCGCATCAATTGCAGCGCGACAAAAAAATTGTGGGAACAACAATTACTTACGTGGAATTTGCCCGGTTCCAAGTAAATATTGAGGCCTTCTGCTAAGCAACGTGGCAAAATAGTTATTTCCACCCGCCTAAGTCAGTTTTATGAAGAGGAACATACAGTATATAACAAAAGTACTATGGTGTTCTAGCTTCGCCATAATTGAGTTTTGGTGCAACGAACTCAAAGAGTGCGCTGTAAACTATGGCTAGTGCCAGCAATGACAAAGCTGTGTGAGGAAAGGTTAATAGCAAAAAATGAATAATTGCGGTGCAAGTAACTGAAAAGAAAACCGATAAAGGAGGATACTTGTCGGTGGAGGAAAGGGTGCGCTGGCGAAAATATTAATAAACAAAACTTGTCGTCATTCACCTTTGCAGAGCCGTGCAATGACTATGGCAGCGTTGCAATGTCTTCATTTACCTTGCGTAAGAACTAGTTGCCGGCCCAAAGAAGAAAAAGCTTGTCGCGCGGAGAACACAAGCATCATTTTAGCATTTTCAGGTCCTCCCGAATTTCCACACGTGAGTTAACCCTGGCCAATCCTCCCTAGTGGGTACTTGCCAAAAACGTAGGGGGTATCATCATCATTTTAGTTGAATTTCTGCTGCATATGACAGCAGTACTTCAGTGTACAACTGTGAGCACGCTGGGGCGAGCACGGGAGCGTGTGGCTGCTGGTTCTATGAGAGCAGCCTACTGCGGGCTCCGCTAAATGTCACGCTTGTGTAGCGCACATTGAAGTAGTCTATGTTTTCAGCGAACTCATCATGTTGACCCACCGTCTGTTCGCCTTTTGTCTCCATTTGTGTCTTAGCGTACCCGTAAGGTGCTGTAGGGATACATCGTTAAGTAGAGCTTGAAACAGGGCGAAAGCAAAGAAGACACACGCGACGGCGCTAACTTGCAACTGTTTTTATTTCGCATAAACACAATTATATACTCAGAATGAATACATGCCTAGGTCAACCCCTCGAGGTATCGAGCGCTTCTTACCGATGTATAAACACCAACTAGCCCAACTGTCGATTTTACAATCTTTGACGACATCATAATCATTTAGGCATGACTGAGAAACTGAAATCTTCAAAAAATAAGTAAGTGGAAATTTACTCATTAGCTACTACACGATTAAGGGTTCGTCATGGTGGCATAACGCTTCACCGTGCGTCAAGCAGACTGTGGAAGAAAAGACCACGCGTATTATGAAAGCAGTTTAGTGTTGTTATGGCGAACCAGTATGATGCTTAATACACCCAGCAGCATACATTCTTGCTGCTGAATGTATGCAATACGTGTGCGGGAGACCAAGTTGTGCAATTATGCTCCGTAAAGCTTCATCTCCCATCTATTGCAACGAATGATCACATAGAGAATGGAAATGACTCGTAGAAGGCAGAAACAAATTCCCGAACAAGCTTACATTCGTCATTTACGCCCGCCCACATGACTGGTTTGCAGTCATCAAAAAATTGGTCTACTCGCAGTGGCAGCTTCTAGGTGGCCCAATACTGCTTCAGTAATATTGACGTCGGTACCATGGTACGAGCAGTACTCACCGTTTCGCCAAGTAATCGTTTACTGTGCTGTACGTGTAAACCAGTGGATGATCCTGTTGGGACAGGAGGTCGACCCGCCGCGGGGGCTCAACGGCTGAGGCGTGATGCCGCGCCCTAGAACGCGGGTGCGATTACGGCCATGGTCGCCGCTTTCAGGAGAAGGCAAGAGTGAAAACAACCGTGTGCTCTGGGTTTTGGGGCACGGTAGATATTCCCGTGTGGACAACATTATTCCGCAGCCCTCCAGTACGGCGAGCGTCACACACCAACCGGTACGGGAACTTCACCAACACGCAAAATGGAAATGATGATAGCCAAAGCAAGAACCCAAATTTAGCAGTGACGTATGCCGAAACAAGTTGCATGTGCCGCTGATAGTCGATTTAGACATTGCTCAGAAATAAATTTTTACGCAAAGCAGAGGAGTCCCTTTATTTGCTCTCGCGACAGTAACCTACATGAATATAAGTGGTCGATAAATTCAAGTCACGCCACGGACATTTACGCCAGCAGCATGCGACGTACCCTTCACAAGGGGAAGAAGCCCCCGTGAACATTTCACGGTGAACGATTCAAGTGCATGCCATGGCCATGTTCTCACTTAGCAGGCGAGCATCCTTTCAACGCCCGCATGTAAAAGTCGACGAAGATTCCATGTAAATTTTGTTCCCCATTTAAAGCGGAATTCTTCGACCTCTCTTTCGAGCACGCCCATTGTAAGTACCAAAAAAGCGTTCAAAAATGACTTCGGCTTAGCTCTCCTAACCCTGGATATGTACAGCGAAAGCTGGCTTATGCTTTTCAATTATTGGTTTCACTTGGTTACCTTCCGGTTTAAATGTAATTATTGTACTAATATTTCAGTGTTGGCC
Organism: Haemaphysalis longicornis; assembly: GCF_048455015.1. Taxonomy (NCBI): domain Eukaryota; kingdom Metazoa; phylum Arthropoda; class Arachnida; order Ixodida; family Ixodidae; genus Haemaphysalis; species Haemaphysalis longicornis. The sequence continues at coordinate 36,386,146 of NW_027526204.1, forward strand.
TTTGTTTACGCTTGTGGTGTAGCTGACGGCGTTTTGCGAGGCGTAGGGATCGCTCTTTCTCAGACTAAGGCCATTGTTTCGCGCGCTTGGCGTTCCGGACCCTCCACAATAGAGCAGCTCGCTGGGCAATATGCATGGGGCGTTGACACACCGCTTGCCGATGACTCTCGAATGCGCCCGCGGCCCCACCTTCGGTCTCAGCCATGGCCAAGCGCGCATGCACGCGCTCAGCCTCGGTCTAAGGCGGCAACCCAGGAGTGGAGAGAGCATGCGTCAAGCTGGCAGCGGCGGCGCCGGCTGCAAACGGGGCCGCCAGCGTAGCATGGCATGACGAGTAACGTGATTGTTGAAAAGGATACGGCCCAGCTGCGGTCAAATGAAGGGCATATTACCCGCGACGGCGAAACTGTTCGACGAGATTAATAGAGCGTTGCTTTAAATTCAGTGGTCACTACGATCTGTGGAGGCGGTTGGTAAACGAATGTGCGTGTGCAAAGGGTGTGGACGCGCTGGTTCTCCTAGGAAAGTGTGTTGGACATCTGGGTCTGTAGTCAGGTAATAACGAACCACAGTCTGCTGCAGAAGTTGGAGCTGGAACCGAAAGACCAGCCCAGAAAGTGTCTTAGCCACATGGTGTCCTGGGCCTCGAACTCTTCTTTGTTCAGTCTCAGAATCAAGATATGCTTCAAAGGTTCTCCCTTGTCATTTACGGGCCGATGTGAGGGCACGCTGGTCGGACTACGTATTAGTACCGGTACACCACGGACAATTACACTCACGTCCGTGTCATCTGGCCCCATTCTCATAGCATATTTATGTATGAGAAGGCACCATCTTCAGAACACAATATTCAAAGTCAGTTTACATAGAGTAATGTAGCAGCCACCTGAATGCAAATGAGAGGCATTTTTTCTCGGAGTGGTATAAGCCGTCGTATAAGAAAATATGATATCCGTGGTACATCACCGGTGCAAGCATGGTCTTTGTCACCAGAGCTAGCTGACACTGATGGGTATAGTTGGCTTTACTTCTAAGCATATTTTCTTACCTCGGAAGAGAATTTTTCTGGGGCAGTGTCACCCGTTTTCGGTGAAACTATCGTGGCCCAAGTAGCTTATCGATCTAAGCTTAGTGTGTCTAATCTGGCTTTCCCACATTGCGTGTTTGCGCGCGGACGCCGTAAAAACGTGCATCCTAGCCGTAGGGAGGTTCGCTGAAAAAGTATGTGGTGCGAGTCAGAGGTCGTGAGCCGGAGATTTCACGCCAAGACAAGCAAACAGCAGTGCGGGAGAAGGGTCGGATGAGAGCTCCGAGGGGGATGAATCATACGCCGGGAAAGAGATGCAGCCACACCTAGTGAGGCTAGGCTGGTGACCTACGGGTATTATGAACCACTTTGAGTGTTATAAGTACAGCATAGGACAACTAGAGGCTCTTAGTGAGGGTGTCTTGTACCAATGGCTAGCAAGCGGAACTAGCTTGGGAATGTGCCCTTCGCGAGACTGTTAATTTGTGATGGCCGCTAGCCGCAAAGCTCTCTTCCCCGAGCCGGCACTTTGGGATCCATCGACCTGCAAGGACAAGACTCCAGCGTCAAGGGGGAGACGAGCGACCATCGAGGTCCATGTTTATTGGAACGTAAAAGGGAAGGTTGTGAAGAGGAAGAACACTGTGTGTGCGCTCCTGCGGCCTCAGACATGAAGATGATGCCAGCAAAGGGAGATTGAATTCTGTTCTTTAAAGACAATGGCTGGCCGTGCCAGTCCTATGGCGGTCTATGGCGATGCGGCTGTGACCTCTTGTAAGTTATTCTACATCTTCCCTTCCGCCAAGGACGTGGAGCCACCATGCGCCTAAAGGGTAGAGATGTTGAGTCGGCAGCCATGATGCAAGTCCCTGTGCAGTCTGTGCGTATAGTCTGGCATACCCGACGGCAGGATACAAAGCGGGGCAGTTTTTGCACACTCATATCGCTATTTTGCAGGAATGGGCCAGAACGAACTGTGGAAAGGCAGTATATAACTACGTCCTTCAATTCTTGCAAAACAGAACACTTTCCATCCAGATCGGCAACTATCAATCTAAAGAAATTTGACACCCACAGAAAGGCATCTCTCAGGGAGCGGTGATTTCGCCGACGCTATTCACCCTAGCTACGCTGAAAATACATCAAGCTCTGAATGGCATCAAAAGAATTCGATGCCTCCTGTACGTAGACGACATTACTTTATAGGTCACGCAGGGGTCGCCACGACAGATTCAGGATACGCTACAAGAGGCACTGGATGCACTTCAAACGGCATATGCAGGAATCTGACTGTTGTGCAGCGCTGAAAAGCCTGGCCGCTTGCCAGTACATCACCCAGGATTGCATCCACCCCCGAAACATCTAAACATCGGCCAACAACCCCTAACAAAAGTGAAGGAGACAAAAAATCTAGGTTTACGCATACACACCAGCGGAAAAGGAGATGCTGCGGGAGCTAACGTAATAAGACGAAGGAGTGAGCTCCTCCAAGTCAGCGGAAGAATTGTCAACAGACATAGTGGCCTTAAAGAGGCCGACCTACTACAACTTCCTGACACACTCATCACGTCACGTATCAGATACGCCATACCGTATTGTACGCTAAGCAAGAAACACCACGAGAAGCTTAAGGCGTTACTAGAAAAATCCACCAAGCTCGCCATGGGAGTCCTGATGAGCACCTCCAACACGCAAATCGAAAACACCGGACTTTACGTAACATGCGAAAGCATCGTAGCAGCACGCAAGCACAACCAACTAGCTAGACTAAGAAGCACCATCCCAGGACAAGTCCTTTTGCGATTACTCAAATTCGACATTAACCATCCTCCAGAAGAAGAGAAACCAATCAGCCCGGAAGACCACAACAGAATTACTGTAGGACCCATCCCAAGCCAAATGAACAGCGAAAAGGACGACAGAAGAAGAAAAATTAGAGCAGCCTATTTACGAAGAAAATACGGCGCACACGAAATGAACGACACATCGTCACAGACGCCAGCAACCTTAAGAACCAATGGGAATGGGTCACCGTCGAATTATTAGGAAATGAAGCCACGGGCGCCTGTCCCTGCACACAGAGCACTGAAGCAAAATGTACGCCCTTGTCCAAGCCATCCCAAAATACGGGCATCCCACCGAACCTCTAAGCATCTACGCTGATTCCCACAAGCATGTTCACGCATCCTATACAATCTAATACCCCCCATCACGCATGCTTTATGAAAAGATAATAGGAACGATTAGACTCTACTGTGTACCTGGTCATGTTGGGATGCAGGGTAATGAAAGAGCAAACCCACTCGCCCGCAAAACCGCACTCCATGCTCCTTGAAACCGCTTCCAGCCCCTGAAAGATCGCATCTTAACAAAACACATCACACTGAAAGATCTACGGCACCACCCGGAAGCTTACCCTAAACAACACAAATACCTAACCAAAGAATAACATTTTTTATTGAGGCAGGCGGGAATGGGTACCATCTTAACCCCAGCACGAATGGCCCTTTACCAAGGAAGGCCACCGCCACAGTGCTCGAAATGCCTGGGAGTGCTGGACGAGCGTCACCTATTCGGCAACTGCAGCAAGAGACCAGGTGAAGAAATCATTGTGGGACTCTCGTCACGTAAAGACCACACCGCCCTCACCGCTTCCATCAAGCAAAACTTGGAACGCCACTGGAAGGGACGTCAACAAGCCCCCGACAAGAACTCAACCTAGTCCACATGACGCCGCCTAGGAAGCAACGACAGCCAACCGAGAGGTTTCCTGAACAGAGGGCACCTATACCGGCAAATGTATATAGTATTAAAGTATTTATACATCCATTCATTCATGTCAGGGGCCAGTTCGAGGCGAATGGCTCTTGTATCGGCGTCATAGAGAATGTCGTTGTGGACGCGGTTCCTTGATGCAGTTTTGAGGAAACGTGGTCCAGTGATGTCCTGCAGGCAGCAGCACTCTGCCTTTAAACATTCTTCAGTCGTCATGCTCCCAGTGATCCTTTCTTCGTTCAAAACTTTGTGAACATGTTGTGGTGGTGGGGGGTGGTTGGTTTGTAGGATAGGGCGGGGTTTGCCTGGCTGGATATGTCGGCAATTGCTGCGCCCTAACTTCCCCTAATTAGTAAATGGTAATATCCTTTCACCACGAGTTTGCCCGTTCCGTCTAATGAAGGAAGGTTAATAGAAGGCGCGACACGTCTCTGCGAAGCATCCAATGTCACTTTGAAAACACGATGTGGTCCACAGTGCTGTGTGGGGCTGCCAGCTTTCGAATCGCTGAGAACATTGCAGTCCGCTCGACATCATGCCCTGGGCAACACATTACGTAGGGTTGCACATCCCCTATCACTGTTCATGACGCACACAGAGGCGATCGCACGGGGCCGAACTTGGACAGCCTTATGTGGTCTTTGCTGAGCCCGTTCGCATGCGGTATAGCAATGTTCCCTCCGATCTAGTAAGTCACTTCGTGACGCAAGGCTGGGGACAGGGATTTCCTATGTACTTGAAATGATCGACGACGGTTTGCCTGAAGTCGTTCAAGTGATTGGCGGAAACATTAAAGCCAGTGGAAATTGCAGCGCATTTCGTGCCATCTGATCAGCGGTCTCATTGCCCTTGACGCAAACATGGGATGGAATACATTGAAACCGCACATCAAAACCCTTTGCTGAGTTCTTGCATAAGCCGTAAGGAACACTGACGGTCCCTTTTCGTGCGGATCCGACACTGCAAAAGTTGTAGTGCTGCTTTTGTGTCAGTCAGAATTACAAGTAACTGCGGCTTATATGACTCAAGTTTCCTCAAAGCAGCCGCGATGACAATGCACTTGGATTCGGTGGAGGACACCACATGATCCAGGCGTGCTGCCCAGGAAACCTGGGCATCAGGAATTACATACCCCGCTGCACTAACCTCTCTGTGCGGATTTGACTGAGCCATCCGTAATACTTTGAAGGGGATTGGGAGTTCTCCAAATGTTCAAGAACCAAAAATCAGGCTGCTTCCACTGGCGTGTTTCGCTTGACCCTCATGTGAGGAACATGTAGCGATCACTGAAGACTCTCGTAAGACCATCGCGGCATTGATAGGGGAAGTCATACAACCAGGCGACTACAGGATGTATTCGCACCAGCCAGGTCACTCAGGTAATGTTCACCGAATCCCAAGTCTGTAACTGAAGGGTGAAGTTCTGGACACTCACCTCCTGCGCTTTATTCGGTGGCAGCATGAGAGAACTCTTTTGTTTCAGGATGTGCCGATGCGAGGAGATCCATGCAGGTTCTTTTCACCATGACGGGGATAGTAGCAGTGACTGGGTTCCTGTTACTTTTGTTAGGGTGTCAGTGAGGTTGCCGCTTCCAGGGCAACCGTGCCCCTTGTCTGCGATCCTAATGAACCCGCCACGTCTTCGCTCTTCTACGACGGGGTTTTCCGATAGGTTGATGTCCTGCCTCTGAGGAACAGCGTGTTCATATTGTGCGTCTTCTGAGACCTGATTACTGCTTGAAGCATGCACTGGTTCGTTTGTAACAATGGCCTTCAATTCCCACAATCATTCGGCAGCGGAAGTTACGTGAGAGGAGCTCGCTTGCAAAATAACGACGTCCATAGAGTGGACTACCTTTCTCCGAGTTGGGACAGGTCCTTGAACCGTCCAGCCCAATCGTGTTTTAATCGCTTTCATTCTGTGTCGAACCGTCAGAAAGTTTCCTGCGACAATATCCCAGTAGAAGTAGGGCTCAATCAGAATCTAGATTCCCTTGTCACATTCCGAGCTGCACGGTACAACTGTTGTGTGAATTGAGTGGGACTTCAAGGCTTTAAGATCATTTTGTTAGGAACAGGGATCTTCTGGTTTAAAATGGACTTCACCTTCAGTGCTTCGACACTGAGTGCCCTTTCACCTGTACGGTCAAGCAAGTGAACCCAAACTCTCCTTAAAGTTTCGTTCGTTTCTTTCCCTCCGAAGACTCCTACGGTCAGGACCTCGTTTCCCTTAAACTCGCATCCTAGCTTCCTAGATGGTTCGGTATTGAGGAAGCTTGGCTGGCTTCCCACGTTCAACAGAATTCTGTACCTGTGGCGCTAGTGGGGCCAGAAGCCTAGATATTCAGCTTCTGGAAGAGGATCACGCAACCTGTTTGTCCTGAGAGGAGCTGTAGGGGAGCCCGTATAACTTGTCTCTTTTGATGACTCTCCGGATCTTCATTGCACATCAAGGAGAATGTCGTCGTTTACAGCGCAGGCAAGCAATTCTCTTTCTGCACTCTCGGAGGATGTGTCCTCGGGTCAAACGACAGAAGCAACGTCCGTATTTGGTAAGAAGGCTCTTCTTCTGCTCCATGGATACGTTTTCAGCTGCGCAAGATGCTGCATCATGTGAGGCGGAACCAAATGTGCATTTTCGTACCTCAGTAACTGCGGCATGCAGGAACGCTGCAGCATGTTCATGTTCGAAAAGTCCTGTTCGCAGCTGTTCCCCTGGCTAGTCGTCATTCTTAAACTTCGTTATCCCGGACGTGTTCTCAATAACTGCTTCCAGGCACTCAACTTCATTTTAAATGAAGTCCATCAGTTTGTAAAACTTTTCGTTGTGGTCGATAGGTTGTTGCTCACCTTCTATGCCACTTGACATCGAAGCTGTACACGACGTTCTTGACCACTGGTGGTACCTCAGGACCATGTATTGAGGGAGTGTAAGTAGAAGAAGCACACGTAACATAGAGCAATAAGTGTCCGTGCTTATTAAAAGGGCATTCAAACTCTTACAGTGTACTTTAACCCTGTCGTAAAGCTTTCAATGTTGTGCGAAGTCACTCGAAGACAAAATTGCTCTGATGTCAATCAGCGCCTGTAGGTGGTCTTGAGCAATCCGAGTCTCATAGCCGAATCGCTTCAGGAGTTCTCTATTGCGTCGTTATAGCACCGTTCTGTAATAAAGGAGCCCAGTTACTGCGGAAGCGGACGAGCCGGTCGGTAGGTTAGCGAACTAATTAATCTTTTCAGTCGCTCGCAGTTCCTAATTCTTGTGTACGGCGTGCTCAAATTGGCTCCAAAATCTTGTACAGCTATGACAGCCTCCATCAAACTTCGTCAGTTTTATTGTCGTTCGCCTCGTTTTGGTGGTTGCGGGCGCGCTATGAGACTGTCTCGTTACAGAAGGCACGGGAGACTCACCAGCCTGCTGGGCTCGTGATCTGTAGCGAAGCTCCGATATGATCTCTACCACCATGTCACTTAACGAAGTCGCGCTGGAGGTCCCTTCCGTGACAATTTCCTTCGTCGCTTCCAGAAAAATGTCGTCGTCGAGCTTCTGGATCAATGAATGTATGGCCTCGATCCTCTCCAAGTATATCGTTCCTTAAATCGCTGTAGCCAGGTGCCACTTGGGATGCCGCCTTCTATCTCCGTCAGGACGGCGGAAAGCTTGTCCCGAAGGGCAGTATCCCCCGCAGCTTGAACTCGATTGAAGCAAAACCTTGGTCCTTCATGGTAGGTCCGCCGGTCTCTCAAGCAGAAGCCATCGAATAAAGGCTATCGGTCCTGCTTGTCGGTGTTAGCCTGGAAGACACGATTCCAGGGTTTTGGCACCACGTTGTGGGATCCGTCGACCCCCAAAGACTCGAGCGTCAAGGAGGAGAGGAGCGACCTTTAAGGTCCATGTTTAATGGAATGTCAAGGACGGTATTTGGAGATAAATAAAACAGTGCGGGCGCTCCTGGCGCCCTAGACATGAGAATTATGCCAGCAAAAGGAGATTGACCTCTGCTTTTTTTAACGACAATGGCAGGCCGTACCAGTCTTATGGCGGTCGATGGTGTTGCGGCTATGGCTTCTTCAAAGAGATTCTGGAGATATCGCACTGTCTATCTCGTAATTTGTCTGCTAAATCTAGAGTGGCATACAGACAAAAAATTTTCCCGTTTGAGTAACCCAAGCCATAATAGTGTTTGTTGGGCTGCGCATGCGGGAAAACTTTGTGCCTGCTGTTCCTCGATTCAGCTGCATAGTCCAAAGTTACATATATTGTTCAGCGAGGCGTTTTATAGGCACAAAATTACGAATTTGTTGATCTAGAAATATGCTCCATATTATGCATTAGTGTTCAGAGCAAATATATTATACGCTTTATTAGAGGAAGAACAATAATAAATAACTAGTGTTTGCATTGTGTTTATTTAAACGTAGACGGGCGGTTCAATTTCCGAGAGGAAATTAAAAAAAACTCGTTGAAAAGAAAATTTCATCCAAGAAATACATGAGTGCCGCCGACGCTCGCACCCGCGGCTCAAGCGCTAAGTCCCGTGTGTCCCAACAGGTTGCGCAGCAGTGCGAACGCGGAAAAACTGAACTCCGCAAATCTGTAATGGGTGGACCGACACAGTAGGGAATAGCGTGACAGGTCGGCGAAGAGAATGGTGGAGCATTTACGTGAGTGGCACACGACTGTTGTGTTTTTACAGCATCTGCAGCGACGCGAGGAGATCGCGGCAACATTTCTGATCACGCACGCTAGTGACCAACGGTTGTTACCCTAGTATAAAATTTCTCCCGGGGAAACACTATATTTTGAAAGTTGGCGCTGAGTGCTTCCCTGAGCTCTCACCTTTTAATAAAAGATTGGAAAAAGAAAGAAAAGAACGTAGAAAAAAGACAAAGCCCTTTTCTTAAGGTAAAGATGGCTTAAAGGTGAGGCTTTCTCCACACAAACTCCACACCGTGGTGTTTCTTCGCGATATTTAAGACGCTTGTCTTCGCACCCTCTGTCTGCTGCAAGTTGCAAGGCTTTTCCGCGAATTCTGTGTTAGCTCTGATTATATGATGGGTGCTGTACATGGTTTATTTAAAAAGGTGGTGTGGTGGTATCGTTTTGTCGCAGTGCTTGCTATAAGAGTACCAAGTCGGTGTCTCAGGAAGCACTTTAAGGAGTTCTCGTTGAGAATGCATTTTCGGCGCCAATACATCGCAACAGCTATAACTTCGGACCTCATAGACATGTAATAAAGCGATTAAAAGAATGTCCGTTATTGGTGGAGGTAAATCTTTCATTTAAGCTCCGTACTGGGACACTGGAGGTGAATGAATAAATAAATATATTGTGTAGAGACGGCGTTATGGTTGAAGAGGGAAAAGGGTTGTGAGGGTTAGCAATGATACTCCGAATTTGCACGTTTAAAGCCTCCCAAAGGGGGGTGCTTCTTTGGAGAAGGCCCTGATTTCGAGCAGTGTGCCTTTCATTCGTTTCTCTTAGAAGACCCGATCATCCAGGCTTCTTACTCGCGAAGGCTTGGGTTTGTCTCGGATATCTGCCAGTTCCGGACAAGACCAGAGTAAACGGCTAGTGGTCGATGGTTCCATGTGACATAGATGGTAGAGGAGTTTGTCTGGAAGAATTTTCACGTTTCTGTGGTTCATGAAGTGTATCCAATGTGCCGCTATATTTTACGTGATTGCGTAGTCAGTCCGTGGTTTGGTAAGGGCAACTTTGGCAGCAATGGGAATGTTGCGTGGTACTGGATGCTGCAATTTGGGAACCATATTTTAGAGGTCATTCTTGCCGGTTTGTGTCAGTTGCACTCGTTTTCTAAACATTCCAACGTTTCAAACGCTCACAGTGTTAAACATTCTGTCGTAGTGTTTAAGGAAATGGTTGCCTTGTGCGGTGAAATGGCGTCTTGCGTTGTCAATGCGAGGTTTCTGGGCATTTATGCTATTTAAGCGAGAAGTCGGCTGTACCTGTCACGTTCTTCCATCTTCGTCTGCTGTAGGAGTCCCGTAATCACACAAACGGCTTCAGGTGTAGATTTTCGCTGAGCTTGAACCTGTGTTATGTGGACTTTTATGGCCCCGTTGCATGCTCTGGAAATCAGTGTGTTTTGTACCCTTATTCGCGTTATATCTTGCGTTGCTCCTGCGAATTCGTTCGAGATTTGTTTTGTGAGGTGGAGAATTTTCTTTCATGTGGCGTCAACTGTGAAGCTACGCGCCCGCGTTACCTTTTCAGCTGATCGGAAAACCGAGTATCCCTATTCAACCAGCAGCAGCAACGTCACTGCACTTTGAATCGCTCCGTTGAGGACCAACCTACTCGTAAAAAAATATGTTTTTTCACATGACACTTCTATTCCCGTGTGCGAAATAGAACTTTCAATTATGAATAGCGCTTTTGCAGTTCCCCTAAAGGAATTTCTGTACTTTCGTATTCGGAAGGACCTGGATAGAGGAACATCGATGGTTCATTCCTTGTGGTGTGCACTGTTTGCATCCAGAAAACCGAAACAATTAAAGACGTTTTTTAAGTATTAAAAAAGATTTGCCTCTGCATACTTGCAAAATTGGGTCCCTTAATATTGAGAATGCGGACGGTCTACCGTTGGATGCCAAAATGCTGTATGGTCTAGAGAGCATCGCGGTACGCTAGAAAAACAGTATCGCGGTACGCTACTCCGATCAAGATATAAGGACCATTGGACAGTACTTTATAGAGTGACTATGTACTTCTGTACAAATTCAAAAACTAGGGCCCTCAGAACCAGCTACGCGGCCAGCTGCAGATACATCATACCTTGGATGAGATAGCTGAGGTTCAGGAAAGGGAGCAGATGGTGCGGCTATCAGCGACTAGGGCGGATAGGCAGATTCTGAGAGAGATGCCCCTCAGGACAAGATCTCGCAGCTACAGGTCAGCATTCCCTTCAATGCACGTAAACAGTATCAAGTCTAGCCTGATCCCAGGAATATGCATATGGAGCGAAATGTGGGTACATGAAAAACCAGGGGTGATTGCCTGCTGAGACTGAGCGCGATGAAAATGAGAAGGTCAGCTTCGTCCATGCTTCTTTGAATGAGGATAGCAAGGTATTTGCCGCGGTTGTCGTGCACAATGGGGGCAGAATCGTCAACGCTGCTTCCATTAGGATTTATAGACCGTAGGTCGCGAAGGAGGCAGCTGTTGCGCGTGCCCTGGTTGATATGTGCAGGCCTTTTGTGTGTAATGACTGAAATTCAGCCGTTACGCCTTTTGGGAATGGCTACGTGGCTAAGGTTGCTTTCAGAGTCATGCAGAACCATCAGATGTCTCAGCACTGCTTTTGTTGGTTTCCTGCTCATGTTGGCGCAATTCGGGGAGCCCCTCTAAATCTCTGTGAGTGATCTCACGAGGCAGCGCGAGATCTTACCTTCCGATCTGCCCCGCGTCACACCAAGGCGGTACTACCTGAGAACAGAGACATCTTTAGAATGAGATCAGAAAGTAGTATTTGCTTAGCCGCAGAGTTTACGGTATCCCTCATTCGATACTACACAGGGCTCAGGCACTGATGTCACGTGCGCTGGAGTCTGGTATTTCTCCTTGCTCGCGGAGGCTAACCATGTTTTATGCTGAGGCGTATACGGAACCTTATTGCTAAGTTTGTGGTGCTTTATCCGGCTTCGAACACGAGCTCAAACACTGAGGTATTCTCGATCAATGCTCACACCTACCTGCGATCAGGTGGGTGTAGGGGTTAATGGAGAATACCTCAATAGCCTCAGATTTGCTGACGACGTTGTCTTGCTAAGTAACTCGGGGGGTGAATTGCAAATCATGATTGGCGTACTTGACAAACAGTGTAAAATCGTGGGCCTGAACATTGACGTGCAGAAAACTGAAGTAATGCTTAATCACCTCGGGAGAGCACACCGGTTTGATATAGGTGGTGAGGTAGGGAAGTGGCAAGCGAATATTGTACTTAGGCCAAGTAGTGACCCCGGATCCGAACCATGCGACAGAGATAATCAGAAGGATAAGAATGCGGTGGAGGGCATTCGGTAGACATTCTCAGATAATGAATGGCAGCCTACGGTTGTCCTTTAAGAAGACCGTGTATGACAGCTGCACCTTACCGGTACTCACCTACGAACAGAAACCTGGAGGCTCAATAAGAGGTTCAACTTCAACTGAGGACGACGTGCGGGGCAATCAGACGGAAGATGATAGGTGTAACATTAAGGGACAAGAAGAAAGGCGAGCTTGTGAGGGAACAAACGCGTCCTAAGGACATATTAGGAGAAATTAAGAATAAGAAATCTACGTGGGCAGGGCATGTAATGTGGAAGCAAGATGACCATTGTTAATTAAGGGTAACAGAGTGGATCCCTAGGCAAGGCAAGCGTGACAGGGGGCGGCACAAAGTTAGATATGAAGATGAGATCAAGAAGTGTGCCGGGATAAATTGGTTGCAGTTTGAATAGGACCGGGATAATTGGAGATCGATGGGAGAGGCTTTTTCGGGGCAGTGGGTCTAAACAGTCTTCTGCTGCTGGTGCTGCTCATGATGATATTTACGTTACCTTTAGGAACCCAGGGTCGAGGAACCCAGGTTGTATGCTGCCCACAGGAAGTGTTTTTAACAGCATGGCTCTTTAATTAGGCTTCACTTTGGTCTGGCGACGTCCGCAAAATGTGTTTGCATAAAAGGATAAAAAAAAACGCCACCCGAACGTGAGCAAGCGCCTCGCGAGGTGCGCCCGGCGTCGTCCAGGCTTGCCGGTGGACTTTCGCAATGTGAAAGCTCGAAAAAAAAAACCAAGTGATTTGCAGTGGCCGCCCCGCCAATGAATAAAGCAGAAAATGCCGGGTAACGACTCCCCAGTGGTAGAGCACCACACTTTGGCTTTAAAAAAGAAACGAGCACGCGGCTTTCAAGCCATGTCTTAACAATCCAAAGGTGGAGATGGCCACCGGACTAGCTGACGAAGAAATGGAGGTGTACAGAGGCGAGGACGCTATACAAAAGGATTCGCCTTTGAGGCCTATGCCATCTGAAGACGGCGACAAAAGTAATGGCGATGACTGCGTCTGCATAAAACACTGTACATAATTTTTGGTCTTTGCTTTACGGTGCCACCCAATACGGCTTGGCACTTCTGTGTGCGACTTTCAGTGTGGGTAAAAACTAAATCGAGCCCCAGATTTGCTATTCCTCCGGCATTGCACCAGTAGTGCAAGTTGTGCCATTTTTTCATGAGGTGTACACTCCCCACATCTGCTCGTCGGCTTATTTCTTTCTCGCCACTTTCGACCACACTTCCTAGCCTAAAAGTTCCGTTCTCCGCACTTTGTTTACGCCGAGTATTGAGTGACGCCAGGTACCAATGAAACACTAACTTGATCAGATGTTCCATTTTAAAGGAGTCGTCGGTAGTGGGGCGGGGTTTAAAACTTGTGAAAGTGCGTCGGCGGTGGCGAGGAGGAGCGGAGAAGCAGTGTCGTGTAAACCGACCTCATGAGAATGACACCTGAGGGGCATTATACATGTATATCTTCACCGCACGAGTGATTCTAGATGTCGTTCGTGAAAACGATGCGGAAGCACAGGTTCGCGTTTGAATAAGTCGACTTTTAGTAGGTTCCTGATGAACACCATGTTTTATCAACCAATCATTGGTAACTTGTTTTTGTTTTACATCGGAGCTGTTTCAATTTGAGCTTAGGCCGTGCGTATCATTCACAGAAAACTCCGGTTGGGGAAGTGAAGAGAGGTAAAATACCAGGCCAAGAAGTGTGAGGGAAAGTGGATCTAGGCAAGGAGACCATGAGCAAATGTTGGAGTGCGCGCCTGAAGAAAAAAATGTGGCCGAGTGTCTGCTCCTTTTGTTGCAAATGTCAACGGAAGACGATAGTCAACTGGCGCCCCTGGCAAATACATGCCTCCCTTCTCTTTCCCGCTCTCCTTTGATACTGTTCCTTTTCGTCCCGCTTCTCCCAAGACAACACGCTAGACGTTTGCTCAAGTCAGTTTAAATTTACCACGTTTCTTTGTTCCAAGACGGGTGCCTCGATGTCAGAGGCACCCTCGAAGAGAGGCACCCTACTACAACATTTGTAGAAACACGATGCCCCCCCAGGTAGTGCGTGCAAAAGGAAGCGATGGTTTTTGCAGTAATTAGGTACTCTAAATGCTATTACAAAAACTAAGCATACTTGAATTATTTAATACAGGAGCACTGCAAATATCACTCATGTATTGTATTTATGCCTCATATTTGCGTTTTCTTGTTCTTCGTTAAGAACTTTGACAAGTATGAACGTTAACACCGGTATCAGACATTTATATTTGGCAGTGAGGATATAGTACTATTGCGCACTTTCTGTTTCACTTTAGCCGGGTGGTTAATCGAGTCACAGACAGACTGACGGAAAGACAGGCATATAGACAGACCAAAATTTTTGCGTTTAGTTAGCCCAAAAACGACTGTGTTTTGTAAAAAGGCTTTCAGTGGGCCGAATCGAACCTTGGTAACTAACGTTGAGAAACCGGCGTCTTTTCGATTGCGCTATGATTTTTATTGCTGGTTTTACAATAAAAAATGTTATGCCGCAGATAGGCTAAAAAATGTGGTTGATCCGTGTGCCATAGGAAACGGTAGAACACCAAAGGGAAAGGAGCCTTCACAGAACCAGTTGATTGTCAAAGGAATCTGCTTCATGTGCGAAGAGTTCACGAGCCTGAACCCGCCAGGCGAAGTGACGCCGACACGCAAGAAACAAAAATAACCGGTTTATTCCGGGACAACAAAACCAAAAATGTCATGCACAAAAGCGGAAACTTGAAACACAGCGGTCATTGGAACGATGCCATAGGGGAGCCTTGCAGAACACACGCACTTACCCCGTACACGAAGGCGCTGGCATCGAGATGACGACAATTGTCGGCGCTCATTACCGTCATGATGCGCTACTTCGCTTCGCCTGTCGTAAACGGCTGCACCATCTGAATTAGTCATAGGAAAGGACATGAGGCGCGTTCGTAGAGCTGCGCACGTCGCTGCTAATCGCACTTTCGGTACAGCGCCAGGTACCTTCCGTTGCGGCGAAAGGGCATGGGCTCAAAACCGTGCGCCGCAGCAACAATGGCAGGTTTCTGGCGACGTCACTTCCGTGACGGTTATGACGTGACTGAGATCTTTGTGTACCCAAGCATTAAACACTTTCCTGTTCAAACTGTCTGTCATGCATTGACTCATCGAAAAACAATAAATATAAAAAATGCACAGCTTTTTCAACACTAGTAGCCATTCGTAGTCAGGGTCTTGTAGCTTGGGAATCTCATAAAATAAGGTTTGCGCACCACACCTCTTTTGCGGTCGTAGCGCGGGCGTTGGCTTTGGAGATACGCTAAGTTGGCTCTCAACTTCGGCAGTTTTGATTTTGTACTTAAGAAGTGTGGATGGTAAACTACACTATGACACTGTTTACATAGAAACAGCTTCGAGTATTAGCCATCTTTTTTTTAAAGAAAGGGCACATTTAAGAAAAGCCAAGCTAAAGCATTTGAAGATCTCCAGGTCCTGTTTCCTGTTTCTTGGCATCCAATTGCGAGGCTGACCGACAATTTCGTACTGTTTTTTTTGCGGGCATACGTGGTTACTCTGACATTACTGGGTAGAGAGTTACTTCGGGGAAGTTCGGTTTATCAGAGAAAATGGGCGAGGAGAAAACGTTTTACCTACGGAAGACAAATTGCTATTAATTGCCAATCATTCTTGCTTTGTACTGAGCAAAAACGGGCGCTCAAGTATTAACAATAATAATGTAACTACGAAAACGTTGTTTTATTCTCCAGAACTGCGGTGCACTCTGGGTGATTGCCGACGTGTCCCAAGTCACCAGCGACGACCCAGAGCTGCTCAGCACCCTTGCCCGAAGGTCTCTTAACGAGAAACTTTCGCAGAGCTCCTCCATTTCTTGGATGCCCTGTCCGACTCCGGAGTGCGTATTTGTATGGAACACAAGGAACACCGCTACAAGCCAGGGAATTCAAGTCTGTAAAGGACTTCATATTTGCCCTGGATGTAGAAACCCGGTCTGCTTCAGGTAATTCTGACTTGCAATTTTCTCTTCTACAACAGCAATGCCACCCGTGAGGGCGGTGTTGAGTGGGCTGGTATATGCACCGAACGAAAGGGGGGAAATTGCAAACACTAGCGAGTATTACAAACTGTTAGATAGATACCGCTGTTCGGTTATCTAAGGTAATACGTCTTAATACATTCTCAGCTAATTAAAGTGAAAGACTTTGTGTTCTGAATGCCCAAAGGAAATTTCGCTCTTGCACTTGTCTCTGCGAATGATATGGGTGAACGTTTCGTTTGTAAGGGTTTAGGGCCAGTCTCTTCACTTCGTGTTTTGTGTGTAGATTTGACGTTCAGCGGAATACGTAAAATTTTAATGAGTACTGTTAAATTATCAGTTAACATACTTCAGCTCACCTGAGAGTGCTGAACGTGAAGATATTTGGGAAGATGCGTTTAATACGAACGTTATTTAAAATAAAAAAGGGGCAATTTACAACAACCCGTTTAATTTCACGCAGAATTGAATACTTCAATATTTTATTGTAACTGCCGCCACGAATTTTTCGACTTTTTTTTTGCGATAGTATGCCCTTTGGCATAATGTCTCAGTGGTACAAGTTGGCACCCGTTTCCCGGAGGAAATCCAGAAGACAGTGGTGGTGGGGCCCCCACAGCCATCGTTGCAGATCAGGAGGTCTCCCAGGATGCAGGCCTGTGCGTGAAGGTGTCTGGATATCGCTGCACTCAGGGAAGTGCACGCCTATAGTAGGTGGTTGGTGTCGGTGTCTTCGGCAGGAACCGTCCAGAAGGGGCAGGTGTTGATAAACGGGGCATTGTATCGTGGTGGCCACGCCCGGGGTACCGCAGGAGATAGGGCCACCCCAACTCGAAGTCTACGCAGCAGGACCTCCTCCCAGTGAGCGAGCCCACTGGGAAGGTCTGTTCCACACGGTGGGATAAGAACGCGTGTGGCGCGACGCAGATCTTCCGTTAGTTGGACAAATTGTTCATGTGGGTCCGTTGTCAGCAAGGTCAGCGGTCGTGGAACCGAGGAAAGGTGACAGGAAGTATCCGCTGCAATATGCGCGGTGATAGTATTACGCCGGATCCACGACAGTCGGAGAGGGCAGGGGTACGTGTCCAGCAGTTTATGAATCTCTCTTGAAACGGACGAGTTGGAGGATACATGGCGCAAATCCCGGATGGCCGCCGTTGAGTCCGTGTACATTTGTACAGTAAAACTTCCAGGGGCTTGAAGTGCTGGTAGTAGCGCTTGCAGTCCGTCCCGGATGGCTGTAAGCTCCGCCAGCATAGAAGGCCATGTGCGAAGTGATTCATAGGCACAGGTTTGGTTCGCTTCTGAATGAGAGGGACATTGTATCGCCGTAGTTAAAACGCCGTCTTGGACCCCAGCGTCCACAAATGCCTCTACAAACTGGGGCTGGTTCGCAGCCGCTCGTAATGGTGCGCCCGCGGTCTGCGCGTCTGCGTTCCCGGTCGACCGACTGTGGAGTCTAGTTAGCGGCCTGTTGTCGGTCACTTGATGGTATAGCCAGGGCGGCCTAGTTACGGGGTGGGCTGGAAAGGCGGGTAGAGGACGGCCCATGTAAATTGCCAACGCCGCTGCCTCCGGAACAAAATTAAGTTTGTGCTGGCGGGCGGAGCGGCGCTGATGTACAAGCTCATCCAGGGTGTTCAGTTGAGCTTCTGCGTGAAGAGATGGTATGGGCGTTATTTGAGGGAGGCAGGTGATTGTCCGCATTGCAGCTCTATTAATTGATTCAAGTCGGGCCCACTCCGCTTGAGTCATATGCTGGAATTGAGCCTGATAGATAAGTCAAGGCTGAAGTATTGACCGCACCAAGAGTCGGGTTATTTGGAAGCAGGAGCCTTCAGCCTTTTGTGACATGCGTCGGATAAGGTGTACCATTTGACCTGCTTGTTGGCGGGCAGATCGAAGCCACAAGGCAGCTGACCCTGACAACGAAATTTCCAATCCCAGCACGCGAAGAGAGGTAGCAGTGCGCACAGGCTGGCCGGATAGTTGTAGCGCGATCGGAGATATCTCCACTCTACGACGGCCCCAATCATTGGCCACGGACAGAAGGGCTGTCTTCTCGACTGAAAGCGAGAGACCAGCGTATTCACACCACTTCAGTGGGTCGGTTAAAGCTTGTTGCAGGCTCGCGGCTTGTTGAGACAGGTCTGGGTGGACAATCCATACTGTAATATCGTCCGCGTACACCAAAAGGTGTATGTCTGGCATGGAGCCAAGATGCCAGGCAAGCGGCAGCACAACTACGTTAAATAGGAAGGGTGAAATCACCCATCCCAGAGGCACTCCACGGACGGGCATAAAATGGCCATAACTAGCTCCACCAATCCGTACTGAAAATGATCTTTTAGTCAAGAAGGCCCGGATAAAAGATCGGACCTTTTCCGGCACAAGTAAGCTTTGGAGAGCTTCCAGGATAGCACTTTGGCTGACGTTGCCATATGCCTTGTGAATGTCCATGGCAAGCAACGTCCGCACTTTGCGAGATTGGCCGCTCAGTAGCACCATTGATGATAAATGCTCAAGTCCATCCTCTGTCCCCAGGCGAGGACTGAACCCAATCTGTGCCGGGTGGTACCATCGGTAAGTGTCCATCCACCACTGAAGCCGCGTAGCCAGCATTCGCTCCAACAGTTTCCACGAGGTGCACATTAATGCGATTGGGCGCAAATTGGGGAGATGCTGGGGTGGTTTGCCTGGCTTCGGTATAGCGACAATATCTGCCCGGAGCCATGACTCTGGTATTTGGCCCGAGAGCCACACCTCATTGATGTAATCGAGGAGACGGCTCAGGGCCGGATCGTCGAGGTTCTTATAAACCTCGTACGTAACGCAGTTGCAGGGAAGGGAGAGTTTCGAATTCGTCATGGTACATCCTACTTAATATTCCCCTAGCTCTTCCATGGAAAGAATTCACAAAGAAGTACTTGGGGACCGTTATTTAAAGAGAGCGCATAAATTATGGCTGGAGATGTTCACGCTATCGCGATTAAGTTGAAGGTATTCCGCTGAGAGCGCGGCGCTAGTGTTACCAGCATGTAAACAAAAAAATGTAAGCAGCATGTAAGCAAAGGAACAGGTTTCTTCCTACAAATACCCTGGCGTTCACATAAAGACTAACTTGATGTGGAATGATCGCATGAACCATATTCTGGCATCGGCAAACAGTTCTCTTGGCTTCCTGAAACACAACCTCAAACATGCTCCTTTACACTTACGCAAACTGGCGTACAAAACATTAATACCGTACTTATCTGATTCTAACGCGCACTTTTTCCCGGGAAAATAGGTCGAAAAATCGCATGCGCGTTAAGATCGGGTATGAAACCGAAACTGCCGAAACAGCGGAAGTTTCGTCCCACCCATCGCCATCTCAAGATGGCGCCAAAGCTTTTAACAACAATTTTTCGGACGCAGGAAGCATAGGCGCCTAGGCTTTTCTATCGGCGTTCACGCAAATTGTCAAATCGTTCAACTTGCGCGCTTGATAACAGCAATGGCAGCAGCGCCTCTCTCGCGTTCAAAACGAGCGGTCGGCTGAAGCGTGAGCCTCTGGAGAAGCTCGCTTCTCCAGTTCGTTCAGAAGTGTGGCATCGGGAACGCGCTTGACGGCACCGAGGACGGTATGTTGTGGTCAGCGGAGAGCGACGAGGCGTCAGATGAGTGAGATTACTTCGGGAAATAAATTGCCCGTTTTTCTCGCATTCGTTTTTCTTGCTCACAAACTTTCGTACCCGTTACAATCGGAGGTGCAAGTTTTTTCGGTTTTCTTGCCAGGAAAATCGGGTGCGCGTTAGAATCGGGGGCGCGTTAGAATCGGGTAATTACGGTATGTACTGAAATAGAATACGCCTGAGCCATATGGGGTACCCATCAAGCATACCTAATAACTGATTTGGAAGCCCTGCGAAACGTGATGCACGCTTCATCTATTCGAATTATTCGCGTTACACCAGTGTAACAGCATTAAAAAATCGCGCCGTGCTTGAATTCTTATGTCATCGTAGTTGTATATCTCGTGTAACACCATTTCAGAAACTTTACTATCATGTGGTTCTTCATAATGATTTTAATGTGCGAACCCTCAGCCATCTTCCCGCGTCCTGATCGTTCCCACAAAGTCAAACGCGTCACGTGTCGTTCACTGGCATTTCCTCAATAATTCATATTTGGAACCGCGATATAATGAAATATTCTGCCATCACACATCATCACCGAAACAAATGTCCCGAAACATAAACATGCTCTTAACAGAAACTTGCAGACCTAACAAAATTTCACTGCCTCATTTGTACGTTTGTTTTCCTTTTCTTGTTATTGTTTATCTTTCTTTTCACAGGCTTCTAAGCGTGCGTGTAACGTTGTGTCAATTTTGATATGGTGGTCCCAAAATTTTTTGTGTATTTGCTGCGAGTGTTTTTTTTTGTTACGTGATGCACTGTCACTTACTTTACCCTTTTTGTTTTTGTGTTTTGTTTCAATTAAATTTTGATTTATGGTTTTACCATTCTGATTAGATGCACACCCTACGTATTACCCACCGCCGGAGTACCATTGGGGTATCTCGAAATAAATAAATAAATAAATATATAAATAAATAAATAAATAAATAAATAAAAATAATCCTTAATAGGTACTTTGACAGAGCTATACGTGAGTGGAGTTCCTTTGGAGACCGTCTGATCTCGAGCCGAAGAATGTCATTCCATACAATAAGATGTATCCCCAAAGGTCTTGACGTGCTATTATTTTCAGGTAGCTGATTTAGCAATTCGCCAAGTTGTTCAAATTTCAAAATTTTAGGAATTTATCTCATTAGCTCAACATGGCCTATGCCTCGCGCCGTAGTGCTGGTGATAGATTTTGACCTCTAGGGTATCTCTACATTTGCTAAAACCTTGTTACATAGCTTTTTTTGTACCTGTGTTGAAAAATGTCCGCATATCTGCTTTGGTCACATATCTAACGTGGCGCTCTTCTCTCCCATTGTTCCCTTCTCTGGATTTATTCAATGTGTGTTTCTTCATTGAAATTCTATTTTGCCACCATCGCACGATTCATGCGCTGTTTATTTGGACGGGTGTAACCTTTTTCTGTTCATTGGTTTCTTCTTCTGTCTGTAGTAGGAGGAACGGGACCTGTGTTCTTTAAGTGCTCTCATTCAATTCGCACCCGCAGGTGCCTTTCACCGGCTCCTGCGGGTGCTGCTCCTTTCATTTTGTACTTGTCTTTTTTAAAGACGATAGTCTTTCTTGGGCTACTTAAACCCAGAAATTTTGGTCTGTCTGTATGTCTGTCTGTCTGAGACTCGATTCAACCACCCGGCCAAAGCAAAACAATGCCTGCGCAATACTCTCATATAGTCACAGCTAAATCTACCCGTCTAAGCCCTAATGTAGATTCTTGTCAACATTGTTGAAGAAGAACAAGACATTACGCAAATATGAGAGAACAAATCAATACAGAAGTGATATTTGCAGTGTTCCTTTATAAAAAAATCAAGCACGCTTGACTTTTGCGAAATTAAATACTTCATCAACTACAGAAAAAAATCACGCCATACCCACGGAATGAATGATGATAAGTGGGGCGAAGCTCGATAGGGGGAGATAATCGGTAACCGTAACTCTCCCGTGAAAGTTCGCGCATTACATCATTAAGAAAGGCGTAAGACTGTGTGCGAACATTGTACAAATCAACTTTTATTTTCGGAGTCAATGCTCCCAGGCCTAGACCGGGTGAAAGACCCCGCGCCATCGAGGACTACCCCGCACCTCCACAACAATTTGTCACGTAGGATGGGACACAGCGGTAAAGAAAGAACTTTTATTTTGGGTGAACTTGTGCCCGAACAAGACGAGAGGAAACGAGCAAAGGTCCTTGCGTCTCGTTCGATCTCCGAGAACGACTGCCTGCGTTC
This sequence comes from Haemaphysalis longicornis, assembly GCF_048455015.1. NCBI lineage: Eukaryota > Metazoa > Arthropoda > Arachnida > Ixodida > Ixodidae > Haemaphysalis > Haemaphysalis longicornis. Next base: position 36,407,995 of record NW_027526204.1, read on the forward strand.
GTGGCGTGATCTCTTGCGTGATCTCCCCCTCGCAGTCACGTGCGCTCGCGCCTCCGTTGGCGAACACAGACAAGCTCGCACTCCCGGTGCCGAGTTTGCGCTGCCGGTTGCAGCAGGTCTTGCGCGTGCAACGCGGCCCACTTTGCGACATCTCCGAAAGGATGCGGCGGTCACATACCACGAGACACAAGGGATGGACAGACCAATGGCTTTAGGAGCTTCGCCCCTAAAAAGAATTCACTCCGCCGTCGCCTGCGGTCGCCCGCGCCAGTATAGCTTCTGGCACCATTTTATTGAAATCAGCCGGCAACAGTTACGCAAGGTTCCACTAGATAGGTTCCACGTGCTGCTTGCAACGCACGTGGAGTAGGGAAACGCGGTTCAATAAACGTTGAAGTAGGGCGCCTCGATTAACGCCCGTCCTCGCCTTACGGCAGCGTTCGCATCGAGACACCCGGTTTGGAGCAGTGGAGCGCGGGAAATTTAAAATGATTTAAGCAAAGCTTTGGCGTCTTTACCTTGGGAGGAGCGCGACGCAACAGGAACAACATGAGAGGTGAGCGGGAAAGCGAAGGGAGGCATTTACTTCGCAAAAGCCGACAAAGACTATCGTCTTTTGACGGCATTTGCAACGAAAGGAGCAGATACGCGGCCTATTTTTTCACTTTCTACCGTGAAAACCAACCCAACGTGTATTTTAAGCAAAAAGAATGCAGGTGTAACCAGTTCAGTACTCACATTGTGTCTAAAATGGGCCTCAGGTTTACTTAGCGTTAAATAATTGCGATGTGTAAAACCAATGCTACCAGTTTCAGACATTTCGAATGGTTCGGCGTGTACGTACTTGCCTTTTTCTTATCGTGTCTTTCTTATCGTTCTCGGCGTGTACATACTTGCCTTTTTCTTAACATTTGGCCGGGTGACTGAATTGACTTACATACAGACCGGCAGGCCAAGCATGTGTGTTTCCTCGGAGTAGCCCAAGAAAGGCTATCGTGTATAAAAAGTCGTCGGCGCTGCCGGGAACGAACCCGCGTCATTGGGTGCAGCAATACAGCGCCTTGGTGAGTGAGCTACCGGGGCGTGTCACGTGGTAAATTTGTGCTGTTGTAGACAAACACTGACAGCTTATTTTCAATGATTTTCGTGAGGAACTTGTTGATTCTGATAAGAGGTTCATGGAGAGGCTTGCCGGACCGTTCTTCAGAATTTTTACACGAGGGCAGCTTGTTTATAACGCACTGTATAGCAAACCCTATTTCGGTAAGTGTAACGTAGGAATAGTCGTCGTCATAATTATCCCAAGCCTATCTACGCGCACTGCAGGGCAAAGGCCTCTCCCTTTATTCTACAAGTGTCCCGGTCCTGTGCCAACTGCGACTAATTCATGCCCGCAAATGTCTTGATCTGATCTGCCCATCTAACTTTCTGCCGCCCGCTGCCAAGCTTGCCTTCTTTAGGGATCCACTCTGTTACCCTTATTTATCAACGGTTATCTAGCCTTTGCAGTCAGTACATGCCCTGCCCAAGTCCATTTCCTCTTAATTTCTGCTTATATGTCCTTAACACGCGTTTGTTCCCTGCCCCGCTCCACTCTCTCCTTGTCCCTTAATTTTACACCTATCATCTTCCGTTACATTGCTCGCTGAGTCGTCCTCAGTTTACGTTGAATTCTCTTACTGAGCTTCCGAGTTTCTGGCCCGTACGTGAGTACCGGTAATCTGCAGCTGTCATACACTTTCCTCTTCAGATTCAATGGTCTGCTGCCATTCATTATCTGAGGGTGCATGCCGAAGGCACTCCATCCCATATTATCCTTCTAATTATCTCTGCCTCATGCTTGGGATCCGGGGTAACAACTTGGCCTTCGTAGGTATACTCGCTTACAAGTTCTACTGCCTTTCCAGCTGTCTCAAATCGCTGTGCTGTCCCGAGGTTATTGATCATTACTTAAGTTTCTTCATAATATTATTCAGGCCCATGGTTCCCCTCTGTCTTGCGCGGTAAGCATGCTTTTCAATTCTTCCCCCGAGTTGCTTCCCTCGAAGGCAATGTCATCAGCAAATGTGAGGGGACTGAGGTATTCTTCATTAACCCTTACTCCCACCTGTTCGAATCCAATGCTCTTTATACTTCTTTTAAACAAGTTGTAAATAAGATTGGAGAGATTGTCTCCTTGTCTGACACCCTTCCTTATAGGTATTTGACTGCTCTCCTTATGAGGATGATGGTAGCTGTGGAACCATTGTAAATGTCCTCTAGTATTCTTACAGAATGCTCGTCTACACCCTGGTTCCTTAACGCCTGAATGATTGCTGATGTTTAGACCGAGTCCACTTCCAGCGGTGGCGTAGAGGTAGATCGTCCGCGTCGTGTGCAGAACGAGCGTGGTTGGAATCGCGGTGCCGGACAAATACCACCGGATGTAAAAAAGTCTGCGCGTGTATGGAATTGCAGAACGAGGCTTGGGGTGCGGCCTGCCCCGGGTGACTATTGCCGGTAACGCACACCCTCACCATAGCAGGATTGGCCACCCTGGTGTAGTAATGGCAACAACCTCCCATAAATACGCCAGTCCGTATCTCCATTGCGCTCAGTTTGGCATGGTAGACGTATGTGACAAAACTCCGTCTGCACTGCATGGATAGCTGACGTGGAGGTGTTTTCACTGATCGGTTTAGAGGAGGGTACGTTTGGCGTCACGCTGCTGCTGCGTGGTCTTGGGGAAGTCGGAAGCTCTCGCTGTCCAGCAATTTGACCTGGTTGCTTATTTAGGAGTATTTTGGGTTGCTGCATTCTTGCGCATACTTGGCGGTCTTCATTGCAGATTTTGTACGGTTAATTATAGCGCGTTTCGCCGGGTAAATAAGTACAGCTGCTGTAGCCGAATCCTCAAGGTCGCGGTTGCACGAGGGTTATTTGCGCAAGCTGATCTGGGTATTGGTCCTTCAGTCGTCTCCACAGAGCACACTGCGGGTGGCCTTTCTTGGAAAAAGATTGGCTTGCGGGATATGTGTAGTTCCAGAGCACGTTTTGGCTACAGTAAAGTGCGGAAGTCAGATGTTAGCAGAACAATTGTTTGGGAGATGAACTCGAGAAGAGGCTAGTGTTCTGGCCCGTTCTCATTGTGACAATAGGCGCACTTTAATGGTCTAGCCACGCAGAAACGTGATTTTTGTTGTTCGAATAAACAGCGCACAAAACCAATAAAAAAGATACGGGCACATAGCACGAGTTAATATTTCTTTCCTTCAATCGGTTCACGCTGTTCATGCCGTAAAACCCTGAGCCAATAGCCGAAACTCTGTTCAATCACAAAGACACCTCTGGTGGAGTCGAGTTCGAGTGAGGGCAATTTTCCTTGAAAAGTAGTTAATACTACGGAAGAAAAGGGGACAAAGACAAGATAGAGAGAGAGGGAGAGAGATAGGGAGAGAAGAGAGAGAGAGAAAGAGAGCGAGAGAGAGCGACAGCAAACTTTAAATCTTACGTCCGATGGAGACAGGATGAGCGCAGAGTTTCACATCCACGGACAAATTTTGTCGATTTGTTGGAGACATTTTAGGATTCTACAAGGAATTTATCTTGCCTTGTTGGACGCGTATTTTGCATCTGTTATAGGAACAGGTGGGAGTAAGGGTTAATGGAGAATACCTCAGTAACCTCAGATTTCCTGATGACGCTGCCTTGCTAAGTAACTCGGGGGACGAATTGCAAAGCATGCTTTCCGCACTGGGCGAACAGAGTAGAACCGTGGGCCTGAAAATTAATATGCAGAAAACTAAAGTAATGATCAATAACCTCGGAGAGCACAGCAGTTTGAGATAGGTTGCGAGGCAGTGGAAGTGGTAAGCAAATATATCTACTTAGGCCAAGTTGTGACCCCAGATCCCAACCATGAGGCAGAGATAATTAGAAGGATCAGAATGGGGTGGGGTGAATATGGCAGACATTCTCAGATAATGAATAGCAGCCTACCATTGTCGCTGAAGAAGAAAGTGTATGACAGCTGCATCTTACCGGTAGACACGTACGGGGCAGAAACTTGGAGGCTCACTAAAAGGGTTCAAATTAAATTGAGAACGACTCAGCGGGCAATGAAGCGGAAAATGATAGGTGTAACATTAAGGGACAAGAAGAGAGCAGAGTGGGTCAGGGAGGAAACTGGTGTTAAAGACATATTAGTAGAAATTAAGAAGAAGAAATGGACGTGGGCAGGGCATGTATTGCGAAGGCAAGATAACCGCTGGTCATTAAGGGTAACAGAGTGGATCCCTAGAGAAGGCAAGCGTTGCAGGAGGCGGCAGAAAGTTAGATGGGCAAATGAGATCAAGACGTTTGCGGGGATAAATTGGTCAGAGTTGGCACAGGACCGAGATAATTGTAGAATCATGGGAGAGGCCTTTGCCCTGCAGTGGGCGTAGATAGGCTGGTGATGATGATGATGATAGGAATAAATCTCATCATGGGCATGGGTAAGTGTCAATCATGCCCATGATTTTTTTGCGTTAAACACTGCTGACAAATATGAGCCTTGGCTCAAGTTTTGTTGATGGAAGGCTTTCCAAAATTACATTTTTCGACGTTGTTTGTTTTGCCAGCAACATGTCTGCAAGAGGCGCTGAAAGCTTCTTAAACGAACACGGGCGATGCCAAAAAGTAGGGAAAAAACGCAGGGAGACTCGGCAGACCTACATAAGCAGCAGACAAGCAGTTGCCGTTCTCCCGCTGCCAGAAAGCGTAAATTCGCCGAATGGCGATGTTTTTAGTTAGATCCACTTCTATTACCTTCTATATTGCTTCACACAGTTAGGCCGCATGTTCGGCACGAAGTACCACTTCCGTGCAAAATATAGGCTCTTCCGCAGCCCTATCGCAGACCATAAACAGCTAGGTGCTTCGGAAATATATGCTGCGATCCTTTTTGATCACCTCAATATTGAGCTCGCCTGCACCGTCGTTGAATTCGAGAGCCCGGCGCGCCGGTCCCCAGAGGGCGGGGGCAAGTAAGGCTCGTTGTGGGCGTAGTAGGTATAGCGCTGGTCTTTCCCATGAAACTGAAAAGAACTGGCCCCAATTGTACACCTAATAGTTTAACAATTCCGCCAGGAGTGTGTCTCTTGTATGCAAAGTAAATTTGCTCCGAAAAATAGAAGTATCCGCGTGCGAGATGTTGCGTTCTTACTTTAATAATGCCGCTCACTATAATGTCAGTAGCAGTAGCTTTATTCTTAAGCCTTCGGCGCCCCGCCCATTGTAGTGCGGACGTGTTGGGAATTTCATATCTTATTTCTGTGGGACTGCCAAGGCCGAGGCAACTGTAAAACCTCCCAAATGCTGTCGCTTTTCTTACAGACGGTGATGTTTTTTATAATGCCTTCGTATGAATGGGCAGAGTATGAGCTACTTCAATCATCATGGCTTCTGTACTGTTATGACCAGTCCAGTGTATACGCATCCGTATGCCTAAAACAGGACACGAGTATACAAAAAATGGTCTCTAATCTAGTTTGTCTGTGAGGGCCAGGCTAATTGCTATTTTGTGTAAATAAAAACTGCAGGAATCAGCATTTCGATATTGATAGGTGAACATGTCAGAATACTGGAGTGCCATTCAGCACTGGTTTGCGATACAGTGCAACCTCTCGAGAAACACTCATTATGAGGAGACAGGTTCTTCGCCTGTGATCTTCGGGTGTTGCTGAGGGCTCCACCAAAGCGAGTGTACCAAGTGCAAGAAAATTAGCTCTCGCGTATGGGCTAAGAACCCGTCAACTGGGATTGAATGCCCTTCCTGACACACTTCTTATAAAACTATTTCTCATCCCAGCATCACACGGCTATCTAGCTCGCTAGCTATCACGTTTTGGTTCACGTTAGAAAGGCGTCGTGAAATACTGCGTGAATTATTTTCTTCAAACTTAGGGAGAAGTATTTTCTGCGAAAAAGCCAAACTAACTACGCAAATCTACATTTTGCGTACCCGAAAAAGTGTTTGCATTCTTAATTGTGATCAACTTGGCTACAACAAATTTGAAATTTGTTGTGTATATTCAGTGTGAACAAACCCGACGGTAAATCGTAACCTATAGCCCTGTTTGATCAACAGCTTAGTAAAATATTATTATTTATTTTCAACCAGATGCCAATTCCTGTTCCACTACGGGAGGCCGTGCGGACAGCAAGGATCAGATCACTCCACGTCCTTGGAAGTTCTGCTTGTAGGTATTCTATTCGAAAAACCTAAAACAAGTGCTGGTCTCAGTGTATTTTGCGTTTCTCATGACAGGAGTGTTTATGCAGTAAGATATCTACCGTATTTTAAAAAGTGTGCTTTAGTGATGAGCCCGCCAGCTAAAGCAAGTTATGTAGCTAGTTGCCTCCTTAGACAAATTGAAGTAGCACTTTCCCCCACTCCTTTCCTATGCAATTACTCTTTCTTACACAGTACTCTGATAAGTGTAAATTCTGTCAGGAACCTGCAACTCTTACACACATATTATTCGACTGCTCAGAAAACTCAGACACTCTGCCCCTGAACCTATCCCCATCCGAGGACCAGCTCCTGCTTGTGACAAGGGCTACGGCAGCCTGGGGAGCGCTTGGGCTCCTGTACTGAGGACCCACTTTCACATTATTGCGCAATAAATTTGTCGGTCTCTCTCTCTCTCCCCGGGACAGCTTTGTCAAGCCAAGCATGGTCACTTTGGAGATTGGCCAAGATTTGCTAAAAAAAATACTCCAGCGTTCACTATAATTGTGGCAACACTTGATCGGAACGCGAAAGACACGTCATAGCGTTCGCCCCTCCAAGGTGACGTCCAATGATTATCACTTCTACAAAAATGAGCCAAGCCCACACTCATAGCAACAATAGCAAGTAAAAGTCGTTGCGGCAGCGAAGAAGAAGCAAATCGTCTGCAATTGTGGACTTAAGACGTCGTGATGGTGGTGAAGGTTCTGTATAGCTTCGCTACCTTCAAGTCTTTAGCGTTAGTGTGAGCTGTCTTCATTTTAATGAGAAGCGCGCATTTCATTCTTTTGTTCGTCTCACCAGCAATACTGTTTTATAAGCAAAGAGCCTTGCTTCGCGGTTGATGATCTTCAACTGGTTTTGTCAATTTCGTAATGTTCCATACCAAAGCGATGTTTCCAGCAAAAAGAATCGGCAGCAAAAAGTGCAAAAACAATAAAGCCCTGAAGTGGGAACACCGCAACATCCTATTTGACTAAATCTTCTGTGCACGAAACTTTGCCAAAAGGTAGCGCAGGTTTGTGATTTTTATTCCTTACTGCTTGGAGTCGCCCTTTGCTTCGCGACATCTGGTAGAAGAATGGGGTACAGGCACCCTAAGCACCATGCAAGTCACCAAGAAACCCCAACCCGCGCTAGAAGCCGACATCAAGGTGCAGAATTTGAGTTTGAACTTCGGATGGCTGCTACAGAAATTTGAGGCAGACGACGCCGTGACCCGAACCAAGGTCAAAAAGCAAGTTTACCTATAGTCCGACAATGCCCTTTGAACTTCTTTCCGTGAGAACCTGCTGAAAACACGCAAGAGTGTTTGGTGAAGCTGAAGAGAGGCGGAATTTTCAACAGGTCAGACGACAAGCACCCTTAAGGGAACTAATTTTCACCTCAAGGACTACTCTCGCGTGGCGGTATAAAATCACTACAGCTTGCTTACGTTGTGGACACTCGTCAGATCGTTGCTTGAGAAAACGTTAGCCACTGGTATACATAAAGAACGAGCTGGCCTTTTCCTGTACACGCACAACCAACAACCCATAGAATGTGTAGTGTTCGTTGAAGGAACGAGGAATGTGTACCGGGGCGCTAAAACATAAACTACAGAACAAAGGAAGATGCCTTTTCTGGTCCGTGGTGTCACAATCAAGAGCGACTAGCTTCATTTATGTGCGTCTCCGAGTTCGCGTATGCATGCTGCCCTGATAGCAATGATAATGCCAATGTAAGCAGTCGTTCAGAAGGAGTTGAGGAAACAATTCCCAACGAAGGCGCAAATGTAGGTCCCGTTCCTTGACGAAATATACCGTGAAGAAGCGCAGCAAGCATAGGGGCTTTTACTACGTCGGTAGAACTGCGAGAGCGGCAATTCATGGCCTAAGCAGTCGCTCTTCGTTGCACAGGCCTGCCGGCGTCCCACCGCCAGAAGGGTCCTGACCGAAGCAACCGCCAGGTCACCAGCGCTGGGTTACCCCACACCAATGAACGTCGACAACTTGGGAAATCCCTATTGTGGTCCGCTATGCTACCAGTGGGGAGAAACTGGACCCATCTACGGTGGCAGTTCTGACAAGCGGCTCCATCTGCCAGGCTTTCGTGCAGACGCACACCGCCGATTGGTCGAACAATGCCAGAAGAACATCATAAAATGCCCATCCAGGCGGGCCCGCACGTTTCCCCCGTCCCCATTGGCCGTATTTACAGACTTCTCCTAACCACTTCAGCAATATTGACTTTGAGCCAGAAACTTTCTCTAGCCCACGGAGAGTTAAATCAAAGCAGCAGATTCTGGGCTTGAGAGCGGGGGACAAGACTTTATTCACTGGCCTGATAATTTCTCAGAAGGTCGGCGGCCGAGTCCAGCTTGGGCCCGCGGCGGCGTCTGTGGCCGGGCCGTTCGTAGATGAGGTGAATGCTATGGCATGTCTCGCTGAAGCACTGGAGGACCCGCACGGATCGCCAAAGCGATTCGGGGGATACGTGTCGCTCTGAAGCGTGGATGTGTAGCAGTTCCAGGGGAAAAAACGAAAACCATCTGTCGAAGCAAGCACGCACTAAATAGACAACGCACCACCGCGCCACGACAGCAGGACACCCGTCCGAACCCTAAAGACTCACCCGAACACGACGCGCCTAACTACGCGGCGCATACCTGAGCTCACTATGCCATGAATGAATATTATGTATGTGACGCAGCCCACCCAACCTTCGCCGTGCCCGGGCTGAGATAGGAATCTTTGAGGTACCCAAAATTGGAAAGGACTACGTCTGAACTACAGTCATCACTCCCCTACAAGAACCTACAGGCCACCCATTATTGCCCCTACATGCATCCATCCTGCCTATAGGGGTGACGATACTCACGGGACCCGACAACTCAATGATGAGTGGATGGTTTGCGTTTAGGAGAAAAGCGTTACGAGAATTTCAGATGACCCGCCCGTCCGCAAAGCACGAGTCAATGTCGTAAAGTCAAGAGGAAAATACACACAGCAGGTGACCGTATACAAAAGCACGTGCTCTGTAACTGCTGCCGCAATACGATCCACGGAATGTATTTTTCTCGCACAAGGGAGCAATATTTTTTAGGTGTGAAAAAACTGCGGCGCGTGAGGGACAAGACAATATGAAAGGAACATGACGGGCGCAGACTCACAACTAGCTTTATTGTTAATATAATATATAATACTAGCTTTATTGAAATATATAATATCTATTGCACATGCGCCCAAAGCAGCCAGTTTTTTCCCTTTCCCTTTTCCCCCGTTATCAATGCACCATCCTATTCAAAAATTCAAACTGACTTCCGTACAATATAACAGAACGTACGCTCACACAATTTCCATTGGAGCAATATTAGACCTGCGGATAAAGCCAATACCTTTTTCCGCAGACCGCGTAAAACGGCGAAATTAGCAATAATCAACGCTCCACGCTTACCATTTCTGATACCCTCGTAACACTAGCTCCACGTGGAAGCCTCCTCACTACCGCGTACTCTCAAGGTGGTGCTTCTGACACCGAAGCTATTGTGGAGAGTGACCAGATTGCTTCTAGAGCACGCGGTGTCCATCGCAAGAGGCACAGGGTGCTGGAAGCGACAAAATGGCACTTGTGTAACTCATTTCACTGAGTGGTATAGTCATCTAAGCTGAGGAGCATATACTTTCATACTCGATGAAATTAACAAGCCAAGTGACCTGATAGCCAACCGCATTGTCGTGCTTGGCAGAAATGTCGACGAACACCTTGCAAGGCTAGAGGCTGTACTTGAGGCTGCTCAAAAAATCTTGGATGAGGTCATTTTAATGCAGATACGCTCACAAATAGAAAGCGTGAAATCTGTCGCCTACTGTTCTGTCGCACCAAATAAGATCTTTTTAGTTCATAAGTTCTGTTACCCTGCCTACAAACTGCTCAACATGAAGAGGATTTGCTGCAGAAACTCCTATTCTCGGGTAGTTCATTACGATATTTATATGGTTTTATATGACTAGGCGAAACTTTAAACGTCTCGGCGAAAGCGGTCAGAACCCATACAACTCTTTCTTCCCCACACAGTGACCATACGTGAAAAAACAACAAACTCCCACCTCCCCTCGCGGGAACCCCTGTGTAGATGCGACGCATAGGCGGAGCGGCGAAGGGACCGCGTTTTATAGCGCGCATAACGCTGAGGGGACTGCGTAAGCCGGTCCCAGTCAATGACGAAGTTGGCGTACTTGTAAAGCGGCGTGGACTCTAGGTGTTTGAGCCAAGCGTGGATGTTGCTTCGCAGGAGAACGGCACACCGGTTATATGCGCAGCGCGCCCGAAGGAGAGGAAACCGCGGAAGACAGAGTACTGCACATGCGCCAGCCCCAGCGCGTCGGCCGCGGCTATGACGCAACGTGCCGCGGCTATGACGGAACACAATACAACACAATCCACTTTAATCCAATCCAATCCAAATCCAATCCAATCCAAGCCAAGCCAAGCCAAGCCAAGCCAAGCCAATCCAATCCAATCCAATCCAATCTAATCTAATCCAATCCAAGCCAATCCAATTGAATCCAATCTAATGCCCCTCGCGAGAGAGTTCGCTATCGGAGAGGAGAGGGGGTGGGCGCCGGAGAGCGCAGCTGGCGCGGCGAGGAAAAAGGGGGAGGGGCGGACAACGCCGAAGACGACGACGACGACGACGACGACGCCGCCGGAGGGACAAGGCGAGTGCATCAGATGCTCTGCGTCTAAAAAAACACTTTCGGGAAGAGTTAAAGGTAAGGGGTGATAGCCACTATCGCACAACAGTAAGTAGGGCTGTGTGGTGGTGTCGGCGGAGCAGTGTAAACGTGGCTGTGACAAACAGAGGCCACTCAAAATTCTAAATGAAAAAAATTATGCGACATACGTCCAGTACGTTACGCTGTTAAAGGGAACCGGGCAGTGCGTGAACGCTGAGGTCCGTTTAGCGCCATCGCGGAGAAGTGCGGAGAATCAGAGATAGGGGGGACCTGCGCCGTGGCCGCACCAAGCGGGAGTGGGCGGGCCGTCGTCGACTACGGAGCTCCGCCGGGAGGCTTAATTAAGGGCGGTTTCTTGTGCCTCATGCGGTCAGTACGCATGTTCCGGCTGTCTCCGGTTTTTGCCAATTATCGGCGATGGCGCCTCGCGGAGCTCAGCATCTACGCTTTCGTCGGTTTCGTTTTACAATGGTCGGCACGGTACTTGCAATCTGCAGGCACCTTAGAATCGCGACGCCGCGAGCTTTAATCAAAAGAAATCACTTCAATCTCGCGCAAAACTGTCAAAATGTTTTAAAGTACGATTCGAAGTTTAACACGTTAGAAACACCGGCTGCTCCTCGAAGTGTCGCTAGTAAGCATCTGTACAGTGTGCATGAGCATATCTTCTACCAGATTATCCATATAACTAAACAGCGGGGCGTACACTTCACACAAAGTGTTCTAATACTGTTCTTCAATTTGATGCAAAACAAAGTTTATATAGAATACCATCAGTATAACATGATCCCAAGAAGCAAATGCAACGCCCTTGTTTATTAGAAAATGTTAGGTGAAGAACAAATAGAAAGATCTTGAAGGTTAAAGACACGAATGTCAAGTATGAGTGTAAGGTTTATTCACATTACCAAGATCTCATGCTGCATCACATAATACACAATCGCATACAGAATTGCACTTATAAGCTGCACATACTTTGATTAGACTTCCAACTACACGTGTAATTCAACTTGTGTTTTCAATTTCATCCTGTTTGTGTTGTCATTTTTCTAAAAATTACGTGCGGCACAATTTTTTTGTGGATCGAGTGTTGTAAATAAAGACGATTTAAAGAGCCATTTAACAGTTATTTTATATCGCGTACAATACAGCACCGTCCATTCCGCTACCTTTGTCTGTGTTGCCGTGGATGAGGTCATACAAGGGGTCCCAGATACGTACTGCGGTTACGATTGAAATTTAGTAGGAAGTATACTTAAATCGAGCGCCCGGCAAACTCCTAATAGAGCAGCCAGCTAAGTAGGCGGGGTTACTTTCCTTAGTGGGTTTGTCTTCCACCAGCCACAATAGCAGCGCTGATAGCACTATCAGTAAAGCTTTATGTTTCAGGTATAGATCTTTACAGCAATCATGGTCATCCTTTTTTTGGAACATTCAGTCCCAACGTCATGGTGGCATTTATAACACCATCTACTCATTTCTATGTTCCACAAACCGACCGCTAGCATTTGCCTGCTTTGCCTCTCAAGCTGTTGCTAATGCGCACGAAACAATCACGGTTTCTGTTTTGCTGCTCCAGTATTCATTCAAATCATGGCCAGTGTCTGAGAAATTGAAACAGGAACCTTGTTTGTCATAAAACTCGTTCGTCCGTGTTTGACATGATGGGGACGCCTGTCGCACAAAAACACCCCTGCGTGAGTTTTTTAATTGGTTTGCTCTTTCCTGCTTCTTCATTGCCACGAACCCCTCGGCGATTCTAGGTTAACTTGGCTAGGTTAATAGTTCTGTCACCCTCAGGAGATCAGTATGTCGATTTAAACAAACCGTCTAGAACGTCCGCTTTCATTGCTTCAAATTACATGCCTAGGTGGCGAATATGAATATAATAAAGTTTGGGTAGCAGTTTCTGCCCTGACAATTTAACTCCGGAAACACTGTCCAGACATAGATCTATTGGCTTAGTCGGCCTCTAAGATGTTTCGCTGTTTTTCCAGCTGCTGACATTTAGTTCCGGGAATTTTAGATGCGACTGCATCTCATTCACTCGCCTTGTCCCTCCATACGGCGTTGTTGTTGTCCGTCCACACCCCTCCCCCCATTTCTCCTCGCCGCGCGAGCTGCGATCTCTGCCGCTCACCCCCTCTCCTCTCCGATAGCGAACACTCCCTCGCGAGGGTCATTGGATTGGATTGGATTGGCTTGGCTTGGCTTGGCTTGGATTGGATTGTATAGATTTGGATTGGATTAGAATAAAGTGAATTGTGTTGGATTGTGTTGCGTCACAGCCGCGCCACGTTGCGTCATAGCCGCGGCAGGGTGTTCACGGCACGTTTCACGCGATGGGAGAATCAACCTAACGGAAACAACAACGGAACTCCCTATGCGTCGCATCTACACAGGGGTTCCCGCGAAGGGAGGTGGGAGTAATTTTTTTTGTTAAAATCTGTTGAAGGAAAAAGTCAACTTATTTTGCCAGTATTGGCTTAGTCTGCTTTGATCACGGAGTAAGGAGCAAGCTAGGAGGGAAGCTTCGCTTTCTTGGGTACTTATACAATTTCACAAGCAATTCGAGCAGGTTTAGCTGCTGTCCAAAGAAGTTGTTGGGCTGACACAGCAATCATTATTTTTTTGCGCAGGCAGAATGTGGTAAACGTTTTGCCTGCGCAGCCACGGCAATGGGGTGAACTAGGCTGCGGTCTTATCGCCCACCAAGGACCACTGTCTCTCTTTAACTTCGCCGTCACAGCTTCGCAGATGCTTAGTGCGCGTCAGTATTCCGAAATTGTGTGGTGTATCTCAAACTCTCGCCTTTATGGGTTCTTCGCAACCTAATATATTCTTCCAACGTGGCCACAACCATCCACATCATCCAGACATATTCCACCGAAAACAGTCAGGACTTCCACATCTGGACAGGTGCCTTGGTTAGCAGATCAGTTTTCAGGCTTTCTCGGATACGTACTGTTTCATCAATACAAGGAATGTATGCATCCATTTTATTTTTCCTTTCATCAAATGGCACTTGAACCTTGCTGGGCGGTAGCAACAGGCTACTGTTTACCCCCGTGAAGCCAGCAGTCAATGCGGCGCAAAGCCACCATACAAATGATTTTGTTTTTAGGATCTCCAGTAATCTCTGCCTGCTGTCTCATTTTAATCCTCTTCCTCTTTCTTGCACTGACGTTCCCCCAGCCTCTTCACGTGCATTGTTTTCTTTCTGGCGTACACATTTCAGCTCTAAGGCTTCTGACGAGGCCATGTATTGGCCCAAAGATAGTAGGCGCGCTGTCCCACCTTAATCCTGTCCCTTTTTCTTCCACTGACGTTCTAGAAGCCTCTTCATGTGCATCGTGTTCTATCTAACAAACTCGTTTCCGCTCTTATTGTTCCGACGAGACCATGTATTGGCTTAAAGATGGTAGGTTTACAGCGAAGCTGTTAACTACTGGTGGGTGGGAAACTTTTGTGTCGGAAACAAAAAATCAAACCAGGGCCCAGCAGTTTTGCCTCGAGAGGCCGAGAGAAGCGTCAAGCTATTTAGGCGCGCAGCATCCACCTCATACTGTTTCTAAAGAAAAAAAACCGAAAACAAGCACCGGAACCGCACGATGTATGATAAGGCCCCGGTGAACTTTGGCAAGATTAGGTTTGTAGCTGCTGTTGAAAGGGGAAGGGGTTGACACCTTTCGAGGGCTGGCGCATGCGTGAGGCTAGGCAGGAACCAGCAGTTCCCGCCCAAGACGTCAATGGCATGCCCCGGGACCCAAGATTTGCTGCCAGAGAAGCTAAGTGCGAGCGATAAGCCCGCCAATACAACACGGACCATTTAAGTCTTCTGAAAAAAGCCAGAAGCACAAGAAACTTTGGCTCAGGGCTTGAAGGTGTAGGTTTTGCCGAGCAAGACTTCTCAAGAGAACGCTAAATTATATACGCCAAGATATAGGGTATGGGAATGTTTATTGGTTTTTGTCTTTTATCAGCGCTGTTTTACGCCCTTCCTTGTAGACGCCGGAGACGGGGCGCACATCAAGAAAATAAAGCGTTAACTCAGCTAATCACCCGTTACGTCAACCGCTAAGAGTGTCAACAACCCAGCATCACTGGGGAGCTGCTCCCGTCATGTGATCGTCTTAGGACAGTACCAGTGACAAGAGCTAATTAAAATCATAAATTTTAACTCGCCGAATCGGATGTGACGCAAAAAAATAAAATAATATAGCCTTTCTGTTGTTTGTTTTTAGGCTCGTCTTTGTAACTTGTGTTCGCTTTGTGGCAACGCTACTATTGAGTAGACCGTAGCTGCGCCGTCGTCAAACTGCGTACGGCAGCCTATTTTTCTCATTCCTTTTTCTGTGTCTGTGTTATGGCGTAGAAATGAACTTTCATCATGACTGTAATCATCATCATCATTAATACAATATTTGTATACATGTGTATATTGGTGTGCGGGTATGCATGTGCGTGTGGTTGCGTGTGGGTATGCTTTTGTTCAGTACGACTAATGATACTTTCGTTCATTTTTGTTAGATGTACACACCTTGAGTCGCCTGTTTTCATCCGTTTGTGTTTCTTTTTCGTTCGCCACCAGAAAGACTTTGCTGGCTTTTGCTGAGGTACTAAAACACAATTGATTGGTGGATTGTTTGATTATGTAAACACAAAGCAAATAAGGTGTCAATAACAGCAAACAATGCGGAGGACTCTAGTTAGTCTCCAAAATACGACACGCAAAAGAATACAGAGAGGGGCCGTGCAGCATTAAAAGCACTGCTTAAGAGTAAAGTCATTAGGTAAAATGCAATTGGATGGATATTCCGCACACTGCATTACTACATCTCCAACGGAGGGTCTCATGCAGCGCACTCCCGTGGCAGTCATGGAAAGTTCACCATTGAAGAAATTATTCCCTTGAGCGTTATTTTCTGCCAAGAAGATCGGGATGAAGTGGTTTTAGAAGCTTCCTTTAGTCCCGCCGCATTAAACCGCAAAAATAACCAGTCCTACTTCGCCATGTTCAAGGAAACTGACGAACGGCTCCTAGAAAACGCGGTTTTAACGTTGATAGTCTTTCTCCAGGTACTTGAACCCGAACATTTGTGCCTCTCTCTTAGCTCTCAATACAGCCACCCGGCCAAAAA
Source organism: Haemaphysalis longicornis (assembly GCF_048455015.1). Taxonomy (NCBI): domain Eukaryota; kingdom Metazoa; phylum Arthropoda; class Arachnida; order Ixodida; family Ixodidae; genus Haemaphysalis; species Haemaphysalis longicornis. The sequence goes on from NW_027526204.1 coordinate 36,424,107, forward strand.
ATAAAATATTGTTTGAAAGGGACATTTATGTTTGCCATACCTTTTCAGTACCAATATCTACGGTACCTGACTTGATACTTGTCAACTTTGTTGAGCCGAAAGAAAAAAATAGGCATATTTTAGGCGAGACAGCGATACATAAATGGTAAAAGGCGGTGGTTTTTTAGCTTGAAAGAAAATATCTTGGAATTTCCAACATCAACCTCAAACTATGCGTTCGAAACAATGGTTTACTGAAAAATACGAAAAAAGTTCGCGGTCAGAACTAGACCTTGTGGAATTATGGGTAATCCAACATTAACGGAAAGTTTTACTGATACGCGCAGGCAGTCGAACACATAGAAATTGAATTGACCGGAGCAAACCTTCAGCGTGCTATTGGAAAAGGAATCGACACGCTAGCGGAAGAAGATGAGATGTGGGTGGAGAGAGGGCAAATGCATTCAGGTGGTAGGGTGGCAGAAGACTACATATTTTAACCTCTGCAGAACAACTACGCTCACATTCGTGCCAGTCCGGAAATGTATCCAAATCTTTACAGTCAAAGGTTGGCGCCATAAGTGCTTAAAATATATTATACGACCGGGTAAGCAAAATACTGGTAGGGACATGAGTTTTTTAGTGATTTTAAGTGAACATTCTAGTAAAAGAAACAGTTGTTATTGCAGAAGCTTTGACTGGTATGAAAGCTATAGACAAGTGGGTAAGAAGCTATAATAAAATATACCACTTTCAAGGAAAACCACTCAACCAGAGCTGAAATAGTGGCCTTAGTAACATATATTAGTATTCATTTGACTTATACTGCTTAAGTAGGAACTTCGCGGGTGTGTTCCCGCTAGGAAAAAATAACTTATATCGTTATTTTGCTGCATGCGCCCTGTTCAGGAAGACAGGCATATTTCCTCCATAGTGCCTCAAAGAAATAAAATACAGCGAGGTTTAAAGAACTGCAAGTTAAGGCACGTAATGGCCTGAATTTAAGGAAATGGTTAATTTACAAAGGAAATATTGATGTTCTACGCGATAACTTTTAACCCAAAAAGCCGCATTGAGCCATCGGTGCTGCGTTAAACGAAATCACTTGTGCTTTTAAATAGGCACCCGACTGGAATCACCAAAAAAAATGAAAGCAAAAGAAGGATGTTTTTTCCTTAAAAGGAACAATTTGCATTACAACAATTTCACAGTAAAAGATGCAAATAAAAACGCCTTTTTTCATGCAAATCAAGGGAACTAAAACAAAAAGCAAGAAATTACAAAAAGTATAGTTACTGCAATTTTGTTTTTTTTTTAAACATAGAGGACAATTCAAGAAATGAATAAGCTAATGCGCCAGGCGTTGAGAGGACCACAGGAAGACGGCATTGAAGGTGAGGAGACGAGATGCTTCTATAGTGCCAAGCAACTCCTTTCTCTAGTTTAATTAGTGTACTGTAAGTATCAGAGACTCTCTTTTACGCTATTAAATAACACTTGTATTGCCTATCTGCGAACCGGCCGTTTTCGTTCCGCGTTATGTGTATTTTTTTACCATACAGCCCCGTTTCGTATCAGCGCAGATTTTGCCATTATTTAGTGTTCGTTGTCGGTGTGTACGAATTTCTACAACAAAGAGACCGTTCATTGAGTTTTGCCCAGAGCTTTTGGGCTGACGTGGATACCTTTCATGGCAAACCAATTTTCAATGTATAAATTTTGTTGCTGATTTGCAGTCATTGACGAGACGTATCAGGGAAAGCGTATGATTCTGGTCTTAAAGGTCAATCCAATGGAGCAAGTGCTCATAGTTTAGCTATAAAAGGGTGAAACCATGCGTCTATTGCTAGCTTCAGCCACAGAGTGCTCCCATCCTGTAGTTCTGTGGCGAGAACTCTCGCCCTAGACAAATAAATTTGCAACAATTTCATTGATGTCTTTGTATCCCTTTATGCAAATGTTGACTAAACCAGAGATTTGACTGTAGAGCCGATTCAGAATAAGAATCAGAAAAAGATTTAATTTGTTCAATTGATAATGTACACATGATTCACAATACGTGATAGTGGATACGATAAAATATAATACATGAATACATCATAATGTACACATGATTGCTGTCGTTAAAATAAGATTGCATCTAATGAATTGTGCTCGGAAATGTTTTAATCACGATGCGCAGCTGTCTATAAGGAGGTGCCATGCCTAATTAAAAAATATCAAACAGCGATAATTAGAAATACAAAAAGCTAGGCGGAGAGGCGCAGCTTTAAAGAACTGAGCATGTTCTACGTCTCCTGTCGATTGTTGAATTGATCAGTCAAATGTTATACTTTACAAACAGTCGCCTCATGTTTGGTACCTGTTTCAATGAGAGGGCAACTGATCTTCACCGCCTCTGGTATACAATACAAAATGAAGCTTACAAATCCTGAGCTCATCTTAATGCACCTACTTTAACTTCTAATATGTGTAAAACAGTATTCGGTTGCTTGTGTACACCCATGATTCAGTCAGCAGGGGTAGTTTAGCTGCTGTAGCCGCGATCCAACAAAAATCACTCGCCACTCACCTCTGCATGCCAAGCTACACAAAACCGAATGTTGCTTAGCGGCCTGCTACCCAAGAAGCTGGGCAGTATATCAACTGAATTGTAAATACATCATCTTCCGTTCTTCGATTGAAGCTTGGCAAGGCCTTCGCTCAGGGATCAGTGGAGACGCGTATAAAGAACTGCTTTTAGAATAAATTACAGGGACAAGCATGCTGACTATTGCGTCGCCACGCGCATCTGTTGTCCTAGTGACGGGAGCAACACAGCTTAGGGAAGTCCCCCGTTCATCATTGGGGGCTCTGAAAGCGAGAAAAGCCCGGGATGAGAAGCAGGTGAGTTCTGCCTTTTTCTGTACTTGCACATGATTAGTCGATTTATTACAGCGTGATTTGTAAAGCAGGTATATTTGCAGGCCAGTATGGCGTCCACATCTTTACGCTACTTCGCCTGAGGAATGAGCAATGCAGAGTGGTTTCGGTGTATCGCTACAAAAATGTAACACCATATCCACGCAAGACGCTATATTAGTATTCATTTATGTTGCTTGATAGTGACGTCTGTAAAAGCTTTCAGCGCCATTCAATACCAAGGCTGTATCTCCTCGCTTCTAAAATAAGTGGCACCATCTTTAGAAGCCAGTGCAGGAATTCGAATGACCTGCATGCACATAACCATGGGTGCTCAGTCTCGGCAGTTCGCAGCAAGAAAACAACTCACTTCGGCAGGTGGCCGAAACCTAACAAAAAGGTGAAATTTGTCAGTTGCATTACCTAGGCGAGGTCTTCACAAAAGCACCAAGCCACCAGGACAAAAGGGAAGACATTCTCGCCGACGACATTGTACACCCGCAGAAAGCTCATGCGCCATCCAAGGTTTGTTCATGTAGAAAAAGACGCACGTAAAGTTCTGAGTTACTATGACGACTGCAGTAAATCACGAAACCAACGTGTACCCCTTACACGAACCTACGACGCCCTGGACTACTCCTACCATGTGAAGTGCTACTCTTCAAGAGATCTGAAAACCGTATCCTGTCCAATAAAAGTGTGCGTTTTCAACTGACGGAAGACTACGTTTATAACATAGGACGGACCGTACGATTCAAGGTAAAGCCGCAAGGGCGGTGCACGGCACCAGAAACATTCCGACTAATCTTAGACAACTTGCTTGCGTGCCTGAAGCGGCATACATGCCTCGTTTGTCTCAACGGCATTTGCCATGCTTGCGGAAATTTCGAAGAGCATTTTGCAAGGCTAGAGGATGTACTTGAGGCTATCCTAGAAGATTTGGATGACCTCATTTTTATACACAGACGTCGAAAAATAGAAAGTCTAAGATCCAGTGCGTAACTTTCTGTCGGACTAAGTACGATCTTGTTAGTCTGTAAGTTTTGTTATCCTGCCTCTTAACTGCATAACATGCCGAGGATTTGCTGCCAGAACTCCGATTCTTCGGTACTGCGTTACGATACTTATATGGTTTATATAGATAGGCGAAACATTACACGGCTAGGCGAAAGCCGTCAGTTACCAGGTAAGTTTTTGATCCCAACACAATGCCTATGCGTGAAAAAACACTTTTTTGAAGAGGTAAAGGTAATGCTAGATAGTAAGCCATTACCGCACAACACGAACTACACTCTTAGGCAAAAAGGGCTAAAACTTCGTCCTTTGGGGTCTAACGGCCTCTGCCACAATCAGTAGTCCCTTTGGGGACTAACTGCGAGGGGACGAACGGTAAGTCGCCCTCCCAGATGGTCCGTTCCGATACTCCTCAAGGACGAACTGTTGAGAGTCGCAGAAAAAAGAAGAAAAGTTAGCACCAGCAGGGATCGAACCACCAACGCTCGGGAATACACGCAGGGAACCCTACGCGATACCGCTGGACCCCGCGGTGGGGGTCGAATCAGCAGTAGATAACATTCAAGTGTACAGCGTGTTGTTTTGTGCATAACGCGGCAGATCCATTGCAACTCGTGTCCGAATTTCTATCCGTGCACGCGAACTTGACCGGGTTTTCCGCTTTGTATTTAGCGCTTGGCTGACTTTAGGGACTATTGCTCAGTTTTATTTTATGTACAGCCTAACAACCGTAGTTTTTTCTCGTAAATAACAATCAACTCGTCGTCGCCTAGTTGAGGTAGGTAGCTGGGCGATCGAACGACGCATTCGTTTCCGCACAAATTAGCGCAAACTAGGTGTATTCTTAGTGTTGGATGCATATGTTCAGTGCTCTATGTAACGTATGTGAAAGGTGTTGTCTGTGTGAGTGTCAGAATAGAAAAACAGACCATATTGTCCTGCATCGGCGAAACCGAATTCGGTTTTGCTTAGCCTGAATTCTTCAAGTTCGTGTCGCTGGGCGATTGCGACTGGGAAATGCAAGCGGGTTTTACAGAGGTTGCAGCTTTGTCATGGCTTTGGTGCACAAGGCAATTATGTACCGAGTGCAAAAGATAACTTCGAGACGCTTACCTGTAGCGAGCATTTTTATTTTGCAGTTGCCATCAGAAACAACTGCGTTTTTTCTCGTTTGGTAAACATATACATACTCATTACGCGTAGGAATCCACTTTCGCTATTGTCACTAATGTTTGTGTTACGGTTAACGCGCTTGAAAGCTTTCATTGGACGTTATTACCTCGCACGAATCGTATGCAACACAGCGTATCAAGATAACCTCGCCGAGAAGCGTCTGGCCATCCCGCTCGCCGCTCCTTACCATTACCCGGTGCTCTATTACCCCAGGCGATTTTTTTATAATTAACATCGATATTTTCTCCCTTCACACCATCGAAGAACCCACTGACTGCAATGACTTGTGTTTCGGAAATCTAAAAGTGTTCACAGACATATGCGCGAAAGGGCAACGACGACGCCATTACAGGGGATTAACGACGCAGCAAAGAGACTAACTGCATACGTTTCATCTTCCCGTTGCTCCTCATCGATCGGTGGGGACGAACAGTTACTCCGCATTTGTGCACACGGTAGATAGTCTGCCGCAGATACTCCCTTTGAAGATGAACGGTTCCCCCTGAAGACTAACGGCTGTATTTTAGTCCCTATTTTAGTCCTTTTTGCGTAAGAGTGTGGGGTTCTGCGGTGGGGTCGGCGGAGCAGCGTCAAAGTGGCCGTGGCAAACACGGGTTGCTCGTAATTAGAAATGGCAAAACTATGCGTCATGCGTACTGTGCGCTACACTGCAACTGGGCAGTGCGTGGTCGCTTACCACGCTGAAGCGCCAGTGCCGAGAAGTGGCAAAAAAAGAAGAAAGCCGGCACATGCGCACTGACCGCGCAATGTGGGAGTAGCCGCGCCGTCGTCTTCTACGGTGCTCCACCGTCGGGCTCAGCATAACGGTAGGTTTTTGTGCCTGATGCCGTCAGTGAGAAAAATCCGGATGTATACGATTCTCACCACTTTCGGGCGCTGGCGCTTCACGGAACTCAGCGTCCATGGGCTTTCCGGTTCTCTTTAATAGTAAGTAGATCGCACTGTACTTCTAGGTGCAGGCCTCTTAAACTCAGCGATGCCTCGAGGACGAACGATAAAGGATGAAAACACCACAGCCGAGCACTAAAACAAAAAAAGGCTGGTATGAATCAGCTTAGTATTAACACGTGGGGAAACACCAGCCACTTGTCAGAGTGTCGCAGGATATCCATGTGTGTGGAGTGCAGATTTTGTTACAGAATATTCATATAATAAACAGCAAGGCGTAGACTTTACACAACGTGTACGAATAAAAGTTTTTACATTTGAAGCATAACAAATTTTATCCACCATGATCAGATCAGATAATCAGATCAGGTGATCAGATCAGGTCATTTGAGTAGATGGGGTTATTGCCCAAGTGGGGTGATCTTCTCGAACCAGTTTTAGATGCGAAGCATCTCAGCTCAGGGCTGTGTCCCTCCCTCCCTCGTCATTGTCGTTGTCCACCGTCCGCACTCCACTGCGCATTGGCGTCTCTTCAGCCCCGTCAGCTTTTGGGCTTACGTCAGCGCAGTCCACTATAAAAAGAAATAGTTAGGCGGCGCCCGGTTTCGATCCCACGACTGTCTGGCCGCAAAGGGAGGTACGTGGCGCTCTTCCCACTGCGCTACAAACCGAGACGGTAGCATGTGCTACGAACGCGCCTTATGTCCTTTAGTCATTCAAACTACGTCAAGAAGCTACTAATACAACGAAGACACGCGAAGCTGAACGTCAACAGAAACGACGAACTGAAAACTAATTGGAACTTCAGTCGACCCCATGGCTGCTTCGCAGACTACTCAGGGTTCCCCTACGGGAATATGGTGTAATTTCTGGCATTCTACCAGCAGTAATAGAGGTTTCACCGAAAAGGATTTCGACAATACTGGACGACTACTTATCTTCACCACAATAACAGCGCTGATACCAGTATCAATAAAGCATTACGTTTCATGTATAGAAAGTAACGGCAATCATCTTATCCCTTTTTTAAATATTTTGTAACAACGTCATCATTGCCTTGACAACGCCATCTTCTCCCTTCTATATTCCACAAACCGACCGCTAGCATTTGCCTGCTTTGCCTCTCAAGGTGTTGCTAATCCGCACAAAAAAATGACGGTTTCTGTTTTGCTGCTCCGGTATTCATTGAAATCGTGGCCAGTGTCTGAGGAATTGACACAGGAACCTTGTTTGTCATAAAACTCGTTTGTTCGAGTTTGACATGATGGGGACGCCTGTCGCACAAAAACAGCCCTGCGTGAGTTTTTTAGTTGCTTTGTTCTTTCCTCCTTCTTCATTGCCACAACCCCCTCGGCGATTATAGGTTAACTTGTCTAGGTTTATAGTTCTGTCACCCTCAGGAGATCAGTATGTCGATTTAAACATACCGTCTAGAACTTTCGCTTTCATTGCTTCAAATTACATGCCTAGGTGGCGAATATGAATATAATACAGTGTGGTTAGCAGTTTCTTCCCTGAAAATTAAACTCCGGAAACACTGTCCAGACATAGATCTATTGGCTTAGTCGGCCTCTAAGATGTTTCGCTGTTTCTCCAGCTGCTGAAATTTATTTCCGGGAATTTTAGATGCGACAGCATCTCATTCACTCGCCTTGTCCCTCCATACGGCGTTGTTGTTGTCCGTCCACACCCCTCCCCCGTTCTCCTCGCCTCGCGAGCTGCGCTCTCCGCCGCTCACCCCCTCTCCTCTCCGATAGCGAACACTCTCTCGCGAGGGTCATTGAATTGGATTCGATTGGATTGGCTTGGCTTGCCTTGGCTTGGATTGGATTGGATTTGGAATGAATTGGACTAAAGTGGATTGTGTTGGATTGTGTTGCGTCATAGCCGCGCCACGTTGCGTCATAGCCGCGCCACGTTGCGTCATAGCCGCGGCAGGGGGCTCACGGCACGTTTCACGCGATGGGAGAATCAACCTAAAGGAAACAACAACGGAACCCCCTATCCGTCGCATCTACACAGGGGTTCCCGCGAGGGGAAGTGGGAGTAATTTTTTTTGTTGAAATCTGTTGAAGGAAAAAGTAAACTTATTTTGCTAGTATTGGCTTAGTCTGCTTTGATCACGGAGTAAGGAGCAAGCTAGGAGGGAAGCTTCGATTGCTTGGGTACTTATACAATTTCAAAAGCAATTCGCGCAGGTTTAGCTGCTGTCCCAAGAAATTATGGGGCTGACACAGCAATCAATATTTTGTTGCGCAGGCAGAATGTGGTAAACGTTTTGCCTGCGCAGCCACGGCAACGGGGTGAACTAAGCTGCGGTGTTATCGCCCACCAAGAACAGCTGTCTCTCTTTTACTTCGCCGTCACAGCTTCGCAGATGCTTAGTGCGCGTCAGTATTCCGAAATTGTGTGGTGGCTCTCCCAATCTCGCCTTTATGGGTTCTTCGCAACCTAAATATATTCTTCCAACGTTGCCACAACCATCCACATCTTCCAGACATATTCCGCCGAAAATAGCCAGGACTTCCACATCTGGACAGGTGGTTTGGTTAACAGATCAGTTTTCTGGCTTCCTTGGATACGTACTGTTTCATCAATACAAGGAATGTATGCATCCAGGTAATTTTTCCTTTCATCAAATGGCACTTGAACCTTTCTGGGCGGTAGCAACAGGCTACTGTGTTCCCCTGTGAAGCCAGCAGCCAATCTGGCGCAGAGCCACCAAATACATGGATTTGTTTTTATAATCTCCAGTAATCTCTGCGCGCTGTCCCACCGTAATCCTCTCCCTTTTTCTTGCACTGACGTTCTAGAAGCCTCTTCATGTGCATCGTGTTCTATCTAACAAACTCGTTTCCGCTCTTAGGGTTCCGACGAGACCATGTATTGGCTTAAAGATGGTAGGTTTACAGCGAAGCTGTTAACTGCTGGTGGGTGGGAAACTTTTGTGTCGGAAACAAAATATCAAACCACGGCCCAGCAGTTTTGGCTCGAAAGGCAGAGAGAAGCGTCAAGCTATTTAGGCGTGCAGCATCGACCTCATACTGCTCTAAAGAAAAAGACCGAAAACGAACATCAGAACCGCAAGATGTATGATAAGGCGCCGGTGAACATTGGTTGGGACCCCCCCCCCCTCCCCCATTGTGTTCTGTCAAAGATTAGGTTTGTAGCTGCTGTTGAAAGGGGAGGGGGTTGATATCGTTCGAGGGCTAGCTCTTGCGTCAGGCTAGGCAGGAACCAGCAGTTCCCGCCCAAGACGTCAATGGCATGCCCCGGGACCCAAGATTTGCTGCCAGAGAAGCTAAGTTCGAGCGATATGCCCGCCAATACAACACGGACCATTTAAGTCTGTTGAAAAAAACCAGAAGCACAAAAAACTTTGGCTCAGGGCTTGAAGGTGTAGGTTTTGCCGAGCAAGACTTCTCTCAAGAGAACGCTTAATTATATACGCCAAGGTAAAGGATATGTGAATGTTTATTGGTTTTTGTCTTTTATCAATACTGTTTTTCGACCTTCTTTGTAGACGCCAGAGACGGTGCGCACATCAAGAAAATGAAGCGTTAACTCAGCTAATCACCCGTTACGTACCGCTAAGGGTGTCAACAACCCAGCATCACTGGGGAGCCATTCCCGTCAAGTGATCATCTTAGGACAGTACCAGTCACAAGAGCGAATTAAAATCATAAATTTCAACTCGCCAAATCGAATGTGACGCTAAAAAAATGAAATAATATAGCCTTTCTATTGTATGGTTTTAGGGTCGTCTTTGTAACTACTGTGTCGCTTTGTGGCAACGCTGCTCTTGAGCAGCCCATGGCTGCGCCGTCGTCAAACTGCATACGGCAGCTTATTTTCCTCATTCCTTTTTCTGGGCCTGTATTATGGAGTAGAAATGAAATTTCATCATGACTGTAATTATCATCATCTAAATTACAATATTTTTATGCATGTGTATATTGGTGTGCGGGTATGCGTGTGCGTGTGGGTGCGTGTGGGTATACTTTTGTTCAGTACAACTAATGATACTTTCCTTCATTTTTGTGAGATGTACACATCTTCAGTGGCCGGTTTTCGTTCGTTTGTGTTTCTTTTTCGTGCGCCACCAGAAAGGCCTCTATGGTTTTTCCTACGGAAACTAAAACACAATTGATTGGTGGATTGTTTGATTATGTAACAACAAAGAAAATAAGATGTCAATAACAGAAAACAATGCGGAGGACTCTAGTTATTCTACAAAACACGGCACGCAAAAGAATACAGACAGGGACCATGCAGCATTAAAAGCAATGCTAAGGAGTAAAGTCAACAAGTAAAATTTAATCGGATGGATATTCCGCACACTGCATTCCTACATCTCCAACGGAGAGTCTCATGCAGCGCACTCCCGTGGCAGTCATGGAAAGTTCACCCTTGAAGAAATTATTCTCTTGAGCGTTATTTTCTGCCATAAAGATCAGGTTGAAGTGGTTTTCGAAGCTTCCTTTAGTCCCGCCGCATTAAACCTCAAAAATAACCAGTCCTTCTTCGCCATGTTCAAGGAAACGGACGAACGGCTCCTAGAAAACGCGGTTTTAGCGTTGATAGTCTTTCTCCGGGTACTTAAACCCGAATATTTGTGCCTCTCTCTTAGCTCTCAATACAGCCACCCGGCCAAAAAATAAAATATTGTTCAAAAGGAACATTTATGTTTGCCATACCTTTTCAGTACCAATAACTACGGTACCTGACTTGATACTTGTCAACTTTGTTGATCCGGAAAAAAAAATAGGCATATTTTAGGCGAGACAGCAATACATAAATGGTAAAAGGCGGTGGTTTTTTAGGTTAAAAGAAAATCTCTTGGAATTCTCAATATAAACCTCAAACTATGCGTTCGAAACAATGGTTCGCGGCTTGGAACAATGGCTTGGAATACGAAACCAGTTCGCGGCCAGAACTAGACCTTGTGGCGTTATGGAAAATCCAACATTAGCGGAACGTTTTACTGATACGCGCAGGCAGTCGAACACATAGAAATTGAATTGACCGGAGCAAACCTTCAGCGTGCTATCGGAAAAGGAATCGACACGCTAGCGGAAGAAGATGAGATGTGGGTGGAGACAGGGCAAATGCATTCAGGTGGTAGGGTGGCAGAAGACTACATATTTTAGCCTCTGCAGAACAATTACGCTCACATGCGTGCCAGTCGGGAAATGTATCCTAAACTTTACAGTGGAAGGTTGGCGCCATAAGTGCTCAAATTATATTATCGGACAGGGAAAGCAAAATACTGGTAGAGACATGAGTTTTCTGGTGATTTTAATGAACATTCTAGTATAAGAAACAGTTGTTATTGCAGAAGCTTTGACTGGTATGAAAGCTATAGACAAGTGGGCAAGAAGCTATAATAAAATATACCACTTTCAAGGAAAACCACTCAACCGGAGCTGAAATAGTGGCCTGAGCAACATATATACCATTCATTTGACTTATACTGCATAAGTAGGAACGTCACGACTGTGTTCGCGTCAGGAAAAATAATTTATAGCGATCTTCTTCTGTATGCGTCCTGTTCAGGAAGACCGGCATATTTCCTCGATAGTGTCTAAAAGAAATAAAAAACAGCGAGTTTTAAAAATTACTGCAAGTTAAGGCACGTAGTGGCCTGAAATTAAGGAAATGGCGGATTAACAAAGGAAAGATTAATGTTCTGCAGGATATGTTTTAACCCGAAAAGCCGCATTGAATCGTCGGTGCTGTGTATAAAGGCAACGCTTGTGCTTTTGAATAGGCGCCCGACTGGAATCCTTCCAAAGAAATGAAGGCAGAAGAGGGATGTTTTTTAATAAAACGAGCAACTTGCATTACAACAATTTCACAGTAAAAGATCGAAATAAAAACGCCTTTTCTTCATCCGAATCAACAGAAATAAAACAAAACGCAAGAAATTACAAAAAGTATTGTTCCTGCAATTTTGCATTTTTCCTAAACATAGGGACTGCTTCTAGACGTGGAGAGGAATCTAAAGGACCAGCAGTTGAGAAGAGCACAGGAAGACGGCACTGAAGGTGAGGAGACGCGATGCTTCTATAGTGCCAAGCAACTCCTTTCTCTAGTTAGATTAGTGTACTATAAGTATCAGAGACTCTCTTTTACACTATTCGATAATACTTGTATTACCTATCTGTGAACCGGCCGTTTTCGTTCCGCGTAATGTGTATTTTTTAACACACAGCCCCGTTTCGTATCAGGGCCGATTTTGCCATTATATAATGTCCGTTGTCGACGTGTACAAATTTCTACAACAAACCGAACGTGCATTAAGTTTGCCCAAAGCTTTTGGGCTGACGTGTATACCTTTCATAGCTAACCAGTTTTCAATGTATAAATTTTGTAGCTGATTTGCAGTCATCGACGAGACGCATCAGGGAAAGCGTATGTTTCTGGTCTTAAAGGTCAATCTAATGGGGCAAGTGCTCATAGTTTAGCTATAAAAGGGTGAAACTATGCGTCTATTGCTGGCTTCAGCCACAGATTGCTCCCATCCTGTAGTTCTCTGTCGAAAAATCTCGCCTTAGACGAATTAATAACAATTTCATCGATTACTTTGTAGTTCCTTATGCAAACGTCGACTAAACCAGCATGATTTGACGGTAGAGCCGATTCAGCATCAAAATCAGAAAAATATTTTATTTGTTCAGTTGAAAATGAATACATGATTGACAATACGTGATTGTCAATAGTATACAAAACAATGCATGAATACATGCTAATGTATACATGATTGCTGTCGTTACAATTTGAGTGCATCTTATGAATTGTGCTCGGAAATGTTTTAATCACGATGTGCAGCTGTCTTTATAGAGGCGGCATGCCTAATTAAAAGGAATCAAACAGTGATAATTAGAAAATCCAGAAAGTATGCGGACAGCCGCAGCTCTATAGAACTCAGGTTTCTAAACGGCTCATGTCGGTTGTTGAATTGATGAGTCAAATGTTATACTTTACAAACAGTCGCCTCATGTTTGGTACCTGTTTCAATGAGAGGGCAACTGATCTTCACCGCCTCTGGTATACAATACAAAATGAAGCTTACAAATCCTGAGCTCATCTTAATGCACCTACTTTAACTTCTAATATGTGTAAAACAGTATTCGGTTGCTTGTGTACACCCATGATTCAGTCAGCAGGGGTAGTTTAGCTGCTGTAGCCGCGATCCAACAAAAATCACTCGCCACTCACCTCTGCATGCCAAGCTACACAAAACCGAATGTTGCTTAGCGGCCTGCTACCCAAGAAGCTGGGCAGTATATCAACTGAATTGTAAATACATCATCTTCCGTTCTTCGATTGAAGCTTGGCAAGGCCTTCGCTCAGGGATCAGTGGAGACGCGTATAAAGAACTGCTTTTAGAATAAATTACAGGGACAAGCATGCTGACTATTGCGTCGCCACGCGCATCTGTTGTCCTAGTGACGGGAGCAACACAGCTTAGGGAAGTCCCCCGTTCATCATTGGGGGCTCTGAAAGCGAGAAAAGCCCGGGATGAGAAGCAGGTGAGTTCTGCCTTTTTCTGTACTTGCACATGATTAGTCGATTTATTACAGCGTGATTTGTAAAGCAGGTATATTTGCAGGCCAGTATGGCGTCCACACCTTTACACTACTTCGCCTGAGGAAAATTACGCCCACCTCCCCTCGCGGGAAGCCTGGTGTGGTGCAACGCATCTCATGGGGTGTTCCATTGGCGTTTTCTATCGTATTGATTACGCTTATAGCAGGGATTTTCACGCGAAGGGAGTTGGGCGTAATTTTACATTTTCACAACGCAATGCACATGCAGTATACGTATGCTCAGGTACGGTCTTTATTGCAGACGAGAATGAGTGCCTTGTGGTCCGTAAAGTGCACAGTTAGGGGCTCGACGATTGCATCAAGCAATCGTCTAGTACTGCGAGAGAGTGCAAGCGTAATGCGGACGACCGTCGACTGAGACCATCGGAGCGTGGCATGCCACTTTATATTCACAGTACCCGAAGGAAAGGAGAGCGCGGAGAGAGAGTGTACTGCACAGCGCCGCCCACCGGCGCCTAGCTACGGTGTGAGAGCGGGCTGCGCCAACCCGCAGCTATTTGGGAGAGAGTGTTCGCTATCGAAGACAGGAGAGGAGGACAGGCGCAGCTGTGCGGACAACGCCGGACAGACGCAGGAAGGACAGAGGGGCGAGCATGAGATGAGTTGCTTTTTTTAAGCAATGCAGAGTGGTTTCACTGTAAAGCTACAAAAATTAACACTATATTCACGTCAAACGCCATATTATGTCCATTTGCGTTCTTAATAGTGACGTCTGTAAAAGCTTCAAGCCCCATTCAATACCAAGGCAGTATCTCCTCAGTTCTAAAAAAAGTAGCACCGTCTTTAGTTGCCATTGCAGGAATTCGAATGACGTGCACGCACATAACCATGGGTGCTCAGTCTTGGCAGTTCGCAGCAAGAAAACAACTCACTTCGAAAGGTGGCCAACACCTAAATAAAAGGTGAAAATTGTCAGTTGCATTACCTAGGCAAGGCCTTCACAAAAGCACCAAGCCACCAGGACCAAAGGGAAGACATGCTCGCGGACGACATTGTACACCTGCAGAAAGCTCATGCGCCCTCCAAGGTTTGTTCGTGTAGAAAAAAACGCACGTAAAGTTCTGAGTTAATATGACGACTGCAGTAAATCACGAAACCGACGTGTACCCCCTACACGAACCTACGATGCCATGAACTACTCCTACCAGGCGAGGTGCTACTCTTCAAGAGATCTGAATACCCTTATCCTGTAAAATAAAAGTGTGCGTTTTCAACTGACAGAAGACTACGTTTATACCATAGGACAGACCGTACGATTCAAGGTAATGCCGCAAGAGCGGTGCACGGCCCCAGAAACATTCCGACTAATCTTAGAAAACTTGCTTGCGTGCCTGAAGCGGCATACATGCCTCCTTTGCCTCAATGGCATTTGCCATGCTTCCGACAATTTCGACGAGCATTTTGCAAGGCTAGAGGATGTACTTGAGGCTATCCTAGAAATTTTGAACGAGCTCATTTTTATGCACACACGTCGAAAAATAGACAGTCTAAAATCCAGTGCGTAACTTTCTGTCGGACTAAGTACGATCTTGTCATAGTGTAAGTTTTGTTACCCTGCCTCTTAACTGCACAACATGCCGAGGATTTGCTGCCAGAACTCCGATTCTTCGGTACTGCGTTACGATACTTATATCGCTTTATATAGCTAGGCGAAACATTATACGGCTAGGCGAAAGCCGTCAGTTCCCAGGTAAGTTTTTATTCCAAACACAATGCCCATGCGTGAAAAAAACACTTTTTGAAGATGTAAAGGTAACGCTAGATAGTAAGCCATTACAGCACAACAGCAAGTAGAGTTGTGTGGTGGGGTCGGCGGAGCAGCGTCAGAGAGGCCGTGGCAAACACGGGTTGCTTGCAAAACTATGCGTCATGCGTACTGTGCGCTACAGTGTTAAAGAGAACTGGGCAGTGCGTGGTCGCTTACCACGGTAAAGCGACAGTGCCGAGATGTAGAAAAAAAGAAGACAGCCGGCACATGCGCACTGACCGCGGGATGTGGGAGTAGCCGCGCCGTCGTCTACTACGGTGCTCCACCGGGGGGCTCAGCACAACGGTAGATTTTTGTGCCTGATGCAGTCTGTGAGCAAAATCCGGATGTATACGATTCTCACCACTTTCGGGCGCTGGCGCTTCATGGAACTCAGCATCCATGGGTTCTCCGGTTATCCTTAATAGTCGATCGCACTGTACTTATAAGTGCAGGCCTCTTAAAATCAGCGATGCCGCGAGCACGAACGATAAAGGATGAAAACACCACAGTGGAGCACTAAAACAAAAAACGCTGTTATGAATCAGTTTAGTATTAAAACGCGGGGAAACACCGGCCACTCGTCAGAGCGTTGATGGATAACCATGTGTATGGAGTGCAGATTTTGTTACAGAATATTTGTATAATTGCACAGCAAGGCGTAGACTTTGCACTACGAGTACGAATAAATTTTTTTATATTTGAAGCAGAACACATTTTATGCACAATGATCAGATCAGATCATCAGATCAGGTGATCAGATCAGGTCATTTGAATAGATGGGGTTATTTCCCAAGCGTGGTGATCTTCTCGAACCAGTTTTACATGCGAAGCATCTCAGACTCGGGGCTGTGTCCCTCCCTCCCTCGTAGTTGTCGTTGTCTGCCGTCTGCACTCCACTGCGGATTGGCGTCTCTTCAGCCCCGTCAACGTTTGGGCTTACGTCAGCGCAGTCCACTATAAAAAGAAATAGTTACGCGGCGCCCGGTTTCGATCCCACGACTGTCTGGCCGGAAAAGGATGTAGGTGGTGCTCTTCCCACTGCGCTACAAACCGAGACGGAAGCATGTGCTACGAGCGCGCCTTATGTCTTTCACTCATTCACACTACGTCAAGAAGCTACTAATACAACGAAGGCACGCGAAGCTGAACCTCAACGGAAACGACGAACTGAAATATAATGGAACTTCAGTCGACCCCGTGGCTGCTTCGCAGACTACTCAGAGCTCCCCTACGGGAATATGGTGTAATTTCTGGGATTCTACCAGCAGTAATAGAGGTTTCACTCAAAACGATTTCGATAATACTGGACGACTACTTATTTTCACCACAATAGCAGCGCTGATACCAGTATCAATAAAGCATTACGTTTCATGTATAGAAATTAACGGCAATCATAATTATCCTTTTTTTTTAATATTCGGTCACGACGTAGTCATTGCATTGACAACGCCATCTTCTCACTTCTTTATTCCACAAAGCAAACGCTAGCATAGTCCTGCTTTTCCTCTCGAGGTGTTGCTAATGTGCAGAAAACTATAATGGTTGCTTTTGGCTGCTCCGTTATGCGACCACATGATGACCACTGTGTCAGGACTTGAAATAGAAACTTTATTTCCCGTAAAACTCGTTTGTCAGTGGTTGCCATGATGTTTACTCATGTTGAACGAAAAAACACTTCTACGTGAATTTTTGCATGCCTTCTTTCTTGCCCTCTTCTGCATTGCCACAATCCCCTTGGCGTTTCGGCGCTGCCCTGTCTAGGTTTATACTTCTGTCACCCTGAAGACAGCAGTCTGCCGATTTAAACATTTAAAGAGCCTCCAGAAACGCCTTGTTTTATTTCGTCAATTGAAATCACACGAATAGATGCCGAATATAAATATAACACTCCGTGATTTGCAGTTACTACCCTGACAATTTAACCCTGTAAACACTGTCCAGACATGAATTTATTGGCTTAGTCGGCCCAAAAATGTTTCGCTGTTTCTGCAGCTACTCATGTTTCGCTCCTGGAGTTCTGTTTAAATCTGCTGAAGGCAAAAAGAACTCGTTTTGCGAGAATCGTCTTGAGTTTGCTTTGATCAAGGAGTAAGAAACAAGGCAGGAGGGAAGCTTCGTTTTTTAGGGTTACTTATCCAACGGCACAGGTACTTAGCGCAGGTTAAACTTGTGCCACCTGACGCGGAAGACGGGATTGGGCTGACACAGCAATCATTGTTGCGCTGCGCAGGCAAAACGTTCACATGTTTTGCCACCGCAGCTACGGCGACGGGGTGAGTGGGGTTGCTCACTTCTCGCCCACCTTGTGCGGCTGTCTCTGTCTTCGCGGTAACAGCATTGCAGCTGCTTAGTGCGCGGCAGTGTTCATTTCGACATTATGAGATTGCTCTTACTTGTTTGCTTGTATGCGTGCTTCGTGTACCAAATATATTTTTACTACGTTGCCATAACCAACCGAATCTTCCTAAGTTAATCCGCCGACATTAGCCTGGACGACCAGATCTCGACTGTTGCCTAGGTTCGGATAAGACTCTTGTTCTGGCTTTGATGGATACGTGGTGTTTCTTTATTACAAGTAATGGATGTGTGCATATTATTTTACTTTCATCAAATGGCCCCGAAATCTGACAGGACAATAGCAGCAGGGTACTGTTTTCCTCCGTGCAGCCAGCAGCCAATCTGGCGGAAAGCCACCATATACATGGATTTGTTTTTAAAATCTCCAGTAATCTCTGCGTGCTGTCCCACCTTAATCCTCTTCCTTTTTCTTGCACTGACGTTCTAGAAGCCGCTTCATGTGCACATTTTTCTTTCTAACTAACTCGTTTCCGCTCTTAGGCTTCCGACGAGACCATGTATTGGCCCAAATTTGGTAGGTTTACAGCGAAGCGGTTAATTAGGTGGGAAACGTTTGTGTCGGAAACGAAATATCAAACCAGGGCACAGCAGTTTTGCCTCGAGAGGCAGAGAGAAGCGTCAAGCTATTTAGGCGTGCAGCATCCACCTCATACTGCTCTAAAGAAAAAAAACCGAAAACAAGCATCAGAACCGCAAGATGTATGATAAGGCGCCGGTGAACATTGGGACCATCCCCCCTCGCCCAATGTGTTCTGGCAAAGATTAGGTTTGTAGCTGCTGTTGAAAGGGGAGGTTGTTGACATCATTCGAGGGCTAGCTCATGCGTCAGGCTAGGCAAGAACCAGCAGTTCTCGCCTAAGACGTCAATGGCATGCCGCGGGACCAAAGATTTGCTGCTAGAGAAGCTAAGTGCGAGCGATAAGCCCGCCAATACAACACGGACCATTTATTTCTGTTGAAAAAAATCAGAAGCACAAGACACTTTGGCTTAGGGCTTGAAGGTGTAGGTTCTGCGGAGCAAGACTTCTCAAGGGACCGCTAAATTATACCCATAAAGATATAGTGCATGTGATTTGTTGTGAGCCAACTCTGTAGCAGTGGCTCGTCGAAGTGCCGCCAGCTGAGCGTACCACGTCAAATAATCCGTAGCAACAAAAAGCCACCTGTTCCCCGATGACAAGTACGGGCGAAATTTGCTGGTAGCCCGCACGACTGCTAGCATTCTGTCTGTGTCGCGGATAGTTACTTTCAGCTTTGGAAAGAGTCGGCTAGCGTATGCTATAACTTTCTCTACACTGTTCTGCCATTGTACAAGGATGGCACCGATGCAAACGTTGCTGGCGTCAGTACGGATTTCGGTGTCCGAAGGGTCGTGGAAGTGGGCCAGTACTGGTGCAGTTTGCAAGTGCTCACGGAAAGTTCTCACACGGAATACCACTGACAATATGACCCAGAAATTTCAGTTCTTCGAAACCCAGGTGACACTTCTCCGGTTTTATAGTGCTGCCCGAATGGCTTCGAGGACAGTTCTCAGGTGGGACAAATGTTCTGCGCAGGGTGTCGAACCGGAATTTTTTCGGGTTCAGTTCGCGTTCGGGTTCAAGACTTTCGGGTTCGGTTTCGGTTCAATTCCGGCGCACCATTTTGTTCCGGTTCGAACCGGTTCGAACCGGTTCAAACGGGTTCGAACGGGTTCAGAGAAAAAAAAAGGGTGTTTTTTTCTGTTAATTTTTTTTGTGTTCGGTTTTCGTTTCCTTGTCAGGTTTCCTTGTAGCCATAATGTAGGTTTTTTGTGCAAATGTTTTGTTTCCCAAAAATAGGCAACCTTGCAACAATTTTTCAACTTTGTTCGAAATCTTGAATGCTTGCAGAAAGCAGTCAACCAACACATCCAGTACATAGATCATAGAGTTGGAAAGTCCTTCAGACAAAAAGTATTGCTCTGTCCCCATCAGATAACTTACAAACTTGCTTGAAATATTTTTCTCTCTTCCCCAGACTGGGTGTTCCTCTACCGCTGGAATGACGTCATTACAGCGATGTAGCGGATATTTGCCGGCTTTCCTTAAGTTGCGGCATTAAAATGAAACCACAAAAACGAAGCAGAAACGGAAGGCGCATCTGCTGGGATGAGCAAATCCCGCACTGGTCCTCTGTGCTGGCAATAGCTATAACTTTCGCAGTGCTTCCAGATGCAAAGATAAAGTGAGAACGTTGATCTAAAGTGTTGAAGAGTTCCTTTAACTGTAACATGTACTGCAAAATGTTTTCTATAGTAGGTACACGATTACTACATTAACTGAAGCTAAATGATAAATTCGCTCGGACACATAAGACTGGGTATTTGTATCAATTTGAAAGCCCTGCTTTTTATGGCCGCAAGTTTATTTTTATTGATTTAGTTTCTTTCATTTTTATAATTTAATTCATTCATTCTTGGATCATAACATTGCAGTTTTATACCCCGCAGTTGTTTTCTTGAGGAAGAAAATGACGGACGATGACGACACTCGCTAAAGCGAAATTTGAGTGCAGCGCGAACTGTAGTCTTCTCGGCAACGGCGCATAGATGCTGTGCCTCAGGAAGGGATCTCGTCATCAGCTAATGCACGACGGCGCGCGGCATACTCTGTCGTTATCTCGTAAGGTGTCGCCACTTTGAAACACGTCTCGCACGGTCACGGAATTACGCCCTCCCCCTTACACTTTCGTCATACTTGCAACCTCCATTTTTCTGCTAGCTCTATCTTCGGTGGCGTCTTCGTTCTCTCGGTTACAACGAGTCCGACGCTGAGGGACTACGCGAAACCACAGGAGCGGATGCTTAAGGGCTACGCTCTAACGCATGGCTCTACGTAGCCGCTGTGCAGCCATGTGATCCACTCCCTTCGCCGACAAGTGACGGGCCGCACGTCGTCTCCAAATAATCTGTTCTCGCCACAGTATTCCGGAAGGGAAAAAGGTGGCCTCCTTACCAGTGGGCAGCACACGGATGCCTCCGACGCCTTCCCCCCGGTGCATCTTCGCCAGAATCTTCTGGTAATGGGTAGCCTCCCTGCAGACTGCCTATTGCCCCGTCCTACTCAGCAGACGACCCGTCCGTCCATAATCGTTTTAATTGTGGATACCATTCTTTGGTATCAGCGTATTTTTGGTAAAGCGTACCATTCTGAGCCCAAAGCCAGGACCGTGTAACCCCATTCATTTCCACAAAAATACCGATTTCGCGGGAGTTCCACCTGTAATCGCTAGAATAGCGTAAATGGAGATAACTGGTCGCACGAAATTTCTGAAAAAATAAAAAATAAAAAAAAAGTAAACACCGAAACTGGCAAACCGTGTGACACCCTGCATTTCCACAATAGTGAGGATTTCGGGAAATTTTCACCTGTAATCATTTTAATAGGGTAAATGGAGATAATTTTTCGAACAAAATTTATAAATGTAAAAAATAAAAAAAACTGTAAAATAATTGCGCAAACTGGCGAACCGTGTAACACCCTGCATTTCCACAATAGGGCAGATTTATTTCGCGAGTTACCAATGTAACCGTTATAATAGTGCAAACGGAAATAATTGGTCGAACGAAATCTTGAAAAACTATAAAATAAGAAAAATAATAAACAATTAAGGAAAATGGCAAACCGTATAACTGCCTGCATTTCCACAATAATGAAGATTTCGCGAATATTCCATTTGTAATTATAGCAGCGTCAATTGAGATAATTGGCGAACAGGATTTATAAAAACCAAAAAATTTGGCTCTAGAAGCTCACACTGAGGACAAGCGGCATAAGAATGCTACGCGTTAGTAGATAATTATTTGAATTTCTGCAGAAATTTTTTAGTACCCTGGAGTGTCGCCATGGTGCAGTATTTTGCGTCTCCGCTGCCTCCCCCCTCCGCCCGGGTGTCTCGTGGCGGGCCGCCCTTCGTCCGGAAATCACGCATCCTCGCAGGAATCGCCTGCCTGGCAAGCAGCGAGGCAGGCAGGTAGTTTACTGGCGAGCGGGCAGTCTTTTTGGCGGGCAGGAGAACCTGAGCGCTTAACATAACATCTTTTTTGGTTCCACCAAATGTCTACGCACGCACGCGCGCATGCACCCCTGTTTTCGCACAATGAGACAAATAATTTTGCATTTAAATATATTGATTGGTCAGCTACGCTTTTCATGTAACCCTTGTTTCAACGGCGCTTTAGCTTTAACACGAAATCATTAGCACTGCTAGAAGTCGAAAACAGTCCCGCGTCGGCGACAACCTCCGACTGTCAAGCGTGGCTGGTGGCGTTTAAAGCGATTTCCTTCTGCTCATCTTTCATAAGCTAACGTACCAGTTAGAAAGAAATAAAGGCTTTAAAGACTCATTGGACGGCGTGTTCAGGACGGCATTGTATAGGGAACCACCGGAGACAGGAACTTGCTAAATGGCACTTCAGCGACAGGTGAGAGCGGTTGGGCTCAACGAAAGATAATAGCTGAGTGAAGTCACAAGCAGCAGTAATTATCCCTCATAAAGAGGGAAAATGAACTTGAAATAAATCGAGGAAAAGTTTCAGAGAGGCGTCCTCATTCAAGGGGTAGAGTCGACAGTCGTTTTCATCAAGAGAAACTGATCTTCCAGGCCGGAGCTGGCCAAGGCTTTCTCCCAATTCTCTATGGAAACGTGTAGGTCGGGTGGATCTAGGGTGGACTTGTCACAGCCGCCTACTGTGTGTATGAGGTTCCCGGCTCCCAACGGAAGCGACGAAATGGAGAGAATTGTGTCCCATCAAAGAGGTGAAGACTGGTGATGTGTCGGAAGGTGTTAATCCGCAGGGCACGGAATAATCTTTCCTGGTTATTCGCTAGTGATTTGTGCGGGAAGGATAACGTTCTACTGGAGAGCCTATAGTGCTAATTAATTTCCTGGTATGTATAAAGGATGCATGCGCTCGGGCTCGGCTTCATCAGCGCTGGCTACGCGGGTCAAATGTGCAGCCACGAGGTTGGTTATCTTGTCTGCCGGCGATGCCAGTATGAGCTGGTGCCCATATAATCCTGGCTGGTCTCGTTGGTCGTCTCTGCTTGTTCATTCGAAGTGTTGTAACATGCAATAGACTGTTGGCAAAGTTGTGCCACGCCTGATAAAAGTCTGTTATGAGACGTTTGGCGGCCCTTTGGCTAAGCGCACGTGCTATCGCCTCTTCCTCAGCTTGGAAGGGGATGTGTTCGGGGGTTGAGATGCTACACCTGTGCAAGGCTGCAGAACGGCAGCACGAAGAAAGAGAAGGTATCGGAGAATGCTATCGGGTGTCTTTCGCATCAAACCAGTTCATCGTTCCTTTTTTTTCTTCAGTTTAGTTGCTTCGTAGTCTTACCTCATATATATACGTATTTTGAGAACCTTTCGGTGAATATATGACATGCATTTGGCGATTAGTTTTTAACTTCAGTGCGAGATGTAAATCTTACGCGAGAAATAACATAAGAGCGTAATACGTGCATAAAAAGTTATTTTATAGCACTCAGGTGGTCGACACATAACTTTCCGGCTATTTTGTGCGTAAATAAATTTCCTGATTTGTCGAGAAAGAGAACGCTGCAAAATTTACAAATACCAAGGACCCCAAATCTATCATGTTTGGTCCTACCCTCTAATCCGCCTTAACTGACACGCTTATTCCTCTAATCCATAATAATCAACACCGCAGTCCTACTAATTCACATTAGTTCATTCAGTCATAGCACTAAACCACCCTAGTCTACCCGCTAATCGGCGTTAATAGACTTCAATCCATGCATCGAAATGCTATCGCATTTAATTTAAAAGTGAAAATGAGAAGGCCCCAATTTTTTTTCCAATTCTCATGTTCTCCTAGGGCAGTAACCAAAGGACACAATGGCACTGTACAAGAAAAAGTGATGGTGACGTAGAGAACTGTGTCTCAGTGCTGTTGTTCTGTTTTATATAAGTACCCACTCTAACTAAAATAAGTGGAACATACGAATTTATTGTTGATGGTGTCCCTGAAGGCCTTCACAAGCGGACACGGATGCATTCGAATTAATAATACAAAAACTTCACACGATTTTAGACACACTGCCGATAGAAACAATAAAGAATACCTCATGATATGTTGCCACTGAATATGCACTCCAACTTAAGTTATTGTAAATGCAAAAAGATTATTTTGGGAGACGGGCAATACCTAAAGCAAACTAATAGTGTATACCGACTTTACATTAAATTTAGGGTAATAATAGGATGAGGACCTTATGGGCCTTGGGAACTGCAGACTATGCAAAATATTTCGTGGTGCAGTCTGGCGAATGGTAAAAATGTCTTCGGATTCAAGGTAGGGTACCGGAATGGAAAACTAAAAATCACAGTTTTGAGGCACCGGAACCGGTGCGGAACGGTTCCTGCAATTCGTTCCGGTTCGGGTTCAGTTCCAAAATGGCGGAAAAAATACGGTTCCGGTTCAGTTCCGGTTCCGGGCAAAAATTCAGGTTTGGTTCCGGTTTTCGGTTCGGTTCCGGTTCCGGTTCGACACCCTGGTTCTGCGAACGGGCGAGAGACCACAACCACGTCATCTAAATACACCAGGCCCGTCTGCCATTTAAGTCTTACCAGAACAGTGTCCATCGTACGTTGGGACGTAGCTGGCGATGAGAATAGGCCGAAAGGAAGGACCTTGAATTCTTACAGGCTGGCGGGTATCAAGACCGCCGTCTTCTCGCGATTTCGCTCGTCAACTGCGATATTCCAATAGCCAGATTTCAGGTCCAGTGAAGAAAATAATGTAGCATCGTGCAGGGTCTAATGTGTCACCAATCCTGGGGAGGGGAGAGACGTCTCACGTTGTGACACTTTTCAATCTGCGGTAATCAACGCAGAAATGGATGGTGTTGTCTTTTTGCCTTACTAGCACGACTGGTGACGCCCATTTACTTTGCGACGGCTGGATCACGTCATCTGCCAGCATCTCTTCCCCTTGCTTCTTGATTGCCTCCCGCTCTTTGAGGACACCTTGTATGGGTACTGCCGCACAGGCCTAGCGGCCTCATTCGTTCTTATTCGGTGTTTCGCAGACGGCGTACGGCGCACTGTACATGTCGTGGCAAAGCAATCGTAGAATTCGCGTACAAGGCGTATTAAAGCATCCTTCTCAGTGGTGGAGAGTTTGTGGTCGATTTCCACGGGAATGTGGCTCTCAGCTGTCGGAGACTCATACGAAGTGGTCCCCAATGCGGTTAAATGCATCACTTCGGCGATTTCCTCGATGAATGCAACGGTGGTACCTTTCGATAGATGGCGACGCTCATTGGTGAAGTTGGTAAGCCAGACTGGTGTGCACCCATTTTGCAGCTGTACAGACCCTCTTGCGATACAGATACCCTTGTCCAGTAGCAATCGGATATTCCCTTCAGCTGTATCTTCGCAGTCCAGGAATGCGACACTTCTACCGCCGACAAGTAGGCTTGTGCGGGCGGTGTTGCGACTAGGCGACGCCTTGCTCTAGCGGGTCATTTGCCCCGCCGGTCGATCGCCCCAGGAGTCGGCTCGCCACGGCTTGACGGCGGAAACGAAAATGGCTGACAAGATGCGACGGCGGCCACTGATTGACAGCGGCTTTTGAGGGATTAAGGAGCTGCTGCGCTTCCCCCGGCCTATGCAACTCCATGCGTGTGCGCGTGAAAGCCCAGACAGCAACGACTGGACAATAGGACCCCAGTGGCGGCAGGGGCACAGCGAGTAATGCAGTGGCAATGGCCAAGCCATTAAATCTCCCCGGAGTGATTCCACGAGCCTTGATGATCCGTGCGGTTATGCTTCCTGGGAAGTGCTTGCGAGGACCCCACCGTGGGAACGCAGCGCGCGGCTGACACCAACGGTACACGGGGCGCCCGCGCGGCTTCCGTTCTTCCCCTCTCCTACAGGCACCTAACGACTGGCAAGGGTGTGTGTGTGTGTGTGTTGTGCATCTATCGACATACATGAAACGCGTGTCCCTTCCAAAGGGCGGTGCTTCACAGCGAGGAACTTACACCATTGGTCCGCATTGTTTTGTATGGTGATTCCCAATCTAGGGAACTAGGGATCGGCGGTCAACAAAAAGGGCGTGCTGCGCTCGCCAAGAGATCTGTCTTCAACTTGACAACTCACTGTAAAAATATAAATAAACTCGTTGAGTTTGCCCGAAGCTCTCCCCTAGTCTTGGCTCGAGAGAGCGACGGCGTCCGGCCCCGCTACCAGCAGACTGCGGTCGCTACAACGCGCAACTGCGGGAAGCGTCACGTTGTGGTCGACAATGCGAAGGGCCGTGTCATGTCGGTCGGTAATGCTTCCGGCTACAGAATTCTTTGTGGGGAAGGTGATTGTGGACTTCAATAATTCAGAAAGTCCATGCCAAGTATCAAATCCCTCAAACACTCTGGAAGTACTACGAAGGTGCCGATGTATGTAAGGCCGCGGATCTCGACCCACACAATGCACCTACCGGCAGGTGTAATTAGATAACCCCCAGCTGTGCGAAGTTGTAGGCCTCTCGAGGTGATGATAACTTTCTTAAGTGAAATCGCTAACGCCTTGCTAATAACAAAATATTCTGCACCCGTGCCGGCCACTGCAGGCGTCGTACAGTCGTCGATTCGTACAAGTACGTCGCAGAAATCCAGTTGGGTGGTGCAGATTTCGTTGTCACTGTCCGCCTCGTCATTGGTATCCGGTCGTTCCCGTCGTCGTCGTCGCAATGGAGGATCTTCGAGCGATTCCTCATCAGCGGCCTCACCTCCAGGAGTCGCTGACTTCAGTTTCCCCGGCTTTCAGGGGTGCCCGATAGGCCATTGGTGGGGTTGGGCGCGAAGCGAGGAGTCACGGAGTGGCGTCGGCTTGGCGACGGTGAACGGGACCCAGTGCGTCGGTGCGGGAACATGTCGTGACATTCTGCAAGGTATCTTGCAATCTCAGGCGGCCGTACTTCGCTTCGTAGACACGGCGCTCTGAGTGCAAATCCACGCATATCGGTCTGGTGGTATGGGCACACTCGATACACATGACCAGCCTCCCCGCAGTGAAAGCAAGGGGTGTGAGGTCGGGGGTGCACCGGAGATCACTTTTCCGGGAGTTTCTGTCCTTTGAGAACAGCACGGCGGGACGTGGCACGGTGGGACGCTGCATGAAGTTTACGGCGGTTGGTTGCGGTTCAAAAGTGGCGACAGTAGGCGAAGGACAGTAGCGGGACGGACACAGGGTCTTTGCATACATACATCTGGGCAGCTCTGACAGTGCACACTCGTCAGCTGGCTCGGGAACCCGCACGGCCCGCCTTATTTCATTCCTAATCAGCTCGGCACCAGACACAGTAATAACAGCAACAGACAACAGACAGCTCATCACCATGAAGCATTGCCTGCAGCTCCTCCCGGACAATCCTCCTGAAAAGTTTGCAAAAGCTGTCGACGTTGCCTTCCACGCCGTCAGAACGTTCGTACCAGAGATGGCAGCTTCCGGGTGGCTGTTCTGCCGTGCCAGCGCCCTGTCTATCACGGTTACCTCTTCAACAAATCCGGGGACGGTTCCTGGAGGACTCCTCATCAGTCCGGCAAAGATCTCTTGCTTGACGCCGCGCATCAAATGTCGCAACTTCTTGTCCTCTGGCATGGATGGATCAGAGCGCCCAAATAAGCGACCATGTCTTCGACGTACATGGCAACACTGCATTCGAACGTTGGTTCGTCGGCTGTACCACTATTTCAGCCTTTTTTTTGGGGTCCATGTTCAAATAGGTAGCGAGTTGCCGCTGGCGAAAAGCCTCCCAGGAAGTCATTGAAGCTTTGTGGCTCCTAAAGAAAGGTTGCAGTTAAATAATCCGTGTTGCAGTTAATTTCTTAAACAAGGTTCACGCATCTTCTTCTAGAGCATGGTAGGCATTGTGACGCTTACCGTGCTCATCTCATTCTTTGAACCTGGCGACGCGATCAAACTGGTCGACCCAGTCACCTGCATCTTCGAAAGCTTTGCCATAAAAGAGCTTCGGCACCAGTTGCTGCTGAACAAGGTACCCACCGATCGTGGAAGTCGCCGGTGGGACCGGTGCGCTGTTGTCCCGTTCCGTCATCCTGCCTGTGCGATCTGGCAGTGTCCCGTACTCCACCCGGAGACCAAGTATGCGGCGGCTGGTCCTCTCGTAAACAGGTGTGATCTGGGTGCCCTGGCGCTTACTCTAAGCACTTGATCAACCGGTTCTCATATACCCAGCACCTCAACCACTTTTGAACGTATGAAACAAAACTAGTAGTAGAATTGTTTATTTAAACAGGCGAACTCGTGCCATTCAAGTGAGCTGCGAAAGTCTAGCCTTGGCCGAACTCTCGTGCTCTTAAACCTTCTCTTCTTCTCCGGCTCCCTTCTTCGTCGTCTTAATCGTCACAAGTTGTCAGGTGCTAGCCGCCAGTTGGTTATGTGGAGAAAGAGGAGCGGTTGGTTAATGCCTGCCCAAGGCATCGCGGTAAAGTTCGAACTCATTACGAGTCGTGGAAATAATAACGTAAATGGAGATAATGGGTCGGACGAAATTTCGAAAAGCCAGAAATAAAAAAAAATAAATTACAGAAAATCACAAAATGTATAACGCAGGGTATTTCCGAAATAATGCAGATTTCACAAAAGTTCCACGTGTAGTCGTTATAATATCGTAATTGGAGATAATCGGTCGAATGAAAGTTTAGAAAACTAAAAAATAGAAAAAATATAAAATAATTACCTACGAAAAAAAGCAGAACCGTGTAACGCACTGCATTTCCACAATAAGGTGGATTTCGCGAGTTCCAACTGTAGTCGCTATTATCACGTAAATAGATATAATAGGTCGGATTAAATTTTGAACACTAAGAAGTCCGAAAAATGTTAAAAATTACGAAAAATGGCAAAACCTATATCACGTGGCGTTTCCACAATGATGTATGTTTTATGAAAGTTCCACCTGTAATCGTGATAATAGCGTTAATGGAGATAATTGTTCGAACGAAATTTTGGTAAACTATCAAATAAGAAAAAAATATAAATAATTACGAAAAATGGGAAACCATGTATAGCCCTGCATTTCCACAATAATGCAGATCTGGCGAAAGTTTCAAATGTAATCCTTATGAAAACGTAAAGGGAGATAATGGTTCGTACGAAATTTTCAAAAATTAAAAAATAAGATAAATATGAGAAACCTACGGAAAATGGCCAATCGTATAAGGACCTGCAATTTCCACAACATGGATTTTGCGAAAGTTCCATATAATCGTTATATTAGCGTAAATTAAATATTTGGTTGAAAGAACTACTGAAAGTAAAAAAAATAAGAGAAATGTGCAAAAATAACGTTAAATGGCTAACTCTGTAACGCCGTGCATTTCTATAATAATGCTGATTTCGAGAATGTTCCTGTTCTTATCATTATATTAGCGCAAATGGACATAATTGGTCGGACAGGATTTAGAAAAAACCACAAAAATTTGGCTGGAAAAAACCTGACACTCAAGACAAGTGGCATAAGAATGCTACACATTGGTATATAATTCTCTGAATTTCGGCAGAATTTCGACAGTCGTGATTGAGAGCAACGATGCGCCACCTGAGGTTGCGATGTAGCTTTGGATTCCGAAGTCTCTGGTGCCAAGTGTGCTTGTGAAGGAGCTTTGCACCGGCTTGATAAAGGCCTCCATCTGCTGGTATTTCTATAGTCCCCTGCTTAGCATCCCTGCAGAGTTGTTCTGTCCATTCCCGAATGTCACATCTCTCTTCGATGGGAGGGTTTCTTTCAACAGCAGATGAGGTATGTTGGACGTCCCGTATTTTGCGGAAGGCGTCCAATTCGTTTAAGTGAAGTTTTTTACCGTATGGGTATTTAGTGACCCTGAATTCGACCCCATGTAGTGATCACTGCCGAGGTGTTCTTTCCTGTTGAGCCAAGTGGCTTCTTTGCGCGTTTTTTTTCGTGAAGGCAAGGTCGGGAGCAGTATCGCCACTCACGCTGTTTCCCATGCGGGTGGACTGCGTCGGGTCAGTGATCAAGGTAAGGCCTCTCTATGCGCATCGACCCAGAGGTTTCGCCCCTTAATCATGTCCCGTTTATAGCCCCACTCGGTGTGGTGAGCGTTGAAGTCTCCGACGACTATTAGGGTGTTTCCCCTGGCCAGTTCGGGGGTTTTACGAAAACGTTTACCGAATTTGTGGGCGTTTCGACGAGAGCTGTATATGTTCAGTATCAATATGCTCTGTGTTCTGTGTCGGCTGTCTGGGATTATTTCAACAAGAACGTGAGCTCCAGGCGATGTGCTCACCCCGGCATCGCGACGAATGGCCGGAATGCTTCACCTCACGAGAGTGGCTACTATGGGTTTTTGCTTGGAGTTAACACCAGCGGCGTCTTCTTCAAGGTCTGTGAGAGATTTGTAATTGCTAAGCTTTGCAGAAGCGCCGGTCTCTTGGAGGCAAACGACGTCAGGCATTTCGTTCGAATTGTTGGTCCTAAGAAATTGTTCAAGGTGAGTGCGTTTCCTCCTAAATCTTCGACTGTTCCATTGCCAGACGAGAAGCCTACTGGGCGTTCGGGATTTCTTTAGAATTCGCGAAAGACAAAAAATTAGACATGGTCATTAGTTTTTTTTTTTAGCTTTCGATGAGGGTGGGCGGAAGTAGGGTTTAGTTGATTTTATGGGGCCAGTTCTTCCATCCCTGCCCATCCACGGGGTGGCACTTTCTAAGGCTGTTCGTCTAGCTTGAATGAGGGAAATTTGGGAGCCGATATTTTCGGCCAGTTCCGCCAGTGTGGCCTTGAATTTCGCGCTGAGCGTGTTGGTTACGGCCTTACTGAGGTAATCTCCGAATTGACCGAGCATGTCCTCATCGACGTATGTTTTAGGGCCTGAGGGTGCAGGCTGGCTAGAAATACTGGGGGTCGATTCTCTGGCCTTACGTTGCGGCGGTGGAGAGCCGGGCGGTGAGTCGTCCATCCCGTCTGTAGGGGTGTGTTCTGAAATAATTACAGGAGACTGCTCAGCTGGCGTAACGACCTGGTTTGGTTGTCCTGAATTATTAGCAGGCTGTCCTAGGTTGCGTGGGAAAGAGGATGTCGTTGAGTCCGCACTGATTCCCTTTAGTAGAGCTGGTTCAGCTTTGAGTGCTGTATTTTTCGAGAAGACGAGCCCTAACATAGGCTTAATTTTAGTAATCTCGGACTGTTGATCTGAATGTTGAGAACCATGAATGCCTTTCGTTAGGGCGCTGCTTTTTTGGAACGTTTTGCAATGAGAGACCATGTTTGCCCAGGTCACCTGGTTTGCCTGGTTGCCTCCGCTCGGCTGTCTTCCTTTTCGAGACAGAGATCTCGACTTGTGTCTCTGATTCTGGCGTCCAGGGATACTAGAGCTCAGGTGTTGCAGGTGTTCACTGCTTGCGGAGTTGTCCCTGATGCCTGGCCCGCGACTCACGTCTCCTCTACTAGGTCGTTCATGCTGCCGAAGCCGTGTAAAGGACCCTGATATCCCACGCTGTCCGGTTATCGCTTCGCTCGGCCCGTCTTTATGGAGTGTGGTCGACGTCGAGGTTGCGTCGTGCTCGCCGTTTTCTCGTCGTCGACGGTTGTTATTTTGTTGCTGTTGTTTTTCACACTTGCGCTTCTTGTGAACGTACGGCGTCTGGAATCACAGTAGGCACTTCTTGTCGCCGGTTTGATGATCTAGTCCGCAGAGAGTGCACTTGGGTTCGCATTGATGTTTCTCGAGCGGTCATTGGGTGCCGCACATCTTGCAGATCTTTTTGTCTGGTGCTGGGCAAACGTCCGCGCGATAGCTGAGCCAGCTGAACCCATCGCACACCTCTTGTCGCTTCTTGTGGATGAAGCAGTGATATTCAGCCCCACGGTAGCATTTATATACAGGGGGATCAGAGTTAAGTCGACAGGTTTTATAAATTAGTATCTTATATTTACGTAAGGACCGCCTCTACAGTGAGGTTTTGCGCTCTTGGTAGCACAGAATTATGGGGTAATTATCGATATCGGTGGTTTATTTAAATAAAATTGAATAATTACTTTTCAGTGGCTGTAATAAGCAGGCATGCTGGTATTGAAAAGTTGGTCACAATAATGTTTTGATGCAGCTTCATTTGGCAGAAATGTTCTAGCGCATCCATACTACGAAATATAAAACTACTAAGTTTAATTGCCGTTCGCATGATTACGCACGCAATACAGTGAAGACCGGCGCAACGTTACTCCCTTTTTTTCTGTGTTACGATAGCGGTTCCGAGTACTGCAGATTGCGATAACGCCAGCCAAGACTGAAATGTTACCAGTTATCACTTTCTCCTATGCCTCCACCCCGTTGTCAAACTACACCGTACACAGCAGGCACGAGCTTTGCGCCGGTCTTCACTGTCTTGCGTGCGGAATCATGCGAACGGCGATTAAACTTCGCAGTTCGATATCTCGGAGTACGGATACGTAGGAGAATTCTGCCAAATGAAACTGCGTTGAAACAAGATTGCCTCTAACTTTTCAATACAAACATGCCTTGTTACTGGAGCTATCAGAAAGATATACCTTCAATTTTAGCTAATTAAGTCACCGGCATCATTGATTAAAACCTCATCCAGTGTCACCTCGGGCCCATATTCTCAATGTAGAGGTGATCTTCACGTAACTGTGAGCGCCTAATTTAAAAAAAAAGAAAACCTGTCGACTTAACTTTGAGCACCCTCTTTAATGCGGCACCGTTGTACCTTCAAAGATGATAATGGCAGAAGTAGTACGGTACATTTTCCGGGCCTGCAGAATCGTTGGATTTTCTTGTAGCTAGGTTTCTGTGATATCGTCACTACTGTCGTACTAAGGGATGTTAATGGTGGTGGTTAAACATTTGTTCAAGTGAAAGAGGTTCCTGCTTGAAAGAGGGAGAAGCCCTCAGTCCAGGGCCCCTGCGGCGGCTGCGGTCCTGCGTGCCCGGTCCAGCAAGTGTCGCCGGTCCTCATGGTCCGAACTGCACAGCGCCGCCCCCCTTGCTCCAGGGCGGGCGGGGGAATGTTGTGTATGATCCCCTTGACGGTGTCTACGGTAGGCGCCGCGTAAGCGGTGATCTTTTAAGCATTTTCTCCCAAGTGGAGCTTCTTGGCAGCTATGTATTTACTTGCACGCTCCATACGGGGGGTGCTGGCCACGATGATAGGAGATCTTCCACTACCTCGTCGTAGCTGAGACCGGTCGCACGGAGCACGCCATCGCGCAAACAGGCCTGGCTAACTTTCGTGATGTTAAGCCCCTCTCGTGGGCGCAGCACGACTTTGATGTCTTCTTTGGGCAAGGGCGAATGACGCGGAAGGCGCGGTGGCCGGCTTGCTGCTTTCTTGGCCCGTGACTGCCGGCTGGTTTGCATGGAACCAGCGCCTTATTGCTTGGAAGAGTGTGCCGGGGCTATGCCTAGCTGGACGGGAGCTCGAGCACCCCGTCGGTGGTAGCTCGTAAACCACCAGGCTTCCTCGGTTTTTTCATCAGGTGAAATGGACTCACCGCCCACTTCGATGCTTTCCATTACGCACCTCCGTGTGTCCGGGGTTGAGGTGCTGGTAGACGGAATGGATTCCGAGTGAGGGCGAGGTGGCTGGGCTCAGGCCGCAGTCGCCGCTCCACCTTGTTGCACCGTAGTTCCAAAGTAGTGTTAGCAGAGCGGCCCAGCTTCGCTGGACAAACCGGCTGGTATAAGCTGGGCGGTGGTCCAGTGATCGAGAAAACGATGTCCGTCGTCAGCTAGGGCCTTCGGACCCCCGATACGGTGTTTGCAAGATAATTGTTGAATCTATGCCGCAGAAAGTATAGAAAGGCACAGACCATAGGCAGCTCACAGGTGCAGCTGGCAGCTGCGCCCCCGGAGGCGAGCCCCTTAAGTAAATATAAAATCAATAATCTTTTGTTTTATGGCACTTATGAGGCTAATCAAAGTTGTAACATTTCCGACCCTTATACGTGCTCAACTCGCGAGCGCATTACTTGAGCAGGTTAACGGTCCGTTTAACTAACAGCCGCCTTGGAAGTACAAGTTCACGTGACTGGGCTTCCTTGAATAAGTTATTGGGTGTGAAATAATTTTGCGGAAACTGAAACCATTCGGTTGGAAAACTCCAGGGAAAGCACTGCGAACGCTCTAGCCATATAGAACACGCGGGACTTGACACGAAGAAAACAATACCAAGATGTACGCAACAACTCTTACAAGATCTCACTCGCGACAGTAACTCGTTGTTGATTGTGTATTTTTGTTTCGTGGCGGTGAGCATACTGTTTGAAATGCAGTTGGACAGGTCACCCAATCCGAGTCCCTGCCTTTATGGGAAGCTCCTTTATTAGCCATTGATATGTAACATTTAAACAGATGGGCTGCTTAGGTCTAGAAAGTGAACGTTGCAGTCTATGAGTCATCGTTGAGATGTCTCTAGAGATTTTTGTCCAGTTGAACATGACTTGTCACTACTCGTACTGTCTTAAAAATAACGCTGAGACCAACCAAGCTCGCGCGATCATGTACGTCTGCTAAATGTAGGGCATGTGTTTCAAAGGCACGTCATAATGCAACTTCACCATATGCGGCTTCGAATATACGCATAGCAAGCCACCATGAACAATGCGTAGAACTTTGTAAAGAAACATTACTTGGTCAGAGTATAAGAAAGCATGACAAGCGGCTAATTTTTTGCAACCGGGGTAGCAAGTGAAGGGTCTTGTATGAACGTCGGTTGAGTGTGTCCAAATGTGTAGAAATTTATTACCAGTATAAGGTTGGCAACTCAGCGGGACACAGACAAGCTGTAAGGATATAGCTCCAGGAGAGCGGTAGTCAAATGAATGCAATGTTGTTGCTTCGGTGATAGTCTACGACAAGGTAAATGCTATCGTGTTTTTTGAGCCAGCATGATCGCTGATTAGTGAGCGCTCTATGACAGTTGCTTAACACCTGGGTCCGCGACCACTTGTAAAGAGACGTAAAGCTCTGCCAAACAATCTTTGGGCGCAGGCTACAACTCCATGACGTACCCTTAATATGCCATGTTTTAGGAGTGTGCTATACCATGGGTTTTCCATAAACTTGGGAGCGAACTGCTAGAACAGTCTCGCGACCTTCCCCCTCTCTGGGAGTCACTGCAAGGACACTGCTGTGGCAACTCAATGTTAGCTCTTACAACGTCAATTACGTCGCGAGAGCAGACGATATTCCTTGTACATGCGAAGGATGACGCTGCTAAGGTATCAAGGTTGTGTCTTCACTCATTCTGCAATCACCCCCCCCCCCCCCCCCCCGCGGAGTAAAGTGGGCCATCTTGACAGACGCAGTCATTCCCTAAACTGAAAAAAAAACACTGTTAAACGTGGCCTGTCTGACAAAGGCTCTCGGTTTTGTGAGCTTGGTAAACCCTTATGTAGTCTCACGGAACCAGGTTCTAGTCCGACAGTGCCTACAGCAACTCCTAAGAGAGAGCTCACATTTCATACCTTTACACCAGAACGTTTTCAGAGTACAAAAACTCTATCCCTGATTAGCGGCAATGTGCAAACAAAATCAAGTGGGGCAGAGACATCGAATCCTGGAACGTAGAGAGTGTCGTTTGGTGCGATGGTATTTGCAGGAATCCTAACACGGCACGGAGGCGGGGAAAAAACGTTACCCCCCTGGTAATTATTTGGCTTTGCCGATACATTGCTGTAACCGTCATGGTGCGTCTTCGTCGCACTTGTGACATGTTTTTTGGTGGGATTGTGAGTAATCGTACGAGAATATTCGGGAAGAATATGCGCAGTGTGTCTACAAATTTGGATGCGTTAAAAGCTGCAGGCTTCCTTCCCGTTGCTCAAGTTCTATTCCGACCCTGTTAACCTTTATCGGGAAACGGCTTGCGAGTTTTGTCGCGTTTGGAAGCACCACTGGACTGAGAAAGGCGCTTTAGAGTATGTACTGAAGGAAACAAGGAACATTTCAGCATGATAATTGCTGTGTAAAATGTTGTCGCTTAGCAAGATACATCGCCACTAAATGTCATCTTTGGTGGGAAAGGCAAATGGGGGGTACTGCCTGGTCCTAGTAACGAATATTTAAAGCAACAATAATAAGGATGCTGACAATATTTAGGCGAAAACGTTTGCAACTGCATCTGGAGAAGAGCTTCCAACCGTGAAAAAAACCCACGTAAATTTACAATAGGTGATCTCGCCTTGTTTGGAGGCATTAGGGGATTTTTTTTCAGTTAAAGAATCTGCGTCATGAGGATGCGTCGTGAGGACAACAGTATATTGATTTTAATTTCGCGTGACTCCACGCCATGCTGACCCTGCATGTTTGTTTCCGCGTGTTTTTCAGGTCAAACGGGACGAGAAAGATCTATGCATCATACAATAGCCTACATGCTGCAATACATCGACACCCACTTTCCTCGTCTAAAGCCTGCCGTGACAGAAATATTTCGTTGCTAAGACAAGTTTGTTGCTATGTTCATATCCGTCCAGCACGTGCAAACAGAGCGGCAGTTTCTTCCTACGGTATATAAAGTCTTCCTTTAGCTGGCTTCTGAATTGCCCCTCAAGCAGCTTGTACATATAATAGCAGACACCATTATTTCATCGACAAAGTTTGATGGGTTTGAAAAAAGTGTTCAAACTTTGTCTTTCCGGTTTCTAAAGAAACTTTTCTTTAACTTAGACAGCAATGACAAATCTGACGAAACACCGCCAAAACATCGTCCAATGTTCACAATGACCATTTACATGTAATGCGGCGTCCGGCATGTTTTTGGTGACAGTGCAGTGTACCTTTTGATTTCTGGTTGTGGCAAACCCGCAACGAGCCAAAATACTGTATAAGTGCAGGGTATTTAGTCGCGAGCTGTCACATTATTCTCTTGCAATAAAAACTATTGTCTCATTTACGTGAATGTCAAAACAGCAAAACTGCGGAATCTCTATATCCAACTACAGGTGCCACGACTAATGGTAAGTTACTTCACGCCAAAAACATTTGTTTTACGCGCATGCTTATTTATACCAAATACTGCTCCGTTTATCAAAACTGAATATCATTGAGGTGGCTCTGATTCTACGGTGTTTCTTTAAGAAGTCAACCTTTGTCCGAAATGATTTTTGTTGTTTGGATTTTGAAAGAGCAGGTGTTGGTGTTTATGAACACATTTTAATTGATTTCACGCTAGCTCTTCAGGAAGGCACAATTGCTTGCTGCTGAACATGGAAATAATAAACATTGTCACCAGGAAGAGATGAAGAAGTGGACAATTACACATTACGCCATGTTTGCCCACCTTCGAAGAAGATGAAGCACATCTAGTGACATAGCCGTGCTTGTGCCAAGATAGCGGACGCCAATTACAAGAATCATCGCCTCATCAATCATGGTTTGTCCCTCGTTATTCCACCATGTAACAATATTGTATGACAAGAGTCCTTCGTCAACGTTTCTTTTACATTTTGTTCACTAAGGTTTTTTGAGGTAAGACCGGCCGTATGGACCTAAAGATATCATTCTTGGGTCACGCACCAGGCATTGGAAAAATCACAACACCGCACAATCCCGTTTTTGAAAGCAGGCTGCTACTCGGTAAACACCTGTAGCGCCTGAAAACGATGGTTCTGAACCGGGAAACTCAGCGCTTACGTGTTTAGATCTGTCTGCCTTTTTCATGAAGCCTTAGTCAAAGTACTCGCGCAGCATGGTACCTTCATGTGCCACCTTGTCCAGTAAGTAAATAACTCGATCCCGGCTATCACCGGTTGACAGTTTACGTCTGCGTCTATGAGGATTTAACTCCTGTGGAGTAGTTGGGGTTCCCTCATTAATAGATCCCTGTCGAAAACCAATTATGGGGAAAACTGGATCAAGCACCTCTAGCACGTTGAAATTTTATATCACTGAGACGAAAGCGACAGGCGCCGGAAGGCGTGCTTTGCCTTGGAGGAGAGGGCACGCACATAGAAATTGAAATTCTTTTTGTCAATTCTTTCTACAAACACGTTGAAAAAACTGAGGCCAGGAAGGAAAAACAACTGTTGGGCCACCACCTTACAGCCTTCGCCGCTCCATTTTGTCGAAATGATCACAATAGGAACAGCACGACTGGAGGTACGTTATAATATGTTCGTAGCATTACCAATAAAACAAAATGCACATATGTTTGGCACATCTATATGGCGGGGACGATAGTGCATCAACGCTTATTAATCAAACGACTAGGAAGCATTGAAAAAACAATGTACAAATGAAGACAAAAGGCCCTGCAAAAAATTACTGCGAACGTATGCAACATCCAGAATTCCTGAATCTTTCTGCATCGGAGCAGCACAAAAGATTGGATAAGGTGTCCCATCATGGTTCAGTGCACAAAGGCTGAAAAAACAATTGTGGTTTTTATATAACTTTTTTACAGAAACATGCAAACGTGGCACCTCCAACCTGGTGAAGGGGTACAATATTATATTTTAGATCAATTGGCCTTGTTCGGGCGTCGTATGATGAGTTGGAAATCGTGCGCAGCAAGCGCTTATGTAAGGTTTGTATTTTTGAAATATTTGACACTCTAGGGCTGCCTCACACAAGAAAACAGTTATTGGGAAGAAAATGAAAACGGATAGTACAACAGCAGTTTTATTTGAAGCCGCATCAACTCTTTGTTCCGGAATGTGATACCATTCAACCTAGAATGCTGAACACATCAGCAACATGGTAGTCCCACAACGTAGTGTGGGTGAACATGACTCCTAAAAAGCCGAACGTTTCTACATATTCGATCGGGGTGTCAACAGTATAAAGCACTGGTCAGTTTAGAACTTGTTTTCCCTTAGCGTTAAAAAGCACAGCCTTTGTCTTCAATTCGTTGGTTCTCAGAGTATTGCTGGATGCCCATTGTATTAAGAATATTTAGACCCGGCTTTCAGTGCACACAAATTGGTAGACGTCAAGGGAAGAGAGGAAAATAAAGCTGCCACTGGCATATATAATATATTTAGCCTCCTTATTTAGGTTAATTATATCATTCATGTCGACATAAAAGAGAAGCGGACACAAAATAATTTCATGGGGTATACTCGAACCAAGCAAGCCCATTGGACATTGCTTATCACCTACAGTGATTTGACCGCCTGATCTCGAACACCACCCCCGCCGGCGTCATCACCTTGTGGCCGCTGGCAGGGCTACATAAAAGTGCCAGCTTCGTGCGGGCTCCCAGTCGGCAGTGAAACAGCTTACGCATTGCGTTCATCGTGTCTCTGCTTTGCATTTTGCAGGCGAGTGCAGAGGTCGGCGAACTCACTCATGAGTCCACTCACTCAGACTCATTTGGACTCAAACTCACGCATGAGTTTGAGTGAGCGCGAGGCTAGTGTGGAATAGTGAGTTTGAGCTTGAGTGAGTTCGAGCCGAGTGATCCCTAATCTGAGTATGAGTCCGATTGAGTTTGAGTACGCCTGAGACCTAGTGAATTCTGAGTCCATTTTGAGTTCTGAGTGCATTTTGAGTTTGAGTCCATTTTAAATTCTGAGTCCATTTTGAGTTTGAGTCCATTTTGAGTTATGAGTACATTTTGAGTTTGAGTCAATTTTGAGTTTGAGTCCATTTTGAGTTCTGAGTACAATTTGAGTTTGAGTCCATTTTGAGTTTGAGTCCATTTTGAGTTCTGAGTACAATTGGAGTTTGAGTCCATTTTGAGTTCTGAGTACATTTTGAGTTTGAGTCCATTTTGAGTTTGAGTCCATTTTGAGTTCTGAGTGCAATTTGAGTTTGAGACCAATTTGAGTTCTGAGTACATTTTGAGTTTGAGTGCATTTTGAGTTCGAGTACATTTTGAGTTCTGAGTACATTTTGAGTTTGAGTACATTTTGATTTCTGAGTACATTTTGAGTTTGAGTACATTTTGAGTTTGATTACATATTGAGTTCTGTTTGAGTTCTCAGTACATAGGAGTTTTGAGTCCATTTTGAGTTTGAGTACATATGAGTAGCCTAGCAGACAGCTATGGTTGGCTGTTAAGTTTCATGCGTCACTGTGGGCTCGGAATTCAGGTTACCTGCGGGTACTGCACCAATCGCGATATGCATGATCGGCTGGGAGGGAGGGGGTGTCTGATTTTTTTTAGTTTCTTGTTGAAGTTTCATGGCCAAAAAAAGTTGCTGTATACCTAATTTTTGCGGCTGGGCGCTTGAGTGATAATTCACTGGTGAGGTCATAAAAAAGGGTTGTCTTAGCTTTTCCTCCTGACGGATCCAATAAGAGCGTGGGAAAGGGTTGTGGGAAAGCACACGGCGGCGCTAGCCTGCTGGTTGTTCGCCTGCTACTGTTAACGGCTTGATATACTAGGGGTCACAAAGGAAGAGGTGAGAGCCGGGGGGAAAAGGGGGCCGGGGCTGTCCTTTCTGCGGTTTCAAATGAATTAGCTGAATTGACTTGGCAGCGCCCCTTAAGGCAGAATAATGACCACATTAGATTGGGTGAAAAGTGAAACTGATGAGGCTAAGGCGTCTAAGGTATCAAATGAAAGGTCCGGATTAACGGAATCAAGCGGGGTAAATAAAAAAATGCTTCCTGATTGTAGTCATCAGGCAGTCATAATGAGTCATAGATTGGGTTAAAATTCAAAATGACAGTGCGAGGGCATGTGGAGAATCAAATTCAAGGTCTCGATGTGGGGAATCGTTCGGGACAAAAATGAGTTATGGATATATCATGACGTAGTCATGGTAAGTCATAAATTCGGTTAAAATTCAAGTTCATGACGCTAGGGCGTGTGGCGTATCAAATTAAAGGTCTCGATGAGGGTAATCACGTGCTTCCCGATTATTATCATGACATAGTCAAAATGGGTCATAAATTAGGTTAAAATTCACAATGATGCCACTGGGTGTCCGGGGCATCAAACTGAAGGTTCCGATAAGGGAACTCACGTGGGAAAAAAGTGTGGTAGGGCTATATCATGAGATAGTCATGGTTAGTCATTGATTGGTTTAATTTGAAATTGATTCCGCTAGGATATGATGGGTATAAAATGAATGGTCTTGATGAGCGGACTCACGTGGGAGAAACACAAAAATTCCTCCTGGTTATTACCATTAGATTGTCATGGCGAGTCTTATATTGGGGTAAAATTCGAAGTAACCCCGCTAGGGCGTGTGGGTATCAAATTTACGGTCTTGACGAGGAGAATCACGTGGTACAAAACAAGGCTTCGTAGTTCGAATCATGAGATAGTCATTATGAGTCATAGATTGGGTTAAATTCAAGGTGAGGCCGCTGAAGCATGTGGGGCGTCAAATTGAAGGTTCCAGTTAGGGGAATCACGTCGGACACCTAAATAATGCGTCCTGGTTACAGTCATGACAGCCATGGTTATTTTGACTGGTATGAATTCCATATGACCCTGTTAGGGTGTGTGGGGTATCAAATTAAAGGTCTCGTTAGGGGGATAACGTGGGACAAATAAAAATGCTTTCTGGTTTTAATTATGAGGATATAGCAAAAGGTATATAGCAAAAGGTACACACTCACACTCACACTCTTACACTCACACTCACACTCACGCTCACACTCTCACACTCACACTCACACTCTCACTCTCACTCTCACTCTCACTCTCACTCTCACTCACACTCTCACTCTCACTCACACTCATACTCACACTCACCCTCTCACTCACCCTCTCACTCACACTCTCACTCTCACTCACACTCACACTCACTTACACTCACTTACACTCACACTCTCACTCTCACTCTCACTCACGGTCACACTCTCACTCTCACTCTCACTCACACTCACACTCACACTGAACTCACACTCTCACTCTCACTCTCACTCACACTCACACTCACACTCTCACTCTTACTCACACTCACACTCACACACTCACACACACTCTCACTCTCACTCTCATTCTCACTCTCACTCTCCCTCTCACTCTCACACACTCACACTCACACTCTCACTCTCACTCTCCCTCTCACTCACACTCTCACTCTTACTCTCACTCTCACTCTTACTCTTACTCTTAGTCTTACTCTCACTCTCACTCTCACTCTTATTCTCACTCTCACTGTTACTCTCACACTTACTCTTACTCTTACTCTTACTCTTACTCTCACTCTCTCACTCTCTCACTCTCACTCTCACTCTCACTCACACTCACACTCTCACAGTCACACTCACACTCACACTCTCACTCTCACTATCACTCTCATTCTCACTCTCACTCTCACTCACTCTTATTCTCACTCTCACACACTCACACTCACACTCTCACTCTCACTCACACTCACACTCACACTCTCACTCTCACTCTCACTCTCACTCTTACTCTTACTCTTACTTTTACTCTTACCCTCACTCTCGCTCTCACTCTCACTCTCACTCTAACTCTTATTCTCGCTCTTAGTCTCACTCTTACTGTTACTCTCACTCTCACTCTCTCCCTCACTCTCACTCTCACTCTCATTCACACTCACACTCACACTCACACTCACACTCATACTCATATCTCACTCGCACTCGCACTCGTGCACACACACTCGCCCTCGCACTCACACACTCACACACTCACTCTCACACTCTCACTCTCACACTCTCACTCACACTCACTCACACTCTCACTCTCACTCTCACTCACGCTCTCACACTCTCACTCTCACTCTCATTCTCACTCTTACTCTTACTCTCACT
Source organism: Haemaphysalis longicornis (assembly GCF_048455015.1). Lineage (NCBI taxonomy): Eukaryota > Metazoa > Arthropoda > Arachnida > Ixodida > Ixodidae > Haemaphysalis > Haemaphysalis longicornis. The sequence goes on from NW_027526204.1 coordinate 36,466,535, forward strand.
CACACTCACACTCACACTCTCACTCTCACTCACACTCACACTCATACTCTCACTCTCACTGTCACTCACACTCACACTCTCACACACTCACACTCACACTCTCACACACTCACACTCACACTCACACTCTCACTCTCACTCTCACTCCACTCACACTCACACTCACACTCTCACACACTCACACTCACACTCTCACACACTCACACTCACACTCACACTCTCACTCTCACTCCACTCACTTTCACACTCTCACTCTCACTCCACTCACACTCTCAGTCACACACTCACACTCACTCTCACACTCACACTCACACTGACACTCTCAGTCTTACTCTTACTCTCACTCTCCCTCACACTCAGACTCTCACTCTTACTCTTACTCCCTCACTCTCACTCTGACTCACAGGCACACTCATACTCTCACTCACAGGCACACTCATACTCTCACTCTCACTCTCACTCACACTCTCACTAACACTCACACTCTCACTCACACTCACACTCTCACTCTCGCTCTCACTCTCACCACACTCACAGTCACACTCACACTCTCACTCTCACTCACAGTCTCACTCACACTCACACTCTGACTCTCATTCTCACTCACACTCACCCTCTCACTCATCCTCTCACTCACACTCTCATTCTCGCTCTCACTCACACTCACACTGACACTCTCACTCTCACTCACACTCATATTCTCACTCTCACTCTCACTCTCACTCTCACTCACAGTCACACTCTCACTCTCACTCTCACTCACACTCACACTCACACTCAACTCACACTCTCACTCTCACTCACGCTCACGCTCACACTCACACTCACACTCTCACTCTCACTCTCACTCACTCACACTCTCACACTCACACTCTCACTCTTACTCTTACTCTCACTGTCACTCACACTCTCACTCTCACTCCCAGACACACTCATACTCTCACTCTCACTCTCACTCACACTCACACTCACACTCTCACTTTCACACTCTCTCCACTCACTCTCACTCACACTCACACTCTCACTCACACTCTCGCTCTCACTCTCTCACTCTCACTCACACTCTCACTTTCAGTAACACACTCACACTCTCACTCTCACTCACACTCACACTCACACTCACATTCTAACTCTCACTCTCACTCTCATTCACACTCACACTCTCACTCTCTCTTTCACTCACACTCATACTCTCGCTCTCGCTCTCACTCACACTCACACTGACACTCTCACTCTCACTCACACTCATATTCTCACTCTCACTCTCACTCACAGTCACACTCTCACTCTCACTCTCACTCACACTCACACTCACACTCAACTCACACTCTCACTCTCACTCACGCTCACGCTCACACTCACACTCACACTCTCACTCTCACTCTCACTCACTCACACTCTCACACTCACACTCTCACTCTTACTCTTACTCTCACTGTCACTCACACTCTCACTCTCACTCCCAGGCACACTCATACTCTCACTCTCACTCTCACACTCACACTCACACTCTCACTTTCACACTCTCTCCACTCACTCTCACTCACACTCACACTCTCACTCTCACTCACACTCTCGCTGTCACTCTCTCACTCTCACTCGCACTCTCACTTTCAGTAACACACTCACACTCTCACTCTCACTCACACTCACACTCACACTCACATTCTAACTCTCACTCTCATTCACACTCACACTCTCACTCTCTCTTTCACTCACTCACACTCTCGCTCTCGCTCTGACTCTCACTCACTCTCACTCTCACTCTCACTCACCCTCTCACACTCACACTCTCACACTCACTCTCACTCTCACTCTCACACTCTCACACTCTCACTCTCTCACTGTCTAAATCTGTGTGAGGTAATTCGAGTTCTGAATTCATTTTGAGTTTTGAGTACATTTGGAGTTTTGAGTCCATTTTGAGTGTGAGTCCATTTTGAGTTTTGAGTACATTTTGAGTTTTGAGTTCACTTTGAGTTTGAGTACATTTTGAGTTTTGAGTCCATTTTGAGTTTTGAGTCCATTTTGAGTTTGAGTACATTTTGAGTTTGAGTCCATTTTGAGTTTGAGTACATTTTGAGTTTTGATTACATTTTGAGTTTGAGTACGTTTTGAGTTCTGAGTACATTTTGAGTTTTGAGTCCGAGTGAGTTCTGAGTTTTACGCTCAATGTGAGTGTGAGTTTGAGTGAGCGCAGATGTGCTGCCCAGCATTGAATCTGCGTTTGAGTGATTAGTGATTCGAAAAAAAAATTGTGAGTGAGTTTGAGTGAGCCGCGCCAACTTTTTCGAGGTATGGGCGAGTGTACTTAAGGGCACAGGATAAGGCGAAATTTAAAATAATGGCGTTCCTTTTCTTCCTAATTGGGGAAGTTCAGTTCCTTGTGAACATTTTTTATATTCACACTTTTCTTAGAAAGTCATATTTCTCGCTAAACAATTTTTCCGCAAGCAGGTTGCAAGTGACCACAAACTATTTAAGAGTGTTCTCCGTGTTTATTGTCATTTTTGCATCAAGGAATTTTCCGTTCCATGTCAAGACGCTTTTCTGGAACCAGCTGTATTAGGAATTGCTTTGCAACCATTGCATAGCTCTTTTTTCAGCGAGGGCAATCCAAAGATGGTGTTGAATTTTTTTCCACATTTGTCCTTCCACATTGTTCCTTTCCAAATTTGTCCTTCGAAGAAACATCTTTTTTGTGCTTTCGTACTCTCAAGATTGCAACATTGGATGCTGTTATTTCATTAAATGATGATAGCAACGCACGAGCCAGCATGTGGAAATAATTCAGATCAAAACGTGGGCGCTAAACTACCATCAATTGGCTGAAAGAGGTTGACCACAAGTGAAAATACTTTGCGAGCGGAGCTGTACGATGGTGCAAAAATTGGGCGGGAAGGACAGACGACAGGCAGAAAAGCAAAAACAAAAATCTGCGACGGTGATTACGAAGCTGGTGCTTTTTAAATGAGTGACTGCAGTGGTGTTTTTGCAAAAAAAATATTGTTTTTTATTTCTTTTACCACGAACCTGTTTTATGCCGGGGTCCAGCAATAAATAATTGACGTCGCATCTGTCACGGAAATTACATGACCACAAAAACTTCTGAATGACACGGCGTAGCCAGGATTCGAGCCACGGTCTCTTTCACCGCACCAGGAGGTACGAAAGGTGCTCTCGACTGCGCTATAAACAGACGCGTTAATATGACGACAAACGCGCCTGATAACTTTCCTTTCAGATGGCACTGCCATCTAGGAGAGGCGATGCAAGTAGTGCATCATAACGCTAACGAGCGCCGACAATTCGCGCCTAGATGCGGGCGCCTATGTGTACGCGCCACGCGCAGCGTAAACTGCGCAGGAACCGTCTTGCGGATGTGGCACTCGTGACACGGCCCGTTACTCCTTTCGCTGAAGCGGACCGGTTAAAAAAAAAAACGATTCGCTGGTAATCCGTTTGGTTTCGTTCGGTCGGGAGGTTTGCGAGCGCGTGTGGTTTCAGTCGAATTTACGCAAGGCTCCTACGCGTGAAATCCAGTGTGTAACGTTGATGCGTCTAACGGTGCCATACCGACGAAATATAAACAGCGACGTGCAAGTTTCATGTCGATGCGCAATCAACACTCAAATGCTCCTGTAAAGCCATGTTTCACTTTCGTGTTTTACCGTTTCCCATGGAAGAGGGAACGACATTTTTTTTATTTTAAACTGAATTACCTCAAAACAAGGTTTTTATTACATAGGTACCGTTATTTCCCATATCTCCTAGGAAAACGAACTGATTGTTTTCTGTTATCTACATAACTTGTCACTCCTCCTGTACCAGATTTGAAGATATGCACGCAACCGTGTTTTTGTTACACATCTTTTAATACTAACATATTGCCTAAAATTTAGGTACTAACTGACAGAAATTCAGAAAAAAATCCATTTTTGATAAATATTCCTAATTTTGCAGCAGGTAAAAAAGCGCAAGATTTGAAAGAAAATGCTATATACATTATGTAGCTACCTTGATTAGATATGGAGAAAATGTACCTCAAAATGGCCAAAATGCATGGGAAGTATAGAGGTTACCCTGTGCGCTTAAGGTTATGCCGCTAAAGTTTACACGATACTCGTCATTCTGGCCACTGCCGAATGTACGTGGTTCTGTTGTTGCCTCCAATTGTTTTTCCTGCATGTAAGTGTCGCTCACGATGAATTCAGAGCCATCTAAGGTGATTACGGCCATTCAGGATCTTAAGCGCGAAATGCGAGCTAAAATTCGCGCCGTACACCATAGCCTCAAGGGTACTTCGGACACTGCCGATGAACTGAAATCAGCAGTGCAGGAAGCGATGACGGCCCTGCATAAAATCAATGGCATCGCCAGTTCCAATAAAGATTGTTCTCTCCGTTTGAAATTTTTATTAAGTGCTAATGCACTTCTTAAGCGACCCTGAACCTGCGTCCACCGGCGATGTCCGCGCACGTGGAGATGGCGTGCGCAGCCTGGCCGCTGACATGGCACATACCACGTGGGGGATTGGCCAGGAATCTCCTCGTCTTCCTTGGCATTGTTCTCTCCGTTTGAAATTTTTATTAAGTGCTAATGCACTTCTTAAGCGACCCTGAACCTGCGTCCACCGGCGATGTCCGCGCACGTGGAGATGGGCGCGCGCAGCCTGGCCGCTGACATGGCACATACCCACGTGGGGGATTGGCCAGGAATCTCCTCGTCTTCCTTGACAACGGGGGGAGATGGGCGCGCGCTGCCTGGCCGCTGACATGTGACATACCCACGTGGGGGATTGGCCAAGAATCGGGCGTTAGAAGGGCACCTGCTTAAAGGAGTAATGATACGAAATTTCAAAGCTGAGATCCGCTCTGGCAATCAAGTACAACGACAACACAAATAGGTGTCTGTGAATAAATGCATCTTTCTTTCTTTGTAGTTGTGTGTGTGTGTGTGATCTCTCTTTCGCGAACATTACCGAACAGCGCAAATTCAACTCGTGCATTCGCACTTTCACATTCTTCCCCTCGGGGAAATGCGGGGAATTTTTGTGTCTGAGGAGCTTTGACTAATTTTTGCATACTGGTGTCGCAGTGCAAGTACTACTTAAATTTTGAGGCATGACCTCGTACGACTTCGCGTTCCCATTTAAAAACGAGATTTAGATTGATTGATTGATTGTAGGGTTTAACGCGCCGACGAAACTTAGACGATGAGGCGCGTCGTAGTGGAGGGCTCCGGATTAATTTTTACCACCTGGGGATCTTTAACGTGCGCCGAAATCTCGTACACACGGGTGTTTTTGCTTTTCGCCTCCATCAGAAAAGCGGCAGCCGCGGCTGGGAATCGAACCTGCGACCTCGTGCTCAGCAGTGCAACGCCTTAGCCACTGAACCAGGAGATTTAGAAAGGAGCATTTTCTAAACCATTTTAGAAAAAAAGAATATTTTAACAAGGAGCTTGTTCAGTCGGTCTTTAGGAGTGAAGCCATACTGCCTACAAGGTATAATAGAATTTTTTAGCAGGAATTTATGAATACCGCAATGAATGATTCCTTCAAGCCAATTTGAAAAGAATGGTGGTACTGAAATCGGCCAATAGCTACCAAAATTTAGATCCCCCAATTTAGATCCCCCGTTTTAAAGACGCGACTACTTTCGTTGGTTGCTTATTAGCTTGGTATTCCCCCGTGGATAAGGAGATATTGTTTATTTGTGTGAGGCACAGTGCTATTACTTCAGGTACAAATTTTACTGGCTGGCTTGCAAAGTTATTACAACATACCTTGTTTGAGTACCACGTTGTTCCAATGCTAGAAAAATCTCCATGCACGTCCATTGGCTTAATAAAAATCGACGCAGGCAATCTTTCCCCTTGACCGAAACGCGGGGTATTTGCGCTGTGGCCTACATCAGAAAACAAATGATTGAACTTTATGGCTAAACTCCATTAGGCAATCTCATTGCCATTAATTCTGAAACTTTTCGGATGACTTCGAGTCTCTTATTAGGAACTGATCGAGTAATCGCCACTTATCTTTCGGATTGCGGGCATGGGGCCGAGAAAGAAGATTTTTGTAAAATGCTGCCTTCGCTAACTTTACTTCGCTGTATACGCGATTTCTTAAAAACTCAGAGCGCTTAAGTATGTAAAAATTTTTATTCTTAGGAAATTCAGCGTACAACTTGTTCTTCTCTTCGATAGGTCGGACAACGCGACATGTCGTCAATGGTTTGCGTCCTTTCTTGCATGGGCGAATGTTTACACTGGGGTAGCTAGCATTCGTTATACAGGGTGTCCCAGATACCATGCACCAAGATTAAAAAAAAGAGTAATGCGGATACTCGAAGAAAACCTTGTGCATAACATTTCCAGTACAGTGGAGTAGCGGCTAGTATTTTTTTCGGGATTCAAATGGATTTAGTGCAAATTATTATATATGTCGAGAAATACAGCCCCTATAAAGAAAGTGTCAATGGGGCGCTTGTAGGTGCCCATGAGAGCCATCTAATGGCGGTATTTTCCGCGACAAATTAATTAGGTACTCCTCTGTTCTGACTGATAAGGATACCCCGCGAAATATGAAAAATACCCCCCGACGGCGCTAACGAACACGTCGTAAAGCAGTGCCGTCACTACGTCAATTCGTCACTACGCAGATTTTTTTGCTCGCGCACGTTTCGGCGGAGAAGAAAAAAACTTGAAAGTTGCCCTCCATTTTTTCTAGGGCACGCCTGTAGACAGGAATGCACGTCAGACGTTGCAAAAAATCGTTTCACTTCAGAGAAACAATATTCTGGAACCTATAAATAAAGAAAAGCATGGACAGCTCTGCTTCAAGGTTTACAGTTAGGCAAGTTCGCATAAACTCTACCTGCCGCGGTGGCTCAGTGGCTAAGGCGTTGCGCTGCTGCACGCAAGGTGGGGGGTCGATTCCTGGCCACGGCGGCCGATTTTCTGATGGAGGCAAAAAGCAAGAAACGCCCATGTGTACGAGATTTCGGCGCGCGCTAAAGATCCCCAGGTGGTAAAAATTAATCTGGAGCCCACCACTACGGCGTGCGTCATCGCCTGCGTTGCGTCTGCGGATTATATCCTACAATCAATAAATCAATCAAATCAAATAGCACAAACTCTGAAAGACAGCATTGATTCGACCATTAACCTGCATACACATCCGAAAAACCATGTTCACACCAAAAAAAGGCAGTCAGAAAAAGGGTCGAAACACATTTTCCGCACAAACTGCTGGATTGTGTCCTTGTATAGACGTATAAAAATAATGCACAACCACTTCGTATTTCCGCAGAACACATATCGGGCGTACCCGTCTTTTTTTAATGGCGCTTTAACAGTCTGCTTATGGGGGGGGGGGAATCATCCATGCATCCTAAGCCGCATCTACCGTGCTCATTCCTTGCAGATATCTGCTAGGCTGTCACAAGCTACCTTCTAGCTCGCGTCTGGGCGACGACTCTTATCACATCCTGTCCGTTAAAGCACGACGGTTCTAACTTTAAAAGTATGGAACCACAAACCAACTCACAATAAGATGCAAGGCGCGGCTGCGCAGGTTATATTAAACAGCAAAGCCGGCAAAGTTACTTTGTTCGTTTTTTTAATGAGCGAAATGATTGCAATTCGGCTGCCGACAACGCATGCATTTCGGGTTGGCCTTCGACTTCTCCTAATGCAAAGCGATTGGCATTAAACACCGCGGTATTGCGTCAAGTTTTTTGGAGCACTGATGCATCGCTTGGCAGCAGTTTTACCGCAGATATAGGTTTTGGAGCAAGATGGCGCAGAAAAAATTGGTTAGGGCGTAGGACCTCCACGTCACCAATTGCTGTGGTAGTAGGTATTAGTGTACCGACAGAACCGCACGCGACGAAAGGACATAGTGTCAAAAGCGCAAACAATAGAAGAGCATAGCGTAAAAAGGGAGCAGCGTCAAAAGCGCACGCTACAGAAGCGCACGGCGACAAAACAGCACAGGACAAAACAGCACACCGCCAGAGCAGAGCACTGAAATAGTTGGGGTGTGTGCGAGATTTCGGCGCATGTTAAAGATCCCAAGGTGGTCAAAATTCATCCGGAGCCCTCCACTACGGCGCGCCTTATCGGCTGCGTTTCGTCGGTGCGTTAAACCCCACAAATCAATCAATGAAACAGTTGGGTGTGGTGGACTAGCTTTGTAGTGTGGAATAGTGCACTCGCGGGCGGGGTTTGGACCGGGTAGCACGGATTTTTACGGGCCGGGGCCGCGCTAGAACTTGAACCAAACTTTTTTCGTGCAGTGCCTGCACGAGCCGGGCCGGGCAGTCCTCGAGGCCCACCAATCCTGGGCCGCAAATTATAAATTGTTCGCAACAAAAACTTTTCTTGTTAATAGTATTTCAGGTTAAGAGGAAACAAAAAGAAGTGGTGTGCGAATTCACTAAGGCGCCAGATATGATAACAAGACGATTGCGCTGAGAAAGCCATCAATAGAAAAACGTCTGGGCCCATTAGCATAGTGGAAGAGAGCGGGCAGAAAATAAGGGCACTCCAGCCACAAATTTCAACATGACTGCCTTTTCCCTCTGCTTTTTAAACTAAAAGACAACAAGCGTGACCTGTTCTTTGCACTGTGAGCAGAGTTTGAAGGATGAATTTTTGATGCAGAGCCCATGATTTCTTCGGTTAAGACATGTTTTGAAAACCATGATTAAAGGCAAGAAAGAACACAAGCGCAGATAAAATAATGCTGCAACGTAACTGGAGGGAAAGACAAAAATGTAGTGGTGATATCGGACGCATCGTCTGCTCGAATTTCTGCATGTAATCGAACAACCAAAGGTGGAATACCTGTGGAAGGATTGCAGCAATCAAAAAATTATCCACCTGATCAGAATCATTTTTAAGGTATCCTCAAAGACTGGGAGATGTAGTGGAAAATGAATTTACACGACTACCAAAAATACGGCTTCTATGTGAGGATGTTTAAATTGTACAAAGCTCGGTTCAAATTTAAAGTAAATTTTGTTACAACTCGGAATAACATCCAGAACGTCGAAAACGGGGAGTCCGCCCAACGAGCGACATAATCCAGGCCTCGTGAACGAGAAAGTTTTGCCAAAAGAGTAGCGAGGGCAGCCACAGCGGCGGCACGCATGCCGCGAGTCATGCCGCGGGAACGTGTCAAGATCGTCATTACCCCTAGAGGCAGGCTGAACGTTGCGAGGACGAAAGTGCCGACGCCGATGTCGGCAAATGTGGCAGCTACTGGCGTCAAGAGAGAGGAGGCTACGGGGGATATATTCTGCCCAAACCCCGCGCAGAATATCATAGTCGTGAGCACGCCGGATGAGGGCCGAGCGAGGCAATACTCAAGGATAAAGTGTCTGACAATAGAAGGTACTGGCCACGAAGAGTGAGCATACCAAGCGGCCATGGAAGGCACAGTGAAGGGGGTGATCAAGGGAATATCGGTCTCGGATGCCCATAAAGACATCAACGCGAACATCATGAACATGTACAACCCCCTGCGCTAAAAACGCTCAGGATCGGCACGCCTACTGCCGTAATCATCCTGTTCGAGGGCACGAAAGTGCCGACAGGGGTGAGATCTGCCCCAACCCGAACGAAAAGGTCTGCTTCACCTGCGGCATTTTCAACCCGGGCCTCGAACACCAGACGAAATGAAAGCCGAGATGCAGGCTTTGTGGAGGCGAACACGTCACCGGAGACAGAGAATGCGGGAACACGGACCTCAAGCCATGGGAGGAAGCAGCACGCACCGAGGGCGCTCTCTTTCGAGGCAACCGGCCCCGGGCAACCAGCTCTGCAAAACAGCCGGGAGAGCGGCATCGTCAGCGCGGAGCATCTCGAGACGTCGGGATGAGGCGGAGCTGACCGTGGAGTGCGGACGTTCGAGAGCCCAGGGCGGGCCTAGAGGAGGCCAGCGTGGAGTCGCCGATAACAGGGTAGGCTGGGCCAACGGGTCTCCCAAAGCTCGATCCCCCGATTCCCTCCCCCCCTCTAACCCCGATAACAACATCAACCCTGATAACGCCATAGTGAACGAGCTAACGAAAATCATAGAGAGACAGAATGAGCAGATTCGTGAACTAATGAGGAAAAAACAGAAAGCAACGAATAACAACGCCGCCCAACACACACCGATACACGAAGAAACACTAGCTAACCCGGTAGGAGAGGTACCGTGCAAGCTGCCGTAGAGAAGGTTGCCACCCGCGGTACCTGTCGGAGCGACGCCGAACTCGGAAGGGCAAGCGATGGAGGACGAGGAACTTCCACCGCAACAAGAGCAAAAGAAAGAATAACAGGTACAGCTAACTCCCGGCGAGTCTGTCATTTTGGAGGCTCTGGGAAGGCTTGAAGAAAGGGTAGCTACGATTGAGGCCAAGCACGATCGCTTGGCGGCTAGGATGAACGCCCTAGAAGTAAAAAGAACACGGAACATTAAAGAAGGAACGAGCACAAGGACTGAAGGAAGCAATTGCAACAAGAAGGGGACGAATAAAGTTATTTCTCTCTCTCTCTCTTAGATACCAGCCAGAAAGATGAAGCCGAAACAACGAAACAAATCTAATCGGACACGCGTCGTCAAAGAGGTGACCGCTATATCAGTGGAACTATATAGCAGTTAAACTGCCGAAACATAAATGAAAGGAGAGGGAGCTTATCCTTCACATAGGGAGCGAGGACGCACACCCATGACCCATAGTCATAGCGCTACAAGAGACCAAATTTAAGCCTTGCATTTTGGGGTACATTACGTATACCGACCCGGCCGAAAAGAGCACCGCCGTCCTCGTGCGAATATGGTCGCTGCGACGCAACACGTCACGGCGCAGCACGGCTGCGACCACACGCTGGTCGAGCTGCACGCGAGAGACGTTGGGCACGCCGAGAACGTATTCATACTGAAGGTTTAGTGCCGACCAGGAGCCAAGCACTAATACGATTTCGATCCCATACTGAAGGACACGATGGAGCTAGCAAAAGGCCGCACGTCCCTGGTCATGGGCGACTTTAAGGCGCCTCACCCCATGTGGGGCTATAAATTGCATCAGCCGGTTGTGGGGCTCTAAATTGCACGTGGGGCTATAATTTGCATCAGCAAAAGCCGGTGTACGGCAAGGCGAGGATAACGGATTAGGATAAGGTGAAAAAGCACAGGAGTGAGAGGAAGCGGGAACAAGATGCCGAACCGTCTTCGGAATCCTGCGAAGACTAATCCAGGCGACTGCAGGCCACGCTCCAAAAGTACACGCAAGATATCACCATGACGGTGGACACGGCTTTCGTTGACGCCAGGCTCTCCAACCTGTGGTCGTTGCACCACTCGCTCACTCGCATGTGAAAGCGCCAGTGGCATAATAGGAAACTGGCCAGCCGCATCTCCCTACTGAACAAAGAGATAGCGGCGTATGTGGCCAAATTTTGTGCAGGGAAAACTGGCATAAAATGTGCGAAGGCATACAAGGGCAATTGCCCTCGGGAAAGACTTGGAAGTTGTTGCATCACCTCTTCAACCCAGCACAAAGCAAGTCGACCACGAATCGGAACCTGACCAAAGTCATCAACAATTACGACGGCGACAGCGGCGAATTGCTCACGGACCTCCTAAAGCCATACCTCCAGACCGAAAAGGGGCGGTATCTGCCACCACAAGTTTACGAGGGGACCCATGACGAGGAGCTTGACAGACCCTTCACCATCTCCGAGCTATGGGACGCCATATACGAAAGCCACAGGAAAAGCTCTACCGGGGCGGGCAACATCACCTATAAGCTGCTCTTCAACATGTCCGGCAGAACGCCCAACGAGCTGATGCAACACATCAACGAGGCGGGGGAAACGTCGCGACTACTGCAAGAATGGAGGACGGCCATGGTCCGCTTTAAGCCGAAGCCGGGCAAACCGCCGTCGATGGAGAACCTGTGACGCATATCGCTCACGTGCCGCGTGGGCAAGGTAATGGAGAGGATGGTGTAGCTGGCTGCAGAGACACCTGGAGGAAACAGGACAGATGCCGGCGACCATGTTGGTTTCCGCATACATCTCGGTACGCAGGACGTCGTGGTTTAGTTTCACCAACTCGTAATCAAACAAGCAACGAGATCGAGCAATTGAGCCATCCTGGCCCTCGACCTCAAGGGGGCGTTCGACAATGTCACCCACGCCAGCGTCCTGCGTAACCTGAATGGGACCGGCTATGACGCAAGAGCTTTTCAACACGTCCTCAACATCCTCGAGGACAGAGCGCCCGTTCTGATGATAGGAGACGCGAAGACGGACCCGATAACGCTAGGAGAACGCGGAACACCCCAGCGATCCGTAATATCGCCCCTGCTGTTCAACCTGGCACTGCTACCTCTGCCTAAACTACTGGAACGTATTGACAGGTTAGACCACGCTTCCTGCGCCGACGATATCATGGTATGGACGAACAGGGCCGGATCGGAGGGGTGGAAGGAAGAAACACTGCCGCACGCAGCGACAACGGTCTACGAGTACGCCAAGTCTTGCGGCCTGAGTTGCGCCCCCCAAAAGTCCGAGCTCTTAGTAGACCAGCCGGGCGTTGGCAAGTGGAGCAGATGCAGTCTGTGGATCGATATCGATGGCATCCAGGTCGATCCCACTCTACAGTGTCGGATCCTGAGGCTGTTGCCCCGCAGCAACGGCAAGGCGGACGCGGCCGTGGACAAGATATGCCTAACGTCGGAGCTGGTCCTCGGCATGCTCCGCCACGAAGCAAAAAAGAATCGGGTTATCAAGGAGAACGACGCGTTGACCATGGTTCAGTCCTTTGTGGTTATCCGAACCACTTCATCATCATCATCACCAGCCTATCTACGCCCAATGCAGGGCAAAGGCCTCTGCCATTATTCAACAATTACCCCGGTCCTGTGCCAACTGTGACCAATTTATCCCCGCAAACTTCTTGATCTCATCTGCCCGTCCAACTTTCTGCCCCCCCTTGCAACGCTTGGCTTCTCTAGGGATCCAGTCTCGGCCACTTAGTCTTACTCCATACCTAAGAACCACTTACTCGACTCCATACCTTAACCTAACCGGAACACCCTAGGCAAAACTAGACGTCATCTTGAGAAAAGCCACGAAGCAAGCCCTTGGACTGCCCGCGTACACGCCGACCAAACGGCTGTACGAGATGGGGGTCCACAACACCGTGGACGAGCTCGTGGATGCGCAGCTCTCTAATCAGAGTGTGCGTCCCAGAGGGTCCGAGCACGGGAGGAGGATATTGGAAAAGATTGGATGCAGGCCTTAACCGATGCAAACGTTCGGCCGGTCCCTGAACACAAGAGGGACAAGATCAACACAAAACCCCGCGCACGCAACATGGCGTCGGGGGAGGGTGACGACAAGAGAAAAGCGCGCGCCAAGGCTTTGGACACGCGCTTGTAAGGCAACCCAAACGTCATGTACGCCGACGCCGCCCTGGTCTAGGTACGCGACAAGGCCGCTTTGGCAGTAACAACAAGAGACAGGCTCGTCGCCATGGCGTCCACGAGGACAAGAAACGCAACAAATGCTGAAGAGATGGCGATCGCATTGGCACCAATCCAACCCTGGGCGACTCACGTCGTGACAGACCGCAGAAAGCCTACGCGAACTACCGAGGGGGGTTGATCACCTCGGAGGCGGCACGCGTCCTCAAACAAAACAAAACCCCAGACAACGAGGTCGAACTGATGTGGACCCCCGCGTATTCCTACCTGGTCGCCAACAACATCACCGACTATTACGCCCGAGACATGTCCCGCCAGGAGGTGGAGGAGGCGGCAGTCGACTCGTTGCCACCAATCACTACGTATAAAGATATCATTACAATGTACAGGGAAACTAGATAAACACTACCTGAGCCTCATCTCTCCCTCACCCGCAGGGACCAGACGATAATACTCGGCATACAGGCAGGGTCTCCGGCACACCCAACACTACTACACAAGATGTACCCACACCAATACTCCGAGCTGTGTCCATTCTGCCACACTAGCAAAGGAACGTTACAACACGTCACCCTAGAGTTCACCGCACTAAAGGCACCAATACCCGACACACCCTTCCCTACCCCCTTCCCTGTGATGAGCGATGGGAGATCCTTCGGTGCAGCCCCTCCGCAAAGCACCACGCGAGCTTAGCGGCCCGCGGGTGCTAGCCCGGTATGGGGCCTGGAAATGAGGCTCTGCTCCCGTCGGTGGGTCCCCCCCCCCCGAGGTTAGGGAGGGTCACTATTTCGTATAATAAAGTTTGATCAAAGAAATCAAATTAGTCGTACTCGCTTTGTGCTTACGCTTTTTACGATAGCAGTAGTCTTCTTCGAGTTCATCTTTATAGCCTGTCGGACTATATGATATCTAACCACTGTCTGGCGGGCTCGGGCTTGTTTTATTGAATTCTGTGGCGCTCGGGCCGGGCTCGGGATCATATTTTAAAAATTTGTCTGACCGGGTCAGGCCAGGCCTAGAAATTGCGGCGCTTGCAATGTTCTAGTTAGTGCATCGCCCGGACCCGGGCGGGCGCGAAAGCCTGTGCTCGGCCCGGAGCGCGGACCGGGCTCGGGCCGGGTAGCACGCATTTTCTCGTGCCAGGGCCAGGCTCGGGCTTGAACCAAACATTTTTCAGCACGAGCCGTCCCAAGGTGGCTTGGGCAGTCGCTGAATCTCGGCAGCCGTGTTCCCAAACATAAAAACATTGGTAATAAAAATTGGGCAAAGTGATCGTTAAGGTGATATAAAAACAAAAAAAAGCGAAGTGCAGTCACCGCGGCGCGGTTCAAAAAATAACAAAATGACGTATATCACTTAAAACGTTTTCAAGCAAACAAACAAAAACGTCTGGTCTCCGCGTGCTTGCGTCTCCAAAACACTGTAGTGGCAAAACTTCCGGTTACGTCAAACAAAAATAAAAAAAAACAAAAATACGAATACGCAGGAGCCGTTTATGCATTCAGTAGGAATAAGGATGCATAAAAAGTAAAATTATTGCTGCGCATGTAAGCATTTGCATCGAAACATTTCACGCCTTCTAGTGATAGAAAGCACCGTAAAAAAGAAACAATGGCGTCTTCCGGTGTGTGCGATCTGTGTACGAACAGTTAATGTAATGCATTATAAGGCTCTAAAGTCGTCTGCGCCGTGTGTCTTGGCAAGTCGTTCTTCGTACGTGAGGAAGTCGTATTGGGATGTTTTTACTCGTAGCGTCGTCACCTATCTCGTGCCGAGAACGTCCTGGCTTCATTTGTTGCTGGTGGGATGTCTCTGTGTAACGCAATCTCCCTGAAGGAATTTCAGTGGCTTTGTTCTACGACAGCAGTGGCGACAAGCTGCAAGGGTTCTTTTTTCTAGCTGTGAACACGGGCTCACCTGATGTTAAGCGTGAGGCCTACGTAGCTGGCGTTAAAACTCATATTCTAGTTCAAGCTACTGACAATGGAAGGTATCCTTTACGCAGCGGTTTCGCAGGTTGCTCTGGGCGGTAGTACAATCGGAGCAACGATGCGTTTTTATCCTGACGTGAACAGGCGTGATTACGGCAACATTGAAGAGATGTGGGAAGCACAAAACGGTTGTACACAATCGTCCGATACTGCGTAGGTTACAAACAAAGCTGTTTCAACGAGCGCAAACATTGTTGAAGTAATTGAATGCGCTGGCGTTATATACAGAGTGTTTCATGACTGCTATGCACTATGGTTGTTCCTAATCATAAGTAGTTACGTCTGCCGTACAGATGCACTGCACATCGTCTGTGTGTACGCATATTAAAAAGGTGGTGCCACATGTTGGCGTCTACGGATAATATGGCGGCACCTGGTGCTTTGCGGGCCACTACATATTTCCCTCCATGAGAACAAGCAATCATTAGACAGTCCTTTCTGCACAAAACGATCACCAATACGGTCACTGTCTGCACAGAGAAATCACCAATACAGTCACTGACGGTATGAGCCCTGACAGCTGCCAAATCACTGCACGTAATCTTGGAAGCGCACTGGAGGTCTGCGATTTCTTCTGGGGCGGTCAGGTGGTGGCCCCGGCATCGAGTCCATTTCGCTCTACCGGTACGCTGCCCTCCTCAGTGTCAGAGCCTGGGGCCAGACTTTGTGGCTGCGAACCTTGCGGCTGTGGTGGGGTCGGTGGTACATGTGGTGGTACAGCGCGTGAATACAAACTTTGATCTGCGGATGAACTCGCAGATTGTCTTTGTGGTGGACCCCCAGGTGCAGTGATCTAAGTCTTCGATGGTGCAGCTCTACTTTGGTAGTCCGTCAACGGGGGCATGTTGTACGTGCAAGAGTTGTCCTTGGTAGTATCTTGCCCTGGTGAGGCCTTTTTTGGTACCGATGATAGCTGTGAAGCGTTCCAGGTTCGACTGTCTTCCTGACAGAAGGACCAGCGGCCAATTATTTTGAGGATTTTAATAGCGGTCCATAACTTGGAGGGCCCTATGGTCTAGGAATTGGCTTCTTCACTCGTATGTAGGTGCCAACTTGGAACTTGAGCACCCTTGCAGCTCGCTGTTGCTCAGCGTATGCCTTACTTTTTTGTTGACGCTATGCGACTCTTTTTCCGAGCGGACTCATCTCCCGTGAAGGATTTGTGCTGAAGTCAGCTGTCGGCTGACCAATGACACCAAAGAAGATCTCATGCGTCGGTCATGTAAAAGAACGGCCGGGGAGAGACCGGCGGTGGTGTGAGGGGTGGCTCTGTATACTCCCAAGTACTCAGTCACAGTTTCCTTCACTGGACGCTGCTCCAGTAGAGCCAGTTGTATGTATGACTTCAGTACACGATTAAATCTCTCAACGAGACCATTTGCCTGTGGGTGGTACACGGCAGAGAAGATGTGGTTGATTCCACGGTCTTCAAGGAAGGACTCAAATTCCCTTGACGTGAAGTCGACCGTGGTCAGACACTATTTCGGTGGGTGTAGCCCGAAAGAACCCATTCCAGTTTGATCCCTTCCCATTTGAACCCATTCCCGAAACGCCCTTCCCGCTTGACCCGTCCCGTGTGCGCTCGTTCCCGAAACGACCTTCCCGTTTGGGCGCTTCCTGTTTCTGCCCGTTCCCAAAACGCCCTTCCCGTTACAACCCGCTCCCAAAGCGCCCTTCTCATTTGAACCCGCATCATTGCAACCCATTTGAATTTCTGAAAATATGCGTTACCGTCTTCGAAACTGTTCCCAGAAATGTGCTTACAAGCAACGGGTGATGCACTAAAATCTTGTATGCACCAAATTTTCCGAAATCGACCGATATTTCCGGCCGATAAAAGTTTCTGAATGCCTTAAGCCGAAACTGCCCTCTCGACACAAAATTTGTAGCGGCGAAAGTGTATTATATAGATACCCAATATCTTGAGTAATGCACACATTGGATTTTTCTGCAGTTGGTGTTCGTACGTGCGGCTGAAATTTATTTATCAGCCGGTCTTATGCTCATTGTTTGAAGCGTAGCTTTGTCTTCTGGTTTGAGAGATCTATAGATCAAAGATGTCCGTAGGAGAGTCTTTAAAAAGGCAAAAACATGTGCAAAAATTTGAGAATTGGCTACTAATGCCTTTCCTACGTGAGTAATGGGCAGATTTTTTAATTTATTTACCGGTACTTTACGGCCTGGTCGGGCTCATGCAGGAGTGAACATAAAAACACATCAGCATTGATTGGCGTAGTTTAAAAACGCCCCACGCAAATGAGTAAAAGACATAAATATGTAATAGACGCAAAGGGGTTTGTACAAGGATAAGCATTAGTAATGTATTCCAATTTTAAAATACGACGACTCAACCAGAACACATATTTACAATGTGTGGGGAAAATTCTTCTAAAGATACCGAGTTCACTGTTCGTTCAGTTAACTTATTCCAGTAAGAAATTGTACGAGGAAACAAATAGAACTTTCGAATAGTAATTCAGCTGATTGGCTGCCTAATAGTCTTACTATGATGTCTTCTCGCTGAACGTCTGAAAGGCCCTTGGAGGTTGTATTCCCGCGACAATTTTAAGTTTCTGTAGTAAAGAAAATTTAGGCTAGAGACGACCCTGCGCTGCTTAAGTTTTTGAAGGTTTGCCCTATTGTGCAAATTGAGCACGCTAGAGTGACGGGAATAAACAGAATCAATAAAACGCAAAGCTAAGTTTATAATTTTCGCCGCTTCTCATGACTGCGATTTTTTATAGCCAGATGTGGCATATGTATCCAGATACATAGGGTTACTTTATTTTTATACATATTTTTTTATCTTTTATAGTATTCATCTGTTTCTTCTCGACATTGATGTAAACTTGCGCTATTATAACGATTACATGTGTTAGTCCGCCAAATACGATTTCGTTCAAAATGAGGGTGTTTTTGCGATTTTTTATTTGTGCTTCCGCGTGCTTTTCTGGCCTTTCTGATTTTATCATTTTTTGGTTGGTCAATTTAAAAGATTTGTTTGTAATTTAGAAGATTTCTTTATTAATTGTTTAATTGTTACTTTGTTTGTTAGGATTTGTTAATTTATAAGATTTGTTAATTGGTATGACAAATTGTAACCAAATGTCGTCGTCTCTAGATTCAAAAAGTGAAGCCCAGGTTTGAAAAGCAGTCAAGGACTCTGAATGTACTGATTATGCTATCGCAGCGGCTGTGAACAAGCAGAAATAAATGAAAAACAATATGAAAATGTTTTTTATAACTTTTCATAAACTGGGTACGTTATTCCGGGAACGGGCTAAATAGGAAAATACGGAACGGGAAGGTTCTTTCGCCCCGGGTTGAAATGGGAAGGAACAAACGGGAATGTCGAAATGGGAGCGGGTTCAAACGGGAACGAGCGAAGTGGGAAAGGGCGAAACGGGAAGGTCGTTTTGCGCTGGGTTAAAACGGGACGGAACAAGCGGGAAGGGTGAAATGGGAATGGGTTCAAACGGGAACCTCCCATTTCGGTAGGGTAACCCTCGCGTGCGAAGAGTGCTAGAAGCAATTTCGTCACCATGTGAGTAGTGGCATCAGTGCAAAAAGCTACTTCTGGCCGTTTTGAAAAATAATCAACTATTGAAACGGCAAATCCGTATTCTGCAGGTGCACGCTCAAAAGGAGCAACAATGTCAATAGCTATGTTGTCCCAAGGTTTGTCAGGAAGCGGAATTGTCTGAAGTGATGTGGGTGAGATCTTGGCACTTTTGTCCGCGTGCTGACAAATGGAACAAGTGCGGATAGCTTTTCATTATGTTTGCCTAACCCATGCCATCATACTTCTCTAGTAGGCGCTGTTTGGTTTTCACAATACGAGGGTGGTATTTGTGGACTAGCTGGACAAAAGTCGATGTGTGCTTGGCAGGAACTACGATGCACTTAGTACGGAAGAGCATGCCATCAACAAATGTCAACTCCTTGTGGACTTCATAGTATGGAGTCAGCTTAGGTGCCCTATTTTTGCGGGGCGGCCACGAGGCCTGCACGTAACGAAAAACTTCTCGGAGAGTGTTATCCTCCACTGTCGCCCGTCTCAGTTTATCTTGATGTACAGACGTCATCAGTGACGCTATTTCTTCCGACTCGGGTGGTTTCGTGGTGGGCGGTGACAACTTGTTTGAGCGCTGTGGATGCATTTCGGGCGTTGCATTTTGGGGCCTTGTGGCAACGTTTTACTTGGTTTGTGTCAATGTTTGGCCATAGTAAGGCAGCGTAATTCTGTGCCCACAATCTGGAGACCAAAAGCTTGTACGGCATAAATACCCAGAAGTGATCTTCCACCTTGAGTAATGTGGAAGGTCACTACAGCTGCTTGCGATTTGTGCAAATTGAGAACGGGGAACTGTCCCCGCACTAGAATTTTTTACGTGAAAAATCCAGCAATGTTAGCGACACTTTTTCCAGCTAACTTGGTCTCTGAATAGGTTTTGAAAGCTTTGTTCTCCCATTATTGATACAGCTGAGCCAGTGTCCACTAAAAATGGTATGCTGCGCGGGGGTGATGCAACAGAAACAGGTTGAACCCCGACATCAAAGTATACACCCGTACGTTTAATTGTCAGTGTGAACAGTAAGAGTGTTCATGACACTCTCAGCGTCTTCCTCTGGAACAATTTCGGCGACTCGGGTCGGGCGTCTTCCACGCCCACAACGTGAGTGACCTCGAGGCGGCCACACGTGAAGCAGGTTCAACCACGTGCTACACAGGCATACAGTAGATAGTTTTGTGCGCCGCAATTTCCACACGCGGCTGTGTTTCCGGAGTATGGGACGACAGCGCCACTACATAAGACACTACAGTAGTATTCTTAACAAGTTATGAGAAAGGTACCAAAGCCATTGCTGGATTTGGACCCCATCATTGCAGAAAACTGGAAGTATGTGGCCCCGCGGCATTACTTCACGTGTTTTTGATAAATTGATTTTTAAAATCCACGTACACGCAGTGTTTTATTATGCCTGCTACGCTGCTGGTTCGTTGTTCCCATTGCTAATGAACGTGGCATCAAAGGGACCTCAAATTGCCGTTATTTTGTTGGCAGTGTTGGATTCTGTCTGAAGTGTTGTCAGCTATTAAAGTTATTTTGGAATTGTGCAGTGCATTTCTGAGGAATGAACCCAGCAATTTATCTTTCGTTTATTTTTTTCAGAGTTTGTAGAATGGCCTTCGTGAGCAATAAAAATGTGTTTTTCGAAATTATGCTTCATAGTAATGGCTGAAGTTTTATGATTATGTTTGGGTGCTTGTGCAGTTTAACAGTGCAGTATAAGTTTTTACAAAAGGGTTTACAAAGTGTATTGGCAAACAGTCAGGTGTCCAGCGTCCCATTGCAATGATAGAGCCGTTGTTCTACCAGGTGGGACAATTGTTTCACAGACTTCCCATAAATATTTAGTTTCTTTAGATTTAACACTTCTTCGACACACTTGGCAGTATTATTGTTCTAGCTAGTATGACGAGTTGGAGGGGCTTCAGAGTGCTGTGCCACGGATTTTCATGCATGTACAGTGGCATCTGATTATGCAGCTTCGGTAAGAATAGAAAATGATGCGGCATATCAGAATAGTTCACGACATTAGTGCTTCATGTCACAGCTTTCCAAGAATATTCTGGCTGCACAGCTGCAGTAATAATCCTGCAGCACAGCTGCAGGAACCAGTTGCCCAGCAGGTTGAAATGGTTTGATGTCAATCCTTCAAACTGCTAATGTTGCCCTTTGCAGAGGTGGGCTGTTGCTTCTGACTAGAAGGCTACGGCAAGAATTGCAGGCTTATGTAGTACGCTGGAATAGATTCACGTGAGGCCCTCGGGCTGTACAGCCGCTGCTTCTCAAGCACACCTCTTGTTTACAGCCATGAAGCTGCGGTGAGAGTTGAAGATGACTATTTAATGTAGTACAATGTATTCATATCAGGGCGTCAGACTGTGAAGTTGGTGCTTCTCTTGTACACACCAGTGTAATTTTTGTATAGGACCCACACCTCCGCCATCACCTTTGCCGGCTCTCCCAGTATTGGCGTTTTCAATGTGAGCGCACAGCCTGGACAGCTTTCATGGCGTGGGAAACACTACTGGAACACCGTGCCATGAAACAATTTTCTTTATGTTGTGCGACGGCTTGTGAAGACACGGCATCACTGTCAACTTGTTTTCATCAGGCCTCTGCACTTTGGTTTTGCCTTTTAAACTTGATACGAAGACAGTCTGCAACCGCCTTAAGCACTGGTGTCAGAAAACCCTCAGCAGTTAACCTATGAGCATGGCGGTCAGTGTGTTCCTCGATTACGTGGACACAACTTTCTGCAGCCCACTGCAGAAACGTGATGTGGCTATGCCTCATCAGCGATGGCTCAGAGGTACTGCACTCGCCTCATATGGGGGAAGTACTGGGTTCGAATCCGCGCACCACCGGGCACCCACTGCTTTCTTTAATGGGTACAGGCACCCCTGGTCAAGTGCGGACCTTCGAAAGGATAACTCACGCCTGGAAAGCTGCCTTTGCCCTTGCGAGGCGACTCTGACCTTTGTCAATCTGGTGGGGCCCCGGCCTTCTACAACACCGCATTGCCGAAGGGTGGAAGAGTCTGGCGGCATGTCCTACCACAGGCGGTTACCGAGTAGAGTGTCCAGCGTTGCTGTGGAAGTCGCCATGTGCATTCGTGTGCCTTGTTGGTGCCGGGCACCTATTGAGAAAGGAAGTACAAGCTTGGTGCTCGGTTTCTGTTACCACTAGAAGGTGCTCCTGGCGTGTGACTACAACGCTTGAAAAGTTGACCAAGCTTTTAAAAGAAATTACCTCTATGGATTGAGGTTGCTCGAAAGTACATTTTTTTGGATCGTGCCCCCACACGATTCATCAAATCAATATAAGAAAAATGGACTGCTAGCACACATCTTCACCTCAAACATTGCAAGTAATGGGAGAAAAAGTCTACGAAAATTGTAGCGGAAACTGGAAAGCGGAAATGAAGTACATAAGTAGTTTACTCAAACCCTGGCACTGTCGCCAATTACGGAAATTTTAGAAACTGGAGCTGAGCTGGTGGTAGATAGCGGCATTCCAGTTGTAGAGAATAAGAGAAAAACGTTTCGTCAATGACCCTCGCATTATTTCGGTGACACAGGTTTTCGGACATAAATTCTCAGATGTAGGCTATAATTTATATTTTAAGCATCTGCAATGCAGCCTACTAGGGAATAGTGCCATGAGATGCCCCATATCCTACACTGTACCAACAAAGTCACGTGACTCTGGTCTCTGAACCGCTGTTAACTGGTACGGACAATAAACAAAACCGTTCGCAAATGACAGTCAACAGGTGCGGTTTACGTTTAATGCTCTCTTTATCTACGTTTGCTGCTAACATTCCAATTTTGACACATACGCCTTCTCGAGAAATATAAATTTTGAGAATTGTGAGCACGGCCCCTGCAAAAATGGTCCCAACATCACCTGCTGCAGTATTATTTCAATATTATTTCTGCAATTATATCACCGATTGTTAGCTGGCTGAGAAAGCAATCTTGCAATGTACGTTCCTTCCTTACTTTTCAGAAATACAACACCAGAACAACAATTTTTTCGGAGGCTGTGTTTTTGTTCGTGAACTTGACTAAAACTAAACGTGGATTGACTAAAAATAGTTACTACAGGTGCAGGACGCGCTCTTTATAAAACGTAAAAACGGTGAAGGGTACTTCGAGAAAGCCCTTGCTTAGCGTTCCGTCCAGGCGGAACGCCAAAAAGCGTGCCCGGCTCACAACTCGCCGTGAGGGCCTGTGTGCATTTTTATCCAACCGCTACCGCTAACTGTTAACTAGTAAATACCATTATTTATCGACAATTACAGCTTCGGCGACAGGGCTCGGGTCAAGCATTAGCACAGAAATGTTCCATATGAAAAGCTTGGCATAGTGCTGAAAAACAATGCGATTACAACCATTGTTAATCGGGAATGTAAACACAAGCAGCGGCTCATCGCACCTGGACGATCGCACTCGCCCGCTGTTTTTTTTTTGATAACTGCTGTTACCACTAGAAGGTACTCGTGGCGCGTCCGCCCCACTTCCGTTAATGCGTGAAACGTTTCGATGCAAACGCTTACACACGCAGCAATATTTTTACTTTTTATGATCATCCTTATTACTATTTAATCCATAAAGAGCTTCTGCATATTTGTACTTTGTTTTTTATTTTTGGGTGACATCACAGGAAGTTTTGCCACTACGGCGGGAGACGTAAACACGCGTGGGCTCCATCAGCATAGTGGGAGAGAGTGGGCCAGAAAACGAGAGCCCTCTGGTAGTAGAGTACATGATTGTCTTTTACTGTGTAGCACTCTTTGCCGAGTACCCCCACAGCCAGGACAGTATAACGCCCTGCGTTTCCACAAAAAATTTAGGTATCGCGGAAGTTCCGCCTTAAATTGCTACAATGGCGTAAATGAAGATACGTTGTCGCACGAAATTTTGCAGAACAACAGAGTAATAAAAACGAAGAAAAAATTGGCCGCGTATCGACTCCTTTTGTTACAAATGTCGTGAAAAGACGATAGTCTTTGTAGACATTTGCCAAGGAATGACCCCCTTTGGTTTCCCGCTCACCTCTCATGTTGTTCCTGTACCGTCGCGCTCATCCTAAGGTAAACACACTAAAGGTTTGCGCAAGGCGATTTGAATTTACCGCGTCCCACTGCTACAGGCCGGGTTCCTCGATGCCAGCGCTGCATTACGGTGGAGACGCGCGTGAATGGAGCCGGCCGACTACAGGTATAGTGAACTAGAATACTTCAAGGTTTATAGATCCGCGTGGCGTTCCAAGCAGAACGTGGAACCTAGCTAGTGGGACATTTCGTTGCTGTTGCCGCGTGATTTTTCTGATGCCGCCAGGAGGCGGCGGTTTTCTTCAGTAGATGTAGAACATCATTTGTTATCGAAAAACCAAGCGTCCATGAATTTTAATAAAGGAACACTGTAAATATCCCTTGTGTACAATTTCCTGTCTCATATTTGCGTAATGTCTAGTTCTTCTTCCACAAAGTTGACAAGTAGGAACATATAAACCGGGCTTAGATGTTTACATTTGGCTGTGAGTATATAAGACTATTGAGCAATAGCAATTTTACCTTGGCCGGATGGCTGAATCGAGTTACAGACAGACAGAAGGACAGACAGACAGACAGACAGACAGACAGACAGACCAAATTTCTGGGATTAAGTAGCCCAAGAAAGACTATAGTCTTTAAACCTTACGGAAAACGGCGAAACGTGTAGCGCGCTGCAATTCCAGAATAACGCAAAATTTCCACCTATAGTCATTCAATAGAATAAATGGATATAATTTGTCGAACGAAATTTTGAAAAATTAAAAAAATAAGAAAAAGAATTACGGAAAATGGCGAACCGTGTAACGCTGTGCATTTCCACAATATTATTGATTTCGCGAAAGTTCGAAATGTAATCGTTGTAATAACGTAAATGGAGATATTTGGTATGACCATATTGTAGCGTAAGCTACACTGGCCGAGGTTGAGGAGTTTTGCGTGGACCTTGAAGGGGCGTGCTGCGCAAGCGCGAAGAACATTGGATTGGACTGGATTGGATTGTAAATGCAATCCCATTGGAGTACGGGTGTGGAGAGGATTGGGTCTGCACATTCTCCGGTCTGCGCATTACAGAGGAGTGGCGTCAAAGCCGCGGCAGACGCACTGGTGCCGGCGCATGCCCAGCTGTGCGCCTCCGTTTCGCAATAACCAAGTCTCACGCTGCGCCGGAGCCGCTTGAGAGCCGCTTCGCGTGGCTCCTAGAGAGCTGTGCTGCGCATGCGCGAGGAGCAGTGAATGGACCGGATTGAACTAGATTGGACTGGATTGGACTGAATAGGAATGAAACCGATTTGATTGGATTGGAAATCGTTTTAGCACCAGTAAGCATGATAATCAGCTTATCCTAGACAACTAGGATACCTAAGAATAACCAGCTGAACCTTAGCTCACGCTACGTATATCCTGGCATAGCGCAGCTAAGCAACTGCGAACTTTTTAAAAATTAACAGATAAGATAAATATATTAAAAATACGGAAATATCAAAACCTATATTGCATGCTCTTTCCACAACAATGATTTGATTTCGAGAAAGTTCCACCTGTAATCGTTACAATAGCGTAAATGGACATAATTGGTCGGACAGGACTTAGCAAAAAAACCAAAATTTGGCTTGCAGAAACACATTCAAGACCGGCGTCATCAGAATGCTACGCTTTAGTAGATAATTTTCTGAATTTCCGCAGAATTTATCACTCATATTATGTTCGATTCTCCTGAAAACATTACAAGCCTACCAAAGATCATGGTCGCCGAAGCGTCACCGCATTGATGCAAGAAAAAGCTAAATATTCACCATTAGCTCACACAACCTCTTTAATGCTCAACAAAAAGCCTCCCAGAGAGCCTCTGAGGACACAATGGCTGGTATTGTTGGCCCCTTTTTTCTTCTCCAGGAACAGACTTGCTGAAAACATCCTTCTGCGCGTCGCGATCGTACCGACGGCGCCCCCTCTCCAGGAATCGCTTCTTCTTCGCCCTCGGTTGCCCCATCAGCAACTAACTTTTCAAACCACGCATATCATCAGCACCCCAGACATTCCTCGCGTTCCTCTAATAAAAGAGAAGAAAAAAAAACAATTGAATAGGATGGTTCAGCGAGAGCTACGGCAGTCATTAGAGAGTTTTAGCACTCCGGATGCCCCGTCGTGTACGTAGTTACTGTGTTGACCGGGACCCGTCTGGGCGCTTGTGCATTCGTCGCGGAAGGATGGATTAGTTACGGTGCCGGCCCTCGCTTTGCCCGTGCATTCGTCACAGTGGGGTGCACCTCCTCGTCCTTCCTCCGCGTACCTCCGCGCGCGCACGCACAGTCCGGTCCCGGTCAACACGGTAACTACGTAAACCACGGAACAGATGGACAGCTAAAGCTATCTGTTGCCTACGCTTCTACGCTTCTAATTTTTCTACATTCGGTTTACGCATTAGAGAACTACAAGCGACACTCCTCTCCTTACCAAGGGGAGTTGCACCAACGCCACCTAGAGAAGTTTTTCCTGGCGTTGGTGTTACCCGGTGCCCTCACCCAAAACCCTTTAGAGGCGCCAACGCAAGAGCGATCTTTGGTTAGTTTTTAAGTAGAACCGACCCCGAATGCTGCGAAGATAAGGTTAATAGAGAGAACATTGAAATGGAAATGCACGCACGCTTAAGCTAGCTGTTTTCCTTTCATTTTTTCTCGGGGCAGTTAAGCGGGGTGCTGGAATAGGAATGGACTGAAAGTGAAGTTGGGTGAAGAGAAATCACAGCGCTTCAGTAATACTTAGTTTAAAGGCTTACATCCGCTCTCATAAATTCTAATATAAAAAAACGTTGAACGGACGTAAATTAACGTTAATGTTATTACTTTTTATTGAAATGAGGTTTTACCTTCTCACGCTCCGCCTCGGGTTACTGTTCATTTCCGCGCATTGTGGCTAAAACACAACTCTAGAACGTTAAAAATCACATCTTGGGATGGAATTTTATACTAAAGCTAAAATGTTAAAAGAATGCCTAGGATATCCCCTGGACTGAAATTTCCACAACGAAACGTCCTAAACCGAAATTTCCTACACCTAATTGACCGGATCCCAGCTAGAGGGCCCCTTCTTGCTTGTCTTTCCCGTCATTTTCATCACTTGAATTAGCGGGCACGACACAAACATGTTCGCCGGCTCAAGCAGCGGCTGAGTTGATTTATTCTCATTATATCTTTCACGTTTTTTGTTTTGTGCGGAGGCCGTGACAACCCGCGAGCCCTCTAGGACTCGTTGCGGCTTCACCGACGATGCAGACGAGATTGAACACTCCAACTAATTATATCATGAGTGCTTGTTCCCTCACTCGTTTGCGTATATTGCAACGCGAAAACGTATACAGTAGACGTTGGGTGCTCTCTGGCAACATGCCAGCTATCGGCTGCAAACGCCGGCAGACCTCTCTGGTCAACGTCTTCCTTTCCACTCCCATTATCCCGCCACATCAGGTTTTTGATGACCCACGGCAATGCAATGACGACCGTCAGTGGTCCGCGGGGCACGTGGAACGGCTTACTTGAAATTTTCGGTTCCTCTACGTTTACCCTTCGAGCCGAGGTCAGCATGTGCGAGTGTAAAGTTCTGTGATTCTAAAGTCTCCTGCACAATATCGTCTCAATTATTTCCTTACTGCCCTTCGGCCGCCACCTACACTCTCTCCTACCCCTCTCATTTGCGGCGTTCCTGGCACGAAAAACCTACGGAGAGTTTCCTAGGTACTACGAAAGCATACTTGCAGACTAAGGCAAAAGAAATGCATAATTTGTGGGGCTGACACGTTTAATCTTGATAACAGTGTAAGTGCAGAAAGTTGGTCCGATGAAGTTTTGAACACTCAACAATAGAAAGAAAAAAGTAAAAAAATTAATTAACCAAATAAAAAGTGTGCATCTTCTACATATGCTACAATCAACAGAGACTAAAAAGAAAAGCCCGGAAAATAACCTTGGAAACAAGAATAAAAATATTAGAACTATAATTTCGCGTGTTTTTTGATACCATGTCTTGTGCGATTATTTAAAAAGGATCGCTCGTCGATGCTTTTGGAATAACTAATAATTTTTGAGTGCCTTTTCAACACGCACTCATTTTAATTACGCATGCCGTGGAGCCATATTACTCAGCTGTTGCACAGGTTACTTAAAGTGCAACAAAATAATTCCTGTCCCTGATATTTGAAAATAAAAAATATGGTTATAAGTCGTTACAAGAAATGACTGAAAAAAAAAACACGAGGATACTGTCACTGATTTGGTCTATAAAATAAGCCACACGAAAAAATAATGAACACGAAGATTCCCTCAAAGCGACAAATATTCCGGCTCCTATTCAACAAATAAGCAGACATTTTTAGCAAGGCCGCATAACCACCTGCTCGCCAAAAATAACGCGGAATCGCCAGGAAGAGCATCCGTAATAAATAGCTACGAATTGCATCCTTGCTCCATTTAATCATACTCCAAGCTGCTCCAACCTTTGAATAAACCGAATTAAAAGAAATAAATCGTAAACTCCAATTTTCTTCGTCTCAACCAGAGAGAGAGAACCCCCTTATTGAGCTCTGAGGGTCTGTAGTGGCCCCCAGCTTGTTCTGAGCGGCGACTTCGGTAGCTGTGTTGACCACAGTGGTTTGCGCCTCTTGGTCTGACCTCCGCAGCATTTTCGCCCACTGCTCTTCACAATTGAATGAAACGGGTCTTTGAACATCCCCACAGTATGTGAGGCATGGTGGAGAGGGCACCGCATGCAGGGCATTATGGAGAAGGGTATAGAAGGGAGAATAAGGTTTAGTTTGGCGGGATTAGGGTAGGTGTTTGTCTGCAGAAGACGCCACGCGTGTTCTTGGGAAATGTGGAGTTGTATATGGGCGGGAAGGTATCTCGGCGAGAGAGGCGGTAATGTCTAGTAATTTCATTGTACGTGACTAGTCGGTTTCTGGCAGATCTGGCCCCTTGGTAGAGAGCTTGACAGGCCTCGGCTCGGATCGTAAGTCCTTGAGCCGCGTTGTAAGCAGCCTCATTTTCTTCGAGACCAGCGTGAGCCGGAGTCGAGATAGGGTAAGCTCTGTTGGTGAATGAGGTGAATTTTGTTGCGAACCTTTGAAGCCCAGCGTTGATATTAGGCATCTAGCAAAATTTTGAACGGCCGTTTTAGAATCAGAAATTATGATTGATGGGGTTGGCTTTATCGAGAGTTGTAACGCAATTGGCCGCCTCCTCCGCCGTGGCTGGCCTGGGAGGGTTAACAGTCAGGCAGGTGAGTGGGGGGTTATCGGGGTCATTAATTACAGCGATGGCGTAGGCACTGTAGCTCCTTTATTCGGGAGCATCCACATATACTACATCGGGTCGGACAGGGAGACGATTGTGAAGAGCTCGTACCTTTTGTTCTCTAAGGCCCGCGTTGTGAATAGGATTCATGTTACGCGGAATTGGTCTGATGGTGATATTGGAGGGAATGTCGCTGTAGAGAGGAGGTTCGCTTCAAGGTCGTCGAGAGTGGTTATTCCGAATTGTTAGAGAATATGATGCCCAGTGGGAGTTTTCGACAGGGGGATAACATGATCGGATAAATGGGCTTCGATGAGCTCTTCTGCCATTGTATATATCCCAAGTCCCTCGAATCTGGCAGTAGACGTATTTAGAGGCAGGGTAAGGGCAGCTTGTATGCCCGGCGGATGAGGCGACTGACTGACTCTAATTCACTTTTACTGGTGTTCAAGTAGGGGAGTGTGTAAGTGATCCTACTGATAAGAATTGCCGGGATTAGTCGGATCCTCTCCACCTCCTTGAGCCCCTTGCGACAGTTAGAGATTCGCCTAATGACCCCAATAGTTTGGGTGACATGCTGTTCTAATTTATGGAGAAATTGACGGTTGGCTTGATTTCGATGAATTGTCATCCCCAATATTGTCAGTACATGAACCTCCGGGGTCTGCTTGTTGGCCATCTGAGTTTTATTGTCCTGATAAACTTTACAATTTCTTTTTAGAGGTAATAGGAGCAGTTCTGACTTATTAGGGGAGCAGGAAAGACCTGAACGCCAAGATTCTTCTACTACGACCTGAGCACCTGCCTACGGAATCTTCTCTATGTGTGGATCGCTGCCAACCGTGACCCATAAGATAATGTCACCGACGTTTAGGCTGAAACTGAGGTCGGAAATTCGTTCTAATCGATTGGGAATGTTTCGTATTGCCAAGTTTAATTGTACAGGAGAGCGCACCCCCACTTGTCTGGTTTCGTGGATTGAATTTGAACCGTTTCACAGGTAATGCCTCTGTTTGGATAATTGCAGTTCGACCGGACAGAAAGCTACGTATGTAGTTATAGGTGTGGGCTCCCGGAATAATAGACTGCAGTTAGATCATTATGGCTTTGTGGGATACGTTGTCAAATGCCTTAGTTAACCTAAGCCAAGAATGGCTGCCGTGCCCAGGTTTTTTTGGGGTGTTAATATTTCGCGGGAAATTCGGAGAAGGACACCTTGTGTGGATAGGCCAGCACGGAACCCTATCATTGTGTGTGGGAGAGACTCGGAGTCTCAAAAGCGGGAGATTAGACGCGTTAGGATAATGTGTTCAAAGAGCTTCCCCAAACACGATGTAAGGTAAATTGGTCGAAGATGTTCCAATGCCGATGGTTTTCCCGGTTTGGGGATATAATAATTTTAACATGTTTCCACGATTGTGGTAAGAATCCTGGTTGCCAACATTCTTGAAAGAATCCTGTGAGAAACGTGATAGAGCTGTCATCTAGATTCCTAGGCATTTTATTGGTTACCTACTATGGGCCTGGGGCTAACCTTGACCAAAGTTTTAGTAGGGCTCCTCTGACCTCTGCCTCTGTTATATCGCCGTCCATAGGGGCGTTTGCTCATCTTGCGTATGGGGGAAGGGGAATGCAAGCGCCTTGGGGCAGGCAAATATCTGACTTTGTCAATAAGGTCTCAGTTCGAGCCTGGAAAATTTTCGATAATGCTAATGAGGCGATGCACCTCTTCTGTTTTGAGTGGTTTGGGTTCAAAAGATGCTTCTTGCCAGGTGCTTCTCATGCCCAGGTTAACACGCACCTTTTCGCAGATTTGGCCCGAGTGATCCTGAGAAAGTCAGAGAGTGTAATTTTCAGTTTTATTCTTTAGATCTGCGGGTTTACGGAGTAGTTTGCGGTTCTGTTTATTTCTCCTTCACCGTTCTTGAATGCTTTTGTATGCCTCCCAGAGAATGTTGTAGGAGCGGGTCTATGACTTCTAAAGGTACCTATGAGTTTATTGTGTTGGTTGCGGCTCGTGTGTCTACAAGCTGCTGTTGAACCCAAGCAATGATATTTGATGGGGTTGGCTTATCTGATGCTTCATCATGCAATTCCCGGAAACTCCTGAACTTGACCCAATTTATGAGCTGCTGTTGTCGCGGATGTGCTTTGATGGAGTAAGGGTAATGAAGTGATCACTTCCAAGGGAGGCGTCGGTGACTGACCATTGGGTGTCCTTCACGCCAAGTGTAAATGAGATATCCAGGGTGGAGCCTTTTTGAACACTCTTACCGGTTCTAGTGGAGGTGTTTGGTTCTGGTTTTAAATTGAAATGACGGATTTGCATCTGGTCCAAGAGGTCCCTTACCTTTCTTGTACAGCTGGGGTAGCCGCACGCTGTGTGAGGTGCATTGAAATCACCTGAAAGAACTGGAACATGCGGTCCAGCCTCTTTCCCATCAAGGGAGAATAAAAGGTTGAATTGATGGTTTAGCGTTTTAGGGTTAGTATATACATTTAGAACAAAAAGCTTGGAGGTTCCTTTTTTTCGTGGGAAAAGTCGTGATTAGGCCATGGGGAACTTCTACGCTTCCGAATTGGGTCCTTTGTGGTGGGATGTTTTGTTAAAGTTGAAGTTGAAGTTTATTAGGAAACTTGCAAATAATACAGTACATACATTGGAAAAGAATAGAAAAAGAGGTCCCATAGTTTATCCCTGTGGTGGGACCTCTTGTTAAAAAGTACATAGCAGGTAAAAGATGCGCAGTCAGAAGAAATAGGCAGAAATATAATGTACATTTATACACTAATCAATAGAACACTTAAAAATGAATAAATTGCGATGATTGTTCATTATTGATTAGACCAAAATTTCAGTGCTGTCTAAAAGAAAATAAGACACGTCGCTGGGCATTAACCATATCAAAATATAGAACAAAAGAGTTTAATTGCGGCAAAACGGCGTAGGCTGATTTGTTAAGCCTTCATAAAGCAAACACACCATGAAAACAGAATATGGTAAATTACACGTAAACTACCACGTTTCTACCCTTGTAAAAAAAGTCGGCCACCTCATTGACCTTAGTAATATAAGATGAAAGAAGAAATATAAAACACTACTTATAAAAAATGTCAATATATTTTCGTACTGTTTCAGATTGTGAATGTAAACAGCATTCTCGAACTTGTGTTTTTTTTCAGCTGCTTCACTTTTGGACAAAATTTGTATTTTTGTTCACCTTCATGTACCATGCTAACATTGTATGTTTTGATTTATTACGAAATGTATGCTTTTTCAGGGACTCTGCTTTTTGTACATATGTGCAATTCTGAAATACTGTTTGGGGTACATCAAAGATGAGTGCTGTGTAACTTTTCTTATAATGTTCTTCTTGTAAATGCATAGCCGTGCAGAACTCCCATCGGGGAAAAGCCTCTGTCAGGCTTCTAGCGTTTTGCTTTTCCCCCGGTCTTTCCGTCATTTCGCCCTGTATGCGGAAAGAAAAAAAGTAAACTTCAAACTTTGAACTTCAAACTTCAATATTACACAATAAACACATAACGGGGATGGATCCAGAAAAATCAACGTTGGTCAACTGAAGACATACAGCTTCCCCGGTTTTATACGTTTTCCTTTGATTTACAGGGTCAGAGTGACTGAAGAACATTCAATAAGAAACATTTAGGTGAAAGTTTAAAAGATGATATTGGCTTTCAACTTTCCAAGGGGATGGGCAGGTTGTTCCACAATCCTAACATACTGAATTCAAGAAACTGCAACACTGGATTAGTACGGCTGTTTTGGGCTCACTATCTCCCTGCAGGGTTTTGTATCCGGGACATTTAACGCTTCTTCCCGTTTCCTGTAAGGCTACAACATCCGGGGGAAAGACAACCGACTGAATGTGTAGCTGCAGCTTGCTACGCTTTTTCTCAAGCCCCTGCAGTTCCACTGCCAGACCCTGACGGTCTTGGTACTTTTGTTGATGGGCAGGCTCATAGTGAGTAGTCACTGAGAGGTTGTATCCCATTGGAATATTTATGCAGCTGAGAACGTCTTTCATGTACCTATGAATTTTCGTGTGGAGTTCCTCAGTGCTGGATGTCAAGCTCGATTGAAGGGTGGCTAAATTGGCCTGTAGCACTTGATAGAGTGCTAGGTATTCCTTCTTTTGTTGTACTAGAGTTTGCCTTTAGGATACCACATTCAGCTCGAGGGTGGGGAACGGCTGGTCTATCTGCTCGTCCCGTGTGATTTTATCAGCTGCCGTGTTGGGAGCGTCGGAGGTGGCTCTGTGTTTGGGCAGAGGAGGATTCGGAGCGGTGTCTTCGCGAGTACGGTTCTCGATCTGGAGTTTAAGAGACCTATTCTCTTGCCGGAAGGACGCATTTTTTTGCCTGAGCAGGGTGATTTCTTCCCTGATATTAGCTAGTCCATTAAGTATATCCGGGGAGATCGATAGATTGAGTTGCTCGGTTTGAGGCGAGCAGTGTGAGTTGGTGCTGGGGCAGCTCACCTTGTTCCCACCGCCAGGCGTAGTATTCTTCGGTGATTGCATGGGCTGCTGCTTGCTTGACTTCTGCAACCCGGGTGGGGGCTTCGTTGTTCCGCCTTCAGCTTGGGTAGTTTTACGGGAGCTTGTGCCTGGACGTGCCTCTTGATTGGAACCCACTGTTTGGAGAGCCTGGGTGTCCCTTTGCTCTTGTCCAGAAGCAGCTACATGGGCGTATGTTTGATGATGTTTGCGGGGTTGAAAGCGGCGTGGACCGTTTGACAAGCCCGTGACGTGTGGCCATCGCACAAAATGCACTTGGGAATGCAGCGGTGGGGTTTATCGGGATTAGGGGTTCCGCATTTCTAGCACCTTGGGTCGCACCCGCGGTAGGGCAAATGTCCTGGCAATGTCCGGGATGGCAGCATGACGTGCAGGCTTCGGTATTGCGGAGAAAGGGTTGCAACGGTACATTGCTGCTCTATATCGGATCCAGTAGGATTTGTGTGGTCATCTAATAATATTTGGGCCATGTTCGAGGTGCCAAGTCATTTCGCCGAAAGGATCCGTGCATCAGAATTGTAGTCGATAATGCTGCGGTGTATTTCCTCGGGTGTGTCGTCTTCTGGTATGTTAAAGAGGACTCCTGTTGCCGTATTAACTGAAGCGGAGACGCGTGCGGCGACTGCGTACAGGCGACCTGTCAGAGACCGGGACTGGATGGCAGAGTATTTTCGAGCCCGTTCTTCGAAGGAGGTGCTCATCAGCAGAAAGTTGGCCACATGCTGGGCCTGTATTTTATCTGTCGGGCTTTGTTGGATGTTGGCTTGTTGAAAAACAGCGTCCGCAAGGGAGGCCTGAGCCACTGACCTGAGATCGAGTCGTCCGCGGGGCCGGAGGACGACCTTGATGTCAGTTTCAGGTAGAGGCGTAGCAGGTAGGCCGCGCCGAGTGTAGTGGCTGCCCTCGATTCGCTGTGCTTGGTATCTCGTGGTGGCGATGCTGAGAGATTATTTGCACCGTTAAGAAATGTACGTTCCCTGTGGTGTATAGTTGCCCATTCTGGTTTGTTAAGTTCAGTGGGGTCGATGCTTTCTCCGGCTACGGTATCCATAGCTGGGAGTCTCAATCCGTGTCGCGCATTCGCAGTGGTCAATGGCGCGCACCCACAGTGCAGCGCCACCGAGGCTGTGGCGCTAGGCCTGATCAGGCCTAGCGAAATTGGCGAAAAGGAACAGACTTCAGGTGTCGACTACTGACCGCTGGGTAGGTGGATCCCTTCGATCTTGGTGTCAGGTTGATCCGCTTGACATAGCAAATGGTACGGTGCCGGTGTTATCAGTCTGAGGTGGATGTTACCAAAGAACTTCGCTTGCGAGTTGGGAGCGGGGGTGCAGTGCTTGTGCATGCCGTGGCCCCCTGGCGGGAAGACTCTTCAACCATGGAACGCTTCGTACTTCAGCCACCTTCCTCATTAGATGACAGGAGCTTTGAATATTTTCTGTTTCCTGGAGCCGCGTTTGAATACAGCATTTGAAAGGCAGCAATCGAAACAAGGCACACATTTTTGCCACGCTCAGAAAAGGCATGAAACTATCCCGCAGAAGGCCAAAGAGCTAAGCCCTTGAAGGTATAAAATTGTTTCGCAAGAAATAAATGAGCTGCATGCATGGGTAGCTATAGTGCACAATAAAATGAGAACGCACAAGATTGCTGTCGAAATACTAACTTGAAAGGCAGTAAGCCTGAAGGTATAAGCAAGCGGCAATACAACAGCCTCGCGTATTTTTGTTTTCATACACGCAAAGATGCTTCTCCACAAGTGTAGGATTTAATTCAACGAAACGTCTGGAAAGAATGCCCTTCAAACAAACGCCGTTCTATAAAAAGGCATTTATGAGGCGCGGTTTATTTCAGCGCGTGAACTGATTGTAGGCTTACTTGTTTGAAACCACTGTTATAATTCCATATCCACGGTGGAAAGGTTTCGCCTTGAATATCAGCTGTGCAAGAATAATTTGCGTTATATTCAATGACCACTTTGTTTTCCAAAGTGTTTGCGTATATACAGTTTACTTTGCAACCTACTAAATTAAATATAATTTATGGTTAGTTAGAGCCGAAGATGTGATTTTGTTTTATTCCCAATCACTGTCCTGTATATTCAGCCAATCATCAGTGACTGCTTCATGGTAACAGGTTATGAGTATTTGCTTGATGTTTTTTTAGGGACGAAACCCCTTAGGGGTTTGGGCGTTCTGCTCCTCGTGTCATCGTCGTCTCCTGTCATCGTCGTCGTTGTAGTCACGGTGCTAAAATAACGGTACACTCATTTTCCAGCGCGTCGTGCTAGAACGTTTCATGCTTCAAAGCAAAGACACCAGACTTTCCGCAAAGCTTTATATCTCTACTCCCCCCACGGTTTCATCTCCTTGGACAAAAACGCCAAAGCGCCAACAATACAGTTATACACTGCATGCTTCGCCCCCCCCCCCCCAGGTTTCACGTTAGTAGAGATGGTCTGGGCATTTCTTTCTTCTTTCGCAAACACATTTTGCTTTCATATTCAAACTTAGTGTGTTCGTTTCTGTAACTTCTGTATTCTTGTATGTAGTGACTTTGAATTTTTTAATTTTTCACAAGGTACACATTCTCGGAAACATCGTATTGTTTATATTGTAAACATTTTGACACTGTGGGCTTATGCAGTGTAAGCCATGCCAAGTATTGGACCCTAGGCGCCAGTCAAGCTATCTTCAGAGGTTTTTGCCTAGGAACCCATCTAGGTCTTTTGGAAAATAGGTACATAGCTTGGTTAGTTGTTTATTCAGAGGAGGGGTTGGATGCCAGTAAGCCTCGGCCACTCCATTTCACTGAATGAAGGGTCCGGTAAAAAAAATCACAAGTACACGACAAAGTAGACAAGGTTCCTCAGGTCTACTTGGTCCTCCTTGGTTCGTGGATTCGCGGTGAAAGGTGTACACTGTCCGTCAACATTTTGAAGGGATACCTGTTGAAATAAAGAACGCAGTTAAAGCACGGACAACCTTATTTTAACGGCCAGCGTCAGGTCATATAACTAACAGTTTCTGTACCCACCATAATGTGGATAGCTACTGCTATAGTTTGTGGTACAGTTCACGTTTTATCCAGGAGCTTATTGGGCAATGTAATAACACACTGGTAACATCGTCCTTGTGCTCTCCGGATGCGAAGGATGGTGCATTTTCAGTCATTTTAACAACACAGCTGGTTAGGCCGAGCTTTGTCCGTCAGTCGCACCAAAAAATCTTAAGGCCTGAGCAATAATTGTAGTTATGGAGGTTCCGCCAATCAAACCCCGGCCCTTAATGCCGAGAAACCGGCAACCTAAAACTGTGCCACCCGAAAGGCCCATGGGTACGGCAGTAGCGGCAGCAGTGAACAACACAATAACAATTATTGGAAAGAAAAAAAACTCTGTCCGCAGTCGAATGGAACCTCGATCCGTCGCGTTACGGATACCGATTTTGCTTTAATCGCATCCCGGGTGCACAGCATTTCCTTTGGGCTCGTAGTCCGGCCGTTGACTTTAGACTCGGCCGCCAGTTCTAGCGCGTGGTAGGCGGTCCGCTTTGGGAGATATGTGAAAGCCTGCGGGCGGAATGATCCGGGCCTGCCATTCATGGAGAGCTTTCAGCGCTAAATTCGGAAATAAATGTGAGATGCAACAGCATGGTCTCCGACGAGGGGAGGGGTCCGCCAGCTCAGCTATTTCTCCTACCTTGCACGATTAGGCAAGCTGCGCCATTTTTTACAAACAGTTGCCTAGGCCACGCCGAGTCGCATGAGATGTAAGGGATCACCCACATTTCACGGCAGCGCTAAATTCAATCGCAACCGTAAGGCTCAAAACATTTGCATAGAATTTGAAGAACTGTGATGAGCAGAGACTCCAAAAAAGTGTTGCAAGGGGGTCTCAAGGCCATGGGTTATTATTATTATTATTATTATTATTAATTTGCTTTCTTTGCTGTTGGGTCTATCCAACTCATAGTTCCCTATTTTTGAAACTGTTTACTGTTATTTGTTCGTCTTCTCATTTGTCTCTACACTGTTGCCGTTGTTTTTGTTGTATTACTGTCAAACTTTGTTACTCTGCCTGTCGTGTGGTCTTTACGACAGGCAGAGCAACATAGCCATCTTCTTTTTTTATTTTTTATCTGTACCCAGGCTCCGCCTGTGCTTTATTTCTGTCATTTTCACTACTTCAATTTGTGTGTGTCTTGTGGCTTGTTTGTTTCTTGCTATATGTTTCTTGTGTTTTGTTTTCATGTAACTATCCGTGCGCCAGCAGTCAGGCCTCTGGCTGTTCCTGGGCACGTAAATAAACATGATTGATTGATTATTATTATTATTATTATTAATATATTATTATTATTGGACCAGATGGTATTCCTGCCGCCATTCTAAAAACGTATGCTAACATATTCGTTCCTGTGTTCACTTCAATGTTTAATAACTGTCTCCGGTCTGGCACGTTCCATCGCTCATGAAAAATCTCTCGCGTATTCCCTGTATTCAAGTCAGGCCCAAAAACTGACGCCATAAACTATAGGCCAGTCTCGCTCCTTTGTTCTGCCTCTAAAATATTCCAGTTATCTCTTCATATGGTCTTGTCTTTCTCACTTAAACACGTCCTCATTCCTAATCAACATGGCTTTATGCGTGGTCGTTCAACTTCCACAAACCTCGCGTGCTTCATGGAGCAGACCGTCCCAGCAATCGTTGGTAGAAGCCAGCTTGATGCGGTCTACTGTGACATGAGCAAGGCCTTTGATGTAGTCAACCACTCGTTATTGCTTGCCAAGCTCATTCTGTTAGAGGTCCACGCTTCTTTGGTGGGTCTTCTACGTTGCTATCTCCAGCAGCGATATTGCTATGTAAGTGTTATTGGTCAAACTTCATTTAGGTACCAAGCAACCAGTGGTGTACCCCAGGGATCTGTTCTGGGTCCCCTTCTTTTCTCCATTTTCATTAACGATGTTGCTTCTGTAATTGAAAATTCTTCTTTTTCGTTGTATGCTTGTGATACGAAAATCTTCAGAGATGTGCGTAATGTTCAGGACTGTAATTCTCTTCAGGCTGATATTGTGTCATTCTATCGTTGGTGCACCAAAAACGACCTAATTTTGAATCCCTCAAAAACGAAAGTTGTCTCCTATAGTAGAAAAACTCAACAGCTGCAATACTCTTATAAAATTGCAAGCACTGCATTGCCGAGGGTGACTGAAATTCGAGACTTGGGAGTACTATTTGATTCTTCTCTGACTTTCTCTTCCCACGTTACACCAATTACCCGTCGCTCTCTTCGATGTCTGGGTGCTGTTTGCAGATATTCTAGAGAGTTTAAAGGTCGTCTTCCTTTCTTCAAGTTGTATTCGGCTCTCTGCTTACCTCTTCTCGAATACGGCTCTGTAGTTTGGAATGGAACTTGCAAGTCCAATAGTGACCGTATCGAAAGAGTTCAAAATAAGTTCCTTTCTATCTTTAGGCACCGTTTCCGTCATGTACAAGAAGACGCTCACGGCAGCGTGCCTTTTCTGAAAAGTCTTCCTTCCCTTCAGTGTCGACGAATGCGAGCTGATATTATCTTTCTTTATAAACTTCTTCACGGGGATATTTTGTGTGACGACTTGGTTACACTTATCAATGTCAACTTGCCGAACAAACTTTTCCGAACATTTCGAACTTTTAGAACAGATGCTTTAAGTAGAAGACGCTCGTCCATCTGCAGAATACAATGTGCATATAATGAATATTCTGATCGTCTTGATATATTCCAGAGCTCTTTTTCTTTGTTCTCAAACGACTTGAAAACTGTTGTAGCTGATGTGCCTTTATGTCATTGCAAATTTCTGTGCCGTATTTATTTTAGGCAAATCATGTTCTTGTTTGTTTGTTTTTCACATTTCCTGGTTTTGCTTTGCTTGAATTTCTGTAGGTTTGAGTGCCAGTGCTTGTAATGCTGAGCTTCTTTCAAAGTTGAAACTTCCGAACATTTTATTATGAAACCTTCGTTTTATGCGTATAACTTATCTCTGTCATGTTCAGTGAGTATTTCCTGTTTTTCACGTGCCTTGAACATTTCGCTGTCCGAGTGTCATGGCTTGCAACGCTAGGTCTCCTGTTTCTTTTCTTTTTTTTGCTGTTTTTTCTTTCTGAGATTACTGTAACTATCTTTATTGTTTTTTTCATGCATACGGTTTTGGGTGTTGTGTTGTCTTGATTTTAGTTTGTTTTATGTATGTTTTGTATATGGTGTACCAGTACCAAGACCCTAGGGTTGTTCCTGGGCACCGAAAATAAAGGTTGATTGATTGATTGATTGATTGATTGATTGATTGATTATGTTACCTCAAAATGTTCAGTTTTCTAATATGCAGACGACACGGCTTTACTGACTTCACATTTGTCATTCACGACAGCAGCATGTTTATTGCAAAGCAATGTTTGCAGGGCAATGACATCTTTCGCGGAAAAAGGTTTGTTAGTTAACATGAAAAAAACTGAACTGTTATGCTTCCGTAATCCGTTGAAAAGGGTAAACCTAAACGTTCCAATTTCTTTGCATGAGCAAAACTGCGTGCAGTGTCAATGTGTTCCGTTGGATTACGTAAATTCGATAAAATACTTGGGTGTCTATTTTGACAGTGACTTATCGTGGAACAGCCACTTAGCTTTTGTTTGCGGAAGACTGCGCGGGGATGCGTGCGCATTGTTTAACATGAAATCTTTTGTGCCACTACTGCTAAAAAAAATGGTTATGCACGCCCTGGCGTACGGTGTCCTCAGATATGGTATCACAGTTTATGCACATTGTTCTGCCAACTGGAAGGACCGAATTAATAGCCTGCTGAAGAACATGTTAAAAAGTATCGTTTACAATTCTTCCCTATCCACTTCTGTTAATTTGTTCACCGCTGTTAAACTGCCTTCCTTTAATTCTTTGTTTTTTGAGACTGTCATTCTCAAGCACTTCTGGAGCTGCGCTTTCAAGCTTCAACCCAATGCTTCAAGAGTGTTAAGAAACGAGTTTTGTTTTTCAGTGCCCCGTTGCTCTACCAGATACGGTAAAGCAACAAGAAATGTATATGTGCCTGTTTGTTTTATTCAATTATCGGAAGACTTTTTTGCTGTGACCTCAAAAAGACAACTTCAGAAATTGTCACAATCCCTCCGTTAATTTTTTTTTAAGATAGTGTAAAAAACCAGCCTTCACGGTGCTCTTTTGGTGTTCCTTAGTCTGTGTCACTGTGTTCTTTTCCCTTCGGCCATTGTTTGACCCGCCGATTGCCGGGCCCAGTCCCTCAAGCCTCCTTTTGGCTTTGACGGGCCCGAACACCATGTATTTTCTCATGTGAACGGCAATAAACAGATATTAATATTATTATCCAAACACGGATGCGTGTTCCCTCTGCTCGCAGTATTTCTACGGTAAACAAAAGTTTCTCCGTTGTGCTGACTGTCGGAAACGTGTTCATGTGAAGTGTGTCACCTGGCCGGACGATGAGCTCAACATGCTGAAGTCTGGGGAGCGGCAGTTTACCTGCAATAAGTGTGAGTGTGCCGCCGCTTCGCCTAGGCCTACCCGCGACATCGGCTTTACCGACGGAGCCGAAGCAGCCTCGGCGCATTCCCTTACCCGGCCGGCGGCGACGACGGCAGCGGCCACCCCTCCTAAGGAACCGGTTGACCTCGAGCAGGTTCCCCTGCGCGGCCTTCTCGTTCACGCGCTCGAGGGAATCTCCTTTCTGACAGATCAGGTTTCCCAACTGAAGGAGGAGAATGAACGGATGCGCAGGGAGGCGGCGGCGAAGGCAGATGCACACGCAGCTGCTGTTAAATCGCTGCGGCAGGAAGTGGATACGCTTCGGAACGAGTTGACGCGTCAACGCTCTGAATCGACGTCGTTTCCTACTCTGGCGGCCACTACCAGTAGGACTGTGTGGCCTGCGCAGCCGGGCCCTGCTGGTGCGGTGGCGTCGCCGAAGTCGTCCGCTTGTGCTTCCCCGCCCGGCAACAAATCGTCGCCGCTTCCGGCGCTCTCGCCGTCTGTATGCGGGCCCGTGGGGCCAGTGCAGCCGAAAGCGCCCGGAACTGCTGCCTCGGACACGCCTTCGCAATCGTCCACCACTGGTGAGAGCCCACCCCTTCTACAGGCAACAGGCTATCGCCGGCCAACGAAGGAACGATCACCTGCGTGCTTTGGACTGGCAACAAGTACAACGTTGTCGGTCGCCAGTCAACATCGGCGATCAAAGGCGCTGTTCGTGACAAAGCTGGCTCCTGAAACATCGTCTTCCCAGGTGTCGGCATATGTTTCTAGCGTCGCGATCGCACCGTTGATGTGCAAACGGCTGAAAACCAAGTACGAATCCTATGCCTCATTTTATGTTGCAGTAGACGACGAAACATTAAAGAAGCTGCAGGACCCGGGCGTATGGCCAACAAACTGCCTTTTTAAACCTTTCCAGGGAATTATTCATGATCGTCACCTGCACGCATCTGAGTTAGAAAATGAACTGGTCACTCATGAATAGGTCTCTTAACGTTTTGTATCAAAATGTCCGTGGTCTAAGGACTAAAGCTAACGAGTTTTTTTGTAATGTATCTTCCTCAATATTTTCTGTGATTGTTCTTACGGAGACCTGGCTCTTACCCAGTATCTCGTCTAAAGATTATTTTCCGCCTTATTACAACGTGTTCCGCAGTGACCGTGCCACACGCACGGGAGGGGGAGCTTTGATAGCCGTCAATAGCTCATTTAGATGCGTGAGCCGCGCAGACCTTGAGACAGAAGATGAGTCTGTCTGGGTTGAATTGTGTTGAATCGGTGGCGAACGCGTCCTGCTTGGAGCATTTTACTTAGCTCCTAACATAGCTCCGGTTTCTTTTCAAACTTGTTTAACATCGATAGAAAATGTAATTTCCTCTCATCCTAGACACCGTATCATGATTCTCGGTGACTTTAACTCGCCGGGAATAGAATGGGGTGACCTTAGTATTTCTCATTACAATACCTACGTTCTTCAAAAGGCCTCAGCCTTACTGGACTTTATTTCATTTACTGGTCTTGAACAGTGCAACCACGTTGTGAACTCTGCTGGCAGCTTACTTGACCTTTGTTTTTCAAATATCGAAAACATCAGTGTCAACATAAGCCCTACTGGTTTGGTTACCCCGGACAATTACCATCCACCCTTATCTATAGTACTACCTATTCATAGTGATGTGCAAAAGGCCAAGCCA
The DNA here is from genome assembly GCF_048455015.1 of Haemaphysalis longicornis. NCBI lineage: Eukaryota > Metazoa > Arthropoda > Arachnida > Ixodida > Ixodidae > Haemaphysalis > Haemaphysalis longicornis. The sequence goes on from NW_027526204.1 coordinate 36,509,692, forward strand.
CGTGTCTCCGAACTGCCCCGCTATAATCTTGCTGTAGGTGACTACATTAGTTTGTACCAAAACTTGTCGAATTTTGATTGGTCGGCAATCCTCGCGTCAAATGACCCAAATTTTCAGGCCAGCGAATTAACCAAAGTACTGCAAGAAGGTATGCGCAGATATATACCACTCAAAATATCCAAATCTTCGAAGTATCCTTTCTGGTTCTCGAGTGAACTCCGGTCGGCGCTAAAAGGCAAAGAGCGTGCCCACAGGAAAGCTCAAAAGAATGGGGTGACAAAATGGAAGTTAGAATTTAAAGAATACCGGTCACTTTGTAAAAAACTGTATGATCGTGATCGGTCTGCATACATTACGTCCATAGAAAGCAATCTTAAAAGGAACCCCAAAGATTTATGGAAATATGTCCGCAGTAGATCACCCCAGAATAACACTGAATGCATTAATCTTCTTAACTCCGATGGAGTAATCATCGATGACGTCCCTGCCGCGTTCGCTCAGCAGTTTAAAACAGTGGGATACCTGCGACGTTCCCTCAGCTCCGATGTCCAATTGTCGCGGTACGGCACCTAGCACGGCATTTGTGGGGGAGGAAATCGTGATGAAAAGCCTAAGGGACGCGAAGCCTTCGCTAGCCTGTGGCCCAGATGGCATTCCCATGGCTCTACTCAAGGCTTTCAGTCCTATCCTTGCTCCAGTGCTTGTGTGTGTGTTTAACAACTGTATTAGTACTGGCACGTTTCCTAACTGTTGGAAAATTGCTAAAGTTGTACCTGTACACAAATCCGGGTCAAAAACAGATGCAAAAAATTATAGACCGATTTCCCTCCTGTGCAGTGCTTCTAAAATTTTTGAATCTATAATTCATTCCCTCATTACATCCAGAGTAAGATATGAAATTATTCCAAATCAACATGGTTTTATACGTGGCCGCTCGACCACTACAAACTTAGTTTCTTTTATGGAACATGCGTCAAAGGCAGTGGAAGACCGAGGCCAACTTGACGTGGTATACTGTGACCTTAGCAAGGCGTTCGATGTGGTTTCCCATTCATTGTTGTGTAGAAAACTTTCCCACCTTGACATTCCTGATCCGTTGCTGGATCTGCTTTGTGACTACCTTACCAGTCGTCACTGCTACGTTCACTGTAACGGGCAACACTCCGGAACGTACTCAGCCACCAGCGGGGTGCCTCAGGGCTCAGTCCTTGGTCCTCTTTTGTTTTCACTGTTTGTCAACGATGTTTCGACAGCAATTCAGTACTCATCGTTCTTGCTATACGCAGACGATATAAAAATATTCAAAGTTATTGGCAACATCTCAGACTGTGCACAACTGCAATGTGATATTGCCGCTTTTGCGGGCTGGTGCAACAGAAATAAGTTGATACTCAATAGTGCAAAAACCAAGGTGGTGTCGTATACCCGTAAAACAGATGATATCAATTTCACCTATCGCATAAGTGAAGAAGATCTGAATCGGGTATGCCACATCAGAGACTTGGGAGTTTTGTTTGACTCTAAGCTCACATTTACAGCCCATATTAATGAGATTACCCGTCGTGCTTTGCGAACACTAGGTGCCATGTCGTGTCTCCAGAGAATTCAACTATCCAGACACATTTCTTCAGCTCTATACCTCAATGTGTCGCCCTCTATTGGAATACGCATCCGTGGTCTGGAATGCAACGTGTCGGTCCAACGCGGCGGCCATTGAGAGAGTGAAAACTAAATTTCTCTCAATACTAAAGCATAGGTACGCTACTGCGAAGGCTAAAGATGATCCTGGTGTTGATGACGCCAGCTTGCTTGTAATGGACCCATTACACAGTCGGAGGGCCAAGGCTGACCTTTTATTCTTGTACAAACTGGTCCACAGCCTCATTGATTGTACAGAGTTGCTGGGTGCCATAAATTTGAGAACCCCGACAGGCAACACCAGGGCACCTAGACCGTTTCATGTCTCTGCCCGTGTCAAGAGTCTCGTGGGACGCATTCAGCACCTATACAATATGCACGCAGAAAGTTTGGACGTATTCCAGCGTCCCTTTCCAGCTTTTTGTAAGAAACTGCGTCGCTTGACAAACCAGGAGTAGTTTGCTTGCCCTAGTATGTAACGTCCATTCACACACTTTATGCTGCCGGGGTCGGTTAACTATGTATGTATGCTAATTGTTTCGATATTCACTTGTGTATCTAAGTTTTATGCCTTCATTGTGGCGTGATCTTTAGCTAATATCTTTTTCCGGTCTACATGTTTCAGTGTACAGAGTTTTAATCATGCCTTGTTGTATTACACTTGTAGTCTCCATAGCAGTCAGCAGTGTCTTATTGCTATGCATTGATTGCAATGCCTTGTTTGCATATGTGCTCGGGTCATGTGCGTGTGTCGGCGTGTGTGTATCTCAAAGTGTCTCATTCTCGTTCAGACTATACAATGCTATTTTCTACATTTCTCTGAGATATACACTTTTCTTTCTTTCCGCACCAGCACATCGTTCCTTGACACACTAATGAACAATTAATTGGTTGTTTCATTCATCATTTTTATTTGCGATTTGTTGGTCTGATCATTTATGTCTATACTCCTGCCATTGTTTTTTTTCGCTATTGTTCTGTCAAACTTGTTGCTCTTTTTGCTGTGTGTCTCGACAAGATCGGACATCGCAAAGGCATCGCTCGTTTTAGGGTAATACTTTATTGCAGTGTGACTTTTCAAAAATCAAAACTCTCGTTTTATGTGTACATTCTGTCTCCATCATGTGCACTGTGTATTTTGTTGTATATTTCCTTTTTCAAGTGCCTTGAAAGTTTCGCTGGCCGAGTGCCATAGCTTGCAACGCTCTTTTTTTTTGCTTTTCTGTCATATCGGGGATTTTGTGTGTTGTGACGTGCTGTCTTACGTTTCTTTTAATAATGTATTGTATATGGTGTGCCAGCACCCAGACCTTAGGGTGGTTCCTGGGCACTGAAAATAAAGGTTGATTGATTGATTGATTGATTGATTATTATTATTAGTCCCGCAGCATGGCGCCCAGCCGGGATGCATGCTTTCTCTGCTCCTGCCCTTTTTTCGGAAAAAAACAGTTCTATCGCTGCGAAAGCTGTGTAAAACGTGTGCACGCAAAGTGTGTGACCTGGCCGGACGACCAACTGGAACTTTTGCGGGCTGGATCACTGTATTTTTCTGCAATTTGTGCAATTCTACCAAGTATGGCGCTAAGCCTAGAGACGAGATGGAGGCATCCCCGACGGAAACGTGTTCTCCGCAGCCCAGCGCTCCCCCGACCGGTTCCTCTCTCTCCCCTCCGGGTAACCTTTGTGGTGAGATTGCCGGTCTCCGCTGTCATTTCCTCGACGCGCTGGAGGGAATTTCTTTTTTGAGCGACGAAGTGTCTCAAAGGCGAGAAGAAAATGAGCGCCTCCGAAAGGACCATTCCCGCGCTGCCGAACAGCAGGCTCGAATGGTCGCCTCCCTCCGCTCCGAGGTTAGTTTTTTACGTAAGGAGCTGGCCCGCCGTGTGATCCCCGCGCCAGCGAAGTCCCCGACGGTTGTTCCGCTTGAAGCTTCCGTGATCCCCTCAACCTCCGACAACCCCTCGCCCTCCGACACGCCTCGAGACACCGAGACCAGTCCTGTTTGCCCTACGCCGCCAGCTCGTCAATCCCCTTTTGAGCAACGCGTTGACGATCCTGCCCGACCCCCTTTGACAACAGTTGCCACAAAGGGTGAAAAGAATACAAAGAGGGGAAACAGGCCTGCATTCCTTGGAGCCATGGAGTCGTGTGCATTGTCGGTGGTTGAGCGGCCGAAGCGTCAAAGGGCACTATTTGTTTCAAAGTTGAGCCCGGACACTGCCACTGCTGACCTCAAGAAGCACATCGAGTCTCAAAATATTTGTCCCCTTTCCTGCCGGCGGCTGAAAACAAAATATTTGTCGTACTCCTCATTCTACGTCATGGTTGACGAAGAAAACATGAAGCGTCTGAACGACCCCTCAATGTGGCCGCGTGGCTGCATTTTCAAGCCATTCCATGGGATTCTACATGATGATATGCTCCATCCTTAAGAGTGTGTAATTGACAGTGAAGGTGTGTAATTTGGACATCTTTTACCAAAACGCTCGTGGTCTACGAACTAAGCCAACTGAATTCGTCGCTAATGTTATTTCGTCTTCGTTTCCTGTCATTGTGATTACCGAAACTTGGCTGTGCAATGAGATTCCCTCATCAGACAATTTTCTATCAAGTTACAACACCTTCCGCAGTGATCGTGACTTCAGTGCAACCAAACAAAAAGGGGGTGGCGTACTTATGGCTGTAGATAAATCTCTGAGATCTGTTCACCGAAGTGACACTGAAACTGTTTCTAAATCAATATGGGTCGAAATTAACCTTGATCGCTGCGAAAAATTGTTGATTGGGTCCTTCTATGTGCCGCCTAGCATTACCCCAATCTCTTTTAATGACATCATCTCTTCCATTGAAAATGTCGTAGCTTCACATAGGAAGCACAGGGTTGTTGTTATTGGTGATTTTAATACCCCTGGTATCGACTGGAGAACACTTAAATATTCTCATTACCATCAATACATAGAGAATAAGTGCGGCCTGCTATTAGATTTTCTTGCGTTTATTCCCTTCAACAATATAATTATATTGCCAATCCTTGCAGTAACATATTACATCTGTGTATTTCGAACAATCTGCCTATTGAAGTGTCACTCTCAGACGTTTTTCTTGTTCGTCCCGATAAATTTCACCCACCACTTAAAATAACACTCTCTCTGTCAGGGGAAAAAAGAGCTTTCAAAATAACATCAACAAATCGCCCAGATTTTCTTTCAAAAAAGATGACTACGTTGGCTTACACCGTGAGTTATCCTCCATTGACTGGTCTATGGTAACTGAAAAAACCAATGTTGATGACCAAGTAGATCAGCTTACGGAACTTATCTTAAGCAGTATGCGCAAATATATTCCCCAATATACTCTTAAACTCCATAAATATCCCCCTTGGTTCTCGTCTGAACTTATAAGTCCTCTAAAGCATAAAGATCGCGCACACTGAAAGCTTAAAAGCACTCCATCTCTCGAGCGCAAGGAAGATTTCCGATGCTTTCGAGCTCTCTGTAAACGCCTATATAAACGGGATCACAGTTCATATATTGCACACTTAGAAAAAAGCGCCTCTGACAGGCCGGCTGAGTTATGGATGTATGTACGCAAACGGTCTAACAAAAGTGAAGAGCCTTTAATACTACTGGACTCCAATGGAACAGAACTACAAGCCGTCGCTGAGTGTTTTGCCACGCAGTTCTCTACCGTTTATAAAGCCTCTGACTCTAGCACTACTATAGAACAACATTTCGAAATCAACAAACCCAATGCTATGTCGCTAGATGAAAATCTCATCAGCGAATGCATTAAGCGCTTGAAACCATCCTTATCATGTGGTCCAGATGGTATCCCCTCAGCCATACTAAAAGCTTATCGCAGTATATTGGCCCAGTACTGACTAGCATATTTAATAACTGTCTGATTACTTCCACATTTCCTAGCGTGTGGAAAATTGCTCGTGTTTTTCCAGTATTTAAGTCTGGCTCTAAAACTGATGTCTCGAATTGTCGACCGATTTCTCTTCTCTGTGCCATGTCAAAGATTTTTGAGCTGGCCCTTCACCACATACTGTCTTTTAATGTGAAAAACTCATTGAATAATATTCAACATGGATTTGTCCCTGGCCGCTCAACCGTCACTAATCTTACCAGTTTCATGACGCAAATATCTACACCTGTATTCAAGAGAGGACAGGTCGACACCATTTACTGTGACCTCAGCAAAGCGTTCGATGTAGTCAGTCACTCAATGCTTATGGTTAAACTTGCTCATTTTGATGTTGACACCGCTGTTGTGAATCTATTGCATAGCTACCTTCGTGAGAGATCATGTTATGTTGCAGGCAATGGCCAAACGTCCTCCTTTTACAAAGTGACCAGTGGTGTACCTCAGGGTTCGGTATTAGGCCCACTCCTCTTTTTAATGTACGTTAACGACGTTTCTTCTGCTATTTGCAATTCTTCTTTCCTTTTGTATGCAGATGATATAAAGATATTTAGGGAAATTCATTCACTTAACGACTGTCGCTTGTTGCAGTCTGATTTGTGTTCTTTTTTAGAATGGTGTAAAAACAATAACCTTTCTCTCAATATTTCAAAGACAAAAGTCATGAGTTTCACTCGCAAATAATCTAGCGTATCTTTTTTATACTCTGTCAATTCTGTGTCTTTATGTAGGGTTTGTGAGATCAATGATCTCGGCGTTCTCTTTGATAGCACCTTGCATTTTTCAGCTTATACTAAGCGTGTTGCTATGCGGGGTCTTCGTTCTCTCGGCTGTGTTTGTAGAATATCGAAAGAATTCAATTCTCCTATGCCACTCCGCAAATTGTACACTGCAATATGTCTTCCTCAACTTGAGTATGCATCTGTGATCTAGAATGGCATCTCTAATTCCTTAAGTAACGTAGTTGAGCGTGTCCAGAAAAAATTTCTAAGCGTTTACAACCATCGCTTCGCTAAAAATGGCTCTCGCTCGTGTTCTAACCCCGTTGAACTATTGTCACTGCCTTCACTTAGCTGTCGGCGAAATCGCGCCGATCTCTTCTTTCTTTTCATGCTCGTTCACGGTACTATATCCTGTCCTATACTGCTCAATAGTATTAATTTTCGGATTCCGCGGGAGCAAACAAGAGAAAGCAGGCCGTTTCTTGTAACTACCCGCCTCTCTCAGCACTCAACCCTCAACAGGATACAAAGTCTTATAATTTTTATTTTCTTGACCTCGATGTTTTTGATGGGTCACAGTTATTGTTTTCCTCCAAGGTTTCTACCGTTATAAGATAACATCACATGTGCAATTTGTTCTATCCTTCTCTTTGAGTTTATCTGGCGCATTGTTGTATGCATCTATGTATGTATGTATGTATGTATGTATATTATCGGTCTTTTCGTCATTATCATTAGCTATTTTACATGCTGTGTTAATCTACTTTTGTCCTGTCGTCCTAATATTTCTGTGCGCATTGTGTCTCTGATAGTTTTCTTCTCAACAGTCATCTTGTTATATTGTGTTATTCTTAGTTTTTTTTTGTTTCTTTTTTGTGCGCCATCATCAAGACCTCTCGGTTGTTCCTGGGCACGTTAAATAAATGATAGATTGATTGATTGATTGATTGATTGATTGATTGATTGATTATTAATAGATGGCGCCCAGTAAGGATGCGTGTGTTCTGTGCTCGTGCGTCTTCTACGGGAAACAGAAATTTCTTCGTTGCGGTGAGTGCAACAGGCATGCTCACGCAAATTGCATAACGTTGCCGGACGAGGACCTACAGTCTATAAATCAGGCGCGCGTCGTTTTGCGTGCAATGCCTGCAAGTCTGCCTCGTCGCCGTGTGTGCTGGCTAGCCTTAACGACGACTACGGCGGCGCTGCTTCGGCAGCGACCCTTTCGTCGAGCCCTCCCCGCAGAGCCCCCGCCACCCAACCTGTTGACCTTGCGGCCGAGCTGCTGTCCCTGCGCGCCCTTCTCGTGGACGCCCTGGAAGGAATTTCCTTCCTCTCCGATCAGGTTACCAAGTTGGGAGAGGACAATGAGCGGCTGCGCCGGGACAATGCGACAAGGGCTGAAGCTCACGCCGATGTCCTGAAGACCCTGCGGCAGGAGGTGCGTGCACTGCGCACAGATTTGACTCGGTTGAGGGCCGACCCTCCTTCCCCCTCTCGGCTAGCCGAGTTCCCGCCGCTTCCAACCGCGTCGTACGCGGAAACAATACCCCCACTCCGCTGTCGCAGAGCGCTTCGCCTGCCGCATCGCCTCTCTCGGCGGACCCCAGCTCGAAGGTGGTTTCTTCGAAATCCCATCGCCTGGACCGTCCGCCCCTGCACCTACCTCTGCAGCAACGCACTCCCAAGAACTCCGTACCGCGTCCCCTGGCTGTTGGTGTATCTGAGGGATCTGGTCTTGTGGCTGTCAGCCGTCGCAAGCCCCCAAAAGCTGTGTTTGTAAGAAAAGTGGTTCCGTCCACAACTTCAGCTCAAGTCTTCGAGCACTTGTCCGGTGTGGGGGCCGCCCCGATTGTGTGCAAACGCTTAAAGACGAGGCATGACTATTACGCCTCTTTCTACGTCGCTGTGGACGACGCTTGTTTTGAGCGGCTCAAAGACCCTGCGCTGTGGCCTCGGCACTGTCTTTTCAAGCCCTTCCGTGGTGAATTGCATGAAAAAATGATTCATGCAGAGCAGCAACGACATGATGATGATGGCAGGTAATAGTAGCTTTGATTGCTTTTATCAGAACGTCCGTGTACTTCGCAAAAGGCAGCTGAATTTTTCTCAAGTGTCGTTTCTTCTTGCTGGCCTATAATTATTCTGACAGAAACTTGGTTGTGCCCGGACATAAGTTCCAATACCTTGTTCCCTCCGCATTACCAAGTTTTCCGGCATGACCGTGACCCGTTGCACGATAAACAATGGGGCGGTGGTGTGCTTATTGCCCTACATGACTCCATCAAGTGTAAACGCCGCCTTGACCTTGAATTAGAGAGCGAGTGTATTTGGTTAGAGGTGTTTTGTGATCGGGGTGAACGGCTCTTAGTGTGTACCTACTACATTTCCCCTGAGACACATGCCAGTGAGTTCAGAAATACCCTTAACACAATCAAAACTACAGTAATATCTCACAGTGATCACCATTTCCTTGTCACTGGGGACTTTAACGCACCGGGGATTTCTTGGGAGACTCAGCGGATCAGTCAGGCGTCTCAACCAATATCTCCGAAGTGTGACTTTCTATTTGATTTTATTTCCTTTACTTCCTTGCAGCAGTGCAACCTCATTAGGAATTCATGTGGGAACGTCTTAGATTTGTGTCTGACTAGCTTGGAAGCTGTCGTCGTCTCGCGCAGTGATACTAACCTTGTAAAACCGGACAAGTTTCATCCGTCATTACATATTTTATTGCCTAACGTATCCCTCCTTCCTTACAGTCCCCCTGTTTGCACACCAGGAAGCAGTAGTTACGACTTTGCTCGTGGTGACTACATTGGTTTATTTCACTTTCTTAGTAACACTGATTGGTCACCAATAGCTAACCTCAACAAAGTTGATGAACAGACCGATTTTTTTACTGAAGTTGTTCACGATGGCTTGAGGAGCTTTGTTCCCCGAAAATTTGAAAAGAAAGGTAATTTTCCGCGTTGGTTTTCTGCTAAACTTAAACGAGCTTTGGGGAGGAAAAATTGAGCGCACAAGCAAGCTAAGAAAACGGGGCAGGAAAGGTGGCAGAATGAGTTTCGTCAACTCAGATCTCTTTGTAAATGTCTGATTAGGCGCTATAGGTCAAATTACATTGCCGCGGTTGAGGCTGATGCAACACGCAATGCAAAAGCTTTCTGGGGCCACGTCCGTTCTCAAACATGTAAAAATTCACCTTGGAACATTAACCTCATCGATAAACGAGGAGAGAGCATATCGGACGTTGCCAATGCCTTTGCGCGACATTTCCGTTCCACTTATGGCAACAACAGTGCAGCTTGCCCCCCTCCACAATCTCTAGGTTACTGTAAAAACTCAGAAGTGTTGGTTTCGGAAAGTCTCGTTTTAAGAGCTCTGAAACAATTGAAATCGTCATTTTTATGCGGCCCTGACGGCATTCCTTCTGCCGTACTGAAAGCGTTTGGTGATATCCTAGTTCCAGTATTGACGTGTATATTTCAAACTTCTCTCAAGTCTGGCAAGTTCCCCGCTCGTTGGAAGAATGCAAGGGTTGTTCCTGTATTTAAGACAGGTTCAAAATTGGACCCCACGAACTACCGACCGATATCTATTCTATGTGCTGCTTCTAAATTGTTTGAGTCAATACTGCATAAACTACTCACATTCAGTATAAATACCACATTATTACCTGAACAGCATGGTTTTTTCGCGGGCCGATCGACCACTACCAATCTCGTCAACTTCATGCTGCATGCTTCGGAAGCTGTGCAAGGGAGAGGTCAACTTGATGTAGTCTACTTTGATTTAGGCAAGGCTTTTGATGTCGTCTGCCACGAGCTCTTAGCCAAAAAACTATCTGAGCTTGATATACAACCATCCCTGATATCTCTTATATGCAATTATCTATGTGATAGGTCATGTTTCGTGCATGTAAATGGACAGTCTTCTCTTTCCTATGAGGTCACCAGTGGTGTCCCTCAGGGCTCAGTGCTCGGGCCACTTCTCTTCTCAATCTTTATAAATGATGTCGCGACAATATTTAATGATTGTAATTTTCTTTTATATGCCGATGATGCAAAAATATTTAAATCTGTTTCCAACTCTGCCAGCTGTTCCGCTCTCCAGAGAGCAATCTCGTCCTTCTCGCATTGGTGCTCATGCAACAAACTCCTCATTAATACATCTAAAACTAAGGTAATGACATACACAAGAAAGACTGACAACATCTTGTTTCCCTATAACATCAACGGTGAATTACTCCAACGTGTAGTAGAGGTTAATGACCTAGGCGTCACTTTCGACAGTAAACTTAGCTTCTCTCCACATATTCAGGTAATTACTGGTAGAGCTCTTCGATCGCTTGGCGTTGTCTCTCGCGTGTCCAAGGAGTTCAAGGAGCCGCTTTCTCTTCTCAAGCTCTACACAACTATATGTCGTCCTCAGCTTGAATATGCATCTGTTGTCTGGAACAGCACGAGCAAAACAAACCGTAAGCTTGTAGAAAGGGTCCAAAATAAGTTCATATCTATCTTCAACCATCGCTTTGGCGATAGTAGTAATTATAACCCTGGATCGCCCTCTTCATTGACGCTATCATGCTTAACTTCCAGGCGGAACAAGGCTGATATTCTCTTCCTCTTTAAAATTATGCACGGCATAGTGTCTTGTGGTGAGCTGCTACAACATGTTCGTCTTTATGTGCCGCAAAAGTGGACCAGGAAACATGATACCTTTTGCAACCCCAATTGTCTGCGTGTTTTGTGCCCTGTGTTCCGACTGCAATGCACGTACAATCGGTACTCGGATTACCTTGATATATTTAATGATTGCCCTACTCTGTTTTGCAAACATGTCTGTGAGTTTGTATTGGCGTAACTGCCAACTTCTCTTATTCTGCATTTGTCTTTTATCCTTGAGTTCATGCACTTAAATGACTTTCATTCCGTAACTTCAACATAAGCTGTCCTTTCGTTGTTTTTTCCCTTTGTATTTTGTATTTTATTTTGTATTTGAGAGATATGTACATTATGTTTCGTGTGTTTCTGTTTCTGTGCGCCAGCACAAAGGCCCCCCCGGCTGTTCCTGGGCACGCGAATAAATGATTGATTGATTGATTGATCGATTGATTATTATTATTATTATTATTATTATTATTATTATTATTATTATTATTATTGTGCCAAGATGGCACCCAGCATAGATGTCTGCGTGCTGTGCTCCGCTGTTTTTTACGGCAGACAGGAGTATTTTCGATGCACATCGTGAAAAAAACGTGCGCACTCCAAATGTATTCAGCTGCCCGACATGGAGCTGCAAGCTGTGAAGACTGGTGAGAGGCCCTTCTAGTGTAATCTGTGCCTGTGTTCGGCGTCGGAGATGGTGAATAGGCCTAGTGACGATTCCGTACACGAGAGCCTGCCGGCCACGCAGCCACCCGATCGTCAGAACAGCGCTCCTCGACCAGGCGACCTTGGAGGAGACGCGACCGACATCCGCGAAATGCTGCTCCACGCTCTCGAGGGCCTTTCATTCCTGACGGACGAGGTGGCAAAGCTACGAGAGGCCCACTGCGCGTGAGCAGGGAGAACGCGCGTGCTTTCGCCCAGCAGTCAGGCATAATTGCTTCTCTGCGGGCGGATGGCGACCCTATCCACGCAGCGAGTGGACCTTTCATCCTTTGCCACTGTTGTGGTGAAGATAAACGCAGCGTCTACGCTTTCAGCGAACGAGCAGCTGACCCCAGCCCCTTCCGAGGCTTGCCTTTTGTTAAATGATGCATCTGGCAAGCCACAAGCAGAGGCAGTGTGTGTGTGGGTGCTTGAGATGCGTGTAGCATCTCTGTCGTTCGTCCATCTAGGTGTCCGAGACACATCTTCGTGTCTAAACTGTCACCGTGCACCACTTCAGCCCAACTGACGGAGCATCTTTCGACGGTACATGTCATACCTCTGGCTTGTCAGCGGCTGAAGACTAAGTACAGTTCATATTCTTCCTTCTGCGTTACGGTCGATGAGGACTCCTTCGAGCGTTTGAGCGATCCTTTGTTCTGGCTGAAGGGCTGCCTTTTTAAACCTTTCCGCGGAAAGCTGCATGCCAAAATGTTCTGTTCCACTTATGTCCCACACGATGAAAAAAACTAACAATAGGGTGGACTATTACTATCAATATGAGCGCGGCCTTCGTACTAAAGCGTCCGAATTTTTTGCTAATGTACTTTCCTCAAATGTTCCAATTATTGTAATTTGTGAATCCTGGCTCTGTAGCGACATTAGCTCAAATGATTATTTCCCTCCAAATTACCAAGTTTTCCGCAAAGATAGGAATTTTACTGGTGCTAAACAAAAGGGAGGGGGCGTATTAGTTGCGGTCTATTGTGGTCTTCAGTGTAAGAGGCGTCAAGACCTTGAGGGCGACAATGAGTGTGTCTGGCTAGACATCCGACTGACTGGGGGCGAGAGGCTCTTAATAGGGGCGTTTTATATTCCCCCCGATGTTCCTATTTCTTCGTTCAATGAGCTACTTACTTCTGTAGAAGAAGTTTGCGCTTCACACCAAAATCACCATTTTATCATTCTGGGGGATTTTAATGCACCTGGTGTACAGTGGGACAGTCTAACTAACCAGCATTACAATTATTACGTACAGCAAAAATCTCGCATTGTTTTAGACTTCCTAGATTTCACATCCATGGCACAACTGCATAACATCAAAAACTGCTCCGAAAATATCTTAGACCTCTGCTTCTCAAACATTCAGAACGCGCGAGTATCAATGGTGGATATCTCTCTTGTCAAACCCGACAAGCGTCATCCTCAATTTTCAGTTTCGGCTCCTGTTTCGATTCGGCATTGTGGTACCTCACTAAAGTATAATGAACTCTCTCCCTTCTGTTATGCACGTGGGGATTACGGTGGCTTGTATAGCTTTTTTTCTTCGTTTGATTGGTCGGAAATTCAAGAACTCCCTGATTGCTATGCACAGGTCGAACGGTTCACCGAAATAGTCAAAGGCGGTATGGACCAATTTTTTCCCAAGTATAAACCAAACCACTCCAAGCACCCACATTGGTTTTCGAAAGAACTTCGTATGACTCTTAAATTAAAAGACCGCTGCCACAGAAAGTATAAGAAAACCGGGAGTGACGAATGGAAACAGAACTTCTGCTCTTACCGTAAATTATGCAAAAACCTTTATGAGCGGGACTACCGCTCCTATCTCGATTCTGTAGAGAGTAGTGCAAATTCTCAGCCTGAAACATTTTGGAGATACATCCGGTCCCGTAAGAACAACTCACATAATCTTATCAATCTTGTAGATTCCTCTGGGGAAGAAGTTCATAATGTCGCCAACCACTTTGCTCAGCACTTCAGTGCCACATGCGGCCAGCGTGACGTCTCTGAAATGAACATATTGTTAAATCGCGTACAAGGCTCTAGCTTAGTGCTTTTGGACGAGCAGTTGGTTTTGGAGAGCCTAAAGCGCATGAAACCGTCATTGTCGTGTGGAGCTGACGGAATACCTCCAGCTATTCTCAAAACACACGGCAGAATTTTTGTACCTGTTTTGACAGTGCTATTTACCCAGTGTCTAAAAACAAACGTGTTCCCTCTCGCGCGGAAAATTTCTCGAGTGCGTCCTATTTTCAAGTCAGGCTCCAAATCGGATGCAACAAACTACAGAGCAGTTTCTCTCCTTTGTGCTTGTTCCAAGCTGTTTGAGACAGGGCTGTACAAATTACTGTCAAGTTCTGTACAGAACATTCTTGTAAGTAAACAGCACGGCTTTATATCAGGAAGGCCGACAACAACTAATCTCTCCTGCTTCATGGAGCAGGCCTCGGCAGCCATTTCTGAGAGGGGCCAGCTCGACGTTGTCTACTGTGATCTGAGCAAAGCATTTGACGTTCTCTGTCACACGCTGTTACCTAAAAAGCTTTTACAGGTAAGAATCGATACACCACTCGTCGCATTGTTGGGTAGTTATCTAGATAACCGGTTCAGTTTCGTTAGCGTGAACGGGCAGACGTCTGCTCTGTACAGATCAACAAGCGGTGTGCCTCAAGTCTCCGTGTTGGGGCCTCTCTTGTTCTCCATTTTTGTTAATTATGTGTATGCCGCAATTAAGATGTCTTCTTTCCTTCTTTACGCTGACGACATTAATATATTCAGACGGATTGAGTCCATTAATGACTGCATTGCCTTGGAGCAAGATTCATCCTCATTTTCCAAGTGGTGCTCAGACAATAGATTAAATCTTAACTCTACAAAACAAAGGTCATGTCTTATAGCAGGAAAACGAACCGCACTTTATTTTGCTACAGTATTAACGGCGGTTACTTCTCTAGAGTTGAAGAGATCAGAGACCTCGGCGTGCTTTTTGACAGTGCCTTAACTTTCTCACCCTATGTCACTCAACTTACTAGGCGGGCGCTACGCTCTCTTGGGGCTGTATGCAGGTTTTCTCGAGAATTCCGGTTTCCTACTTCATTCCTAAAACTGTTCACAACGCTTTGTATTCCGCAACTAGAATATGCTTCTGTCGTTTGGAATGGAACCTGTAGTTCCAACTGTCAACGTTTAGAGCGTGTACAAACCATATTTTTATCAATATTTAAGCATCGTTTTCCTTCGGAGCCTATCCGTATAACTGTTTCTCTAAGTTCCCGGCGGACCCACTCAGACCTTCTTTTCATGTACAAATTGCTTCATGGTATTATTTTATGTCCGGAACTACTTGAATCAATCAGTTTTCGCGTTCCACAAAAAGCTACAAGGCTCGCCCACCCTTTTAAAGCAGCTGGAGCTCTCAGCACACGTTCTCCTCTTCAAAGGATGCAGCATCTGCATAATGTTCACTCCGAGAAGCTCGATATCTTTCAGCGTCCTCTTCGGGAGTTTTTGGCCGGGTTGTCAGCTCTGACACACTAGGTTCATCTTGGCAGTGCTCTTTTTCTTCACTTATCGTCCTGACGTGTGCATTGACTTCACCGAGCTTGTTCTTGTTCCTGGTTATTCGTGTATTGTGCTGATACTGCGACTGTAACTATCGTAGAATTTTTCTTTTTCTGCCGTTTTTATCATTAAAAGTTGCCATATTCACTTCATGCGTCCATTTGAAACTGAAAATGTACGCTTCCCGAATCTTGTAAAAACTTTCTTCTTTTCACTAACCCTTCCGTATAGTTACGCTTATTGTAAGATGTCTTCTTGCAATTGACCAGACATTACAGTTTCTATTGATTGTGTAATGTTGCCTAAAATTACGCTATGGTATTTTTATTCTTCTTTGAAGTTGTAGTTTCTTCTTATTTTTTGCTCACTCACTGTTGTTTTGCCAGCAGCTGATGCATTTCATTGCTGTCTTATACCTTTTCTGTTCGCCAGCACGACTTGATTGTATAAAGTCGGTTGGATTACACTGTTTTATTTCTAATCTTCTTTGCCGTTTTTTGTAGGTCTTTCCTTCTCTTTCTTTTTTGCTCACTGAGTGTTTATTAGCAAATTGTTGATGAACTACAGTGCTGCATTTTACCCTCTGAGTGCTCCAGCACGAAGGCCTCCGCTGGTCCTGGGCACAATAATAAACATTGATTGATTGATTGATTGAATATTATTATTATTATTATTACATGAACTATAGGCCAGTGTCGCTTCTTTGTTCTGCCTCTAAAATATTCGAGTTATCTCTTCATAAGGTCTTGTCTTTCTCATTTAAACACGTCCTCATTCCTAATCAACATGGCTTTATGCGTGGTCGCTCAACTTCCACAAACCTCGCATGCTTCATGGAGCAGGCTGTCCCAGCAGTCATTGGTAGAAGCCAGCTTGATGCGGTCTACTGTGACATGAGCAAGGCCTTTGATGTAGTCAACCACTCGTTATTGCTTGCCAAGCTCATTCTGTTAGATGTTCACGCTTCCTTAGTGGGTCTTATACGTTGCTATCTCCAGGAGCGATATTGCTATGTAAGTGTTAATGGTCAGACATCATTTAGGTACAAAGCAACCAGTGGTGTACCCCAGGGCTCCGTTCTGGGCCCCCTTCTTTTTTCCATTTTCATTAACGATGTTGCTTCTGCCATTAAAAATTCTTCTTTTTTGTTGTATGCTGATGATGTGAAAATCTTCAGAGAAGTGCGTAATGTTCAGGACTGTAATTCTCTTCAGGCTGATATCGTGTCATTCCATCGTTGGTGCACCAAAAACGACTTAATTTTGAACCCCTCAAAAACGAAAGTTGTTTCCTATAGTAGGAAAACTCAACAGCTGCAATACTCCTATAAAATAGCAAGCACTGCACTGCCGAGGGTGACCGAAATACGGGACTTGGGAGTACTATTTGATTCTTCTCTGACTTTCTCTTCCCACGTTACACAAATTACCGGACGCTCTCTTCGATGTCTGGGTGCTGTCTGCAGGTATTCTAGAGAGTTTAAAAGTCCTCTTCCTTTCTTAAAGTTGTATTCGGCTCTGTGCTTACCTCTTCTCGAATACGGTTCTGTTGTTTGGAATGGAACTTGCAAGTCCAATAGTGACCGCATCGAAAGGGTTCAAAATAAGTTCCTTTCTATCTTTAGGCACCGTTTCCGTCATGTACAAGAAGACGCAAACGGCAGCATGTCTTGTCTCAAAAGTATTCCTTCCCTTTGGTGTCGACGAATGAGAGCTGGCATTATCTTTCTTTATAAACTTCTTCATGGTGATATTTTGTGTGATGACTTGGTTGCACTTATCAATGTCAACTTGCCGAACAAACTTTTCCGAAGATTTCGAACTTTCAGAACAGATGCTTTAAGTAAACGATGCTCGTCCATCTGCAGAATACAATGTGCATATAATGAATATTCCGATCGTCTTGATATATTCCAGAGCTCTTTGTCGTTGTTCTCTAATGAATTGAAAACTGTTGTAGCTTAAGTGCCTTTATGTCATTTATGTGCCGTATTTCTGTTCCGTATTTATTTTATGCAAATCATCATCTTGCTTGTTTGTTTTTCACTTTTCCTGATTTTGTGTTGCTTGAATTTCTGTCGGTTTAGGTGTCAGTGCTTGTAACGCTGAACTTCGTTTTTCCATTTTGAAACTTCCTAACATTTTGTTACAAAACCTTTGTTTTATGTGTATAATCTATCTCCGTCATTTGCATTGAGTATTTGCTTGTGTATTTTCAATTTTTCACGTGCCTTCAACGTTTTGCTGGCCGGGTGTCATGGCTTCTAACACTAGGCTTCCTTTTTTTTGCTGTTTTGCTTTCTGGGATCTCTGTAACTATTTTTATCTTATTGTTTCTTTCATATATATGGTTTTCTGTGTTGTGTTGTCTTGATTTTAGTTTGTTTTTATGAATGCTTGTATATGGTGTACCAGTACCAAGACCCTAGGGTTGTTCCTGGGCACCAAAAAATAAAGATGGATTGGATTGGATTGGATTGATTATTATTACGCGCCGCAAGATGGCGCCTAGTGCGGATTTCTGTATTTTGTGCTCCCAGGCTTTCTTCGGTAAGCAACAGTTTTTCCGGTGTACCGCCTGTAAAAAACGTGTGCACGCGAAGTGTGTTGCGTGGCCGGACGCGGAGCTGCAACTTCTGAAGTCCGGTGCCCGGCCGTTGAAATGCGATCTGTGTGAGACGGCCGAGGCGGCGGCTAGGCCTAGCAGCAGAGCTTCACTGGCGAGCAACGACACCGGCCTATCCGCCACCAGGCGATCTACCCCTCTTCCCTCCGACGGAGGTCGCCGGCCGAAGAGGCCCCTGTTTCGCCGTCCCAACCGGTTGGCGTTGGGGCTGATGCTGCTGTCCTCCGTGCGATCCTCACCGAAGCATTGGAGGGCATTTCTTTTTTGAGTGACCAAATGGCCCGACTGCGTGACGACAACGATCAGCTGCGCCTGGAGAATATGCAGGGTTTTGACAGCCTTCGTCGGGAAATTGAGTGGGAGCGGGCCCAGCACACTGCCATCGTCGTTTCCCTTCGGCAAAAGGTACGCAATCTCTGAGAAGAGCTCGCCGCGCGTTACCCAGTTTCTCTGCCGGCCTCCCCCAGGGCCCCCTCTTCTCCCGGCGTGATGCTGTCAACCACGGCGTCGGGTATGGCTGGGTGTGGGTCACCTGTAGTCCCTGTGACAGCGTCGTTCGCCGCTGCCGTCGCAGCCGCTCGTGCTGTTACTGTTGGTGGTGCGCCTAAAAACGTTGTCCGCCATCACCAGCCGGTGGCTGAACACGGGCAGCAGCGTGTGCAACAACAGCTTGCGTCGACCGTCTCCAGCCCGAATGCTGTCGTCACTGGTGCCGATGCGTGTTTCGCATCGCAGCCGTCAGCTGGAGGAGGAGGATCCACCGTGCGCCACACCAGCATTGGTGATGTCAACGGCAAGGCTCGTCAACCCGCATCCTTCGGAACCTCGGACTCATCTGAGCTCACGGCAGTACAGCGGCGGCGGCTGCCGAAGGCTCTGTTCGTCACGAAACTTTCACCCGAAACAACGGAAGCCCAGCTGTGCTCGTACCTGACTGCCAGAGATGCTGCTCCTCTTGCTTGCAAGCGGATAAAAACTAAGTACAACACCTATGCCTCCTTTTATGTTGCCGTAAGCAGCGTGTGCTATGAATTACTGCAGGATCCAGCTCTGTGGCCAAATGAGTGTCTTTTTAAGCCCTTCCGGGGCGTACTACGTGAGTTCATGCTGCACCTGTCTGAACTTTCCTCGCCCGCATGATCAGTGTTTGTTACCGAAATTTCCGTGGTTTGCGGGCCAAATCTGCTGAGTTCTTTTTCTCTATAGCTTCGTCCTCACATATTGTAATCATCCTTACCGAAACTTGGCTATCCTCTGAAATTCCGTCTAGCGATTATTTTACCGATGATTATGTTGTTTTCCGAAGTGACTGTACTGGCCCCACTTCTAAAAATTGCGGTGGTGGAGTGCTCATTGCGGTGGACAAGTCGTTGAACTGCCGTCGTCGGTCAGACCTCGAAACTGCTGCAGAATCAGTGTGGGGGGAGGTTCGAACTTCTCGGTGGTTGAAAGAAAAGTATCCTAATTTCCACCTTTATATACCTCAATCCATAAACTACGCCCAATTTCAGCGCGTTTTCACATCAATAGAGTATGTTGTTAATGCCTACCCAGACACTAAATTTATTATATGCGGGGACTTCAACGTTCCCGGTGTAGACTGGGATGATCGTACTGTCAGACACGATCATCATTACCTTTCCCAGAAGGGCTACTGTTTGTTAGACTTTATTTCTTTCACTGGTCTGGAACAAAGTAATAGGTGTAAAAATGTTTGTGGTAATGTTTTTGACCTTTGCTTTTCCAACCATGCGGGCCTTACCAATTCTAAGTCGCATAGCTTGCTGTTCCGCCCCGACAAATTTCATCCTCTCCTTCATATCTCACTGCCGTATGTGTCGGGGCAATCGAGATGCTCCGGCCATTCTGCACATACGACGTACAATTATGCTGCTGGAGATTACGTTGCTTTTATAACTACTTATGTAACACTGACTCGTCTCTCCTTGTCAAACTTCCCTCTGTTGATGACCAAGTCGAGAAACCTTCTACAATTATTCAGCTAGGATTGCAAATGTTTATACCTAGAACGTCCGGAAAGAAATCGAAATTTCCGAAGTGGTTTTCTGCGGAACTGCGAGAGGCTTTAAAATGTAAAACCCGTGCTCACAAAAAAATTCGCGGGCTACAATCCGAAGCTTGCAAAAAAGAGTAAGTATTTCAGAGCCGTGTGTAAAGAGCTGTATGATCGCGATCAGTCAGACTACATAGCCAATGTAGAAATCAGCGCTACACGCGACCAGAAAAGTTTCAGGCAGTATGTTCGCTCTCGATCTGCTGGCAAGGTTGCCGAAATCGTTAACCTTCTAGACGACAATGGAAACCCGATTGGAGACGTTGCTAATGTCTTTGCGGATCATTTCAGCTCAGTATTTCCAAAGGGCGAAGTTAACATTTTGTCCAACTCTTCCTCTGCGTCGTGTAATTTCTGCGTACCCAGAATAAGTGAGGGTGACTTTCGGAAAGCCCTGAAGCGCCTCAAACCGTCATTTTCCTGTGGCCCTGACGGCATTCCTCCCGCAATATTAAAAACATATGGGGAGCTTCTGATTCCCATACTAACCGCTATATTTAACAATTCAATTCAATCTGCTACTTTTCCAGCAGCCTGGAAGTTAGCACGCTTGGTCCCTGTCTTTAAAACGGGTGCCAAAAATAGTGCTAGAAACCATCGGCCTATTTCGCTACTCTGTGCGGCGTCTAAGCTTTTTGAGACTGTGTTGCACGATGTTTTACCTTCCAGTGTTAAGGACATACTAATTTCCGAACAGGACGGGTTTATGTCCGGACGTTCCACAACCACTAACCTCGTTTCTTTCATGCAGCGAGCGTCCGAAGCGGTTCATCACAGGAGGCAGCTTGATACTGTGTACTTTGACCTGAGCAAGGCTTTTGATGTGGTCAGTCACCCATTGTTAATTTCTAAACTGTCACTCCTGAACATAGATAATTCGTTTCTTGACCTCCTAATTAGTTACTTGCGTGGGCGGACCTGCTACGTAAATTTAACGGCCAGCAATCCTATCGTTACTGCGTTTAAAGTGGTGTGCCACAGGGGTTTGTTCTAGGCCCTCTTTTGTTTTCTTTATTTGTCAATGATGTTTCAGCTGCTATAAGGCATTCTTCTTTTTTACTTTATGCTGATGACATCAAGATTTTTAGGGAAGTTTCGTCTCTTAGCGACTGCGGGCATTTCCAAAGAGACGTGGATGCATTTACACTCTGGTGTAAAGAGAACGAACTGATAGTGAACGCCGCGAAAACCAAAGTGTTGTCATACACGCGTAAAACAGACTGCCTGCTTTATCACTACTCAGTTTACGGTGTTACTTTGCCTCGAATCTCGACGACAACTGATCTTGGCGTGCTCTTTGATAACCAGCTGACTTTTACACCGCACGTTCGACTCATCTAACAGCGAGCTCTCCGCCGCTTGGGCATGGTCTGCCGGATGTCTAAAGAATTGCGTAGTGCAAAGTCCTTCCTGAAACTGTACTCCACTGTATGTCGTCCCGTGCTGGAATATGCCTCGGTTGTCTGGAATGGTACATGCAAATCTAACAGCAGGGCCATTGATAAAGTGCAGAATAAGCTGCTGTCCATACTTAGACATCGCTTCCCTCACGAGTATCACCGTCTTGACTCTGGACCACGGTACTTGAGAGTGCTGCCTGAGCTAAAGGCTAGGCGCGTTACAGCTGACCTCTTATTTCTTTTTAAGCTCATACATGGACAAATTAGCAGTGCGCAACTGCTTTCAGAGCTCCAGCTAAGAGTGCCTATTAAAAGCACAAGAAAATGTCATCCTTTTCGTACTATCAGCTGCTGTAACCGATATTGTCCGCTGTTCAGTCTGCAGAGCACGTGTAACGTCTACTCAGCAGACGTAGATATTTTTAACAGCTCCCTCAATCAGTTCAGTTCAGACACTTCCAGAATTCTCATTCGCTAATATGCTCCCTCTTATTCTCTTACATGGAACTATATGGAATATTTCTTTCCTCCGCCATACTGAATGGATCTTGTTCTGGTTAGAGTAACTTGTTTTTACCTGCCTGCCTTACTTACTTTACCTGCCTGCCTTATAGTAACTTCTTTTTACCTGCTTGCCTTACTGTACAGAGAGTATGCTGTTTATATGACTCTTTTGTTGTTTTGCATTTTATGGATTGCTGTTATAAGGTTACACGATTATCGGTAGTGTGCAGATGTTATGTTTCATCGGTACGATGTAATTACCAATTCTGTTGTATCCTGTCAGTTTTGTTTGTGTTCATTGCATGTAGTGTATACGCTATCTACGTTTTGTTGTGATTTTACGGTATACTTTGTGATATACATTCTAAAAGTTATTTTTTTCTACTCTTTTGTTTTATACGCTGTCAAAGTGTTCTTTCCTTTCAATTTTTGTTTTCCTTTTTTTTACCTGTATCCATCTGTTTACCAGCACCAAGGCCTCATGGCTGTTCCTGGGCAAAATAAATATACATGATTGAATAATTGATTCATTGATTATTGTAAACATTTTGCACAACTGCAATGTGATATCGCCTTGTTTTCGGACTGGTGCAACCAAAATAAGTTGATACTTAACAGTGCAAAAACCAAAGTGGTGTCGTATACCCGTAACAGAGATGATATCAATTTCTCCTATCGTATAAGTGAAGAAGATCTTAATCGGGTATGTCAAATCAGAGACTTGGGAGTTTTGTTTGACTCTAAGCTCACATTTACTGCCCATACTAGTGAGATTACCCGTCGGGCTTTGCGAACACTACGTGCAGCATGTCGTGTCTCCAGAGAATTTACCTCTCACGACACATTTCTTCAGCTCTATACCTCAATGTGTCGCCCTCTATTGGAATACGCATCCATGGTCTGCAATGCAACGTGTCGGTCCAACGCCACGGCCATTGAGAGAGTGCAAACTAAATTCCTCTCAATACTAAAACATAGGTACGCTACTGCGAAGGCTAAACATTATCCTGGTGGTAATGCCGCGAGCTTGCTTGTAATGGACCCACTGCACAGCCGGAGGGCCAAGGCTGACCTCTTATTATTGTACAAACTGGTCCACAGCCTCACGGATTGTACAGAGTTGTTGGGTACCATAAATTTGAGAACCCCGACAGGCAAAACCAGGGCACCTAGACCGTTTCATGACCCCGCCCGTGTCAAGAATCCCATGGGACGCATTCAGCACCTATACAATATGCACGCAGAAAGATTGAACGTATTCCATCGTCCCTTTCCAGCTTTTTGAAAGGAACTGCGTAGCTTGACAAACTAGGAGTAGTTTGCTTGCCCTAGTATGTAACTTCAACTCACACACTTTATGCTGCCGGGGTTAGGTTTATCTATGTATGTATACTAATTGTTTTGATGATTCACTTGTGTATGTAAGTTTTATGCCTTCATTGTGGCGTGATTTTCAGCTAATATCTTTTTCCGGTTTACATGTTTCAGTATACAGAGTTTTAATCATGTCTTGTTGTCTTACACTTGCCTTGCTTGCATATGTGCGCGGGTCATGTGCGTGTGTCGGCGTGTGTGTATTTCTAAGTGTCTCATTCTTGTTCAGAATAAACAATCCTATTTTCTATTTTTTTCAGAGATATGCACTTTTCTTTCCGCACCAGCACATCGTTCCTGGACACACTAATAAACGATTCATTGGTTGATTCACTCGTCACTTTTATTATCTCTGCGATTTGTTGGTCTGATCATTTATGTCTATACTCCGGCCATTGTTTTTAGATATTTGTCTGTCAAACGTGTTGCTATGTTTTTTGTGTGTCTCGACAAGATCGGACATTGCAAAAGCATCGCTTGTTTTAAGCTAATACTTTATTGCAGTGTAATTTTTAAGAAATCTAAACTCTCGTTTTCATCTACACTCTGTCTTTATCATATGGACTGTGTATTTTGTTGTATATTTCCTTTTCTCAAGTTCCTTGAACGTTTCGCTTGCCGAGGGCCATAGCTTGCAACACTGTTTTTTTTTCTTTTTTTTCTGAATTTCTGTAAGTATTTTTACTGTATTTTTTCTGTTATATCAGGGATTTTGTGTGTTGTGCCGTGCTGTTCTACATTTATTTTAATAATGTTTTGTATATGGTGTGCCAGCACCAAGACCTTAGGGTGGTTTTTGGGCAACGAAAATAAAGGTTGATTGATTGATTGATTGATTGATTGATTGATTGATTGATTGATTGATAATGGATCCTCCTCCTTCGTCAGCTGGAGGAAGAAGATCCACCGTAGTCCACACCAGCAAGGCTCGTCAACCCGCATCTTTTGTAACCTCGGACTCGTCTGAGCTCACGGTGGTGCAGCGGCGGCGGCTGCCGAAGGCTCTGTTCATCACGAAACTTTCACTCGAAACAACGGAAGCCCAGCTGTGCTCGTACCTGACTGCCAGAGCTGCTGCTCCTCTTGCTTGCAATCGGATAACAACTAGGTACAACACCTACGCCTCCTTCTATGTTGCCGTAAGCAACGCTTGCTATGAATTACTGCACGATCCAGCTTTGTAGCCAAATGAGTGTCTTTTTAAGCCATTCCGGGGCATACTGCGTGAGTCCACGCTGCACCTGCCTGAACTTTCTTCACCCGCATGATCAGTGTTTGTTATAAAAATGTTCATCGTTTGAGGACCAAATCTGCTGAGTTCCTTTTCTTTATAGCTTCGTCCTCAAATAATGTAATCGTCCTTACCGAAACTTGGCTATGCTCAAAAATTCCGTCTAGCGAGAATTTTACCGATAATTACGTTGTTTTTCGAAGTGACCGTACTAGCCCCACTTCTAAAAGTTGCGGTGGTTGAGTGCTCATTGCGGTAGACAAGTCGTTGAACTGACGTCGTCGCTCAGACCTCGAAACTGCTGCAGAATCGGTGTGGGTGGAGGTTCTCGGCGGTAGCAAATATAGTATCCTAATTTTACCCTTTATTTATTTTTTATTTACAAGATAATGCAGGCATGAAGCCCAAGCAGGAGTGATACAGGCAATAAACAGAAAAAAAAGAATAAGAAAAGGCAATCAAGCCTAACATCACACACGTACAACAATAAATTAATTAAGCGGGATTACATTACTAACATTTTTAAAAAAAAAGTGGGGGAAGAGAAACATGGCACTGAAGTAAAGCAATGCAACAACACAATGAAACAGTGGATAAGACAACTGCAAATCATGTTCACGTCATCAGGAAGACATGCGCGTCAATAGAATCTGTCGACACAAGGGCGGCAAGCGGTAGCGTGTTCCACTCACTGATCGTACGTGGAAAAACCGAAAATTTGAAAAGACTAGGTTTGACGAAATATGGAGTTAAGGCAAGGGCATGTAAATTACCACCGCGCCGTGTTGCCAGGAGACTAATGTAGGGGCTGGAATCGAATAAGAGCTTCCGGTTAACTAATTGAGAGAGTAATTTTAGCCGAACTGATTTAGGTCGGCATTCTAATGTTGGGATACAATGTCTTTCCACGATGGGAGAAACGGAGTCTGGTTTCCCGTACATACCATAAATAAACCGGATGGCTCTTCTTTGAATTCTGTCGAGGCAATCGACATTGTTTTCTCGTGAGGATCCCAGATAATGCAAGCATATTCACGTTTCGGTCTAATTATTGAAGTATACGCTAAGTATTTACCTTGAGAGGGAGCATCCTTGAGTTTATGTCGTAATAAACAAAGTTTACAGGAAGCTCCAATGCATATGCTAGTAATGTGAGAGTTCCAACTTAAGGTACTGGGTAATGTTACGCCGAGATATATGTGCTCATATACTTGCTTTAGCAGTTGGTCACAAGTACAATAAGTAAATTCCAGCGGGTGTTTCCTTTTAGTCATACGGAGGTATACTGCTTTGTCATGGTTTAGTTGCATGTTAGAAGTTTTGCTCCAGGAAGCAACGTTTTGTAAAGCTGCGTTTAACGCAAGTTGATCCTGATGCTATTAATTTTGTTAAAAAGGATGCAACTGTCTGCAAAAAGACGTATTTGGACCGGATTATTTATAACATTAACAATGTCGTTGCAAAAAATAAGAAAAAGTAAAGGCCCTAGCACACTTCCTTGCGGTGCGCCAGATGTAACAGGGAGAGCGTCAGAGGTGCTTCCATTTATGTCGACGTACTGGCTGAGGTTAGTTAAATAGGCAGTTACCCAAGAAACTATAAACGGCGGAAGCCCAATTTGAAGTAATTTGTCGATTAATTTGTCATATGGGACGCGATCAAATGCCTTACTGAAATCTCATAGAATGAGGTCAACCTGTCCTCTCTTATCTAGAATTGAAGAAGCCTGGTAAACAACTAAGTAATTGAGTGATGGTCGAGAATCCCTTGCGAAACCCGTGGTGAAATGGCGAGAGGATTTGATGGGTATCGAAAAATTCCGTTATGAACGTAGTAACGACGTGCTCAAGTAGCTTACAGGCAGATGGTAACATAGGTATGGGTCTGAAGCTAGGAATTAAGGGTGGGTCTCCTTTTTTGGGAATAGGTACAGCACGGGCTATTTTAAAATCAGAAGGTAGCGTGGCCGAATAAAGAGAAGATTCAAAAATAAGGACAAGAAATTTCGTCACAGTTTCCGCATAACGCCGGAGAAATGCGTTGGATATGCAATCGATTTGTTTTTTAATCCGAGTAACATATTTAAGACAGTATTGTGTGAAACTATATTAACATCAGAATAGGAAGCTACCGTATTACTCTCTTTCAACCGAGACTGCGAAAATACGCCATGAAAATACAAATTAAAGTGATTCGCGTTGACCCGAGGATTGGTCAATTTAAAGCCGTCGAATGAAATTTAAGTGACGTTTTCTTTGCGCTGTCTAATAAAGTACCAGAATTTTGGTGGTTCCTCTCTTATGAAGTTCGGTAAAGTAGTGTTAAAGTAGAAACACTCGGCACGAGTAATAGCATTGGAAAGGGCAGTACGAATCTCGGAGAGCTGTTGAGGTGCTGTACATTTTTTTCGCAAGCGCTTGGATTTGCGTTTAAAGTGAATTATGGATCTAGATACCCAGGGCGTATATTTGGCGGTCTTAAAAATTTTATCGGGTACAAAATTTCGCAGGGAGAATAAACACATATGTTTCACTTTATTCCAAAGGACCTCATCATCATAATCACGGAAAAATATACCAGTTATTTTCGAAATACTCAATAACTGCTGTGTCATTAGCTTTTGTGAAGTGTTTCACATTTTTGAGAACTGGGGGACTTGTTAAAATTTTATAATACAGAAAAATTGACACAAAGACAATTTTGTGATCTGAGAAACCGTGTTCGAAAGAGACGTCTTACTTTTCGAAAAATCTGGGCAGAAATACAAGGTCAAGTAGAGAGGGTAATTTCCACAAACTCGTGTTGGTTGCTTAACTGCTTGGACAAGGTTGTGAAAAGCGTAATGTCAGGAATATCATCACTGTGACGAGAATCGGGTCTTGCTCTCAAGCGGTCCCATACCCAGCTGGGCAGATTAAAATCCCCAAGGACGAGAAGCTTCTTATTACTAAAAGAGGCCATATGGGATCGCAGGTTCAGAAGAAAATCGGGCCAAGAGTCAGGTGGTCTGTACACAGCGACAACAATGATTACTCTGTTCCCGCAAGAAACCATTAAGCATAGGCTTTCAGTGTCTGGCGATTGCTCAAGAAGGGAGGCTTTAATACCAGTCTTTAAGATTACTGCAACACCGCCACCTCTAGTTGGCCGGTCCCTTCGAAATATTTTGTAACCTGGCGGCACTAAGTTGTCATCTAATATCTCACTGTAAAGCAACGTTTCCGTAACAACTGTCAAGTGTGGGCTGTAACATACCAAAAGTGCTTCAAGCTGTTCCATTTTGTTATCGAGACTGCGGGCATGTAGGTTAACGACCCTTATGGTATTTTCAGATGACTGTCGCAGAGCAGACGACTCAGAATTGTTTCCATTACCATCAGATGACGTGTCTAAGGTATCTACCGCGAGCGTGTCGCTGCTAATCACCCCACTGGACGTTGAAGGAGTGTGCCGTTGATCAGAATGAGTTGCAATTATTTGCCGCGGATTAGAGTTTGCGTTCGAGATAAAAGTGTCGCCATCGACGTCCAGTTTATCATGGAGGAGATAAGCTTTTTTACCAGCAGCTTTCTCGCTTTTGGCACTTTCCCAGAGCATTTTCGTTTCTTTAGGGTATGAGCTAAGTAGTCATTCGGAATTGAAATTTTCGTTTCCTTTAGTTTTTTTTTGCAATCTTGAGGACAGCGGCCTTTTCATTAAAGTCCTGGAAAAACAAAATAACTGGCCTTTTGACAGGAGCTTTGCCTAGCCTGTGAATTCTACCTACGGATTCGCACTTAACTCCCAGTTTTTTTTTAATGTTTCCTCAATGACTTTTCGCTTAAGAGCATCTTCTGTTTCGTGACGGTCTTCAGGTATGCCAAAAACCACCAAGTTCGACCGTCTGCTTCGGTCTTCATGATCGACATGTTTACGCCTTTGGGGTTCCACCAAGGTAGAAAAGGAGCTTCTGGCGTTGTCTCTGTCGTTTAATCTTGCAGTTTTTGATTTCAGCTCGTTAATTTGAACATCACGTTCTAGAAAACGGCTCTTCAAGCCCCATAAAAGGCTTTCAGTTGTCACTTTTAGGTCTGGCAACTCATCTCGCAGTGCCTCTTGCCCTTCCAAAATACCTCCATCCATTACTACGCCGAATTTCAGGGCTATGTCGCATCAATAGAGGATGTTGTTAATGCCTACCCAGACACTAGATTTCTTATATGTGGGGACTTCAATGTTCCCGGCGTAGACTGGGAGATTGGGATAATCGCGCTGTCAGACACAATGGTCATTACATTTCCGAGAAGGGCACTGTCTGTTAGACTTTATTTCTTTCAGTTGTCTGGAACGAAGTAATAGGTGTAAAAACATTTGTGGTAATGTTTTAGATCTTTGCGTTTCCAACCAGGCGGGCCATACCATTTCTCTGTCGGATACCTTGCTGGTCCGCCCCGACAAATTTTATCCTGTCCTTCATATCTCCCTGCCGTATGTGTCGGGGCAATCGAGATGCTCCAGCCATTCTGCACATCCGACGTACAAATATGCTTCTGGAGATTACGTTGCTTTTTATAACTACTTATGTAACACTGACTGGTCTCTCCTCGTCAAACTTCCCTCTGTTGAGGACGCAGTCCAGAAACTTTCTACAATTCTTCAGCAAGGAATGCACACGTTTAAACCAAGAACGTCCGGAAAAAAATCTAAATTTCCAAACTGGTTTTCTGCGGAACTGCGAAAAGCTTTAAAAAGTAAAGCCCGTGCTCACAAGAAAACTTGCGGGCCACAACCCGAAGCTTGGAAAAAGGAGTTTAAGTTTTTCCACACCCTGTGTAAAGAGCTGTATGATCGCGATCGGTCAGACTACATAGCCAAGGTAGAAATCAGCGCTACGCGCGACCAGAAAAGCTCTGGCAGTATGTTCGGTCTCGATCTGCCGGCAAGGTTGCCGAAATTGTTAACCTTCTAGACGACAATGGAAACCCGATTAGAAACGTTGCTAATGCCTTTGCGGATTGTTTTAGCTCTGTATTTCCAAAGGGCGAAGTTAACTTTTTTTTTCTAACTCTTCCTCTGCGTCGTTTAAATTCTGCGTTCCTGGAAACAGTGAGGACGACGTTCGGAAAGCGCTGAAGCGCCTCAAACCGTCATTTTCGTGTGGCCCTGACGGCATTGCTCCCGCAATTATAAACACATATGGGGAGCTTCTGATTCCTATACTAACCGCTATATTTAATAATTCACTCTAATCTGCTACTTTTCCAGGAGCCTGGAAGTTAGCACGCTTGGTCCATGACTTCAATACTGGTACTAAAGATAGTACTAGAAACTATAGGCCTATTTCGCTCCTGTGTGTGGCGTCTAGGCTCTTTGAGAGTGTGTTGCATGATGCTTTAAGTTCCAGTGTTAAGGGTATACTAATTTCGGAACAGCATGGGTTTATGTCCGGACGTTCTACAACCACTAACCTCGTTTCTTTCATGCAGCTAGCGTCCGAAGCGGTTCATCATAGGAGGCAGCTCGATACTGTGCACTTTGACCTGAGCAAGATTTTTGATGTCGTCTGTTAGCCATTGTAAATTTCTTAACTGTCATTCCTGAACATAGATAATTCGTTTCTTGACCTCCTAATTAGTTACTTGCGTGGGCAGACCTGCTACGTAAATGTTAACGGCCAGCAATCCTATCGTTACTGCGTTTCAAGTGGTGTGCCGCAGGGGTCTGTTGTATGTCCTCTTTTCTTTTCTTTATTCGTCAATGATGTTTCAGCTGCTATAAGGCATTCCTCTTTTTTATTTAGGCTGATTGCATCAAGATTTTTAAGGAACTTTCGTGTCTTAGCGACAGCAGGCATTTCCAAAGAGTCGTGGATGCATTTACACTCTGGTGTAAAGAGAACGAACTGATAGTGGACGCAGCTAAAATCAAAGTGTTGTCGTACACGCGTATAACAGAATGCCTGCTTTATCACTACTAAGTTCATGATGTTATTTTGCCTCGAATCTCGCCGACAACTGATCTTGACGTGCTCTTTGATAACCAAGTGACTTTTACACAGCATGTTAGATCCATCAAACAGCGAGCTCTCCGCCGCTTGGGCATGGTCTGCCGGATGTGTAGAGAATTCCGTAGTGCAAAGTCCTTTCTGAAACTGTACTCCACTGTATGTCGTTCCGTGCTGGAATATGCCTCGGTTGTCTGGAATGGTACATGCAAATCTAACAGCAGGGCCATTAATAAAGTGCAGAATAAGCTGCTGTCCATACTTAGACATCGCTTCCCTCACGAGTATCACCGTCTTGACTCCGGACCACGGTACTTGCAAGTGCTCCCTGATCTAAAGGCTAGGCGCGATACAGCTGACCTCTTATTTCTTTTTCAGCTCATACGTGGACAAATTAGCAGTGCGGAACTTCTCCAGCTAACAGTGGCTCCTAAAAGCACAAGAAAATGTCGTCCTTTTCGTATTCTGAGCTCCTGTAACCGACATTGCCCGCTTTTCAGGCTGCAGAGCACGTGTAACTTCTATTCTGCAGACGTAGATATTTTTAACAGCTCCCTGAATCCGTTCAATTCAGACACTTGCAGAAGTTTCATTCGCTAATACGCTCCCTCTTATTTTCTTACATGGAACTATATAGAATATTTATTTGCTCCGTCATACAGAATGGATCTTGTTTTGGGTATAGTAACTTCTTTTTACCAGCTTGCCTGACTGTATGGATAGTCTGCTGTTTATATGACCTTTTTGTTGTTCTCCATTTTATGGATTGCTCTTATAACGTTACACGATTATTTGTAGTGTGCAGATGTTCTGTTTCATCTGTACGATATAATTACGAATTCTGTTGTATCCTGTAAGTTTTGTTTGTATTAATTGCATGTAGTGTATACGCTATCTACGTTTTGTAGTGGTTTGTACGGTATACTTTGTCATATAAATTCTAAAACTTATTTTTTTCTACACTTTTATTTTAAACGCTGTCAAAGTGTTCTTTCTTTTCTCTTTTTGTTTTCATTTTTTATTTTGTATCAGCACCAAGGCCTGATACAAGGCCTTTACCAGCACCAAGGCCTCACGGCTGTTCCTGGGCACAATAACTATACATGATTGATTGATTGATTGTTTGATTGATTGATTGATTGATTGATTGATTGATTGATTGATTGATTGATTGATTGATTGATTGATTGATTGATTATGATTGTGTTCAGAGTATCGGTGCATCGAGACGACACACTCAATCGCTGCAACAACACCTCTCCGACCTCTCACACACCGCCGCCAAGCGCGCCAGTGGCGATGACAACTGTGACGCCTCCACTGTCGGCCTTGCTTCCCGCCGCTTCAGTGAACGTAACATCTCCCAGTGGTGGACTCCGGACGACGAAGAGCAAGGAACCAGCCTTACTTGCATCATCCGACTCGACTAGCTTGGTTTTTGTAAATCCACCGAAGCGCCCCAAGCTTATCTTCGTGTCGAAACTAAGTCCAAGTACGACGGTGGGGCAGCCCCAAGCACACCTGTCTTCAGTGAACGTTGAACCGCTATTCTGCTGCCGACTTAAGACCAAGTATGAAACGTATGCATCGTTCTGTGTCGGTGTCGACGACTGTACTTTCAGCGTGTATGTGACACCTGTACCTTGCCCTCGGAATGTTTGCTCAAGCCCTTTCGAGGTAGACTTCATTCGGACATGACTCTTTCCCCCAACACCAACTCCGTTCCACTGGATGACAAAAAGTAACGCTAGCTTCGAAATATTGTATCAAAATACCCGCGGGCTTCGTACTAAATCTTCTGAGTTTTTCGCGAATGTTCCGTCCGCTACATACCCAATCATTGTTATCTCAGAAACTTGGCTTTCAAACGACATTTCTTCCGCTCAGTATTTTCCTCCTAATTATGAATTTTATAGTTCCGACAGAAATTCGGCAGGTTCTAAGAAAAAAGGCGGACGTGTTCTTGTAGCGGTAGAGAGATCGCTGCAATGTGTTCTACGTCCGGCGCTTGAAACACGAGGGGAATGTGTCTGGCTTGATGTGCGCCTTCTCGAAGGGAAGCTCTTTATTGGGGCGTTCTATGTTTCCTTTGATACCACCCCTTCGGGTTCAAAAGTGTCTTTTCTTCTGTCGAGCAAGCATCTACACTTAACAGCAATCACAAGCTGCTTGTCTTGGGCGACTTCAACACACCAGGAGTTGAATGGGATAACCATACCTTTTCTCACTAAAATTGTAACGATGAACAAAAGTGAAGCATGATTCTTGATTTCTCAGCATTTACTTCTTTGCACCAGTTAAATCGTACCAAGAGCTGCAGTGGTAGCATTTTAGACCTTTGTTTCACGGACATTTCAAATACGCAAGTTTTTTATTCGCACATTGGTGTTGTTCGTCCTGATACATTTCACCCTCCACTTCTCATTTCGCATCTTTATCGCCGTTATTGCTTTAGGTGGGGTGACTATGGAGGTTTATACCAATAAATTTCCTCTACGGATTGGTCCACTGTATTGATCCACTCTGATGTTGACGCGCACGTCGTCTCCTTCACTGAAATTGTAGAGAATGGTATGGACCGCTTTATCCCAAAGAGCGAAAATTCACAGAACTTTCCTTTTTGGTGCTCCAATGAACTCCGAGCTGCCCTTAAGCTGAAAGATCGCGCACATGGAAAGGCACGTGAATGTGGCCTCGATAAGCGGAAGGGTTTCGAATTCACCGTTCAACGTGTAAAAAGCTCTATAAAAAGACTATAGTTTCTACCTTGAGTCCTTGGAGATTAGTTCAAGGCGTGAGCCTTCAAAATTCTGGCAGTTCATTCGTTCCCACTCAAATAACGCAGATGATCGCATTCTTTATTTGATTCTTCAGGGGCTGAGGTAACTGATGTAGCCAATTCCTTCGCACGTGACTTTGGTAGCACTTTTGCACCTCCCAGAGCAAATGAGACATCTCCATTTATCAACAGCGTGCGTGGGGCAAGTTCACTTCTTCCTGATGAGAAGCTTGTATTTGAAAGCCTCAAGCACATACAACCTTCTTAGTCGTCTGGCCCAGATGGCATTCCTGCGGCCATGCTTAAAGCTTTTAAAGATATTCTCGTTCCTGTTCAAACATCTATATTTATTAACTGCTTAACTACTAAGACATTTCCAGGTACATAGAAAATTTCAAGAACATATCCTATCTTTAAGTCAGGAAACCGCACAGATCCAACGAACTACCGGCCGGTTCCAATCCTCTGTGCCGCGTCCAAACTTTTTGAGTCCTCGTTACACACAGTTCTGTCTTCGTGCATAAAAAATGCGTTGTTACCCGATCAGCATGGCATTATAACTGGGCGGTCAACGACAACTAACCTTACCTGCTTTATGACGCAAGCATTCAAAGCAATCACAGACCGAGGCCAGATTGACGCAGTCTACGGTGATCTAAGTAAGGCTTTTGATCTTGTTACTCATCCACTGTTGTTCAAAAAACTGCTGCTCTGTGGCGTCAATGCTTCCCTAGTTGCCTTACTAGGCAGCTATCTTCTTAACAGACGCTGTTATGTCAGTGTAAATGGCCAAAGATCTGTCGACAACATTCTTACAAGCGGCGTACCTCAGGGGTCCTGGTTGGGCCGTCTTCTGTTCTCTCTTTTCATTGACGACGTATCTACCTCTATTAGGAGCTCGTTTTTTCTTTTGTATGCTGACGATATAAAGGTTTACAAAATAATTAATTGCCCAGAGGACTGCCTCTCCCTTCAACATGACATCTCAACTTTCGCGCGCTGGTGTTCTGAGCAGGGATTAATTCTTAACTCTAATAAAACCAAAGTTATCACCTACAGCAGGAAAACACATCATTTCCAATTCTCTTACACGCTTAGTAATGCTGGTCTGTCAAAAGTTTCTGAGGTTTCCGATCTTGGAGTGCTGTTCGACAGTTCCCTCAGTTTCACATCCCATATACGACCGATGGTCTAGTGGGCCCTCCGCTCTCTGGGTGCGGTGTGCAGGTTTACGAAAGATTTCACTTCTCCTGTTTTTTGTAAGCTTTACTCATCAATTGGCCTCCCCTAAGTAGAATACTCATCTGTCGTTTGGAATAAACCTGGCAGTCCAACCAACAGTATCTTTAACGAGTGCAGAAAAAAACCCTGTCAATATGTAAACAACGTCTAGGACGCACTTCTGCTTCGTCCTCTGGTCATCATCAGCTACCTATGCTTATTCCCTTGAGTTCGAGGCGTGATCGAGCTTATCACCTTTTTCTGCACCAGCTACTACACGGAGTCATTTCCTGCCCAGAACTTCTGTCCCACCTTATGCTCAAGAGTTCCCCAGAAGTGCACGCGATCGCGCTATCCATTCCATACTGGTGCAACTAGTAGTCGTCAATCGCCTATCCACCGACTGCAAAGACTGTACAACTTTCTTGGGGACAAATTGGATGTTTTTAATGGCTCACTGGCACAGTTTCGTGCAGGGCTGAGTAGTGCTGTTTGTAGCTAACAGTATATGTCTTACTCCGTTCACATAATCATGCTATGCCACTTTCCTTTGTTTGCTCGTTACTCATTCTATTCAACTTCTCGTTTGTATAGCTTTTATCCTTACCTCACTATCTTCAAATTGGCTGTATGTTCACTAACTAGTACATTATTTGTGGCTAACTCTTCCGTCCATAGAGTGTGATATCATTGTTATTACCGTTCTTTGTGCTTCTATTAGCGTAGCGTACTTTTAGTGATACGTGTTGCATGTATCATGTCATTTTGTTTGTTTTCATGTTTTTTAGTTTACCAGCACTAAGACTTCACCGTCGTTCCTGGGCACTGAAAATACATTGATTGATTGATTATTAATATAATAATAATAATAATAAAAATAATCAATCAATCAATCAATCATGTTTATTTACGTGCCCAGGAACAGCCAGAGGCCTGAGTGCTGGCGCACGGGTAGTTACATGAAAACAAAATACAAGAAACATACAGCAAGAAACAAACAAGCGACAAGACACACACAAATTGAAATAGTGAAAATGACAGAAATAAAGCACAGGTGGAGCCTGGGTACAGGTAAAAAATAAAAAAAGAAGATGCCTGTGTTGCTGTGCCTGTCGTGAAGGCCACACGACAGGCACAGCAACAAAGATGACAGTAATACAACAAAAACAACGGCAAGAGTGTAGAGACAAATGATAAGACGAACAAACGACAGGAAACCCTTTCAAAAATAGGCAACTATCAGTTGAATAGACACAACCGCAGAGAAACCAAATTCCAGAAAAAAAAGAACGACAGACATATCATAGGTGTTTAACATACTGTATTCAACAGCGCTGTACGGTAAATTGTAAAGGATTTCTGAAAGATGTCAAGGCGTTCAAAGAAGCGGTTGTAACAATTCTGTATTCTGCGCACAGGAGAATGATTGGAGTTGCGCGCAGCGGTCAAGAACGGGCGATGCGACCTGGTGGGCCTTTGTGGTACACTAAACTCTAAACAGTTAAGCAGGTCTGCGCAAGAAAAGTCACCATGAACAATTTTGTGAAGAAATGTAAGGTCTGCACGCATACGTCTGCAGTTCAAGGAAGGGATGGAAGGGACTATGGGTAATTCAGAATCAGGATGAAAACTGTGATTGTGATGACGGTGCCTAAATATGGATAAAAACTTCTTCTGCACACGTTCTATTAATTCACTACTAGATTTGGAGATGCCGTTCCAGGCAACAGAAGCATATTCTAACTGTGGTATACATATTGCATTGTATAGCATTAGAAATGGATCTGGAGAAGAGAATTCTTTTGTAATCCGACACATTTCCAAGGCTTCGGAGTGCTCGCCGGGTGATGAGCCTAATATGAGGAGAAAAAGAGAGGGTACTGTCGAAAAGCACCCCTAGGTCCCTAATCTCCTCAATCCTTTGCAGAGGAGCTCCCTCAATACTGTAGGAAAACAGCAGACGGTGGGTTTTCCGGCTGTAGGTGACAACCTTTGTTTTAGTGGGGTTTAAAATTAGGCAGTTTTTCCGGCACCAGACCGATAATTCCGACACATCCCTCTGCAAGGCACAGCAGTCCTGAACACCGCTAATGTGCCTAAATAGTTTGACATCATCAGCGTAGAGAAGAAAAGAAGAGTTTGTTAAAACTGTTGAAACATTATTGATAAAGACAGAAAACAATAATGGACCCAGCACGGAACCCTGGGGTACACCACTTGTTGCAGGGTAAACACTAGACTTTTTGTAGTTAACATCTACATAAACGGACCGGTCAAGGAAATAGTTGGACAACAAGGCAACAAGGCTTGCGTCAACACCGGACTTAGCAAGCTTGTTAATTATTAACGGATGGTTCACCACATCAAATGCCTTACTGAGGTCAAAATAAATAACGTCCAACTGGCCGTTTTCACAAACTGCAGCCGAAGCCTGTGTCCTAAAGCTTGCAAGGTTTGTGACCGTCGATCGACCCGAGAAAAAGCCGTGCTGATTTGGTATCACAACGTTCTTGACGCAGGCAGCAAGAATTTTGTGCAGCGCTGACTCAAAGAGTTTTGAGGTGACACAAAGGAGTGAGATCGGGCGATAGTTAGAAACGGCTGACTTATCATAATATTCAATCAATCAGTCAAAACCAATCAACCTTTATTTTCGGTGCCCAGGAACAACCCTAGGGTCTTGGTACTGGTACACCATACAAAAAAAAAACACTACAATTAAGACAAGACAACACACAAAAACTATATGTATGACATAAACAATAAATAAAAATAGTTACAGAAATATTAGAAAGCAAAAAAGGACGAAAAAAAAGAACAAAGTCAAAAAAGAAAAGGCAGGCTTAGTGTTGCAAGCCATGCCACTCGGCCAGCGAAACGTTCAGTAGATGTGAAAAATAGGAACTATACAAGCAAATATTCAATCAACATGACATCGAGTATACGTATACAGCCAAGGTTTTCTAACAATATATTAGGAAGTTCCAAAAAAAGAGGGAAAAGCTTCAGCATTACCAAAACTGACACTAAAAACGTACAAATATTCAAGCAACACAAAACAAGAAAAAGTGAAAAGCAAGCAAGAACAGTTTGCAAATACTACATAGGGTACATAAATTTTGATTAACATAAAGGACTTAAGCTACAACAGTTTTCAACGTATTAGAGAACAAAGTAAAGGAGCTCTCGAATATATCAAGCCGAACGGAATATTCATTATATGCACATTGTATTCGGCAGATGGACGAGCGTCGGCTATTTAGAGCAACTGGTTTGAAAGCTGGAAATTTTCTGAAAAGTTTATTTGGCAAATTGACATTGATAAGTGTAACCAAATCGTCACACAAAATATTACCATGAAGAAGTTTATAGAGAAAGATAATATCAGCTCGCATTCGTCGACACCGAAGGGAAGGAATGCTTTTCAGAAGAGACATGATGCCGTTTGCGTCGTCTTGCACATGACGGAAGCGGTGCTTTAAGATAGAAAGGAACTTATTTTGAACCCTTTCGATACGGTCACTAATGGACCTGCAAGTTCCATTCCAGACAACAGACCCGTATTCAAGAAGAGGTAAGCAGAGAGCCGATTACAACTTTAAGAAAGGAAGCGGACCTTTAAACTCTCTAGAATACCTGCAAACAGCACCCAGACAACGAAGAGACCGACAGGTAATTTGTGCAATGTGGGAAGAGAAAGTCAGAGGAGAATCAAAAAGTACTCCCAAGTCCCGAATTTCGGTCACCCTCGGCAGTGTGGTGCCTGCAATTTCATAAGGGTATTGTAGCTGTTGAGGTTTTCTACTTTAGGAGACAACTTTAATTTTTGAAGGGTTCAAAATGAGCTCGTTTTTGGCGCACCAACGATGGAATGACACAATATCAACCTGAAGAGAATTACAGTCATGAACACTACGCACTTCTCTAAAGATTTTTATATCATCAGCGTACAACAAAAAAGAAGAATTTTGAATGGCAGAAGCAACATCGTTAATGAAAATGGAAAAAAGAAGGGGACCCAGAAAGGAGCCTTGGGGTACACCACTGGTTGCTTTGTACCTAATTGATGTTTGACCGTTAACACTTACATAGCAATATCGCTCCTTGAGATAGCAACGTATAAGACCCACCAAAGAAGCGTGTACATCTAACAGAGTGAGCTTTGCAAGCAATAACGAGTGGTTGACAACATCAAAGGCTTTGCTCATGTCACAGTAGACCACATCCAGTTGGCTTCTACCAACGATTGCTGGAACAGCCTTCTCCATGAAGCATACAAGGTTCGTGGAAGTTGAACGACCACGCATAAATTCATGTTGATTAGGAATGAGGACATGTTTAAATGAGAAAGACAAGACCGTATGAAGAGATAACTGAAAAATTTTAGAGGCAGAACAAAGCAGCGAGACAGGCCTATAGTTTATAGCATCAGTTTTTAGGCCTGACTTGAAAACAGGGAATACGCGAGAGATTTTCCATGAGCGAGGAAACGTTCCCGACCGGAGACAGTTATTAAATATTGAAGTGAACACAGGAACGAATATATTTGCATATGTTTTTAGGATTGCAGCAGGAATACCATCTGGCCCACAAGAAAGCGAGGGCTTGAGCCGGTTGGTGCTGGTCCGAATGATGTTCTCGTCCAGTTGTAAACAACCGGAGTTCTCGCCCTGGTGACAAAGGGCGCTGCTGTTGTCACTACCACCGCTAATCCCCAAAAAAGAAGAAAATTGACGAGCAAAGCAGTCGGCCACCTTGACAACCTCATCGCCGTTGGAGTCTAGAAGACGAATAGAATCTTTAGTTGTACTAGATCTAGAATGAATGTATTTCCAGAAGGCTCCCGGTTGGTGAGTTGCTTTAGTTTCTACCGACGCCAGGTACGAAGTATGATCACGTTTTTGCAATATTTTACATAGGGCACGTAGGCGCCGGAATTCTTGAGCAAACTGGTTGGCACCAGAGCGCTTCATCTTTCTGTGCGCACGTTCCTTGAGTTTCAGGGCATCCCGCAATTCAGAAGAAAACCAGTGTGGAAACTTGAACCTCCTCGGTAAATATTGCGGGATGTATTCCTTTATACCCGAAAGCACAATCTCTGTAAAACGGTCGACTTGTTCATTGACGTCAGTGTGGTCAATGTGGTAAATGTGGTCAAAAATAGCCATACAGCCCAGCATAATCTCCCCTGGCAAAAGCGTAATGATGTTGCGCGTTGTTGGAATTTACGGAACGGTGGCGCAATGAAGGGAGGCAACAGGAAATCGAAAGAGGAGGATGAAATCTGTCCGGCATTACTAAAGAACAATCAGAGTGCAACACACTAACGTCATCAAAGTTCGAAAACCACAGGTCCAGAATATTTCCACTGCAATTTTTTATGCGATTACACTGTGCCATAGAAGTGAAAGCCAAACAATCTAGCAACCTATTACCCTTCTGTTCAATGTGGTGGTTGTAGTGGGAACAAGTTAGCTGGCTCCACTCCACGCCAGGAGCATAAAATCTCCAAGCAGTAGGACTTTGCGGTTGCCATGAGTGATAGGCACCTGTTCAATGGAGAAGATTAACTTATTGAACGCCTCAGGAGCTACATCAGGAGGAATGTAAAAAACACCAACTAGAAGTTTTTCAGTTTTAGAGAAATGAATTTCGACCCATAAAGACTCATCTGCGTTATCAATATCGCTACGTAGCACACACGGGAGAGATTTGTCAACGGCGAGAAGGACCCCGCCCCCTTTTTGTTTGCATCCCGTTAAAGCACGATCATTACTATATACATGGTAATTTTGAGGAAAATAATCACTGGATAAGATGTCGGGGCACAACCAAGTTTCAGATATAGCTATTAACGGAAAGCAAGAAGCCAGAACGTTACCAAAAAATTCAGTCGCCTTAGTTCGAAGACCTCGCACATTCTGATAAAAAACATCTAAACTAGTCATGGTTGTTTTTCTTACGTGATGCGCTCAGAGCTGTGAAGCATGCCTTCGCGAAACATGCCTCGAAACTCCTTAAAGAGGCAGTTTTTCGGCCAAACAGCGGGGTCATTTAGGCGCTCGAAACACTATTCATTCAAGGAAATATAAAATGATGCATAGGTGTCGAATTTAGTCTTCAGTCGTCGGCAGCTCAAAGGCGAGACACCTAAAATTGACAGATGAGCATTGAGACTGGCAGGGGTGGAGGTCGGAGAAAGCTTGGAAACAAACATAGGTTTGGGGCGCTTCGGCTACGAAACGTCGACCAGTCCAGATGTGTCTGACGCACCCACACACGCCCGGCTTCGGCGCTTCTGCTCAAAACTGGGAGGGTGACAGTCAGGCACAGACACGGAAAGCACTGGGAAATGGGTGGACGGAGTAGGGTGCAGTGTAGGTGACGCCAGAGACACCGCCTGCAGCGGAGCCGACGTAGCCGACGAGGATGGCACTTCATTGTTAACAGCTTAGGTGAAAGAAGGCTTCCCCGAGCTGCCGCGCATTCCATTCTGCAAAGCAGCGGGACGGCGAAGCAATTCAGCTCGCAAGGAGCAAACCTCTGCCCGCAGGGAAGTGACCAACTTCGCATAATGGGCGCGGTCTCCCTCCCTCTCCTGACGGAGGCAGGCAAAAGCCCGCGCGTTTTCCCGGCGCAGAAGGTCGTTGTCCTCGCGCAGCCCGGCCACTTGGTCGCTGAGAAAGGAAATTCACTCCAGCACGTCAACGAGGAGCGCGCGAAGACCGGCAGGTTCGGCACCAAGGTCACCCGGTTGGAGCGGGGGCGCCGGGGCCTTCTTGACGACCGTCGGTGAGCCTTGACGAAGGGAGCAGGGGGAAGAAGCCCTGCTTGCGGGCGCCCCGAAGTCGTCGCTGGCTCCACTAGGCCTAGCCGCCACCTCAACAGTTTGACAGATGTTGCACTTGAACGGCCGAGCGCCAGATCTCAGGAGT
Organism: Haemaphysalis longicornis; assembly: GCF_048455015.1. Classification (NCBI taxonomy): domain Eukaryota; kingdom Metazoa; phylum Arthropoda; class Arachnida; order Ixodida; family Ixodidae; genus Haemaphysalis; species Haemaphysalis longicornis. The sequence goes on from NW_027526204.1 coordinate 36,551,047, forward strand.
TGAAGCTCAGCGTCCGGCCACACAACACACTTCGCGTGCACGCGTTTTTCACAGGCAATGCAGCGGAAAAACTTTTGTTTGCCATAAAAAACGCGAGAGCAAAGAACACAACAATCCTTGCTAGGCGCCATCTTAATAATATTAATAATAATAATAATTATAATCAATCAATCATTTATTTAACGTGCCCAGGAACAACCCAGGGGTCTTGATGATGGCGCACAAAAAAAAAACAAGAATACCACAATAGAACAAGATGACTGTTCAGAAGTAAACTATCACAGACACAATGCGCACAGAAATATTAGGACGACAGGACAAAAGTAGATTAATAATACAGTATGAGAAATACCAAATGATAATGACGAAAAGTCAGATAATATACATACATACATACATGCATACATACATACATACATACATACAGCAATGCGCCAGGTAAAGTAAGAAGAGAAGGATAGAAAGAAATTGCACATGTGATGTTATCTTATAACGGTAGAAACCTTGGAGGAAAACGATAACTGTGACCCATCAAAAACATCGAGGTCAAGAAAATAAAAATTATAAAGACTGTATCCTGTTGAGGGTTGAGTGCTGAGAGAGGCGGGTAGTTACAAGAAACGGCCTGCTCTCTTGTTTGCTTCCGCGGAATCTGAAAATTAATACTGTTGAGCAGTATAGGACAGGATATAGTACCGTGAACGAGCTTGAAAAGAAAGAAGAGAACGGCGCGATTTCGCCAGCAGCGAAGTGAAGGCAGTGACAATAGTTCAACGGTGTTAGAACACGAGCCAGAGTCATTTTTAGCGAAGCGATGGTTGTAAACGCCTTGAAATTTTTCCTGGACACGCTCAACTACGTTACTTAAGGAATTAGAGATGCCATTCCAGATCACAGATGCATACTCAAGTTGAGAAAGACATATTGCGGTGTACAATTTGCGGAGTGGCATAGGAGAATTGAATTCTCTCGATATTCTACAAACACAGCCGAGAGAACGAAGACCCCGCATAGCAACACGCTTAGTATGAGCCATAAAATGCAAGGTGCTATCAAAGAGAACGCCGAGATCATTGATCTCACAAACCCTACATAAAGACACAAATTTGACAGAGTATAAAAAAGATACGCTAGATGATTTGCGAGTGAAACTCATGACTTTTGTCTGAAATATTGAGAGCAAGGTTATTGTTTTTACCCCATTCTGAAAAAGAACACAAATCAGACTGCAACAAGCGACAGTCGTTAAATGAATGAATTTCCCTAAATATCTTTATATCATCTGCATACGAAAGGAAAGAAGAATTTCGAATGGCAGAAGAAACGTCGTTAACATACATTAAAAAGAGGAGTGGGCCTAATACCTAACCCTGAGGTACACCACTGGTCACTTTATAAAAGGAGTACGTTTGGCCATTGACAGCAACATAACATGATCTGTCACGAAGGTAGCTATGCAATAGATTCACAACAGCGGTGTCAACATCAAAATGAGCAAGTTTAACCATAAGCATCGAGTCATTGACTATATCGAACGCTTTGCTGAGGTCACAGTAAATGGTGTCGACCTGTCCTCTCTGGAATACAGGTGTAGACATTTGCGTGATGAAACAGGCAAGATTAGTGACGGTTGAGCGGCCAGGGACAAATCCATGTTGATTATTATTCAACGAGTTTTTCACATTAAAAGACAGAATGTGGTGAAGGGCCAGCTCAAAAGTTTTTGACATGGCACAGAGAAGAGAAATCGGTCGATAATTCGAGACATCAGTTTTAGAGCCAGACTTAAATACTGGAAAAACACGAGCAATTTTCCACACGCTAGAAAATGTGGAAGTAATCAGACAGTTATTAAATATGCTAGTCAGTACTGGGACCAATATACTGCTATAAGCTTTTAGTATGGCTGAGGGGATACCATCTGGACCACATGATAAGGATGGTTTCAAGCGCCTAATGCATTCGCTGATGAGATTTTTATCTAGCGACCGAGCATTGGGTGTGTTGATTTCCAAATGCTGTTTGATAGTAGTGCTAGAGTCAGAGGCTTTATAAACGGAATAGAACTGCGTGGCAAAAGAGTCAGCGACGGCTTGTAGTTCTGTTCCATCGGAGTCCAGTAGTATTAAAGGCACTTCACTTTTGTTAGACCATTTGCGTACATACTTCCAGAACTCAGCCGGCCTGTCAGAGGCGTTTTTTTCTAAGTGTGCAATATATGAACTGTGATCCCGTTTATATGGGCGTTTACAGAGAGTTCGAAAGCATCGGAAATCTTCCTTGTGCTCGAGAGATGGAGCGCTTTTAAGCTTTCTATGTGCGCGATCTTTATGCTTTAGAGCACGTATAAGTTCAGACGTGAACCAGGGGGGATATTTATGGGGTTTAGAAGAATATTGTGGAATGTATTTGCGCATACTGCTTAAGATAAGTTCCGTAAGCTGATCTACTTGGTCATCAACATTGGTTTTTTTCAGTTACCATAGACCAGTCAATGGAGGATAAGTCACGGTGTAAGCCAACGTAGTCACCTTTTATGAAAGCAAATCTGGGCGATTTGTCGATGTTATTTTGAAAGCTCTGTTTTTCCCCTGACAGCGAGAGTGTTAGTTTAAGTGGTGGGTGAAATTTATCGGGACGAACAAGAAAAACGTCAGAGAGTGACACTTCAATAGGCTGATTGTTCGAAATACACAGATCTAATATGTTATCGCAAGGATTGGCAATAGAATTATGTTGTTGAAGGGAATTAGAAGCAAGAAAATCTAATATCAGGCCGCACTTATTGTCTATGTATTGATGGTAATGAGAATATTTAAGTGTTCTCCAGTCGATACCAGGGGTATTAAAATCACCATTAACAACAATCCTGTGCTTCCTATGTGAAGGTATGACATTTTCAATGGAAGAGATGATGTCATTCAAAGAGAGTGGGGTAATGCTAGGCGGCACATAGAAGGACCCAATCAACAATTTTTCGCAGCGATCAAGGCTAATTTCGACCCATATTGATTCAGGAACAGTTTCAATGTCACTTCGACGAACAGATCTCAGAGAATTATCTACAGCCATAAGTGCGCCACCAGCTTTTTGTTTGGTTGCACTGAAGTCACGATCACTGCGGAAGGTGTTGTAACTTGATGGAAAATAGTCTGATGAGGGAATCTCATTGCACAGCCAAGTTTCGGTAATCACAATGACAGGAAACGAAGACGAAATAACATTAGCGAAGAATTCAGTTGGCTTAGTTCGTAGACCACGAGCGTTTTGGTAAAAGATGTCCAAATTACACACCTTCACTGTCAATCACAGACTCTGAAGGATGGAGCATATCATCATGTAGGATCCGACGGAATGGCTTGAAAATGCAGCCACGCGGCCACATTGAGGGGTCGTTTAGACGCTTCATGTTTTCTTCGTCACCCATGACGTAGAATGAGGAGTCCGACAAATATTTTGTTTTCAGCCGCCGGCAGGAAATGGGACAAATATTTTGAGATTTGATGTGCTTCTTGAGGTCAGCAGTGGCAGTGTCAGGGCTCAACTTTGAAACAAATAGTGCCCTTTGCCGCTGCGGCCGCTCAACCACCGACAACGCACACGATTCCATGGCTCCAAGGAATGCAGGCCTGTTTCCCTTCTTTGTATTCTTTTCACCCTATGTGGCAATTGTTGTCAAAAAGGGTCGGGCAGGATCGTCAACACGTTGCTCCGAAGGGGATTGACGAGCTGGCGGCGTAGGGCAAACAGGACTGGTCTCGGTGTCTCGAGGCGTGTCGGAGGGCGATGGGTTGTCGGAGGTTGAGGGGTTCACGGAAGCTTCAAATGGAACAACCGCCGGGGACTTCGCAGGCGCGGGGGTCACACGGCGGGCCAGCTCCTCACGTAAAAAACGAACCTCGGAGCGGAGGGAGGCGACGATTCGAGCCTGCTGTTCGGCTACGCGGTAATGGTCCTTTCGGAGGCGCTCGTTTTCTTCCCGAATTTGCGACACTTCGTCGCTCAAAAAAGAAATTCCCTGAAGCGCGTCGAGGAGAAGACGGCGGAGACCGGCAATCTCACCACAAAGGTCACCCGGATGGGAGAGAGAGGAACTGGTCGGGGGAGCGCTGGGCTGCGGAGAACACGTTTCCGTCGGGGATGCCTCCATCTCGTCTCTAGGCTTAGCGCCCGACTTGGTAGAATTGCACAAGTGGCAGCAAAATGGGCGCGATCCAGCCCTCAAAAGTTCCAGTTGGTCGTCCGGCCAGGTCACACACTTTGCGTGCACACGTTTTACACAGCTTTTGCAGCGATAGAACTGTTGTTTTCCGAAAAAAGGGCAGAAGCAGAGCAAGCATGCATCCCGGCTGGGCGCCATGCTGCCCAGCCGGGATCAATCAATCAATCAATCAATCAATCAATCAATCAATCAATCAATCAATCAATCAATCAATCAATCAATCAATCAATCAATCAATCAATCAATCAATTAATCATTCATTTATTTGCGTGCCCAGGAACAGCCGGGAGGGCCTTTGTGCAGGCGCACGGAAACAGAAACACACAAAACATAATGTACACATCTCTCCAATACAAAATAAAATACAAAAAAAATGATAGCTTATGTTGAAGTTACGGAATGAAAGTCATTTAAGTGCATGAACTCAAGGATAAAAGACAGATGCAGAATAAGAAAAGTTGGCAGTTACGCCAATACAAACGCACAGACATGTTTGCGAAACAGAGTAGGGCAATCATTAAATATATATATAAGTAATCCGAGTACCGATTTGTGCTGGCATATTCTTCAAACCTTGAGGTGACTGTGTGTTGGGTGCCAGGCCACTCTGGCATCGGCGGAAAGGAACTGGCGGATGAAATGGCCGCCAATGCTGCACTCCGAAACACAGTAGACATAACAACACTACCTTACACAGACCTCAAGCCACACATAAGACAACACTTGCGCAGAACATGGCAAACACACTGGAATGAACAGACAGAGAACAAACTACATGTAATAAAGCCACACTTGGGACGGTACACATCTGACTCGCACAACAGACACACGGAAGTCGCCTTCGGTAGGCTGCGGATAGGGCACACCCATGCAACGCACTCCTATCTGCTGACGGGATCTCCTAGACCCCAGTGCGGCAGGTGCGGAGAGGCCCTATCCGTAGTGCACATACTAATCACATGCAAGGCACTTCACACAACACGACACAAACACTTCAGAGAACTCTACAGACAACATATTCCCCTACATCCATCGTTTTTCCTAGGTGACGATGCCATTGTTTCCGTCAAACGTGTGTTTGAGTATTTGTCAGAAGTCAAGTTTTTAAACCTCATTTCCTATCACGCATCATGAAATCTGGCCCTTTACACCAGCCATCCGCACTATCTTTTATTGATTTTACTTTTTTTTTGCTTACTGATTTCAGTGTCAAAGTTCTCACCTCTCATATTTAACCACTGTTTTGGCGCTCTTTGCCCTAGTTGGCCTTGCGCCATTAACATCCAACCATCATCATCATCATTGTACGTGCATTGCAGTCGGAACACAGGGCACAAGACACGGAGACAATTGGGGTTGCAAAAGGTATCATGTTTCCTGGTCCACGTTTGCGGCACATAAAGACGAAAATGTTGTAGCAGCTCACCACAAGACACTATGCCGTGCATAACTTTAAAGAGGAAGAGAATATCAGCCTTGTTCCGCCTGGAAGTTAAGCATGATAGCGTCAATGAAGAGGCCGATCCAGGGTTATAATTACTACTATCGCCAAGGCGATGGTTGAAGGTAGATATGAACTTATTTTGGACCCTTTCTACAAGCTTGCGGTTTGTTTTGCTCGTGCTGTTCCAGACAACAGATGCATATTCAAACTAAGGACGACATATAGTAGTGTAGAGCTTGACAAGAGAAATCGGCTCCTTGAACACCTTGGACACGAGACAGACAACGCCAAGTGATCGCAGAGCTCTACGGGTAATTACCTGAATATGTGGAGAGAAGCTCAGTTTACTGTCGAAAGTGACGCCTAGGTCATTACCACACCTCTACCACACGTCGGAGTAATTCACCGTTGATGTTATAGGGAAACAAGATGTTGTCAGTCTTTCTTGTGTATGTCATTACCTTAGTTTTAGATGTATTAATGAGGAGTTTGTTGCATGAGCACCAATGAGAGAAGGATGAGATTGCTCTCTGGAGATCGGAACAGCTGGCAGAGTTGGAAACAGATTTAAATATTTTTACATCATCGGCATATAAAAGAAAATTACAATAATAATAATAATAATAATCAGTCAATCAACCTTTATGTTCGGTGCCCAGGAACAACCCTAAGGTCTTGGTGCTGGTACACCATATACAACACATTATTAAAAGAATCGTAAGGCAGCACGGCACAACACACAAAATCCCCGATATGACAGAAAAACAAACAAAAAAAAACAGTGTTGCAAGCTATGGCACTCGGCCAGCTAAACTTTCAAGGCACTTGAAAAAAGAAAATATACAACAAAATACACAGTGCGCAAGATGGACACAGAGTGTACATATAAAACGAGAGTTTTGATTTTTGAAAAGTCACACTGCAATAAAGTGTTACCCTAAACCGAGCGATGCCTTTGCGATGTCTCATCTTGTCGAGACACAAAGCAAACAGAGCAACAACAACAATAATCAATCAATCAATCAATCAATCAATCAATCAATCAATCAATCAATCAATCAATCAATCAGTCAGTCAGTCAATCAATCAATCAATCAATCAATCAATCAATCAATCAATCAATCAACCGTTATTTTTGGTGCCCAGGAACAACCCTAGGGTCTTGGTACTGGTACACCATATACAAGCATTCATCAAAATAAACTAAAATCAAGCCAACACAACACAGAAAACCATATATATGAAAGAAACAATAAGGTAAAAATAGTTACAGAGATCCAAGAAAGCAACAGCAAAAAAAAGGAAGCCTAGTGTTAGAAGCCATGACACCCGGCCAGCAAAACATTGAAGGCACGTGAAAAATTGAAAATGCACAAGCAAATACTCAATGAACATGACGGAGATAGATTATACACATAAAACAAAGGTTTTGTAACAAAATGTTAGGAAGTTTCAAAATGGAAAAATGAAGTTCAGCCTTACAAGCACTGACACTTAAACCGACAGAAATTCAAGCAACACAAAATCAGGCAAAGTGAAAAACAAAGCAAGATGATGATTTTCATAAAATAAATACGGAACAGAAATACGGCACATAAATGACATAAAGGCACTTAAGCTACAACAGTTTTCAATTCATTAGAGAACAAAGACAATAAGCTCTGGAATATATTAAGACGATCGTAATATTCATTACATGCACATTGTATTCTCCAGATGGACGAGCGTCGTCTACTTAAAGCATCTGTTCTGAAAGTTCGAAATCTTTGGAAAAGTTTGTTCGGCAAGTTGACATTGATTAGTGCAACCAAGTCATCACACAAAATATCACCAAGAAAAAGTTTATAAAGAAAGATAATGTCAGCTCTCATGCATCGACACCAAAGTGAAGGAATACTTTTGAGACAAGACATGCTGCCATTTGCGTCTTCTTGTACATCACGGAAATATTAATAATATTATAATAATAAAAATATCATTAATATAATTATATTATTATACTATTATTATAAGATAATAAATAATGATATTGTTATTATTACTATTGCAAGTCTGCCCGAAATGTAAGAAATCAGCCTAGCGTTTCAGTCCCCCGCTCCCGTACATCGTATGGTATGGCACGTAGAAGTGTTTCTGTGCAAAATCATTTAATGACTTACCCCAAGAAGTCCTTGCCACACAATCAAAACAACAACTTAAAAAGCCCTGCCTCCCTTTTGTTAATTTGTGTGCCTGACATTTTGTTTACATATACAAGTATTGTATATGCGTCTTGTAGTTATGGAAGTGTGTACTTATGTGGATTCTGATATCTTTTCTGCGATGATTTTCTTACGTGATGCTTACGCTTTGTGAGTTTATTGACCTTGTAAATATTGTGTTCTCACTTTCGTGTTTCCATGTACTCTATTGCCTTCTTTTTTTCGCTCGCCGGCTTGCCATTTTACTTTGTAAATAGAAGGACCATAACGATTAATATTATTACTATTATTATGCGCAAGATGGATCCTAGTGCGGATTTCTGTATTTTGTGCTCCCAGGCTTTCTTCGGTAAGCAAAAGTTTATCTGGTGTGCCGCCTGTAAAAAACGTGTCCACGCGAAGTGTGCTGCGTGGCCGGACGTGGAGCTGCAACTTCTGAGGTCCGGTGCCCGGCCGTTCAAGTGCAATCTGTGTGAAACGGCCGAGGCGGCGGCTACGCCTAGCAGCAGAGCTTCACTGACGAGCAACGACACCGGCCTATCCGCCACCAGGCGATCTTCCCCCTCTTATTTCCGACGGAGGTCGCCGGCCGAAGAGGCCCCTGTTTTGCCGTCCCAACCGGTTGGCGTTGGGGCTGATGCTGCTGTCCTCCGTGCGCTCCTCACCGACGCATTGGAGGGCATTTCTTTTTTGAGTGACGACAATGATCAGCGGCGCCGGGAGAATATGCAGGGTTTTGACAGCCTTCGTCGGGAAATTGAGCGTGAGCGGGCCCAGCACACTGCCATCGTCGTTTCCCTTCGGCAAGGGGTACGCAATCTCCGAGAAGAGCTCGCCGCGCGGCAACCGGTTTCCCGGCCGGTTTCCCCTTGCCTGCCTTCTCCCGGCGTGATGCTTTCAACCGCGGCGTCGGGTATGGCTGGGTGTGGGTCACCTGTAGTCCCCGTGACAGCGTCGTTCGCCGCTGCCGTCGCACCCGCTCCTGCTGTTAGTGTTGGTGGTGCGCCTAAAAACGTTGTCCACCGTCACCAGCCGGTGGCTGAACACGGACAGCAGCGTCTGCAACGGGAGCTTGCGTCGCCCGGCTCCAGCCCGAATGCTGGATGCGTGTTTCGCATCGCAACCACCAGCTGGAGGAAGAGGATGCACCGTGCGCCACACCAGCATTGGTGATGTCAACGACAAGGCTCGTCAACCCGCATCCTTGGGAACCTCGGACTCATCTGAGCGCACGGTGGTACAGCGGCGGCGGCTGCCGAAGGCTCTGTTCGTCACGAAACTTTCACCCGAAACAACGGAAGCCCAGCTGTGCTCGTACCTGACTGCCAGAGATGCTGCTCCTCTTGCTTGCAAGCGGATAAATACTGAGTACAACACCTATGCCTCCTTCTATGTTGCCGTAAGCAACGTGTGCTATGAATTACGGCAGGATCCAGCTCTGTGGCCAAATGAGTGTCTTTTTAAGCCCTTCCGGGGCGTACTACGTGAGTTCATGCTGCCCCTGTCTGAACTTTCCTCGCCCGCATGATCAGTGTTTGTTACCAAAATGTCCGTGGTTTGTGGACTAAATCTGCTGAGTTCTTTTTCTCTATAGCTTCGTCCTCACATAATGTAATCGTCCTTACCGAAACTTTGCTATCCTCCGAAATTCCGTCTAGCGATTATTTTACCGATGATTATGTTGTTTTCCGAAGTGACTGTACTGGCCCCACTTCTAAAAATTGCGGTGGTGGAGTGCTCATTGCAGTGGACAAGTCGTTGAACTGCCGTCGTCGGTCAGACCTCGAAACTGCTGCAGAATCAGTGTGGGTGGAGGTTCGAACTTCTCGGTGGTTGAAAGAAAAGTATCCTAATTTCCACCTTTTATATACGTCCATCCATAAACTACGCCCAATTTCAGCGCGTTTTCACATCAATAGAGTATGTTGTTAATGCCTTTCAGACACTAAATTTATTATATGCGGGGACTTCAACGTTCCCGGTGTAGACTGGGATGATCGTACTGTCAGACACGATCATCATTACATTTCCCAGAAGGGCTACTGTTTGTTAGACTTTATTTCTTTCACTGGTCTGGAACAAATTAATAGGTGTAAAAACGTTTGTGGTAATGTTTTAGACCTTTGCTTTTCCAACCATGCGGGCCTTACCAATTCTAAGTCGCATAGCTTGCTGGTCCGCCCCGACAAATTTCATCCTGTCCTTCATATCTCACTGCCGTATGTGTCGGGGCAATCTAGATGCTCCGGCCATTCTGCACATACGACTTACAATTATGCTGCTGGAGATTACGTTGCTTTTATAACTACTTATGTAACACTGCCTAGTCTCTCCTTGTCAAACTTCCCTCTGTTGATGACCAAGTCGAGAAACCTTCTACAATTATTCAGCAAAGAATGCAAATGTTTATACCAATAACGTCTGGAAAGAAATCTAAATTTCCGAACTGGTTTTCTGCGGAACTGCGAAAGGCTGTAAAATGTAAATCCCGTGCTCACAAGAAAATTCACGGGCTACAATCCGAAGCTTGGAAAAAGGAGTTTAAGAATTTCAGAGCCCTGTGTAAAGAGCCGTATGATCGCGATCGGTCAGACTACATAGCCAAGGTAGAAATCAGCTAAACGCGCGACCAGAAACGTTTCTGGCAGTATGTTCGCTCTCGATCTGCTGGCAAGGTTGCCGAAATCGTTACCCTTCTAGACAACAATGGAAACCCGATTGGAGACGTTGCTAATGCCTTTGCGGATCATTTGAGCTCAGTATTTCCAAAGGGTGAAGTTAACATTATGTCCAACTCTTCCTCTGCGTCGTATAATTTCTGCGTTCCCAGAATAAGTGAGGGCGACGTTCGGAAAGCCCTGAAGTGCCTCAAACCGTCATTTTCCTGTGGCCCTGACGGCATTCCTCCCGCAATATTAAAAACCTATGGGGAGCTTCTGATTCCCACACAAACCGCTATATTTAATAATTCAATTCAATCTGCTACTTTTTTTGCAGCCTGGAAGTTAGCACGCTTGTTCCCTGTCTTCAAAATTGGTGCTAAAGATAGTGGTAGAATCTATTGGCCTATTTCGCTACTGTGCCCGTCGTCTAAACTTTTTGAGACTGTGTTGCACGATGTTTTAACTTCCAGTGTTAAGGGCATACTAATTTCCGAACAGCACGGGTTTATATCCGGACGTTCCACAACCACTAACCTCGTTTCTTTCATGCAGCGAGCGTCCGAAGCGGTTCATCATAGGAGGCAGCTAGATACTGTGTACTTTGACCTGAGCAAGGCTTTTGATGTGGTCAGTCACCCATTGTTAATTTCTAAACTGTCACTCCTGAACATAGATAATTCGATTCTTGACCCCCTAATTAGTCACTTGCGTGGGCGGACCTGCTACGTAAATGTTAACGGCCAGCAATCCAATCGTTACTGCGTTTCAAATAGTGTGCCACAGGGGTCTGTTCTAGGCCCTTTTGTGTTTTCTTGATTTGTCAATGATGCTTCAGCTGCTATAAGGCATTCTTCTCTTTTACTTCACGCTGATGACATCAAGATTTTTAGGGAAATTTCGTCTCTTAGCGACTGCGGGCATTTGGAAAGAGACGTGGACGCATTTACACTCTGTTGTAAATAGAACGAATTGTGAACGCCGCGAAAACCAAAGTGTTGTCATACACGCGTAAAACGGTCTGCCTGCTTTATCACTACTCAGTTCACGATGTTACTTTGCGTCGAATCTCGACGACAACTGTTCTTGGCGTGCTCTTTGATAACCAGCTGACTTTTACTCCGCACGTTCGATTCATGAAACAGCGAGCTCTCCGCCGCTTGGGCATGGTCTGCCGGATGTCTAAAGAATGGCGTAGTGCACAGTCCTTCCTGAAACTGTACTCCACTGTCTGTCCTCCAGTGCTGGAATATGCCTCGGTTGTCTGGAATGGTACATGCAAATCTAACAGCAGGGCCATTGATAAAGTGGAGAATAAGCTGCTGTCTATACTTAGACATCGCTTCCCTCACGAGTATCACCGTATTGAGTCGGGATTACGGTACTTGCAAGTGCTGCCTGAGCTAAAGGCTAGCCGCAGTACAGCTGACCTCTTATTTCTTTTTAAGCTTATACATGGACAATTAGCAGTGCGGAAATCCTTTCGGAGCTCCAGCTAACAGTGCCTATTAAAACCACAAGAACATGTCATCCTTTTCTTACTCTCAACTCCTGTAACTGACATTTCCCGCTGTTCAGGCTGCAGGGCACGTGTAGCTTCTTCTCTGCAGACGTTATTTTTAACAGCTCCCTCAATCAGTTCAGTTCAGACATTTCCAGAATTCTCATTCGCTTATATGCTCCCTCTTATTCTCTTGCATGGAACTATATGGAATATTTCTTTGCTCCGTCATACTGAATGGATCTTGTTCTAGTTATAGTAACTTCTTTTTACCTGCTTGCCTTATTGTATGGAGAGTATGCCGTTTATGACTCTTTTTGTTGTTTTCCATTTTATGGATTGCTGTTATAAGGTTACACGATTATCTGTAGTGTGGAGATGTTCTGTTTCATCGGTACGATGTATTTACCAATTGTGTTGTACCCTGTCAGTTTTGTTTGTGTTGATTGCATGTAGTGTATACGCTATCTACGTTCTGTAGTGGTTTGTAGTGTACGGCATACTTTGTAATATACATTCTAAAAGCTATTTTTTTCTACTCTGTTATTTTAAACGCTGTCAAAGTGTTCTTTTCTTTCACTTTTTGTTTTCATTTTTTTCACTTGTATCCATCTGTGTACCAGCACCAAGGCCTCACGGCTGTTCCTGGGCACAATAAATATACATGATTGATTGAATAATTGATTGATAGATTGATTAATATTATTATAATGATGCTAAGCGGAGTTCCAAATGCTTCTGGCAGTACGGCCGTTTTCGCTCCGGCAGGAAGAGCCGAGAACACATCAGCCTTCTCGATGAAAAGGGAAATGATATTGCTTCTGTTGCCGGTGCATTTGCTGAGCACTTCAGTTCAGTATTTAGACCCAATACCCTCTCCCTCACCCGCGAACTGTCTTCTTCGAATTTCTGTATCACCCTTATATGCGAAGAATACGCTCTGAAGGCACTCAAACAGCTAAAGCAATCTCTTTCCCCTGGTCTGGATGGAATTCCCTCCGCACTACTAAAAGTTTACGGGGTCATACTAGCCACGATTCTCGCTTCTATATTTAACAACTGTATAAAATCATCTATCTTTCTGCGCCTTGGAAAGTCGCGCGTATTGTTCCTGTGTTTCAGTCTGGTGTGAAAACAAAGGTAGAAAACTACAGGCCAATTTCTATCCTCTGCTCGGCAAGCAAACTGTTCGAACTAATTTTGCACGTAATTTTGTCGAGTAGCGTCAAAAACATCCTTCTTCCAGAACAACACGGTTTTTTATATCTGGCCGTTCAACTACTACAAACCTTGTGTCTTTAATGTCGTTTGCCTTGGAAGCTGTGCATAAACGGGGTCAGCTCGATACCGTGTACTGTGACCTCAGCAATGCGTTTGGCGTAACTGACCATTCCTTGCTTCTACATAACATGTCTACTTATAACATTCCCGTTTGCTTCGTGGAGTTACTCAGCAGCGTTTTTATTAAGAGCTCATGTTTTGTCTCTGTTAATGATAAAGAATCTATTGCCTACTATGCTTCCAGTGGTGTTCCTCAGGGATCTGTTCTGGGGCCCCTTTTGTTTTCTTTGTTTGTTAATGACGTCTCAGCCTCTATAAATCACTCTTGTTTTCTGTTATATGCTGATGACATCAAAATATTTAAAGAAGTTACTAGCGCTGAAGATTGCATAGCTCTTCAATCTGGTGTGGATGCTTTTAGCAACTGGTGCTCCGCGAAGAAACATGCTCTTAGTGGTTCTAAAACGAAGGTTATGTCCTACACTCGTAAAGCAAACCCCATACTATATCCGTACGTTGTGAAAAGTGTGCCACTACCGCGTGTGTTAAACATATTTGACCTTGGAGTGGTATTTGACAGTGCGCTAAACGTTTCTGCTCATGTGGATTTTATTTCTAAGCGCGCCCTTCGCCGCTTGGGGTTTGTCTGTCGAATATCAAGAGAATTCAGCAACCCTGTCTCACTACTAAAGCTTTATTTGTCTGTTGTCCGCCCTATTTTAGAATATGCCTCTGTTGTTTGGAACGGCACGTGCCATTCGAACCGTAATATACTTGACAAAGTGCAAAACAGGTTCATATCTATCCACAAACATCGTTTCTCCCACCACCGTGGCAATGGTTCAGACTTTTTTACTTCTAAACCTCCCCAAAGTTTGAAGTCAAGACGAACCAATGCTGACCTAATTTTTTTTATTTAAACTTGTACACGGGATTATTTCTTGTTCGGAGTTGCTTGCAAATGTAAATCTTAGAGTGCAGTCGAAACTTACCCGTAAGTCTCCTATACTTCGTACCCGTAAGACATGCATTAGACACTGTACATTGTACCGCCTTCAAGAAGCATACAATCTCTACTCCTATAATATTGACCTGCTTCATACACCCCTTCGGTCTTACATGTGCGACCTTATGACTTGTGTCTCTCCCTGACTTGGTTTCGACCAGTTTTAATTCTATTTTCATTGCTATTTCCGTTTATGTTGCTCGCCTTTGTTACTGTTCCTACTCATATATATCTGCCCGTTTGTTTTGTCAAATGTTTAGGACACTGTGTTTTATCGTCTCGTGATTGTTCAAACTTTAGTGTGCCGAAATCATTGATTTTGTTAAATGAGCTTTATTCTTCATTCTAGTTTTTTTTTTCTTCGCTTGTGTTTTGTTGTCCTTCTCACGCGTTGATATATTTGTGTCGTCGTCTGTCTTTTTCCTAAGTGCACCAGAACAAAGGCTACGGCTATACCTGGGCACTATAATAAAGAAATTTATCATTATTATTATTATTATTATTATTATTATTATTATTATTATTATTATTATTATTATTATTATTATTATTATTATTATGAGAGAGGCCAACGACCGCCTGTGTAGGGAGAACGCACGTGGTTTCGCCCAGCAGGCAGGCGTAATTGCTTCGCTGCGGGCGGAAGTTCGCAGACTTCGAGGGGACCGGCTACCACGAGCCGAGCCCTTCCCTCCCGATCGTCGTCCCCTCCGCCTTCCCCCTGCCGGCCACCTGCCGCCTGCCTCCCCTCCGACACCTGAGCTTGACGGGGCGCCGCCGACACCTACCCCGCATCTTGGGCTGCATGCATCGTTCGCCGCTGCTGTGGTGAAATCAGATGGAACACCTTCAACGCCGGAGCAGCTGACCTCAGCACCGGCAACCTCTGCTGTGTCTTCCGAGGAACTTTGCGACGCCTCGGCCCTGACCAACAAAGGGAGCGGACGTGCGGCGTGTGTGGGTGCGTCTGATTCGTGTCGCATTTCTGTGGTCGAGCGCTCGAAACGCCCTCGGCGCATCTTTGTATCAAAACTGTCCCCTTGCACCACCTCAGAGCAACTGACGGAGCACCTGTCAACAGTGGATGTCGTACCCCTGGCTTGCCAGCGGCTTAAAACTAAGTATACCTCGTACTCCTCTTTCTGTGTAACTGTCGACGAGGTCACCTTCCAGCGTCTCCGTGATCCTTTCTTGTGGCCCAAGGGCTGTCTTTACAAACCCTTCCGTGGCAAGCTGCATGCCGACATGTTCTGTCCAACCGATGTTCGAAATGACGACTAAAAGATGCGAAAGGGTGGAAATCTATTATCAGAATGCGCGCGGCCTTCGCACTAAAGCGACTGAATTCTTTTCAAATGCGATTTCTTCAAATTTTCCGATTATTGTTATTACTGAAACCTGGCTTTCTGATGACATTAGCTCTCACGATTATTTTCCAAAAAATTACCAAGTTTTCCGTAAAGATAGGGACTTTTCTGGGGGGAAACAAAAGGGAGGGGGGGTGTTAGTTGCGGTCGATAGCGCGTTTCTATCAATGCGGCGTCATGAACTGGAAGGCGACACCGAGTCTGTATGGCTGGACATTCGTCTGACTGGCGGCGAGAAGCTTTTATTAGGGGCGTTTTACATTCCACCTGATGTTCCTATATTGTCGTTTAAAAAGCTCCTTACATCTGTAGAAGAAGTCTGCTCATCACACCCGAATCACCAGCATATCATTCTGGGCGACTTCAATACACCGGGTATACAATGGGAACATCTTACCCATCAACACTACAATTATTACGTACAGCAAAAATCCAGCATGATTTTAGACTTCGTGGATTTCACATCCTTGGTGCAACTTAATAATATCGAAAACAGCTCTCAACATATCTTGGATCTTTGCTTTTCAGACATTCAAAGCGCGCGTGTATCGTTGTCTGACATCTCTTTTGTCAAGCCCGACAAGCATCATCCTCCTTTTCTAGTGTCTGCTCACGTCTCGATTCAGCGTTGCAGTGCTACACTAAAGAATAATGAATTCGCTCCCTACTGTTATGCCCGTGGTGATTACATTGGTTTGTATAACTTTTTTTCTTCGTTCGATTGGTTGCAAATTCAAGAACTCCCAGATTGCGATGCGCAGGTCGAGCGGTTCACTGAAATAGTCAAAAGTGGCATGAATCAGTTTATACCCAAGTGTAAACCATGCCGTTCCAAACACCCCTTTTGGTTCTCTAATGAACTTCGTACCGCCCTTAAGTCAAAAGACCGCAGCCACAGAAAATATAAGAAAACCGGGCTTGATGAATGGAAAGAGGACTTCCGCTCCTACCGTAAAACGTGTAAAAGTCTTTATGAGCGGGACCAGCGCTCTTATCTCGATTCTGTAGAGAGCAGCGTTAATTCCCAGCCTGCAACATTCTGGAAATATATTCGATCCCGTAAAAATAACTCTCATGAGCAAATCCGTCTCGTTGATTCCTCTGGGGAAGAAGTTCTTGATGTTGCAAACCATTTTGCTCAGCAATTTAGTACCACATATGGCCAGCGCGATGACAGCGAAATAAACCTAATGTTAAATAATGTACAGGGTCCTAGCTTAGTACAATTGGACGAGCAGTTGGTGCTCCAGAGTCTAAGGCGCATGAAACCGTCGCTTTCGTGTGGCCCTGACGGAATACCTCCCGCTATTTTAAAAACATTCAGTAGCATTTTTGTTCCTGTTTTAACTGCGGTATTCAATCACTGTCTAAACACAAACACATTTCCTCGTAAGTGGAAAATTTCTCGAGTGCGCCCCATCTTCAAATCGGGCACCAAATCTGATGCAAAAAACTATAGGGCAGTTTCTCTACTTTGTGCTGCCTCCAAGCTTTTTGAGACAGCGATGCACAAGGTATTGTCAAGTTCTGTACAGCAGTTTCTCACAAGTAAACAGCATGGTTTTATGTCAGGAAGGTCGACAACGACTAATCTCGCCTGCTTCATGGAGCAGGCCTCCGCTGCACTTTCTGAGCGAGGCCAGTTGGACGTCGTCTACTGTGACCTGAGCAAAGCATTTGATGTTGTCTGCCACGCATTGTTACTTGATAAGCTTTTGCAGTCGGGCATTGATACACCCCTCGTGGCGTTGCTGGGTAGCTATCTAAGCAATCGGTTCAGTTTCGTTAGTGTTAATGGGCAGACATCCTCTATGTATAGATCAACAAGCGGTGTGCCCCAAGGCTCCGTGTTGGGCCCTCTCTTGTTCTCCATTTTTGTGAATGACGTGTCAGTCGCAATTAGAAAGTCTTCTTTTCTTCTCTATGCTGACGACATCAAAATTTTCAGACGTATAAAGTCCATCGAAGACTGTGATGCCCTGCAGCAAGATATATTCTCCTTCGCTAACTGGTGCTCAGATAACAGACTAAATCTTAACCCGGCGAAAACAAAGGTCATGTCTTATACCCGGAAAACGAACCGTATTTTCTTTCGCTACAGTATTGATGACGGTTTTCTGTCTAGAGTCGACGAGATCAAAGACCTCGGACTGCTCTTCGACAGCGCCTTAACTTTCTCGCCTCATGTCACTCAACTGACTCGGCGGGCGCTCCGCTCGCTTGGTGCTGTGTGTAGGTTTTCAAGAGACTTCCAGTCTCCTCATTCGTTCCTAAAACTTTTTATGGCACTTTGTATTCCTCAACTTGAATATGCCTCTGTCATTTGGAATGGAACCTGCACATCTAATTGTCAACGTGTAGAGCGTGTACAAACCAAATTTTTATCCATATTTATGCATCGTTTTCCCTCTGAGCCTCTCCCGATAACTGTCTCTTTAAGTTACCGGCGAACCCGTTCAGATCTTGTTTTCTTATATAAACTGCTTCATGGTACAATTTCATGCCCGGAACTGCTTGCAGCAATCGGGTTTCGTGTTCCGAAAAAAGCAACAAGGCTTAACCACCCTTTCCACACAGCTGCTCAACTTAGCAGATGTTCTCCTCTTGATAGACTGCAACGCCTATATAACCTTCACTCAGGGGAACTTGATATTTTTTGCCGTCCCCTTGGGGGGTTTTTGTCCGGGCTGTTAGCCGTGGCGCACTAACTTCATTTCGACAGTTCTCGTGTTCTTCAGTTATTTTCCGCATGTGTATGTTGTTTTCACAGAGTCTGTTCTCATTTGTTCATATATGTTGTTCATATATGTTCATATATGTTAGTGTTCATATGTTGTTCATATGTTCATATATGTTAGTGCTGCGGGCGTAATCGTTGTATGTACTATGCTACACTTGTGTAGTCAACTCTTCATACATATGTTTAAGTGGCCCGTGCGAACCAAATGTTATAGAAACAAATGTTTCTATAACTTATCAGTTTATGTGAATAGTTACAAGCATTTCCTGTCCTTTGTTTCATGCGTTTTTGTGTAATTGATGCTTCAGCCGATTGCTATGGTCATTGTACGCTGTGTTTGTGCAATGTACCATAACTTCGTATAATGTAGTTTGGATGCCACTTTTAATTTTTTCTCTGTGGTATTTCATTCACCCACATTTTTTCCTGGTTCTATGTGTCAGCCGCTGATGTATTTCAATGCGGCATTTTTTCTTTTTTTTTCTCAGTGCGCCAGCACCAAGGCTTCGGCTGTTCCTGGGCACTATAATAAAGGTTGATTGATTGATTGATTGATTGATTATTATTATAGCCAATGACGACATCGGCCCATCCGCAAGCACGGCTCCTTCCCCCTCCCTTCGACGAGACCCGCCGGCAGTAGTCAAAGCCCCGCCGCCGCCGTCCCAACCGGTTGACCTTGGAGGGGAAGCTGCCGGTCTTCGCGCACTCCTCATCGACGCGCTGGACGGCATTTCTTTCCTCAGCGACCAAGTGGCCCGGCTACGGGAAGACAACGACCTCCTACGCCGGGAAAGCGCGCAGGCTTTCGACCGTCTCCGTCAGGGGAGGGAGGTTGACCACGCCCATTATGCGCAGGTGGTAGCCTCCTTGTGAGCGGAGATGTGCTCCTTGCGGGCCCAACTACTTCACCACCCTGCTGTGTTGCCGGAAGGAGTGCGTCACAGCTCAGGGCAGCCTTCTTTTGCCCAAGCTGTAAACCAGGAAGTGTTTCCTTCGGCTACGTCTGCTCCGCTGCAGTCGGTGTCTCCGGCTTCTCCTGCACTGCCTCCTACTCCGTCCCAACTTTCCCCGGTGCATTCTGCGCCTGTGCTTGACTGTCTCCCTCCTACTGTTGAGAAGAAGCGTCGAAGCCGGACATGTGTAGGTGCATCAGACACATGTGAACTGGTCGTGGTTCCGCAGCCGAAGCGCCCCAAAGCAATGTTTCTTTCAAAGCTTTCTCCGTCCACGACCTCTGGTAGTCTTAATGCCCATCTGTTAACCTTAGGTGTCTCGCCCTTGAACTGCCGACGACTCAAAACTAAATTTGACACGTACACATCCTTTTATATTTCCGTCAGTGAAGAGTTTTTCGAGCGCTTGAATGACCCCGCTGTTTGGCCGAAAGACTGCCTCTTTAAGAAGTATTGAGGCATGTTTCGCGAAGGCATGCTTCACAGCTCTGAGCGCAACACATCAGAAAAAGAATAATTACTAGTTTAGATGTTTTTTATCAGAATGTGCGAGGTCTTCGAACTAAGGCGACTGAATTTTTTGGTAATGTTCTGGCTTCTTGCTTTCCGTTAATAGCTATATCTGAAACTTGGTTGTCCCCTGATATTCTATCCAATGATTATTTTCCTCAAAATTACCATGTATATCGTAATGATCGTGCCTTAACGGGATGCAAACAAAAGGGGGGCGGGGTACTTCTCGCAGTTAGTAAATCTCTCCCGTTTGTGCTACGTAGCGATATTGAAAACGCAGGTGAGTCTTTATGGGTCGAAATTCATATCTCTAAAACTGAAAAACTTCTAGTTGGTGTTTTTTACGTTCCTGCTGATGTAGTTCCTGACGCGTTCAATAAGTTAGTCTCCTCCATTGAACTGGTGCTCACTACTCATTGCGACCTCAAGGTCCTCCTCCTTGGAGATTTTAACGCTCCTGGCGTTCAGTGGAGCCACCTCACCTGTTCCCACTACAACCTCCACTTTCAACAGAAGGGTGATAGGTTACTAGATTTTTCGTCTTTCACTTCCATGGCACAGCGTAATCACATAAAAAAACTGCAGTGGAAACATTCTGGACCTGTGCTTTTCAAACTTCGATGATGTTAATGTGTCGCGCTGAGATTGTGTTTTAGTAATACCCGACAAATATCACCCTCCTCTTTCTATTTCCTGTTGCCTTCCTACAATGCTCCACCGTTCTGTAATTTCAAGCAATGCGCAACCTCGCTATGGTTTCGCCCGGGAAGATTACGTTGGGCTGTATGGCTACTTTTCTGCTGCCCCTTGGTCAACAGTCATTGACCACTCTGATGTCAATGAACGAGTTGACCGTTTTACTGAGATTGTGCTTTTGGATATGAAGAAATTCATCCCGAAATATTTACCAAAGAAGTTCAAGTTCCCACACTGGTTTTCTTCTGAATTGCGGGATGCTCTGAAACTCAAAGAACGTACGCACAGAAAGATGAAGCGTTCTGGTGCGAATAAGTTCGCTCAGGAGTTCCGGCGCCTACGTGCCCTCTGCAAAATATTGCACAAGCGTGATCATGCTTTGTACCTGGCGTCAGTTGAAGCTAAAGCAACTCATCAGTCGGGAGCCTTCTGGAAGTACATTCATTCTAGATCTAGTACAACGAAAGAATCTATTCGTCTACTGGATTCCAACGGCGATGAGGTTGCAGATGCGGCCGACTGCTTTGCTCGTCAGTTTTTTTCTTTGTTTGGGCTTAGCGGTGGTAGTGATGACGGCAGCGTCTCTTGTCACCAGGACGGTAACTTCGCTTGTTTCCAATTGGATGAGAACATCGTGCCGACTAGCATCAAGCGGCAAAAGCCCTCGTTTTCTTCTGGGCCCGATGGTATTCCTGCTGCAATTCTAAAAACGTATGCAAATATATTTGTTCCTGTGTTCACCTCAATCTTAAATAACCCTCTCCGGTCTTGCACGTACCCTCGCTCATGGAAAATCTGTCGTGTATTCCCTGTTTTCAAGTCAGGCCCAAAAACCGACCCCATGAACTATAGGCCAGTATCACTTCTTTGTTCTGCCTCAAAAATATTCGAGTTATCTCTTCATACGGTCTTGTCTTTCTCACTTAAACAAGTCCTCATTCCTAATCAACATGGCTTCATGCGTGGTCGCTCAACTTCCACAAACCTCGCATGCTTCATAGAGCAGGCTGTCCCAGCAGTCGTTGGTAGAAGCCAGCTTGATGCGGTCTACTGTGACATGAGCAAGGCCTTTGATGTAGTCAACCACTCGTTATTGCTTGCCAAGCTCATTCTATTAGATGTTCACGCTTCTTTCGTGGGTCTTATACGTTGCTATCTCAAGGAGCGATATTGTTATGTAAGTGGTAATGGTCAAATATCAATTAGATACAAAGCAACCAGTGGTGTACCCCAGGGTTCCGTTCTGGGCCCCCTTCTTTTTTCCATTTTCATTAACGTTGTTGCTTCTGCCATTCAAAATTCTTCGTTTTTGTTGTATGCTGATGATATGAAAATCTTCAGAGAAGTGCGTAATGTTCAGGACTGTAATTCTCTTCAGGCTGATATCGTGTCATTCCATCGTTGGTGCACCAAAAACGACTTAATTTTGAACCCCTCAAAAACGAAAGTTGTTTCCTATAGTAGGAAAACTCAACAGCTGCAATACTCCTATAGAATAGCAAGCACTGCACTGCCGAGGGTTACCGAAATTCGGGACTTGGGAGTACTATTTGTTTCTTCTCTGACTTTCTCTTCCCACGTTACACAAATTACCGGACGCTCTCTTCGATGTCTGGGTGCTGTTTGCAGGTATTCTAGAGAGTTTCAAAGTCCTCTTCCTTTCTTAAAGTTGTATTCGGCTCTCTGCTTACCTCTTCTCGAATACGGTCCTGTTGTTTGAATGGAACTTGCAAGTCCAATAGTGACCGCATCGAAAGGGTTCAAAATAAGTTCCTTTCTATCTTTAGGCACCGTTTCCGTCATGTACAAGAAGACGGAAACGGCAGCATGTCTTGTCTCAAAAGTATTCCTTCCCTTTGGTGTCGCCGAATGAGAGCTGACATTATCTTTCTTTATAAACTTCTTAATGGTGATATTTTGTGTGATGACTTGGTTGCACTTATCAATGTCAACTTGGCGAACAAACTTTTCCGAAGATTTCGAACTTTCAGAACAGATGCTTTAAGTAGACGACGCTCGTCCATCTGCAGAATACAATGTGCATATAATGAATATTCAGATCGTCTTGATATATTCCAGAGCTCTCTGTCTTTGTTCTCTAATGAATTGAAAACTGTTGTAGCTTAAGTGCCTTTATGTCATTTATATGCCGTAGTTCTGTTCCGTATTTATTTTATGCAAATCATCATCTTGCTTGCTTGTTTTCACATTTCCTGATTTTGTGTTGCTTGAATTTCTGTCGGTTTAAGTGTCAGTGCTTGTAGCGCTGAACTTCGTTTTTCTATTTTGAAACTTCCTAACATTTTGTTACAAAATCTTTGTTTTATTTGAATCATCTATCTCCGTCATGTTCATTGAGTATTTGCTTATGTATTTTCAATTTTTCACGTGCCTTCAACGTTTTGCTGGCCGGGTGTCATGGCTTCTAACACTAGGCTTCCTTTTTTTGCTGTTTTGCTTTCTGGGATCTCTGTAACTATTTTTACGTTATTGTTTATTTCATATATTAGGTTTTCTGTGTTGTGTTGTCTTTATTTTAGTTTGTTTTTATGAATGCTTGTATATGGTGTACCAGTACCAAGACCCTAGGGTTGTTCCTGGGCACCAAAAATAAAGGTTGATTGATTGATTGATTGATTGATTGATTGATTGATTGATTGATTGATTGATTGGTTGATTGATTGATTGATTGATTGATTGATTGATTGATTGATTGATTGATTGATTGATTGATTGATTGATTGATTGATTGATTGATTGATTATTACGTCGCCTATCAAAAGAGTTCAAGGAGCCGGGCTCTTTTCTCAAGCTGTACACGACTATTTGTCGTCCGCAGCTCGAGTATGCTTCTGCGGTATGGAATAGCGCATGCAAAACTCTTTGCATGCATATTGAAAGTGTCCAGAAAAAGTTTATCTCTATCTTCAATCATCGCTTTGCTAGCCATAACAATTTTGGGTCATTCTCTGCACCGATGCTAGAGTGCTTAAACTCCAGACGTATTAAGGCTGATTTTCTTTTCCTGTTCAAAGTCATTCACGGCACAGTGTATTGTGGTGAAATGCTGCGATATGTTACATTTCCTGTGCCGCAAATATCCGCCAGAAGACACGACACATTTTTTAAGCCGAGCTGTCTGCGTGGCTTGTGCCCCTTGTTTTGCCTCCAGTGTACGTACAATCAGTACCACGAATATTTAAACATATTTAATAATTCCTCGACACAGTTCCGCAAACATGTCTCTGAGCTTGTCATGTAAGTTACCTTTTTTATCCTCTGTTCACACGCGGTAACTTGAGCATGAAGTGATGACAACACAAGACTCTTTTTTTTATATTCGCCTTATTCCATGTCTGGTTTTCTTTACATTTACATTCCTTCTATGCTTTTTTTCTTACATATAAGCTATCTTAAATCACTCCGTATATGTGCAACTAAACTTTGCTACATTTATGTATATTTTTGAAATTATCTGTGTATGATGACCACTCGCGTGATGTCACATGCCTTACTGCAAGGCACTGTACTTGTTTTTGTGTGCATGTGTGTGTTTGTGTTTTCAGTGGGTGCATGTATATTCTGGTGTACGACAGTGTGTAATTTTGGTGTGCGTGTGTCAGTATCGCTGTCGTTTAATTGCATTACCTGTGAGGTGTGGGCATCTTACATTACCTGTTTTTTTTTGTTCGTGCGCCAGCACAAAGGCCCTCCGGTTGTTCCTAGGCACGTTAATAAATGACTGATTGATTGATTGATTGATTAAATGATTGATTGATTGATTGATTGATTGATTGATTGATTGATTGATTGATTGATTGATTGATTGATTGATTATTATTATTATTATTATTATTATTATTAGGAAAAGAAGCCCTCCTCGCGTTGGTGCATCGGAAGCTTCTGAGTTGGTTGTGGTGCGCCGACCACCGAGCTCCAGGGCCATCTTTGTTGCGAAGTTGTCGGCTAACACGACATCTGGGCAACTGTTGGCCCACTTGTCGAAGTCACGCCACTGTCGTGCAAACGCCTTAAAACCAAGTATGACTCGTAATCTTCGCTTTGTGTAACTGTTGACGCAGAGTGTTTTAGGCGCCTGGGCGACCCGTCTATGTGGCCAAAGGGCTGCCTCTTCAAGCCGGTCCAAGGCACGTTCCACCTTGGCATGGTGCACAGCCTTGAAACTACTGAGCATGACCAGTAAGAACGACCTTCTCGACATCTATTATCAAAACGCTCGGCGTCTACGTACTAATTCCTCAGAATTTCTTAGAAATGTTGTGTGTTCCAAATTTTAAACTTTTGTCATTACTGAAACTTGGCTTAGCAATGATATCTCACCTTCCGACTATTTTCCTCCGACCTATGAATTTTTTCGAAGGGACAGAACGTTAATTGGTCCTAAGCAAATAGGTGGCGTTGTTCTCATTCCCATCGATCGCTCAGTGCAATGCGTGCGGCGTGCACACCTCGAGACTGGGGAATCAGTCTGGCTTGAGGTAGGCCTTAAGAGGGGCGAGAAGCTTCTCATCGGTGCATTCTATATATCCCCGGATGTTTTACCTGCTGAATATAATTGAATGCTCACATCTATCAAAAATATTTTTAATTCACACTCCAACCATAAGCTAATTATACTTGGGAACTTCAACACCCCAGGTATTCACTGGAACAGTCTTTCATTTCAGCACAAAAACCATTGCGCAGCGCAGAAATGCAGCATGTTATTAGATTTTCAATCATTCACCTCCTTGCAGACGTTCTGCCACATAGAAAACTTCTGTTGTAATATCCTAGATGTGTGCTTCGCGAACTTGAAAAACGTACAAGTTTGTGCCTCCGAAATATCTCTTGTACACCCCGACAAGTTTCCCGCCCTCTTATTGTCTCTGTCTCTGTCGCTGCCCCGCATGGCTGTGGCGGTGTTGACGATTGTGCAAACCCGCGATATGCTTTCAAGCGTGGAGATTATACTGGGCTGTATCACTTTTATTCATCTGCTGAATGGTCAAGTGTTCTTGATGTCAATGATGTTGACGAACAGGTTCGACGTTTTACCGAAATTGTCAGGAGTGGCATGAAAAAGTATATCCCTTGTTATAAGCCTGTTCATTCCAAATTTTCCCACTAGTTCTCTAAAGAACTTAAAAGTTCGATTAAACTTCTATGATATCTGTGTCATTCTTTTTTCTTTTCTTTTTTTTATTGCTGGAATTGGGTTTCTCTGCGGTTGTGTTTAACCAACTTATAGTTGTCTATTTTTGAAACTGTTCACTTATCATGCTCGTCTTATCATTTGTGTCTATACTCTTGTCATCGTTTTGTCGTTTTACTGTCAAACTTTGTGCTCTGCTTGTTCTGTGGTCTTTACAATAAGCAGAGCCACAAAGGCATCTTCTTTTTTCTTTTTTACCTGTACCCAAGCTCCTCCCGTGCTTTATTTTTGTCATTTTCACTACTTCAATTTGTGTTTGTCTTGTCGCTTGTTTGTTTCTTGCAATATGCTTCTCGTATTTTGATTTTATGTAACTATCCGTGCCGCCGTCCACCCAATAACCTCGCTTAGCGACGCCACCGCCACCACCACCGCATGCCGCCTACGGAACGTGTACCCAACGCCAGCGGCGGTGACACGAGATAGGGGCAATCACAGGGACAATAGGGGCAATCGCAGTAGGACGTTGGCTAAAGGTCCCTTGTGCTGGACGTTGTGAAAATTGTAGTGGTATCAGTTGTATATTTGCTTTCTTCTGGGTTTTGGAGCAAGAGGTCTGTTTGTTTGTTTGGTGGTACTTGGCTGTTAGTGTTTGAGGGGGTTTTCATGGAGTACATAAATGTGTCTTCATCAAACAGACAATGGCTCTCCATCTTTCAATCCACAGAACCGGTCGAGCCTACGTGGCACAAGACTTTATGTTTTATTCAATATTTTAATTCGATTACTGCTTTTCGTGCTAGGACAGTGTCACCCTGCAATGCATTGCGCTGGTGCACAATGGTCAACTTTCCTTCGCTAGACTTGACTAATTGCAGGAGAAATGTGTTTCATCAGCATTGGCCCTCCTTCACAAAAACGTATTGCCACAAATCAGGTATACAAACGTCACATATCAACACAAACAGCGTACAAAAGACGAGAACAAAAACAAGGCTGTGCACATACACGAGTACTGCACTTGCGTGTCAAGCCTTCCTGTTTCCTGATGAGGACGAAATGCGGTCACTCACCAAGTCAAGGTGAAAACACAGAGACGTTTCGGAACCCCTACGGGTTCCTTGATCACACTAAGCAGGCAAGAGCCGCAAGTCGCTTCTTATTTTAAAATGTGACGTAATGAGCGGGTGTAGCTTGCCGGCAGATTGCCATCTGTCCTATTGATAGTGTCCTTGGTCTTTTGACTGAACACGGATTCCAAAAGTAATCTCGTGGCTGGGTTCTTTTTCCTGGCTTTTATAGCGGCATTATCCCAGTCGATGGAATGACCGTGGTCATCGGCATGCTCGGCCAGGGTGTTCGACGCTTTCTTGTTGCTGCCCACGTCCCTTTGGTGTTCCTTTAATCTCCTGAAGTTGCCAGTTTCGCCAATGTAACTGCAGCTACAGTCTGCGCATGGTATCTTGTAGACAACACCGGGGTATCTCTTGCTGTCCAAGCAATTTTTCACGTTCACGAGCTGATTCCTCAGCTTGTTGGATGGCATGTGGGCAACGCGAAGGTCATACGTGGAAAAGATACGGCTTAGAGCTTCGCTCACCCCAGGAACGTATGGGGTGCCGGCGCGTCTTCGATATGACTTGCCCTGGGATGTCCTGGGATTGAGAACACGGTCTTCGGCATTCTTAATAAATTTCTCCGGGTACCCGTTCGTCAGTAATTCTTGATGTATGGTTTCAAGTTCTTTCCTCCTTTCGTCCCCACTTGAGCAAATACGTGTTGCCCGCGTCACAAGAGAAGAAACGACGGATTGCTTGTGACAGGCTGGGTGGCACGAATTAAAATTCAGGTAATGTCCGGTATGCGTCACCTTCCTGTGCACAGCAAACGAAAGGCTAGTTCCGGTACGCCTCAGCTGGACATCGAGGAAAGGAAGGCTGCTGTCACACTCATATTCTGCAGTGAACTGTATGGAGGCTTCTATCGAGTTAAGAAGAAGCAGGAGCCGTGGGGCATCGTTCCTATTGATGATGCAGAAGCAGTCGTCCACGTGGAAAACGAATATCTTGGGATTGGGATCAAAACCAGCGGGGGCGTTCTGTTCAATGACTTTCATGACCAAATTTGCCGTAGTAACGGATATGGAAGCTCCCGTGGCAGTTCCGTAGATCTGCTGGTAAACCTGCTCGCGGTAAGTGAAGTATGTGTTGCTTAAACAAAATTCCAGCAACTCACATAGGTGTTTTACCTCCAAAGGTGTGCCTTCCGCGAGCGTTTCGTCCGCCAGCAGGACCCCCTTGCATGTTGCTACGGCCAAGTCGACAGGAACCGGAGTGACGAGCGACTTGGCGATGAAGGACACCAATACGTCGTCTTCATCCAGGGAAATGTCACGGACTTTCTCCACGAAAGCAGAAGAATTGGCAATATGAGTTGCTGTCTTTCCGGCGAACGGGGCCAACACTTGGTGTAGGTAACCCTAAAGTCGGTGCAGCGGCGACCTTGTGAAGTCGACGATGGGCCGTAGCGGAACGCCTGGCTTATGTACCTTCGGTAAACCGTAAATTGCAGGTGTACACCCATTGATACACAGGATGCGATGGTAAAGGTGCTTCTGCTGTGGCGGTACGAAATGAAAAATCTTTGAGAGCAGCTTCTGAAGTTTCGCTTGAAGGCTTGTCGTGGGATCTTTCTTCATCGCTGCGTAAGTATAACCGTCCGAGAGCAAATCCATCATCTTCTGGTCGTAATCACTTCTTTTCTATTCTTTTTTTTTATTCAGATACCCTAAAGGCCCTTGCGGGCATTACATAGAGGTGGACTACAAAGATATATTTCAGACATTTAAACACGATTCGCAGATAAATGCAACTATTACATATTAAAGGTTACCAAACAATAAAGAAATAAAAAGAAGAACAGAAGAATCAGGAAAAATAAATGCGTGCAACTAAAAACACTCAATACAAAACCTGTGAATTCAGTTCATGTTGAAAAAAGCACACAGTTCTGTTTTTACAAGATATGCGTGTTCATATTGCGCTTCACTTGTGCAACAAATGAGTCGTGATCACGAATAGCAGCAATTTCTTTTGGCAGCTTGTTCCAGTGGTAAATGGCCAGAAAGAGCGGTGATTGGCGAAGGAGATTTGTCCGTGCAAAAATGGGGCGGACTTTGAAGGGATGGTCGAGGCGCGGAAAGATTTGATGAGGCGGCTTGATATGGGATGCAGTGAAGCATGATGGGGTATGATACATTCTGTGGAAGTGCAAGAGCAGTGCCAGTAGACGCCGTTTTTCTAGGGAGGGTAATTGGAGGGAATCTTTGATAGCCGTGATACTGGATGTTCTGGAATAGTTCTTTGAAACGAAACGAGCTGCTTTATTTTGTAGCGGCTCGAGCTTGTTTATTAGGTACGTTTGATTTGGATTCCATATTATAGAAGCATATTCCATTTTTGAACGAACTAAAGCTGTGTAAGCTAATAGTTTAGTTGACTGATTTGCTAAATGCAAGTTACGCGTA
Organism: Haemaphysalis longicornis; assembly: GCF_048455015.1. Lineage (NCBI taxonomy): Eukaryota > Metazoa > Arthropoda > Arachnida > Ixodida > Ixodidae > Haemaphysalis > Haemaphysalis longicornis. The sequence continues at coordinate 36,580,315 of NW_027526204.1, forward strand.
ATGAATCCCAGTGTTTTATTTGCTTTCGAAATTATTTCATCAATGTGATCATTCCATGAAAGGTTACAACTTAAATGAATTCCTAAATATTTTAACAAAGTCACATTTTTTTATGCACAAGTTATTCATAAAATACGAAGTGAACTGGACGTTACTAGATCTGATAAATGTCATTGCTTTTGTTTTAAAAACATTAATTTCCATTAGCCAGTTCTCGCACCAAAGGGAGATTTTGTTTACATTGGCCTGTAAATTATTAGAATCTTCAGAGATTTTGATTTGCCTATAGAGAACGCAATCGTCCGCAAATATTTGAACTGTTGAAGGCATGTTCTTACTGATATCATTAATGTAAATTAGGAATAAAAGTACTGAGCCTTGAGGGACGCCAGATGTAACTTTTGCTAAAGCAGAACACTGATCGCTTTCTGAAACAAACTGGTAGCGATTGGTTAAAAAAACTTGTAATCCAATTTATAATGGTACTATAGATGTTAATCCGGCTAAGCGTCATCAATAGACGAGCGTGGGGAACTTTATCAAATGCTTTCTTGAATAGAGCCTCAATTTTTATTGAATCGTGAACAGCTTGATGAAGATTCGTAATGAGTTCAAATAATTGTATTTCACAAGAGTGGCCTTGCTGAAAACCATGCTGATTAATAAAGAAAAAGTTGTGCTTATTTAAATATTCCATAACTGCGGAAGATATTATATGTTCAAGTAATTTACCTGGAATACTAGTCAAAGATATCGGTCTATAATTTGGGGGCATTGAACGGTCACCTGATTTGTGAATGGGAGTGATACAACCGATGTTCCAATCAGCAGGTACTATTCCTGTATCTACATACTGCTGGAAGAGCACGGCAAAAATCAGAGATATTAGGGGCTTAGTCATTTTCAGTATCTTTGGGCAAATGCCGTCTGGACCAGGGTCTGAGTTATTCGAAAGGCGATTTATGGCCGATTCTATTCCTTCAGGAGTGATTATGAGGTCATTCATAGACGCGTTAATTGAAGTACATGCAAGATCAGGTGGTATGGGCTTTTCTTTCGTGAATACCGAGCTGAAAAAGGAGTTTAATTCTGTTGCCACTTCAGATGGCGAGACAAGCACACCGTTATTTACGATTCGTAAAGGGGATTGAGAAGAGTGTTTGGGATTAATTACTTTCCAAAGCTTTTTTGGGTTGTTAGTTAACATGCTGACAATGTCACCGTTAAAAAACGTATCTTTGGACGCTTCAATTTCTGCTTTGCATTTATTTGCTTGTCCACACCCGCCGCGGTGGCTCAGTGGCTAAGGCGTTGCGCTGCTGAGCATGAGGTCGTGGGTTCGATTCCCGGCTGCGGCGGCCGCTTTTCTGATGGAAGCGAAAAGCAAAAACGCCCGTGTGTACGAGATTTCGGCACACCCCTCCTGAAACGTTCCGTATATACGGAATTAAGGGAATGCGGAGTGCATTCCTAGCATGACACAAAGCCGCCACAAATCGAGAAAGATTTTTCAGAAGCACATGAAAATGAAACAGTGCATACCTATTGAAACATTTGACACCGGTTTTAAGTCTCTATGAACAATAGAACCGCTAAATCATTGTCCGTATGAATTCCGTATATACGGAGTATACGGAAATCATACGGAGAGTGATTTTGCTTAATATTGAAGATAAAAACACGAAAACAGTGTCAAACGTTCATATTGTGCGAACTCATATAATTCCCGTGTTTGTACGACTAATATATACATTCATTACGCTTGGGGGCGTAACACTCCGTATGAAATCCGTATTCCCATAATTCCGTATGTACGGAACTTTTCAGTAGGGACGTTAAAGATCCCCAGGTGGTCAAAATTAATCAGGAGCCCTCCACTACGGCGCGCCTCGTCGCCTGCGTTGCGTCAGTGCGTTAAACCCTACAATCCATCCATTTGCTTGTTCACGATTTGCTTGTTCACGATAGCCATGGTTTGCATGAACCATACAGAAAAAGACGATAGCTCTTCAAGAATCGCCTCGACACTTGCACGGGAGTAATCAAAAATTGCTTTTGTTGCCTTTTCAGGTTCACTTTTTTTCAAAAGATATTCACAGTGTACTACATTGTGGTCGCTAATACATTTTAAAACTTGAACAAGCATCTTTTCTGGTTCCGTTGTCAGGACGAGGTCAAGAATAGAACTTCCTCGTGTTGGTTTGCAAACCATTTCGTGCAGATCAAATAACGAAAGAACATCAAGAAATTCCCTGCATTCGCTTTTCCTTGCGCAGCCTTGGGGTGTGCACGTCTGCCAGTTTATGGCGGGGTAGTTGAAATCACCAGCAAGGATTTTTGGTGACGTTGGATGCATGTTTTGAATTAAAGTTAGAGTCATTTAGGCTTAGGAATAAATTCAGCACTGGAATCAGGCGGACGGTAACACACTCCGACTGCGACTGTTGAGTATCACAACAGCGTTTCCCTTGTCCACAGGAAGTATGGCAATAGAAGCATTGTTCCGGAGGCCCTTGATGGCTTCTTTCTCAGACGGTGGGGACCTGTATTGAGGGCCGCGCGTCCTCCACTTCGATAAAAAACCGATTGCGCGGGTGCGAGCCTCGTCTCTTACTTCGTGAGGAAGCTGTGTGATGGCTCGCTCCACGGCACAAACCACTCTCGTCGGGTTCGGGGAGTAGCCTGAATTGAAGTTTAATCCTTTGCGTAGAATGGCAACTTCAGATGCAGTAGGTTTGTACGAGTACAAGTTGAGAACGGTGGCTTTAGTTTGGATGGGGTCCTGCGGCCTGAGTGCGTCTAGTTTCCTTTGCTGCGACTTTCTGCAGTTCTGTTCCTTTAGCGTTCCCATGAAGTTGGCGTGAAGCTGCACGTCCTGTTTCCTGTTTTTCAGGTACAATGTCTAGCGTTTGTTGCTACATACAAGGTTTTGGAAATTTTGAAAAGCGTATACTTGCATTTTGACATTTTCGTCACTGCAGCCCAGATTTAATGAAATTTCATATCCACCATTTCGTCCGCGCTTGGAGTCATCCAATCATAGAGCATTTGAATCGTTGCGCATCACCTATGTAGAAAATTGCCTGGGTATTACGATACTCCGTAATACGAAATTTGACGACAGCGTGAACTTCCGTCTTCTCGGTCACGGCGCATAGCTGCTACTTCACAGGAAGTAATCGCGTAATCACCGAACGCATGACGGCAAGGGCTACACTGGCGTCATTTCGCGGCGCGTCGCCAACGCCGCTGAGCAGATAATCGTAAATCGCGGTTGCACCTCTGGCGCAAATGTCACCTGCTTAGGATGAGCCACGCCACGCAGAAGACGACGAAAGATTGACGAACCATCATCATCATCACCAGCCTGTGTACGCCCACTGCAGGGCAAAGGCCTCTCCCATTATTCTCCAATTACCTCGGTCCTGGGCCAACTGTGACCAATTTATCCCCGCAAACTTCTTGATCTCATCTGCCCATCTAACTTTCTGCCGCCCCCTGCAGCGCTTGCCTTCTCTAGGGATCCACTCTGTTACCCTTAATGACCAGCGGTTATCTTGCCTTCGCATTACATGCCCTGCCCAGGTCCATTTCTTCTTCTTAATTTCTACTAATATGTCTTTAACACCAGTTTGCTCCCTGACCCACTCCGCTCTCTTCTTGTCCCTTAATGTTACACCTATCATTTTCCGCTCCATTGCCCGCTGAGTCGTTCTCAATTTAAGTTGAACCCTCTTAGTGAGCCTCCAAGTTTCTGCCCCGTAGGTGAGTACCGGTAAGATGCAGCTGTCATACACTTTCTTCTTCAACGACAATGGTAGGCTGCTATTCATTATCTGATAATGTCTGCCATATGCACCCCACCCCATTCTGATCCTTCTAATTATCTCTGCCTCATGGTTGGGATCTGGGGTCACAACTTGGCCTAAGTATATATATTCGCTTACCACTTCCACTGCCTCGCCATCTATCTCAAACTGCTGTGCTGTCCCGAGGTTATTGATCATTACTTTAGTTTTCTGCATATTAATTTTAAGGCCCACGGTTCTACTCTGTTCGCCCAGTGCGGAAAGCATGCTTTGCAATTCGTCCCCCGAGTTACTTAGCAAGGCAACGTCATCAGCAAATCTGAGGTTACTGAGGTATTCTCCATTAACCCTTACTCCCACCTGTTCCCAATCCAACGTTCTGAATACTTCTTGTAAGCATGCTGTGAATAACATTGGAGAGATTGTGTCTCCTTGTCTGACACCCTTCCTTATAGGTATTTTACTGCTCTCCTTATGGAGGATGATGGTAGCTGTAGACCCATTATAGATATCCTCTAGTATTCTTACATAATGCTCATCTACCCCCTGGTTCCGTAATGCCTGAATGACTGCTAGGGTTTCGACCGAGTCAAATGCTTTCTCATAATCTATGAAGGCTATATATAGGGGTTGAGTATACTCAGCGCACTTCTCTATCACCTGATTGATCGTGTGAATATGGTCCATTGTTGAATAACCTTTACGGAACCCTGCTTGTTCTTTAGGTTGACTGAAATCTAAGGTTGCAGAGATTCGGTTAGCGATTACCTTGGTAAATACCTTGTAGACGACTGACAGTAAGCTGATCGGCCTGTAGTTTTTCAAGTCCTTCATGTCGCCTTTCTTATGGATTAGGATGATGTTCGCGTTCTTCCAAGATTCCGGTACCATTGCGGTCATTAGGCATTGCGTATACAGGTTTGCCAGTTTTTCAAGTACAATTTCTCCACCATCCTTCAAGAGGTCTGCTGTTATCTGATCCTCACCAGGTGCTTTGCCCCCTTTCATTTCTTTCAAGACCTTCCTTACTTCTTCGGTCGTTACTGGTGGGATGTCTATCTCCTCTGAACTACTGTCTCGTTCGGCATTATCCTGTATGTCCCGGCTACTGTACAGATCCCTATAGAACTCCTCGGCCACTGTGACTATTTTATCCCTATTTGTGATGACATTGCCTTGCTTATCCTTAAGTGCATACATCTGATTTTTCCCCACGCCAAGACGTCTCTTTACTGCTTTCAGGCTACCTCCGTTCTTTACAGCGTATTCGATCCTCTCCATATTATACTTCCGTATGTCAGCTGTCTTGCGCTTATTGATTAACTTCGAGAGCTCGGCTAGTTCTATTCTGTCAGCTGCGGTAGAGATTCTCATGGTTTGCCGTTTCCTGATTAGATCTTTCGTCTCCTGTGAAAGTTTACCAGTATCCTGTCTAGCCATAGTGCCCCCAACTTCTACTGCACACTCCGTGAGAATGCGTGTAAGGTTGTCACTGGCTTCCTGTGTCGTAAGCTCGGCTTCCTCGTTAAGCGCGGAATATCGGTTCTGCAGCGCGATCCTGAATTCTTCTACTCTACGTCTTACTGTTTGCTCATTTATCGGCTTCTTTCGTACTAGCTTGTTGCGGTCCCTCCTCAACTCTAGCCTAATTCGAGATCTTACCATACGGTGGTCACTAAGTTGTAGTGATCACTAAGGTGTAGTGATTGACGAACACTGATAGACAAATGAAATGCTAACCTGAACATGTTAACCAGACAATGAAAAACTGAAAAATACCTTGTTGTGGCAAACTAATGGCTCGGTAATATACAGTTGAACCCCGCTCTTACGTTCCTCAGTGCTGCGTTTTTCCGGATGCTACAATTTTTTTGCCTAGTCCCGGCGCAGCTAACTTAGAGTACCATGCAGTAAAATCCTCACATTTATGTCCTGGCTCAGAGTACGTTCCCGGATCATTCGCCGCAATCTGACACCCCGAAACTGCCCGGACAACACGCGCGGACAACCATTATGACGTTTGACGAGCCTTGGACAGGCTTGGCTACGGAACTGACTGCATGAAGCTGCACGCGGGTGCGATTCGTCCCCACTAGGTGGCGCTATATTACTGTATGCTACCGTTAGTAGTGAGTGTGTTTAAGCACCTTTTGAGAGTGCACCAACAAGGGAGATGCTGTAGGCAAGCATCGCATGGTGTTTGTCCTTCCTTTTTGAGCCTAGCACGTGCGGGAGAAAGCAGCAGTAATAACTTTGTGGACGGCAGTCAGGTAGCTCCGAAACATGCCGGCGACGAAGAAGAAGACGGGCGTTGCGTGCATGACGTGCAAACGGGAGTATCCACTCGAGGATACAAGGTTCGAGACAGCTGAGGATACAGAAGGGCAGGACTTCATGTGTAGAATGTGTGTAATGGAGTCGCGCCTCGACCGGCTAGAGCAGGAGAAGGAGCAACTGAAGGTACAGGTTGACGGGTTAGTGGAGAAGCTGAAAGCCGAAAGGCAACAGTGGGAGGTGCTGGAAGGGAAGCTAGCCCAGGTAGAAAGCGTGTGTGTGCAGAGGGATGCCATTCCGGAAAGCAATGGCGTACGTCACGGGGCAAGTGAACCGAGGGTGCCTGGCTCCGAGGCGGGTAGACAAGGGGAGGCCAGGGCCGCCGAGCATGAGGCAGTGGGCGGACATGACAGCGCTGGTCATGGAGAGGGGCCTAACGCTGTCGTGGAAGAAGGGAAGGGGTTGCCGCCGGGCAAGAGCTACTCAGAGGCAATCAGCGCGAAAGCCTCGACGGCAAAAACACCTGCGCAGCCAAAAGAACGAAGGAAGCGGCGAGTCACCATTGTGGGCGACTCGAACATGCGCAGGGCAGAGCAGGTGATTACAAAAAGGGTAGCGGAGGACAACAGAGTTAAGGCTAGCACGCTCCGTGGAAAGATGGTTAACGTGGTGATGGAGAAGGCGAAAGAGCAGGTGTGGGACACAATGACAGAGAAGCACCTAGTGGTGATAATGGGGGGCTTAAACGACGTGTTTCAGGAAGAGGACGAGGCATAGCGAAGCAGGTGGCGAAGGGGTCAATGAACTCCGGGCGATTTCGGACGACGTCCAGATCGCGGTCTGCACGGTGTCAGAACTTGAGGGCAGAGAAGGCCACGTAGCAAGGGCAGTGGTAGAAGCGAACAGGAACATTTGGACGCTCGCTAAAGAAACGAATTTTGGAGTGGTTGACCTCAACCGGGAAGTGCACCGTGCAGGCCGGGGCCGGGCGTTTGTTAGGGACTGATTACTTTTCACTGAGGGCGTGGCGGAGCCGGTGAGGAGGCGACTAGCTGCGCGGGCGGTAGCTTTTATAGGGGGGCAAGAGCATCCCGGAAGCTGGACTAAATAACAGGCACAGGGAAAATGCGGCAGGGGCAAGCGATTGCGATCGGAGTCGAATATACATCGCAAAGAAAAGTACCAAAGTTAGCACACAGGGCGCACAAAAGCTTGGAAAGGGGCATGAGGTAGCAATGCAGGCGAGCGAGGAGGCAAGCGACGTCTCCCCGGTGACCGACGCTTATCCCAAACATCGGAAAAGAATTAACCGAAAGAAAAAGCGGGGGGTGACTAAGAATAACTACATAAACATGCACGGGGGCAGATCACGGGAAAAATGGTAAAGGTTCGCGGTCAACTAAAAAAAGAAAAACTGAAGTATATGCCTTTACAGAAACTTTTCTTCGAGATTTAGAAGAAGGGGAGCGGTCGGTATGCTTATTCAACAGTGAGCCAATTGACACAGAGTTAACGAAAACTGTGAAGAACATATGTGGGTTAAGGGCACGATAGCGGGAAAAGAAACGCTGTTGGGAGTCGCCTATCTGTGGTCAGGCGATGACAGGGAGGTTAGAGAAAGGAATGAAAAACTGGTAGGATACAGTAAGCAGGACCTCGATCAGTTAAGACAATCGGGAGAAGTGATTCTAGTGGGAGAAATGAATGCCCACCTTGAGGACCTGGACGGATACACGGACCGCAACGGCAAACCCGTACTAGATGTGTGGGAAGAACATAATCTCATTGTAGTAAAGAGAGATAACAAATGTGAGGAACAAATTACCTGGGAATGAGGGGAAAAGCAGTACAGTATAGACTACAGCCTCCTTTGAGAAAGAGTGTATGAAAGGATGACTCTAATGGAAATTGATGAAATAGGTGCCGACAGCTTAGGAAGTGACCATAAACGGATAACATTAACTTTTGGAAAAATGGAAGGTCAAAACCAGAAAACGGTGGTACACGACTTGAAATTAAACGATCAGCAAATGGCTAATATTGCCAAAAGCCTGGAGACGGAAATCAAGAGACAACCTACGAAAGATTGGGAATACAGCGAACTCGTTGGTTTCATTCAAGGAAAGATAAGGAACGCGAAAGAACGCAGCTACTGGAAAGGAAAAAGAAAACCTAGAAGCTGGTGGAACAAGGAAATCAAGGAAGCTATAACACAAATGCAGCAATCATCGAGGGAGCACAGGGAGGCCAAGCAAGCGGGAATGCCAACAGACGAAATAACTTTGAAGTGGAATTGGTACCGCGTTAGGAAGCTGGAAGTACAGACACTTGTACAGCAAAAAATTAAACGAGAAAGTGAGCGATGGGTCTCGAATATACGGACAATGGATAAAGGCGCGCCGAGAAAGTTTTGGAACCATGTAAAGGAACTAAAAAAAAAAGACCGAAGAAGTACAACGTCATGTCATAAACGGCGAAGGCATGGTACTAAAAGGGGAAGAAGCGGTATTTCACATACGCTCAATGGTACAAGAGAAGTTCAGAAGAACGGAGAGAGGGCTACAGCATTCAGGGAGTGGGCAAAACGAAGTGCGTACAGATAGAGAGCTAAAGTTGGAGAATCTAAACTGGGAAAAAGCCGAAGAAAATGTTCGAGCTAATACGGCATCAGGGACGGATGAAATTCCTATACGGCTGGTCAACCTAATGGGTCCAAAAAGCAAGGCACAACTGATTCGAGCAATCGAAAAGTGATAGAAACTATGCAAGTACTGGACAATTGGCGTAAGACCAGGATGAAGATGATATATAAAGGTAAAGAAGACAGGGCTGATGCCAATCCGTACAGGACTATTAAAGTTACATCAGTGGCATACAGGCTGGCAATGAAAGCCATAAAAGCGGAACAACAGGCGTGGATAGAGGGGAACAGCATACTGGGAGAACTACAAAATGGTTTCAAACGCGACAGACGCTTAGAGGACAATTTATTTGTCCTAACCCAATGCATAGTGATGTCAATAGTCCAGGAGCGACTAGTATGGATAGCATTTCTCGGTATAAAGGGAGCCTACGACAACGTAGACAGAGAACTTCTATGTAGCATACTTGAGCGTGAGGGATTAGGCCAGGACTTTATACAGCTGTTGCAGGGAATTTACAATGAGAGCGAGGTGCAAATGACCTGGAAGGACCAAAAGTGCACAGAACCGGTAGTCACAAATAGAGGTTTGAAGCAGTGTTGTCCTCTGTCGCCATTGCTGTTCATGCTGTACATGGCTAGACTAGAAAGAAAGCTTGAAGGCAGTAAAATAGGTTTCAATCTATGTTATAGCCGCGAAGGATAGGAAGTGGAACAACATATCCCGGGAATGATATATGCAGATGACATAGTACTACTAACAGATAGCAAACAGTGTCTGCAACAGCTCACAGATATCTGCAGGGAAGAAGCCACTGAAATGGGGCTAGAGTTTAGCACAGCAAAGTTTTCTAAGGTTCGATAGCCAAAGTTGCGGAAATACATAGTTGCAAGTCAAAGTTGCCCTGTTTTCGTTCTTTTTCGAAAGTTTTCGCTCTGCGGCGTTTTCTAGTTGCTGCGTTTTGTTTTCCCGCCCGGTAAAACAAGTATGGACGAGATTCCACGCTACCGAGGACTGGCGATAATTCAAACCCTGATTATACATACCTTTGGTTAATTCCATCTAAATTAAAATGTTTTGTTGGCTCGCTGTCCTCTCAATGCATTTAAGAGCCGCTTACTTCAAACTCCGTCATTCGGTTAATTCATACTTTTGGCGTGTCCATAATAGAAACTATCTACTGCTGTCCGGAAAAGTTTTTGAAAATTTGCATGCTTATATAATCGTAACAGTGGAAAAATGAAAGTAACTGCCTCCAGCCTTCAAGGACAAGGGCGGTGTAAGTAAACAAACGTTTGAAACGAACCATAAGTAACGTAGACGATGACGTTTCTTAACCTTCTCGCCTTTTTTACCGTTTTCACGATGCGAAGTGAAAATCGACAGGCCTCAAAAACCGTCTAAATTTGATTCACTGCCTACACATTTCGAAACGGTCAAAACCACGCGGGCCGCTGTCACAAAAACAAAAGGAAAAACGCACAATCACGTATTCGCTTTCGCGTGTCAGCAAAAAAAATAAAAAGAAACATGATAAGGCGGTTGCGAATGTGGCGCACGGCAATCTTCTCGTATCTGCTCGTATGCCTTTCGTCACTGCTTGCTGTGTATTTTGTGCGGTTAGGGTTTAAAAACGCTTAGAAATTAAAACAGATGAGAGTAGAATAGATTCCTACTCAAAATTCGTGATGTCACCTTGTCCAGAGTCATATATATGAGAACTTCTGATAATTCAAACTTCGCATAATTCAAACAAAATCCTTGGATAACTTCGTGTTCGATTTATCGCCAGTCGATTGTATTTTAAAAGTCCCATTTTCCAGCTTTCGTTTTGTAAATAAGCCACGCATCCCTTCGACCTTTTGGAAAGAAATCGCGCTACTTGCGTGTTCTCCGTTATATTTTTGTGTTCGCGTTTCATTTGTCTATGACGGTACGCGTAGCGCCCAGTGCGTTCTGACTTTCTGTGCTTTTGGTGAACTTGAAAGAACAAGAAGCTTGCCTTTTGGGAAGCCCGGTTTTGCGTCGCCTTTCTCCGGACCCACTAGGCGAAAATTGCGCGCACGCCTTCCTCATCTGCGGCGTACCGCCCTGCCTCTCACAATGTCGGCATAGTTTCCTCCTTCGCTTTCCGGCTCCCCATATCTCGTCTGCCTTCCATTTTTTCTTCGTACGCTCAGTTACATAGAGCGACGACGGAAGCGCGAAACCAAAAGATCGGACGCTTTATAACTCGTGCCTAAAACCACTGCGTGTGTACGAAAGCAATTTGAGGCGGAAACAGCTCCCGGGTAGAACAAAGGGCCGATAAAACACACGTGAACCCCAGGCCGCACCTAGAGCGCATTGCCAGTATTGCTTTTAACGGATGTGGCGTCTCCAAAGAACTAATCTTATCAGCGCGCTGACGCCGCCGGCGTCGCACCGAGAAATCCTTGCAGTTCCTCTTTGGCCTGCACGCAAGCGGCGTTTTCGTCCTTCATCGGCAGCGAACGGCATGGGACGATAAAAGCGCTGGAAGCGTTTATCGCTGACCGTATAATGTTGAAGGTCGTGCCGTATGCTGCGTGCGTCATCAAACGTGGTTTCAAATAGTAATATCAGTACCTGCTTCAAAATTATCTTGATTAGCTTTGGATGAGGAGGCCGTGCGGCTGGTGTTCAGCCGAAGACTCTCGGAGCTCACAGGTAAGCAAATAGCAGTACCAAATCCTTCTATCAATTTGTTTTACCGTGCCTCAGTGATCCGTTGTAACATATTTATCAATTTGGCGGATTTTTTCTGGTCCCTATTTTTCTAACCGCGGGAACTCCAGAAAGACGTACACCGTAAACTTGCGTTATCTTCAGAATTGTTCACCCCTGCTGTATGGGCTACTGTAGCTAGTTACCCATGGTGTCATCTATGCTTCTAGTACGCTCAAACCCTACTGGTTTGAAAGTTACCAGTCTTTAACTAAAGGGACTAATTGTTTCTTATGCTCCTTCACAACAGCAGAGACAAGCTTCTGGGAATTCATATACGATAAAATTCTAAACCACACGTTTGAAAACAAAGTTTTACGGGTAATATATTCATTTACTCTTATTTTACGCCAACGATAGGTACTTCGCTTGTGACTGAAAATTCGCTATGAGAGCAGGAACTATTTATACCACGTACTTCCACTGTTCTAACCTTAACTTTTTCCCTGCTGGTGGGAAAGTGCCGCATTTGCAAGTTCCAGGGAAAATTTTGTGTTGCAAAAGTTCTTGGGAGGGAATCTTTCAAAAGTACATCAAAATGACGCTCAGTAAAATTGCTTTTCATTATTGAAATGATTCGAAAATATTCTGTCATCATGCAAAGTATAAATTCTGAAATACGAATTTTTTTTTGGTAATTATTGCACAATATTTTCAGAAGCCTATTTCGTCTCTCTGAGGACACTTTAAAAATTCAAGTTACAATATATTGTGTACGCCCATTCATAAAGGTGGGAGAAATAAACTCCTGGCTAGAGAGTTCTTTGCTACAGAGTGTTACTGAACAGCGTCTTAAAATATTGGGAAAAGTGTTGTTTGGTTGGTTTTCATAAACATTTTTATCGAATAAGCGTTTGAGCACAATGATACCAGGCACGTCAAAATGACGCTGTAAGTACGTCACTGATAGTGGCGTAATTTTTAATGCGAAGTAGAGTATTACCTCAAATACGTGTTCGCCCAAAGAATAAAGTTTTATCAAACTACACAAAAACTGTGGGAAGTGTTCGTTTACCTACACACCAAACATTTCAAACAGTCTGACAAACCAAAAAAAAAAAACCAAAAGCATTAGCAATGTGCTCTTTTAAAATATGCCTTTGTGCAACTACTTTTTTCAGCAAAAATTGTTTCTCTTCAGCAGAAGATTGAGCAGAGAAATATAGTCGGGTCAAGCACAAGGAGGACTGCGGTCGTCAGTAGAATTATTCACCCGGCCTGAGATTTTCAACGTAAACAGTAGGGCCTAGAAACACCACCTCGACATAATACTTTATAAAACCAGCCGACAAACAACTTTGCAGCCCTTCTAGCACAGTTAGTGTCGTGTCGTCCCAATGAATCCCGTGTAGAAAAAAATGGAACTTTATCCTCCCCACTGCAACACTGGAAGAGAGAGAAGGAAAGGGAGTAATAAAAAAGTAACTAATTGTTAGAAAGGATTACAGTTCGGGTAGCGCAAACATGAGGGCCGCAACGACTTCAGTCGCTCGAGTCGCGAGGTCCCTCTGGGCCTGGGGGTCCGAGTGTCTCAATGCCCCCCTCTACTTGTCCCGATTGTGTAACGTTTGTAGACAATAGTCTTTGTTGGGCTAACTGAACCCGAATATTTTGGCATGCATACCTGGGAGTTTGTATCTCTGTTCCGTGATTGAGCCTTCGGAATAAAAGGGATACAAATACTTGGGCGAGAGGTTTATGTACGTAAACCGTTTGCAACCCCACAGAATCTGGAAACTCATTTCATATCTATGAATATTGTTCAGGAAGAAGAAAACATCACGCGTATTTGGTGCAAAACATCAATACGTGGGTAATATTTGCAGCTACTGAAATAAATACACATGGCTGCGCGATTTCTGAAATACAGCATAAGAAATTACGCTCCGGAAACAAAGTGTGCACCGAAAAAAAAGAGCTCGCGCCTCGGGCCATGCCTCGTGGCGGCATTTCCAGTGGTCCCGAAGTAACGAAAGTTTCCAGTCAATGGCGTGCGAGTAGTGTGGAATGCGGTAGTATTCAATTGACTGGAGCGGACCTCTACCGTATTAATCGTGGAAGGAGCGAGACGGTAGGGGAAGATCGTGACAGGTTGGCGGGGAAAAGAGCAAAGGCATTTACGTTGCAGCAGGGGCAGAAGGCTATTGTCTTTCGGGTGCTTTTGCAGCAAAGTACGCATATAGAGAGAGACCCTTTCATTTTTCATAATCCGTCAGCCTGCTGTGGGTCGTTTCTATTTCTATTGTCATGGTTAAGCGCACTGCTAGGGTTTAAACAGATAATTTCAATCACTGAAGTAATGAGCGAACTTTACCACCCCTCCATTAAGAAATTTGGGAAAAGACCGAAAGCTTTTGGACAAAACCTTTGGGAAAGTGCGTCAAACCCTGTGTCAAATTGCGTCCAACGTTAGCTGAAAGTTTCCAATTGCTCGTGAAACTTTGGACGACCCAAATCCCAAACAAAGAACTAATGCATGTGACGACTATTCGCGTGCAAAGTAAACACACGCACGAATGATCTAAATGTATACTGATGCGTTGATCATATAGAGGTGTACTTCATTACTGCTTGTAATGACGATTCCTGTATTTTGTTATATTGTTACGAGGATAAAAGAGGGAATACAACGTATTCACCCTATTCTCAATATTTACTATACATAGCAACACAGACCGGAGTCTGACCGGGCCTTCGTCTTCCTTCAAGAGCCCAAAAAACGTCCCTCGTCTTCGTCATCTTCACTCACAACACTGATGTGTAACATAACCCCCCGGGACGAGGCGCCGTCCCGGCGCCCTTTACAGAGCTGTTAAGCTGGGGGAAACAAACGTATCGCTTGAGGCGGACAATATGCACATTGTCTGTTGGTGGATTTGCAGGAGAGCGATCGAGTGGTGATATCTCATATGTCTCGTCAGTGACTTGGCGCACGACTCGACAAGAACCAGAGTAGCGAGGAAAGAGTTTAGCTGAGAGGCCCACACGACGCGTAGGTGTCCACAAAAGCACGAGGGCACCTGGATGAAATTTGGCTGTGGAATAGTGCTTATCGTAGCTAAGCTTGCTGGAGGCCTGAGATGTCGTGAGACGAGTACGTCCTATTTGACGAGCCACGTCGGAATTGGCGATGGCGTCGCGGGCATATTCAGTGGGGCTTGCAGAAGATAGAACCAAAGTGTCCAATGGCACACTGGGGTGTCGACCATAGAGCAGGTAAAACGGGGAATACCCTGCAGTGTGGTGGCAAGAGGAATTGTACGCGAAGGTTACCTTCGGCAGAGCAACGTCCCGATCACGGTGGTAGGGGGCGACGTACATAGATAACATGTTGGTCAGGGTTTGATTAAGCCGCTCCGTTAAGCCATTCGTCTAGGGATGGTAAGTGGTTGCCAATTTATGTTTGGTCGAGCACGAGCGTAGAATATCATCGATCACTTTGGAAATGAAGTAGCGGCCACGATCACTAAGCAGGTGCTTAGGGGCTCCGTGGTTGAGAATGACGGTGTTCAGCAGAAAGTGTGCAACGTCTGTGACGCAGCTGGTAGGAAGAGCACGGGTTATGGAATACCGAGTGGAATAATCAGTGGCCACCGCAACCGTCTTGTTACCTGCGGGCATAGCAGGGAATGGCCCCAAGAGGTCGAGGCCAACTCGAAAAAATTCTGCGGACGACACGTCGAACGGTTGGAGGGGCCCAGCGGGAAGAGAAGTTGGGGTTTTGTGGTGTTGGCACGGGTCGCGGGTGTCAACGTAGCGTTTGACAGCATGATGTAAACCCGGCCAAAAGAAACGACTCTTGTTACGGTCGTAGGTGTGAGATACGCCAAGATGTCCAGCCGTGGGATGATCGTGGAACTGTTGAAGTATGTCTAGTCGAAGTTGTTTTGGTACGACCGGTAACAGCTCAGGTCTGTCGCAGGAGAGATTTTGTCGATATAAAGTACCGTCTTGGAGGTGATAAAGGCGGCATGATGGATCCGAGAGGTTAGAGGAGAGAGTGTCGATTAGGGACCGTAATGACTCGTCGCGGCGTTGTTCATCGGCTAAATGGTGCAAATCGGAGATGGAAAAAACGATGGCGTTGGTGTCATGGCAGATGATGTCGGTCTGTTTGATGGGATAACGGGACAAACAGTCTGCCTCTTGGTGTAATTTTTATGATTTCTGCACACCAGAGAACTTGTATTCCTGTAGACGCAGAACACAACGTCCGCGGCGCACAGTAGAATCTGGTAACGACGAAAGCCAACACAGTGCATGATGGTCAGTGACCACAGAAAAGTCTCTGCCGCATAGGTATGGGCGGAATTTAGCTAAGGCCTACACAAGAGCCAGATATTCACGTTCAGTTATCGAGTAGTTTCGCCCCGAGACAGAGAGAAGGCGGCTGGCAGAGGAAACCACTCGGGTGTGACCGGCCTGTTGTTGAGCGAGGACAGCCCCGATACCGTAGGCGCTTGCGTCTGTGCGGAGCTCCGTAGGGGCAGAAGGGTCAAAATGTGCCCGAATGGGAGGTGTGCTTAGCCGGGTGATCAAAGTAGAGAAAGCTACTGCTTGCAGAGGTCCCAAGAAAACGGAACGCTCTGTTTCAGTAGGTCCGCTAGGGGTCGGGCAACATCAGCGAAGTTCTTAATGAAATGCCGAAAGTAAGAACACAGCCCGACAAAGCTACGGACATCTTTTGCAGAACTAGGTTGTGGAAAATCTTTCACGACACGGATTTTAGCAGGGTCGGGCTGAATACCAGTGGCGTCAACGAGATTACCAAGGATGGTAAGCTGTCGCTGTCCGAAATGACACTTTCATGCGTTAAGTTGAAAGCCGGCGGAACGGAAAATCTCCAGAACTGTGGAGGGCGCGGAAGGTGGCTTTCGAATATTGGGAATAAACGACAACGTCATCAAGATACACAAGCACGTATGACACTTAAGTCCATAAATGAGCGAGTCCATCATGCGCGCCAAGGTTGCTGGAGCATTGCATAACCCGAAAGGCATGACTTGAAGCTGGTAAAGTCCGTCTGGTGTAATACAAGCGGTCTTCTCACGGTCCTTATCGTCCACAGTAATTTGACAATATCATAAACGCAGGTCGATTGATGAGAAATATTGCGCGCCATAAAGCGAATCGAGAGCATCATCGATGCGGGGCAACGGGTGAACGTCTTTTTTGGTTATCTTATTCAGGTGCCGATAATCCACACAGAATCACCAGGTGTTATCCTTTTTTTTCACTAAGACGACTGGCGACGCCCATGTGCTAAATGAAGGTTCGATAATGTCTTTATGAAGCATCTTGTAAAATTCCGGTTTAATACCTCAGCGTTCACTTCCAGACACACGTTATGGGTGTCGACGGATAGGGGTTGCGTCGCCGGTGTTGGACAAAAATGGTTGCGAGGGAGTTCCAAAAGCCCAATAATTCGAAAAACTAGAACGTAGAGGCGAGGACCAGCGGTTGCGCCACTAGTGGGAGACATGTCCGACGCCGCAGCAGCGGAAGCAGATTGGCCCACCGTCAGGTGTCGCCATTCTGCGGGATTGCGGGCACGAGGAGAGTAAGACTGACGCCTGGCAGGTTGGGCGGGGCAGGGATTGCAGTTGCCGGTATGATGGAAAGTGCAAATAAACCGGGCGCCCAAGTTGTCGATTTCTTGATGGATGACCATCTGAATGAGTGACACAGTAGCGGCGTCAGGTACTGCCAGATACGGTGGCAAAGTAACCGGGGACATGGCTTCGACCTCCCGGCGGATAAGTCGTGTTAATGCCGGAGACGGGGGCACTTCGGTATGTCGTAGGGGCTGTTCCCCACACGTCGATGTTGCGGCGGCATTCGGTAGCCGGGCGAAGTGCTGACCGATCCCGCGGCTTTTTGCCTCCTCGAAGCGTCGGCATTCACCAATCATACATCCACTGTTGTGCAGTTCTTAAAGACAAGCAAATTGAAAGCATCGTCGACAATGCCCTTAAGCACGTGGCCGACGTTTTCTGGCTCGGGCATGTTGCGATCAACCTTCTGGCATAAATCCAGCACGTCTAGTATGTACGAAACCTAGGGTTCCGGCGCAGACTGGGCTCGGGTAGCAGGTTCGCTTTTTGCAGCAATCTGGTGACCCGTAGACTGGCCGAACAATTTCCTGAACTCCTCTTTAAACTGGTCCCACCTTGTGATGGTCCCATTGTTTGTCTCGTACCAGACAAGTGCGGGCTTTTTAAGTAACAATTCACATTAGCTGACATGATCGTCTGGTCCCACCTGTTGTGGAGGCTGACGAGTTCATATATCTTCAGCCAGTCGTCAACGTCGATATTATCGGAGCCGGAGAACTTACCGGGGTCACGCGGCTGAAAGATGACGACTGGTGGAAAAGCCATCGTCGGATATGTTTGAGTGCCTTGCTGCATTGTTGTGACAGAGTAAGTGCCCCCGCTGCGTAGCTTCGTAATGGTTGGTAAAGCTTGGAACCCCAACTGGACCCTTGGGACCAAGGAGAGACGATGCAGAGCTGGGACGCCGGGGGGAAACGAGTCCGCACACTCCACCAAAAGACGTTACGAGGAAAAAAGAAGAAACAAAACGCATTCACCCTATTCTCAGTATTTCCTAAAGATAGCAACACAGACCGGAGTCTGACTGGGCCTTCGCCTTCCTTCAAGAGCCCAAAAAACGTCCCTCGTCTTCGTCATCTTCACTCACAACCCCGACGGGTAACAATATAGAACCGTTCCTTTTGAGTCAGTTTTCAGTAACCGTTTTGGCACAATGCCAGCCTGGTGTCACGCACGCGCTGTGTGTCCAGAGATGTTATCACAACTGTTCGATCAACCCACCGTTATATGGCGAAATGCATTAGTTCTTGACAAGACGCCGACGGTCCCCCTAAGAAAGCTTTCGGTTTAAAAGCTGAAACACATCAATCGTTTTCGTGAAGCGACAGCACATCTGCGAAGCTCGAAGTCGCAGTGCATACCCGACTCCCTGCCTGGACAAAACTTCACTTGTCTGGACGACGCAGGTTTCCACATCCTCATCCAAAGAATGTGGAAACCTTGCATATAGGATAGGAACACCCGTGATATCTATGAACCGAAGCGAACTGCGTACGGAGCACTGAAAACAAACGCAAACGCATTACCGCTTAGTGGCGTCAATGCTCCTGGCTGGATTTTTTATCATCGCTCACAGAACGTAAATTTCATAGCTGTAAATTATCCAGAGAGTCACTGAGCGTACAGATGTCGTACAAGTCCGAAGAAGATTGCACAGAGTGACGGGATTTGATGCGTCTGGACGCCAGTGCGAAATTTTCGGGTGGTTCGACCTCCTTCAGCAACTACGACAGTGTATTTTTCTCTCGGTAGGCTTTAAAAAACCCTGTCAAGCTGAAAAAATACGAACTATACACCAAGGAAAAGATTCTTCCTCCCACAAAATGGTAGAGCGCGTCAAACGTGGTAGAGTCGTCAAACGCGTAGCGTAAACAGGAAATTAGGCGTTCCGTAAATACACTTTTGCTCAATATTAAAAGCAGCAGCAGGTTAAAAAGGCATGATTTACCCCATTTCCTAAAACCCATTACAATACAGCTTCAGCGTCTGTGATTGTCGAGGAAAGCGACGGAGGAAAGAGGCACACAGCCAGTCGCCCAATTCCTGGGCCTAAACACAAGCCACTGCCATGACTGTGAGGACCGAGCTATGCCCGTGCCCCCGTGCTCCCGTGGCCATGTGAGGAACCTCTTTTAATCATCAATACGCTCCCCTGGCCACCAAAATGCGATGGTGGAGCAGAAAAAAGCAACTAGCTGGCGGTAGCCGATAACAGAAAAGGCGCTCCTGTGTAGGAAGTCTGGTTGTTGGTAGCAGCACTATGACGTTAAGGAGGAGCACGGCGGCGGCTCTGAAGCAGTCGAAATAAAAGTACTTGTAAAGCTCCAAGGACCAGGACCATCTGGCTTCGCACCCTGAGTTCGTCCAAATAGTTCAGGATACCCAAGTTGAGGTAGCGGGACACAACTCTCATCAGTATTCAGGGTGTCTCGAACGACCACACTTGTAAGGCCTCTAAAATAATGGCGTTCTCGCGCCCGTGGACGGCATGACGTAGTTGAATTTCGTTCTTGAGTTCCAAATTGTGGAAGTTCGAGTCTACGGAAACGTCAAGATCCCCCACCACGAAGTGGCCCACAGTCCAATCGTTTATCAGTCGCAGCCTGGTGTAGTCCAGCCAGCCGCGGATGATATGCTGGTGCCTAGCAATCCAGAGTACAAGGCACCACAGCTATAAGCCACTTGCAGTCATCTTGTTCAACTTGTGCTTCAAGCTCCCTTCTCGGCTAAGGCATCAAGTTGGTGTGGGTGATGGCATTGTCACGCTGGTCGGTAAGCAATGCATCCTGGTCTAAGCGGGCGTGATGGTTATGCCCGGTCCCTCGATCGCCGCCCTGGTAGCCTCTTGGTCTACCGTAACCGCCGGGGCCACAGGGAAATTCTCCCTGCTCGGGATGTCGCATAAGATTGACGAGCGCAGTCTCGGTTTGCCCTTGCAGCGCATGCGTTCAGCCACCGCAGTTTACTATGGCTGGTAACTGGTAACATATGACCAACTGTCCTTGCCGTGAGTTGTGCAGACAGGGATGGTGAGCTGCGCCATCATGCATCTCGAACAACTATCGCGGCGGCAGATAGATGAGCTTCCGCATCTTTCAGGGGGCCACCCAGTGGGGTGATTGAAGCTGACCGGCGTCCGTTCACGATTTCGCCGGAACGAGGCTCACTTGGTGATTCGCGTGAGCCGAACAGAAGCGCCGGTTTGCCGATTAGTGACGGAGATTCCTGGAAGCATAAACGCCAGAAGAGAAGCGAGCGTTGGGAGCGGCAGGGCCTCCATCTTGAAAAAGGAAACGGCGCCCGCTCGTGACGTCCAACCATGTGCTCTCTGAGCAAGGAACCCCTACGAGCGAGAGCGACGTCCGAACCGCTGGAAAACCTCAAGCTAGGCCTGGCCAGTTCGGCCGCATCATTGTATGTGGGCTCCTGGGTGATCCAATCGTTACTCAAGAAGATCTGCCGCGAAATCACCAGTTGTTCAGGCTGATGAGAGTCCTCACCAGCTGTGCGGACGTGTAGGTCGCAGACGCGCGGCCCACATGCAGAGCGAACGTTGGCCGCATTGTCCACCTCCACGGCTCTCTTGCTGCCATAGGCGAGCGGCGTGTTCTCGCCGTGCCGAGTGATGGTGCAATCATGGCTCGGCACTCCGTTACTCTGAACAGCAACCAAGGAAGGAACCGCGGAGGGTCGGGCGAAGTAGACGTGATAGGTAACCTTTTTGTGGTAATCAAAACTAGTGAAGAGGTCAGCTTCTAAGTCGTCCAAATGGATGGTCTGCTGGACGCGCTGGTCAAGCACCCTCATGTACTCATACCTGCTGTTGATGGCGCGCAGGTGCGAGTTGATCGATGTGTTTGGATCCTCTAGCAACAATTCAATTGCAGCTAGGCCCCTTGTGACGTTTTCTCTCACAAGGTCACGGCGGCTGGGTGGCTCCTCCATTGCAGACGGAAGTAAAGTCGAGTGGCCGGGTGGCTCGGGCACGAGCACAAGCGGTGGCGAGGAGCGTTCGATGACGAGGCTTCCCGAATTAGCTGGACCCAGAGGAATACCGAGCCTAGCGTACCTCGGTGTCTGCGCCGCGTCAAGTCGAGTCTGCTCGTGGTTCGATCTCCCGGGGTTCTGCACCAGAATGTCGCGGAAAGCGACGAAGAAAAGAGCCACACAGCCAGTCCACCAATTCATGCGGTTGAACACGAGCCACTTCCACGAGCATAAGGAGCGAGCTATGCCCGTGCCCGTGCGAGCCACCTTTTACAGCTAAGCAGTTAGCCTGTCGTAGGTCGTAAAAGGTCGTGTTGTAAACAAAAACACGACGCAGGACCCAGCAGTTCTCGCCCAAGACGCCGAGTGCATGCGTCAGGCTATCCAAGCATGCAGCGTAGAGCTCAGTATTCGTGTAGATTAAAACCACAAAACAAGCATCGAAACCGCATGATGTATGTTAAGTCGCCGGTGAACAATGGGAATCCCTCCCCCGATGTGTTCTGGTAAAGATTCTGCTTGTGGCTGCTCTCTAAAATGAGAGCTGGGTTGTCGTCATTTGCGGGCTAACGCATGCGTCAGATTTTGCAGGACCCAGCAGCTCTCGGCCACGACGCCGAGCTCGCGCGTCAGACCCACCAGTTGCCGTTATACAAACCGAGTGCAAGCCGAGACAACGACGAAAATTTCATACCCTCCCCCATCACCATGTGTAGTGGCTTACATCAGCTTCGCTGGACATCCACTTTCGCAGGGCTGAATGGCGTCTATTTTAAGTGCGAATGCACTTTATAAGCGACCCTGAATTCCGTTGACAGCCGTCCGTCCACATAGCAACAGCTGCGGGTGCGCGCGCTCCTCGTCATCCTTGGCAACGGGGGGAGATGGCACATACCCACGTGGGGGATTGGCCAGGAATCGCCTCGTCTTCTTTGGCAACGGGGGGAGATGGGCGTGCGCTTCCTGGCCGCTGACATGGCACATACCCACGTGGGGGATTGCCCAGGAATCGGGCGTGAGAAGGGCTAATGCACCCGCTTAAAGGAGTACTGACACGAAATTTGAAAGCTGAGATCCGCTCTAGCAGTCAAGTACAACGACAACACAAATAGGTGTCTGTGCATGGCACATACCCACGTGGGGGATTGGCCAGGAATCGGGCGTGAGGAAGGCTAATGCACCCGCTTAAAGGAGTACTGACACGAAATTTCAAAGCTGAGATCCGCTCTAGCAATCAAGTACAACGACAACACAAATAGGTGCCTCTGAATAAAGGCATCTTTCTTTCTTTGTAGTTGCGTGTGTGTGTGTGATCTCTCTTTCGCGAACATTACCGAACCGCGCAAATTCAACTCGTGCATTCGCACTTTCACATTCTTCCCCTCGGGGAAATGCGGAGAAATTTTTTTTATTATCATCAGCACTGATATCTTCGCAGCTACAACGTGCAATCATTGCCTGCTTCTCCATTGTGCCCGTACACCTCTAAACCAGAAATGTGTTTATTTATCACAGGTAGCTCAACCGTGCGGCCATGCTCCCTCTTGCCCTTGTGTGCGCGTCCTCTCCTTTTGCGAGGACCTATTCGAGAACCCAGCCATCCCCTGTTGCAACATATTCCGGGTTTCATTCCCTGCAAGACTTCACTTGCACATTTTCTAACAAAAAACGATGCCTGTACTACTCTGTACAAATAACAATGCACACTGATTGAAAACTTGAATGCCCTGGTTGAACAAGATTTTCTTAAAGGGCTTTACGACATAATGCGTGCGCAAGGCAGGATTGTTTATTTTTCCTTCGTACATGACTTCTCAACTGTAGTAATTACGATTACCGAGCTGAAGTTCTATCAAATGTGTCGAGGCCAGCCCTGCCTAAAAAACTTCAGCGCTCTGACTCCACCCTACTTCCCTCCTGAAATGTTCCGTATATACAGAAGTAATGAAATGCGGAGTACATTTTTATGACAGAAAGCTGCCACAAAACAAGATTTTTCAGAAGCACAAGAAAATAAAACAGTGCATTGCTGTCTAAACACTTGACTCCTGTTTTAAGTCGGTATGATCACTAGAACTGCGAAATCATTGTCCGTATGAATTCCGTATATACGGAGTATACGAAAATCATACGGAGCATGATTTTGCATAATAATGAAGATAAAAACACGAAAATTTCCAAGCGTTCATATTGTGCAATCTCTATGATTTCTTTGTTTGTAGAACTAATATCTACTTTCATTATGCTTGGTTCCGAAACACTCCGTATGAACTCCGTATTCCCATAATTTTGTATCTTCTGTATTCTGTATACGGAACGTTTCAGTAGGGTTGGTAGGACGAATTTCCTGCGAGAAACCAAAATTTGAAGTTTCGTTTCTGATGGCGTTTTTACATGGACTCAATAGCAAAACCAGTTTATTACCTGTGTTATATTACTTCTGCTTTGACGGTGCCGCGTGGGAGGAGTCTGCTTTGGCTGTCTTTGCCACACGCATAAATAAAGCCCTGAGCCTCCTCCATTTCCAAGCAACAGCTATCAGCAGACCCTACAGCCAATCGCTATTGCTGAAGAACGATAGGATGCAAATGAGCAGGCGGCAAAAAAAGCAGAGCGACAAAATATCAGAACGACAAAACAGCAGCGAGACGTGATATCGCAGCTACAAAACGCAGGGTGACGCAATGAACGCCGTAAAAGAGTAGCTCAAAAACATCGCGGCCGGCTGCAACATTTTGCCCGGTGCCATTCGACCGCCGTCTTGAATCTATGAAACTACAGCTGAGGTTGCATAAAATTGCCCCAGCATTTCGCACGATGCGCGCTTACTTTCAGTTTTGATAGTTAGTGAGTTATCACAGAGGGAATGCAAGGTTTTAGTCCGTACTCTCTGGAGTTAACGTATTCTGTCAATGGAAAGAAATGGTAGATATAGTGTTTTAACGTTTGTATGTGCAGACTCAACTGGCCAGTGTAACTTTCTTATAGATTGCTGTCCTGGCTTAAAAGTTTAGATCACCTTGTGAATGCGAGCTTCTGCTCACTGCAGTCGGAGGGAACGTCTGGCTTTCGTATAAAAAATTGTGCTGTTTTCGGTCATGCATGAAAGACTCTTTACACTCGACAGACGTATCTACGGCGCCGATGTAGGAGGAAGGAAAGACAGAAAGGCAACCTACAAAAATTTCTAAGGGGGTTTATTCCTAAAAGTATTCGTTAAAAGGCGTGAGTCTTTAGACTCCGCTTATACCAGCGAGCAATCGACGATGCCGGCCGGAGGGGTAAGCCGGACCGCTTGCCTCACGCACGCCGAGGTGTCGTGCCATCTCACGGATTAAGTGTAAAGGTTCAACCTGTCAAAAGATCCAACGAGACGAAAGGTCCAGCAGTAGATCTTTTGTCTCTGTGGATCGTTGATCTGGTTCGACATTCAGGGTCGATTGTATCTTGTCTCTCGGTGCATCTATCATCTCGGTGGATACTCAGGCTCTACAACACCTTCTGTCTCGACAAATCTTTCGTCTCGGTGGATATCCACACTCGACTGGATCTTCGGGCTCGGTGATTCTTTCATATCCTTGGATATTCAGGTACTTCCGTATTACATGGAAGTCCCAAGCGCTCTACAATCACCTTCACTACCCAAATCAGCAAATAATTGCGAGAACCTCTGCGTTTCAGGTATGAATATATAACTTTACTGTCATACAAGATAGTTTAAATTAGAATCTACTCCCAGATTTTGTCTTTCCACACGTTGGGGAACGCCATTCCGAACAACAGCTTCACAAAGATGAAATAACTAGTTTATGAGATGCATGCTATCAATTTCGTATCGACTGTAGGATGACCACGGCAAACATTTTTGCGGATGCGCTGAGTTAGGCTTTATAGTTGTGTGTGCCTGTGTGCGGGATTGTGAGCTTTGTTCAATTCATCTTAGCAAGAATGCGCCAATCGCGCATATAAATATAATATCTCATTACGAACGAACTGAACTAGCTTTCCTCCGCATGGACACGTGCAGCACTTCAGCAAGCGTAACTGAAAGCTGCGAACATTCACTTGCTCACTCGTGCCCTTTTCTCTTTCACTGACAATTTGGGTGGGTTTGCAGGAGTTCACAAGCACTCGTTTATACCATTCAGATAATCTCACGTCTTCTGCCAGGGAGCCTAACTATCTAGACATATCGAGAATTTTCAACTTTTGCTGCACCGCGTCTCAATCCTGCGCAAGACTTCGCGCAATGCCGGTCTCACCAAGGTGAATTGATAAAGCCTGGAAGTCTGAGTTCGGTCCTGTGGTGATTGTTCAAATGTTTTAGGAACTGAGTAATATAAATCCTTCAGTGGCTACAGTTCCGTGGAATTTGGACACCCTTCTACAAACTGGTTGCTCTCGGTCCTAAATGTCCCAGTCACCGAGCATTACGGAGCTGGAACGGGGGCTCGGCCAAACCTATCAAGTACTTTATCCCCGCTCGAAGGCGAAGCTTCTCGATTCATTTGTGTCCATTTCTTGTAAATGCCGAAGGTAAATATTGGTGGTAGGATTGCGGAGATTCGTTTGAAGCGGTCTGTGGGGCGTCTGAGCAGATATTCGATGGTTTAGCTGACAGCCATACCTGCGTGATTAGCGTTGGCCATGGTGTTGCCCGAGGGTTGCGAATTGCCCCCAAATTCTTAAAGCATATAATGGGACACACTCGCTTTTTTCGTCGATTAGGAATATGCACCCTGGCAAGAGGAATCCTCATATACATATGCGACCACCTGATACGTCGTGCCATACACATCGCCATGTGTATGGAACTCAAAAACCCTTAAGGGGACAGTTACATGATTTGAAACGTGGCGGAATTACTTGCGCAAATTGTAGTCGGAAATTCCCAGACTAAGTTTCCTTATGTATTAGAAATATCCACTTGAATGTTCTGTCCTAATCTCGGCATCCTCTTTGCCGATATGACGTTACTAATGACGCTTACTCTTGTATACGCTTAGCTTGACTGCGTCTACTGCGCGGCTTGCCTACCCTTTCACGGTAAGCGGGCCGACCACCAGCAGGTCGTCGCGAGTCATTCGGTCAGGTAAATTTTAGCCACGACAAGATTTGTAATAGGAAGAATGTGGCTTCTGTTTGTTTGTAGAAAGTCGAAGTCAATGTATGCCTGCCCTAGCTCACATGAATAACGTGTATTGGCTTACGACATTTCACTGAGATGGCTTTACAGGAGCTCTGAGCTGCATTTCCCCGTGCAACTGGTACGCTAGTAGAAAACGAATGTCAATAAAAAGCAGGAGAATATTAAGCGAATTTAATGTAGGGACTGCGAAAAAATTAACGAATACCTTTTTTAAAGCGTAAAACCAAGATAAGGCAGACACTTTTTCCGCACAATAAGCTAGCACAGAGGTCAGCAGCACAATCGCACATTTGCGATCTTTTTGTCCCGCCTAAAGAGCGCAGTTACTAGCGATAACGTATTTCTGGGGATTTGGGGGACGCAGAAAAGTTTTTATTTAAGCTGCCTCCTTAAAAATTCTGAGTAAAAATATGCTTGCGCAAAAAAATATTAGATTGATTCTGGGGTTTCACGCGCCGACGCAACGCTGGCGATGAGGCGCGCCGTATTGGGGACCTCCGGATTAATTTTGACCACCTCAGGATCGTTATGGTGCACCGAAATCTCGTAAACACAGAAGTTTTTTTCGCCTCCATCTGCGCGAAAAAGGAAGGTTTGTGTCTTGGTCGACAATTCCCGCTTATAGAAACTAGAAACCAGTAAATATTGCTTGGTTTTGTGCTCTGATGCGATGTTTTTATGGGATGTTACGCAACGAACTGTTCAAATGGACATCTCTCCTCAAAGGTCCTTTCTAAATAGCGCGGCCCCTACCCTGTCATCCATTCTTCGTCCCACGTCAACTATCTTGTACCACTAACGTAATCGGATGACCTTCGCCGCCATCACCGCTAAACTGTGCACGCCCCTGACACGCCACGAAGGCACTTACATCCGCCAGGCTCAGACTCTCTCCCTCCCTTGTGACCTCGTTCTTCACTATATCAAGACCCGAGATGGCACGCCACACTGTCAGGTGTGTGGTGCCTATCCCGACGTTAAACACACCTACTGGACTTGTCCTCGCGCCAGGCGATCACCTCACTTTCTTCATCCACCCCTTTTACCATCCCACATTCCATACTCATGGGAAAACTGGGCCGCTCCACCGCCTGATCTTCTCCCCATCCTTTGGCCTCGCCTCACCCGGCACATTGCCCACGTGCGGGGCCCTAACCCCTGCGGAATTCCCACCTGAACGTCTTCCAGGCCCACCAGAACCACAGTTTCGGCAGCCCGGACATTGGCCGCTTCAAATAAAGTTTGATCTCTCTCTCTCTCGCGCCTCAAGCTCTATTTTAATCCTATTGTGCTGCACTCGCCGTAGGTCGCCAGGATGGCTCCCTTCAGCGGGGGTGATTGTAATCAAGAGAAATGAAAGGACCTCAATCGTCCCATGCTTGCTCGGGTATGCGCAGAAAGCATCCCCCTTGTGTCACCTTTGGGTGTCCCTGTGTGAAGAGCAGTGATCCCCTGTCTGGTTGAGCTGGAACAGACTCCCGCCTCTCGCTTTTATGACTCATTCGTGATTAAACCGCCTTTCGTCCTTTACACAATGTGGTCCTTAGCCTTTCAAGATACTACAGGAGTACCCTAAGATACATTTCTTGCGATAGAATTATAGAGCTTGTAGAAGTGCCGCATGACTGACCAAAATGTGGACACCCCCCTCCCCCTATGAAGTCAGCTTTTTTGGAGCGGGCTTCGTTAGTGCAAAACATCTATGCGGTGGAATGTGACCAACCAGAGCTGTTGCACCTGTTAAACGCGCATGTCTGGTTGATGAAGTTTGACGCACGCCTCACTGTAGCTGCTGGGGCGTTATTCTTCTTAAAAAACTGCTAACGTGTGTATTGTATTATAAATGCATGTTTTTCATGCACTAAATAAAAAAAGAGGCATGAACCAGTGGGCTGAAGCACTAGGTGCAGTGCATTGTAGGAGCAGGTTCGAATCTCCAGTTAATTTGTTTTTTTTGCCAGTTCATTTTTATGTATAGGTAATGTTTTCTCTACTGCATTCGCGATTTTGCGCTGCAGTCATCATTGCAATTTGAGCGAGTTTAGAGCGTGCGTGCAGGCAGACACTGACATGCTGGCGAGTTCTCGTTGGCGTGGTGTTGCCATATCACCGAGAGCTTGCAGTTGCAGGGAATATTCCACGGACTGTCAGCCTCGTGCGAACGTTCCTGTTACGACGTAGAGACTAGCCAGGCAAGCTCAGACGTTGTGGGAGAAGCGCCTCACAGTTGAGCGTCTCCGATGGCGCCGATGCGTGCAACCTCTGCGTATGCCTCAGTCAGTCAATGTTACGATTCTAAGTGGGGCTGCCAGCCTTATCTGACTTATCATGGGGCCGACAACGACAGCCAACCAGCGACAAGGTTGGACGCTAAGCATTTTGTTGTAGGGAACCAAAACCAAAACTGGTTTGAACGACTCTGCACAAGTGACCGACAACTACTTTCCGATGAATGAGCTTGTTGCCAATAGCACTAAATTTTTTTTTCTAAAAAACTCACATTAACAAAATCGACAATACATGAAGTTTAAAATCTTGGCCATCGTCCAATCACATCGCAACACGTGTCTTCCTCAGAGCTGTAGCTGTTACGGCCACCTCTAATGTGGGTCATTATGGCTCCTGAAGTATAGCTAAAGCGTGATCACAGATACCTTTGGATGTCATGGGGGAGTTCTACGGCAAAACCGAAATTAGCGAAAATTCTCCGAAAATTACCGTTAATAACTATATTTCTTGCACAGAAATCTAATTAACTTGTACTAAAAACCTGGCAAACCTGAATACCCAATGCCTAATGACAACAAGTGCACCGGAATCTTGGAAGAACGCGAACACAATCCCTATTTATAACAGAGGTGACATGAAGGATTCGAAAAATTACAGGCCGATCAGCTTAGTCTCAGTCGTCTACAAGGTACTTACGAAAGGCCTCGCTAGGAGAATTTCAACCTCCTTTAATTTCAGTCACCCTAAGGAACAAGCAGGGTTTCGTAAATGCTGTTCAACAATTGACCATATTCACAGGATCAATCAGGTGACAGAGTAATGGGCGGACTTTACTCAACCCCTATATATAGCCTTCATATAATACGAGGAAGAACTTCACTCGGTCGAAATCTCCACAGTCATTGAGACATTGCGTAGTCAGGGTATAGAAGAGCACTAATTGAGAATACTAGAGGATATCGACAATGGGTCCACAGCAACCATCGTCCTCCATAAGGAGAGCAGTAAAATACCTATCAGGAAGGGCGTCAGAGAAGCAGACGCAATCTCTCCAATATTATTCACAGCAAGTTTATAAGTGGTAAACATGTGGGCGTAAAGTTTAATTGAGAATACATTAGTAACCGCAGACTTGCTGATGACGTTGCTGTGCTAAGTAACACGGGGGACGAATTGCGAAGCATGCGCAGTGCACTGGAGAAAGAGAGTAGAACCGTGGGCCGAAAAATTAGTGTAGAGAAAACTAAAGTAATGATCAATTCCTTCGGGAGAGCACAGCAAGTTGATATAGGTGGCGAAGCAACTTAGTTTAAGTAGTCACACTGAACCAACCACGAGGAATAGATAATTAGAAGAAGAATGGGGTGGAGTGAATTCAGAAGGCAATCTCAGATAACGAATGGCACCCTGCCATTGCCCCTGAAGAAGAAAGTGTATGACAGCTGCATCTTACCGGTACTGATCTACGTTGCAGAAACTTGGGGGCTGACTAAAATGCTTCAGCGTAAAATGAGGACCACTCAGCGAGCAATGGAACGGAAGATGATAGGTGTAACGTTAAGGGACAAGAAGATAGTGGAGTGGGTCACGAAAAAAGCGCGCGTTACGGACATATTAGTAAAAACTGAGCAGAAGAAACTTGTGTGGGCCGGACAGGGTAACCGTTGGCAATTATGGGTAACAGAATGGATCCCTAGAGAGGGCAAGCGTGGCAGAGGGCGGCAGAAGGTTAGATCGACAGATGAGGGCAAGAATGTTGCGGGGATCAATTGGTCGTAGTTTGCACAGGATCGGGATAATTGGAGATCTATGGGAGTGGCTTTGCCCTGAAGTGGGCGCAGATAGGATAATGATGATGTTGAAGATGATGACGATGATGATTAAATATATTCCGACACATACTTGCTGTGATTGCACTAAAGTATTTTTCCTAAAAGACATCATTTGCACACACGTAGGTGCGTATGCATTAAATGTAAAATCTTGGTTGTCGTCCACAACATCGCAAGATGAGTTTGCGTGAATTCGCGTCACTGCTGCAGTTGTGGCAGCCGCTGCAGACATCTCATGGTATTTTTTCTACTTCAAGGAATTAAAACATAAATACAGCGTTAGCCTCTCCATAAACGACGAAAACCATGTTTACTTGCGCCCATCTGTGCAATGCAAACACAAACAGAAAATAAACCAGTCCGAGGTGACTTTTTGGTAGTTCCTTTTTGTTTCACCCACTCCAAGTCGCAGCCGCGCGGAGCAAACAAAACAGTCCTCCTCTTCTCACTGTTTTTTCTTGTCTGCCTCTCCCCGGCCAGACTTCAGGTGCGCATGCGCGGCAACGGGATAAGGGTAGCCGTGCGCTAGAGCAGAGAAGCCGCGTGGCTCGCACGCTCGACGTAGCAAAGTATAAATATTGTGTATAAATATAAATAAGACCACGAAGGAGGGGTTGCCCCATGCACAGGGACGAATCGCAGCAACAAGTGATTTTGCTTCGTGTTAGTAAAAGTGAGACACTCTTTCTTAAACCTTGAAGTGAATCTGAACAACAACGCTGGTGTCGTGCAAAGAGCTGTACAGCTACGTGTACCGCGTTTGATATCAACTTTTGCTATGTCGTGTCGTACATCAGTGCTTATCGCCCAATGTTGCGTTTGTGTTCAGTCTCATTTTCGTTACGTGAATAAAGTGTTGAAGTGCGATTTTAGCTGCCTTCTTACTGTCCGGGCAGCATACGTCTGCATGGCTGCGCGCCGGTCTCGGCGAGGCGTACCGAGCGGCGCGAAGGGCGCGGGGACAGCACCAGAGCGGCGGGGAGAAGCAAGGAAAGAAAATCACTCCTAACCCCCCCCCCCCCCCCCCACCATTGCGTCTCCTTGCCGTGTTGCCATTGCATTATTGCGCCTCCAAGCCCAAGATAGCGGCAATGTTGCTATGGCGATTACACAGCACTTTTGCCTGCTCAGGCTCGCCAGGGGAGGATTTGGCGCTATTTCCACAATTAGGCGGGACGCTTGGTTGAACGCTAAAATGCCGCCCACTGGTTAAACCAATTGAAAAAAAGCTGTTCGTGGCGACTTAGCAAGCCAATAACTGGGTTGTTTTGTATTCTTAAAATAGCAATGCGCGTTTTTTCTTCGCGAGTGCAATGTTTTTGGGACTCTTCATGGGCTCCACTTTCACAAAGCGATTAATTGTTGTCCGAAATTAAAGTATCGGATTGGTGTGATTCTTCGGCGCGGAGCTCATAGAGTGTAACGGCACTGCGGCCTTTCCAATGGTTTATTAAGAAATGCATTTCTATAACCCGCCACGGTGGCTCAGTGGACATGAAGTTGTCCACATGAGCACAAGGATGCGGGTTCGATTCCCGGCCACGGCGGCCGGTTTTCAAATGGAGGCGAAATGCAAAAACGCCCGTTCGTTCGACATTTCGGCGCAGGTACGGTCTCCAGGTGGTCAAAATGATTCCCTAGCCCTACACTACGGCGCGCCTCATTGGCTGTGTAGCGTGGAGGCGTTGAACCCATAATAAGTCACTTATTTATATAACAGTATAATTTGAAAACATGTTATCTCTAGAAAATGGCAGGTCGGTGCTTGAATGAGGTACTGCGATAGTGGACACTAAGTTTCGGCTTGCTTTCTGACAATGACCGTCGTTTTCTCCATCATGTAAAAACAAGGGCGCAGAACGGTAAGGTAGCATGAACTAAAACGTATATGTACATCGAGTCTTGCGCACCCTCAAATGAATAATCACCAAAAAATAGTCCGTAGTCCCCCTCCCCCAACCACGGCTGTACTCAATGGCTCACGATATATCACTCAGAAATTTGCAGTTTCAAATGAATGCTAACAATTTGAACGTATTTGTCGTCCTCGGATCACTTTTCACATTTCGCTCGTTTTAATGCACTAAAACTGTAAAATAATGTACAGCTCTATTTGAAGCAAATTAGAAAAAGAGTGACAGGGCTGGTTGCCATGCTGCACCGAGTCAATTATGTATTCCGCTTTCTCTTGAGCTGCTTTTGATTGAGCGTTTTTTCCTGTCAAGCTTAACCTAAATAAAGTTTTGGTACTGCGCCAGCCAACTCAATCGCATGGATCATGCGTTCATTAAAAATAAAATGACAAGTGTAGGAAGCCTGTTTCTCTAGCATACGAGTAATTATGAAAATGTAGTGATTTTATACAGCCAATCATCACGTATATTTAATGATGCGACCGAAGTGTGTGTGAGAAACCCAACGAATCAGGCCATGACGGATCGTAGTATGGAAAACAAAACTTTATTGTTTGCTGTAGTGACAAATGATATTGCTGAAATATACCTTAACATCGTGGGCAATACGCTCGCGTGCAGCAGGAAACCTAGACCCAAGACTCAGTCCTGCATTCAAATGGCAACCAAAATTGTCAACACGGTTTGTTAAGTTTGATAAGGTAAAAGTTTACCCAACTGATCTAAAGCTACCGCTATCCGATTTATCGGAATGAACACACTATATCTGTTTTATTGTTGCAACTTTGGTCTCGGGGTATCTTTCATCTCGATGGACATTGAGGCTCAATCGAACCTTCAAACGGGGTGGATGTTTCGTCTCGATGGGTATTCAGGCTCGATGGAACCTGCAGTCTCAGTGGATCTTTCGTCTCGGTGGATCTTTCGTCTTGCTGATCACGTGACCGATTGGACCTTCCGTCTCGGTGGATCTTTCGTCTCGTTGGACATTCAGGAAAATAGCGATCTGACGGAGCTTAACCAAACCCACTTGTCGTCTGCGAATAGCCGCGCCGTCGTGTCGGAGCGCCACAGGAGCACGCCGTCGTGTTGGAGCGCCATAGGAGTGGCTCAGCAAGATAACGGACCCAATAGAGCCTGCTGTACCGAGGTCACAGAGTAACTCTGAGGCTTCGAAAATCACGCGGTTCAAATAGTCATAACCATTCAAACCTCGTGAACCACTGGCACTTGTCATTCAAGTTATTTAGCGCGAAGAAAACTGCAGGTATATTTCCAGCAAAATCTCTGTATATAGCCGGAATCCTTCGCGTTCCTTAGTCAGGAACACTCGTTGCGCTGGTTTTTACGATTGTAAGCGCAGACAAATTACACCATGTTTCTGTAGGG
This sequence comes from Haemaphysalis longicornis, assembly GCF_048455015.1. Lineage (NCBI taxonomy): Eukaryota > Metazoa > Arthropoda > Arachnida > Ixodida > Ixodidae > Haemaphysalis > Haemaphysalis longicornis. The sequence continues at coordinate 36,613,899 of NW_027526204.1, forward strand.
GAACCCTGAGTAGTATGCAAAGCAGCCATGACAGCCATGAGGTCGATTCAAGTGCCCATTAGTTTTCAGTTCGTCGTTTCCATTAGGTTGAGGTACGTAGCTACCGCTATATTTACAGTTTGGTTTCTATGGTAACTACCACACTTTTCACTTACCGGAACTACGAAGTGGGAAATTGCATTGAGCCCATGGCTGTTTCGCATACTACTCAGGGTTCCCTTATGGGCAGATGGTGTAATTTTATTAGATGCGACGAGGATACGTCCCTCCCTTGTAATTGTTGCGCCGTCCACACCCCCACTGCGCATGCTCAGCTTGCTGAACGCCCGGTGGTGTCTTACACTTTAATGGCTCCCGGAGCGACAGTGTTACCGGTGTCTTCCTGGGCCGGCCCGAGATGAGCCTAGCATGCGCAGTGGGGGTGTGGACGGCGCCACAAGAAGGGAGGGACATAGCCCCGACCATGATATGCGCTGTTGACAGTGTTGCCGGTGTCTTCCTGGGCCGACGGATGGATGGACGACGGACGATGGACGACGGAGCCGAGAGAAAGAGAAGCTTTGCATCTAAAAATAGCCGCGCAAGAAAGAAATGGCGCGTTCGAAATGACTCAGAAAGGCTCCAGCAGCGCAAAAAAATGGCGCATTCAAAATGCCGCAGAACGGCTCCAGCCGCGCAAGAAAAGAATGACGCGCTCGGAATGCCGAAAAAAGGCTCCAGCCGTGCAAAAAGATGGCGCGTTCGAAATGACGCAGCAAATCTCAAGCCGCGCGAGAAAAACATTACGCGTTCGAAATCACGCAAAACAGCTCCAGCATAAGAAATTAAAGAAATCGCAAAAAGAACAGCAGTCCCGCTGGCGCAGTTTCAGGCAGCGGGTGCGCGAGCAGTGCGAATACGGGAAATTTGAAATACAGCAGTCAGTGGATAACGGCTTTGAAGCCCATTATGGCGAATCATTGCTGTGCACTTGCGACAGCTTTCGCATTGATTGGAACGGCTTTAATTTGTTTTTCTTCCGCGACCAGTTTTTTTTTTCGCTCAGTGTCGTAAAAACGAAAGCAACGAACAAAAAACCAAAGGAATTATAAAAAAAAACAGAGGGACTGCCGGTTGAATAATTATATATAGCCTCAACTCTACCCGGAGTTTTCTTCGCGCTAATCAACGGGGACGTGTGGGACCAGTGCCAATGGTTCCAGAAATTTCTAACGGTGTTGCCTTTATAAAGCTCTAGTTTAAGTATTTTATTGGCTGTTGGCTGGACGGCTGAATCGAGGAACAAGCGCCAGTGTTGTACACGTTCTTCATAAACATGAACGAAAGCGTGTTCCTCGTTCCTTCCCAATTTTGAAAGGATTTCCCGTTACAAGTTCCGTTATAGTGAAAGGAACGTGCTCCACTTCCACTTAGAACACTGGAACGGGTCGTTACAGTAACGTTAAATTTTATTTCTGAATTAAAATTTAGTGTTTAATCCCTAAGTCGAAATAAAGTGAAAAATTTAAGATTTACATAGAACTGCGTATATTATAGGAATATGAATACCACCGGAAGCAGTTTATCTGGATGTAAAAAGAACCCAAAGAAACGCCCCTAGACAATTTTGTTTCAGGGAGCACCGAACTAACTCCCGACATGTCTACCTGCGATTTCGGTGCTCGTCTATTATAGGTGCAACACATATGACACTTCCCACATCAATCTTACAAATGCGCAGTAAGTCTACTGCGCTTATGATATGCGAATAGAAAGTTACTCTCATGCAGGAACGTAAAAAAAGTGTTAATTTCGTTAGAAACCGCATCGAAAGGAACAATACATAGGCCTTTGAAGAATACTGATATAATGTTTCAGTTTACCTTACCTTACAGGGCCGTTTGCTGGGAATTTAGTAAGGGGGTTACAAAAGTGAAGATTTAGGAATAAAAGGCACAAAAATGCAAGTAACAATACACAGCAGAAGAAGTAATGACTACGAGGTTTACAATCCAATTTAGGTCGGAAGAAGATAACGAAAAAAATAACAGCCAACAGCGGAGTCACACACGAAATCTACGCACAAGAATTACAAAGTATGCGGAACACTAGCGGATCAGGCTAGTAGATAAAGAAAACAACTAAAGGTAGCCAAGTATGTGGACGCGACGCATGAATCAGTTGCGATGGTTAGAAATACGCAGAAGATAAAAGCACAAAAAATAACACGGAGCCTAATCACGCACGTAAAAAACTTTATACTATAAAAAATATAGTCGGACACAAATTGCGAACCAATAATGTCAAAGAGCAAGTACAAATAAATAAAAAGTAATGAGAAAACAATCAAACACGTGCCATTTTACTGAAACGACCGATTCATTGGTTCTTCAAGCCGAAAAAACTTAAAGGAGCCATGAAGAGAAAACACAAGTTTGATTCATTCGAAAGATTGCCTCGTTAGATTCATAACGACACCACTTATAACGCAAACTTCGCTCAAATAAGCTACATAATTAGGAAAAAAGGAAATGACCATGCGACCCACAAGCTCATTTTTCGCAACAGAACCTATGATGTCACTCGAGAATGCTCCGCGATTGGCGGAGGCCGGCAAAAGCAAACGCATGTTAGGCAGGGCTTACAGTTTGCATAGAGAGCTAAATGCCCGTGAAACATACTGCACACTCTTTTTATGACTAAGAACGGTGGAGTAAACGGTTGAAGTTCCGAAAGAACACGCAAGCGTGTGCGCCAATGCGTACGAAACTACCGCCGGCCGAACTCGACATCTCGCCGTCGCCACAGTCGCGCAGACGAATGTTCGGGTTCGAGGCTCTTAGGGGCCAACGAACCGTTCCAGCACGTACAGCCGCGACCTTGCTTGGTATCTTAATCCCTTGACAGGAGGTTGGCCGTGATATCATCATCATCATCATCATCACCAGCCTATCTACGCCCACTGCAGGGCAAAGGCCTCTCCCATTATTCTCCAATTACCTCGGTCCTGTGCCAACTGTGACCAATTTATCCCCGCAAACTTCTTGATCTCATCTGCCCATCTAACTTTCTGCCGCCCCCTGCAACGCTTGCCTTCTCTAGGGATCCACTCTGTTACCCTTAATGACCAGCGGTTATCTTGCCTTCGCATTACATGCCCTGCCCACGTCCATTTCTTCTTCTTAATTTCTACTAATATGTCTTTAACACCAGTTTGCTCTCTGACCCACTCCGCTCTCTTCTTGTCCCTTAATGTTACACCTATCATTTTCCGCTCCATTGCCCGCTGAGTCGTTCTCAATTTAAGTTGAACCCTCTTAGTAAGCCTCCAAGTTTCTGCCCCGTAGGTGAGTACCGGTAAGATGCAGCTGTCATACACTTTCTGCTTCAGCGACAATGGTAGGCTGCTATTCATTATCTGAGAATGTCTGCCATATGCACCCCACCCCATTCTGATCCTTCTAATTATCTCTGCCTCATGGTTGGGATCTGGGGTCACAACTTGGCCTAAGAAGATATATTCGCTTACCACTTCCACTGCCTCGCCACCTATCTCAAACTGCTGTGCTGTCCCGAGGTTATCGATCATTACTTTAGTTTTCTGCATATTAATTTTCAGGCCCACGGTTCTACTCTGTTCGCCCAGTGCGGAAAGCATGCTTTGCAATTCGTCCCCCGAGTTACTTAGCAAGGCAACGTCATCAGCAAATCTGAGGTTACTGAGGTATTCTCCATTAACCCTTACTCCCACCTGTTCCCAATCCAACGTTCTGAATACTTCTTGTAAGCATGCTGTGAATAACATTGGAGAGATTGTGTCTCCTTGTCTGACACCCTTCCTTATAGGTATTTTACTGCTCTCCCTATGGAGGATGATGGTAGCTGTAGACCCACTGTAGATATCCTCTAGTATTCTTACATAATGCTCATCTACCCCCTGGTTCCGTAATGCCTGAATGACTGCTAGGGTTTCGACCGAGTCAAATGCTTTCTCATAATCTATGAAGGCTATATATAGGGGTTCAGTATACTCAGCGCACTTCTCTATCACCTGATTGATCGTGTGAATATGGTCCATTGTTGAATAACCTTTACGGAACCCTGCTTGTTCTTTAGGTTGACTGAAATCTAAGGTTGCAGAGATTCGGTTAGCGATTACCTTGGTAAATACCTTGTAGACGACTGACAGTAAGCTGATCGGCCTGTAATTTTCAAGTCCTTCATGTCGCCTTTCTTATGGATTAGGATGATGTTCGCGTTCTTCCAAGATTCCGGTACCATTGCGGTCATTAGGCATTGCGTATACAGGTTTGCCAGTTTTTCAAGTACAATTTCTCCGCCATCCTTCAAGAGGTCTGCTGTTATCTGATCCTCACCAGGTGCTTTGCCCCCTTTCATTTCTTTCAAAGCCTTCCTTACTTCTTCGTTCGTTACTGGTGGGATGTCTATCTCCGCTGAACTACTGTCTCGTTCGGCATTATCCTGTATGTCCCGGCTTCTGTACAGATCCCTATAGAACTCCTCGGCCACTGTGACTATTTGATCCCTATTTGTGATGACATTGCCTTGCTTATCCTTAAGTGCATACATCTGATTTTTCCCCACGCCAAGACGTCTCTTCACTGCTTTCAGGCTACCTCCGTTCTTTACAGCGTATTCGATCCTCTCCATATTATACTTCCGTATGTCAGCTGTCTTACGCGTATTGATTAACTTCGAGAGCTCGGCTAGTTCTATTCTGTCAGCTGCGGTAGAGATTTTCATGATTTGCCGTTTCCTGATTAGATCTTTCGTCTCCTGTGAAAGTTTACCAGTATCCTGTCTAGCCATAGTGCCCCCGACTTCTATTGCACACTCCGTGATGATGCGTGTAAGGTTGTCGCTGGCTTCCTGTGTCGTAAGCTCGGCTTCCTCGTTAAGGGCGGAATATCGGTTCTGCAGCGCGATCCCGAATTCTTCTACTTTACGTCTTACTGTTAGTTCGTTTATCGGCTTCTTTCGTACTAGCTTGTTGCGGTCCCTCCTCAAATCTAGCCTAATTCGAGATCTTACCATACGGTGGTCACTACACCTTACCCTTCCTAGCACTTCCACATCCTGCACGACGCCAGGGTTATCGCATAATATGAAGTCTATTTCATTTTTGTGCTCCCCATTCGGGCTCCTCCAGGTCCACTTCCGACTCTCCCGTTTACAGAAGAAGGTATTCATTATGCGGAGGTTATTCCGTTCTGCAAACTCAACTAGTAGGTCCCCCCTGCTATTTCTACAGCCTAGACCATAGTTCCCAACTGCCTTGTCTCCAGCGTGATTCTTGCCTACTTTAGCATTGAAGTCCCCCATAACTACGGTATACTGTGTTTTTACTTTACTTTATCACCAACCGTGATATCACCAACCAGCAAAGGTAAAAATAGAAACTAGGGGAGTAAGGAACAGCAAGAAGCGACGAGATAGTGCCAGTCGTCGCAGAAGTTTCGAATGGTGTTGGCTTGCTGCTGTCGTTACGGGCTCGTTTCCAGTTTACAACCACTGAAAACTTCAGTTTGTTCGAGTACTTTACGATGAAATTTCGTTGCTGCGTTTTGAAATGCCCATGTAGTACGGGCAAATCGTCGAGGGAGTGCGACATCCCCGCCGGTGAGGAGATCTCCTTTCATGTGCTGCCCAACGAACGACCTCGGCGAAGCAAGTGGCTACGTTTTGTGAACTTTGCAAACGGAGGAGAAAGAGAGCTAAAGGAAGTACGAGTGTGCTCGCTTCATTTCCGAGGAAGTGATTACGTTAGCTCACTCCTGGGACATGCTGGCGCTCTTCGCCGACTTCGTCAAATCGCTCTGACCTTGGGGAAAAAAATGCCGTCAACACCGCGCATTGACGCTCGTATCTTTCTGGTCGAAGCAGAGAGCTCGCGCGAACGGCTTTCCATACACGATACCGGCCAAATGGCATAAGCGATACTGCTACTGAAATTGAAAATACGGCACATATGTACCAGTCTATTCGCCCGTCGCGACGGGGCTGACGAGGCAGCGTTGCCGACGGCAGGGCGTTCGTCTGTTGTGGCTACCGCGGAATGGTCGCTTTCCCGTCCACCGCGTATCCCACAACTCTTGCCCCTCGTGCACTTAGAAGCATTGAGCGTTCAAGTGGTGTGAGGTTGTTATATGCAAGCCCGAGCTCCTCGGCGAGAGTTTTCTTCTCCGGATCAGGCGATTCCATGACTAGGGCTGCGGGTGCACTAGGTTTTACTAGTATTTTTAAAATGGCCGCCGTTTCGGTCGACTCCCGCGTGTGGGTGCTATATGGAGTCGATATACTAAGTATCTTTTTCATGAACCTGCTCGTATGACGCCATTGTTCACGTCATGGAATGTGCAATTTTAGCGGGAGGTTTAAAATTTTGGCTTTAATTGCCTTATTTCTCAGTGAATAAAGCATCATTTGCTTCCGGGAAAGCGCTTGGGGTACTATAAAACACCTAATCTTTCGAATAAAACAAACTTTTGTTTTGTCTTCATGGCTCCTTTAAGTACACATCACAGTTACAGGATATGGCAGAAGCGAACAAACTGTAGAATGAATGAAAAAATATGAAAAGAATGAGTGGAAAAAAATTCCCGAATGCATAGTCGCAACTAAGCAGAGTCGCTTGTTTGAACTCAGCAAAAGTTGCATCTCCATGGTAAAGTCAGGCAGACAAACCCGTTTTTTCGTCGATACTTGGTTGGCGATGTTGAAGAGTCGTTCCACGGAAGCGCGTGAAGGTACAGATTCGTTGTACTTAACGAAAAGTTGGTTCAGTCTCTGGAAGTTCATCTGCGACAGCGGATAGTTAACTGGTACCAGCTGGTACCGCGACAGCTAATCCTGTGCCTCAGCCGGAAGGGGTTGCTGCTCAATAGAAAAGAAACCCTCGGGCGCGGACGAGGTGGAAAATTTGCTCTGGAAGGCATGGTCACCGCAGCCACAACTGTCTTTATCTCGTTGGTCGCCTTGTCGCGGATAGAACAGTCTGGGATCCATGATAGCTTAAACATTGGTATTATTCAACTGGCGACAACGATCTCACGCTTTTTTTAGCGGTACAAACCTGGAATTCCAAACAATTTCCGGTACCCCGTGACCCTTCAAATGACCTCACAGCGAGAGCAACTCCCTCGACAACAACGCACCCGCAGGTCGCACGCACTAACGCGGTAATTACCCCTGACAATATACGGTGGATTCACAAGGTACCTGTAGCTCCGCGTGGACGTATAAATCTTTCCCCGGCAGGGAACAATTCTGTCGGCCAGCCGCGCATTTTGACCTCCCCACACAAACTATGAAAGGAGAAAAGCATTCTCTCGGCTGCGCTATTCACCCGTCGAACGCCGGGTAGGCTCCACCGGCATGAAAGCAAGCACAATCTGCGGCCCACTGCGTGGTTATTCTTCTGCCTTTGGCATTCGAGGAAGCAGGTTCCGCTGAAGGGTGGGCAGATTGGCCAGCATATAGGAAGAGAAACCCAGAACCGACTTGTGCATTTTTCTACTCGAGCCTTGGCATCAAATACAGCCCATTTCTGGCGATGTAATGTTTGCGGAAAGAACGCCGTTCCTGTAGTTCCTTCAGAAACTTAACGAGTTATCGTTTTAGTTCCACCGACCAGTAATACAATGGTGGCGTTTCTCCGTTCATCAAAAAGATACTAGTTCCAGGAACGCCGTTCCTTGGAACGCCGTTCCGCACAACACTGACAAGCGGATAGCTTCGCCGAGCCCCTGTTAGTTAGGTTACGGGTTACGGGTTTCTAGGGTGGCTAACTAGCGGGACCCCGGACGAGCTACGACGATGATTGGGGCCCCGAAAGTGCTCTGCACCTAAAAAGTTATGCACCTCTCCGTTTAGAGGCGACGATGGTTGAACGTGAAGCTTTCTCGTGACGGAATCTTTCGTTGTCGTTTGAGTTTTCCAAACCGAATCGACCATGTCGAAATGACCCTGTCGTCGGTGAGGTAGGGGTGCCCCTTGAGCCCCTTGTTGTATGCGATTTATCTTGAGCCCTTCTGTTTAAAGATTCTTCAAAATTGCAGTATACGCGGATTTCGTTTGCACTACAGTGAGGTTAAAATTTAGTGATATGCCGGTGACATCGCTGTTTTCTGTAGTGATAAGAAAAGTGTGAGTGAGGTGGTAAATCATGTAAAGCGATTTGGCGAGTTGTTTGCCAGTGCAGTCAGCCGGAACAAGTGCATATGATTTTGGCATGCTGACTGGAAAAGTAGGCCAGTGTTTTTCGAGAACATGCCTTTGACAACTCCGGACAGGTATCTGGCCATCGCGCGTGAAAACCATCAGGACGCTAGAGAGGACTTGGACGCAGAAAGTGATAGAGTGAGAGAAATTAACACAATGAGGGGGAAGAGATCTGTCAATGTTTGCCCGTGCATGAGTATGTAATGTGTTTGCCATTGCCAAGGTATAGTACGTCCTTCAGGCGATTTGTATGTCAAGAAGGAACATACAAAAGCTGCACGGAGTGTTCGCGGTATTTTTGTGGGGCTCAAGTTGGGAGTGCATGAGTCCAACTAATTTTTTTTGCTCGGTAAAAAGCGGTGGATTGGGACTGGCACGTTTATCCGACAAGAACTTTCTACATTTATGTTTCTGAGAGACCAGAGAGATTGCTTTCTAGGTACTGTGGTACAAGTCCAACTACGTGATCCTATTCTAGAATAGGCAGTTTCAACTTCTGAAATCCGTTGTGTACGTGTGCGTAGTTTCTTTTGCGAGGTGGAGGATACTCTTAGTATTTTGTGGGTTAGGATTTCCTCGGAGTATTTAAATCGTGTACCACGGAAGCGTTTGTACAAATATATGATTGATGTGTGTCTACTTGTTCCCGTTTATGGTCAGTTGTAAGCAGTAGGTGCAGGAAAAGATGTTCTAAAAACAGTGAAACAAACGCCCGTACATTCATCCGTAAATCTTTCTTTTTAAAACTTCATAGCGGCACGCTACCGGTAAAACCCTGGCGTAAGAAAAAAGGACTATATATACACCCATGGACACTTAACTGTCGATTATGCTGAAATCTCGAAACAATTGCGCATATCTTTCTGGAATGTAGGGATGCGGTGTTCCACTGAGACATCCTCCAACAAAACTTGAAAAAAAAACCTGCCATTAACGCCTTATTGCATTCTCTTTTTGCCCGTACACAATGAGGGAGGCATGTCCTATGATATGTTTATGGCACTTAGCCTGAATTTATGTGGAAATTCGCGTGGCGGTTCAAAATGCGGAAGAGCATGCTCGCACAGTGAGAGAGTACTTTATTGAAAGCGTTGTGTATATAAGAGAAGTGTATAGAGTCATGCCGGACGAACATGAATGCTTACCCATTCTGGATGTTCAGGCGCAGTTTAGAAGGTTTTAAGCCATCCCCTTCAGCCGACTGGTGGCTGGAGCTACTAATTTGTGTACTGTGCAGCGCGTTTTGTGGTGTCGCCAAGCAGGCAATAAAAAAAGTCAAAATGGAGCATTCAAATAGGCGCAGGCTTCATAACGCCAGGTACCCAGGGTTCATTCAGGCCACGAGAAGCGTGTTTTTCTTTTTTTTCACTTCATCCACGTTGATTCATCTTGACTTCAGAGAAAATTGGCTTCTCTGCGGGGTGCTTTCACGTTAGATACGCCATCAGTGAGAACGCCAAAGGTTGGTTTTATTAAGTAATCGCCAAAGAAACATGCCAGAAGCACTCTCTTCCACCCACTTAATTGGAATGCTGAAACGATTAACGAATCCAACAACCTCGGTTAGGTTGGCAGTGCCGACTGCAAACGCGAGAAAAAATCAGTCAGAGAATTGTGTACTAATGTGTAGCATTGTTATGCCGCTTGTCTGAAGAGTGAGTTTTTTACAGCCAATTCTTTTGGTTTTTCAAAATTCTGTTTGACAAATTACCTGTAATTGTGCTATTATAAAGACTAAAAATGTCATTTCTGCCAAATATATATTTTTCTCAAAATGCAGGGCGTACACAGTCCTAGAATGGGGGGGGCACAAGGCAAAGAATGGTTCCCATAAAAATTTCGTCGTACATTAAGTACCGCCTGCGATTGAATCCGCAAGCGCTCCCCAAAAATAAAAATCAGACCGCCTCTATCACTAGAAGAATAATATGCAAGCAATGTGCACTGCTGGTCATGGCCAGTAGAGAGACAACTATGCGCCTTACTAAAACACTGGGAAGAAAACTTAAACCTGCACAAGGGGTCATGGGGAATAACGCTTATGGTTAAAAAACAAGGTTCTTGGATTAAGGAACAAAGTCGGGTAAAGGATATAATACTTCGAATCACAAATACAAACGGACTTAAGCTGACCAGGTAGCGAGGCGAGTTGGACCACTGGTGTAGCATAGTGGCTCTAAAAAGACGGGGACATAAACTAGGGGATGACCATTACTTCACATTTTGAGTCATTATAAAACTTTGGAGGGAATCAATGAAATCGCGCAGCACCGGAGAGGGGTGGTTGCATTGGAAAAGGCCCTCCCGCAGTAGACCTAAACATGCTAATGAGGATATTGACAATTTCTTCGACACTTTTGTGGCGGTTTGTACGCAGCAAGCTGCTTGGGGAACGTTAAGGTACTTTTGTGTGTGAAATAATACCAGAGATACACAAAACATACAATCCTTTCATAATAGTTTAATCCGGTTACATAGTTATTACGTAAAGTGAGGCGACTGATAACTGGGGAAAATTACCATATTTGTTCGTTTTGTTAATTGCAGCGTTAGAAGTTCTCACACCAAGTATTCATTTTTTTCAGGTTCCCTGCTGTCATGCCATGATGTTTCAGCTTTGAGTGAGTCATCCTGAAACTCTACACACCCCAGAGTGAGAGCAAGTCTGAAAACACGCGCACACGACCTGTCGACCCCGAGGAGCAGTTTTTTTTTGTTCCACATCACAAATGAACCGTGGCGAAGCCGTGTGAATCCCGCTGGATTCACACCTCACATGATGTTTCAGCAAGGTGGCACAACCCCGTCCTCAGGTGCTTCCACTGCATGCAGTCAGTCGGCGGACGGCACTGTATTTGCCATTTGGGACGCCCGAAGTTGTCCTGCACCCAGAACCCTTTCTGGGAGAGACATTGTGTATGAGCTGCGCCGTCGATTTGTTTGTGGTAAGAAGGAAGAAATTGTTATTTTTTGCAACGTCTCTCAGTCAAAGTCTGATGCAAGTTTACATGTAGAGGACCCATCAGTTCTAACTCGTGTCACCAACGACGATGTTTTGCAAGAGCAGTTGCGCTGTGAGCTACAGAAGAAATTGGACTCTGCAGAAACAATTTCCCGTCTCATATTTATCTGTGGAGATGAAGATTTTTCGGACCTAATACTTAAAATCCGTGATGAAAAAAACACTCGTGTCATTTTGCTGTACAATGACAAAGCAACGCCTCCATTTCGGCGCGTAGCCGATGAAAGCATTCCGTTTTCAACGCTCTTGGACAAGCTTCCAGAAAGCTCTGTAACAGGCACTGAACCAAGTGAAGTTCCCATAGAAGTGCCGCTGTCAAGAAAGGAGCCTTCGCTTGCGTCGACACAAAGCCTTTTTCCTTTATCGGGTCTGAAAGGTTTTCATTCGGATCATCCATCGAGCGTCAGTGCTACAGATTTGGTGGAAGCATCGAAACATCAAAAGGATTACAAAGTAAATGTGGACGAAACAAGCAGAGCTGACGAAACTGAGGAAATGCAAGTGGAGGTTATTCGCCCCAACGGAGAAAAGGTGGTACAGACAAGACACACATGGCTGTGCGAAGAAGATGGAAACATCCACAAGGCTCAGGAAAAGGAGTCTCTGGAAGAGTCAAGTTTCTGTCGTCTAGTAACCTCTCCTAAATCTGGGAGCAGCTTTGAAATAGCCTCCCACGCCAAGGATTTAGGCGGCCCAGTTTTATTCATTCTGCCTTCTGAAATGGACGTACATCTTTGCAAAATGTACGCAAGGCATCAGAGTGAGCTAGGCAGTGTGACCAGCTGGCTTGCTTATGGGCAGAGGATCCACCACGACTCAGCATTGATGTTTACTACAGCATCGATGTTTTTCAAAGAGTTTAAGAACTGGGATGGTAATGCCATGAACTTTCGAACCATCATCGTCGACGGACTTCATGAGGACAGCATTTACCAGCGTGCTGTGCTTCGTCTGCTTGCAGGGAACGTGGAAGTGGACCCAGGTCCATTTCTGTTTCTGTGGAGCAAGAATCGTGATGTTATTGACTCAATGAAAGCCAAGTTTCTATTATATAGTGAAACTACTATAGAGGACGACTACGCTTCATCTGTAAGCACTATCTCAAAAAACCCCACCTCGAACCTCACCGTTACCTGTGTAGACACAGTTTTTGAGTTTTTGGAGGAGATAAAGACAGACAAGACGTTATTGGAAGCCACTCATATCCGGCCTCCTACACATGGGGTGGAAACCCCTGGTGGTGGGGATGTTCTTGTTCTTCTGCCAACAATAAAACAGGCTTATGAAGCAAATGAAATTTTTGCGGCCAGACTGAGAAAAGCAGATGCCGAAGAGAAAGAATGCCGGATACTTCATGCCGTCATTCTCGATGATTCTCTCTTGCCACTCAAAACATCTAAGCCTAGGGATAGTGCCTGGAGAGTGGTCTTTGCTTCTAGCGTTCCTGAAATGGTGGCTGGCATGATGGATATACGTTGTGTTGTCGACAGCGGTTTAATTTCAACGACTGCATTCGAAGGCGGCTTTTTTTTTAGAGAGTATGCGTACGTCTCAGAACTGGAAACCGAACAGCGAAAAAAATTGGCTGGATTGCGGGGCTCGGGCACCTGTTACCGCCTCTACACAGAGAGTGAACTGTTGACCGAACTGCCGGCCTCTGCTAACAACTTGCGGTATGCAGAAGATGTCGTTCTTCGTGTGACCGCGGACGAGAGTTCTGCTAGCTTGTCTTTTATGCAAGAACTGCCTAAAGCGCAGTTAGAGGAAGCAAAGTGCGCCCTTCAAAATATTGGGGCCGTAGACAATAAAGGACAGCTGACTGACCTAGGTAAAAATTTGTGCAAAACCAGTCTGGAGCCAAGGCTGGGTAAAATTATCTTTGACTCGCAGAGAAAGATCCCTTTGCGGGACGCCATCTTACTTTCCTTGTTGGCTTTCGAGGATTTGTCTACAGCCTACAAAGCACTAAATAGCGGCAACTTGGATGCCCACCATCTTCAACGTGGACAGTGCGTGTTTTCAATAATAATAGAGCTCTACAAAGAATGGTGGACTAGAAAGGGCAAGTTCCGGCACTTGTGGTGTGAAAAGTTTAGCCTTAACCATGCCTTTTTCCAGTTTCTTTGGCTTCAATTCACTTGCATTAAGCCGGAGTTTGCCATACCAAGAGAATGTGAAAATGGCGGAATCAGTATAGGCTCCACAGTCGAAGCTTCTTTTCCGAACAACGTGCTAAGAGCGACAAAACAAGGCTACCAGCACCCCACACTTGACTATACTGTTGCAGTGTCACCAACATCTCTATTTGTTCCCCAAACGGAGTCTGGAACAGCTGTCGTCTGCTGCCTATTCAACCGAGAGAAAGGCAAGAAAGAGCTGGAGCTACTGAACGCTTGTACCCTATCTCGCTGCAATGGTGCCAGTACACAGGCGGACACAGAAGGAAATTCCGCCTTGGTACAAACGCAATTTGGCCCGATCGGGAGCCTTATATGGCAGTCTCACTCCGGCAGTTTTGGGAGTCACTCAATTCCGGATGTGGAAAATGCTCCTGAAGGTGAAACAGTGCTCGATATTGCCAGGCAGATTGTGGTAATATCTGGGACCGCTGAATACTGCCGCTTAGCATGTTCTAAATTCCAGCGCATTGTTGATGACGAAGTCACCAAACTTGCAAAACAAGACATGGAAGCCGTTTTGTGCACTGCAGAATCTCCATACGGAGCACGGCCAGTTTTCGCAGTTATTGGTTTCGGTGGTCTTACAAGTGAAGTCTTGTCGCCTGCTGCTTTTCGAACCATCATCACTGATGAGATCACAAACACCACAAAAGAATTTTGCGAGAAGGCAAACCGTTCCAAAACACCAGTTGAGTGGACGTTCCTGAGTGAACTGGGCTCCTTTCAAACGACGTTTAAGACTGCAGATGAGGCCAATGCCGCGTACCGTTCGATGGATCACAAAGACAGTAAACTAGCGGTTCCAAGGCAAGCGCTAGAATTCCGAAAGCAGCTTACAGACAGGAGGCCCGCATTGCAGCGTCTGTTTTTAGGAATAGACAAAATCACTGATTCCTCATTGGACCAAGTTTGCGTTGCCAAGACACCATCGACACTGGCGCAGCACTTTGACCCGCACGGTGAGGAACTTAATTGCAAAATATGCGAAAATCGAACGCATCGTCTGCAGGTCTACACACAAAAAAAAGGTGTGCAGAAAACTCTTGATTCCTCTGGTGTCGAGAGAGACGACTGTGATAGCGACTCAGTGACAAAGCACGACATGCTGAAACACCATCTGCACTTACTACAATACGGCATCGCCAAGATCGCGGGTGACGAAGGCCTAAAATGTACTCCTGAGATCACCACTGACTTTCTGAAACACGAAAGCATCAGGATCTATTTGGACTTTTCGAGATCTGCTACTGCATCTGCTCCCTCTAAAATGAGAGAACGGAGCTTTTGTTTTGTTTTAATTAATGGTTGTCATCAAACAATCCTGGAAGCCAAAACCTGTTTGGAGGAGAGTTTTACTTTCCCGCGGGATTTCTTTCTAACTGTCCGCGGTGGTTTCGAAGAAGAACTTCAAAAACTAAACAAAAAAGACCCAGAAGAAAGTATTAGTTATTCCTATGCACCTGACGACCGGCTCGTGTACCTGAAATTACACGGAAACAGCGACCGAAACCTTGCAGCGGCTGTGAAGCACTTGAACGCCTTGACGCATGAAACAAAGTTGCCCATGGAAGGAGGTCTTCTTTGCATTGAGGAAGCAAAAGCGATTATCCCCAAAATCGAAGGACCGAAAGTCTACATACACTGCAAGGCAACTCAGCTGCACGTGACTGGAGATTCAAGTGAGGTCCACCGATTCCTTTGTCGGCATCAAACCTTGATGATGGAGGTGAGTATTTACTGTGTGACTGTGGAATGCCTGGCGTGCGTTAAAACTGAACGACTAAGCCAGAATTAGGATCTGATAAAATGTTTGGATCGTCCTATGGAAAATCTACTTTACATTAACACAATCAAGGATTTGTCGCAGAAATACGTTATAGGGGGCCCAACGCTGTGCAACTGTAGAATAATTCATTGAAATATTTTCTGTGCGCTCGCAGTTTAAAGCAAGAATGAGCATGCAGTAAACAGCAATGAAAACGATCTTTTCTAGATTTACATAAAAAAGTGATGCAAATAAATTGCAGTAAAGTGGCTAGTTGGGTGAGCTGGTACTGGTTCATGGCATAGCTACAGCGAATAAGGCAAGATACACAAAAAAGCAACACAAGACGAGTGCTAGTCGTGTTTTTTCTGTTCTATCTTGCCTATTGTACTGTATATATAGCATGAACGCAGTTAGAGATAAGATAACCACGCATTAGCTCACACAATTGACGTCTTTTGTGAGTGCTACTCCAGCTTTTATATAAGTACTAGTGGTTTATTACACGTAAGCATTATCGGCCAACTACCCGCCGCGGTGGCTCAGTGGCTAAGGCGTTGCGCTGCTGAGCACGAGGTCGTGGGTTCGATTCCCGGCCGCGGCGGTCGCTTTTCTGATGGAGGCGAAAAGCAAAAACGCCCGTGTGTACGAGATTTCGGCGCACGTTAAAGATCCCCAGGTGGTCAAAATTAATCCGGAGCCCTCCACTACGGCGCGTCTCATCGCCTTAGTTGCGTCGGCGCGTTAAACCCTACAATCAATCATTATCGGCCAACTAGTGCTAGTACCCGGTGATGCCGGGATGGGCCCAAGTACCAATGAATATAACACATAGATGTCCGGATCGGCCCAAATACCAATGAAAATAACACACGTTCATAGTTTCGCTACATGTCCTACTTTTAGTTCAACGCCGAGTTGCATAATATTGGCCGCCTGTTGTCAATACATGGTCTCCTAACATAGGCTTGTGGCTAAAGGAAGGCATTGCGTTGCGGGCCGACACGTTGCATCGCTTGAACTGTCACCTCAGGCAGGTTTCCAACAACTGTTATGAGACGTTCGGGAGAGTTGTGGTAATGTTCCGGAATCGGTGTTTGTTTCCGTCTGCACGGACAAGTCAGGTGTTCCAGCGAACGTGAGCTGTCTGAAAAGACTAAAGTTGCCAACAGAAGTGGCCTCACCTTCTATACAACCTCTTAACTGAAGTACTATGGCATAACGACACCACAATCCCTGGCATTCTCACCAAAACTATTCTGATACCTCGACTCAAGAACTACAAGTCGTCAAGACTATAGTGGTCTCCGTCGAAAACGCACAGGCAAATGAATCCAAGTGCGGTGCAGTCTTTTACTCAAACAAGAATGTCAATGCCGTCAACACTGTGACTGCGCGGTTGATATGTGTTTTCGGTACAAGGAATGCGCTTCCGAAGGAAACTTCGGATACGCTTCAAGGCCAGAACACATGAAGCGAATATGCGACGAAAAGAGGACGAACAACGCCCGGCGGCGCGCGCCCGCCGCGCGGCGGCGGAAAAAAAAATACATTCGCCGCCGCCGATCTAGTAGGGTCAGAAAATCTCTTTGACGGTAGAGCGGGGGTGAGCGGCAAACCGTAAGAACCAATCAGGTCTCCCGAATTCCCCTGTATGGCGTATGGCCTGTACAGGCCGCTGCAGACGGCAGAATTATAAGAGTATGATAGTCGTACGCGTCGCGCGCCTCCTCGAGCTAAAAATACGTACTGTAAATTTGAGATCAATTGAGCGAGGCAGTGTTACAAGAAGTGAAGTCAGCGCTTTTCTGATGCTCAAGCCGCAAGAGCAAGACGGTCCCGTCCCAACTACCATGGCTTGTGCAGCCGAGCTAGGCATGTACGATAGCTTTTATTCGGTTAAATTACGGCGATGTTACTACATAACTAGTATTAACACCAACTTGAGGCCCGTCTGCAAGATCAGCGTGTGAGGGACAGGTGATATCGAAGCGAGGGCCTTTGAAATACAGCAAAATGGTAAAAGCAGCCAGCAGCACCAATTCAGAGCCCAGCTTCACATAATCTTATGATGATGGGTGAGTGCGCTTGGTTTCCCTTTTCTAGGGGGTGATGACGTGCATTTACCAAAAAGGACTAATCAACCTATGTTTTATACTCTTGGTTTAATACTAGCGCTGGTAAGGGCAGGCACATAAAACATTTGAGGCACAAAATACGTTTTTTCTATTACAAGTGGTAACTTGCCTAGGCAAAATTCCCCTCTCTGCTTTTCGTACACCAGCATTGTAATTTTTTTCGTCGCCTCGACTGCCTTGAAGTTAACTTCCTTGATGGTACTGTTCAATCTTAGGGCTTCTCGAAGCAGAATATTTCCCTCATGTTGATTTCGATAGATACCCTCGCATTCTAACGCTATGTGGGGCATAGTTTGTTTTTCTTTTTCGCAGACCTCGTATACCCCATCATTTTGTGAATACTTCCCCACAAAGCTCTTAGTTCAGAAGCAACCTGCTCTAGCCTCAAAAAGCAAAACACTTTCATGGGAATTTACGTAGAAATTTTTTATTCTGTTGGCTAATATCTCGGCCCTGTACATCTCTAACAACGTTCTGGCTTCCATTTTGTCTGTAAATTTATACGTTTCTATCTGCCTGCCTCGTTTTTGGTTACCTTGTCTGTTTTAGCTTCTCCACTGTTCTTTCCGTATTTCATCGTTAGCCTTCTAGTCTACTTTAACCACTGCATGTCCACGCTTTTGAAACATAGGTACCTAACACCTTAGCTGCCCACCTTCGTTGATCCATTCTTCTCCACCTCCTCTCAAAACATATTTTACTGTGCCCTTCTAGAACTTCAAATGACGCCTAGCCTATATATATCTGCCCTGCTTCGTTAGTTCTTTTCCCATGCACGCCTAAAGTCCTGAATACATGGAACGAACTTTCACGACGAAGTTCGCCCGGCGGAAAATCCACCGCGGCGCAGCGCCGAGTGTTCGTCGGGCTGCGCTACACGGGGCGAAGACACGGCGTCCGCCGCTGCCTCGCCGCTGGTTGTTGTCAGTGTGGCTAGATGAGGCGAATGCAGCGAAATGAAGCGCATCACAAGCAAAAAGCTCTCGGTACCACTACAACTTTTTGTAAAATTATAGAACACTTCAAAAAAGCGTAAGATTATTGTTTAAAAATAGTTTAGAATTTTGTTGTTGTGTTGTAGATATGCATGTGCCGCCGCAGTTGAAAGAAAGCGGCGATCTGAATGTGGTCTGGCTACACTGGGCGAGAATCGTCTGCACTTTATCGTTTGCTCCAGCTACGCGGGAAGCTTTTGGCACTACCTCCGCTGAATGGTTACGGTCATTGAATTCTATTGGGGCTGCTTTCCACGACGACAGTGTACCAAGCGCGCGACCGGCGTGAACGGTGAACATCACGCCCAGCAGACGACGCAGACAAGCGGAGCAGTCGGAAATGGGGCGAGCGGCGAGACCTCCTGATTGGTTAGTTTTGGTACGCTGTTTGTTTGCCGCTTCCGGTGCCGTCGACGCCGGGCGAACTTATCTGTTCTCGGCAGATCGGTGGCAGACGACGTTTTTTCAACCTCCGCGCGTCGGGCGGACGTCGGCGGGCGTTGTTCGTCGACTTTTTGTCGAATATTCGCTCCATGTATTCCGGCCTTAAGGCTAAACGGCCTACTGTTCTCTGGTTCGTTTGAAGGTCTGATCGGACGTCTGATTTTAAGCAGACTACAGTATTCGCCAAAGTTCACGATATTCCGCGTGCCCAGCGCCCCTCCTCATATAGTTGTGAGACTAAAAATCTACCTTCAAGGATTAGGCAGCACAAAAAATGAAGTCAGCAAACAGAACAGAGAAAATCGCGCCGTCGCCGAGCGCAGCTGCAACGCAGCCGACCACAAAATTGACTTCGCCGGAACGACCATCCTGGGGAAGCGACGAACTAGAAGAGGCTTTTACTTGAGTTGTGGGCATATCCAAGCACGCTTCACAGAGCCTTAATCACTCTCTTGGAACGCTTCGGTCTGTGTGCACACGCGGGCTGCATTCCGCAGCGAGGGGCTTTGTGAGAGACCGAACGCGCTGAAAGGCTATGAGATGCCGCAGAACTGTGGCCACACTCACTTCGGAGGAAGGAGTTCAGCAGGCTCCGAAACATCTTGTTATCCATTCTCTACGACATGTGAGAGTTTGCAAATATGTTTCTCAATAGGTCAGTTGACGAGTTGGTGATTTTATTTTCTCGTGTATACGTTCCTTCGGCTCCGTTCTTACGCTTTCTTGATAGTGGCGGATTTGAGCCCACTCAGTGGGACGCCATATATTATGGGAGGCTTCCGTAGTAGCCACGTTTCGGTAGGATTGCGATTCAGTGGCATGCGGCCAAGGACTACGCAGGTTTTTTCAACGAACAAAAGCTCATCGGAGGAAGCTTGTGCTCTCCTATGAAGTCCAAAAATACGCAAACCACGAAAGTGCTGCAGATGTCAGTGAATCGAATGCCGCGGCGATTTTCCT
The DNA here is from genome assembly GCF_048455015.1 of Haemaphysalis longicornis. Taxonomy (NCBI): domain Eukaryota; kingdom Metazoa; phylum Arthropoda; class Arachnida; order Ixodida; family Ixodidae; genus Haemaphysalis; species Haemaphysalis longicornis. The sequence goes on from NW_027526204.1 coordinate 36,633,623, forward strand.
GCGAGAATGTATTTTCCTGTGTGATTATTTCTGGAACCTTCATATTAGATCTTGAACTGTCACGATCAAATACGAATAATACAGTTCAGCAAAGAGAGGGCGAAAGAAACTCCTTATCAAACACGCTAGTCTCGACGGCATACAAAAAAACCAGAAGTGTACACCCACTTCGCTTAGAACATAAATAGGAGAGCCGGGCGCAGCCATAATCTTGCAAAATGCACAAAATTATACAAAACGAAAGGCTTGTCTTGCGCCAAAAGGATCCCTCGTGGTATGAAGCGCTTCGCAGGAACTGTTTTTTTTTTACGGGAGCTGAATGCCTGCTTTTTCGCAGCAGAGATGCTTAGTCTGGCAGATGTCCGTGTGGCGCAAAAAAACACCTCGAAGCCTCAAGTAAAAAATGCGGTTAGGGAGGTCCGGGAATCGAACCCGGGACCTTCATGCTATGAAAACGGCCACATAATACTGGGCCACACCTAAGGCCAGAGGGGCACGAGGTCAGCAGCAGTGAGGAATAATAACATGCGCAGCCAGTTCGAAAGAAAAGACAACGGGTTCTGTGGTCGGACTCAGACGTTGGTGCCTCGCCTAATGAAACCAGCGTCTATCTGATTGAGTAATCATCCCATTCTATGCGCACAGCATTTTCATATGGGTTTGGAGAGCTGGCGTTGGCTTTAAACTTGGCCGTGGGAGCTAGCTCGTGCTAACGTGCTAACCTTCCGCGGAAGTTCAGAAATATACATCAGGTGACAATATATGGAGCGGAAACTTGGCACCTTACTAAACAACCTAACGGAAGCTACGTCGGATCAACTAGCCGTGGAACGACTACTGATCTGAGTAATACTTACAGGCAGGAAACGGGCTGCCCCGATTAGCAAACAAACTAGAGTGACTGATAATATAGTTAAAATAAATGAAATCCAAAGGACTTTAGATGGCCACGTACTAAGGCCAAATTACATTTGGTAGACTACGAGCGTGAGATAGTGGAGAATAAACTGGACCGACGCTCAATGCTTAGTCTCAACGGGAGCGGTCTTCGTCTTGCCGTGGACCTAGTGAGCTGTCTATGATGAGGATGATGAACAGCCGGCTCTCCGACAAAAGAAGAGGGTCCACCGGCTCTTCAGTTTCGCCAGCAATGCACCACTCGTGCAAGTGGCGCCATTTATTTTACTAATGAGCAGTGTAGGGCTTTCGCCTTCAAAGTAGATTTCAAGTTGCTTATTTGAGCATGTAATTCTGTTTTTCCGAATTTAGGGGAAGTACATTATTTTGAAGAGCGCATGCCATGGGGGCGTTAAAGGAGAGTACCAGACCACGGAGCAAAGCCGGTATATTTCCGAACGCAATGGGCTCTTCTGCTGACGCCAGGGGCATGCCAGCCCTCGGGGTGGGTGAGCGCGCTCATCGGCCTACGTCACGCTGTGGCCGCTGAAACTCTGGCTTTCCGCTACAGGGCTCCCCAAAACAGGAGCCTGTGCGACGCTCTGTTCAACAGGTGGCCAGCGTACAATACGGTAGCGCTGCTGTTCCGCAATGATGTAAAAAATCGTACGGTTGTGGTCGGTGGAGGTGGTGTATACAGGCTCCAGGCTCTCCAGTGTTATGGTGTCGTGAAAGCCTGTGCGTTCGATGATGTACGTCGACAAGTGTCACACCAGCGCCACGAAAGGACCAACGTGGAGTGGCTGCAAAGTGTTCCGCACAGGCTCGTACCACAAAAACACATGTGCTGCCTGTTCAAGGCTTAGAAGCACATAAGGTGCTCCGGGTTTTCACTCCCGTTAGGCTGTGGACGGAGGTGGACCAGAATCAATCGCAGAGACTTGGTGTACTCCGCGGAGGAAGTAGTATGAAACGGTACTTCAAAATATTTGCGTGGTAGGCAAAGCTGGGTGCCACCAAACGAGTTCAGCCTTATAATAGGTGAGGTCACTTGAAGGCGCTGCATATGCCCACAAGTGTGAGGCAAGCATTGGACCTTTGTGTTGGGCAGTCGTGTACAGCGAGCGTGGCCTTCAGTTGTCTGTGAAAACTTGTTTGGGGCCTGTACGCTTCATGTTGCAAACAAGTCGTCCCGAGAACCAACAGTAGCTCCGCAAAGAACGTCAACGTGAACTACCGCCCGCGTATGATGACTATGAATGTTGAATATTTGAAGCGCCCTTCCCACGTTCACACGAATGCTAACGCTACATAGATTCAAACCTGCCGTCCTGCATTATGTAATTGTTCGTTAAAAATGATAATTTGTGATAATGTGAAAGGGTTCTATAACTGTTCCTAAACAATTCCTGGTTATCTAGCTGTCCTTACAGAATATCCAGCTCTATTATTCAGCGGCGTTGACAGCGCTCTTTCCAAAAAAATGGCATCAATTGAAATAGCTTGTTCGTAAGTAAACGCTCATTTTTGTTTTGATTTTGCGTATACTTTGAACCCCGCATTTGCCTATTCCCATCTCAGTGGTAATTTTGAATGCAGGGGAAACGAAAGAAGAAGCTCGACCTCATTTGGGAGGACTTCAGCACGCTGAGGGCTTTCCTGAAAACGTTCGGCGATGACGTGGGAAGGTTTGCAAGGGAGTGTAAACTTCACGCAGCGGTCTTCAGCGAAAACTTCGAATCAGTCGAGATTGTGGGAACTAACGCAGCCGTCATCAAAGTAAGTTTTTCTGAAATTCCTGGAATTTATAAATATTTTACTGACTGAACTTTAGAATTTAACAGACTGCTTTACGATTCTTTGATAAGCACCTAATTAACATTTATGGGCGAAGAAGGGAAAAAATTGTTTGCCTTTCCAGTGTCATCTGCAGCATTGGGCTTGTTAGCTCCGATGGTGCGCTTCAAAGAATCTTAGAGTATTCAGCAATGCTGTCAAATAGAAATGCTAGAACGACTAGAACTTGTGAAAGCCACGCACAAAACCACGTGCCTGTACTCTTGTGCGCTACCTGAAAGTAGGGTGCCGGATCGGGGATACACCGGACCCAGCAAAAATGCTTCATTTTCGGTGGTTTCTCAGCATGGGGATGTAAAAATACGACAAGCTGTACCATTCAAATTTAGAGTGAAACATACAAAAACCCACATACAAACATATTGTTACGTGGTGGAAGAACAGATAAGACAAACCATGATTAAGGACGATTAGCGATCAATGTACATTATTTACAAACCAGCCAGCGTCACGGTCGTAGTACGGTTATTTGGTATTCTCTAATCACGTGCCCACAGCTAAAGGGGGGGGGGATTGGCCAATAAGCTGCCTCTAAGGATTAGGATGAAGAAAAGGCAGAAGGAAAGAGAGAAATATAAATTATTGAACTTATCGGAAGAGTCACAAAACATGCAGAAACTTAGACCAGTTCGCTCTCGTGGGCTTGGACGGCAGTGCCATTTAATTTGTTTTTCTCCCTTGCTGTTAGCTGCGAGAGCACCGAAAAAACCAGCTTTCTTCTTGTAGTTCTGCTTCCACAAAACTGAAGAGGCAGGCCTAGGCGTGTGCTTACATAATATCGATGCGAATGATCAAGGAACAAAGGTATACACACTCACGCGCAAAATATGATCTATAGTGTGTGCTCAAGGCAACTGATTGATAGCCTTAACGACAAGTGTCTTGCTAGCTGGCTGCCTAGCTTATGGGCTTAGTAAGAGTCCGGTTGGGTGAATGAGTCGGAATCGCAGATAAGTAGAACGGCAGTTTCCTCGTTACACGTGTCCACTAGGGTGTTTTTTCAGAAGATGGGAGCTTTGCTGAACTAATGTGTCCCCTTTACAAAAAGGTAGGAGATGGAGGAGGAATAAACATCCCTGTAAAGCAGTTCGCCTTGGGGAAGAGTCCTTATTTCAGGACCCCTTGAGAACGTCCGGCTTGTTGAGCCCTCTTCACCAGCCAAAGCTGTTCGTCAGGGTTCGAGCTGGACAGTGCTCTCTCCCAGTGCTCAGGGGAGGGGAAGAGTAGGAGAGCAGGTTGGGGTTCTTATCGCAGCCCACACAGTAGCATAAAGTGCACCCGGAGCCTCACAGAAGCGGCATTCAAAGGAGTCGAGTGTGGGGTCCTGAATATGGGCTGAGGCTCTAGTTGGGTGGGGAAAGGTGTTGGTTTGGATGCCTCGAAGGTGGTGTTCTTGCTCTTTTGTGAGGTAAATTACGAACGTAAAAATGATAGAATTGTCCGTGCCACTTGAAAGCTCAACCCGATGACACACAAGTAGAACAGGTACGTGCAGGCCTCGCAGAATTCTGATTCCACGGAAGCTGTGACATGTAGCAGCCAGCTTCTTCTCTCAATTAAATTATGCCATAAGACAGAAACAAAATTCGGAGATAGCGGCAAAAGCACAGTTTATCCATTAGAAGATTATCTATATATCTTCTGTCGAATGAAGACCAACCCAAAGTAAAGAAACAGTTAGGGTACCGTTGTCACAAATCCACCCTTGCCCGCTCGCTCAAACAATGGAGGGAGCGGCAACAGTTATTTATACTGGCAGGGCGGCCCGTGCGTGTGCACGTATTCCAGAGTTGCTGGAGTAAATAAGAGGGTACATGGGTGCACGAGTACATTTTAAACAAAATACGTTTTCTGCATGCAAAGACGGAGAGATTACATGGGGACAGACAGCACTTGACGACAAAAAAAAGAAAAACCTTTATGCGCCCGTCGACTTTATGTGCGCCGGCACCACTTCGGGGATACCGTACAACGTGCGCACGTGTGCGCTGGGTGGCTAGCGCACGGCGTTAACTAGACAACCAAAAACTAAAAAAAAAACAAATACACAATGGGGCAATACAAATCACACTCTCAGGGGAGGCTAACATCCTACCCTGAGAAACGAGCATAGAAAAAACATAGCAGGTGCGAAAGATGTACGCGACACAGGAAAAACAAGAAGGAGGCATACGTCTTAACCCTAGGCGTGGCTATGGGCAACCGCGGGCGGAGAGTCACCGAAGACGGAAATGACGGAAAGTAACGGCGAAGTCAAGTCGGCTTCGCCGGGCAGCCGCTCACGTTTTTCAGGGAGCCGGGGTGTGGAGTCTGGTCGGCCTTGAGACCGCCGGCGACGAGGCGAACTCGATCCCGTAGATGAGGCGGTGGTTATTAAGCCGCGGGCATACCGACGGACTTCGCTAAAGCCACGTCACCCCCGGACCCTTTTCAGCGTCTTGCACGTTGAAAACTCTCCAGCCGACTGCCCCAAGATCCCGCTCGCACCCCCTAAAATAAACTTCACCCGATCCCACGACTGTCCCGCACCTTCGTTCCCTCTTTGCTTGGGCCCCCGCCTCCACGTAGCATCTTCGAGTGCGGGGCCGGTCGCGTAATTGTGACATCGCCTTCCCGGAATCGGAGACGCCTCGAGCGAGCCGAACTTCCGTGACCCGGCAACGTGCCCTCTTCGGCGCAGAGACAACAAAAGGTAGGAGAAAAAAAACCAGACCCGGGAAAAGTGGACGGGATGATTCAGGTGCCGAAGCGCGACGAAAAATGGCGGTGCCCTGCTGGGGAAGCCGTCATGTCGGCCTGGCTGACCTTTTGGGACACCTCTCCCCCCTAAGGAATATTCTACCAGAATATTTTAACTCACACAAATGACAGGCCACACTCCCTACACAGTGCTCTAAACAGGCCAGACACTGAACAGGTAACAAGAAAAAGAAACAAAAAGTCCGCAACGACAGTCAGTGTTCCTGTGGTTGCACAGCCCCGATGCATCGTAGCAACGCGCACTAACGGACCCGACCACAGTCACACCAGAGCACTTTTAGTCGGCTGTACTGCGCACATTCACGCGCCCTCACCTCGCACACGGAACCGTTCCAGGTTTTCCCGCACCATTGGTCCTCACCACTGACACACCCTAGGTCCACGTATGCGAATACCCGCAAAACGAGAAACATCGCACACTTCGTGCTCGAGAAAATCCAGGAAACAACGCATCCTCCGCTAAAGCACGTGCTCTCCACTACTTAGGAAGAGAATGGACGCGCACAACACCCGAAAATACATCCATGTACACACCAAAAACAGTATTCACCCGACGCCGAATTTTGATTCTCGTGCTTTGAGGACACAAGCTGCATCACGCTCTGAAACAAAAAAAAAACTGCAGTACACCCAAACATGAAAAATGTGTTTGACTAACCAAACACTCACTACAGTAAGCAAGCTGTCTCTGCATGCTCGGTCATAGTACACTTCCCGGCAAACGGTTCACGTGACCAGTCCTCCGAGGGGGTACAACGCAAAAATCGCCCAGATGATTCCTGAACCCCAAGTACGACTGCGTTTCCAGCATGACAGACAGTGAAAGGCCCTTATCGCTTTCTCTCTCTCCCGCGGGAGTCTCCACTTCGCGAGTGCTGGCCCCGCGTGCCGCGTGCATATCGAGCATCGCTCTCTCACGCGCATGTACCAAATGGTAGTGAAAACCTTCGGTTGCCAGAAAATACCTGAAAATAATCCGCACCTGGCCACTCCGACGAAAGCTCGCTGCCTCAGCTCACTCTCTTCTACCACGTTTCTGACTATTACGGTCTTCTATTTTGCCCTCTGGCTGAGACTTTCGTTGGCTCGTTAACTGCGCCTCAGTCTTGTTTCTCTCGAGCACCGGCTCGAACTCTCTTTGGCTTCTTGACTGCACCTCACAGTCTTCAATGTCGAGCCACAGCTCAAACTCTTCTTGTCTTCTTGACTGCTTCCCACCGTTTTCTCTCGATGTCTCCATCCCAAACAAGTCTTGGTTGCATATCTGCGGATCCTGTTCCAACTCTATCTCCTTTATTTGACTCGCAAGTTCTGCCTCTTCCTTCTCCCTTTGCTCTCTTTCTTTCACCTCTGCAGATCGTTTCCTCTCCTCCTCTTCGTTTTCCTCCCCGCAAATTTGCCTTTGCCGCTCGAGCACATCCTTGTCCCCACGTGGCGCCGAGGCCGAGCTCCTTTCTCCACTCTATGTCCAATAGTTTCTCTTCGTCGCTAGTCTGTCGCCCCTCGTACTCGTAATCCTTCGCTCTCCAATCGCGCCTACGCGCGATTTCGCTATCTAACTATGCCAGCAAGAACACTCCCTTCAAATCAAACAATTGTCCCATGGAGAGCAAGCTGTCTACCCTTGCCGGTGCCATGATAACAACCTTTCTTTGACTCTCCAGTTAGGCCTCTCTTGCCCCTCAATTTTCTCTGCTCAATCTGTGGAGAACTATTTCCCTGCTCCTGTGCGCACTCTTCCACGAATCTCTGCCTCTCCTGCTGGAGCCCATTCGTGTCACCCTTGATATATATTCCGAGCTCTTTCTCCCATTCCTGCTCTATCCAAAAATCTAGCTCCCTATTGGATAACTTCTCTTCGGTGATAACCTGCCGTCCCTCGTACTCGTAATCCTCATCACGCCACCTGCGCACACATGCTACTTTGCTATCCCACCATGCCCGTAAGTACACTCCCTTCAAGTGCAACAACGGTCTAGGGAGAGCAACCTGTCCAACTATGCCTGCGCCATGTGGACCAAAACAACGCACGGAGTCCGCGGCTACTTCAGCTACGAATGAACCTCTCGGGCCCCAGCAACATCGGGACGTGGCCGACCACTCCTGTCCAGGACGCGACTTATTGTCACAAACCCCGCTTGCCCGCTCGCGCAAACAAAGGAGGGCGCGACAACCGTTATTTATATTGGCAGGGCGGCCGCCCCGTGCGTGTGCCGAAGCTGCTGGAAGGAATCATACGGTACACGGGTGCACGAGTACTTTTTAAACAAAATATTTGTACTGCATGCACACGATGGACAGATTACATGGGGACAGACAGCGCTTGACAAAAAGAGAAAGAAAAACCTTTACGCGCACATCGCCTTTGTGCGCTTAGGCACCAAGTGGGGGAGGCTGTCCAATGTGCGCACGTGCGCGCTGTGGGGCTAACGCTTGGCGTTAACAAGACAAGCCACAACTGAAACAACCAAATACACAAATGGGGGAATACAAATAACACTGTCTAAGGAGGCTTACATCTTCACCATAGGCAAGAGCATCAAAGAAAACATAGCCGGTACGAAAGCTAGGAGGAGGCATACGTCTTAAACCTAGCCGTGGCTATGGCTAACCATGTACGGAGAGTCACGGCGGGCAGAAAAGTCGGAAAGTCACGGCGAAGTCGCATCGGCTTCGCCGGGCAGCAGCTTACGTTTTCCAGGGATACGAGGTGCGGAGTCTGGTCGGCCTTCAATTCCGCGACGACGAGGCGAACTCCATTGCGTAGATGAGGCGTTGGTCGTTCCCCCACAGGCCTACCGATGGACTTAGCTAAAGCCACGTCACCCCCGGACTCTTCCCAGCGTCTTGCGCGTTGAAAAATCTCCAGCCGACTGCCCCAAGTTCCGTCTCGCACCCCCTTAAATAAACTTCACCCGATCGCCCGACTGTTCCGCACCTTTGTTCCCTCTTTCCCTGGGCCCCCGCCTTCACGCCACATCTGCAAGGGCGGGCTGCTCGCGTGATTGTGTCGTCGCCTTCTCGGAATTGGAGACGCGGCGAGCGACCCGAACCGCCGCTACCCCGCAACGTGCCCTCTTCGTAGCAGCGACAACGAAAGGCACAAGAAAACAAAACCGACACGGGAAAAGTACACGGGGTTACTCAGGTCCCGAAGCGCGACGAAAAGGGGCGGTCCCCTGCTGGGGAAGTCGTCATTTCAACCGCCTGAATGAAAAAATTGACGGCCTCGCCGGCGGTTTGTGACAACCAGGCACCATAAAGGAAGTTGTTGACAAGTAACACCCGGCAGTCTATCTTCATAGCACGTAAGCAGACTTAAGTGCTCCGAGAAATTGTTGGTTTCGTGTGAGTCCCAATGCTCACACTGTGCTACAAACCTACGGAGTAGGAAAAAACTCGCCGAAATTAAGACAATTGTCTACTAATGCGTAGAATTCTGATGCCGCGTTTCTAGAATGCGAGCTCTGTGCAGCCCATTTTTTTAGTTTTTTAAAGTTTTGTCTGACTAATTATCTCCATTTACGTTTTTATAACCATAACAGGTGGTTCTACAACGAACTCTGGATTTGTGTGGAAATACACGGCGCACGACGGTTCGCCTTTATCGCTATTTTTTATTTTTTCTATTTTATGGTTTTTCACAATTATGTTTACCAATTACCTCCACTTACGCTATTATAACAAATAAATGTGCAGCATGCGCAAATACTGCATTTTGGTGGGAATGCAGGGCGCTGCACGGTTCACCGTTGCAGTTATTTTTGATATTTTTCTTTTTTGAGGGTTTTCAAAATTTTGTTCTAGCATTTCCCTTCATTTAAGTTACTATAACGATTAAATGTGGAAATTCCACGAAATCTGCATTGTTGTTAAAATACCGGGGCTTACACGGCCTTGGGTGGGGGATTACTCGTCAAACAATGGTCTGCATAAAATAAACAAATGAAGGAATGGCTATCTTGGAGGGCAACCAACCTGTCTCCGCAACAAATAAATGAAAGGTCACCCGACATCTTTTCGGCGAACTCCTACGACCCACGCACCCTGGAAAAGAACAACTGTTGTTGATAACGCAGATTTAACTAGAAAAAAACTATAAAAGTTATATAAAGTTGAAGAATTCACTCAAATATATATTCCTGCCCTCACAAAAGGTGTTTTTCCTGGAAACATGCAGAAGGCGAAAGTAGCTTGATGCCTCAAGGATGAGAAAAAAATGAACCAGCTAATGGTACCAGCTAAAGGTAGCTAATGGCTAACACCGATTTCAGTCTTGCAAGTTTTTCGAAATATCCTGAGAAAAGTGTATGTAAGGAATATAATTTTTTTTTCTTAAAACAGAACCTGAGTGACCGACAACTGACTGCCAGTTCGGTCTTAGAAAGAAAAACGCTTTAGTGAAATTGCTGTATTAGGGCAGAAAGACATGGTGGTAGAAAATTTCGAAGCAAGGTTAGTTACGCTAGGCATATACCTAGAATTTAGCAAGGCCAGATTTGCCAGTTTTGCACGCCTTGTTATAAATTTCAAAACGACGATTTTTGAATGTGTCCTACATAATCATTCAGTCCTACTTATTGACGCGTTTTAATACGTAGAAGTAAAGTACCACAAATCCCCAATTAAACCTAGAAAAACAGGCGTCCCATAAGGAAGCATTTTCGGTCCTGTTTTTATAATTTACATAAGTGACATTACACGCATACACACATTTTAAGTTTTTTATACATGCGGATTATTTCACTCATTCTTCCTGGTGAAAACTTGGACGCTATACGTCTCGAGCGCTGCCAGTAGGGGCGCCACTGAAATTCCCTTGAGCGGCCCGTTTCGAACGCAGTCGTGGAAGTCTCCGGCCCGCTCACCACTGTCGCTGTTGCTTTTGCGCGACGTGCGAGACGTATATTTCCCATTTGTATACACTGGAAACACATGTTTGTGTGGCGCAGTCACTCTGTCCGCTGCTGTGGTGTATTTAGGAGAGTGTAAATGCTTCTGACGTGATTTTAGTGTGGTACACTCGGTCCGCATAAGTGTCAGGTATGTGTCACAGGCCGGCGTCGTGAAACCAGCAAACGCATTGGGCTGCTTAACCAGCCAGATTTGGGCAAATTCCCAAGGTGGAGTAAGTTTCTGTGAAGGAAAGTTTGATATCCACCTGAATGCAGCTGATTGCAATTCCACTGCACTGATATTTATTAACAGTATCTCCGTAAGCATGCGTTCGTTCACCTACTCATGCTACGGCTATACACAATAGATGCAAATCGGTTTCGTGTGCTTGCATAATCTAGCGGAACACTCAGACCTGACAGCACGCCAGTTACACTTCATATCACAGATATTGATCACTATCTTGAACAAGCCAATGTGGCATAAATTTCACGGACATTCTACGCAATAAGTACGATGGATAATGCATAATTATATGCGGGAGTCAGCACACGACAAAGCATTTACTGCTGGGTGGTCTTGTCGTGAGATGAAGCCTCGCAAATATTCATCATTTGCTAATATTCATCACATCACCACCTATATCGGCGTCCGCGACTAAACTCTTCCTCGAAACGACGTCATATGTCACAGGCAGGCTGCATAATCTAACACGAAAGTGAAATCAGAGGTCCTGATAAGAAACTCCACACTTCCAACGACACCTTTTATTGCTTGTTAACGTACTCACTGTATACTGCAAAAAATGTGTCAGCCGAGTGATCAGCTGTTTGTTAATTTTGAAAAATAAAATTAAAGTCAACGCGCAGCTTGTGTGTGATGACTAAAACGGTCATTCCTTGATTTCGCGCCGCATTTGTACACAGCTATAGTTAGCGCCGCCACCCCCCCATACCCCATCTTGAAAAATACGAGTGCATTTCGCTCAGGTTGGGCTAGTGAGTCCTACATTGCTGACGTTGAAACGAACGTCTCTAGCATTTCCGAAGCTCCCTTGTGTTTCTTTCATTCCCGCACGAGCTGTTCTCTCTCTTTCAGACTTTGCAGACGGTTTATTTCGCGCGGTTTCATCAACTATCCTTGTTCCATGCTATCAGGGGGGAGCACGCACACATTTAGCAACCCAGAGACTTGGAATATACTCAACATGTTCGCGTGGCCTCTGTTCCTATAAAAGCTTAAGTTACGGCAAGCAATTGGGTAATCACTTCCCCGAATCATATTTTTCTAAGAAGTGCATATTCGAAATAAAGCCGCAGTTGTTGTCGGCGTTGCAAAAAAAAACCAACCTCTCACTGTGCCAGTATCAGGTGTAAATGTGGCGACAATCGGATTCACTTGCGCCTGACGTATTCGTAGGTGACAGTAGAGATATGCTGAGCCGTCGCCGACGCCTGTAAGAGCGGCTAAGAAGCGCGCAGTACCGTGCCTCCGGATAGCTTCTGTTGGAGTTCGCGCGTTCTACTAAGCAGCAAATGGTTTTTTGACTGTCCTAAATGTACTATTTGAGAACTGACATCAAAATATAACAAAACTACGTTTGACGAAGAAAGGCAAAAAGAAGCAAAAAAAAAACCAAAATAGTGCATGAGCCGCTATCAGCTGCGCTGCGGTAATCCCGTACGCGCCGCGGAGCAACGGGGTCAAGCGGCGCAGCGATCGCGAAGGTCGAGGCGTATAGTGCCTGTCTCATGTTCTATATATTACGCAAATCAAGAGTGCTCCCGCATAACCTACGTAATGCTTTTTTTAATCAAAACTAAAAGATGTACTTTTTGGCCCTTTGGGTACGGCAGTGGTATTACCTGAACGCATTATTTTGAGCCCGTATAAAATAACTATGGCCAAGAGTATAAAAACATTTCATGTGATTTTTACTCAGCACATGTCGTGAACGAGTGTGCTAAATCATTGAGCTCCTAAGCACAAAAAGACCATGGTATTATGCATAGATGTCGTCATTTCTTACCCACTGGCCAAAAGCAACATTATATCAGGCGCTGTTTCACTTACATCAAAACTACTGTGCATTAGTCAGGGCAAACACCACCTTGGAAAACGTACATAAACTAAAAATACTGCAAAAAGCATCTATTCGGGCAGTGAAAATGTTCCTTTTCAAACGCACACTAGAGAACTAATTTTAAAACGCCGAATAATAAAGGGTGAAAAGATATTGTCAGTTGGCCAAATACGACGCAGTTGTCTTCAAGGAAAACAGGTTAATTGAAGCGAACTTGCGCTCCCCTAACAACTCAAAGAATACAGTCGACCAAGCAGTAGTCAACAAAGTGACAAGCTCAGGCGAGGGTCAACGATTCGAATTCCGCGGCGTCTGCTCTGCAGGCTTTTACCTTTCGGCGCGAGTGTTTCTGAAATCCCCGATTTACATCCAGAACATTGTATTTCAGAGAAGAGTATTCTGGGCTACTGACGGTAAGACGAAACAGTCTCTTTTGTCTGATTGAGATAGCCCGTGCGGCATAAAAATAAAGAATGGAAGACGCGCTTCGCTTGGGACACAGATATCAGAGCCGGGCGTGGCCGGGCAATAAGATTGTAGGAACTTCTTCCTCTTCGTACATAGCAGAAGACGCTGATCATCATCATCTTCACCAGCACGGACCGAGCGGTGGCACGCGCTCGCGCTCCACGCGACCCTGTTCCATTAAAGCCCTCATTCTCATCAGACGTGCGCTCTCGGCTCTCTCTCGACAGCTTGGCAGCCGGAGGACCTCGAGGTTCATTACATGGTGCCGGAAACCCGGGATCTCGCGACAAGGCCTACCTCATCGACACCCGGAGCCGCGCAAGCCCTTTGAACCGACGCGGCGCCGGCGACCTTGGCCCCAGAATCCCCGGCCGCCAGCTGACTGCCATGGAACGGCTATTCCGACGTCGCCAGAGCCTCCGCTCTCAGCTGGACGGCGTAATTGCCGAAGCGGAAGCAGCGCTGCGAGGGCAGCCAGGACTTTCGGCGTCCGAGGTGAGCGTTCTGCTTGAGCGAATCGAAGCGCTCCACCAGCAGATCAGGAAGCTCGACGACCGTATTTTCGACGAAACGCCAGAAGACCTGCTGGATAATGAGACGTCGGACGCTGGGAGATACGGCGATAAGGTCGTGAACACGACAGCGACCCTGCGTTTTGAGCTGCAGAACGCCCTTGCATCCAGACTGCCCACACGACCGATGAGCTGCCCTACTCCGGCCACCAGCAAGTCTAAGCTGCCCCAGCTTGACTTAATCAAGTTTGACGGGAACCGGAAGAACTGGCAGCGTTTCTGGATGCAGTTTTCATCGGCTGTGCACAACAACAGCGAACTGAGCACTGCGGACAAATTTAACTATTTGAACACCCTTGTGACCGGAGCAGCCGCGTCAGCCATCTCTGGGCTTCAGGCCAGCGAGGAGTGCTACAAGGACGCAGTCGACATCCTGAAGAAGCGCTTCGGAGACGAAAGAATCATCGTCCAAGATCATCTCAGAAGCCTTCTGGACCTGAAACCGGTTTCGTCGTCGACCAACACACAGCAACTTCGACGTCTCTATGATCAGATACAGGTGCATGTACGAAGTCTGAAGGCCCTTGGCACCAGTCCCGCTAATTACTGCTTGATGCTACGGGAGGTTCTCTTTAGAACGCTACCGCCCGGCATGGTCTTGAAGTACCACGAACTCTTCAAGTCACCGACGTGTACTTCAACGACATTCAGCTCGACTCAAGCCGTAGTTGACCAACAGAACGAGACGGCACAACCCGAACAAGAACTCCAGCAGCTTCTCGACTTTTTCGACCATCAAGTTCGGTGTCGAGAAGCTGTGGAGCGTCAAACAGCTGTGACAACGCCGGACGTTGCCGTGACACCACACGAGCCACCTAGACAACAGAGGCTCCGAAACTTACACACCGTATCGGCTCTGCAAAACTCGGCGAACAACCCTCAACGGTGCTTGTTCTGCCAGTCCGTGAAGCATCGTTCCGAAGTTTGCGACAGCGACGAATGGAGCCTAAAACGGAAGAAGCAGCTGCTCATCAAGGAAGGTCGATGCTTCCGGTGCCTCAAGAAATGGCACATGGCGAAAGACTGCCGAGGCCGACTGCGGTGCGACAAGTGCCCCGAAGGCATGCCACTACCATGTGCGCGCCAGACGCCTCGAGCAGAAACGAAGTGACCTCTACGCCCGTTAGCCTAGCTTCTCGTCAAACTGGCACCATGGTCTTGCTTCAGACTTTGACCGCGACAGTCAAGGCTCTGCGTCATCGGGACGCTACCGGATCCTCTTTCACGGCGGAAGCCAACGCAGTTTTATTACTGCCGATGCGTCACAGAAACTAGGCTGCGAATTCCTGGACGAGGAGACTTTAACTGTGGGTGTATTTGGAGGCCAGAAAACGAGAAAAACAATGAGAAAAGTACGTCTCCTCATCGTTTCCGAAAACACAGAAAGGCCCGTGCACATCGAGGCCCTTGAAGTAGATGCTATATGCAACAAGCATATACCCGTGCCAGATGACCAAGTCATCAAGACGATGGAAGCAATGCGTTTAGACACGCGGGCACTCTGCGCACGAGGTTTCGAAGAAACCAAACTAACGATCCTGATTGGCTCGGACCACTACTGGGATCTGGTAACCGGCAACGTGAAGCCAGTGACGACGAAGCTCAAGGCAGTGGAAACGTTGCTAGGCTGGACTGTTCAAGCCCCCCTGCCGTTAGGAGCTAATGTCACGCACTGTGCTAACGTTGTCGTGCTACGAGCGTCCGTGGAAGCCAACGAGGTCTCGGAAGTCCTTAACCGTTTCTGGGACTTTGAAAGCATCGGCGTCAAGTGCGAGGACGAACGAAGTTCCGAAATCGATCTAGTCATTACCAAGTTTGAGGAAACAATCAAAAAGGCGAACGAACGGTACGATGTCGCGCTTCCGTGGAAACCAAGGGTTGATTTGGCGGATAACCTTGCTGTGGCAGCGAAGCGGCTGCAAATCCTAATGAAAAAACTAGGAAAAGACGCCAGCCTCATGGAGAGGTATGACGCTACCATTAGAACGTACCTGGAAGAAGGATCCGCTGAAAGGGTACCACCGACGGAAAACGTCCCTCGCGGGCGCTTGTATTACATGCCCCACCGAGCAGTGATCCGCGAAGACCGTTCTACGACGAAAGTGCGAATCGTGTTTGACGCATCATCCCATGAAAATGGTGCGAAGTCGCTTAACGAGAACTTGGAAGCTGGCCCGAACCTGAACCCCGACGTCGTGACCCTTCTACTGCGTTTCTGAAGGTACAAGGTAGCAATGACCGCTGACGTCGAGAAAGCATTTCTGCAGATTCTCCTACGTGAAGAAGACAAAGATGCTCTGAGATTTCTCTGGTTTAAGACATTTCCTCAAGCGGGTCGACCGTTACCAGAGCAGGAAATCTGGAGAATGACTCGCGTTCCTTTCGGGGCCACTTCAAGTCCTTTTTTGTTGACAGCTACATTGAAGCACCATTTTCGGCGATGCGAAAAGAAATATCCGTCGACAGCCCGTCTGCTTCAGGAATCCATGTACATGGATGACCTTCTCATTGGAGCTGATAACAGTGCAGAAGCCATCAAAATGCATGAGGAGATCGTTGAAATTTTTCGTGCTGCGTCCATGAATATCCGGAAGTGGGTGAGCAACGATCCGTATGTTGCTGCTTCTTTTGAAGAGAAAATAACTGCCCAGGAAAAGGTGCTTTGTCCTCCGTCAGGGACGACGAAAGTTCTAGGGATTTCATGGGACCCTGAAACGGACACGTTCTCCTTCAAGAACAACAGCCTTCTGCACTTCATACAGCAACACGAAGTGACAAAACGATTCGTTCTTCAAGCTATCGCAAGGGTGTATGACCCACTGGGTTTTCTATCGCCCTTCCTTATCAAAGCCAAGATCTTGCTGCAAGACATCTGGCGAGAAAACCTTGACTGGAAAGACCCCCTACCATATCGACTGCGAAGCATATGGCTCAAGTGGGCCGAAGAAGTAGCCCTACTGCACGATGTAGTCATCCCAAGATTTTTAGGCGCTGGAAGGGATGGCCAGAACCGCACATCCAACCTTCACGTCTTTGCAGACGCAAGCGAGTCGGCTTATGGAGCCGTGGTCTACCTAACCATTCACTATGCCAGCGGCAGTGCTCAGACAGTCCTTCTCTTTGCAAAGACGAGAGTTGCACCACTGAAAACGGTTACGCTAGCACGACTTGAATTGAAGTCGGCGATAATAGCGGCACGTATCTACAGCTACATTACGAAGAACTGCGAACTCGACATCGAAGAAGTTACGTTTTGGTCAGACTCGCAGATTGCCCTCTGCTGGATTAGAAAAGATCCGTCGACATGGAAAACATTCGTGCGGAACAGGGTGCAAGAGATCCGGAACCTGACGGATTACACACGTTGGCGCTTCTGTCCAGGAAGGGAAAACCCAGCCGACCTTCTGACAAGAGGCATCTCGGCTGACCTGCTAAAGCGATCGCACCTGTGGTGGCACGGTCCAGACTGGCTCACTGACCCAGATCTGTGGCCGGAAATAATTCCAGAAGGTGGACAACTAGACGCACCCGAGCAGGTGGCAAAGACCGGTGCTCACGCCGTGAATACGACTATTTTGGTACCACAGGTGATCGACACTGAACGCTTCAGCTCATTGTCCAAGTTACTCCGCGTCACAGCATGGGTACTTCGTTACGTGAAGAACCTGAAAAAAGAGGATAAAGTGACCGGGCCTCTGACCACCGAAGAAGTACAGCATGCGGAGCATTACCTCATTCGCGTGGAACAGCAGCTTCACTTTGATGTCGAGGCGAAGTGCATCGCAACCAAGAAACCTCTTCCGTCGCACAGTAAAATCAAGGAGTTGCGACTCTTAGTCGATGACGACGGTTTGTTGCGAGTTCGAGGGAGGGTGCTCGCCAGCGACACATACGGAGCCCAGGTCACCATACTCCTACCGAAGGACACGCACTTTACACATCTCATGATCCAGCACGCCCATGTGCAAGTCCTACATGGAGGAGTACGAGACACCCTGACCCAAGTTCGCGAAAGGTTCTGGATTCCACGCGCCCGACAACTAGTAAAAAAGACTATCGGACGCTGTTTCGTCTGTCAACGGCTGCAGTCCAAGACCATAGTGCAAGAGACACCTCCGCTCCCCAAAGACAGAACAACCGAAGCTTTTCCTTTCTCCGTAAGCGGGGTTGATTTTGCTGGGCCCTTGTACATCCAAAGCAGAGCTCAAGGACGGGCATATATTGTTCTGTTCACTTGTGCCGTCACAAGGGCTGTTCATCTAGAGCTCGTGGAAGACCTAACAGAAAACTTCATCTGCGCCTTGCGGAGGTTCGTGTCCCGACGGGGATTGTGTAAAACCCTCTACAGCGACAACGCACGAACTTTTGTGCGGGCTTCGAAAGAGCTTCAAAGGCTATGGAAAGCTATCAGACACCCCGATGTCCGTACATTTTTTACGACGTTTAGAATACAGTGGAAATTTATCTGCCCAAGTTCTCCTTGGTGGGGTGGTTTCTACGAGAGACTGATCCGATCTATCAAGATGTGCTTAAAGAAAATGTTGGGCAGGCGCCTAGTATGTTACACGGAATTGGAGACACTTTTAACCGAAGTGGAGGCTGTATTGAACTCTCGGCCCCTGACCTACGTATTTAACGACGTAAACGAACCGTGCCCACTATCTCCGTCAAGCTTTCTTGTGGGGAGGAGGTTTACGGCGTTGCCACCGTACGAAGCCGTGGAGAACCCCAACAAATCGGCTGACCAGCTGCGAATCCTTTGGCGGAAGAGAGAAGATGACCTAAAAGCGTTTTGGACCCGCTGGTCTAAGGAATATTTGAGTGAGCTCAAAAACGTTTCCGTCAACCAGGTCAAGGGGGTCGATTCATTGAAGGAAGGAAACGTGGTTCTCGTCAGCGAAAAGCAACGTCCAAGGCAGATGTGGACACTTGCAAGGATTCAAGAACTTCATCGCGGGGGTGATGGCAAAGTCCGTTCCTGCTCCTTACACTTGCCTTGTGGAAAGACAGTCGACCGTCCCGTTCAACTCTTATACCCCTTGGAAGCCAACTAGCGTCATCTGTCGGCGGGGGAGAATGTAGGAACTTCTTCCTCTTCGTACATAGCAGAAGACGCTTATCATCATCATCTTCACCAGCACGGACCGAGCGGTGGCACGCGCTCGCGCTCCACGCGACCCTGTTCCATTAAAGCCCTCATTCTCATCAGACGTGCGCTCTCGGCTCTCTCTCGACGGCTTGGCAGCCAGAGGACCTCGAGGTCCATTACAAAGATCAACCAATAAATAAACAAACCCATACATGGTTCGCGGCATTACCCCCTCTAAGAGTGCATCGACCCGATGCTATAACAAGAGGCAATGCCAACAAACAACTACAAAGTCCGTCATCTTGCATAGTCAGGTTTCAAACGAACCACGTGAACCACTCCGCGCTGCGTGTGTCGTCGTGATGTTCCGGAATCACTATCGGGGATAACCTCGTAGGTAAGTTCGCCGGCCCGTCGCAGAATCCGGTAGGGTATGAAATACCGTCGCAGAAGCATCTCACTGAGCCAGCGTCGTCGGATAGGATTCTAAACCCGAACACGATCCCCGGGGTGGTACTCGGCGTCTCGGCGTCGGAGGCTGCAGCGTCCAGCATCCACCAGCTGCTGGAGCGTTGTACGAACTCGAGTGAGCTGGCGGGCCTCCGCCGCACGCTGAAGGTATCTTTGGACGTTGGGGTGAGGTCGTCGTCTCCTACATGCGGAAGCATGGCGTCATGCATCGTAGTCTTCCGTAGACGAGCTCCAACGGCGTCATCTGCGTAGTTTCCTCGATTGCCGTGTTGTACGCAAACGGACATACGGGAGCACTTCGTCCCAAGTCTTATGTTCAACGTCGACGTCCATTGACCGCATATTTGCGATTGTCTTGTTCAGACGTTCTGTTAGTCCGTTCGTTCGGGAGTGGTGCGCCATCGTTCTATGGTTATCCGTGTTGCTGTAGCGTAATATTCCTTCCATCAGCTCCGCAGTAAAGGCCGTTCCGCGGTACGTAATTAGGACTTCCGGGGCTCCATGTCACAGCACCACTCGGCTTCTGAAGAAATTTGCGACTTCTTGTGTAGTCCCCCTCGGAAGAGCGGTGGTCTCTGCGTAGCGCGTCATGTAGTCTGTCGCTACGACAGTCCACTTGTTCTCGGATCGGGATGTAAGGAATAAGCCCAGAAGGTCCGTTGCAATTTGTTGGAAGGGACTGGATGGGAATGCGATCCGCTGCAGAAGTCGGGCAGGTCTCGTCGGTGGCGTCTTTCGTCGCTGGCAGTTACGGCAGATCCGAAGGTAGTGGCTAACGTCGAATGTAAGGCAGGGCCAGTAGTACTTCGCCTTGATTTTTTTTCAAATGTGCGGGATGTTGCGAGATATCCGGAAGTCGGGTCGTCCTGGCACGTACCCAAAACTTTGTCGCCAAGGTCGGCGGGGATGACAAGAAGATAATTCGTTCTGATTCCGGGGCTCAAATTCTTCTTCACGAGAACGGAGTTTTTCCGGCTGAATGCTGGAAGGTTGCCTTTGAAGGTCCAAGGCACGGCGACGTTGCATCCTTCGAGGTAGTCGAATATGACGCGTAAGTCGGGGTCGGCACGCTGCTAGGCGGGTAGTCGCTCTCCGTCACGACTCCGAAGAACGCGCTGTCTTCATCAGAGTGTTGCTGGTGGGTCGACGGGAGCGCGGGACAGGCAGTCGGCGTCATAGAGTTTCCTGTCGGATTTATAGACGATTGTAACGTCGAGCAACTGCAGCCGCAAGCTTCACCGCCCAACACGTTCTGAGGGGTCCTTCAAATTGGCGAGCCAACAAAGCACATGGTGGTCTGTCACAACCTTGAATGGTACATGTATGGGCGAAATTTTGAAATCGCTCTTTTAAAGGCGCTCTTTTTCAGACGATGAGTAGTTTTTCTCCTCTTTCGACACACCACGGCTGGCAAAGCTGGCTACTTTTTCGCAACCGCTTTGTTTTTGGACGGGGACGGCACCCAAGGCTATATAACTGGCGTCCGTGTTCATTTCCGTTTCGGCGTCTTTGCAAAATGAGCTAGCATGGGCGGGGTTCCAACGTATTTTTGCAGCTCGCAGAATGCTTTTTCTTGGTCTTTTTCCCAGCCTAAAGGGGTGCTATCTTTCGTCAGGCGTGTGAGTGGCTCTGCAATGCGTGCGAAGTTTGCGACGAAGCGCCGGTAGTATGCGCACAGTCCGAGAAGTCTTCGCACGCCCTTCTTGTCTTTCAGCCTTGGGAAGTTCGCAATCGCTGAAGTTTTTGCCGGGTGAGGAAGGACTCCCGCGGCATAGACGACGTGGTCGAGAAGCTTGAGCTCCTCGTACGCGAAACGGCACTTTTCAGGCTTCAGTGTTAGCGCCGACGTAGGAATGGCCTCGAGTACAGACTCCAACCTTGCAAGGTGTTCGCCGAAAGTCCGGGCGAATACAACAACGTCGTCGAGGGATGCGAGGCAGCTGTGCCACTTCAGGCCAGCTAGCACAATGTCCATGACTCTTTGAAACGTTTCTGGCGCCGTACACAGCCCAAAAGGCATCCACTTGAAATCGCATAGGCCGTCCGGGGCTATAAAGGCGGTCAAATCTCTGTCTCTCATACACCTCAATTTGCCAGTAGCCGGTCTTAAGATCCATCGATGAGAATTACTTGTCATGGCAGAGGTCGTCAAGGGTGTGGTCAATTCAGGGCAGGGGGTACACGTCCTTTTTGGTGATTTTGTTAATTCGCCGGTAGTCAATGCAAAACCTTAATGTGCCGCCTTTTTTCTTCACCAGTACCACCGGCACAGCCGAGAGGCTTTTCGATGGCTGTATAATGTCGTCGCTGAGAATGTCGTCGACTTGAGTCCGAATAGCTTCCCGCTCGTGTGAAGAGACGCGTTTGGGGGACTCTCGGGTAGGTCGGGCTCCCTCTTCGGTTATTATTCGGTGCTTCGCTAGAGGTGTTTGACGCAGTTTTCAGTTCGACTAAAAACACTTCCTATAGCGACGTAGCAAAACCAACAATTGGTTCAGTTCTGCTTGCGGTAACGCCAAATTCATGTCGAAGGGATTCGGAAGCTTGAAGGTATCTTGGGGTGCTCGTTCAAATTCGGCAACAGCGATGACGTCACTTCCTTCTTGCGTTTCCTCGAGGAACACAATTGCAGCGCCCTTGTTTAAATGTTTTTATTCGTAGTTGAAATTAGTGACCAAAACGTGGGACTGGCGTTGCTTAAACCGCGCAATGCCTCTTGCGACAGAGACACCGTGCACGAGAAGCAACCTTTGGTCACTCTCTACGATAGCGTTGGCACTGGGAACCGCATCTCCGCAGTAGACGCATCAAGCTTGCTAGGGGTGGCTGGGTGATATGATCGTCGGAGATCCTTAGAGCAGCATGGTTTTCGGAGGAAAATGTTATAGACTTGGCCTGTAGATCAATTATTGCACCGTTGTCCGTCAAAAAGTCTATTCCAGGAAAAATGTCACGGGAGCACTAAGAAAAATGACGAATGGCGCAGGGTACGTTGGGTCGTCTATGGTGACGCGCTATGTGCACGTTCCACCTGGCGTCACGAGGTGGCCTACAGCTGTGCGTATGTATGGACCATCCCATCTGGTCGTAAAGCTCTTCAGCTTGGACGCAAATCGTCCGCTCATTACTTAGTAGACGGCTCCCGTGTTTATGAGGGCGACTATATCAAAACTGTCTATGCACAGTTGAACGTCTCAGGCCGCCTTCTTCGACTTCCGGGTACTTACTAGATACTTTTACATAGATACCGGGTACTTTTACTAGATACCGGGTACTTACTAGAAAACTAGATACTTTTCTTGATGTAGCACATTTATAGGAAACTGAAATTTCCTACGCCCACCGATATAAGCCTCATTGTGAAATACCATCAGCACGCCTCACTGTGGACAGTAGCTACTAAAGCAGAAATTTCCAAAGACACTCTTATTTTTACATACAGGAAATTGACATTTTGGCAGAAAATGATGTCCGAATATTGGATATGTTTGTGTAGATGTAGAAAACAACATTTTTGTTAGTGTTCTCAATTTTGTGTTATTATTTTCTCATCGTACATGCTAACATTGCCGCCTCGATCGCTGCGTCCGCGGACGCAATAATCCAGCGTACCGGAGGACGGCGCTCTATCAAGTGTCATGGTTGCGCCTCTTTCTGCGCCCGCTTTTTCAGATCTGTAGCAACGCTGGTGGATATAAAACCATATTGATTGACCTAATTGATATTCAAGTTGCGTGCGTCGCACCCAGGAAAAGCGGCGGCAGTAAGAATTTTCTCTGTAGTTTCCGGTGAATTGCAGAAATTACGTTGAAGAGACGAACCCTCAGGAGACTTGTGTAGACAAAATGTTTATTGTTGCAATTCTTGATCGAAATTTTGTGAGTGTTAGCTCCTACTTACCAAAATCAAAAAATTTTGGCTTCCCTATACCAGAGAAGTGAAGATAATCACAACATACACGACGGGCATCCTGCCAACTAATTTCTAAAATATGAAGACCCCCGAACCTCTCCCGAAACAGAAAACTGTAAATCGGATGGCTATCTGCGGCAGCGCCACCAAGAGCGAATTGTCTAACTGGTCGTCCAGTTCATTTAGGGTGGTCCTTGCGTGGCCAGAGAAGCACACTAGAAGAATCGTGTGGATGTGGTAGGGAAACGATGAACGAAATGACAGGGTATGGAAGAATCTTTTTTCCGTTGTCTATGCAGTACACACGAAGATAGAATCAGAAAGGATCACAGCATCCGAAAATTTATGCTGTAGTTTTTAAAGGCAAAATTATATGTGCCATGAGGTCATCACCAACTTGTCATTTCTTCTTTCTCGAGTGCAATGCCTACTGTCCTGTTGTTGGTTTGGCCATATCTCTCACCGTGCTAGCTTTAGTAGGCTAGAAGGTCATGAACGTCAAGAAAGTGCTACAATGCCTACGGCAGAACATAAAAACGTTCAATGGTTCATGCACTTTTTAGGCAGAGCTCTGATATTCTCAGGCACTTAAACAGCCTTCTTTCAAAATCACGGCCCCACACCGCGCTCTTCAAAATCGGAGAAGTAATCGAAGGAATACTGCTCGCAAGCAGAAACCTTATAACTGACAACTTCCACCACGTGGAATTTTTGGATGCATTGACGAACAGAAAGATTTTTTTCACTTACACCCAACTCACAGGTCCCTGCGGTAGAAACGTGTTTTATCGCCACCGGCAGAACGTTTTATAAGGTTTCTCTTGCCCCTTTGAAACGCCTTGATGTGTCGTGTGGCCACCTGTTTGTGCGGCTATGTACGGGCGCCCCACTATCCAAATTCAGCCTCTTTCATGCCATCGACACAAATGCCGATACATAGAAGAGTGCAGTGACAGGTGCAGAACACGTTTGCCGTTCATGATTTCACAGGCGCCTCGAATTTCAGCTTTAAAAAAAATCAACCCTCACCCAATGATTTTATACTCAAAACCCGCTGTATAACAAAGGTTTTTGACCACATTGTTCAAACGCGAAAAGCTATGTACGTTATTTTACGAAAAGCAAGCAACTTCAATTTAAAGCTAGTAATACACCACTGTTGTCTATTCTAATTCATGGCATAAGAAGTAGAAATTTTCCGCTTCGCCAAACTAGAAAGACAACGTAGGTCGGCTTTACGGGCCATGGAAGGAAGGAAGACAGGAGTAACACTGAGGAAAAGGAAACAATTGCCCGGGATCAGAGAACAAGCAGGAGTAGATGATAATACGGTTGAAATAAAGAATAAAAAATGAAATTGGGGTGGCCACGTAGCGAGAAGAAAGTACAACCGTTGGACCACCAAGGTAAAAGAGTAGGTACCGGGAGGCAGGTTTGCAAAAAAGGAGCGGCCAATAACTCCAAGAATGGTTGATAGGAGAAAATTCGGAGGCCAGGAATAGACTCGGGCAGCGCATGGTACGAGCGGTTGGAGGTCTATGGGAGAGTTCTTCGCCCTGCAGTGGACCTTAATTGTTTGCTGATGACGCAGAAACATTTCATTTAGCCGCGGCAACATCAATTTGTGCTATAAACGACAAAATACGTGTGAACGTACTCCTGAATACAGTCCCGTAATCACAACCTAGAGAACTTCAAAATACAACATTGGCAGTTTCTCACTATTGCACCCAAAAGCGACGAAATGACCAAGTAGCACTATCACTAATGACATTGCGTTTTTAGTTTCTACCTAACAATTTTCTCAGGGCACTTCGTGAAACAAAAAGCTGCGGGAATGTCAATCAGCTTGAGATAAAGAAAGCAAAACAACTGTGCCGCAACAAAACAATGCACACATTTTAAATGGGGAATAAATGTAGGTTTAACAGACTAGAAATACACAGACATGCGCTAACAAACATCTGGTCATTTTCGTTGGCCAGATATTTGTCAGCGCTGGCAAGTAAATACATTTTTAACGTAAAAAACAAACACTTAACGCACGATCCCAAAACGAAACAGAAATGGCCTCAATTACACCACGTCGTCACTACACCATAAATATTGGGTCCTTATTCACCCCTTCAAGTGTATTATCTCCTTCCGTGGTAAGGCCACGCATCGCATTCTAACGCACATATCGGCGCTCACAGCCTTTTCAACACTTCATGGATTTCCCTTGTTCCGGCATCCTTAATATTTCTTCACGCAAGCGGAGTTTTCTAGATGATATGATTAACGGCATGATGCGCGATAGACTGCAAGGTTGCTTACCGCACGTGTGTTGTGTGTGCTTGCGTGTTCTCGCAGCCGGTCATTCTCGCACACCTTCCTATTCTTCAGTGCACGAGCGAACACTTCGAAGTGGAAAATCATACTACAGGAGCGGATTAACGCGTGTATAATATACCCCGTGCTTGCGCGTGCTCGTATTTGTACTTACTGATAGGGTCCAGCACTCGCATTATAAACTGTTCACGAAAAGCAGGTGGGGATTAAGCTTAGCAATGTCGTCGCAGGCTGAAGGTTCGGTGCTGGAACTACCAAGGGCAGACCTCAAACATGATTCATATACCAGTGAAGAGTGCTGCCCGGTGTGCCGTCTACCGCCCGGCAAACCTTCTGGTCGTGTAGCAGCTTGCGGAGCCCACCGCCTTGAGAGCTGTGGTCATCTACACTGCATGCCCTGCCTGATGGTCGCCGTTAGGTTCGCGGCCTTGCCTCTTACCTGTTTTCGCAAGGTAAGTTCCACCCCCTGGAGTAGATCATCCCCTGTTTGGAACCTTGCTGCATGACAAAGTTTTTATAATCCGTTATTAATCACGCACACCTAAAATGAACAATGTCGATTTTGGAAGTAACGTAGCTGCTGATACGTCTGGGTGCTAACGAGCGCAGGTAGGGAAACCCAGAGAATTACTTTGTGTGTGAATGTAAATGCCACTATTTGAAGTCCATAGAGTCGAGAGGGCTATCCATTAATAAATTTTTTGGTACAATCTTCCCCCCAAAAAACGCACTTAACAGAAGGCGAAACATTAAAAGAGACGACCTATAATAAACGTTCAGCCACAGTGGTTTTGTTCAATACCAAGTAACATTTGTGCTACAGTTAGATGTTGCAAATAAGAAATTGAGTAAGCAAATTCCGCAAGCTAGAGTTGACAAAGTAAATGCAGATATCAACTTTCCAAAAAAATTCAAAGACCTAAAGTTGTGAGTAAGCTATTTAAGGACCTAAAAGTGTGAGTAAGGTGCATATTGGCACTAGCCCGCGCACTAAAAAGATAAGTGCACAGGACATTCCAGCTATCATAGGCCGTGTCTTAAGCAGAACGAGTGAATGATAGAAGCATGTCACGCAGGTAGTCCGGTTCAAACCTTGGCTTATGGGGCAGTTTTTCTGCGATGTTAATATGTGGTCCCATCTCTCTGGTTATTCGGTTTATCAGCTGATAAAGAATGCGTCCTACCGGTAAAAGGATAAGCAAAACACGTTTCTTTGAAAGGTATGTCCAGGAGCCAACATTTTATACTTGTTCCAATGGAATATCCCTCGGGATAGCTTCAAAACACAGTACGTAGGTGTCTATGCATGCGTCTATGTAAGTGGGATTTTATTTATGTGTATGTGTGTGTAAGTTTCTGTATGGGTTGTGAATATGCTAAACAAAGACGATAAACTCAATCTGTGTAGGGAAAAAGAAAAGGGAGGTTACTGTAGCGAAAGAAGACCAGCGTCGGGCCTCCGATATGGTGATCGAGTCGATTAGCGAGGCAGTGAGCGCCCCTCGATCCTCCTCTTCCTTTCCTCCTACCGTCGCCCCCTGCCTGCGCTTCTTTATTTCTCAACACACTCCCGCCGCCGCCAAGTTGGTTAGGATCTAGCTGGCAGCTGCACGGGAAGTGGCGAAGTCTGCGCCCCACTACGACCAGTTGTCCGGCTTCCGTAGCGGCGCATGATTCCACATTATCTATGCTTGTAGGCTGGCTGGCGGATCGAGCTCGGTGCCGTCGATCTCTGTAGACAGCGTTGTCATTCGAGCGCAGCAGTACAAGCCCATAGCCAGCGTCACGGTCTACGAGCGCTTCCGGAGTTCCTGGATCAAAGTGACTTAGAGATAAAAGCGAAGATTGTGAACGTTCATTTGATCAACCCGAAAGAGAGACCATGCTCCTGGTTTTCGGTCGCAAGCCAGCCGCCAGGATCAAACGGGCACAGTTGATGTAGACTGCTAAATTTCCAGAGAGCATCACGGTAGCGTAATAGCATTATCGTCGCCTCCACGTCTGATAGTGCTTCCATGAGGAAATATGTGTGTTCCATCGGCCTGTCCATTACTTTGCGACCCATAGGACTTCACTCTCGCCGTTCCCAAACAGGGTACGAAGGTTCGTCCTAAATCGTGTTGCGCTTGCTGAAGAAGGGTTCGTCACCATAGAAGCATTTGTTCTGCTTCGACACGAGGTTGCCTCCCCACGGGGCCTGGACGAGTGCAGCTGAAGCTCGCTTCCGCCGTCGAATCTTGCACACGGAGCGTTGGAGCAGCATGCGCTTCGTTATCCCCCGAAGCGAGTCCACCTTCTGCACGAAGCGCGTTTTCGTTTCTGGACCCAATGACAATATCTTCGACTCGAAACCGGGTTGCTGAACTGCCTGCAAAACGAGAAGTGCGTCACCGACGTAAAGGTCGCAACAGGGACGCTCGGAGGTCTCCAAAACAAGAGTCGCATCATGGACGCTAAGGCTGTCCACAACGGGTCAGACGTCTCTCGAGCGGTAGTCAAGTCGTCGAAGCGAGGTTGCGGAAAGGCTGTAGCGACGTCTCTGACGTGAGAGCTGTGCCGGCGACGCCAGCGCTGCGGCAAGGCCGGTCAGACGTCTCGGAAACGGTGGTCGTGTCAGCGACGGCGAGGTCTCGGCAGGGCCCTTCAGATTTCTCCACAACGGAAATCTCGGCAACACCAGGGTTGGGCGGTCGCGGAAGCCGCTCTCCCGGGCTGAGCCCCTTGGGGTTTTGCTTGGCATCCTGTAAGGCTGCACTGGCTCCGTCGTGGTTGTCCTGTTATTCTACCGCCGCATCAGTCATTTCCCAGACAGGCGGCACGCCACCCGGGACCATTGCGCACGGGGCCTCCTCGGGAAGCGAGCACATAGTCGAGGTTGCGATTCGGGTAGTAAACAGCGCCGCCTGAGGTTTAAGGACGGGGCTTGCGGAAGAGTCATGGCTCGCGGAGAAGCGTACGCGCGTTCGCAGGGCGCAGATACGCTCGTCACAATCGATCACTTTCAAAACGTCAACATCAAACTCTTCACCCTCCAGGTTCTCCTGAACTTGAGCGTCGAGTTTGTGAAGGCTCACCTGGTCATGCAAAATGAGGTCGAGGACATTTTGTCTGTCAAAGGCCGTTGCTACCTGGCTCCGCAGCAAGGCGTCGAGGACTGTCATGGTCCCGGAGACGGTCGCTCGCAGGACATCTCGGCGAATACGAAGAGCGTCCATGGTACTAGTCGATGAATCAAGACGCTGGGGTTTCGAATACCTATAGGAACAAGGGCGGGCTTGGGCACGAGCCGAAAGGGGCGGCGACCGAGGGCAACGCTTCCAGGATGAAGCAGTACGAAGGTATCCAAGCTTCGCGTGCCTCGGAGTCACTGCGCCGTCGAACGTAGATTCGCTCGGGCTCCGGTTCCCGGGTTTCACGGCACCAGAAAATGTGTAGCGAAAGAAGACCAGCGTCGGGCTTCAGAGGTGGTGATCGAGTCGATTAGCGAGGCAGTGAGCGCCCCCGATCCTCCTCTTCCTTTCCTCCTACCGTTGCCCCCTGCCTGCGCTTCTTTGTTTTTCAACAGTTACTTCATGCTGATAAGGTTCAGAGGCTCAGAATGCTTGTCGGTGTGTAAAGGATTTTTCGTCATTTTACGGGTTCTAATAGATTTTCCAATGGTGTGCAAGGGCGGGCAGGCTACTAAACCGCGTCTTATATTCGCTGCGTTGTCGTCATTTGAGCGGGGCTGGCGCAGTAGCCCTCTGAACCCACACTTTTCTGCGGCACCCTTTATCGCTACCTACAATGCACCGCTCCTACTTACCAGTGTAGGCATGGGTCAAAGTATAGCTACTCCAACTGTAAAGCCAACCAATCTTTTGCTTCTGGCCCGAATGTCCAACGAGACGAAAGATGCTGCGAGTCGGAAGGTGTAATCCGTCACGTGATCGGCGAGAAGACAGGTGCTCCGAAACGAAAGATCCAATCAAATCTGGATGTCCACCGAGAGGAGAGATCCACAGAAGACAGAAGATCCAATCGATCCTGAATGTTCATCGGGATGAAAGATCCACCGAGATGAAAGGTCCAACAATAAGACAGATATAGTGTACTCATTCCGATCAATCGAATAGCGGTGGCTTTTTATCAGTTGAGTAAACTTTACCTCATCAAACTTAACAAACCGTTTTGACAATTGTGTTATTCTTATGCATGCAGGTCTCTGTTTTCGTATATGTAACCTGTTGCACGTGAGTGCATTATCCCGTGATGTTATGGTCCATTTCAGTAATATCGTTTTTCGATAAAACAGACAATAAAGTTTTGTTTTCAGTACTCCAATCGGTAAGAACCTAATTCATTGGTTTCCTCAGACACAGAGTGGTATCATCACTAAATATACGTAATGACTGGCTATAAAAACCACAACATTTTGATAGTTACCCGTATGCTAGAGAGACAGAGTTCTTGGACTTGACATTTTATATGTAATGAACGCATGATATATCTTATTGAGTTGGCCGGGGCACTGCTAAAACTTAATTCAAGTTAAGCTTGAGCGGAATAAACGTGCATACAGAATCAGATCGAATGACAGCGAAATACATGAGTGAATCGGTGCAGCATCGGCAACCAGTCCTCTCACTCTTTCGCACCGTTGTTTAAAATGGAGCTGCTTATTACTGTACAGTTGTAGTGCTCTACAGTTGTAGTGTAGGATCGAATATGCTGTAAAGAATGGAGGTAGCCTGAAAGCAGTGAAGAGACGTCTTGGCGTGGGGAAAAATCAGATGTATGCACTTAAGGATAAGCAAGGCAATGCCATCACAAATAGAGATAAAATAGTCACAGTGGCCGAGGAGTTCTATAGGGATCTGTACAGTAGCCGGGACATACAGGATAATGCCGAACGAGACAGTAGTTCAGAGGAGATAAACATCCCACCAGTAACGACCGAAGAAGTAAGGAAGGCTTTGAAAGAAATGAAAGGGGGCAAAGCACCTGGTGAGGATCAAATAACAGCAGACCTCTTGAAGGAGGGCGGAGAAATTGTACTTGCAGAACTGGCAAACCTGTATACGGAATGCCTAATGACCGCAATGGTGCCGGAATCTTGGAAGAACGCGAACATCATCCTAATCCATAAGAAAGGCGACATGAAGGACTTGAAAAATTACAGGCCGATCAGCTTACTGTCAGTCGTCTACAAGGTATTTACCAAGGTAATCGCTAACCGAATCTCTGCAACCTTAGATTTCAGTCAACCTAAAGAACAAGCAGGGTTCCGTAAAGGTTATTCAACAATGAACCATATTCACACGATCAATCAAGCCATAGAGAAGTGCGCTGAGTATACTGAATCTCTATATATAGCCTTCATAGATTATGAGAAAGCATTTGACTCGGTCGAAACCCTAGCAGTCATTCAGGCATTACGGAACCAGGGGGAAGGTGAGCATTATGTAAGAATACTAGAGGATATCTACAATGGGTTTACAGCTACTATCACGCTCCATAGGGAGAGCAGTAAAATACTTATAAGGAAGGGGTTCAGACAAGGAGACACAATCTCTCCAATGTTATCACAGCATGCTTACAAGAAGTATTCAGAACGTTGGATTGGGAACAGGTGGGTGTAAAGGTTAATGGAGAATACCTCAGTAACCTCAGATTTGCTGATGACGCTGCCTTGCTAAGTAACTCGGGGGACGAATTGCAAAGCATGCTTTCCGCACTGGGCGAACAGAGTAGAACCGTGGGCCTGAAAATTAATATGCAGAAAACTAAAGTAATGATCAATAACCTCGGGAGAGCACAGCAGTTTGAGATAGGTGGTGAGGCAGTGGAAGTGGTAAGCGAATATATCTACTTAGGCCAAAGTGTGAGCCCTGATCCCAACCGTGAGGCAGAGATAATTAGAAGGATCAGAATGGGGTGGGGTGCATATGGCAGATATTTTCAGATAATGAATAGCAGCCTACCATTGTCGCTGAAGAAGAAAGTGTATGACAGCTGCATCCTACCTGTACTCACCTACGGGGCAGAAACTTGGAGGCTCACTTAGAGGGTTCAACTTAAATTGAGAACGACTCAGCGGGCAATGGAGTGGAAAATGATAGGTGTAACATTAAGGGACAGGAAGAGAGCGGAGTCGGTCAGGGAGCAAACTGGTGTAAAGACATATTGGTAGAAATTAAGAAGAAGAAATGGACTTGGGCAGTGCATGTAATGCGAAGGCAAGATAACCGCTGGTCATTAAGGGTAACAGAGTGGATCCCTAGAGAAGGCAAGCGTTGCAGGGGCAGCAGAAAGTTAGATGGGCAGATGAGATCAAGAACTTTGCGGGGAGAAATTGGTCACAGTTGGCACAGGACCGAGGTAATTGTAGAATAATGGGAGAGGCCTTTGCCCTGCAGTGGGCGTAGGTAGGCTGGTGATGATGATGATGACGTGTGCGGCAGGCGAAAACGGATATGAGGATGACAAACGTTTTCGCAGTGTTGAAATTCAGCTTAATCTGGATATTTTCAGAGCAAAAGATTATATCAGGCTTTTGTGACAGCTGTTGGAGGGGAAGGAGGGCCTACGGACCAATTTACTCGGCGTTATTATCTTAGGTGTCGTAACTCCCGAGCTGAATGAACGTTGCTGTTTATGCTTCATTATCGCTCTGTTGCCTTCTTTTTACATGATGGGAAAAGCGACTGCCTTATCCAGAATTCAAGCTGAATCTTCATTTTCACTAGAGCAAAACCTTACTGATGCGCTAAGCTACGATATTTTAGAAATAAGCGGTTTTCAATGATATTGTTATGTAGATTCATTTGTAATATTTATTGTTTGCAAAACCAGCAATACGACGCACTGTTCTGAGCTCCGCGCCGAAGGTTCATACCAATCTCCGACTTTCTTCATTTTCCTCCAATCACTGAACTCCTTGGAGTAAGTGGAGCCCACTAAGAGTAGCGTGAACATTGCACACGCGAACAAAAAGAAAATAAGTTTGCATTATAAAAATACTCCACAACCTATAAATTCTTGGCAAACCACTTTTTTTATGTGGTTAAGGTCTTTTTGTATTTGCGTTGCATAGACAGGCGCAAAAAAACTTTGTCTTCATCGTTTATGCAGTCGATAATGCCGTATTTACAATTCTTGCACGAAAGAAGAAAAATACCATGCGAAATCTGCAGCAGTAAGGCGAAATGACCTTGCGATGTAATGGACGACAACCAAGATTTTAACCTTCCTACATGCACAACTGTGTTTGTTTAAATGATGTTTTTTAGCAAATCCTTTAGTGCAATTCGCAACATGTGTGAGAGTATAGTCATTGTGGCTATTTTGTGGAAGTCCAATTAGTGTCGGTTTTGCGTGGAGCACGCCCACGGCTTTCAAAGATATCTGTGATTGCGCATTAGCTTTATTTCAGGAGTCCCAATGAGCCCTGGTCACATGTTTTTGAAATGAGTTACTGACCAGATAAACCGAATGAAATATAGAAATTCGGGGAAAAACAGTGGACATGAGTAGCGCAGGACAGGGGCGGTTGGAAGTGAATGGCAAAGCCATCGTCCTGCAATGTCCCTGAGTAGGCTGATAATGATGACGACGAGGATGACAGTTTCCAGCGAAGAAGTATTGTTCTGTATAATTGACGTATTACACTTCGCCGTAAGCTGCAGATGCCTGTATAACTGGTACGTATGAATAAAATTTAAATCCAATTGAAAGCGAAGTAATGTACGTAATAGGAAAATAAAAACAACTGAATTTTTCATCGTGAACAGTCAAACCTTTTCACAGGGTTAAATGTACATCGGTCTTCACACGACCACGCATTTCTGTTCGACAATACTGCCCGAAGAAACGGAGTAGCTGCTGATAAGGTTGCTGCAGCGGCTAGGGAAAGGCCTACTGTACAAAACCATTATTCAAGCAATGCTCTCAGAAGATCCAAGTACTGCAATCCAACAAGAAAACAGCAATGCCCGATATGACGGAGGTGGGCCTCAACATATTACTTGTTATTTGTAGGCCTTGTTACATGTTACCGAACACTAATTTGATAAAGAACAAAACGAGTGGTATCCACTAAGCGGGATCAAATGAAAGAATAAGAGGCCTTTTTATATTGTCCCACTGTGTTCAATTGGCCAATTCGCCGACAACGCGGCGGATAGTACGGAGACATTGAGAACCGTAGGTGCGGAGGGGTCCCGAGGTTCACCATCTCCGATGAATTGAAGCACCGAACTGAAGCCAGTAAGTTCACTTCAGCTCATCCTGTCTGTATGACACGATACTTGTTAGCTTGAAGTGGTGCAAGGAGGTTTATCCCGCCTGTTTCTGCAGTCAACTACAAAGGAATAATGGGTCATGAGGATTGCTGCAATATGATTAAGGCGCGACCACGAAAAATGTCACAAACCATGTACGTATTCCACTGTGGAACCAAAACCGAAGCTGCGTCGAACTCCTCAAAAGCAAACCATAAAAACTACATTAACCGAATTTCATTTGATGCCAATAGCACTAAAGTTGTTCCTAAAAAATACCATTCACACAAACACAACACCTTATGCATGAAATTTAAAACGATAAGAATGGTTCGATAGTATTGCAAAACAAGTTCGCCTCACAGGAAACGTCACGGGAAATGGTAAGGAGCATTCCGAAAGCACATCACTCTGGAATTTATTTCTGGAAACCAATACAGAACTGGCGAGGTACGTGCTGCATTGGGATTGGTCGATGCCGAAGAATTTAAACTTAATGTGTGTGCACTTGATTTATTGTCGATGTCATTTGTTAGAAGAAATTTTAGTACTACTGGCAACAAAAACATGTATCGTAAAGTAGCTCCCGCATGTTTTGGATAGTGGTTCCAATCAGTTTCGGTTTTTGTTCCCCACAAAAACATGCTTGGCGGTCATAGTTATCACTGGTTGGATGTCGTTGTAGGCTGCATGATAAATCAGATCAGGATGCCAGCCCGGCATAGAATCGTAACGTTCACTAGTTAAAGCGTACGTCGTGGCCGCACGCCCTCCACGCCATCAGAGATGCACAAATGCACAACTGCGAGGCGCTTGTCCCTCAATTTCAGACCTTGCGTGGCTCGTCTCTGTGTCTTACGAGGCGGAGCTCCTTGTCGTCCTCCCTTACGCCAAACCAAGAAATACATTCAAATACTCCTTGATGGCCAAGCCATCACTCTAAGACCCAGCAGCAAGATCCTGGGCCTACATCTCGAGGCTAACACCAAGAGTGACGTCTCCTTGGAGCGACTCAAAAACAGCATTAACCAAATCATACACGTGATCAGGCGAGTTGCCACCAAGAAGCGAGGCCTAAAGGAATCTGGTACCTTTCTATTAATTGAAGCGTTTGTCCTCTCGAGAGTTACTTACGTCAACCCCCTGTCTTCTTCTCGACAAGGAAGACATAGAGATGATTTATAAATGATTAGAAAGGCAGTCGAGCAGGCCACTGGTCTTCTCATGAGTGCGTCCACACAGAGGCTGCTTAGCACGGGGCTCTACAACACGGTGGAAGAGCTGATAGAAGGCCATCTTTCTAACCAGAAGGTCCGACTCAGAACTGCGATGGGTAACCACATGCTTCACCAGATTGGCTTGGCAGCCCAGAATGGCACTCCGCTGAGGTACTCCCAGACTCTTGGCGACTAAAACTAAAGATGCTCCCTTTGCTTAGAAATATGAACCCCTCACATGACGAGGGTCACCGAAAAGCACGGGCTCAAGCGGTAAACACCACCCTCGGTGGGAAGCATGCAGTTATCTACACAGACGCCTCCAAACATCGAGGGCAGCAATATGCCATCATCCTGGCTACCGCCACAACCAACCTCCTTGCGTGTACCTCGCTTAGGACCCAAGAAATGACGGCAGCAGAAGAGGCAGCCATCACCTTGGCTCTCGCTCAACCAGGGATTCGGAGGGTAGTCATGAATTTTTCAGCAAGCCTACTGGAATTACCACTAGGGTTGGGTGTCCTGACCTGCACTGCGCGTGCTAAAAAACCACTCCCCAAAAGGTTCCATTCAGCTCGTCTGGACACCTCCTCACGCTTCAATGGAGGGCAGCAAATACGCCCACCCAACAAGCCTGCGCTTTTACCCCCCGTGCTATGGAGCTATACAAGGACAGTCATCCGCTTGTCACGTTCAGGGAGATAACCCAGCATTATCGCCTGCTGAGACAGACCGTACCTTCGCCTTACGCTGACCTTTTCAGAGAACAACAAGCTACCCTACGGCTCATACAATCCGGGCTCCTTCCCACAGCCTACGCGTCTTCACTTAATGTATCCGAATCGCTACGACGCTGAATGGAAATTTTGCTCAGAAGTAGGAACACTCCGTCCCCTAATCGGGGTGTGCGACTTCAGCCCTGAGCACCTTCCTCTCCTTCCGTCAACTACCCAACAAGAGCAATGGGAGATGCTGCTGTCCAGGCCCTCTCTACCTACCCAGCTTCATCGGGTGGACAGAACACAGTCCACGCGGACTGCATATGGGCCCCACAGAAGAAGGAATCACTCCCCAGGGGTGCACTCTGGGCCGTTCAGAAATCTGAACAGAAGTATTTCTTCATCCTCCTTCTCTGCCGCAAATCTCGTCGCCTCCGTCCGTGGCGCAGAGACGGAGAAGACAGATCGTCTAACACTGGGTTGGAGCTTACTTTAATTTTATAAAACTACTTTCCACTCTTCTGCTACACCAATACAACTCAACCAAACAACATTCATGCTTCATGCATTGACTTAACCTTAACAAGAATTTCTCTTTGAAGTAATACGTGGTGTGGTTAAGTGCATTCCACTTATCCCTGGTTTTGCTAGTTGTAGAGCGATGTGAGTGAATTTACGTGACGTCGCATGGGTAACCGTTATGAGTGCCGTTTACAGCTTTGCTTTCCAACCACAGTCACGGGGTGGATTGGTGCGATTTTTTTCCTTTACCTTCATACTGGCCCGTCTCCACTGGTTTTCCATCCGACTCCTCCCCCATTTCATTAGCGCTGACAGACGGAAATCAGTTCCCTGTCAGGGTAATGGGCCACTTCAAGCCTCGGCGTTTGCAGCACGAAGCTTTCACAAACCGTGTTGAAGCAGGAGTTTTCTAGGGACGATTGGAGCTACGACATCAGAATGCCTCGCTTAACTAACTTCGACTGCCCCGAGCTATACTCCAACAATGGTTCGCAAGTGCGAGGCGTGTAGGTCCAACAGACATGCCAGGGTAGAAAACTAAGTTTTAAATCAAGGTACTGTAATTGTCCATTCACTGGAACTTCCCACATAAAGGGCAAACCACGCCCGTTTTTTCACAGTTATCCCATTTTTTTGCATGCTACAT
The DNA here is from genome assembly GCF_048455015.1 of Haemaphysalis longicornis. NCBI lineage: Eukaryota > Metazoa > Arthropoda > Arachnida > Ixodida > Ixodidae > Haemaphysalis > Haemaphysalis longicornis. The sequence goes on from NW_027526204.1 coordinate 36,670,324, forward strand.
TTAACTCCCTCCTTCTGCGTGAATATGAGGTAATCATCAACATAGTATTACACTGTTTCATGCAACCTTGCCAGTTTGCGGTGGAGACTCCTATCCAAGGTACTTAAAAAGACATCACTTAGCACCGGTGCAACACTTGCCCCAATGCATATCCCCGACTTCTGGAGAAATAATTCTTCTCCTCAACAAACACAAAAATGCCAGCAGCTTCATAAACACCTCAAATGAAATTCCACTTTCATTCCAAAAGACCACCTCGTCGTTGTCATCCACAATACAGCTTTTTACCACCTGCAACAGCCTTGCATAGGGGAGGGAGTTGAACAGGTTCTGAACATCAACACTAAATGTCATACACTCCCCCGGATTGTGATCCTTCAGGAACATGACAACAGCAGTAAAATGTGGCACATGGAATGGATCTAGCAACTTCAGCTCACTAAGGTGAAGCTGCAGGTACCTAGAAACAACCTGGTGCAACGTACCCCTTTGGGTGACAATGGCTCGGAGTGGAACAGCAGGTGTATCGGTTTTTGCGCTAAACACACTTCCAAGTGGAGGCCTCTAGACTTTTACACGGGAACCTAGCTTTTTTTCAAATTGCAGTCACTCAACAAAGCCAAGCCATTTTCCTTTACTTTATGTTTCTCCACTGACACTCGTTTACAGATCTTTTCGAGAGCTGTAAACATTTTCTCGAGGAACATTCCCTGGGGAAGCGCCACAAAGTATCCCTCTTTGTCTGTCACCCCTAACTGCCTATCATCGTTACAAGACCAATTGGCAAGAGGGGCGAGACGCTTGTGACTACGTGGCTTACCGGTAGCTCTCTCAAGTGCGCCGATGCTTTCATCAGTAAACCGCGCCTGATATCATCTGACCTGGTCATGCCCTTCATTACAGAAAATTTTTCAGGAGGACTTCGCGAAGGTTCGAACAGCACTTACTTCCCAACCGAGCACTTTCGTGTGATGCTCCGGAACATCTTGGTCACCAAGCACAAGTAGTTCGCCACCAGCAACTGTTGATTTTTTCTACTAGGTTGATGAAGGATGTGCGGGATGTGAACGAGATGAGGATTTGCGGGATACTGCAGAACCTGCCGGATACTCGCTTCGGAATAGCACGTGAAATCTAGAATATTCCGTGACGGCCTCCGTGTTGAGTGTGTTGGTTCATCAAATGAGCGATACCAGAGCCGGATGTATCAAGAGTGGTGCAAGACGAGGGACCAATTGACTGAGCTCCTTTGCAATTCTACACGCCCTCATACAGCATTTTACAAACTACAACAGACTTGCATGGGGGAGGGAGTAGAACATGTCCTGAACATCAACACTAAATGCCATACACTTCCCCTGATTGTGATGCTTCGGGAACGTGACAACAGCAGTAACATTTGGCACAACGAATGGATCTAGCAAATTCAGATTGCTAAGGGGGAGCTGCAAGTAACCAGAAATAACCTGCTGCAACATAGCCTTTGGGTGACTATGGCTCGAATGGAACAGCAGGAGTAAAGATGGTTGTTGTTCGTTTTCCTGAAGTCAAGTGTCGATCAGGAACCCAATTGCCCGGGCTCCGGTTGATTTGGCAGGAGGCTGGCAGGGCGATGGTGTGGAAGTTCTTGGAGACAGAGGTTGAATTGGGGAACTCGAGGCGTTGGGGTTGATTAAGTGAAACGAAGAGTTCATATACAGCTATCTACAGTGGGAAAAGTGGGTACATGAGCAATAGAAAGAAAAACTTCAAACTTCAGCTAGACGCTAGCTCCGATTGCGCACAAATCACTTGAACTTCTCAACTTCCTCAAACTCTCCCATCCTAGGAGCGTACACAAACTGCTCGAGAAAGGACAGCCAAGACTCTGTCTCGCCGCAAGATCCGTCTAGCTGCCTGGTACGGCGCTGTACCATAAACTTCCGACGCGATCTTAACCTCTAGCTTAGGGGGCTTGCAAATCCCAACCTAGCTTTAACGGATGAGACTCCTTGTCCCGCCGGGAAATGCCCAGCTCAGTGTTCAGACAAGAACGATCTCTGACGAACAAGTACGGCCTTATAACACCTCGAGCTCTAGCTCTCTCGGGGACGCCCCTGTAGCATTCGTACACGCATAAGGGAGTGCCCAAATTCACGTAGACTCTGTCACTCAGCGCGCTACGGAATATTCAATGAGGCGCCACCATCTTTGGGTCAACGGCCCGCTCGCGGACGAGCAAGTGCGCGCGACCCCGCGGGGTTAGGGCAAAAGGCGGCACCTGCACTGTGCCGACTGGGGCGCGTTCACAAGGGTGTCTCGCGTGGTGCGCTCTCCGACGCCGGTAATTCCACCTCCCCGCGCGTCACGTCGACGATTCTCGGAACCCGGCGGCGCCTTCTGCGTTCTCAATGGGGGATTATCCGCGCGGTATTCCGTGGGCTTGACAATCCGTCTCCCATGCGAGCCGTGCCGAATTGGCGACGGCTGCCACGTAGAGTCCACAGTGTTGAGCCACAAGACAAGGTGGTGAGTTCTCACGCGCAGCCCGGGCGCCTGGCCGCTGATCTCATCAGTGGGTCTTACAGCTCCTTCGACACCGACTGCGTCCTGAATGAAGGATCATCCCAGCGAAATTCCGTTGCCCGGACCATCCGGCGCCCATGCGTGCCGTGACGAATTGGCGACGGCTGCCGCGTAGAGGGCACAGTGTTGAGCCACCAGACATAGTGGCGGGTTCTCACGCGCAGCCCGCGCGCCTGGCCACTGACCTCATAAGTGGACCTTAAAACTCCCCCCTTTAAGAGGGTTACTGGACCTCTTGGTTCAGTCAATCCGAAAAGAATTTAAAGGGCCGCTCATTTCATCTCTCCTTTAGCAATAACAGCAGAATAAACAAACAAAAAAACACGTGGAAGAAGCTAGGTATAACCACAAATGAGCCCCCTACCATTTCTGCAGCTGATCCGAAGCCTCTCTCACCTGAACTACAAACACAACCTATTCAAAAGCCGTTCAACAGGGACGAAATACTCTAGCAAACCGGAAACACACCAAAAAAGCTAAAAACACTAAGTGCGAGTAAAAAAAATAGCGTCGTGTGTCCGGGGCGCGTAAACGTCACGAACAACAAGACAGCTCAACCCATAACACTGATGCGCGCTATCACGGCAAACACGCACACACATTATCGCACTCGACATCAAGAACAAAAGGAATAAGGACTGGCAAAGAACACGGGCAATTTTGCAGTCAACAAAAAAAAACATTAGGAAAGTTTGCATTGTCACTATGCGCACGCACGCAAATGTCCTCCTTGACGGCGTAGCCTGATAACGTTCCTTCAAGAATGTCCGGCTTTGCTTTCGCTCACTTGCGGTGCACAGAAAGTTCAGTTCGGTGCGGGGATCGATCAGTTCGGTGCACGGATAGAGCACCCAAGGCATCTCGTCGTGCACAGCCACGGCACACACACAGAGACACCACCAACAAAACGGACGGGTGAACGGTAACGTTCACTCCTGTCGTGGCGGTGTTAAGGCTGGGAGGCAATTCAATAGTGGCCTCCCCAAGCAACATTCCGAAAACAGGGTAGTGCATTCGCGTATTTCCAAACCCTCTGCAAATGGCCCCGACCGTGGAGCGTTGCAATATCAACGCAAGTCTCGACAATTTAGCCCCATGGGGCGAACACAACTTCGCGGAAGACGGAGTGGTACTGCAAAATGCGACTTCGGTTCCTGTTCAATAGGCCAAGTCGCCATGCCTTTCCAATGCCCCAACGTAAGGCAATTCTGCGTGCTGGCAGCGTGAGCGAAGGGTTGACGCTGGAGCGGAATGTCGGCCCGCGAACGCGACGACCTTCTCGGGGTCATTTTTTCCCTTCCGTATAGAGCGCCCCGCTGCAACCACCTCACCAACATCTGTGATTACCAAAAATCGCGCGGAGACGCTATGTGCATTCTGAGCAGCGGCCTGACCAATACAGTTTTTTAGCTGTCCCAGCAAGCACTGGTCCTGGCACGACTCAGAACTCTGGCCTGTGACACACGGCCAGGTCGCAGAACCTAGTGCGTCAAACCTTCCAGCGCGGCTCCGGCCTAAATCTCGGTAACGGCCGCAACCGACAGCAAAGCTACGAAGCTCTATCGCAGACACCGGTTTTGCGAGACCGCTGATTGCGTCTGGTTCCCCTGTCCCCTCGGCATCTGTCTCCTCTCATGTTTTTTCTCTCTCCTTCCTAACCTCATCGGAAGCTCTCATTCTTTGTTCCGCAGTCTCCACGCATGCGTTTTGGTGTTTTCCATCAGCCTCCTCGGGCGCACTCCCAACATCAAGACTGCCTAACCCACAAGACATTTCCGTATCGTTTCTACCCTCGTCAAATACTCTCAACTCATTGTCCTCCTCCTTCTCGCGTTCTCTCTCACTCTATCCTCAGTTTTCTGAATCTTCAGCCCAGTATAATACTTCTCAGCTCCCTTATCCGCCCTTAACTCGTGCTTTCCCTCAGCCTAATCGTGAACTCCGTCTCTTTTTCGCCACGTCTCATCACATGCTCCCTGGTCTTTTCTCTCCGTTCGCTACTGGGCGAGCTCCTGAACGCCCGACACGGAGTTCACCTTATCGTGCAGCTTTCAAGAGGAATTTAAAGCGCGGCGGGCCCCAAGACTTTCCTGTGCGACGCCAATCTCCTCCGGTTCACCGATTAGAGTTTGGGTATTGCCCGCGCTAGCAAGTTCGGCATGTATTAGCTCAGTGTCTGATGCAAACGTAACTTGCGGCCCTACACTCTTAACAATAGGGCAACCCCTTGGCTCTGCTTTTATAATGGACGCGCTCGCTGGAACACTCCTCATGCTCGCTTCCCTTTCCGAACAGCTGTTCCCAGCTGAGTCGCTTGCTTCCTGTGCGCAGCCGCGGCCGCTTATCTCGTTTGCACGCTGCTTCAAATTGAAAAATGGGCTGCCCCCGTTCAACTTTGCTGTCAGTGCATAACCGTGCCTGCTCGAAGGGTTCTGCCGTATGGGCTGCACCTCCATCTCCAATCTTTGCCTGCGAAGCTGCTGGTCGTGTTCCAGCATCTCCTCCTTACACCGCTTTACGGTATACCCTGACGCGCATACCTCGTCACTCCTCATCCCAATGTCCATCTCCACGCTTTCGACACCGGCGGAAATGCTAGCCTCGGGTAGGGAGCCACGGCTACTTAAATTGGCATCGCCGAGTTCAACTCCGAAACATTGGCAGGCGCCATTCCACTTTACTGTCGCTATAAAACTCTCTGGGTCTGTGCCCCATTGCTTCTGCCCGCGGGTGTCCGAGCGTAAAGGCGCTTGCCTTCTACGCTCCAGCTCCAACTCGTACCTCTGCAACCGCTCTTCACATTCGAGCCGCAGTTTTTGTATACGCTCCTTTGATTCTCGCGCCTCTCTTCTATCGCGCTCCGCCGCCTCGTGCGCTTCTTTTGTCTCTCGCTCCGCCACATCGCGAGCTCTTTCATCCTTTCGCTCTTAAAACTCCAAATCCATTCGTTTAAGCATTATTGCCTCAGACTCCTCTTGGACCACCCTTCCTGCCGCCGTTCCTCTTTGAGGTAGCGACTCATGTGTCTGACCATTTCCGTCTCCTTCCGACATGATCGCCAGCATGCTCCGCGTGACTACCATGCAACCCCAGACTCAGCCTACACCGCCACAACGAAGCGGAGGAAATCTCACTCACCCGCAAATTCGGTGGTCGGCTGCCGCGTCGTTGGCCCCGTACGCTGGCTTCGCTCTGCCGCACCACTCCGCCCGGAGCTCGTCAAGTGCTGACGAAGACGGGATTGCGTCCGGTTGCTGCCCTTGGCTGTGGCCTGGTGTTCTCTTCTGCCAAATCCTGTCGGCTGCGCCAGTAAAGATGGTTGTTCTTCATTTCCCCGAAGTCCGGTGTCGATCAGGAAACCAATCGACCGGGCTCCGGTTGATTTGGCAGGAGGCTGGCAGGGCGATGGTGTTGAAGTTCTTGGAGACAGCAGTCGAAGTGATGAACTCGAGGCATTGGAGTTGATTAAGTGAAACGAAGAGTTTATATACAGCTATTTAGAGTAGGAAAACTGGGTAGATGGGTAATAGAAAGAAAAACTTCAAACTTCAGCTAGACGCTAGCTCCAAGTGCACACAAATCACATCAGCTTCTCAACTTTGTCTAACTCTCCTATCCTCGGAGCGTACACAAAGGTTTAGTCGAGAAACGGCGGCCGAGACTCTGTCTCGCCGCAAAATCCGTCTAGTTGCCCGGTACGGCGCTGTACCCTAAACTTCCGACAACCTCTAGAGTCGACGGCTCAAAAATGCCAACCTAGCTTTAACGGATGAGACTCCTTGTCCCGCCGGGAACTGCCCAGCTCAGCGTTCAAATAAGAACGATCTCTAACGGCCAAGTACAGCCTTATAACACCTCGAGCTCACGCTCCTCGGGGACGCCCCTGTAGCATTTGTACACGCTTAAGGGAGTGCCCAAATTCACGTAGACAGCTGTCACTCAGCGCGCTTTCGAATATTCAATGAGGCGCCACCATCTTTGGGTCAACGGCCCACTCGCGAACGAGCAATTGCCCGCGACCCCGCGGGGTGAGGGCGAAAGGCAGCGACAGTGCACTGTGCCGACCGGGACGCGTTAACAATGGTGTATCGCGCGGTACGCGCTCCGACGCCGGTAATTCCACCTCCCCCGCGCGTCACGTCAACGATTATAGGAACCCGGCGGCGCCGTCTACGTTCTCAATGGGGGATCATCCCAGCGGAATTCCGTTGGCCGGACCATCCGGCGCCCATGCCTTCCGTGACGAATTGGCGACGGCTGCCCCGCACAGTGCAGAGTGTTGAGCCACCAGACAGAGTGGCGGGTTCTCACGCGCAGCCTGCGCACCTGGCCACTGACCTCATAAGTGGACTTTACAGCACCCTCATGGGTTGTTGCACTGAAAAACACTTCCAAGTGCAGGCCTTTAGGCTTTTCCACGGGATCCTAGCTTTTTTCAAATTGCAGTTTCCTAGAGCGTATGGTTTCCCATAAACATTTTTATATTTTCGAGTTTGAAGTGCATTTTTTTTATTAAAATATGCGATCATGACAGCGGTACGTTCCGAAATAATATTGGTATAGGCCACGTTGTAATTTCTAACAAAGAAACTACAGGTACCTGTCAGCTGCAGGTAATTGTTGCATTTTAATAGCTGGGCTATTTTGTACACCGAACGAAAAGGTAACGCAACACTTTGACAAAGTCAGCTTTCAAAGCTATTTTTAATTGCAGGTAACACCAACTGATTCGAAGAGAGTATTTTAAATAAGATAATTGGTTTCGTTCACGCAACTCGTGACAAAAAATATTAGTTCATTTCTCGTAGCTAATCTCATTATCAGTACAACTAAACGTGTACCCGACATGTTTACTTCGCGGTGTCCTGTTTTGGAGGTATTTGCTGAGTGCAAGGGTTTACCAAAAAAAAACAAGTACTAAGGCTTGGATTGCGTATTAGGTGCCGAAAAGGGAAAATTTTTTACAACCGCTCCTAGAGGATACAAGAAGGCGCATAAGACATTTTTCAAACCGTTATCATGATGACGTAGTCAAAGAGAAACGACCGTGAGCTTACCACGACGGGTGTCATCTTCACCAGACTAAGCACCTGAGTTGGCATGCAGGCCTACAGATATTCATGCTTTACGTTATATGATCCTCTCCGCACCAGTGACGACGGGAGGGGGAAAATTCATATAATTTTTCATAAAGTTTCGGGTACCGGTTGACCAACAGTTGACGACTTTAGAACGTGAAGGGCAACTGCAGGCCTTACATTGCGCCGTATTAGACCGTTTTATTTACACAGCTTGCTTCATGATGTCAGGGCAAAGAGTTGTCACTGACTTCCCAGGAACTTTGATTTTGTTGACGACCTTTTTGCTCGTTTGAATTCACCAGGATTGCAGAAGAAAATGGGTGGTTGCAGACATCACGCATGTCACTAACGGCAAGCCGGAGCTCCTGAGTGAACTCGCCAGAAGGTCACTGCTGCACGCCATCACAGCAGATACCACTGGGCGGTGGCTGCTATGCCCTACACCAGAGTGCCAGTTTGTCTGGGACACTGAAAGCAGCGCAGAAAGCCAGGGAATCCAGATCTTTGAAGATGTCCACATCTGCCCAGGATGCACTAATCCTGTTTGCTTCAGGTATGAGGCACTTCTAACTCGTTTCTAGAATACTCAAGTATACGAACGTTTGTGTCTAAAGAAACGTTTGCTTTTTCTTGTTGTTAATGTAATTTTCTTCTAATGGTCATGTATATAGTATATCTGGGTCATTGTAGATAGCCCACACAACGGAATCCTTACAGAACACTTCGCCTTTCTCGTAGACTTTCAGTTAGTTTGACAGCGCGTGTACTTGGTTCAAGCTTCGTATTAGGTATTGCATCAACTTGATCACTCTGGAAATAAATTTTCTATGCCGAGGCGGCCTAAACCACCATAGGTAAGCCAAAATACAGGATCATCGATTACAGTTCTCACTGTCGTACTACCTCTCAACGGCACCTGGGATACCGGTAATACAAGCGTCACTTCCCTTTTCACAATGCTTCACACATGTTTTTTGTTTCAACTTCACCAAAAAGGGCGTATTTTGGTCGTGTTGCGGAAGAGCAGCGTCTAGTGGAAACTTACGTGCAATGGCGTCCCTTCTCGCCAGCTATGTTACCTTAGTGTAGTTCAGTAGAGTTGCGTCGTTGCTGTCGACTGTTGGGGCTGCTGCACACTGCAAATAGTTTTGGACAAGCCACAGTATTTCTCTCAGGAAAAGTCCAGGTATATTTCGTTGGAGTGGAGTTGATAAACTTTATGTAGACGAGCTTCAGGTGCTGATGGTTGGACGCCCGTTCGGTGGGGGCCTCCTCTACTCCAGGAAGTCTTTGTCCACGCTGGCTGCCCTAGCCCTCTCCACCAGGCTCCGCTGGACTGAGAGGTCGGAGCTAGCCAGCTGGCCCGCCCACTGCTACTACGTTGGGCGAGGATTTGGGGTAAAGGATGGAGTTTGACACTCCCGTACCAAGTGGTACAGGGTGCTGGGTTGGAAAGAGAAATTACACGTAGAGTGGTAGAGGGTGGGGTACATGGCATAGAGGATAGTGGTGTGAGGATAAGAATTTACCTGCAGTCGACGAAAAGCGGTCGCCTCTTTTGTAGATAAATGGTGATGTGGTGGCGGGAAGCGTCGTCATTAGTGGCCGTAATGGGCGAGGATTTCCATGCATGAATTAAGAGTAGCGGAATTTGGAGAGCGAAGGGGCGGCGTGTCTTCGCCTTCTTAAGAAACGGCCCGGTGTGTATGAACCCGGGCAGCGGCGTGTGCTGCCTCGTTTCCCTCGAAGCACTCGTGTCCGCGTGTCCAGATGATGTGTATTTACGGGAGATGGCGCACACTTCGCAGACTTTTTGAGGCCGTGGGTGTTATGCGACCTATCAGGAAGTTCCGGCTTTCGGCTTGTGAGCCTGTCATTACAGGGGGTTAGTCTTTTCCTGTGCTGTCGGATAGAGTGACGGCAAATTTCCTGTTGCCTCAATAGATGTCGCGGATAGTGTAGCGGCCGTCAGTTCTGCACCGTTGGCGTAGGTGGCACACAAGGCATGGGCGGGTTGTTGGTGGTACGGAGAGGCATCCGTGTAACGAGTACACGGCCGCAGTGTTCCCCTGGGAGTGTTCCCCTCAGAGTTGGGGAAGTGTTTTTATGGGCTCGTATTCGCGCTTCTCGGCGTGCCTAGTTTTATATGGGTTGCATATTTCTAGGAATGAGTGCGACTTTGATGTACTGCCCAATAGTGAGAGGGATGCGTTGCCTGTTTTCGCATTTTGGGGGAGGGCTGTAGCGGAGCCGAGTAAGTGTAGCCCTGCCAGTTCGGGTGAGCTTAAGCCCGTGAACTGGGAGATGCGATGAGCTTCTTCCAGTTCTTGCCATGTATTATGAACGCCGAGCTGTAAAAGATTTCTTGTTCCTGTTGTTGGAGGCAGTCCAAAAGCGGCCCTGTAGGCTTGGTGTATGGCAATGTCTAGCTTTGCTTTCTTTGCGGGTTTCAGGGCCAAATACGGTGTCCCGGACGTAACCCGGCTAATGAAGAGGGCGTGAATGATGCGCAGTTTGTGAGGTGCTTGTAGCACAAACCACTGATGGGAGCTTCTGCGGATAAGGTGAATGAGCTGGTTAAGAGTCTGTTGCAAGGGAAAGATAGTCTGGGCGCGTGAGCCACCTTTTGGTATGGTGAGGCCTCATGCGTACAAGTGGGACTTTGGGGGTCGCTTTTTTTAATATTGGTACGTTCTGGATCTGGTATGTGGTCTGGATGCTTCATATATGTTATTTGGCACAGGGTTAGCACTGCGGATTTTTCGGGGCACACTGGAGTCCTCGGGCTTTCAGGAATTTTTGGGTGACCTGAATGGCTGCTTGAAGTGCGTCTTGCTGGTCGCTCAGAGATCCAGTACGGACCCAGAGTGTTAGGTCGTCCGCGTATATTGCGTGGCGAAGGTTAGGGGTGGCTTTTAGTAGGGTTGTGAGTCTTTCGTGATGAGGTTGGAGAGTATTGGGGATACTACCGACCCCTGCGGAGTGCCCTTCGGCAGGATTTTAAATGTGTCGGATCGATGGTGCCCGATGCCCACTGTTGCTGTGCGCTGCGTTAGAAAGGAGACGAAGTACTGGAACGTGTGCTCGCCACAGTTTGTAGGTGCGAGGACTTGAAGAATGACTCGGTGAGAAACGTTGTCGAATGCCCCCTTACTGACGAAGGCCAAGATAGGCCGCTTGCTGTGGCTATTAAGGTCGTCCAGCACCTCCTCCTGAAGCTGCAGTAGTATATCTCGGGTTGACAGATGTGGGCGGAAGCCGTACATCGTGTCACGGAAGTAACCGTTGTCTTCAATGAGGAGCGAGACCCGGTTGTGAACCATGTGTTCAAACAATTTGCCGCCGCATGAAGTCAAACAAATAGCCGTAGATTCTTTGGGTTCGAGGGTTTTCCAGACTTGGGAATCAAAGTGACGTCTGCGTGTTTCCACTGTGCGGGCAAGGAACCCGCCAGGTATATTTGTGAAATAAAATCTTCAAAGGAGAAGTTAAACTAATACTGGTGCGACTTTCGCTGATCGAAAGAATTATGAACGCAGCACATAACGCTGTGATATGGAAACTACTGCGAAGAAGGCTCACGATTACAATATTCCCTAATGGAAAATTTTAGCGCCGCGACAACTCCAGTCGCCTCGGCAGTGACGAATAACTGCGGCGTCTTGGGAAGTTATTCCGTCATCATCAAACGCCTTACGACGCACGATAAACTCTCACGTTCTCTCATCGCGCGTCGCCGTCGAGCAGCATCTCTCGCACCGCTGGGAATACCAGCCTCCGCCTCAAACCTTCGCCATTATTTTACCCGCCTCTTTCCTGCGTGCTGTTTATTCGGTGGGCACTTCGTTCTCTCGCTTATCTCGTACTTCGTCGCCGGCGCAGAGCCTGTCTCTCGCTGCTCGGTATACCACCCTCCCCCTCACGCTTTCGCCATACTTTCACCCTCCGTTTTCCTGTTTGCTCTATCCTCGGTGGCCTATTCGTTCTCTCGTTTATTATTACCTCGTCGCCATTGCGGAGCGTAACTCGCACCGCCAGCCATCAGGAGCTCTTACGACTACTTGCTTGCAAATAAAGTGATTTCTCGCCCTCTCGGCATGTCGCCCTCCCTCTCACACTTCCGCCACACTTTCCTCCTCCGCTTTTCTAGTCGATCTATCCCGTCTATCTTAGGTGTCCTCCTTGTTCTCTCGGTTACAACGAGTCCGACGCCGAACGCATGACTGCGCAACAGAAACCTTTAGGCTATGCTCAGCACTTATGCTGACGTTTTTTTGTCAACAGCTGGAACGTCGTCACAAGTTTTGACCACCTTAGCGAGGCGGCGCAGTATGTAAAATAATGGTCCAGGCGAGTCCGAGCTTCACCCCCCCCCCATCCCCCGAATCGTCGCGGCCCACTCCGAGAGACAGACATGTTCAATGTCATTTTGCGGTGCAGGTTCGCTGTTTTAAGGAGCCGTCATTGTTCTGAAAAGAGCGCTAAAGATAAATTTTAACCCGATGAGAATTTTCAGCACTGGTGTGTCCGATTCAGGACGCATGATAATCGGTTTACGTTCGATTACTAATAGGGTGAAGGTTACCCAAATGTAATTACCGACTCCGCAACCGGAGTCAATAAGGGCAAACGGCTATGCTTGCGCAATTGTATGTAGTGAGATATCCTGAAACGTTCAGATACGGAAAAAGGAAACACCGACCAGAAAAGAGGCAAGTTCGCCGTAATTGTGTATGCGCCCCAAGAAAGTACGCGTGCAGAGGCGACAAGACTTCAAGGACAAAGACGTGGGAAAAATAGCCACTCGCAAGACTTCGCCAATGCGTTCCAGTGCTTTTGAAAGACTGCATTAAGGTGAATAAGAACGAAGCTCGGGGTGCATATGGGAAAATAAAACCACTTTCACCCATCCAAGCCCCAGCACAACCGCTCCGGTTAAGATGCAAAATCACGGAATGGAGTTCCTCTGTTATTATTTTCATTCTCTGGACAGCACAAAAGAATAGACTAGCCGGAACCTCATACTATCCGAACTTCCTCGTTTGCGCCACCTTCCTCTGTTTTTCTAGTTGATCTGCCGCCCACGCAATCTCTCAATTAGAACGTGGGCTGTATGGAAAGCTATTCTTGTCACCATTTGAGTGAAATGCCCTTCGATAATCCCCAGTGCATCTGGAACAGTACATCTGGAGTATGCTCACGTCCACCCTAGATATACTGGTGAGAGCGTTCTGCCTAAAAAAGAGAAAATTTGGATCAGTTCACTCTCGTTGGCTTTGATGGCTCTTCAATTGCATTTTAGCCTTTCTCGAATACTGTTAAGCTTTGAGATCACGCGAAAGAACCGCTTTCTTCTTGTAGTTTTTCTTCCAGGGAACCGATGTTGCAGGCCTGGGCGTGAGCTTGTGCTTACACACTATCGATGCGAATGTTCCAGGAGCAAAAGTGTATACCCTCACGTGAAAAAGGTGCAAATTTATAGGCATGGTGTCTGCTCAAGGCAACTGATAGCCCCAAAGACAAGTGTCCAGCTAGTTGGCTGTTAGCCTACAGGCTCACTGAGAGCCCGCTGGGTGAATGAGTCTGATTCACCGATAGGCAAGATGACAGCTTGCTCATGGCATGCGTCCAGTAGGGTGATTTGTCGGGAGTCGGCAGCTTTGGCGAACTAATGTGCCCGCCCCATAAAAGGGTTAGTTGGAAACGTAAAAGTTATGAATTAGTTCATGCCCCTCCAAACCTCAACGCGATGGTGGCAAAGTAGTACCGGTACACGCAACCCTCAAAGAATTACGATTCTACGCGTAGGCTGCCACATGTAACAGCCTGCTTCTTGCCTGAAGTAATCTATACCATAAGACTGAGACACGAAATCCGGAGAATAGGGTAACACAGTTTACTATTTAAAAAGCCTATCGATATCATCATCATCATCATCACCAGCCTATCTACGCCCACTGCAGGGCAAAGGCCTCTCCCATTATTCTCCAATTACCTCGGTCCTGTGCGAACTGTGACCAATTTATCCCCGCAAACTTCTTGATCTCATCTGCCCATCTAACCTTCTGCCGCCCCCTGCAACGCTTGCCTTCTCTAGGGATCCACTCTGTTACCCTTAATGACCAGCGGTTATCTTGCCTTTGCATTACATGCCCTGCCCACGTCCATTTCTTCTTCTTAATTTCTACTAATATGTCTTTAACACCAGTTTGCTCCCTGACCCACTACGCTCTCTTCTTGTCCCTTAATGTTACACCTATCACTTTCCGCTCCATTGCCCGCTGAGTCGTTCTCAATTTAAGTTGAACCCTCTTAGTGAGCCTCCACGTTTCTGCCCCTTAGGTGAGTACCGGTAAGATGCAGCTGTCATACACTTTCTTTTTCAGCGACAATGGTAGGCTGCTATTGATTATCTGAGAATGTCAGCCATATGCACCCCACCACATTCGGATCCCTCTAATTATCTCTGCCTCATGGTTGGGATCTGGGGTCACAACTTGGCCTAAGTATATATATTCGCTTACCACTTCCACTGCCTCGCCATCTATCTCAAACTGCTGTGCTGTCCCGAGGTTATTGATCATTACTTTAGTTTTCTGCATATTAATTTTCAGGCCCACGGTTCTACTCTGTTCGCCCAGTGCGGAAAGCATGCTTTGCAATTCGTCCCCCGAGTTACTTAGCAAGGCAACGTCATCAGCAAATCTGAGGTTACTGAGGTATTCTTCATTAACCCTTACTCCCACCTGTTCCCAATCCAACGTTCTGAATACTTCTTGTAAGCATGCTGTGAATAACATTGGAGAGATTGCGTCTCCTTGTCTGACACCCTTCCTTATAGGTATTTTACTGCTCTCCCTATGGAGGATTATGGTAGCTATAGACCCATTATAGATATCCTCTAGTATTCTTACATAATGCTCATCTACCCCCTGGTTCCGTAATGCCTGAATGACGGCTACAGTTTCGACCGAGTCAAATGCTTTCTCATAATCTATGAAGGCTATATATAGGGGTTCAGTATATTCAGCGCACTTCTCTATCACCTGATTGATCGTGTGAATATGGTCCATTGTTGAATAACCTTTACGGAACCCTGCTTGTTCTTTAGGTTGACTGAAATCTAAGGTTGCAGAGATTCGGTTAGCGATTACCTTGGTAAATACCTTGTAGACAACTGACAGTAAGCTGATCGGCCTGTATTTTTGAAGTCCTTCATGTCGCCTTTCTTATGGATTAGGATGATGTTAGAGTTCTTCCAAGATTCCGGTACCATTGCGGTCATTAGACATTGGGTATACAGGTTTGCCAGTTTTTCAAGTACAATTTCTCCGCCATCCTTCAAGAGGTCTGCTGTTATCTGATCCTCACCAGGTGCTTTGCCCCCTTTCATTTCTTTGAAAGCCTTCCTTACTTCTTCGGTTGTTACTGGTGGGATGTCTATCTCCTCTGAACTACTGTCTCGTTCGGCATTATCCTGTATGTCCCGGCTACTGTGCAGATCCCTATAGAACTCCTCGGCCACTGTGACTATTTTATCCCTATTTGTGATGACGTTGCCTTGCCTATTCTTAAGTGCATACATCTGATTTTCCCCCACCCCAAGACGTCTCTTCACTGCTTTCAGGCTACCTCCGTTCTTTACAGCGTATTCGATCCTCTCCATATTATACTTCCGTGTGTCAGCTGTCTTACACTTATTGATTAACTTCGAGAGCTCGGCTAGTTCTATTCTGTCTGCTGCGGTAGAGATTCTCATGGTTTGCCGTTTCCTGATTAGATCTTTCGTCTCCTGTGAAAGTTTACCAGTATCCTGTCTAGCCATAGTGCCCCCGACTTCTACTGCACACTCCGTGAGGATGCGTGTAAGGTTGTCGCTGGCTTCCTGTGTCGTAAGCTCGGCTTCCTCGTTAAGGGCGGAATATCGGTTCTGCAGCGCGATCCTGAATCCTTCTACTTTACGTCTTACTGTTAGCTCATTTATCGGCTTCTTACGTACTAGCTTGTTGCGGTCCCGCCTCAAATCTAGCCTAATTCGAGATCTTACCATACGGTGGTCACTACACCTTACCCTTCCGAGCACTTCTACATCCTGCACGACGCCAGGGTTATCGCATAATATGAAGTCTATTTCATTTTTGTGCTCTCCATTCGGGCTCCTCCAGGTCCACTTCCGACTCTCCCGTTTACAGAAGGTATTCATTATGCGTAGGTTATTCCGTTCGGCAAACTCAACTAGTAGGTCCCCCCTGCTATTTCTACAGCCCAGACCATAGTTCCCAACTGCCTTGTCTCCAGCCTGATTCTTGCCTACTTTAGCATTGAAGTCCCCCATAACTACGGTATACTGCGTTTTTACTTTAGCCATTGCCGATTCCACATCTTCATAGAAGCGTTCCACTACATTGTCGTCGTGGCTGCATGTGGGCGCGTAGCCCTGCATCACCTTGAGCTTGTACCTCTTATTGAGCCTAATTACAAGACCTGCTGCCCTTTCGTTAATGCTATGGTATTCGTCTATGTTGCCAGCTATGCTTTTACTGACTAGAAATCCCACTCCCAGTTCTCTTCTGTCCTCTACACCACGGTAACATAGGACGTGTCCATTTTTCAGCACCGTAAAGGCTTCGCCTGCCCTCCTAACCTCGCTAAGCCCTATTACATCCCATTTAATGCCCTCTATTTGCTCGAACAACACCTCGAGACTTGCTTCGCTAGATAAGGTTCGCACGTTAAACGTTGCCAGGTTCAGATTCCATTGGCGGCCTGTCCGGATCCAGGGATTCTTAGCACCCTCTGCTGCGTCACAGGTCTGACCGCCGCCGTGGTCAGTTGCTTCGCAGCCGCTGGGGACTGAGCGCCGAGGGTTAATTGGCGTGTTCATGGGAGGTTGTGGCCGTTACTGCACCAGGGTGGCCAATCCTGCTCTGGTGAGGGAGTGCATTACCGGCAATGGTCGCCGGGGTCAGGCCGCACCCCAAGCCCGTTTGTGCAATTCCATCAATACGCGGATTTTTTTTTTTAATCCGGTGGGAATTGTCCGGCACCGGGATTCGAACCACGGTCCTTCTGCACGCGAGGCGAGTGTTTTACCTCTGCGGCATCGCTGCATCGATATATCTCGTTTAAAAATAAGACGAAATCGAAAGTGGATTAAGAGAGAGAGAGACTTCACTTTGAAAAATGTGTCGAAACGACTGCTCGGATTTTTGTTTCGGATACAGATACTCGTCTACAGTTCTGGCGTTAAGTTGTTGATAAGTATCACCAATCTTTTTCCCTCAAAGCAATTAGGCAGGCTTAAATACCCAGATTGCTCGTTTCATGGGAGGCGCAATACTCACACAGTGTTACAAGCCAACAGACAAGAATATACCCTCCCAAACAAGGCCGCAACAGTCAGCAGCAGCAGAGCATGCCCGGCACAGCAGTACTTCCCGTGGTACACTGCAGGCTATGAGGTGCTTTTGATTGGAGGGTTTCGGATCAATTTGGCTCCCAGGAGATCTTTAACGTGCGCTGAAATCTAGAAACATGGCCGTTTTCTCTTTTCGCCCCTATCTGAAAAGTATCCGCCGCTGCAGTGGCCGAACCTCCATCCTTGCGCCAAGCCAAGAAACGGCTCTGCCAGTGTAGGTACGGCGGAGGGCATTGTTGGCACATAACTGGCAGGCACCACGCCTAAAAATTGCGACATTAGCTGCGCCCCCAGAAAACCACATTTGAAGAATTTCAAAGCGACTTACAGTTTCGCAGAGAAACAAGCCCTACTAGTTCGTTGTTGTAGCCAAAGCAACGCCCACAAATGAATTGTGTCGTTCCTACTACTGTTGCTGTCTTATTCTCTCAGGTCAGAGGACGCGTGCAAACGTCGAACGATTCATCAATCCTTGTGCTTTGGAGTTCGGTATTTGAGGTTGATGTTGTACGCGTTGTGTCAGAAGATTTTCTCATACTCCTGAGTATCGAATGAGGTTAAGTGGATTGAAACCTAATCGGGATACCCGCCTGGGTGGTTACCCTCCTGCAGGTGCAACTTTTCTAAAAAAACTGAATAGTTAGAAGCATTAGGAGTTGTATTTCAGAATCCACAGACGTTTTTTCTGCTATAAACATTTATTACCTTTGTACGTCATCATAACCATTTGAACCCTTTAGGTGTCCATTACCACACGCGTTCTGATTGCCCGGCATTGGGCTACCAACGCCCAATGCAGGGCAAAAGTCTCTCCCATGCATCTTAAATTATCCCGGTCCTGTACTAGCTGCCACCAATTTATCCCCGCAAATTTCTTCGTCTTTCGTCTTACCTGCCCATCAACTTTCTACCCCCCCTCCGGCTATCCAAGCTTTCCTTCTCTAGGGATCTACTCTCTAACTTTTATTGACCAAGTTTATCTTGCCTTCGCATTACTTGCTCTGCCCAGACCAATTTCTTCTTCTCAATTTCTACTAATATGTCCTTAACACGCGTTTGTTCCCTGACCCACTCCACTCTCTTCTTGCTCATAATGTTACACCTGTCATCTTCCATTCCATTGCTCGCTGAATCGTCTTCATTTAAGTTGAACCCTCTTAGTTAGGCTCCTAGTTTCTGCCCGTATGTGAGTACCGGTAAGATGCAGCTGTCATACCCTTTCTTGTTCAGGGACAATTGCAGGCTGTCGTTTATTATCTGAGAATGATAGTATCTGATAATAATACTACCTGATGAGCATAATATGGCATAAATAAATAGACGTGTAAATTACTAACGGAGGAGCTGTTGAAGCTGGCAATAATGTGTGTTGCGTAACGCCTTAATGTTACCAACAAAATGCTCAGCGTTCACCAGCGCGTGCTTCGCGGCGACCGTAGAGTGTCCCTGGGACGAGCAGTGACTTTAGCAAAAAAATGGTGAAAACCCCGACGAGAGAAAAAATGCTGAGCGCTCGAGATAGCGTGTCTAGCGGTGGCCGCTGAGCGTCCCCAGCTCGCATGGTGGCTTTAGCAAAGAAAAAACTGGCGAAACCAATAAGGAGCGCCTAACGTTGCCTAGAAACCAACAACGCCACATTTTGCTGAACACCTGATTCACGAAACCTCAACGCTACTCCAGCAACGCCGCGCGTGCGCCGTGCACGTAGGCACCGCCACTACGCCGATGCTGCTGTCAAGTGCTCCCACGCATGTAATGCTTGGAACAAAGATCATGGCCATATCGATGCATACGCCGATGACTACTACTATCATAGTGCATAGCCCTGACAGAACATGTAAATAAACAATTTCAAACTTGTACAAATACGTGGTGATGCGTCCTTTAGTTCTTACGTTGCACGAAACCCTCAGGGTTCACTAAGCTTCAAGCCTTGCGTGACTTAATGCAAGCTTCACCAGTCTGTATTCATCCGCAATTCTGTTGGAAGCTACGATTGAAAGTATTTGACAGAACAGGATTTTAAAGCCGTGTTTCAATGTGCTGCCGTCAACTTGCACCAGGAGAGCCTTCGTCGCCCATCGTATCTGGCCATATGGGGCCACCCTGTTGAGTGTTCTCCGTTATACATCCCATTCCCGGCCTCAAAGGCGAGCATTGCTTTATTGGAAAGCGTTCAACGTAAGGCTGTGCGCTTTATCTTTAACCGGTACAGGCGTAGTGACTCTCCAACTGAAATGTTAGAGCAAGCGGGCCTTAATGAACTGGAAAAGCGTGCCAAAGTGAACCGCTTGAAGCTTTTGTATTTACTCTTTCACAATTCGTTAAAGATAAACTCCGATACCTACATTCGAACCAATAAAACCCGTCCTACGCGTTACAAACATTCACACACACTCGAAGAATACGATTGCAATAACGACACCTTCTACTTTTCTTTCTTTCCCCGCCCCATCAGAGAGTGGAATTTATTAGATCGCTCCATCACTCAACAAACAAAAGTAGACAAGTTCACTTCTCTAGCAGAAATGGCTATCCTCTCTCGATAACAGGTCTTCCATGCTACGTGCGCCAATGTGTGATTTCGATACTTTTTGAGCAAGTGCTATCTTTTTTCGGCGTTTACCTTTATTGCTTTTATTATTGTATAACTTCTGCGTTGGTTTCGATACCTTATGAGCAAGCGCTATCTTTTCTTTTCTTCGCCGTTTATCTCTGTTACCTCTATTGTATTGAATAATTTCTGTGCTACTGCAAGCTCTGTACTTCGAGTCAATTGTCGATATACTTCTTCGTTAACTATTGTAAAAAAAAAAAATCTGTTCGACATGTGTTCTTTGACTATGCCCGCTCCTGTAAAAATCCCAGAAGGGATTGACAGTATCAATAAATAAATAAATAAATAAATAATATGTGGGATGCATTGGTCCTGCAGTAGATGCACCCTGAGTGAAAAACGTTTCTGGAGCAAAAATTCGACGGACTCAGGAACTGATAAACGTTATTTTCATATAATGAATGTACGAACTATATCTTTAACTAGTGAATAAAATCTGTATTTACAATTACTGGCCATCAATTGTTTTAGTTTTTGGTTGTAGCAGAAATATTCCTTTTCTTAGCATTCTTTACTGTACGTTTTGTCAATTTTTTATTACTTCACGTGCATAAACTTTTCGATCGGTTATGCTTTTTTGTGATATTGCTTCCATAAACATCATCTGCCTCTCCCGCACCTCTTATGCCAAGCAGTTGGCATTCACGACGAACAAAATGAACGATATTTTTCTCTTTATTTTACTGCAGGTGCTGCTGCTTGTTTCATTACGGGTTTTCCTGCGAGGAATTCATCGCTTCCAAGTCATCGTTTCAGGAAAACTCTTTCGTACGTACAAACTAAACTTCTTGTCAATGAGTACCGTCGCCTTTTGTGATTATATCTGCCTCCGCTACTGTAAAGATAGCCAGAAGTTTGCACTCGGTCCTGTTGTAAAACGGTACAGTGGCAGCATTTCGTTTTTTTTAAAGCTGCCATGGAAGCTCCATATATTACCTTTATTCCAAACACTGGGCCTCTAATACCTGACTGAAAATTTGGTCGGTCTTATACGTTCATGTCGTCCCTGGTGAAAGCAATTCAGACTGAAGAGCCCATTTAAACTCCCAGGATGACTGCAGCCAAATGGGCTATGACAAGGATTTTGTTGGCACGTATTGATGCAGACAAGCATAAAAAGCCAGCGCACTGAGCTTGCATATTTGGGGCAAAAAAGGTCACTTAATACAACAATTTTCAAACAGCCGTTTTTAACACAATATTTCATCGCGTGATAACCCCAACGTGTGAAATCGTGCAGTTATGACCTTGAATCTAATTGGAGTCAATAAAACGTAATTGAATTGGACACGTGGAGCGCATTGTTTGATTACTGCATTAAACGCACCAATGCTACAGAGGCGATGATGGCTCCGGATTAGTTTTGGCCACCTGGGGATCTATAACGTGGGCCAAAATCTAAAACACACGGACGTTTTCACATTTTTGCCTAAACCAGGAATGCTACCACCGCAGCCAGGAACGGAACCCGTTTCCTAAATCTTGCTAACTTGTACTCTCAAAAACAACTGAGCAAGTGTGTTTTTTTTAATTCGCGTTTTTGCCATGCGGCATATGCAGAAATGATAAGACATTAGGTAGAAGAAGGAAAAAGGGTTACAAAAGCACAGGTATTATGGACACTGATGACACTGTACAAGTCTAAAGGTAGGCATGGAGTCCGGTCTCATGTAAAAAGTTCAGCAGCGACCAGCAGTAGCGGTCTTCTTGCACCTACCAGTTGAAGACCACCGATGTATCCCACCGAAGACCAAACACTCTTAGCGCACCGTCCTGAGCTGTTCTGGTGCCTGTAAATGTCCACAGGAGAGTGATTTTTACGTACGTCTTTCTGTGAACGAAACTGTAGCAATTGTATGTGAGCTACTCTAATATTGCGCTTATTACTGGCCGCCCCTAGATATCCCCTACATCGGACTTTATAAGAACGGCATAAGCGGACCGAATGGGCTGTGTTTAACTTCAAGAGAAAGCCCAGTCTGTGACTGCCTTGAGTCAGTGCGCAGTAAAGCGACCATGAGAAATAGCTTTAAAGATTGTTCTAAGTTACATTTTATGTCAAACAAAACTCATCTTGCGTACTAGACATAGCAAATGTACCGCTGGCATCACTTTCCAGTTTTATGAATATTTCTTCTCGGGCAAAGGGTCAACTATATAAGAAACCGCGGTCTGGAGATAAAGGTTTGGTTGATTGTAGGGTGAACGCGCCGACGCAACGCAGGCGATGAGGCGCGCCGTAGTCAAGGGCTTCGGAGTAATTTTGGCCACCTGGGGAACTTTAGCGTGCGCCGAAATCTCGTACAAATGGGCATTTTTGCTTTTCGCCTCCATCAGAAAAGTGGCCGCCGTGGCCAGGAATCGAACCTGCGTCCTCTTGCTCAGCAGTGCAACGCCTTAGCCACTGAGCCGCCGCGGCAGGTTGAGAGAAAGGCTGCTTCCTGATGTGTGTATAAAGAAAACGGTTTCTGAAGAGTTAGTGAAGTGGTACAGGCAACCCTCTAGCCGACTCATCGCACGTGGTAATTCCAGTCACCGTCTATTGAGTTTTAGGGGCGAAACTCCTCTAGCTCGGGCCCTGTCCCGGCCGTACACGGCACATTGTACACGCACATTGATAATGATTGTAGCAGGATCCCCCTAGAGATTGGCCAACCAAAGATTGGCCGAAGAGGTCATAACGATCAACGCGTTCATTACTACCCAACAAGGCGGAGAGGAAGAAGAAGAGGTTGTCGTTCGCCGTATGCGAGCTCAAGACACGTACCGGGGGTATGCGACACAAGACGCTCTGCAGAAGGCGACCACCAAGGTTGCTAAGATGTCACACACCGAATTCGCCAACTTACCCATGGAGATTCTCATCGTCCCAAACAAGCCCTACATAATCACCACAAACATCGATGTCGTCGACGGGCTTGTCAACGGAGCGGTGGAAAGCTTGATTTGTCGAGTCTTTATATGGTGTGCGGGCGAATGTTTCACGGTTTTACCGATAAGCATTTTATCTTCGCCCCTCTCATCATCATTCACTTCGTGGAGATTGCGAGATTTTTTTATTGCTCCCTAAAGAGGATGACAGCACCATTTTAAAAAAAATGCTTTGAGAGCGAAAAAAATTCCCGCTTTCCCAGAAGGCTCCGCAGGCATTTGGTAGCTGGCACATTGTTGTAAACAGCATAATATCACGCCATTGTGCACGGATCGCCTGTTTCTAGTACGTTTCGAGCAAAACCTCAAATCAACAAGTCTCGGTATGATAATCACTAGAATACAGAGCGAAATGAAAATATGACAGCGAGAATGTGTCAGCAATGGCTCACCAGATGTTCGTCATTTTCGGCAATCGTTCAATCTAGAGCGATAAAATTTTGGCACCATCGTCTCCGTAAGCTTCAGCAAAACAGGTGAACGCAAATATCACCACTTTGGGGTAACTTTTTTGGTGGCATACAGACGATTAAAATTTGTCACCTGGTGAACTTGGCTAAGCCTAAGGGCGGCGAGGCCTAGCGGTACAGCCGCCATCACTGTGGCCGCACATGTCGTTCTTTCAGACCATAACCGGCTATGCTGCGGTTTCAGTGCACATTGTATCTTGGATACCGCGCAATTGAGCTGTCTCCTCCTTCTGACAAAGAATCTTTGGACGATATGGTCAGCATTTGGCGCAGAAAACGCAAGCAACGGGAAAACAAGTCAATAGGTGGCACCAGTGCAGCGGGGGGAGTTACAAGGGTAACAGTCGTGTGCTTTTTGTGTGACCAAGACGGCAGCGCGTGCACTCAAGAACAACACCAGCATAAAACATAAGGCTTTCATTCATACACAAAGCATTCGCTTAGAAGAAACAATCGTAGTTCTAAAATCATGTTCAACGCTTTACCTCGAAGCAAGCATTGCCCCAGGCCAAGCTGGAACGGCCATACGAAAGCTTCTGGAAGGCAGTTGATACATTAATCTTTCAGTATTGCTGATATAGGACCAAAACGTGTTATTCTGTGGGCTCGACTCTCAACCTTATGCCAGAAGACTTCTTGGAGTAATAAACCTCACGATACATATACAACTTTTTTCACCTTCTATGGCGCAAAGCATCTGGGGATGTCTGCAGGGGGTCACTGCATTGATCTTCAATGTGTGTCTGTGTCTCCAGCCCAATCTTAGCTTTATGGAGAAATTCTCTTTGTCTCGAAAGTCGGCAACAGCAATAATGCGATCGCCACCTTGGAATGCAGGATTGTCCCGAGGCACACCTTGACTAAGGCATCCCGGAGCGCCTCTATAAGAAACCTTTTCCCACCTGCGGCAAAATTGGGCAGCGCGCGGACATCATCTCTCGGCCTTTGACGACTAAATGCGAAATTTGTGGGCACAAGTCGAAATCACCTAGGCAAACCATCAAACCACGAATTTTCCTTCTCCTTCCTTATTTGTGGAAGATAACACCGCACCGCAACCTCTAATTACAGGAACACAGTGCGCCGGGATCACCCTACTCTGCGAAAAACCCCAAGAGGAAACCGCTTGGACACCCTTTTACAGCAAACGAAACAAACCAGAAAAGGCCAGGAAAACGTTGGTCAACTGAGGCACCCACGGTCCCGCCACCGTACAAGTGGCAGCCAATTCATAAATTCCATATTACCGTGATCTACATAATTTGACAAGAGACAGGAACAGTAGAAAAGACAAAAACAAACGATGGTGCGCAATATCAAGACTGTTGCAAGACTGCTGGCCCATTACTCTTTCAGTATAGCCTATATGGGACCAAAATCTGTTAGTCTCTGGGCTCCCCCTCCTGCCTTCCTTGAGGAAAAAACCACCGCACCGGCACATTACGCACCATAGATTGGTTTTGTCTTTTCTACTGTACCTGTCCCGCGCCCAAATATGCAGCCCACGCTAATGTTGAAGTCTAGACTATACAAACTAGCCGCTTTGTTTAGTTGAACAAGCCTTTGGCCACTTAAATTCCTGAGCCGCAACCTCAATCCTGAGGGTTTACGGGCAACATCATTCTCAAACTGGTGTGAATTGTTGCGCAGGGTCTGTCGCTGGGTCACGTAGCTCTTGCTCTCCCTCCCCATCTCCCAAAAAATTGCTTTAAAAGAACACAAGTTCTGTTCTTAAAAACAAAATTATTACCTCTCGTGCAAAATTATGTAGCTCAAAGCTAGGTCCAACAACTTAAGCCAGTCACCCACGTCGAATGAACGGCCCCAATCCTAGCCACCCTCCTAACTAGTAGTTCACAACGACGCAATTTTGGTCGTCCCACGTTCATCTCACTCTACCCAAGTTACACAACTATTACAAGAGCTAAGCCTTCGCCAGACGAATTTTTCATGTTCAAACCTGTCTCGAAATATTTGAACGATCTTTCTGGGAACCTTTACGCGGCAAACTTTTTGAATGGGTCAGATAGCCCTTTAGAGCTATTTGGCAGCACTACCTCTCTAAAATAATTGTATGCCCTGATCCTGCTGTTGCAAGACCAGTCACATTCTTTGTTCAGTGCAGGGACGACCGTTCTCGTTCACACTCTCCGCCACCTGGTACACAAAGACAAACGACCACCAACACGCCTAACAGGGCTATAATAAGACCAATTCAGTCCCAACAACCACCGAAAAATAAACACCTTTCAATGTACAAAAAAACTCAGAAAATTTGAAATATCTAATTATAATTGCAGAGAGTTGAGGGCTTGGAGCAAACAGTCGTGTTTCCGACTTTCTTTGAAATGCCTCCCTCTTAACCAGGCAGTCATTACATTAGAAATAATTGACCTGAACACAAAGCTTGGACGCCACAATTCTTTAGAAAAGGACCCGACAACAATTGTTCGCAACAAATCATACCACGATGTAATCATACATCTAGAACTCAAAGTAGGACATAGTTCTAGTACGGTTAAAAACCTTTCAATCAAATTAGAGGAATCCTAAATTTACATTGTAAATATATCACGTCGTTCCCGTATCGGGCACGCACGTCAATTAAATATTCTGCAAGGCACTTAGAGGAGCAAACAGGGAACCGCTAGTCATGCTCCGAGATTTCAGCGCACCTAGCTGCCAATGGGGATACAACTACAAAAAAGTTGGAGGAGAAAGCCTGCCGAGCTTGTATCAGTCCTCTGCTCTAATCTACTTACTGAACCTCCCAAACCCTACAAGCGTAGGAAATTCTGTAAGTAGAGGTACGTGCCGATATCCCACATTTTACAAAAGCATTAAAGGTATAATGGGAAACACTGGGAAAAATTATGCAGCGATCACTACATCTTAAAGATATCCTACTTTCCGAAACCGTCAAAAAAATAAATAGGCTGAACTCGAGGATTGGAACAATACCAGGAATGAACAAATCGCTCCAATCCTTCTGCCAGAAGGTTTACAAAGTGGGCAGCTAACATACACTCCCTACAACTACAACATTCTCACCAGCATACAAACAACACACAAGATTCCCGCAATAGGCAATCATTTTTTTCACATATTAAAAGCAAGAAAAAGTCTTACTAAACGGTAGAACAGACAAAGGCACAAGATAAAACTTAGGAGACGCATTGTCAGCGCTACGCAAAAAGCTGAAGGATATGATACCAAGTTATATGAACTGGGTGGAAAGGTGCATTCAAGGGGGAAAGATGCAATAAGGTGAAAAGCAAATGGGCAACAAAAGTACCTGCCACCTTTTTTTCAGCGTTATCGGCCAATTTACCACTCTAGGGGAAATCCACAATCAGCTAGATCGTCTTCTTCCTAACTACCAAGGAGATACCGATTTCTCAGTAAACACTTTATATGACAAGTACCTTTGTCGTTCTATGGACCCCGGAGGACCTTAATACATTTACTCAAACTAAACCAAGAAATAAATGCTAGGTTTATGCTGCATGAACTCAAAGCAGCACTCAAGAAGATACGCAAAGCGACTGCCCAGAGACGGCCCTTATTAAGGAAATGTTCTGGGAAATTTCGCAAACCCCTCGTATCTACAGATACTTAAGCCCATACATTGGATACAGGATGGACATTCGCTACCGATTAACTAGAAAACCTTCTTCGTCAACTTTATCCCCAAGCCGGGCAAACCGAGTAATATTGGCACGAACAATGGCTTATACTGGAATGGCCTATGGAGTATATTATGTTTTATCGCGAGGTAGTGCGCCTACGTGCAGTTCTGGTTCATTCATGATAATTGATGAACTGGAATCAGCAAGGCAGAGCACGTATGCAAACTTGGGCAGCTAACACGGTCGCCAAGAAAGCTGCCACTGCTGGTGTACTTGTTTGAAGTAGCAGAGCTGTGTAGGCCGACATCATTTATTACACGTAGACAGAAAACCCTGAGCGCACGTAAACGCGGGCCTCACGGCGGCCGTCCGGCCAGAGACAAGTACGGCCAGAGACAAGAAACCAGAGACAAGTGAAATGCACTTAACCACACCCTCTATTACTTCGAAAAGATATTCCTGGTAAGGATAAATTAGTGCATGATACATGAACGGTGGTTTATTGGGTTGTATTAGTGTAGCACATGAGTGGAAACTCTTTTTTTGTAAAGATCTAGCAAGCTCGAACCCGGTGTTAGACGATCTCAGTTCTGCGTCTCTGACGAGGTCGGCCGCAGAGGAGGTGGACGAGAAGGAAGACGAAATACTTCTATTCAGATTTCTGAACGGTTCAGAGTGCGGCCCAGGGGAGTGGTTCCTTCTTCACTGTATCCCATGTTCAGACCGCGCCGCCTGTACTTTGTCCACCAGCTGAAGCTGGGTAGGCAGACAGGGGCTGGACAGCAGCATCTCAAGCTGCTCTTGTTCGGTAGTTCACGGAAAGAGAGGACGGTGCCCAGGGCTAAAATGGCACACCACGATTATGTGGCGGCGTGTTCCTACATCTGAGCCAAAGTTACATTCAGCGTCGTAGTGATTCGGGTGCATCAAGTGAAGACGCGTCGGGTGTGGGAAGGACCGGATTGCATGACCCGTAGGGTAGTTTTTTGTTCTTTGGAAAGGTCAGGGTAAGGTGAAGGTAGGGTCTGTCTCAGAAGGCGATAATTTTGGGTTATGTCCCCGAACAATACAAGCGGGTGACTGTCCATGTGCAGCTCAACAGCACGGGGGTAAAAGTGCAGCCTTGGTTGGCGTATTCGTTGCCCTCCATGGAAGCGTGAGCTGGTGTCCAGATGAGGTTAATGGAACCATTCGGGGTCTTGAGTGAGGCACAAGCAAGGAGGTTGGTTCTGGAGGCAGCCATGATGATGGCGTACTGCTGCCCTCGATTTTGGGAAACGTCTGTCTAGATAACTGCATGATTCCCTCCGAGAGGGGTGTTGAGCGCTTGATCCCGTGCTTGCCGGCGACCCTCGTCGGGGCAGGGATTCATATGGTTCATATTTCGAAGCAATTGGAGCATCTTTAGTTCTTGTCGCCAAAAGTCCAGGATTACATCCAGCGGAGTGACATTCTGTGCTGCCCAGCCAATCATTTGGCTGATTATTTGTATGATCATTTGTATGATTTCATTGATCCTGTGTTTGAGGCGCTGCAAGGATACGTCACTTTTGGTGCTGGATTGAAGATGTAGGCCCCGGATCTTGATGCTGGGGCTTGGAGTGATGGCCTGGCCATCAAGAAGCATTTGATTGTGTTTCTTGAGGTGTCGCTTGGCGTGAGGGCGGACGACAAGGAGCTGAGATTTTTTACGTGAACACTGGAAGCCACAGGCTTTAGCAGATTGGCGTACTAGCGTACTATAAGTGAGACGCCATTGGTTGGTGTGAGCTTCCTTTATTTGCTATCGCGTGGGCATTCAGCGAGAATACAGGGGTTAAACCCGCAGATGTGCTTGGTGAGTGCACCACCTGTCTTCCCCTTCTCTGCGAGCGCACGTAGCTACATCGGTAAGACAACAGGCTCTGGCTTTGATACTCCATTAGTTCCAGGTGCGATTCCTTGCGGTCCCAGTATATTCTTTGATTTTTTCGCGGGAGTTTTCTGTTGACACGAACGGTTGCGAAAGAACCCTTGGGGGGCTAGAGGTAAAAAGCTTTGCTTTAAAAGCCGAGGACTGAGAAGCAGTTTTGTCGTGTGTTCTCTCCTCAGTCCTCGTCTTGTTGCGGAAGGTAAGTATAACAAGTTCATCACAACGCAGTGTTTTTGTACAGAAAAGACGTTTTCGGAAATGCAGTTTATAAAAGCGGAGAGCCGAGGTTTTGCTTGTATGTGTTCCCCTTGCTACTGCCGCAGCAATATTTTGGCTGTTTGTAGTAAAAAAAGTACAGAATGGCAGCTTTAAACTTTACGTGTTTGCAGAAACAGACTAGCCACCCTTTACTTACTCCCAAACATGTGACCATGCATAAATGTTGCTCCAATGGGTCAATGAATACCTATACAGGTATTAAAAGTGAACTCCGGCTCTATCTGAAGTGGTGAGAAGATATATTACTTGTGTAACTCACCGAAAAAAGGGCAATATGGTGGGAATATTACGTCGAATTGTGTATCGAACACCAAAATTTACCATTTTAACCGCGATAAAAATGTTCTACTTCCACGTTCTTGCAGGCTACAGCTCCCAGTCAGCCTTTGGATGATCCATGTTCGAACCCCGGGCCAAGTACGAGCACAAGCATTTCCGTTTCTCCGCAGGCTACAGGCAGGGCACGCGAACATAACAAGTGTGAGTAAGGAGAGGGCATATTTCAGTAGAATCAGGAGTCTTTCTAACTTGCACTTTATCTTTCGTTACGCCTTGCGCTTACATACCATGTACTTACTGCTGCATTGTTTTCATTCCAAAGCCGCTATGGGCTGGTTATGCGACTAGCTCAAGAAAAAATAGCAGCACTTTTTACGCGAGTTTTCGTATCCTACTGACTTCGCACCATGTCATGATGCGCATTGTCAGCGCAGGAAGTACACATATCGCGAAAAGGTCATGATTTACGCAGTAAAGTTGCTTTACACAATTTGTAAAGCATACTTTTTATCAAAAATAATTTACAATAGTGTAAGTTCCTGTTTAACTTTTGACACTTTATAGCCGCACTTGTGCAAGGAAAATTCTAAGTTAAAGCATTGATAATCTTAATTGACAGCACAACGGAAAAGTAGGAAACTTTCTTCCTTGTCTTGCCGAGACTACAAACATAATGCATTGCAGTCTTCTATGATGTCAACATGCTTGTCAGAAAATAAGAGCCTACTGAAGTACCCAGGCCACTTTCTATTCATAGTATTTCTTCGCTCGCACGGCTTTCAACTGATAAATATTTCCTAAACACATAACATTGAGCAGCAATACTTGCGGAAATTTTTATTTGTGCAGTTTGAAACTCTGCAGAAATTTACTCTACTCAATTTTTTCAACGCATGTACTTTAACAGGTTGAGACGTCATTACACACAGCCCGTTACTACAGCGGTTTGGTGAGAAGTTAAAATTGTTATTATGTGGTTTCACCAGCTACCGACAGAGCCCACATATTTCGGTAGACTACGCAGGCTCACCTTATGCAAAGTGATTTCTCAGTAAGAAAATACTTTATTAGCTGTCAGCTTTCACTCATCATTTCCAAGGTGTGCGTTTCCGTCGAATGTGCCTTTTTATAGTAAGGCGCAATTGGTTTTTACAGCTTTTGGAAGCTGTATTATTTGTGATGCGTCAACCTCGTTCAAGATTTTGCCAAACTTCGGCGATATTTCTTGCTTGCTGCAGTTGGGAAATTGTGTATGTGGTAGTGTTATACAGTCCCTGCACTATTTCTGTACCCCACCTGTTCTTTTAGGGCGCACTGAAGTTGTACTTATCGCCAGGTCTTTCATACTAAACAGTAAAGTGTACATCAGGTATTTGCAAACAACGCCGGTGCTGAACCAATGTGTGATCTTGTCGGTTATTATAATAAAAAAAACAGCGCTTAGAACAGGACAACGCAAGGGGCTACCCACACAGGTACCGCTCTTATAGAAACAAAAGTGTTTATTTGCCGCACGGAAGCAGTGACGCAAATGTTTCTACAGGATCGGAGCTTATAACAAAACAGCAGAATAAAAATACCAAAAACTACCAAGCATTTTCATAATTGTAACGTCTGTTCTTACCGTTCCCTGTCTTGAGTTCAAAAGTTAGCCTTCAGTAAACGTTTTCTACTTCGGGAACAAGGCAGCAAACGCGGTTCCTCACATGATAGCTGGCTGGCCGCACACGTGTCATTCTGGCGCTGTTGTTCGGAATTTGGGCGTTGCATAGAGATGAAGCACCACAGCAATAATCGCACACGGGAGATGCTGAAATCAGCAAAATAGGCAAAGGGGGCACTGATTGTGTGAGCACCCTGTCTGTCGTCTTGCCTCGCAGTGAGAAAGCATTCTTTGAAGGCGATCTTTTTCTTTATGCATGCAAAACCGAGAATAAATGTTATGATGGCGACAGTGCTTGTTAAGTTTTCCGCTGTTTATAGTGTCTTTCTGCTTTCTGCTCTTATTGCAGAGCAGCCTTTCTGTCAATATTACCTTGTGGAAAAATAAATCCCCGCCAATCCACCCTACGAAGGTGGTTGGAAGGACAAGCTTTAAACAACACCCATGGTGATTACCCATGCGACCCAACTTGAATTCACACGCTTAGCTCTACAAAAAGTGAAACCAGAGAGAGGTGAAATGCACTTGTGTCAAAATAAGGCTTAACTACACGCTTTCTTACCTCAAAAAATAATTTTTTGGCACCCGTGACTCAATAAATGATTGATGAACGGTGGTTAACAGGGTTGTATTTGTGAAGCACCAGCGGGAAAACAGTTATTTTATAAGTATAAAAGAAGCTCAAACCCGGTGTTAGATGATCTCACTTCTCCTGCGTCTCTGCCGCTGCCGACGGAGGCAGGAGATCGGCGGCAGAGACGGAGCAGAAGTATGATGCTATGAGTTGGTGTTGGCTTTCTTTAATTTTTATAACTCCTAGCGCATGCGTAAGCTTCGAACAGGGCCACTACACGGGCCGTGGGCGAAGCGCAAAGACGCGCGACAGGTGGCGTGATGCTATCACGTGGCATTAAGCGAGAACGCTAGGGATAAACCCGCAGGTGTACTCGGTGAGTGCACCGCCTGTCTCCACCGCCTCCGCGTGGGCTCGTAGCTCAATCGGGGAGACAGCGGGCTCTCGCTGCTCTTCTCTATTTGTTATAGGTTCGATTCCTGCCGGTGCCAGTGGTTTTTTTTTGTTCGCGGGAGTTTTCGGCTGACACCAACGGTCGCGACAGAACCCTTGGAGGGTAGAGGTAAAAAGCTTCGCTTTAAAAAAGGCATTTCTTGGTGTCCAGTGCTGTACGTGCGCTACCCTTTTTTGTCCAGTCTTAAGCACTCTTTTGTTTCAATGAACAGTTATGCAGCGGGAACACTGCATAACTGTTTGGAACGAAGTACAGAAGCTTCTCCTTTTTATGGGGAACAAGACAGTCAGTGTTTCGCTAGTTGTGTGCTCGCCGCTGAAGCACCGCTGTTTTTGTTGGTGCTTCCAGGATGAGGAAGGGTGTTATATCGGTTAAAAAAGTAGTTCTTTAAATGTGCGGTTAATACGAAAAGGTTGGTTTCGAAATTCAGCGGAACTTATGTACTCCGGAAGCCTTAATGTATCCGCAGACACAATTACCGGCTGCATAGCCAGAAAAGAGCAGTAAAGCGCTTTATTCGACAGGTTAACGTTACTCTCTTTTGTATACTTTGATTCACAGATTCTCATGTTATTGCTTCTTCATACGGCATAGCAAGCCAAGAAAGATGGCTCCGATAACCTCGCTTGTACCATTAAAAGTTTTTTCTCTCTCTCTGGTTTGTTTGACTGATTGCGCAAACTACAAACCCATTTTTAGAAAGCTTGTGCAGGTACCGAGAGAAACAGATATTTTTTTTAATTAAGGTGTGCGAATAATTTAAGTTTCATTTATTTATACCTTACCCATACGGCAAAAAATGCATTCATCTCGTTCTCTTTCTGTTCTTCACGAGTGTAGGATGGGCGAACGCGCAACACTCGTGCTAAACTTCGCGATAATGGAAACTGGAGTGTCCATTCATGAGAGCCTGCATCAGAGGGGAGAACAAGTCTGTTTTGATTTGACATTTTCTCTTCGGAAGAAACCAGTTTCTTTTAACTTAAGCTAGTGCAAGGTCTTTTACATGAGTGGAAGCTTGAATTTATTCGTTACTATTATGCTGGCGGTCCCCCCGGGCAGGGTGAACTTCTACACGCATCCCAATTCTGAACTGCACTGGGGCAATAACAACACTCACCCCACATGGGGCATCTTCAGTATTCGTGGTGACGGTATTGGCGACACCGCGTACCACGAGCCCCCAAAACAATAGTTGGAACAAACTGGAGTGAGGTGTTAAAAAAGGGAGGGTAAGAAACCACAAACTGTAGCCAAGCACCGGCAAAGCTCCGGCGAATTGGGCTGTTTGCCTGTTTACGAGGCAGGAAGATCCGGGATCTTTCTCGCACCAGGGTAAACAGAGCGAAGAAAGCGTCCCCGCTCCCTGATTCTGTTTCACGCCATATGGTAAATCGCAACCCCCGCCCCAAGATTATCTGCCCCTGAAACGGAGCTCCACCAACATTCGTTTCCACCCCTTGCAACCATCACCCTTCTTAGACCTGACTGACATCAATGCCCGTTTTTTAGTTGTAGATTCTGCTGGCACATCAAACCCTGTTTCCTCGCAATCCGTATTTCTGATCAATAAATTTCTCGAAGGCATCCTTCGAAAGACATGTTAGGTTAAGAAACTCAGAACTGGAGAGGTACTAGTCAAAGTGAACACTCAGCAACAAGCCACTAACCTAATGACCAAAACCCGCATGGCAGACCGCCACATCTGAGTCACACCCCATTTCAGCCTCGACAGCTCTCAGGGTGTGATGTCTGAGCCAGATCTGATAAATCAAATGGAAGCCAATCTGCTCGAAGGCATGAAAGATCAGGGAGTGACGTCTGTGGGCGTATAACTATCATGCGAGAGAATAATAAAAACACAACAAAGCACATCATCTTGACGTTTACCCTTTTCGCATTTCCGGAATCTATTAAAACAGGTTTAATTCCGTGTTCCGTCCGGCCGTACATCCCGAATCCGCGGCGCTGATAAAAGTGCCATTGCTGCGGGAACGGTAGCAACTCATGTCATGGCCAGCTAACCTGCACTAAGTGCGCCCAACATATCAGCCGACAGATAACTGCAGCGCAAAAATTTGCACAAACTTCCAGTGATCACAGGCGGCCTTCTCCAGAACTTGCTAATAGTTCCTACTTGAAAAGCAAATAATCACATCAAATTAATTGAGCACACTCTTTTTCAAGAGGCGCGAAAGAAGTCTTGAGAGGTATGCCGACGCAGCTCCCCTGTTTGAGCCGGTATTACGAATAAAGCTGCCACAACGCTGTGGCTTTAGTGCGCGTATCTGCCAGTACACGTAGTAAAATTGCGTTCTTCACCACAAAGTGCCAGCAACAAAGTAAAATAGTATTTAAAAATATAAGACTTTTCGTCATTAACACTGCGAACAATATTCTCCCAAAATCGCCAACTTGCGGAGCTTATTGCTTTCTCAAAAAAAATTGCGGTGAGGGATTTCCAGTTCCAACTAACTAATGGCGGCTTAGCATCGCTATGCTAAATCCACCCTTGAACTGTCTATATTCTTTTCCTATTATCATGACTGAATTAAACTAATCTAGAACTATTAGCATCATACATCGAAGGGAGTTTTAAAATTGTTCACTTTTGTTGTGAGCTTTCAAGAAATTCCCGTCACCGATTTGGGAGTGGGGTGAGGGGACGTTTGATTATGCATCGGCGTTCGCGTATGTGTTGTTGTGTGTGCCATTATTTGTATGTGGGGGTGCTTTCGCGTACAATAAACGGCCGAATTACAAATATGTCTACGTTCGAGCCAGTACATGCGTCTTAATATTTTTTGTCCATCCTGCAGACTAATTGTTAAAAGCACATTCCGCTTATTATTGCTGCACATACCCTTATTTTTGCGAGGACAACAGACAAAAACACGCGAGAATATTGTAGGACATAGCTTTGGCTGATGGTTTGTTTAGCTGAAACATTTATGCGTCGGCGCCGGTGTGATTAATTCCATACAGTCGGCCTCCTCCGCTTAGGTCGGAAGTATCTGAGACGCTGCACATCGTGCCAATGCTTTTAGCCATAAGCGAGACCTGGGCGCTCTATAAAATAGAGGCCCTGACGGAGGCATTATTGGTGCAACGCACTCACGGGCAGCGGCTAGGGGTCGTGGTTAGTCTGTGCTCTGCAGAGGGAGCAGTTCACGGAAGCTATGCAAACTAGGCGTCGTTGCTCGCAACGCTCAATCGGGGAGCGGTGTTTGCACCGCATAATAAAGGCTATGCGCATTGGTTTCTTGCTTTGAAGCTGATTAATTGATTCTTTACTCTACTTATCTCCTGTCCTGCAGCTGCACGGAAACTAAGCACATCCAGCAGGCCCCGTTTGGTGGTTGCTCAGGCCAAGGACTTTATGAGCGGTGACAAGGTGAGGAACCATATTCCGACAACGATAACGTACCGTGAAGAGTATAAACAAGCTCGAGCTTCCTTTGTTTCAAATTATTAAAAACGGTGATGGCTAAGATGCCTCTTTTGTCTGACTAGCCTCTTCTGTCTGATATGCAAGTTTATGTGACTGACTGGAACTGGGTATTTAAAGGTAATCAAGCACGCGTTAATCTTTTCAGTCGAGTATATATCGCCTAAGCGTGTTGCAGCGGTGTTATGTTTTAGTGCGTAATGTGTGGGATGTCATAATTTTACACATCTTTTTTTTCATTTTTACACTTATCACGCTCGTGTCTTTCCTAGCCCGCGCGGGAAAGCCGACACGAAGTATGGTTTTAGAAGTTCCGCGCAGCGTCGTCATAGCCGTTGTTATCAGCTAGCGGTAGGGTGCATCCAGCAATGCTAAGCGCTGCAGCCCCGAATACTTCCATGTGAGGGCGAATGTTCCGCGCGAAGCAAATGTCTACAACCACTGTGTGTATAAATCTGCTGTACATGGTGCCGCCTATAGATTCTGATTGAAATGAGGTACTGGGCACAGGAAATGCATAGGATAAGCGGAAAGAAATTGAATAAAGCGAAATAATTCGGACTGGGTGTGCATGTTGCAACTGCGTAAAAAATAGTTGTACAAAAATTACACACATAAAAAAAAATACCTGGACAGCGCTGACGGCCACCTATGTTTCTTAAGCAAATAACGCACATATATCGAAATATGTATATATATATAGCGTATGAATAAAGTACAATGGGGCCAGTAAAAATGTACAGTAAAAGAGAAGACTAAAGGCTAACGAACGAACATGTATTAACGTTTCGACTTGGGGCAAGCCTTCGTCTCACGAAGGCTTGCCCCAAGCCGG
Organism: Haemaphysalis longicornis; assembly: GCF_048455015.1. Classification (NCBI taxonomy): domain Eukaryota; kingdom Metazoa; phylum Arthropoda; class Arachnida; order Ixodida; family Ixodidae; genus Haemaphysalis; species Haemaphysalis longicornis. The sequence continues at coordinate 36,706,479 of NW_027526204.1, forward strand.
AACGTAAACACATGTTCGTTCGTTAGCCTTTACTCTATATATCACGGGAACTTCGAACAAGGTAGCGACAACGATTGTTGCCAAGGTTACAGCAAAGAGACATGCCTTTGTCATAGACTTGCCCTGACGAAGGCAAGTCTCTTTGCTGAAACGTTGGCAACAATTGTGGTTGCTACCTTATTCGAAGTTTTGTTTTTTTGCGTTTTCTACCATTTGCAAAATTTTCTACCATTTTTGAAACAGGAAAAGAGAAAGAAGAGGTAAAAATAATTTTGACGATGAATGTGGCCCGCTTGTAGTATGACTCCAATCACCTAACCTTCCTCGACCAAGTCTAGAAAGGGTGTCCTCACGGATTGTGCCGATTTCAAACGTGTCCTGGATCTCTCTTGTACGCCGCTTCCGATGCCCCTTTAACATGACAGTGCCTTTACGCCCGGCGAGGAGAGAAATTACGCGAAGTGAAAAGCCATATTGCAGCCTGTACCTCCTCGGAGATTGGTCGCGTGCTCTGCCAGTCGTTCCTGTATGCGGCAGCCGGTTTTCCCTACATAACTGCTACCACACGACAACTTAAATTCGTGCGCCACGGCCTCCTGGCATTTATTGAAGCAAAATTCAAGGTTGTTCGCGCATTCATTGACGTTTGTGGCCCTTGAGTTTACTAAAAGGCACATCCCTCTCAGCCTATTGGCGCTAAAAAAAACCACCTCGACGGCACTCAGCCAGGTGGGAGAGGACAGGAAGGACCTTCTTAAACCATTGGTCCCTCCAAAAACCCTCAAATTTCACATGGGTGTAATTTTTTCAAATTCTGGCATCATTTTTTGGTCGGAAGAAAAATTTAGACAAAATATACCTTTGTTCAATTCTGAAGAACCGGTCCTTGGTGATGCCCCTACATGCACTAGACCCACGGGAGGCGCTGCGTCACAGAAAAAGGCAAGTAGTACTGAAAAACTTCCAAAATTCGCGCTAAGTAACGTAATATCGGTAAGAGTGACGAACTATGAGCCACCACTAAAAATAGCTATCACAGCATTTATTGCACGTTCGCCTTGAAGTGATACAACGAAACAAAAAGAAAGGCTCCACTAATATCCCCGTGTCGTTTCCTGGTTACGGCTGAAGTCGGCGGCCCTATACTACACGAAAAAAAGTCTGTGGCGTCGTAGAAAAATATCAGATGGTGCCTCAGGAGTGGCCACTGCTTCATATGTTTTATTTACAATCCCATAGTTTTCTAAGTCGGTAGTCAAATAGATATCTTTGTGATTGGTCCCAAGCAGTTTTTTAATAAACCTAACTTGTATTCTGCCTTCAGGGGACCTTCAATCAAAAAAATTTTATATAATTGTGCATTTAGTTGATTATACATATTCCTCTGATTTTTAACCCACTTCAAAACAGCTCAATACCGCACATCACGGTGCAGCGACAGGTGTGCTACTTATCTCAGACTGTGCCACTGCGCCGCATCATTAGGCTACATCAAGTGGTAGCCCCCAAATGTGACAACACTGCTCTCTTGCGGAAGGTTGACGAGACGTGATTGGAATGCAACCGCCTCCAGCGCCACAAACTGAATATCCTGGGGTTCTCGAGCATCCTGTTTATTTCCTCACGTGCCTTTTTTTCCCCTCGAGTACTTTTTTTGAGGGGTTTCCCAGTCCAACAGAACACGTTCTTTAGTAGTGCTTCCTTTGAGCTCTATTGCCCAGATTTGTAGCCCCGAGAACCAATCCCTAATGGTGAAAGCATGGACATTCGTGCGTAAAATCACCGACAAGAATATTGGGCGTAAGTGAACGCAATAATTTTAATTACTGCAATGTCTATGGAAGGGGCTCCTCTCCCGAAGTTTTGTTGCCAACCTAGGTCGCTTCCTTTACTACAGCTAAATTTTAAGGCAGAGTTTAGTTTTTCTAAGTGTCAGCAGTCTCCAAACACAGGAATATCAATAGGCCATACTGCTGCCTCAGCTCCTTGGCATTGAAGTACTGCTGCTACCATCTTTCAGTAACCTGCCCGACGATGCGCACGCGTGCGCCTTTTTCGTTGCAGTTCCTTCTGCAGCCAAGGCGCAAATTATAAGGTTCAGGTTATCTTTCGGCAACTAGTGAATTTTCTGCCACGCAGACCTTCTCCTACTAGTTCTGCCCACGATGAGTGTAATAGCTTTCAGTCAACGTTATCAGCATACCCAAGTCTGATTGATTGATTGATTGTAGGGTTTAACACGCCGACGCTACGCAGGCGATGAGGCGCGCCGTAGTGGAGGCCTCCGGATTAATTTTGCCCACATGGGGATCTTTAAAGTGCGCCGAAATCTCGTACACATGGGCGGTTTCGCTTCATACCCATGTCTACTGCGAGAGGAAGACCTTTCCCATCGACCGCCAACTGACCCTGTCCTGCGGCGCTTCAGTCCAGTCACTCGGTTTGATTTGGGGGATGGGGAGGAACTGAGCAAAGTATTGGGTGAGCGATTCTCCGACAATAAAAGACCACCACAGAATTACTATTCCTTCTAACTGGAATCAAAACAGACATCGGCAGGTATGAAATATGCGCAGTAAATGGAAAAATTGAGGACAGTCCAGTGGTACTGGGTGATTCGGAGGAGTGTAGGCACTCAATTATCGGCGGTGAACCTGGACAGCTGGTGGTGCAGCATGCTCAGAGCTTCCAGGTGTGGCGCACAACAAGATGAAGCCGGCAGACGAGGCAATCCTAGCTCACTTTTCCTGGAATCGGGCGAAGACCACCATCGCGTCGCCTGTCGTGCATGCTGCTTCATGGTTACACATGTTGAGCCGGCCGTGGCCGTCATGTCAAGCGTGCTCACGAACAACTAAGCACGTGGCCTAAGTAATGGAGAGAGAACCACTTTATTCATGGCTGGCTCAGGGGTATGGCAGTTGGGCCATGGAGACTAGGGTGGCCTGTGTCTGCGGGCTTGAGCGCGGCCGCATGCCGGTAGGTGGATGTGTGAAAATGACGGCAGGGTGAGGGCGGACACTGGCTCAGGGATTAATGGTGGGTGTCACGGGCGCCGCAGAGTGGGCACAGCAGGAGGGGAGCTGGGTCTGCTGTGAGAAGTTGGCTTTGCAGTGTGTTGAGTACGTTGTCATCCCACCGCTGACAACCCGTTGCTACGTACGGGAAGGTCGACCCGAGCCGAGCTCCGTCATCTCCGACATACGTGTGGTAGCGTGCTTTGAAGCGAGCGGACAGCCAATGTTGCGGCTGTAAAGAAGTCCAGAAGCTGTAGGCAAAACGTAACATGTTTACTTCATAGCGAGAGATGAGCCGAAGCCAAAGAACAATGCCCCGACGGGCGAGATTACAGTGCAGGACTCGAGCAGAGTGACAGCATTGATTTACTACTCAAACAGGAAAGAACTACCGCGCTTGGAGGGGTCTTAATATACCCGAAGCGCCAACGGTCAAAACAAGCGTTCCCTCAAGATTTTGCACCCGACACTAACGGCACAGACACACACATCACTCTTTCCCCAGTTCGTGAGCAATTGGTAGTAGCGGCGCACGCTGAGTCCGAGTAAGGGGAGAGAGGAGGTCTCCGCAGTGGACGCGGGGCTTCCGTGTCCTTGAGACAAGTCTCAGCCTGCTGCGTCGGCACGCCACCGCAGTTTGATCACGCCGAGAGCGAGGTGCCCGATCCCGGCCTGTCACAGCTTTTTAGAATTTGTCCACGGCAAGCGTGAGTCACCTACAAAGGGGGCCTGCTTGAAAGGCGCACGTAGTGGAAGCTTCGCCGCACAGCCGAGGAGTGTTGAAACAAAGCCCAGCGGCGGGCTCATTCTTAACACCTTCTCCGAGAGGGGGGGGGAAGAGGGTTCGAGGTCCGGATGGGGAAGGGTCTTCAACCGTTGTCCTGAGGGATGGTTTCAGAGAGCAATGCTCGCCAGATGCTCGACTCCAGGCCTGGGCTGTACGACACCGTGCCAGAGCTTCACCGGGCCGGTCACTGGACGAATAGTGGCTTCCCAAGAACGTCTCTGGCTTGGTCAGGCAAGCAACAAAACAACACAGGAAGACACAACCGCATCGCCGGCAAGTGCGAAGACAAATCCACACTTAAGCTCTACCAGGCTTTTAGTTGCGATAAAATACGCTAATAACTAACTACACTAGTTATATTTTAGCCCACCAGTACTTTAGCACAGCACACTAACTTGAAAGGTGATATTTCGTGTGATTGAAAATGTCTCACACAAAAAGAAATGTAATTTTAAAGGGCGAAATATGGTTCAGGAAAAACAATGGAATGGAAAAAGTCAGGCGTCTACAGGCCACTTCTCGTGCTAAGAGCCGCGATTCAAGCTCTCATCATTCCCCTGAGCTTTCCGTATTTTGAATCGCACCTTAGGTGCGCCCGCTCTCTGAAAGCGACTGTGACGGGTCGAAAGGACATCAGCCTTCTTTCGAGATGTGTCTCGAGCGCGCGGACGACGCTGCTGTATTGTCCACCGCTCAAGCAAGCCGTGCGCTATCGTTCTCGGCCGCTCCGAGGTCCGCTCAGACCCGGCGCAAAGCGTTCGTGCGGCGCTACCATTCTGCAGCCCCGCATAGGAGCTCTTGCCGCACTTATTTGCGACACTATCAGTAAGCGAACACCGAACTGTGTTTTCCTCTCGTTTCCGCCTGTCAAGGCCAATCTAGGTACCGGCGGCCCGGTCTCAGACAACGGCTCAACCCCAAGCGACAACGGAGTGGCTAGGTGCTCGGCTTGCCGTTGCCTGACATCGAGTATCTAAGTTGCAGGTGGAAGGCTAGCGACTCGCTCCGCTGCGGCGTCGTCGTCAAGGTTAGCTCCATCGTGAAAACCATTCATTTCTCGACTGCCGGCTCTGCCCCAGCGTACTCGGTTCTGAACTCGCGTCCGCAGAAACACCTTTCGTGTCAACGAGCGCGTGTTGCCCTTTTTCGTTAACGTCACAGTTTAGGCTTTCCCGCGGAACGTCATTAGCCTGCAAACTGCGCGCGTTCGGCTCGGTATTCATTTTCAAGGCCTCCCGTGTACCTGAGCACTCCAAACACGATGACGCGGACACATCTCCGCTCACAGGAGCGGCCTTACACAGTGTACTTACGCTGCCCTCTGTCATAGGTCTTCGGAAATTCCCCATCCTCGATATCTGTCGGAGTGTCGCCATTCCTCTTAGAGGTGGTGACACTATCGTTACTTGAGCGCTTCGCAGCGAGCTTAGCTGATTCATTCGTCGGCAGTTTCACGAAGTGTACCCTTTGTCGCGGAACAGCTAATCCGACCTGTTCGAGAATAGGTACCTATATTCTGGAAGAAGTTCTCGGGATACTGCCGCCTGCGTGACAAGTTCACCAAACGGACCTCTGATGCTGCACTTAGCAATCAGCAGGCGTATGTTTAGTGCTGCTACGGCCTGCTTCATCCAAACACTCTGTCCCGTCAGCTAAACCAGTTCAACGTACGAAGAGTGGATCATGTCCAACGTGGCAGTGGAGTCGCGAAAAACTCGGCATGGTTTAGAGTTTACCAAGAGCCCACGTACGTACGACTCCAGAAACTGCCTGCTATCCTCACCCTGATCTACCACGAGAAAGACGAGTTTTTCCTTCTTGCAACGCGCAGCACAATGCCCCGTCTCGCCGCAGTTGTGACGCGCAGCCTGTCTCCGCGCTTCGAAAGCTTTTTTTCTGCGCTAATCCTCAGCGTCTCCGCTCTTTTCCTTTTCGTGGCCAGTTTCAGTATCCACGAAGACGACTTTGGTAGCACTGCCGTCTTCCTGGGGAGCTCTGCCTTTCGGTTCTGACTTATCATGCCTCGCCCTGAACTCGTTTTGGCCGTCTTTCGGGCTCTGCGCATCTCGTCGTGTGACGAACTCATCGGCTAGCTCAGCTGCATGATCTACAGTATTTACCCCTGGCCTATCTTGCACCTAGAGTCTCAGGTTTTCTGGTAGATGGCGGAAAAACTGCTCGGGACCGAAGCACTCAACTACCTTGTCGTGCGCTCCGAAAGCCTTTGCCTCTTTGAGCCACTCTTCCATGTTAGCCCTCCGCTTATAGGCGAACTCCGAGTACGACTCGCCCTTAGCTTTCTCGGCTTTATGAAACTTTGTGGCGAAAAGCCTCTGCTGACATCCTGTACTTACGCAGGAGGCTCGATTTGACTTTCTCGTACTCCTTCCCTTCCTCCTTTGGCAAGCGGGCCATTGCGTCGGATGCCTCACCTGGCAAGAGGTTAAGCAGCTTTTTCGGCCAGGAGTCTCAGCTAAACTGGGCCCTCTCGCACGTACGCTCGAAGTTTACCGAAGAAAAAGACCGATGTCTTCTCCTACGTTGTAAGGTCGCATTAGGTCACTCATTCTTAACGTAGGTCGCTCAGTGCCCGCACACTGCACGCTTGGCACGCTTCTGTCGCTGCTACGCCTAGATCGATATGCGTTGATGTCCACACGCGTCATTTCCTGATCATGCTGTTGCTCCCGTTGTAGCTTTCTATCGCGTTCCTGTTTCTGCCTCTCGATCTCCTGTTTTCGCTCCTCACGCTGGCGCTCAGCCTCTGCAGCATGACATTTAGCGGTCTCCCTGCCATCAATCATCCTAATGCACTCAGACAGCTTGTCAGCCACAGCCCCAACAGCGAGTGTAGCCCGTATCAGCTCTGGCTTTCTCAGCGCGTCCGAAACATTCAAGCGCAACTCTTTTGCAAGCTCAAACAACTGCGGTTTTTTCAACGCCTTAAAATTCATCGCCGGCCTAGAGTACTGCTTTCCCACTTCTACAAAAATGTTTTGCGCGAATATCCCACACCACAAAAACACACGCCCTACCAGCTATTCTCAGTAGCCTGGTAAAACTCAGTGAAGAAAAGTCCTGCTGTCAACATTGACCGCCGTGAATTCTGGTAAGTCCGAAGCCGCCTTGACGTCCGTCGTATTTGATCTCGCACCGCTGGCTCCAGGTGTTACAAAGTTGCCATCCGACCGCTGCCAACCATTTGTTGCGCACGTTGCCATCCCACCACTGACAACGCGTTGCTGCGTACGGGAATGCCGAACCGAGCCGAGCTCCGTCACCTCCGACATACGTGTGGTAGCATGGTTTGAAGCGAGCGGCCAGCCAATGTTGCAGCCGTGAAGAAGTCCAGAAGCCGTAGGCAAAACGTAACTTGTTTACTTCATAGCGAGAGATGAGCCGAAGCCAAAGAACAATGCCCCGACGGGCGAGATTACAGTGCAGGACTCGAGCAGAGTGACAGCATTGATTTACTACTCAATCAGGAAAGAACTACAGCGCTTGGAGGGGTCTTATTTATACCCGAAGCGCCAACGGTACAAACAAGCGTTCTCTCTTGATTGTGCACCCGACACTAACGGCACAGATACACACACCCCTCTTCAGAGTTCGTGAGCAGTTGGTAGTAGCGGTGCGCGCTGAGTCTGAGAGAGGGGAGAGAGGAGGTCTCCACAGTGGACGCTGGGCTTCCGTGTTCTTGGGACAAGTCTCGGCCTGTTGCGTCGGCGCGCCCCTGCAGTTTTATCCCGCCGACAGCGAGGCGCCTGATCCCGGCCTGTCACAGCGTGTTAGAATTTGTCGGCGGCAAGCGTGAATCACCGACCAAGGGGGCCTGCTTGAAAGGCGCACGTAGTGGAGGCTTCGCCGCACTGCCGAGGAGCGTTGAAACAAAGCCCAGCGGCGGGCTCATTCGTAACAAGTGGAAGCAGTGCGTACGGAAGAGGGCTGATGACTATTGTTGTGTTCGTAGGGTGAGCAGTCGACGTGTGGTCGGACTGCTGAAGAAAAAAAAAATCTTAGGTATACAACGACTTCTAATTTCGCATCGTAGGAGTGCCTGAAAGATGTGACCTTCACTTCGCACTGGACGCAAAGCTGTGTGGTTTGAATTGAGCAAGAAACTGTTTCACGAGGGTACCCATTTTACGGTGGAGCTGCCCTACGATAGTATCACGGAGGTCCGTGGCCGCGTAGACTGACTGCGTATAATATAAAACTTTGTAGCGTTGATACAGCTAAAGATAGCTACCACGCACCCTCTCCACGCACCACTTGTGCGCCGTAGGGGCGCACTTCAGATCTGTGGCGCACTCTCTGTGGTTCCAATCGATCTGTGTTCTGTAGATGGAGCTGTGGGTGTACGTACGCGCGAAATATTAAACTACGTATAAATGTGGGAGAGCCGATGTATACACATAAAACCTTAAGTATACGTATATGCATCTGTAGTATAGTTGTCACGCACAGCTTAGGGCTAGCTATCTCAGTTGCATTCCAAATATAGCTGCGCCTAGTTATGTACCATCACAGATTGAAGGGGTGCTCCTTTTTCTTCAGACGCTCAACAGTAAGAAAAAAGCCTCTAAACGTTTAATTATGCAAAAGTTCATGTGAACTTTTAGAGGGAAGCCATTGAAGTTGTCAAGCGGCTTGCTCTACTTCTGAATAAATTCGATGGCTGAGTAGAGGGCGCAAAAAAGTTTCGAATTTTCAGGGGCCGCCGGTACACCGGGGCTGTGATGCGCAGCGCAGTGGAGGGCTCCGCCACAATGTGGGCCACCTTCTGATCAACCCCCACGGAAGATACTACACACGGGCGTTTGCGCCTTTCTCCTACGTCCAAAACAAAATGACTACCGCAGCTCGGATTCCTTCGTGTCCTTGGGCTCAAACATAGGGAGCGTTAGCGACTGAACAACAATGAAAGCGACGTGAACAAAGTTACGTGATTCAATAATAACAACTGAGGAGAGAATCGACGTTGCTCCTCTGTTCACAAACAACTTTGTACTTTTTAGCACGCTGCCGCACCTCTTTGGCATCTTGTCTTCAGCCTGTCATCCCCGTTAAGTATCAGCACAGAAGGCTCGTTCGCCACCTCAATCCAGCGCACCCATAAGAAAATAGAGACAAGGAAATGTGAACGGTAATTAGAAATATGAATATCTTAAACCAAATGTCATTTCCTGATTATTTCTTGCTCGTACTGCAACAGACGGAGAAGGGTTAAGGTACTGTTTCTGGCATAAAGCATGTGCTGATTTCTCTTTTTGCAGATATACCCCATGACAAGGAATCCAAGAGGGCTATGCATTATTATCAACAACATCTATTTCTTCCATGATCCGCCACGCCTCGGTGCAAAGGTGGACGGAGAAAACATGAAGAACCTTTTTGAGGCGCTCCATTTCCTCGTAGATTACCGAGAAGACCTCACAGCTCACGTAAGCTTAACAGTCAATAACTTCCTCTTTCAATATTTACGCTAGAAAGTTAAGGCTGTCATTTCGTGCATAACGCTGTTATTCCAGTCGATAAATTTAAGGTTCTGCAGATCGAGTCGATGGCACTTATAAGGATCACACGTAGTGATCTGTCGGTTATAACAACCCTATTTTGGTGCACATACGACTTTCCTATGCTGCCCATTGAGACTGCGTCCAGATGTTCCGACCATTTTTTTCAAAGCCTCCTTTTCTTACTATGAACACTTCAAACACGGTCACGGAAAAAATGGGATGCATCCCACGTGAAGAAAAAACACCAAAACAGTCCTTAAATCATCAGACAGACGCGCGTGCTAGTGCGTTCACCACTCCAGTTTAATCCTGGCGAAGATATCTTAGACAGACTACCACCGCCTGCAGATTTCGGACGCCGTGACCGAGGTCAATCACTTTCCAGGCATTTCTCCAGAGGCAGAATGGCACTGAGGACGAAAAATATTGAGGTTGCAGCATGAAGCCTGGCGGTCATCTAGCGGTGACTAGCAGTCCTAAATTGTAAGCCACGCTAAAGGGTAAATAATCTTGAGGATGTGCAAGATGCTCTAAATGAACATTACACAACACTCCGTATCAACGGCCGCTCAAGCGTTGCTATCGCCGATGTCAATCCCCACGCCACCCAAATTGATGCCAGCACGGCACCGCGCGCTGCAATAAGCAACTGCGGTTGCCTATACCCCTGGCTTACGTACACAAAAAATGTCTAGAGTTTACCGGGACACTACAGTGAATTTGTCACGCTCCTGTTTTTACTTGCACTGTGAAGACTTGTTCACATAAACACACCTTTCATTGTTTATCTTGGCGGTAAGGTGGTATTTATTTTATAACGCATTAATGATGAAAACGTCCCATGCACGGTTTGCGGCGGCCGCACAAACTAACAGCAGTGGCGTCAATAAAAATTGCTATATGATTCGGCGATGCCCAAGATGAAAGTATCAATCGTTTTTCTTTAGGTTTTGCAAAATGACATGCTTGGTATCCGACTTTACTGTTAGATTGGAATTATAAATATCCCAGCAATTGGTATATCGCACTTCTGCCATGTTGTCCTCTGCAAAATGTGTCAGATAACCCTACTAGGAAGGCTGGGAATCGTAAGAACAACTAGCCCAGGCCTATGCACTGAATAAACGCCCTCCGGTCACCCCAGATGCTCAAATGTGATGGGCTTTTTCTCCATCTTTGGAGCTTGCTTGGGTCGGGCCTGTAGTGTAACAGACGTGTTCACACAATGCGAAGGGTCGGCTGATTCTGGACAGTGCCAGCCAGCAGTCTGTGCTTATGGCAACACCACCCCGAGAATTCTCCAGCGCGTCAGTGTCAACATCAACGCGCTCTTCGGACTCGCTGGTTTACCAATAAACTTTACAGCACAAAAATGCTGAATTTATTACGAAAAACTAAGCCCAAAAACAAATAAAACAAAAAGAACCGGTGGTCCAGCCCCCGATGGCAGGGGACGAAATGTAAAGAAATATTTTTTTCATTTATTTTATTTATGACATACTGCAGACCCCACAAAGGGTCCAAGCAGGAGGTGCAGAATCACTGCAGTGTAACACACTGACAACATAAGGTAAAAATATAGCAACAGAGAAAAAATGAAAAGAACACACACACACACAAAGAGAACACAGACACACACAAAGAGAAACCAGACGTGACGGAATTAGGGGCCGTACGGAAAAAATACCGCAGGGATTGGGTTGCAGGCCGGGAAAAAATTTTCACAACACATTCAGACATGTGGCCGCTAGAGAAACGCTACCTTTTGTGCAATGCTTGAAACCAATGAGACTCCGTTTACAAAATGGGTGATTACCCATTTGGTTGTCTTTTGAGAGGTATTACAGTGGGCGAAAGGAGTAACTGGTCCGGATAAATATCCATTTAAATGTTCCCTCCGCTTTCCCGTAATAGGCATACTTACTAAACAGACTAGATTAAATCGGTATAAATGGGAATCAGTAAGCACACAAGCGGAATTTTTTTGGTGTCTACCGTTATGTCGCGCGGTGGTGTAGCACCGAGCTAGCACATTAGGATTGCTAGGCTCCACTGTCTCACCTTCGAAACATGGTCCTCTGGGTTTTATTTCTGCCGACGCACAGCCGGGCTACAGCGGTGGTGTCCGCTGGTCTAGGCAGGCTGTGGCCGATCTTGCTCCAGCCCGTCCGTGGCCGACGGTGCGGTGTTCGGAACAAGGTCCCCTCGAAATTTGGTAAAAGCTGGCTTCACTGATTTCACTCTTTCTAGAGCCACGTGTGCTAATTTAATCAACGTCGCAAGGAAAAATGTTCTGGGTGTTGTTTAAAGCTTCGCTTTCGAACCACCTTCACAGTGTAGATTGGAGCCAATTTTTACTTCCTTAGTACCTATAGTAACTTCGCTGAGCCTTCTCTCGATTTATCGGACTTAGGTGTTTATGCTAGCAGATCTCTGGTCGCGATACTGACCGCTGTGGTAGTTCCTTGAGGCTTGCCAGCCCCGACAAGGAATGGCTCCCATGACTAAAATCAAAGAGGGAAGAAAAAACGAAACACAAGGCAAAAGGGAAAGCATGCTAAGCTCATCCATACCGTAGTAGCAGCTGAGGTGCGAAAGAACATACAATTTCATACCAATTAATACTAGACGCAAATATGTATATGCCATCTCATGCTATCGCAGACGGCGTCATAGCAGCTAGAAAATGTTTTCTACCACTAGCCTGGGCTAGTCACCAGGCTTTTTTTTGCTCTTAAAACCGAGCGCAACAAAAAAGAGCAACATTTATTTTTTGTTCGTCTTGCATTGAGCTTCTAAAAAACTGGTCGCCCTCGCACCATGCCAAACTGGATATCCAGCAAAGCAGTGGCAAAACCACAAAAAATGTGATGAAAGAGGGCATGAAATGTTTCTCTTTTTCTAGGCGGATTGTAGGTTGCGCTCGGCTAGTCTCACTAGATGCGTCACTAGCGTCGTTTGGCTACAGTCACTAGTGTGCAGCCTCGGCTGCACACAGTCTTCTAAGATGCGTACAAGCGGTGACGGACCTCACTTACCTGTAATGAGGTGTACATAAGTCTGCAGACTCCCTCACAGCTGCACGCAAACACCATTCACTCACCACTCACTCATGGGTGGTGATTGAGCTTCACCATCGCTTTGGAGGTGGGAGTGTTATTGAGAGTGAGTGCGCGCCTGACGCGCACTGAGCCCCGCTTACCACTTGCGAGTGCGAGTGTTATTCGTGGAGTGCCCCACTCGCCACTCATGAGTCCGAGAGCCACTCGCGAGGGGCCCCTCTCACCACCCACGAGTACACTCAAGCCATTTGCGGGGCTTACTGTGGTGGGCGCCACGACAGCGCTTGTACTCGCTATTGGCTATTCGTCACAGGAGCCGCTCGCTGTGATCGTTCATGATGGCGGGAAGGCTTTTAGCTTCAAAAATACGTCATCACTGAGCTCCTACCACGTTGTACCCTAGACTTGCTTCTCTGGTGGATTGTTGGTTGAGTAATATGATTTGAATGGGTTTCTGACGCAGTAACGGATTAATACTCTTCGGTTTCATGACGCATGGAGCGTCTGCTGAACACACGCACGAGGTAGGGGAGACGACGAGCGGTGAGCGCGAGTGTGTGCGAGTGGTGACGACGAATGGTGAGCGTGAGTGCGATTAGTGACGACGAGGGGTGGGTGCGAGCGCTAGTGAGTGCAAGGGGTGACTGTGAATGGTGAAGGTGAGCGCAAGTGTCTGCGAGTGGTCAGGACGAGTGGTTAGTGTGAGCACGAGTGGATGCGAGTGGTAGAGGGTTCGTAGTGAGCATGAGTGCGAGTGAGTGTGAGTGGTGAGGGCGTCTGGTGAGCATGCGTGCGAGGGAGTGCATTAGGAAAAATATATTTTCTGTGAAGTGTGAGTAAGTTTTGACAAGTTTTGCCGAGGTATGGTGCCGTGTATGGCCGGTGCGTCGGCAGAGACCAGCGGCGTTGTTATTTCACGTATCTCCGGCATCGTCGGCAGCGCCACCCCATTAACGCGCTCTATCCTGACCTGCCCTTCTGTCGCTTTTTCTGTGGACGGATCGATGGGGATAGTTTCTTTTCTAAAATGTCTGGGCTGTTGCTCATGCAATGAAACGGCTGACAAGTGCATAACCACTAAATTTATTTGGGCACTCATTTCGCTCAACGTATTCTAAACTTACCTCATTATCCGCCTATCTAGAAGCAGAAAGAAGGAACTCTTGCTTACTTTGTTGGGATTCTCACACCGATATTTTAAACACAACAGTCTTTCTTGGGCTACCGAAATGCAGAAAATTTGGTCTGTCTGTCTAAAACAGAATTTATTAATTCTAGGACCCGCTGTAATCACGTAATAAATGGGTCGACAGGGCACAGCATATACGCAATGTGCTACAGAGGAAACGATGTAAACATCACACAAAGTTCACAAAAAACAAGGTACACCACACTGAAGCCTCTTTACAAAAATGTCCAGAGCACAAGGTTGAAACACCTAAGTTCACGTGTGGGAGTCAACATAAAAGCCACAACAGCTCACACACACTAGTTCTACTCTGTACGCAAGTCTATGTATGTACATAGACATGCTCAGCCAAGCTGTCTAAACTGCGCCTTGGCTTCTGAACATACGGCTGCCTTCCCTAGACACCGCGCAAGTGTTACACCTTACTAATAAGGCACGATACACCATTTCCCGCTGTTATTGGCTACCTTGATGAACCGAGTCATTCTTAACTAAGCGCAACCAGCTCATGCTGCAGGTGCTCCACGGCCAGGTTATGAACGCGCCACAAGAGAGGATACATGGCATGCTGAGGACTTGCCAGCAAGAAGTTACATCTTGCTGGCGCCACACAGCAGACACCCGCACAGAAGAAGAAAGCTGACGAACGGATATTTTGAATTCGTATGCGATCCCAGCCAGAGCTCACATATTCTGCTGAATAAAGCCCAAAATCTGACGGCCACACTACCGTAAAAAAGATCACGCTATAGAGTCTATGTTTGCCCCATTGCGGGCACCGCACAAAGCGAACCACACGAAATGCTCCAAGGTGGCCATACATCGGTAGGGCTCTCCAGCCACGCAACCAACCGAAATCACGAACGTCTGCAGGAAGCACCGCTGACGTTAATTGTTGCCAGCGGGCCCTGCGAGACTTGTATTTTTGCTGATCATCCAACTCCCTAATAACCAATTTCTCGTATTTATCACTCGCAGATGAGGCTCTACTATCTAAATCTGCGTTGCTCGACTGAATTCCTCTAAGTATTTTAGCAACGTACCTATAAAAAGGCGGCGGCTGCACCGCAGCACGGCTGTAGGTCCGGTAATGGGCTCATCATAAAACAATGAGCGAGCAATACCCAAGAAGCAGCGAAGCAGAGCCTGTCGCGGGTGCTGAAAATCATCTCTAATTTCCCACATACCGTCCAACATTAAAACACGTGACACCATATTTAGGTAGGTATGGCAAGATCAACCCCCCTTCCATGCTTCGGGGCAGGCGCAGCACAGTGGGCGCAGCTGACTCGGTCTTGCTTGCCTAGAAAAAGGACCCAAATTTTATGCCAGCTGACGGGTTATATCACGAGGTGGCCGAGCCACCCTCGGCCCTTAAAAGAATTCCGCTGAAACGCACGACTTCATGGCATAGCTCCTCTCAGAGAGACACCGCCTGAAAGGTGGCACTATGCCTATGCGTTTGTCAGAAGTGCTTAACAAACCCTTCCACGTTTCACGAGCAACTTCTCTGGAGCCATGAAAGACTACGCCAAGCAACAAGACTTTCCTCACCCACTCTACGTCTCCAACAAGATCACTGACAAGTTACCAAAATAGTAGCTCTGTGCTTTTGCCCTTATTTAGCCGAGATCCACACATCTCACTATACTCTAAAAAATCTGTTTAAAGGCTGGGTATCTGTCGTAATCCCACAGAAAAAGGGATACATTGTCCTCATATGCAGAGAGCTTGATATGGCCATAACCGGGAAGCGGGAATCCGCGGATGAAAAGGGACGCTGCTAGGCGACGCAGAACGGGGTCCAGGCATGGGGCAAAGAGCGAGGCCGACCAGGGACCAACCTGCCTGATCCTTTGCATATGTGTGAAGCGCTCACTGAGGCGGCCATTAGGAAGTAGCCGGGTGGTCACGTTTGAGTAAGCTAGTCGAAGGCAAGATAAATATTGTGATGAAAACCATGACCTAAAACACCGGGCATGTATCGGTGCTCCACTCTATCGAAAGCTTCCTCCTAATTGACCAATATGAAGCAACCGGAAATGCCGGTTCTCCATGTGAAGTCAAATAGGTATCGGGTCAAGCCTTAAGATGAAAAAATTTACCGGCCCGGCACGCTGCACGTTTTAGCGCTGCTTAGGATGTAAGGGAGTACAAAGCTCATTCGGCGGGCTACAATGGACGTGACCGTCTTAAAATCAAGGCTCAGGAGCGTGAGTGGCCTGTACGCACCTGGGTCCGTAGGTCCCCCTTCCAGCTTCGCTATAAGGACGACACGACCCTCGCGAAAAAATTCCGAGCACTCTCGATGAAGAAGCAGGCAGTTCACCATGGCGAGAAGCTCACCCCCTACAACGGAAAAAAAGGTCTTGGAGAACCTCGCAGAGATGCCGTCAGCGCCCGGCGCTGAGGCGCCGCTTCAGTGTCTGACGCAATCATACTGCTCCTCTGTCGAAACCAGCGCACATACCCTGCTCGCCATGTCTTTGGGTACGTGCGGCAGCGCCTCACAAAAGGTCGCTAGGTGTTCCTGAAAGAATTCATCCTACAATGTATTCTCTGAATTGGGGAGGTGAGAAAATTCTGCCGCAAACACCTCACAAATGTCTTCGCAATTAACGCTTTTTCAGCCGTCCGTCAACACAGGCTCTGGCACTTGAGCCATTCCTAGTCCGTCAAGCTAGCCTGCTTTGCGTACTGTAACACGGATAGGTCTTAAACCGGCCGGCTTAAAAACTGGGCAGGACTGGCAGGGCAAGACGACTGTCATATCAGGTGTTCTTACCGCGCCATCAATGCATTGACGTAGTCACACATGGCGAAGGTTAAAGCGCCACCCCTTTTGGCCACCCGAGGCCTCCACAGTGTATCGTTGATCGCGGTCGTGATGCGGCTTTTACGCGCTCTCTCGTCCCGGATCACCACCTCGGGCAAGCAGGACTTAAACTCATCCCATGGTAGTGGGTTCGTCGAGTCGCGACGTGGTGGGCGCAGCGCATTCCTTAATGCGGCTACACTGACCTCATCTGTAAGCAATCTGTCGTCTATCGGCCACATCTGGTTATGTGGCACCTAGTCGCCGAGGTTTGCAATCGCTAATGCTGGCGTGTGGACAGAAATACGAGGAGTGCCCACCGGAAAAGAGAGAACGTCACAGCGCTCAAGATAATGGCTGAGCTCCGGCGGGAAGAACTTATCCAACCGGCTGTCCTACCGTCCCCCTCCCACGTGGCGACAAACCTTTTACCATGCAGCTGCACCCACGTGTCACGGAGCGGGAGCTGACTAACAAGATCCCGTAGTGCCCGCGCATCGACATCAGGTTTACCCTGTCCAGGACCGCACACATCTCGCTGGAGATTGAAAACACAGTTAACGTCCCCAACTCAAAATTTTGTTTAGGGCTCCAAAATGAACGCATTTGTAGATGTGAAAAACGCTGATCAATCGGAGTGTCACGCCGGTGCATAAACTACGGTTGCACGCACAGGACTCGCGAAGCACAAACTCTTCGGCAAGCACTCGCCCATCAAAGCCGAACGTGCCGTGAGACTTGTTGCGCAGGCTCTTGCACAAGAAAACTCCTACACCCGAAGCCGCCCGATCAATCAAAGCAAAAAACGCCTCACTTAGCGAAAGCGAACTGCCTCATAGGAAAATTTTATTACTCCACTGTAAACCCCTCGCGAAAGGCCAACACATCGCGGCGAGCGGACATTACATACCTGCTGGAAGGGAGCGTCAACGTTTTTGCGCATTTGCATATTGCATTATCTCTCTGTTTGTCAACGCTTCAAAAACCTTGGGCATTGACGCAAAGCAAGTGCACCAGGATGATGATTATATAAATGTGCTAAATAATGATGACGATGCCACCTACATCTTGCTGTCTTCAGAGGACACCTCAACACAAATTTCTTAGTGTCATCCACGTCACCTGAGTCCGTGGAGGAAGGCAAACTCTGCTTGGACGCGTCGGGCCAATCCACGAGATGGGTAGCGCTGTAGGTCGGCGACCTGGCTGACAGAATTGACCTGACAGAGGTCCTTGATCTCGGGCGGAAGCAGAACTCTGGTGCTGGGCGTATGAAGACCCGCCGCAGGCGGCTCAGACGCGAGACTACAATGGGTCGGCGCCGTCTTTGGGTTGCTTTGCGTCTTTCGGCGGCTGCGCGAGCCGCTGGAGGTTCTAGAAAGAACGGTATCTTTGACCGGTGCATGCCCTTGCTCGCGCTGAGGATGCTACGGGGTATCGCTGCACTCGGTCGAGCTGTCACTCGAGAGGGGGGAGATGTTAGTCAAAGACGATGACCTGGCCGCCCAAGCAGGTGCGATCGCCTCCTCTAAAGGCGGCGTTAAGCACTCCAAATCCATCCCTTGGCTGGCGCTCGGAGATTCCGCGATTGTGTTGGAATCTCCCAGAGCATTGCTCTCGCTCTGCCAGATGGCTTGATGAGGACCGGGGTAGTTTAGCAAATTCACTTGCGCTTTTGAGAGCCTGCTGAGTGCTGTGCGCACAAGGTGTATCGGGAAAATGGCTTGCAGCGTCCGGATGAGACTGGGGCCGCAGGTAGTCGGCAGTTTCATGGTTGCCCTTGCAGCGACGACACTGGCGTTACAGTCGGCTTCGTCGTGGCTGTAATCCGAGAAGCGGTCTCACAAGGGGGTCTTAAAGTGAAATTAAAGCGTTAAGGCATAATGGCACTCCTCTGAGTCTCATAGAAAATTACTTGAAAGATAGACAACAAGTAGTTCATATTGGTAAAGTTTAATCCGAAATTAAATCTATAAACCTTGGAGTTCCTCAGCAATCCATCCTTGGACGTATATCGTTTTTATTGTAAATTAATGACCTGCCTCTTCAGCTAGTTCACGCCATCCCGGTGCTTTACGCCGATGATACGAATCTTTTATTGCGGACCCGGTCGGGGCTGGTTCGGCAGAACCTCGCGTCGATTGCGGATACCATGTCTTTCAGGTGGGAACTGCTGTTTGTCACGCGCCGTGAGTGCCTGCCTCCCATTCGCGGTCACGACCCCGACGGCGTGATTGTGAATGCCGTCGAGCCTTGTGCTCGCATGCTTTGGGATTCCCTAAATAAACGGCTGTGCTTCGGCACTACTGTCTACTGTGTTATCGTATCGGCGACCTCACTGGTCTGCTGTAGGCATGGGAGCCCGCGAGGTTGACACGCCGGGAGCTAGCGTGGGAGCCTACCCCAGAGTGCTGGCAAGGTCCCCGAGGAACCCTCCTCTCTAACCCACATGGTTAATGAAGAACTCAAGAACAAAAGTTAATGAGGGACTCAAACACTTATATTCATGGTGTTCAGCTAATGCCATGCAACGTAACCCTCAAAAGCCAGGTTATATATTATTCCACTCAGAGGCCAAACGAGTAGAAGAGCTATCTCCAGTTATTTATATTTCGTCCGTGATTGCACGCACTAACAACACAAAGTTTTTAGCTATTGTAATTGATAACCATTTAAAATTAACTGATCATATACGCTTAATAATAAAAAAGGCGTCTTACGGATTGTATGTGCTTGCGCAATGTCGACATTTTTTTTACTTCAGACATACTTGTCAACTTATACTATGCATCCGTACACTGCCACATAAATTAAGGTATCGTAGACAGGGGCCGCACATATAAAACACATCTGTTGCCCATTCTTCGGTTACAAAAACGAGCAGTTCGAATTGTTTTACGTTGTAAAAGTAATGAAATAGTGAATATGTTTGAATTTTTTGATGTAACTAATGTTTATAATTCAGTAACGTATAACATAGCGCAACTCATGTTCCAAATTTTTCAACACAAATTAATTATAAGCACAATTTGCTTCCAACCTTCTCATCGAACCACTGGTGCGAATCCACAACGTCTTCTGTTGCCTAAAATTCGTACCAATTATGGAAAAAAACAGACTACAATTCACAGGAGAAACTTGCGGGAATAGTTTGAATGCCGGAATTCAGAACCTTAATTCTTTTATATTGTTTAAAAAATCTGTCAAGCAACATCTTATGTCTGAAAATTTTAT
The DNA here is from genome assembly GCF_048455015.1 of Haemaphysalis longicornis. NCBI lineage: Eukaryota > Metazoa > Arthropoda > Arachnida > Ixodida > Ixodidae > Haemaphysalis > Haemaphysalis longicornis. The sequence goes on from NW_027526204.1 coordinate 36,726,102, forward strand.
GTGAAAGCGTGATTTTTGTTCTTCATTTTTATCCTTTTTTGTTGCTGCAATTGCCAGTACCAACTTGTTATAAAAGTGTACTATTATTTGGTTGGGACCATTTGACAATATTGTTGGGTCCCTATGTTTCTTGTATGTATATGTGTTTTGGTTTAGATAAATAACCCTCAACCTCAACCTCAAAAAGCACCTATGCTTTCTAATGATGTCTATTTGAAAGATTTGAAACAACTTTTGACCCACTTTTGCAGGTCTCGGTGTTGACATTTTTTTGCAAGTGAAGAACGATGTGTGCAATCAAACTTTGCAGGATATGAAGAAAATGTTTCGGGAAGCGGCGAAGACCAAAGCACACCGGAATGCCGAATGTTTCGTGGTGATCCTTATGTCCCACGGAACAAACGGTAAAATAAAAGGGGTGGACGGAGAGGACGTGGACTTGCTTTATGACGTCTTCCGCCGGTTCAACAATGTCAACTGCCCGGACCTGCAGGGGAAGCCAAAAATATTCTTCATCCAGGCGTGCCGAGGAGGTACGTACGCCTTTTCTGTGTGCTTGTGGTTACATTTCGCTTACACAACAGGGCCTCGGCCAAATGGTGAACAAAATTATATTACAGCGAAAGTTTTCCGGTCTCTCCCTCCGTTTCACGTGTTGCTGCTCGCGCTTTACCACAACGGCCAAGGCCGGGTGCTAGCTTCAATCAGATAAAGCTGGCCACCGTGTATTTCGCCATCCGGGCTTCGGAGGCCATTGGGTAGATATCCCCGGGAGAAGTTACACCAGATAACTCCAGCCTCCAAATAAAGCACCAGTGGGGCCACTAAATGTGGCTGTCAAGTGTAAGTCTATGCGTGTATGATGTTCAGGGCACTTGGAGCTGCTGGCGTCTAAACAACGTGCTCGCCAGCAGGGTGATAATTATATTGCTGATGGTGATGACGATAACGATCATGATGATAGTGTTGGTTATGAAGATTTTTATTATTCAGAGAAGAAGGTGTTCCGACTGCTCGCCGGTGGGAGGACTCCTTAGTCTAGATACTTTCTCGCTCTTGGTGCCAGACGTGCCCTGGCGAGCAGGCTCTTCTGCTTTTTGAAGCTCGAGCTCGTCAGCAGGCAGCCCCACTGCTGTGAGGTTGAGAGTGAGGAATCGGGGCAGCTGGTGTGTTGTTGCATTCGCTGACCATACGTTTAGAGGTGCAGGCGGTAGTACAGAAATGGGAGTCTAGGGTGCATTGGGTTTGTTAGAGCTTATGAGGTAGCGCACCATTAGGGAAAGTATTGCTTTGTAGGCAATGCCAGTAGCGTGCCAGGCGGTAACGTAGCATTATGTCGGCGTAATGGATTACTTACTGGGAGCTTTCGTCTGGCAATAAACCTAAAATTCATTGGGGAGGCTATGTTTAGCCGGAAGCAGGCAGTAGCGTTAGCGACGTCATTTTCATGGACCGAAGTGTCGCCTCGTATTCATACGAGTTGGGTGTTAAAATCGTGTATACACAGACGTAACAAGGCGACCTGCCACGTCGGGTAGTACCACGTTGACCAGTTGATAGCGAGAGCTTGTGGGCGGCGAGCAGGAGGCTACCCGAGTCCCAAATGTTGGAGCAGCAAAACCGATGACAAGTTCTCCTGCAAGTGTATTATAGGTATTTTTTATGATCACGATTGTGAGGGTGTGCCCTTAGTTGAAGAATACTTGTGTGTGTACCGGACGGGTAGGGTTCATCTCCTGGCCTACTTTAAGGGGATACTGACACAATATTTTGAAGGCGAGATAACTTCGGAGATAGACTGGTGTGAACTCATATACATCATCTGCAAAATATCAATGGCGAATACAACCTAGAATATATTTAAAATCAATTTTAAAGTGTGCGAAACGCAACCGGGCAGCCAGCAGACGACCACGTGCAATCGATATCCCGCGGATATTTTGTAAATAAACAACATCCAAACACGTCACGAGTTTGTGTTTGACGCTTCCGCACTGCCGGCGTTTTTCGCCGGTTCTCCCGGCTGGCCGCTCATATCGGAGGGCCGGAGGGCGGAGCTTCTGCTCTCGAGAACGAACGACTCGATCGTTGGCGGCGGAGGCGCTGTGATTTCGTCAGCTCATCGGGCAGCTGGCCGCGACAAAAGTTCTACAGCGATTCCAGGCACTCCATTTCTATTACTGTATATTTAAATTGGACGCAAAAACGTGCCGGAGAAATGAAAAGCCCACTGAGCGAGCCGCACGGTCGCTCTACAGGCGGCGGCCACGGCCGCGAAGTGGCCCAGGCCGGCACAGGTAGCTTGAGTGATAGCTTGTTACCGCTGCACAAAATTATACCCAAGTCCCAACCATGGTAGCTTATATGAGAAAGCGGTTATTGATGTGATGGCCGGTTGCATTAAAATTGTCATCTACACGGCTTACGAGAGCGGCAATGAATATCCGCCGCAGTGCTAAGCCAAACACACCTGTAGGCCGACCTGTAGGCCGACCAGCCGGGTGCTCCCAGCGCGCGTCTTGCCACCCACTGTCTCGAGCGTCGCGCGTCGTTCTTTAGTCGCGGTAGCATTTGCATTTGCAGCGGCTGCGTCACGTCCACGGTCGCTTTTTATTAAGTGGCTCACGAGACCGGTACGTGGGGGCATTCGCAGAAACTGCCGGAGATGGGGATTCGACAGTGCTACGGCAGCTCTGCTCTGGGATATCCCTCCGACGGCCACATGGTCAGCTTAGTTCACACAAAATCCATCGTTTCGCGGCACCCGCTGAAACCGAAACTGCGACTGCCCGCATTGAAAATGCCTCTAAATAAACAACCGTCGGCCGCTGAAGCAAATGAGGTTTCTACACGTGATACGTAGGTCACAAGCTACTTATCGCAACAAAAAAAAACAAGATCCGAAATTTTTGTGTCAGTGCCTCCTTTTAGCCTCCTTTTGGGACCGGCGTTCCAGAGCTTCGATACTCAGACTGCGGGGGTAGTTGATGAATTCCGTTTATGTGCCCAGGAATAGGAGCGCCACAGATGCTCGTTTGATTGCAGTTGGTACGTGGCTTGGTTCCTGATGAACAGGATGATTGTGATATCCAAGCCATTGGAATGGCCGCCCCGCAGCCGTAATTGACAGCCGTTTTCTTTGTGTGATCTGTTGGCCCTCTAATAGCTCTTAAGGCGTGTTGTGTATGTAAAGCTCGAGTAGTTTTCAGTAGGAGGAGAGACGGGAACACCGAACGCCGTTTTATATGCTTTCCAGATAGTGGCATGGAGCTGATGCTTGCATAACTGTGCCAGGAGGGCATAAGGTGGTCTGTAAGTTGAACGACTGATGAGCACGTATTGCTATGGCCACGGCGTTATACCTTCACTACGGGTCATTAGCAGCTGCTCGAAGGTACGGTAGAGGTGGACGGGCGCGCTCTGAAGTGTTGGAAAAAGAAGACCATGGAGAAGTTCAGTCCAGGGGTAGCTTATCGCTTCTAAACACAATTACCTTTGACAAGAAATAATGAAGTATACGCATGTTGCCTTCGGCTATCCCTTCATATCCATCCTGGACGTTGACAAAAGCACTCGTACGAGCGGGAACTGTGAAACCGTTGTCGTCATTGATCGCGTCGTGTGGGTGTTCGATGTTCCTTTTTGTGGACCGCTTGGTGTATGTTCTGATTGTTGATTTGGCCTTATAGAGTTCATACAAAGTATTAAGCCTTTGCAACATTGGGGTAGGATGACGAAGGTGCCGATGTATGTGAACCCTTTGATTTTATTCCGTGCCGTGCTTGCACTCACAGTACTAATCAGGTGATCTACGGCAGTGCGAAGCTAAAGGAGTCCAAAGAGTCAGTACCTTCTGCAGTGCCATGGCGCGATCATTATTTTAACAGAATGGTCTCCACCCGTGTCGGCGAACGGAGTCATATCGGAGCCACCGATATTCGGTGGTACAGCTCACCGTCTCCATCTTACCACCTGCATCTCGCCCGTGTCGTCGTCGTCGCCGGGGAGGCTCTTCGTAAATGTTGACGTCAGGGGCCTCACATCCCGGTGCAGCTGAGTGCAGTTTCCCCGTAAGGGGCCATGCGGACAAAACTCAAGTTTGCTTCATTCGAAAGGTTGCCTCATTAGAATCATACTGACACCACCTTAGCGTAAACTTCGCTCAAATAAGCTATATAATTAGGAAAGAAGAATGGCCATGCAACCCACTTGCTTATTTCCCGGAACAGAGAACCTGGATGTCATATGTGCCATCAGTGCGATAGGCTCATGCCGTCAAAAACAGTCACAAATTAGGCAGTGCTTAGAAGCCTGTCGAATGAGCTGTTTGCGCTCAAATTTGGGGCACATTCTTTTTATAGCAGTAAGGAGGGTGTGGTAAAAGTGTAAGTTGCGAAAGTACAAATAAACATAGAAGTACCAATGCGTAAGACCTTAATGACCACAATTCTCTTTGAGGCTCTTCTTGCACGGTTGCTGTCTGTCGCTTTTTCGAGAAATTCTTGACATCATCAGCTACGTGCCTTTTTAGCAAGAAACAGCCTCCACATTATAAAATAGGACACAGCACTTTCACCTCGACTTAGCTATTCGATTTGACGCTCGCTTTCCATCTCTTTATTGGGACGTGGGCACGAAACCTTATGGTAGTAACCCCTTCCTAACCACACTAACATATATAGGTAAAAGTCTGAACACTAGGTTTAACGAGTCAAATGCGAATTTGAGTACATTTACAGATATATGCAAACTACAGCACACAACCATAGAACACTTACACGTAGAGGAAGCCGCCCAACTCCTTATGGCACACATCCTCGCTGCTGCCAGAAGGTCCATTCTCAAGACTTCCGGTGCGCCGCACAACCCATGGAGGCTCTGGTGAAACGACGACTGCCATCAAGCACGAGAGGCCCAGAACAGGGCGTGGGGGGCGCCCTCGCCGATACCCCACGTCGAATAACCTTGTACCCTTCAAACGGGCAAGAGCACTAGGGAAACGCGTGCGTCGTGAGGCAAAACGAGGTAGTTCGCGCTCATTCATAACCTTCATAAACTCATACACTGACACTCGCAAAGTCTGGACACGTATACGCAAACAGCCTGCCCCTGGTTGGTACAACAGGGGACAGACTGGAAGACCAGGCTAAGACACTCGCACAGCACATCCGACACGTGTTCATTTCAGCACACTACACCAACACTTTCATAAAACACAAAACATCCTGTCAGAAAAAGTCCTTGCGCGATAATGAAAACTTGACTTCCTCTTAGAACACTTCCTTCTCACTTTATAAGCTGAAGATCGAAATTAGTACTTCTAAACCTTCAGCTGCAGGCGCAGACAACATTACATACACTATGATATTTCTTTCAGGCCGTCTTCCAAGGTCTTGGAGGGAGGCCATCATAGTGGCTTTTCTGAAGGAGGGGAAGGACCCATCCTCTCCCGCGAGTTGTTGTCCCATCACCCTGACAAGCTGTCTGTGTAAGCAGCTGGAGGAGATGATTAATAGGAGACTCTTGCATTTTTTAGAGTACAGTGGTCTTCTATAGAGCTGCCAGGCTGGCTTCTCGGCGAGGAGATCCACCATTGATCAATTGATAGCGTTGGAATCGTGTGTGAAAGATGCCTTCATCCGTAACTAATTTTTTCCATAACAGCTGTCTTCGATATTTAAAAGGCCTATGACACGGCAAGGCGGTGCGGCATCTTGAGTGATCTCTGGTCATTTGTCGTTTCGGCAACATTCTGAACACCCTGACCAGCTACATGTCGGAGAGAACCTTTCGAGTGAGAGTTTGCAGTGCCCTTTTCATTGTACATGTGCAGGGAAATGGCGTTCCTCAAGGCAGTTTGTTGAGCTGTACACTATTTATTGTCAAGGTGAACTCTCTCCGAAAGGCATCGCCACCAACCATTTCCTGTTTTGTGTATGTAGATGATGTCGCAATGTCTGTTAGGTCTTGTAACTCCGCAATTTCTGAATGACAAGTCCAGCTTAGGGTGAACATCTTGCTCGCTGGGCGGACACAAACGGTTTTAAATTGAACTCTGGAAAAAGTGCTTGTGTTGTGTTCGTCCCCAAGCGCGTGTTTAAGGCGGGCTCTGAGATTGCCCTTCATGGTACATCTATTCCTGTCAAAAAGGAGCACAAGTTTTAGGTGTCATATTTGAAGAAAAACTCACGTTCATTCCACACATCAAACAACTTAAGCATAAATGCCTGAAAACACTAAATATTCTGGAGATCCTCTTACACCAATCCTATGGCGCAGACAAAGAAATCATTCTACGTGTTTTTACAGCAATATTGTGGTGGCGGTTAGAATACGGCAGTGTCGTGTTTGGGTCAGCATCAAAAATACCACTAAGAATTCTTGATCCATTCTCTCCATTCGGGCCTTCGCCTTGCGTCTGGTGCGTTCTGCACTAGCCCGGCCGAGAGTCTGTACGTTTCAACTAACAAATAGTGTCTTGAACATCAACAAATGTAAATATATTTATTTATGTTTTTAAGGTTTTATCATTGAATAACCATCCTTCTAAGCATGTCCTGAACGGTACATCTACAACCCAGCTATTCTCAAATTGTCCACCTGTTTTTTTGCCTTACTCTCTGACGCGAATTCGGCCAACGTTTTAGTGGGGTTGCGGACAAAGTAAGCAAAGAGTTCTTGCTCTACTCCTGTCATCAGAAACCTTGGTTTCTTTTCCTCCGTAATTTCTGGGTCCGCACGGCGAAAAAGTCGCTTCACCTCTTCGACGAAGATCATGACCCCTTCGTTGGGGTGCTGCTTTCAACCTTCAAGCAAAAGCGTAGCGCCTTCTTTTCTGACTACGCTAGTGAAGGTCTTAATGAACTCGCTTTTGAAGTGAGCCCAGTTGGTGAAGGAGCTCTTGTGGTTCTCGAACCAAGCGCGAGCTGAATCTTCCAAGTAAAAGAAAACATGCCGGAACGTTTCTGCGTCGTCCCTCTTGTTGAATTTCCGGACGCGCTCCGGTTTCTCCAACCATTCTTCTAAATCTTCTGCAGGGGCTCCTCGGAATGATGGCGCTTCCCATGGCTGCTGCATGACGATTGGTGATGTTGCTTCTTGCACCGTGGTGTTAGTTGCAGCGTTCTTTCTCTTCCGCCTTCAATTTATCTGGCAGTAGCCGAAACTCCGGGTCTAGGCCTTGCTAACAATAAATAAAGAAATAAGCGCATACATGGTTCGCGGCAATATCAAAACGTGGCTGACGATAACAATACCCCATGATGAAAAATTTGAGCGCACCTGTTTAGATATTCTATTATCAGAAATCGGTTGAGACAAAGAGGTGGAAACAGCATTGTGTGTATGCTTACGCACCAGTTTTATTTTTTACATATTACTCTTTCTTCAAGAAACACTTCCTTCCCAGTTCTTGGTTGTGATGAAGGAGGCCTTGTGGTGGGAGAAATAGACAAATATATGTTCAACTTGCTACACCAATTCCTTGTTCCTAAGAGCCATGAAGACAGAATACAAGTTTGTTTTATTCTAAAAATGTCGCGTTTTATAGTGCCCCCAGCACTTGTCCGGCAACAAGTGACACCGTATTCACTTAGAAATTGCTCAATTTAGGTTAAAATGTTGATTCTCCCGCCATATCATGGGTTCCCGTAATGTCAGCAATGATGTCGAAAGCGTGTGTATTCAAGGAAACGTGCTCTGCGTCATTCGGGTTTGCGGCCTTGCTGTCTGTCAGCCTCCCAGATGGCGCTGCTATAGTCATCCAAGAACCGTTGTCCGCTCTTGCTTTGGTTTTGAGCGAATTTGCACCTTGCTTGTTTTCTTTCTGTAAAAAGTGATCGTCTCGTGAAACCAGCAGTATCCTCGAGAAACAGGGTCACGTAACACAACGCCGCTCACGCCATTCGGCCAGTGTCCTGTAAAACAACTTCAAAGCGGCGGAGTGCTGTGCCGCTAAAACAAGCATAGTGCACCCAGTACTAACAGCAGTGCACATCGGTAGTTCTATGCTTACCTGTGTTTTCGTACCTTTCATTGTTTCCTGCACCCTATTTGCTGCTGTAAAATGAATATGCCTTACACTTAAGCGCAAATAGTTCGTTCGGAAACCTTTTAAGCCGTGCCTAATTTGCGTTTGCTTTTTCCGTCACAACCCAATCACACAGCTAAGCTCATATGACATCATAGGTTCTGTTGCGGGAAATGAGCTAGTAGGTCGCATGGCCATTCCGTTTTTTCCTAATTATGAAGCTTATTTAAGCGAAGTGTAGTAGTAGTAGTAATAACTTTATTTTGCCCAAAAGTTGTGGTGATTGCACCACTGATCTGTTCGCTCAGTCATCTAGACAGCGGGGCTCCCGGTGTTTTGGGAGCTCGGTGTCTTCAGCCAACTGGGCGAGGGCTTCTTGCACGTGGGGAGCTGGGCTAGAGATGGCAGCCTCCCACTCGGTTAAGGATGATATGTTATGAAGGATGGGATGATTTCTTCTACGTGATGCGGGTATTAATAGGCATGACCAAATGATGTGGTGAAGTGATGCTCGTTCCACAGAACAAAAGGGGCAAGCGTCCTTATATTCGCCAGGATATATGATGGACATGAGATGCGGAGTGGGGCATGATAATGTTTGGAGCTGCCTGAGAAGGACTGCATGCCTTCGACTGAGCGATGGATGCGGTGGTGGAAAAATTGTCCTATCCTGGCGGAAATGGTCAAGGATATCGCCGAAAGTATGGAGACGGTCCTTATAGCCGAAAGGTTGCGGGATATCTTCAGGAGTCCTATGAGGCTCTCGGCGAACCATATCTCGAGCAGTCTCATTCGTTAACTGTGGTGTCAGTATTATTCTATCGAGGCAATCTTTCGAATAAACCCAACTAGTGTTTTGTCCTCATGGCTCCTTTAAGATGCGTTCTTTGCAAGTATATCACGAGTGGGTGGCGGCCTTGGGAGGCGTTACAACCGCGGAAAACGGGATGTTCTTGAGCACAAGTGACTTTATATGTACCTTAAGTTCTACACTACTAACTTCGGGGTAAATCAACGGCCGTTAATGCGAGCCGCAGGACGTGCACTACATCGTTAGAGCGCGGTACGTGTGACGTAGACACCACCAAGCCGCTGTTCCAATTTGCGACACACAACTCGCTAACTTCATCAGACTCACCAACAATTTCGATTGGCACTGCTAACAGACGCTTAGGCAGTTAGTTTGCCACTCCCTGCGCTCGGTTGAGGCCTGTGCGAGCCGCAGGAATGCTGCCTCAGCGGCGCGAACTTCCGCACTCGGACTTCGGCGGCGCTGAACCTCTGCAGGGGCGGCTTGTTCAGCTGCAGCAGCATAAGTAATTTTCTTCCATCCCTACGAAAATATGGTTTTTAAGTGTGGAGCGACTTACCGACCCGGCAAGTCGTAATATCCACCGTATTAACGCGCGACGCAGAATGCGGCGCCAAGTACCCGAACAGAGGCTTCGAAAAGATTACCGCTTCCACTGGTCGAAATCAAACCAGGGTCCTCCGCGTTACGAAGCCGGTGGAATCCCATTGCCCCACAGAGGCACTTGTTTATAGAGCAATAACTACAATGAATATGGGTACAGCTGGCACGACAGGACGAGGTATGATATGAACACGTCAAAGCACTGCCGAGGTGTGAATACATATTCACGCATGAACATTCTCGCACATAATTATAGAGGACCACAATGTCGTTTACAGACAGAAAACTTCAAGCTTAAATAATACATGACATGCACCAAGGCAACAACCCGAATAACAAGCTGCGGACCCTAGTATTATTACGGCTGGACTAAATGGTCAAAGTCAGAGAAAGAAAAAAAGAAGAGATACATATGGTAGATACTGCCGCATGCTCTATTTCGCGAGTAAACCTCCAACGCACAGTGATCACGAGTAGCGTGTTTGTTTTGGCGGCGCCCAAATTGGGCCAATGCCTCGCTCAGTGTTTAGGACGACTCGAGTTCATTTAGGCGGACTGCTCGTCCGGTTGACTTTCACAACAAAATGACGCCTCGCAGGTTTTGAACCTAAACGTGCACTCAACCGCGTCCGCCCGTGCCCTCCAGGGAGACTGGAGGCCCAGGACGTGAACAAAGTCGCGAAAAGTTGGATATTACACTTCCGCGCTTAGGTACCTGACGCTCGAATAGGTTATCCGTCATCATATGCCATACAAAGTGAGTATTTTGTCCGAGAAGTAGTGGCCATTGTAATTTAAAATCTTATCTATGTTTTAGAATCTTCGTTCAACTCCAGCTCCACCCTTAAGGCAGGATCAAAATACTTTTTTTATGTTGCAGGTTAAGTAGCTTCCCCAGGCAATATTCCCTTTCTGGTTTTAGCCCACCTGCATTCTAATCTTTTAGTCACCTCGACAGCTTTGAAGTTTATTCCCTCTGTGCTAACCCTAAATAGTAGGGTTCCGGGAAGCCGAATATTTACCTCGCGCAGATTTGGATGGATACAATCCCATTCCACTACCACATGCCGCATAGTTTGATCTCTTTCAGGGGCTGCAGCGTCCTCCCGTGACTTCTTGTGGTATCAACGCCAAGATAGTGCTAAAACTAACCAAGAGAGGGCGCAACAGCCCCGCAACGAATCATTGCACCGCATTTGACGGCAGTAGTTTTGACTCAGTGTTGGCGGTTTTCACATTTAGTGTAACTGCTTTATTTTGTATACTCTACTCACTGCCTCAAGAAGCGATCGACACGCTCTATTCTGGCGTAATTTTGTGCGCATCGCCAGCGGAGAAAATTTATTTATTTATTGTACTCAAATGCCCCGAGTAGGGTATTACATGAAGAGTGGGCAGATACACCAATTTATAAGGTGATCGATGGAATTTTTAATTTAGTATGGTCGGAGTGCCGGATGGCGTCGGTGGGCAAGCATTTCCAGTCTTCGGGTGTTTGCACGAAGAATGAGTGCAGATGGGCAGATGTACGGGCTGCTGGAGGATAAACAGCTTTTCCATGGCTAGTGCGACATAACGTCTGGTGGGCGGGTGTGATTGCAGATGAAGGAGGCGATGCCTGGTAGAAGTTGCGAAAAAGGCAAAGGCGAGAGGTTTTTTGTCGTGAAGCTAATGTTTTATGGTTGGTGCGCCGTTTTAGGGCAGATACGCTAGTGCAATGTGAATAGCTGGAGTAAATAAATCTAATCGCACGGCTTTGAACGGCTTCATTCTAGTGTGTACGCACGATTAGATTGAAAGCGGTCCGAAATTGCGCACGGGTACTCTAGCTTGGGCCGACCTAGTGTAACGTAAGCTTCGATCTTTAGTGAAGGGAGAGCAAGTTTTAAATTTCCTTGAATATAACCGAGCGGATGGTTAGCGTTGTTAGAATCATGTAAATGGTGTGATGATCAAGAAAGATCGGTAGTTAGCTTCATGCGTAGGTATTTATAGGTGCTAACAGAAAGAATTGCAGAACCGCAAATGGAATACGTAAATGTCTGATGTGACTGCTTGCGATTAAATGAGATGAGTACGGTTTAGTTAACGTTTAGGCGCATTAGCCATGTTTCGCACCATGTTTGAATGAGGTGTAGGTCGGACTGAAGGATTGCGGAATCGGAAGGATGACGTATAGGGCAGTAAATAACACAATCATTTGCGAATAATCTGATATTCGACTGAATGTTAGTAGGAAGGTCTTTAATGTAAATCAAGAATACCACCGGGCTGAGGACAGTGCCCTGCAGAACACCGGAGAGAACGGGGGACATATCTGAAGCAGTGATGTTGGCATAAACAAACTTTCGGCGGGTAGTCAAAAAGTAACGGACCCAATCAAAAATCTAAAGTTTTAAATTTAGGCGGGATAGTTTTAAAATCAAGCGTTTTTGTAGACCTTTATCAAAAGCTTTTTCAAAGTCTAGAAAAACGGCATCTACTGGTGTGTTAGTATCCATGCTAGAGCCGATATCATTCACAAATTGCGCGAGTTGCGTGTCACAGGGAAGCCGTTTCTGGAAGCCGTGTTGGTGAGGGCGGAAAACTTTATTGGCAGTTAGGAATTTTACAATCTGGGAGTACATTATAGGTTCCATGATTTTCGAACCAACACAAGTTAATGAAATGGGACGGTAGTTAATATTGGAATGTGAAGTACCTTTTTTCGCCACTGGAATAACTCTCCCCACCTTCCAGTCCAGCGGCACCACATGCCATACAAGAGACTGCTAGAAAATATGCGATAATATTGTCACGGGCTCCGTTCCTTGTCTCCTTACTATAAACGGAACCAGTGTCCAACCCCGCTCTGCGGGTATGCGCCCTCTTGGATGAGAAGACGACGACGCTCGCTGATGTTGGTGCGCGTTCAGTTCCTGGGACATCGCGGCTGCCTTGTCTACCTTCGCTATCCCGTCTATTTTTGTGATTACACTATCTTAATACATCTCCTTCGTTGCCACGTCACAATATGCTACTTAAGACATGTTTTGTGTTTTTGAGTATTTTTGAATTGATTTTGTCGATGCCAGAGGACGATGATAGTGACAATGGTTCTATAACTTGCACAATCCTATTAGGATCAAACACAAATGATATCTTGATATCGTAGTCGAGGAAAGGAGTGTCCGGTAACTCACTAACAGGTTCTCTGGTAAAGACGGAGCAGAAGGTTTCGTTTAGAATTACGGCGACATCATGTGCTGGTACAGGGTAGTTATGATTATCAGCTAGCAACAGCGAAGTGGGGTGGTTAGTGTTAACAGTCTTCCAAAATCGTTATGGGTTATTACGTAATATTTCTGGTAATGTGGTAGAAAAAAACGACCGTTTAGCCTTTTGGGATTGCGCCGTGAACATCTGGTCCGCCGAACGATATTTGGCCCAAGCATGTTGGCTGTCATACCGTTTAGCCAACCGAAATATCCGTTTCTTTTTATTGCTCTGACATTTAAGTGATGAGTTGAACCGGGGGGAAGATGCTTTTTCTTTGATGGTAATGGCGAGGACGTGTTTGTGGGTTTACGCCTGCATTTTCTTTTTAAAAATGACCAGTTGCATTCAAGAGAGTTCTGCAAGAAATCAACGCCGAACCACACACAGAATGTTGTTAGCTGCTCATTGATAGGCTCGTAATTCCCTTTACCGTAGAGCGTGATGTTTTTTTTTCTTTTTTTGCTGATGACGTAACTTAAGACTAATTGAAGCGTAGATTACTGCGTGGTCACTTAGGCCAGATAAGATAAGCGTGCGAAGGTTAAAGGAGATCCAGAATGTTTGAAGAGCTGCAAGATTGTCGATTTGGCGCAGAAACAAGTTGTGTTAAGCCAAAAATTAGACACATGTCGAAAAAAGCGCTTTATATGCTGCATTTTCATGTTGTTAAGGCGAGTTCGGCCCATGTTCGCGCTGGGAAATTGAAGTCACCGAGTGTTAGTAGGTGTGCACTGGGATTTGATACGGATGGTAAGTTTAAGGCGTTATGTAATTCCGTGATGAATGAAGAATGAGCGTCAGGGGGGCGGTAACATGCACCAATAATTAAGGGTGGAAAAGAACTGTTGCCTTTTATAAATAATAGCTCAAGAGTGGAGGGGACATTAACACGGCTGCACTGAAGTCGTTGGTGAGCTGATATCAAAACACCGCCATCTCGTTTGGTATCGCGGTCGAGCCGAAAGAGATCGTGATGCCGCAAGCACGATACAAGTTCTTCATCAGAAACTGAGGAATTAAGCCATGTTTCTGTTAGTACACTTAGGTCCGATTCCGTGGTATCGACGTGGGAACGAAGATCGTCACGCTTAGGCAGAAGGCTCCGGATATTAGTGTATATTAGCGATAAAGTTTTGCCGATGGAATTTCCTTGGCAAGATTTGGAAACTGGTCGGTATTGTGGTCGGGGAACTACTTTTTGAGCGCGGCGATCAAAGATGTAAGTGGTATTGTCTATCAAATGTTTGTCGTGGCGGTGTTTGTAGGGATTGGGTTTGGACTTGCCGAATTCGATCAAGCGTTTTTGCGCAAACCGGGTGTTAGGTGAGCAGTCCTGACCAATATCTCGGACGCTTCGGCATGTCACCATCCCCCTCATAATTGTGCCGTAATTTCATCTTCTGCTTTCCTTCTCGCTCGGTCTCGTTTGTCTATGGTGTCCTCTTTGTTCGCTCTGTAACTACGAGGCCGAAGCCACTACCAAACCACAGGAGCGGGCGTCTAAAAGCTTGCGCTTAAAAAGAACAAGAGCAAAAATAGTTAAAATGTTATGTTTCCCCCTTTAAAGTGGCGGTTTTCCCCTCTACCATGGTGCGGATATTTGCCCTCGTAAATGCCTTAGTAGAATGGATCTCGCTCACTTGAATGCGCGTATGTCATGTACGAGAATATTATACGTGAATAATCTGTATGGGGGATTTCATGTCCGCTTAAAAATTTGCGATAATTCCTTAGTCACCTCCTTGAAAGAAGTTTTAGCCTTCCTCATTCCCACAAATTTCGCATTTGCATACGCCCCACACGGGGCACCTTGAGCAATCTTGGTGACGGTGTTGACGACACCGCGGACCCCGAGCCCCCATACATAAGCTGGATCCAACCGTGGCGATGTGTTTCAAGGTGAAGGGTAGAAACCTCAAACGGTGGCCTTCGGAGCCCAGGTCAAGCTCCGGCGGATGGGCTCGCTGTCTGTTTACCAGGCAGGGAGCTCCGGGACCTCTCTCGGTATCAGGGTAACCCGTCCCCTGCTTTTTCCTATGCCATATGGTAAATAAAAAAAACCCCTCCAAACCTCATCGGACCCTGAAAAGGGTCCGCACCGAAGAATCTTTTCCACCTCTTCCTGCCATCAACTCCCCGAAACCCGACAACTACCCACGTTTTTTGATAGTTGAATCGGTTGACAAATCCAAGCCTCTTTCCTCACAATCCGATTCCTTGTATCCAAGTTCCTTCAATCTATCCTTGGCAAGACATACAATGCTAAAAAACTAAGAACCGGTGGGGTCTTAGTTGCGGTTAACACGCAGCAGCAAGCCACAACTCTCATCAGCCAAACCCACATGGCAGACCTTGATATCAGAGTCACACCCCACTGCAGCCTCAACAGCTCCCAGGGTGTGATATCTGAGCCAGACCTCCTAACCAAGACAGAGACGGATCTGCTCGAAGGCCTAAAAGATCAAGGCGTGACACCAGTAAGGCGTATCGTCATAAGGAGAGAAAAAAAAGAAATACCCACAAAACACCTGATACTTACCTTTGACCGCTGCACACTGCCCGAGCATGCAATGCAGGTTTCATCCGTTGTTCTGTCCGGCCGTACATCCCCAACCCGCGGCTTTGTTTCAAGTGCCAGAGGTTCGGGCATGGTACCAACTCCTGTCGCGGCAGAACAACATGTGCCAAATGCGCCCAGCATGGTCATCCCTCCGACAACTGCAGTGCAACTAACTTTACCTGCCCGAATTGCCAGGGTGCACACGCAGCATCCTCTCGTGCTTGTGAAAACTTTCAACTTGAGAAAGAAATCATTAACGTGAAGGTAACCGAAAACATCACCTTCCCACAGGCTCCAAAAGAGGTTCGCCTCTTTCCCCCTGGGGAGGTACGCCGACGCAGCTCGCCGGGAGGCGGAGCGGCCTTGTTTCGGCGGTGACCCAGTACCGAGAGTAGGACTTGGTCCGCCCCTCCACCCCCCCTGGGTGGTCTCTTGCAGCTTAACCAGCTTCTAAACCCACTGAATTATTTCAAGGTGTATCCCGGACAACTTTTAAACAGTCGCGGAGAAACGGAACTTTCTTCTGAGCATTGGTTAGAGGGTAGTATGTAACTAGTCTTTTGTAGCTTAATTGCGAGGTTCAGTACACATAGCTCCTCGAAAGGTATTCAAAATGCGTAGACATCGCTACAGTCTTTTTGAGATGCTGTTATAGTTTTCATGACTTGAAGACTCCGGCCAAGTTATTAAGACCTAGCAATGACACTTTATTCGCAGGCCCCAATAAAATGTTCCTAATCCAACCAATGAAGGCTCAACAGTCTAACATCGCACCAAGGAAATAAAAGGGCTGTGTTCTATTTACATCGTTGTCGACCTGTACGAGATGAATGTTTTTTCTGTGCCCAATGCATTATATTTTCTGTATCGTCACAAACGTCTGATTAGGAGGTTTTGGGATGCGTGGTAGGCTCACAAAGTTCATGTGGATATTTTCTTTAGGCTGTATGGCAGACATTCTTTTCTTCACAAATTGGCTTTTGTTATGGCTGCACGCAAGACGGTGCATATCCGCAGTGTGCGTTGTTTATTCGCATGCAAATGCGCAGAGGTTGTGTTGCCACTAGCAACGGCGCAGAGAACGATGTCCATAGTATCCAAAGGCGGCGTTTGTGCCCCAAATCTATGGTAACCATCGTTACCATAACGAACCTGTTCTCAACCCGAAAGGTTATATTCGCTAACGTACGCAATAAATTGTATACGTGCCAATTTCCAGTATAACAAGAATCGAAACCAATTAATATGTTCAAGCAGTTCTTTATTCTTCTTTAAGCCATTCCGGGCGCAAAGAACTAATCCTTGCTCACACGTGATGGCGTTCCTTGAATTAAAGAAAACTACTCTTGATCTCTTGTCATGGACTGAGGACCCCGCCCACTAACCCGCTCGATTTTACCGTTAAAGTTTTCTCCTGCTCTCGTCCTCCTTCTCATCCTATGGAGTGCAGTTTTACTCGAATGTATATCTAAATTTTGGGAAGATATGGCTGTGCGAAATGTGCTGTAAGTATCCTTCCAGGTCTGAACAAACAGTGTTACTGTATTTTTACCGTGCGCGTGACTAGCATGTGCGTGCGTTCGCGTGAGTGCATGTGCGAGCATCGTGTGCGTGTGTGTGTGTGCGTGTGTGTGTGTGAGAGAGAGAGAGAGCTACTGCATGTTCGAGCTTCGCGAGCGCGGTAGTGTGTGTGTGTGTGTGTGTGTGTGTGTGTGTGTGTGTGTGTGTGTGTGTGTGCGGGTGTGCGTGTGTGTGCTCGTGTATGCGAGTGCGTGCGGATCACATTCAATAAAATCACGTAACGTCATGTGATCCAATCCTTTTCAGCGTTCGCCAAGGTTGCAAAAACTGTCTTACCATCTTACCATCTCCTAGAATAAGATTACAGGGAATCGTAATCCCTTCTGCAAAAGCCGATAGCACCGAACTTCTGGAATTTCTTTTCGTCTTGCATTTTCTATGATGTCGGTTATTACCAGCTGGCTATTTGCTTTGTTCGAAAGATTGCTGGGTACAGATGTTTACGTCTAGCTCCGACTCTTCCCCGCTTCGCACACGACCGGCTTTGGAAGCTTTTACGACCCTATTGAAATAGTG
This sequence comes from Haemaphysalis longicornis, assembly GCF_048455015.1. Lineage (NCBI taxonomy): Eukaryota > Metazoa > Arthropoda > Arachnida > Ixodida > Ixodidae > Haemaphysalis > Haemaphysalis longicornis. Next base: position 36,743,460 of record NW_027526204.1, read on the forward strand.
TGGAGCCAGGTTAACGGGTATATTGCTGCCAACAACACTTCATTCACTCCGGCTGAAGTTGAACGACTACTCAACGAAGACTTCGCCCTCGTGACTCGCGAAAACTGGGTCTGGGACTGTGTTCATGTGGAGCGTCTTGAGAAAAAGGCCTTGGAGCGGGATGCTGCAATCGACACCACAATCGAAAACGTCGTGATTCCGCTAGGTTCCGACTCCAGCAGCCCTAGTGACTGCGGTGACAGCGAAATGAGCGGCGTAGAGGAACTGTGATGAAACCGGTGTGCAGTGACGTATGGGGTGCTGGTCGTGTGTGGCGACTGACAAGGTGCTTTGTTTACGGTTCTGGTGACGGGAAGCTTGGAAGTACGCTCGGTTGGTGCTGCCTTTGTGTGGTAACTTACAGAGCCCCCGGTTTAACTTTCCCATGCCTAGCAGCTTGGAAGTAAGCTTTGTTGGTTATGTGGTGCTGGCATTGTGTGGCAAGTGACGAGGTGCTTTGTTTTGCTTTCTGGTTGCCAGAAGATCGGAAGTACGCTCTGTTGGTTTATGTGGTGCTGCTTGTGTGCAACAACACCCAGGGCACCTTGTTTACCTTTCTGATGCCCCGCAACTTAGGAGGTAGCTGCTCATACAGTGCTGGATTTGTGCAGCACCAGGCAATCCTTAGGAGTGCTTGTTGTCAGTATACCAATTAGTCTTCAGGTTGTCGGTTGTGGGTGGCAGCTATGATGCCCTTGGTGTACCTTTGTCCTGCATAAAATGAAACCTCACCACGAACGCTGGTAGCAAGCAGTGAGGAGTGTCACGTCACGTATCCTGTCTCACCCAGAATAAATGCAATGGGAAAAATTGATTACAACCCAAGAGGTTGTAAACAGCCTCTGCAAATAGCACTTACCTGTGCATTAAATGGCAAGACTGGAAGAATTATTTCACAAGAAGTGCGAGATGGTAGTGATGTCTAGAAAAGCATTGTTGAGTTGTCTATCGTTTGTAATTTTTTCAGCCATCTTAAAAAAAAATACACTACTATCAGTTGCACATTGTAAGTGAGGTAATCATTAGTACTCGCTCATGTTTTGTTGTCTTTTAGACTACAGAGGGTAGATTGCTGAAGTAAAAGATCATTTCCGGCTGAACTACTTTATTTTAAATGCGTATTTACAGGGCTAAATGGCGAGGAGTAATACGAATCGTCAATGTCTCACTTTTAAATGTCGAAACGCGTGGGTTTCCCCTGCTACCAGCCTTGCTTTTGTAAAAATACTAGCTTCCCAAGGCCCTGGGATATGAGGTCGAACACCCGAAAGGTACCGGCATGCTCTCATGAAACAGAAGTTACAGAAATGTTCACTGCCATAAGGATGGGAAGTGTTACTTTGTCATGTTTGTGGTGCAATGCCTGGTACATCTTCACATTTACCATGAAGAATTCACATTTATCACGAAGACATCACTGCACACCGTACTCAGTGACTGCGAATAACTGCTAACAGAGCCAGAAATGTTTGTTTAAAAATACGTGGCTGCGTGACTTTGAGTGCTCAAGTGGGCTTGAAAGATGGGGCCATGGTTTTAAAGGTTTACTCCTGTGACTGGCGTTCGTGTGCATGTTTGTGGTTGTGTGACTACTTGAAGTGGCTTCCAGATGTTGTCCAGCTGAGTATGCAGGAAATATATAAATGAAACAAAACACATTCTTCTGCTCCAATTTTTTACGTAGCACACATTATTCCTGCTTAATAATGCTCACGGTGTACCGATGTCAAACGGTTTGCAATTGGCGGTGCTAGCCCTGAGTGCGAAATTTTTCTGCTGGTTCTGGAATTGTGTGTGCAAATCCTGGCCATAGCTACAAAATTGTACATTTTTGCGAAATTTTGGAGCACTTAAGCGATGGTGGGGTATCACGTCGCGCCAAATGAAACTTGTTGAATTGGACGGGCAGGACCATCACTGGTGAACCCACGTGTTGGGCTTGGGAACAAGTAAGAGCAAGGTGAGGCCAGCATCAAATTTACAGCCATGAATACCAGTCAGCTATTTTTTTAAGTAGAGCCAGCCATGTTCCCACAACATTGATGTAAGTGACAAAAAAAGGAGGCTATTGCAGCCATTTGGAATGTTGATGAGGAGTAAGCGGCTACACGCAGCCAACGAGAATTCTGTTGCCTGGTTTGGAAACAAATTGAAATTTTGCTGACAGGTCCAGTTGCGGTGTTCTGGATACGGTGCTTTTTTCGGCAAGTTAGCCAAGAAGTGTGCGGGTGATCACACATTAAAAATGGAAATGGGTGGCTTAACCACCAATCTGAGAACGGCTCGATATATTGGCGTTTGGCAAAGTTAGCTAATGGAATGTACTTTACGATGTCAGTGACCACATTACTGGCAAAATGTTCAGCGACGGATTGTTTTTAAACTTTACGACCAGCGTTAACTGTGCATGCGTTTAGACAGCATCACGTTTTTAATCCGTCCAATTGCTGACACGCCTTTATGCTGTAAATAGGCAACTTAGCCAGTGCACTACGACTGCTATCCTAAGGCATGAAACCTGCGCCACGTAGTATAGCGAGACACGCCTGAAAGCCTAAAGCCTGCATGATGTTCATCAAAGATATTGGAATAGGAAGGCGTGGCGATTGAGCGCAAGATTCATGGGTTCTGCAGCGTGCGCTTTCCCTATACGCTTTCCGAGTTGTGGGTCACCGAAACTTCTTGGGGCCTGCCTAATTCAGCGCGATCGCAATGAGATTTCACTTCTCGCGATTGAGTGTGCGCGTGCTGCCCTAACGGTATAGCGAGCCTGCGCTATGTAAGCACGCTACACGTGCCCGTTGTGCTGCCCAGTTTTCGGCTAAAGAAGAGTTTAAATATCAGTGCCTGCCCTCAAAACTGCAGCGCTGACAAAATTGACGGCGTTTTTGGGCGGTTCAGAGTTCGAAGGTACCGTCCACGCTATAATATATTAGGTCAGTCCGAGTTCTCAAGGGAAAGCCTTGGCTTTTGCTTAGAATCAAATAAAACGTAGAGAAAGAGACGTCAATATGCCTGCGTGATTGGTGAGTGCGGTTCAACGCACTCAACCAAAGAGCTCGTGCGAAGAAACGAACTGTAGCAAATGCGTACGCGTCACGCCGAAACCGAAACTGAAACTAGTTTACTGGGAACTACTTTGACGCAGTAACACAAAGCAGTTCGCCCCCCCCCCCCCGCATAGATTTGTCCATAGATTTGTCCCGGAGCATAAAGGTAAATCCCGAACACCACGATAAGAAAGTGCATGTTCAGAATATGGCAAAAAAATCATTTCACTCTGTAAAATCAGTGAATATGTTTTCTATGATACATTCCAGACGAATATGACAATGGAACCAAGGGCGTGCGGGACACTCAAGATGGCTGCGATATGTTCGGGCGTATTCCTACCTGGACGGATATGTACTTCGCTTATGCAACGACTCCTGGTTACGTGGCACTCAAGAACCAACAAATCGGTTCTTGGTTCCTGTCTGCAGTCTACGAGGTGTTCAGCAAGAATGCTTGTAACTTACACCTTCACGAACTCATGGATTCCGTAGCAGACAAAGTGACGACTCGGTCTGCCCACGACGGGTCCAAGCAAAGTCCTGACATGACCGCTAGGGGCTGGAGAAAAAAATTGTACTTCAATCCCGGCTACTACTTGTAGAAGGCTATAAAAATGACACAAAATCGTCACTTTCAACACCGAGAACTGACACGCTCACGTCACGGCAGTTCCCGAGCGGGCCCGCTCTCCGTTAATGCAGTTTTCGATGGCCTTGGTGTGACATGTTTAGACTGAGTTTTGTAAAAAGGAGTGCTCCATCTGTGTTTGTCTGTGAAAAAGTATTTTTGATATCTGATCTGCATTCACCTTTGTGTTTTCAAACGGGAGCCTCAAAGGCGATATTCCGGTATTTCTCGTTTTTACTCCTGTCATGTTTGCATTAACTCGCATAAGTGATGAAAATTGTCAATAAAGTTATGAATAAAGAGATACGTAAAATTGTGTAAACCCGTAAGGAAACTGTATATATTATCCACACATTTTATGCCCCGAAGTATCTGTTTCCACGTGCCTTCGGCAGCCCAGGTATTTTTGAAAACCACCGCTCTTTATCGTTCTATTTTTGTACTCTTTATATCACCTAGATCATTAGGTTATCGTTCATTTAAAACGATTTAAGATACAGTTCCACAAATGACGGAAAGGATTATAACGTCACGTTGCCAATGACGACGCAGTTGTCTTCACAAAAACATGTTTATTGGAGCGATTTGCGCTCCCCTAAAAACTCAAGGAATACAAGGCGGCGATACAGCAATCAACAAAGTCACGTGCGTAAACTGGTGTCGCCGATTCGAGTGCCATGGCGTCTGCTCTGCAGGCTTTTATCTCTTCGCGAAAGTCTTTCTGGAAACGTTGATTTACATCCAGAGCAGTGTAGATAAAAGAAGATCATCCTAGGCTAGTGACGTTAGGGCGAGACAGTCTGCTTCTCTGAATGTGATAGCCCGTGCGTCATAAAAATAAAGAATGCAAGACGCGCTTCGCTTGGGACGCAGATTACATAGCCGGGCATGGCCGGGCAGCAAATACTAACAATAAACTTATACATGGTTCGTGGCATTACCCCCTTCTAAGAGTGCATCGACCCGATGCTAAAATAAAAGACAGTCCAAACAGCAATAACAAGAAAGTCCGTAATATTGCATAGTAAGGTTTCAAGCGAACCACGTGGACGACTTTGGGCCGCATGCGTCGTCGTGATGTTCCGGAATTACCATCGGGGATTACCTCGTAGGTAAGTTGGCCGAAACGTCCTAGAATCTGGTAGGTTCCGAAATGCCGTCGCAAAAGCTTCTCACTTAGTCCGCGTCGTCGGATTGGAGTCCAAACCCAAACACAATCCCCTGGGTGGTACTCGACGTCTCGGCGTCGGAGGTTGTAGCGCCCGGCATCCACCAGCTGCTGGTCCGTTGTACAAACTGGAGCGAGCTGGAGGGACTCCTCTGCACGCTGTAGGTATCCTTGGACGTCGGGGTTGAGGTCGTCGTCTTCTACTTGAGGAAGCATGGCGTCAAGCATCGTAGTCGGCTGTCTTGCGTAGACAAGCTTGAACGGCGTCATCTGCGTAGTTTCCTGGGGTAGCCCTGTTGTACGCAAACGTGACATACGGGAGCACTTCGTCCCAAGTCTTATTTTCAACGTCGACGTACATTGACAGCATATCCGCGATTGTCTTGTTTACACGTAATGTTAGTCCGTTCGTTTGGGGGTGGTACTCTGTCGTTGTTCGGTGATCCGTATTGCTCTAGCGTAAGATTCCTTGCATAAGCTCCTCAGTGAAGGCCGTTCCGCGGTCCGTGATAAGGACTTCAGCTCCATGACGCAGCACAAATTAGTTTATGAAGAACTTGGCGACTTCTTTTGCAGTCCCCCTGGGAAGAGCGGCGGTCTCTGCGTAGACCGTCGAGTAGTCTGTCGGTACAACAATCCACTTGTTTTGTTTTCGTGACGTAAGGAACGAGCCTAGTAGGTCCATTCCATTCTGTTGAAAGGGACTCGACAGCACGGCGATCGGTTGCAGAAGTCCGGCGTGTCTTGTTGGCGGCGTTTTTGTCGCTGCCAGTCACGGCAACTTCGAACGTAATGGGTGACGTCGGATGTAAGGCGGGGCCAGAAATACTTCGCCTTCATTTTTGCTAAAGTGCGAGCTGTGCCGAGATTTCGGGAAGACGGGTCGTCGTGGCACGCTTCCAAAATTTCGTAACGGAGGTCTCTGGGGACGACAAGTAGATAATTCGTTCTCGTTATGGGGTTGAAATTCTTCTTCACGAGGACGGAGTTTTTGAGGCTGAATGCTGGTAAGTTCCACTTGAACTGCTTAAGCACGGCGACATTGCGGCCGTGGAGGTAGTCTGTCATGATGCGCAAGTCGGGGTCGGCACGCTGCTGGGCGGCTAGGACACCTGAGTCACGACTCCGATGGACGCGCAGTCTTCATCGGAGTCTTGTGGTGGTGGGTCAACGGGGGCGCGAAACGGGCAGTCGGTGTCGGAGTGTTCCCTGCTGGATTTGTAGACGATTGTAACGTCGAACTCTTGCAGGCAGAAGCTACTGCGCCCAAGATGGCCAGACGGGTCTGTCAAATTGGCGAGCCAACAGAGCGCATGGTAGTCTGTCACAACCTTGAATGGTCTACCATACACGTATGGGCAAAATTTTGAAATTGCTATCTTGTGGGCGGCCCTGTCCTTCCTGCGTGCGTTCGTTGTTGTCCGCGGCGTGCGTCCGTTGTCCGCAGCCACTCTCCCGCTCTCCTCTCCGATAGCGAGCACCCTCTCGCAAAGGGCATTGGATTGGATTCCATTAGATTTGCTTGGCTTGGCTTGACTTGGATTGCATTGGATTGGATTTGGATTGGATTGGATTAAAATGGATTGTGTTGCGTCATAGCCGCGGCAGACGCACTCCCGCTGGCGCGTGCCCAGGTGAGAGCGTGTGCGGCCCAGCGCGCTCTCACTCCGCCGGTGGGCGACGCTGCGCGCGGGGCTGCGCATGTGCAGTACTCTCTCTCTCCGCGGTTTCCTCTCCTTCGGGCATGCTGTGCATATATAGTGCCTAGAATATAACCTGTGTGCCGCAATCCGGCGGCCTTTCGGTCGACGGTTGCTCTCCGCTTGCGCTTGAACCCCCTCAGCGTCGCCTCACACCAGGCTTCCCGCGAGGGGAGGTGGGCGTAATTTTTTCTCCTCCTTCGACAGACCACGGCTGGCAAAGGCGATCACTTTTGCGCAACCGCTTTGCTTTTGGACGAGAACGGCTCCCAAGCTTAAATCACTGGCGTCGGTGTGCATTTCCGTTTCGGCGTTGTCGTCGAAATCAGCGAGCACGGGAGAGTTTTGCAGGAGTTGTTGCAGCTCGCAGAATGTTTTTCCTTTTGCGTTTTCCCAAACGAAAGGGGTGCTATCTGTCGTCAGGCGCATGAGTAGCTCTGCAACGCGTGCGACGTTTGCGACGAAGCGCCGGTAGTATGCCCACAGTCTGAGAAATCTTCGCACGGCCTTTTTGTCTTTTGGTCTGGGGAAGTTCGCTATGGCTGATGCTTTCGCAGGGTCAGGAAGGACTCCTGTGGCGTTGACGACATGTCCCGGGAACATGAGTGCCTCGTAAGCGACGCGGCACTTTTCGGGCTTCAGCGTTAATACCGACATGCGAATAGCCTTGTGTACAGACTCCAATCTTGCGACGTGTTCGTCGAAATTTGGGGCGAATACTACAACGTCGTCCAAGTATACGAGACCAGTGTTGCACTTCAGGCCAGCTAACATGTGTCCATGGCTCTTTGAAACGTTTCTGGTGCCGTGCACAGCCCTAACGGCATCACCTTGAACTCGTTGAGATCATCAGGGTTTATAAACGCAGTGTTGTCTTAGTCTTTCTCGTCCAAATCAGTTTGCCAGTAGCCGATCTTCAGATCCATCGATGAGAAGTACTTCGCATGGCAGAGGTGGTCGAGGGCGTCGTCGATTCGTGGCGGGGGGTACGCGTCCTTTTTGGAGATTTTGTTCAGCCCCCGTAGTCAATGCAGAACCTTAAAGTGCCATCTTTTTTCTTCACGAGTACGACCGGTGCAGTTCACAAACTTTTCGATTGCTGTATAATGTCGTCGGTGAGCATGTTGTCGATTTGAGTCCGGATGGCTTCGCGCTTGTTTGAAGAGATGCGGTACGGTGACTGTCGGGTAGGTCGGGCTCGATGTTCGGTTATTATCCGGTGCTTCGCCAGAGGTGTCTGACGTAATTTTGAGTTCGACGAAAAACGCTCGCTGTAGCGACGCAGTAAATCAAATTATTTCTTCTGTTCTTTTTGCGGTATCGCCATATTCACGTCGAAGGGATTCGAAAGCTTGAAGGTATCTCCGCTTCATCGTTCAAAGTCGGCGACCGTGATCACGTCACTTGTTTCTTGCGTTTCTTCGAGGAACGCAATTGCAGCGCCCCTGTTTAAATGCTGGAATTCTTTGCTGAAATTAGGCACCAAAACGTGGGATTGGCGTTGCTTAAAGCGCGCAATGCCTCGTGCAACGCAGACACCGCTGTCGAGGAGCAACCTTTGATCACTCTCTACGATAGCGTCGATGTCAGGAACAGCATCTTCACAGTAAACCGTGATCATCAAGCTTGCGCTGGGTGGCAGGGTGACATCATCATCGGCGATTCTAACAGAAGCACGGTGTTCGGAGTTCGGTTCCGGCGTCATGGAGTGATCGGAGGAAAGAAAAAATGGGCCCATCTCTCCCCGCGAGGGGGACTCGAGTAAATGCGTCGCATAGGGGGTGGGTGTATTGCGTTAACGTTTAGTGTTTGGGGAGTTGGTGGTAGTGAATGCGTTGTATTAGCAGCTTCTTGACGTAGTTTGAATGAGTAAAGGATATAAGGCGCGTTCGTAGCCTCCCATTCTGTGTCGGCTTTGTGGCGCAGTGGGTAGAGCACCATGTACATTGCGTTCCGCCCGCAGGGTCGAGGGATCGAAACCAGGCGCCGGATAGTATTTTTTTATATAGTGTAGGGGGAGGGGTGCGGACTACGACTACGGACGTCAACGCGGGTGACATCGTGAGTTACTGAAATGCTCTGCATTTAAAAGGTTATGAACTTGGCCTGTAGATCAATTATTGCACCGTTGTCCGTCAAAATGTCCATTCCAAGGATGGCGTCGCGGGCGCAGTTAGGTAAAATGACGAACGCTGCTGGGTACGTGGTGCCGTCTATGGTGACGTGCAATCACGTTTCACTTGGCGTCACGAGGTAGCCTCCTGCTGTGCAAACGTGCGGGCCGTCCCATCTGGTCATCACTTTCCTCAGCTAAGACGCAAATTGTCCGCTCATTACTGAGTAGTCGGCTCCCGTGTCTATGAGGGCGACTACATCAAAGCCGTCGATGGACAGCTGAACGTCAGACTCCGCTTTCCTCGAGTTCCGGGTGCGTCCTGGCGGCACATCTCGGCTTGTGCGTGTTGACGGTCGCGCACTGTGCGTCGTCGTTGTCGTCGTCTTCTCAGCGGCAGATTCGGTCATGTCGGGTACGCGTCGCGCCCTGTGGCTGTCGTGGTGCTCGGGAGTCTCGTCAGGGTTAGGTCGGGTCGTCGGGATGAGGGCATGCGATGAATCACTGTCTTCAGCCAGTCGCTGCGTCGTTGGAGGGGTTTTAATTTTTCCACCGTTGTGCAATTTTACCTCCCGAGGTTGCTGCTTCTAGTTTCACCTGCATAGCCTGGGGAACCTTCCACGCGAGACGTCAGCATTGCTACGGCGGCTCGGCGATTGGTATGGGTAGGGCGACGGCGAACGGTTGAAATGGGCTGTGCCACGGCTGGTTTGAGAAAGCTAGTCGTCGATCTCACGTGGTCGTTGCCCAGGGAGAGGGCGAGGTGCATCGACGGAGAAACCACGTAGTCTTAGTCTCTTGTATGGGCAACGACAATACATGTCATCGGCCTCTCCGAAGTAGTATCATAGCGGATAATAATCAGCGGTTCGCCAAACGTCGGTCTTTCTCAGCGAGTGGTTTTGGGCTGTGGACGGCGGTACGGTGGATGGCGGCGCGAGTGGGGATGGCGGCGAGAGTGGACGGCGCTACGGTGGAGCTTCTTGTAGACGGGCTGAAGCCGGGCGGGGTCAATGAACAGTGCTGCAGTATGTCATCGCCTGTGTCACGCGGGGTGCCTCGGATGACATAGAAGTGCCCAAAAAACTAAACCTCTTCGCGAATGACGTCAGTCAGAGAAGCCACTTGAGGTTGCGGCATAGTCGGAAAAAGCTTCCGAAGCTTCTCTCTGACCACTGCTCGGATGGTCTCGCGCAGTGTGTCGGAGCTTGTAGCCCCGGCACTGATCCTCGGAAACCAGCGCGTTCACCGGTCGATCGTACTCCCTCGTTCGAACTTCCAGCGTCTTCTCCATTGCGTCCGCCTCAGACGCAAATTCCGTCAACGTCTTAGGAAGGTTGCGGACAAGGCAAACAAAAAGGTCCTAGGTTACCCCTCGCATCAGAAACCTTAGTTTCTTTTCTTCGCTCATTTCTGGGTCTACACGGCGAAAAAGTCGCTTCAGCTCCTCAACGAACACGAGCAAGCTTTCATTGAGATGCTGTGTGCGTGTCTCCAGCAGCTGCTCGGCCCGTTCCTTGCGTACCAGAGTGGTGAATGTTTTCGAGAGCTCGGTGTTGAATAACATCCAGGTCAGCGCACGTTCGTGGTTCTCGAACCAAATCCGTGCGGAGTCTTCAAGGTAGAAAAACACTTGCCTGAGTGTTTCATCGTCATCCCATCGGTTAAACGTTCGGACCCTCTCAAGATGCCCCAGCCATTCCTCGGTATCTTAAGTAGCTGGTCCATGAAATGATGGTGGTTCCCGTGGTTGCTGCAGAACTACAGGATGGCTCGTGGTTATTGTGGATGCGTTGTTCATGGAAATGGCCGTGACGTCTTCCGCCTTCAACTTAAGTGGCAGTAGTCCAAACTCCGGCTCTAGGCCTTGCTGTCGGCGGCTTGCACGAGTTGGGCTTGCTTGACGACTTAAAGAGGGTGGAGGGTGAGTTTACCCAGCACCTTACCAAATGTCACGTTGCCACAGATGACGCAGTTGTCTTTAAGAAAAACAAGTTTATTGGAGCGAACTTCTGCTGCCTTAACAACTCAAAGAATGCAAGGCGGCGATACAGCAACCAACAAAGTGACGCGTGTAAGCTGGTGTCCGTGATTCGAATGCCATGGCGTCTGCTCTGCAGGCTTTTATCTCTTGGCGCGAGGGTTTCTGGAACCGTCGATTTACACCCAAAACATTGTAGATCAAAGAAGGTCATTCTGGGCTAGTGACGTTAGGGCGAGACAGTCTTCTTCTCTGAATGTGATAACCCGTGCGGCACAAAAATAAAGATTGGAAGAACTGCTTCGCTTGGGACACAGATAAAACAGCCGGGCATGGCCGGGCAGCCAAAAAACCAATACATTTACACATGAGTCGCGGCAGTATCTTTATGAATTTTGAATGCATATTCCCAAAAAAGGTGGGACGTACCTGCTGTTAAGTGGACACGTTACTTTATATATGACATGTCCCAGGCACAAACTTCAAGAAAATGTAGTTTTTACCTTTGAGAAGGCAAACACAGTTCTTTTCGTGTATAGCATAAGCATAAATCTACCTCGCCGTGGAATTGTAAGTGCATCCCACCAATCGTTTTACACATTTATGTTATATAGGCTTGCCGTCTAGGTATAGAAATGGACATGATAACAGAGAGAAAAATTCTTAGAACTTTTTGTGGACATTATGTACTTTTCTCCCAACAATAACTCACAATTCCAAGTACGTTAAATCTTTTGGCGACTTCTAATTGTCCTCATTAAAAGTCTCGCTCGTCAACTAGTTCGCCTTCCTTGTACATTCCTAGAACAGCGATAACGCGTCCCCTGAGGCCACAACTTCGCACAGAAAACGGTTAGAAAAACATTGCAAACTACAATACCTTCTTTGCGGAGAACAAAAAAAATCTCTTGTCGCTATTTTGCAAAGCTCTCACTGATACTGCGAGATTTCAGATAAGCACTAGATGTGGCTATTTCATATTTGGAGTTATCACTGTATCGACCTATTTCGCGATCTTTTTCGATTTTCATATATCGGGATTGATATCACAAAATACCCTTTAGGAGAATAAATATATTCTTTCTTATTAGACGTGGCTGGACTTGCGCAAACACGTCGTGAAATAATGCCGTAGACACAAATGCTTCACGGACAACAGGCGTTTCTTTACAGGTGGGCTGCAGCTGTCGTCTTCACTACCGCCAAAAATAAAGACCAGAAAAAAAATCAAGAGTTCGTCTAGGCTTACGTCTTAACATGCACAACGAGATAGGAAATTCAGCTTTTTCCCTCACCTGCTCATGTTTCTTTTTGCAGACATGAAATAAATTGTCTATGTTTAAGCGTTACTTCAACGTCGATGGAGCATTTCCGGACGGAATTGCTGCATTTGTATTTATGCTTTTAAGTAACAGGCTTCACTGAAGATACCAACGCAAGACGCAAAGATCGTCTATCGCAGCAGTAGCGAAAAGACACAGGCCACATACGCATGTGCACCTTACGATGTGGCCGTGAAAGGTTGATTGATTAATTGAAGGGTTTATTGTGTTGACGCAACACAGACGACGAGGCGCGCCATAGTGGTGGGCTCCGGATTAATTTTGACGCCCTGGGGAACTTTAACGTGTGCCAAAATGTTGTAACCACAGGCACTTTTGCTTTTCGCTTCGCCTCCATCAGAAAAGCGGACGCCCCAGCCGGAAATATAACCGCATCCTCGTGGGCCATGACAGGTGTCACCGTAGGGTGTTTGTTCATACTCTGTAATGGTGGCAAAACTGCACGTTTTGTTTTTTAGCTAACGCCATATATGTATATATATATATATATATATATATATATATATATATATATATATATATATATATATATATATATAACACAGAAATAAGGGTTGGCAGTCGAGAAAACCTCGGAAAGCAAAGGGGAGGATGTGGTAGATCATTGAAACAGATTAAGAATTTGGAAAGAAAAAAAGAATCGCACCAGACCGGTATTCTGGAGGTCGTGGGTTCGGATCCCACCTGGCGGGCATTTTTTCTTCACTTTCTTTCTTTCTTTCCAAATTCTTAATCTGTTTCAATGATCTACCACATCCTCCCCTTTGCTTTCCGAGGTTTTCTCGACTGCCAACCCTTATTTCTGTGTTATTTTCAACGAGCCCCTTATTTCCTATTCTGATTCGCTATATATATATATATATATATATATATATATATATATATATATATATATATATATATATATAAAAGGGTTGGCAGTCAAGAAAACCTCGAAAAGCGAAGGGGAGGTTGTGGTGGGTCATAGAAAGAGATGAAGAATTTTTTGAGTCGAAAAGAAAGTGGTGAAAAAATTCCCACCGGGTGGGATCCAAACCCAGGACCTCCAGAATACCGGTCTGGTGCGATAACCACTACGCTACCGGCGGGGCTGTTTCCCCAGCACTTTCTCGGGTATTTATGTTAAGGTATTTTTCTTTCCTGCACTTGGGAGTGGTAGCTAGTGGCACTCGGACTACTCGGGGTGAAGGTCCCCTTCACCCCGAGTAGTCCGAGTACCTTAACCTTAACCAAATACCGAGTACCTCAAAATACCTTAACATAAATACCCGAGAAAGTGCTGGGGAAACAGCCCCGCCGGTATCGTAGTGGTTATCGCACCAGACCGCTATTCTGGAGGTCGTGGGTTCGGATCCCACCCGGCGGGCATTTTTTCACCACTTTCTTTTCGACTCAAAAAATTCTTCATCTCTTTCTATGACCCACCACAACCTCCCCTTTGCTTTCCGAGGTTTTCTTTACTGCCAACCCTTATTTTCTGTCTTATTTCACGGAGCCCCTCATTTCTCACTTTCTGATTCGCTACATGCTTAGCGAGGGCCTCTGTTCTGGCAGTCTTGGTGCCAAAGGGAGCTTAAGAGGGTTCAACGCTGGTCGACCAGTCTCGACATGTCGTAGACACTCGAGTCACGGCCCGGGGGTTTAAAAGAAGGTCCCCTTCACCCCGAGTAGTCCGAGTGGCGGTAGGTACCACCCCTAAGTGCAGGAAACAAAAATACCTTAACATAAATACCCGAGAAAGTGCTGGGGAATCTGCCCCGCCGGTAGCGTAGTGGTTCTTGCACAAGACCGGTAATCTGGAGGTCGTGGGTTCGGATCCCACCCGGCGGGCATTTTTTCACCACTCTCTTTTCGACTAAAAAAATTCTTCATCTCTTTCTATGACCCACCACAACCTCCCCTTTGCTTTCGGAGGTTTTCTTGACTGCGAACCGTTATTTCTTTCTGTCTTATTTCACGGAGCTCCTCATTTCCCATTTTCTGATTCACTATATATATATATATATATATATATATATACTGTAAAGGCGCGAAGCTAAACGAAAGAAAAGCTGCAAGCGCCGTCAGCGGCCAATTCGCCATCAGAGCGACGAGGACGCCGGCCGACTGGCAGCGAAGGAAGAAGTGCGGGGCACGTTCGGCGAGAGAATAAACATGGCGTCGTAGGCATCGGACGTTGGTTCATTACTAGGGGCGCAGCCGACACGTTTTCAAGCCCCGGGGTGACCCAGCCTCCGGACCTGCTCGCAGCCTCCGGATCGCGGCGATCCAGCCGCAGGGACGGCACTCAGCAGCGTCCAAGGCCTGGCACGCCTTCCAGCCCTGCTGCCCAAGTTCATCGGTGGAGCCATAGTCCCGCCATTTATCCCATTTATTTCCTGTCCTCTAATGTACACACTAAAAGAAAAAACTAAAAAAAATTCGAGGACAAAACCCGCACCAACAAAGCTATCGCAGGTTTAAACCAATTCAAAATAAACAAAATAGGCACTAGGCCAAAAATACTTTTACAAAAAAGCCGATTCGATGTTGACAAAAAGAAAAAAAAATCACACTCCACATCCAAAGGCGCTACTGTCTACACACACACTAAAATAATCCTATACATCAAAGCTAAATTTTTTAAATCTAACAGTATGACAGTGAAGATGCGAAAAAGTTGAAAAGCGTTATAAAATGATAACACACAAAAATACATGCAAGACAGTCCACTATAACAATGTCCTTACAGTGAGTTCCAGAACTATGAGAAATTAATTGGTGCATTAATGACCCTTTTTTCACCACATGCAGACCCATGGACACAACGATCACTCTAAAACAAATCAACCAGAAATAAACCAGCTAGAAGTGACAGAAAACCACACAGTTCAAATAAACAGTACTCGGCGGTAAAGTAAAGACTATCGCGCACTACAGTTTGCACCGCTTTTCACATTGTACAGTCATTCACTCTAAATACACTTCACTGCGCTTTCGTGTCTGCATCACTGTGGTCCAAAACTAGAGTTCATCATTCACCAAACCGCACTTAGATCACGTACGAGCCACTACTACCGCGTATTAGGTCGATGGGAAAGTCTCCGCAGATCACCGCACTGCTGTATTACACTGCGCAACACCTCACCACACAAGTCACGTGACCGCTTATGACTTCGTCTCTTGTTACAGTTGGCTTCCAGAAAGACATGCGAGGCAGTCAAACTTCTGGTACAGACCTAGCCACGTAGTCCACAAGGTCTGTAAGGATTTTAATTGCAGCGTTGTCATTAAGTAGAGATCTCAGGTGTGGTGGTTCAAGGGGGTGCCTTGTGAGCCTCTGCAATTTGTAGATGTAGGGTCTTGTTTTAACACAGTCCAGTAAGTAATGAGCCACAGATGAGGCACTATGTCCACAAAAACACTGGCAATTGTTCTGTAATTGCAAGCGGTAAAAGTAGTGCGGGAAATGTCTATGGCCTGTTAACAATGTGGTCAATTTCCTGGGGGGCGGGAAACACCTCGGTATATCCAAAACACTCTGGGTCCATCGATACAATTCTGTACTGCAGTGATTGGCCGACCAGGAATTCTGCCAAACTAAGCGACCAGCTTTCAGTAAAGCAGAACGCACCATGTGCTTAGTGATTTTGCCGTGCACATCTACACCTCGCGTTACGGCGTGAGTTGCTATGATGTCAACAAGTTCATTTCCCCAGACTCCAGAGTGACTGGGGACGTGGTATATATGTACTGGTACGATGGATGCAAGAGAGCTGATGTTATCCTTGAGGATTTGGATGCTGCTTGAAATGGTGAAAGGGTTGTTCAGTGCCATGAGTAGGGAGAGGCAGTCTGTATATATGTGCAGCGGGGAAGTGGGTGTGTTACAGAAGAAATACTGGATTATTTGGTGCAGGGCTATTGTTTCAGCATTGAAAGAACTAGTGGGGGAAACCAAGCGGAATCTTTGGACGGCTTGTATGGTTTCAAGGTCTGAGAAAACGACAAATGCAGCACCAGCAGACGTAGAAGTGTGGGAGCCATCTGTATACGCATGCAGTCGTGGTCGTGACATGATGTGAGGTACCTGTTGGACGCTCAAGCGCTGGTAGGGAATGCTAGTTCGTCGTGCCGGATCAATTGAAGATAAGTCAATGGGAAAGTCAATTTCAGTCGGGTTAACTGTAAGTGTGTGAAACGTAATGGTTTGGTGCCGGTGAAACAGAAGGAATAATCGAGTTTGAATATCCAGGTGAATGCTCAGTGGCAAAACATTTGCAATCACCTCGAGGGCAGCAGTGCGAGTGGTGGTGTATGCTGCTGTAACGGCAAATAAAGGAGATCTCATTAGAGAATGCACACGCGCCTGCAAGCTGTCGTGTTTGTGTGTGTACCACCACGCAGGAGCTGCATATGTTGCCACAGGCAGTACAACGTGTAGATAAAGTTCTCGCAAGTGATCTCTGTTCACGTAAGTATGCATTCGGGCAAATTTCGTTAAGGCCGCCGTCATTTTTTCCATACGTTCTTTCAAGTAGTTTGTATGAGCCACAAATGTCAAGTGACGATCAAACATGACACCTAATATTTTTAGTTCGGTGACGTGCTTAATACTGACCCCGCCCAGTCTCACGGTAGGCTTACGTATCGCTCCTCGCTCCCCACGAGATACGAGCAGACAGGCACATTTTACGGGATTCAGTACCAACTTGACACCTTGACACCACCGCTGTACTCTCTTCAGCGCCTCCTCCGCAATTGCTTCCAATTGCCTTCTCGTACGAACTTTTACTAGAATTATGGTGTCATCAGCGCATGCCTGTATGTACGCATCTTCTGGCATTCCCAATTGGAGTAAATCATACAGACAGGCATTCCACAGCAAAGGACTCAGTGGAGATCCTTGAGGGCTGCCTTTTGTTTCGTTGCCTGTATCTCTCCCGAAAACGTCTTGTAGTGAACTGTACGGCCTTTCAAAAACGAAGACAGAAGATTGTAAATGTTGGAAGGGCAGTTATGAGTTCGGAAGAAATAAAGCAGAGCAGGATGCCAGATGGAATCAAAAGCCTCTTCAAAGTCGAGAGAGAGGATTTACGCAAGACTTCCCTCATCTCTACACTGCTGCAGCTGTAGTCGAAGAGCATAAAGAGCAGCAGTGGAGCTTTGTCCTTGAGTAAATCCGTATTGATTGGGGTGGAGGAGTTGCGCCCGGTGCATGAAAAAATAAAGACGTGCGTTTAGCATCCGTTCCAAGACTTTGCCAAAAATGGAGCTGATGCAAATTGTCCTATATGATTTTGGTTCTTGCGGAGGACGACCAGGCTTCAGGAGAAAGGTAACCCTGGCTTTCTTCCAGTGCGGTGGGAAGTGGCCGAGGTGTAAAGCGCCATTAAATATCAGAAGAAAAAACGGAGATGCAAAAAGAAATAACAGCTGCATCATGTAGGTCGTGATACAATCAAGCCCTGCAGCAGCGTTAGGGTTCCAATCTCTGATTGCCTTTTGAAGTTCCGTAATGGTGAAATCATCATCGTCGGTCGGCGTTGCATACGTGTTTCTGCTAACGAATATTCTTAAGGCACATTGAGCGAGCGTGTCATTTTGAGTTAAGTCAGTTGGCAGGAGCTGCTCCAGAAGAAGACCTGCAGACTCCAATGTGTTGGTAGTTAGGTCGTCGTTGGACGTCAAGAGGGCCGGAAGTGCCGATCGGGAGAAGCATTTTTGAAAAGCAGTGGTGAAAGGGAGGCCGAAGATGTTTTTCCTTGACGCCGTTGTGCAATTTCTTCGAATGGCAATTTCTTTAGCTTGCTCTATTCTGCATCTATATCTGGGCAGAGACCTATAATAGATAAAACGGAGATCATTCCTTAATAGCGGATCTCGGCATCTTTAATATCTTCGGCGTAGTGTGCGAACAGTAGATCTTTCTTTGGCTAGTTCATCAGTCCACCAAATATTGCCGTTAAATTTTGTAGGTGCACGTTCATGTTTTTGTTTCAACCTAAGAATTTTTTTATAGAAACAGTCTAAAGTTTTGTTGGGTAAGTCCGGTGACGCCACGTGCTGCGGGTTCAAGCGTTAAGCCAAGGGTCCTCAACGAGCTCTTCCACGAGTCGTCTTGCTCCAGTCTTGGTCAGGCGTTTCTGTCGGGAAAGAGAAGACGATCGAATGCCAAACTCGATATATCTGTGTTCCGAAAGTGTAGGGGTGTCTCGAATTTTCCAGAAGGTTTCCCTGGTCCAGATAGGTCCAGCAACTAAAGTGATGTCAATCCAGGTATCAGCATATGCCGTTGCGTATGTCGGTATGGAGCTGGAGTCGTTCAAAAGCAGTAAATGCCGAGCGTGAATAAATTTCGCTAGCTCATCTCCACGGCTGTTCAAAACGGTGCCACCCCATAGTGGATTTCTCGAGTTAAAGTCTCCGGCGATTGCAACGTTTACCATAGGATGACTATCTAAAATTCCTTCTATTGATGTTAATATATAAGAAAGGGGTACTGATGGTGCTGCATAAACTCCTATCAGTAACAACGCCAGCTTGTCAGTTTGCAGCTGCAAAGCCACGATGTATGGTGAGATGGAAATAGGGAACACGTCGAACCTGGGCCGTGGAATAACCACCACACAACGGGGTGTGTGTGGGTGACAAAACATATGCCAGCTTTCTGGTATTCCTGGAATCGTGGATCCACGAGCATAGGGATCACAAATCACTGTGACGTCAACGTCATTCAATTTTGTAAAATCTACAAGGTGACCGGTGGCGGCACGGGTGTGGTCAAGGTTCGCTTGGAGGAATATCAATGAAGCCATTTCACATTTTTGAAGGTCCGGGCGTTAAAACAGGGGATAATTAAATGGAAAACTGAAATGGCTATAGCACATTCACAGTGCTTAGTAGGCGAATAATAACAATACAGAAGGTGTTTGTTTGTAGGTAAGTGAGAGGAGGTAAATAAGTAATATATTTCCATTGTGATTTTTACGAAATTGCGGAAGGACAGAGAGCGGGCGTGGCATCCTCATAAATTGTTTTTGCACGCAGTCTTGTAATGCGCGAGGCAATACTAGAACAGCACGGCGCGTTGAACGTGTGATCATGGCGTCTACCCGCTGCGCGGCACTCGCGGCATACCACCTTATTTTTATCTGTGAGCGTGCATTCTGCTGCAGAGTGGTTTTCAGCGCAGTAAGGGCAACAGACATGATCCGAGGTACAACGGGTATAAACATGACCATACGAACAGCACCGGTTGCAAGCAGCCACATAGAAGTTTTCTTTTATAGAGCAGGAGGTCCAGCCAATAAGGAGACGGTCTCGGTCTTTCAGTAGTTTGTACACAGAAGGGGAAACCTCGATAATGTGTACATTATTCCCAGAACGATCTTTGAAGTAGGTGCGATGTCTAAAGCCTTCTTCAGGTATGTCCAGACCATTGCGAGCGTTAATGTTCGCTCTCAGAATTCCAGGAATTATACTCGGATCCACTCCAGATATTTTGAACTGAGGCATACGGCGAGGAGGGCGAGAAATTCTGAGCGCTGTTTTTAACTGCAAGTGGTTTTCGAGTGCCTTTTCCAAGTTATCTATGGAGGCGCGGTCGGCAGACACGACGGTGAGCCCCGATCTTGTGGGGAATAATTTAACTTGTTTTACTCCAATTCCAGAGGGGTCATTACCAGACGGCAGAACCGGAGAAAGAAAAAGAACATGACTGGGGTCGTTCATGAATGCGGCGGTCTGTTGCATGTTGCTGGACTGACGAGTTCTATTTGCCCCTGGAAAAGTGGGACCAACCGACTCACTGCTCCGAGCCGTTTGATCAGTTCTGAGAACGTCCACATATGAAACGTGCGGTGGTGTTGGCAAGTGTGAATCCTGGGTCCCACCTTGTTTAGCGTGTGCCACCTGAGTACGTAGTTCTTCAATTCTACCCTCGGCACGAGAGAGCTGTGTAGAGAGAGCGATGACCAAGCTCTGCATATCAAAAAACATTTCCATCACTTTTTCTCGTACCGAGACGTTGATCTTATTCCGAGAATCAGACAAAATGTTCATTAAAATTTTCCCCACTTCGGTGATCTTGTTGATGTGTTCACTGGAAAATTCGGCACCATCGGTGACCAATCTCCCAAGCAGTTGATTGCAGGAAACACGAGAACATGATTGCTCGATGTCAACAGGCAGGGGATTGTCCACAGCATCCTGATGTGGATCATGGCTGCGATTGTCCACAGTTAAAAGAGAGTGGTTGGAGCCACGATCAGCGATTGCAGGTACCGTTTCACTACTCTCTTGGGAATTGACAGAACTTCGGGATGGCGCGGATCGAACCGTCTCCTGTCGCAGAGATTGCATCGTCCGATTCAGATACTCCATGAAGGGTGAACTCTAAGAGGGGGTGGAGCAAACTCCTTCGGCGAACAACGGCTGTTAAGCCTAACCGGGCTTCACAGCCGTTGGTTGGCTGCCCAAGTTCATCGGTGGAGCCGCAGTCCCGCCACGAGTGTGAACGCGAGCAACGCCCATCACCCAGGCGAGACAGCCTTGGGAGCTCCTTTCAAAGCAGACGACGTCTTCTGGACTCGCCGCAGATTCCAGCAATCGCGTCGTGATTTTTGTCGTCTTTAGATTTTCCGCCGAGAGTGACCGACCCTCCTAATGTCTACCGCTGATGCGAACGCCAGCAACCCTTCTTGGGCTGTCCAGGCCCTCACAGAAATGTGTCGCCAGTTTCACGACGTCATTTCCTTCCCGTTTCCATCACCCGCCCACACAGTCGTCCCGGTCTTCCGAGGTTTCCAGGACGACGCTGTTTGTTGGATAAAGTTTATCGACGCCCTTTCCACCCACCACGCCTGGCCAGACCACACCAGGTTGTTAGTTGCGCAAGAACGTCTGCGCGATGGTGCTCGAGCATGGCACCTTTACGAAGGTCACTCCCATACGTCCTGGGAAAGCTTGAGCCGAGCGTTAGTCGCTGCATTTAGTAACTGGACTGGCAGCTATGACACTCGCTTCATGAAAATGCGTGCTCGTCGCCAAGGCCCCGGCGAAAACGTCATGACCTACATCTACGAAAAGCTGCGCCTACTCGCAGACTGTAACTTCACCTGGGTGTCTCCTTTTGCGAGACAGTATATCATAGATGGCCTTTCCAACCACGTTCATGCTGCAGTCCTGACCACACAGCAGCCGGAAGAGAGCCCTCACGCGTTCATCCGCCTGGCAGCAGAATTGCAGCAGAGCACCGCCCGGTGGTCATCCCAGCCTTACGTGCAAATGTCGGCGCAGTCCCTGGAATGGTCTGCTGGCTTCGAACTGGAGGCGAGCAATACGTCACAAAAGGCTGAGGATGGGACCACCGCTATGTCCATGACCGTCACTGAAGACGGCGCCCTTAATCCCAAGTCTCCCTGCCAAGCCAGTGACCCGCCGATGGTTTCCTGCGTGCATCAGCAGGCGGGTCTTCTCCGTGAGCAAACTTCGACTTCCATCGGGTCGGAGAAGTGTACGATCCCAGAGAGCCAATCACCACCGTCACTCACCCTCTGCCTTCTGGAAGCCCAAGACGAACCGATGGGGGCAGACGAGCAACAAGTCACCCAGAGATGGATCGACAAAGAGATCAGCCCAGAACTGAAGTCGATGAAAGAAGAGGAGGGGAGCAGCCAGACGACCCCGAAGGTCACAGAAAGCGGGGAACCACGTCCAAAATTCCCCGAAATGGCACCGATAGACAACGTTTTGTTCACCGCGACCTGCGACTCCAACTACCGAGCGGAGTGCTTCTTGTTCCCACAAGGACGCGATAACACACTCGTTATGGGTACCCCGAGCATATCGTCCGCTGACGCCTCTCAAGAATCTGTTAAAGAACCAACCTTCGTTCCAGCTCAGCCCGATGAAGATGATCAAACAGACATGTCGGGGGAAGCTAGAAACCAAGTAGCTTCCGACATCGAAACGGACGACGAAAAGACTAATGAACACAAGAATGCTCCTCCAGCGACTGTGGTCGAAGAAGACAACGGCAAAGTCAGCAAAAGTCACAGTACCAGCTTAAAGCAACCAGACAGCAAGGGCAGCATGATGCGTGTCTTTGGCGAGCAATATAAGACGCTTCGGGAAAAAACTAGGACGCACTCGGCAACGGAAAAAATCGTAGCCCCGGATCAAACCAGAAAGGAAGACTTAAACCGAGCCGTGAAGTACGCCCACCGAGTCATGAGACAGGCCTACCGAAAAGACACGTACAACGACCCTGGTGTCAAAGTGAAGGACCCACGCCAAGAGCTCGTTGGTGCTCGCCATTGCAGTCTGGCCGAGTGTAAGGGCGCGAAGCTTCGCGAAAGAAAAGCTGCACGCGCAGTCAGCGGCCAATCCGCCATCAGAGCGACGAGGACGCCGGCCGACTGGAAGCAAAGGAAGAAGAAGCAGGGGAAACATTCGGCGAGAGAATAAACATGGCGTCGCAGGCATCGCACGTTGGTTCATTACAATATATATATATATATATATATATATATATATATATATTGTAAGGTCCTGGAGCAACGGGTGAACCGAGACGTTTATTCGGCGATCCAGTCAGTTCCGAACATCGTACCGAGAGCGATAATGATGCACGAGCGAAGAGGATTGGCTAATGTTAATGAGAATGATAATTTTACTGCGAGGAGGCAATACAGGAGATTGCCCAGATTGTATGAATAGTCCCTGGGAGTGTCGAGGCTGTGCCGACGCGACATACGCGCTCACAATATATATATATATATATATATATATATATATATATATATATATATATATATAGCGTTTCAACGCTGATTCGCTACATGCATAGCGAGGGCCTCTGTCTTGGCAGTCTTGGTGCCATAGGAAGATTAAGAGGGTTAAACGCTGGTCCACCACTCTCCACATGTCGTAGACACTGCAGTCACGGCCCGGGGGTTAAAAAAAAGGTCCCCTTCACCCCGAGTAGTCCGAGTGGCACTGGCTACCACCCCCAAGCACAGGAAACAAACATACCTAAACATAAATACCACAGGATGTGGAGGGGAAATCGCCCCGCCGGTAGCGTAGTGGTTATCGCACCAGACCGGTATTCTAGAGGTCGTGAGTTCGGATCCCACCTGGCGGGCATTTTTTCTCCACTTTCTTTCTTTGCAAATTCTTTATCTGTTTCAATGACCTACCACATCCTCCCCTTTGCTTCCCGTGGTTTCCTTGACTGCCAACCCTTATTTCTATATATATATATATATATATATATATATATATATATAGGATAATATGATTTGGAAATGAGGGGCTCAATAAGATATACAGAAAGAAAGGCCGGTAGTCTACAACCCCAAAGAAGGCATAGGGGAATGGTTCGACTATTTTTTTTCCGTTAGTGTTGTTACATTATTTTTTTATTAATTTACGTGAGAAAGAAAGAAAGAAAAACACGCGCCCAGAGTGGGGACCGAACCCATGCCTTTCGATTAGATCTCGGATGCCTTACCAATTCGGCTATCTGGGCGACTGTGTTCTCCTTCACTTTCTCGGGAATTTATATTTACTAAATCTGCATCTGATGCTTGAGGGTGGTAGCCATCGCCACTCAGACTACACGGGGAAAAGGGGACCTTCTTTTCTACCCCCGGGGCGTGACTCGAAGGTCTACAGCCTGTCATGAGCGGGTAACTGGCGGACAACCCTCTTATGCTACCTTGGCATCAAGGCTGCCAGAACCGAGGCCCTCGCTAAGCTA
Source organism: Haemaphysalis longicornis (assembly GCF_048455015.1). Lineage (NCBI taxonomy): Eukaryota > Metazoa > Arthropoda > Arachnida > Ixodida > Ixodidae > Haemaphysalis > Haemaphysalis longicornis. The sequence goes on from NW_027526204.1 coordinate 36,767,231, forward strand.
TCGCAGGATAATATGGTTTGGAAATGAGGGGCTCGTTAGGAAATACAGAAAGAAATGCCGGCCGTCTACAACACCAAAGAAGGCATAGGGGAATGGTTATACTATTTTTTTACCGTTAGTGATGTTACATTATTTTTTTAATAATTTTCTTCAGAACAAAAGAAAAAAAACACGCGCCCTGAGTGCGGACCGAATCCTCGCCTTTCGATTAGATCTCGAATGCCTCACCAATTCGGCTATCTGGGCGATTGTGTTCTCCTTCACTTTCCGGGGACTTTCTTTCTCTCTCTCTCTCTCTATATAGTATAAGTAAAGAGTCGGATACACAGCAAGAACAATAACAAACAAGGAACAAGGTTTACTTACGTAGCGGCAACGGAACTTCACATAATCAGAGTACAGTTCCATGATTCAGTTCCAAGCACAGCGTCTTCTGTAAGCACGGACTCAGAAACCCAACGAGAGTGTGGCTATGTTCGCGGAGGACATTGCCCGTCTGTTCAAGCGAGCCGACCCAGACATGGCAGAATGCAAAAAATTACGCCATCTTATGCATGGCGTAAAAGAACAGCTTTTCGCCGGTCTCGTCCGAAATCCACCGCGTACGGTCCAAGACTTCATCCGCGAGGCTACTGCCATTGAGAGGGCACTACAACAGCGTTCCAGACAATACGACCGCATGGGCGCCAAAACATCGTCGAGCATCTCTGCTGCCATGGCCACAGATGAGGACAGCCGCCTTCGGGATCTCATCCGCGCGGTGTTGAGAGAAGAGCTCGCGAAGTGCGGCATCATCCCGTCGGGACCCATACAGGCCTCCGTCGCCGACATAGTGCGCGATGAAATTCGCAACGCCTTTTCCCTACCCGCAGTGCAGCCAGCGTCACCATACCCAGTCTCCTACGCCACGGCTCTAACTGCCCAGGCTTCCGCCGCAACCGCTAGACCTGCCGCGCCGCCTCTTCCATACCACCCGCCGCACCCAGCCGAATGCTGGCCACAACAAGCAGTCCCTCTTACTGCCCAACAGCAGTTTCATCCAAACTCTTCGGTCCGTCCGCAACAATACTATCGTCACCAAGTACGCAAGACCGACCTTTGGCGAACTCCCGATAACCGGCCGCTCTGCTATCACTGTGGCAAACCAGGGCACATTTATAGCCGGTGCCCCTACCGCGAAATTGGACTGCCTGGATTTCCACCCAACGCTGTTCGGCCCCAATTCGGAGAAAGACCGGTCGCCATTTCTGACTGCCTCGCCGAGCGTCGAGCTACCGCACCACTCCGTCGATCACGTTCGCCGTCCCCAGCTCTCCAAGGTTCGCCCAGCCGCCGCTCTCCTGGAGGGCCACCTACCCGGCGGTCTCCAACGCCACCACGGGGAAACTAGATGACGCAACCTTGGGAGGCAAGGTTGCCAGTAGTCGAAGCTCCGAAGGCCTCCCTCTACCGCCGGCAGTTGGGGAACCGGCAGCCCAAAGCTTCGACGTCGACGTGAACGCGCGGGCCGAACTTACAGTTTTTTTCGACGGACACGAAATGACCGCATTAGTGGACACCGGGGCGGACTACTCGATAATTAGTCGGGAACTCTCTGACAGGCTCAGAAAGGTCAAGACCCCATGGGATGGACCTCATATTCGGACTGCCGGGGGTCACCTGATGACGCCTGTCGGAAAATGTACCGCGAGGGTACGCATTGGCGACTCCGACTTCGTCGGTACGTTCGTCGTCCTTCTAGAATGCTGCAAAGAGCTTATTATAGGAATGGACTTCTTGCGCGATCATGATGCGGTAATCGACGTCGGCGAAGGCTTTCTGAGTTTTTCTACGAAAAATAACACACCACAACTAACTGGCAACCGAACGCCACACCTACGAATTGTCGGCGACGAAGTTAGCCTACCCCCAAGGTCCTGCATGCTTGTGTCCGTTAGGTGTGATGACCTAATCAGCGGCCCTGGTATTGCCGAGGTCTTGAGTCCCCTTCTTCTGGAAAGTGGGATCGCTATTGCTAGGGGCCTGTTGTCGCTAGCGTGCGGCGAAGCGGAGGTATTGCTGACAAACTTCACGAATGAACGTCGACGAGTCGCCAAGGGAACGGCGGTTGCCGTCTTCGAAGACATCGACAACGCGACGGACTGCTTCGTTCTGCAGAGTAAAGTGTCAGCCGTGGTGCCAAATAAGCTCGTAATCGACGTTAACCGCAACCTCCCGCCGACAGAGCAAAGCCAGCTTTCTGAGCTCTTAGACAGTTTCCGGGACTGCTTTTCGTCGACGTCGGGCGTCCGCCAAACCCAGTTGGTCAAACACCGAATAATTACTGCCGCAAATGAAAGACCGGTTCGGCAAAACCCCTACCGAGTGTCTGCAAAAGAACGGGATGCGACAAGGCAGCAGGTGGAGCAAATGCTAGACGACGACGTCATTCAGCCATCGACAAGCCCCTGGGCGTCACCCGTCGTCATGGTAAAAAAGAAGGATGGCAGCTTGAGATTCTGCGTCGATTTCCGCAAACTGAATCAAGTCACCAAAAAAGACGTATATCCTCTGCAGAGAATAGACGACTCACTCGATCGATTACGGCATGCCCGCTACTTTTCGTCAATGGACTTAAAGAGCGGATACTGGCAAATTGAAGTCGATGAGCGTGACCGTGAAAAGACCGCATTTGTTACTCCCGATGGGCTTTATGAGTTCAAAGTTCTTCCTTTTGGTTTGTGCTCAGCGCCTGCAACATTTCAAAGAATGATGGACACGGTTCTGTCGGGATTGAAGTGGCAAACGTGTTTGGTATACCTAGACGACGTCGTCGTGTTTTCCAGGACCTTTCAAGAGCACCTAGAGCGATTGACGTCTGTTCTTCAGGCTATCCGATGTGCCGCACTGACACTAAAACCGGAAAAATGCCACTTCGGGTATGAAGAACTACTATTTCTTGATCACGTTGTCAGTCGAGCCGGCGTACGCCCGGATCCTGATAAACTTGATGGCGTGTCGAAGTTCTGCACCCCTACCGACAAAAAGAGCATTCGGCGTTTTCTGGGGCTGTGCTCGTATTATCGGAGATTCATAGCGAACTTCTCCCACATTGCGGCTCCGCTCACTCGCCTCACACGTGATGACGTAGCTTTCATCTGGAGTGATGAACAGCAAGCGGCTTTTGATGAGCTCCGGCGTCGCTTACAGACACCCTCTGTGCTGGCTCATTTTGACGAGGAGGCCGCAACTATGGTTCACACGGATGCCAGCAATGTGGGGCTCGGCGCTGTTCTCGTCCAGTGGCAAGACGGCGCCGAAAAGGTCATCCCTTATGCCAGCCGAACACTATCACGGGCCGAAAGTAACTATTCGGCCACCGAGAAAGAGTGCCTTGCTGTAGTTTGGGCCCTCCTGAAATTCCGACCATACCTTTATGGGCGTCATTTTACCGTCGTGAGCGACCACCATTCCCTCTGCTGGCTCACGAACCTTAAAAACCCTTCTGGCCGCCTTGCGCGATGGAGCCTAAGGCCCCAGGAATTCGACATGACCATCGTACACAAATCCGGCAAGCGGCATTCAGACGCAGACTGCCTTTCAAGAGCTCCTGTTGGCCTTCCCCCCGCCGATGACGAGGACAGCGACGATGCCGCGCTAATCGGAGTTCTGGATGCACCCACAATTTCGGAGCAGCAGCGCGCGGATCCGGAACTACGATCGTTGTTTGAATTTTTACAAGGCCACACTACCGTCGTGCCGAAGGCATTTGCCAGAGGACTGTCGTCATTCTGTCTGCGGCGCAACGTTCTCTATAAGAGAAATTTCGCGTCGAGTGGGAGTAACTACCTGCTTGTCGTGCCCAACCTTCTCAGGAATGAAATCTTGCAGGCCTGTCACGACGAGCCTAGAGCTGGTCACTTCGGTTACACACGTACGCTGGCGCGTATCAAGCGGAAGTATTACTGGCCGAAGCTATCGGCCACCGTACGGCAGTATGTACGAACTTGCCGGGACTGCCAGCGACGGAAAGCACCACCCGGCCGGTCAGCCGGACTTCTGCAGCCCGTTCAGGTTCCTAGAACGCCTTTTGAACAAGTTGGCATGGACTTGCTCGGTCCCTTTCCAACTTCCACAACTGAGAACAAATGGATTGTAGTCGCCACGGATTACTTAACCAGGTATGCCGAAACGAAGGCGCTACCACGGGCTACAGCGCTTGAGGTTGCGCAGTTTTTTCTAACAAGAATTGTGCTGCGGCATGGCGCACCCGCAGTGTTGATTACCGACCGTGGAACGGCTTTTACGGCGCAACTGCTGCAAGAAGTGTTGAGATTGAGCGGTACGTCCCACCGAAAGGACAGCGCGTACCACCCACAGACCAACAGCTTAACAGAACGTCTGAACCGAACAATAGCCGACATGCTCAGTATGTACGCCGATGCGGAGCACAAGACGTGGGATGCAGTTTTGCCTTACGTAACGTTCGCGTATAATACGGCCCAACAAGAGACGACTCAAATGATGCCATTTGCACTTGTCTACGGTAGAGAACCTACCACAATGCTTGACGTCATGCTGCTACCCGATACCCACGACGACCAAGACGGCCCCCTTCACGAGTTTGTGCGTAGCGCCGAAGAACCACGCGCGCTGGCACGCAAGCGAATACAACAGCACCAGCGTTGTGACGCCGCTCGCTACAATCTTCGCCACCGACACGCAAATTTCTCCCCTGGGGACCAGGTCTGGGTGTGGACTCCAGTGAGGCGCCGGGGACTCTCGGAAAAACTTATGCGGCGTTACTTCGGCCCGTACACGGTGTTACGACAGCTTAGCGATATCACCTATGAAGTCTCTCCATCCAGCCCAAGCGCCGCAGGACATTCCCGATCTCGCCCAGAAATTGTGCATGTGGTCCGCATGAAGCAATACTTCCCGCGATGATACCACGATGCATGTGGCAGCGGACTACATTCCCCGTGCATAATTGTAGCATCGAGTCGATGCTTTTGAGGAGAGGGGGTAATGTCACGTGCTAAACTGTGGGATCCAAACTGTGGGACGACAGCGTTATGTAGGATGAACACGCTAATCCCCCGCCTGGGTACGTGCCGTGCGATGCGACACAGCAGAGGACGACGAAGGAGCGCGTTAGCTAGCGGCTCGTGTGCTCTGTTCTTGGTCGCCATATTGCTTGCCACCAACCGGTGCTCTCTGTATGTTTCCCCTTACCAATTAGGCACCTCGCCTAATAAATACTTTTGCCCCTGCGTCTTCGCCAACACAACTTCCCCGCGCCCTGCTTGACAGGACGCAACACTATATATATATATATATATATATATATATATATATATATACATACACATATCAAGGTTGCAGTCGTCATTGCCACTGCTATTCGGCTTTTTTCGGAATATTTAATAGTGCCGAATGACGTGTGCTTGTCACGTTTCTTTGATACATCGATAAATAGGCGAAACTATAAGTCGAGAAAAAATCCGCCGTTTTTCCGGGAGCAGGACTCGAACCCACATCTCCGCATAACCGGTGCGGTGCGTTTGCCATTACGCTATTTCGCAGCGGCTTCTCTCTCGACTTTCAACCGGGGGTTTATATTTACAAGAGCTCTGAGGCCGGTCAACTAGCAGTCAACTAGTTTTGTTTGTGTATATATATATATATATATATATATATATATATATATATATATAGTAAGGAAACGAGGGGCTCGTTGAGGAAATACAGAAAGATAGGTCATCAGTCTACAACGCCAAAGGAGGCATAGGGGTGTGGTTAGGCTCTTTTCTTTTTCACTATGGATAATGAAGTAAACATTTTTTTAAATTTACAGAAGAAAGAAAGAAAGAACAACACCCGCCCAGAGTGGGGACCGAGCCCACGCCTTTCGATTACATGTCGAATGCCTTACCAATTCGGCTATCTGTGCGACTGTGTTCTCCTTCACTTTCTGGGCTATATTTATTTACTAGAATTGTATCTGACGCTTGAGGGTGGTAGCCAGCGCCACTCTGACTACACGGGGAGAAGGGGACCTTCTTTTCAACCCCCGGGGCGTGACTCGAACGTCTACATCCTGTCATGAGCGGGTAACTGGCGGGAGGCCTCTTATGCTACCTAGGCATCAAGGCTGCCAGAACCGAGACCCTCGCTAGGCTTTCGCAGAATAATATAGTAAGGAAATGAGGGGCTCGTTGAGGAAATACAGAAAGATAGGCCAGCAGTCTACAACGCCAAAGGAGGCATAGGGGTGTGGTTAGGCTCTTTTCTTTTTCACTACGGATAATGAAGTAAACATTTTTTTTTAAATATACAGAAGAAAGAAAGAAAGAAAAACACCCGCCCAGAGTGGGGACCGAACGCACGCCTTTCGATTACATGTTGAATGCCTTACCAATTCGGCTATCTGGGCGACTGTGTTCTCCTTCACTTTCTGGGCTATTTATATTTACTAGAATTGTATCTGACGCTTGAGGGTGGTAGCCAGCGCCACTCTGACTACACGGGGAGAAGGGGAACTTCTTTTCAACCCCCGGGGCGTGACTCGAACGTCTACAGCCCGTCATGAGCGGGTAACTGGCGGGAAGCCCTCTTATGCTACCTAGGCATCAAGGCGCTGGCTACCACCCTCAAGCGTCAGATACAATTCTAGTAAATATAAATAGCCCAGAAAGTGAAGGAGAACACAGTCGCCCAGATAGCCGAATTGGTAAGGTATTCGACATGTCATCGAAAGGCGTGGGTTCGGTCCCCACTCTGGGCGGGTGTTTTTCTTTCTTTCTTTCTTCTGTATATTTAAAAAAAGTGTTTACTTCATTATCCGTAGTGAAAAAGAAAAGAGCCTAACCACACCCCTAGGCCTTCTTTGGCGTTGTAGACTGCTGACCTATCTTTCTGTATTTCCTCAATGAGCCCCTAATTTCCTTACTATATTATTCTGCGAAAGCCTAGCGAGGGTCGCGGTTCTGGCAGCCTTGATGCCTAGGTAGCATAAGAGGGCTTCCCGTGAGTTACCCGCTCATGACGGGCTGTAGACGTTCGAGTCACGCCCCGGGGGTTGAAAAGAAGGTCCCCTTCTCCCCGTGTAGTCAGAGTGGCGCTGGCTACCATCCTCAAGCGTCAGATACAATTCTAGTAAATATAAATAGCCCAGAAAGTGAAGAACACAGTCGCCCAGATAGCCGAATTGGTAAGGCAATTGGACATGTAATCGAAAGGGGTGGGTTCGGTCCCCACTCTGGGCGGGTGTTTTTCTTTCTTTCTTTCTTCTGTATATTTAAAAAAAATGTTTACTTCATTATCCGTAGTGAAAAAGAAAAGAGCCTAACCACACCTCTATGCCTCCTTTGGCGTTGTAGACTGCTGACCTATCTTTCTGTATTTCCTCAATGAGCCCCTAATTTCCTTACTATATTACTCTGCGAAAGCCTAGCGAGGGTCTCGGTTCTGGCAGCCTTGATGCCTAGGTAGCATAAGAGGGCTTCCCGCTAGTTACCCGCTCATGACGGGCTGAAGCCATTCGAGTCACGCCCCGGGGGTTCAAAAGAAGGTCCCCTTCTCCCCGTGTAGTCATAGTGGCGCTGGCTACCACCCTCAAGCGTCAGATACAATTCTAGTAAATATAAATAGCCCAGAATGTGAAGGAGAACACAGTCGCCCAGATATCCGAATTGGTAAGGCATTCGACATGTAATCGAAAGGTGTGGGTTCGGTCCCCACTCTGGGCGGGTGTTTTTCTTTCTTTCTTTCTTCTGTATATTTAAAAAAAATGTTTACTTCATTATCCGTAGTGAAAAAGAAAAGAGCCCAACCACACCCCTATGCCTCCTTTGGCGTTGTAGACTGCTGACCTATCTTTCTGTATATATATATATTTATATATATATTTAAAGAGAGAGAGAGCGAGAGAGATCCGAGTAATCCGAGTGCCGCTGGCGGTCACCCCAAAGCGCAGGAATCAAATACCCTAACAGAAATACCCGACAAAGTGGAGGGGAGGACAGCCCCGCCGATGTCATAGTGGTCATTGCAGAAGACGCTTATTCCGGAGGTTGTAGGTTCGGATCCCACAGGGCGGACATTTTTTTCTCCACTTTCTTTCGGCCTCTCAAATATCTGCATCTGTTTCAACGATAATAAATGACCTACCACATTATCCCCTTCCTTGGCATTCTCGACTGCCAACCCTTAGTTGTGTCTTAATTCAACGAGCCCCTCATTTCCCATTCTGATTCACTACATACATAGCGAGGGTCTCTTTTCTGGCAGTCTTGATGCCATGGGTGGCTTAATACGGTTCTAGGCTGGTCGACCACTCTCGACATGTCGTAGACGCTCAAGTCGCGGCTCGGAGGATGAAAAAACGTCCCCTTCACCCCGAGTAGTCCGAGTTGTGCTGGCTACCACCCCCAAGTGCAGGAAACAAAAAATACCTTGACATAAATATCCAAGAAAGTGGTGGGGAAACAGCCCCGCTGGTATTGTGGTGGTCATCGGGTGTTGGTGTGAGAGAGAGAGAAAGTGTGTGTGAGAGACAGAGAGAGCGAGCGTGTGTGTATGAGAGAGAGAGTGCATGTGTGTGTGAGAGAAAGGGAGAGAGTGATAGAGAGAGAGCTTGTGTGTGTGGGTTTGGGAGGATGTTTCATGTGGACTTAATACATAGAGCTCCTTGAAGGCGGTTACAAGTTTTTGTCCAGTTTTGTTTGTGTAGGTGCGAGCATAGTGAGCTGCTGGTGTGTGATGTTGGCGATGCGTGTTTTGTTTTTTGTTGTGTTTTTGTTGTTTCCAGCGGCGGATAAGCCCTCAGCGGGCATCCCACAGATGTAGGAGATTCATGTCCATCGAAGGGTGATCTTCTGTTATAGCTATGGTGTGGGTGTGGGCTTCGACAGTGTTGAGGATATCTTGGGTCCATGTTTCAATGTCTTCAATTTTTGTGGGCAGAGGGGAGTCAGAAAATTATTTCAAGTCTGTGAGTTTAGCAAGGCCAATTTGTTAGGATTTTAGTGTGACTGATGGGGAAATAAATTGTATAGTGAGCACTGCCCAATGTCTCGTCGAGGCGCGTCCAGGTGGCTCGTGGTATGTTGTGAGTGCATGTGAGGTGGGGGGTGGCATCTTGGGCACCGCTGTTGCCGATGCGGGTGGGGTATGAGGAGTCGGTCCAGAGCGTGAGGTTAGCCTCTCGGGCAGTGTCTTGTATTTTCGCTCCTTTTTTACTGGTTTTGGGATAACCCCATGCAGTATGAGGGGCGTTAAAGCCACCGAGAAGAACTAGGCAGTGATGACTCGTCGTAGCTTAAACTTTCTAAGCAGTCAGCCATGACAATGTCTTGGTCGCCGCTTTCCTGGACTTTAGTCGGTGCCCTGTGTCCGGTATCGGACTGTTCCGGATGACCCAATGTGTTTGATTAGACACTTTTCGTTCAAATCGGAGGCGTACTTGCGAAGAAATTGGTCTGAAAATCTAGAGTCCATGCGACGTACGTGTTGCCGGCGCGGAAGCGCAAATTTGTTTACTGAATTAGAAACAAAAGCGCACGAGAACACTAATCAATGTCTGTACCTATATCTGCACGTGAAAACTGTAATAGCGAGAATTCCCATTCTGTTCTAGCGATCAAAATAAGCCCATGCTGTTCCTCAAATAAACTTTTCGCAAGTGCACTGACGAACTGAGGATTTCTCGAGGAGATCGCAAAAACAATGAGCACGTTTGGACCTTTACTCGGGATAGCCTGTTTCTAACATCGGTTTTCCAAAGCTTCTGCAACGTTCTACGCTCGGGCTAGGACTTGCGCTGAATAACGACGGCGTTGAGGTCGTCGTAAGGTACGACCGTGGGCGGGGTATCTAGGTCGTCAGCAAGCTTGTCCGTGACGCTCCTTAGGAAGGAGGTCAGGACGATGTGTTATTTCATCTCCCGACTAGTGATCTGGTGGAGCGGAAAGCGCGCCTCGCCTTGCGCGAACCAGCCCACGAATTACAAGTCCTGTACAGGGAAATGATGCGCACGACCGAGGCGGTAGCGCTTGTAGAGGAAGCTGCTTCGCGGTCACCGCCTGTCTGTAGCTTGCGCGCATAATCCGGCCGGAGCGAAGGCTCCGACATCGCTTGGCTAGAAGGAACGAGTTCCGTCCACGTCACCAGTTGATATCGCGACCGGCCCAGGTACATTGAGTTGCAACAGGAGTTGGAGTCCTACTTTTTGTAGCCGAAGATACATTGCGCTAGGTCGATCAGTCTTCGTTGGGTGACCAGTTTTGACCTTGACAGGTGGAGGTCAAACCACACCCCATGGAGGAAATAATAATCAGGAGAGACCCCTGGCATCTCAGTGGATTGCTAAAAGTATGGAGGAAGTGAGTCATTTTTGTTGGGCCCATAGACAGCGTTCCGTAGTTTTTTACTGCAACGGTGGCTAAATCAGGCCAACGGCCACGAACAATTTTTTACAGTGTTTTGACTGTGGCTACCTCGTTACCCTTGCAACACAACGCAGTCGCCACGGCAAAAAGTTTTAGATGAGGTAAGTTTTAAACTCCGCCGTTGGAGTCGGCCCCAACTCGTATCCCGGCCGCAGCAGCGCTGGTGTCACCTCGAGATCGGCAGAGCGATTAGCCGCCACCGCCGCCGCCAGCTGCTGCCAGGAAAGGCCTTCCCGCTCAGTGTTGCCGAGAGCCACAGTCGGTAGTTTGCTCCCTGTGCATTTCTTCGTTGTAAAGCAAAGCGAAATTATTCACAGCTGAGAAGCAGCGCACAAAGACCGCCGTACTGTACGGACCTAAACACTAACAAACACTGCTCCCGTCGTCTGCGTTCGCTTTCGCGAGCCACCCATACCGCGAAGCTGTTATTAAACCGGAAACAGCAGAGGAGAATGGGGAAGACTGCTGGGCTCAGTGGGCTCATCCACATGGCGGGCGAGGCTTCACAAATGTGACGTCAGGGCCTCTCCTAACCATCGCCTCCTCTATTTTTGCAATGCCGAACGCATCAGCCTTTACCTGCCAACCAAACCCTCTCCTTCTGCTCCAGCCACTCTCCCCCAATCTGTACACTTCCCAGCGCTTTAGTCACGTGATTGGTTATTCTCGGGGTGACGCGTGGTGGAAAGCGGCAAAGTTGGCAAAACGTGCTCCGCCGCGGCTCTGAGTTTTCTAACGCTGGCGCGAGCACCATTACTTTGGCAACCTCAAAGACCGGTTGCCTTGGCAACCAGGCACGAGGCCCTCTCGAATTTAGTTACGGTTAAGTGATCGCGGTTCAGCTCACGGTCCCACCTTGCGACAGGTGGGCACTGCAGGCGTACCAAACACTCCCATTGGGAAGCGTGCGATGCGTTTCACATTGTAAAATACCGGAGGCGATGCTCCTAAATTTTTCCTCCATGCACGGTGGAAAAAATACTCAGGAGTGGTCCCTAGCATCCAAATGAATTATGAAACGTGTGAAGAAAGTGACGTCATTTTTCTTAAGCCCATAGACTGTGTCGCCTGGTTATTTATGGCTGCAACGGTAAACCTGGCAAAACGCCACGGACAATTTTTACGGCGCTTTGACTGTGTCTTCATCGCTACGTTGGCAACACAGCGCGGTCGCCGCTGGGGCGTCGTCGTCGCGTAACTCTGTGCACTACAGTTGATTTCGCAGCGTTTCTTCTACTGCCATTTCCTTTGTGGTCTAATGTTCCTTCGAAGGCAACATCCCATGGTTAATAAATGTTGTGGTCGGTGAGCATAGTTACCGCTATCTTGTGGCAATATCTCGTCGACTCGCCCAGTTGTTTTCAATCCTTATAGGGCTGCCAGTGAAAAAGTGCGCGTTGGCAGCTTCGGCAGCATCTACGCACTTTCTGCGGCTATTTGCTTCAGTTGGGAATCAATTCTCCACGAACACAAGGCAAAGAGAGACAGACACGTAGTGCTTCCGTTTTGCTCGACAAATAGCGCATGGGCGAATATACTTACCTGTGAAAAGTGATGCCCAATAGGCGCAACCGTGAGTGCGACCGGCCACCCGGCACGCAACAGTGAGGCATCTTGCAAACCACTGCAGCCACATATTCTGGTGAAGTGAGATTAGACAGTTTTAGTTTCACGAGTGTACAGAGTTCACGTACGCAAACGTGAAAAGCGTACGTAGTCCAAGCGCATGTAGTTTGTACATCGTACGCGACGCACGCCGCGCGTAGGGTGAATAGATGCCTAGCGCCATCTTCGACCAGACACTGCAGTAGCCACTCGTGATCCCGGGAGCCTGTTGCTAAGACGACGACAAACACTACTTCGCCAGGGTTAAGAGCTGAAAAATTGTCCTTCTATCTAAAAAACGCCGGCCGTTTTTTGATTGAAACCTTGGGTGGGGGTTTGAATAGGCAAATTGAAGGCGAAATCAACAGCCTAGAACATGACATCGACCTGACGAATTACTGACAAAGCTCTTTATCTTGCGAGCGAGAGGGCAGGGCACCGCCATGTTGGTCAACCCAAAGCGGAAATAGCACAGGATAGTGGGAAAATGTTCGGGGCTCAATGGGCCTATTGACAGGCGGCTCTGGCATCCCAACCGTGGCGTCAGGGCCTCCTAACCTTTTCTTTCCTCCATGCCTCAAGGCACACACCCCTCCGCAATCGCCCGGATTGCAGCAGCACACGATGGCAGGGAGAGATAGGCGAGGAGAGAACGTAAAAGCCAGGGTAGAAGCGGACAGGACCGGTGTCACCACCTGGCGGAGGAAGGCGAGGACACAGCCGCCATAGTGATAAGTGCGCGCGACGAAGGAACGTGGCGTGCGCGTCGAGCCGTGTGCGATGAAGGGGTGTCCCTATGCGCACGTGAAGTGATAAATATTTTTTTTTATTTTGATTTTCATTTCTTGGCACAACGCAAGGGAAGGCGAGGCTGAGACTAAAGGCGAACGTGGCCTGACAGAGGCCTCAGCCACCCTATTTACAGCGTACATAACAACACGTCTGTTCACAAATTTAAGAATTATAGCACAATTGTAATAGAGAAATAGCACAAACCAAAGTCATTACTACATTTCTTATGTAATATACAAAGCATAGGTCTCAAATTCCCAATGGGATCATAATGTACACATAAACGTAGTGATTCGTACGCATGAACTTTCATCAGTTACACTAGTATGTCACAATTACATATTAATATATTTTTGTTTGTAATTGTTTTTAATTTGTACCTTTAAGGGAAAATGTAGACATATACTTCGAGCCCTTAATTATATATCAGTATTGCGAGCGTTTTGCTTAAGTAACACTTTTTTTACCTGTTTTTTTCAACGTAAGTTCACTGGCGTCGCAGTTTATATTTTTCTCCTAATTTATTTAATATTTCAGTTGACTGGTACAGGAAAGATTGCTCACCATAGTTCGTTCTTACTTTTGGAGTGTGCCGTATTGTATGCCTGAGATGGTAGCCAGAAGGTTTGAATGACTCAAGGATATAAGGCGCGTACGTAGCCTTTCATTCTGTGTCGGTTTTGTGGCGCAGTGGGCAGAACACCATGTACCTCGCGTTCCGCCCACAGGTAGTGAATGCGTTGTATCAGCAGATTCTTGACGTAGTTTGAATGAGTCAAGGATATAAGGCGCGTTCCTAGCCTTTGAATCTGTGTCGGTTTTGCGGCGCAGTGGGTAGAGCACCATGAACCTTGCGTTCCGCCCGCAGAGTCGTGGGATCGAAACCAGGCGCCGCTAACTGTTATTTCTTTTTATAGTGTAGAGGGAGGCTGGCTGCTGCGGACGCCGACGCACGGGTGACATCGTGAGTTATACAAACGCTCTGCATTTAAAAGGATGGTTGTTCAGAGATGAAATTTTAAAATCGTAAATTAAGTCCATGTACGTCCGTTGGTTTGCAAGGCTCCACTTATTACACTCGAAATACAGACTCTCGACAGGGCTACTGCGAAAAGCCCCCAAGCAAGCCGTAGCCCCAAGTGCAGCACTGGGTGAAGCATTCGCAAGGCTGTTTTCGTAGCCGACCAATATACCACACTGCCATAGTCTAAACGAGAACCAACTAAAGCAGTATAGAGCCGTAGTAGGAGTTCTTTGTCAGCCCCATAGGACTGGTGGGAAAGAACATTAAGGATATTCATTGTTTTCAGACATTTATGCTTAGGTTTCTTGATATGTGGGATGTATGTGAGTTTGTGGTCAAACACCACACCTAAAAACTTGTGCTCCTTGTTCGCAGGAAGAAGCATGCCATTAGGAGTGATGTCTGGGTCCATATGAACACCGCGGTTCGTGGAGAACACAACGCAGGAGCTTTTTACTGGATTCAATTTAAAACCATTCCTGTCTGCCCAACCGGCAAGTTTCTTGACGCCGAGCTGGACTTGAAGTTCGCATATTGACATATTACATGATTTACAAGATATCTGCACGTCATCTACATACATGGAATAAGAGATTGTTGGTGGCAGCGCTTTTCCAAGAGAGTTTATCTTTACTATGAAGAGAGTGCAACTCAACACGCCACCTTGCGGCCCGCCATTTTCTTGAACGTGAACCTTTGACAGTGCACAGCCAACTCTTACTCGAAACGTTCTGTCTTACAAGTAACTAACAAGGGTGCTCAACATGTTACCCGTAACACCGAATGACTTGAGGTCACTAAGGATCCCATAACGCCAAGCATGTTTCGTAGGCCTTCTCGAGGTCGAAAAAGACAGTTACACAGTACTGCTTATGCACGAAGGCATCCTTGATGTATGAGTGAAGTGCTACCAGTTCATCGGTCTTCGATCACCCCACTTTTAAGCCTGCCTGTCAGCTCTCGAGAAGATCGTGGTACTCAAGGAAGTACACGAGCCTGCGATTGATCATCTTCTCGAAGAGCTAGCACAGGCAGCTCGTCAAGGCTATAGATGGTAGCTTGAGGGGGACGACGGGTCCTTTCCCTCCTTCAAGAAAGCCACTACTATGGCCTCCCTCCAAGCGTGTGGGATGTGCCCCGAAAGCCATTATTTATTATATAGATTTAGAAGTGCTTCAAGTGTGTCTGCGTGTAGGTGTTGTATCATTGTATATGTGATGTTGTCTGGGCCTGGAGCTGACGGTTTACACGTGCTCAAAACAGCCCTCAGGTCATGCAATGAAAACTCTGAGTTATAAGAAGATGTTGACCTATTGTTATCTAGTATAGGCTTCTTTTCGGTCGTTTCTTTGTGTTTCGTGAAAGTGTTTGTGTAGTGTGCTGAACTGCGCACGTGTTGGAAGTGTTGTGCGAGTGTGTCAGCCTGGTCTTCGAGTGCGTCCCATGTTGTGCTGACCAGAGGCAGGCTGTGTGTTTGTTGTCCTTTGAGTTTGCGTATTCTTGTCCAAACTTTCCGTGTGTTTGTGTAAGAGTTTATTGATGTTATGAAGGAACGCCAACTCTCTCGTTTTGCCTCACGGCGCACACGTTTTCCTAACACCTTGGCCCGTTAGAACAAAATGAGGTTACCCGACGTGGGGTACCGACGAAGGATACCCCACGCCTTCTTCTGGGCCTCTCACACCCGCCTACAGTCCTCATTCCACCATGGCCTCCGCTGGTTGCGTTAGGCACCCAAGGTGTGGGGAATGGATTTTTCGGCGGCGTCGAGGATGTGTGCCGTGAGCAGTTGGGTAGCTTCTTCAACGTTTAGGTGTCCTATGGATGTGTGGTGTAGTTTGGATGTCTCTGTAAATGTATTCCAGTTAGCTCTTGCTTCATTAAACCTTTTATGGAAAGATGGACTCCTCGGGCCTGTACCTATATACGTTAATAAAGTGGGGAAAGGGTCACTACCATATGGGTACCTGCCCACACCCCACTCAAGAAATGGAAAGAGAATTGCAGAACCTATAGCCAGGTCAGGATGTCAGTATGTGTTGTGACCTATGTAATGGTATGTAGGCTGTTTATTGTTCAAAAGGCATGCTCCTGAAGATGTAAGGAATTTCTCTATCATGCGACCTCGTTCTCCCGTTCTGGAAGAGCCCCAAAGAGAGTTGGCGCATTAAGGTCGCCTGTTAAAATGTACAGGTCGGGCAGCTGGTTGACCAGAGCCTCGAAGTCAGAGCTTGAAAGTGCATAATCAGGACGAATGTAAATGGAGCATACCGTTATCAACCTATTAAATTTTTTGTGCGGATGGCTACAGCCTCAAGGGTGGTTTTCAAGGTGACAGGGTGGGATGCTAAAGATTTTCGGGTGATTATGGCCACACCGCCAGAAGAGTGTGTGCACCCATCCCTGTTCTTTCTGTATACCAGGTAACTATTCAAGAAAGAGAGAGAGAGAGAGAGAAACTTTATTTGAGCCCCATGGGGCTAGTCTGGGTGGCGGGTGACCGGCGGTGGTAACCGGCCGGTGACCATTGCAGCTCGCTGAATGACCTTAGCCAGGACCTCACGGTCCGAGCGGCACAACGCCTTCGCCCAGTGCTCTCCGTCTGTGAAAGGGGGGAATAGGTTTTGGGGGCACCGCCACATGCAGTGGTCTTGGGTGTCGAGGGACCCGCAGTCGGGGCACAAAGGGGTGGGGTACAAAGAAGGGTAGATTAGGTGAAGTCGATATCGGCAGGAGAGTACGTGTGTCTGGGTGAGTCGCCATAGGCGTTCCTCTTCGTTGGAGAAGGTCGGAGCGGCTGGGGGTAGTTGGCGTTGGGAGAGGCGGTAGTGCGAGGTTATGTCGTTGAAGGTAACAAGTCTGTCGCGGGCTGATAGGGCTCCGTGGAAGGGCTCAAGGCCAGGACCAGCTCGGACGGTGAGCTCTCGAGCGGCCCTGTGTGCTGCCTTGTTCCCTCCCACACCCATAGGGGCCGGAGTCCATACCAGCTCGACTGGGGTGGTGGGAGAATTTTGAAGAAGGATTTTGAGGGCCAAAGGTGAGATCATTCCTTTGGCGAAATTTTGAACGGCCGTTTTGGAATCGGAGATTACGAT
Source organism: Haemaphysalis longicornis (assembly GCF_048455015.1). NCBI lineage: Eukaryota > Metazoa > Arthropoda > Arachnida > Ixodida > Ixodidae > Haemaphysalis > Haemaphysalis longicornis. The sequence continues at coordinate 36,784,177 of NW_027526204.1, forward strand.
GGAGTGGTACGGCCTGAGGGTAAAGGCTAGGGCTACTGCCGCCTCTTCCGCGGTTGCCGGGAAGTTAGTGTACAGAGTAAGGGAAGCAAGTGGAGTGGCGTCAGGGCCATTAATGGCCGCTACCGCATAAGCTTCACGGCTCCTGTATCTTGCAGCGTCGACGTAGACGGTGGAGGGGGTGATTCGGTACCGCTTGGTTAACGTCCTCGCCCTGTGCTCCCTGCGCGCTCGATGAAACATCGGGTGCATATTGCGCGGTATGGGTCTCACCGTTATTAGCTCATGAATGTGGCTGGGAAGGGGAATGGGTGCGTCGATAAGGAATGGACTGTCAAGGCGCAGCCGTCGGAGAAGCATTCTGCGTGAGAGCGTGGCTGTGAGACGAGTGAGCTGACTCAAGAAATGCTCTCAATCAACTCTTCGGCGGTGTTAAAGACCCCAAGTGATTCAAGGCGGGCAGTGGATGTGCTCTGAGGTACCTGCAGCGCTGTTTTATAAATTTTCCTAATTAGACAATTAATTTTAGCTAATTCGGTGGGCGAAGGTAGCAAGTAGGGAAGAGAGTAAGTGATGCGACTAATAATGAAAGCCTGTATCAGCCGAAGGCGCTCTGCCTCTTTGAGCCTCTGATTTCGGGTAGCTATACGACGTATGAGATTGATAGTTTGATTCACCTGTCTAGTGAGGTGTGCTATGAACGTGGTGTTAGCACGGTTGCTCTGTATGTATAGGCCTAAGATCTTCAGGCATTGCACCTGAAGAACAGGTTGTTCGTGAACTCGTATTGTAATGTCCGGAGAGCAAGTGTCTCTGCTGGTACGTTTAGAAGGAAGGATTAGTAGCTCCGTTTTCTCCGGTGAGCATTCAAGTCCAATGCCACGAGCGTAGGCAGCGACGAAATCTGCTCCCTGTTGAAGGGTATCCTCAATGTACCCATCACTGCCCCCGGTTGTCCACAAGGTGATGTCGTCGGCATAAAGACTGTGATGAAGGGATGGTATGTTATTCAACTGCTGGGGGAGATCAATCATCACTATATTGAATAACAGTGGTGACAGGACAGCGCCCTGCGGGGTACCTATTGAGAGTAGGTGTATTATGTCAGAGCGCAGGTCGTTGATCTGAAGGACTGCAGTGCGATCGGTAAGGCAATCGCGAATGTTTTTGTAAGCACGAGCACCCGGGGCTAGGGCTGTCAGGTTTTGCAGAATGGCTTTGTGTGAGACTCGGTCGGAAGCCTTTCGCAAATCGAGGGCGAGTATCGCTGCAGAGTCTACACGAGAGTGGGGAGTTATAATGTCGTGCTTTAGTTGGAGGTGAACGTCCTGTGTGGAGAGTCCAGCCCGAAAGCCGAACATGGTGTGGGGGAATTGTCCTGTGTGGGTGAGATGCTGAACCAAGCGTGCGTGAATGACATGTTGAAGGACTGTTCCTACACGAAGGTAGTGTAGTGAGGGAGATGGTAGTGAGGGAGATGGGCCGGAGATGCGCAAGGTCGAGAGGCTTGCCGGGTTTAGGAATGAGTGAGACCTTTGCGTGCTACCATTCGGGGGGATGGTACCGGCTTCCCAGTGATGATTGTAATAGCGCATTAAGATCTCGATGGATTGATCATCCAGGTTGCGAAGAAGCTTGTTGGTAACGCCGTCTTCCCCAGGTGCCGAGCCCGGGCGAATTTTTAATAATGCGGCCCGAACCTCCGAAACCGTGATTGCGCGGTCCATGTCTGAGTTTTCAGAGCCCCTGTAAACAGGGAGGGGCTCCTGAGTACCCTGTGCTAAGTATAGGTCCCGGTGTCTTGATAGAAGTTGCTCGTTAGTTCCGTCAAATATGTGTATGATTGTAGTTAGACGATTTCGGCTAGCCGTTTTAGAGTGGGTTGGGTCGAGCATGTTCCTTAAAATAGCCCATGTACGACGCATGCCGAGGTTACCTCTCATGCTGTCGCAAAATTGCCCCCACTGAGCTCGGGCTAATTCGGCTGTGTAAGTCTCAATCGTTTTATCGAGGCGGGCTAGTTTTATTCGTAGATGGCGATTGTGTTTTTGTCGGCACCATCGCGTTTGGAGGCTTGTGTAAGCCTCACATAGATGTTGCAAACGCGTGTCGACTGTTTCTGAAGGAATGTCTGGGTCCAAAGGGAGGTCATAAGTTTTCTTAATATCTATAAGGCGACTACGCGAACTCTGGACCGACATGTCATCGTCGGGTGGCTCCTGCCCCTGACAGGTCTCCCTGAATGCTGGCCAGTCGGTGATGTGGGTCTGCCGTAACCGTAGGGCGAGTGATGTATCGAGTTGGAGAGTTGACTGAATAATAAAATGGTCACTGCCAAAAGTGTGAGGAGTGCAGTGCCATTTCAGTTCTTTGACTCGGTGCGAGAGCGTCAGGTGAGGGGAGGTATCGGTTTGGGCACTGTTACCGATCCGAGTGGGGACGGTGGGATCAGAGTTGACTGCGCGCCTACGCGCCTGCACCAACTCCCAGAGCAGCCTCCCTTTCTTGGTTGTACGCTTGTAACCCCAGGTTGTATGCGGGGCGTTAAAATCTCCAAGTATAATTAGAGGGTGGTGAGCAGCCGCTCGCTTGGTCAGCGTAAGTAAGTTGCTGAAGTTATGCGTATGTGCTTTGCGGCTGCTATAGACATTGAGGACATATAGCGTAGAGGCAGTGCGCTTTGGCGGATAGAGGACGACTAAATCATGCGGAGTAGAGATACTGTCGAAGACGTGATGGTCCGCAGGAATGTTGCGCTGAACAAGCGCCGCTGTGTACGGGTTGTTGGGAGTATGAACGGATTGATAGCCTGTTAATTTAATGTGTTTACCAGGTTCTTCGATAGCGATGAGGGCGGGAGGAGTAGCTTCTGTCGAAATTAGTTGAAGGTTGTGTCGCTTGCGGGTGAACCCTCAGCAATTCCACTGCCACACAACCAATGGGCTACGGCATTTAGACATCGTCCTCGTCCGCGGGGGTGAGGGGAGTATTGTGAGCTACGGCCTGAGACCCAATGAAGTTGCGGAAATCGAGGCGCATCATCTAAACGGTAGACTGAAGGGCCGTCTGATTTTGTAGGAGGACGTTGTGGAGTTGTAGATATTCCTCTCTGTGGCTGGCGATTGTTTGTTCCAGAATTCCTAGCTTTTCATCCCGCGTGGAAGCGCAGGGCGAGTCGAGACAGCCTTGCGTTTGGGCGGGGGAGACGCGGCGGGGTCGGTGGTTTCAGGAGATTGCGAGGGGGGAGACAACTGTATACCCATTTATATGGGCTCATTCTGAGGAGGAGACGTCGGAGAGGGTTGCTTTTTCGCGAGTTGAAGTTCGCGTTTAAGAGCCGCGTTCTCCTGCCTGAGGGTAGCTACCTCGGCACGAATGGCACGCAGCTCCTTAATAAGCTTTAAGTGAGGGTCACTGTTGTGGGGGAGGAATGGATGTTTAGACGGAGCGCTACTGGGCAACGAGCGTGTGCAGCTCACCTGGTGATGTTTCTTGGCAGCGTCTTGCTTCGTGGCGTTGTGTTTACCAGCAGTCTTGGAGGGGAGCTTGTTCAGGAGAGGCGGAAAGTCATCCTCCTTGGTGGTGGATGCTGCCTTGGAGTTGGCCGCCTGTGCGTACCTAAGCGGCTGCCGGCGAGGTTGGTAGCGGCGAGGACACTCAGCGGAACTCGTCAGGTGGGGACCGTCGCACACACTACACTTAGGAGTGCACTCGTGGTCGTCGGGTGCACTGGAGAGTCCACACTTGGGGCAGCGCGGGGCAATTTGCGGGCTTGGGCAAATGTCCTGTCGGTGTCCGGGCTGCCAACACGCCGTGCAATCCTAACTTTTGCGTCGGAAGGGCTTGCAACGGTACGTTGCAGCACTATATCGGACCCAAAAGGGCACTGGGGTTCCATTAAAGAGGATCTTGACAATGTTGGAAGCGTTGAGTCGGCGGGCATCCAAAATTTGTAAGTCAGGATTGTAGCGGCAGACGCTATCGAGGACCTGCTCGGCCGTATCGGTCTCAGGAACAGTGAAGATGACGCCAGTTGTGGTGTTAGCCGGGGCGGCGACGTGCGTAGAGGTAGCGTATTGCTTGCCCTGCACCGTAAGCGTGACGATCTTTTCGTAGTTGCGTGCGCGGTCTTCAGACGGCGTGCTTACGATGATGAAGTTAGAAGTCGACTGAATGCGCACTTAGTCTTCGTCGTTGTGAGAGACTCCGGCCTCTCTTTGGATGGCATCGGCTAGAGCGGCTACCGACACAGTCGACAGAGCGAGACCCCCTCTGGGCCTGAGAATTATTTTGACGTATTTTTTGGGCAGGGTGATGCGGGTGGGTGGCGCTTGGGCGCGCGCCGACCGCGCGTTGGTAGGGAGCTAGCAAGATTTGCACGTGCCTGCGAGGCGGCCCTTTGCTCGGCCTCCTTGAGAGCGAACTGCTTGTGGCGGATAGTCGCCCAAGTCGGGTCGGACATTGCAGATGGATCAATGTCCTCACCTTCTACTATTGTTTCCATGGGTGGTTGGCCGGAGGGGCGGAGAGCTACGAGTTGCTGCATAGCCACGGCAGGAGAGATGAAACGACGATCCTCCATCGATCTGTCAAGGCGAGTCGAGGGTCCGCCGCGCTAACCCTAGAACCAGGGCTAGCGCTGCCACCGCCTTGGCGTGGTTTTCCGAGGCGAGAAATTCGCATCCAGTGGTCCAAATGGTCGGTCGGTGGTGTCCCGTGGGTCCTTACACCTTGCCGATTCACAGGATACCACTCAGAAACGCAAGGGAACGGATGAGCCACAAATTAAACATTCAAAAACGGAGCCGACGTGGAGATTGTCTTCATCGCATGGCCCCCTGGCGGGCTTTCAACTATTCAAGAAATTTGTGTGTTTGGAATTAAGATGTGTTTCCTGGACACACATTACACTTGGCTGATTTGCATGCAGAATCTCATACACGTGGTCAAGATTATTCAGAAGGCCTCTGCAGTTCCATTGAACCATATTTTTCTTCCAATTATGATGTGTTAGAGCTACTGGAGTGTGTATGTTTATGTGTCGTGTTTCGGGGCTGTGACTCTGGTCTTTTTGGACTTGTCGGGAGGCTTTGGCGTCGGGACACGTTCCTTGCGGTGCACCGCAGACAAGAACCGTCCGACATTCGTTTCGTCCTCTGATGTCCTCGGAGTGCCTGATTTGTCAGTCTCCTTGGACCGCGCACCCTTTTGGGCGCGCTTTGACTGACCCACAACCACCGAGGGTTTCAGGAATGCCTCGGATGGCACAGGCGGTGTGGTGGGGATAGGAACTGCCCCTGGTTCCTCTGTCTCCATCTCCTCTGCGCCCTCGCCTGTTTCGGACGCTGGAGTGGACGTGGAGGATGCAGCGTCACTCCCACCAGACGTGGTTGCCACCACAACCGCTGCTGGCTCAGCGAGCGGTGCGGAGGCGGGTTGGGCTGCCAGAGGCAACCGAGGGGGGGGGGGGAGGGCGGATGCAGGACCAAGTCCGGCTCGCGGTACTGGGTCCCCGCCGACAGCAGACACCGCTCCGCCCTCCGGCGAGCTGCGTCGGCGTACCTTCTCAGAGGGAAAGAGGCGAACCTCTTCCGCGCCTCTGGGAAAGTGATGTTTTTAGTCACCTTGATGCTAATGATTTTCTTTTCTAATTGAAACTTTTGGCATTTTCTGGAGTTGGCCTCATGTGGACCCTGGCAGTTTACACAAACAAATTGTTGCATGTTGCAGTTTTCGGTCGGGTGATCGTGCTGGGCGCATTTTGCGCAGGTAAGTCGGCCGCGACAGGTGCTTGTGCCGTGCCCGAACCGTTGGCACTTGAAACAGCGCCGTGGGTTCGGGATGTAAGGTCAGACTAAACAAGGGATCTAACCTACGTTGATGAATTCTGGAAGGGTCGACTTGTCGAAGGTTAGGATGAGGTGCTTTATCGGTATTTGTTTATCGTCTCTGCGGATGGTTAAGCGCCTGACCGCTGTTACGCCCTGACTACGAAGGCCCTCCAGCAGGTCAGCTTCAGATTCATTTAGTAGGTCATACTCGGACATCACGCCCTGGGAGCTGTTTAGGCTTCGGTGGGGCGTGACTCGGGCTGCCAGATCGGCGATGCGGGTTTGTGCAAGTAGTTTATCAGCCTGATCCTGGCTACTGACCTCAACAAAAATTTCACCGGTTCTTTGTTTTTTGCCCTTATGCGACTCTACAACGATACCCTCAAGAAACTTTGACATAAATGCTGACTGTGAAGCAAGAGGTTGTGATTGGTCTACTGATTCCATCACGATGAAGCGAGGATAGTTGTTCGGTTTTGGAGGACTCAAGTGAGGAAGTGGTGGGAATGAAGCTTCGGTGCGGCCCCTTTTCGGGGGTCGATCACTTTTGAGGGGGGGTTGGAAAAGGCCATATGATACATTGGAAAGCAGGCAGACGGGGGTACTTTCTTCGCCTGCCTTAACATGATAGCAGAAGAGGTCCCGGAGCTCCCTGCCTGGTAGACAGACAGGGAGCCCCTCCACCGGAGCTTGGCCTGCGCTCTGACGGCCACCGTTTGAGGTTTCTAGCCTTCACCTCAAACCCCATTACCACGGCCGGTCACAGCGTAAGTGTGGGGGCTCGGGGTCCCCGGTGTTCCCAACACCGTCACCAAGATTACTCAAGGTGCCCCGTGCGGGGAGCAAAATATTATGATCTATCGAATTAAATGCTTTTTATCGTCTAAAAACACTGTAATTGTGAACTGCCTGTGTTCAATGTTTGCAATTATTTTATCTTTAATGTACAGTAATGCTTACTCTGTTGATTTAAACTTTTTGAAACCATATTGATACTTGGAAATTACATTGTGTTTCGGAAAGAAAATCGATAGTCTATTATAGATTACTCCCTCAAATTCCTTGGAAAAAACTGTCAGGACAGATATTGGTCTGTAATTTGATACATTGCCGTGTGGTCCCCCGTTATGAATCGCGTCACTCTAGCAACTTTAAGTTCCTCAGGAAAAACACCGGTGCACAGACATAGATTAATAATGTACGCTAACACGTCACTTAGTTCTGGTGCCACGCGCTTAATCACACTCGATAAAAACCCGTCAACTCCTGGCGCTGCATAATTATTTATTTTTCCGATAAGGTACGTTACTTCGGTATCGTTCGTAGGTGCAAAAACGATAGAGCTGGACAATCGTGGAATGCCAGTCGCGCCGCGGCCGCCGTTATCAGTGTGTGTTGGGTGCGCACCAGCATCAATAAAATGAGTACTCATACAGTTGGCTAGCTGAAGGCTCTCTACCTGCTCTCCATTTAAATGAGTGAATTGCGGCTGTGTTATTGTTTTCGACTTGTTATAACAGTGTCCAAGACTTTGTTAGGGTGGCCTCGTATGTGGAAAAATAGCCGTTCGTAATATTTGCTTTTCGCTCTCTTTAATCGCTCTGTAGCATGTTTCTAAACTTGAGTATTTCGGGATCCTTCGTTTTTAGAAAGTTGTGCAACTTAGCATTTTTCTTTTTTATGCGTTTATACAGGTCTGGATCCACCCAGGGTTTTCGCACCTTTTTGGTTCTTTACTTGCAGGTTGTAGAGGAAAGGATGCATCATAGCATTCTCCAATGGACTGCAGGAAAACAGTACAAGCGATATTCGCATCGCTCACCCGATAGACGATTACCCAATCTAACGATTCCACTACTTCTCGGAAATGTTTGAATGTGCGATTGTTGATCTTACGGAAAAAGCGCGGTTGAGGGGACAGATCATCTATAACACAATGAGTCTCGATAGAGAAGAAAACTGGAAAATGATCACTGATATCCACAGTCAGAACTCCTGTCGATATATCACAATCACAAAAATTCTATACACAGACATCCAAATGTGTGGCATTGTTAGTGTCAATTCTAGTTGGTAGCATTATGTGATTAACACAACTATGACAAGATAACAAGGTTTTCAGTTCAAGAAACGCTCCTTCTTCCAAGGTCATATCGATGTTCAAACCACCCATTATAGTGGACGATTCATTGCGCAAAAAAGCATATGTGAATACCCGCTCCAAGAAGAAGTAAAATGTTCTTTTGTTACCCGCAGCAGGTCTATAGATTACACACATAGTCATTTTCCGTACGTGAAAAGCCAAGCATTCGAAATAATCGCTAATTTCCGAAAATTCTTCAATACCCATGAAACTAATGGTGTCCTGAAACTAATGGCTCCGTGAAACAAATGGCCTCCGCCTCTTTTCTTTTCCCTTCTCAGGTGCATTGAACGGTACCCGTCTAGCAGTAGTATCAGGTCACCCCCAGTTAACCAAGTTTCAGTGAGAAATAAGATGTCTAATTTACGTGTAATTGAGTGTAATAACATACCCTGTTCATCTATATTATTTCTAAGTCTTCTCATATGGGTATGCATACGAGAAAAAAAAAGGAGTTATGATTTGAAAATTCTGCGTTAAAACTCTTAATGTCATAATAATTACCGGTTTCTTTTGAGCTTGTCATACCAGATTATGGAATCAGATGCTTAGCTAGAAATTCGCACACCGTTACTTACTTGTTGCAGGGAATTTATTTTGGACTTAAGCACTAAACGTATTAAAGGCACCACTTCGGCGACAGTTATACCTAAAAAATAGTCAGAATCTCCTAGGAAACCAAGTTTGGAAGGATCACTTTGTAACAAAACGAAAATTTCCAAGTACTGCAACGTACGTAGGTTATTCCTGTAGTTAGGTGTGCACACGGGTGAATAGCAGGACTTGAGGTGGGTTTCACAGCTAGGTCTAGTCGGTTCTTCGCTAGAGGAGCTCCATTTGAACCAGAATGCGCTGAAGAATCCGCCTTCGAACGTTTTTTTTATTTTTAGTTCGCACGCCGCGTGGCAACAATTTTAAATGCAGAGCATTTCTTTAACTCACAATGTCACCCGTCCGTTGGCGATCGGCGTCCGCAGCCAGCCAGCACGTGCGCCCCTCCCCCGCTCCTCCTCGCTCTTAACAACAGGTGCGGGCGCGCATGCGCGTGCTCTGGCGCTGAAAGAGACGTTGCAGCAGCAGGTTTTACCTCATCTCCCTCTACTGCGCGCGCTAAGGCAGCGGCAAAGCGTCAGCGTCGAGCGGCCGATCCCGAGCGTCGAGAACGAGAGGCCGCCGCCAGTCGTCAGCGTCGAGCTGCGGATTCATCGAATCGCGAGCGAGACACGGCTTCGAAACGTCAGCGGCGAGCGGCGGACCCCGCGTTACGAGAACGAGATGCCGCGGTCGGCCTTGTTGACGTAGTCCACGACGTACGCCGCGCACGCGTAGTGGTCGAGGATGATCTGCAGGTCCATGTTGGGTCGAGAATCCTTCCTATCCACGGGTTGAACGCGTTCACGCGCTTCTCGGCGGGGGTCCTCGCGTGAAGCACGGACGCGACGCGCCAGCCCGCAGAATCTCCGAGTACTCCTAACCGGACCGCACGTCGAAGGCGCGCAGGAACTCATCCAAGCTCGCAAACTCCCCGTGCTCAAACGCCTCGTGCATTTCGTCGTACTTGGCCTTCAAGCGCCGTCGACGCACCCCTACGACAACAACTACAACTACCACCGCCAACTACCACAACCTACGCCACGTGATCACCCCCAATGCTCTGCATTTACTCGTGTCCCTCGCGCGGGGACATGCGACGGAGGTTTTTTATTTCTAGTTCGCACGCAACTGAAAGGGAGAGGAGGAATGAATCGACTTGTGTTGGAGGCTTCGTGTTTGGCGTGCTACATGCAGGAAAACAAGAATTATTTGTAGTTGGCTAGCGCACATCGTGTGAGTACCAGTTAATACTTATCGACAACTTTGTGACTATATTGCAACGCCAGTTGTGATACATTCAAGCAGTGCTCAGAGTCAGTAATATCTGTGTTTCAGTTCGGCTGGTGAATTTGTGACGACGGTGAACGGTAACGTTTCTCAACAAATATGTTTGCTGTCCCGCGAAGGGTTTACGGCTCCGTACTATTCGCATCAATGAGAGGGAAAGTGTGTTCCTGTTACGTCCCCAGGGCGTATCGCTTTCTCCGCGCGCTTGTTTCCGCAAGTGAGGACGTACTACATGTGTCCCAGCTTGACGCGGTCGTCAAACAAGCAGCCCACGCCAGCCATTACCAGGTGTTTTAACTCTTCGCAAGTTATGTAAAAGTAAGACTAGAAAAAAATAAAAATGAAATGGGCACTTTCGATCGTTCAAGTGTAATAATTTCTAGCCGTCATCCTTTTCGCACTTCAAAGGTGCCTTTCGGCGCAAAGAAGTAGCCAGGTTGTCCTGTTGCGTGGTTTAAATTTTAACTAATCCGGAATGTGACATTCGGGCAAAATTTGAGCGGTATTGGGAGTAGTGGTTTCGCTGAAAATTTTTCGCTCGCGTATGCTGCAACACTTTGCATGTATGTTGCTGGGTGTTGCAGCACCTGGGTGTCGGCCCCTGGTAGACTATATACTGCTATTCACCCTGTATATTTTTTATTCCAGGGAAGTATTATAACTGTAGATCATTGCGTTTAAAATCAGGCTTTTGGGTGTCCCTGTAGTATGGGGCCCTAGACTAGCGCCTTTGCCCTCTCCTCTCAAAACTATACCTGCGGGCTGATTTGCAAATATGTGGATGCTTGTACTCATTGGTATCCTATGTACACACTTCTTTAAATTTTTGCTCTATCTAAAGGTATGTCGGACACGCCCGCAAAATGCCTGGCGTATGGTACGTCGGTGCACTTGGTTGCACTTGAACCTCTCCTGTTATCAACCACTAACTGCGTGCCACCTTAGCGAGCTTATCCAGGAGTTTAAGCCACCCGAGACACCAATACGGTCATAATTGTTCTAACGCCACCAGTTCTTCCAGTACAGTTCTGTCCAGACGGAACGGCAGCTGTCAGGAAAGTTTGGCCAAGAGGACAAGCAAATGGCCGGTGGGAGCCAGGAACGTAGCCTGAGCGGACGGGGTAGGTGGTTTAAACCCCCCCCCCCCTTCCCCCAAGAAAAATATTTTCAGGCAGTGTACAAGCAAGGCTTAGTGACCCTTTAGGCGAATCTTCTCTCTTCAGATAACCCATTACCGCCTCCGAAAAATATTTCTGACTATAGACCCTGGTGGGAGCAGTCTTTATTTTGACCCAACCAGTCAAACTCCTTCGGCTTACCGGTAAGCCAGAATCACTGTAATAATTTTTCACTATTAATGATTACAGTCGAACCTTGCCGTAACAAAATACTTTCGGAGTAGTAAATTAGTTTGTTGTACCCCATATGCGCTGGTAACAGTAGAGGTAGCACTCGGCTTTTAGAAATCGGCTGTATAGCTCACGCAATTATCCTAGATGCAAGAACACATTACTCTAGGCTTAGAACTTACTATAAACGAGGTAATCCTTACCTGTATCCTTGTGGCAGTTAAAACTAAATGGGCTGGAACCATTTAGTTTTAACCATTTATTTGAAGGATGCAATCTTCGTACGGTGGCTTTTCATAACACTGAACAGGATGAAGGTTTCCGCAGTGATCACGCTCAAAAGGGCGTTTTCTACTTCTTAAGTTTTGGCCACCGGGAGTTTCTCCTTAGGTACTGCCGATATCGTGCAGCTCTCGCCGTCCCTAATAATGTAAATATTTTAAATGTGCTGAAAAGATGCGCTACCAAACACAGTCCGTATTCAGTTATTTATAGCCGATAATTCGCCATATATGTGTTCTTTTTACCAGGGGTTCCACTGTACAGATGATTGGACTAACTATAGCTCGGTTCATATGGAACTCCAAGCGGCTACCTCATACCCGCTTCACAACATGGAGCAACAGCAGTCTTTCTTGATATTCGCTCAAGCTCTCAAAATGCGTTTTGTCGCAACTAGCCAGAGTCACTGTTAATTATTATTCGACATTCATACTGATAATTGGACTAATTCTAACTTTACCTGTGTGAAACTTCCATCCACTACACTACACCCGTTTCACAATACACAGCAACAGCAGTCTCCCGTGATTTTACCCAGCCGGCAAAACTGCTTCCACTCACTGACTGGCCTGAGTCACTGTTATAATTTTTATTATACCAATGATCGGGCTTAACTCTACCAATGTGTAAGTCGGCCTTGGCTTCCGCGAGCAATAGCGGAAAAAATCAAGACGGACTGCTCTCGCCACGTGAATTGTGAAATGCGCATTACGTATAGCCAGTATAAAATACTAGCCACAGGTACAAAAAAAACTTGTGAATAGTGAAACCCATCAGAAACTTTTAAGAAGAGCTTTAAGAAACCTTTAAGAAGAGCTTTAATTTTCCACCCCCAACCAACACAAACATCAACTTGACAGAGTTTTTCCACCAACTAACCTGTTCGTTTTTTTTTTCATTAAAATTGTCTCATGATTGCCTTGTGCGCATGCGCTTATACTTTTTACCCTTTTATGGTCTTCATTTTTTTGCATGCACATTTGTTTTCTTGTGTAAGACGTATACAATTTTGAGGCTGCTATTCTTCGCCATTTTTGGATTTTCTTCATATGCAGGCTGTTTCTGTGGACGTTTTCTTCAGTGGAAGCACGAAGGCCATCTCTGTGGCTGGTTTCATGGAAAACAGAGCTAATTCAGACTCCTGAAATTATGCATTTTCAGAAGGCTACTGAGTTTTTAAAAATATCTTTAAATTGAGATGTTTAGGCAGAGGCAGCATTCTGCTATCACGGCATTCATTTCTCTCAGCCTTGCATGCTACAAAAGTTTGGTCTGCATTATAAATAACTTGAGCAACTGCACAGCTGCTCAAAAGCTGGTATCAGTTTTTCATTGCAGCATGGTGACTATCACTTTTACTGGGACTACCTTCACTTCAGAGATAACAGGCAGCTATATACTTTCAGGGGAAAAGATTAAACACAGACGTAGTCTTGCTCTAAAAGTTTATTGAAACGATGGAGGAAAGTGATGTGGGAGAAAAAGCAATGGCAGCGGGTGCCCATCTTAGTCCGTTTGAGTGTATGCTGCACGGCCGTTTGGTCTTTCAGCTCGTAATAAGATTTTTTCAATTGGTGCATTTATGCTGTGTGGCTATGCGCCTCTGTCTGTGACTGGACTCAGCATCAGGTTCTCTAAAGCGATAATCATCATTTTGAAGTGATCCGGTATTGGTGCACAAATACTTGTGTGCTTTGGTTTGGAAGTCCTGCAGAGGAGCGGGAGATTGTAAAAATTGTAGTGCATCTTGACAGTGTGAATCTCAACAACGGGCAAGACAATGCACCCTCATTCTCCTGCTCCTCCACAGGTATCCCTAACTAAGGAGGACGTACAAATTGGGTCCACATCACTTCAAAATGTCAGCTATTGTTTGACAGAATGAGGCCCCGTGATGTCTCGTGTTCCATTGCTGTGCACTATAAATGTGAAAGCATTGCTTTAGTTGCTGGGCTAAAAGTCAGCCTAGTAACTGAGACATGGTGGACAAAATGGATGACGGCCTGGTCACACACACAATGTACTCATCATCTTTCAAAGATCTACAAATACTATATTTTAGGTGGGATCATAACATCGGACTGAATTGTCATAACCAGTAATAAGGAAAATAACCAGTGTAATAATTAAGTGCCTTATTTTACGATACAATATGTAGCGAAGTTTATGTGCCATGACTTTTCAATATTATATCCAACATTGTTGTAAGTGGGTTGGACTGCATAAAGAATATTCCTGCGGGTTGTTTTCGTTGTCAAAAAGTATGCTTCTTGCGGCTCTGCAACCCATTTTTATTGCTTTGAAATACTATTTTAGCTGCTACAATATCCCTTTTTTCTCTGCCAAACAGAGAAAGACTCTCCGCTAGAGGGCCAAGCTGATCACATGCATTTCACCTGGGCACCCGCCTTTCGGCTTGTTTTTGGCTGACAAGCAGCTGTTTCACCTCAGAAACAATTGTTTCGCACTTTTAACGTCACCATCGACGCATCGTCACGCTTTAAGACGACCCCAACAACACCAACTGGCCATAATCGTCTCTTCAAGACCCCACGGTCAGATGGCCATAGCTAGGCCTAACACCGCTTAGCATAGCCTCCATTGCTGCACCGGTACACCCGGCATGTGCTGACTCTCCGCTTATATGCTTTCAAGCACATCAAATGCATCCTCCGGGCATCGCGGTGGAAGAAACAATGGATTTGGATTCACTGAGCGGCCGAGCAATCCCTCGCAACGATCCATGGCCGCAGATACTTCGAGAACGACATTACTTCAAGCAACTCCATAAAAGCAAGTAAGCAACCAACTACCGTTCGCACTCCGCCCTCTCCGCGACTCGAAATTATATTCCGACCGAGTTCGGGTCTGCGTGTTGAAGCCTGGCAGGATCGCCAGATTATCCAAAGCATACTACAAGCTACCCGAATACCCGAACGCATTTTTCACGCCCTAGTTACAACGCAACCGCAAGTGCAGCAGATCCTCATCGTAGTCAGCACGCCTGACAAAGCTTGCGTTTGAGCGTTGCGGCAAATCAACACTACAGCTTGGCACTGCAACCTATGAAGTAATGGCATACCTAAAACCTCCTCCGGCCACTTTTCGAGGAGTTATCCATGGCATAGACCAAGGCACCACGCAAGAACAGCTGAACAGCATCATAGCCACCACAGGACCGAGAATCATTGGCGCTCGTATGCTGGGAGCTTCTACTTCTGCAGTGATCACCTTTAGAGGCCTGCACGTGTCGTTTTACATCAAAGCTTACGGCCCCCTTACGCGCTGCAGACCATACCGACCGACCGACAGTCGAGTGTTGCTCACTGTGTAGTGAACTGGGCCACCGGCGAGACGTGTGTCGAAACCCGGACACATCTACCTGTGCTAAGTACAACGCGAAAGACCCCGAACCGGATCACGACAGCACACAAGTGTGCTAACTTTGCGGACTTAATCACCTTACAGCTAGCAGGGAGTGCCGAAAGAAATTCCGCCCACCCGCTCCACCTCTTCGACAGCGGGAGCGGGTCCTCACAGAGCAAGCGCATCGATACTCCTGGTGCCATCAGCAACAGTCACCGTTTCCGCAAGCACCACGGCAGCGCCCTGCCCAAGCTCAGGTGAGCTGGTCAGCTGTGGCTGCTACACCACTCACTGCTCTACAACAGTTTCCACCTCTACCCACTCACGCTGAAATACCCTCCACACCCATAAATGACCTCCGATACACCGCGCTTGAACAAGAAAACGCGCGATTGCGCACTCAACTGGCTGACAATACAAAGCACCTCACTAACCTCGAACAAGAATCGGAACAACTTCGTACCCAAATACAATGGCAATCCCCCTCCCGTTCAGAAAGCACAGCCTCATCTGCATCGTACACCCCACCCCCTGCTGACAACTCCGGGCCTTCAGCTGAAACGCAACAACATTCTAGTTCCCTCTCTGAAACAGCATCCTCCACACCATCTACCTCACTTCGCGCCGGCGGCACCCCCACTTCAACTATAGACGACTTTAAGTGGTTCATAATTGATATGGTCTCGCCACTCCGATCCGAAATCCAGGTTCTCGACAAAAGTCTCTGTGCAATTGAAGCAACCAAAAAGAAGAAGCAAAAGAACCCCAAACGCCACTTATTAGCTTCCAGCTCGATGGTAAAGCTCGCCCCCTTTAAATGATGACGACTCCCACTCCTCTTTTGACGATGACGACTCCCACGACTCCCACTCACTGTATACGGGGCACAGGCCTTTGTCAAGCCCTATAAAAAGAAACGTAAAGAAAAAAAAAGAAAAGAAAAGGCTTTTTGTCTGCGCCCCTCAACATAGCATGGCTATGTGGAAATAAACATTGACTTTTCCTTCCACCTAATGCCTCTACAACATCCCCACCATCGATTGTACTTTGGCGATTGAATTGTACATCTTTTTGTACCAAAAACACTCACCCAGCAACATTTTGCTGTTGTCATCGCCTTACAAGATACCGACACAGACCAACAGGTCTCCGAGATTATGCAACATATGCCACGACCTCCACATCACGAACAACCGTCCTCGTACGAACCAACCAAACAGCACAGCTCCATTCCCTCTCTACAACCATTGACGGCACCTTTGTCGAAATACTCCCTCAGAAAAAGACTCTCCCTAGTCTCTGTATCCACAACATATACAGCCCTTCCACTGCCCCATTCGCTGAAATTGACCGATTACTCAAGCAAGCAATACAGTGCATTAGAGGACATAAGTTAGTAATCTTAGGCCACTTTAACACGCAGCATACGGCATGGGGATGTTCTTGCAACAACCGCAAAGGCAGTCATCTACAAAGCCATCCAACAAAATCATCTTTATCTCTGCAACGTTCCACACACCCCGACCCGCCTGGGAAATAGCATATCCCGTGATACCTCACCCGACCTAACACTGACCTACAACATCAAGAACACCATTTGGACATGCCTGGAAGAAATGCTGGGGAGTGATCACTACATAATAGAGCTAGACATTCCTTAAAAATACTCATCAGCGCATTGAAACTGCCCGCCTCACTGATTGGAAGCAGTTTAGAGAATACTCCCCCACGGATCCAATCCACAATCTGGAAGATTGGACCGCCACACTACCTAAAGAAATGGGCAAGCACAACAAAGAATTCCCATTCACACAGGAAAATCCGGTCGTACACAAACACCCTCGCCACCTGTGGGATGCCCGTAGGGGACTGCTCAAACGCTGGAAAAAACAGAAAACGGATCGGAAACTCCGAATCCGCATAGCCCAGATTACGCTAGATGCAGAAGCACACGCTCACCAACTAAGTCGGCAAAACTGGACGCAGTTTTGAGAAAGACTAAGGAACTCTCGGAACCCGCCGCACCTGGCATTTACTTCGGTCTCTTATGGGTACGAAAAAATCGAACTACGACGGTTCATCCACATCCACTCAGGGACTGAACAAAACCTGCTGAAAGAACTAAAACGGCCCCTTGAAGCGCCGCCAACAAAGCCTCCCCTAATGCTTCCACCATATCCCGGACACTCCAATGTGGAACTCGATGCACCCTTCACCATACCTGAAATGGAAGCTGCAATGCACAACCTTAGCAGGAACACTACCCCCGGCAAAGAAAAAATTCCCATTAAATTCTTCCCTAATCTGGACCCTGTAACGCTCGACAATCTGCTAAACTTCATCAACGAACACTGGATTTCAGGCCCCTTGCCTTCACAATGAAAGCACGCAGACATAACGCTGACCCCCAAACACGGAAACCCACTTACCTCTAAGAACCTCCAACCTATTTTTCTCACATCTTGCGTAGGAGAACTCTTCGAACATATGATCCACAATCGCTTCTCACCACACATCGAAGACAACAAATACTTTCCTCACACAATGTTCTGTTTTCGGCCGCACATTTCCGCTCAAGATATTTTACTCCAGCTGAAAGAAGATACATCGACCACGTTGTAAAATCAGCACAAATATTTCATTCTTGTATTAAACATCAAAGGTGCTTTTGACAGCGTAACACATCAGGCCATCCTGCGAGGACTCAGCTCAATCAATTGTGGACAACGTCTGTACAACTATGTCACCGCATTTTTCACCAACCGTACCGCCACAGTGGGCCTTCGGCACCTCCGCTCGGACACCTTCACAACCATACCGCAGGGGACCCCGCAAGGCTCCATTATTTCCCCACTACTCTTCAATATCGCGATGAAGGACCTCTCACCACCTCTGAAAGCGATTCCCATCCTCTGACATGGGATGTATGCAGATGATTTGACAATATAGACCCCTACAGGATCCATCGGTGCCCAGAATAGGCCATTCATACCGTAATACATATCACACAACAATACCTCCAAGCCCGCGGTCTTGAATGTGCTCCAGAAAAATCGGCCCTTTTAACACTCAGCCAAAGAACAAGGAAAAACGTGCAAGATATACCCAACCCGGAATCCAAGATCAACAACCAGCCAGTCCGCAACGTCCCCTACCTCCGTATATGGAGACTAACCATTCCAAAGGATGGCATAAGTTCCCAAACGGTCCTCCCTCGCACAGCTCGTGCACCTCATACATCGCGTCTGCCATCGTCGCTTCGGCCTCAAAGAAACCGACACGCTTCGCCTCATACAAGCCATCCTCATCAGCCGGATAGTGTATGATGCACCATACCTAACCCTCAAATTAGCCGAGATCCTTAAACTTAACTCAGCGATCCACCAAGCATACAAGACAGCCCTGGGTCTCCTTCCCGATACCGCAACTGTGAAACTCGCGCCTCTTGGCGTCCACAACACATGGGAAGAAGTTGAGGAGGCACACCACACATCTCGAATACAATGGCTTAAACTAACTCCAATGGGTAGGCCAACGCTCTTGGAACTTCAATACTCTGTACCGCCCAACCACGACCAGAAAACGTGCATCCCTCTGACTACGACAACACGCTCGCGTTGCTCTAATCCCACGAAATATGCACCCCGCCTACACCAAAGCAAGCCGAGCAGCAAGATCCCGCAGCATTCATAACCAATACCACCACCTCCCATGCACCCGATATACGAATGCATCGCCATACCCCCACATATCTGCACAAGCCGCCAGCATGGTCAATGCTAGAGGAACTGAGCTCACTGCAGTGACTTTTTTCACCAACTCCACCGAAACAGCTGAAGAGAGTGCCACTGCCCTTGCCGCCACAACAGGCCAAGACATTTTAACCATTCTTACTGACAGCCAAGCCGCTTGCAGGAACTACCTAAAAGGACGCACATCAAAACCCTCGAAAATTCTACAACAAGCGAAACCAGTCCCAGAACTGCAAATAATTTGGACTCCGGGTCATGAATCCCTCGGGGGTAAGGAAGCCGCACACGCCGCTGCCCGCCTTCATTCAAACCGGGCAGTTTCCCACGAGGGCCATGAACCTCCATCGGAAGCAACAGTTAAGCCCATACCGCTTTAAACGTACGCCGAAATACTCGCCCACTATAGGAACGAGCGTCGCGAATACTCATTCCTCCACCCGACCCTTTCTAGTGATGAAGCTACTACCTTCCGGCGACTACAGACTACCTCCTACCCACATAACAACCTGCTACATGCCATGTATCCCACCCTGTACCCAGCCACATGCAAATCCTGCCCCCAACCAGGCACCCTGTACCACATTGTATGGGAGTGCCAGTAATCCCCTGCCCTCACCCCTAACCTCCACCCTACCTCTGAGCAGTGTGTGGAGCTACTGACCAGCTCCCACCTTCACACGAGCGACGGTTGGTGAAGAGGACACGGATGGCCAGCATAGCCCAAGGCATCCCGGACTAAAAAAGCCTCCCACCGGGCGGGCGCCCTAACATCAGCACTTGGTCTGAATTAAAGTTTATTCACCATCATCATCCAAAACAGGCTCACTGCAGCTCCCAAACCGTTCAAAAAGACTTAGGCCAATCACATCACCACCAGTGGGTACCGGTTGCTTTGAAGCCTCTGGCCAGCTTTGAAGGTACACTAGAGCTTGCTGCAGTGTGGCTAAACCTCTGAGCCACTGCGCAATTTGGCGCATTCCTGCCTCCCAAGCCATGTGATGGGGCATCTGCAGGCAAATCCGGTAGGCTATCCCTTCAGCAACAAGACTTCTGCACTCATCTGCAGTAGTCTCAGGTCCGGCATCGTGGCCCCCTCTGCAGTGGTGGAGCTCCACATTAGTCACCTGGCATTGCGAATTAGATCCTGGAAAATCTCTACCCCCATTCATCAGATCCACTGTGGCAAGGCGCTTGGAGAACTGGTCCCAGTAGGCGGCATGGCCCTGTGTGGACCGCAGCGCTGACTTCCTGAGTGGTGTAATGTGCAGGGACTAATAAAGTTCTCATTAAACACAGTCTCAGCTGTAAAAAGTGACGACGTACTGTGGATGACCCCTCTGACACGCTGTTCTGTACTCAACATGGGCTGGGCCTCATGCGACTCAATCGCCAGCAACTGGCCCACAGTGAGGCAGCACGTGACCTAACCCTCGTGGTTTCACGTTGCGCCCTAATGGTGCATTACCCAGACCACATCATCTACCAAAAGTGTGCCGCAGAACAAGTAGCGCCTTTGAGAGTTCACTCCTGCAGTCACACGTGGTGAGTGCGAGTACCTATAAAACAGGATACGAACATCTTAAAGGTGCTGCTTATGGAAGCACTGAAGCTCATGAATTTAAATAAATTAAGTCGCATCAGCCACTTAAGTTATTTAGAGTTAGAAGGGTAAATTTTACTAAACCTGCTTGCACGTGAACAACCTAATAAATTATACACACTGTGGTGTGAATATGCACAAGCTCTCATATTTTTCTGAATGAGCAACTTTTAGGAAGTCTTGAGCATTGCAGCATTACATTAAACTTCATCACAGCTATCAAACAAGACAACGCTGCGAAAATGTGCACGATTTTATTCTGCAATAAAAGTAGATCCAGACATACTTTTCGGGAAAAGAGGAATGGCAGATACTGACTGGAGGGCTTGCCCTGCACGCTTAACAGCACAAGCTCGGTACACATTTAAGCGAAAATGCTGATTGTGGCCTGTACCCCTGCGGACATCCACCAATGTTTTGCTCCTATCGTATGCATTTATTCATCACCCTCACACACTTCTCTAGGTCAGTTGAGGTCGTGGTAGCCATCTTGCAGTTGTCGCGATAGTTCATTTCACAAGCTGCATGCAGCACTGTAGAGGCTGCATTGTTGCCAACAATCAACCCACTGAGTATGCCTAATTCACAGTGAAGGGTGCCTTAGGAGGACATTTCTCTTTCCCCTTTAGGCAGGTGTAACCACGAAGCCCCGGCGCATAATGTCGCATTCCTTCACAGTTAGATGCCCTAAGTGGGCGATCTGTTGACAACAATGTAGCATCCACAGTGCTGCATGCAGCTTCTTTAACGGAATATAGCAGCCGTTATAAGACAAAACTTTAACACAAGTCATAAAACAAACTATTTTTTCATGACTTCTGACGAAGCTGTACTCGTCATTACAACTTCGATCATTTAAGTTAATCGCGAGCCACAGTTGTTGAGTCCAATCCTGTCCTTTTCGGTACCAAAGGTGCACTGTGGTCAGTAAACAGTCCTATATCCACTTTTAACGCCAAGAACTTTGGTATTTAACACGACTACTTAGGAAAAAAAGCTGTTTGCAAAGATAACATAAAAAAGGTGCCACACTTGGGGAATGATATTGGTGGCATTGTCTTTCAAAAAAAACAACTTTTTTGCAATAATTCGGCAGCAACGTATGCTTAGCGCCTGTACCTTTTGTCCGAGAGTGTGGCAGGCCTTCTCTGTGACTTCACAATGGTTTCAGACAGTTAAAAGAGCGACAATAACCATGACGCTGCCCGGGGTAATGCTTGTGAGTAAGTACGCATAAGCAATAAAAATATACTCCTCCCTTTTTGTTTGGTATCCGGTGGGCATTGAGGCTGATCTGCCCTTGGTAGTAGCTTTTTCTTCGCATTGTTTTAGTTATTCACAGCGTGAAACCCATCTTTTCAAATCATGTAACAAAATAAATTATGATAAAGAAAAGTTTGAGAATTGGGTGGTTTTTCTGGAAACAATGTGGAGGTTAAAGCACAAGGTACAAACTTGTGAATGAGGACTAGATAAGTAATTAAGCTATATCCTGCCCAGACAACTGCGACAACTGCGACCTGCCAGACAACTGCGCCGTCCTTGGCTTCGTGACAATATGTAGATTTAGCACGCTCACACCAAAACCACAAAGTGGTGATCCATCTTTCACATTCCAAAGTTTCTTCTATTTATGCTTACCTAACTGTGGCTTTAAAACCTTCAGAACTTCATAATCTTCAGCAGCAATTTCCGGCACGCATTTCGTGTCTCTAAATGCGCTCGTGTACTCCGCAGTCCGGCGGAGTACACGAGCGGTGCTACATGTATTTGCTCTGCCTTTTTAGGAACCGTTCCGAGTGAAATTCTCGTCGCCTGCCGCCTGTGCGCGGACCGTGCCTGCCGCTTCCACAATGATTTGTCGCCCGTGAAGTCATCGGAACACCCCGCCTGGTGCTACCTTGGGCAACTATGAACCGGCGTTATTGGCGGGGAAGAAACGGACCACGTGCAGCGATGCCAAGCGCCAGCGCTTAAAAGCCAGCGTTTCCTGGGCCACGCTTGCAATCCGCCGGAGTACACGAGCGGTGCTGCATGTATTTGCTCTGCCTTTTTAGGAACCGTTCCGAGGGAAATTTTGGTCGCCTACCGCCTGTGCTCGGACCGTGCCTGCCGCTTCGACCATGATTTGTCGCCCGTGAAGTCATCGGAACACCTCGCCTGGCTGCTACGTTGGGTGACTATCAACCGGCGTTATCGGCGGGGAAGAAACGGACCACGTGCAGCGATGCCAAGCGCCAGCGCCTAAAGGCCAGCGTTTCCTGGGCCACGCTTGCAATCCGCCGGGGTACACGAGCGGTGCTGCATGTATTTTCTCTGCCTTTTTAGGAACCGTTCTGAGGGAAATTTTCGGCGCCTACCGCCTGTGCTCGGACCGCGCCTGCCGCTTCCGCCATGTATTGTCGCCCGTGAAGTCATCGGAACACCTCGCCTGGCTGCTACGTTGGGCGACTTCAAACTGCCGTTATCGGCGGGGAAGAAATGGACCACGTGCAGCGATTCCAAGCGCCAGCGCTTAAAGGCCAGCGTTTCCTGGGCCACGCTTGCAATCCGCCGGAGTACACGAGCGGTGCTGCATGTATTTTCTCTGCCTTTTTAGGAACCGTTCCGAGGGAAATTTTCGTCGCCTACCGCCTGTGCTCGGACCATGCCTGCCACTTCCGCCATGATTTGTCGCCCTTGAAGTTATCGGAGACCTCGCCTGGCTGCTACGTTAGGCGACTATCAACCGGCGTTATCGGCGGGGAAGAAACGGACAACGTGCAGCGATTCCAAGCGCCAGCGCTTCAAAGCCAGCGTTTCCTGGGCCACGCTTGCAATCCGCCGGAGTACACGAGCGGTTCTGCTATTTGCTCTGCCTTTTTAGGAACCGTTCCGAGGGAAATTTTCATCGCCTAACGCCTGTTCTCGGACCACGCCTGCCGCTTCCGCCATGATTTGTCGCCCGTGAAGTCATCGGGACACCTCGCCTGGCTGCTACGTTAGGCGACTATCAACCGGCGTTATCGGCGGGGAAGAAACGGACCACGTGCAGCGATGCCAAGCGCCAGCGCTTAAAAGCCAGCGTTTCCTGGGCTACGCTTGCAATCCGCCAGAGTACACGAGCGGTGCTGCATGTATTTTCTCTGCCTTTTTAGGAACCGTTCCGGGGGAAATTTTCGTCGCCAACCGCCTGTGCTCGGACCGTGCCTGCCGCTTCCGCCATGATTTGTCGCCCTTGAAGTCATCGGACACCTCGCCTTGCTGCTACGTTAGGCGACTATCAACCGGCATTATCGGCAGGGAAGAAACAGACCACGTGAGCGATTCCAAGCGCCAGCGCTTAAAAGCCAGCGTTTCCTGGGCCACGCTTGCAATCCGCCGGAGTACACGAGCGGTGCTGCATGTATTTGCTCTGCCTTTTTAGGAACCGTTCCGAGTGAAATTCTCGTCGCCTGCCGCCTGTGCGCGGACCGTGCCTGCCGCTTCCACCATGATTTGTTGCCCGTGAAGTCATCGGAACACCTCGCCTGGTGCTACGTTGGGCGACTATGAACCGGCGTTATCGGCGGGGAAGAAACGGACCACGTGCAGCGATGCCAAGCGCCAGCGCTTAAAAGCCAGCGTTTCCTGGGCCACGCTTGCAATCCGCCGGAGTACACGAGCGGTGCTGCATGTATTTTCTCTGCCTTTTTAGGAACCGTTCCGAGGGAAATTTTCGTCGCCTACCGCGTGTCCTCGGACCGTGCCTGCCGCTTCGACCAGAGAGAAACAACGTCTTTATTTGGCCTGCGGAAACCTCGGGGGGTACCTACTATCGCCGGCCTCCCTGGTGGGGGGGACAGTTCGGCCGCTGGCGATCGATGGCCGCTAGTGCGAGCTGCGCAGCCATCTTCGGTAGTTCATATTCCGCACTGGTCACCGCACTCTCCAAGCGCGGCGGCAGCGGATCCGCAGTGGTTGAGTCCGTTTGCTGGCATTCCCAGAGCATGTGCTGCATGGTAGCGCGACCGTCATGACATATCACACACTTATCTGTCTGGAATAATTCGGGGCACACGTGTTTGGCGAACACAGGCGTCCATATCGCGCGCACCTGTAGTTGGCGCACTAGCACCGCCTCTCTTCAAGTAAGATTCCGGTGCGGCGGCGGGTAGGCTCTTCTGCACTCCCGATACCAGGCCAGCACCTCCATGTATGTGTCGATTGGAGTTGCCTCGACGTGGTCTTCTTCATCTTCTTCCTCGCCTTCCGCAGGACGAGGGGGGAGCTCGGGGCAGCGCTGTGTCTGGTAAGCACGCGCGCCGCTCGGTCTGCCCCCTCGTTGCGGTTGGCACCCGTTCCCACCGGGCCCATGTGCGCCGGGAACCACTTGATGGTCACCGGCATTGTTCGTTGTGGTAGGGCCCCGCACACCCTAGACGCGCACGAGGACACTCTGTTTGTGGCGTAGTTCATGACAGCACTGCGCGAATCACACAACACCGTCGCACACTTGGGGTTGGTTAGGGCCAGCGCTATGGCCAGCTCCTCTGCTTGCTTCGGGTCGTGGGCCCGTACGCTGCCCGCCATGTACAGCTCCCCAGAGGTCGCCGCTATCACGGTCATAGCGTACGTGCCTTGGCGGTTCGGATATGCCGCCGCATCGACGTAGTAGGCGTTAGTGTCTGGCGCATGCGCGGCCGTGAGGGCCGTTGCCCTGGCCAGGCGGCGTTCCCGGTTCGTTTCCGGATCCATGTGCTTGGGGACCGGCGGGACCTGCATGAGGCCGAGCAGCCCGCGCGGCAACGACCGCGGAGGTGGCGGTGGCACCGGTCCCCTGTCTCCCTCCCCCTGCAGCCTCGTCTGGCAACCTACTCTGTGCAGGATCGACCTGCCGGTTCAGGTTAGCGTTAGTCTAGTAAGCTGCGCTGTGCTGTGCGCTGTGCTTCTGCTATCTCGCTTAAGGTGTTATGGACTCCTAGTTCTAAGAGTCGCGTTGTGTTGGTGTGTGTATAGAGGCCTAGTGCCATCTTGTATGCTTTGCGTATCAGAGCGTCAACCTTGCCGCTCTCGGCCGCCGACCAGTCGTGGAAGGCCGCCACATATGCCACATGGCTGATTGCAAATGATTGAACCAGCTTCAGGAGGTTGTTCTCTCGCATCCCTCCGTGCCGTGTCGCCACCTTCTTGATTAGCTGTATTGCCGTCATGATCTTCGTCTCGAGCTTGGTGACGGTAAGGCCGTTGTGCCCGAGGGCGTCGACGTGCAGTCCGAGGACGCGCAGCGTCTTCACCCGCGGTATGGTCGTCCCGTCTCGAGTTCGGAGGTTGATGTCGGGTTGTTTTGCTTCCCTGACGTCTTCGTTTCGGTGGAATAATCAGCAGCTCCGACTTGTTCGGGGAGCACGTGAGGCCCGTGTCCTGCAGGTGGTCTTCGACTTCGTCGATGGCACTCTGCAGGGACGCCTCGATCTCGCCGTCACTGCCGCCGGACATCCACAGCGTGATGTCATCTGCGTAAATGGTGTGCCCGACGTTCGGGATGCCCTGTAGTCGTTGGGCAACCCCGATCATAACTATGTTGAACAGTGTTGGCGAGATCACGGCGCCCTGCGGCGTTCCCGTGCTCCCCAGACTCTTCTTGGGTAGTTCCATATCTCCCGCCCCTATCGTTGCGGTGCAGCCCGTGAAGAAATCGCGGATGTAGGCGAAGGAGCGCTCCCCCATGTTGAGGCGCGAGACCTGTTGAAGTATGGCTGAATGGCGAACGTTGTCAAACGCGCTCTTCAAATCCAGGCCGAGTACCGCTGTCTTGTCCATTGAGCCGGCCGGTTGGTCTAGGACTTCGTGTTTGATGAGCAGCATCGCGTCCTGCGTGCTGAGCTTGGTTCGGAAACCCAGCATCGTGTCGGGATAGAGACCTTCTTCTTCCAGGTATGCTTGCCATCTGTTTAGGAGGACGTTCTCCAACACCTTCCCGATGCAGGACGTCAGGGAGATGGGCCGCAAGTTGTCGATACTCGGCGTCTTTCCCGGCTTTGGGATCAGTACTGTTCTGGCCTCTTTCCAGCTGGCGGGGAGCTTGCCCGCCCGCCAGCACTTGTTAAAGTAACCCGTCAGCGCCGTTATGGCCGCGTCGCTGAGGTTGCGCAGCGCTTTGTTCGACACCCCGTCCGGCCCCGGGGCCGACTTGCAGTTGATGGTTTGAATGACTGCCCGGACCTCCCACTCCTCGATGTCGGCGTCGAGCTTGGCATTAGCCTCGCCCGCGTAACTCGGGAGGGGGGTCGGCGGGGTGGATGGAAGGTATTTGTTGTCGATGCGCCGACGGACCTCAGCTTCGCCGAGCTCCTGCTTCGCCTTGTGTAGTGTCCGGGCAAGGATGTGGTGTTGCGTCCCCTTCGTCTTGCTCTCGTCCAGCAGATGACGGAGTAGGTGCCAGGTTCTGCTCTTGTGGATTTGGCCGTCCGCTTCCTGACAGACCGTCTGCCACTGCTGCCGGCAGAGCACCTCGCTGTGCTTTTCGATCTCGGTGTTTAGTAGGGCGATGCGTTTACGGAGCCTCCGGTTGTGGCGTTGTCGCTTCTACCGGGCCCTCAGTGAGTTCCTCGCCTCCAGCAGGTGCGCTAGGCGGCTGTCGACTTGCGGGGTCCCTTCGACGGCCTCCACCTCCGTTGTAGCTGCCAGTGTCACCGCGTTGAGCTCACGCGACCACTTGTCGATGTCTTCTATCTGCTCGGTCAGAGCGTCCAACTCTTGTCTGTATTTCTTCCAATCCGTCATCGCTTGCCTGCGGGGGACCGGCGCTTTGCCGCGCAGCGGCACTGTTATCTCGAGGACGCAGTGATCGCTGCCCAGCGTTTCGCCCGTGTTCCTCCAGCGGACTCCGGTGGTAGTGTTGCAGAATGCAAGGTCTGGGTTCGTATCCCGTTGCGTGGAAGTGCCGTGTCTCGTGTGTACCGATGGGTCGTTCAGCAGGTGATATTCTGCCTCCATAGCTTCCTCGTAGAGGCTCTGGCCCTTGGTCGTAGACTTCGGGTACCCCCACGCCGTGTGCGGCGCATTGAAGTCTCCGCACACGAGCGCGGTGTTGTCCCCTGTCAGTTGTTTCGTCTTGTGCATTAAGGTTCTGAATCTTTGTTGGAACTGTTTGGGATTGCTATAGACGTTTACTATGTAGGTGCTCTCCTTTCTCTTGCGGCCCGTGACGACCTCGATGGCTAGGTGCTCGATGGCGCTGTTTTGGAGCAGGCCGTGTTCGATGTAAGTGAGTCCCTTCTTCACCAGGGTACACACCTCCTGACCCGCACCTTTCCCAGCCGTTCTTGCACTGGGCGGGCTGGCATAGGAGCGGTACCCCGGTAAGCCCGGGAGAGTCTCGGTGTGTGTTTCTTGTATGAGTATTACGTCTGGCCGCCGGCCGACTTGCCTCGTGTATTGTTGTAAGAGTGCCTTCTTTTTGCGCAGGCCATTCGCGTTCCATTGCCACACCACGAGCTCCCGCGTTAGCGCTGTTCTGGCCATGTTGGTCGGGTCGTGCTCGGTTGTTGCGGCTGCTGCTGCTGCTGTGGCTGCTGCTGTTGGTGGGTTATCTCGTTGAATCGTGTTAGGAGTTGTTGTAGCATGCGTTCCATGTTGGCCATGCGGACGCTCATGTCTGCTGTAGTTGCCTCTACCGTAGCCAGTCTTCGGTTGATTGCCTCTATGTCCCTCTCGAAGCGGTCCATGCACTCCTCCAGATGCTGGTGGCTTTCCTCCAGCTGTTGGTGGCGTCTCTCGATCGCGTTCATTACTGTGGCTCTCCTCTTCGCCCTTAGGCTGAAGTCTTCTTCTTCTGTGGTTGAATCTCTGTTCTGTACCGTTTCTTCTCCTTCTTCGACTATTTCCGCAATTCGCGGTTCCACGGCGTGTATCCGCTCGGGCTCCTGCGTTTGCATCTGTTCTTGCTCTTGTTCTTGCTCCTGAAATCGCACTTGTCTCTGCGCCTGTCTGCGCGTTGCCTTCGATGGTAAAGCTGGGGCTTGATGTAGCTGTTGATTTGTAAGGAACATATCTAGCTTCTTGCTGAATTCTTGTAGTTGCCGCTCTTGTTGTGCAATCTTCTGGTCTTGTTGTGCGAGCTGCGCTCTGAGGCGCGCATTCTCACTGCGGAGTTCCATCGTTTCCGGAGTTGGTTGTACCTGCTGCGGTGCGCAGCTTCTGGGTTCCTGCGGGTTAGCTTCCCGCCTCGGACGCGGCTCCACCACCGCGGCTGCCCACGTTACGCCCTCTCGCGGGCTGGTCTTGACTTGATTTCCATTGCCGCCGCCGCTGCGGCGGCTCGCTTCGCCTCCGCCAGCTGCTGCTGCCGGGGCGCCGCCAGCTGTTGCTGTTGTTGCTTTCGCAGCTGCCGCACCGCTGACGTCAGCATTCTTCTGTGGTATCCGTTTCGCGCCTTCCCCGGCCGCCCGCAGCTGCGGGAAGTCAGTTAGGTTTAATGTTGGCGCACGCCTTTGCTGCTCCTCCGTTCGCTTGCGCTCCCATCGGCGCTGCTTGACCACGTGTGGGGTCTTGTAGTGGTTCTTGCATCCCGCCATTCCGGTGGGGTGCGCCCCGCCGCACAGCTTGCAGCGGGGTTTGCATTCTCGCTCGTGTGTGGGGCCCGGATTGGACACTCCGCACGCAAAGCTACCTCGGTGTCCGGATAGGGACACACGTCTTCGCAGTGACCTAGCCTGCCGCAACAATGGCATACCTCGTAATGTTGTTTGTAAAGGCTACATCTAGTTGTGATAGCTCCGAATTTTACTGTACTAGGCACTTTCGTACCCTCGAAAGCCACGATTACTGTGGTAGTGTTTCCAATTCGATGCGCTTCGAGCGCGAGCGGGTTCGCTTCGTTTACGATGTTCTCCTGCAAGTCCTGCTCCGTATATGTAAGCGAGATGCCACGTATGACGCCCTTCAAGGTGCCCTCGGGCGCCGGCACGTACGCACTAACTTCGTGTTCCCTACCCGCGATTCTGAGTAGTCGGATGCCCGAGTAGATTCGAGCTCTCTGCTCATGCGGGGAACTTATTACTATGATATTTTGGGCATTGTTGGTACAAATTGTGTCTTCCCTAGATTCCTGCTGTGTAGTTCCTGCCATCTCGAAAATGGCTTCCATTAGCTTAGGTGCCTCGGTACGCGCCACGTTTAGCCAGCCACGTGGCCTAAATATGACTTTATTATCCTCCTTCGGCAGCGCATGCGGCATGCGTGCTGCCTTGGTAAGCCTAGCGGCGACCTGCTTCGCGAAACGTGCCTGATTCTTGGGGGCTGCAGGGGGAGTAGTGGCAGAAACAGGGACCGACTTACCGCCAGCCGCCCCGGCCGCCTGCCGCCGCATCCGCCGCCTCGCCACCTGCCATCTGTCTTCGCCTCCTTCCTCCGCCGGTGTTGGTCCGTGCCGGTAACCGCTACCGACGCCCGTCCGTGGTCGTAATTCACTTGCATCGTCGATGCTCGAGGGCTTTCTTCAAGTGGAGAGGTGGTTCCGATGTCCATGGTAGTCGCCATCTCCTCCAGGGTAGTTGCCGTCTCCGCCATGGCGGCCGTCATCGGCGCGCCCGGCCCGAAGTCGCGCTAAGCCTAGGTTAGGCCTAGCTGGCCGACCACGTTGGCCGATCGGTCTTCGCCGATAAATGGGTGAAAATCGATGCAACTTGCCCGAAAATGGTGTAAGTCGATTCCGTGGGTCAAGCTGCGTCACCCTATAACAGAATCTTGTTGATATCTTCAATTAGCCCTTCGCAATTAGTCGAAATCAGCGGAGCCGATGCGAGACACGTCCGCTCCCTGCAGCGACCGCAGCAGATCGCCGCTTCGACCATGATTTGTCGCCCGTGAAGTCATCGGAACACCTCGCCTGGCTGCTACGTTGGGCGACTATCAACCGACGTTATCGGCGGGGAAGAAACGGACCACGTGCAGCGATTCCAAGCGCCAGCGCTCTTAAAAGCCAGCATTTCCTGGGCCGCGCTTGCAATCCGCCGGAGTACACGAGCGGTGCTGCATGTATTTTGTCTGCCTTTTTAGGAACCGTTCCGAGGGAAATTCTCGTCACCTACCGCCTGTGCTCGGACCGTGCCTACCGCTTCCACCTTAATTTGTCGCCCGTGAAGTCATCGGAACACCTCGCCTGGCTGCCACGTTGGGCGACTATCAACCGGCGTTATAGGCGGGGAAGAAACGGACCACGTGCAGCGATGCCAAGCGCCAGCGCTTAAAAGCCAGCGTTTCATGGGTCACGCTTGCAATCCGCCGGAGTACACGAGCGGTGCTGCATATATTTTCTCTGCCTTTTTAGGAACCGTTCCGAGGGAAATTCTCGTCACCTACCGCCTGTGCTCGGACCGTCCCTGCCACTTCCGCCATGATTTGTCGCCCGTGAAGTCATTGGAACACCTCGCCTGGCTGCTACGTTAGGCGACTATCAACCGGCGTTATCGGCGGGGAAGAAACGGACCACGTGCAGCGATTCCAAGCGCCAGCGCTTAAAAGCCAGCGTTTCCTGGGCCACGCTTGCAATCCGCCGGAGTACACGAGCGGTGCTGCATGTATTCGCTCTGCCTTTTTAGGAACCATTCGGGGGGAAATTTTCGTCACCAACCGCCTGTGCTCGGACCGTGCCTGCCGCTTCCGCCATGATTTGTCGCCCGTGAAGTCATCGGAACACCTAGCCCGGCTGCTACGTTAGGCGACTATCAACCGGCGTTATCGGCGGGGAAGAAACGGATCACGTGCAGCGATTCCAAGCGCCAGCGCTTAAAAGCCAGCGTTTCCTGGGCCACGCTTGCAGTCCGGCGGAGTACACGAGCGGTGCTACATGTATTCTGTGCCTTTTCAGGTGAGACTTTTTTCTTGAGTTAACATTTGAGCGGCTGAATTCCCCAACTGACTGCAATATTGCTCACGCGTTTTCATTCAAAACGTCTCTTGGTGATTGTTTGGCCTGCTTGAAAGCTGTTACTCCTGAGAGCCATTACCTAAAATGTTGTGAATGCGGCAACTGTTACCACATTAGAAAATGCTCAGGAATTACAAAGACTACGCTTTAGAGCGTGACACCGGATGGGGTTCTTGAATGGTTGTGCTCTACTTGCTTTAGTATTAAATCTCGACTAAACCGCAAGCACGATGACGGGGACAGTCAGGCAGGCGCTTCTGAGCCTTCACTGCATGATTTAATGTCTAAACTGGATCCAGTGCTTCGTCGGTTAGATGTCTTGGAGAAGAAACACGAAGAACAAGTAGTAATGCACGACGCCACTGACCGCAAAATTGACAAGCAGACTGAAACTATTGAGGGCATGGAAAAAACGTTCGAGTTTCTTTTTTTGAAGTACGACAACTTCTTAATAACCGTTGAATCGCAAAAGGAGGAATTTAAAGACCTAAAGGAAAAAACAACTTGCTCTGAGGCCGAATGTCTGGCCAAAGATGAACTAGTGAGTGACCTAGAAATTCAAGTGGATAGATTAGAGCACTACTCGAGGAAAAGGATCTTGGAGATTCATGGCATTGCTTATGCTGAAGGGGAAGACTTGCGTGCAGTCCTGAGTTCTGTTGCCAGTAAAATAAAACTCAGAGCCCCAAACCACGAGGACGTAGAAGTTGTACGTAGGATCAAGGCAAAAGCAGGCATGATCCCCCCATACTTGTCCGCTTTTTCCGGCAAGAAATGAAAGAGGAGCGGTTAAAGAAACGGCCAACTCTGAAAGAAGAAAGCATATACCTCAATGAAAACATGACACTCCACATTAAAAAACTACTGTGGGAGACCAAGAAAGTCGCAAAAGACAAGGAATACGAATTTTCCTGGGCACGCAACGGAAGGGTGTTCGTTAAGAAGCATGAGGAGCCAAACCTGTGGAAATTAGGAAAGTGTCGGAACTAAACAAAATAGCATAAAGTGTCCGCAAGCTTGCAGTCTCACAAACACTCGGTAGCAAAAAAGCAAGAGTGCGAATCTGAGAGCTCAAAAAATGTAATTCTCGAGTTAATACACGTACATTTCAGGAGCCTACACAAACATTGGCATTACTTACAATTTGTTCGGACGCCAGCTTTGCCCTCTTTACAGATCCTTATTTTGACTGAGACTAGCATCTCAGAGATTGACAGTTGAAAGTTCTTTCTCGATGGGTTCCAGTCATTTTCGCTATGGAGGGAACACAGAAAACGAGGTGGCGTGATGGTGTTTGTTCGCAGTGGGTGGTTATGTGGCAGACTGTCTCTTACTTTTGATGAGGCTGAAGTGGTAGCATTAACTGCTGACAGTCCGCATGGTGAATTCTTAGTTTGTGCGGTGTACAGGCCACCAAATAAAAATATTGCACTCTTTTTAGACGAGCTTACGGCATTTTTAAACAAGTACAGCAATGAGCAGATAATCTTAGCTGGAGACTTCAACATTGACATTACTGATACATCGAAAACTGGAGTCAATGACTACTTAACGCTGTTAGCAGGATATGGGTTTGAGAAACAAATCCAAGATTTTACACGAGAAGAAATCATAAGTGATCGGTTGACGCAGACAAGTATTGACCATGTCAGTACCAGAACGCCGAAACTCAATGCATTTGGTTGGGTCGTTGAGGAAAAAGTGGCAGACCACTATTTTACTGTATTAGTAATTTCGGGAGATAACCGATTGCCACCCATAGAGCCAGAGCTAGAAAAATTAGTGTTACGTGACAAAGAAGTTGACCGACAAATTAAATCTTTTAAATTGGGTGCACTCTTAGAAAGTAATCACTTGGTGGCTTATGATCTAATGGAAAAAAATTGCGGTCATTTACAATAAATCAAAAAAGAAAATAAAGCTTCGGCGCAGAAATGTAGCCAGCCGTTGGATAGATAAGGAGATAATGGAACTAAGCTATCAAAAAGGCGTCTTGTTTAATCAATGCCGAAAAACCCCCTACAACACTCTTCTGAAAGACGAATTTAAACAGCTGAGGAACAAACTCATAGCCAAGATAAGACTAGCAAGAAAAAGGTACTATCTTAATAAGTTTTCAGCCTGTCGAAACAATATAAAAAAAATTGGGGCATAATTAATAACATTTTGGGAAGGGCTCCAACGAGGAACATTCACTCCACACTAAACGAAGCATTTCCAAAAGCATCAGATCCAGAATTAGCCGAAAATTTTAATGACCATTTTGCGGAAAGTGTCAATAAGCTTCACAATCAGTATAGGTCGCAAGTACCTCATACCCACAGTTCTGCTCACAATGTACATTCAGCTTTCATGCCCAGCACTAATGAAGTTGAGCTTCAGGATGTAATTAAAGCGATGCGCATAACAATCTCGCCAGGAATCGATAAGATTAAAATAAGAGATATTATTCATAATGTTGAAAAACTGAAAAAGTTACTACTCTTCATTATGAACGAAATCTTTTTAACTGGTAAAATACCCGATCCGATGAAAGTATGCTTG
Source organism: Haemaphysalis longicornis (assembly GCF_048455015.1). Taxonomy (NCBI): domain Eukaryota; kingdom Metazoa; phylum Arthropoda; class Arachnida; order Ixodida; family Ixodidae; genus Haemaphysalis; species Haemaphysalis longicornis. Next base: position 36,817,813 of record NW_027526204.1, read on the forward strand.
GTGAGGCCGATGCGCAAAAAAGGAACCAAGAAGGATTACTGTAATTACCGGCCAATTGAAATACTTTCATGTATAACATGCATAATGGAAAAAATTGTGTATAAGAACATGAATTCTTTCTGTACAAAATATAACTTACTAAATCCTGCCCAGTTCGGTTTCCGCAGTGGAATAAGCACGATCACACTATTAGAGGACTTTAATGACTTTATTTGCCATGAACTGTTGTTCTTTCGTTGTTCATTGACTTACAAAAGGCGTTCGATATCGTTGACCATCAATTATTATTGCACACATTGTACGATATTGGATTCAGAGGCCCATATTTGTAGTTCTCTAAAAATTATTTTTTCAATCGGGTGCAAAGTGTAAAAGTAGGTGCTTCTTTAAGTAAAAACAGGGCAGTGAATTTTGGTATTCCACAGGGTTCTGTGCTAGGGCCTCCTTTGTTTAATATTTATGTTAACGACTTTGCCAATGTACCACTAACATCTAAACTTTATATGTACGCTGACGACACGGTCTTAGCCTTTCCGAGTAACTCGTATGATGAAGCTGTAAGAATTTTTCAGACTGATATATACCATTTGCTCGATTGGTTTGTTTCTAATCGTATTTTCATTAATAAATCAAAAACGACCCTACTTTGCTTTCATAGCCCACATAAGCGGCTCACAAAAACTCGGCCTATTTATCTACACGATAGCGGCTGCCGTCAGTGCTTCTGCCCAACTGTACCACTATCAAGTACTGTTAAGTACTTAGGCTTAACATTCGATGAGACACTAGCTTGGCACACGCACATTCAAGAAGGGGCGAAGCGCTTGCGGGTAGTGTGCCCTACAATTTTTACATCAGATAGTTTAATCAGAAAAATGGTGTACAAATCATTGAGAGAATCAATAGTACAATTTACAATTCCCTACAATTTACATCAGATAGTTTAATCAGCAAAATGGTATACAAATCATTGAGAGATTCAATAGTACGTTACCGGCTAACTATATATGGTCATGCCCCACAATACCGGCTAAACATATTAAACCGTATAATAAAACGAATATCTCGCAACATTTCATATGGAACACTCCTTCAAGGAGAGGATAAAGATTTAACAATGCATCAACTAGAAATGCTGTCTGTTCACAAACAGTTTGCCTTTGATGCACTTTGCGAACTATATTTTTCAAATACCTTTAAAGTAGACAACAAAAAACAAAGACCTTTGCGCCGTATTGAAACGTATGTAATTCCTCGTGTTTATACCAATTACGGGAAAAGAACACGATCCTGCTATGTACCTTCTCTTTTTAATAAAGTTGAAGTAGATGGTGCCCTTCATAGTTTTAAAAAAATCAAATTGTTCTTGCGCTTATGGCTAACCGAAACTTCTTGATTATTTAGCTATACACCCGCACACTTGGCATGCTCCTGCTCGTATTGAATAGGTTTCATAATAAGTAGTCTATTTAATTTTGCATTGCGTATGTTCTTCCGTAACATTGTGTTAGTTGAAATTTCTTTTGTTTTGTCTGTGTTGTCGAACAGTAATTGTTGTCCGGCTAGAGGAAAGTCTCTCCTCTTATTTACCTTTGTATATTTTGTAAAAGGCATAGCCATGTGCCCCGTGCACGAAGTTGTGCTGCCCAGCCCGCTCACAAGCATCATTGCTTAAGTTGGCTGGAATGTATAATGTGTACTTTTCCTGTAATACAGAATATTATTATTATTATTATATTATTAGGTTGGAAAAAAAAGACATATGGTAGGCAAACAACACCCATAGAATATAAAATAAATACGTGACACTGCTTTTCCTCAGCACAGTACCTTGCACGTGCCAGAAATATGCATATTTCAATGAGCAGCACTTAACCGCTGAACACGATGGTTCTTCGAGAGCTGCTCATCGGTAACATACTAATGACAGAGCGCAGAAAAACTACAGGGGTAGAGCTTTTTCCGGTGCAGCAACATCAGAATGCCTACTGGAGTCACAAAAAAGAAAAAGTAAAAGGGGAAGGTATGTCAGCTTCAACAGTGAACTTCTTGAAACAAAATTCAAGCATTCAACAAAGAAGAACTCCACGTGTGGCCCCGCAGATATAAGAAGTTGCTTAACCTTTTGATAAAATTTATCGCTGCAAGTAACACACTACTGAGCTACTCACTACCAAAAATAAGCAAACAGCTAAGGGGGCAGCTTCACAACGCTTGGGGTTTTCCAGGAGAGAGCTGAGTGATTAGAAAAGGAAAGCGCAAGCCGCGCTGGTCGCAAAGCAGGCAAAGGCAGTGAAGGCTCGAAGGCGTGAGAACAATTTTTATTTTTTATTCGCAAACGGTGTGCGAACTAAAATAAAAATTCTTCCCACGCGCCGTGCGAACAAAAATAAAAATTGTTCCCACGTGACGTGCGAATAGAAATATCTGCGATGGAGTAGGACTAGCAACCAGCTGTGGTGGCTCGTACAGAGGCGAAGCTTAAACAACGCCGTGAGGTGAAAAAGAGGAAACACGCTACTGTGGTGTCCAGCTTCACTACCTTAATTTCATAGGCGTAGTGTGTGATTCCTTCATTTTTCGTGTTGTTGTTCCTGGTGATTGGCGCATACCCATGCCGGGGATTTTAGGAATCGGACGTAAGTAGAGCCAATGCGGATGCTTAAAACGCCGGAAAATTATACAAACAGGGATTATTCGGGCGTGTGAGTGCACGTGTGCTTGCGGCCCGTGAGGAGCACCCTGGGACGTCCAGTCGGGCACGTGGGTTCACGCCACGTGAGGTCTCCCGTCTTTGTTATCGTCGTCTTCCGTGCGGCGGACCATTGCCGAGCCGGTTGCTACAGTGTGTCCAGACGCAAAATATTTCTTATTGCTTATATTTCTTTCTCGAAAATGCTTCGTATCAATTTGAGGACTACTTTACCACTTAGCACCTTTCTGCAGTACTTTGAACGTAATTTTTAAACTGGGAACCCACTGAATACGATTAATTCTCAAAGAATATTTGACTGGTTGACAAAGAAGATGCTTAAGAAGAAGACGAAAAAGAGAAGAAGAAGAAGCACTACTAGAAGTCAGCTCCATCCTTTTTCAAGTTATCCAATTCATAAGCTACGTCCATTGATTACACAAGAACTACATGCCTTGCGCTTGTATTTGGGTTCACCGAAGTATTCATGATTTACCAGCGCAAATTAAACGGGACGAGAGAGGAGTACACTCGTGTTGTGTTGTGAAGCGCTCGTGTTGTATACTCCTCTCTCGTCCAGTTTAATTTGCGCTGGTAAATCATGAATGTATACCAACTAGCCCTGTTCTCGACCTTGTTACCGAAGTATGTCCCTATTCGGGTATTGTACTGGGAGGCTCCCATCCTTCCTCTGATTCCCCGATTCAAGCTGTTAACAGTAGAGGCATACCTTCGTGTATTGAAATTTCCTACCTCAAAGTCGCAAATGGTCTTCGTTAACTCCTCATTGTGCTTTTTCGCTCAGCCGTGGCCCAGGTACAAACGCCCGCAGGTGGTGTTTGTACAGTCCTTACTAGCCCCATTCAACATGCACATTCTCTCGATTCCTTCCTCTGAATCTCGAAAATCGATGGTGGACATTGATTTTGATAATATTTACCCCTCCGATTCCAAATATTGGCCGGAGAACACGATATCTGGTTTTCTAATAACACATTTAGAGAAGTTTCCCAGCAACGTGGTTGTGGCCACAGATGCGTCTGTTCAAGAAAGAAAGGGTGGTATCGGTATCTTTCCACCTGCACTTGACTTTTCACCTACCCAATTTCTGAAAAATATTTTTGCAGATTATTTCGCGATTGCCCTTGCTGTTAGAAAACTAACTCAAGACCATTCAAAAGTTCTTATTGTGACGGACTCGCTTTCAGTCTGCTCCACCCTGTCTACTCCAAGATTTACTCCTCTTCGCCTAACGCTCTCGATGCTCGTACCTCCCTATGTACAACAAATCCGCCTGGTCTGGGTTCCAGTACACAGGGGTATCCACCTTAATGAAACCGTTGATTATCTGGCAGGTGTGGCATTGAATGGACCGCTGGTTGATACTGTGCCCCCCATTGCCCAAATTGTTACATCCCGGTTTCGAAGGTATAGCTCGCTGGATAGCTTGCCCCCAGTGTTGCCAGATTGGGCTATTTATAGCCAAATTGGGCGACTTATTATTTTCTGGCGTTGTTTTAGACAACGTGGCTATGTGGCTGTTTTTGGGCTGCATCTTTACAAATAATATCCCGTTCTAAAAAGCGTGTTTAATGATGCGCGCTACATTTGGTAAGCGTGGAGCTAGGTGATGAATGTGCCGACATTTGTTGGTTGGGTATGCAGCGTACTAAAGGCTAAGGAGAACTGAAAGAGAGGTGTTGCGTTCGGCGCTGGTCGGAGGGTCCATTTTGCGATGAGAATTTCTGCTGATACACTCTGGTGGTATGCAGCGCCCCCGGCGGCCGCTGCTGACCAACTGGCCTCACAAGTTTTGTTTATTAAATTTTGCTTTTTTGTTGCCTTAAATAGTGTTGTTTCTCTATTTAATAGGATCAAATTGTATGAACTTTAAGATCTCCTAAATTTGGTTGAAAAACATTTAGGTGGAGCTGGCTGCAACACAAATTTGCTGGGGAACGCCGGACTCGCATTCTCCATTGGTGATAGTTTCCTACACGACATACGTCTATCTGCTAGTGAAGCAAGGTCCGCTGGCGCACGCCATTTCGCGGTAGGTGGAACATCGGGCGTGATACTGTTGATACCGGAAATCAGGTTACAAGGAGAAACAGGCAACGTTTCGCTATTGTCTTGGGTTGTTGCCCGAGTACTAGCGGAGGTGGCGAGACTGCGCACATCATGGGAAAGTGGGCGAAATACGCTCGAAAATACCAAAAAGAATGGGAAAACAACGCAGACTTCAAAGGTCAGTACCAGCGATTAGTACAATATGTACCCTGCGATATATTTGTGGGTTGACCACTTTCGTTGTACTGTATTTTTTCGATAGACTGGCTCACGTCGTCAAGCGAGATCAAAGGAGACGGCACGGACGTGGCGTACTGCAAGGTATGCGACTGCAAGCTGCGACCACACTTGCAAGACCTAAAGCTGCACGCCACAAGAAACAAGCACGTAGAAAATATCAAAAGGATGGAGCTGGCTGCTGTCACCAAACCTATCGACTCTCATTTCAAGCCCGGACCCTCGAAGCCTACAGGAATAGAGTTAAAGGTTGCGGAACTGCGCCTTGCGGCGCACGTCGCCGTGCACAGTTCGCTCTCGACAGCAAACCACTTGGCTCCACTCTTGGCAAGCACGTTTCCGGAATCAAACGTTGGTACCGGAGTGACGTTGGGACGCACGAAATGCACAGCTTTAGTGTCAAAGGTCGTAGGGCCTACTTTACGGGAGATGTTGCTCGTAGACATAGGAGAGCAGACGTACTCACTGATAGTGGACGAAACCGCTGACATATCTTGCGATAAAGAATTAGGACTCGTTGTCCGCTACTTTTCCAAGCGTGCCAATGATTTCCTAACCCGGTTTCTTGGGCTCATTTCAATAACAGATGCTTCTGCTACGGGAATGTTCAACGAACTGAAATCCTTTCTTGAGTCGTGTAACTTGGACCTAAAAAGGTGTGTTGGCATCGGCACGGACGGTGCGAGTGTGATGTGTGGACGGAACCACTCGTTGTATTCCCTGATGAGAGACGAAAACCCCAAGTTGATTCTTGCAAAATGTAATTGCCATTCCCTTCATCTAGCCTGCAGTGAAGCGACTGCTGCTCTCCCAGCTAACACAGAGTTTCTCGTGCGGGAATGCTATAACTGGTTTTCATGTTCGCCGAAACGGCGAGAGCAGTATCGCAGGATCTATTCCGCGATCAACGACTGCGACCCACTCAAGCTCATCAGCATAGCTAACACAAGGTGGCTCAGTGTCGCTGCCGCAGTAAATCGCATTATTGACCAGTGGAGCGAACTGCGTTTGCATTTAGAACTAGTTCAAAGTACTGAGAGGTGCTATACTGCACGACTACTGCATGAGAAGTTTGAGGACAAAATAAACCATTTGTACCTCCTTTTCGCTCAGCCCATTATAATGGAATTTGACAAAGTAAACAGGTTATTCCAATCCGAAAATCCTAACCCGGTCAAGCTTTTTGAATACTTGGAGTTGCTCGTCAAGTCAATGCTGTTGCGAGTATCTTTTAAAGAGCACGCTTTTCCCACTGCGAAGTGGGAGAACCATTTGCTTCATGTGCGGGCTTGTAATTTTGGAACTGTTTTTTAGACGCGCTTCACAACAGCACGCTTTCAGAGGAAGAGAAAGACCAGATGTTGCTTCGCTGCCGTGGGAACCTGGTGTCGTGCGGGACGTCTCTGCTCAAAAGGCTGCCAAGCAACCTGGAGTTGTTAGAGAACTTTAAGTTCTTAAGACCCTGCTATGTTCATGGCGCACCATTTAGCACATTTCACAAGGTCATTTTTATGGTCCCAGCACCATGCAGCACATCAATCCTTGAGTGTGAGTATGTGTCGTTGCAGGCAATGCACTCTTTTGCATTGAGCGACAATGTTAGCGAATTCTGGAGGGCTGTCGCGAAAGCTACTGATAGTGTGGGTGAAGCTCTTTTTCCTAACTTGTCAGCGAATGTGTTTGCACAACTTTGTTTACCTGCGTCGAACCGCTGCGTTGCTGCGTCGAACGCCGCTGCGTCGAAATCCTACGTCGAACGCCGCCGGTCTCGTGACTGTAAAAAAGACGGACCACAGAAACAAACTCACTGTGCGGAATCTGCAAATGATTCTGCACGTTCGGTGTGGCTTGAGCGAGTATTTCGGCTGCTGTAACAATTTTAAGCAAGCGAGCGCTTTTTGGAGAAATTTAACAGAGCTGTCACGTATGAGGTGTAATATGTTCCTAGAGCATCGAATAGTGCGCGACGATGTGCAATATTTTCCTACTCTTGCTTTACATCAGTTTACTTGTAACCATAAGGAAGTCGGCCAGTGTTTTTCTGTCTCACTGTTATCAGTCTGGCAGCAAGTTGTACGTACGGCGAGGTTTGCTGTGCTTTCTTGCATGTCTCATGTCAGTTGTATTTACACGGATGTAAGCTAGTATTTTCTTCTCTCATTGTTATCAATTTGGCAGCAAGTCGTGTGCTGCGAGGTGTGTGTTTTCATTCTTTCTGTATCTCCATGGATGTGTACTTAGAATAAATTCACTGAGTGTCTTTTTTGTCATTGATAGATTTAGAGTATGTTGCTGTTTCTCAATTTATTTGTATAGGCGTAAAAGCCTTGTTTTTCTCTGTGAGTACTTCTTGCTAATAAAAAAACTCTTTGTACCAATTTGCAGTGCATGGTTTTTGAACATCAATCTTGAACATCAACTTGCCCCCAGACAGTATCTCTAGCTGCCCCGAAAATGAGTACCTCCGGTATTCGTGTAAGAGTGACGTTGTGCAGTGCGATTGTGCGAGGTCACATTGACGAGCTTTGGCTGCCGAGCGCCCAATGTTGAATTTGTGCCTCCACTACGCACGCATTGCACCTTCGGCCATATGCGAGTTTTGTCAAGAGGAGGAGACAATTGAACATTTCCGGCTGTCTTGCCGGCGGTTCCGCTGTCTCCGAAATCGATTCCGGGAGGTTCCCCTCCAGCGTCTGGGTCTTTCCTTGTCTGTTTTGAATTTACTGTCATTTGGGGCATCGAGTTTAGGTTTTTGCACGGGGATGTTTGTCGCGCCCTTCATGCTTTTATTTCACAATCAGGTCGCCTACCCTGTTAAAACACTTCTCGTATTTTCTTTTTTTGGTACGTGTACACACTATACTTTTTTACGCACTTTTTGGTCGAAAAGGGTGTAAAATCTTGTCCCATAGCTAAGACCCTTAAAAGGTGTTTTAGCATAAAGAAGGTGTACGGGTGAAAAAGGGTGTTGAGCTCAACACACTTAAAAAGGGTGTTGAGAATGCTCGACACCCTAAAAAAGGGTGTTGAGCCTCACACCATCATTTTAAGGTGATTGCATGCGCAGTGGCCATGTGAATCGGCGGAGCGCGCAGAATTCAACAGAAATAGTCAATACGCACAAGTTACAGTTGAAACACAAATGAATTGAACAAGAAAACCAACGGGACGCAAGCGGTGCAGGGAGTGCATACTCAGGAATACATGTGCTGTTCTTGCTTTTATATCCAGCACAGAAAAAACCCCGATCGAGTCGGTGGGCTTGTCGCCAAAAAAAAAACCAGATAAGTTAGGGCTACTTTGTGAAGTGGGGTTTTTCTAAGGACATATACTAATCAACACGCGGATCTGTAAAAACTTTTTATTTACAAGGTAGTTTTTGTGTTCCATAAATGATGGAACAAATCTTCGCCGCAAACTCAACACCCTTTAAAAAGGGTGTTCAATATTTCAACACATTTTTTCTCAGAAGGGTGTAAAGCTACAAATTAGGCTGTTCGAAACTAAGAAAAGGGGTGTAAAGAAAAAAAGGGTGTAAGAAAAAGGATATAAGAAAATACCACCAACTAGTGAAGAGACCTCCAACTTTGGAGGCATTTTGTGCCTGTGTACACGGGGGGGACTAAACATTTTCTACAAGCGGGGGGTGTCTTGTACCTCACGATGTTTAAAGCGATATGGATTGGCATAATTTAGTACCAGTGAAGGTCTTTAAGCTTGAACTAGTTTCGGTGGCGTTAGCAAAAAAATACAAAGAAAAAGAACTGCGGCACGTGTAAAGGGTGCAACAACACCGCAGATCGAGTACTATAAAAGTGAAGTTGGCTTTCGAGCTTGTTAGAGTGAGCACAAGGGGCGTATGCGTATGCGCTCCTCTTACTCTAAACATTTCAAACGTACTAGTTTTTTTTGTATTCTAAAACGCAAAAAAATTGGCGCAGCTTGCAATAATGGTGCAACGCTGGAGAAACAGCATAGCTGGGGGCCAACCTAGCTTGTTTCAACCTTGGATCCCCTGGCAGGGGGGGGGGCACACACTGGAACAGCCTTGTAAAATCCGGTTAATCCCGGCCTCACCCCTCAGAGGTCATCTTAGAGTAGCAAGAACATTGCAAAGCTTAGCAAACATAACAAAACTTAGCAACACCGGAAGAAACTAGTTCGACCCCCAGATCCGCCGTTCTTTTTTTGCAACTGAACACCTATTCCACACCGTTTCAACAACCTACAAAAAGCCAAGTGTGTGGCAGTCGGTAAACCCCGTTTTCACCACAAGGCAATGCTCTTTTTAATTTTGAAGGTTCAAGCTGGTGTTTCACGTGCCAAAGCTAACCTTGGGGCATGAGGTGCACCGCATATGGAAACGAGCGATCATTTCATATGAGCAATTATTTTTTTTGCGTTTGAAAATTTTTTGCGTGTAGAGGAGTATATGAGATGTATTCTTCTTTATAGTTCTGTCATAAATCCAAGCACGGCCTTATTCAACGAAAAGCTGAACACCTTATGCACACTCTTTCAACACCCTAAGAAAAACCGAGGGTGTTGAAGTTGATCAACACCCTTTTTTCCCACAAAAACGGTGTAGCGCAAGGAAAAGGGTGTTGAGATTTGTTAAAAAGGGTGTAAAGGCCTCCAAACACCCTTTTTCCATTTATGCTGCAGCCTTCTTAAAAATTTAGTGCGTAGTATAGCTTTTTGCTTCCCTGTGTTATCGTTTTTTTTTCTTGGGTTTTCAAAATTGTTAGCATCACATCCCTCACATTCGTCAAAGCTCTATTTTACCCTTACATTGAATTCCTACCCATTTTACCAAATCTGACTTGGCGAATCCCCCAGAGTGGGTACGGGCCATTGATTTTTCGTACCCACCAACCAACCAACCAACATCGCACCAAGACCATTCTCCAGTTTATTCTGCCGCCACCACCGTCGTCCTCAAGTTGGAGTCGAGACACTAACCAACCTCTTTCTAAACGGTCGTACGCATTTGTATTCCCAGGACATGGAGCAGCAAGAACAGCAAAGTGAAGGGCTTCATCCATCAAGGTTGAGCTGACAGTCGTGTGACGACAAAATTATTCCCGTATCCAGCTATGTGGGGCGGATACAGGGCACGCCTCATGCATTTGTAGCGCCTTTATTGTAATCAGAGTCAGATCAAACGTGATAGTAATGCGTTATGATTGCTGCAAACTACTCCCGAATAATAAGCCTACAACGGTAATATGAATTAATAAGTGCTTAATTGATGGAGCTGTCACATGTGCCATTAAAATAGTGTTAATGTGGGTACCTTCTGGCGTCAGAAACTTAGCAGCGCTTAAACATAAAGAGAAAGTACTAAAAATAAAGCAGTTTTACCTAAAGGAACACTGAAGACGAAACCGAGGTCGGATCCAACATATACATTGACATCCGAAGAAATCTCTTATTGCAGTGGCTACGTCAGCACGTTGAAAATTATCGCGTAAATATTCACAAAAAGGAGCTATGAGCCGCCCACAAGAGCTTACGTCAACGGCGACTGAGCGGAACTGCCAAGAGTCACGTGACCAACAACCGAACGAGAAACGCGCACACAAGCCCTCGAAAAAACACACCTTTCTTTGCATGTTCACTTGCATTATTCACAAGCAATTATAAATGTACAGGTATAATTCAAGCTATGCCGACATTTACAAGCTGCCAAGCCATGGCGCCGGTGGCGGTTGCGATGAAAATATCTCTTTCGGCGAAGTCACATATCTGTTATCTCCTTATGCACAGCGCGCCGGCCTTCCGTGGTTCCTCTCTTCTTCGTACAGTAACTTGCGTCTGTTAGAATGAGTTTAAGGCAAAGTGGTCTACCTCTACCAGCCAACGATTCTATCGTGGCGTGCAGACAAGAAATTCCGAATGGGGAGGAAAAGGGTGGTTTTCACTGCCGGAGCACGTTGTAGAAGACGCTGCGATAGGACGCTATTACCAACCGTTCCCCCCTCGCAGCTGCCTTTTCGCACCAGAGGGCGCGTTGGAGGGACAGCGCATTTGGGGGGACAGGGAAGAACCTCCGGTAATCGGAGAGTATGTATGGGCGGGTTGTAACCGGACAGCAGGAATGAGAAAAGGCAGAGGAGTAGGTATGCTTATACGGCAGGGGGCTGACTCGAAGAGAGTTAACGAAGACTGTAAAGAACATGTGCTGGTGAAAGGTATAGTTGAGGCTAGGAAGATCGATTTAGGGGTGTCGTACCTGTGGACGGATAAGAATAGCAAAGAACAAAACGAAAAACTGGTGGCTTGTCTAAAAAAGAACATCGAGGATTTGAAGCGTTCCGGGGAGGTACTTTTGGTAGGGGACATGAATGCCCACATTAAAAATCTAGACGGCTACACATACTTCAACGGAAACCTAATGCTAGATATGTGTGAGTACCAAAAGCTGGTTATAGGATCAAAGTGAATAGGGAACAAAAATTCCAGGGTCAAATCACGTGGGAGTGTGGTAGGAGACAGTCGACTATTGACTACAGCCTTATTTCAGAGGGAGTTTATGATTCGTTGGATGGATTGAGCATAGATAAGGAAGGAAGCAACAGTCTGGGCAGTGACCACAAGCGTATAAACTTGAGTTTGGGGAAACTCGTCGGCGAAAAAACGTGTCGACCGTGGCAGTGCGCAAAGTTAAACAGGAAACAAATTGCTGTAATATCCGTAAGTATATAGGCTGATATAGAAAGAGACCCTGGAGAGGTGGAGCAGAAATAAGTGTTTATTCCTCGAGCGGGAATATCACAGCCTCAGCAAAACTATGCAGGAAAAAATAATCAAGGCAGAGAGGGCCAATCGATGGAGGGGAAAGAAATCACGCAGAAGCTGGTGGAACAAATAAATCATGGAAGCGGTAGAGAGGCTGGAACAGGCGTCTAGAGAGCCCAGGCAGACCACGAGGATGGGGTGACATCAGGAGGAGGTGGACTTATAATGCGAGCAATATAAGCAAATAAAACCGGAAGTGTAGCAATTAGTGCAGGCGAAAATAAAGGGGGACAGCGAACGATGGGTAGCGCAAAATAGGAGGTAGAGGAAGAGACGCGCCGAAAAGGTCTTGGAACCATTTGCAGCCATTAGGGAAATGCACGAGTCCCACAGAAGCCGGCACTATAGAAACCGAGCAGGGGCAGATGCTGAAGGGAGAGGAAGCATTGGAACACCTACACAACATCATCACGGAAAAGTTCGGTAAGGTAGATGAACAGGCCAGCAGCGACACAGAGATGTCGCGACGGGTAGGCGAAGATGTCTGGAGATAGATGGAGAAAAGCTGGAATGGAAAAGAGCAGAGAAAAAGGTCCCTAAAATACCGCGGTAGGCACGGATGGGTTAGCGATGGTGTTGATTAACCAGTTAGGACAAAAAAGCAAGGGAAAGGTACTACAAGCCACCACAAAAAGGATAGAAAAAAGGCAATACCGGCCGCGTGGCAAATGAGCAGGATGAACTTAGTGTATAAGGGCAAAGGAGTCAGGAAAAGCCCTAACTCGTATAGGTCAGTAACCACCACGTCAGTGCTGTACAGGTTAGCAGCGCAGGCAGTGAAGTTCAAACTAGAGCAGTGGGTAGAAGAAAATGGGATATTAGGGGAACTTCAAAATGGGTTTCGAAAGGACAGAAAACTAGACAACTTATTGGTTGTAAGCCAATGCATAGAGGTGGCGAAGATGCAAAACCGAACTTTGCGGTTAGCCTTACTGGACATTCAAGTGGAATAGGATAATATACACAAGGAGCGGCTATGGAGTATCCTGGAGGACGAGGAAGTGGGGGCAGAGTTCATTAGCTTACTCAGGGAACTATACCAGGAAAACCAAGTGCAAATAGTGTGGAAGGGGATAACATACAATATGACTGTATACACTTACAAGGGTTTGAAACAAAGAGAGTTCTCTCTCTCCACTGCTGTTCATGATCTGCATGGCGGGGTTATAAAGGAAGCTAGAAGTCAGTACGCTGGGGTTCAACTTATCACACATAAAGAACGGGCAGGTGGTAGAACAACGGGTTCCAGGACTGATGTATGAGATGACGTGTTGTTGATGGCGGACAACCGGATAACTATGCAGGGCTTGATGGATATATGCGGTGAAAAAGCGACGCATATAGGGCTAGTGGGCACTCCGATCGCTCGATCTGTTCGGACGTGCCTCGTATGGGCTCCGCCGAGTTTCATGCGCTGAGCCGAAACTTCCAGGCCCGTCCATCTGACTTTAGCATCCAGAGACGTCGGAAGGCGTCAGGACCACCCCACGTATCCTCTCTGGTGGTTCCCTACACCTCTCGTGCCGAAATTGCCGATCGACCGAAGACCACGCCGGGGTTAGGCTTAACGCCTAGGACTCGCCCGACCTTGCCTCGCCTAGCCTCAACGCAGGGCTACCAACATGGAGACAATCGCCGTCGATGGTGAGCCAATCAACGCAGAAGATCTCCTTCACGAGGATTGGAAGACTGTGCGCAGCAAACAACGAAGTCTTCAAGAACCTGCAAAGAATTCAATCGTGGAAAATCGCCGCTTGCAGAAGCCGCCACGCCGTGGCCCTCCGGCCGCGCCGCTGCCGCCCAACCGCATCAAGATAGTGCTCCGACCAGGGTGAGGACTGGATCTTCGCAAAGTTACGCCGGCAGCACTAGCGGACACGGTGCTTCAAGCAGCCCAAATAGCCCAAAACCCTCAAGATCAGCTACGTATTCGACCTACGCCGAACTATGTAAACGTCACCACTCCCTCAGAAGAACGAGTTCAACGCTACGCGGACATCAAAGCCATTGAAGTAGGCGGCAACACCTTCATGATTGCTGCGCATGTGGCGGCTTCTTCGAACACCACGGCAGGTGGTGGTGAACACTAATTGGAGCAACAGGGGAAGGGGACGGAGTGTGGGAGGCCTCCTTACTCCAGAAGGCCTCGTGACCGCGCTGACTGGAGAGCCCGGAAGACCAGGGCGTGCTGGCGGGCTGGGTCCGGGCTGGTCAGCTCAGTCTCCCACTGCTCCAGGAAGGAGGAGGGGGTTAGGTGAGTATGGACATGAGAATACTAGATGGTAAGTGGTGAGAGGGGTATTGCAGTGCTGGCAGTGGGAAGGGTAGATCGTGGGGGCGATATGGTGTAGGATGGCGTGATTGAAGAATGTGCCAGTTTGTAGTCGGTGGTATGTGTAACATTCGTAGTTGGTGAGCGTGTGTTGAGGAGGAGGGTATGTTCTTCGTGTGTGGGTACAGTGAGATAGAAGGGCATTGGTAGTGGTGTCGAGGAGTGTGAGTAGGTCAGGTGGGGATAACTGAGGTGTCCGGCTCGCCGGTTCATTGGATGGGAATGCCCGGGAGTGAAGTGCTCGGGCGGCAGCATGCGCTGCTTCGTTCCCCGGGAGTCCAGCTAGAGCAGGTGCCCAAATGAGTGTGATGGTAAGATCTTCGGGCAGCCGTTGTAGGAGAGGGATGGCCTGGGGTGGGGCAAGGCCTGCTTGGTAGAGGTGGCAGGCCTGCTGGGAGTCAGATATGATTGTTAGGGAGAGAAGGCCTGAGTGGGTTGTTACGGCGTGGGCGATTGCTAGGGCTTCGGCAGGGTCGACCTTGCATGAGCGGTATGTAGCCGCAGTTGCAATCTGCCCTGTGGAGTTGAGAGCGGCAAGGTTGGTGCGGGTTGATGTTAGGTCATGGGCGACGTCTGTGTAACGAACCTGAGGGTCGGCTTCATATTTCTCATTGATGTAACGGACTCGTGCCTCCCGCCTGCCTCGGTTGCAGGTGGGGTGCATATGCTGTAGTATGGGAGTCACGCGCAGTCTTGTCCTGATGGTGGGCGGGAGGCGTTTGGGCTGCTCCGCATGATTCGGTGATGGCCAACCCAGCGCTTGGAGCACTGCCCGGCCTGCTGTGGTGAGCGCTAGCCTTCGCAGTTGTGAGGCACGTTGTGCCTCAATATACTCAGCAAGGGTGTTATGTAGTCCCAGCTTTAGCAATTTATCATTTAATGTATAGGTGGGCAGGATGAGTGCTGCCTTGTAGGCCTTGCGAATTAAGCCATCAAGCTTGGTGGTTTCGTGCTGCTGAAGGTTAAGGTACAGCGTGGCGTATGTCATTCTGCTCACTAGGAGAGCTTGCACTAATCGGCATGTGTCCGGTTCCGTGAGCCCGTGATTTTTGCTGCGTATCCTACGTATAAGGTGAGTCAGCTTTGTGATGGATGCCTGCAGTTGCGGGAGGAGTGCTGCTCCGGTGCCGTCATGATGAAAGGGGACTCCAAGGATCCGGAGAGTAGGCACTGTGGGCATTGGTTGGCCTAATATAGTTACTTGAAGGCGGGGGGTGGGTGGGAGAGCGAGTTCTGTGGACCGTGCCCTGGGGATGAGGAGGGCGGATTTGGCTCGTTCACAAGTGAGGCCTCTCGGACGAACGGCAGGGATAATTTTCAACATCCCCGAAACGGATACCCATGAAGAAATCCAAAGCAGCATTTTCAACCACAACCCAGAACTCTCCATTTGGGCTGTGAAGAGACTCGGAACTTCGAATATGGCACAAATACTATCTAATGGAAACCGAGTCTCTTATTGGGTGCGGTACAGATCGACGACCTACCGCTGTAAGCCATATCGACGTAAAACTGAAGCCTGCCCCGCCTGCTAGCAAGTCCGTCACAGACAGGGTGTTTGTCCTAATCAGAAACCCTCAAGCCGCTGCAGTATCTGCGGAACACCGAATCCCACCGAAGACTACACGTGCACCCCAAACTGCATTGTGTGCGAAGGAAACCACCCGAAAAGGACGACGGACTGCCCGCAACGTTATCAACCGCGCCTACGCATAACATATGCTTAAGTGCTCAAGGACTCGCCCTTAAACCCCTCATCAAACAGTGTCAGCGAACCCCCAAATGACAGCGGGACCAAAAGGACAATGAATAACCAAGCAAGCAACACCCAACGAACAGCAAGCAGACCTAACGGCCAACCGAAGGTGAGCCACACAGTTGCTTCTTTCCACTGCTCAGCTCTCAAAGTTACATCCCCACCACCCTCGCCACCCCCACCACCCCTACCACCACCACCAGCCGCCATACACCCTGAGTTTCTCCAAGAACTTAAGGCCATGCGCCAGGAAATACAGGCACTCCGTGCAGAAAATCAAGCCCTGAGAAATGAAATAACAACTATTAAAGCTACAAGCGATCAACCAGACACACAAATGGACACGATCTTTCTCCTGCGCAAAAACGTACAGCGGCGAATCCACACCCTGATGAACCCGAACCATCACTACACCATTGAATTACCGTTGTTGAGAAGAGCTTAAGCAACATCCGCAAAACACTGCACGAGCAGAATGTAGAATTTACCGTACTTACGCGATTCTAACGCGCCCGCGATTCCAACGCGCACCCGATTTTCCTGGCAAAAAAAAACAAGAAAACTTGCACCTTAGGTCGTAACGCGCACGGAACTTTATAACCCAGATAAACGAAAGAGGGAGACATGGGCTATTTATTTCCCGAAGTATTCTCACTCATCTCACTCCTCGTCGCTTTCCGCTGACCATAACATCTTGTCCTCGGTGCCGCCAAGAGCGTTCGCGATGCCACACTTCTGAAGGAACGTTCAACCATGGTCGATGGGATCATGGCCCGCGCCCCGCACCCCCATCCCGCAAGCTTCTCCAGAGCCGCACGCTTCAGCCGACCGCTGGTTTTGAACGCGTGAGAGCCGCTGCTGCCATTGCTGTTATCAAGTGCGAAAGTGGAACGATTTCACGATTTGCGTGAACGCCGATAGTAAACAATAGGCGCTTATGCTTCCTCCGTTCGAAAAATTGTTGCTAAACATGGAGGAAGTCTTCGTCCATGTTGCTAAAGGCTTTGGCGCCATCTTGAGGTGGCAATGGCGATGGGTGGGACAAAATTTCCGCTGTTTCGGCAGTTTCGGTTTCGTATCCGATTCTAACGCGCATGCGATTTTTCGGCCTATTGTTACGGAAAAAAAGGTGCGCGTTAGAATCGGGTAATTACGGTAAATCAACCTGCAGCAACTTTAGTGCCAGCCTTGTGGAACTCCGAAACGAACTACACGATTGCATTAAACGAGTACTCGAAACCATCCAACCAGTAATGAGCCAAGATCACATGTCATTCCCTGCTCTTAATGGCCAACCATAAAAAGAGTATAACGCTATGGCAATGGAAGTGCCGAGGATACTCTAAAAAAAGCAGAGCCCACAGTTACTCATACAAACTCAGCAATCCCCTCCCCAAATTATAACGCTAGAGGAAACAGGCAAGACGGTCTCGGTCCCTGGGTACAGAGCATTTGAAAACAGGAACAGTCCACTCACAGCAATACTGGTACACCACAACATCCCAGCAGTAAGGGGAACAGTTTGAAAACACCGACGTCAAACACTACTTTGTTACAATGCATCCCACCCAAAAACAAGAAGACACGCACCACATACTCAACGTATACAGCCCCCATATGCGCACCACCAAAATTTTAAGAACCTCTTCACACTAGCTAAAAATGCAGTGGCGTCACAACCTCTAATTATAACAGGCGACCACAACGCACCACATCGAGGCTGGGGTTACCCCACAGACACAACAAAAGGGAGAAACCTATGGGAACAGATACAACAACTACATTTTACACTTAAAAATGACCCCGAGGCCCCCACTAGAATTGGAAACAGCGTACAGAGAGACACTACACCCGATCTCACCTTCACCCATCTCATAAAACAAACAACGTGGCAAGTTACAGAACACACCCTAAATAGTGACGCCTACATAATACAAATAACAATACCCATAGGTAATAAGCTAAGACAACTACGCAAATCACCAAACATTATAGACTGGCCAAAATTCAGACTTCATAGATAAAACCAACAGGAATCACAAGAAACGACGTACATCTTTAGAGACATGCACACCGCAATTACTACAGGATGTCAAGCTACAAACGAAAACGCCAGATGAACATCTCCCGGGTGAAATATTGGACCCCCATCTCCTACACCTTAGAGAAGCATATCACAGCATCCAAAAAAGATGGCGGAAAAATAAACTCAACCATCGCCTGCGCAGGAAACTAGCAAAGCTGGGCGAAACAATACAGAAGTACACAGCTCAACTAGCACAAACCCAATGGGATGACATATGCAACCAAATGCAAAGAAACCTGGGCATGAAAAGAACATGGCAGTTATTGAAACATCTCCTTGACCCCAACAACACTAAATCAGAAACAACAAACCGAATAACACACCTACTACAAAGCCATAAAGGAGGACAGGAAGATCTCATCAGCCAAATCAAAAATACTTCCCAGAAACATCACCGGACCCAATCCACCCTTACAGAGGAGAAGTGAACCACGAACTAGACAAAGAAATAACTGAATCGGAACTAAGAGGAGCCTTGCACAAACTACGCACACAGTCCACACCAGGACCAGACAAAATCAGTAATAAAATCCTCAGAAACCCTGACGACACTTCAATAACAACCCTCAAAGCCCTTTTTAACGCAAATTGAACCACAGAAATACTACCCCAAGAATGGAAACATGCAACGGTCACGTTTATACCGAAACCGAGAAAATCCCGCAAAATCGAGAATCTAAGACCAATACCTCTAACATCATGCCTGGGCAAGCTATTAAAGCACAGAATACATGCAAGATTCACTCAGCACTTAAGCAGACTCCAAATCATACCACCGACAATGATAGGTTTTCAAGCGGGACTCTCCACACAGGATATACTACTGCAACCTAAACAAGAAACAATCACCCCAGCAAATCAGTGTGACACAGCAGCAATCCTAGCCCTAGACCTCCACAAAGCGTTCGACAACGTTAAACATTCAGCTATTCTAAACAACTTACAAGCAACAAACCCTGGACAAAGAACTTGCAGATACATCCAAAATTTCCTCTCAAATAGAACAGCAACAATATCAGTAGGATATGTGCAGTCAGACACCATAACACTACCAGCTAAGGGTACCCCACAAGGGGCTGTGCTGTCACCACTCCTCTTTAATTTAGCAATACTAAACATCGCAAAAGAATTAAACAAAGTACCCACATTGAAATGCACTTTATACGCGGATGATATTACATTGTGGATACATAGAGGCAGCGAAGCTCACATAGATCACACCCTTCAAAAAGGAGTAGAGGCAGCCTCAAAAGCTGCAAACGAAGCAGGATTAACCTGCTCACCTTACAAGTCAGAATTACTCCTGCTGCCGCCCAAAAGAAAGAGAAACACCTCCGTAGATTCCACTCCACATTGAACAACATCAGATACCCATAGTTAAAACAATCAGAATACTAGGATTGCACATACAAGCGAATCGCTCAAACACAATCCACATCAGGAATCTCTCAACACACGTAAACGAAACCAGATGCCTCATGAAAAGAATCACCAATCGAAGAGCAGGATTTAAGGAGCGATACCGTATTCGCCTGATTCAATCATTTGTATACCGCCGAATTACCTACTCCATCCCCTACCTCCATCTAAGCGCCCAAGAAATGAAAGCAATAAATACACTACTTAGAAAAGCATACAAAGCAGCATTACGAATACCTTTAAGCACATCTAACGTTAGACTCGATGAGCTAGGCATATACAACAATTGCGAGGAATTAATAGAAGCGCATTTAACTAATTAATCAGTCCGTCTGACCAAAACTCCCACAGGTCGACATATACTAAATCAGCTCAGAATCAACCCCCCGGCAATAATAGCTGATAAAGAGCCCATTCCATTAAACATAGGAGACACCCTAATCATAACACCACTACCGAAGCATATGCACCCAACACGTCACCAATACAGGCGAGAACTTAGGGCACAATATCTACAAAAAAGATACCCTCCAGGGTCAAAACACCCTCTTTGTGGATGCCGCCGAATACCGACATAAAACAGCATTCGCGATTGTCGTAACGAAAGGCACAGACGAACCACCAGTACATTTAATAACCATCCGCACGAAAAACCCGGCAGAGGCGGAAAAGGCAGCAATAGCCGTAGCATTGACGCAACGCCTCGCGTGCCCCACAATTACCTCAGATTCCAAAACCGCTATTCAAAATTTCGCCCAGGGCAAAATTTCATCCCTGGCACTCAACATTCTTCAGAAGTATCCCCCCCTCACCCCAGTAGACACACACTGGACACCGGCCCACGCGGGACAGGAAGGGAACGAAACCGCACACTCTCAGGCTCGAGATCTTACCCTCCGAGCTGGAGTGACGCCCGACCCATCCTACGGGGCAAGGTCATCCAGAGAGAGTCTCCTTAACTATACCGATATTCCGCAACATTACCGCCTCGGCCGCCGAAAGCTAGCAACCCCGCACCCGGGGCTCACAACAGCCCAAGAGCAAGGCTGGAGGCTCATACAAACAAACACATAACCACACCCAGCCCGCCTGCACCTAATCCACCCAACACAAGTCCCATCCCCGAATTGCACCATCTGCACAGCCCCAGCCACCCTTCCCCACATTCTGTGGGCCTGCCCCCAAAACCCCTATCCCTGAATCACCACAGCTGAGCACTAGAGAAAAGCACTGGCATCTCACAACAGGGAGGTACAGACCACCCTGATCGCAAGAGCCGCCTCGGTCGTCGTTGGGCTGATAACGACCACCAACTTCTCCCGCTAAAGACAAGCTCAGTTTAATAAAGTTTGTCTCTCTCTCTCTCTCTCTCTCTCTCTCTCTCTCTCATCTACGGCTATCCTTTAGCTGAGAAAAATCAGGGATCATGGTCTTTGATGACGGCGCGGAGCACCAAACATTATCAGTGCAACAAGTAGAAATACCATTGGTGAAAGAGTATAAATATTTAAGAGTATGGCTGAACGACAGCGAACATTACACGCATGTGCATGAGGCTCACCTCAAAGAGACACTGAAGCAAATTTGTCAAGCTCCAGTTTTTCCTTGCACTGCGTAGACTGGCTCAAATTAACACACTTTTCATCATTTATCCGGTTGATAAGTCGGTAAATATTTTATAAAGAGCGAAAGAAGAACTATCACGCGAGGTTTGCGGCGGCCACACCAAAAAAAGGCTGTGACGACAGGAGGAGATGCACCTTGATTGGACGATATCCAAGGTTAGAATTCAAACAAGTTTCGGTTTTGGTTCTGTAAAACAACATGCTTGACATCCGACGGAATAATTGGATGGGCATTTGCGATATCCTAGTAATCGTCGTACCGCGCTTCAATGATATTGTCGGCTTTAAAATGCCTAAGATAAGCCTCCCAGGGCGGCTTGGGATCATCGCAATCACTAGGCGAGGCCTATGCAGTGGATGAACGCCCTCCACGTCACCGCAGACGCTCAAATGCCATGCGCTTTTCGCCAATATTTGGAGCTTGCCTCACTCATGCCTGTATCGTAAAAAGCGTGTTCGCATCAGGCCAAGGGTCTGTTGATCACGGCCTGTGTCCACTGCCCGCTACAAGTCGGTGCTTATGGCAACAGCACGCCAACGAGAACTCGCTAGCGCGTCAGTGTCAGCCTGCTCGTGTTTTGTGAAATAGTTCGTGGAGCAGTTTACGTTACGGCCCAAAAATGTTGAACGTACTATAGAAAATATCGGCCAAAAAAGAAAAAGCCAACTTACAAAAAAAAAACAATGTTCCCTCGTGGATTAGAAATTGCGACTTGCAAAATAACATTCCTAGTGTTCTAGACCACTCGGCCGCGGGCCAGCGCTGCCAGCGTTGGAAATATAATGTATAATCAGTTTAGACTTGTAATTATTTCTAGTATTTCAATCAGCTTAGGTGATTGATTGATTGCGGGGTTTCACGCGCCAACGCAACGCAGGCGATGGCGCGCGCCGTAGTGGAGGGCTCCGGATTAATTTTGACCACCTGGGGCTCTTTATCGTGCGCCGAAATCTCGTACACACGGGGGTTTTTGCTTTTCGCCTCCATAGGAAAAGCGGCCGCCGCGGCCAAGAATCGAACCCGCGACCTCGTGACTTAAGAGATTGTGATAATATCCATAAAAACAAAGTGGCGGAAACGTACACCTTCGCAACGCCTTAGCCACTGAGCCACCGTGGCGGGTAATCAGCTTAGGTGACTATTTGTTTTATAGCGCTCATGCAGTAAGCGTCCCCCAAATTTATACAATATTTCCCGTCTAGAAATTGCATTTCTTAGACGGAAAAGCGTTCGCAGGTGTGTGGGCGTGCTGCCGACCGCTGTGCTTGTTCTCCAAGCGCAAAGAAGTGCTCCGTGCTCCCTATTTTTATGATTTACGGTAAAAGCATCACTTGATGTTATTTACTTACTAGATATATTGACTTCCCTGACTCTTCTCCCGCCTTAAGTGGCCTTAGATTTTCCTACTAACGTACCAGTCAGCGAAGCGTCTCATGTGCGCTTCTGCAGCGCTTGTGTGGAGCGACCTTGACTTGCAGCTAGATACAGTGTACAAACTAACAAAGTAAAGACAGGCACATTCTACTATTCAGAAACGTGTAGTGGCTTCGTTTCAACTGAGCGAACGAATTGCGACGACCCGTCAGTGGCGGCGGACTAACCGCGGGGACGACTACCTCTCCCGGAAGGTTGGCGAGCCGTGCAGTAGCTGATTCAATGGTCAAGCCAAGTCATCTCCTCCTGACGTCACAGGAAAACGCCACAGATAATGGGCGAGGATTCAGAGAGGAGGACAGCATTGCCGAATTGATTTTTCAATTGTAGAAAGTCACATAAACGCACTCAGAATGGTCGAAACACGGCCTATGGACTCGGGACTACAATTTGCGCTAGTAATCCCACAATGTTTACAAATCACTTCAGTGTCCCTTTAAGACGAAAGGAAGACTGAACGCGTCTATAATGAAGCATAGAGTCCTCTGGGATAACAGCGAATACGAGGTGGTAAGAAAAGTCTGGAAAAGGGTCATGGTATCAGGATTAACTTCCGCAAATTCGGCTCTGTGCATGAAACCAGAGACTCAAGCGGGTCTGGAGGTAAATCAGAGGGCGGTAGGCAGGCTGGCCCTATGGAGCCCATAGCAAAACTACAAATGAAGCGGTACAGAGGGATATGGGCTGGCCGTCTTTCGAGGCGAGGAAGACGCAGATCACGATAAAGTTTGAGGAGCGACTTCGTGAAATCGAGGACGAAAAATGGGCCGCGAGGTTGTTTAAATATCTGTATATGAGGAGCATGGACACGCGGGGGAGACAAAGGACCAGACAGTTGACCAAGCCGTAGGAAAAGTCGGTAGTGGAAAGTGGGGTTTACACAGTTAAAAGCAGGTAAAGGGGGCAGAGACGACAAAGTAGGCACATAGAATGAAAGCAAAAAAAAAAAAAAACCTGGAGACTTATAGGACAGAAAAACTGGAAATTAAGAAGGCAGGATTTTATGGCAATACGAGAGGCAGTGCATTGGTCTTCGAAGCACGGGTGGGCTGCCTGAGAACCCGGGCATACACGGTTATCTACAGGCAGCAGGATGAAACATGTGCATGCTGCGGCAGTGATCGGGAAACTATAGACCATATTGTGAGGGGCTGCACAGAGATACGACCACCGCGGGGTGAGGGGGAAACGACGCTGGCGGAGGCTTTGGGATTTGGGGCGCGGGAGAACCTCGACTTCAAGGACATGGGGTGACGAAGGGGCGACTGGAGTGGTGGTGCAGGAAAATTAGGGAAGGGATGGGACTGCAAGCGGATTAAGCATGCGAATAAAAATTTAGAACAGCGAGGTGAGAAAAAAGAGGGCGGGAGCGATGAGAGTGTAAAACAGGTATGAGGGGGTACAGAAGGGAGGAAGCAAATCTATTAGGTTAGCTAGGAGAAGAGCAAATAAGCGTAATAAAACAGCCAAGTCGGTTGCCGACAACCGACGCCCCGATTCAAAGGGAAATCCACTAATAATCATCATCATCGTCGTCATCGTATTTCTCGTCTGCTTTAGAGACGGTTGTTTTTGGCCTGTTCTGGCGTGCTTCGCGTCCATTACGCTCTCCCTTCGCACGGCTTGATTAACTTGTTCGACAGCACCTCCTGGGTAACCGGGACCCGACAGAATTAAGTGGTCGTACGGCGAAGATACGTTAAGGATCGGTTTGCAGGCAGGAAAGCAAAATGGAGAGACCACAAGCAGACATGTGGCTGCTAGAGAAACGTAATCTTTTGAACACTGCTTGCCCTGATTGTGGCTCGGGTTTCTATGTTGGTGAATGCCGATTCGTCGTGTTTTGACAAGTATTACAAAAAGCAAAATGAGCAACTGGTTATGATCAATTGCGATTATAAAAGTTCCCTCTAGTTCCCCGCAATTCTCAAACTAACTAAACTAACTCGTTTAAATCGGTATACATGGGAATCACAAAGTTCATATGCCGAATTATTTCGGTGTCTGCGCTTGTGACGCGCGATGGTGTAACCCAAGCTAGCACATCAGGATGGCTAGGTTTCGCTGTCTCACCCTTCGAAAGACGCTCCCCTCCCTTTTCTCTCACTTCCGACGCACGGCCGGTGTACAGCGGCGGCGTGGTTCGTTGCTCTAGCCCGGCCGTGGCCGACGCTCCTGCATTCGGAACGCCGCTCCCGCTAATTCAATGTAACGGCTAGAAGAATCTCTGGTTTCGGTCTTTGTAGAGCCACGAGTGTGAATTCAAGCGACGTCGCACGGGCAATTATTGTGGGTGCCGTTTAAAGCTTTGCTTTCCGACCACCTTCACAGCGTTGATTAGAGCCAATTTTTATGCTATCTTGCGACGTCACACGAGCAATTATTGTGGGTGCCGTTTAAAGCTTTGCTTTCCGCCTACCTTCACAGCGTTGATTAGAGCCAACTTTTTAAGTGCGAATGCACTTCTTAAGCGAGCCTGAATCGTCCGCCGCCGTAGTCCGCATAGCAACAGCTGCGGGTGCGCACGCTCCTCGTCTTCCTCCTCGTCTTCCCTAGCAACGGGGGGAGATGGGCGCGCGCTACTCTCCTCCTCCTCTCTCCACTCAGTGACTGCGGGTGTTGGGCGCCTCCTCATGGCACATACCCACGTGAGGGATTGACCAGGAATCGGGCGTGAGAAGGGCTAATGCACCCGCTTAAAGGAGTACTGACAGGAAATTTCAAAGCTTAGATAACTATGTAAAACGCCTTTTATAAGGAGATATCTCTCGTTTAGCCCTCGCCGTAACGGCGGGCGCTACTCTCCTCCTCCTCTCTCCGCTCAGTGGTGGTGGTGGTGGTGATTTATTAACAAAGGAGGGAAGAGAAAAGGCCTGGGGATATTGTTGAACTCAACGGGGAGTTCACCCTCATACGACTCAGTCCAGGGAAGGGGATTGGGGCTTCAAAGGATAGGAAGAGAGAAGGGGGAAGAGAAGAGCGGTAGGAGAGTGGGAGATAATCTATATCGCGTTCGTTTAGTCCATGACTCGATGGCTACAAACGCAGCGCTAGTCCTGTTGTAACCAGGAAGTTGACTACGTGCTGGAAGACCTCCCGTCGGATGGCGTCCGGTCCCGTGGGGAACAGGAAGTCTTCTAGCTTGTGGCTTGGGGCACCGAGTCGCTGGAGTTCAGCCCGGAGTTGTGCTCTTGCGGTGTCGTGCTGCGGGCAAGAGCACAGCAAGTGCTCTAGCGTCTCAGGCTCTGGGCAGTCGGCGCAGGTGGGGGATGCTCGGCGGCCTTGGTGGTGCAAGCGCGCTCCCACGTTGCAGCAATTGAGCCGCAGGCGAAGAAGGAGCGACCGGGCGTCTCTGCTAATGCGTCCGGGCAAGACCCGTGGGGCCTGGCCACTGACTACTCGGGAATCTGGATGCATGGCCTCCACAACTCGTGCCAGGATAGTCCTTGCAGCGTCAAATGACACCACATCCCGGGAGGCTGGAACCCCTGCCTGGCGAGCAGCACCTTTGGCCAAGCCGTCTGCAACCTCGTTGCCTATGATGTTCACGTGCGATGGCGCTCAGTGAATGCGGGTGTTGGGCGCCTCCTCTCCACTCCAAGATCACGATATCCACCGTAATCGCGCAATCAACAACCGTGCATTCGCACTTACACACTCTCCCCCTCGGGGAAGTGCGAGGGAATTTTTTTGCTTGCTCTCTTCCGTGTTGCTGTCGGCCCGACCGAAGTTTTGCTCCCAGGACGGCGACCGAAGCTGTGTGTGCAGTGGTCGCGTTCACTTTCCGATGAAATTCTACGGCGCACTGATGAACTGTGCTTACTATGCTGGAATTATCAATTTCGATGATTCAAAACCGCGTCGGTTATGTAGAGTGTTCGCGACTTTTTTAAAAGCCTTCCCGGCCTGCGCCTGAGTGAAGTGACCTGCTTCCCTCTTAAATCGCAAGAAGCCAGTAATACCTCTACGACGAAGAAGAGGCAATCGATCGCCTGTTAATTTGGCGCTTCCGCCTCAAAGCACATGCCGTGACGATGTGTTTACTCGAAACCATTTCTTGATTGTCTTGAAGTTGAACAAAACGTGTGCGTCAGAGCGGGTCTTGTGATTCAGGGCGTTGTGAGCTCCTATGCTTCCAGTACTGTGCGTATTAGGTAAAAGGATATTTGTATCATGTCATGCACGTATTTCGTTCAACACTGGTGCATAGGCGTTTGTTAGTAGTAGTTTCGGCGCTCGTAAGAGCTCTAGGCACACTTCTGGTAGATGGGGAACAGGCAACTCGCTCTGCAAAACATCCAACGGATGGCGCAATGAGCGTTACCATATCGCGGCGGAAGAAAATTGGCTCCAATTCACGCTGCGAAGGTGGTTGACAAGCAAACCATTACACAATACCGGCAACAATTTCCCATGCGACGACGCTTGAATTTTCCCGCACGTGGCTCTACAAAGAGCGAAACAAGAGATACTTCCAGCCGTAACCTGCAATTCGCGGGGGCGGCGTCCCTAACGCAGGGGTGTCAGCCTATGGCTGGGCTAGAGCGGTGGACGACGACGCCGCTGTAGCCCGGGCGTGCATCGGAAGTGAGATAAAACGGAGAGGAGCGTCTTTCGAAGGGTGAGACAGCGAAACCTAGCCATGCTGATGTGCTAGCTAGGGGCTAGACCACTGCGGTACACCAGCGCAGACACCGAAACAATACGGCATGCGAACTTTGTGATTTCCATTGATACCGATTTAAACTAGTTAGTTTAGTGAGTTTGAAAATTGCGAGAAAGCTTATGGGACTTTTATAATCGCTATTCATCAGAATTAGCTGCTCCATTCGCGTCTTGTTATACTTGTCAAAACACAACCGAATCGGTAATCACCAAATTAGAAGGCGGAGTCACATTCGTGGCAAGCAGTGCGCAAAAGGTGGCGTTTCTCTAGCGGCCAGTTGTCTGTATGTGGTGTCTACATTTTGTTTTCCCGCCCTGCAAACCAATCCTTACGTTTCTTTGCCGTACGACACTTAATTCCGTACGGTCGGTATTACCCAGGAGGTGGTGTCAAACAAGTTATTCAAGCCGTGCGAAGGGCGAGCGCAATGGACGCGAAGCCCGCCAGAGCAGGCCAAAAACAACGGTCGCTAAATTTGACGACAAAGCTTTCCCTCTGATTCGAGCAGTCCGCTGCGCGTGGGAACACTGGATTATAGCGCCCTATGACCGCGCCATCCACACTTTGCTCCGGGAGTTAAAACCGCCCTCCCCCTCCTTAATTATCCTCATTCGGAGTTTCTAATCCCGACGCTAGGAAGGAATCTTTGGCTGGTAGAGGTAGGAAGCTTTGCTTTTAAACATTAGCGTTGCACGCGGTTGCACGTTCACTAACAGATAGCGGCACGTTGTTAAGCCGAGTTCATCAAAGCCAAGAGAACCCGCCTATCCGCAACGAGAACGCAAATGAAACGACGTTCCCTTTCCCGACTTTAGGCGGAGTGGTGGTAGCTTGTTCATCATGAGATGGCTTTCTCACATTGTGTATTGCACAGAGCAATATTTCCGAATAGGGGAGGAGATGATTACAGCCCCCCTACATACAACATACTACTCTCCGCCGTAGTCGCCTCGTTCCAGAGTCGTGTATACGCGTTGCTATCCGAGGTGTCTTTCTGTCTGTCTGTCTGTCTGTCTGTCTGTCTGTCTGTCTGTCTGTCTGTCTGTCTGTCTCTCCCTCTCCCTCTCTCTCCTGTGACATTGCGCAATGCACCGATACTTTGGTGACCATTTTTCCGGCTCACTACATCCTTCGTTGTGATGACTTAGACGCGCTACAATATAACGTCACTGTTTCTAACTACCGAAAGTGTGTGTAGTCAGTCTGTGACTTCAGATCCAGTACACGGTCCTGATGTTTTACCATAGCAAGCCACCAACGTAGCTTAGCCCCAACATAGCTGATTCACTCCGAGCGCCAGCTTCGCTATAGATTACGGGGTGGTAGAAGTGTGATTTATGTTTGTTCTTCACTGGTTTGGGCTTTCCGGGCTTAAAATCGCTTCAGCTTTTGCTCGAGGCGCAGCGAATATGCTGGTTTCGTGCCGGCATTCTGGTGTGGTTCACCTCTGGTTGGACACTCAACACAGGCCGTGAGCCATACCTTGAAAACTGGAGATTCAATAAAAAATAGCAGTAATCTACCAAACTATTTCGGCCATACTGACACCATATAAAAGTATTTATAATTGAGATGAACGGTTTTCGCGAGAATAGAGCTGCCATCGACAACGTAATTTCACTGGTTTCGTCTCTAGAAGACGAATTACATAACGGATACATCCCCATTGCAGTATTCTTGGACATAAAATCGGCATTCGATTCCGTTTTCCATGATGCAATCCTAGCATATCTTGCTGCTCTTGGCTTCAGGAGAAAACTTTATGCGTGGATAACAAACTACCTACAGGGGCGAGAACTCTTCATGTGCACTCCAGAAGGCCCAACGTCCTACTACGCTATACAAAAAGGAGTGCCTCAAGGGGCCGTTTTGAGCCCTCTCCTGTTCAACCAGACACTCATCCACCTAAAGCGAGTCCTCCCGCATGGCGTACATTTCACACTCTATGCGGACGACATCTGCATTTGGAGTGCGGCGTGGTCACGTCGCACCACACAACAAAGACTGCAGAAAGCTCTTGCGAAAATATCAGCATACCTTTCGCCAATAGGACTGCATTTATCCTCTGAGAAAAGTGTTTCGATGGCTTTTACTCGCAAGAACATGAAGCAATATCCATTAGTCCTCGGAGGCCGTACCCTGCAATATGTACGTACTCAAAGATTCCTCGGAATCTTAATAGACCGCAATATTTCGTGGGCTCCGGAGGTTAAAAGGCTCCATACGAGAATATCTGCGATGTTAAAGATCGTCGGGTATCTTGCCGGTAGTCGATCGGGCAGTGACTGCCGCTCCATGATACTACTCTGTAAAGCTTATGTCGACGGCATACTGCGCTACAGTCTCCCTGTCCTCCAAAATCTGTCACCAACAAGCAGGAAACAGCTAGACGCGGCAAGAAACAATTGCCTCCGTATCTGCCTCGGACTTCCCAGAGGGTCGTCGTGCTTGGGTACTGTCGCTGAAGCTGGCTGTCTGCCCTTGGACGTGATTAGGCTCCAAGAAACCGTGCGGATACACCTGCGACATCGGATGCACGCCAAAACCCGTACAATAACCCGACTGATAGAAAATGAGAACTCACGTTTCGGTCGAACATTGAAGTCGTTGCACCTTTCGATTCCCACCCAGGCACCAAATTCAATGCCGTCTCATTTCCCGCCCTGGACCCTATCGCCAATGCATATTAGATGCAACATCCCGGCAATCGACTCTAAAAAGAATATGAACCAAAGCGGCTTGTTACAGTTGACACTCTGCCACATTTGCCGACTATACTCAGGCACAAAACAAATTTTTACAGACGGGTCGTGTACGCCTGGCCGCAGTTCCTCCGGGATCTTCATCTCGTCCACTGGACAGACGTTCTCTTATCGTCTCGAGCGGGCAACGTCATCTATGTCAGCCGAGCTTCACGCCATCAAGGAAGCCATCCGGTACATTCTCCGCCAACCGCCGGGGCAATGGACCATCTTCACAGATTCCAAGGCAGCCCTCCAAAGTCTACTGCGCAACGACTGCTTCAGCATTCACGAACACGCGTCTCGTGAAATAACTTACTTGCACCACCAGGCCAAAGACACTGGGCACCAAGTGACATTTCAGTGGCTACCAGGCCACTGTGGTGTTCCAGGTAATGAAAAGGCAGATGAAGCAGCTCGCAGGGGCCTTCAAATGCATAATATGAGGGAGGTCTTCTTCACCAAACATGATGCCTCAGCTATGACGAAGGCACTTGTTTTAATGGAGCGGAACCGTCTCTGATCTCTTCCAGAGCACCACTATCCGTTCTTGCAATACATAGACCCCGAGCTGAGGATTAAGCTGCCAGAGCGACTTCCGCGCCGACTAGAAACTTTGTATCACCGATTACGATTCAATGCAGCGCTTACAAAAACTTACCTGTTTCGACTTGGCGCCACCTCGAATCCTTACTGCGATAACTGCGGATCGCCAGAAACCGTGGAACACGTACTGTTTAGAGTGCCCCGCTTACATGCTCGCAAGGTGCCGTTTGGAGCAGAAGATCGAACACCTACGCCCAGGACCAATCAGCCTACAAGTGCTCCTTGGCCCCTGGCACACTCCTTCAGCACAACGCAAAGCACTAAAGGCGTTGTTTGAATACCTGGACGAGATCGGCGTCACTGAACTGATTCAAACTACTGAGAACATGACGTTCGTCGAACTTTTCACACAAACTACATGATGCCCGTTTTTTTTCTCTTCTCTTTCTTCTGCCCTGTATCTATAGGGCTTTTTCTACCCTCCCCTACCCATTCCCCCGCCGAGTAGCATGTCGGTGGTACGATTCCGGAAAAACTCTCGGCTTTCTCCTCTAATAAAAAGCTTTCTCTCTCTCTCTCTCATATTTTTGCCATAACTGCGATACAATTGCATGCGACCGTATTCCACAGTCTATCGACACACAATCGAAATTTTTTACTTGGCATTGTGTTGTATGAGCAATATAGCCACGCTTCTCGTTGCATGAGTTGAACTATTTGGCAAAAAATGCTCGTGTCGGCTGAGTTCATTAGCCATACACTATGACACTTGTAAACTAACACAATTTGCGTTTACTCATGTTCTACCTAGAGCGTCATCATAATTTATTGTTCCCTTAAGGACTCCTTGCGGGGAATTAAATAAGGGGTGGTATCAAAACAATAGTACACACATAACAGGAATACAGACAGTAATACATACAACAATTCGGACACACATACGTGTAGAGAAAGTAGAGACGTGCAGGCATGAAGTGCTCTTCTAAAGTAGAAATTTTTATTAGAAGAAAAGAAAAGAAAAAGAGAGAGAGTGGGGAAGACATTAGCTATTCTAAGAATTTGTTCGTTTCATTATCCGCCACTTAAAACAAAAAAAAACCAGCAATAAACTCACTGGGGGCATCAAGCGTCTGACTTCAGGAACGCATATCAGTGCCCTACGAACCAGGACCAATCAGGGCACCGATCGACTCAGTGGGTCACAAGCCTTTAGCGTTGATGGGCCATCTAATCCCGTTGCCCTAAGAATCATGGCGCAATGGGCGAAGCATCCGGAGTGGTGTTCCCCACTCCTTGCGCTGAGTGCCATAAAATCTCCCCTAGAGGACATGGCAGCGCAAGAATGACGTCCCCAGACAGAACAAAGAACGCCGCCCCCACCTCCGGACAATTCGAGGCGGCAGACCAAGAAGCTGACGTCGCCGGAAGTGCAAACAAAAAAATAATTAGCAGTGGCTTAGCTCCTGTGGTAATCCAGCAATAGTGGCGGTGGGCAATCCCACGCGATGGACATGTGCCGGCTGAGGATGAAGATGTGGGCGGGACGAGCTATAATAGAACATGGCGGACTCGGCTGGGTTAGATGTGCGCAGCCGGATCGGCTGAGCAGCGGACCTTGGTGGAGCGGGACTCCCAGTAAAGGTGTGGTTTAGGGTGCGCAGTGTCTTTCTGGGGAACGGCGGCCGGGTGCAAGAACCCCGGTACCACACTCCCTACGCCAGGATATCCGTAGCGTGAGCTAAGGTTAAGCTGATTATTCTTAGGTTTCCTGGTTGTCTAGGATTAGCTGATTATCGTGCTCACTGCTGCTAAAACGATTTCCAATCTAATTCAATTCATTTCAGTCTAATCCAATCTAGTCCGGACCAGTCCAGTCCGGACTAGATTGGATTATTCCACTCCGGACGTATTCTGCGAAGGAGTTCTATTCTGAATTGCAACTGGAAGGAAATATTTGTTGAAGGCTTCGTCGAACCGTGAAGTGTTCGAATGCTCATAGAATTGAAGAAGCGTTGTGATGAGCGCACAGGTAGAAATAAAAGCGTAGAACGAAAGTCAGGGTAGGTGTAGTACAATTTATTGAATAGGTACAGCAGTGAAATTGTGCTTCTTGATGCTAAGAGGGGCAGTCCGATAGATGCTTTTACGTTGGTAACCCTTCTAGTGTTGTCATATTTGGATGAGATGAAACGGCTAGCACGGGTTTGAACAGTTTCTAATATGTCAAGCAGGTACGTTTGGAGCGGGTGCTAAAGGACGAGGCATATTCGAACTTGGTGCGGATGAAATTTCATATGCTACTTTACGGGTCGATGGAGGGGACAGGTATAACGATCTTATAAGCTGGTTCAGCGAGTTTGAGGCTCGTCTGTTAGTTTTATAGCGTAGTTCGACCAGTTCAGTTTTTAGTGATG
Organism: Haemaphysalis longicornis; assembly: GCF_048455015.1. Classification (NCBI taxonomy): domain Eukaryota; kingdom Metazoa; phylum Arthropoda; class Arachnida; order Ixodida; family Ixodidae; genus Haemaphysalis; species Haemaphysalis longicornis. Next base: position 36,850,633 of record NW_027526204.1, read on the forward strand.
GTAACACCAAGGTAGCGGTAGCTATCGGCCTCAGATAGATTAACTGTGCCTAAAGAGTATGGGAATTATTTGTGTAGCTCTTCCGGAAAATGTGCATGAACTTACATTTGCTAACATTTAGGTTCATCAACCAGCGTGAGCACTATTTGCCTATTATGGTTAAGTCATTTTGGAGAACTCATTGGTCGTCGCTCGTTGTGACACGACGGTAAAAAAGAGCAGCGATCACTGCCTGATTCTGAGCAGCGACCTCCAAAACACCTGAGCTGTTCGCAATCTGTTAGAAAACAGGTGATCTATGACAGGATTAGCGGGCCCAGATGAACAAACAAAAGTTGTGACACTAGTCGTAAGGCCTTTGAAAAATCTCCGCCCCGTCATTCAGCTGTGAACCTCGCATGCAGTTTACTCAGTAGTGCTAGACGCGAAACAAAGCCCATCTTCTTTCTTATTAGCGTCGCACGTTAATTAGCATTCCTTCAATTGACTATCCCTTTTCTCTTGCAGATGCAGCGATTGCTACAAAAGTGGACGAAGACAGCAGCGATCTTCGTATCAATCTCCGCACTCGCCACGTGCCTAAACTACGCTAATTCATCGAGTCTCGGGGGGGCGCCACCTGCTGCCGCAGCGAGCAGTTGCACCTCGTATGGGCTCCGCAGTTTTCTATTTAAGTGAGCGAAATAACGGACTCCGGTTGAACTTCGGTGTTTCTATCAGATTCACCTCGATGTAGCGCACCTGTGGACACCGCTTTGGACCGTGTGGGTGTATTTTTGACAGAACTTCAACCACTTTCATCGGGCGAGCGCGCTAGGCCTAACCTCAGCAAGTAGGCCTAGTACGATAACGACCATATGCAGACCTCGTCCGCCGCCGACGGGGAGCGTGCCCCAGCCTCCCCTAGCCTCAACGCCAGTGCGACCGAAGATACTGCGATGCAGCAAGACTCCAGAGAAGGTGAATATTCAGAATCTTCATCAGACTGTAAAGCAAGTTGGATCGACGTCGTCACCAAAGCCCAGCGGCGCCGGCAGCGCAAGGTAGACAGTGGGTCTGGTTCAGCGGCTGTTTCGCCCGCAACTCAGGCTCTCCCGCTCATGCGTAAAACCACTCCTCGACCCAACCCACTTCCTAGAGATGACTTTAAGCTAGTGCTTCGCCCGCAAGATGGCCTCAAGCTCGGGAGCGTGGAAAATGCAGAAATTTCGCTATCTCTGCTCAACGCAATTAACTTCACGTGGCGCCAGGCCTACATTAGGGTGCGCCTCGACACCACGCAGAACATCGCAACGATAAGCACGCCATCGGCAGAAGCAGCCAAAGCCTTGAGCCATATCACCCAAATCAAGATTGGGAATTCCACTCATGTTGTCACTCTCTACGGACTGGCGCCAGACGATTCCGCCAAGGGTATAATTCGAGGGGTGCCGGTGCGTTTCACCGAAGCAGAGATTCTAGCCAACATTGACCAAACTCAGTTCGAAGTCTACGCTTGTCGCCGACTTGGCCAATCTTCTATCATCGTTCTCACCTTCGCCGGAACCAGGGTCCCGTACTACGTCACACTGTACGGGGCAGAATACCCCTGCACCTTGTACAAGAAGACTTTCCCTGTTTGCACCCAATGCCACGAGTCCGGTCATCGAGCCACGGCCTGCCCACAGCCAAGTGTGAGTGTCTGCCACCAGTGCGGCCTCCGGGATCCCCAGCTGGGTCACACCTGCGAGCCCAAGTGCAACCTGTGCGGCGGCTCCCACCTCACAGCGGCCAAGGGTTGCCCCAAGCGGTTCAAGGAGCCCTACCTGCTTCGGAAGAGGGAGTTGGAGAAACGTCGAGCGGAGGAGCGGGCTTCTAGGAAGGACCTGCACGAGCAGCGGGGACGGCCACGCGACCGGTCTACCACCCCGGAAAGGAGGAGGCGCGGCAGCAGCTCGGGCTCCCAGTCCAGATCCACGTCAAGGAACAGGGCAACCGGCCCGAGCGCGAAGAACAAACAGGTGAGCTGGGCAGATGTAGCGTCTCCTACTTCTCTCCCTTCCCCAGAATCATTCCGTCTCGACCAAAACAAAGCCTCTCACACAGGGTGCCAGGAATGCGCACAACTTCGATCGCAACTCGAGCAGCAACGCGCACAGATTGCAGAACAGCACACACTCATAGCCACTCTCCAAGCCCGCCTAGAAGCAATCGAACAAGCTCAATCCGCCAACGCAATTGAAAAGCGCAAGAGGCCGAACAGACAGGACAAACAGCATGACGCGTCAATGGACACAAGCCTCCCACCACCTCCAAACACTGAGACACCAAGTCCGACGTCCAACCCCACAGCCACCGAAACCAGCCGGACACAGTGCGATGAACAAACGACACAACCTCCGTGGTTCCGAACAGCTATGATCAACTTTGCCAAATCACTGACCGATGGCATGGACGCCCAATTTAATGCTCTCGGACAGGACATACAAGCTATCAAACAAGGCCTCAAAAATGTCGGGCAGGAAGTGCAGAACCACGTAGCTCGCATCGAATGGCTGGAAGCTGGCTTTGCACGCGCTGAACGAGTTGACAGCACTAACACCCGCGCAAATAAACGTCCCACCCCATACACAAGGGATCCAAGGCCGGAATACAAGGATATAACTGGATCTCACGATGCCACCACGAAACAATAGGCCCGACGCTACGGCAATTCTGCAATGGAATTGTCGCGGCATAAAAGACAAGACGGGTGCACTTCTACAATACGTGTTATCCTTGGACCCACAACCAGATATAATAGCCCTCCAAGAAACGAATGGAAACACCAGATTACCTGGATATATAACATACGCTGACCCGTCCGGAAAAGCAACAGCAACCCTCGTGCGGAGCAGTATTTCGGCGACACAGCATCTTACCCCACAGAGGGACTGTGAGCATACCCTTGTGGAGATCCACTCATGCTCGACCAAAAAAAGGACGAACCTATTTATTCTCAACATTTACTGCCGCCCCTCGCGCAAGCAACCCGGAGTACAGGAAACCGTTCAGGAAGCCCTAGCGTTAGCAAGGAACCATCCCACACTTATACTGGGTGATTTTAATGCCCCACACCAGATGTGGGGGTACAAGAACAACACCAAGAAAGGACAGGCGATAGTGAATGTACTCAACCAAAACAACCTTGTCCTACTAAATGAGCCTGAGACCCCAACCAGACTTGGCACAAGTACGTCAAGAGACACGAGCCCAGACCTCTCGTTGCTCGCAGGTTCGCTCGACGTCTCGTGGATGACTACTGAAACTAACCTCGGATCAGACCACTATATTATCCGTCTTGTAGTTAAAGGCAGAAATTATAAAGCCCAAATCGGTACACCCCGCATTACCGACTGGGACCGATTTCGGAAGACCAGAGAATCTCGGGAGGAATGCACAGAACTCTCGTACCAGGATTGGGTGCGGCAGATCGTCTCAGACGTGAAGGCGCATAGCCAAGTCATCGCCACCACATACAAGAATCCCTGTGTAGACCCGAAACTTAACCACCTCTGGGAGGCCCGTCACAGTCTCACCAGAAGATGGAAAAGGCAGAGGCACAACCGCAAGCTCCGCAAGAAAATAGCTGAGATAAACAAGCAAGCAGCAGAGTACGCAGCAGCCCTGTGCAAGGAAAATTGGCTGAAGTTGTGTGATGGCCTCTAGGGCACTCTATCCACGAGGAAGACCTGGCAGCTGCTGCGCCACTTAATCGACCCGCTGAAGAGCAAAGGCGAATCACAACGTAGCATGACCCGCACACTCAGCGCATACCAGGGAACTACGGACCAACTTCTGCAAGATCTGGAACGGAAATACTTGAAGACGGAACGTAACTTCACCCCTCCTTCATACACTGGGAACCCGAACGCCGAACTCGATAAAAAGATACAGCTCTACGAAGTTAAGGCAGCCATCGCAGAAAGCAGAAAAAGCAGCGCCCCAGGACTAGACCAGGTCACCTACAAAGTTCTGGCAAACTTAGACGACCAAGCCCTTGAAACTCTCACGGACCACTTCAACAATTTTTGGACTGAGGGGAAAGTTCCAGAACAATGGAAGACGGCGGAAATCCGCTTTATACCGAAACCGGGGAAGTCACCACACATCGAAAACTTGCGACCAATTTCTCTTACGTCCTGCGTAGGAAAAATTATGGAAAAGATAATACTAAAGCGCCTCCAGAAACACCTGGACGAGGCCAAGCAGATGCCGGACACAATGTTCGGATTCAGAAGACACCTCGGGACCCAGGATGTGCTAATTCAGCTGAAGGAAGAGATCCTCGTCCCCGCCACTCGTCACTCCCCGCGGGCCATCCTCGCACTTGACCTGAAGGGAGCCTTCGACAACGTGGCACACGAGGCAATCCTCCGGAACCTGAACAACACAGGCTGCGGAAAGAAGACATACGACTATATTGTCGACTTCCTGTCCAACCGAAAAGCCATAATCAAGATCGGGGACGTCACCTCGAACCCCATCACCCTTGGCTGTCGGGGGACCCCTCAAGGCTCAGTCCTGTCTCCGCTATTGTTCAACATCGCGCTCTTGGGCCTCCCGGGGCGGCTGGAGACTATTCCTAACCTAAGACACGCTCTCTATGCAGACGATGTAACCCTGTGGACGGGGACCGATTCATTAGGGGGTCTGCAGGACACTCTGCAAGTCGCCGCCGATACGGTCAACCAGTATGCGAAGGAATGCGGATTGGCTTGCTCACCCCAAAAGTCAGAACTTCTTGTGGTTCGACGCCGCCGCAGCAAACGAGAAGAAGATGACATCCAGGTTACCCTTGAGAAACAGATCATCAAACCCTGCAGATCACTAAAAATTATAGGCCTTGTGATGCAATCGGACGCGAAGAACGACCAAATGATACAGCGGCTTACAAAAACATCCGAACAGGTTCTACACATGATCAGAAGAATCACCAACCGGCACAGAGGCATGAAAGAGAAAGACACACTTCGTCTCGTCCAGGCCTTCATCCTCTCCAGAATAACTTACTCAGTGCCGTATGCAGTTCTAAACAAGAGAGAAACTGACAAACTTAACACTGTTATCAGGAAAGCAACAAAACAAGCTCTGGGCCTTCCAATGAGCGTGTCCACCGACAGGCTATTTAGCATTGGGCTACACAATACAGTCGATGAGCTAATTGAAGGTCACCTGTCTAACCAAAAAGCTCGCCTCGCACAAACCCAAATGGGTCGGAAGGTACTTGCCCAGTTAAAATTGATGCCAGTGGCGGACGCTGTCTCAACAAAGGAAATGCCGGAGAAATGGCGGAAGCACATCATAATCCGTCCTCTACCGAAGAATATGCATCCCGTTCACCATCAGGGTAGGCGAGAAGCAAGAGCCAAAGCTCTGGACAAAAAGTATGGATCTCTGCCCACAGTTGTATACACAGATGCAGCCGCATACCCCAAAAGACAAGCCAAAGTAGCGGTGGTGACAACGAAGACAGACCTCATCGTCGGAGCAACCCTGCCACGAGCCTCAACAAAAGAAGCGGAAGAACTAGGTGTAGCCTTAGCTCTTTCACAAACGAAGGCAACAGTCATAATTACTGACTCCCAAGAAGTATGCAGGAGTCTCACGTCGGGATGGGCAGCTCCAATGACATACCGCATATTGTCAAGCAAGCCACCAGACAGGGTAGTCGAAGTGGTGTGGGCGCCGGCCCATTCCTCCATGGAGGGCAATGATCAAGCCCACCTCAAGGCCCGAGGTTTCGTCGACCAGGCCGCGGAGGACTCAAATGAACCTATGCCACTCACGACGTACCAGGAAATTACAGAGCACTACAGACTCGGTCGCAGAACACTTCCACTGCCCCACCCACAACTAACAAAGACACAAGAAACTACGCTCAGACTTGTGCAAACAAACACGTATCCCCACCCAACACTGATGCACCTTATGTTTCCAAATCAGCACGAAGCCCAATGCAAATTCTGTACGCAATCAGGAACACTTAGGCACATTATCCTTGAATGCACCCAGAACCCTGATTTGCCACCTCCACCCCTTCCCCGTTCCCCCGAGCAGTGGGAGACGCTGCTGTCCAGCTCCCTCTTATGCGATCAGCTCCTGCTGGTTGAGAGAGCGGTAGCATCAAGGACAGCACATGGCTACCTGTAAGAAGGCTCCACTTCCACTAAGCTCTATCTGCCAAATAAAAAAAGTTTTCTCTCTCTCTCATCGAGTCTCACTTCAAACGGAATTCGGGTGGACTTTAGTGGGACCCGTACTACAGGTGCAACAGCGGACATGTAGGAAGAACCGATCCGCCCAGAGTGCTCTTGTGGGGCAATTTCCTGGGCAATTTCCTGAAGGTCTTTCGAAAAATGTTTCAACATGTCTGATGACTTGCCCTCAGCAGTGCATCGAAACCCAACAATCGCACCATGCTGATGTCAAGTGACGAAGTCGTCTTCCACGGCCCAGAAATAAGATTTGACGATAGGATCCAGCGGAGAGCCGCGGGCAAGAAGAAGGTTTTTGGATCTAAGAGCTACCGCCCGCGTGGGCTCACTCAAAGAACTTTTCAACTGGACTATGACTTACCGGTGAGTAGGTATGGCTTTTAAAAAAGTGCTCCATCATCATGGCCGACGGCTTCTTCATGCATTACATGTTAAAACAAAATAAAAACAACAGAGGTTCTCTCATCAATAGTTAAAAAATCATAATCCCGACTGAGATATTCTATATTTTGGACAGCTGTACAGAGCCCTGGAGCAAAAAAAAAAAATTGGCGTAGTTTGCGCTAGTGGTGCCAAGCTGGAGAAACAACGGAGTGATGAGAAGCACGACCAGCGTTTCGAATTCACCTAGACCAACAGAGGATGCCCCGCCGTTCTCGAATCCTCTGGCCCTGCAAAATACTATCTGGGAAGCGGGGATCTCGCACCAAATTTCGCGAATAGACGACAACACCCCCCCTCCCCCCCCCGGCAGATCTAACCTAGATATTCGATCATTCGCTGTCGTTTATGCGTGCCGGTTTCGCGAAATACTCGGATTTGGATCGCAGTCATCTCGTATGTTCTCGGGCGGAGACACGACGGCGTTCACGCTCCGCTTTTCTTCTGAGGAGGTTGCATACTTCGGCCTGTCCATATCTTGCGGGAGTCTAAATGATGTGCTCAGCGCGGAGTCCTGTCGACACGACGAAGACGCCTCATGACTCCGCGCTGACGCCGTGTCTGCGCAGTGTTGTCATGGCTATAGCCAGGCTTGCCTCCGAATTCGCAGCTGCGTGAAGTTAAACGAGGCTCGGCGCGGCTTTCATGCTGGGCGGCTAGCGCCTGGGGAGTTTTTAAAGACGATAGTCTTTCTTGGGCTACTTAAACCCAGAAATTTTGGTCTGTCTGTATGTCTGTCTGTCTGTCTGTCTTTCTGTCCGTCTGACTGTCTGTGACTCGATTCAGCCACCCGGCCAATGCCAAACAATGCCTGCGCAATAGTCTTGTATAGTCACAGCTAAATCTACCCGTCTATGTCCGGTGTAATGTTCATGCTTGTCAACATTGTTGAAAAAGAACAAGACATTTCGCAAATATGAGACAACAAATCAATACAGAAGTGATATTTGCAGTGTTCCTTTATAAAAAATCAAACATTCTTGACTTTTGCGAAACTAAATACTTCATCAACTGCAGAAAAAAAATTCAGTCCGCCGTCGCCTGCTGTCGCCCGCGCCACTGTAGCTTCTGGCGCCATTTTATGAAATCAACGGGCAACAGTTACGCAAGGTTCCACTAGATAGGTTCCACGTTCTGCTTTCAACGCACGTGGAGTAGGGAAACGCGGTCCTATAAACGTTGAAGTAGGGCTCCTCGATTGACGCGCGTCTTCGCCGTACGGCAGCGTTCGCATCGAGACACCCGGTTTAGAGCAGAGGAACGCGGGAAGTTTAAAATGATCTAAGCGAACCTTTGGCGTCTTTACCTTGGGAGGAGCGCGACGCAAGAGGAACAACATGAGATGTGAACGGGAAAGCGAAGGGAGGCATTTACTTCGCAAAAGGCGATTAAGACTGTCGTCTTTTGACGGCATTTGCAACGAAAGGAGCAGGTACGCTCCCAATTTTTTTTTAGGGGCAGCCTGTTAGAGCTTGTTCGTGGGCTTAGGGGTGTCGCAGTCGGTGTCACCGTGCGAACGGTGGCAAGTCCATAGAGTGAAAGAAAGCACAGGAGGAGACTGTTGAGAAATTTGGAGGGGAGCGGGCTTCGCCGCGGCGGCGTGAGACGCTTTTCCAAAAGTGTGCGGGGGAGGGGGCAGTATGCTGTTCCCGCGCGAGATGCTCGACTGCGTGACGTTTGGCGAAAACGTGGGGGGGCGTGCGCGTGACGACAATTTGCGCTGGCTTCCTAAGACGCGATGTGCGGTCCCTTCTTGGGACGCACTTCGCGCTACCAACGCAGAGGTTCACCATAGCTTCCGTCGAAAGAGCCAACGAGTAAATGTCTCAGCTCACTGCAGCCATCCGGAGCGAGTACTGCACTGCGATTGAGGGAACCGGTCGTGCCCTTTGTCAGCCGCTGCTCCTAAACGAGCTCCCAGAGCGGAGGCTCCGCACCGCCGACACCAGAACACCGAATCAGGGCTGAAGAATGAGCGAGAAAACCGGTGCATGTGCTTCGTCAGCCACTTCGAATACAAGTTTTCTGTAACCATAAAAATATGTCGTTCTGAAATTCTTTGTCTCAACATATTTTTCACAGTCAAAACAGCTAAAGAGCTGCGCCAAAATATTATCGCATTAGGTAGCATCGTAATCGCTAGCCAATTTTGTTCTTCGTTTTTTTTTTTGCTGACGCCACCATACCAAGCTCCACCCTAACCAGCACCGTCGTTAAAAAGGAGCGAGAAATAACCTAATAAATATTTACATTATTGTTGCACCTGCATTGAAATCGTGTTTGACCAGCATGCAGCAAAGTTTTGGGGATGAATTAAAGGATGGGTTCGTTGCAGCCCGCTTCGGTGGCTCAGTGGCCAAGGCGCTGTGCTGCTGAGCCCAAGGACGGGTGTTGAATCCCACCCGCGGGGCTTGCTTTACTGATGGAAACGACTGCCGAACCGCACTTGTGCAGTGGTTTCGGCGCACGATAAGGGTTCCCAGGTTGTCAAAATTGATCCGCAGCCCTTAAGTAGAGCGCTTCTCATAGCCCACGCCTATCGTCGGCGCGTTAAATACCACAATCTATCAAACGCTTATCATCGCAACACTTTACGGTGACGCTTTCCATTCTTCACGTAAAACCAAAACTGGGAAATTTATATGTGGTATGTCAGCTTTAAACAGCTAAGTAATGCCCGAAGGTATCCCGGTGGTTGAAACGCCATATAAATTAACGTTACGATATAAATACTCTGCTTCGAAATAATACTATCTGCAAATTGTTTGGCTCAGTTTCACTAATATTTGCTTTTTTAGAAGGTCGGGCTCGGACATCTCGAACCCATATGGTATTATTGCAGAGCGCAAGAGAAACCAAAGTTACCAATATCAACAGACTTGGAAGATATGCCGTATCGCAGCGCGCAGCCGTAGGGAGGACTCTTTGAAACAGCTTCGGAAGTACGTCAGTGTCGACGTGTACGGCAAGTGCGGCCACGTAAAGTGCCCTAGAGGAAATAGTAATAGATGTTCGTGAAGAAATACTTCTACTTCTCCTTTGAGAACTCCATCTGCAGAGAATTCGTCACCGAGGATTTTTTAGTGTTTTTAAATACGACATCATTCCATGGACGCGCTCCGAACTTCCTGCTGTGTCGGGGTATTGCACCATGATGGACCCCACCTTAACACGTTTTGAAGCACAACTGCACGCTTTGAACGCCGCTGTATCATCCCTCCTGTATGACAGTACGACGGCTCTCCCACCTTCGCTTCGACTCATCACGGACACTTACGAGGCCATAAAGGCACTTCGATCCTATACCACCACTAACCCCGTTGTGCATGACATTCTCTACCAAGTGCAAATTCTTCAACGGAACCACATCACTGTCCGCTTTGACTGGGTACCTGGCCACGAGCCGGATTCGACTGGTAACCAGGCGGCTCATGCGGCCGCACAGGAGTGTGCATTAACTCAAACTCCGCTGGTCTCTGCCGAGGAACCGTCTCGTTCATCTACACCATCTCCATCGTTGCGGATTCATCGCTACAAATTGGATAGACGTCAACGACTAAAAACCTTACTCCTACCGGCTACCTAAGTAAACTTCCGCCCTTACCACGTAGTGGCCAGATCTCACTCAACAAGTTTATCACAAACACTGCCTTCACACCGGAAACAGTTCGTAAATGGTACACGCCTCACCTTCCTCCCCAATGTCCTCATTGGTAGTCAAGCCTCTCCCAGCCGACCTCCGGCACTTGGTCTGGACATGTCCAGCCTTCAATCGCCACCGTACCTTCACCGCCCCGAACCCTCAACCAGACCCAACTCTACTGGACACGTCCTTACTCGCACAAACAGCGACGTATTCTCTAAAGAGTCGCCTAGCACGACTGGTATAAGAGCGCCATCGGTGACTGTCGTGCTTGGACTATTTAGCAGTGGACACAATTAAGACTCCGGCCAATATATGTATACGACTGCCTCAACTATTGGACTTCATCGAGACATTAATGTGGACAAGTGCTTAAGTTATTGGCTTCCATTTCCCTCCTTTCTTCCCTTCCCACGCTCGGACCTCTGGTCTTCCTGTCTTAATAAAGGTTTTTCAATCAATCAATCATTCCCGTGGTCCTCGGGGGAGCTACCTACACAGCCATTGCACCTCGCGATTCGTTCATTGACGCGCCAACCCTTAGGTCACCGAAACGATTTGCAGAATACTTTAAAAGAGTAGCCGGTGAGTTTCAGCTGTATGCGAGACATCTGCTTTGGAAAAAAACGCACACTCTGGGAAATCTTCCTAGATTCGATGCCCACTGCCATGTCTGCAAAAAGCTCCACAGCCCAACTTTCCGACATGCGACAGTAGTGGCGGACGTGTTTTACTGATGGAACTCAATGTCTCATTGTTGGTCTTGAAATTTTACAGATTGAAATAAAGTTTATGTATTCTCATCGGTTAAAGAAAGTCCACAGCTCCATCCTTAATCTGTTTTGTTGAGGCAGGAACTCTCGCCATATATGTGGTCATTATAAACGTGTGTCAGCAGACTCATCAGGCAAATCTAACAATTCCGCTTACAGCATTCAATGCGGATCGGCTACTCTCTAGGGTAGGAGTACTTGCATTCAAATGCAAGGCGCCCATTTTAAGCAAAAAGGGAGAGGAAGGCAAAAAGGTCGTGTGGCTTCTTCAGTGCTGGTACCCTTCTTCAATGCTGGCACAAGGTTGTTAATGTGCCTTTTTTATATTGGAATCTTAGGATTGCACCGCAATTGGTGACCTAACATAAGTGCTAGAGCTGTGCTTTGGGACCTAATTTAGGAAAGCGCTTTGTGGGATACAAAAAATCACCGCTGAGCACGACAAACCAGCTTACAAATTCGTCTGAGTACTGCAGACTCATTCTCGAATCCTCGCTTGGCTATTAAAGACCGCGTAAGAATTCCCCTGATATCCCCAAGCGCTTATCAGAAATATTAGTGTACTGACACTGACCCTCAACATGGCAAACAAGCTGGTCACTATCATCTGCATCCTGGAATTCCACAAACGAAAGGATCGCACAGGATCAATGACCATCAGACAGCTTTAGCCTGAAGTAACACCAGTCACTCATCCCGTAATGCGCGTATTTCATCGGACATAAGCCATCAAAGAATCGGGCATTTTTCCCATCCTGCATTTTACCTATTCTTCAAACGCCCCTTATCACTTGACAATGCATGGGCACGAATGGGTTGGGGCTCCATATTAAACCACTGTTCAGCACAGCAAAAACCAGACAGACCGTGAGTGACCAGAACAGGCGCTGCATCGAACTGCATTTCATGATTAAAATGATACGCATGTATACCAAGACACTACCGTAAACAGAAAAAACCTGCGTGACTGTGCAGTACACACGAACGCAGCCTGTCATACCGTAAACAGAACGGTCCGTGTATTTCTTTTATTGGCAGTGGCGTCGTAGCCTTTTTTCATACCCTAGTCTTCTTAGATATACCGAAGAAACTCGCAAATTCTAACCACAAGAGGGCTCCATCTCAATTTGAAATAATGGAAGTTCGAACTAACGAAAGAAGAAAAGGAACAGTATGCAGCAATTTGGAAGCAGTGAGAAATGTCAACAAATTGATGCTTGAAAAAATAAAGTGATGGAAGCCTGACTTTTGTTTTTCAAGATGAGAGCCAGCACTTTTTGCTCGAATCTATGTGGACGGAGTTTCCTTCGGAACTGTAGACGAGACGAGCAGTATTCAACCACCCTATCGTTACATGTGTGCGGCCGGCGCCACTAGGTGCTGCTGCTAGTGGTATTCCTATGTTATTGGTGCATACCCCATCCGAGGATCGGCCAAAACATCACTGGTTATATTTAGAAAAAGGGTTCTTACCTAATTACAATACTCTGGGAAAATAATTTAGAGAGATATAAATGTTGTTTTATCCCTGGAGGAGGAGTCGATAAAATAAAATAATGGTAAAATACAAGAAAATAAGAAGAAGCGGAAAAGTATACCTTCGAAGAAATGACAGGAATCAAATTCCGTTGTAAATCTATTGGAATTTCTAATACAGCGCCGCATAGCACAGCGTATATCCCGGCAGCAGAAACCCGCGGCTGCATGCCCGAGATATAGAAGACCCAGCACTGATTAGGCTATCCAGAGTCTACGAAGCTGCACCTAAAGGAGGTGACGTCTGAGGCTTAAAATGGTCGACCGGTGAAAACGTAGTGGTAGGAAGAGTCGTCTTCATTGCAGTTACTGGACTGGGTTGTTTGCGCAACGTAAAACCCCTGTAAAAACCTAATAAATGGGGTAGTCCCAACAAAGGTGCGTAATAATCCCCTCTAGGTAATCTTGAAGGGCACGAGAAAGGTTCCATGAGAAGTTTAGATGCTAGGAATCCCTCCAACACCTTAAAATTGGTGCTTGATGCCCTTGAACCTTCATAAGACTAAGATACCTTGCAGCGGTTAATAAATGAGTTAGCTTATTTGCATCTACAACAGGCCCAAAGCTTGTATCCTTGCTATTGGGTACCCTGCATCGGTCGATGTGATCCCCGCATGTTCAGAAAACGAAAGAAGATGAATTTCATTAAAACGGGGCGGCAGAAGTGATCAAGACGTCCGCAGGAGACGAGTGTCTTTAGGAAAAGCAAGGTCTACGTATACGAAGAGGGAATGTGAAGTTATGTTTGGAAGCGATATTGTTTTACTCCACTTTCGTATAGTAAAGAGAACTGCCTAGAATTGAGCCTAGAATAAATGGAACCTATTTTGTATTTTTCATCGCGTTGAGAAGCATCTCTATATATTACACCACCTTGCTGAATTGAGGCCTAATTAGCATGAAGTAGACCCTTTTGAAGTCGGCCAGGTAATGTTTTGCATTTTGGGAAAGATGTTTCCAGAGAAGTGTAGCATCAATAGATTACCCATACTAAGGGAAGGCATTGCCCTATTTATCGCAACACATGACGAAGAAACAGAGCTTTGTCTAGAATATTTTGTGGACAGGGGGATATGGGCTAGTGTACGCCAGAAACGCGGTTGACCCACGCACAAAGATAAACTGCTCTTCGTTTAATTTAGAACCATAGCCCTCAATAAAAAGTGATGGCTTGTGGTTCTTGGGCGTAGAAAACCGACAAAAGCAAACCCACAGTAGCACACACCCCAACTCCAGAATAAAGCCCGCGTACAATCGGTATATCATTAAAAGAGAACGTTGGCGCATTCTGTTCTTTGTATGGCAGAGGCGCATCAACAGGCCTACAGTACATGCACCTTTAGAAGCTATGAGCACTGCATGCAGACTCTAGTTACATTGACTGGTTTGTACTATACGAAGGTACTTTAAAGACCCAGTCTGAGGAATGATATGATTGCGCTAACAGAGACTGACAATAAACAAAGCTGTATTCCGAAAAACTGGAACAAAGAATTTAGTGGCATAAATAGTGAGGCTGATACTGCGTAACCAGGAGTCCAAAGTATTCAAATTCGACTGTATTATAAAGTGCAGTGTTTGTATATGCACAGCCGGCGTGAAAAACATCATATCGTCAGCATAGACGCGTGTATGAACATCGGAAACCACAGGGACCATCCTTAACAGGACACAAAAAGATAACCGGCGGATGGCGTACCTGTGTGGTTCGGCTGTTGTCTGCAAACACCGAGAGGAACAAATATTGCCCCTAAAGAAACTCAGCAGCCACGCCTTCAGGAATTGAGAAAGCCATGCTGCAATGTATGTTGGGAAGTTTAAGTTCTCTAACATTGACACTATACAGGATGTTCTACGCTGCCATATGTTTTTACAATATCTAAGGTCACCAGAAGAACCGCAACTTATTTATTCAGACAGGAAAGTTTATACTTCGGTTAGGTCCATGTGGGCACTCCAAATAGAAGAGCCCGGGCGAAAGCCACTTTGAGTTGGGCTGAGGGTATTATATCGGGACAGAAATTGTGTAATGCCCTGACGCAAAATCCACTAAATTAGATTAAATGCATTGAGTATCGGAGATATATGCCTCATATTAACAACTGCGAGACCTCGATGACCACTCTTACGCATAGGATATATTCTGGTTAGACCACACATATCGGGTATTCATGCGATCTTGAGAGAATAATTCATCATAGTCATCAAGTCATTCAGAGCCCGATGGAATGGCCGTTTTAACTCCTCAGTAGTAGTGCCACCAGGAGAAGGCACCGAGACAGGCATTTTCAAAAGGCTCTTCGAGGGTAACTTCCACAAACTCGTCTACCTCAATTGGTGGAAAAGAAAAGGGTGAAAGGACATATGAAAAACGAGTTGGCAGACCACTAGCAATCAACTCCAAGGGCTCTCAGAATTCAGTGAAGATTATAAACAGGGGGAACACTACCATCATTTGAAGTAATCGAAATACAGTAGGCCTATTATCGCGTTCAGAAAGAAATGAACGCTGCGATGTATGGACACGTTCGCATTAGACTACTCTTTTGGGCATCGTGGGCAAATACTTGTCATTACTCCAGTTCAGCTGGCATAGGTTATAGCAAAGCCTTCAGGCTGGCTTGGTGGGTCTAAAGCTGCGTGCACATTCTTAGTTCCTCCAGGGGCTAGCTGATGTAGAAGCTTAGACTGGAATTTCAGTTAAAATGACTGTGGCGAAGTGTTAAAGGGACACTGAGGTGAATTTTTCAAGATCCTGTTCTTGCCTACACTGCATAGACTGGCTCAAATAAACACACTTTTCATCGATTATCCAGGCGATAAGGTTGTATTTATTTTATGACGTATTTATTTTATGAAGAAAATCTGCCATGCGCTGTTCGCGGCGGCTGCACCAGCTAATCGCATTGACGTAAGGTAAAGGTGCTACGTGATTGGACAATGTCCAAGATTAGCATTCAAAGAAGTTTCGCTTTCGGTTCTGCGAAACAACATGCTTGGCAACCGACGTTATCGTTGGATGAACATTCTCAATATCTCAGTAATCGCCTTACCGCGCTTGATGATGTCGGTTGTAGAATACGTCCGATTCGCCTACCAGGACGGTTTAGAATCGTAGCAATCAATAGCAAAGGCCTACGCAATGGATGAACTAACAGAACGGTTTAGAATCGTAGCAATCAATAGCAAAGGCCTACGCAATGGATGAACTCCCTCCGCGTAACCGCAGACATTCAAATGCCATTCGGGTTTCCCCCATCTTTGGAGCTTTCCTCACACATCCCTGCATCGTAAAAATTGTATACGCACCAGGCCAAGGGTCTGCTGATTGTGGTCTGTGCCCAAAGCCCGCAAGAATATGGTGCTGATGGTAATCGCAAGCGAACGAGATGTTGCTAGCGCGTCAGTGTCTTCCCGCGCATGTTCTGCGAACTCCCTCGCGGAACAATGAACGTGACAGCTCAAAAAAGGTGAATTCAGTATAGAAAAGATCGGCTGAAAACGAAGAAATCAACTTACAAAGACATAAAAAGCATGTACTCCTGGAAATTCGAAATTGCGACTTCTAAAATAACTTACCTATCGCCCCAAACTACTCGCCCAGGACCCAGCGCAGCCGGAGATAGAAATATAGGGTATATTATGTATAACAAGTTTACATTTTCATTTAGTTTTTGCATTTCCGGCAGCATAGATGATGATTTCTTGTATAGCGCTCGTGGAGCAGGCGTCCCCAAACTTTCCACAGTATCTCATGTCTTACAATTGCATGTCTTGCGCAGAAAAGCGTTCGCAGATGTTTCGGGGGTTTGCTGACCACTGTGCTTGTTCTCCCAGCGCAAAAAAGTGTTTCCTGCCCCCTAGTTTTAAGGTGTAAGGTACACTTTTCGGTTGACTTCATTTCCTTAGTCCCTGTATTCACTTCGCTGACTCTTCTTCCGCCTTGAATTGGCCTTGGATTTTCCTATTCACATGCTATTTAGCGACGCTTCGCATGTGCGATTGTACAGGGCGTTGTGTAGAGCGACCTGGACTTGGAGATTGATAGAGTGTGAAAACTAACGAACTAAAGAAAGTACATACTTCCATTCACAAATGTGTCGAGGCTTAGTTTCAACTGAGCAAACGAACTGCGACGACCCGTCGGCGGCGCGGGGACTATACACTGGGCCGACTGACTTTGTCGGGAGACCGGCGCAGTCAAGCCAAGACATTTTTTATTACGTCATATAAAATGCCACCCAAAAAGAGTGAGGACGGACGGAGGAGGACTGCATTTTCGAATTGATTTTTCTGGTAAATAAAGTCGCGTAAACGACCTAGATTGATGGAAACATAGCCGACAGACTCCAGAGTACAATTTCTGCTTGTGATCCCTCTATTTTACAGATGACTTCAGTGTCGTGTTTAAGGGTTGCGAAAAGACCTGCAGACCGTTCAGCTGGATTTTCTGTGGCTAGAGAAGGTATGTACTTCTTGAGAGAGATTTGAAACCTAAACTTTAGAAAAGTGCAAATTTGCGGGTCGGGAGAACGATTAGGGTCCATACTATTTCGCTGTGGTATAGCAGTGACTGGTCTAGCCTTCTACAATACCTAGCCCCTGGAGGAACAAAGAATGTGCACGCAGCTTTAGACGCACATAGGCGGCTGGAAGAAGCTTTGCTATACCCTATGCCCACTTAACTGGAGAAATGACAAGTATTTGTGAACGATTCCACAAGAGTATTCTAATTCCAACGTCTCCATACCTCTCAGGGTTCATTTATTTCTGAACCCAATAATAGGACTACCGTATTTTGATTACTTCGAATGATGATAGCGGTCCCCCGTTTAAATCTACCGGTGAGTTCCTTAGAGTCCTTGGAGATGATTGCTAGTGGTCTGCGATCTCGTTTTTTATATGCTCTTTCATCCTTCTTTTTTCCACAATTTGAGGTTGACTAGTTTGTGGAAGTTACACTCGCGCAGCTGTTTGCTGCTATGACTAAAATGCCCGCCTCAGTGCCATCTCCTGGTGGCATTACTACTGAAGAGTTAAAACGGCCATTCGATCGGGCTCTGAATGACTTGATGACTATGATAAATTATTCTCTCAAGTTCGCATGAATACCCAATGTGTGTCGTGTAGCTAGAATACATTCTACGCCTAAGAATGGTAATCATGGGCTCAGGGTTGATAACATGAGGCATATATCTCTGATACCATATGCATTAAAATTAATTTAGCGGATTTTGCGTCAGCACATTACACAATTTCTGCCCCAATATAATATCCTCAGCCCAACTCAAAGTGCCTTTCGCCGGGCGATTCTATTTGGAGTTCCG
The DNA here is from genome assembly GCF_048455015.1 of Haemaphysalis longicornis. Classification (NCBI taxonomy): domain Eukaryota; kingdom Metazoa; phylum Arthropoda; class Arachnida; order Ixodida; family Ixodidae; genus Haemaphysalis; species Haemaphysalis longicornis. Next base: position 36,868,589 of record NW_027526204.1, read on the forward strand.
TCATCGACTTAACATAGGAATGAACTTGGCCGTCGGACTAAATAGGTTGCGGCCCTTCTGGTTACCTTAGATGTTGTAAAAGGATATGGCAGCGTAGAATATCATGTATAGTGTCAAATATACAGAACTTAAACTTCCCAACGTACATTTTAGCATGGCTTCCTCAATTCCTGAAGGCATGGTGGCTGCGTTTCTTCAGGGGCAATATTTGTTCCTCTCGGTGTTTGCAGACAACAGGCGAACCACAGAGGTACGCCATTCGCCGGTATTGGTTTTGTCCTGTTAAGAATGGTCGCTGCGGTTTCCTATGTCCATTCACACGTCTATGACGACGATATGAAGTTTTTCACGCCAGCTTTTGATATACAAACACTGTGCTTTATAATACTGTCGAATTTGAATACTTTAGAGTCCTGGTTACGCAGTATCAGCCTCACTATTTACGCCACTAAATTCCTTGTTCTAGTTTTTCGGAACACAGCTTTGTTTATTGTCAGTCTTTGTTAGCGCAATCATATTCCTCAGACTGAGTCTTTAAAATACCTCGGTATAGTACACACAAGTCAATGTAACTAGAGTCTGCAGGTCGTGTTCATAGCTACTATAGGTGCACGTACTGTTGGTATGTTGATGCGCCTCAGTCATACAAAGAACAGAATGCGCCAACGTTCTCTTTTAATGATATACCGAATGTACGCGGGCGTTGTTTTGGGGTTGGGGCGTGTGCTACTGTGGGTTTGCTATGGTCGGTTTGGTACACCAAAGAACCATAGAACGTCACTTTTTTTAAGGCTATGGCTCTAACGAAAACGGGGAGCAGTTGATCTTTGTGTGTGGGTCAGCCGCGTTTCTTACATACCACCGGCACATATCCCCTTGTCCGCAGAGTTCTCTAGTACAAAGCTTTCTGTCTTCATTATGTGTTGTGATAAATAGGGCAATGCCTTCCCTTAATATGTGTAATCCACTGATGCTACACTTCTCTGGAAACAACTTTCCCAAAATGCAAAACATTACCTGGCCGACTGCAACATGGTCTACTCCGTGATCATTAGGCCTCAAATCAGCAATGTGCTATATTATATGCAGATGCTTCTCAACGTGATGAAAAATACAAAATAGGTACCCCACGTCTACTCTCTGTTCTAGGCAATCGTTTTGGCAATGCGAAAGTGGGGCAAAGCGATATCATCTCCAATCATAATTTCACATTCCCCCTATTGGACCACAGATATCCGTTGGACGGCGGTTTTACAGCCAAACGTCTGAGTCCCGCGGACGACGTCTGGCTGATGCACTTCGGATGTATTTTTCTGGGAAACGTGAAAGTCCGTTCAATTTGGTCCGACGGACGTCCGAGCTAAGTTTGTGCATGGACGTTTACTATTATCCCATCAATAAAGTCCGCTGGATGTCCATCGTACCTCTGTATGGTTCAACCAATATTCCTCGATTATGTTTGTAACTTATCGTAATTAGCCTCGAGTTAATTATGTTATCTATATTCTTGCTGCCTGCAGCGGGAGGCAAGCAATTTGTCACCTCGGAAAACAACTGTAATATCTGTAACCCTCGCGCCTTTCTGGCTCGCTCACAATACACTCGTTGTAGGGTGAACGAGTCAACGTTATGTAGTTATGATCGAATTCAAGCGAAGAAAGGCACCAGATCTCCTAAAGTTTCGTAAAAACAGTTGGGTTGATACACCATGTTGCATTGTTTGATTTGCTGCTAATTAGGCTAAAACGTATTTTTTTGTTCATGGTGAAAAACAGCGCATCCAAGACGAAGACAGAGAAGGGCAAACACAAACAGCGCCGTGTTTGTGCTTTTCATTCTTTGTCTTCGTCTTGGATGCGCTGTTCTTCACCATGAACACTCAATAACTTGCCCAGTTCGCCGCCATTGAATTTTTTTGTAACTAAAGTTTTTCATTGTTTTTCTTTTGTACGATGCAAAGCAAACACTGGTCTAGCCACGTCAAGCCATATAGTCATAGTTACTCTCTTTTCTGTGCGAGTCGGGGTTAATAAGCGCCAACGAATTTCAAATGTCTTGGAGAAAATAACCCTGCTGCTTTCTTCAAGACATCTTCTTGCATCCTGAATGAAAGGTAGGACAATTTTATAAGTGTGAGACAGTGGGGTGGGGGCGGGGAAATCGTCTTTAGCTTTCCATGTACAGCAAACGCCATACGCTCTGCCAAAGTTAGGCATAACTGGCTTAGCGCGTTGCCTCGAAGGCGTTGTGAAATCTCCCCTCGCCCCCTATCCAAGACTCAATTCCGTGCAGTGTTCTTCGCAGCTATTGCACTCGCGAGACCAGCTGCCGCCATCGCTGCCATCCGCCTCGTGGTCTCCGGGCCGCGATATGCGTCTTTTATGTGTGACGCACTCTTGAAGCTCGGCAACAACGTCAGGCGTCGTGAAATTGCCGTGCTCGCTCGGCATCGCGCACCGACAGCGTACGCGTCGACCGGGTGCTGGCGGAGTTGTGCTGGAAGTAGGCAAGAGATGAGGGCGCAGGAGGTGTAGTTAAACAGATGGGAATTTACAAAGTGCAGGCGGGAGAAAATAGGTATGCCAGGGCAGGAAACGATGAGAGAGTTCAGGCCGTGCGCCAGCGAGCGAGTACGGCAATTACATGACGCCTGACGTTGCCGATTTTAACGAGAACGGCACGCATATGACGACGCCCGTCTGAGAGTTCACGTAGAGTTTATAAAGGCACAGAATTCACATACGTGGAAATTGAAGGTTAAATGAGCGCATGTGGCCTCTCAGGGAATGAACATTGCCTCGGGGTAGGAGGGGGATTTCACAACGCCTACGAGGCACCTGCAGCGCGTTTTGAATGATTGTAAAAATGCGCTCCGGGAATCATCTTTTCTTCGCAAACATAGCGCGATAAATTAGCTATGCCGTTTCCTTAAAGCTATCAGCGGTACGTGCCAGTACTCTCGTTGAAAGAGAAAGTCGTTGAGTATGGCCGCGTTCGCATTGAGCCCGGGGCTACCTGCCACGTGGTGTGCGCAGTGGCTTCCTTTACGCTGGCTCAAGTTTAGGGAAAGAGTTGTAAGACTTTTAACAGCGTGAGCTCGTTGCGGAGATACGTATACAATTGTCGTGAGGTGGAATGTAGGCACAGAGTCAATAAAGGTGTAAAAAGCCGTACGGTACGTTTTTAGGGGGGGGGGGGGTCAATTCAAGACTCCAGAAGACAAGACCTGGCGGTAGTATTACGCGGAGGTGCCCTATAGTGTGGCTTATGCCGGCGAACGCGGCCAAGTTAACGCATTTTACTTACATGACCATGAAGCGTGTACTAATATATTACCCGCGCTTACTGCATGTGCTTGTAGACGCATGCATCCGTTCTACCCGCCTCGGTGGCTCAGTGGCTAGGGCGTAGTGCTGCTAAGTCGAAGGAGCGGGTTCGAGTTTCGGCCAGGGCGGCAGCTTTTCTGATGGTGGCGAAAAGAGAAATCCGGAACATAGGACGTGAATGAGTACAAAAACACTGCGAGGTCCCAATGTAAAAACCGCAGGCGAGATCTCCCGTGATGACCGTTAAAAAATGCGAAAATAGCATGCATCACTAGAACACAAATGTTAAAAACTGTAAAGAAACACTCAACAAAAAAAAGAAGGTGTAAAATAAGGAGAGACCAATAGCCGCGACGTCCCGGCGATACGATGGTGCTTCTATTTACAAGATGGCGGACTGATGAAGACGAAGCAGCTCGAGCGAGAGCTGCTCACGCGACTATGGGCACCGATGATGGTGATCACATCGGTGCAGCAATGATGACACCTATAAAGTTTCTACATCTTCCCCGCCCACAACAAACCGTGGTCAGTCCGCTTCCATAAACTAGCATAAGTTCGTTCCGATCCGATCCGGTAGGCAGTCAGAAAGGGAAACTGCTGCAGGTGCCGTCTTTTGAATCCTCGCTGGGAATATCGGCGCAGTCGACGGAGCCAGGTAGAAATTCGCATGCCGTCTTCGACGCTTTTGTACTCAGGTGTTAGTTCTTCAAATGCACATTTCGAGATCCGAAAAAAGTTTCCCTGGGACTGCTGCTTTTTTCTGGAGCTCTGTACACTGACAATTCTGTTGCAGCTATCAGATGTTTCCTGTTTTTTTAAAGCATGCTTTCCGCGAACTTTCTTTCTTACGTCGGGTTGCCTGGTAGGTTCGGCAGCAGTCCTCTTGGGATATTTCTCGAAAACGGCAGCATCCCGCTCCTCAGTGTCGTGCATCGCTTTTCCTATTCGTGTCTTGTCTTGCCCTTGATGTGCGCCAGGTAGTACATTCGTTGTCTCCCGCTCGATACGTTCGTCATACGTAGCCTGTGCTGGTGGTAGGGAACTTAATGAGCAAACTGTCTCGCTCGAGGTAGTGTCGACGAATTCTTGAAAAACAGACGAGAGTAAGGCATCTTCAGTTTGAAAATCAAGCGCAGCCAATGTGGGAGTCGCATTCTCCTGTTCTGCTTGCGGTACGAAATCTGATGGCAGCGATGTTGCTGTCAAGACAGTTTCTTCATCCGAAGTTTCGAGATCACGTGGGTCGTAGCATTCCTCTGTAGCCGTAAAGAACTCTCCGAAACTTGTAGATGAATTCAATTTCTCGAGGATCTTGCAATGTCCTGTGGTGTCGTAGTTTTGGGTTTTCAATCGATAGTATATGCGGATCATAATGTGAGTAACATCGTCATCGTACTCTGCGTTGGTTGCGAATTCCTCATCCAAGTGGTCGATGTCAATAAGCGGTTCAATTTCCTCATTCAACCGTCTAAGTTCAACTTCAATTTTCCGAAGCTGGCGCAGAAAGCTCGTCAACAGCTCGCAAACATCGCTCGTCATTACAGTCAGCCCTAATGCGGCTTCGGCGTTTCTGCGTAGTTCACGAGCAATTGACCGCGTCCTTTCTCTTGTCATCTTCAGTTCGTGCGGGTGCATCTTAGGTTGAGGAACACCCTGTTCGTGCATCAGAGGTAGTCTGTTTTTCATTGCGCGATGAGCTCCGGCACTCCCCTCACCTTTTGCAGAATCGCTTTCTAGACCCACCGAAAAAAATCCTCGGAGGGGAGGATGCCTCGTCGTCTTGTCTGCCCATCGCGTCGGTAGGCCATGGGTAGCACCATCGTCGATATATCCATCAAATGGTCCGTCGTCGGCATCGAGGGGTCCTCCTTCTCGTAGGCCAAAGTTCGGATGAATCCGAATCGCACTGGGCCTTCTTCCCGGGTTTGTCGGCACCATATAAAATAAAGGGAGAGACCAAGGGCCGAGACGTGCCGGTGATGCGATGGTGGTTCTATTAACAAGATGGCGGACTGATGAAGACGAAGCAGCTCGAGCGAGAGCTGCTCACGCGACTATGGGCACCGATGATGGTGATCACATCGGTGCAGCAATGATGACACCTATAAAGTTTCTACAGAAGGAAATGTGTAAAACAAACCATAAGAACTGGTATGGCAATATGAAGCACGTACACTAAAAAAAGGAAAATGATACAATGGCAATCCATAATGCCATATTCAAAAAACAAAATATGTTATACTGCATTTACAATTTCATCAAATGTGAAGTGTTTCCCAAGAAAGTCTTTACCTTTTATTTAAAAACTTAAGTGAATTGAAAGTCTAATTCAAAAATGAAATGGCGAGCAATTTAACCACCTGTTTACCGTAGTTATTTGTATGCATAAAAGTAGCAAATTATGGTGCGTTGAATTCGGATAGCGATGATGTAGCCATAACGTTGATGTAGAGGTAAAACACGAAGCTTATAGAACAATGGAGGAGATAATGCTTGCAGGTGGGAGAATTTATAATGCGTAGCACATGTTTTTGTGGTGTTCTTAACTGCGCTATGTGAGTATCATATGCCCAGGAAGAAACGCAGTAATTTACGCAATTTTGGACAAAAACTTTATAGAGGGTTAGGAGTGTTTGAGAGTTGAAGTACGGCTAACTCCAAGTAAACTCTTATGAGAAATAAAACTTTTTTTGATATGGAAAGTGCCTGCTCATAACCTTTAAGGGGAGAATCGACCATCTCATATTCCCCCATCCCACACCCAAAAAAGTACTGCCGCGAAGCTCTGCCTTGTCACCTGAAAACTAAAGGGAGTGGATGGCTAAAATTATTCTTGGGGGAACTGAAAAGCAAGAATCATTCTTCACCAACTTCCTGTAGGGAAACCGTGAGTAGTATGTGACGCAGCCATGGGGTAGACTCAAGTTCCAATTATGTTTCCGTTCGATCGCGGCGTTGCGGGAGGAGAATGACGGGAGCAATGCGTATTCGCGCGTCATTTATACCGCGGGGCTACAGTGGCGCCCCCAGCGAAGTATGCAGCGGCTACCGCCGCGTCTCTAACCCTAAGCTGCTTCGCATTATCGCGCACGAAGATGCAGGTGTTTCCATTTGTTGCGCGATCCCGGAGAGTAGAGGAGCTTCGGAGAGGAGAGGAGGAATGCCGGAGAGGAGACAAGCGTCAGAGAGGAGAAGAGGAATGCCTCGCATACTACTCAGGGTTTCACTACGGGAAGGTGACGACGGTGGTTGAACGCGAATCTATGTCGTGATGGATTCTTTGGTTGGCCAATTTCTAGGGGCATCCTGCCACAATCATCATCAGCGGTGCCTAGCCAGGCATGAGCAGTGGGCGTGTGGTACTCAGGGTTCTCCTACGGGAAGATGACGACAGTGGTTGCACGCGAAGCTATCTCGTGATAGATTATTCGGTTGGACAATACCTAGGGGCCTCCTGCCACAATCATCATTAGCAGTGCCTGACGGCACGCGCAGTGGGTGTGTGGACGCCGCACAACGGCGCCCACACAACGGCGGATGGAACAGGCTGCTTCGCATCTAAAAGCAAGTTCTAGGTACGTTAAGATAATTGCTTAAGGGGACACAATCGTTGGAAAGAAAACAGGACAGCTTGGAGCATTTGGATCAAGGCAGAGCTATTTTGATGGCAGTTAAAGATGGTGGTGCCTTCTATATGGTGTAGGCATTGAGGAATTAAAACAGAGAGGAAGATCCTTTTTTAAATTAAAAGGAGCAATGGGTCCAAAATCGAGCCTTGTGGAACTCCTCTATTAACCATGACAGGGTATGATGTTGCTATAGGAATTAAAATGGTATGTTGCATGATTAGTAGACGGCTTCTCATCGAAGTTATGGCAGGACCTGTTATCCCATAACGCTCAATCAAAATGAAAAGCACGTCATGGTCCCTGCAGTCGAATGCAGCCGAGAACTTTAGAAAGACCCCAGCAGCAGCATCACAGCGGTCAATGAACGATTTACTTGTGACTCTTACGCGCACAGTCATAATGCTAGTAGATAGGACAGCACGAAAACTAAACTAAGAAAGGGGGAGCAATCGGATGTTTTTTTTAAGATGGCGAAAAAGACTGGTCTCAATTAGTTTTCATTTTAAACCATATCCGAGAAGAAAAGAATACATTTGGGGCGATAATTATGCATAAACCCGCGAGACCTTCTTTGCGTACAGGAACATTGTTCAATACTTTAAATGGTTCAAGAAATAATACGTATCTAAAAATTAAACGCGTATTTAGCCGTACTACCACCTTCAGCCGTAAAAAATAAACGGGGAAAATACGCAAGAAATAAAACAAGTGCCCGAAAACAATGAAAATGCGGAAAAGACACGCCGAAATATATATGCAGGCTGTTGCACGTAACGCCCAGCTGTGACAATGCTGAACGAAACTAGCTGCAGATCATTTGAACGGCTGATCGGCTGAAAGGGTCCAACCTTCTGCCGTGTTACGACAGTCAGCCGTAACGCACTTTTGCCGTAGTGAGACTCTCCGCCGTAGTGAGATAGAACTGGGGTACAGGGCTGACACCACACGGTCGCCTCATGGTATCCTGGACTATGGGACCACTCCCACATCGCCAGGCTCAAAATATTTTTCTCCTCCTCTTTTCTGCACTGGTATTGCTCTCCCGTTTGCATGTCATAATTATGCGTGTTGTGTGGAAAATTATTGCCTAGCGCTCGTTTTTGTGAGATATTTCTGCCGGAACCGGTCACAGAACTGACATACACAAGAGGCATGCGGGAACAATCGATTCAAAACCTCAATTATAACGTGCAAACATTTTCACGGTTCGACGTTTCTGGCAAAAACATCACCTGGGATACGCAGAGACGGTTACTGTATACCTCCGAGCAAAAGCCCAACAAGAAATTCAACATGGACGCAGTGCCAAGCAGTGGCCAGCGCGTGGGAAATACGATATGTCACAAGCAACGTCCAGCGCGTTAGTCTAGCGAACACGTATTCAATTCATAACCAGTTTTTGTCGTGGGCAGCCATGAGCAGGGGGATTCACAGCCAAGAAGACGCGTGTCGAAGAGATCTCCCACGAAGCCTGGAGACAACAACTTTCGCTATTTCCGGTTTCAAGCATGTGCTGTGGAACGCCTTGCGCTTCAAAGACACGTCGGTCATCGGTAGACCTATCTGGGTGTGTATTTATCTAGTTGGAGCAAACTAAAGAGATTGTAGTCGTAGTAAAATTAGACCATTGGTTCATGCAGGGTAAGGGAGTGGGAAGAGCAGAGTTCATGCGCTAGGTTGATTGGTACTTCTCGGATTTCAATTAGCCTCTTGTGGTCCGCGTTGATGAGGGTTCCGATTTTTTATGCTTCACTGAAGCCCTGAGTCAATCACGAGAAGAGGGCTAGGAAAAATATTCCTTCGAGACTATGTAAGACGGCTGAGTTCCCCGCTAAGCCTAATCCTGGCAGACCCCATTTAAGGGAACTAAGTGCTATTTGGTGGAGTGTTTTTGGGGCACGGTGCCATTTTGTAGCTGTGAATATTCGGTGTTTGACAAAAGTCGGACGTGATCATAACAGAAGACTGATGTCTTCCGGGTATACTTGAATGCGTATGAGCAGGAAGCTGCATCCAAGCCTTCAACACAGCGTCCTCTCTAATTCTGGGGCTGCGCCAAATCCTCCCCTAGCAGCGCTGGGCAGACATAAATGATCACAATTATGTTAATGACTTACCTATGCCTCTTTCTTCTCATGTACACTTGTTTGCTGATGACTGTAATCTTCCCTGAATTAACCTCCGATGCCGACGTAATTGCTCTTCAAACTGACCTTACTGCTGTCTCAATGTGGTGTCAAAAATGGCTAATGCAACTCAACATCAACAAGTGCAAAGTTATGAGAGTGTCTAGAACAACTTATCCACCTCCTACCTATTATCTTAATAATCTTGCATTGGATACCAGTTCTAGCTATAAATATCTAGGCTTACACATACCAGATATTTAAATTGGGAAATCCTCACTGAACACATAATTGCTAAGGAAGCAGAATGCTTGGGTACCTACGTCGCAACTTTGCTAAAGCTCCTTCTTCCTTAAAACTCACGCTCTACAAAACACTTATTCGCCCTAAATTAGAATATGCTGCCTCTGTTTGGGATCCTGTATATGCCAATCTAATACACTCAGTCGAAATGGTTCAAAATAATTCCAGCCGCTTTACCCTTTCTAACTATGACAGCACCGCCAGCATATCAGCAATGAAACCTAGCTTGAATCTCCCATCTTTAGCATCTCGGCGTCAGATTCTTTGATTGTGTCTTTTCCACAAAATATATCACCATCCCTAATTACATAAATAACCTATATCACTGCCAGATTATATTTCACCTCATCTAGATCATCATCCCAAGGTCGGTGTACCATTATGCAGAACAAAGGGCTGATACACATCGTTCCTACCACGCACGACCATCGAATGGAATCACCTTCCCCCATCTAGCAACCATCCGAGATCATGAATTGTTTAAAAACGCTATTAGCTAAGACTGTATAAGTAGGAACCGCACCACTGTAAAACCTGGATATCAACTGTTGCACTTCTGTAGTTTTTTTTTCTCCATGTGCAAGTACCACTCCCCTCTGTAATACCTCGCGTTCCTGAGGGTACCAATAAATGAAATGAAAGAACATAAATGAGTTGTAACTGCCACGAAAACGCCACCGCCATCTTGCGCCTGAAGGGGTTGTAATTGTCATGGCCACATTGTCCCCTCAATACTCCCTCCCGGGGCCTCTCTGCCGCCCGGCAGGCCAACCGAGACTGGTGCGCAGCCATGCCGGCGTGCGCCGCCGGGACACTAAACGCGACAGTCAAAATCGCACTTCAACGCTTTATTAGGCGCGGGAGCTTCTGGCGTCTCCGGTCGTCGTCGTAATCGTTGTCTCATGCAGTCACGCCACTAAAACACCGTTAAACTTGTTTACGCGGCGTGCTAGAACGTAAAGTATACTAAAAACACCGGGGCACTCGTTTACGCTTCGCGCTTGAGCTTCGTGCTTCAAATACAAGAGACTTTTAAAGCAAAGCTTTATACCTCTACCCCCCAACGGTGTCATTTCCTGTTGGCAAAAACATCAAGTCCCCAAGAATACACTTATACACCGCATGCTTCGCCTCTCCCCAAGCTTCATGTAAGTGTAGAAGCCTTGGGATTTTTGTTTAACGTAATGAAAACGCCACTGTGCGCGAACTCGACGTGCGGCGATAAACACTACTGGAATACGAAGTAGTCGAAAACTTGACATAAGCACAGTACACCTGGATGTACGGCTCTTTGCCCCTGTCTTTCAGCTTGACCTCACAACATATGGACGAGTACCTCAACTTTTGCTGACACGAAGCCAAAAGACATCTTGCTGCGATTCGTTCCTAAAGTATGGGGCAGCGTTTTCTGTAATCCTCAGAACGCTGACACGAGATGTTCTACCTGCGTCTCGCACGCGAGCCTTCAAGCTTGGCTTTCCGGCAGCAGCACCGATCGTCATTGCGCATGAGAGTCTCTAATGAAGCAGGGGAAAAACAGATAGAGAAAAACAGCGCACGAAGAAGCATTTTGGCGGGCGAGCGCTGCTGCGGCAAGTAGAGGGTAAATCGGATCGGAACTAGTAAAAAGAAACATCGGCATGGTATGGGTCAGTATCGAGGAGCATGAGGACTGTGGCATTTACGATTAATTGCATGCGAGTACGCCGCGACGATATCAAATTTGTTAACGCCCACTAGTTTGTGGTAACGGTACTATAGAGCTCAAATACCCCGTTCGTCAACCGGTGTCGTCACTCCTTCTTGTACTGTCAAAGCCGCCTCGTTGGTAGAAGTGTTGGCGACTTTGGCGACGATTTATCAGCGCCTGTTGAGTTTGAAAACGTGCCCTCTCCGGTGCGACCCCGTGAACCGCCAAGTCCCGAGGAGGAGCGCTCGTGGCCCGGTACCGAGCCAATGCGGTCTTTGGTTTTAAAGCAAAGCAGCCCTAATATTTCCGAGCGTTTTCGCCGTCACCGTATTTCCGCTCATTTGGCCGAAGCTGCGCCGTACCCTTGGCCATGCACCACGTGACTCGCTGGACCGAGTTCCACTGCTGTCGCTCCCGACATGGGGCATGAACTCTACACAGCTGGTTCCCCGCCTGACTAGGGGAGTCGTCACGCGCATACAAGACTGGCTATGGATCAGAGCGATTGCAGACCGTTTTCTCTTAGTGTGGGTCGGGAGCTGGCATCGGCCAGCGGTGCCTGACCGTTCGGCTCAGAAAACGCCGGAACCGGGACTAAACCCTTAGACAAAGGCAGGCTTTGGACCAATATTATGTTGCTCATATTGCCACGCAAGCAGCACAAATTGCCTAGCCCAAGGATGGCAACTCATCAGTGGCCACTGTGTTCGAGCTTGGCAATAGCTCAGCGCCATTATTGGCTGGTGTTCGGGATACGCGACAGCCCAACAATTGACCAAGCTCCAGAAGACCAATATTGGACAACGTTTGTCCCATATTGTCCAACACACAGTACGTTGACATGATAATGCCTACGTGTGGACCCCACGTTCTATTACTGCACATTTCTGGCTTTGTGGTCACTCACTATGGCTAATGCCTATTCTATTATTTGCCTCGCGGCAAGATTTCTGCTTTATATATTCCATTATACAGGAAATTGTTTTATGCGCACTGGTTAAATCAGGGTGTCGAACCGAAACCTAACCGAACCGGAAACCTTAACTGAACCCGTATTTTTGCCGGAACTGAACCCGAACCCGAACCGTTATTTATTGAGCACGCCGAACCCGAACCGGAACTGAACCGAAAAAAGAAATAACGGTTACCAGTTCATGCCGAAACGGTTCGACCCTCCGTTGTTGATATTGCAGTCAAAGCAATTCAGGCTTTTTTGCTTTCACGTACCATCAACGTCGTACCCGCTCGCACACTTTCCCCTCCGGACAATTGAACATTATCACGCTCTATGTAACAACAGGGGAAATGGACGAGCCCCCATGTATTAATGGTCTGTTACTGCAGGAAGCGCGAGCGTAGTGCAAGCTGACCAAACAAAATATCGTTCTCGGCAGCTTGCAGGGGATATAAAACGAGTTTGCCCTTCCCTAGCTGCGCCTTTGTCGGAGCAATCACGCTGCAGGAGAGCTCCACTGCGCAACAGCGAAAGCCCACACCCTATGTGTGCAAATGTTTCGCATTTCATAATTTGTTTAAAGGTCCGACACCTGCCAATTGTTTATACTTGACATGTGTGACCGCAGGAGCTGCGCAGTGGCTAAGCCGTTTGCGGCTGACCACAAGTGGCCTTGATCTCTCTTCCCCATGACCGTTTTTCTTAAATAGATGGAAATCGAGAACGTCTATGTATCGAGATTTTCATCCACGTTTAATATCACCAGCTGGATAAAATAAATCTGCCAGCGTGCAACGTAAGCTGCGCCTCGGAGCAGAGATATAGGACGAGGCATCAAACGCGCCAGTTTTTTTATGCGTTTACACGGAAAACAACAAAAAAGGAAAGGCGAATCACGTTGTTTTAAAATATTACACAAAAAGTAAGCAAAACCTTATAAGTAAAAAAAGCACCAAAACGTGGATTTTGCTCGATACTTTTCTTTGCCCTGCCTTTCACGACCAAACGTATCACCAATGCGACGGAAATAAGTTCTGTGGTCAGTTTTTAAGTTCAGTACAGTGGGCAATTTCTGTTTTTTACAGATAAAAATAAAAACAGATATGTCAGGGTAAACTGTTAAGGTGCGCACTAAGAAACTGCAGCCAACAACCTTGTCTTTGAAGCAAAAACAGTAATAAAACAGATGACACGTGCAGAAAGGCAGGCCGGTATACCTCACACTGTCCCATTCGTCCAGCGATAACCTTTTCTACTTGTTCTGAAGATGTGTCTGTTCCAGATCTGCTTTTTTTTTAAGGTGCACTTGTACTGAGTTCCCAAATCGCTGCATTACTTCTACTGCTACTCGTTCCGGAGGGGAGTACTGCTGTGGACGAATTTCAAAGCATCTACCCAAAAAAGTTTCATCTCATCCACTGGCAAAGAACATGTCATCATCCTAGCAGACTCCCAGACGGCGTGTCGAAACTTTCAAATTGGACGCATTTCATCAACAGTAGCAAAAATTTTATCGGCCCACCCTGATTTACCCGAAATTTTCATCATATGGACACCGGCTCATTCATCACTGGAAGGGAATGAGGCGGCTCATGCCGCAGCCCGAGCCCACACTCACCGGGCGCCTCCTTCTGGGATGTCAGCCACTCCTTCCATTAGCCCAACGAGAGAAATAATCCCCAGAAGGTACAGTGACATCCTGGCCCACTACCGCTTGGGACGAAGAACCTTTCCGCCTCCACATCTCAACATGTCTCGCGAAGACACGGTCATCTACAGACAGCTACAGACTAACACATTTCCACATGGTACATTACTACACTCAATGCATCCGACACTGCACACATACACTTGTAAATTCTGCGTGGAGCCATGCACTCTCTACCACATGGTATGGGAGTGCCGCCACACACCATCCCTTGCCCCAAACCCAAATCCCTCACTTGCGCAGTGGGAGGGTCGGTTGACCAGCTCCAACCCGGATCACCAACAACATCTGGTAGACCGGGCGAGACAGGCCGCCAAGACCCAGGGCTTCCTGGAGTAAGGAGGTCCCCAACCTGGCGGTCAACCCAACATTATTGCTGAATTAAATATTTATTCCTCCTCCTCCTCATCCACCGCGCGTCAAATTTCCATTTCATTTTGCAACAGCATATTCTGTTATAAGATTCCGCAATGTAGCACACGCAACGATGCCTCAGAACACGGTGACACGGAACACAGAACATCCGATATAGCTATCGCAAAAGTAATCGCAGTGGTCATAGCAATAATGCAGTGACTGAGTTTTAACTCAAGCTTACTTTTAACAAAAGTGTGGCTAACACATTCGATAACGTGACAGCTAAAAAATTATTCAGGGTGACCAAATATTCTAATTCATTGGTAATATTTATGTGCCTGTTGTAGGATTTTTTAAATGAGAATGCATTTATTAGTCGGGGGTTGTCTTGCGTCCATCGAGCGGCGTGCGCCTGCCTTCCTCCAGCGCGAGCGCACGTGAGCGCGCGCCTCGTAGTTCTGCCTTCGTCGTCGTCGTCGTCGTAAATGCGAGTGCATTACTTAGTCGGGGGTTGTCGTGCTTCGTCGGCGTGCGCCCGCAGGTGTTATCTATCCGCGCTCAATGCCGAACGCATGCGCTTGAAGCGAGCTGTACTAGTTTGCTCGAAGCGGCAAGGACGGCGAGTACTGCGGTGTTAGCCTCGTGTCTAACGTGTATGGGAACTTGATATCGCACGCCGTTGCCACGTCTCCCGTTCGAGACACGTCTCCGTACAAGGACTTGTACACCCTTGCCTACACCGGAGACGGAGTCTTTGTAATGACCGTGTACCTCCCCCCGAACCTCGCTCGTGACGCCGTTGCCGCCATAGAGTTTCATACTAATATATACTAGAGGGAAATCTGGCGCTGCATTCGCGTGCCGCCGTGGGCGGCACCATTGCAGCTAGCGACGTTCCTCGCTTCCTTGGCTTGGTTAGCCACATGGCTTCTTTTTCGTCTTGAAGCCAAAAGGGTAGCATTGTTCTTTTGTTCATCATCCATGAAGTTTCTAAATAATCCTTGACAATTATATCTTTCTGGAGCTTTAGTTTTATAATAACGGAACAAATTTTATTAATCTTTTGCAGTAATATTGTTGCATTTTTGCAGCCAAAGCCAACTTTTTAGCCTGTTCGTGAGCCATGCCAAGGACAAGTGGAACGTACCTGCCGGGTACATGGCGGCACGCTCGCTGAAGCGCGGCTCCCCTAGACAGTGGCGCCAGATTTCCCTCTAGTGTATATTAGTATGAAACTCTATGGTTGCCGCGCAGCTGGACGCGGCTATGGAAAGTGTGCGCGTGCGCTCCAAACCCTCTGACCCCATAGTCTTGGTTGGCGACTTCAACGTTGACGTGCGCAAGAAGAGTGGCGAGTGGCTGGTCGAGTACATGCAGACCAAGCACTCTATGCATTGTCTCTATGCCGGCTTCGACACGTGCCCCACTACCATTCACGGGAGTTGCATTGATCTGGTCTTTACGCGGAACTGTGACGCGCGTATGCTTCTCAAAGACCCTTTGACCGTCCACTTTAGCGAACACAAGGTAGTGATTGTGGTTGTCAGGTACAAGGATAACACAAACAGGTGCTGGTCTTGGTTGGCGACTTCAACGTTGACGTGCGCAAGAAGAGTGGCGAGTGGCTGGTCGAGTACATGCAGACCAGGCACTCTATGCATTGTCTCTCTGCCGGCTTGGACACGTGCCCCACTACCATTCACGGGAGTTGCATTGATCTGGTCTTTACGCGAAACTGTGACGCGCGTATGCTTCTCAAAGACCCTTTGACCGTGCACTTTAGCGATCACAAGGTAGTGATTGTGGCCGTCAGGTACAAGGATAACACAAACAGGTGCTGGTCTTGGTTGGCGACTTCAACGTTGACGTGCGCAAGAAGAGTGGCCAGTGGCTGGTCGAGTACATGCAGACCAGGCACTCTATGCATTGTCTCTCTGCCGGCTTCGACACGTGCCCCACTACCATTCACGGGAGTTGCATTGATCTGGTCTTTACGCGAAACTGTGACGCGCGTATGCTTCTCAAAGACCCTTTGACCGTGCACTTTAGCGATCACAAGGCAGTAATTGTGGCCGTCAGGTATAACGATAAGACAAACAGGTGCTGATGAATAAATGATTACGTTCACACTCTCGTCATTAATTACGCCATTACTCGCAACACACTCATCGGTGCACCCAATGCATTTGCATTTCTGCACGATTCCCTTCGGGGAGGTGCGGGGGAATTTTTTTTGTTCTGTTACAAATATAAAAAATTTTTCGCCATTGTTATTAAGCGCTGGTATTTTAACGCGCCAGTACGCAGGCCTAAATTTAAGGCTCCAAGGTTAGCGTGACCGGCGATTGCATTGCGACGATTGCGATTTCAAAAAAAAGCAAAGGGCAGAAAATATCTCGAATCGTCATATCAATTGGCGGTGGCTTTGTAAATAGTCGCTAGGACAACATAATGTCTGGGCGAGAAGGTAGGTGTTAAATCGTCGCTAGTCCATCTGTTTTTCTAATATATCGTAAATATTTAAAGTTTGCTTTACAATTGCGCCACAACCCTTGGGGAACTGCGGCATTTTTTTTTGTTTCTATTTTGATCTTACTGTCGTTTTAAACTACTAAATGTTTATTTCTCATTTCAGTGATAATTCAACTCATCGAAAGGGTTCGCGAACCGGTTAAAGCTCCCGAACCGGTTCGGTACGCAATTTCGTCGAACCGGAACTGAACTGGAGCGAAATGATTTCGCCTGAACCAGAACCTTAACCGAACCCATTATTCTTTCGGTTCGACACACTGGGTAAATAATTTCCTGTGCAATGACATTTTAAAACAAATCTAGACGCAAGGCACAATAACCAAACTGCATCAACATTGCGAAGAAATTACGTGACTTACCAAAACAATTGAGCAACACAACACAGCAGGGGTCTTTGCATACTTTTTTATTAGGCACACAAAATCTACAACGAGAAACCTGGACTAACACTGGAAAGAATACGAAATAAGTTGGTTCAAAACACAGACACGAAAGCCAACACAAACACAATTGTACAGAAAAAATAAAAATGCCGCTCATGAAGCACAGACCTTCTATGCTTTGTTTAACTGCTTGCGATGCCTAGAAAACAGAAGCATTCAGGTAAATGACCATAAGACCCTCCTTCCGGGTTATTTGCCGACCTGCCAAGATCACAATATGTCGTTGAACAGCACTATTGTAGATTAGGCCAGCTTGGAAGGCTTCTTCTGTTCGCTGCATCCACCACTTGTCCACGAAAAACACATCTAAGTTGTAGCCCCTGTAATTAGTAAAACAAATCGTTCACTACAATGTAAATGCAGTCTACATACTGAATATAGTATCTAGCACCATCCTTAACGCATGCACGTGTGAAAATATTCAGCCTGAACTTTTAGCTTGTTAACACACGCTATAAAACATGAAACGTACTGCCCTATGTTTTTTCAATGCCGCGTTTTACGCTAGCAGGTACTTGGTTCGTCCTTGAGAAAACAGCCCAGAATTTCACACAAAATGGGCTTCACACTATTGCAGTGACAACAACCAAAATATTCCCCCGCACCTCCCCGAAGGGAATCGTGCAGAAATGCAAATGCATTGGGTGCACCGATGAGTGTGTTGCGAGTAATGGCGTAATTAATGACGAGAGTGTGAACGTAATCATTTATTCATCAGCACCTGTTTGTGTTATCGTTGTACCTGACGGCCACAATCACTGCCTTGTGATCGCTAAAGTGCACGGTCAAAGGGTCTTTGAGAAGCATACGCGCGTCACATTTTCGCGTAAAGACCAGATCAATGCAACTCCCGTGAATGGTAGTGGGGCACGTGTCGAAGCCGGCAGAGAGACAATGCATAGAGTGCCTGGTCTGCATGTACTCGACCAGCCACTCGCCACTCTTCTTGCGCACGTCAACATTGAAGTCGCCAACCAAGACTACGGGGTCAGAGGGTTTGGAGCGCACGCGCACACTTTCCATAGCCGCGTCCAGCTGCGCGGCAACGGCGTCTCGAGCGAGGTTCGGCGGGAGGTACACGGTCATTGCAAAGACTCCGTCTCCGGTGTAGGCAAGGGTTTACAAGTCCTTGTACGGAGACGTGTCTCGAACGGGAGACGTGGCAACGGCGTGCGATATCAGGTTCCCATACACGTTAGACACGAGACTAACACCGCAGTACTCGCCGTCCTTGCCGCTTCGAGCAAACTAGTACAGCTCGCTTCAAGCGCATGCGTTCGGCATTGAGCGCGAAGAGATAACACCTGCGGGCGCACGCCGACGGAGCACGACAACCCCCGACTAAGAAATGCATTCGCATTTACGACGACGACGACGACGACGAAGGAAGAACTACGAGGCGCGCGCTCACGTGCGCTCGCGCTGGAGAAATGCAGGCGCACACCGCTCGATGGACGCAAGACAACCCCCGACTAATAAATGCATTCGCATTTAAAACCATTTAACTTCACGCGCATCCATCCGTACGACATGCCCTCGAGGCGCCGAAGAACTCGCCATTGCCTTAGCACTCATCCAATTCTCGAGCAGAGTCATCATCACTGACTCTCACGCAGCCTGCCGCAGTTTCCGTTCAGGGAGGGTTGCACCAATGACCCTACAATTACTTCAGCGATACCGTCCATCTCACCGAGAGGCGATCTTTTGGACCCCAGCCGATGCCTCTGTAACGGGCGCCAACTTCGCCCACCAGCGGGCTCGCGAACTGGCCCAACGAGCCCCAGAAGTCACCGCAGCTCCGACGCCACTTCTCACCTATCAGAAAGTTACTCAATTGTACTGGACAGCCAGACAAAAATTTCCGTGCCATCACCCGTGCTTCAGCAAAACTCCGGAAATAACACTCCCACAATTACAAGAGGCACGTACACGTACGCGCAGATGTAAACGGAGCACGGGAGCGGTGGCCGAACTGCATTGCTGCGCCGCGTATGGGAACCGACGGAAACCATGGAGCGCCGGTCAAAGAGTGTTCGCACTGCCCCCGCCGCCCTATCTGATATGTTTAATCGTCACTCTGCTGGCGTGTCATGCTCGTCGAGACGGGCTTCAAAAGGCAGCGCTGTGCTATAAGAGGGGTGCTGGTTGCACTGCCGCTCGCAGGCATCAGCGGCGACCGAATCCGCTGCTCATGGGCTGGACGAAGCTGCGCGCGCCCGGAAACGGGCCTTGTTGCGCGCTATAAAGGGCGGCATAAAATTGTAGGCCGCTGCGGTTTGGCATAGCATGTCATTGCGTTATAATTAATTGTAAGCCGGCAACAAAATTGCCATGTGCAATATAGCCACAGACGTTTTAGTTCTTCGAAAAAAAAATCTCGCTTACAAGATTTCTTATTTAATTTTGGATTTGCCCCCAAGTTATTGCTGCCGGTCAGTCCAGGTCTGTTCTGAATAAAGGGGAATAAAAACTGTCCACATGGTGGAAATTCTGTATTAGAGAACACCGTAAAGAATCGCTACAATCATTGCCTGCTATTACAGCGGGCCTCCTGGGTCGCATGTTTTGTTGTCGCAATTAAACCGACGTTGTTATTTTTACGAGGGCCTTATATTTGTTACGAAAGTGTTGCAGATTTAAATTAAACTCCGCATTGAATTGAAAGATGTCTTCACCGCATGACCTCAATGTTTTGCAAATACGCGCCGTCAAGACGCCAAAATGACGAAAGGCGATCATATTCTTAATCGGTTAATTTGGTACAAAATCTCATACAGCCATCCTCGTCAACGGGAGCGAAAGGGTTAATAAGAAAACAAAATATGCGCCCTATGAGGTCCACTGTAATACAGGCAACGATTGTACCGATTCTTTACGGTGTTCTTTAATACAGAATTTCCACCGCATGGAATTTTTTTATTTCCCTTTCTTCAGAACAGACCTGGGGTGACCGGCAGCAATAACTTAGGGTCAAACCCAAAATTAACGAAGAAATCGCCTAAGCGTTATTTTTTTTCTGAACAACGAAAATGTCTGTGAATGTGCTTTCTATGTTGTAGACGGCAATTTCGTTGCCGGCTTAGAAGTAATTATATCGCAATCACATGCCATGCCAAACCGCAGCGGCCCACAATTTTATGCCGCCTTTTACAGCGCGTAACAAGGCACGTTTCCGAGCGGGCGCAGTTTCATCCGGCTCATAAGCCGCGGATTCAGTCGCCGCTGATGCCTGCGAGCGGCAATGCAACGAGCGCCCCTCTATAGCCCACGGCTGCCTTTTGAAGACCGTCTTGCTGAGCATGACGGTCTTCAGTGTGCAATGTTCGCTTCAGGGTCGTGCAAACGGGCCGCGTCGCAGCTGATTACCAAACGTGCACTTAGATTCCGGACCTCATTGCGTCGTCGCTGTGCATCGTCGCTCCGCATTCTTGAGGTGAGACGCCTGCTGTCGAGAACAACCAAATGAATGCTAATGAGACCGAATAATGATGAAATACAAGAAAACAAAAGATGCGAAAATGTTTACTTTGGAAGAAGTTCTGTTACGTGTCACTGGATAGAAAAGAGATTACGTTGTACATAACTTGGAATTTTCAATGACGCGTAGGAGAACAGAGCAAGCATCCCTACGGCACAACCTCGTTCCTAGAGCCTCGAACGGTAGAAGAGCCAGCGCGGCTTTGATCAGACTGATCAGTCTTTGCCCACACTACGAAGCGGCACCTCAAGGAGCCGACGTCCGGGGCTAGAAAATAGTCCACAGGTAAAAAGATAGTGATCGACAGTCTTGTCTTCACTGCAGTAACTGCACAAAGCAGTTGCGGCCTGACGACACCTGTAATAAGGCCTGTAATAATCACCTCTAGGTTTTCGTGAAGGGCTCCAAGCAGGTTTCCACAAGAATGTTAGATGTAAAAAATCACTGAACGACAACAAAACTGATGCTTGCTGCTCTTTAATGTCCATCAATATACCGTTCCTGGGAACAGTTAATACAGGAGTTGGCTGAATGACGTCTCCAACGAGCCCAAAGGCTGCTATCTTTGCTAGTGAGTCTCCTGCTTTGTTAGAAGTGCTTCAATCACGTGCCACAACCTCAATAAGGCGAATTTTAATAAAATGGGGTGGCGCAACTGATGAAAACGTCCGTAGGAGAGAAGTCTTTAGGGGACGAATGGGATAAGCATACGGACAGAGAAGCTGAAATCCTGGCATATATATATCGATTTGTCCCAATATGTCCCACTTTCGTAGTGGCAAAGCAAACTAAGAATTCACTGACGCATTTGCTCAGCGGCGGTGGTGGCAAAGACAGCGGCCTGCAAGTAACACTTCTATCGCTAATTGCAGTTTCCTGGCAAGACGAGCGTCTCGACGACGGCTGCTTGGGGATACCACTGTGCTGCTAATCTTCACTGGCTGCCGTTCACCCTACCCCTGCCCTGGCGTGACGTCATCGAAGCGCCGATAAAAGGACGAAGACCAGCTGGAGCGGACGCATTTGCTCAGCGGCGGTGGTGGCAAAGACAGCGGCCTGCAAGTAACACTTCTATCGCCAATTGCAGGTTGGTTGTAGTTTGGTATCTGTCCTTACTGTCTCAGTCATTTGCCACCACCACCGCTGCTGTTGCTCTTGTTGCTAAAGCCTGTCTGTGATTGCTGTGTAAGACCGAAATGAGTGAGAGTGACACGTGTTTGGCCTGTAACGAACCCATCTCTGACATACATACATACATACATACATACATACATACATACATACATACATACATACATACCTACATACATTTTATTTCATCTTCATGACAAACAGATACAAGTGCCAGCCCGCGTAAGCAACCTCTGCTTTTATGCGGGGCAGGGCAGTCGGTTCGAGAAAAAAGAAGATAATAAAGGCACAATACATTCTGCTATCAAATTGAAATAACGTCCCAAACTTGTACTGTTATAATAAACAATATATATATATATATATATATATATATATATATATATATATATATATATATATATATATATATATATATATATATATATATATATATATATATATATATATATATATATATATATATATATATACATGTATATATATATACACATATAATCTACACATACACACATGTATATATATTCAGAGGGAGACAGGTACCATGCAATAACAACACACGTCTATTGCAAAAACACCAACCGTAGGGTAGAATTCCACATGTTGCACTATATGCGTAGCTGAGCCCACAGAAGCCTCAAAGTGATAATAGAGCACATAAAATTGACCTTCTAATATATATATATATATATACATATATATATATATATACACCTATATATATAGCTATATACACATACATACACATACATATATGTACGCCTACTACACACACATATATATGCATATACTCATATACATACGCAAATGTACACACACATATACATATATATATAGGCGCACACACACAAACACAGATTCGATATTTTCTTCTGCAGTCGCGTTTATTTAGGCAATATTCTCGGAAATCCAGGCATGGATTAACTTTCGAGCGTCTTTCATAGAGACTACTTGAGCGTCATTCGGGAATTTATTGAAGTAAAATGGCAAATAAAATGCTCTAGTCCTTTTGCCATAGTTGGTGTACACTTTTGGAATTTTATACAGTTTAGTTTTGCGAAGGTTTCGGATTTTCACATTCTTTATTTTAAAGTCATTCGAGAAAAAGTCTTTTGTAAGTGTTACAGACAAAAATAGCTGCTGCACGCTGAAAACTAAGTGTGCTGCCATAAGCTTCGTTGTATCATCCGAGAATTCCCTTGTGCCATATGCTATATTTTTAGTAATCCTGCGGTATATTTTGTTCAATATACTCAGTTTATACGGAGAAGCTAACCCATGGATTGAGACACCGTACCGCAATATCGATTCCCTTAATGTTTTGTTTATAATTTTATGCAATTTCCCGTCACAAACCGATGTAATTTTATATATTGATGCACAAACCTGTCTTAGTCGAGTTGCGAGGTGTTCGATATGGCTGGTCCATGAAAACGTTTCATCGAATATTAGGCCCAGGTACTTTACTTTTGTCGAAAAATTCACACTAGCACATTTGCAATTTCTTCATAGATTATTATGTAAATACAAAGGTACATGGAGTTCAACTTTTCTATGCGGACTGTGAAAACAAATAAGCTTGGTTTTGTCTTTGTTAATATAGATTTGATTATCTTCAAACCAGGCTATTAGTTTACTAATATCTTCTTGCAACAATGCCAGTCCCTCGGATACGTTTTCCCCGCTAATACAAGGGTTGTATCGTCAGCGTACTGATAGATCTTAGAATGCAGCTTAACGTCTGAGATATCGTTAACGTACACGTTAAAAAGTAATGGTCCCAGAATAGAGCCCTGAGGCACGCCATATCGGAGATGTGAGCGGTTACTATCTTGTACTGTTGATTCTAACAAGTTGATAACGGTCTTCAAAGTAATCTTTAAACAAATTTGTATATATGCCGCGAAATCCGATCAATTATAATTTGTTAATGATAATACTGTGGTCAATGGTAGCAAATGCTTTTTTTAAGGTCTATAAATAAACCAAGGGCTATATTATTACTATCAATTGCTTCGTTTACACCATCTGCAAAATCCTCTAATAATGTAATGGTACTTCTCCCAGTACGAAAGCCATGTTGTGCATCCGACAGAAGCTGAAACTCCTCACAAAAAGAGATCATCCGCCTGTAAATGGCTTTCTCCAGAATACAGGCTACGCAGGACAATATAGCAATGGGCCTATAATTTTCGCATTGGCCTTTTTAAGTGCGAATGCACTTCTTAAGCGAGCCTGAAGCGTCCGAAGCCGTCCGCATAGCAACAGCTGCGGGTGCGCGCGCTCCTCGTCTTCCTTGGAAACGGGGGGAGATGGGCGCGCGCTGCCTGGCCGCTGACATATCACAAACCCACGTGGGGGATTGGCCAGGAATCTCCTCGTCTTCCTTGGCAACGGGGGGAGATGGGCGCGCGCTGCCTGGCCGCTGACATGGCACATACCCACGTGGGGGATTGGCCAGGAATCTCCTCGTCTTCCTTGGCAACGGGGGGAGATGGGCGCGCGCTGCCTGGCCGCTGACATGGCACATACCCACGTGGGGGATTGGCCAGGAATCGGGCGTGAGAAGGGCTAATGCACCCGCTTAAAGGAGTACTGACACGAAATTTCAAAGCTGAGATCCGCTCTAGCAATCAAGTACAACGACAACACAAATAGGTGTCTGTGAATAAACGCATCTTTCTTTCTGTGTAGTTGTGTGTGTGTGTGTGATCTCTCTTTCGCGAACATTACCGAACCTCGCAAATTCAACTCCTGCATTCGCACTTTCACATTCTTCCCATCTCCCATATTTCTTGCTCGGTTATATCAGGTAGATACGATGAACGCGTGTTACTTTTCGGACTGTATATCTGCGACTGTTTTATGGCACTTTGACTTCTTAATTTTCTGGCGGCGTCCGCAAAACAATTGTTGAAGTCATTTGCTAATTCCTCAGCTTGTCTTTCAGGGAAGTTGATCGTAATAACCTCGTCTATGCCATCTTTTGGCTTTCTGCCCGTTAACGAGTTTACTAATTGCCATGATTTTCTTATATCCTTCCGGTAGCTATTTAGTTTGTTTTTATAGTAATTGTGATTGGCGAGCCTTACTTTGGCGGTAAGTTTATTTCTCATGTGCCTCGATTCATGTTTTAAAATTTCATCAGCTGGGTTAGCTTTACTTCTGCGGTACAAATGTTCCTTCAGATAACTTAACTCCATTATTTCTTGAGTTAACCATGGTTTGTCTTTCTTTCTTTGTTTAATCATTACCGTTCTTTGGCTTGACTTATATATGTGCTGCAATTTTGAAGCGAGTTCGTCGTACCCCTTCGTATGGTCTAGACCTATCAAATTTTCCCAGTGCTCCTCAGATATGAACTTGTCAACCTTTACATTGTCCACAATTGAAACTTGCTTAATTTTCTTTTCGTCAGAAATATATCCGTAATCCATGTGCACGGTAAGCGTCACAAAGTAATGGTCAGCGACTTTTTGTTTTATAATACTGGCTGATGTCTGCCCATCGTCTATTCGGGTTATAATATGATCTAGTTGATTTGTCTCCGAGGACCTCTTCTCTAGTTATACCAACTATTTTGTTTTCGAGCCCAAAGCCTGAAATGAGAGTTTGGTATTCCGAGACTCCCATTTTTCCAGGTCTGGATATATCTATAATAAAGTCGCCAACAAGGATAAGATTGTCATGTTTGTTTAGTTGGATGAATAGCTGCTCTAATTCATGCAAAAACATTAACACGTTCTTCCCTGGTGGCCTGTGGACGACTACAATAACGTAGGAAGCCTGCCCTTTCTCGATAGTGAGCAAAGTTACCTCTGCCTCACTAAACGAGAGTAGCGTTTGTTGACATAGCCATTCTTTCTTCACGTAAATTGCCAATCCTCCACCTTTTCTTTTTTCCCTACATAAGTGGTACTGACAAAAATCGTCTAATTGGTATTGCTTTATAGTGCTACTGTCAACATTAACCTCAGTTAATGCAATGACGTCAAGGAAGGAGATACATTTAGCGGTGTAAAATCCAAGAAGATCCCAATTCTTATACGTGCTTCTAATATTTACATGAAGCAAATCTAATGACTGGTGTTTGTTTTGCTTATTGATGCAGCTTTGCCTTTGTGTAATCCAGTAATCAAAGGTGCTGAATTCCTGATCCATGTTTACAGGAGCTTGAGCAGACTTCCTTCATTTACAATTTTCATTACAGCCATTCCTTCCTGTTTTTTCATAAACACTTTACCATTCCGTGCCCAGACAAACTTGTACGATTTTTTTTTTCCCACGCTTTTCGCCATCCAAAGAAGCCTGTTAGTGTACGCAGTCAGATTTTCATTTATGTAAATATCATCTGACTTGAGTGCAAGTCGCTTGCTGAGCCAACTGTCCCGCATTGTCGTAGCTGAAAACCGCACCAGCAAGGGTGGTGTCATGTCAGGTTTGGCTTTAATTCTATGGATGGCTTCGATCTCCTCTGGGGTAGGCGCTTTCAATCCTAGCTTTACTGCCAAAGAGGAGACGACGCTCAAGGGGTTCTCGTTCACTGTTTCTTCAGTGCCATGAATTTCAATGTTTTTCCGCTGAGAATATTCCTCAAGGCTGTTTAAGTTCGACTGAAGTTTATCCATCTCTAACTGCTGCTCGGACAATGCGGCGTCAAACGATGCCGATTTTTCTTCCAGTTCTTTTAGTTTGGTTTTATTTTCCTGCGTCGTTTTCAACATTTCGTCGTAGTTGTCAGACATATGCTCTAGAGCCTGTTCCATGGCTTCAATACTTTTTTGTTGTTCTGTCAGCTTCAAATGAGCGTCATCGTGTTTCTCATTTTGCATTTCGCCGCTCCTTTCAAGCTTGTCCAGCCGGTCTAACACTTCGTGTAGCTTAGCCGACAGCGCCCTGATGCTACTCATGACATCTTTCAGCGAAGGTTCACTCGTCGCACCCTCGTCATCGCTCTTGTCAGATAGGCTATCTCGGTTTCACCTAGACTGGCTATCGCGCTTTTTCCTCGACGATCGCGACGCGCCGCTTACACACGTGGGACATGTCCAAGAATCCGCGTCACTTTTCGACATATTCTTGAGTGCCGCTTTCGTTAGGCCGGAACACTTTCCCTTGTGATAATCATATTTGCAAGCAAGACACCTAATGCCTTCTGAAAGAGGCAGAGGCTTCAAGCATGAAAGACCTAATGCGTCGGACATCTTAATAGAAGGTACAGTCCAGCGAAGTGCTCGTCAGAAAAAAAGGACCTCAAAACGGGTCGCTGTGTCTTACCTGGAAGATAAAGCAGGGCTGTAGCGCCCGTCAAGCACTCCGCCGGACTGGAACCCTCCGATCTGCCGCGACGTCTTTTAAGGCATCGATGCTCCTGTTGGCGTTCAGTGATTTGCAGCGCCAGGTGACGTCATCGGGGTAGGGGGAGGGGTGGTCCCACTTGCTGCTCGCCGCAATGTAGCCGCTCCCGCTGCGAAGCCTCCGCTGGTCGTTCGGACGTGGTGGATGCCTAGAAGATAAAGCAGGGCTGTAGCGCCCGCCAAGCACTCCGCCGGACAAAAAAGCATGTCCACCTTGCTACGAATGTAATTATTCCTATCATTTCGGTACATGTTCGGGCATAACGAAGACGGCCTTAAAGGCGAATACAGCTAAAAAGCACCGGAAGTGCCAAACCTGCAACGTATCTGCAGCTCGAGGGGCCGAAGCTTCTAACAGACGAAAGCAGGAACAAGAAACTGCATTCGAGTCTGTGTTGACCGAAATTAACAAAAAACCCGCAGAAATACCGGAAATTAAGAGCAAAGTCGATGACATAATTCTTGTGCAGCAGACGGTCAATAAATGGAGCATTCGGTTCAGCACCTCTCGGACCATTACGATGACATGCTGAAGAAAATGCTATGACAGTCACATGATATTGACACCTTAGAAAAGAAGGTACCGAAGATTGACGCAAACTGCTCTGGTCAGGTGGTTCAAAGCCTGCGACGGCAAATCAATATTCTCGAGCAGTACATGCGGCTCCAGAATATGGAAATTCATGGCATCCCGCAAGCCGCAAACAAAAGTTTGCTGAGCACACTACATGAATTGGAGGCAAACTTGAATTGCCAAAGTGAAGGAAACAGACATTGATGGCCTTCACCGCCTGCCTGTGAAACCCGGGAAAATTCCTGCTATACTTGTCCGTTTTGTGTCCCGTAAAATGCGTGACAACTGGATGGAAAAAAAGACGCCAGTTGAAAGCTAACAATTCTCAAGCGTTCTTTCTTGATAATCTAACCCCACAAACAAAACAGCTGTTTGGGATTATGAAATGTAAAGCCGCCGAGATGGGTTGTGAGTGTGCCTGGCAAAGAAACAGAAAGCTGCTATTACGCAGAGCAGACGGCGAGGCGGTAATGCGAGCTGAATGCGAAGCTGACCTTGATAAGATCTGCTGAAACGGCACCGTGTGCTAACGACTGTGCTTTGTCGTTTCTTTTTTTTCTTTGATGGCAGTGCCTCGTGCAATTTATTTCTACAATGGAGAGTTGTTTAACAATCTTGTTTGCACTTCCTCCTTAAGTTCGAGCAAAAGTATGTAGATCTTTCACGTAAACATCAGAAGTATGAAAAATAAACTGTTTGTAATCGATGCTTCCTTGCAATCCCTTAATCGCAAATTTGACGTTGTAGCTTTTACTGAAACGTGGTTTTTGTGCAAACAAGACGTAGTGGCGCTGGTCGGGTATAAAACAGAGGCTGTTTTACGGTGACATTAGAAAGGAGGTGGTACTTCCCTTTACCTAAAAGACAACTTACAATATGATGTGTTATCCGAGTTTTCATATGTCTGTAGAGATTATGAGTCAATCGCTGTGAAGTGTGAGAACACACTGGTGGCTTCTGTTTATCGTCCGCCATCCGATGAGGTAATAAAACTTGTGTCGTATTTGCATGGTATTTTTGAATATGCCTGCTCATTGCAATTGTCAGTTGTCTTGGTGGGAGATTTCAATATTGATGTACTTTCGCCTAACGCACAACACTGAGGAAATATTTTCCTGTAGGAATGTTATTCACTCCCCAACCCGCATAACGACGAATAGTGAAACCCTTATTGATCTATGTATCACTAGCCATGATGTAAATGATGTAGTTTCCGGTACTTTGACATTTGGCCTTAGTGACCATTTGCCCATATTTTGTTTTGTTCCCATTGCCAAATAGAAAATGAAGCATTCCCAAAAGAACTCGGCATTCCATCGAATAATCAGCGAAAACTCCTTGAATAATTGTAGGGCCTTTATAGAATCCACAAGTTTGGATGATGTTTATAACGAAACAAATCCAGGTATATCGTGCGACATCTTTCTGCGTAAGGTTCAATATAGTTGTGAGCGAACATTTCCTTTGAAAGAAGTAAAGAAATACAAAAAATCAAGAAAACCCTGGGTCGCCCGAGAGTTGTACAGTGTAAATAAAACTCTTGACAAATTGTATGACAAATTCATTCGTTGTCGCGACGTCAATATTTTAAGCCAGTGCAAGCGCATAAAAAATACGTTAAACTCGGACCTAAAAAAAGCAAAATAACACTTTAAAAAAAAAAAACGCTTCAGTCAATTTCCAACCTTGCGAGTAAAATATGCAATACAATAACAAATTTAGTTAGTGCATCAAAGAATTCCATCTCAAATAGCCTTGTGAAAGACAACGTAGAATATAGTCGGTAATGTTTAGCTGAACAATTCAACAAATATTTTCTTGATGCGGGCGCAGCACCCTTGTCCAACAAGTCATGCCTTGATTGTAGACAATACATCCCGTCCGAAGCTTCTCACTCTATCTTTTTAACACATTGTACTGAATTCGAAATATATAATTTTCATAGAACGTTAGACAAGAATACTGTAGCCGGGTACGATGACATTAAAGCCACACCCATTATTGCCGTAGCTGATCTCCTAAGTTATCCTCTGGCACATATATGGAATGCCGTGTTTGAAACCGGCATACTTCCGGAGAGCAAGAAAAAAGCAAGAGTAGTCGTCATTCATAAAGGGGGTCCTTTGAACAGCATCGGCATCTACCACCCAATTTCCGTTCTTCCTTTATTTTCAAAAGTAGTTGAGCATCTTTTTAAAAGACCCCTAAATACATTTCTGACCTTATCTCAAGATATCGTTAAAGAGCAACAAGGTTTCCGAGAAGGTAAATCCACTAAGATGGCTCTACTGAACATAAAAGATCAATTAATTAGTAATTTTGAAACACAACAGTTCATTCTAGGTTTATGTTTCTAGAATCTAGGTCTAGATTCTAGAAAGGCGTTCCATTTGATTAAACATGATGTGCTGTTTCTAGAATTGCCTTATTACGGAATTAGACCCATAGCTTTGTACTGCTAAGAAGTTATTTAACCGGTCGCTTACAATACTCTTATCAATGGTTATCGATCTTCTTTAAAAACAATCTTGTAGGTAGTTCCCTAAAGATCAATTCTAGGGCCATTATTGTTTATGATATATATAAACGACATTCTATACATAGTACGAACACCAGATATCATCTTGTATGCCGACGATACCAGTCCATTCTTCTCTGGGAGGCAGTTGAGCAGTATTAATACGGCTGTTAAGACCTGGTTAGGTGACTTGACAACGTGGTTACAGGTGAATCAACTTCAGCTAAATGTTGCAAAAACTAAATACGTAGTGTTCAAGCCTAGAACTAAACCGGATGATACTGAAATCCAAATACATTTTCAAAGTTGTGTTATAAAACGTGTCTTTACTTACAAATTCCTTGGAGTTGTTTTCAAAAAAAGCCTGAACTGGACGCCCCATATAGATAAGCTACATGCAAACGTGTCAAGATCTATAGGAATGTTATACAAAATAAGACAACTGGTTCCTAAAACTATATTACGACAATTGTATTACGCACTGGTGCAATCTCACTTGCACTGCTGCTTGTTAGTATGCGGCACCACGACTAATACGAACATGAAACGGATAGCAGTACTACAAAAACGAGCTGTTCGATGTATTGAAAATCTTCATTACTTGGAACATACCTAACCGGCGTTCTCTGAACTAAAATTGCTAAACATTACGCAGCTGTTTGAATTCAAGCTCTTAACACGCATATTCAATGAAATCAAGCTCGATGAACCCGCCTTTCATAGGCAGTATCAACCGCCCAACATGTATTCTACATTTAGGCACGAACTATACAAAACCCCAATAATTAGGAAAAATTAAGGGACCCAAACATTAGGTTATTTAATATCATGTTTCTTGAACAAACATCGTGATATTTCGAAAATGGTCCATGAATCTCGTTCGATACATGCCTTCAAACGCGATGTCAAGCAGTATCTTTCCCGTACTATGGAATGAACTCCGCGGATGTTGTACCTGCGGTATGATTGCTGTTTTGCATTTATGTATATTTTCTTGGCTGAATGGTTGTAGTTCTTTGCTATTGATGTTTTTTTTGCATTCTGTACTTTGCTGGTGTTCGCTGCTACCGCTGTTAGCAATGCTCATGTACGGCTGAATGGGCCTTAGTCAGGCAGAGTCCATCTGCCTTCAGCCCACTCACCCGGGACATTTTGTCGGAATAAATGTTTTTGGAAAGCTAGAAATATAATATGGAGAACCTAAGATCCGCTATACGAACCAAAAACGACAGGTCATGGCAGGGAGGAAATATGCCTATTCGGGATATTTCATCACGTTGAGAAGCATCCTTTTTATTATAGTACCTTGCTGAATTGTGTAATACCTTCTCCCTCCTTTAGAAGATCGTCGGTTATTCTGTGTCCCCTGCAGCTTCTCCTCTTTTCATGCACTTGAAAGATTTTCCCTCTACCTCTTTCACTACTAGTGGTACACCGCATGTTAAGCTCGCACACTCAGTAATTCTCCCCGCTCTAGCGTCACTGGCATACAGTCTGGTGTGTAATCGTTCAGCTACCTTCATGACCTCGTCCATGTTGTGCGTAATGTTACTCTGCTCGAAAGTGAGTGCGTATGTTCTGTTCTCGCTGATGGCTAGCATGCCCTTAGTTGCTTTAAGGCTTCTATCAATTTGCCGCATTTCTTTATTTAATTCCGTGTTGTATGCACGAATGTTGTTTGTTTACCTTCTGTTAATCAATTAAGACAGCTCTGTAACACAACTTGATCCACCGTGCTTGATACTTTCATTTTTTTAGGTTTCGCAATTAGTTCCTTGGTTTTCTTCGTTTTCAAGATTGTTTCTTAGATGCTTCCTCTCCCACAGCTGCTGCGGATTCCGTGATTGCCGTTGTGAGCTTGTCATTTAGTTTGTCTGCGCTGATCTCGTTCTGCTCGTTGAAACGTGAGAATTTGTTTTGAAGAGTTGCTTTAAACTCCATCGACCTGGCTCTGAGTGACTCCATGCGGAGTTTCTCACTTTTCATAAGTTTTGGTTTAGTCCTTTCTCTTTTGAGATTCAGCCTTACCTTGCACATAACTACCCTAGGACCACTGCTTCAAATATTCGCACCTCTACGTCCTGCACAGTACCTGTGTTGTGACGTAAATTGGTATTTTCTTGCTGGCTAGCCGGCGAGTGGTCGCGTTACCGCCGCTTTGCGCAAGAGAGTTCCAGTGTTTTCTCGGGGCGAATAGAACCGAACTGAAAAACTCGGACGACTGTAACAAGAATTAGGTGCTGTACAATAAAATTAAAACGTTATACGGTACTTTTAGGCGTCATACGCTCGCGTTTGTGACAAGAATGCATCCCCATCTCCCCGACGTGTGGGCTTAATGCCGAGGCTGGGTGCTTCGACCCGTTACGATGGTCTATGGTTGCAGCCTCACGGTAGATCGTACTGTCTTTGCAGTTAAACATTAAAGTTTTATTCCTTTTGTCGGCTGTGTGCAAAGAAAGCAAGTGAAGACGTTATGTGGCTATGTGAAGAAGATGAGCACAAATGCCCACTAGAAGCGATGTTTCTTTGTTCCTGCCTAACCCTTTTTGAAGTCAAAACTGCCATTCTGGAATCCAGAGAGGAAGTGACAAAGTGAGTGGGATTATGTCGTTGTGACGAGGGCCGTTGTATGTGGTCACAAGATGCCGACCCCTGGCCTGAAATATAACCCAATAAGACTTCTAGCATCGCAAGCTGAGTGCAGCAGAATGTCAAGCCAATTGTTACGCCCGAGTTTCGCTCATATAGATCTCTGGAAGAAGCTTTTGTTAAACGTTAAAGATTGCTAGGTGGTCAAAACTAGTTTGGAGCGTTCCTAGTCCCCAACACGCCTCATATCCGTGGTTGCATCTTCCGGGTTTTAAAGTCGAGAAAATTGTTTTCAACTTTGCCCTAAGATATGTGCTAGTGTCATTGTATAACGAGGCACGTTTTTCAACAAAGCAAAGCTTTCGTTTTTTTACGCTCCCATTAACGAACTTTCTAAACGTTGCTGTAGGTTCTGCTTCACTTTTTAGAGAGAGAGAGAAACAACATCTTTATTGTCCGGCAAAAAGACGCGGCCTAAACGTCACGCTGGACGGCCACTCGGCGCTCGCTACCTACTTGCACTTAGCCTCCGAGGAGGCAGTGCTGTCGGCCGCTGGCGCTCGAGGGCCTCCAGCGCTTGCTGGACGGCCTCGCGCTGTGCGTCGTAGTCCACACTCGCCACCGCACTCGCTAGGCGCGGCGGCAACGCGCCTGTAACACCGTCCTCCACCTTGCAGTTCCAGAGCATGTGCGCCATGGTGGCTCGGTCCTCGCCTCACACCGCACACACGTCACTCGCGTACACCTCCGGGCACACATGTTTCGCCACCACCGGTGTCCACACCGCTCGCGTCTGTAGCTTCCGCAGCGTCAACGCCTCCTGTCTCGTGAGCTTACGGTGGGGCGGCGGGTACGTCCACCTGCACTCCCGGTACCAGTCCAACGCGCCCTTGTACGAGGCGATCGGCACCACCTCGCCGTCGTCCCCCGCAGGTCGGGGGCTCGGGATCGCGCCACCGCTGGTGAGCGCGCGCGCCACGCCTCCTCGTTGCGGTTCTCTCGCGTGCTCACCGGGCCCATGTGTGCCGGAAACCATTTCACCGACACCGGCACCGCTCTCTGTCCTAGCGCACCGCACACCCTCGCCGCGCACGGGGACACGTCGTCCGTCGCAAAGTTCACGATCGCACTCCGCGAGTTGCTTATCACCGTCGTACACCTAGGGTTCGTCAGCACCAGCGCAATGGCCAGCTCCTCCGCATGCTCCAGGCTCCACGCCTGGACGCTGCCCGCCGTGCACAGCTCCCCGGTAGTCGCCGCGACCACGGCCGCCGCGTACGTGCCCGCGTGGTCCGAGTACCTCGCCACGTCGAGGCAGAAGGCTCCGTTGTCCGACGCGTGCGTGGCCGTGAAAGCTTTCGCCCTCGCCAGTCGACGCCCTCGGTCGAACTCGAGATGCGTGTGTCTGGGGATCGGCGGCACCT
Source organism: Haemaphysalis longicornis (assembly GCF_048455015.1). Lineage (NCBI taxonomy): Eukaryota > Metazoa > Arthropoda > Arachnida > Ixodida > Ixodidae > Haemaphysalis > Haemaphysalis longicornis. The sequence continues at coordinate 36,902,735 of NW_027526204.1, forward strand.
GCAACGAGCGGAGCAGCCCGCACGGCAACGGCGACCGGCCCACACTCCCTTGGAGCCACCCACGGTATCCCAGTCTCTCCAGTATCGAACGCCCCGTCCTAGTTCGCGCTAACCTAGCCAGCTGCGCCATTCGCTGTGCCTCGGCTGTCTCATCCAGTGTGTTATGCACCCCCAGCTCCAGGAGTCGCTCTGTGCTCGTGTGCGTGTACAGCCCCAGTGGCGCCTTGTATGCTTTGCGTATAATTGCGTTCACCTTCTGGCGCTCCGCCGCCTTCCAGTCGTGAAAAGCCACGACGTAGGCCACGTTGCTGACCCCAAACGACTGCACCAGCTTTAAGAGATTGGCTTCTTTCATTCCCGCGTGCCGAGTCGACACCTTCCTGATGAGCCGAATGGCCGTAGACACCTTCACGTCCAGCTTCGCAATTGTCAGACCGTTGTGCCTCAGTGCATCGATGTGCAGCCCCAGCACCCGTAGCGTCTTCACCTGCGGGATGGCCGTCCCGTCCTCGTTCTCAGGTTGATATCCGGCTCGGTCGTGTCACTCCGGCTCTTCCCGCGCGGCGGTACGATCAGGAGCTCCGACTTCGCCGGCGAACACACCAGCCCCGTGCCCCGCAGCTGGTCTTCGATCTCGTTGATCGCCTGCTGCAGTGCCGCCTCGATCTCGCCGTCGCTGCGGCCGGTCACCCAGAGCGTTATGTCGTCGGCGTACATAGTGTGCTTGACGTTCGGGAGACTCAGCAGCCACTCGGCCACCCCGATCATTACCATGTTAAACAGCACCGGCGAGATCACGGCGCCCTGCGGCGTGCCCACGCTCCCCAGCGTCTTGTTCGGTAGCTCCATGTCGCCGGCCACGATCGTCGTCGTGCGGTCCGTCAGAAAGTCTTTGACGTAAGCGAACGTGCGTTCTCCAATGTTCAGTCGGGACACTTGCTCGGGTATCGCCGAGTGGTGGACTTTGTCGAATGCGCTCTGCAGGTCCAGGCCCAGCACCGCGCGGTTGTCCATGGAACGGGTCGGTTGGTCCATCACCTCGTGCTTGATCAGCAGCATCGCGTCTTGCGTGCTCAGCTTGGCCTGAAGCCCAGCATCGTGTCCGGGTACAGCCCTTCCTCCTCCAGGTACGTCTGCCAGCGGTTGAGTAACACGTGCTCGAGCACCTTCCCCACGCAGGACGTCAGCCAGATCGGCCGCAGGTTCTCGATATGTGGTGGCTTACCCGGCTTCGGAATCAGCACCGTCCGCGCGTCTTTCCAGCTCTTGGGCAGCTTGCCGGCGCGCCAGCACCCGTTGTAGTACCCCGTCAGCGCCGTTACCGCCGCGTCGCTGAGGTTGCGCAGCGCCTTGTTCGACACCTTGTCCGGCCCCGACGCCGACTTGACGTTGATCGTTTGAAGCACCGCGCGGACCTCCCACTCCTCGATGTCTGCGTCAAGCCTGGCGTTGGCTGCGCCCGCGTAGCTCGGAAGGGGGTCTGGCGGGGTGGACGGAAGGTACTTGTTGTTCAGGCGCTGGCGGACCTCCGCCTCGCCAAGCTCTCGTTTTGCCTTCTGCAAGGTGCGCGCCAGGTTGTGGTGGTGCGTCCCCTTGGTCTTGCTCTCGTCCAGCAAGTGGCGCAGCAGGTGCCAGGTGCGGCTCTTGTGTATTTGACCGTCCGCCTCCTGGCAGATCGCGTGCTACTGCTGTCTGCAGAGCACGGCGCTGTGCTTTTCAATCTCCCGGTTGAGCTGGGCTACACGCTTGCCGTTGTGGCGCTGTCGCTTCCACCTGTCTCTCAGCGAGTTCCGCGCCTCCAGCAGGTGGGCCAGCCGGCTGTCAACCTGCGGGGTCTCGTCGTCCACCTCCATCTCCGTCGTGGCCGCCTGCGCCGCCGCGTTTAGGGCTCGCGTCCACTCATCGATCTCGTCGATTCGCTCCGGCACCCCACCCAGGGCCTCTCTGTACGCACTCCAGTCCCACACTGCTTCCGGGACGTCGGCGCCCTACCACCCAAAGGTACCACGATCTCCAGGACACCGTGATCGCTGCCCAGCGTCTCGCCCGTGTTTCGCCACCACACTCTGGCCTTCTTTCAGAACGCCAGGTCCGGGTTCGTGTCGCGCTGCACCGACGTGCCGTGTCTTGTGTGCTCCGACGGGTCGTTCAACAGCTGGTACCCCGCGTGCGTGGTCTCCTCGAACAGGCTGCGCCCCTTCGCTGTCGTCTTCGGGTACCCCACGCCGTGTTCGAAGCGTTAAAGTCGCCGCACACTAGCGCGGCGCTGTCGCCGGCCAGCTGACCCACCTTGTGCATCATAGTCCGAAACTTCTGCTGGTACTGCTTTGGGTTACTGTAATCATTGATCACAAACACGCTTTCCTTCTTCTTCCATCCCGTGACGACCTCAATCGACCGGTGCTCGATGGCGCTGTTGCTCAGTAGGTTGTGCTCCACGTACGTGGGCCCTTTCTTCACCAGGGAGCACCCTCCCTGCCTGGCACCCTTCCCGACCGTTCTCGCGCTGGGCGGGCTAGCGTACGAGCGATACCCCAGCATGCTCGGGGGAGCCTCGCTGTGCGTCTCTTGCAGCAGAATCACGTCTGGCCGGCGGCCGGCTTGACCAATGTGCTGTTGTAACGACACCTTCTTGCCGCGCAAGCCGTTCGCGTTCCTCTGCCACACAACGAGCTCCTGTCTCACGGGCCATGATGGGCGTTGGTTAAGGTGCTGGTATTGGCTTCCTGCGCTCAGTCTCGCTATGGCCTCCTGAATTTGCACTAGCGTCTCCTGGACCGTCTGGAACATCTGCTCCAACTTGGTCAGACGGACGACGATGTCGGCCGTCGCCGCCTCTAGTGCCACTAGTCTCCTGTTTGTAGACTCTTCAAACTTGTCGAAACCCTCCTCCAGCCGCTGGATGCGCCCGTCGATCGCCCTCGTCTCGATCGCCCGCCTCTTGGCTCGGGGCTCGGAACCCTCGGTCGTGACTTCCTCTCTCGCCGCCTCTTCGGCCGGCGCCTCAGTCTGTGCCTGCTCCTTTGCTTGTGCCTGCTCCTGACGTTGTTTGGCAAGAAGCAGGTCCAGCTTTCTATTCATCTGCAGCATGCGCATGTCTTCCTCGGCGATACACTTCTTCAGGCGCTCGTTCTCGTTGCGAAGCTTGAGCATCTCGGGGCTGGGTTGCAGTTGACTCGCCGTCTGCTACGGAACGGCCTTTCGCTCTGGCGTTTGCGGTCTGACCACGTCGGCCCAAGCTACGCGCTCTCTCGACTTAGACTCTCTCTTTCGGCTCGAGCTGCGGCTCGCGCTGCGCCGCTAGTTGCCGGAGCGCCGCCGGCTGCCGCTGCGCTCACGTAAGCGCCCGCGCTCGCTCGCCACCTGCGCCATCACGTGGTCGCGTGGCTGCAGCTGCAGGAACTCCGGTAAGCCTAATCGGGGCTGCTGCGCCTCCACGTGCCTGCGCTCCCACCGGTGGCACGTCACCACGTACGGAACTTTATACCGATTTTTGCACCCCGCCACGCCGGTGGGATGCGCTCCGTTACACAGCTTGCATCAAAGTTTGCATTCCCTCTTGTTATCCTGGCCGGGGTTCGGCGCGTTACACGCAAAGCACACCTTCGTGTCTGGAAAGGGGCACACGTTTGTTCTGTGACCGACTTTGCCGCAGCAACGGCACACTTCGAAATGCTGTCTATACAGACTACACTTCACCAACAAGGCTCCGTATTTCACGTAGTTGGGCACCTTAGTTCCCTCAAACACCACAATGACCGTGGTCGTGTTTCCGAGTCTATGCGCATCAAGCGCGAGTGGATTAGCGTCGTTTACAATATTATCCTGAGGCTCCCGGTTCGAATCCGACAGCGATATTCCCCGAATAACTCCCTTAGCGGTGACGTTGGTCGCCGACAAGTAAGCGTTAACGTCGTGGTCTCTATCTCCGACTCTCAGCAGCCGGATCCCTGCGTGTTTACTAGCCCTTCCCTCGTGCGGGGTACTTATTAGGATAATGTTCTGAGCCACGTTAGTGCACATGGTGTCCTGCTTTGACTCCTGGAGCGAGGTCCCTGCCGCCGCGAAAACAGCGGCCATTAGCCTAGACGCGTCGGTGCGGCCCACGTTGAGCCCACCGCGCGGCCTAAGCACGATCTTAATTTCCTCCCTCGGCAGCGTCCGCGGCATGCGGGCCGCCCTACTGATTCTAGCAGATACCCGCTTCGCAAACTACGCGTTGCTAACTTTGGGGGCTGCAAGGGCAGGAACTGACTCCCCGCTTGCCGCGCCGGCCACTCGCTGCCGAAGTCGCTAGCCAGCCGCCTGCCATCCCTCCGTGTCCGACCGTCACCGCAGTTCGTCCCTCGTCGTAGTTCACACTCACACTCGATGTCCGGAAATCTTCCCCGGCCAGCGCAGCAACGCCGGTACCCATCGCCGACGGTATCCATCGCCGAGGGGCAGTGTTCTCCGGACTTCCCTTTCAGCGCTGCTAAATATTGAAGAAGTGTGGAATTTCTCGAGCTCATTGCGGCGCAACAACTTAAAGAGGCCATGACAACCTATACATGATCGGCTCATTAAAAAGACTGCTCTCTACACGCATATATTACACTCCCACCTGCTCACATGATCTTCAAGACCCCTGTGCGGCGGGGGTCAAGAGGACACAACATGACAAAAGCATTTCTCTGAAATCTGCAGATGACTCTTTCCACTGCACCCCTCACACTTTTTAGCCGATGAATCAATGTTTTCTCTCCGATGTGTTACGTTTTAGCAGAGATCAAATTTCTGCAGCTCTTATCACGCGTAATCATCCTGGCCCTGTACACCAACCATCTGAATTGTCCTTTGAATTGTTTCAATTTGACTTTTACTCGCAGGTTTTAGTATTTAGAGTCCTATCACCCATTAAATAACTCGTTCTTTAGCTCTATTTTTCCTTCATGGTACATAGCCATTAAACGCCAACCATCAAAAAAAGACTGCTCTGCCCTGATAACAACGATACCATTTTTATCACAGGATTGAAACAATTATTTGGCATTATCAAGAAAACATATTGAACCGCAGGCGGCCCTATAGCCACTCTCTGGCAATTTCTTGATAAAGTCACAGAATCGTCTTCGTGTGATTGGCAGTCGCCAACCTAGGCCCACCAGCGAGAAACGTTGCCTGGGAAATTCTACTGGGGCCTTGAGTTCTAACTTGAGTTCTAACGTGTAGTGAGCTCACTGAGTACTATAATTTTAGCCCTGGGAATAACTACCTCAGTCCTTTCCACAGCAGGTTACTGCAGCGCGAAATGAAATTTTTCAATATTTCTGGCATTTTGTTTCTCTTCAAAAAACACCCCTTGTGATAGGAATGAAGCTTAGTGGTATACCAGAAGCTATTTTTTTCTAGCTGTAAAAGTTGTACTTTGTCTTGATGTATCCTTCAAATCTGCAGGTACAGTGAAGAACATTGCTTGACCTCTCGAAGGTTCCTAGTCGCATTTTCCTGGCCCGAGGTCGAAGCCGGGTGAAATCTTGGGTATTACTTACACGCCAAAGCTGTGTGCGTGCTGTAATGTCTGGTGCAGTGGAAGGGTGGGTATTAGTTTAAGCCACCAGAGGCTGCTTAACGCACGAGGGGAACAAATCTGGTTGATCCTTCTTTCATAGGACTCGATAAATCACAAGAGTGAAATGTACCTTCAGAAGAGCATTAATGTCTATTGTGCATCAATATGAACTTGCACATCGCTATTTATATGTCGTTATGGCACCGTTAGATGCATCAACATAGGCACTAAATTATTACACGCGCCGAAGCATTGCATAAATGTGATCGCGACCCAGGCGCTCGCAAACCATGCGAACAAAACCGAACGGATTGTCAGGGGATCATTTGGCGAAGTCACAGTAAGCTACAGAGAAAGGAGCATGATTTGGGGGTCGGCAGCAGTCCTGTGGTTGTGCTTGTCCATCGACGTCCTGCTGGCGCGTCGCTTAGGCAAAGGTGCGACCACGTTGGTCCCGCTTCGGGGCGCGTCGTACGCCACAGTCTTGCGTTCCGACGAGATCAGCTTGAGGAATGCATTGCGGCGGCGGCGTTCCACGCAGGCGGCGGACGGATAAACACAGCAGCTTCCGCTGCTTCACGCTGCCCTACAGAGACGCCAACTATCGGCTCACTAGCGTCATGACCCAATACATCGCTTCACCTCTCCTAGAGGGCACCACCATCTTAATGGGCAAGTTAGAAAGAAGGACATAAGGCGCGTTCGCACAGCTATCAGGGCCATCCTTACCACCCCATGGGCCACCCATTAGGCCCCCATCCCATCGAAATAACTATGGTTATATTGATTTTTGACTCTCATGTTTAACGTTTTCGTGCTTAACTAAATAGCCGTTCCTCACAAGCCACAGCAAATCTCTCCCCCTTCCTCTCTGACAGTTAGAACCACTTTACTAGGGTGAAGAAGAAGATAGGAAATTAACGGCAAAGCAATAAATAGCTTGCTCACTTCGTGAGTGCCATCAGGCGTGCACAAGAAAATTATCCTAGGGAAGATTTTGAAAACAGCTGCGAATGGTGGCAAGAGGACTCACCTGATCTCCATGTGTAGTTCCACTGATATTGAAGCCCTTTTGCATTTTAATGTCTTTTCCACCACACCACAATCGCATCATGATTGAAAGTCAATTTTAATGAAAATGTCATCAGAATGCTGCATCAACTTGAGTGTTTCAATTCTTTTGAGCCAAATCCAAACCTTTCACGCATATGCTGCTCAAATTCCCGGCATAATTTTTAATTAGTTGAGGTCATCAAACTTACCCTAGCTGTCGCGTAAAATATATCAAGTAAAAGATTTGATGTCGTTTCATTTTGGTCCAGTTAACAAACACCCGGTTCTTTCTCAAACTCGCATTACGCGGATCTGGCTCTTTTCAAACAAAAAACTGCCGCATATGTGCCTGTTTTGTGTACTCTCACGATGACACTGAACCGTTTCGCGATTTCACTGTCGAAAAAGGTAACAAAATAATCGGTCACTTACGTAGAGCATGACATCATCGCGATTTTTTATTTCAAAAATCTTTACCTTTTGCTCTTGACATTTTTGTTTCGTTGCTACCTATTTTACATTTTATACTTTTATGCTTTACCTTTCTTTTTTTTTTCGACATGATATCGCGCGTGCGCCACTGTCGCCGGCCGACGCGAAGAGAAGAAGAACAGGGAGTGCATGTGCTGCCGGAGGCACCACGCTCAGCTTAAGTGGACCTCGAAAACAACCATAGATGAGCTTTCCCTGGTATGTATCCGATCACAAAGCATCCTTTAAAACATTCTTAGTACTCGTTGCGACGGCACCAACCTTCGGAATAACTCGTTTAGGCCGTTCTGTCGCGCGCTGACAATACGACAGCGTCACTCGTGAGTTGACCGCATGGTACAAGAAAGTGTTACGGAGGTTGTACGTGCAGAAAGGTACATGCCACAGGCACCACTTAGGAAAGCTAGACACCTCACCTGTAAAATATAGGTGGCCAGCGACGGTCTGAACCAACGGCACTCTGTTCCATTCGGGAGTCGCGCGACCTGGCCGGGAAGTCGGCGCAGGAGCGTTCTGCCAACAACCACCGCATTTCGCGGCCACCAGCAGGCGTCACCCGTCGCGCCCGTTCGGTTCACGACGTCACGGCGTTTCTAAACAGGGGAAGGTCCATCAAGACTCTCGGCTCCACCGAGCAGCCAAATAATGAAGTATAATGATCCAACTGCAATGAAGCTGCATATATAAGTCCAACACATACACATTACTGCTTCGTGGAAAAGAGGTGCACCAGCATTGCACAGGAGTTCTTGCATCAGAAAAGTAGAGGTACTCACTCTGCCTGCTTTCTAGTGCAAAGACTGCATCAGCCGAACTACTCGCTGTTTCACAATTGTTATAGCACGAGTGCTACCGTAATTAAGTGTGGCTGATGATTTGGCCTGCAGTTTCTTTTCTGCCGCGTGGCTTTTCTGCTGCGTAGCGAAGCCACACCTGAACTACCCTCTCCACTTCGCTTTTTTTTGCATGGACAAAGTTTCGCTTCACTGCGCCTGAAGTATTTCGAAAATAAAAGACGCTCGCAAGTTAAACACAGGTCTTGAACGGTGTCATAAAACTGAGGTAATGACAGAGCATGCAAGGTAATGTTTGCTTACTAGACCGATGCCCGCCGTGGTGGACGCATTGGCTAACGGGCCAGACACATGTCCGGCGAGCGACGCGTTTTCCCGTTCGTTTTTCCCCTCTTCCAAAGTGGCCCTGTAGCCTACATGCGTGCTCCTGGGCGCTACCGAAGCGGTTTCCAGAGTGCGAATACGCGCGCGGATACGCTTCCCTCTCAGCTCGTTTAAGCCGCTTAAGGCGTTGTGCTGCTGACCCTAATGGCTCAGGTTCTATTCCCGCCCGCGGCGGCCGCTTTTCTGATGGAGTCGGAAAGCAAAAACGCCCGTGTGTTCCACATTTCGGCGCACGTTAAAGATCCCCAGGGCGTCAAAATCAATCCGGAGCTCTCCACTACGGCACATCTCTTCGCCTGTGTAGCGTCACCGCATTAAACTTAAAAAAACGGAAGCTCCTTGAAAAAGCACCACTCTAACCCACTGTTGATTGACAATCGAAGTGGCAGGCATTGCATTCCTTTAAATATGAAAGTGTTACCAAGTCCACGTGCTTGACTTAATTCCCCTCATTTCTATTCATTGCTTAAGTGCGTGGTGGGATCCATCAATATTATAACAAATTACCGATAATGACGTCTGAAACGTTGAGGGCAGAATATTGTCATTTGCCTTTCTTGCCCAACCACCAATAATTTACAGGAGCTTTCTGCATCAAAAGCGAATCCAAAATTCGCCTTGTGGCCGGTCCAACGGCCGATCCTCCAAGACGTGAGAACTGGTGCAGCTAAAACAAAAAACATTACGCTAACAGTAACGCCCTATTTCGGCCGCGCGGAGAAACATCCGGCTACGGTGATAAGGCACAGCGGCAACTTCCGGTGTCATTCTTAAGTTGTCACCGAGTATAGTAACTTCAATTGGAGGCCACGAAGTTTTCCAGAAATTGATCGCTGGAAATCCACTGAACTACGTTTTATTTGTGGTATGTAGGGCCTGTAGTCCGTTCTACAGCATTACTTAACGACTTGTACCAGACCCTTCTCACTTTCTATGTGGCTAACCTAATCTTTCCAACACTTTGTACGCCGGCATGTGATGTCCAGTCTGCAAATCGTCTTTTGAGGTATTTTGTTATGGGCTTCGCTGGTGCGTATGCTATGCACCGTGTCACACACAATTAGCACGGATCGTTCCATTTGGAAACTGATGTTGAGCATTTGGTCCCCTTGGACGCATGGAGTGCGTTTCCATCAAAGAACTATTGGTCCACCCTAAAAAGGATGGTGCGTAAGCTCAAGTATCCCGTAGTGCAACTGTCCTATAGGTTGGCGGAAAAGGATATATTTCTGGAAAAACCTCATAAGCCTGCAAGTTACCCTTGGTTTGTCCATTGCACATGACTCCGGATCACTTGTAGCTCCCGGTCAAGACCCCAGGTTTAAGAATATGACGTGAGCAGGCATTGTGGTTCTAGGAATTGTGGCGAGAAACAGCTGCTGCCAGCTAGTGATGGGTCCATTGTCTTTATAGCCAAAATTGCTCACATGTCATCTGGGGCACCAGGTATCATATGTCGCAAGTAATTGTAGCAAAAGGACCTCTACACTTTACCTTGCCCATTATCCACCTTTGGCATCTATATTGTTCTCCAGCATTCAAGCTTTCACTTTTGGCCTCTTGGTGAGGTCTCGAAGAAGTGCATGAGGGTTTTTCCGAAAAGGAAGATTGTAATTTTTTTTCTCTCCGAAGTACCATTCAATTGTACACCCGGCGACAAAATATGCCGAGGCAGGCGAGCGCGTGGCGAAAGGCATCCCCGCGACTTCTAACGTTGCACTTCTGGTGTTGAGACACCGATGTGCGCGTGCGCGTCCAACCCCTGCATACTCGCCCCGTATTTTCTTTCGCTGCAAGCAGCAAAGCTGAAGCATTGAGCGCTTGCACTACTCGTAACATTTTATGATCAACACGTCTTGCTGGCACATGCACCGGCGGCGAATGGCGTGGGAAAAGCCTGCTTTGCTTTATATGCCTGGATCTGGTAAAGGATGCATTTCAACCTTTCAGTATCTTAGTTTTAAGGGCGATGACATTTGCTTCGCTGTCTAAACGTGGAACTTTTGGTCTGTGTCTCTGCCAATCAATTCAATGCGCATTCCAACCTATTGCTATTATTGTTCTTGTTGCCGAACCGAGGGCCAGGCCGATCTCCGCTTGCGTTTTTTTTTTTGGCAATGCGTGCTTTAGAACTTGTGCGAGGTGACTTCTCATCACAGCTTTTTTTCAAATGGTCTATTTCTCGCCTCAATTTGTTTCCGTGTTGGTGTGCTCATTTGTATTACCAACCAACTGCATGTTTCAAGCAAAACGTACAAAGACGCGATGGAATAAATGTGGCACAAAATCGTAACCGAGACAGGCAAGGCATGTCATCTGTTTGATCGGGGCCGAGCCAGCAACGCACACTTCAATGCCGAAGCTTGCCGAAGCTAGGAAGTGTACAATGCGCCGCGCCTTCGACTAAGGCGCAGTCCATGTAGGCTTCCTAGACGAAGCGTGTGCGAGCGAGGCACATTGGCGAGTTAAGTGACCCCTATGACCATACGCTGAATGTGATCAGCTCGGATGATTGAAATGAAAGAAAAGACAGGGAAACAAAGCGTGGCTCGATTCGCATGCACGCATGGAGGTCTCGACAACAGAAGTGCAACGTCAGATGTAGCGGTGTTGCATTTTGCCACGCGCTGGCGTGCCCCGGCTTATTTTGCCGCCGGGTGTACATTTGTTGGTTCAGTTTTTTATTGCTGCTTTTGTTTTCCTTCTTTCTTGTAACGCTGTAGTGGTTGTAGTAAAAGTGGGCAATATCAAATACAAACTAATTATTTTCTTTCTCGTATAAAGTGACCCCTACAATATTGTCACATTCCCAGAACAGGGCAATTCTGTTGCCACCTTCCACAAAACTGGGATCGAGGGGACGTGTTGGTGGTGGCCACCAGAAATGCAGCGCGTGCAAATTGACTCGTAGCTGAGCAAGATCAGGACCAAAATGACTTTAACTGGCATTTAGAGCTATTCAAGCTCTGCGTAATTTTCGCCATTATGTATTTCGGTGTTGTGGATAGCAATAACTCAAAAAATTTGTTTGTTTTAAGTTTTATTGCAGCCAACCTCCACTAACCGAACTTTCTTGCTTAATTACGGCAGTCCACAAGGTCCCAACAAGCACCTGTGCTTTTTCACATAACTAGACATGTGTTACTTGAAACAAGGAAACACATTGGTCAGAGGCGACTAACTGGCAATGCAAATTTAATTGTTGTGCACCAGACACAGCAGCCAACAAAATTAGCACAAGAGCAAAAGCATCATCAGATACCACCACTTTGCATATTTAGAGTGCTGCAATAAATGTGTGTGAGAGCTGAGCAACTACCAGATGCTAGTGCTTGAGACAAGTCCTCATGGTTCCTTTAAACCTGACATAGTTCACAGCTTTTGCAGTGAAGTACGCTTCAAAATGAAGGAGAAAAGAACCATGACACATGCAATTATCAGCAATGAATAGCATTGCTATTCATTCATTTGCTCCTCTTCGTGGTTAACCTTCGAGGTATTGACGAATTCATGTGGTCCCATCAGGGTTGAATTACAGATGCACAGTGCAACATGACAAAAATATTCGAAAATATATTTATAGTTTCGCAGGCTCAAATTCCCGACAAAAGCAGAATGCTTAAAAATAAAATTTTACTTAAGTAGGCCCTCAATATTTAGGTATTCCTACTCCAAGTACATCCTAATTAGGCTGATATTCTACATGTGACAAGTGCTTGCACTTAAAGGGACCCTCCAACACTCTTTAAGCACTGCAAGTAAACCCCCGCTACCTTTTTATTATACTGCCAGGAATACGTGGGCGAAATATTACATGTGTACGTGAAGCGGTGAGCACGCTAATCGCAGTGAAAGACGCGTTGAAACCAACCGCGCTTTGTTCAATATTTCTTATTATTCACCAGTGGCATAGCCTAAAAGACGTGATCGCGGCCATGGCTTTCCTATTGGCTGTCAGTGGTCAACTTCGCGGCTTATTTCTCAGATTTCGTGCGACGATTTGCCGTCGTCGGCGCTGTGCAAGAACCGCTTCTATGCCTTAATCTGTAAGCACAGTTTTGGTGTTTCTTTTACGTTTCCCGTGTGCGCGGAGTTGAGTGAAGAACTCAAAACTGCCCTTTCAACGAGCCCACTAGACAACAACCGTTTATTGCTTCATAAAGCCCTCCCTGCCTGAGCTCGCGCTTGTAAACAGGCAGCCATGCTTGCTTTTTTGTGGCACCAGACTAGAAATAGACACCACCATGTTTCGGAGATAAGGGTAAAACTCCCCTGCCTGTGATACATCGAAGGCCGTTGAAGAGAACACCTCGAGCAGCCCCACTCTCCGAGAGAGAGCGCACTGCTTTCGTCCCATTGTCCGCGGCAAGTTGAGAGGGAACAATTATGTGCGATTTTTCGTCGCGTGTAGTTTCGGTGATTGGGAACAGATTTTAATACTCTTGCGGGAGGATATTTCTAGGATTATAGACATTACCCAAAAACACATTCTGAGTAGTCGATGATAAGTGCTGCAGGGTCCCTTCAAGCAAACCCATGTGTATATTTGGAGTGGATATGAATATTGCTAACCAGCTGGATGAAAAACTATGCGAAGTTTGTGAGTACAATACTTACTCAGCTGTACTTAAATGATAGGTTAAAACAGCGTCACAATTATAAATATCTTGTTATCTTGAAGCTATATTTGCACATTTATGAACTTAAAAAATAAACACAGCAGCCTTGTCAATCGTCAGATAATAGCTGAAGTACAGATGCAAGGCTAGCTGTCATGTGAGAGCACTCGTATTTTTCAAAAAAGAAGACAATAACGTCTTAGTGCCTTGATGTGGTTATAAAATGCAGTTAGGTTCTCTTCCAATGGTTCTTCTAAGCAAAGGTGACAATGATGCTATTATCAACGTGAAAAAGTAGACATTTTTTTAGTTATGGCATTGTTTTTGGTCAAGCTAGAATTCCGAATAGTGTTGACCTTATGAGCGAAGTTTGTATGTTGTCTTCACGGACATTTAAATAGAAGATTTAGCTTGTTAGAAAGCGAATTAGAAAGGGGACCGTAAGCATGTCTACTAAGCTTGCAGTTTTAGAGGTGGAAAAACGGTTCCCAAGGCACTTACAATGAAGCTCATCGGGCATTGAGGAGAGCAGAGGAATCGTCTCACCTGCACAGTGAGAGTGATTGTAGCCGGAGGAGGGGAAGAGGTCAACAAGGAGTCTTGGCGATTCTGAGAGTGTTGATACGGAGCTCCTTCGATAGCGTGCCCAATGCTAGAATGTTCCATCCTTTTTACGCTTTCATGTTAATAGTGCATTAAACTGTAGTGAGCTAGCTTGTGACACTACATGAGAAGTCCTCATATGCACTACAAGGAATGATCTTGGGTACATGTAGTACTATGTTGTGCCTCTAACAAAGAATCTAAATGCCGCAGACGATTTAATTAGCAGAGGTAGATGACGCATTGCTTGGAAAAATCACATTTCTTTAAGGGAAAGCTGCAATTTTCAGTGAGCAGACTATAAACTTGGTTAAATAATAACACGATCTTACATTACAGCAAGGTTGTGTTAAGATTGTAGTTTTTTTTACAGATTACTTATTGTGTTGGCTCAGTGGCCAAAATGGTAGCATCTCTACAGGTCGCAAATGCGCAGATTTGATTCCTAGCAGTGAAAGCTGTTTTTTGGATGGAGGAAAAAAGGAACCTTGGTGTGCCATGCTTTCGTGCTCGTAAAAAAATCTCGGGTAGTCCGAAGAAATTTATGAGAGAAAGGACCACTGCTGAATTAGGAGTGTGTGAGTTGTGCCAATTACAGTGCAGCTTTGTTATACAAGAACTGTCTTACTCAAATTATTCCTTTCTTTAAAATTCTCTTGATTACATTGCCACCTCTCATATATAAGAACAGCTTGAAGCAAAGCTCGTACACATTTTTGTAACTTCTTTGTATCAAAGTGTCTAGTTGCTTACGTCTGATTTTATTAGCTTGCAATACCTAGAGTCAGGACTGATAGAAGAACACCAAACAGCTTGAATCCTGGCAGCCACATCATTTTCATCACCTCTGTTTTTTTCTGGTAAGCCAATTAAAACAAGCCTTGTTGGTCAAGCGAGTGTACACTTTCCTGCAGTCTTGGTTAAATAAATGGGTAAGGCGGTATGTGTCGAACAAAGATTTGCTACTATTCCTATTGGGACAAACTTGATGATTTAAAGTATACGTATGTACCTTGTACTCTGTATTATGTACTTAGTTCAGACAATTCATGCAGAATTTAAACGTGTTACTGTGTAATTATGGGCAAAGCGCACCTGACACCCTAGACACCGTGCCTTGCCTTAATGGTGGTGTTAAACCTGAGTTGCAATTTAAGTAGTGTGTGCTAATGACCGGAAAATAGTTAAAGGTGTATTGCTTAGTAATCATGGAAAAAATATGTATTGCCCCTCAGGAACTATGTATAAGCTAAAATCAAATTTCGCAAAAAAAGTGTAAGTTCATGCTGCTGTAAGTTCATAGCAAACACCTTTCAAAACTCGCGCGCACTAATTTCATGGGTCCGGCGCTTTAGCGGAGTGATACACTACATGAGGTGGTGCCGTTCTTGAGTTGTAACCGAGTATAGGAACAAACTCAGCTAATCGAAGCTTCGTTCTGAAATATGCTTGGGGGCAAGAGTCCGGTGGTTTTGCCGTGGCTTCCGAAACCGCAGAATAAGTAGTTTGCGCATAACGCTAAGGCAAATAAGGTGCATGTAATAAAAGAGAACATTCGCATTAACGTCTATGGGAAGTTCCTGCAAAATACTTGTACCAGAGTGGTGTTCTTCCTTTGTTCTGTCCCGAAAGCTCTGATCTGCGCGAAACTTCTGTCTAATATCTGGAAAACACACCCGGTTCTTCTCATGTTTGCCTTTCACAATGCACTTTAAGCAGCTGGAGAAGCCAGGGTGGCCTTTTGTGTACAAAAAAAGCCTGTTTGAGAGCATCATATACCAATGCGTGCAGAATCACAGGAAGGGTTCGTGATCGAACAGTTATGTCATCATCTAACTACACTTTCGTCTCATCAAAAAAACCTGACAGGAAATTCTTCGGGTCACTGGGCTTTGTATGGCCGAAGAAAACACTCACAACAAAAGGCTATTCTCAACAATCTTCACAACGCTAAGAATGACCGAAAAGTGAGTACTCTTGCTTTTACATATTTCCAGGCCATCTATGTTGAAGCTTAGGCTGAGTTCTTCAGGGAGCTCTGGACAATCCTGAAGCATTTTCCGTAGTCCTTCTTCTACACAGAAGTGGCGGTACCTCCCCCAGAACGTTGCGAAGTACCACTGGACCGTGGTGTGTGCATCAGAGTTCTTGCAGACGACGGCAGGGAAGAAAAACACGTGTGGCTGCGCAACACACCAATCAGTGATGTAACCCCGGCAGGGGTAGATTTAGAGTTTACCGCTCACTCCTGCAGCTTCTGCCAAAACACCAACGTGGTGTCTTCATCGTCTTCGTTAACAGAACTGTCATCTGACAACTAATGATCTCCGCTGGACAGGGGCCACACAGCGTGACTCGCTGTGGAGACGATGTATAGACCTTTCCCCAGTACCCGTCGTCCTAGCGGCCGCCACGGCGAACATAAAATAGCAGTAAGGCATGCCCCCAACAATGTTTTGTTTTCGGGGAACTCGTGCACCAAACGTTCCGGTCTTGCTTTCCCTCCCGCACCCACCCATCACCCGTGCCTTTGACTTGAATGTCAGTGTAGGAGGCGCACGCTCGGGTGACTAATCAGCAGTGGCTGAAGCACCCCTTTTCCTTTACTTTTTTAGAAGCGAAAGAGCCAATGGTCGAGCCTGTTTCCTCCGCTGTTGTGTGGTTGCCGTTGTGTGGCGTCTGCACCCCCCATTGCGCATGCCTGGCCAGGCACCGCTGAAAAGGATTGTTGCAGGATGCCCCAAGGGATTGGCCAACGAAAGAATCCATCACGAGATAGCTTCGCGTTCAACCACCGTCGTCATCTTCCGGTATTGGAACCGTGAGCAGTATATAAGGCCTTGCTCCCCTCCTCTCCGAAGCTCCTCTGCTCTCCGGCATTCCTCCTCTGCTTTCCGGGATTGCGCAACCAATAGCAACACCTGCGGCACCGCGCAATATTGCGAAGCAGCTTAGGGTTAGATACGCGACGGTAGACGCTGCATTTTCCGCTGGGGCGCCACTGGTATAAATGAATCGCGCGCGCGCTTCGCTCCCCTCATTCTTTCAACGCCGCGATCTAACTGAAAACTAATGGGAACTTGAGTCGACCCCATGCCTGCTACGCATAGTACTCAGGGTTCCCGCTGATGATGATCGTGGCAGGATGCCCCTAGGGATTGGCCAATCAAAGAATTCATATCGAGGTAGCTTCGCGTTCAACCACCGCCGTCATCTTCCCGTAAGGGAATCCTGAGTAATTCGCGCTGATGTTTATTGTGGCAGGATGCCCCAAGGAATTGGCCAACCAAAAAATCCATCAAGAGATAGCTTCGCGTAAAACCACCGTCGTCATCTTCCCATAGGCAAACCCTGAGTAGTATGCGAGTCATTCCTCCTCTCCTCTCCACAGCTCCTCTCCTCTCCGTGCTTGCGCAACAAATGGCAACACTTGCTGCTCCGCGCGTAATAATGCGAAGCAGCTTAGTGTTAGAGACGCGACGATAGCTGCTGCATACTCCGCTGGGGGCGCCACTGTAGCTCCGCGGTTTAAATGACGCGCGCGCGCTCTCCCCGCCCTTCATTCTCCTCCGCAACGTGGCGAACGAACTGACAACTAATGGGAAATTGAGTAGACCCATGGCTGCTTCGCATAGCACTCAGGGTGCCCCTACGGGAAGATGGTGAATTTTTTTTCATTTTCTTTGCTTCCCTATTGGTAGCCAAGTGCTAGTAGCATGTTCAGCCTCGAAAATTTTAGCCCGTTTCCTTCGAAAGCCTTTTTTGTGTGCACGCACGCACTCAGTGCGAACTGCTCGAAAAGAGGAAATAAAAACATGCTGCCCTAGGAAGCATAGCCGCTCCCCAAGGAGCAAGCTGAAGGGGCGCCCCTTTGTGTATTTCGCCCGAGCGAACTGCCAAGAATGGCGAACGGGCCGCCCACGCATGCGCAGATCTCTACTTGAAATTGGTCCATTACATAGACGGCAGTATATTACACAAAAAAGTCCTCCACGTCGTAATCGGAACCTTGCTGCTGCTGGAGGTTCCTAGGACTTGGATTATACGTACAACGCGAGCGTGCACTAGCATCTAATTAAGTTGCTTCTAAACAAACCCTACTTTGTTGCGATGTGGACGGGTCCGGCACAAATTCTATTTGCGCGCTGTCAACTAACACGGGAAATGCATCGATGGGGCACTTCCGTTTCCGCTTGAACTTCCGTTCGCTGCTTTCGGACATTTCTAAACCAGTAAAATTGCTCAGAGCACTCACCTTTTGTTATCTGCCCCCACGACAGGTGACTTGCCTCAGTGCGTGGCTGCCAACTCTCTCAATCCCGACTGACAACATGGCCATCCTCATTCAACTTTCAACTTGGCTTGACTAAAATAAATACTTGCGCTTCGTGGCCAGCAGCAAAACACAAGTGCTTAATAACTGTTTCGCACAAAGTGCCATAGTAAACATTCTCTCTCTTGCCTTATTTTTAATTTTAAAATTTGCTGAAGATGTTTGTACTCTTCTGAATAGTGAACATGTAGCCAGCCAGTAAAGTAGAACCAGTAATTTGTTACCTGAAGTACGAACAACGTGGACAAAAAATTACCCCGCATTTCCCCGAGGGGGAGAATGTGAAAGTGCGAATGCACGGTTGTCGGCCCGCTTGCGGCGCTTGCGCTCGGCCCCCGCAGCCCACCGCCTCGCCGCCTTCTCTTCCATCTCTTCCATCGGGTTTGTAGTATCACGTGTACACCACGCAGTTATCAAGCCGCTATAACGCCGCTGAGTTGCCAACGCACGCCTCTGACGACGTAGTTTGAATGCGTTAAAGATATAAGACGCGTCTACCACTGATATCACCGTCGCGTCCGTAGCTTGGTCGGTAGAGCGTCGCGCTGCGGCCGCAAAGTCCTCGGATCGAAACCTGGCGCCGGATGCTGTTTCTTTTTCAAATATAGAGGAGCACTGCGGACGCCAACGCCGCCGCCGGCGGTGGATGGTTTGGGGTCGCTTATAAAGTGTATTCACACTTAAAACAGTAATCACCATCTGTATCTGTATCTGCGCGTGAAAAATATAACAGCGAGCGTTCCCATTGTCTTCTAGCGATCAGCATGAGCACATCCTGAGAAAGTCCTGAAATAAATGTTTCTAGGATATCAAGAGCAGTGATGTACTGAGTATGTCCTGAGAACATCGCGAGAACAGAGAGGACGTTTGGAAATTAGATAGGATAGTCTGTTTCCAAGCTCCTCGGTTTTCACAAGCTGCTGCAGCCTGCTCCGCACCTACTAGGACTTGCGCTGACTAATCACAGCCTTGAGGTTCTCGTACGGTACTACCGGGAGCGGGGTAACGCGGACGTCGGCAAGCTTGTCCGTGATGCTGATTAGCAAAGAGGTCACGACAATGTGTTATTTCATCTCCCGTGATCCGAAGTGATCCAATGGAGCGGAAAGCGTGCCTCGGCTTGCGGGAACCATTCCCATGAATTACAAGTCCAGTACAGGGGTAGCGAAATGATGCGCACGACCAAGGCGGTAGCGCTGGTGGACGAAGCTGCTTCGCGGTCACCAACAGCCTGTAGCTTGCCCGCATATTTCATAATCATCATCACCAGCCTATCTACACCCACTGCAGGGCAAAGGCCTCTGCCATTTTTCTCCAGTTACCCTGGTCCTGTGCCAACTGTGACCAATTCATCCCCCCAAACTTCTTGATCTCATCTGCCATCTAACTTTCTGCCGCCCCCTGCAACGCTTTCCGCCTCTAGGGATCCACTCTATTACCTTTAATGACCGATGACTATCTTGCCTTTGTATTACATGCCCTGCCCACGTCCATTTTTTCTTCATAATTTCTACTAATATGTCCTTAGCACGCGTTTGTTCTCTGACCCACTCCGCTCTCTTCTTGTCCCTTAACGTTACACCTATCATTTTCCGCTCCATTACCCGCTGAGTCGTTCCCAATTTAAGTTGAACCCTCTTAGTGAATCTCCAAGCTTCTGCCCCGTAGGTGAGTACCGGAGCCGTCATACACTTTCTTCTTCAGCGACAATGGTAGGCTGCTATTCATTATTTCAGAATGTCTACCGTATGCACTCCACCCCTTTCTGATCCTTCTAATTATATCTGCGTCATGGTTGGGATCCGGGGTCACAACTTGGCCTAAGTATATATATTCGCTTACCACTTCAACTATCTCACCCTCTATCCCAAACTGCTGTGCTGTCCCGATGTTATTGACCGTTACTTTGGTTTTCTGCGTAGTAATTGTCAGGCCTACGGTTCTACTCTCTTCGTGCAGTGCGGAAAGCATGTCTTGCAATTCGTCCCCCGAGTTACTTAGCAAGGCAACGTCATCAGCAAATCTGAGGTTACTGAGGTGTTCTCCATTAACCCTTACTCCCACCTGTTCCCAATCCAGGGTTCTGAATACTTCTTCTTAACATGCTGTGAATAACATTGGACAAATTGTGTTTCCTTGTCTGACGCCCTTCCTTATAGGTATTTTACTGCTCTCCTTATGGAGAATAATTTGTTGGAAGCGAAAGCTTGGAACTGGCCTGGCTAGAAGGGACAAGATCCATCCACATCGCCCGTTAATGTCCCGACCGGCCCAGAGACATTCAGTTGCAACAGGAATTGGAGTCACACTTTTTTGTTGTTCCTCGTGAATTGGCACATTCTCACGGGGAGGATTGACCAGGAATCCGGTGTGAGGAAGACAAGCGCGGCCACTTAAAACAACAGATGATTTACACCTGGTGATTATTCGGCCGTGTGAGCGCACGTGAGCTTGCGGCTTGCCAGGAGCACCTGGTGACGTCGAGGCGTGCACGTGAGCTCACGCCACGTGAGGAGCTCCCACCTTTCTCGTCGTCGTCTTCTGCGCGGGGGAGTCGCTACAGTCGCGCCGGTCGCTACAGTGTGTCCACGCTCAAAATACTTCTTAGTTCTAATATATCTTTTTGTAAAATGCTTTGTATCCTTTCCAGGAATAATTTACCACTTAGCACCTTTCTGCAGTTTTTTTTGAAAAAAATTGTTAGACTTAGTTGATAATTTTCCACTACGTGAGAAGTCTGCCGCCATTCCGAAGACATTTCGTGGGTGAGTGTCGCGAGTTGGGATGTGAACTCGGGACATTGGAGATAGGTTTGTACTTGATCACGAGTACACGATTATTTTACAGAACTTTTTTGGTCTGGGAAACAGCTGGGGATATCACGAAAGTTTCTTATTTATGATGGCTGTAATATCCAATTGACGATGTCCTACTACGACTACAGGGCTCAAACGATAGTATAAGCCTGAGCATCTTCCATAGCGATTTAGTTCTATGATTCCTGGAGCCCTTTTCGTGAATTAGGTACAATGACACGGGTCTTCGTACCTATATTTTAGTACCTACCATTTTATCCACTCGTATCTGTGCCTTAGAGAAAGGAACTCGAGATCGCAATGCTCCCTAATGCGAAATTTGAGCGCAGCAGCAGTGCGATGAGGCAGCACTCACTCGCGGATTCTAACGACAACAGATATATCGTGAGCCTCTGCGGGAGCGGCGCAAAGTGCGTCTAAGGAAGGGTCCGCGGACTGAGTCTTAAGCGAACGCACATCATAGTCACGCGCACGCCCTTCCGCCGTTTTCTCCTGAGCGTCGCACTGTCGAGCGCCTTGTGCAGGCATAGCATGCTGCCTCCTCCACTCTCCCACCGCATACTTAAAAATAGCGCTGGCTCGCGCTACCGTGGTGAACCGCCCTCCCCTCCCAATTTCCCAGCACTCTCCTCCTTCGCATTCTTTCATCGTTCGCTTTTTTCCTTCACTCGTCTGTGCAGGCCATCGTTCCTTCAGTTACGCCGACAACCGGCACAGCCAAGACACGGCGGCCAAAGGGATGCGCCCTAAAATTGCACGCTGAAAAATGCGCACGAAGAGATGGGTGCCAGCACTGATCAAATCACAGAACCCCACCTTTCGAATCTAACTCTTCTCTCGAAATGGACCTACAGCCTCTATAAAGCTAGCCTCCTCGACCGTGTTGCCGAAATGTCGTGACGGCGGAATTATTAGTTTTACCACACGGCTCTTCTTACACACTTTTTTGCGAAGCATATATATGGAGAAAGATTTGGACACAAGAAAAGAGAATGAAGATGCAACTGGAAGTTTCTTTCACGATGAGAGCACATAGGCTTTATTTTACTTGGTAAAATTCCAAGACCAACAATGAGACAATGTATTAAACCAGTGGAACAAGTCTGCCACAACTGTCGTCTGCCGGAAAGATGGGCTGCGCAGCTTGTTGCAGAGGTCGCAGAACGAGGGTGGGAATCGATCCCGGTCGACGCGGCCTATTTTTCCAGCGCAGATACTTCGCATACAGCTGAAAGTCACCGGCTACTCTTCTTAAGTATTTGGCAAGGTGTTTCGGTGACCTAAAGCTTAGCGCATCAATGAACGAATCCGGCGGGGCAATGGCAGTGTAGTTGGCTCCCCCGAGAACCACCGGAATTATGTCGTGTTCCAGGACATTGAAGAATTTCTCGGTGACGTAGTCTCTGCATATGGAGTTCTCAAAGGAAAGGTAGAAGAAGTATTTCTTCGCGAACAGTTCGTAGCATCTGGTTGCATTTTCTTTCGGGCACTTTTGGTCTCCGCAACTGCCGTACACGTCGACATTGACGTACTTCCGAAGCTGTTTTACATAGTCATCCCTACCGCTCGCTGCTCTGCAATGGCTAACGGCACAAACAGCCATCCGTGACTTGCGTCGCCAGATGTCCCGGGTCTTCTCATATTCGAAGATCACAGTTACGTTGGGTTCTGCAATAATGCCGTATGGGTGCACAATGTCCGAGTCTGACCTTCAAAAAAAGAACAAATATTAGTGAAACTAAAGCCAAACGTTTGCAGACTATAATCATTGTAAGAAGGGTAGGTGTAGTACAACATTAGATTATCTACCATTTTTACACGCAGTCATATCTTGATGCATTTATCACCTCTTTATGAATAATTTAGCATAAAAACAAAGATGAGCAAGCGTGAAAATTTATACGATCAGCATTGTAAAGAGAATATTCGTGCGGCAGTCTGACAGTCGTCAGGAATGAAGCAATATACGTAAATATATGAGCAGTTACAGCCTCCGTCAATACATTTTAGCACTGCACAACAGTGTTTAGAACAGGAGCACAGGCGAGAAGTGAGGTTTCGGGAATAAGAAGTGTGACGAATGATGTCGCTTTTTGAAGTGTGACGAATGATGGCGCTTTTTTTCTTATTTTTCCTGCACGTTGAAAATGGCGCGGTGCGATATGTTCTTCACGAGTCCCGTGGCATGTCGGTGAATATAGCAAGCTAAAAACCCACAGTTAAACAAAATCGAAGTCCGCATTGCTTGGGTACACGGCCCTGAACCCCGTTCAGGCAACTAGGCAGCCGACGAGGTCGTACTCGAGAGCGCACATTTTTTTCACGTGATAATTAGTCGACACGGCCACCTACACTTCAGCCAGTGAGGCGGCTATACCCCCATAACAAGAACCGAGAGAGCGGTTGATGGACAAAACTCCAGCAGCAAACAATAGCACTTTACCACCGCTCCCATGCTTCAGTAATGCCTTCACCACCTAATTTCACTTAGAACACTGAAATACATCAAAAGTCGCAGTCGACATTATACCTCATGGCACCCATATTTCCGCAAGTACACCAGCGAACCTGAGTCATCTGGTATCGCGACGTCCGAGTTTCGACAAACACAACTGCAACCTAGCCCACAATAATTTTAACTGACATTACTCCACGAAATAGCACTTTATTTAGTTAAGAGTGGCCTATCATGCCTAGCGTACCGCAGACCTCAGAGTTTCTAGACACTCGCGATGGAATATTTTGCCCGGCCGGGCTGTTCTCATGTACTCATGCCGAGAATGGGCAATAAAAGTACTGAACCATCGTACGCGCGGAGTAGAAGTGACTCAGTAAAATTGAAGAACTGTCTCGTCACCCCTAGCCCTTGACTCTTTCTGGCCTTGTGCCTGTCTAGACAATTGGTCTCCACGTCTGTTCCACGTTCCAGTACCACGTCCGTTCCTTTTGCACTAATAAAATGAGCAAACCAATGATTCCAGAAGACACATGTGTCTTTGAAGTGTGAGGTCTTTCGTAGTACGCGCTTCTAATCGGCATGTATAGCAAAGGGTGATTTTCAACGCCCGTTCACCGTAGATGAACACAGGTGTTCTTACACGTATACTGTTGCCAACAGTGCTGCCATCTTCTCCAGTAACCACTGGAGCCTCACCGACCACTCAGTGACGACACCTATGACGTTGCTGCGGCCCTCCGGTTAGCGCCTCTTCGTCGTCGTTACGTAGGCGCTGTGTGCGCCTACCTGGCACACAGATACCAATGGCACTTCCATACCAATTCATATGGTCTTTCCATACGGTGTTTTCCTAACAACGCTACGCCCACTGCGCAAGGATTACATGCTGCAACGCGACAGAATGGACAAAAACAGCTTCTTCTGCTCCGGGTACAACGGAGTCACATCCCATTGCTGCAACAACTAAGGTTTATTCGACCGACCTTACGAAGCTAGCATGTGATCAACCACCCAACTCGCCTGCTACGTTCATTATGACATACCTGTTCATTAACGTGGCTCTGCATGTGCAGTGAATAGGGTATTTCTCGGGATATCACCGCTATCCAAAGTTGCGATAAAACCACAGAAGTGCTAAAATGTAAATACTCTGCCCAACGGAGTAATAAAAGACATCCAGTGTTCTTGCCTCCCAAATGTGGGCGTTCTCTCACTGTTGTTGATCGTTTCATGGGAAAGCTAATCGAGCACGTGGAACACAGAAGACCTAAAAAAATAAAAGGAAGGCAGATTTAAACTTTCACACCATAATCGGATTTAGAACGTTATAAACTAAAGACGTACTGTTACAACTAAAACCTGAGACAGTAGACAGAAATGTACATGATGGAGAGACATAAAAGCCATCGTAGGCCTTGTCCTAAAAAAGCCGATAACGTGCGCCCCGACGCCATGCAGCAAAGTCCCGACGCACTACTAGGTGACGTACTACTAGGTGAGGGATTTTTTCTCGGACAGGACGGCAAAACTCTGAATTGGCACCTTGGAATCAAAAGACCTTTACTGGAAGGGAAGGCCACACCGCGGCGTTCTGTCATCTCCCTCTTCGTGCGCAATATAGCAATTCTCGTCTTCCGGCGGAATTGACGAAAATTGAATTCTTACATCATAGCATCTACGCTGGTGACTTCACGCTCTGGGTAGCCGAGAAAAGTGATTGCACAATACAAAATACCTAGAGAATCAATAAATTAATAGAGACCTACGGAGGTCCAAGGACCCTTATGTGATCGCCAGAACAATAGCAATGACTACTACACCGAGCAAACAAACGGAGAAGTGGACTCCCCAAAATTATCTACGAATAAACCTCCAGGCAAAAGTCAACCTCATAATCTTGCCGATCATCAATGTTCTGGCGCTACGGATTCAAGCGAATGGGTATGACGCCGAAGCCATCAGCTTACTGCAAAAAGCGTACATTAAAAGATCAGATTGCCATCCAAAGTAGCCAATCGACACTTAGGAGTCAAACGAGCCAACCTAATCAGAATGATACAGCCCTTCGTGTTAGAAGAGTGGTCTACGCAGCACCATTGCTTTTACCTAAAATACACGAAAGAAAAAAATCAGCAGTATGCTTCGAATAGTATACAAAAAGTCCCATACACAGCCAAGGGCCCGCAACTCACTCAAGGAGCTAATCGAAGCCCAGCGAGTCTCCCAATCGGAGCGACTCACAAGGAGCAACTTGGAGATACGTGCTAAGATCCCTAAGCAATGATTATGATTTGCAACATGCGAATGAAGTTCACATTACCCCCCAATGCACGAGCACATTGTACATACAATCCTCCTTTACCCAGGAACATGCATTGAGTGCGCTATCAAGAGCGCAGACAAGAAAGAGCGAAAGCTGCTACAAACGCTTTGAAAAGACCAATGATGTGATATACGTCGACGCTGTTGACTACATGGACGGCACCGCCCTGGCAATAACTGCGGTTGACCAGACCGGCCACCTTATACTTCAGGCTCTTATCACTCAAGCAGACATCAGACAGTGAAAGATGCTGCCATTGCCATTACGTCAGTATCAGCCCAGGCAGGAATATATATAAGTGACTCTAAGACGCCAGTTAGAAAGATCGTGAGAGAACGCATATAGCAGAAGCGCTGAAAATTTTGAATGGATAAAGCGGAGCAAGGTCTAGAACAGTACAAATAATATGGGCGCCCACCCACACAGCCCTACAGAAAAAAAGGAAGCTGACAACTAAGCTAGAGGACTAGCCGACAGGGCTGTCGTAAGAAGCGCCACAGAACAGCCCTCGCCCAGACGAACCCGCTGTGAACGTATGGTCACTTACAGAGGCCCTAGGTCATTGTCGATTGGGCCGGCTACAATACCCAGAGGTAAACAAAACATAACACAAAAACAACTATTGCAGGTAGACTACTACAGACAGAGATGAAGGCCAACTAAGATAGTAGACGGTCACCACTGTCCAGAACTGCGCAGCAAAATATGTAAAAACTGTGAAGAGGAATCACCCACTTGAAACACATGCTCTGCTATCACTACCACCGATAAAGCAAGAAAAATGATAGCTACACGGCCGCAGTGGGAGAAGGTAGTGCTCAGCTCGCACGACGAGTCTGGCTTGGGCTTTCCGAATGCCCGAGGCCGGCACCGAGGATATGGGCTCTTGGACGATGGCTGAAGAGAGAGGGAAGGGATTCCAGGAATATTCAACCCCTGAATCCATCCTGGGCAAACACTCTCTCTCTTTCCTCGTGGTCTGAAGGAAATTCTTTTCCTGATCATCCTGCACCGCCTGTTCAAGCAGTTCGAGGTCAAATTACCCTAGGAATGTAGTATCGGGGGGCCACCGAGCCGAGTTCCCACAGATGCTCGCGCCTACGCTAAAAACCACTACGCACAAGGTTTTTTTATGCCCGGTACTATGGGGCAGGCTAATAAGATCTGCAGTCTGTTCAGGGCCTGCCATTTCATCCAGTGCATCACATATCTTGGCTGCATGCGGCAATTCCGCCCGTAGGATTAGGGCATGGTATATTGATATATATTTTCGGCTTGGCACTGTGCGTGTGTCATGCGCGAAGCCTGAACAGTACAGGAGACGCCTGCAGAAATTTCTAAATATATAAATAAATTTATAGATGTAGGATTTCTAGAAGCGGCGACCTCGACGTCATGTCCAAGTACTGCCCCGCTAAGCACAAGGCTAATGAAACTTGTCACAAGATTACTTGCGACCACAAGGCGCCAGCACAAGACTGTTGTCTTGTACGGTTCAGGTTTCTAACAGGTACGCACTTTTGACAAACCTTGAAAACGGCGTTTTGTCCATTAAGCCTGCATGTTGAGACCGAGGACCCTCCTACGTATAATGATGTAGTCAAACGTGGTAAGGTACGCCATAATCAGCTTGATCACTACAACGACTCAACAGTGGATGTCAGTGGAGAGCACGAAAAACTCTACGTTTCAGGAAAAAGTCTGACGTCAGTCTTCGTCTACGAATGACGCACCTGGTGTGGGCAGTGCTGTCGGCGGAGATTTAAAGAGAGACTTACCTGTTAACATAATACGGGACTTACTTGTCCATTACCTACGGGCTCAAAAACCACCGTACACTAACACCAAAAGATTTCCTAATCATAATAAATGTGCAGAATAGCCTTGTTCGCTTATGCGAGATATATGTCACTTCTGCAGTGATATGAAAAATAAAACTCTCGTATTGTAGACCGCTGACGCCATCGAATGAAAACTAAACTCAACTGCTTTTCTTGTTTACTTATTATTTAGTAAAGCTCTGCAATGTTTCCAAAAGAAGCAAACTAGGCCATTGGGGAAATTCCTATGCATTTGTAAAACTTTTCCTGTTGTGGTGCTTTTTATGCCCGTGGATCATGAATTAGGAAGTCCCACAGAAATGTGATCAGGTGAGTCACCCTCAACGCACCGCATCCGACGCAGAGTACCGACACACGAGCGCAACAGGAGGGGTGGTGCAGGACGGACGCACTGACACGCAGTTTGAGCTCCTTAATTCAATCGACACTGCAACTCAGCAAGAAAACCATGCCCTCAGCACAACATACTCTCCAGACCTTTCGTGGTGTCTTGCAACGCGGCCTGTGTCTTCGGACGCGAGGGCGGATAGTTGGGCCAGTAACCATTATTCCTATCGGCCTCGGCTTCGCTGCGTTTGTGAGAAATCCGCACCGACACCTGTGCCTAGTCCCAGACTCCGACATTTTTCGGAGACGCCTGAAGACCTCAGCCTATGGAGGTACCTCCGATGCCCTTCGTGTGTTACGTCCCACCTTTGGGAGTGCCACGCTGACTTCTTGGGCCGAGGAAAACGAGCCAGCACCCGACCTACATTTTATAAATCTGTGGGAAGTTCACTTTCGAGCAGAACTGGCGGCCAGCGCAGAGACCGCACTTCAAGAATTAGGCCGGTTAACCGTCTCACTGCTGCACCACGCTGCAATGAGAAATACCCACCTCGACAATGGTGGCTGCACCAGTATTACTCACCAGGGCCATCTACGAGCAGTTCTATCTCGCGTACTTTCTGCAGATTTGGGTTGCGTAGATGCCCCCAAAACCTTGTAGCCACTGCGTGCATCACCTAGGAACGTGCCCTGGGCAGCTTTCTTCTAGAAGGGCTAAAGAGTTATCACCGAACTGCGACCAGGCTGCTCCACTATTTGCCTGCCTAACCACTCTTCTACGCGAGAATGGCTCGCCTCACAGCCAGGAAGACCTTGGAGGATATAGGCGCTATGCACCATGATTAAGCTTCTTGCAGCTATTGACAAGGCGAAATTGACCACAGCAACAGGCCCGCGTTTCATAACCTACGAGCTGTTGAATAACATTGAAGGTCCCATTATACAGTAGTTAGTAATTGAATGGACGCTGCTTTGGTCTGAGGTGTCATTCTTCTCACACTGAAGCACACGGAAGTTGCACCTATACCAAAACCTAGGAAACCTCCTGTAGCTAGTTCGATAACACCTGGTGGATCACACTGACGTCAACCCTGTGTAACATCCTAGGACAGACGCTAGCTATGCACCTCTCGTGCCGGCATTGTGGTTCGAGCGGTACACATGGCACCGCCCGGCTCATACTGGGTTTCGTCCACACATGGAAACAGATGGCGGCCTGGACCATATTTCGTACACTGCGCTCTTAGGTGGCCGATCCCTGAAAATACGCCCGATCCTGGACAAGCGCGTTTAAAAGCTTATGATAGCGTCAGACACTCTGCCATAAATAGCATTCCGCACTGGCTCGCCTTCCGCCATCAGCATGCCGCTTCTCGGGGTCTTTGGAACAAAATCCGCTTGCTCACCTTCCGCATACGCAAGAAATGTGTATAAACTGTTTCAGAGCGAGGGTGCCTTGGGGCACATGCTGTGTGCTGTGCTATTCAACAAGGTAATATGACCTCTGGCACGGCAGCTGGATGACGTACTGCACACTTCTTTCCTCGTCTAGACAGACGATGTGATTGCGTGGTCAGTTCGCGATGATCGGCAAAGACAGCAATCTGGTGTGCAGGCTACCGTGGACATAATATAGCAGTGGCGCTCACTTGAACGCTTGAACTTGTTTCCTAGAATGACTATTAACATTTCAGTTATCAATCGCTGGGGCCTACGCCAGCTGTCGCAGACACCAACATTCCCTATTTTCAATGGTGAGCCCCTGGAGCGTGCAACTAATTACGGGTATTATAGCTGAAAATAAGCAAAGCTGATTTGGCAGATTTATGGGTTCACAACAATCGACAAAACGACAGTTTCCTCCCTCCCTGCCTTAGCGGGAGAAAGTGAGAGAACCCATGTTCCTGCGAAACCACTGCGCCCTCTATCTGTATGTCTGTGTAACGTTCTCTTCAACGCCATGGGTGAGTTTTGGAACCGGCCTCTACACCGGCATGACGCACGACGTGCAGCAATATTATAAAAAGGATCGCCATAAAACAGCTGCGAAGTTACAAGTATTCACCGCCTAGCGCAGAAGAGCAACCCATCCTTCCCGTTCTACGTACGAGGTGGCATGCAGGTTCATCTAGACTTAGGGGTAGACAATGCCATCTGTCATAGGAGCCATGTTTGCCCTTCTACGCCGGCATTTATACAGACATGCATTTTGGCGCAGCTGGTTTTACTTCCGATGGCTTGTCTGCTCTATCCGCCTTCTTTACCTTCGCATGTATACTGATTCCATGTAACTGAAAAACAGCACTATGAAACTGGACCCCAAACGACAACAAAGAGCGCTGACTAGCAAGAGGGAGTTTATTCAGCGGGCTGCGAAATATATCGAAGGAAGAGAAGAAAAAACAGCCAATCGGTGGTTACCAACCTTCAGTGAAATGGGCATGACATGTATCTTCTAAGCTACTAACCTCCCTCCTCATCGCTGTCCCCAACAGACTGGATAGGCGATTGACCAGGTGTTCGCCAGTGGGACTAACACGTCGAACGTTTCTTGTGACATCTCTTACTTTTTGGTGCACAAGCCTCTGTTTTGCTTTATATGTTTTGTTAGTTTTTGTTCTATGGTATACAGCGACATTATCTGTGTTGCCCAGCTGATGCTCCGCCATGGAAAACCCAAAGTATACAAATTTTTGCAATTTATAGGGGGAGTGGGCGAAACACTTTATTAAGGACGAGAGGCCATGAAGCCCTGTGAAGAAGTGCCCTCTTTGTCCGCGGACCTCGAACTGACACAAATCTCATCCGAACTTGTCTCCAAGAAAACTTGGGGACAGTGTTATCAACACACTTTCAATCCTCGGCCTCCAAGCCTCGCCAAATAAAACAGAAGCCCTCTTCCTCTGTCCCCGAGGATCCAAGAAACCACGACACCTCACAATTGAAAGAAGCCAAAAATTACCATGGGCACCAAAGCTAAGATACTTAGGACTTCTCGTCGACCCCCAACTCATCTGGAGACCTGCCCTCAATGCCCTCCAAAAACAGGCTGACGCTGCCAAAAAAAATCGTTCGCAAACTCGTGCCCACAGCACGTGCTGTTCACAGACCTTGGCACTCCGCATCTACGAAGCCCTTGCAGGTTCCCGGATCCTCTATGCACTACCCCTCATAAACCTCACTGCCATTCAATGACAGCGCCTCAATGCCAACCAACGCACAACAATTCGTTAATGTCTAGGACTTCCGCGGAGCTCTCAAGTAGCCAAGACACCCTTTGAACTCAGGCATGGCCCTTTTCCTTGCAAGCCAAACAAAGAGGTCTCCAACACATCCCCTGACTCCGTAAAACACAACACGGAATGGCACTCTTAAACCGCCTCCAGTTAAGACCTCACTCACACATGAGAGCACTGGCGAAATTATACCAAGAAATCTTCCCCTCCAAACATAAACACCACTAAACCTGAAAACTTGGCCTTCCCCATATTAAAAGACCCCCACTGCGCATCAGCACCACCTTACCAGGCACCACGTCAAAATGTACCACCCCCACATGCGCCCTGTACCAAGAGGCAATGGCACGTATACACGAAACCTTCGCTAACAGCACACACCTTTACACGAAAGGATCCATCCTCCAAAGCACCGGAACCGGCGCAGCTGCTTGTATTCTCTCATCCCTAGACGACAATCATACGTGCCATCTGAACTTTACTGTTAGCTCCACGAGATCAGAAATCGCAGCCCTACATCTGGCCTGTACCATGGCAAAAGACCACTTCCGACTTGACACCATAACCACATTCTCTGACTCAAAGGCTGCATTGCAAAAAATCCTCTACCCCAACCATGCTGCCCCATGCATTCACAGCCTAACTGGGAAGATTCACCAACTTGAAGAAGAAGGGTGCAAGGTCCACTTCCAAAGTATCCCAGGCCCTGGCCCGTGCTGCTTACAACTCTCACCAACAGTCCTTCAACATCTTCCAAATCGACGAGGCCCGCAACATTAATAAACGACAACTAAGTGCATCCCACCCCGACTCCCGACTCTCCCACACAAGTTCTCCGCGCCCCCTCCCAGCCCACGGCCTCTCCCGAAAGGACCGCTCTCTCCTCCGGCTCAAGACAGGCTACTTCTGGACCGCCGACCGCAGACATTGTCTACAAAAGACAGGTTCCCCCTTGTGCCACCTATGCCAAGTCGCAAATGAGACAATTCAACACCTCCTCGGCAAATGCCCTCACCTAGACCCCCTCGCAACTCTATCATCAATGCACTGAGGAGACTCAGACTACCACACTCCACACTTCAAGATGTGCTCCTCCCAAATAGGCCGGAATCCACGTGCCTCAAAGTAGCATCCCTCATCGTCAAATTCGTCGAAGCCTCCAGCCTCTCTGAAATCTTCTATGCTCAACCCTACCAGCCCTGCCTATACCTCCTCCCATCCCCTACACTCCTACCCCTCCCCCCACCAAACCAAAACCCAGTTAAGGTGTCCTCTCTGAGAGACAGTTTCCGGGTTTTTTCCCACTCCCTTTCCTCTCTATTAACCACAAACGACAACAAGAAGTGAGGATGGCAGAGGGGGAGCAGAAAGGGAGGAGTCACAATTCATCAAAATTCACACTGTACACAGTTCTAGTTTTCAGGTCCTATTCACAAGATGCACAGTTCTCTCTGTCAGTGGCACCAAAATGCACAGTTTGCACTGTTGACATAGGTCGTGGATGGGTATGTCCAGTCCGGAACAGTCTGCAAGACCGCTACACCAATTTGTGCAGACAGTTTTCAAGCACGTACTGGGTAACTATTTCAAGAGTTGCAGGGTGGTCACAGACACGACTAACGTGCTCCAGTTCATTCGTACGTGCAGGACCTACAGTTAGCAGTTGAAGGCGGTTACTGGCGAAGATAGGACAGAGCCAAATTAAGAGAAAGAGATTTGGTATGGCATCACTTTTGCACTGGGGGCATCGGTGCAATTGAGAGCCTGCCGGGGCTGACGACTTATGTACAATGTTTGGTGTATGCGCTGCATTTGCATACAGTTTATTGGCGAATACCTCGCCCGAACATGAAAAGGGCTTGAGAGGTGCAAGGATGCCAACTGGAGTTTCAGCTTGCAAACGCCTACTGGTTTCTCTTTTGAGGAGACGCAGCTGGAGTTTCCCATCTGCTTGGAGAGAGGGGACGGGCGTGGCGGGCACAGTGGGAGGTCATTGTAGCCTCTCCCTGGCAGCGTCGTGAGACGTGCGGTTTCATTGTGCGACAGAAGTATGTCCCGGAGTCCAAACAATGCGGATTTGAAATCCTTCCATTTGTAGGCCTCGTATTGTTGTCAGGGTATTTGTCGCCATAGGTTTCGGGGAAATTGAACGATTCAATTCTCGGACAGCAACATAAGAATCGGTGATACTGCGAAATTTCTTTGCGGTGAAGGGGCGGAATGGTCAGAAATTGGCCCTGTGGCTTCCAGAATTCCCAGAAGTTCTACTTATTCTACAAGGCCATATCTTTTGGCAATTTGCTGGGATCCATTCAATTCTGGCAAGTCTGTAGATGTCCATTCTGGCAAGTCTGTAGATGCAGTAGCCGCCTTGATCCCATTCAAAGACGCGTCGGTGTAAATGTCAATTTTGTCGCCTGCCTTGTCATCTGCGAGCGTGCGAACTTATTGTTCCCGTACTATTCCGTTATGGTACCGGATTAGGCGTCGACATGGAATACCGATGGAGGGGCGTTACCACGGAGGGATTGGTGGCGGCGAATCCTTGCTGTCACAGTCGCCATTTAGGCGGTCTCATTTCTGGAGTCTTTTTCCGTATGGCGAATGGTCCAGATGGTATTGGAAACGTAGTTTGGTCTCTTCAATGAAGTTAGTGAGAGGCGGAAGAGGAATTACTTCGTGAAGGGTGTCTACCCGGGTGAATGAGGGGAGGCCACTAATCACACGGAGAAGCTGCCGATTCATCTTGTGAAGAGCATTAACATGTGACTGTTGTAGCTCATAGACCGGGAAGCCGTAAGTCAAACGTCCATGTGCCACTGCACGCGCGAGCATGGTACAAGCTGCTTGTTGCGCCCTTACATATTTATTAGATACTCGTGTTACGAGGTGTAAGGTGTAACGCTAGGTTTTCCTAAGTGAGGCTATTCACTGTTTTGGACTATTACAGCTGCTGAATGGAGCACCTAGCAGTCGAATGGTGCCGTTACAAGATTCAAGAAGTGTATCCCCCACTTGAAGGGAGATAATCTGGTCCTTACTTGTACGCCGTTTACCATCGACACTGAACAGTGCTGTTTTGTCGGGGATAGCTGTAGCTGAAATAGGGACAGCGTATGTTCCAAGCTCAGGACTGTGGCTTGCAACACTGTTTGCGTAGCTTCTGTTGTGTCATAATCGGTGGCTTCTGTCCATACCCCAATTTCGTTCACAAAAAGACCGTATTGAAATATTATGCATGCATGTTTTTTGTGTATTGGCATTGTGCGCACGGTTCCGCTAACAATATCTGAGTGTAAGAAGTGCAAAGCAATAATTTTCCACATCCTGCAAACGGAAGAGCAATACGAGAGCGGATTACTGGGAAAGCTGGTGTTGCAATAGTGACAAATTTATGACACACAAACAAGGAATGAGGCGAATGGTGTACCTGTAATGGCTCACAGCGTTTTATCACACCCCTTCCGCCACTGCTTGCGGTATCGGAATGGGTAACCGCATACACCGACGTGGGAAAAAAATCCCGCGCCTTCCCGCGAGGGTAACACGAGTGAATGCAGAGCATTGGGGCCTCAGTACTGATTGAAGGCAGTGTTGCTTCCATCGCTTCTTCCGTGATGCTGGAGTAGCAGACACGAGTAAACGTGGGCACGAGCGTCAACCAAGGAAGGAAGGAGCAACTCAGTGACTGAAACACGAGCGACCGCTAGCCGCTATATTTGCAGCGCGCGCAGTAGAGGGAGAGCAGTACGGGGGGGGGGAAAGCGCATGCGCAAGCAGCACGCGCCCTTCCACGCCCCACCGCGCTGCTATCACGACCGCGACGGAGCGAACGGGATGACTACGACGCATGCGCGCGCCAGCTGGTGTTGAGAGAAAGGAGGGAAGGAGAGGCGCACCTGCTGCGGACGCGGAGCTGTTGACACCGTCCGACGCAGGAAGAGGCGAGGCTAACAAATGCTCTGCATTTAAAAGTGACTGATACAGGGTGATTTTCAGAGATTTAGAACTGCAATGTGGACGTAGCGAGGAAACCCGTCTGTACTGGCCGCAACACTCGATGTGTCACACCTTCGCAGCCTACTGAACTGCCAGTAATAAAGGCCCTAGGGCGTTCATACGGTGATATCAATCTAAAACGTTTTATTCCAGAAACAAACTGGAAAGGCTTCCAAGGCTAAAAGCTGCGTTACGCAGCTTTACAGGGCCCCAGAGGCCATTACAAGACATGTAGGCGTCACTGGACAATGATATATCATGGAACGCAGCAATTAACATTGACACTGCAGCTGAACCAAACACATTGTAACAATATAAAGTGTATTGACAGCAATACCAATTTGACATGAGTAAACATACACACGATCTATTTCTACAAACAGGATAGCACAGGTTTCAACGAATGCAGTCCTCCAAGTTCACAAAGCATTCGTTCAGACTCCTAAGTGTGAAATTATCTGCGCACCTGTATGTATTTAAAATGAATGGAAAATTGTACTGAAGCATTTGTAATTTATAGGTTGTTCGAAAGCGCGTCATCCAGAAAACTGTGTTTCGTGTGTGTACAGGGTGAGAGTGTTGTTTTGAGGTTGTCACTGTAGTTACAAAATCACGCGTATGTCAGATGAAAAATATATAAATGTAGAAACCGAAAATACTACATTTTATCTGCATAAATAACCGTAAAAGTGCGTTGTAAATTTAGTGTTGGGTACAAATATGAAACGTTTGCAATGTGGCGGATAATTTGTTTATCCAACATGATAATTTTTGTCATGTTGGCCTGAGACGTTGTTGACAAAACTAAGCTGCAGTAATCAAGATGTGAAACAGAGCATGATCTACGTTAAGTTTCACTTGAAGAGGAAGGAATGACCGAAGTGTTGACAACGCTCCAGTTGCAGAGGAAAGTTTTTTTACAGGGGATTGAAATGTGCGAGTCGCAGCTGAGATTTGACGAAAAATTCACACCCAAAATTTTATGTGACTCAACAAGTGCAATGCCCTGCCCTTCATACCTAATGACATTTTGGGGTGGACACGCCCTATTTTTGCACAAAACATTACTACTTTTGCTTTTATAGGGGTTGATTCTGATGTGATTAGACTTTGACCATATATGGAGCATATGAAGAATATCATTGCAATTTCAATTAGAACGTCTAGGTCAGGTCCTAAGAGCAATAGAGAGCTATCGTCACCCTATATAATACACTTCACAGTTTTGTCGATAGTAACGATGTCATTGGTATATATGTTAAAAAGCAAGGGCCCTAAGACGCTGCATTCTGGTACGCCACATGGAACCGGTAAATGAGTTGACCTATCGCTGCCTATACAAACACACTGTGTTCTTCCGTGCAAATATGATTGTAGTAAAGATAAAGGAACGCCACGAATACCATAGTGAGCCAGCTCATGATGAAGAATTTTGTGATCAAGGCAGTCGAATGCTTTGCTGAAATCTATAAAATTTTACAGTATTGTTTCTTTAGGCAGAAGCAAAGCATTTTCGGTCGACTTGCCTTTGCGGATACCGTACTGGGCTTCGGTTAAAATGGCATATTTATCTAGAAAGCTTGTTATTCCTGAAAAATTAACTTTTTCTAAGCCTTTGGAAAAATAATAATAACTGATATAGGTAAAAAGTGAGATTGTAAATTTCTATCTCCCCCTTTATACAAGACTGATAATCGGGAATTCTTTATCGCTGTTGAATATTTGCCTTTTTCAATAATTAGATTAAAAATGTTTGAAAGAGGGACGCCAATGTGCTCTATAACATGCTTTATCAGTGGTATTTGTGAGTTATTAATGTCAAGAGCATTGCTATTTTTCAGGCACTTGAAAGTTTGGGAGACCTGTTTCGTTTGTCGAATCAAAACGTAAGCTTCACGCAGGACTAGGGCATAGCATTTCTGGCAGGGGCAGATTTTGGTTACGAGGACTATTTGAAACCAAATGCAGATTGAAGTGGTCTGCAAGTGCTTTACCGGTTAGCAAATTTTCATTATGTATTATATTGCCTGGTGGGGTACTTCTATTTTTACGGCCCAAAATGCTATTTACCGTGTTCCAAACTACAAGTGGGCGTTGTGCCCCGATATTAGAAAACAAGTCTTGATAGTAAACTATTTTAGCACATTTGAGTTGAACATTGAGTCGGTTTCTAAGCATCTTGAATCCTTTAGGTGTTTCGGATATTCGTGTGCGTAAGACTTTCTGAAGGCGATTTTTCTTTTTTATCACTTCAAGTGAAACCGTGTAACCCATGGCTTTCTTGGTTTTTTAGCATGGTGTGAAATTTCTAAAGAGGAAATGTGCGAGGTTAATCTCCGTAAATATTTCTATGAATAAGGAGTATGCATCATTCGTATTTTCCTGATTCATAACACAAGACCAGACACGACAGCTAATGGCAATTTTAAGGCGCTCTAAAGCCTGATGGTAAACAAACTGTGTCCTAAAAGTATCTATACGACGCTCTCTCTTTACTCCAGCAGAGTAAAGCATAAAAACTGGACAGTGGTCACTGATGTGTGACACAATTGTTCTATCATCGGAAACCCTGTGTAGATTAGTAAATAAAAGGTCGAGAGGTGATGATGTTGAGGTTGTAATGTGTGTGGGGAAGTGATTAGATTCACAAATTCAATGATTTTATACAGGTTGTAAAATCGTGTATAGTGGGGCTGTTGTCGAGGACATTTATTTTGAAGTCTCCTCCGCAAAAATTGTTTAAACGAATAAAATTTAATAAAGTTTCAAACACAGCAATAAAGCGAGAAATATTTCCATCGTGAGGGCGATACACTACTGAAACAATTTCTTGATTGCACTTAAGCGTTATTACCTCATAGTCACAGGCAGTTACGCAGAAATCAGACAGAAGTTCAAGTGACGGCAGGCTAACACATAAACTGCGACGCCACCACCTCGACGGTTTGGGCGATCAATGAACAAATGTTTGCAACCGTCAAGATGCAACATTGCGCAGTCGTCACGATACCATGTTTCGGTAAACATAATAATTTTAAAATTAAGTGAAAACTAGCTCAGGAACTGTGCAATGCTATCTTCTTTGTTCAGCGTCGAACGCGTATTAAGGTGTAGGACAGAGTAACTCGACAATTGCTGGGTGTGGACAGATTCGGGAAGGGCGAGTTTGTTATAGCGCATTATTGGGAGAGGGCTTTTACCGGGCTGAGAGTCGTCAATCTATTTTGGGCATATCTTTGCGAAGTCATTTTCGCCACCGATCACAACAAAATGTGAGTTTTCAAATTGCCTTGAATATATCCAGCCATTGTACGACCACACAGACTTCCATCCATGTTTGCACTTGCGTTTCGTGGCCACTCCCAATAGCCTTTTGAGCGTAGGACACAGATGCTCGTTAACGAAAATGGGGGCCGAATCATTGAGCCCGATGTCGCTGTTCGTCAGACTTATCTTCTTTGCCTTGTTTGGCGTCGCATCCCGCTTCGCCCGGGATTTAAACTGTACAATGATGTTCTACACGTCGTATTCCGCATAGGAACACGATGGCAGGCCACAATGCCCGATTCCGAGATAGGCTCCTAACACGTGTGCCAATTTTGGAAACAATGTCCATAACATTCTCACCATTAGTTTTGGCAAAGCCCTTGATCTCAATGTTCGCATTACGCGAATCTTGCTCCACTTGAAGCACTGTCCTTTCTAGGTCAGCTCCCTTGGACTGCAAAGTTGCGCACTCCGCAAGAAGTTCATCATTTTGCTTTTTAGTTCAGCATTGTTTGCGCGTTCGCGTTTAAGCTCTTTCTGCAGTTCCTCGATAGTTTTGTCCGTGAATTCTAGACTTCCACTCATGGTTTGTTGTTCGTTGCAAATCTCGCGCATTTCAATACCTAATGACACCTAAAATGCACTGCCTGAACGATTATGTGCGTTTAAGTGAAGCCAACTCTAAAGGGCATCTGTTGGGGCCATTCTACGGACATATGCAAGTAATGAGAGTAATGACCACACCAAAATATCCTTACGGAGACATGAAGGAAGGCGTGTAGGCAAGCGGTGCAAGAGGTTTCTACACAGTGTATTTGCAATCCCGATAGCACCGCGCAGGCAAGGCCCAGATCCTCCTCTACTTGAAACATCGTTAGGTAGCGCGGTAAAGACAGACAAAAGTAGAGACGACACAGGACTAGCGCAAGTCCTGTGTGGCGTCTACTTTTGTCCCGTCTTTCCCGCGCTACTTAACCATGTTTCACAGTTCGAACCAATGAGCCCACATTTAGGCGTTGACAATTACTCTTCTACTTCTACGTCTAGCTCGTTTTCAGAGTCCGAGTGCGCTACCCTCATCTTCTTTCGGCTAGTACCTGGCACATGTACCAATGTGGTACATACGCTATGCACGAACTCTTCCTCTGCTTAGC
Organism: Haemaphysalis longicornis; assembly: GCF_048455015.1. NCBI lineage: Eukaryota > Metazoa > Arthropoda > Arachnida > Ixodida > Ixodidae > Haemaphysalis > Haemaphysalis longicornis. The sequence continues at coordinate 36,941,985 of NW_027526204.1, forward strand.
CTCTTCAGCTAAGCCACCATAGCTAACCTCGCAAAGACACCGTAGCATAACCCCAGCGGCGGAAAGTGCCGTCTCGGTGGTAATTATTGCGACGCGGGTGGCGGACCATGGTACGGTTTCAGCTGGGCTACGTGAACAACGTCGGTTGTTGAACGGTAGGAAGTTGCTAATGGCATGGCCGGTGTTATTCCTTACGTGACATCGGTGACTTGTCGGATGACACGGTAAGCACCAGAATAGGGAAAGAGGAGTTTTTCAGAAACTCGCACGTGGCGCAACGGCGACCACACCAGGACAAGTTATCCCGGAGGAAAGTCAAGGTTTAGGTGTCGGGAGTCCTAGCGCACATTTTTGGAGACTGGTGATGAGAGAAGGTTAGAGCGGGCAACTTGGCGAGTGGGGTCGAAACGAGCAATGGCGGCTTCGCCATACTCAGTTGTGGGCTCAGAAGGCGATAAAAGCGTGTCAAGCGGCAAGGATGGCTCGCGGCCGTACAGCAAGTAGAATGGGGACGAGCCTGGAGTGTTGTGACAGGACGAATTGTAAGCGAACGTGCCGTAAGGCAACGCCACGTCCCAGTCACGATGGTCGGTGGAGAAGTTCATAGACACCATGTCTGTGAGCGTCCGGTTGCGCCTTTCCATAAGGCCGTTGGTCTGTGGATGGTAAGCAGTTGTGACCTTGTGTGGTGTTGCACAGGCACGCAGAAGGTCCTCAACAACTCAGGACAAGAAATAGCGGCCTCGATCAAAGAATTTGGCGAGGTGCTCTATCATGAAGAATTACATAGAATTACATCGCGGAGAAGGAAATCGGCAACGTCGGATGCGCAGCAGGTGGGAAGAGCACGGGTAATGGTGTAGCGCGTCGCGTAATCGGTGGCGACTGCTATCCACTTGTTGCCCGAGCTAGACACCGGGAAGGGACTGAGGAGATTGACACCAACACTATAAAAGGGCTCAGTGGGGATGTCTAACAGTTCTAGGAGACCTGGCCGTGACGCGGTGGGCTTCTTGTGTCGTTGGCATAGGTCACACGTGGCCACATAACGTTGGACAAAACGGTAAAGGCCAGGCCAAAAAATCGCCGACGCACACGGTCGTACGTGCGGGAATCACCCAGGTGACCAGCCGTAGGTAGGTCGTGAGATTGTTTCAGGATGTCTAAACGAAGCTGGTTAGGAACAACAAGCAGGAGCTCAGGGCCATCTGGACGGAGATTCTGGCGGTAAGGGATGTCATCCTGGAGTCGAAATAGATGCGTGGTAGGTGCAGGGGGGCCGATGGTGAGACCGAGGGGGCCGAGAGGCCGAGGCCAATAATGCATTTGAAAGAGGAATCGCGACGCGGCTCATCACCGATTCGGAGTAATCCCGAAATGAATAACGAGCGGAATTAAGGCAAAGGATCGAGTGGGTCAACCGGATAACGAGATAGGCAGTCAGCGTCATGATGAAGGCAGCCAGACTTGTAGACGACGGGAAAAGGATAGTCTTGAAGGCGTAGCGCCCAGTGACCCAAGCGTCCGGTGGGATCTTTCAACGAAGAGAGCCAACATAGCGGATGATGACCTGTGACGCCATTGAAGGGCCGTCCATACAGGTAGGGGCGAAACTATCTAACGGCCCACGCAAGTATAAGGCATTCCCGCTCGGTGATAAAGTAGTTGCGTTCGGCGGGGGAGAGGAGGCTACTGGCGTCCGCAATAACACGGTTATGGCCATCCTGGCGTTCAGCCAGCATGGCGCCGATCCCATGACCGCTGGCATCGGTTCGCACGTCGTTAGGAGCGGCCGCGTTAAGTGGGTTAAAATTGGGGAAGACGTAAGGATAACGTAAGGATAGGGTGTGAAAAACCTCATCTTGGTCGATACCTCAGAAGAAGTGAACGACTTTCTTTAGAAGGTCAGTGAGAGGGTGGGCGATATCGGCGAAGCTTTTGGTTAAACGTCTAACTACGCACGGCGTCTGTAAAACACGGAACGGGGAAGTTCTTTACGGCATTGACTTCGTCTGGGTCAGGCTGAACTCTTTCAAAGCCGACGAAATGACCGAAGATCGCAATGCGGCGGCGAGCAAATCGACATTTAGAAGAGTTTAGTTCTAGGCCAGCACGTCGGAAAAGGGAAAGGGTGTCCGAAACGTGAGATAGGCGAGTTTCAAATGATGGTGAAAACACAATCACGTTATCTAAGTAACACAAGCACGTTGACCATTTCAGCCCGCGAAGTAGAGAATCCATCATTCTTTCGAACGTCGCTGGCGCATTGCACACCCCAAACGGCATGATCTTAAAATAGTAAAAACCATCGGGTGTGACAAAGGCGGTCTTTTGCCGGTCCATCTCGTCGTCAGAGAAATGCCAATACCACGAACGGAGGTAGTTTCAGGAAAAGAACTCTAACTCCGCCCCATGAAGGCAGTCGAGAGCGTCGTCTATTCTTGGCAGTGGGTATACGTCCTTCTTGGTTATCTTTTGACTTGGCGGTAATCGAGGCAGAAGGGCCAGGTTCGTCTTTATGTTTGACCAGAACCACTAGGGACGCCCAGGGACTGCAGAGGAAGGCTCGATCATGTCTTTATAAAGCTTTTTTTTCACTTGTTTTCGGAAAACATTGCGTTCCGGATGGAACACTCGATACGGTCGCCTGTTAATTGTTCTGGCATCGCCTGCGTCAATTCGGTGCTTCACTGCATGTGTTGACCCAAGGGGCGGTTCTGGAAGTCAAAAATGTCCCAATACGATAGAAGTAGCTCGCGTAGTTCTTGGGCTTGTGGTCGTGAAAGTTCGGCGCTGATCATTGTGCCAAATGTCTCCGCTAAGGTCGTAGTAGATATGAGGTCACCAGAGGAAGCTGGTAGGGAAGTGTCGACGGGTAGTGCAGAAATTTCAAAGTCATGCAGCGAAGAACCTGAGGCGAGTGAAATTTCTTGGGGAAGTACTTGCCAATGCAATCCAAAATTTAGAATTGGAAGGATGGTCTGGCTGTTTTTGAAGGTTACGAAAGTTCGGCAGGATCACATTGCGCGTTAGGAGAACGTTGGTGGCAGGGGACACGAGGTACGCACCGTCAGGGAGAGGGTGGCGGGAGGACGAGGGAACATTCGTGACGGCTTCAGAGAGCAGACGGATGAACTCAGCTGAACATAACGGCGAGGAAACTAAGGCGTGTGGAGCATCGGGCGAAAGCGGGGCTTTGAGGCGTAGTACATCCGTCGCGCAATCTATTAGTGCAGAATGTTCTGCTCAAATGTCAAGGCCCAGAATGAAATCATGCGTCAACGTTTTTAAAACAGAGAACAAGACTGTCGTTGTGTGGGCCGCAATGGTTACACGAGCCGTGCACATCCCTGTAACGGGCGGTGTCCCTCCATCAGCGACACGAACATGCGACATGGTTGGCGTCAAAACTTTCCGGAGGCGACGGTGAAGGGGAGCACTCATTATCGAGATATGTGCGCCAGTGCCTATAAGAGCGGCGATCAAAACGCTGTCTACTTCAACGTCAATTAAGTTACCTCTAGTCGGCAACTTCACACGAGGATTTTCGGGCTGGGGTCGAACTGCAGCGTCATCTCTGCGCGCTTCATCCATCAGTTTTTTTGGTGAGAACCGTCAAGGAGGTGCCGACAGAGAAAGGTGTCGGCGCTGCGGCGAACGTGACTGGTGGCGTGGCCGTGGGGCGAGCGTCAAAATCGGGAGGCAGAGCTAGCGGCATTAGCGACGGATTCTGGCCACGTGCGAGGGGGAAAATGGCGGGGCACGTCAGTCGAGTAACGGTTTGCCGAGACGTTGTTTTTGGAAACTCGACGCCAATTGTTCTGACAGTACCGAGCGACATGGCGAACAGGGTTACAGGTCAAACACATCGGCTAATCGCCTGCGGTTCTCCAGTCAGCGGGATTTCGGTAGTGTGGAGGGTCTTACACATTGCGAGGTCCTGGGGGAGCATAACTGTGGCGGGCGGCAGGAGTACTCAAGGAGAATACTTGCTGGAGACCCATGTTGCTAATTTCGTCTCGAACGACAGCTTTAATCAGCGAACTGGCTGCAACAGAGATGTCAACCGCATGGGGCAGAGTAACGGAGAAGCAGTGGCTTCCATTTCGCGGCGCACTATTCTTTGGAGAGTGTGTTCAAGGGAGTCGGGGTGAGAAGTCACGGACGAAAACGGCTGGGGGGATGGTGGCTCGCAGGAAGAAGTCACAGTGGTGTTGGGCAACCGTTGGAATTGCTGCGTGATGGGGCGGCTCTTCGCTTGCTCCAACAGTCGGCATTCGTTTAAAATGCCATCGACTGTAGTACAGCCTTTACACATGAGCACGTGAAAAGCATCATCAGCTATTCCCTTAAAGGGGTCCTGAAATACCTTCCGCCGATGCATGGATGTACATGTACCCAAATAAAGCAATGTATTTGCAATCTCCTCCCGCAAGAATTATGTTAAAGCGATGAGTATTAGCTGAGAAATCGTAAATCAAAAACCGCGCATTATCGTCGCTCCGCGTTTCCTCCTCCTTTCGACTTACTCTCCACTGTTGACGGGGCGCGAGCCTTGCCTCCCATGATGCTGCGCTCCGCAGAGGTGACGTACTTCCGCTATTGTCGTCTGCTACGGGCAAGCTTTGTTGACACCATGAATCATGCACTCCGCTCAAGGCTGGAAAAGCGAACGAAAAATCTGGCCGCATGTATGCGGCGGCCTGGCCTTGCCGTTTCGCGGTGTACGTTGCTGGCGGCACATGACTTTTTATCGGCGGCGAACTCGCAGCCGCACAAGGAGGGTCGTGCGCTCGTTCCCTTGATGCAGCGCGCACTGTTTATCCAAAAAGCGCCGTATCAGATGTGGCCCCGCTGGTGCCGGGTCTTATTTTGCGGCGGTGGTAATTCCTGCCGGCGGCATGTGAAGAAGTCATATTAAATCGATACAGAACCCGTGCACAAAACGCTTCAATCATGTGACCAGTTCAGCTTGGGGCGACGCGTGGTGGAGAGCGGCAACGTTGGCAAAACATGCTCCGTCGCCGCTCTGAGCTTTCTAGCGCTGGAGCGAGCGCCATTTCTTTGACAATCTCAAACATCGGTTGCCTTGGCAACAAGGCACAAACCGCTCCAGAAGTCAGTTACGGTTGCGTGATCCCGGTTCAGCTTGGGGCCCCACCTCGCGACATGTGGGAACTGCAGGCGTACCACTCACTCCCATTGGGAAGTGCGAGATGCGTTTGGCATTACAGGAGGCGATGGTGTGTGCGTGTTGTGGACGCCTTTGTTTCGCGATGAAATGCGACGTTGTGCTTCTGCGGGTGGATAGTGCTTCCCATGGTCTGGATTATCTTTCTCGTGCGACGTACGACTCAACCTCGCATGGGGTATGTGCAGTGTGCGTGGCTAAAAGCCATCGGCTTGTGCGCCAGAGTTAAGTGACTTGCTGTTCGTCCCCGCAAACCGCGCGCGAGGTGAGTACCGAATTTACGATGGGCAGGAGGCAACCCATCCTCTGTCAATTGTGGTTCAGACTTTCAACGCATGTTGTGACGTTGTGTTCGTTAGAAACGCATCTCTGGATTGTTTTGAAGTTGAATAAAATGTATGCGTCAAACCCGGGCATTCGGCTCAGGGCGTTCTCTGCGATTGCACGAAAGAAGTGCCACGGGGCTTCAACGCTTTCTTTATGGAACGTACTCAGGTAACAGAATATCCATGTCGTGTTATGGCCGTGTTGCATTCAATACAAACGGTTAAGCGTTTGTTTTACACTTGTTTCGTTTGTCGTAAAATGCCCAAGCACTCCGCTGGCAGATCAGCCGGCGAGCCGACGCTGAGCAGACGACTCATCTCTTTGCCGGAAGTGCGTGAAAAAGCCGCCCAATAGCGGGATGTCTAGCTCATGACGAACATCTGGGAATCGATGATGTAGACATGTGAAGATGGCGGCGCCCAAAAACACGAAGGAAAGGGTGAGAAAAAAACGACAAACTTTGCAACAAAAGTGTGAGCTTTCCGCTGCGCGTACAAGAGTAATACTTGGCACAGATGATGTTGACGACCCAATCTAACGGTTGCGCTAGTTCATTTAGTGTGCTCAAAATGCCTTTCAGGGCCCCTTTAAGCACATGCGCAACTTTGTCCTGCTCAATCACCTTCTTGTCGACTTTAGGGCAGAGATCCAGGACGTCGTGAATATAGGAAACGTACGGTCCGGCCGACGTCTGGGCACAATATGCAAGTTCCATTTTTGCGCGTAACTGGCGTTGGATGGGATTGCCGAATATTCGCAAAAGTTCGGCTTTACAGAAGCCCCAAATGGTTAACCTGGCTTCATTGGTTTAATAACACGTGAGTGCCGCACCTCTCAAGCACAAAAGAAGATTGGCAAACGTGAACGTATGGTACCATCGTCAGTACCAGTGAAGAAGCCGGCCACTCGGGGCTGCGAAACGACGACCAGTACAGGCGACGACTCGCTCGGCGGAGCTATGTTGCAGGACGAATATGACGCCCTCTCCGGAGATGCGTGGTGAAGGATCACGACGCCTTTAGGATCGGATAGCTGAGATGAGAGGGCGGGTGTCTGGCAACCTCTACCAAGATGTTACTGTGGCGTGTGAGGAAGACGTGTAGCCAAGTGGTACAAAAGGTATCCACACAGTGTATTTGCAATCCCGAGGGCACAGCGTAGGCAAGGCGCAAGATCCTCTTTCACTTCTACGTCTAGCTTGTTTTCTATGTCCGAGTGCGCTACCGCCATCTCCTTTCGGCTAGTACCCGCCACATACCCCAAGGTGGTACATAGGCTATGCACAAGCTCTTCCTCTGCTTGGCCTCTTCAGTTAAGACACCGTAGCAAAATCAAATTTTTTAAAGCCGAAAGCCTTAAGGTCATTACTGTTCCGGCAATGTAGCTGGTCGGTGCAGAAATTCGTCTGTGCGGCAAGGAATAAATGAAAAGACTCGTTTTTGTTTGTATGGAAACCGAACCCTGGTCTCCAGTATAGGGTAGGGTCACAGTGTGCTATTACAGCTCTAGCTCGGAATGTTGCCAGCTGTGGACCACGGCTCGCCGTAGAGCGTAAGTCACCTACATAATATTGCGTAACAGATGAACACGCCGACACTTTAATAGAAGAGGCAAACCCCAGCAGTGGAGAGCACAGCTCCCGGAAAAGCTGTGGCGTGATGTGGCGACTGCTGAATGCGGGTGACATTATGAAGAAGAGAAAGACAAGAGAGAGAGGCGAATAGATGGGGATCCTCTGAAAGAATCCTGGCCAATTATCACCAGTTTTTTCCCTTCAAACCTTGCAAGCAAGATTAGGTCGCCCTAAGACGTTTTCTCCCCGAGTTGGTCGGTGTACTTCGTTTTGTGCAGAACTTGCGCGTGGCGTTTGAAAAATGGAGATCAAAACAAAAAATGCCTTATAGTTACCCCCAACGCTCTCTCATTGCCTTCCCCTAACAATACGGCACTTCGAGTTTATTCCATCTTTCTTTTTTCCTTCAAGGTCACTTGACCAAAACCTGGCAAATCACACTCTTCTATTGAATCACTCATTTTATTCTTCACAAGCCGCACTGGTTAACATCAACAACGAAAAGTGCACCGGCCTCCTGGGTGTTTTTTTTTTGTCGCAACATTTGGTAAATGGGGTCTCACACGTTCACAAGCTGTTATCAGTGCTGTTCTAGGACATGTCGTTCTATGACCATGTAATCTTTTGTCACAGAACTCGCCACTTACGGAACTACTGCAGGCGGACAGCGTGCCGAATTATTTGCATGTCCTATACATGGTTACAACTTAAAAACGGCCACGGAAGCCCCTGCTGTGCCTCATCACTGCAGCCGGATGTTACTCCGTGCTGCACCAGTAGTTCGTTACTGGGAATATTTGGAACATGGCATGAGCCGTTTTCGCGATTTTGTCGACCTAATATTCTTAGAAACTGCTGCAGCAACGACAAGTAAACTACGTTAGCAAAGGCAGGTGGCATCACGCATTCATAGCAATCTCCTTTCAAACACGTGCGCCTGTTGACTTCCGCGTGCGTTGCTTTGGCGGAGTGTTATCATGCATGAGCTATTGTTCTTAACTTGTTCCCGAGTATAGCCACTAATCGTTCAGATATAACGAAATCTCCAAGGTTGAGTGAGTTACTGCGCAGTGATATTTAACATCAACCTTTATTTCAGCAGTACGGCTACGAACGAAAGGTATAATGATTCCGCGAAACTTTCGCTGGCGAAGAAAATTTGTCCTGGTCCAGGATGTTAACCAGCCGGGTTAAATGCCTATCTAAGGCAGTGGTCCCAGTGACAGGCGATGGTTCCGGATTGAAATCCTGTACCAAGATAAAATTTTCTGCACTGCCAAATTCCGCGAAACCAGTATAGCCTTTTTGCAGAAGTTCTGCCAAGGTTTCTTAAATGCGCAAGGGATCTGTCATTGCAAGCATAACGAAATAATTTCTCCAGATTGGGATTGCTCTCGCCGAAATGTGGTGTGCCAGAAATTATCGAACTGACCATGCAGAAAATAGGCATGCAAGCGTTAAGAAAACGAGCCCTAAGTTTGGCTGAAAGAAAATGCGTTGGTAGGGCGTAAAGTGTGCTCAGTTTCTTTGGCAAAGCGTCCTGCAAAATTTTTGCACATGTGGTCCGCCAGGAATTAGCGAAATGGCCATCGGTATAATAGACACGCATGGGGTAAGAAAATGAGCCCTAAGTTCGTGTGAACGACAATACGTTGGTACGGCATAAATTGTACTCAGTTATGTTGGAAATACGCTCTACTGAATTTTGGCTAAGCTTGAAACGTAGGTACACTCAGGAAAGCGGGTTGAATTGAGCACAAACGATGTGAAGAAAATAACCCAGCACCGCGAGAGGATTGCCGAGCACCTCGCTGAGTTGGCTCGTTTGCTTGCTTGATTGATTGCCAGATTTACTGATTTTTTGACTTGGTTTATTTATTTATTTATTTATTTATTTATTTATTTATTTATTTATTTATTTATTTATTTTTTGTTTATTGATTGATTGATTGATTGATTGATTGATTGATTGATCGATCGATTGATTGATTGATTGATTGATTGATTGATTGATTGATTGATTGATTGATTGATTGATTGATTGATTGATTGATTGATTGATTGATTCATTAGCTGACTGACTGACCGACTGACGCATACATTGAATAAGGCAGGTACGAAAGTAGGTAGGTAGTAAGCAGGCAGACAGGCAGGCCGGTAGATTGCAGAGCTTTACTTGTGAAAGGTTCGACTGGGCTGTGAGGGCGCTGTAGGGTATGGCTCCGGATTAATCCGAAATATTGACCCGCCGGCGCATACGCTTTTCATCTCCATCAAAAAAAGCAGCCGGCGTGGCCGGAATCCAAGCCGCGTCCTTTGACTCAGCAACCCCACGTCTGAGCCACTGCGCCACCGCGTCGATTACGTGGCGATGTTTGTCCAATGTAACCCGCCCCCTCGCGGCTGCAGCTAAGGGATCATTTTATTCACTTCCAGCTCTTTGCAGCAGGTCACACGCGATTGTCAATGTGCATTCAGCGATTTCATTTTTTGCTTCCACGGCTGTGTTCAGCTGTTGTGATAATAGAGCAGCCGTATGAGTATCATTCATATTGATGAGGGAACCTGTGCCCTTTCTGGTTTAAATGTATAAGTGCTCCAGAGAGTAGCCACGGACATTGCTGATAGAGGGTTACTACGAAAGCAATACCTACTCACCGGTAAGTCATCGTCCAGTTGAAAATTCCCTTTAGCTTCTGGAGGGAATAGGTGTGTGGCGGGGACTCGGGGTTCCAGAAAACCCACTTCTGGGCCGGGGCTCTCCACTTGGGCATATCGTTAAAGCGTATGTCCCTGGCGTGAAAGACGACCGCGTCGCTTGACATCAGCGTGCTGCGGTTGTAGCTCACAAAGCACTGCTGAGGGCAAGTCAGTCGCCGAGTTGTTACATTTTTTGAAAAACCCAAGACAAATTGGCCATACGGGAGGTACCACAAGAGCACTCTAGGTCCATCGGGTCTTCCTGAACTTCCCACCTTTGGCCTGTTGGGCGGGGGCCAGGCTTTGCTTCGGTCCACCCGACTTCCGTGAGAAGTGAGGCTCAATTCACCACAGGCGTAGTACAGGCACGCGGCCAGTACGCAGATTGGCACAAAGATTGTGGCTACCTTCTTCCACTTTGGGGGAGATTCCTGCATCTGAAATTGCGGGGAAAAGGTTCCTGACTGGAAGAATATATCCACTCTGTTCAGAAGGAAGAACGGCTGAGAAATGTACCACTACTCAGAAAGACACCACACTAGTGGACGGAAGAAAGACACCACTACTGAGTAACTTTACGTGAAGTTCATAGCTGCATGACGGAGGCGGAAGCCTCGTACCTCTGCCCTTCAGCAAGCTCACAGGCATGTGGTGCCGCAGCTGCGGGCATTGACTGTGAAAGCCATTGAATGAACGGATCACCCAGAGTATTTTAAGAGGCTTAGTATTCAGCCATACCCCCGCGCCCATAATTTATAAATGAATGCTCCAATACCTTAAACCACGTGGGAAATTTTCCTACAAATGACAGTGGGAACTTTTCGGTGTGAATTGTTCCTTCAGCTAAGCCAGTTATTTTTTTTTGTAAACAATAAAAACCGCCCAACTGACAAACAGCAAAAAAATGCACAGAAATCGAGAGCATAATATAAATTACGATTATTCACCAAGTCGTGGTGAAGCGTATTTTATATAAAAAGAAGCACACTGCAACGAATTTATTTGACAGATTGGTCTGCGAAAAATGGTTTTGCGCCGCCTAGTATACAGCCAAACAAACCTTTTAACCTGTGACTATGTTTGTGACGAGACAATATTGCAGGATGCTAACTTTTTCTCGCTGCCAGAACTCGGGCGTCTGACGCAAAAATAAGTAAACGTGTAGTAACGCTGTTTTTTCTGTCCCTGTACAGTACATTCCCGATAATTGAAACTCGGATAATTTAAACTTTCGAGCAATTAAAAAAATTCCAAAAATTTGGTTGACCCCGCTGTGTTTTCAATGTTTTTTAAGCCGCTCAGTTCAAACTGCTAAATTGCGAAAATTCGCCTAAATCCTACATTTTGATGGTCTGCGGGAAAGTATCGGCCGCATTTGCCGCTACTAGCTGCCCCTTTAAATCTTTACATTGCCAACAGTCACAAAAAAGTCAATTGCTCGCACGCACTGCAACTGGCTCCCCTTGGCGGCATCGAAAACTGTGCTTTTAAGCCTCACGCTAAAACAAAGCAGTCATCTATTGGTGATTAGTTCGTTAAAGTGTGAATAGCACTTCATTATCGGTGTGAATGATGTAGCATTATTAAATATATGTGAATGTTTCATTGCTACACAAGTTGGTATATTCCCCCCAAAATATTAATGAGAGCTTCTGATAATTCAAACAAAATCTACGAGTGTCAATAATCGCGATTCCACTGTATTTGTGGCGGCAGACTCCCGGTGAAAGGTGAGTTAGAGGGAAATTGTGCTTGAATACCAACTTGTACAAATTAAAGCGGACAAGTACTGCTGAGAAGCGCGTTTTAACCCGATAGCGTTATCAGGCAGATTTTTCGATTTTTTCAGTGGCTGCTGTGATGAGTATTTGACTGATTGATTGACGCTTTCCAAGCGATGAGGCACGCCGTAGTTAAGGCTCCGGATTAATTTTGACCACCTGGAGATCTTTAACGTCCACCGAAATCTCGAACACAAGGACATGTTTGCTTTTCGCCTCCACCAGAAAAGCGGCTGGGAATTTAACCCGCGTCCTTGGGCTCAGCAGCAGAACGCCATAGCCACTGAGCCACCTCGGCGAATCCGGGCTGTATAAGCGTCCGCACAAACACGTCATCACTTGAACACGGAAACTTCAACTGAGGCAGCCAGATGTGACGGGTCGACTGAATCTGGAATAACGCGACGCGGTAACTAAAGTGTGGACAGAATGAGTCCGGTTTCAGACTGTTGCCGCAGCTGTCGTAATCTTTAGAGAACGACGTCAGTTCATGTCCCAGGCAACCGAACTGCGTGACACGCCGTGTTTTTGCGTCTTTACCTCACAATATGGCTGTTACGTCGTTAGTCTGATCATAGCATGGCAATCATACTAAAGCGGAGACGAAGAAACGACGAGCATTTTAAGCGGGGGCCGAACCTCCGCAATGAAGCGTGTTCTACACTCTGTCGGTGTTATTATGCTCGGAAGACACGCTCACCAGCCGTGCCCGCAACTGTCTTTACCATACTAAAGCGCGCGTGCACCGGAAGTTAAAATTTCAAATTCTCGGTAATTTACGTGCCGGGATCACATATGGGCTATGAGGAGCGCAGTAGTATAGCGGTCGAGATTGTTTCTACCCCCTAGGTAACTTCAACATGCGTCGCAATTTTGATACACGGGTGCTTTTGCTTTCCACTTCGTCATGAAAACTGCCGCTGCGGCCGGAAATCGAACCTGCGTCCTTGGGTCAGCAGATGACCACCTTACTTATTCAGGTACCGCGGCAAGGTTTCCACCAGAAGTGATGCCATAGGGTCAGCTAACTAAAACAGGGGACAAATAATTTGCGCCAGTGTCCAAAAAACCAAGGAAGGCCGACTACCGGCAGAAATGAAATAAAAGAAAGCGGAGTATATTTTCATACCAGGAATTTTCAAACCACGTTACAAAATTCCCGAGCTTTTCTGTCCTACGCTAACTGTGTTGGGCACATGACGGACAACGCCACGAGATATACTAAAAAAATTAGCGCCAATCCACCCTGCGAATACAGTTGGAAAGCAAAGCTGTAAGCGGCACCCGCAACGATTACCCATGCGACGTCACGTGAGGGAATTTACCCTCACGTCGCTCTACAAATAGTGAAACCAGAGAGAAGCGAAATGTACTTAACCACACCCTCTAATACTTCAAAAAGATATTCTTGGTAAGGGAAAAATAATGCATGATGCATGAACTGTGGTTGGTTGAGTTGTGTTGGTGTAGCACATGAGTGCAAACTCTTTTTTTGTACAACTAGAGCTCAAACACGGTATCATGCGATCTCACTTCGTCTCTGCTGTCGCGTTCTGGGGCGACGAAATCGGCTGCAGAGACGGTGGGAAAAGCAGGAGGAGATGGAGAATGAGGAGGAAAAACCGCTATTCAGATTTCTGAACGGCCCAGAGTGTGGCCCAGGGGAGTGGTTCCTTCTTCACTCTAGTTCATATTCAGTCCGCGCCACCTGTTCTTTGTCCACCAGCTGAAGCTGGGTAGGCAGACAGAGGCTGAACACCAGTATCTCCTATGGCTCTTGTTCGGTAGTTGACGGAGAGAGAGGAGGGTGCTCAGGGCTAAAGTCGCACACCCCGATTATGTGGAAAAGTGTGCCTACTTATAAGCCAAATTAACATTCCGCGTAGTAGCGATGCGGGTGCTTTAAGTGAAGACGCGTCGGGTGTGTGAAGTAGCCGGAGTGTATGAGCGGTAGAGTAGTTTGTTGTTCGATGGGTAGTTCAGGGTAAGGCGAAGGTAGGGTCTGTCTCAAAAGGCGATAATGCTGGGTTGCGCCCCTGAACGAGAAAAGCGGGTGACTGTCCTGGTGCAGCTCCATAGCACGGGAGGTAAAAGTGCAGGCTTGGTGGGCGTACTCATTGCTCTCCATAGAAGCGTGTGCGGGTTTCCAGATTAGCTGAAGGGAAACATTTGTGGAGTAGTTTTTTGGCACACGCATTGCCGGTCGGGACACCAAACCCCACTAGTAATTCTGGTAGGCTTCTTGGGAATCGGTGACTACTTTACGAACCCCTGATTGAGTGAGAGCCAAGGCGATGGCTGCCTCTTCTGCCGTCATGATTTCAGTCTTGAGTGAGACACAGTGAAGGAGGTTGGTTCCGGAAATAGGCACGATTATGGCGTACTGCTGCCCTCGATGTTGGGAGGCGTCTGTGTAGATAACTGCATGATCCCCACCGAGGGTGGTGTTGAGCGCTTGAGCCCGCGTTTGTCGGTGACATTGTCGTGGAAGGGGTTCATATTTCTAAGCAAAGATAATATCTTTAGTTCTTGTCGTCAAAAGTACAAAAGTAAATCAAGCGGAGTGAAATTCTCTGCTGCCCAGCCAATGTGGTTAAGGATGCGGCGACCCGCCGCAGTTCTGCTCATTCAGAGCTTCTGGATAGAAAGATGGCCCTCGATAAGCTCTTGCACCGTGTTGTAGAGCCCCGTGCTGAGCAGCCTCTCTGTGGAAGCATTCATTGGAAGACCAATGGCTTGCTCAACTGCCTCTCTAATCATTATATAAAGCATCTTTATGTCGTCCTTGCCGAGAAGACAGGGGGTGGACGTAAGTGACTCTTGAGAAGACAAAAGCTTGAACTAATCGAAAGGTATCGATTTCCTCGAGGCCTCGCTTCTTGGTGACCATTCGCCTAATAGTGTGTATAATGTTATTGATGCTGTGTTTGAGGCGCTGCATGGACGCATCACTCCTGGTGTTGGCGTAAATATGTAGGCCCAGGATTTTCATGCTGGGGCTTGTAGTGATGGCCTGGCCATCAAGGAGCATTTGAATGTGTTCCTTGATATGTCGTTTGGCGTGAAGGCGGATGACAAGGAGCTGAGGTTTTTTACATGGACACTGGAAGTCAGAGGCTTTAGCACATTTTCGTAATAGAAGTCAGATTCCATGTGTCGGTGGGAGCGTCCTTTAATTGATATCGCGTGGCATTCAGCGAGAATGCAGTGGTTAAACCCGCAGATGTGCATGGTTAGTGCACCACTTGTCTTCCCCGTCTCCGTGTGGGCTTGTAGCTAAATCGGTAAGACAGCGTGCTCTAGCTTTGTTACTCTATCAGTTCCATCTTCGATTCCTGGTAGTGCCAGTAAATTTTTTTAATATTTGTACGCAGGAGTTTTCTGTTGACACCAGCGGCCGCGAAAGAACCCTTGGAGGGTACAGGCAGAAAGCTTTGCTTTAAAAATCAACTAAATAACACCGTCATGGAGCATATAAGGCAGCGCGGAAAATCTCAATTTATTACCGTGATACGAACTGACACCCGCTGTACCACCACGGTAAAGCGGGATTCACACGACGGAGAAACCCTCTCTTTTTGGCCCGCGGGACACGCTCACGTAACCGGTTTTAGGTTCCGCCCCTCGGTGGGGATAGCCCGCGGTGGCTCCGCGAAAGAAAATGCCTCCGCATGTTTTCGCTCGACGACGGTGGCCCTCGGCGGGGAATGGAACCTGTTCCTCGGAGCTGTCGTCTCCTAGTCACTCCGCGTAGCTCCGCACGTGTGGATGCGCCGCCAGGCCGGATAATCTGGTCACGTGCGGTTGACGTCACATATCCGTCCGCCTCCGTGAGAGGGTTTCTCCGTCGTGTGAATCCCGCTTAACGGGATGGTTACCCAGAGACGCGTCTAGAGGAAGAGGAAGGCCAACAACTCGATAAAGGAAAGAAATAAGGAACTTTAATGGCAAAGAATGGAGAGACAGAGAGAGAGAAATTGAAAGAGAGAATGAGAGAGTAATGTTTATTAAAGACAAAAGAGCCAAGTGGTCGGTTTCCTCAGTCCAGGACCCCGTTGGAGCGTCCAGCGGTCTGAGCCCGGTGAATCTTCCGAAGCTGTTCTGCGGCGCTCGAGCTGCTCGAGCTGGTTTCGGCGCTCAAGCTCACACAGTTTGATCGATGGGTTAGAAATCACGGAAAGTCAAGGGTTGAGCTGCACTCCGACACCATGTGGTAAGAGTGCAGGGCGCTTTCAGGAATCGACACTGTGGGTTGCATTGCGTGGCCAGATGAAGTGCAGCTTGCTGAAATGAGTTCGTTTCTAGGATACGTCAGTAGCGCTCCTCTTTCTTGCTGAGAGAGGCATTTTCTGGGGGAAACGAAAGCCGGGCTAGCCTATAGTGTTGCGTCACCTACTGGAATGACGTCAAGGGGATGGCCGTTTCTAGCCAACTCTCTCGCAGCTCTCGGCTGGTTACACTTCGAGCAGTCTCATTTGCAAAGACATTGCAACAGAGAGAAGCGTGAGCCGGTATCCAGACAACCGATACCCTTTACTTTGGAGGGTTCCTGCACAAGATGTTCATTGCGGTGTGTGAGATGCAGCCTCAGAGAGAGCTCCTGCCCGCTGACTGAGAATCCGCGATGATTACTTCCGCAGGAGTTTGCGTTATCACCAGTGCTATAGCTACCTCTTCGGCCTGTGGCGTCAGTACTTTCATGAGAGTGGGGCTGGTGACGTGGCTGTTTATCTTCAATACAGTCCCCACTGTTACTCCTCGTCTTGCATAATCTGCGGCGTCGTGTAATAAAGTTTTTCGTTGGAGCCATATATTTTTCTCCAGGGCTCTAACTAGCGCATCGCAATTTTTTGGCAAGGGGGCACTGTGATGTTTCGGCGTAGTTGACCGGGGATATTTTCTGTGAATTCTAGAAGGCGATATGCATGTTCATGCCCAGTCTCAGTAGAAGGGTGCTGTCCGCATCCATCCTTTATAGCCGGCAGCGCTGACTAAGAAGGCGGCCCTCAATCAGCTCGTCCAGTGTTGTGAAGCCCAAGCTTGACGAAACACTCGTTCGAGGTGTAAGATGGCAAACCCTGCACTTCTTTGTACACCTTTGGCCAGAGCGTAATAACGTCTTCTCAGTCTTAGTTAGTAAAGCATAGGGCGTCACATAGCAGAACCTTTACATTAGGAATTCCTGGATAAGCCTAAGTGTGTCTTCTTTATCCCTCTTCCTCTGACCTTGATCAGACGAAACGTGTCAGCAATCTCGCGACTATTGCTTTCCAAATTCCTTAACATCGTGGTGGTTGCGCAATCTGCTTGGAAAATCATGCCTTGTATTTTGATTTGCGGAGACGGGGTTATAGTGGCACCGTCCAGTACGATGTGCATTGATAGTGCATCGGCTCGCCTCCCCCCTTTACTGCGCACTAGGAGCAGTTACGATTTTTCTGGGCCGCACGAGAGTCAACAGTTCTTGGCATACTTGTGCACCGCATCAGCCGCCATTTGGAGGCTGTCCTGCATCTCTCAGTCCGAGCCCACACCGGAGCACACCGTGATATCGTCTGC
Source organism: Haemaphysalis longicornis (assembly GCF_048455015.1). Lineage (NCBI taxonomy): Eukaryota > Metazoa > Arthropoda > Arachnida > Ixodida > Ixodidae > Haemaphysalis > Haemaphysalis longicornis. The sequence continues at coordinate 36,959,116 of NW_027526204.1, forward strand.
CATCGTGTAAGTCTGCGATGGACGCCACTTGTTCAGGCAGGCCGATGAGGGCAATATTGAAAGGAAGGGGCGACAGGACCGCTCCTTAGGGCGTGCTGTGTCTGCCAGTGCGAATGGGTTTTGTTTGAATGTCTCCAACCTTGAGGGTGGCTTGGCGTCCAGAAAGAAAGTCCCTGACGTAGGAGTACATGCGGGTTCCCCATCCGAGTTCACTGAGATTAGTCAGTATGGCTTCGTGAGTGACGTTGTTAAAGGCCCCTTTTAAATCAAGCGCAAGGATGGCCTTAGGTGTGTGTCTATTGGTGTGATCTATGATGTCCTCCTTCAGTCAAAGGATGGATTCTGGCATCGCGGGATAGGAGCAGTTGGAGGTTAATGGGAAATGCATTTGGCCTTCGGTGGACTTCATGCGGCTATTGTTGTTGTTTTTATTGCTGTTGTTGATGCTGGCGACAACGATGATGATGAAAAAGTTCTGAGTTTTGGCCTTTCTAACGCCTCCGAAGAAAGCAGAAAACCACTCTCTTAGCACGCAAGGAGCGCCTGGGAAAACAAAATCGGTACAGGCCACGAATAAGAAGGCAAGCCTCATGCAGAAAAGAAATGACTGTACGCCACAATGGTCATGTCACCGATACAGCGAATCGGCAAAAAAAACTCTCTAGTCTCGAAAACATGGATCAGAACCTGCACAAGAAAAAGCAAAAAGGCAGGATCAAGTTCATACAAAGAAAGTACAAAAATTATGAAAACACACTTTACGCTTACTCGAATACTCCCGAAAAGACCAGGCAGCAATTGTCGTAGCCAATTAATCTAGCAATCTTTGCGACTCCGTCACCCCCTACATACAGAAACAAAGCATAAGTTGGAGCCATCCTCTTGGCCATGCGAATAGAACCGTAAACAATTAATACTTCCAAAGGACAGTAGCAAGATGACTATAGGCAGAATACCATAAGCTTCGGAAGATAACGCCATCCATAGTTGAGAAAGTTGAAAAATTCCCCGCATTTCCCCGAGGGGAAGAATGTGAAAGTGCGAATGCACGAGTTGAATTTGGGCGGTTCGGTAATGTTCGCGAAAGAGAGATCACACACACACACACAACTACAAAGAAAGAAAGATGCATTTATTCACAGACACCTATTTGTCTTGTCGTTGTACTTGATTGTTAGAGCGGATCTCAGCTTTGAAATTTCGTGTCAGTACTCCTTTAAGCTGGTGCATTAGCCCTTCTCACACCCGATTCTTGGCCAATCCCCCACGCGGGTATGTGCCATGTCAGCGGCCAGGCAGCGTGCGCCCATCTCCACGTGCGCGGACATCGCCGGTGGACGCAGGTTCAGGGTCGCTTAAGAAGTGCATTAGCACTTAAAACGTTACATGTACACCCGCGCACGAGGGCCTGGAAGAGAACTAGGCAGCCACCGACCAAGAGTCATTCGAGCTGGCATACCGTCCTCCTTGTGACCACAACTACCATGCTCCCCTACTCGAAAAATGTTAGGAACCTCCTCGACTTGCGCCTAGGAACACGATCATTCCCCTTGCCACCAGGGGGACCCAATACCAAACTATCTCGAGGATCAACCAGCACAAGTATACAAACATATGGGTGAAGATGTCCGGTGGGAACTTGAGACTGTGCTTTATAGGTGAAACATCCTACCTTTTCCATGCAACCTATCCGCGTCTAAGAGTATGCTCGAAGGAGAACTCAGACATTATCTATGAAGACGTGGGAGGCTGATTTGCCAAGCTCGTTACCTCAAGATAAGCGTGGGCTGATTGGGGGCAAAGCAAGGAGCTGCTGTATCTGTGCTCCGGAATTCAGACTCACCTTGAGCTCGCTACCATCTGTTTACCCACTTGTCCTAAACACGTACTCTTTCCTCCTACAGAAAGCTTTTCATTCAATCCCCCAGAAAGAAAGCGAAAACGTTCTGTCGGGCGAAGAAATAAATAATAAACACTTCGACACACTGTCACTGCCACCTCCTCACTCAAACTGACGAACACCCCGCACGCCACAACCTTTCACGCTCACATCTTAAGCCGCAAAACAACAAATGGCCTCTGTCTCCCCCGCGTCATAGAGAATAGAAACCCTTGCAGGTAGTCTTTTTCTATTCGATGAATATCAGCGGTACAGAAGCAACTCTGTTCTGAAACGCCCTCTCGGCGGTGAAGTAACGCTATCGCACCATACATCTTAAGACCCAAACGGAGATATCATCTGCAGATTTTCTTTGGCACATCGTTCAACTTATGGAGCGAACGGCATGGCAACATTCATCTTACAACCCCGTGGCAGGATGAACGTGTCTTTCCCGCCTTTCTAAATTACTGAATATGGTCCCAAGCAATTTTGTCTCAACTACGGCAAGAAAAGAATGAACAAATGCCTTTTTACGTTCACTTCGATAACAGCGCTAAGAGGGCGAAGGGGAGGCGACACGAGAGGGTCGCCTTCTCTAAACAGGCCACTGTCTAAACGGACGGCTACCAGAACGAGCCTGCAATCAAAAAATAGGAAAAGTCAGTAATATACCCTTCCACCGTACGAAGTATGGAAGCACACCCACACTCGAAAAGACACGTGTGCTATAAAGACATAAGGAAGAACGCACCACGGAAATCTTCGAGGCCCACACCATTCACGCACGAAATCACCATTCCGTCAGCATGGCGACAACTGACTTGCATAAAATGGAGCACGATTACCTAAGTCACGGATCGTAGCCTTTATGCATGTGCATCATTTCACAGAAATCAGCCCTTACCTGCGCACGTTTATGAATTTTTCTGTTTTAATGTTTTTGTTTCCCAGGGTATATGTTCAGCTGCGGTGAAATAGACCCTTTGTGGTATGTCAGCGCCCAGTTTTGTGCCGCGTCCTCTTTGTCATGTCTTAGCGCGGTTATCAAACTAAGTATGTGCCAAGAAGTACGACATAACACCGCATTTTTATGCATTCACACTTGTTGAAAAAGTTCGGTGGAATACTGTTATCTTTTGATTGAACCTCCAGCTTTAATCGCTCCCTATCGGTGTTTAGTTTACAGTGTCGAACTAGAGCTAAACCACTACCGAATGCCGGCGTAGAACAAGCATTTCTGCTGCCCCTCGAAAGAAAACTGAACGGTGCATATGGGACATCTTGAACGTTGCGCACTTAGTGCTTCGGTCCAGAAAGGCCGAACTAGTAGCAAACAAAAACATCAGAGCCCCACCACCCCGTAGAAGGGAAGTTTAGCAAAGCTGGCGTTCTGATTGAGTTTGCTGTGCCAGGGTTTAGCTACATTGCGTATTTGCTTTGTTGCGTTTGAAGGAGAGTGGCATGATTTCTACGAACCCGACTGAGGACCCATACGGTTGGTAACTAGAACTAGTGACGTTTTATTAAAGCGAAGATACGACAATCACAACGCATACTGTAGTGCGCCGAAAAAATGGCCTCCAAAGAGTCGCTGCATTGCGCAATGTCAAGCGAGAGTGAGACGCCGGGTGGCGAGAAGAGTGCACGACTCGGGAAGGAGGCAGCGCCGGCGGAGAGGAATATAAAGCGTTGTTGCACCCATACTCCTTCCCTATGTAACCATGCATGGCTGTGCACTGCATAATTTGGTAAAGAATGTGCACAATGACCAAACATACACTGCACTACCGCAGGTAAGCTTCCCCTCTAAATACAAGCACAATGCCCGGAATACACTCTTTTGGTATCAATACAACACGTTTTATATCCAAATTTTGAAGCCATTTCAATGTTATTTATTTGTGTGGATTTTGCCATGCGCTAAAAAGGCACTGCCGATTTAAATGATGGCCCAGGAATGCAAAAGAATAATACATATCTTTTTACGATAAAACAGCTTTACCGTACACGTTTGAAGAACTGCAGTAATTGTAATTTCCTTTCCTCCTCTTCTAGGTATCATTAAACATGTAATGCCTTTTGAATTTGAACATCTCCCTGTCTCAGCTATAACGAGAATATAATGGCCTCATTCTCTCTATTCTCAGTAGGAATGTGGGGAAGGCATCAGCGGCAATATTGGGGATGTATTGAGCTTCAGGTATCTCTGTAGGGCTGTATTAGAGAAATATCGAACACAGTGCCGTACCGAAGCTCGAAAAAAACATCGCTTATTTTTCTGTTGCGGGATAGCGTACGCCACAAACAATCAGCCCAGCAGCATGGCGGTGCACACTGTTGCTGCACTAGACGTGAGTTCTCCATTACTTTTCAAGAATATCTCACGCTTGTAAGCTTGAAATGTACGGAAATTGGTTTACGCAAGATATAAAGATTTATTGGGTTGCGATCGTGGCTTTCATTCAGTACGCATGGACACCGAGTACACAAAATGTAGTTCGAACTGCGAGTGGGAATATCCGAATGGTTGCTCCCTTTGGTATGCACCTAGCACCTTTTAAGTCCTCTTGACTTCTGAACACACGGGCACTGCTACGAAGATATTTTTTTTTATTGCAGCACTTTGATAGCGTGCGTGCATCTGCGCGTATGTGCGTGTGTGTTCGTGCATGTGCGTGTGTGTGTGTGTGTGTGCGTGTGGCTGTGCGCTCGTGTGCGTGTGTCCGTGCGTGTGCGTGCGTATCGGCGTGCGCGCGTGCTCGTATGCATGCGTGTGCTTGCGTGAGTGTGTGTGTGCGTGTGCTTGCGTCTGTGTGTGTGTGTCTGTGTGTGCTTGCGTGCGTGCGCACTCGTGTATGTGCGTGCGTTGCATGCCCGCGCATGTCCACGCGCTGCTATATGATGGTCAGAGATATACTGGTAGTGCTCGTTGGCGTTTTCGTGCACAGTCACTCGATGTGAGACACACGTCCTTGTTAGGCGACATTCATCACGAGGTATCATAAGGCGCTGGCTCGGAACACACACAATCTTGTTTTTTGTGCTTGGTTGTCACTTTGTACTTTATACGAATTAAACATTGTGATTCTCAGTTTAAACGAGCGCCAACTGAGCAGAGCATACACTTTCTGGGTTGACACGGCGATTTAAACGCTGGGATTTTCTTTTTGTGCCATATGCTCAGCTTCTGCAACACCTGACCACGGTTAAGTTTGTTCCCACAGATGTTAAAAATCCATAAAGTCTCCTCAAGCGCTTCTACAAATGACAGACTAAGGTCGCTGGTGTTTCACAACTGTTTAATAATTCTTCCAAATGAAATAGTGATTATGGTGCTGTTTACGTGCGAACCGCCTAAAAAAACATGCGTGCCCCCGGACGCTACCAGCTTTCAGAAACGCGACTTCTTCCTTTATCGAGGTTACCGCTATTTCTACACCCAAATATCTACATGCGTTTGCAGCATTACCTCTCTCTTGATAATCAACAACAGCTGCAATTGGCAGCGGGACTTCGGTAGGCTGGATTCCAGGCGCATGGTTACAACCCATTCGCGGTAGTCGTCCTGGCAACCACGCGGCTGCTCCCAACGGAGAGGGACGCCAGCACTGAAGGTCGTGCCTCCACGCGAGCCCGTTCTATGCTATGGATATGTTGATACCAAATACATAGCCAGGTGCAAAGAGAAGGATGACTCGAGAAAAAGATTTTGTGGTGCTGGCGGGTGCACGGGAAATCCGTTATCCGCTGTAAAAGGAGCCTGAACGTCGACCCGGTATATTTATAAGACGATACTTCTTTTCTAACTTGGACAAAAAAAATTCGTCTGCCTCTGTGTCCCACGATTCAGCCGCTAGGCCAAAGTTAACGTAAAATTTGAACGAGGCGTTTAGATATGTAGCGCCCTTTCCAAATTTCTAAATCTGGAGGCAGTGTTAATACTTGTCAAAATTGTTAAGCGAAAACAAAAAATTATGAATATCTGAGGCAATACATCAATACCTCACTGACATTTGCCGTGTTTCTTTATGAAAAAATTACGCCCACCTCCCCTCGCGGGAACCCTGGTGTGATGCGACGCTGAGGGGGGTTCAAGCGCAAGCGGAGAGCAACCGCCGACCGAAAGCCGCCAAGGAGCGGCACACCGGTTATATGCGCAGCGCGCCTGAAGGAGAGGAGACCGCGGAGAGAGAGAGAGTACTGCACATGCGCAGCACCGCGCGCAGTGCCACCCGCCGGCGGGGTGAGAGCGCGCTGGGCCGCACACCCGCAGATGTTGAGAGAGAGTGTTCGCTCTCACCTGGGCACGCGCTGGCGCCAGTGCGTCTGCCGCAGCTATGACGCAACACAATCCAACACAATCCACTTTAATAAAATCCAATACAAATTCAACCCAATCCAAGCCAAGCCAAGCCAATCCAATCCAATACAATCCAATGCACCTCGCGAGAGAGTGTTCGCTATAGGAGAGGAGAGGGGTGAGCGGAGGAGAGTGCGGACGCCGACGACGACGACGGACGCACGCAGGAAGGACAGGCCGCCGACAACAGATGCTCTCAGCGTCGCATCTAAAAATACATAGACGTTTGACTTTTGTGATATCGCATAAAGTACTTTAGCTACAGCATAAAAAAATTACGCCCACCTCCCTTCGCGGGAACCCTGGTGTGATGCGACGCTGAGGGGGGGTTCAAGCGCAAGCGGAGAGCAACGGTCGACCGAAAGGCCGCCGGAGAGCGGCACAACGGTTATATGCACAGCGCGCCCGAAGGAGAGGAGACCGCGGAGCGGAAAAAGAGAGTACTGCACATGCGCAGCACCGCTCGCAGCGCCAGCCACCGGCGGAGTGAGAGCGCGCCGGGCCGCACACCCGCAGATGTCGCGAGAGAGTGTTGCTGTCCCCTTGGCACGCGCCGGCGCCAGTGCGTCTGCCGCGGCTATGACGCAACACAATCCAACACAATCCACTTTAATAAAATCCAATCCAAGCCAATCCAAGCCAAGCCAAGCCAATCCAATGCCCCTCGCGAGAGAGTGTTCGCTATCGGAGAGGACAGGGTGTGAGCGGAGGGGAGTGCGGACGCCGACGACGACGACGACGACGGACGCACGCAGGAAGGAACGGGACGCCGACAAGAGATGCTCTCAGCGTCGCATCTAAAATTGTCCGGGGGGGGGGATGGGGCGGCGGGGGGGCTGAAGCCAACCGCACCCCTGTGCCAACGACACCTCGCAGAAGCCCTGGACACGCAAGTCGTGGCCTCCGCGATTTGCTGCCGGCGGCGCGCCGTTGCTCCGGCCGTCCCATTCGGTGCGGAAGCAAGGGGAGCGCTGTAGTTTTGCTAACTCCGACACACGCCGCGCGGCGGCGCCGTTAGCCTAAGGTTGAAGCGAGGCTCGTCTGGCCGACGCTGCCTGTGCTTTGAGTTGTAAATCAGCCTTCGTTGTCGCGTCTTCGGGATAGAAAACTCTCAAAATGTAGTCTATGTATTTTGACTCGATCCTACAAGTACAAAGTTGTTTAACGTACGTTGTTCAACACCCACGGTTGCCTTTGCACGCAGCTTTAGTGGTCGTTTGCTTGAAAGGCGAATGCCATAGCCAAGGGTTCTGTCATCTCGGGCAAAGTGAATGCTAGCATGCTGAATTCTTTTTTCACTGTTACAGCATTTTCGCGCTATTACGCTGCACGAAAATATGCTTTTTTTGCCTTCTAAGTTGTTTCGAACGCTCTGGGTATGTGTTCTGTGTGCGTGTGCGCGTGTGCGTGTGCGTGCGTGCGTACGTGTGTGCGTGCGTGCGTGCGTGAAAACAGCGTAATACCGATAAGCTCTCGTGTATTGTTTATAGGCAGGTGACTACGATATTCATATAATCTGTTAGGCTTCCACGGGTAAGAATCAATCACATTTTTGTGTTTTTTTAATATATGCTTAGGAGTTTCAAGAACCTACTGCAATCACGCTTCCAAATTATTTGCCGTGAGTGAAAAAGTCATGATATTCCGCGATGCTTTTCATATCGCTATCGACTCTACATATGTATTTTTTCGAAAGACTGTTTCTGAATTTCTAGATTTGCTAATTTGTTGTCATGACATATTAAGGGCATTATTTTTTTCGGTGAGCAGTTAAGCTGATCACTAATATCTGTATGCACAACATCGGCTGTAAGTAAGTTGTCCGGGATATTAGTGAATAAACACATCAAGTGGAGAACTATACCAATCGTAACTCGGGTAAAGATTTTTATTACATTATTCAGACCATGTCCATTTATGGTACACTGGAAGTCTCTCTGTACGTTTGTAAATGCAAGCATGCATGCGAATAAACGGCACCAGCACGTTTACCCTGCCTATTGCGGATGAAATACCGATAGCCATTTGGGCAGTATACACTTCAGATGCTGGAGTATACGACGTCTCTGTTAATAGCAACGCGGTAAAAGTTAGGCCAAACGTTTCAAGTAGTGTTGCCATGTCATCTACTTTATCTGTCAAAGACCGCACGTTTAAAGAAGAAAAGAGGAAACGACATAGGGGGTATTTTCGTGTTTACTAATGGTTGGATTTCGGTCGGTTGAATTCCCATAATTTGGTTCTTGTTTGGAACGCACGGAATATGCGTTCCGTGCGAGATGTACGAGATTTTCAGAAATAAAACCGGAAAACGTGTTGTGTTTTGGAACCATGCGTGACTACCAAAAAGAATACTGCTGTACAATGAATTCACTTATGCATCACCCCGGGCATAGTCTACGTCAAAAATTCAAAGCACCAGTAACTACCCTAATGGCACCAGTAACTAGTGAACAAATGTAGCCCAGCAGAATACAAGGGACGAAAGAATACACATGGACGAGCGCTACACACGGACGAGGACTGTGTATTCTTTCGTCCCATGTGTTCTGCTGCGCTACATTTGTTCACTATGAATTACCAACTAGCCCAGTCTACAGCTTTACCAGTAACTACTGCTACCTTTCACCTGCATTGGTGTGCGGTAACTTTTTTATTAAACGTCGCACACAGGCTGCGAAGGCCGAGTTTTCGTCCTCTGCCCCCGCCCGCGCCAGGGAAAACGACCTTAGGCTACGCGCGCCGCGGTGCGGCGGAAAACGGCGAAACGGCCTCTTCAGAATTACTCTCTCCGGGCGATTGGAACGGCCGGAGCAACGGCGCGCCGCCGGCAGCCGATCACGGAGGCCATGCGCAAGTTCGTATATTTCCTACGGCAAGTGCCAGGTGGCGCCACAACTGTCGCAGAACTCTGTGCCGGTGACAGCCGAATGTTTTTGCGCTCTATTATATGGCTATATGCGGCTCCACCCTTTTTGCATTACGGTCTCATTATGCTGGAGCTCCTGCCAGAAAGGTTAACACATTACTACGCAGTTTCGTTTGCCACTGAAGAAAAAAACTGGCTGCTTTCCACGCTGTAAAGGTGGTTGGTAAGCAAAGCCTTGAACAACTCCCACAACAATTCCCCATGCGACATCACTTCAACTCACACAGGTGGGTCTATAATGAGTGAAACCAGCCGTTTCCTGGAATTCGCGGGGCCGGCGTCCGAACGCAGCAGCAGCGTCGACCACGGCCGGGTTAGAAGCGGCGGCCGCCACCGCGGTAGCCCGGCCGTGAGTCGGGAGAGAAAAAACGGAGAGGAGGGTCTTCCGAAGGGTGACGCAGCGGAACCTAGTCATCCTGGTGTTCTAGCTTGAGGCTGTACCACCGCGCGACACAAGCCTTGACAAGGAAACAATTATGCATGTGAGTTTAGTGATCTCCATTTATGCCAATTTAAACTAGTTAGTTTAGTAATTCTGAGAATTGCGACAAAGCTGAGGTAACTTTGTGATCGCCATTTATACAAACCAGTTGCTCCTTTAGCCTTTCCGTACACCTCTTAAAACAAAACCGCATTGGTATTAACCAATATAGAAAGAGAGCGCCATTTGTGGCAAGCAGTGCGGAAAAGGTAGCATTTCTCTAGCGGCCAGATATCTGCATTTGGTTTGCACATTTTGTCTTCCCGCCCTGAAGACCAACCCTTGCTGTATCTTTGCCGACGACCACTAAATTCCGTCGGGTTCGGGTTATCCTGGAACTGCTGTCGAACAAGTTAATCAAGCCGTGCGAAGGCAGAGCCCAACGGAATCGAAGCTGCGCCAAAACAGTCCCAAAACAAGCGTCGCTAAAGCAGACGACAAAGCCGTCCCGCCGACGCAGCCGCCAATGAGCAGGCACTTGCGCTGCGGGAACGCTGCTTAAATTCGCCGCACGATCTGCAGTGTGCTCCGTCAGTGAACCTCTCCGCCACCGCCTCCGCCACCCTTCCAGCCGCTGCCTTCGCCGCGTTGCGAGTTTGTTGTCGCGCACGCCACGAAAGGACCGCTGGCTGGTAAGGGTAGAAAGCTTTGCTTTAAAAGAAGGCGACGTCTATGTCTACCACAGATTTGTAAAACGATTCATAAGCGGGCACTTCAATGATTTGCTCTTCACGCGGTGATGAGCTCACCTTTAGTAGAAGAAGCCCTTCACTTTCGCTTTCTTGCTGCTCCATAGGTTGGAAATAAAAATGCGCACCACTGTCTCGAAGGATCTCGGTTCGTGTCTTGCCTCCTACTTGAGAATGACGGTGGTGGTGCTAGAAGAAGCTTGAGAATGGTCTTGCTGCGAGGCTGTGGTTGTGATGATGGTGATGATGACGCCCTCAATAACGTACCCGCAAGGGGCATTGCCCAGAGATAAATCACTGATTGAAATCCATTAGCACTTCGACATATTTGTTCACTTTCGGACAGAAAGAGGTCGTAAAAAAAGTTCGCCGTAATTTTAAACCCCAATTACCCATTATTTGTATCCCTCAGCAATGCAAGTGACCTTTAGCAGAAAGGTAGTCCTAAATACAATTATATATGTCCCTTTTTTGCACACCCCAAATTTGTTGCGCCAATGGATAATATAAGTGGAACAGATAGAGTCAAACCTAAACGCTGAATAGGGTCCTTTAAAGCAGTTGTCTAGCTGCCGAGAAGCGGCAACAGGCGAGAAAAAAAATGTTCAATTGTTTCTGGGACCTGGAACCGCACACATACCTCCGTAGGAGAAAGCCCTGTTCTAAACAGGTAGAAATGTACCCTTGGAATCCTGCAGCGCAAGCTCGGTGAAGCTCACTTCGCATTGCCGCGAACCACAAAAAGAAAATTCCCCCCCAACTTTCAACGTTGATACTGCTCAAATGATAGGAGCGCATCTGAACGAGTAGTGTGGAAATGTCAACACCGTCTTCATTGATCTTGAAGATCCCGCGGCTAATTGTACGAGGTAAAGCTTATGCTTCTTCTTAATCTTCTTCTCCCTTCTCAACCAGTCGACATGCTTTTCTGGGCTGTCGCCGCGACGCGGATTCACGAGCTTTCGGCATTTTCTTGGTTTTTGCAGCTCGGACCGTAAACGGCTGAAGTCGTCGCGACCCTCCGGGTCGTGCCCACCGCGCCCTAACCCTTTATGTGAATAAAGTTATTTCTCCCTCTCTCTCTCCATCCGCGCTTCGGACAGCCTCATTTCTCGTGACACCAGCCTGTGGCGGAGTCCAAATAAGTGCTACGGGAAAATTGGGTGAATCTTTTAGCAGAATGTGGAAACAGTGCATCGAGATCAGCGCTATCGACAAGGCCAACACAGCCACTCATAATGTGTGATTCTAAAGTGGCCATGCAACTGCGTTGGCTCGACGTTTTATAGGCGCAGAGATCACAACTTTGACTGAGCACTTCGCAAATTCCAGATTGCCTTTAGAGTGCCGGTCAGCTTATTTCATTACGCGCTTGAGACGGGCTGCTCCAACTGGCGTTTTGCTCTTTTCTTGTAATCTACACTAGAAATTGAGATCAGATTCTCAATCATCTCTCATGGTAGTCTAACCAATGAGGTAACTTAGTTATTTTAAAGTTTTAACTTAACCATTTTAATAAACTTTCCAACACGAGTAACTGCGAACACTTCAACGCTCATTGACCTTTTTCTTATAGGTACGGATACTACCAGTGTTAAGGCTGGTGTGATAGCTTGCGATCTGGGCGATCATTTACCTATATTCATGGCAATCGAAGAAACTATTGGGTTAAAAAACCGCCAGTTAGAGCAAGACATCTTTCCTCATAAAAACTTGGATCACTTTAGAAATGATTGGCTAGAAATCGATTGGATGGACGTCTGCAGCGCCACAATTGCTGGCACTGCAATGGATACCTTCATCAAAAAGATTAGGCACCTGTACGATCAATTTTTTTTCCTACAAACAGTTTACTACCTTCCAAAAGATCCATAAGCCCCGGATAACTAGACACCTACTCGCTAACATAAAAAATAAAGGTGTCATGCATGGAAACTTTTTCCCCCACCGTACACTAAAATTTTTTAAAGAATACAAAAAAATTCGCAATGGCTTTAACAAAAAAATTCGTTGCGCTCAAAACGAGTATTTCAATAACACATTTACAGGAATGTAGTCAAAACACGATGGCCACCTGGAAAAAGACAGGATCACTCTTTGGCAGTAATAGCACCTCCAACACAGTCTCAGAAATCCCCGTTATTGGTAAAAAATTACCGGCCTGTGATCTGCAAATGCCTTCAACGAATATCTTGTGACGACATTTCCTCACCGGTATTTCTCAATACCACGCTGAAGATGGACAATTTTTGCTCCGACTCAGTATTTCTAGCCCCAGTAAAGGAGGCCGAGGTATTTTCAACAATTATCCAGAGTCGAAACAGCAACAGTTCCGATCCTTTTGATTTTAAGCTCCACCCTACCAAACTTATTGCTGACATAATTTCCCGCCCCCTGACGAGTATACTGAACTGCTGTTTTTCTACTGGTATTTTTCATGCGAATTTGCAAACCGCGAAAGTAATCTTACGGTACAAGAAAGGCGACAAAAACAGCTTTGGAAACTATAGGCCCAAATCAATTTTACCGATTATGTCGAAAGTCCTTGAAAAAGTTTTGTATTCTCGGCTCGCGTTCTTTAGAGATAAGCAAAAAATATTATCAGATGCTCAGTTTGGTTTCTGTAAACACAGGTCTACTGAACTGGCGTTACTTGCGCAGAAGGAATTCATTCTCCGCAAAATCGAAGACAGGAAATTCGTACTTGGAATATTTATAGACTTCTCGAAGGCCTTTGCTTCGCTTGACCGAAAGCTGCTACTTAAGAACTTAGAATTTTACGGTATTCGCGGAAGAGCACGTGAGGTTATTGAATCATACCTTGGCCATCGCCAGCAATATGTAAACATAAATAACTCGTCTTCTTTAACAAAGCGGACATGACTTGGCGTACCACAAGGAAGCATATTGGGTCCCTATTTATTCAACATTTTCATAAACGACAGTGTGTTAATTAACTCTTTCATAAAATTTATAATCTACGCGGATAAGACAAGTTTGTTTTTAGCCGATGAAAACTGCCCACATCTCATTAGCCCAGGCAATGAGATTTTAGCTAAATTGTCTGAATGGGCTTTGTGAAATGGCCTAAGAATAAACCATGAAAAAACCAAAGCTGTTGTTTTCCGAGCTAAGTCAAACAAATAAATCCAATAAACAGCTTGCATTTCGATGGCCATCCCATAGAAGTAGCGCAAAAGTTTCAAAACTCTTGGCGTGTTATTCACAGAGCACATGCTCTGGGATTTGCAAACAGACCGGGTAGCAATGAAGCTTTCTAGAGTAATAGGACTTCTTTTTCGAAATTGCGAGTTACTTCCCATTAAAACAAGGTTGAGTATATATCATGCATTATTTCAATCATGTATTAGCTATTGTTTTTTAGTATGGGGTGCCACTGCAATGTGATATATCTCTAAACTTTCTTGACTGCAGAATAAAGTACTCAGAATAAAAATGGATCAGTGGATCAGTCGGTTGGTACTTCACTGAAACAATTCGAACTAATTGAGGTACAAAAACTGTTCGACTGTCGCCTCTGTAGAGCAATAATAAACGCGCGACTACATAACACAAGTACGTTACTTACCTTGGCCAACTTGACTCGAAATAATTCTGTGTACAGCATGAGACACCTTGAACACTGGTTTGTACCTACCAGCCGGACTAACTATGGGAATAATATACTCGGCTCCATAACAAAGAGATTACGCAACACTCTATATAAAAATGGTGTCGACATAGCAAATGTTACCCCAGAGGACTTGTCAGCAGTGTTTCTTTAATGATGTTCACCTTACTTTATTTTTGTTACTTGCATTGCCCATGCACTGCATTTTATAGAGTACTGTATTTTTCTATTGTTATATATGCACATGGTCGTGTCGTTTTCTCTTTGTATTGCGATTGTTTCTTTGTGTATTGCACTTCAATATTACGTTTTCTATATCCAGAATGTACGACTTACCCAAGTTGCAATAAATGATGTACATGGACCTATTTGCGGCTGTATTTGCGTTGCATGCACTGTTGTCCAGGTCCAGGGGGTTAGAGCTTTGTCAAGCTGAAGTACTGCAGCTTTTCTCGAACCCCCTGATGTACTTGTACATGAAATAAACTGAATCTGAATCTTGATATGAACTCGCACTCATTTACTCCCACCTCTAGCCCTAGACATTGTGGCCGCGTGAGGAGACTGGTCCGACCGCCAGTCGTTTCCAAAGTGGCCGGGGAAGTGTTCGCGTGTAACGAAGTAAATCGTCCTAGTGTTAATAAATTCAAGTCTGCAAAATTTTATTTCTGCCGAACCGTGGCCAAATGTTCTTTTTATTCTGGTACCTTTCCATCGGCTCTGCCGCAACCCTTGTTGCCTTCCCAGTTAACACCAATTCAGTACAGATTGTTTTGTTTGCTGTGGGTTTCATACCAATATGCACTAATATATACACATACTATTATATACAAAGGGGGCAATCTTTCGCTGCAAGGGCGTGCCGTTGGGGGCGCTGCCGTAGCAGCACGGAACGTTCCTCTCATACTTGGCCTGGCTCGCCACTTACCATCTTTTGTTCGTGAAGCCAGAATTAACAAAAAGGGTGAAAGCGTGGAGGAATAGAAAGGTAATACAGTAATCCCTCCTTAACTCGGAAATCCTAAAGCACGGCGAAATAAGTCGAAACTTGTTTTCGCCGTGCATTTACCTCTGATAGGCGCCACTCGTTTGCAACCCTTTATCTCGAAACGTTATTTCGCAGGATCGCGGGTGTCTCGAAATGTTGACAGAAAGGACACAAGACAAAGTCCGCTACAGACAACTGTTAAAGTCTTTGTTGTGACGCTTAGCGCCCACTACGCGCCGAACGTGGTCATGAACGGCAAAGTTACGCTGCACGAGGCCGATGTTCCCGTTAACGAAATGCTGTCCGCCGCCACCATTGTTAGTGGAGCTTTGGACGATGCAGCTTTTCATGAGGACAAAGACGAGCCTCGAGAACTGCCTACAATGACAGAATGAACAAAATGCTCCGCCTCATTCGCAAAAAGGAAGAGCGTAAAGCGCGGGCGACCAAAAATTGATTCGATGCATGGAGCAACTGTAGAACGCTTTTCTCGGATAGGTTGAAATGCGACATAGTCGAGTATCACGCAGTTCTTTCTTCCGCAATTGTAAAAATTAGATTTTTCAGCGGACGTCCTGTGCCTTTGTTACGGACGCTTCCCTGTGCGGTGAAGCTTTTGTTACCAGTAATAGCTTCTATTTCAGTGACCTGACCACAAACTGGCGGCTTCTCGCTTCACACGAAACTCCCCTTACCTCTAAAATTTCGGCGGATTTTACGGCTTCGAGTTAACGAGGGATTACTGCATTACCTTGCTTTTTCGTCTTGCATAAAGGGTCTGGCTACCGCTTTTAAATCTTTCTGAGTTCGCTTTCCCATCGATTAAAAACACCATAAATGTTCTTTTACACTAATATGGCGCATTTTTTTCAGCCTCAGACAAGGCAGTGTAACAAAGACACGTGGAGCCTTGGGATTGCGCTTCAGCGCGTACGAGTTCCGCCACCTTGGAGAGCCGCAGGACACTAGCCACGAAAGTGATAGTAAAGCAGGCGAAGAGGGCGCACTGTTTTATTTAACGGACATAAAAATATGCGGGCCCATACAGTTCCGCTGTGAAAGCCAAGAACGGAACAAACTCGACATCCCGCCCCCCTCACTGGATTCCTCGGCACAACGTGACCAGCTGAAATAAGTAAGGAGCGCTCATATGCACCCCTTTTCACTGTAGAGGATGACAATGAGCGACGTGCAACACAAGACGGCGCCTCCAAGCTTCCAAAGCTGCCGAGAAACGCAAAAAAGTTCTTCCAACTTCCATTTTTTCTAATTGTGTGCTTCTTCTATTTAACACGTAATACCTTTGCTTGCCATTTCGGAAATGATTGTCGCTTAGACACTTCTCCACGGACATACTGCTGTCCAGCTGTCGACCTGAGGACCAGCTCCTGCTTGACACCAGCGCTACGGAAGCCTGGAGAGCACATGTGCTCTGGACTGAGGAAACACTCCCACATTATTGCATAATAAAGTTGTATATATATATATATATATCTCCTCAAGCGGCGGCCCTGTTTACGGTGTATTTTATCATCTTTCACTGTTTTTCTTTCATCTTTCGTTTTGATGTTACCTTTCCTTCGCTCCTCTTGCTAGACAGACGTGTTTATACCCGCTGCCTCTGCAATAAACGCATTATTCAATGTTGGCGCTTGTCCAGTCCTCGCATCGTCCTCTGTTTGTTACTGCGCTTGTTTTCTGCGTGTTGTAAGTGATAGTGCTTCCGGTAAACAGCAACAGAACAGTGGCGATAACTATTGTGGAGACGTGCCACAGCGATTCTGGATCTTAGCGTCGCGCTACTGTGTGACAGCACGCGCGTGCACGGAGATCAGTTCAGGCGAGGTTAAACAGGCCTCGACACGGGACAGCGTGTCACCAGCAGTGCTGATAGGACGGCTGACTTGGTGGACAGCGACGCTAATCTCCAAAGATAGAGAGAGGACCGGCATCCCGCTCGAGGAGCGCGCGCAGCGGTTGCGCTGGAAAGCGAACGTCAGGGGCCTATAGTACCTAAGTATGTAGGTGTTCTGGCCTAAACAGAAAATACCAAAGATGTGTGATGGCAAGACAGACGTCCAGGAGTTCGCGCCCGAATGTTCTGTACCTCGTTTCAGCTGTTGGGAGTAGAAACCGAGTGGTTGCCAACCAGAGACGACTGGCCAACAACATTGCCGAGACACTTTTACAGCGTTGTTGGCTAGGCGTAGTTGAGCGTCAGCAACGGGATGTAAAAGCACGGAAGCGTAGAAGAACGACTTTCTTCTCAAAATAAAAGGCAAAAGCTGCTTTCTCGATGAACTGAAATCCTCCAACGGCATTTTAAGTGGACAGCAGATCAGAGAGTGGCTCGAGGAGTTCGGCACACTTGGCAATAAATTGCCGGAAGAAGTTCGGCGGGCCAAAGAACTCTCGCATATTCTTGCTTGAGGTTGGCTTCTAAAACCCTGTGATCACCTTTATCTTCGTGTTCAGAAGTTTATTTTCCTGTTGAGTGTATTGGTGGCACAGGGACAGAATGGTCTCCGCGCCGAAAATCACACTTTTGAATTATGGCCAACCCGAATTGGTAGGACCTAAATCAAACGTTTCGCAAATACGCTTTGTGCTCGGATGGTGATGAACGTGTGATCAAATGCCGTTCAGGCAGGCAAAAAAATTTAAACCACGGGTGACCTTGTCGATGGCACGCTGAAAGGTATGGGCGGTGTTGTGTAAACTGACGGTCATGTGGACATAATCAGAGACCGAATGAAGTGATAATTGCACCCATCGGCATGCCTGCGGGCTCCGCAGTGATGTGGTAATAGAAGTTGACCACATCCAACTTGCAGAATATCTTGCATCCTGCCGGATTTGCGGTAAAGTCTTGGAAATACCGTACTGGGTACCGGGGCCCGGAACGGTGATCGCTAGGACTCGGTAGTCTAAAAATGGCCTTCAGTCACTGGGATCCTTCTTCGGCATCATGTCGAAGAGACGCCCCGTTTCGGCAAAACGGACAGACAAACACAGTTACAGCACGTGCGCGAACGACTGAGGAGTAACGGTGCAGCGCGATTGGGCGAGATGACGTGGTCGAACAAAAACAAAAGTCTCCGTTACGGTGATGTGGTGGGTGATGGTCTGCTTTACAAGACTTTGTACTATGCGGGGCTCTATTATTGCGGCAAAATCAGCAAGGATCTTCTGGTACGCTCAAAATGACACAATGTTTTGGACAACGGTCGCCTTGGCACGGGAGAGAACACCATGCACTGCAGAGCTCGTTGTCAAGTCCATGAGGTATCGAGAGCGTACGTTCACGGTCATGCTGCAGAAAGACAGTAAATCAGCATTGTTGCCGATTGTGAGAAGTGACCGGAAGCTGCGCCGTAGGCCAAAATGTAGTGAGAGACCGCTTGCCGTAGGTGCTAATCGGCGAGGTTTCGGCGGCAATTAACGCTTACGTCATTTCTCCGCTTCGTCGGTCTAGCGAGAAGGTCGGTAGACGATGACTTCGGCTCCCGTGCAAGCCAAGAAGCTGTGGCTTTCAACCTTATAGGGGACGTAGTGTAGGGAACGGAGCCGTGGGCTCCGTGATGCTGTGGCTCTCCCACATCTATTGTTGGTGTGCAAGCCCCGGCCAGAAATGCAGAGCGGCGATGGCATACGACCATCCCCGGAGCGTAGTCGTGTTCAAACTTCTGTTGCGTGTGGCTCTGCTGACGCTGCCGGATCGTGGCCGCCAATTCGAAGCATCCTTCTTTACCGAGCTTCTCCACTTGCTTGGAATGACTCGACTCCACACGGCCTCGACTCCACAAGGAAGCTCTTACTGCTCAAGGGACGCTATCCGAGTGGGTCGAGCGCCTTCCGCTGACTTTTTTGGCTATTCGCTGTGCCCTGAAGACCGACTTGTCCTGTTCCTGTGCAGAACTCGTTTATGGTTCGACACTCCGGCTCCCTGGTCATTTCTTCGACCTGCCAGTACAGTCATTGCCTACCAGCGACTATATGTAAAGACTACGCATGCTCTTTCTGCAACCTAAGCCTAAACGACATTTCCCGCCGAGAGACGTTTACACCACGTCGGACCTTCGCAATGCAGCCCATGTTTATGTGCGCAACGACGCTGTTCACTCGCCACTCGAACCTCACTACTCCAGTCCTTTCCCGGTACTACAGCGGCACTGGTCAATGTACCTCGCGAACATGAATGACCGTCCTGACACCATTGCCCTAGAGAGGCTCAAGCCCGCCTGATCCCTGGTCCGTGCATTCAACGCTGCTCTGCATCCTCCACAGGAGCCTCTACATACAGTCGCTCCTCAAGCATCCCATGTGCACTTCCCAACCCCCCACACTCATTGGCGTGTGCCGCCCGTCATAGACCACCAGAGACAATTGACTGCGCCGGACATTTCCCCGTCCCAACGACCTCCAGCTGCCCTCGTCTGCAATGTCCTGAATTCACTTATAAAACAGCGCTATAAACAGGACTACAGAAAGGGCACACAGACAGGCCTTCAATCTGTGTTGCAGTCCTGAATTCCTCTACCCCACTCCGCGTTAGGGAGGGGGGGAACAGGCGCGATCACGTCCGTCTCCCCACTTGTAGGAAACGGAGCCGTGGACTCGGTGATGCTGGGGCTCTCCTACATTTATTGTTGGTGTGCAAGCCCCGGCCGGAATTGGAGAGCGGCGATGGCATACGACCATCCCTGGAGCGCAGTCGTGTTCCAACTGCTGTGGCGCATGGCACTACTGTCACTGCTATGCAAGCACCGCTGATGATGATGGTAGGTATCTGTTCATAATGAGGATAGTGGCGCTGCAAGCAGATGGTGATGCGCTACAACAATAGAAGAGGCGCTGACAACTTGACCGGGTTCTTTTGCGGCAGCCAGTGCCCAGTCTCCAAATTTTCAATCCATCGTCTTTGGATGGCCCTTCGGTTGATCTTTGCCCTGTTCCGGCTAGTATAGCAGGAGCAAGGTTCCGTAGATACCAGCGCCGAATGAGTGCGAAGGAAGCGGTCATCAATAATTTGGAAGAATATGCTCATTTAAAACATAACTGGAATTCCGGTTTGTGCGAATCTCGTCAATGCGAGGTCACATTAACCAAATTGAGATGTAGGGTCCCCCAGCTGAACTTCTATATGCACAGGTCTGCTCTGTGCCATTTTCGGTGAACATGAGACACTAGATCACTTCTCATTACATTGCTGTGGTTTCTCAGTGATCAGACAACGTCACCTTATCAGGCCATTACAATGCTGTGGTTTCTTAGTGATCAGACAACGTCACCTTATTAGGCCATTACAACGAATTGAACTTCCTATCTCTATGCCAGTACTGCTGTCGCTAGGGGCCACATCACTGGGTTATTGTCACAAAGGCGTGGCTGCAGCCATTCATGCATATGTGTTCGAGACCAGGCGTCTGCCCTGTTAGCATTTATTATCACGGGTATGTTTTCTCAAATTCAACCGCCACTTTCAATTTGTAGCCAATTCTTCCTTCCAATTGTACGCTGCTACTGGATGCCACCAGATAGGTATCTACTGTTAAACTGTGAGCGGGCGAATTATCCCCCTTCTTGCTCGATTATTGGCCAATATCCCGCGTGGGCATACGCCATAAGACGTGGAACAACAACAACAACAACCTCTCGTACTGCGCCCGGCGTCGCACATGCGTGCACGTGGGTTCGGGCTACTTGAGGAGACCTTGCTTTTGTCTTCGTCGTCTTCTTCGAGTGTTTGTCGCGTCTGTCGTTACAGTGCCTGAGCGCGAACATTGTGTCCTAGTACAGACATTTCTTTCTCCTACGTGCTCGTTCCCGTGCATAGGCCAGTTAGGGTACTAATTTTGCGATACTTTTAGCGCAATTTTTTAGGCTTGAGAACAGCTGGCTGGGGTCTGCCCACAAAGACTGTTCGATTGCTAGATAAGGAAGAAGTAGATTTAGGGGAAAAAGAAGAAGCATTTTCATCTATTACCAAGTTTTCTCTAGCACCAGCACTACCACCGTCATTCTCAACTTGGAGGCAAGAAACTAACCAACCTCTTTCAAGGCGGCCCTCCGCATTTCTATTCCCAGCACCTGGAGCAGCAAGAACGGCGAAGTGACGTGCTTCTTCCGTCAGAGGTGAGTTCCCCACCATGTGAAGAGAAAATCATTGACGTGTCCGCTACGAATTGCTGCACAAATGTAGGGCTTGCCTCACGAATTTATAACACCCGCCGCCGTGGCTCAGTGGCTAAGGCATTGCGCTGCTGAGCATGAGGTCGCGGGTTCGATTCCCGGCCGCGGCAGCCGCTTTTCTGACGGAGGCGAAAAGCAAAAACGCCCGGGTGTTCGAGATTTCGGCGCATATTAAAGATCCCCAGGTGGTCAAAATGAATCCGGAGCCCTCCACTACGGCGCGCCTCATCGCCTGCGTTGCGTCGGCGCGTTAAACCCTACTATAGAATAAAAGGAGAGACCAATAGCCGCGACGTCCCGATGATGCGATGGTGTTCTATTTACAAGATGGCGGATGAAGAAAGACGAAGCAGCTCGAGCGAGAGCTGCTCACGAGAGATTACAGGCACCGATGATGATATTCGCATCGGTGCCGCGATGATGATTATAAAGTTTCTACATCTTCCCCGGCCCCATTTTCCCCGCCCACAAAGAAGCCGTGGTCAGTCCGCGTCCAGTTGGTGCCTTCAGTTCGTTCGTTCTTGTAGGATACCCTGAGACAATCGGTAGGCGAAGCTGCAGCAGGGGCCGTCTTCGAAGCACATGCTGGTAGAGTCGGTGCAGACGACGCAACCATGTGGAAATTCGAAGCAGATCTTCGGCGCCTCTGAACTCGGATGTGTATTCAACCAATTTATACACATCACGGCCTGAAAAAACTTTCGTAGCTCCTTGAGGCTTCTTTCTGGATCTTTGTACTTTCGTGGTTGAAGAATCATTGTGTGATGCATTCCCTTTCTTAAAAGAGAGCTTGCCGCAAACTCTTCGGCTCTGTTGTAGGATGCGTGCAACGATAATCCTCTTGGGGTGTCTGTCATGATCGTCAGTACCCCGCTCTTCAGCGTCGACGATCGACTGTCTTTTGGTTGCCAAAACGTATCTCTCATTCTGCACTTTGAGTTCTTCAGGGGGTAGGTCCGTATTCTCAGCTTGGAAGCACTCCTGATACATGGCTTGCGGTGATGCCAATGGAGTCGAGGAGATGCCTGACTTGCTCATGCTAACGTCGGCGGTCTCTTGGAAGGCACACAATATCAAGGCGTCTTCTGTCCGAAGATCGCGCGCAGCCAACGAAGTTGTCGCATTGTCACGCTGTTCTTGCGGTAGGAACTGTGGCACATGCAAAGTTTCTATCGCAGAGCCTTCTTGGAAATTCTTCACATGAACTGGGTCATATAATCCTTCTGTCAGTGTATAAAACTCATTGAAGTTTGTAGAGGAATTTATTATCTCGTCGATCTGGCTCGGTTTTGCGGCGCCGTACCTTTTGTATTTCAATTCATAGTAGATACGGATCATGACATGAGTTATTTCATCTTGATATTCTACATCGGTGGCATATTCCTCATCCAGGGAGTCGCTGTGAATAAACGGTTCGATTTCTTCGTTCAACGTTCTCAATACAATTTCTGTTTTCCGTAGTTGTCGCATCAATTCCTTCAACCTGTCGGCAACACCATTCGTCATTACAGTCAACCGTAATGCGGATTCTGCGTTTCTGCGTACTTCACGAGCGTATAGCCGCACCTTTTCTCTTTTCGTCTTCAGTTCGTTAAAGCGCATCATATTGTCAAGACTACTCTGGTCACACATCAAAGTTACTGCGTCTTGCATTGCGCGATCAGCGGCGGCATTCCCCTCACCGTTCAAGGAATCACCGCCCATCGAGGGGTTCGTCGGAGGTGAGGATCCGTCGTCGTCTCGTCCGCCCATCGCCTCGGTCACTTTCGCATACCACCACCGGTTCAGTCCATCACACCGGTCCGTCGTCGGTATCAAGGGGTCCTCCTCCTCGAAAAGGCCAAAGTTCGGAAGACTCCGAATCGCAGGAGGGCCTTCTTCCCGGGTTTATCGATACCATATAAAAATAAGAGGAGGGACCAAGGGCCGAGACGTCCCGGTGATGCGGTGGTGTTCTATTTACAAGATGGCGGATGAAGAAAGACGAAGCAGCTCGAGCGAGAGCTGCTCACGAGAGATTACAGGCACCGATGATGATATTCGCATCGGTGCCGCGATGATGATTATAAAGTTTCTACACCTACAATTTGTAACGCCTTTAATCTCATCCCTGGCCAATCTAATGCCGTAGTAATGCGTTAGCTTACCTCACACGTACTCCAGCTTAATCAGCCCGGAACGCGAAAAGCGTAGCGCCTCATAAATGCATAAACAAGTGCGCAGTTCATCAAGGTGTCACATGTCTTTCTAAAATAGTGTACATGGGTATTAATTGGGAGTGAATTTTCGATAGCAACGCTTGAAAAAAAAATACAAGAACAACGCTTGCCAGGATGCGTTAGCTCTATATTTGTATATAGCAGTAAAGTTTGGTTTAAAAATAGGCCGCGCATCTGCTCGCGTCGTCCCAAATGTCGTTAAAATCTCGTCAAATGACGGTGTAAATGAAATCCAAAAGGACATGAAGGAGGTGAAGCTGGAAATCAGGACGCTTGTCGATAAAACCTTGATATCGAAAAGGAAAACAAGAACCTTCGTGACCGGTTAGACGAACTTGAACAACACCACAGGCTAAACAATCTTGAAATAAAAGGGCTGCTCGTAGACTGCGACGAAGTAGAAATCGTGAAAGAGATTGGCAAACAGTTAGGGGAGGAACTTGTCGATATTAACATCGACATCTGCCACAGGGTTGACATACCACACTCGAAAGACAGAAATGTAATTGTTCGTTTCACGCGTAGAAGCAAGCGCAACGCGGTACTTGCCAAGGCAAGAAAAATGCGCTTAACTACCGAAGCCCTTGGCTTTGAAGGAGTGAGTAAGCCGGTGTTCCTGAATGAACACCTGACCCAGAAAAATAAGCGATTGCTAGTGGCGGCTATCGCAAAAAAAATCAGTTGCCTGGAAGTATGTCTGGACCAGCAATGGAAAAGTTTTGGCACGGCGAGGCGAGTCGACGTCCATTCTGCGCATTTCCACGATGTCCGATGTCGAACGCATGAATGCGCAATCGCCTGCGGCATCTTTATCAGAATGATAGCGCCGAGCACGTCAACCTCTCATGCATTCAGTTAAACTGTTCGCCTTGAAACTTTATTTTTTTTCTCGCACAGTTTGCAGCGAGTTCATGAGTAGTACCAGGTTTGATTTCGATAGCTTCAATAAATTAATAGCTAACAATAAATGGTCACGCAAGTCTGCGTCGTTATTTCACTTAAATGCTAGAAGCCTCCGTAACAAAGGTGAACAAGTTGATGTTTATTTCGAGCAACTATCTCTAAAATTTGATTTTTTTGTGCTTTACGAAAACCTGGTACGCAGATTCCAGCGATGTGTAATTGTTTGATGGCTATTTTCATGTCGGGTTGTTTAGAGTTGAAAAGCGAGGTGGTCGTGTTTCCGTTTACGCCAAAGCTGGGTTAAAATGTCACCTAATAGATGAGTATTCTCCCATCCCTAGTGATTTTTAAGTGATCACGATACGCTGCTGTAGCGTTTGTATAGTGCTCATGTACAAACTTGTGACGTGTTTGAATGTTGTTTATTTACACAATAACAAAGGGATTTCGATTGCGCGTGGTCCTCTGCTGGGTGCTCGCTTGCGTTTCGCAAACTTTAAAAATGATTTTGAATATGTTCTAGGCTGTATTCACCGCTGATATTTTTCAGATGATATATATTTGTTCCCACCAATCTATCTCCGAAGTTATCTCGCCTTCAAAATTTTGTGTCAGTGCCCCTTTAAGTCAATGTGGGCACTCCAAATAGAACCGCCCGGGCGAAAGCCACTTTGAGTTGGGCTGAGGATATTATGTCGGCACAAAAATTGTGTAATGCGCTGACGCAAAATCCGCTATATTAGTCTTAATGCATTCGGTATCAGAGATATATGCCTCATGTTATCAACCGCGAGGCCATGATGACCATTCTTAGGCATAGGATGTATTCTGGCCACACGACACACATCGGGTATTCGTACGATCTTGAGATAATAATTGATCATATTCATCAAATCATTCGGCGCCCGATCGAATAGTAGTTTTAACTCTTCAGTCGTAATGCCACCCGGAGAAGGCACCGAGGCGGGCATTTTCGTCATAGCACCAAAAACGTGGGCGTGGGTAACTTCCACAAAGTCGCCAGGCATGGAGGTGCCGTCTTTCTTCTGTTACCCTTCCCGGCTGCGTTTCTCTGCGGAAGCATCCGTCAACAAAGCTAGGGTCAACGTAGCTCTCACACCCCACATCACTAGAAAATGGATTCACCCCCTCCTTACTTTCCCCATTGCCGGATGACCGTATTCGCCACATTTGATCACGTAATCTGGAGCTGCTGGGGCCTACCATCACCAATGCTGTGCCTCTCAGTACGTCACAAGATGACTCTCCATTTGACGATCCTAGTTTTCTTAAAGCCCTTTGGCTGTTCGGCGTAGAGTGTGGTCTGTCAAGAGTAGTGTAGACTGGGGTCTACTCCGGTCATAAAAATTTTCTAATAATAGACCTTCACCTCAGCCTGACCTCCCCAGTCTGAAGGGAACTCATGCGCGGTCTCCATGGACGCTTCATCTCTTTAACTGGGCTACTCCTCCCTTACCGTTCTTTCCCTACCCCTATTTTGGCCTCATGGCCTTCCCTCGATTCATAAAGGAATACAAAAACAACAATTCGGCTCCGTGGGCGCACGTGAGCTTGCGCTTTCTAAAGTGTATCCGGTGTTGTACAGGCGTGCACGTCATGGTGGTAAAGGTGCCAGATGTGGCTCATACCCATTCAGGGCGATTGGCTAGAACAGGGGCGCTCACCGAGAGAAACTGTATACACAGTAATTAAAGAAATACATATCACGAATGCATTTAAAATAGGCGTTTAGGGGGAAATATAAGCAGAAAAAAAAGAACAAACTGCTCGAACATGAGATGTAGCCCCAGGAAGTGTTGGGCACACGCCACGTGAGAAGCTCCCGCCTTTGAAGTCATCGTCTTTTGCGCGGCAGACCGCGGGCGCGCCAATCCCTACCTTGTCTCAACCCACAAAATATTTCTTAGTACTAATATTTCCTTCTCTAAAACGCTTCGCATCCTTTTTTGACTAACTTTCCACTTAGGACCTTGCTGCAGTAGTTTGAACGAAATTTGTAGATTTCAAAAGCACTGAATATAATCAATGATCAAAGGGTGTTCGGCTGGTCGACAAGGAAGAAGACTAAGAAGTAGAAGAAGACGAGGAAGAAGAAGAAGAAGATTAGAATAAGAAGAAGAAGAAGAAGAAGAAGAAGAAGAAGAAGAAGAAGAAGAAGAAGAAGAAGCACTATTACCTGGCACCAAGACCATTCTCAAGTTTGGGGGCAAGAAAATAACCGACCTCTTTCTATACGGCCGTGCGCAGTTGTATTCCCAGCACATGGAGCAGGGAGAACGGCAAAATGAAGAGCTTCTTACAACAAAGGTGAGCTCACCACCGTGTGACCAGGAAATCATTCACGTATCCGCGTACAAATCGTTCCACAAATGTGGGGTGCGCCTCGCGCATTCGTTGCGCCTTCGGTTGCATCATTTCCCGATCTAACGTGATAGCAATGCGTTGTCATTCGCGGCGAGTTCTCCAAATATATAAGCTTTTAATGGGATGTGGCGTGACGCCGCATATATGAAATATTACTTGCTTCATTGGTGAAGCTGTCACATGTGCCATTAAAATAGTGTTAATGCAGATACTTTCTAGCATCGTAATCTAGTTGATTGATTGTAGGGTTTAACGCGCCGACGCAACACCGGTGATGAGGCGCGCCGTAGTGGAGGGCTCCGGATTAATTTTGACTACCTGTGGATCTTTACCGTGCGCCGAAAACTCGTACACACGGGTGTTTTTGCTTTTCGCCTCCGTCAGAAAAGTGGCCGCCGCATACGGAAATCGAACCCGCGACCTCGTGCTCAGCTGCATAACGCCTTAGCCACTGAGCCTCCGCGGCGGGTAGCGTCGTAATCAACAGCAGCGCTGAAAACTAAAAAGAAATTACAAAAAGAGAGCGTGCCAGTACGCGCTAGCAGTGCATTGGTGTCCAAGAGTAAAGCTGGCATGAAAAATCGGCCACGCATATGCTTGCGTCGCCTCTAATGCAGTCAAAAGATTGCAGCCCCCTGTAGCCCCTCTAAGGTAGCGACCTCTTTTGTCTCATTACCACCCTCTAACGCTCTTGCCCTCCTGTCTTGGTCCACCCGCCTGGGCGTTTGTGGAGTTCAATGTTCCCGCTTTGGCACTGCTGGCGCGCCATGTATTAAGACTGTTTGGATTCAGAGCTCGATCCACAAACGCGTGGCTCGGGGGCCACCCTTCGTTGTATTTTGTGGTTAAATGAATGTTTCCTATGCGTTTTTTTTTAATCGTACTCGCAATAATCAAGCACACATCTATTGTTAATTAAAAGAACACGGCAGACTCCACTTAAGTATTGACGTTCGTCCGCAAACCAGCCTAATATCTTTGTAACAGTGATGAAAAATAACGCATCTTCCGTATTAATTAGATATAAAACTCTGACATGGGTGTCATTAGACACAGGAACAGAATTACATCTCTGTGGTTCAGTGGTTAAGGCGTTGCGTTGATGAGCACGAGGTCGCGGGTTCGATTCCCAGCAGCGGCACCGCTTTTCTGATCGAGGCGAAAAGCAAAAATGCCCGTGTGAACGAGATTTCGGCACTCGTTAAGGATCCCCAGGTGCTCAAAATTAATCCGGAGACCTCCACTACGGCGCGCCTTATCGCCTGCGTTGCATCGGCGCGTTAAACCCTACAATCAATCAATCCATAAATATCTGTCGTTGAGGCTGAGGAAAATGAGATTTTTATCGTTGCCCACACAAATTTCAGATCACAATCCAGTTGGAATTAAAAACGCCAGCAAAAGAAACCCAAACGATAACCAGGTTTGGCGATTGGAGACGCTCGTATTACATGGCAGAACACGCAAGACAGCTTAAGAAATAGAATGGCAGTCTCCCTAGATGAGGAGCAAGTCAGCGACTGGTACTCTTTAAAAGGAACGAGAAACCTTGTATTGATGAATGTAAGAAACTTACACAGACCATAAGATATGCTAACCAATATCCTGAAATGCATACCAATAGTAGCACGAGCTAACCCCCAAACCTTTCTAGTGAAAACGTACCACCAAGACTTGAAGCAAAGACACGCCAAGCAAAGACACGCCACCCCTCCATACACGCAGAGCTAGACAATCTTCCAGTGCGAAATCCCTAGGTAGTAACTCAATAGACAGCTGAAAATGTAGACTAACAGGTGCAACCAAGCAAACTTCACACCAAGAGATATCGACAACATTTCCAACCTTTTAGAACCGACATCCAGTTCCACCAGGCCTTGAGTATTCCTAATATATATATATAATACTGACATTGCGAACAATATACCTTCTACAATACGACTTTTTTCCGATGTCTGTATAATTTATAAGGCAGATCACTACCCCCTATGACGTAGCTATTTTGCAAAGTGATTTAAATACCGTCGTGGATTTGTGCCTCCTGTGGAAAATGGAAATCAATAGAGAGAAAACCAAGGTCGTGACCTTTTCTTCGAAGCTAACTACTCCATTTATTCAATTCACGCTATGCAGTTCGACAATTGAAGAACCTATTCTTTTAAGTATCTAGGTGTGATAATTACTCATGATTTAAACCGGGCCTTGCGTATTGAACAAAAAAACAAGGAACTAAAAAAACTTGCCTTGCTAAAGCGCCGTTTATATCTTGCGAACCATGAAACTAGACTTCGCCCATACATTTCACTCATCCGTCCAACCGTCGATTATACTTCAAATATTTGGAACCCTAACACAGCCATTCTGTCCTACTGTATCGAATCCATTCAAAATGAGGCTTCATTCTGCACTCGTACTCGCCATACCAAAGTGTATCTGCATTAAAACAGATTCTCTATCTTCCAGACCCTATAGCCCTCGTCGTACATTCTTCCGTTTGGTCTTTTTTTACTCTTTTTATTATGGTGTTAGATCTTTTCCGTGTGCTCATATTTTTCCAGCCCATTATGTGATCAATCGTACTGACCACTAAAGTAAAGTGTCGCCCATATACGCAAGGATTATGGAGTATCGAACTTCCCCTTTTGTGCTATCGGTAAACGGGTGGAACGAGCTACCCCGTGAGATTGTAACGACAAATGACCTGTCTGCAGTAGATTAGGCCATGCGCACATTTCTTAATGCGTAAAATTCTGGTAAAATGTGTAAAATTTCAACTGATACTTCTTGTGAGCCCTGTGTTATATCTTTTTTACCAGTGCGACTTTGAAGATCAACCGCCATGTGTGCTTCTCGGAATTGACATGTACTGCAAATGTGAAATTCGCCGTGTATTATCACCCCGTTGTTTCTTCTCTTTCTTCCAACATCTATCGTTTACCTAGTTGTATCATATCGCTGCGTGTGGTGTTTTTACACGTATTGACGTGTAACTTATATGAATAGTATGCCCGCTTCAGGGTACTCAGAAAAATAAATAAATAAATAATAAAAATAATAAATAAATAAATAAATAAATAAATAAATAAATAGACACACCGAACGACATTAACGGCATCACTTCCAGCCCTCTCCTCGCAGGTCTGCCACAACTGCCAGAGCAAGACTTTTTGCACTTAGGAGCCCCAATTACACTAAAAGAGGGAACAGGGTCAACGAAGAAACTTCACGGAGGTAAAGTTGCAGGAATATATGGACTGCCAGTTGAGTTCTGTGGTACATTTTAGGACCTCCTTGGTCGTTTTACAATATACTTGCAACTCACACAGACCCAAGCTGTTTTAAATGAGGTAGAATTAATACCGAAAAATGCCAGGAATTGAACGAACCCACGATTTGGCGCCCCAGTACTCTGCTAGGGGTAGACTACATACATCTTCCGTAAGGGCTGACAAAGCGCCCAAAGCTCGCGTTACCTGAAGTAATGACGTCATGGCAACGTGTGCTCCATGAAAGACAAAGACGACCAAACCTTGAACACGTTAAATAGAGACATAAAAGAATACGCGAAAAGCAGACAGGCTAAAGGGTGGGTTGTTTCCTTAGAAAAAGCACATGCGTTTGATCGAGTATAGTACAAATACATATTTGGAACATTAGCAGCTTTTGTTTACCCGCAACAGTAAATTAATGTCTTGGCAATCCTTCACGGAGACATGAAGAGCGACTTATTCTTCCACAAACAGATAGTAACCCAGAGGTGTCCGGTAGGGTATTCATTTTCCCCACTACTCTTTGTCTCACAAATAGAGTCGTTCTTGATAAACGTCGAGGCCAACACGAACACCTTAGGTCTACAGTTACCAGGAAGCCAAACAGTCAAAGTAACGGTGTACGCAGACGATACCACATTGTACCTAAGGGAAGAAGACAGCGTAGTGCATGTACCCAAATATTTAGAACAGTTTTCTGAGCCAGCCGGCGCAAAATAGAACCGTGCAAAAAGTAAATCTTTAAGTCTACGCCCATCAAGAAAGCAAAACATATATTGTATTCCAGTAGCCACCCACGTAGAAATCCTTGGCATTACCGACAAATCAAACGGAAGATTGCTTCAAACCTGCCATGAGGCGCTTAAGCAACTCAAAAAAATGTTGAAGGAGATTTAGCGAACGACTTCCCAAATCCAGTCAAGTGGTAACTGGCAGTGAACGTGTTCACATATAAAATATGGTGTATTGCAGGAACGGTCGCCTTTCCTCGCCGCATAGCGGAGAAGATCATATCCTAAATACTATGCTTGTTATAGTCGTACAAGACCGCCCTAGTAAAAAAGAACCTGAGTGTCTTATGCATTGAAAAGTGTTCTTATGGTCCCTGGGATCCAGACAGGGCACCCAAGTACACTCAGGACCCCACCTCAGTGCGTAGTTTTTGGGGGCAAAAGGCCGGCTATCTCTCCAGCAGGCTCCGAGTGGGCCCACAGCAACTCAGGCACCCATCAAGGTAATTGAAGCATACAGGAACTTGACCGCACCTAACTTACAAAAGGATACAGTGGAGATGTGGATGTATATTAGCCCACTAACTTGACAGGGTGAACTCAGAGAACCTCGACAAAAAAACAAAAGAACTTCCCCTGGCGCACCCTAATCAACGCATGTGTACCGGTTGAAGCCAAACAAATAACCTAAAAGTTTTGATGGTAAATCTTGCCGACTAGAGCTGTGCTAAAGAAATGGAGTCTAACATCAACAGACAAGAGCGTACATTTCAGGCAGAGATAATCAAATGTACATGCCCTGATCCAATGTCACTGACAGTGGCTAAAACGTTCTGGGTCACAGTGGGTAGGGAGTACAGACAGCTCCATGTCCGGGACTTAATGGAGGGAAGGCGGTGCCCGACAAGCCCGTTAGCAGTGCTCATTGCAACGATAGGTTTTTGTGCACTATGGATGAACAGGTATAAGAACGTCAAACAACACGCCCCCTTCGGAACCAGTGGAACATACTGATTCACATACACACGATGATAACAGGAAACCTGAACGTAGACCTCTGCTTCTTGGGGGCCGAAGAGTTCTTCCAAAAATAGTCTTGCCCCTTTAGTGAGGTCTGAAATGGGCGAGTGCGCATAAATTGCACACCAATACACTGCGGATTGCGCTTTACAGGAAGATGAGTTGTTAAATAAACTAGTACTGTTAGTACGTGTTTTTGGTGGTGCAACGTTTCTGATAACAGCAGGTAATACCCGTGTCTTGAGTTTGAGGCGACTAGCAGGACTGACACATGGGCACCCGAAGAAAACTTTTGTACACATGCGCGCAAACATGGCAAAACGACCGACAAACAGATTATGTGGTTTTGGGTGATGCTTGCGTGTGATTGCGCTGGTGCCTGCGATAGTGGAGACGTCCCTCCTGCTCTCTCGCAGGCACTGGCTGCCCTGCTGTTGCAAAGTGTGTGTTCACGGATGCACGCCACTTGTAGTTGATTTAACACCGGCAAGGCAGTTTCTTCTTTCTGCGAGTGGTGTTTATCCGTCTCTTATTCAGCAAGTCATTATGTTCACAAATATTACAGATGAGACATGTATGTGTACTTTGTGGAGCCTAGACTCACGCCCGTTCTATATTAATGCATGTCACGAGGCAAAAATCGAAATTCCTTTAGCTACGGTGTTGCACGTGTATGTTTTGCGGTCGTATGTTGTGAAGCACCATGCCCGTATGCGCCATCCCTAAGGCGTGTCTTACGAGCTATGTCGGGAAACATACCATCCATCCCTATTTCAAGCTCTAAATTTCTTCAATTTCCTGGCACTTCAGCAGCCTGTTGCCAGAATTAAAGGATTTTGGAGAAATAGGTTCGGTGACCCACTATCGTAAATGCGTAGGGAAGCTCTGACTCGCATTTTCTTGAACAGCTAAACACCACAAAACACGTCTCAGATAACAAAACAAAAAAAAGGAGGTCACTACGGTATAAGGGAGTTTACCCCAGTTTGACTTTTTTACATTTCTAGAAAAGCTTCTCCTTCTAATGCCACATAGACGCCTAAAGCAGTCTGCCTGTGTACGTTTGTACGAGACCTTGTCTGGAGGATTCTGCTGGCAAACTCAGCGGTAGTTACACTCCGCGCACTCTTTTAGAGACACAGATCCCGAGGCAACGAAAGCGAAAAAAGCTCATGTAGGATGACAAATCTGCCGTGCACCTGGCGGCACCGTAACAAGCGTCCCCACGAGTCAGCCCTCTCTTTGCAGCATAGCCAAATTCCAAAATACAAATAGTTAGTCCAAAATGCAGTGCATGAAAGTCAACTTACACAACGGGTCTCCACAAACGCACGTCTAAAGCGTCAAGAAAACACGCTTCCCGTGGTCGCAATCGTAGCTGGGTCCCTCGCGTTGTGAAGATGACGTTATCCGATTTCGCATTACGACACGATCGAAGCAGTTTGAATTTTTAGGTGCGGAGTATCTCAGGACCGCACAATGTCCGTCCGCGTTCGTGAGCATAGCATTTACAATCGCAAAAAAATCACACAGGCATCGGCTGGATGCGGGCCCGTGTCTGGTACGTGTCAGTCGTCTTACCCATTGGGCTACGGCCGTGAGTTGGTACCCGAGAGTCAAACAGCTTACCTCCTCGCCTGTAACGGTGCGGAGTACCTTAGGACCTATCAATGTCCGTCAACGTCCATCCGTGCGCACACCACCAACAAATGAAAATCAAGCGAAATTTCATTTGAGCCGTGAGTTGCAGTTTCATTTAGGGAACAATCAAGGTGCAACTCACCGTTCAAGTCGAATGACGGTCGGGGTGCAAATCGAATGTCACTCGGGGCGCAACTTGGATGTTATTTCGAGTCCCCGTACTCCGCACCCTTGCCATCATCTACGGAGTGGAGATGCTGCCTTTTTTTACCTTGATTTTCACTCAGGTTGAACGGGAGATAGCTTCGCCTCTTAACCATATTTCTCTAAAAAAAACGGATTTCGATTTTTTTATTTCGCGCATAAACGCACTTCCGTGCCTTTTAGGCTTACCAGGCGACAGATACTTTTGAAAATATGTGGTGAAACGACATCCACTGTAGCAACCGAGCGCACCGCCATGATCCTGGGCTGGTTGTTTGGGGCCTTACGTGTGCTGCAAAAGAAAAGGAAAGGAAGTTTTGCACCACTTCGAGATGGCACCGGGTTCAATATTTCTCTAGTACAGCCTAACAGAGCTAGCTGCAGCTCAACACACTTCCAATATTGCTGCTGACCATTTCCTACGTTTAGACTGATAATTATATTATTTTTATAGATGCGAGGTGGGTGATGTGCAAAGCACTACATGCAAGTTTGATGGGGCCTGAAAGAGAAGGAAACCAAATGACATTGGCGGTACTTTTTCAATCACGCGTGGTAAAACTGCTATATTACGGACTGACATTTATAATTTTTTTTAGTGGAGAAAGCTTGTATGGTTAGGCTCCCAGAGTCAACAATTTACTCTGCGGCATGTGTTCAGCGTATTGAAAAATTTCTAAAAAAAATGAGAAAGGGCTTATGATGATATGAAACCGGTTACAGTGCTACTGGCAAATAGTCTTTCAGCAATGCATTTGTGTTTTGTGGTGAAGCCGACTTTAGGCGGAGTAGACGAAAAGCAGAGAGGGGAATATTGCTTAGGACAGTTACCACCTTTAACAGGGAAAAAAAAGTATTTTGGGCCTAATAAGCTTTAGTGCCTGGCTTAACCACCGCTAGTATTAAACCAAGAGTGTAAAACATGGTTACATTAGTCCTTTTTGGTAAGATGACATGTCATCACCCCGCTTCAAAGGGGAAACCAATAGCAATGATCATCAATCATCATCATCAGCAGCAGCGCTAGCTTCGTCATTGTAAGATGGCTTTCTCAATATTGTGTGTTACACAGTAAAATATCGCCGTCTAGTGAAGGAGTATGATTACTGCCGCACTGTATACTTCTCTCGGCCGTCGTTGCCTTGCACCCAAGACGTGTGTACTCCTCGCCATCCGTCGCGTCTCTCTCTCTCTCTCGCTCTCTCCTGTAAGTGCGCAATGCAGAAATTCTTCGGTGAACATTTGTACGGCTCACTACACCCTGAGTTGTGACAGACGTAGCCGCGCTGTAATATAACAATACAGTTATTAACGGCCAATAGTGCGTGTTCTCAGTCTGTGCGTTGAGAACAATGCTGGTGAACCGTATTCACTTCGGGAAAACCTCGAACGTTGCTAAACCCCAACGTAGCAGATTCATTCAAAGCGCCACCTTTGCTGGAATCCCCTCTTTACGAGCTGGTAGAGGTCATATTTTTTTTGTGCTCACGTGGTTTGGGTTTTCCATGCTGAAAAACTGTTTTGAGGCGCGGCAAAAATATTCGTTCCGTGCCGCCAGTATCTTGTTTCTGAGCTCTGTTAGACACTGAAAACCAAACGCAGGCCGTGAGCTATATCTTGGAAACTGGAGGTTCCATCAAAAGGTAACAGTAATCTACCGAACTATTTCATTTAGAGTGTCAGGACTAAAATGCAATAACAATTTGATATTTTTGCAATATTTGCGATAAGATTGCATATGCGACCATATTCCGCAACCTAGAAACACACAACAGACATTTTTGACTTGGCACTGTGTTATATGGGCAATTTAGCTATGCTTTTCGTTACATGAGTTGAACCATTTGCTAAAAAAATGCGCGTCTCGACAGAGTTCACCTCCGTGAAACTTGTTATTTAAGCACAATTTCTTTTTACTCACATTCTACCTTGAGCGCGTTGCATCAATATAGCCACAGCAAAAACATACCGCGGATGCGTTTTCTGCCACTTGCACTTTCGATGCCTAAGCTCTAGCGATCGAAAAGCATTAGTATCATGCTAGATCTCCTCACAGTTTAAAACGTATGTTTTTCTTGGTAAGCGGGTGCGAATGACTGTTTTCCCCAGAACAATATCTGAACTAAGTTAGTTGCCAGAGATTTCCTCTTTATGCAACACAATCTATGACGGCTTGTTGAATAATTGTACCCGAAACTACGCTCTGGACTTGTATGCATATCTCTACTGTTTGTCAATGGGTCTACTTTTTGTATTTACAAATAAACAAATGAATAACTGGCTGATGTGAAGGAGCAGTTCACACCGACCTTTGCGGGACACACTGCGCCATGGTTCCTTGTAGTCACGCCTTTAGATGTCAGCTGTGGCCACGGTGAAAGGGATCAGTTCTCAATTACATCAAACGTTCTGGGTTATTTCTACAGCTGAAGAATTTCCCGGTCAACGACCGCAGCTGCTGCCGCACATGCTCCTAGATCCGCAGGCGGGGAAGGAATGAGTGTCTCCGCCCCGTGATTCAGCTGTGAGCCTCGCATGCAGTTACTCAGTAGCGGCAGACATTGAAACTCAGCCGATCTTCTTTTTCAATAGCGTCGCACGTTGATTATATGAATCCTTCTATTCACAATACTTTTTCTCTTGCAGATGCAGCGATTCAAACGAAATTGGAGGAAGACAGCCGCGATCTTCGTACCAATCTACGCACTCGCCACGTGCCTATACTACGCTAATGAATTCCGTCTCACTACATACGGAAGTCTGGTGGACCTCAGCAAAGACTGGGCCCCGTACTACAGGCGCAACAGCGGACGTGTAGGAAAAACCGATCCGCCCAGAGTTCTTTTGTGGGACATCCCATTTGGCAGATTTCCTGACGGTCTTTCAGAAAATGTTTCAACACGGCTGGTGACTTGCCCTCAGTAGTGCATCGTAAGCTACGATCGCACCATGCTGATGTCAAGCGACGCAGTGGTCTTCCACGGTCCCGAAGTGAGATTCTACGATAGCCCCAAGTGGAGAGCCGCGCGCCAGAAATGGGTTTTCTGGAGCCAAGAGCCCCCGCCCCCCGTGGGCTCACTGAATGGAGTTTTCAACTGGACGATGACTTACCGGTGAGTAGGTGATGCTTGTGAAAAAGGGCTGCATCAGCATGGTGCACGGCTTCTCCGTGGAGTACATATTCAGATAAAATAAAGAACAGAGGTTCCCTCATCAATACTATACAAGAAATTCCTATTCTGGACAGCGATATTATGTGTACTGTACAGATGAACAGAGCCCTGGAACAAAACAAATTGGCGCTGTTTGCGCTAGTGGTGCCAAGTTGGAGAAACAGCGTAGCGATGTACAGCACGAACAGCGTTAGGGATTCGTACAGGCGCACAGCCAACGCCTCATCATTGTCGGATCCTCTGGCCTTTTAAAGTTCGATCTGGGAAACGGGCATCTCGGCTTCAAGTTTCGCGTAGGCGCCAACTCCGCCGGCAGGTCTAGCCTAGATGTTTGGCTATTCGCTGCCGGTTAGTTGGGGCGGCTCTGCCGCAATACTCGGGGTTGGTTCGTGGTCGTTTCGTAAGTTCTCGGGCAGCGACACAGTGGTGTTCATGCTCCGCTTCTTCTTCCTCCGGAGTTACATACTCATAGAGTTCCTTATTAAATATACTAGAGAGGAACCTGCACCTGGTAATCAATGTAATCGTGGGGGTTTATGGGAAGGCCCCCCTTTCGGTGTGGTCTTGGCATGATAATTAGATTCTTAAGCGGATTTTGTAATTTGATTTCTTCACTGTGCATTAACGCATCTACGAGCTACGAGGAAGCAGAAATCCTCTTTGTTCTGTGGTAGCCGTGCTTGGTGAAAAGGCACGCAGTGCGTGATCGTACCTGGCATTGGTCTAGCCGCAGTCGAAGGACGTATGACAGAGCGCGATAATATGCCGCCGCGAACGTTGTAGCTGACGAAAAAAAGAAACAAAACGTATTTCGACGAAGACAAGGTAAGAGAGATACGTGTACCTGTATCTATCCTATTTTGTCTTCGTCCGCGACTGTTTAACGCCGCGTTTTCGTTTTTCTTCAAGTATGAACCAACTCGTTGAGCAACAAGTTTTGCTAAACTGTAGCTCATGGTCCGTGAACTGGTTCACTACGAAGACGACTTTTTCAGAGGTACGCTCAAAAAGCTTTCCAAACCCTTCAAAAACGTATTATCTGAAATAATGGTAACATTAATAAAATAACAGCCTCTGAGGAGTTTCCCCCAAAACAGTGACATTCTTGTTGACTACCAGCTTGGCCTGCAGAATAGTAGGCAGAACCGCCCCTTCGAAAATACTGCTTTTTAATTCCTTTTGTTTTTAACGGCCTGTATTATTTCACACTTTTATAATAACACACCATTATTTGCGCTTGTTGTGTCACTGTGTTTTAGAGAGAGAGAAACAACATTTATTTGCTCAACATGGTTTTGAAGCGAAGGAGACGGAGCCTCTTCGCCCCCCTCACACGGCGGCCAGAAGTCCTTGGGCTCCGGCGGCGTATTCGGCCATTTGGACAGCCCGTATCTGTACGTCCGGGTCGAATATGCGCAGACCGGTCTCCCACTGCTCCTCCGTCTTAATTAATAACGAAGTACCTAACGAATTCTGCTTCTGGGGACATTCCCAAATAATGTGGCGTAGGTCCGCCCTGCCCGTACATAGCTTACATTCGCTCGTGTAGACCCCCGGGTAACAATGACTGTGCATGACCGGATTGGGGAATGCATTTGTTTGTAAGAGGCGCCAGGTTACAGACTGTAATTTGTTGAGAGTACAGTGAGCGGGACGATACTTAACCCGTTCAAATTTGTACAGATTAATTATGTCTCTGTACGAGACCATGCGGTTCCTCCCCATCCCAGCGCGCGAGAAGTGCTCAGATGTTTCCTCGACGTGATCGGCTCGGTTAGCCAAACGTCGACCCGCGTCGTGAGCGTTCTCGTCACCTGGAAGAGAAGAGTGTGCCGGCGTGCATACGATTTGGACCTTCCTCCGGTCTTTGAAGCCGACCACAATTCTCAGTGCCTCGGGCGAGATCCGTGCCTTTGTAAAATTCCGAATTGCGGTTTTAGAGTCGCTGACAATAAATTTAGCTTTCATGGAAGCCATCGCCATAGAAATGGCCGGCTCTTCTGCCGCTTCCGGTGACGACGTCAGCATCGCGGCGCTAGTTACGGAATTGCCGTTGCGGTCAATAGCTTACACGGTCATGGCATCGCGGGCCGCGTATTTTGCGGTGTCCACGTAGACCACGTTCTCGGTGTTTTTGAATCTCTTTTGTATGCCGTTCGCTCTTTCTCATCTCCTTTCCTGGTTGTGTTCGGGATGCATATTCCTCGGTATAGGGGGGACGATGGCCGATGCCCGAGACAACCGCAGGTGTTGCAGACTTCCACTTTCTTCTTGTGAAAGAAGCATCGATATTCCGCACCGGGGTAGGACACGTAGTGCGGAACTTTGGTACCTTCGAAGACGGTAATAACCGAGCTCGTCTTGCCCATTCGTCTCGCCTGGAGAATCGCACGGTGCTTCCAGTTGACCAGGCTCTTTGTGATGTCTTCTTCCGTGTCATAGGTGGGGATGTTGCGAATCACGCCTTTCGATGTGTCGTCGGGTGGCGTCAAATACGCCATCGTAGCGTAGGTCTGGTTCCCGACTTGAATTGCTTTGATGCTACAATATTTCTTGGCATTTTCCATCGCTGGAGTACTCACGACCATCATGTTCTGTCCGGGGTGGAGGCGAAAGACATCATCACTCGCCCTCTCCGTCGACACTGCGGCGGCGCGTAACACACCGTCACGAAGCTGTGCATAACTCACTCGCGACGTGTTCAAACCATCGCGTGGTCGAATAACTAACTACCTTGATATCTTCTCTTTGAAGCAGCGGCAGACGCGGCCTGCGCACGCCCAGCTGGTTGTAGACCTTGTGAGCCTGCTCTCGGCGGGCGCCATCCTGGTTTCGGGAGTCTCGATCAGCGAGCCTAACCTTGGGTCGGATGCTTCGTTGCTGGTGGCTGGTAACCCAGTCCGCGTCGTTTTCGTAGTCTTCGGGTGAGATTGGCTCACCCTACACTTCCACGACTTCCATTATGTCTCGCTGCGTGTCAATTAGGCGTCGGCTGAGACTGCACTCCGGGCTGGAAAAGTCCCGGCGGCTCGTGCCAGCGCGCCGCACTGTGTTCGAACTTTTGTCCACTGAAGCGTTTCAATCGGAATAAATCATGAAACTAAGGCGAGCACATGATGTAATGGCGGCCCATGACTACACAGATAGCCTTGATGTGAGCCGCAGAGACGCTAGCGCCACATTCCTCTTGAGTGTATATTGTAAAAAACTATGTTATATATTTCCTCGGCCGATCGATGTTTTGCGGGAGTCGAAATGGTGCGCTGAGCGCGGAGTGACGTGGCGCCGCGTGCCGTGTCGCCGCAGTGTCGTCATAGCTAGACTAGGCTTGGCTCCACCCACGCACCTGCGCGAAGTCAGGTCAGCTTCGGCGAGGCCTTCGTGCCGAACAGCGTGCTCCGGAGGGGGTTTTTTTGCTAGTTTTTTTGCTGACGCCACCACACCAAGCTCAAGCTTAAACAGCTCCGCTGTGAAAAAAGGAGAGAGCTATAAAAAATAAAACTTTACAATCTTGTTGGACCTTAATTAAATAAAAGGATCTGTTTGTTGCAGTCCGCTTTGGTGGCTCAGTGGCCAAGGCGTTCGGCTGCTGAGCCCGTTGACGAGGGTTCGATACCGGCCGCATTGCCTGCTTTCTTGATGGAGACTAAAGCTCAACCGCCCGTGTGTAGGGGTTTCGGCACACGATAAAGATCCCCAGGTTGTCAAAATAACTGAGGAGCCCTCCAGTAGTGCGCCCCTCATAGCCCACGTGGGGCTAGGGCACATTAAACCCCACAATCTGTCGAACTCTTATCGTCGCAACACTTTACGGTGACGCGCTCCCTTCTTCGCGCCATTCCAAAAGGTGGAAATTTAGATGTGGTATGTCAATTTCAAACAGCTGAATAATGTTTGAAGGTATGCTGCGGGTGAAAACGGCACATACTTTAACGTTACACTAGACATAAGCTCCTCCGAATGAATACTGTCTACAAATTGTTCGCCTCAGTATCACTAATATTTGCTTTTCTTTCTTCTAAGGTCGGACTCGGACATCTGGAACCCATATGGTATTATTGCAGAACGCAATACAAAGCAAAGCTACCAATATCAACTGACCTGGAAGATATGGCGACGCAAGTCAAGGATGGCCGCTTGGGCTGTTAGCCGTTGCGAAGCACACAGCCGTAGGGATTACTATGCGAAACAGCTTCGGAATTACGTCCGTGTCGACGTGTACGGCAAGTGCGGACAACTAAAGTGCCCTAGAGCAAATAGTACCAGGTGTTACGAAATGTTTGAGGAGAAATACTTCTTCTATCTTTCTTTTGAGAACTCCATCTGCAGAGACTACGTCACCGAGAAATTCTTCAATGTCCTAGAATACGACATCGTTCCCGTGGTCCTCGGTGGAGCGAACTACAGAGCCATTGCCCCTCCGGATTCGTTCATTGACGCGCTTAGCTTTAGGTCTCCGAAACACCTTGCCGAATACTTAAAAAGAGTAGCCGGTGACTTTGAGCTGTATGCGAAATATCTGCGCTGGAAAGAAACGCACACTCTGGCAAATTTTCCTAGATTCGATGCCCTCTGCCGTGTCTGCAAAAAGCTGCACAGCCCATCTTTCCGACAGACGACAGTAGTGGCGGACATGTTTCACTGGTGGAACACAATATCGCATTGTTGGTCTTGGAATTTTACCAACTGAAATAAAGTTTATGTATTCTTATCGGTCAAAGAAACTTCACAGCTCCATCCTTATTCTGTTTTCCTGAGGCTAGAACCCTCCCCGTATATATGCTCATCACAAACGTGTGTCAGAAGACGCATGCGGCAAAACTAACAATTCCGCTGTCAGAATTTATTTTTATTTTTTTATTTATTTGAGTATACTGCAGACCTTCTCGGTCAAGCAAGAGTGATACAATGGGTAATACAAACAACGATGTCACGTACAGAAAGGCACAGAAACAATCCAAGAAAAGAAGAAAAAAACTATTCAATTCCCAGTAGTCAAAACAACAGTGTCAGAATGCGAAGTTCAGAATCATGCGGAAAAGTACAATCCAATCGGAGGGAAAAAACTGCTTACAATAAATCCTCTATTAGTACATTTGCGTCTATTGTTCGAAACTTATAGTTTTAATCTTTTCAATAAAGGATTCTACTGTGTCACAGTTCACAGCTATTGATGGAAGTTGATTCCAATATGCAATTGATGACGGAAAAACAGAGTTTTTGTGGATGTTGTTGTGACTTGATGGCATTCGTAATGTCTTATTGTGGTTAGTTCTCGTGGAATGCCTGAAAGGTTCAAGAAGATGGTCTGATCTGGATATTGTATGATTCCCATGATAGAGGAGATACAGGAATTTAAGTTTAGAATGTATTCGCCATTCGGAAAGACAATGAAGTTCGGCTC
Organism: Haemaphysalis longicornis; assembly: GCF_048455015.1. Taxonomy (NCBI): domain Eukaryota; kingdom Metazoa; phylum Arthropoda; class Arachnida; order Ixodida; family Ixodidae; genus Haemaphysalis; species Haemaphysalis longicornis. The sequence goes on from NW_027526204.1 coordinate 37,001,217, forward strand.
TTTTACGCAGACTAGTAACACTGGTATACCTGGAGTAATCGGAAAACACAAATCGAACTGCTAAGTTTTGCACTCTCTCAATTTTATTATAATGTTTATCGGAATTCAATGTGTATCGGCAACGTGGTTGAGGAGGAGTACTTACATTTAAAAGGAAGACTCCCATTTGTAGAAAAAGGGGAGAAGAAGGAAGAGAGGCCCCGTGAATGCTGGTACCCTTCCTCAGTGTTCGCACATGCTTGTTCAAGTGCATTTTTTCAGCGCTTAAACTTTTCACGATTACACGGCAATTGGAGACCTAACGTAGATACCAATTAAACCACTGCTGTGGTAGCTAATTTAGAGAACACAGCGTCTAGAATACCAAGCGCGGCGCTCTCGCTGATCGCTGCAGGCATGGCTTTTGTTCCGACCGACGACATTCGAATAATTAGGACTAGGCTTGCATCGGCCAAAAAGTCGGCCGTTGTAAGACGGTGGTTCGAGACCAGCTCTTGCCTCGTTTTTTGTTTATCTTTACATTAAATTATATTTTTTGTGGATTAGGTTACTGGGGTTACAAATGATTCCTTTGTGTGCGTTACGTCATGTTGTTATGTTTAGGTTAGGCTGCCTAGGTTCACGTTATCTAGAGGAATGTAGCGTCAGACACGCCAATTTTGTTTCCGAACGGCTGTGGACGTCATTGTTTTATCATACCGCCTGACGGCACTTTAGACACGGCCTTTAAAGAAGCCGCTTTGGTGGATACAAAATATCACCGCTGAGAACGACGGACAATTTTACATAATCGTCTTGACACTGCCGTCTCATTTTCGAACCCTCGCTGGACTGCTAAAGCCTGTGTAATAAATTTTCTGTTATCCCAAACCGCTTTCCGGAATCACAGAAATCAGTGTACTAACACTGACCATCAACTATGCATCCAAAACAAGCTGGTCACGATCATCTAGCTGCATCCTGGAATTCCACAAACCAAAGGGCCGCACGGATGAATTATAATCCGACAGCTATAGGGCGAAGTAACACCAGTCCCTCATCCAGTACGGCGCGTATCTCAACGGAGATACGCCGATACGCCACCAAAGAATCGGGCACTTTTCTAATTCTTGAAACACCTCTTAGCACTTGACAATGTATGGGTACGAGTTAGTGCTCCACGCTAAACCACCGTTCAGCACAGCAAAAACTAGACGGAGACCGTGAATGACGAGGACAGGTGCTGCATCGAACTGAATTTTATTATCAAGAAATACGTCTGTATAATAAAACACTGCCGTAAAGAGAAAGGTACACTTCGTGACTGTGCAGTAAGCAAGAGCGCAGCCTGTCATACCGGAACCAAGACGGTCTGTGTATTTGTATAATTGCGCAGTGACGTCGTAGCCTTTTTGCTTACCTTAGTGTCTTTTTAGATATACAAAGGAAGCTCGTTAATTCTAAGCGCAAGAGGATGTCATCTCTGTTCGAATTATAATGGAAGTTCGAAACGACGAAAGAAGAGTAAGAACAATACGCAGCTATTCGGAAGCAGTTGGAAATGTCGACAAATGATGCTTGAAAAAATAAAGTGATGGAAGCCTGCCTTTTCTCCTCTAAGATGACAGCCAGCACTTTTTGCTCTAATTTATGTGAGCGGGCTTCTCTTCGGAACTGAAGAAGAGACGAGCGGCATTCAACAACCCTGTCATAACATCTGAGCCTACGGCGGCAGTAGCTGCTGCTTACCTAATTCTTACCTAATCACGATACTCCGGGAAAATATTTTAGAGGGATTTGAAGGTTCTTTTTATGCCCTGCGGGAGGATGCGATAAAATAACACATTAATGATAAAACACAATAAAAAAAAAGCTGCAGATATGTATACTTTCGAAGCAATTGAAGGAATAAAAATGTTTTGTAAATCCATAAAAATTTTAATGCAGCAGCGGAGAGCACAGCAAACATTCCGGCGGCAGAAACCCGCGGCTGAACTCTCAAGATATAAAAGACCCGGAATTGATAAGGCTATCCCCAGACTACGAAATTGCAGCTAAAGGAGGTGACACGCCTGAGGCTTAAAAATCGTCGACACGTAAAAATAGAGTGTAGGAAGATTCGTCTTCATTGCAGTAACTGCACAGCGATGTTTACACCAGATGAAACCTGTGTAGAAGTTTATTCTAATGGGGTACACGACAACGAAGGCCCGTAATAACCCTCTCATCGCAAAGGGCACCAGGCAGGTTTTCACGAGAAGTTTAGATGGCAGAGATCCTTCAAAGGCAATCAAATTGATGCTTGATGCCCTTGAAACTTCATCAATCTACGATACATTGCAGTAGTTATTAAAGAAACGTCGTTTATAAGTGGCGCAAAGGCTGATCCTTACTAGTCAGTCTCCTGCATCGTTCAAAGTGTCCCCGCATGAAGCGAAACTCAAAGAAGATGAACTTCATTAATACGGGGTGGCAGAAGCGATCAAAAGGTCCGTAGGAGAGGTGTCTTCAAGGGAAGGAAGGGCTACGTATACGAAGAGGATATGTGAAGTTATGATTGAAGGCGATATCGATTCGCCCAACTTTCGTAGTGCCAAGACAATACCTAGAATTCAGCAGAGAATATGGGGAACCTATTAGGTATTTTTCATCACGTTCAGAAGCACCCTATAAACCTTTTCATCCGTTAATATTTTATAAGATCAGAGCATGTTCTGGGCTCTGTTGCGCATCCGAAGGTACATGTTCCTGTCGACTGCGCCAATTGTAGGGCCCCTAGCACAGCCCACTCATGAAATGGAAGCCCCCAGGACGACGAAAAAAATGGTCTATATATTATAACACCTTGCTGAACTGAGGCCAAATGATCTTGGAGTAGACCATTGAGCAGTCGGCCGGGTAATAGTTTGGCGTTTTGGGGAAATATATGTTCCGGAAGTTTAGCATTAGTGGATTGCCCATATCAAGGGATGGAATCACCCTATTTATCGCAACACATAATGAAGAGAGCAAGCTTTGTACCAGTGCGCTGAGGGGACAATAGGATCCCGGCAACTGGAGCACAAGAAACGCAGCTGGCTCACCAACATAGATAAACAGCTTCCCCATTCACCATATAGCCGTTGGCTCTCAATAAAGAGTGAAGGAATACGGTTCCTAGGCATAGCAAACCGACAATAGCAAACGGCCAACCCAGAATAGAACACACCTGAAGTATAAAATTCCTAAAGCAAGGCGTCTTTCAAAACGTCCGCGGTCGGGGATTGTGGGATTGGTTTCACCCGATTTTACTCTAGGTGTCTTCGACTTGTCTGCACTTGCTGCACTCGTTCAGGTAGTGCAGCACTCGCTTCTTCGATTTTCGAGTGCAGCGCGCGGCGCCAGCACTTCTCTCTTCGATTTACAGACTGGTGCAGGTCATGCTGGATAGTTCGCGGCTTTCCTTGCACCTCCCAGGGAGGAGTTGCAGAAGCAGAAGACAAAAGTGCAGAACCGGTTTTGCAGTGGCGGCGCCTGCGCTGAACTGGCTGAACTCATTCTGAACTCCCGGAGAAAGTGCAGGCCAAATCGAAGAGACCTTCTTTCTCTCGATTCTACTCTCCGTTTCTTATTATGAAAGCAGTTTCGGAATGCCCCGGAGCTGCCCCAGGTCCACCCTTGACAGGGAACCAAATAAACTGGACCACTTGTCGCTTCGTCACCAAGTCCCAGCGTCATCGCGAGCAGCAAAATGGCCGCCTCCACGTCCGCGCTCTGTGGCGGTCGTGTTGCAGCTCTGCGTGCGCTCCGTTTGCGCCGTTTCCGGCGGTTTTCGTCCCAACGCACTCGCACTTTTCTCTAACCACCCTTGAACTTCTAGTTTCGGTTTACCCTCTTCATAGTGTGGCGTGGCACTGCCGGGTTCGGTTGGCATGCAACAAGGTGCGCCAAGTGCGGACAGCTGTGTCGGTGTGTCTACAAGCGAGAGGCGACGTTTATGTGGGTGGCGGGTGTGTTTCCGCCTGTCTCCTGTGCTTAGAAGTTGGAAACAGCGCTTCGGTGATGACAGGCATTACGCGGGCATCGAGCGGTGTTCCCGGAGAAAATTCCTCCCTGGTAACGTGTGGTGTTCAGATTTTGAATCCCGCTTGCCCGAAAGTGAAGGTCTGGTGCTTCAAAGCGGGAGCGGCGGGGCCGTGTGGGTTGTTTTTAACCACTAATCTTTTCAAGACTGTTGATACGAGGCAGTCTCTTGTAAGAGGGGATCTGACCTTGCACTCGGCAGCTCCGTGGAAGATTCGTTTTTGTCGGCTCTGCCTCGCAGGCCCGACTGTGTAAATAAGAAAGAAGAAAAGGGGAAAAATTAGAGAATGTGTGGGTGTACTCGTGTTTCAGCTGTGTCAGAACTACGGCAAGAAATCGAACCCACAACTTTGCGTTTAGCTGTGGGCCTTTGCTGAAGTGCCATTGCGGTGGGTATAGTTGTGAAGGGACCATCAGGACACCGTATGCCCATTTTCTACTTGAAACAAGTAGTAGATGACTCCCTTTGGTAACCCACTCAACCCTGGCCTTGTATAAACTTTTTTTCCTCATAAAAGAAATCACTGCATTGGTAAACTTTCATATTTGTTGTTAGACATCAGCAGTGGTGCCTGTAGGAAGGCGCCAAAAAGAATTTTTAGTGTGCAAACTCTATCACGCGTTGAAGTGGTGTGAAAAAAAAATGGAAATAGAAGCCCACAACTATTGGGTAGTCTTGATTATTTACAGCATCCTGTCGACAATGGCGGTCAGTCACTCAGGCGGGTTTGTTGTTGTATAATCAGGCTTAATTGTCTGAAGTTTACACCACTATGTGATCTGTCAGCCTTTCAAATGAAGCAGAGTTGTATTTTTTATTCTCCTTTTAAATCTTGTTAAATGTTCAAAAGGTGCATACATGCAAACGATGATCAAGTTGAAGTAGTTTTAGACGGAATTGATAGTAGAAATTTACGCATGGTAAAACACTACAGAGGTTCAGCCATGTCAGCTGACACCCGCTGCGGCGGTTCAGTGGCTAAGGCGTTGTGCTACTGGGCCCAAGGATGCGGCTTTGATCACCGCTGCCGTAGCTGCTTCTCTGATGGAGGCGAAAAGTGAACCGCCTGTGCGTTGAGATTTCACAGCATTTTAAAGATACCCGGGTGGTCAGAATTAATCCAGAGCCACCCACTGCAGCATGCGTCATAGCCAGGTGTATCTTTAGCACGTTGGTCCGTAAAATTTGAGAAATTTTTGTTTTAGCTAAACAGGATTCAGCGCGTTCTTGTGTTGGCTTAGTTTAGTTCTAACACACTTGTGCCTTCAATAATAGTAAGAAGAAAATGCCGTGCCTTTTCCAACCTTGGAGATAGACTGTTGTGGTTTTTTTCAATGCTTGACAAGCCTCCGCTGAAAATTGTTCAAACGATTGTTAGTTTCCTCTTTTATTTTTTGACTGAATTTGAGGGTTAGCTCTGTGTTGGTCTGTCCAAAATGTGTACCGTACAATAAGACACGCGAATATTCAGAGAGTGCTGTGAACAATGTAATGCCACAAACGCTACTGCTGTCAAAAAAAGGTGTCGGAACTAACTTGAAGTGCAAAGCCCATTACAGAACGAAGATAGCTTCAAGACAAAGATGGCAAGTGCGGATTCAGACTTTGCCGTGGAATTTCCAAAAGTGAGACGGCGGGTAGAAGACAGTGCGGACAAGGAAAGTTAAAAAAAGGTTCAATGCTGTGTGTCAATCATCAGGGAGCAACTGGAGGAGATTCTTAAAGGAGCCATGAAGAGAAAATACAACTTCGTGTAATTTGAAAGAACTAGGATTTAGCATCTCACTCAGCTCCACTAGAGCCACAAAAGAAGTTTTTCTAACGAAAAAAAAAAGCAAGAAGTACGTATTTAAAACTTTCAAATTTTGCGCCACAGTGACGTGTTATCAGCAAGAATGACGTCATACGGGCCAACAATAAAATATAATTTTCAGTGCGTTAACTGCACGTTAGCATTCAAGTGACGCGATCGAATGGAACTAGAGGCCCCATTACAGACGTCCAGTCATGTGTCGTTGCGACAGGTCAGTTAGGCCGCCAATCGCACAAACAAGGTTCCGTGACGTCATAGAAAAGTTGTGGGAAATTGGCTAGGGGGTCGCGACTGCTTCACACCGTTGTTTCTTCGAAGATTGCGATGATATTGGCGTCATTGTTATCGGGACTAAGCAGTCTTTCTAATTAACCCAACTTGTATTTTGTCTTCATGGCTTCCTTAACCATCTGGACGGCAGCGCTGCAGAACATTAATCTTCTCCACTGGTGCTATGAGTGTTATGTCCGAATCTTTTGTGTCTGTAATTCAATGTACACATGCAAGTTGGGGCAGAAATGTTATGCCACCGACTTATGTTACCAGCCTTGCTTGTCAACTGTGTCTTACTTGCCTGTAGTACTCTGTGTTTTTTTTTAATATGAGCATGCTTTTATTCAGTTTTGGATTGAGCCCTTAAAACAAAGAAAAATCATTAGCTTGTTTGTTAATTTAAACTGCTGACATTGCTGAATGCGATAGTGTTCAGAAGAAATTCGCAGACCTATGTTTCGGTATACTATATTTTTCGGCAACACTGTGCGTTCGACGTTTAAAAGTACGTTCCACTATTTCTTTTACGCCGTTGGGAACCGTTGAAGCGATGCAAACATAAAAATGGTTGCGGTTACCAAATGTCCCATGAGGACAAAATAAAAGCTTTGTTCGTTAAAAAGATCGCCTTGTCCTGATAGCAATCGTAACAATGTTATCGCAAACTTCAAACAAATAATGGAGATATTGGAGAAACTAAATTAGAAGTGCGACTCCTGAGCCGCTTCTTTGCAACTTCTCTCTGACGTCGCGGAATCTTGTTTGTGCGATTGGTGGCCACCACCGAAAAACATCACTAGGTGACTCTACTGGGGCCTCTAGTTCTGTTTTATTCTGCCACCTGAATGCTAACGTACAGTTAACACACAAATAACTGTGTTTTTTTTTATTGTCGCACCACATTACGTGACTGCAGCACAAAATTTGAAGTTTCTCAATATTTCTCGCGTTTTTTTCAGCTAAAGAATCTTCCGTTGCCGTAATGAAGCTAAGTGAGTTAGCAGAGGCTGGTTCATTGAACTTGAACAAAGAAGTGTCTGTGGGGCCTTTTTAATCGATGACGCGAAATGAGATACGCTAAAGACGTCTCAGTCATCCTGTTCCTTTACTCTCTTAGATAAGAATCGTATGGCTGCATCTGAAGGGCACGGTGGCTGTATGTAAACCCAGTAACACCCTCTATGAAATCGCTCGGTGCTCGGTACAGCGGTCTTGTTTAAAATGAAAGGGCCTTGACGTGAAAGCAGTGGAAAGTGAAGCATGTATGGAGTTGGAGTAGCAGCAGCACGTTCAAAAAAATTATTTCGATACTCCCTGAAGTAGACAGCAACGCACACACACACCACACACAAAAAAAGAAGGCTGGAAACCTAATGTTCTAGAACTAAATGCTAGGGTGATGAATACTAGTAGGAAACACTTCTTTTAAGGCAAAAAACCTGAAGTTTTACCCACTGTGCGTAAGACCAGCATTGTTGGGCCTGTTGTCCAGTGCAGAAAACAAATTAAGAAAGCTCATACTAACGCGCAAAACGTGAAGGTAGCGAAGCTATAGGCAACCTTCACAACCATAACGAAGGTTTAAGTCCACGATTGCAGCCGATTTGCTCCTTTTTCGTTGCCGCAACGACCTTAACTTCATCATTGTCGCTATAAGTGTGAGCTTCTTTCATTTTTTTTTAGTGATAATCATTGGAAACCACCTTCGAGGGCATACAATATGGTTTGTCGATCTCAATCCAAGCAAATGTTGCCATGGTTACGGCAAACGCTGGAGTTTTTTTTTTACTTTTGGCCAATCTTGGCCAATTTTCTTAAGTGTGTGTGCTTGGCTGGACACACGTGCGCCGGGGACGCTAAGCCGTCGCCGCGAGGCGCGCACACACGAGCGCTAGGCATTTTCTTGGTTTTATTAACAGCTGGGCGGTCGCCGCGAGGCTCGCGCTCGCGTGGGCGCGCTCCGCAATTTCTTTGTATTTGTGACTGCACTCACGAAAAATTACAACTTGCTAAACAACTTTGCTGTTAGTAAATAGCCGCCGCTGCAAAAGGCTGATAAAAAGGGGATTTGAGTTCGTTGGGAATTCGACCCGGGTCCTTACAGTAGGAGCCGGGTACGTGCGCCTAGCGCGTACGCGAGCAGTACGCATGCGCGCCAGCCGTTGAGAACTCTTATTCCGAGGAAAGTGTGGCAGAAATCCCGCCAAATTTGTCTGTCGAAGTTATTTGCGCCAATAGACGAAGAACCGGAAGCGAAGAAATGGACGCAAACACGGTGCAGCCGTAAACACGTCTGCTCGGGTTTGGAGCGGACTTGAGTGCCGAGACAAATTGTCTTCCCCTTCGAGGTCGCTGTGTTTGTGGTGGCAATCACTGACTCTGTTTGAGGCAGCACTTCTCGGCAAAGGTCTGTGCAGGAACGTTATGCGGTGCCTGGAGGTTCGCTTTCCCGAGGAACACCCAAGCTTTGCGGGAAAGCCCGAGACACGAAATCCGCTAGTAAGTTATAGTACTTCCAAAAACTTTTTTTCTTTGTGTGTGAGTACGTCATGCCGCAGTGTGCCTTTCCCGTATAATATAGTGTGCCCCCATAATGAAAAACTGTTATTGGTTTCTTTCCTGATGGTTTTTCTGGGAAGAATTTGCTGATAGTGTTTACACCTACCTTAGGGGAGTTAATCTATTGGCATGCTTACCTCTATTTGCGTTAGTCTTCCCATGTGTCTATAAAAGAGGGGAAAAATCTTTCATTAATTCATGCAGTAAACTGTTCTTTTATTCACTAGTGGTGAATCATTGGGACAGATAACTCGCTCCTCTGAGCACATGATGATTGGTCAACGCACATATGTCAGTCTCCGTCACTCGGGCTGCATTGACAAGAAATAATGTTAAGTTGCCATTGACTCTAAAAATATGCAGTGCGCCTTTTTTTATCACTTCATAAATTTTTTGTACATTTTTTTAAATGTCTTGCAGTGTGCTCTGACATGTGTGCTAAAAGTGGTTTAATGCATAGTGTACTGCTTTGAGTGTATTTAAAAGCGGACTTACTGCGTATTTTTTTTTTCTGTTCCAGCCTTAGACCTTCAAGGATGAAAACAGTGGCCTTCTGTGCGAGATTTCTACGAGGCTCTTTTTTTTGCCTTGACAGTGGTTTCTTATCATGTAGGATTCTCCAGAATTTCATTTTTCATGGCCTTCTGAGGAATGAACGAGCGTAATGTTGAAGGGGACACAGACAAACTTAACGAGGTGTACGCTGGAAGCATGGGTAATTACAAAGAGCCCACACTTGGTGTAAAAACTTGGTGTAGCCTGGTGCGCTTTTTTTTTTAAATGTCTGTGTTATATTGACACCAGCCCACCTTTTTTGAAGCGTTAGATTGGTATGCGGAGTGTCGTCTTACTAGTGATGACTGACTGAATATCGCTGCTGCTCTGATTGTGTTTTTTCCTCGTTTTGTTTTTCAAGTTTTGGAAATTTGGGAAGAAAGTGTTCTGCAAGTTCCTGGCTTCCACTAAACGACGTATTCATTTTGTAATGAGAAAATGGTTCACTATATTGCGGCATGTTTGTGCTCGATTGGAAATTGTTACTGAGGTTTTCTCAGTTGTGATGGCTTTTGAGAAGGATTTGTAGTTACAACCGGCTTTCCAAATACAAAATTTTGAATGCTACACCACTGAAGAGAGAATGAAACAAATTTTGTACTCTCTGTTTACACCTGCATTGTGTAATCCATGCTGCACAGTTCTTTATGTTTCACTGTTTAGTGAAAGTAGAGATGCTCAGTTCAGCTGTACAACTGCACGCACCCTTTGTGGCGACCTTACGAAAAATTGTTAGTTTCCGCCCAGTTTATGATTAGTGTCTTTTCGTGTTCACGTGCGCCTACATAGGTTAAACATGCCTGCAGTTCATTACATACTGCCTAGTAGACTTGAGGCTGTGCCATCGCATTTGCCGTCACAAAATCGGCGGGGACTTGAATGCACTTTTTGTGCAAAAAAAGAAAAAGAGAAATGCAGGGGTGTCACTGTGTGCAAATCGACGAACGAAACTGAGAACGTGTCCTGCTTGTCCTGGACACCAAGTTGATAGAATAATCCTGAGAGATTCATAAGTCAACTTCGGTGTTGCTTTCTGATGTCCCATCACTTCCGGCGGTTCTGTTTTCACCCTACTTATTCAGGTCTCGTTGCCTCTTTCCGGCAGTTGGCGAGGCATTCAGAAGCGCTTAGAAACATCACTGCTCCCACTTTGGCCAAGAAAAATATGAATAGGGTGTGGAGTTGTCGGTCCACACAGTGCGTGGTACAAGCATTTATATTTAGAGTTTTGCCAAAACAAGCTACAGAAGGGGCTCTTGTATTAAGTATTCTTAAAGCTGGAGTAGTACTTCAAGGCATGTTATCAAACAACAACTAAAATTTACAGCAAGTACAGGTTCTCAAGTTTACTAGAAAACTGAAACCCACACTATTAAGTTTTATGAATCTATACCGAGTATGTTTGGGATATTTACATTAAATTGCTGAAGACAAAACGTCCTGCTATGCATGCTAAAGAACAAAGAGTTAGCTTGAAAAAGTGAAGCATTGAACACTTAAGGAGGCTGCTGAAAACAAATATACTGAATAAGATAGATTACATGTTGCAAAGTATGGCATGCAAAACAGATGAGACAGTGTCGCGAAGCTTGATAATTCTTTATTTAACGCTTTATAACCTCCAATGTAAGTACAACCAGAGTCCCTGGTACAAGCTTTCCTGTGCCCATCACGCTTCATGCCAGGAACATCTTGGCTCAAACTTTTCCCCAACTCCTCTATCAGCACCTGCCAAACCAAAAGCAACAATTACCGGTTTCTTTTTGGAGCCACCCGACATAAGAAGTCAAATACATGTAAATTCCAACTTCGTGGTTTATTTTGTCCTATACACGGCGGCATTATAAGACACAAAAAGAATTTTAGCCTGCTTTTGATCTTTTTTGGTTCGCTCGAATGTACCGATAATGTAGTGGCATGCCGACAAATATTAACGACGTTTGAAGTAATTGTGGCTGCACGATTCAAAAAAATTTTTACGAGACAGTGGGGATCCTTCACTCTTGTGGTTTTATGTCGGAACATGCTTCTGTCATCACTTCATGGCGAAATACGTTTTTGACTCTTGAAAACCTGTACAAAGCCAAATCATAGCTGAAACTGGTAGGATTCACAGTGCTTCGCTAGGTTCCCTCGATCTCACTTACTGACAAGCTGCACTGTCTTGCGCACTAGGATAAGCAGTTTGCGGATAGGGTACTGCAGAACAAAGGCCAAGCCTAATTTCTAAAAAAAAGAAAAACGGCATACCTCGGTTGGATCTTGCAAAACTGTTCTATGCACGCCGAATATCCTACAATATAAACATACGCTTTCACCTATGCGCTTTGACGGCGTCTATCAATTATGAGGTGCGCGCGCCGTAGTGGAAGGCGCCGGATTAATTTTTGACCGCCGGGCCATCTTTAACGTGCGCCTAGATGTACACAAGCGGACGTTTTCTCTTTTCGCCTCCATCAGAAAAGCGGCCGCACCGGCCGAAAATCGAACCCGCGTTCTTGGGCTCAGCTGCACTACACCCCAGACACTGAGCCACCGCGGCGGGTATTGATGGATACGTGTGTCTACAAGCGTATACAGCAAGCATGGCTAATATATTAGTACACGCTTCGAGCTCACGTCAGCAAAATGAATTTCGCCGGGTTCGCCGGCATTAGCCACACTATAGGGCACCTCAGCGTAAATACTACGGCCGTGTCCTCTCTTCTGGGGTCGTGAAATCACCCCCCTACCTAAAACCCACCGTGCGGATTTTTACACGTTTCGTCACACCGTGCCTACATTTCACCTCAAGGACAATGCATAACGCATCTCCGCAACGAGCTCGTACAGCAAAAATTCTTACAACCCTTTCCGTGAACTTGAGTTATCATAAAAGTAGCGTAAAAGTAGACTTTCTGTTTAAACGAGAGTACGTGCACGTACCGCTGATAGCTTTAAGGAAAAGGTATAACTAAAAGATGATGTTCGCTGAGTGCGTTTTTCCACTGTCATTCAAAACGCGTGGCAGGTGCCTCGTAGGCGCTGTGAAATCCCCCGCCTACCCCGAGAATATGTTAATTCCCTGCGAGGCCACCTGCGCTCATTTCACCTTCAATTTTCACGTATGTAAATTCTATTCCTCTATGAACTCTACGTGAACTCTCAGACGGGCGTCGTCACTCGTGAAGCAAGGCAACAGCGTCAGGCGTCGTGAAAATGCCGTATTCGCTTGCTGCCGCGCCGCCCCAACTCTCTCACCGTTTCCTGCCCTCGCATACTATTCTCTCCCCTGTGCACTCGGTAAATTCTCATCTTGTTTAATTACACCTCCTGCGTCCTCACCTCTTGCCTACTTTTCTTCCAGCGCAACTCCGCGAGCACCCGGTCGAGGCGTACACTGCCGGGGCACGTTGACGAGCGAGTACAGCAATTTCACGACGCCTGGCGTTGTTGCCGAGCTTCACAAATACAACACGCAAATCACGACGCACACCGCGGCCCGAAGACCGCGAGGCGGACGGCTGCGACGGCGGCAGCCGGTCTCGCGAGCGCAATAGCTGGGACGTGCACTGCACGGAATTAACCGTCTTGGGTAGGGGGGTGGGGGAGATTTCACAACACCTGCGAGGCAACGCGCTAAGCCAGTTATGCCTAACTAGTGCACAACGTACGATGTTTTCAGTAGACGGAAAGCTAAAGACGATTTCCCCGCCCCCTCCCCACTCACCGGCACTTATAAAAATGTTTTACCTTTCGTTCACGACGCAAGAAAATGTCTATAAGAACGCAGCAAGGTTTCTTTCTCTATGATAATCGAAGTTCGTTGGCGCCTAGCAACTCCGACTCGCACACAAAAGCGAATGGTTATGGCTATACGGCTTGACGTGGCTTGATCACTGTTGGCTTTGCATGGCACAAAAAAAGAACAATGAAATTTTTTAGTTACAAAAACAATACGGTTTAGCCTAATGAGCAGCAAATCAAACAATACAGCATGGTATATCAACCCAACTGTTTTTATTAAACTTTACGAGATCTGCTGTCTTTCTTTTTTTGAATTCGAACATAACTACATAAAGTTGACTCGTACAGCCCGCAACAAGTGTTTTGTGCTCGAGCCAGAAAGACGCGAGGGGGACAGCTATTACAATTGTTTTCTCAGCTGGCAAATTGTTTGCCTCCCGCTGCAGGCATCAAGAATATAGATACATAACATAATTAACTCAAGGTTAATTAGGATAAGTTACAAACATGATCGAGGAATAATTTCTTCAATCATACAGACCTGCAATGGGCGTCCAGCGGACTTTATTGAGGCGACCATAGTAAACGTCCATGCACGAACGTAGCTCGGACGTCCGTCGGAACAAATTGAACGGACATTCACGTTTCCAAGAAAAATACGTCCGAAGTACGTCCGGCAGACGTTGATCGAGGGACTCCGGCGTTAGACTGTGAAAAGGACGTCCTAGGGATATCTATGGTCCAATGAGGGAATGTGAAAGTATGATTGGAGGCGATATCACTTTGCCCTACTTTCGTATCGCCAAAGCAACTTCCTAGAATTGATCATAGAATATGCGGAACCTATTCTATATTTTTCATCACGTTGAGAAGCATCTGTATATATTACAGCACCTTGCTGAATTGAGGCTTGATGATCATGGAGTAGACCATTTTACAGTCGGCCAGTTAATAGTTGTGCATTTTGCGAATGCTGTTTCGGGAGAAGTTTAGCATCAGTGGATTACCCATGTCAAGGGAATGCATCGCCCTATTTATCGCGACACATAACGAAGACAGAAAGCTTTGTATTAGAGTACTTTGCGGACAAAGGGATATGGGCCAGGGGTACCCCAGAAACGCGGCTGACCTAGCCACAAAGATCAACTGCTCCTTGTTTGCTTTGGAGCCATACCCCTCGATAAAAAGTGACGCCCTAAGGTTCTTGAGCGTCGCAAACCGGCAATAGCAAACCCAGAGTAGCACAGACCCCAACTCCAAAATAAAGCCCACGTACATTCGCTATATCATCAGAAGAGAATCTTAGCGCATTCTGTTCTCTGCAAGGCTGAGGCGCATCAACAGGCCAACAGAGAGTGCACCTTTAGTAGCTATGAGCACTACATGCAGACTCCAGTTACAATGACTGGTGTGTACTATACCAAGGTATTTTAAAGAATCAGCCTGCGGAATGATATGATTGCGCTAATAGACAGTGACATTAAACAAAGCTGTGTACGGAAAAACTGGAACAAGGCGTAACGAGTGAGACAGATACTGTTTAACCAGGAGTCTAAAGTATTTAAATACGACTGCATTATTACGTGCAGTGTTTGTATGTCAAAAGCTGCCGTGAAAAATTTCATATCGTCGGCATAGATGTATGTATGAACATCGAAAACCACAGGGACCACCCTTAACAGGACGCAAAAAGAGAACCGGCAAAAGGCGTACCCCTGTGGTACGCCTGTTGTCTGCAAACACCGAGAGGAACAAATATTGCCCCTGACGAAACTCAGCCGCCATGCCTTTAGGAATTGATAAAGCCGTGCTGCAATGTACGTTGGGAAATTTAAGTTCTCTAACATTGACACTATACAGGATATTCTACGCTGCCATATGCTTTTACACTATCTCAGGTCACCAGAAGAGCCGCAACCTATTTATTCCGACGGGAACATTTATACTTATCTTAAGTGGATGTGGGCACTCCAAATAGAACCGCCCGGCCGAAAGCCACTTTGAGTTGGGCTGAGGATATTATGTCGGCACAAAAATTGTGTAATGCGCTGACGCAAAGTCCGCTAAATTAGTTTTAATGCATTTGGTATCAGAGATATATGCCTCATGTTATCAACCGCGAGGCCATGATGACCCTTCTTAGGCATAGGATGTATTCTGGCTACACGACACACATCGGGTATTCATACAATCTTGAGAGAATAATTGTTCATATTCATCAAATCATTCGGCGCCCGATCGAATAGAAGTTTTAACTCTTCAGTAGTAACGCCACCCGGAGAGGGCACCGAGGCGGGCATTTTCGTCATAGCACCAAAAACGTGCGCGAGGGTAGCTTCCACAAAGTCGCCAGGCACGGAGGTGCCGTCTTTCTTCTGTTACCCTTCCCGGCTGCCTTTCTCTGCGGAAGCATCCGTCAACAAAGCTAGGGCCAACGTAGCTCTCACACCCCACATCACTAGAAAATGGATTCACCCCTTCCTTACTTTCCCCATTGACGGATGAACGTATTCGCCACATTTGATCACCTAATCTGGATCTGCTCGGGCCTACTATCACCAATGCAGTGCCTCCCAATACCTCACAAGGTGACTCTCCATTTGAAGATCCTAATTTTCTTAAAGCCCTTTGGCTGTTCGGCGTAGAGAGTGGTCTGTCAAGAGTAGTGTAGACTGGGGTCTACTCCGGTCGTAAAAATTTATAATAATAGACCTTCACTTCAGCCTGACCTCCGCAGTCTGAAGGGAACTCATGCGCGGTCTTCATGGACGCATCATCTCTTTAACTGGGCTACTCCTCCCTTACCCTTCTTCCCCTACCCCTATTTTGGTCCGCCTTCCCTCGATTAATAAAGGAATACAAAAACAACAATTCGGCTCCGTGGGCGCACGTGAGCTTGCGCTTTGGGAGGAGAATCCGGTGTTGTACAGGCGTGCACGTCGTGGTGGAAATGGTGCTAGAAGATGTGGCTCATACCCACTCAGCGCGATTGGCTAGAACAGGGGCGCTCACTGAGAGAAACTATATACTCAGTAATTAAGAAATACATATCACGAATGCATTTAAAATAGGCGTTTAGGGGGAAATATAAACAGAAAAAACAAACAAACTGCCTGAACGCGAGATGTAGCCCCAGGAAGTGTAGGGCACACGCCACGTGAGAAGCTCCCGCCTTTGTGTCATCGTCTTCAGCGTGGCGGCCGCGGGCGCGCCAATAGCTGCCGTGTCTCACCCCGCAAAATATTTCTTAGTACTAATATTTCCTTCTCTAAAACGCTTCGTATCTTTTTGAGAACTACCTTACCACTTCGGACGTTTCTGCAGTACTTTCAACGAAATTTATAGACTTCAAAAGAGCTGAATACAATCAATGCTCGAAGGGTGTTCGACTGGTCGACAAGGAAGAAGAAGACGAAGAAGAAGAAGAAGAAGACGAAGCACTATTACCTCGTACCAAGACTATTCCCAAGTTTTTGTCTGCCTCCACCACCGTCATTCTCAAGTTGGGGGTAAGAAAATCACCAACCTCTTTCAATACGGCCGTGCGCATTTGTATTCCCAGCGCATGGGGCAGGAAGAACGGCAAAATGAAGGGCTTTCTACAACAAAGGTGAGCTCACCACCGTGTGACGAGGAAATAATTGAGGCGTGCGCCTATAAATCGTCTCCTAAACGTGTGGCACGCTTCGCTCATTCGTACCGCCTGCGTTTTCAACAATGCCCGATCGAACATGATAGTACGTTGTATGTCGTGGCAAGTTCTCCAGCTTAAGCTCATAACTTGAGGCAGTGTGACGCCGCATATATGCATTACTACGTGCTTCATTGGTGAAGCTGTCACATGTGCCATTAAAATAGTGTTAGGTAATGCAGATACATTCTAGCATCGTAATCTAGTTGATTTATCGTAGGGTTTAACGCGCCGGCGCAACGCAGGTGATGAAGCGCGCCGTAGAAAATAGAGGGCTCCGGATTAATTTTGACTACCTGTTGATCTTTGCCGTGCGCCGAAATCTCGTACGCACGGGTGTTTTTGCTTTTCGCCTCCGTCAGAAAAGCGGCCACCGCGGCCGGGAATCCAACTCGCGACTCCCTGCTCAGCTGCATAACGCCTTAGCCACTGAGCCACCGCGGCGGGTAGCGTCGTAATCAACAGCAGCGCTGAAAACTAACAATAAAACTACAAAGAGAGAGCGTGCCAGTACGCGGTAGCAGTGCATTGGTGTCCAAGAGTAAAGCTGGCATGAAAAATCGGCCGCGCATATGCTTGCGTCGCCTCAAATGCAGTCAAAAGATTGCAGCTCCCTGTAGCCCCTCTAAGGTAGCGACCTCTTTTGTCTCATTACCACCCTCTAACGCTCTTCCCCTCCTGTCTTGGTCCAGCCGCCTGGGCGTTTGCGGAGTTCAATGTTCCCGCTTTGGCACTGCTGGCGCGCCATGTATTGGGACTGTTGGGATTCAGAGCTGGATCCACAAAAGCGTGGCTCAGGGGCCACCCTTCGTTGTATTTTGTGGTTAAATGAATGTTTCCTATGCGTTTTTTTAATCGTACTCGCAATAATAAAGCACACATCTATTGTTAATTAAATGAACACGCAGACTCCATTTAAGTATTGACGTTCGTCCGCAAACCAGCCTAATATCTTTGTAACGGTGATGAAAAAATAACGCATCTTTCCAGATTTATTAGATATAAAACACTGACATGGGTGTCATTAGACACAGGAACAGAATTACAACTCTGTGGTTCAGTGGTTAAGGCGTTGCGTTGTTGAGCACGAGGTCGCGGGTTCGATTCCAGGCAGCGACGCCGCTTTTCTGAAGGAAACGAAAAGCAAAAATGCCCGTGTGAACGAGATTTCGGCGCTCGTTACAGATCCCCAGGTGGTCAAAATGACCTCCACTAAGGAGCGCCTTATCGCCTGCGTTGCATCGGCGCGTTGAACCCTACAATCAATCAATCCATACATATCTGTCGTTGAGGCTGAGGAAAATGAGATTTTTATCGTTGCCCACACAAATTTTAGATCAGAGTCCAGTTGCAATTAAAAACGCCAGCATAGAAAACCCAAACGATAACCAGGTTTGGCGATTGGAGACGCGAGTATTACATGGCAGAACGGGCAAGACAGCTTAAGAAATAGAATGGCAGCCTCCCTAGAAGACAAGCAAGTCAGCGACTGGAACTCTTTAAAAGGAACGAGAAACCTTGTATTTATGAATGTAAGAAACGTACACAGACCGTAAGATATGCTAACCAATATCCTGAAATGCGTACCAATAGCAGCACGAGGTAACCCCAAAACCTTTCTAATGAAAACGTACCACCAAGACTTGAAGCAAAGACACGCCAGGTTAAGCAGGCTCTTCTCCACCCCTCCAAACACGCAAAGCTAGACAATGTTCCAGGGCGAAATCCCGAGGTAGTAACGCAATAGACAGCTGAAAATGGAGACGAACAGGTCCAACCAAGCAAACTTCACACCAAGAGATATCGACAATATTTCCCACCTTTCAGAACCGACATCCAATTCGACCAGGCCTTGATTATTTCTAATATATAAATGACATTGCGAACAATATAGCGTCTACTATACAACTTTTTCCCGATGTCTGTATAATTTATAAGGCAGATCACTACCCCCAATGACGTAGCTATTTTGCAAAGCGATTTAAATACCGTCGTAGATTGGTGCCTCGTGTGAAAAGTGGAAATCAATACAGAGAAAACCAAGGTCGTGACATTTAGTTCGAAGCTAACTACTCCATTTATTCAATACACGCTATGCAGTTCGACAATTGAAGGAACCTATTCTTTTAAGTATCTAGGTGTGATAATTACTCCTGATTTAACAAACAAGGCACATAACAAACAAGGCACATAACACATTTTGTTTGTTTAACACATAACAAACAAGGCACTAAAAAAACTTGTCTTGCTAAAGCGCCGTTCATATCTTGCGAACCATGAAACTAGACTTCGCGCATACATTTCACTCATCCGTGTAACCGTCGATTATACTTCAAATATTTGAAACCCTCACACAGCCATTCTGTCCGACTGTATCGAATCCATTCAAAATGAGGCTTCAATCTGAACTCGTACTCGCCATACCAAAGTGTATCTGCATTAAACAGATTCACTATCTTTCAGACCCTATAGACCTCGTCGTAAATTCTTCCGTTTGGTCTTTTTTTCGCTCTTTTTATCACGGTGTTACATCTTTTTCGTGAGCTCATATTTTTCCAGCCCATTATATGATCAATCGCACTGACCACGAACGTAAAGTGTCGCCCATATTCGCAAGGACTATGGAGTATCGAACTTCCCATTTTGTGCTATCGGTAAACGGGTGGAACGAGCTACGCCTAGAGATTGTAATGATAAATGACCCGTCTGCATTAGAATAGGCCATGCGCACATTTCTTAATGCGTAAAATTTGTGTAAAATGTGTAAAATGTGTAAAATTTCAACTGATACTTCTTGTGAGCCCTGTGTTATATCTTGTTTACCAGTGCGACTTTGAAGATCAACTGCCATGTGTGCTTCTCGGAATTGACATGTACTGCAAATGTGAAATGCGCCCTGTGTTATCACCCCGTTGTTTCTTCTCTTTCTTCCAACATCTTTCGTTTACCTTTTTGTGTCATATCGCTGCGTGCGGTGTTTTTACACGTATTGACGTTTAACTTGTATGAATAGTATCCCCGCTTCAGGGTACTCAAATAAATAAATAAATATTAAAATAAATAAATAAATAGACAAACCCAATGACATTAACGGCATCACTTCCAGCCCTCTCCTTGCAAGTCTGTCACAACTGCCAGAACAAGAATTTTTGCACTTAGTAGCCCCAATTACACTAAAAGAGGGAACAGGGCCAACGAAGAAACTTCATGGAGGTAAAGTTGCAGGAATATATGGACTGCCAGTTGAGTTCTGTGGTACCTTCTGGGACCTCCTTGGTCGTTTTACAATATACTTGCAACTCACACAGACCCAAGCTGTTTTAAACGAGGTAGAATTAATACCGAAAAATGCCAGGAATTGAACGAACCCACGAGTTGGCGCCCCAGTACTCTGCTAGGGGTAGACTACATACATCTTCCGTCAGTGCTTACAAAGCGCCCAAAACTCGCGTTATCTGAAGTAATAACGTCATGGCAACGTGTGCTTCATGAAAGACAGAGACTGCCAAACCTTGAACACGTTAAATAGAGACATAAAAGAATACACGAAAAGCAGACAGACTAAAGGCTGGGTTGTTTCCTTAGAAAAAGCACATGCGTATGATAGAGTATAGTACAAATACATATTTGCAACATTAACAGCTTTTGGTTACCAGTAACAGTAAATTAATGTCTTGGCAATCCTTCAATGAGACATGAAGAGCGACTTAGTCTTCCACAAAGAGATAGTAACCCAGAGCTGTCTGGTAGGGTATCCATTTTCCCCACTACTCATTGTCTCAGAAATAGAGACGTTCTTGAAAAACGTCGAGGCCAACACGAACACTTTAGGTCTACAGCTGCCAGGAAGCCAAGTGCATGTACCCAAATGTTTCGAACAGTTTTCTGAGCTAGCCGGCGCAAAATAGAACTGTGCAAAAAGTAAATCTTTAAGTCTAGGCCCATCAGGAAAGCAAAACATATATTGTATTCCAGTAACCACCCGCGTAGAAATCATTGGCATTACCCCGAAATCAAACGGAAGATTGCTTCAAACCTGGCATGAGGCGCTTAAGCAACTCACAAAAATGTTGAAGGAGCTTTAGCGAACGACTTCCCAAATCCAGTCAAGTGGTAACTGGCAGTGAACGTGTTCACATAGAAAATATGGTATATTGCAGGAACGGTCGCCTTTCCTCGCCGCATAGCGGTGAAGATCATATCCTAAATACTATGCTTGTTATAGTCGGACAAGACCGCCCTGGTAAAAAAGAAACTGAGCTTGGCTAGACAGCTCGGAGAGTGGAACATTCCTTCAGTAGATAACTCCTCTGTGTCTTATGCATTTAAGAGTGTTCTTATGGTCCCTGGGATCCATACAGGGCACCCAAGTACCCTCAGGACCCCACCTCAGTGCGTAGTTTTTGGGGGCAAAAGGCCGGCTATCTCTCCAGCAGGCTCCGAGTGGGCCCACAGCAACTCAGGCACCCATCAAGGTAATTGAAGCATACAGGAACTTGACCGCACCTAACTTACAAAAGGATACAGTGGAGATGTGGATGTATATTAGCCCACTAACTCGACAGGGTGAACTCAGAGAACCTCGACAAAAAACAAAAGAACTTCCCCTGGCGCACCCCAATCAACGCAAATGTACCGGTTGAAGCCAAACACATAACCTGAAAGTTTTGATGGTAAGTCTTGCCGACTAGACCTGTGCTAAAGAAATGGAGTATAACATCAACAGACAAGAGCGTAAATTTCAGGCAGAGAGAATCAAATGTACATGCCCTGATCCAATGTCACTGAGAGTGGCTAAAACGGTCTGGGTCACAGTGGCTAGGGAGTACAGACAGCTCCGTGTCCGGGACTTCCTGGAGGGAAGGCGGTGCCCGACAAGCCCGTTAGCAGTGCTCAATGCAACGATAGATTTTTGTGCACTGTGGATACACAGGTATAAGGACGTCAAACAACACGTCCCCTTCGGAACCAGTGGAACATACTGATTCACATACACACGATGATAACAGGAAACCTGAACGTAGACCTCTCCTTCTTGGGGGACGAAGAGTTCTTCCAAAAATAGTCTTGCCCCTTTAGTGAGGTCCGAAATGGGCGAGTGCACATAAGTTGCACACCAATACACGGCGGCTCGCGCTCTACAGGAAGATGAGTTGTTAAATAAATTAGTACTGTTAGTACGTGATTTTGGTGGTGCAACCTTTTAATAGCAGGTAATACCCGTGTCTTGAGTTTGAGGCGATTAGCAGGACTGACACGAGGGCACCCGAAGAAGACTTTTGTACACATGCGCGCAAACATGGCAAAATGACCGACAAACAGATCATGTGGTCTTAGGTGATGCTTGCATGTGATTGCGCTGGTGCCTGCGATAGTGGAGACGTCCCTCCTGCTCTCCCGCAGGCACTGGCTGCCCTGCTGTTGCAAAGTCTTTGTGTTCACGGATGCACGCCACTTGTAGTTGATTTAACACCGGCAAGGCAGTTTCTTCTTTCTGCGAGTGGTGTTTATCCGTCTCTTATTCAGCAAGTCATCATGTTCACAAATATTACAGATGAGACATGTATGTGTACTTTGTGGAGCCTAGACTCACGCCCGTTCTATATTAATGCATGTCACGAGGCAAAAATCGAAATTCCTTTAGCTACGGTGTTGCACGTGTATGTTTTGCGGTCGTATGTTATGAACCACCATGCCCGTATGCGCCATCCTTAAGGCGTGTCTTACGAGCTATGTCGGGAAACATACCATCCATCCCTATTTCAAGCTCTAAATTTCTTCAATTTCCTGGCACTTCAGCAGCCTGTTGCCAGAATTAAAGGATTTTGGAGAAATAGGTTCGGTGACACACTATCGTAAATGCGTAGGGAAGCTCTGACTTGCCCAATCAGTAATGTTCTTGAAGATGTTAAATAAATTGTTAAACATCTAATTGTTAAATTGTTAAATTGTTAAATTGTTAACATCTAATTGTTAAATTGTTAAAGATGTTAAACATCTAAACACCACAAAACACGTCTCAGATAACGAAACAATAGAGGTCGCAGGGGTTTAGCGAAGTTTACCCCACAATAACATTTTTACATTTCTAGGACAACCCGCCGTGGTGGCTCAGGGGCTAAGGCGTTGCGCTGCTGAGCACGAGGGCGCGGGTTCGATTCCCGGCCGCGGCGGCCGCTTTTCTGATGGAGGCGAAAAGCAAAAACGCTCATGTGTACGAGATTTCGGCGCACGTTAAAGATCCCCAGGTGGTCCAAATTAAGCCGGAGCCCTCCACTACGGCGCGCCTCATTGCCTGCGTTGCGTAGGTGCGTTAAGCCCCACAATCAATCAATCAATTTCTAGGACAGCTTCTGCTTTGAATACCACATATACACCTAAACACTCTACCACATATACACCTACACATATACACCTACCACAAATACACCTAAACACACCTAAACCTAAACAATAACACACTCCGCACTCTTTTAGAGGCACACATCTCCACGCGACGAACGCGAAAGAAGCTCATGTAGAATGACGAATCTGCCGTGCACCTGGCGGCACCGCACAAGCGTTCCCACGAGTCACCCTTCTCTTTGCAGCATAGCCAAATTCCAAAATACAAATCGTTACGCCAAAAGGCAGTGCATGAAAGTCCACTTACACAACGGATCTTAACAAAGGCACATCAAGAGCGTCACGAAAACCCGCTTCCCATGGTTGCAATCGTAGCTGGGTCCCTCGCGTTCTGAAGCCGACGTTATCTGATTTCGCCTTCAGATACGCTCGAAGCAGGTTGAATTTTTAGGTGAGGAGTATCTCAGGACCGCACAATGTCCGTCCGCGTTCGTGAGCATAGCATTTACAATCGCGAAAAATCACACAGGCATCGGCTGGATTCGGGCCCGTGTCTGGTACGTGGCAGTCGTCTTACCCATTGTGCTACGACCGTGAGTTAGTAACCAAGAGTCAAACGGCTTACTCCCTCGCCTGTAACGGTGCGGAGTAACTTAGGGCCTCTCAATGTCCGTCAGCGTCCATCCATGCGCACACCACCATCAAACGAAAATCAAGCGAAATTTGATTTGAGCCGTGAGTTGCAGTTTCTTTTGGGAAATAATCAAGGTGCAACTCACGGCTCAAATCGAATGACGGTCGGGGCGCAAATCGGATGTCACTCGAGGCGCAACTTGGATGTCATTTCGAGTCCCCGTACTCCGCACCCTCGCCATCATCTACGGAATGAAGATGCTGCCATTTTGTACCTTGATTTTCACTCAGGTCGCACGGGAGATAGCTTCGCCTCTTAACCATATTTCTCTAAAAAAAAGGATTTCGATTTTTTTATTTCGCGCATAAATGCATTTCCGTGCCTTTTAGGCTTACGAAGCGACGGATATTTTTGAAAATATGTGGTGAAGCGACATCCGCTGCAGCAACCGAGCGCACCGCCATGATCCTGGGCTGGTTGTTTGGGGCCGTACGTGTGCTGCAAAAGAAAAGGAAAGGAAGTTTTGCACCACTTCGAGATGGCACCGTGTTCAATAATTCTGTAATACAGCCTAACAGAGCTAGCTGCAGCCCAACACACTTCCAATATTGCTGCTGACCCTTTCCTACGTTTAGACTGATAATTATATTATTTTTATAGATGCGAGGTGGTTGATGTGCAAAGCACTACAAGTATGATGGGGCCTGAAAGAGAAGGAAACCACATGACATTGGCGGTACTTTTTCAATCACGCGTGGTAAAACTGCTTTATCACAGACCGACATTTATTATTGCTTTTAGTGGGGAAAGGTTGTATGGTTAGGCTTCCAGAGTCAACAATTTACTCTGCGACCTGTCTTCAGCGTATTGAAAAATTCCTAAAAAATTGAGAAAGGGCGTATGTTCGTATGAAACCGGTTACAGTGCTACTGGCAAATAGTCTTCTAGCAATGCATTTGTGTTTTGTGGTGAAGCCGACCTTAGGCGGAGTAGTGCTAGCTCCGTCAGTGTAAGATGGCTTTCTCAATATTGTGTGTTGCACAGTGAAATATCGCCGTCTAGTGAAGGAGTATGATTACTGCCGCACTGCGTACTTCTCTCCGCAGTCGTTGCCTCACCCCCGAGACGTGTATACTCCTCGCCATCCGTCGCGTCTCTCTCTCTATCTCGCTCTCTCCTGTAACAGTGCGCAATGCAGGGATTCTTCGGTGAACACTTGTACGGCTCACTACAGCCTGAGTTGTGACAGATGTAGCAGGGCTATTATATAACCACACTGTTATTAATGGCCAATAGTGTGTGTTCTCAGTCTGTGAGTAGAGAAAAATGCCGGTGTACCATATTCAATTCTGGAAAACCTCGAACGTAGCTAACCACAACGTAGCGGATTCATTCAAAGCGCCACCTTTGCTGGAATCCCCTCTTTACGGGCTGGTAGAGGTCACATTTTTTTGTGCTCACGTGGTTTGGGTTTTCCAGGCTGAAAAACGGCTTTGAGGCGCCGCAAAAATATTCGTTCCGTGCCGCCATTCTCTTGTTTCTGAGCTCTGTTAGACACTGAAAACCAAACACAGGCCGTGAGCTATATCTGGGAAACTGGACGTTCCATCAAAAGGTAAAAGTAGTCTACCGAACTATTTCATTTAGAGTGGCAGGACTAAAAATGCATTTAAAATTTCATATGTTGGCAATACTTGCGATAAAATTGCATATGCGACCATATTCCGCAACCTAGAAACACACAACAGAAATTTTTGATTTGGCAATGTGTTGTATGGGCAATTTAGCTAAGCTTTTCCTTGCATGAGTTGAACCATTTGCCAAAAAATGCGCGTCTCGGCAGAGTTCACCTCCGTGAAACTTGTTATTTAAACACAATTTCTTTTTGTTTGCTCACATTCTACCTTGAGTGTGTTGCATCAATATAGCCACAACAAAAAAATACCGCGAATATGTTTTCTGCCACTTGCACTTTCGATGCCTAAGCTCTAGCGATCGAAAAGCACTAGTATCGTGGTAGATCTCCTCACAGTTCAAAACGTTTGTTTGTCTTGGTAAGCGGGTGCGAATGCCCGTTTTTCCCAGAACAATATCTGAACTAAGTTAGTTGCCAGAGATTTCCTCTTTATGCAGCACAATTTATGACGGCTTGTTGAATAATTGTACCCGAAACTACGCTCTCGACTTGTATGCATATCTCTACTGTTTGTCAATGGGTCTACTTTTCGTATTTACAAATAAACAAATGAATAACTAGCTGATCTGAAGGAGCAGTTCACCCCGACCTTTGCGGGACACACTGCGCCAAGGTTCCTTGTAGTCACGCCTTTAGATGTCAGCTGTGGCCACGGTGAAAGGGATCAGTTCTCAATTACATCAAACGTTCTGGGTTATTTCTACAGCTGGAGAATTTTCCGGTCAACGACCGCAGCTGCTGCAGCACATGCTCCTAGACTCCGCAGGCTGGAAAGGAATGAGTGTCTCCGCCCCGTGATTCAGCTGTGACCCTCGCATGCAGTTACTCAGTAGCGGCAGACATTGAAACTCAGCCGATCTTCTTTCTCAATAGCGTCGCGCGCTGAATACTTAATTTCTTCTATTGGCAATCCTTTTTCTCTTGCAGATGCAGCGATTCCAACGAAAGTGGAGGAAGACAGCCGCGATATTCGTACCAATCTACGCACTCGCCACGTGCCTATACTACGCTAATGAATTCAGTCTCACTACATACGGAAGTCGGGTGGACCTTAGCAAAGACTGGGCCCCGTACGACAGGCGCAACAGCGGACGTGTAGGAAGAACCGATCCGCCCAGAGTTCTCTTGTGGGACATCCCATTGGGCAGATTTCCTGACGGTCTTTCGGAAAATGTTTCAACACGGCTGGTGACATGCCCCCCTCAGCAGTGCATCATAAGCTACGATCGCACCATGCTGATGTCAAGCGACGCAGTGGTCTTCCACGGTCCCGAAGTGAGATTCTACGATAGCCCCAAGTGGAGAGCCGCGCGCCAGAAGTGGATTTTCTGGAGCCAAGAGCCCCCGCCCCCCGTGGGCTCACTGAAGAGAGTTTTCAACTGGACGATGACTTACCGGTGAGTAGGTGTTGCATTTAAAAAAGCGTTCCATCGGCATAGTCTACGGCTTCTTCGTTGAGTACATATTCAGATAAAATAAAGAACAGAAGTTCCCTCATAACTACTATTCAAAAAATGTCTATTCTGGACTGCGATATTCTGTTTGCTGGACCGATGGACAGAGCCCTCGAACAAAAAAAATGGCGCAGTTTGCGCTAGTGGTGCCAAGTTGGAGAAACAGCGTAACGTTGTACAGCACGAACAGCGTTAGGGATTCGTACAGGCGCACAGCCAACGCCTCGTCGTTCTCGGATCCTCTGGCCTTCCAAAGTTCGATCTGGGAAACGGGAATCTTGGCTTCAAGTTTCGCGTAGGCGCCAACTCCACCGGCAGGTCTACCCTAGATGTTTGGCTATTCGCTTCCGGTTAGTTGGGGCGGCTCTGCTGCAATACTCGGGGTTGGTTCGTAGTCGTCTCGTACGTTCTCGGGCAGCGACACGGCGACGTTCATGCTCCGCTTCTTCTTCCTCTGGAGTTACATACTCATAGAGTTTCTTATTAAATATACCAGAGAGGAAACTTTACCTGGTAATCAATGTCGCCGTGGGGGTCTAAAGCTTTCAAATTGCAATTTCTTTCCAGGCTTTGGAATCATGACCACTTGGGCAGTCTTCCATTACCGCGGGATGCTACCCCTTTCTAATCATGCATTAATGTACTTCTTCAAGGCCTCTATGAATTTGTCGTCTACTTTCTTAAAATTTTCTTCGATATATCTTCGGGGCCGGGGGTGGACCTTGTCTTCAGACTGTTCAAAGCTGACCGGATCTAGGATATCGTAAGGGGACGATCAAAGTCTCCGTTTTCTTTACCGATGTGCGGTTTTATTGCCTTCTTTAGGGTAGATTCAATGTACCTATCTTTAACTTCTTTGAGCAAGTCCGGCTCGATTCCCTGGTAAGTGTGAACAATCTTACTCAAGTTGTGTTGCTGTGTAGTTCTACTACCTTCGTCATTGGTTTGATATCTGAGAATATGCCAAGATTTAGCGAGACCCATCGGCCGCTCCATGCCGTCGCACGTGCTGTCCCAGTTCTGGCGGGTGAGCTGATTCGTGTAGTCTTAAATTTTTGTGTTTAAAAATGCTATTCTTCTGCGCAGGCTACGGTTATGTTTCTGCTTACTGAGCCGTCTCTGCAGGCCACTCTTGGCTTGTCGTATTTCCAGTGCCATTTTCAGTGCGGCTTCTTAGAGGATTGTTTTAGTAGCTTTTTCTACGCATTTGTGCATGTTTTTTGTTCCGTGCTCGATGTCCTGAATTTCACTGTTCAATTTCTCTGTTCTTCTGATATCACGGAAAGAGTCCCATTCCGTTATCCTGATCTTGTTACCCTTTGGTTCGGAAGGACCGGCCTTCACAGCGGTGGCTACAATAAAGTGATCGCTTCCCAAATTTTTTTGAGTGTTTAGCCAATCTGGATCCTGCATATTCTTGATGAAGTTAAAGTCGGGAGTGGTGTCGCGCCATACACTGCTACCCAGTCTAGGGGGATGAGCGGGACCCTGCTGCTGTGCGTCCATTCAGAAGTTTCGTCCTTTAGCGACCTCCCTACCGTACCCCCAAGCTGGGTGAGGTGCGTTAAAGTCGCCCACTACGTCGAGTGGTTGTATTTGACTATGTCTAAAACCTTACGGAATAGGGTTCCGAACCTGTGCCTTTTCATGGGACTAGTATATACGTTTAGAACGAAAATGCTGCCTTCGCTTCCCTTTTTGTTCGGAATGATTTCGACGAGGACGTGATCTACGCCTGCGACGCCAGTCTCGTGTTCCATAACCGGTAAATTGCGTCTTGCTATAGTCGCGACGGGCGTCTTATCGCCCGAGGCTTTACCGCAAGTTTTATACCCGGATAATTTGGCCTGTACCTCTGTCTGCCGCAGCGCTATTATGTCCGGCACCTCTTGTACATTGGTGTCTATGAACTGTTGCAGGTTACCTCGTTCCGGTCGAAACCTACGCCAGTTCCATTGCCAGATCCCGTATTTCTCGTTATTCCGGGCCATTGTTGGAATCTGATTCTTCCTTGTTAATTTGGCCATGTTCGCCGAAGCGGGTCTACTGCATGGAACTAAAACGGAAGACTGGGCGAGTTGGTACATGTTCATAGTAACATGGCTAACGACACGAGACAAAAAGAAGAGGGCACAAACACGGCGCTGCCGTGTTTGTGCCCTCTTCTTTTTGTCTCGTGTCGTTAGCGCTGTTACTATGAACTATGGACTAGTGTATGGTTTTGAAAATTTGATCCGCCCGACGCCAGCAGTGCGGGAGTTCCTATGGGTAACCTCTAAGGCTGTAAGCCGGGTTACCACCTTGTCAAAGTGATCTTTATGGCGTCGGTTAGCTCAGAGATCGCAGCCTCTATCCTTCGGTATATAGCTTCAAACCTTCAGTTAATACTGTGGTTTGATTGTTGGAGTTCTTCGGAGTCGTTACATGCTTTGGGTTGTTCACCCTTCTTTCTTTTGAAAGGCGGTGAAAAATACCCGTTACTCTGCATCGCAACCGCGACCGGTACGGTTTCAGTTTCTGGTTCTCCCAATTCTATTGGCGCTGCAGTGGTTTGCGCAAGCGTGTGCTTATCCGCTTTCAGCGTCATTATTTCCTCCTTTAAGATTCCGTTTTCCTTTGTTAGTTGCTCAAGCATTTGCCTGATCATCACCAGTTCCTGTTCTAGGGGGGAAGGCCCTCACTTTTTGTTCTCTGCTAGGAGCATTGTGAGAGACCGCATCTGCCCAGCTCACCTTATTTGTATAGTCTTCTTTGTTCCTTTCAAAGTACTGCGAGTGACCCCTCTTGGTGTGGGGCCTGGACCTAGAGCACGACCGCGACTGAGCCCGCCTTGAATCCCTCCTGGCATGGAGGAAAGAAAAGGTTCTTTCCTCTATGCCTCCTGGTCTTCGACTTCGACCGAGAGCGATGACGCTTGGAGCTTTGATTTTCCGAATCTTCTGGGACAGCGAGTCGGGGAAAGGAGCTGGAGCTATCTCTTCGGTCGTATCCGGTGTCTCTGGCGGGGTCTTGCTTGCTCGTGGCTCGGCTAAAATGATTTTCCCCACGGCGAATTCCGGAGCTAATTCTCTCGTCGTCGTCTTGTCTCCAGCGCTGCTGTTTCTCCCATTGCCGTTGCTTGAACAAGAACGGTGTCTTAAAACGGTTGCGACATTTTTTTGTAGCCTGTGACGTGTGCTTCCGCTTTCTTCTTGTGCAAGAAGCATCGATATTCCGCACCGTGGTAGGAAACGTAGTGCGGAACTTTGGTAATTTCGAAGACGATAATAACCGAGCTCGTCTTGCCCATTCGTCTCGCTTGGAGAATCGCGGGGCGCTTCGAGTTGACCAGGCTCTTTGGGATGTCTTCTTGCGTGTCATAGGTGGGAATGTTGCGAATCACGCCTTTCGATGTGCCGTCGGGTGGCGTCACATACGCCGTCGTAGCGTAGGTCTGGTTCCCGACTTGAATTGCGTTGATTCTACACTACTTCTTGGCATTTTCCATCGTTGGAATACTCACGACCGTGATGTTCTGTCCGGGGTGGTGGCGAAAGAAGTCGTCACTCGCCCTCTCCGACGACACTGCGGCGGCACGTAACGCACCGTCACGGAGCTGTGCGTAACTGACACGCGACGTGTTCAAACCTTCGCGCGGTCGAATAACTAACTACCTTGATATCTTCTCTTGGAAGCAGCGGCAGACGCGGCCTGCGCACGCCCAGCTGGTTTTGGACTTTGTGAGCCTGCTCTCGGCGGGCGCCATCCTGGTTTCGGGAGTCTCGATCAGCGAGCCTAACCTTGGGTCGGCTGCTTCGTTGCTGGTGGCTGGTGATCCAGCCCGCGTCGTTTTCGTAGTCTTCGGGTGAGATTGGCTCACCCTACACTTCCACGACTTCCATTATGCCTCGCTGGGTGTCGATTAGGCGTGGGCTGAGACTGCACTCTGGGCTGGAAAAGTCCCCGGCAGCTCGTGCCAGAGCGCCGCACTGTGTTCGAACTTTCGGCCACTAAAGCGTTTCAATCGGAATAAATGATGACACTAAGGCGAGCGCATGATGTAATGGCGGTCCATGACTACACAGACGGCCTTGATGTGAGCCGCAGAGACGCTAGCGCCACATTCCTCTCGAGTGTATATTGTAAAAAACTATGTTATATATTTCCTCGGCCGATCGATGTTTTGCGGGAGTCGAAATGGTGCGCTGAGCGCGGAGTGACGTGGCGCCGCGTGCCGTGTCGCCGCAGTGTCGTCATAGCTAGACTAGGCTTGGCTCCGCCCACGCACCTGCGCGAAGTCAGGTCAGCTTCGGCGAGGCCTTCGTGCCGAACAGCGTGCTCAAGAGGGGTTTTTTTGTTACTTTTTTACTGACGCCACCATACCAAGCTCAAGCTTAAACAGCTCCACTGTGAAAAAAGGAGAGAGCTATAAAAAATAAAACTTTACAATCTTGTTGGACCTTTATTGAATAAAAAGATCTGTTTGTTGCAGCCCGCTGCGGTGGCTCAGTGTCCAAGGCGTTCGGCTGCTGAGCCCGAGGATGAGGGTTGGATCACGGCCGCATTGCCTGCTTTCTTGATGGAGACTAAAGCTCAACCGCCGGTGTGTAGGTGTCTCGGCACACGATAAAGATCCCCAGGTTGTCAAAATAACTGAGGAGCCCTCCAGTAGTGCGCCCCTCATAGACCAAGCGGGGCTAGAGCATGTTAAACCCCACAACCTGTCGAACACTTATCGTCGCGACACTTTACAGTGACGCACCCGCCGCGGTGGCTCAGTGGCTAAGGCGTTCCGCTACTGAGCACGAGGTCGCGGGTTCGATTCCCGGCCGCGGCGGCCGCTTTTCTGGTGGAGGCGAAAAGCAAAAACGCTCATGTGTACGAGATTTCGGCGCACGATAAAGATCCCCAGGTGGTCAAAATTAATCCGGAGCCCTCCACTACGGCGCGCCTCATCGCCTGCGTTGCGTCGGCGCGTTAAACCCCAACAATCAATCAATCAATCTTTACGGTGACGCGCTCCCTTCTTCACGCGATTCCAAAAGGTGGAAGTTTAGATTTGGTATGTCAATTTTAAACAGCTGAATAATGTTTGAAGGTATGCTGTGGGTGAAAACGGCACATACTTTAACGTTACGCTAGAAATAAGCTCCTCCGAATTAATATTGTCTACAAATTTTCCGCCTCAGTATCACTAATATTTGCTTTTTTCTTTTCGAAGGTCGGACTCGGACATCTGGAACCCATATGGTATTATTGCAGAACGCAAGACAAAGCAAAGCTACCAATATCAACAGACCTGGAAGATATGGCGACGCAAGTCAAGGATGGCCGCTTGGGCTGTTAGCCGTTGCGAAGCACGCAGCCGTAGGGAGGACTATGTGAAACAGCTTCGGAAGTACGTTCGTGTCAACGTCTACGGCAAGTGCGGACAACTAAAGTGCCCTAGAGCAAATAGTACCAGGTGTTACGAAATGTTCGAGGAGAAATACTTCTTCTATCTTTCCTTTGAGAACTCCATCTGCAGAGACTACGTCAGCGAGAAATTCTTCAATGTCCTAGAATACGACATCGTTCCCGTGGTCCTCGGTGGAGCCAACTACACTGCCATTGCCCCTTCGGATTCGTTCATTGACGCGCTTAGCTTTAGGTCTCCGAAACACCTTGCCGAATACTTAAAAAGAGTAGCCGGTGACTTTCAGCTGTATGCGAAATATCTGCGCTGGAAAGAAACGCACACTCTGGCAAATTTTCCTAGATTCGATGCCCTCTGCCGTGTCTGCAAAAAGCTGCACAGCCCATCTTTCCGACAGACGACGGTAGTGGCGGACATGTTTCACTGGTGGAACACAATGTCGCATTGTTGGTCTTGGAATTTTACCAACTGAAATAAAGTTTGTGTATTCTCATCGGTCAAAGAAACTTCACAGCTCCATCCTTATTCTGTTTTCTTGAGGCTAGAACCCTCCCCGTATATATGCTCATCATAAACGTGTGTCAGAAGACGCATGCGGCAAAACTATCAATTCCGCTGTCAGAATTCAATGTGTATTGGCAACGTGGTTGAGGAGATGCTTGTTCAAGTACATTTTTTCAGCTCTTAAACTTTTCACGATTACACGGCAATTGGAGACCTAACGTAGATACTAATTAAACCACTGCTGTGGGAACTAATTTAGGGAACACAGCGTCTAGAATACCAAGCGCAGCGCTCTAGGTGATCGCTGCAGGCATGGCTTTTGTTCCCACCGACGACATTCGAATATGTAAGACTAGGCTTGCATCGGCCAAATCGTCGGCCGTTGTAAGACGGTGGTTCGAGACCGGCTCTTGCCTCGTTTTTTTTTCATCTTTAAATTGAACTATATTTTTTGTGGATTAGGTTACTGGGGTTATAAATGATTTCTTTGTGTGCGTTACGTCATGTTATGTTTAGGTTAGGCTGCCTAGGTTCACGGTCGATGTAATGGACTGTTTATCATACCGTCTGACGGCACTTCAGCCGCTTTGGTGGATACAAAATATCATCGCTGGGAACGACGGACAATTTTACATAATCGTCTTGACTCTGCCGTCTCATTTTCTAACCCTCGCTGGACTGCTAAAGCCCGTGAAATAAATTTTCTGATATCCTAAACCACTTTCCGGAATCACAAAAATCAGTGTACTAACACTCACCCTCAAGTATATATCGAAAACAAGCTGGTCACCAAAGATATGCATCCTGGAGTTCCACAAACCAAAGGACCGCACGGGATGAATGATAATCCGACAGCTATAGCCCGAAGTAACACCAGTCACTCATCCCGTACGGCGCGTATCTCAACGGAGGTAAGCCATCGAAGAATCGGACACTTTTCTCATTCTTCAAACGCCACTTATCACTTGACAATGTATGGGTACGAGTTGGGTAGTGCTCCGTGTTAAACCACCGTTTAGCACAGCAAAAACTAGACGGGGACCGTGAGTGACGGGGACAGGCGCTGCATTGAATTGTATTTTATTATGATGAAATACGTCTGTATAATAAAACACTACCGTAAACAGAAAGGTACACTGCGGGACTGTGCCTGTCATACCGTAAACAAGACGGTCTGTGTATTTGTATAATTGCGCAGTGACATCGTAGCCTTTTTGCTTACCTTAGTGTCTTTTTAGATATACAAAAGAAGCTCGTTTATTCTAACCGCAAGAGGATGTCATCTCTGTTCGAATTATAATGGAAGTTCGTAACAACGAAAGAAGAGTAAGAACAACACGCAGCTATTGGGAAGCAGTTGGAAATATCGACAAATTGATGCTTGCAAAAATAACGTGATGGAAGCCTGCCTTTCCTCCTTCAAGGTGACAGCCAGCACTTTTTGCTCCAATTTATGTGGGCGGGCTTCTCTTCGGAACTGAAGAAGAGACGAGCGGCATTCAACAACCCTGTCATAGCATCTGAGCCGACGGCGGCGCTAGCTGCTGCTTACTCTTACCTAATCACGATACTCCGGGAAAATATTTTAGAGGGATTTGAAGGTTCTTTTTATGCCTTGCGGGAGGATGCGATAAAAGAACACATTAATGATAAAATACAACAAAAGAAAAAGGTGCAGATATGTATACTTTCGAAGAAATTGAAGGAATCAAAATGTTTTGTAAATCCACAAAAATTTTAATGCAGCAGCGGAGAGCACAGCAAACATTCCGGCGGCAGAAACCCGCGGCTGAAATCTGAAGATATAAATGACCCGGCATTGATAAGGCTATCCCCAGAATACGAAATTGCAGCTGAAGGAGGTGACGCGCCTGATGCTTAAAAATCGTCGACACGTAAAAATATAGTGTATGAAGACTCGTCGTCATTGCAGTAACTGCACAGCGATTTTTACACCAGATGAAACCTGTGTAGAAGTTTATTCTAATGGGGTACACGACAACGAAGGCCCGTAATAACCCTCTCATCGCAAAGGGCACCAGGCAGGTTTTCACGAGAAGTTTAGATGGCAGAGATCCTTCAAAGGCAATCAAATTGATGCTTGATGCCCTTGAAACTTCATCAATCTACGATACATTGCAGTAGTTATTAAAGAAGCGTCGTTTATAAGTGGCGCAAAAACTGATATCCTTACTAGTGAGTCTCCTGCATCGTTCAAAGTGTCCCCGCATGTAGCGAAACCCAAAGATGAACTTCATTAATACGGGGTGGCAGAAGTGATCATAAGGTCTGTAGGAGAGGAGTCTCCAGGGGAAGGAAGGACTGCGTATACGAAGAGGATATGTGAAGTTATGATTGGAGGCGATATCGATTTGCCCAACTTTCGTAGTGCCAAGACAATACCCAGAATTCAGCACAGACTATGGGGAACCTATTCCGTATTTTTCATCACGTTCAGAAGCATCTGTATATATTATAGCACCTTGCTGAATTGAGGCCAAATGATCTTGGAGTAGACCATTAAGCAGTCGGCCGGGTAATAGTTTTGCGTTTTGGGGAAAGATATCTTTCCCCAAAACGCAATACTATTACCCACTAATGCTAAACTTCCAATAATCCACTAATGCTAAACTTCCGGAACATATATGTTCCGGAAGTTTAGTATTAGTGGATTACTCATGTCAAATGATAGAATCACCCTATTTATCACAACACACAATGAAGAGAGCAAGCTTTGTACTAGTGTGTTTAGGGGACAATTGGATCCCGGCCGTTGCAGGGGCACAAGAAATGCAGCTGGCTCAGCCACAAAGATAAACAGCTCCGCCTCCAATTTAGAGCCATTGGCTCTCAATAAAGAGTGAGGGCATATGGTTCTTAGGGAAAGGAAAAAGAAAATTGCAAACGGCCAACCCAGAATAGAACACACCCGAACTCTAAAATTCATGAAGCAACATTCAAAACGTCCGCCACGAGGCATTTTGGGATTGGTTTCACCCGAATTTAATTACGTCCACGTCCCCTTTCCCACTTGACGTAGAGTCTTCCTGCCACAATACCTCCTCCTCCTCATTTCAAAATGTCCACGGCGGGGGATTGTGGGATTGGTTTCACCGGATTTCACTATTTCTCTCTGTTCTACTCGTAGAGTTTCATACAATACGAAATTCCATGGTTCTACTCTTCGTAACTTATCATTAGAGCAGTTTCGGAATGCCCCGGAGCTGCCCAAGGACCGCCCTTGACAGGAAACCAAATAAAAGCGGCACTTGTCGCTTCGTCCCCAAGTCCCAGCGTCATCGCGAGCAGCATAATGGCCGCCTCCACGTCCGCGCTCTGTGGCGGTCGTGTTGCAGCTCTGCGTGCGCTCCGTTTGCGCCGCTTCCGGCGGTTTTCGTCGCAGCGCACTCGCACTTTTCTCTAACCACCCTTGAACTTCTCGGCGCGGTTTACCCTCTTCATAGTTTGGCGTGGCACTGCCGGGTTCGGTTGGCATCAAACCAGGTGCGCCAAGTGCGGACAGCTGTGTCGGTGTGTCTACAAGCGAGAGGCGACGTTTATGTGGGTGGCGGGTGTGTTTCCGCCTGTCTCCTGTGCTTAGAAGTTGGAAACAGCGCTTCGGTGATGACAGGCATTGCGCGGGCATCGAGCGGTGTTCCCGGAGAAAATTCCTGCCTGGTAACGTGTGGTGTTCAGATTTTGAATCCCGCTTGGCCGAAAGTGAGTGACGGTCTGGTGCTTCAAAGCGGGAGCGGTGGGGCCGTGTGGCTTGTTTTTAACCTCTAAACTTTTCGAGACTGTTGATACCCGGCAGTCTCTTGTAAGAGGGGATCTAGCCTTGCACACGGCAGCTCCGCGGAAGATTCGTTTTTGTCGGCTCTGCCTCGCAGGCCACACTGTGTAAATAAGAAAGGAGAATGAGAAAGGAGAAAAGAGGAAAAAATAGAGAATGTGTGGGTGTACTCGTGTTTCAGCTGTGTCAGAACTACGGCAAGAA
Source organism: Haemaphysalis longicornis (assembly GCF_048455015.1). Taxonomy (NCBI): domain Eukaryota; kingdom Metazoa; phylum Arthropoda; class Arachnida; order Ixodida; family Ixodidae; genus Haemaphysalis; species Haemaphysalis longicornis. The sequence goes on from NW_027526204.1 coordinate 37,037,901, forward strand.
ATCGAACCCACAACTTTGCGTTTAGCTGTGGGCCTTTGCTGAAGTGCCATTGCGGTGGGTAGAGTTGTGAAGGGACCATCATGACACCGTATGCCTGTTTTCTACTTGAAAGAAGTAGTAGATAACTCGCTTTGGTAACCCACTCAACTCTGGCATTGTATAAAAATTCTTTTCTGATAAAAAAAAATCACTGCATTGGTAACCTTTCATATTTATTGTTAGACATCAGCTTTGGTGCCTGTAGGTGCCAAAAAGAATTATCAGTGTGCAAACTCCATCACGCGTTGAAGTGGTGGCGGCCTGTCACTCAGGCGGGTTGATTGTTGTATAATCCGGCTTAATTGCCTGAAGTTTACACCACTATTTGATGTGTCAGTCTTCAAATGAAGCCGAGTTGTATGTTTTTATTCTGCTTTTAAATTTTGTTAAACGTTGAAAAGGTGCAGACATGCAAACGATGCTCAAGTTGAAGTAGTTTTAGACGTAATTGATAGTAGAAATTTTCGCATGGTAAACCACTACAGAGGTTCAGCCATGTCAGCTGACACCCGCTGCGGCGGTTCAGTGGCTAAGGCGTTGTGCTACTGGACCCAAGGATGCGGCTTTGATCACCGCTGCCATAGCTGCTTCTCTGATGGAGGCGAAAAGTGAAAACGCCTGTGCGTTGAGATTTCACAGCATCTTAAAGATACCCAGGTGGTCAGAATTAATCCAGAGCCACCCACTGCAGCATGCATCATAGCCAGGTGTATCTTTAGCACGTTGGGCCGTAAAATTTGAGAAATTTTTGTTTTAGCTGAGCAGGATTCAGCGCGTTGTTGTGTTGGCTTAGTTTAGTTCTAACACACTTGTGCCTTCCATAATAGTAACAAGAAAATGCCGTGCCTTTTCCAACCTTGGAGATAGACTGTAGTGGTTTTTTTTCAATGCTTGACAAGAACTAGCCTCGGCTGAAAATTGTTAAAACAATTGTTAGTTTCCTGTTTTATTTTTTGACTGAGTTTGAGGGTTAGGTCTGCGTTGGTGTGTCCAAAACGTGTACCGTAAAGTGTCCAAAACGTGTACCGTACAGTGAGCTACGTGAATATTCAGAGAGTGCTGTGGACAGTGAAATGCCACAAACGCTACTGCTGTCAAAAAAAGGTGTCGGAACTAACTTGAAGTGCAAAGCCCATTACATAACGAAGATAGCTTCAAGATGAAGATGGCAAGTGTGGATTCAGACTTTGCCGTGGAATTTCCAAAAGTGAGACGGCGGGTAGAAGACAGTGCTGACAAGGAAAGTTAGAAAAAAGTTCAATGCTGTGTGTCAGTCTTCCGGGAGCAACTGGAGGAGATTCTTAACCAGCTGGACGGTAGCACTGCAGGACATTAATCTTCTCCACTGGTGCTGGGAGTGTTATGTCACAATCTTTTGTGTCTGTATATCAATGCAGACATGCAAGTTGGAGCAGAAATGTTATGCCACCGACTTATGTTACCAGCCTTGCTTGTCAACTGTGTCTTACTTGCCTGTAGTAATCTTTGTGGTTTTGTTTAATATGAGCATGCTTTCATTCAGTCTCGGATTGAGTCCTTAAAACAAAACAAAAAAGATAACCATTAACTTGTTGTTTGTTATTCTAAACTGCTGAATAGCCGCTGCTGCAAAAGGCTAATAAAAAGCGGATTTCAGTTCGTTGGGAATTCAACTCGGGTCCCCACAGTAGGGGCCTAGTCCATGTGCCTAGCCCGTGCGTAAGCAGTACGGATGCGCGCCAGCCACTGAGAACTCTTATTCCGGGGAAAGTGTGGCAAGAAATCTCGCCAAATTTGTCTGTCCAAGTTATTTGCGCCAAGGGACGAAGAACCGGAAGCGAAGAAATGGACGCAAACACGATGCAGCGGCAAACACGTCCCAAAAGTATGGCTCGGCTTTCGAGAGAGAAATTGTCATCCCTTTCGAGGTCGCTGTGTTTGTGGTGGCAATCACGGACTCTGTTTGAGGCAGCACTTCTCGGCAAAGGTCTGTGCAGGAACGTTATGCGGTGCCTGCAAGTCCGCTTTCCCGCGGAACACCACAGCTTTGCGGGAAAGCCCGAGACACGGAATGCGCTAGTAGGTTATAGTACTTCCAAATTTTTTTTTTTCTTTGTGTGTGAGTATGTCATGCCGCAATGTGCCTTTCCCCTATATCATAGTGTGCCCCCCATAATGAAAAACTGTTATTGGTTTCCTTCCTGATGGTTTTTCTAGGAAGAATTTGCTGATAGTGTTTACACCTAACTTAGGGGAGTTATTTGGTATGCTTACCACTATTAACGTTAGTCTTCCCATGTGTCCATGAAAGAGCGAAAAAATCTTCCATTAATGCATGCAGTAAACTGTTATTTTATTCACTAGTGGTGAATCATTGGGACAGATAGCTCGCTCCTCTGAGCACATAATGATTGGTCGACGCACATATGTCAGTCTCCGTCACTCGGGCTGCATTCACAAGAAATAATGTGAAGTTGCCATTGACTCTAAAAATACGCCGTGCGCCTTTTTTTTGTCACTTCGTAATTTTTTTGTACAATTTCAAATGACTTGCAGTGTGCTCTGACATGTCTGCTAGAAGTGGTTTGATGCATGTGTGCTGCTTTGAGTGTATTTAAAAGCGGACTTACTGCGTTGTTTTTTTCTGTTCCAGCTAGGACTTCAAGAATGAAAACAGTGGCCTTCTGTACGAGATTTCTACGAGGCTCTTTTTTTTTGCCTTGTCCCAGTGGTTTCTTTTATCATTTAGGATTCTCCAGAATTTCATTTTTCATGGCCTTCTGAGGAATTAACAAGTGTAACGTTGAAGGGGATACAAACAAACCTAATAAGGTGTACGCTGGAAGCAAGAGCCCACACTTGGTGTAAAAACTTGTTGTAGCCTAGTGCGCTTTTTTAAAAAAATGTCTGTGTTATATTGACACCAGCCCACCTTCTTTGAAGCGTTAGATTGTTACACAGAGTGTCGTGTTACAAGTGATGACTGATTGAATAATGCTGCTGCTCTGATTGTGGTTTTTCCTCTTTTGTTTTTCAAGCTTTGGAAATTTGGGAAGAAACTGTTCCGCAAGTTCCTGGCTTCTACTTAACCACGTATTGATTTTGTAACGAGAAAATGGTTCACTATATTGCGGCATGTTTGTTCTCCATTGGAAGTCATTACTGAAGTTTGCTCGTTTGTGATGTCTTTTTGAGGAGGATTTGTAGTTACAACTGGCTTTTCAAATATAAAATTTTGGATGCTACACCATTGAAGAGAGAATGAAACAAATTTTGTACTCTCTGTTTATACCTGCATTGTATAATCCAACCTGCACAGTTCTTTATGCTTCACTATTTAGTGAAAGTAGAGATGCTCAGTTCAGCTGTACAACTGGCTTGGTAACTGCACTCACCCTTTGTGGCCACCTTACGAAAAATTGTTAGTTTCCGCCCACTTTATTATTAGTGTCTTTTCTTGTTCACGTGCAGCTACATAGGTTAAACATGCCTGCAGTTCAGTACATACTGCCTAGTAGACTTGAGGCTGTGCCATCACATTTGCTGTCACAAAATCGGCGGGGACTTGAATGCACTTTTTGTGCAAAAAAAGAAAAAGCGAAATGCAGGGGTGTCACTGTGTGCAAATCGAGGAACGAAACAGAATGTGTCCTGGACACCAAGTTGATAAAATTATCCTAGGAGATTCATAATTCAACTTCATCGTTGTTTTGTAATGTCCCATCACTTCCGGCGGTTTTGTTTTCACCCTACTTATTCAGGTCTCGTTGCCTCTTTCCGGCAGTTGGCGAGGCATTCAGAAGCGCTTAGTGACCAGTAGCCGATAGCAGCCCTCTCTAAAAAAGCCTACACCTGGGTCTCTGCACTGCAGGCTTAAAATCAAAATTCTGTCGGGGCTCGATCATTCCACACAGGATTTTAGGCGGACGATTTGGAGGTGGTGGTAGATTGCACGCATTATCAGTGGCTGTATCAGAAAATGATATCACCCCCCCCCCTGCTCCCAGTCGGAGCTTGATCACTCTAAACAGGCTTTTAGGCGGAAGATTGGGAAGTGATGTCAGATAGGACGCATTATCGGTGGCTGTTCCAGAAAGCGACTGCACCCCCCTCGATCCGCCGCCGACCGTTCTCTGCTCGCAGGAGATATCAGCGGCAGCGGCGAGCTGCCGCTGACACGCGCACCTACCAGTGCAACCTGTGCACCTACCGCACCGAGCGGCGGGCGCACATATTCCGGCATCTGCGCGGCCACACGGGCGAGCGGCCGTTTGCGTGCGCCCACTGTGACCGCTGCTTCGTGCACAAGCACCACCTCGACAGGCACCGGAAGCGCGCACACCCGCGACGGGAACAGCGGCCGCTGCTGCCGGCGCCGCTGGCGGACTTTTTGGAGCTGGAGCTGCAGCCCTTCGACGACGACGACGTTTGACACGGACCGGACATCTCTGTGGCACCATCTGAAGCTGAACGCGGCTGGGATGCGCCGTTCACCCAGAGTTACTCAATATGCAGCCGCTGTGAAACTGCCCACTGGCAGATGATTTAGTAAGGCCTGTTAGTATTGGGTGACTCCATGCCAAAGGAGACTTGGCAAATTTTAATCTTCCGGATGTGCTTCCAAAATTTATTTTAGCAATTTTGAGTTGAGTTAGTTCCCAAGGTAATTAGAGATAATTGGTCATTTTGGGGGGAACAGTAGACAGAACAGCGTTAGCCATAAAGCTGTAATCTTTATATTTTCCAATACTATGAACCCTGGTGAATGCAATATTCAAAGTGAAACTCGGTAAAATGTTTTTGGCGAAACATTTTTTTTTGGCCTACAGTGGCCTTGGAAGTTGTGCAAAGACATAAAAGGTGATGCGTTTTAAAACTTTCTTTGCCAAGGAGCGATTACACGCGATCGCAACTTGTAATGCCTCCTTTGCAAACATTTTTAAAAGGCATTACTTTTTACGTCTTTTGCAGATCTTCGAAGGCCACTGTAAGGCCGAAAGAAATTATTTCACCAGAAATATTTTACTGAGTGCCACTTCTCGACTCAAAACTGCTAAAATAAATTTTCAAAGCATATCCGGAAGATTGAAAAATTGGCGGGCCTCCTTTGTCATGGACTCGCCCTATTGCACTATGTACAGTTCTGCGCAAAAAAAAAAAAGACAGGGACTGGAAAAGACACAACTAAAGAGCGCTCTTGTGTTGTGTCTTTTCTAGTCGCTGTCCCCATTGGCCCCATGTATCGAAAAGTGGTTCACAGTTAACTCCCTGCGCTGTGGGAAAGCAGGGACAGACACGGGGCATAGCTGACCATGCTGCCATCTGTCAGAAGAACGCTCAAGTAATGCTCAAGCGCACGCGGTTGCTGCTGTAAGTCATAAAAGAAAAAGCGTGGAAGCATGAGGAAACATTACCTAATTTAGTGTTTTCCAGTTTGAAGAGCAAGCTTTAGTTTATTAGGCCGTGGTATTAAAGGAGCCATGAAGAGAAAACACAAGTTTGGTTCATTCGAAAGATTGCCTCGTTATAATCATACTGACACCACTTTTAACGTCAACTTCGCTCAAATAAGCTACATAATTAGGAAAAAAGGGAATAGCCATGCGACCCACTAGCTCATTTCCCGCAACAGAATCTATGATGTCATACCAGCCAGCTCTGCGATTGGCGGAGGGCGGCAAAAGCAAATGCAAATAAGGCAGAGATTGCAGGCTTGCTGAAAGAGGTATTTGCGCTTAAATTTAGAGCGCATTCTTTTTTAAACCATAAGATTGGTGGGAAAAACAGTGGAAGTTACGAAAGCACAGTATGAAGTACCAATGCGTACTGCTGTTGGTACTGCGTGCACTATGCTTGGTTTAGTTGCACAGGACTGCGGGGCTTTGAGGTTGTCTCAGACGACACTGGCCAATTGACGCAAGCAATGGTGTCTTACGTGACCATATTTGTCGAGCAAGCACTGTTTCACGAAACGATTATTTTCTCCCTGAACAAACAAACCAAAGGCAGAAAACGGCTTGCCATGGTATGGTGGCGCCGTCTAGGTTCACTAACGGCAAACAAGGCTTCCTGTTATGTCATTGCCGACCACGAAAATGCACCGTTTAGTGGGAAAATCAAAATTTTAACTTAAATAATAATTTTTCAGTGAATAATGTATCGGTTGCATTCGGACAAGCGCGGGGGGGCACTATAATACCCCTGTCACACGGGCACTTTCAATCGCGATTGAGTCAATCCGGATGGAGCTCGATCTGGATTGGGCGCTGCTGCACGGCAGTTTCAATTGCGATCGAGCTTGATCCCGCTCCAACTCAATCCTGGTTTCTCAAGTGCGATTGAACGAAAGCGGTGATACTCTCGTCCCCGCTCAGTAATAGCACAGAAGGTGACAACTTCAACTAACGCCTCAAATTGTGTCAAATAACTTGACCCAAATAAGCGTTCGGTAACATTTACATAGTTATGTATACCTACGGCTGTGCGAAGTTACCAGTTGCCGGCCGCAAGTACATTGTTAGCGCCATCTGGCGTACACAAGTGCAACCGGTGCAACTTCTTGATCGCGATTTAAACGTGCCGTGTAGCAGCGGCAGTGCATCGAGCGTGCTTGAAAACTCGATCGCGATTCACTTTAATCGCAATTGAAAGTGCCCGTGTGACAGGGGTATAAAACACGAAATCTTTCGAATAACACAAACTTGTATTTTGTTTTCATGGCTCCTTTAGTCGGTGTTTCCCAAAGTCCAGTTTCTGCTCACCCCCCCGCCCCTCTTTCCTAGGTGCAGCGACAATACACTAATACACTTGCCTCTCGGCTCTCAAGAAGCAGGGGAGCTCCCGCTGCCGGGATTCTGAAATGGAGTTTCACAACTGGTGTATATTGAAAAACTCTCTCGTTCCCCGAGTACAATGTAGGCACTTTAGGGGGGACACTCCTCTTAGAATAGCCCCCTTTCATTTTTAAGTAAACTCTGTGAAGCTTGCCAGTTTTGCTGCTTTTCTCCCACTGATTTCAAATATGCGACTATTTTTTTAGTCAATCAGTTCCCAAGATAATTAGTGATAAATAGTCATTTTGGGGAAAACAGTAGACAGAACAGTGTTAGTCATAAAGCTGTAATCTTTATATTTTCCAATACTATGAACCCTGGTGAATGCAGTATTCAAAGCAGTTTTTTGGTGCACCGCTTGGAACTAATTTTACAGCTCATTGAACTTTGGTGGCACCAGTGGCAAGGAACCATTTTGAGTTCCCATTTCAAACACCAAAGTTTAATGAGTTATAAGATTAGTTCCAAGGAGTGCATAAAAAAACCATTATCTTATTGCATTCTCCACCAACTGCAAAAATAATGGCGGATTTGAAATCAGTGGGAAGAAGTCAGCAAGACTGGCAAGTTTCACAGAGTTTGTTTGCTTAAAAATTAAAGGAAATTGTTTTAATAGCCATGTCCCCCCTTAAAGTGGCCATGAAGATGAAATATGGGTTTGTTTCATTTCAAAGAATCAACCTTCCCATTCCAGCCACAAAAGAAATTTTCGAACAGAGAGAAATGTAAGAAATATTGAAAAAACTTTCAAATTTCGCGCCACAGTGACATAGTATGTTCAGGAGTGACGTAATATGGGCAAGCGCACAAGCGGGATTCCGTGACGACATCGAGAAATTGGCGGAAAGTGGACGGTAGTCGCTGCTTCTTGATTTGTTATATTTTGTTTTAATATCTCAATTATTCGTTTGAACTTAGCGATAAAATTGTTGTTGTCGTCATTGTGACAAAGCAGTCTTTCAATCAAACGAACCAAACCTGTATTTTGTCTCCATGGCGCCTTTAAATTTGACAAGTGATGCAGGTCGTGTGTGAGTGTGCGTGTGTGAGAGAAAGTTGCGTTATTTTTTTTACCTGAACTGGTGCAGTGTGGTGCAGACCAGAGCAGAGGCTATAGTTTAGTAAAAACCAAACGCCTGACGTAGTGCCTGCACCAGTGTAGCCCAGTGCAGGTGAAAAAAAATGTCCCTAGTGCCTCCTGTGCTGTGACGTTGTAGGTGCCGAGTTGCGGGAAGGTTGTGCAAGCGAAAGCAGCATGGCATCTCATGGAAAGAGCGCTCGGATAGCGGAATACTGAGGGAGTGAAACAAAACGGTTGAGTAACGTCGCTGACCAGGACTGTTGCTGTGTATGCACTGGTTCGAGATGAGCTGACATTCCACTGTGATGTGCAGAAAATAAATATTTTGACATACTCCGGTGTCTCGTCTCTGTGGGGAAGCAAGGGGTGATTTTCAGTCAACATCGGGGTGTTTGAAGAGCAACAAAATTTTACCACCCCTTCAAAAGAAGGTTGAGAGGAGCGTGAAAGATAAAAATACGTCCCATCGATCGCCAAGCCTTCAAAGAGCCAAATCGCAAACAAAGAACAAACGCATGCAATGATTTCTCGCGCACTAAGGAAGCGCGTCTGCGAACGATCCAAATGTATGGCGATATGTGGTTTATGAGATAGAGGTATACTATTCTACAACTTCTTTGCGATTGATGCGTGTATTGTCTTATCTAGAAGCCTTCCTTCTTTGCGATTTTTCAAGTAACTGTGATGCCACAGTGGAAACCCGGTTTCACGCACTTGCCTCGTGTCCAGACATCTTATCAGAGCTTTCCGGTCTACCAACCGGTCTATGGGGAAATGCACAAGTTTTTTGACAGGACGCCATCATTCCCATTAAGAAAGCTTTCGCTTTAAAAAGGCGAGGCGTGCTTTCTCACTGCCGTCACCTTTAAAAATACCATGGGATGCGTTACCAACCATCCAAACAGGAACTGCTTCTGTAGTAGTCGAAGTACATTGCTGGGCTTTTTTATTTTTGTGGAGCCTTATTTTTTAGCTGAGCAGAAACAGTGAGTGAAATGTTATACGTTTTGGGAACAAAACAAAATCTTCAGTTTGGGTAGAACAACACACAAGTCCTAAAAATGTCGACCTGCGATCTTGCCAGACGTCAGATTGCCTTTTCTGGCAGGACCGTGAACGAGAAGACTAAGGTGGCGAGGTTGCCGGGTTTATAACGTACTAACTGCCAGATTTCAAACCATCGACATCAGCAGAGCTTAGTAAGGCTTCGGTATAGCAATTATTGTAAGCGTTTTATGTAGAAATAGAGCAGAAAATGAAGTGCACTGTACCTTTCTGACTTTTTGTTGACATTTCTTCTTTGTCAACAAAAGTTTCCACATTTGAAAGTAGTGCCTTTATTTCAAAAGGAAAGCAAACAAACAGAAAAAAAAAACACCTCGCTTTCTTGAATAAAAATAAGGCGGAGCTGAGCAAGAAACCCAGGTCAGTTACCTACGTACTTCTGTCGATCCCTCTGGAAGGTAAACTGGATATTCGAGAAATGAAACACTTGCAACATAAGTTTTTTTTGCTAAAGCTATGAAAAGCAGTGAGGAAGAAAACAAAATGTCGCTCGATGTGTATCTGTGTTTGCTGGAGAGTGTGCAAGCTAGCAGGAAGTACCTCAGCCGCCTAGACGTCCGCTCCTGCTTTTCTCCTGAAAGAAATAATGAATGATCAGACACTCCCAGGACTGCAGCACAACACCGGTTGTAGCTGGTGTTAGCAGCGACTGTCTGACAGATCATGTTACGGAGCTTGATGTTGCAAAGAGCTGTGTGTATGTGTATGTTAGAAATATACACATACACACATAATGCGCATTAGAATGGGCGAAGTTCGAAACTTTCAAACATAGAATCAAACAACACGAAATTTCATTTGGCTGCAGATTGAGTGGCACTATTTAAAAATTTCAAATAAATTTTTCGAAGCATTTTGAAGTTTGAAAACCTGCACCGGCAATTTCCACGCGTGGCGATGGGCTTTCCCGCACAGCTCCGGTGACGTGCGGCCAAACGGCAGGAAGGGGGCGCTTTTGTGTAGCGCCTAGAAGGAACCTGGCGTCACCTACAAAGCAATGCTCCCCCCAATTGTACGCTGCTTCATAACTTCTATCGAACCCAATACCTCAGAGGCTGCCGTTTCTATCGTCCCACCTCTTGCGCCCTATACCATACGGCATAGGGTGCCAACCCCGGAGCAGTGGGAAATCTTGCTGACCGGCCCAAGCCTTGAAGACCAGGGAAGCCTACAGTCGCCCGTCAGGTCAAAACGCCCTACTGGTTTCATTTGGTCCCACTTCCAAGTTCCAATTAAACAAAGAGCACATGAACAGTACTGGTACTAGTCCGCAACCCGCCTCCCTCTTTGATTTTTTTGAGAATATCGACTTCCATTCCCAAGTCGAGCATACAACATAGGCTGCCATGATAGTTGAGGCTTATTCCTAAAATCGAAGCCTCCCCTAGCATAAAGTGCAGCTCACACGGCGCTCTGCGCAACGACATAAAAGTTGAGAACTTTAAAAGAGCGACATGCATACGCTGCCATGAATCTCAACTGGTCTACCACCTTATCAACTGTATGTGGCGCTGTTTTCGCACTTTAAAAATTTCGAATTTTATCAAGAAAGGACGGTCCCCTCGATGCTTGTTATTCAAAATAACTTGCAGTTAACCGATGTGTGAATTTTAGCTTCGAATCATCGAGCAACTTCTTTCATTGGATTGCATGTAAAATTGCTGGGACCAGGACATCACTTCCAATTGAACGAAAAATTCCAAATAAGCATTGCATTTTCAAACTATTGAGAGTCGACGCTATTGTTTATGCGATTGGCAAACGCCAACCTTTCGCACCAAAGTGATGTAAGCGCTCTAGGGCGCTTACATCGCCCAATTTTAGGGCGCTTTCCCACAGTGCACCGATGTTGCGTGGCTAAGAGGCAGCCGCTTTTGGAGAGCACCTCTTATCTCTTCCCAGCACAAAAAGAACGGGACAAATGCAGGAGGAAGACGTAGGAGAAGCGCTGACTTGTCCTTTCCTTATCAGACATGAACAAAAAAAAAATTAGAGCGAAAGTTCAGAGCTTGTCTTGCCTTTTCCTCCCGCCTTTGGCTCTGCCTTTTTGCGCTGTGAAGACGAGTACCAACTAGCCCGGCTTTCTACATTACCTCTTATCTCCTTGGCATTAGAATAACTCCACCCTCGTGCTTATTGTTGCGAGGTAGGCCAGACTGCGGACCGGTGACGATGAAAGGACGTTTATTCCGGGCTACATCCTAACGAAGGAGGCCCCAGGCCTTCTGTTGTTCGGACGAGCGTTCTGTGGACAGCCGTTCGCTACCGCTGCCCAAAGACGACTGTTCTGTTACTCTCTCCTCCGGAGGTCCCGAGTCGCTGGCACCGCCCTGGCCCCACGGTTCCGAGAAGCCGACCTTCGCTCTCCTCTGAATCCACGACTTGCCGTCCCCCCCGATTCCGCCGGAGTGCGCACGTGTTCCTGTTTTACGACCGGCAACCCAGCCGACGGTCTAAACACTCTCTTCTGTTCGGCCTTGGGGAGGGCTCCCCCCCTCAGAGTCCCGCACGCAACATTATCTTTCCACATCCTGATAAGGTGGTCGTGATCCAACTTTGCTGCAAACACTCTCTAGATAAGAAAGCCCAGCCACGCACCGACAGGTTTTTCTAATCAAATGATACACAAAGTTGATCTCTTCATTTGCCTGCAATATCCTTTTTTTAACAGGACATCGGAAAGATGCTGTCTGGCTACCTACTTCCAGAGACACCAGTATACAGCATTTTCAGCGAAAAGGAATCGACACTGCTCACTGGCAAAGATACTAGCATCAGTTTTGGTCTTAACACTGTTTACACGCTTATATTATATGCATAAAATGCATTTCAAAGAACGTTACTTAGGATTGTGCTGCGTCCGGCACAAATGTATTTTGAAGGTTGAATTAATGCGCTGTTACTTAATGCAGAGAAAAGTACCTGCAAGCAGATGGTTGGGAAATAACGATTCCATGAGGATATACAAGGGGGGGTTTAAAAATTAAAATAATTTTTTATGTCTTGCGTTGCCTTACAGACAGTTTTTTTTTTCCTGCAACTGAAATGAAAGGCCAGCATAAAACTGCCATATACATTCCTCTTTCACGAGGGAAGTGTGTTAATAATTTTAGAATATACAGTTCTATCCTACGCATCTAGAATAGAATCACAATATGGGTATACCCTCATTACAGTGACAGTAAACATAAAAAAGTCAGAATATAGTTATACCCTCTTTACACTAACGCTAAACACAATTGCGGTCGCCACGTGCCATGAATGTGTAATTCCATATCATCAATAATGCTAAAAGCAGCAGGATAGCTTGTTTGTATTTGTTTTATGCTGTAAGAAAATTTCACAAGAGTATATTAAACAGCCTTTTATTTTTCCGCACGCTAGCTACTTAAGCATGCTGGAGAAATTCATGTTTCACTTTCCTCGCTGAAAAAAGAATAAATATATGCTCCGACTCGCAACTGTTCGCACAAAATAATTATTTGCTTTGCACTCGCTTCGAAAGTAACACTGTATAGCATTCGTACAATCATATCGACTGGTGGTTCCGGTGCATTGTGGTAAAGCGGAACCCCAGGCATGTCCTAACAGTGTAGTCACCTCCAAGAGCACTGCATTTGCGCAGCGTACCAAGCGACCGCTACCAACAGAGTCTCTTATCTCTTCTTATCTTTCTTCTCTGCAGCAGAGGCATCGAAAGACACGTTTCATTGCATGCGTCTGCATGGATGCCACAAAACAAACCTCTTCCACCATAGCACGATGGGGTCGGGCCATAGGCTTGCCTACCTTGACTCCACTCTACGTGCATACCCTACAGTTCTTTATTTAGTACCAGTGACACCCCACACACACTCCTTAAAGGAGCCATGAAGAGGAAATACAACTTCGTGTAATTTGAAAGAACTAGGATTAGGTATCTTACTCAGTTCCATTACAGCCCCAAAAGATGTTTTTTTAACGAAAAAAAAAGCTATAAGCATTTAAAAACTTTCAAATTTACCGCCACAGTGACGTGTTATGAGCAAGAATGACGTCATACGGGCCAACAATAAAACACAATTTTCAGTGCGTTAACTGCACGCTAGCATTCAAGTGATGTGGTCAAATGGAACTAGAGGCCCCATTACAGACGTCCAGTCATGTGTCGTCGTGACAGGTCAGTTAGGCGGCCGCCAATCGCAAAAACAAGGTTCCGTGAAGTCGTAGAAAAGTTGCGGCAAATTGGCTAGGGGGTCGCCACGGCTGCACACGTTTTCTTTTAACATCTCCGTTATTTGTTCGAAGATTGCGATAATATTGGTACCATTGTTATCGGGACTAAGCAGTATTTCTAATAAACCCAAGTTGTAGTTTGTCTTCATGGCTCCTTTAAACTTTTTACGCTCTAAAGCACATCCGAACACCCCCATCCAGAGGGTGCGTTCCCTGGGGTGGTATTCTCGTAACTGTCCCTTTTGAAAACGTCCGTTTTGTGTCGCTTTCATCGTGACACACTTCCAGTTAAGCAGTCGGCCCATGGAGGAACGAAAAGGTGGATGGACCTTTGCTTCAAATACCGTAACTGTTAAAGAACTAAAAACATATCAGAGTATCTTTTATGTGTTTATTTGAACGCATTTTGAAAAACTAAACGCGATGAATTCTTTTTTGTTACGACGTTGAAAGTTTTCACCGTAAGGGGAGGAACGTTCAAAGATGGCAGCTGCAGTCAGCTGTTTCCTTGTGACAGTGAGGTGTAAACAATGCTGCGGGTACTCAGTTTTTCACGGTTGGACTCCGTTTTGAGGTCGGTGACAATGCCAGTACGTAACTGTCCAGTTGCGTATTTTGGCATTGACGTACTTGTGGCATGCCGACGCGGGCTTATCCAAGGACCTGGAATGGTGCTTTACGTCGTTGACATTTTTGTGGTGCCCTAAGAGTGACAAAATGTGTAAGAGGAGGGGAGTTTCGTTTCTTAACGACGTTAAGATGGCATGTATGCGAACGTTAAGATGACATGTGTATGCGTAAAGTACAATTTCATTGCAAAATATAACAAAATGATATTGCGCTTTTTTTAGAAAAGAACGGTAAATGTACAGGACTCTGATACGAGTGAAACACCAGGTAAGAGTGCTGATAAGAGTAAAACACCAGGGACGACAACTCGACGCCATCATGCAGCGTTTGTGTGCCGGCGCTATTTCCAGTGCCAAAATGAGGAAGACGTGCTTTCGGAGCCATTAAAAGCAGGGATTTATACGCACCCCTTAACACCCCCCAAAAATATTCCACAACAACAAGCCCCCTGCCTAGGGATCTATACAATCCCCCCCCCAAACATCCCACCTACACCCCCAAAATCGAAATTCTGCATAAACCCCTGATTAAAAGACGTCGATGACTCAGGATTTTGATTCCTAGCTGACTGGGAGCACAAATATACGACTGGTATTATTATTTTACCATGTTTCACTTGTTAAACTTGGCACATGTAAGACAGTTGGTCAAGGGAATATTTTGAACATGGCGTGAGCTGTTCCCCTGATTTTTTGGACTTAATATCTTTATAAACGACTCCAGTGACGACGAACAAACTGCGTGATACAAGGCAGACGATATCACGCATTCATAGCAAACCCCTTTCAAAACGCGCGCGCACTGACGTCACGGGTCCGGCGCTTTAGCGGAGTGATACACTACATGAGGTGGTGCCGTTCTTGAGTTGTAACTGAGTATAGGAACAAACTCGGCTAATTCCAAGCTTCATTCTGAAACATGGTTGGGGACAAGAGTCCGGTGGTTTTGCCGTGGCTTCCGAAACCGCAGAACAAGTAGTTTGCGCATACCGCTAAGGCAAATAAGGTGCATGTAATCAAAGAGAACATTCGCATCAACGTCTATGGGAAGTTCCTGCAAAATACTTGTACCAGAAGGGTGTTCTTCCTATGTTTTGTCACGAAAGCTCTGATCTGCGCGTAATTCCTGTCTGATATCTGGGAAACACACCCGGTTCTTCTCATGTTTGCCTTTCACAATGCACTTTAAGCAGCTGGAGAAGCCAGGATGGCCTTTTGTGTACAAAAAAACCCTGTTTGGGAGCATCAAATACTAATGCATGCAGAATCGCAGGAACGGTTTGTGATCTAACAGTTATGTCATCATCTAACTACACTTTTGTCTCATCAAGAAAACCTGACAGCAAATCCTTCGGGTCACTGGGCTTGCTATGGCCGAAGAAAACACTCACAAGAAATGGCTCATTCTCAACAATGTTCACACGGCTAAGAATGAGCGAAAACTTAGTACTCTTGCTTTTATATATTTACACGCCGTCTATGTTGAAGGTCAGGCTGTTCTTCAGGGATCTCTGGACAATCCTGAAGCATTTTCCGCAGTCCTGCTTCTACACAGAAGTGGTATTACCTCACCCCAAAACGTTGCGAAGTACCACTGGACCCTGGTGTGTGCAGCAGGGTTCTTGCAGACGATGGCAGGGAAGAAAAACACGCGTGGCTGCGCAACACACCAAGCAGTGATGTAACCGCGGCAGGGGTAGATTTAGAGTTGACCGCCCACTCCTGCAGCTTCTGCCGAAACACCAACGTGGTGTCTTCATCGTCTTCGTTAACAGAACTGTCGTCTGACAACTAGTGATCTCCGCTGGACAGGGGCCACACAGCGTGACTCTCGCTGTGGAGACGGTGTATGGATCTTTCCCCAGTACCCGTCGTCCTAGCGGCCGCCACGGCGAACATAAAATAGCAGTAAGGCGTCCCCCAAAAATGTTTTGTTTTCGGGGAACTCGTGCACGAAACGTTCCGGTCTTGCCTTCCCTGCCGCACCCACCCATCACCCGTGCCTTTCAAATGAATGTCAGCGCAGGAGCACGCTCGCGTGACTAATCTGCAGTGGCTGAAACACCCCTTTTCCTTCACTTTTTTTAGATGCCAAGCAGCTTATGGTCGAGCCTGTTCCCTCAGCCGTTGTGTGGGTGCCAGTGTGCGGCGTCCGTACCCCAACTCCGCATGCCTGGCCAGGCACCGCTGATGATGATTGTGGCAGGATGCCCCTGGGGACTGGCCAACCAAAAAATCCATCACGAGATAGCTTCGCGTTCAACCACCATCGTCATAATCCCGTAGAAAAACCCTGAGTAGTATGCGAGTCATTCCTCCTCTGCTCTCCACAGCTCCTCTCTTCTCCGGGATTGCGCAACAAATGGCAACACCTGCTGCTCCGCGCGTGATAATGCGAACCAGCTTAGTATTAGAGACGCGACGGTAGCCGCTGCATACTTCGCTGAGGCGCCACTGTAGCTCCGTGGTTTAAATGACGCGCGCGCGCTCTCCCCCCCCCCCCTTCATTCTCCTCCGCAATGCCGCGAACGAACTGACAACTAATGGGAAATTGAGTCGACCCCATGGCTGCTTCGCATACTAGTCAGGGTTCCCCTACGGGAACATGGTGAATTTTTTTTTTCATTTTCGTTGCTTCCCTATTGGTAGCCAAGTGCTAGTAGCTTGTTAAGCCTCGAAAAGTTTTGCCCGTTTCCTTTGAAAGCCTTTTTTGTGTGCACGCTCGCACTCAGTGCGAACTGTTCGAAAAGAGGAAATAAAAACATGCTGCCCTAGGAAGCATAGCCGCTCCCCAAGCAGCAAGCTGAAGGGGCGTCCCTTTGTTTATTTCGCCCGAGCGAACTGCCAAGAATGGCGAACCGGCCGCCCACGCATGCGAAGATCTCTACTTGAAAATGGTCCATTACATACACGGCAGTATGTTACACAAAAAGTCCTCCACGTCGTAATGGGAACCTTGCTGCTGCTGGAGGTTGCTAGAACTTGGATTACACCTACAACACGAGCGTGCACTAGCATCTAATTAGTTGCTTCTAAACAAAACCTACGTTGTTGCGATGTCGACGGCTCCGGCACAAATCCTATTTGCGCGCTGCCAACTAACACGGAAAATGCATCGATGGGGCACTTCCGTTTCCGCTTGAACTGCCGTTCGCTGCTCTCGGACATTTCTAATCCAGTAAAATTACTCAGAGCACTCACCTTTTGTTATCTGCCCCCAGGACAGGTGATTTGCCTCAGTGCGTGGCTGCCAACTCTCTCAATCCCGACTGGCTGGCTGCATGGCCATCCTCATTCAACTTTCAACTTGGCTTGACTAAAATAAATACTTGCGCTTGGTGGCCAGCAGCAAAACACAAGTGCTTAAAAACTGTTTCGCACAAAGTGCCCTAGTAAACATTCTCTCTCTTGCCTTATTTTTAATTTTAAAATTTGCTGAAGATATTAGTACTCTTCTGAATACTTAACATGTAGCCAGCCAGTAAAGTAGAACTGGTAATTTGTTACCTGAAGTACGAACAACGTGGACAAAAACAGTAATCACTATCTGTATCTATATCTGCGCGTGAAAACAATAACAGCGAGCGGTCCCATTCTCTTCTAGCGACAATGAGCACATCCTGAGAAAGGCATGAAATAAATGTTTCTAGCATATAAACAGCAGTGATGCACTGAGTATGACCTGAGGACATCGCGAGAACAGAGAGGACGTTTGGAAATTCGGTAGGATAGTCTGTTTCCAAGCTCCTCGGTTTTCAGAAGCTGCTGCAGCCTGCTGCGCATCGACTAGGACTAGCGCTGACTAATCACAGCCTTGAGGCCTTGAGGTTCTCGTACGGTACTACCGGGAGCGGGGTAACGCGGACGTCGGCAAGCTTGTCCGTGATGCTGATTAGCAAAGAGGTCACGATAATGTGTTATTTCATCTCCCGTGATCCGACGTGATCCAGTGGAGCGGAAAGCGTGCCTCGGCTTGCGCGAACCATGCCCATGAATTACAAGTCCAGTACAGGGGTAGCGAAATGATGCGCACGACCAAGGTGGTAGCGCTTGTGGACGAAGCTGGTTCGTGGTTACCGCCAGCCTGCAGCTTGCCCGCATATTTCATAATCATCATCACCAGCCTATCTACACCCACTGCAGGGCAAAGGCCTCTGCCATTTTTCTCCAGTTACCCTGGTCCTGCGCCAACTGTGACCAATTCATCCCCCAGAACTTCTTTATCTCATCTGCCCATCTAACTTTCTGCCGCCCCTTCAACGCTTGCCTCCTCTAGGGATCCACTCTATTACCTTTAATGACCGATGACTATCTTGCCTTTGTATTACATGCCCTGCCCACATCCATTTTTTCTTCATAATTTCTACTAATATGTCCTTAGCACTCGTTTGTTCCCTGACCCACTCCGCTCTCTTCTGGTCCCTTAACGTTACACCTATCATTTTCCGCTCCATTACCTGCTGAGTCGTTGTCAATTTAAGTTGAACCCTCTTAGTGAGCCTCCAAGCTTCTGCCCCGTAGGTGAGTACCGGAGCCGTCATACACTTTCTTCTTCAGCGACAATCGTAGGCTGCTATTCATTATTTCAGAATGTCTGCCATATGCACTCCACCCCTTTCTGATCCTTCTAATTTTATCTGCGTCATGGTTGGGATCCGGGGTCACAATTTGGCATAAGTAGATACATTCGCTTACCACTTCCACTACATCACCCCCTATCCCAAACTGCTGTGCTGTCCCGATTTTATTGACCGTTACTTTGGTTTTCTGCATAGTAATTATCAGGCCTACGGTTCTACTCTCTTCGTGCAGTACGGAAAGCATGCTTTGCAATTCGTCCCCCGAGTTACTTAGCAAGGCAACGTCATCAGCAAATCTGAGGTTACTGAGGTGTTCTGCATTAACCCTTACTCCCACCTGTTCCCAATCCAGGCTTCTGAATACTTCTTCTTAACATGCTGTGAATAACATTGGACAAATTGTATTTCCCTGTCTGACGCCCTTCCTTATAGGTATTTTACTGCTCTCCTTATGGAGGATAACTTGTTGGAAGCGAAAGCTTGGAACTGGCCTGGCTAGAAGGGACAAGATCCATCCACATCGCCAGTTAATGTCCCGACCGGCCCAGAGACATTCAGTTGCAACAGGAATTGGAGTCACACTTTTTTGTTGTTCCTCGTGAAATGGCACATACCCACGTGGAGGATTGGTAAGGAATCCGGCGTGAGGAAGACAAGCGCGGCCACTTAAAACAACAGATGATTTACACCTGGCGATTATTCGGCCGTGTGAGCGCACGTGAGCTTGCGGCTTGCCAGGAGCACCTGGTGACGTCGAGGCGTGCACGTGGGCTCACGCCACGTGAGGAGCTCCCACCTTTGTCGTCGTCGTCTTCTGCGCGTGGGCGTCGCTACAGTCGCGCCGGTCGCTACAGTGTGTCCACGCTCAAAATATTTCTTAGTTCCAATATATCTTTTTGTAAAATGCTTTGTATCCTTTCGAGGACAAATTTACGCTTAGCACCTTTCTGCAGTAATTTGAAAAAAATTGTTAGACTTAGTTGATAATTTTCCACTACGTGAGAAGTCTGCCGCCATTCCGAAGACATTTCGTGGGTGCGTGTCGCGAGTTGGGATGTGAACTCGTGAAATTGGAGATAGGTTTGTACTTGATCAAGAGTACACGATTATTATACAGAATTTTGGTTTGGGAAACAGCTGCGGATATCACGAAAGTTTCTTATTTATGATGGCTGTAATATCCATTTGACGATTTCCTACTACGACTACAGGGCTCAAACGATAGTATATGCCAGAGCATCTTCCATAGCGATTCAGTTCTATGATAGACCCCTTTTTGTGAATTAGGTACAATGACACCGGTCTTCGTACCTATATATTAGTACCTACCATTTTATCCACTCATAGCTGTGCCTTAGAGAAAGGAACTCGAGATCGCAATGCACCCTAATGCGAAATTTGGGCGCAGCAGCAGTGCGATGAGGCAGCACTCACTCGTGGGTTCTAACGACAGCAGATATATGGTGAGCCTCTGCGGGGGCGGCGCAAAGTCCGTCTAAGGAAGGGTCCGCGGAATGAGTCTTAAGCGAACGCACATCATAGTCACGCAAACGCCCTTCCCCCCTTTTCTCCTGAGCGTCGCGCTGTCGAGCGCCTCGTGCAGGCACAGCATGCTGCCTCCTCCACTCTCCCACCGCATACGTACAAAAACATCAGCCATTTTCAAGCTGTTACGTAGCATTATGTCACTTTTACGCAGACTGAAATTACCAATGCATGAAATTCCCCGCATTTTCCCGAGGGGAAGAATGTGAAAGTGCGAATGCACCAGTTGAATTTGCGCGGTTCGGTAATGTTCGCGAAAGAGAGATCACACACACACACACAACTACAAAGAAAGAAAGATGCATTTATTCACAGACACCTATTTGTGTTGTCATTGTACTTGATTGCTAGAGCGGATCTCAGCTTTGAAATTTTGTGTCAGTACTCCTTTAAGCGGGTGCATTAGCCCTTCTCACGCCCGATTCCTGGCCAATCCCCCACGTGGGTATGTGCCATGTCAGCGGCCAGGCAGTGCACGCCCATCTCCCCCCGTTGCCAAGGAAGACGAGGAGATTCCTGGCCAATCCCCCATGTGGGTATGCTATGCGGACATCGCCGGTGGACGCAGGTTCAGGGTCGCTTAAGAAGTGCATTCGCACTTAATAGCGCTGGCTCGCGCTACCATGGTGAACCGCCCTCCCCTCCCAATTTCGCACCACTCTCCTCCTTCGCATTCTTTCATCGTTCGCTTTTTCCTTCACTCGTCTGTGCAGGCCATCGTTCCTTCAGTTACGCCGACAACCAGCACAGCCAAGAGACGGCGGCCAAAGGGATGCGCCCTAAAATTGCCCGCTGAAAAATGCGCACAAAGAGATGGGTGCCAGCACTGATCAAATCACAGAACCCCACCTTTCGAATCTCCCTCTTCTCTCAAAATGGACCTACAGCCTCTATAAAGCTAGCCTCCTCGACCGTGTTGCCGATATGTCGTGACGGCGGAATTATTAGTTTTACCACACGGCTCTTCTTACACACTTTTATGCGAAGCATATATATGGAGAAAGATTTGGACACAAGAAAAGAGAATAAAGATGTAACTGTAAGTTTCTTTCACGATGAGAGCACATAGGCTTTATTCTACTTGGTAAAATTCCAAGACCAACAATGGGACAATGTATTAAACCAGTGGAACAAGTCTGCCACTACCGTCGTCTGCCGGAAAGATGGGCTGCGCAGCTTGTTGCAGAGGTCGCAGAACGAGGGTGGGAATCGATCCCGGTCGACGCGTCGCCTATGTTTCCAGCGCAGATACTTCGCATACAGCTCAAAGTCACCGGCTACTCTTTTTAAGTATTTGGCAAGGTGTTTCGGTGACCTAAAGCTTAGCGCATCAATGAACGAATCCGGCGGGGCAATGGCAGTGTAGTTGGCTCCCCCGAGAACCACCGGAATTATGTCGTGTTCCAGGACATTGAAGAATTTCTCGGTGACGTAGTCTCTGCATATGGAGTTCTCAAAGGAAAGGTAGAAGAAGTATTTCTTCGCGAAGAGTTCGTAGCATCTGGTTGCATTTTCTTTCGGGCACTTTTGGTCTCCGCAACTGCCGTACACGTCGACATTGACGTACTTCCGAAGCTGTTTCACATAGTCATCCCTACCGCTCGCTGCTCCGCAATGGCTAACCGCACAAACAGCCATCCGTGACTTGCGTTGCCAGATGTCCCGGGTCTTCTCATATTCGAAGTTCACAGTTACGTTGGGTTCTGCAATAATGCCGTATGGGTGCACAATGTCCGAGTCTGACCTTCAAAAAAAGAACAAATATTAGTGAAACTAAAGCCAAACGTTTGCAGACTATAATCATTGTAAGAAGGGTAGGTCTAGTACAACATTAGATTATCTACCATTTTTACACGCAATCATATCTTGATGCATTTATCACCTCTTTATGAATAACTTAGCATAAAAACAAAGTTGAGCAAGCGTGAAAATTTATACGATCAGCATTCTACAGAGAATATTCGTGCGGCAGTCTGACAGTCGTCAGGAATGAAGCAATATACGTAAATATATGAGAAGTTACAGCGTTCGTCAATACATTTTAGCACTGCACAACAGTGTTTAGAACAGGAGCACAGGCGAGAAGTGAGGTTTCGGGAATAAGAACTGTGACGAATCATGGCGCTTTTTTTCTTATTTTTTCTGCACGTTGAAAATGGCGCGGTTCGATATGTTTTTCACGAGTCCCGTGGCATGTTGGTGAATATAGCAAGCTAAAAACCCACAGTTGAACAAAATCGAAGTCCGCATTGCTTGGGTACACGGCCCTGAACCCTGTTCGGGCAACTAGGCAGCCGACGAGGTCGTACTCGAGAGCGCACATTTTTTTCACGTGATAATTAGTCGACACGGCCACCTACACTTCAGCCAGTGAGGCGGCTATACCCCCATAACAAGAACCGAGAGAGCGGTTGATGGACAAAACTCCAGCAGCAAACAACAGCACTTTACCACCGCTCCCATGCTTCAGTAATGCCTTCACCACCTAATTTCACTTAGAACACTGAAATACATCAAAAGTCGCAGTCGACATTCTACCTCATGGCACCCATACTTCCGCAAGCACACCAGCGAACCTGAGTCATCTGGTATCGCGACGTCCGAGTTTCGACAAACACAACTGCAACCTAGCCCACAATAATTTTAACGGACATTACTCCACCAAATAGCACTTTATTTAGTTCAGAGTGGCCTATTATGCCTAGCGTACCGCAGACCTCAGAGTTTCTAGACACTCGCGATGGAATATTTTGCCCGGCCGGGCTGTTCTCATGTACTCATGCCAAGAATGGGCAATAGAAGTACTGAACCATCGTACGCGCGGAGTAGAAGTGACTCAGTAAAATTGAAGAACTGTCTCGTCACCCCTAGCCCTTGACCCTTTCTGGCCCTGTGCCTGTCTAGACAATTGGTCTCCAAATCAGTACGTTTTACTACTAGTACCACGTCCGTTCCTTTTGCACTAATAAAATGGGCAAACCAATGATTCCAGAAGACACATGTGTCTTTGAAGTGTGAGGTCTTTCGTAGTACGCGTTTCTAATCGGCATGTATAGCAAAGGGTGATTTTCAACGCCCGTTCACCGCAGATGAACACAGGTGTTTTTACACGTATACTGTTGCCAACAGTGCTGTCATCTTCTCCAGTAACCGCTGGAACCTCACCGACCACTCAGTGACGACACCTATGACGTTGCTGCGGCCTTCCGGCTAGCGCCTCTTCGTCGTCGTTACGTAGGCGCGGTGTGCGCCTACCTGGCACACAGATACCAATGGCACTTCCATACCAATTCATATGGTGTTTCCATACGGTGTTTTCCTAACAACGGTACGCCCACTGCGCAAGGATTAAATGCTGCAACACGACAGAATGGACAAAAGCAGCTTCTTCTGCTCTGGGTACAACGGAGTGACATCCAATTGCTGCAACAACTAATGTTTGTTCGACCGACCTTACGAAGCTAGCATGTGATCAACCACCCAACTCGCCTCTCGTTCATTATGACATACCTGTTCTATAACGTGGCTCTGCATGTGCAGTCAATAGGGTATTTCCCGGGATATCGCCGCTATCCAAAGTTGCGATAAAACCACAGGAGTTCTAAAACGTAAATACTCTGCCCAACGGAGTAATAAAAGACATCCAGTGTTCTTGCCTCCCAAATGGGGTCGTTCCCTCACTGTTGTTGATCGTTTCATGGGAAAGCTAATCGAGCACGTGGTACACAGAAGACTTAAAAAAATAAAAGGAAGGCTGATTTAAACTTTCACACCATGATCAGATTTAGAACAACGTTATAAACTAAAGACGTACTGTTAAAACTAAAATATGACACAGTAGACAAAAATGTACATGATGGAGAGACATAAAAGCCATCGTAGGCCTTGTCCTAAAAAAGCCGATAACGTGCGCCACGACGCCATGCAGCAAAGTTCCGACGTACTACTAGGTGACGTACTACTAGGTGAGGGATTTTTTCTTGGAAAGGACGGCAAAACTCTGAATTGGCACCCTGGAATCGGAAGACCTTTAACTCTAAGGGAAGGCCACACCGCGGCGTTCTGTCATCTCCCTCTGCGTGCGCAATATAGCAATTCTTGCCTTCCGGCGGAATTGACGAAAATTGAATTCTTACATCATAGCATCTACGCTGGTGACTTCACGCTCTGGGTAGCCGATGGAAGTGATTGCACAATGCAAAATACCTAAAGAATCAATAAATTAATAGAGACCTACGGAGGTCCAAGGAGCCTTATGTGATCGCCAGAACAATAGCAATGACTACTACATCGAGCAAACAAGAGGAGGAGCGGACTCCCCAAAATTATCTACGAATAAACCTCCAGGCAAAAGTCGACCTCATAACAATTTTGCCAATCATCAATGTTCTGGTGCTATGGACTCAAGCGAATGGGTATGACGCCGAAGCCATCAGCTTACTGCAAAAAGCGTACATTAAAAGATCAGATTGCCATCCAAAGTAGCCAATAGACACTTTGGAGTCAAACGAGCCAACCTAATCAGAATGATACAGCCCTTCGTGTGAGAAGGGTGGTTTACGCAGCACCATTGCTTTTACCTAAAATACACGAAAGAAAAAAATCAGCAGTATGCTTCGAATAGTACACAAAAAGTCCCATACAAAGTCAAGGGCCCGCAACTCACTCAAGGAGCTAATCGAAGCCCAGCGAGTCTCCCAATCGGAGCGACTCACAAGGAGCGACTTGGAGATACGTGCTAAGATCCCTAAGCAATGATTATGATTTGCAACATGCGAATGAAGTTCACATTACCCCCCAATGCACGAGCACATTGTACATACAATCCTCCTTTACCTAGGAACATGCATTGAGTGCGCTATCAAGAGCGCAGACAAGAAAGAGCCAAAGCTGCTACAAACGCTTTGAAAAGACCAATGATGCGATATACGTCGACGCTGCTGACTACATGGACCGCACCGTCCTGGCAATAACTGCGGTTGACCAGCACGGCCACCTTATACTTCAGGCTCTTATCACTCAAGCAGACATCAGACAGTGAACTAAGCTGCCATTGCCATTACGTCAGTATCAGCCCAGGCAGGAATATATATAAGTGACTCTAAGACGCCAGTTAGAAAGATCGTGAGAGAACGCATATAGCAGAAGCGCTGTAAATTATGAATGGGTAAAGCGGAGCAAGGTCTAGAACAGTACAAATAATATGGGCGCCCACCCACACAGCCCTACAGAAAAAAGGGAAGCTGACAACTGAGCTAGAGGACTAGCCGACAGGGCTGTCGTAAGAAGCGCCACAGAACAGCCCTCGCCCAGACGAACCCTCTGTGAACGTATGGTCACTTACAGAGGCACTAGGTCATTGTCGATTGGGCCGGCTACAATACCCAGAGGTACACAAAACATAACACAAAAACAACTATTGCAGGTAGACTACTACAGACAGAGATGAAGCCCAACTAAGATAGTAGACGGTCACCACTGTCCAGAACTGCGCAGCAAAATATGTAAAAACTGTGAAGAGGAATCACCCACTTGAAACACATGCTCTGCTATCACTACCACCGATAAAGCAAGAAAAATGATAGCTACGCGGCCGCAGTGGGAGAAGGTAGTGCTCAGCTCGCACGACGAGTCTGGCTTGGGCTGTCCGAATGCCCGAGGCCGGCACCGAGGATATGGGCTCTTGGACGATGGCTGAAGAGAAAGGGAAGGGATTCCACGAATATTCAACCCCTGAATCCATCCTGGGCAAACACTCTCTCTTTCCTCGTGGTCTGAAGGAAATTCTTTTCATGATCGTCCTGCACCGCCTGTTCAAGCAGTTCGGGGTCAAATTACCCTAGGAATGTAGTATCGGGGGGCCACCGAGCCGAGTTCCCACAGATGCTCGCGCCTACGCTAAAAACCACTACGCACAAGGTTTTTTTATGCCCGGTACTATGGGGCAGGCCAATAAGATCTGCAGTCTGTTCAGGGCCTGCCATCTCATTTAGTGCATCACATATCTTGGCTGCATGCGGCAATTCCGCCCGTAGGATTAGGGCATGGTATATTGATATATATTTTCGGCTTGGCACTGTGCGTGTGTCATGCGCGAAGCCTGAACAGTACAAGAGACGTCTCCAGAAAATTCTAAATATATAAGTAAATTTATAGGTGTAGGATTTCTAGAAGCGGCGACCACGACGTCATGTCCAAGTACTGCCCCGCTAAGCACAAGGCTAATGAAACTTGTCACAAGAATACTTGTGACCACAACGCGCCAGCGTAAGACTGTTGTCTTGTAGGGTTCAGGTTTCTAACCTTTACGCACTCTTGACAAACGTTGAAAACGGCGTTTCGTCCATTAAGCCTGCATGTTGAGACCGAGAACCCTCCTACGTATAATGATGTAGTCAAACGTGGTAAGGTACGCCATAATCGGCTTGATCACTACAACGACTCAACACTGGATGTCAGTGGAGAGCACGAAAAACTACGTTTCAGGAAAACGTCTGACGTCAGTCTTCGTCTACGAATGACGCACCTGGTGTGGGCAGTGCTATCGGCGGAGATTTTTAGGGAGACTTAGCTGTTAACATATTACGGGACTTACTTTTCCATTACCTACGGGCTCAAAAACCACCGTACACTAACACCAAAAGATTTCCAAATCATAATAAATGTGCGGGTAGCCTAGTTTGCTTATGTGAGATATATGTCACTTCTGCAGTGAGATGAAAAATAAAACTCTCGTATTGTAGACCGCTGGCGCCATCGAATGAAAACTAAACTCAAATACTTTTCTTGTTTACTTATTATTTTAGTAAAGCTCTGCAATGTTTCCAAAAGAAGCAAACTAGGCCATTGGGGGAATTTCTATGCATTTGTAAAACTTTTCCTATTGTGGTGCTTTTTATGCCCGTGGATCATGAATTAGGAAGTCCCACAGAAATGTGATCAGGTGAGTCACCCTTAACGCACCGCATCCGACGCGGAGTACCGACACACGAGCGCGACAGGAGGGATGGTGCAGGACGGATGCACTGACACGCACTTTGAGCTCCTTAATTCAATCGACACTGCAACCCCCCAGCAAGAAAACCATGCCCGCAGCCCAACATACTCTCCAGACCTTTCGTGGTGTCTTGCAACGCGGCCTGTGTCTTCGGACGCGGGTGCGGATAGTTGGGCCAGTAACCATTATTCCTATCCGCCTCGGCTTCGCTGCGTTTGTGAGAAGTCCGCACCGACACCTGTGCCTAGTCCCAGACTCCGACATTTTCGGAGACGCCTGAAGACCTCGGCCTATGGAGGTACCTCCGATGCCCTTCGTGTGTTACGTCCCACCTTTGGGAGTGCCACGCTGACTTCTTGGGCCGCGGAAAACGAGCCAGCACCCGACCTACATTTTATAAATCTGTGGGAAGCTCACTTTCGAGCAGAACTGGCGGCCAGCGCGGAGACCGCACTTCAAGAATTAGGCCGGTTAACCGTCTCACTGCTGCACCACGCTGCCATGAGAAATACCCACCTCGACAATGGTGGCTGCAGCGGTATTACTCACTAGGGCCATCTACCAGCCCTTCTATCTCGCGTAATTTCTGCAGATGTGGGTTGCGTAGATGCCCCCCAAAACCTGGTAACCACTGCGTGCATCACCTAGGAACGCGCCCTGGGCAGCTTTCTTCTAGAAGGGATAAAGAGTTATCACCAAACTGCGACCAGGCTGCTCCACTATTTGCCTGCCTAACCACTCTTCTACGCGAGAATGGCTCACCTCACAGCCAGGAAGACCTTGGAGGATATAGGCGCTATGCACCATGATTAAGCTTCTTGCAGCCATTGACAAGGCGAAATCGACCACAGCAACAGGCCCGCGTTTCATAACCTACGAGCTGTTGAATAACATCGAAGGTCTCAGTATACAGTAGTTAGTAATTGAAGGGACGCTGCTTTGGTCTGAGGTGTCATTCTTCTCACACTGAAGCACACGGAAGTTGCACCTTTACCAAAACCTGGGAAACCTTATGTAGGTAGTTCGATAACATCTGGTCGATCACACTGACGTCAACCCTGTGTAATATCCTAACTGGACCCCAAACGACAACAAAGGGCGCTCACTAGCAAGAGGGAGTTTATTCCACGGGCTGCGAAATATACCGAAGGAAGAGAAGAAAAAACAGCCAATCGGTGGTTACCAACCTTCAGTGAAGATGGGCACGACATGTGTCTTCTAAGCTACTAACTTCCCTACTCATCGCTGTCCCCGACAGACTGGATAGGCGATTGACCAGGTGTTCGCCAGTGTGACTAACACGTCGAACGTTTCTTGTGACATCTTACTTTTTGGTGCACAAGCCTCTGTTTTGCTTTATATGTTTTGTTAGTTTTTGTTCTATGGTATACAGCGATATTATCTGTGTCGCCCAGTTGATGCTCCGCCATGAAAAACCCCAAGTATACAAATTTTTGCAATTTATAGGGGGAGTGAGTGAAACACTTTATTAAGGACGAGAGGCCATGAAGCCCTGTGAAGAAGTGCCCTCTTTGTCCGCGGACCTCGAACTGACACAAATCTCATCCGAACTTGTCTCCAAGAAAACTTGGGGACAGTGTTATCAACACGCTTTCAATCCTCGGCCTCCAAGCCTCGCCAAATAAAACAGAAGCCCTGTTCCTCTGTCCCCGAGGAGCCAAGAAACCACGACACCTCACAATTGAAAGAAGCCAAAAATTACCATGGGCACCAATGCTATGATACTTAGGACTTCTCGTCGACCCCAAACTCATCTGGAGAACTGCCCTCAATGCCCTCAAAAAACACGCTAACGCTGCCAAAAAAATCGTTCGCAAACTCTTGCCCACAGCACGTGCTGTTCACAGACCTTGGCACTCCGCATCTACGAAACCCTTGCAGGTTCCCGGATCCTCTGTGCACTACCCCTCATCAACCTCACTGCCATTCAATGACAGCGCCTCGATGCCCACCAACGCACAACAATTCGTTAATGTCTAGGACTTCCGCGGAGCTCTCAAGTAGCCAAGACACCCTTTGAACTCAGTCACGGTCCTTTTCCTTGCAAGCCAAACAAAGAGGTCTCCAACACATCCCCCGACTGCGTAAAACACAACACGGAATGGCACTCTTGAACCGCCTCCAGTTAAGACCTCACTCACACATGAGAGCACTGGCGAAATTATACCAAGAAATCTTCCCCTCCAAACATAAACACCACTAAACCTGAAAACCTGTCCTTCCCCATATTAAAAGACCACCACTGCGCATCAGCACCACCTTACCAGGCACCACGTCAAAACGTACCACCCCCACATGCGCCCTGTACCAAGAGGCAATGGCACGTATACACGAAACCTTCGGTAACAGCACACACCTTTACACGAAAGGATCCATCCTCCAAAGCCCCGGAACAGGCGCAGCTGCTTGTATTCTCTCATCCCTAGACGACAATCGTACCTGCCATCTGAACTTTACTGCTAGCTCCACGACATCAGAAATCGCAGCCCTACATCTGGCCTGTACCATGGCAAATAACCACTTCCCACTTGACACCATACCCACCTTCTCTGACTCAAAGGCTGCATTGCAAAAAATCCTCTACCCCAACCGTGCTGCCCCATGCATTCACAGCCTAATTGGGAAGATTCACCAACTTGAAGAAGAAAGAAGGGTGCAAGGTCCACTTCCAATGTATCCCAGGCCCTGGCCCGTGCTGCTTACAACTCTCACCAACAGTCCTTCAACGTCTTCCAAATCGACGAGGCCCGCAACATTATTAAACGACACCTAAGTGCATCCCAACCCGACTCCCGACTCTCCCACACAAGTTCTCCGCGCCCCCTCCCAGCCCACGGCCCCTCCCGAAAGGACCGCTCTCTCCTCCGGCTGAAGACAGGCTACTTCTGGACCGCCGACCGCAGACATTGTCTACAAAAGACAGGTTCCCCCTTGTGCCACCTATGCCGAGTCGCAAATGAGACAATTCAACACCTCCTCTGCAAATGCCCTCACCTTGACCCCCTCGCAACTCTACCATCAATGCACTGAGAAGACTCAGACTACCACACTCCACACTTCAAGATGTGCTCCTCCCAAATAGACCGGAATCCACCCGCCTCAAAGTAGCATCCCTCATCGTCAAATTCGTCGAAGCCTCCGGCCTCTCTGAAATCCTCTATGCTCAACCCTACCAGCCCTCCCTATACCTCCTTCCATCCCCTACACTCCTTCGCCTCCCCCCACCTAACCAAAACCCAGTTAAGGTGTCCTCTCTGAGAGACAGTTTCCGGGTTTTTTCCCACTCCCTTTCCTCTCTAATAACCACAAACGACAACAAGAAGTGAGGATGGCAGAGGGGGAGCAGAAAGGGAGGAGTCACAATTCATCAAAATTCACACTGTACACAGTTCTAGTTTTCAGGTCCTATTCACAAGATGCACAGTTCTCTCTGTCAGTGGCACCAAAATGCACAGTTTGCACTGTTGACATTGGTCGTGTATGTGTATGTCCAGTCCGGAACATTCTGTAAGACCGCTAAACCAATTTGTGCAGACAGTTTTCAAGCACGTTCTGGGTAACTATTTCATGAGTTGCAGGGTGGTCACGGACACGACTAACGTGCTCCAGTTCATTCGTACGTGCAGGACCTACAGTTAGCAGTTGAAGGCGGTTACGGGCGAAGATACGACAGAGCCAAATTAAGAGAAAGAGATTTGGTATGGCATCACTTTTGCACTGGGGGCATCGGTGCAATTGAGAGCCTGCCGGGGCTGACGACTTATGCACAATGTTTGGTGTATGCGTGCATTTGCATACAGTTTATTGGCGAATACCTCGCCGGAACATGAAAAGGGCTTGAGAGGTGCAAGAATGCCAACCGGAGTTTCAGCTTGCAAACGCTTACTGGTTTCTCTTTTGAGGTGAAGGAGAGCACTCATTATCGAGATATGTGCGCCAGTGCCTATAAGAGCGGCGATCAAAACGCTGTCTACTTCAACGTCGATTAAGTTACCTGTAGTCGGCAACTTCACACGAGGATTTTCGGGCTGGGGTCGGACTGTAGCGTCATCTCTGCGCGCTGCATCCATCAGTTTTTCGGTGGGAAGCGGCAAGGAGGTGCCGACAGTGAAAGGTGTCGGCGCTGCGGCGAACGTGACTGGTGGCGTGGCCGTGGGGGCGAGCGTCAAAATCGGGAGGCAGAGCTAGTGGCATTAGCGACGGATTCTGGCCACGTGCGACGCGGAGAACGGCGGGGCACGTCAGTCGAGTAACGGTTTGCCGAGACGTTGTTCCTGGAAACTCGACGCCAATTGTTCTGACAGTACCGAGCGACATGGCGAACACGGCTACAGGTCAAACAGATCGGCTAATCGTCTGCGGTTCTCCAGTCAGCGAGATTTCGGTAGCATGGAGGGTCGGACACATTGCGAGGTCCTGGGGGAGCATAACTGTGGCGGGCGGCAAGAGTACTCAAGGAGAATACTTGCTGGAGACCCATGTTGCTAATTTCGGCTCGAACGACAGCTTTAATCAGCGAACTGGCAGCAACAGAGATGTCAACCGCATGGGGCAGAGTAACGGAGAAGCAGTGGCTTCCATTTCGCGGCGCACTATCCTTTGGACAGTGTGTTCAAGGGAGTCAGGGTGAGAAGACGCGGACGATAACGGCTGGGGGGATGGTGGCTCGCAGGAAGAAGTCGCCGCGGTGTTGGGCAACCGTTGTATTTGCTGCGTGATGGGGCGGCTCTTCGCTTGCTCGAACAGTCGGCATTCGTTTAAGATGCCATCGACTGTAGTGCAGCCTTTACACATGAGCAAGTGAAAAGCGTCGTCAGCTATTCCCTTAAGCACATGCGCAACTTTGTCCTGCTCAGTCATCTTCTTGTCGACTTTAGGGCAGAGAGCCAGGACGTCGTGAATATATGAAACGTACGGTCCGGCCGACGTCTGGGCACAAGATGCAAGTTCGATTTTTGCGCGTAACTGACGTTGGATGGGATTGCCGAATATTCTCAAAAGTTCGGCTTTACAGAAGCCCCAAATGGTTAACCTGGCTTCATTGGTTTTATAACACGTGAGTGCCGCACCTCTCAAGCACAAAAGAAGATTGGCAAACGTGAACGTAGGGTACCAACGGGTGTAGGAGCTGACGCGCTCGTAGCGCTTCATTCAATCTTCGACGTCACCATCGTCAGTGCCACTGAAGAAGCCGGCTACTCGGGGCTGCGAAACGACGACCAGTACAGGCGACGACTCGCTCGGTGGAGCTATGTTGCAGGAGGAATATGAAGCCCTCTCCGGAGATGCGTGGTGAAGGATCACGACGCCTTTAGGATCGGATAGCTGAGACGAGAGGGGGGGGGGTGTCTGGCAACCTCCACCAAGATGTTACGGTGGCGTGAAGGAAGACGTGTAGCCAAGCGGTACAAAAGGTATCCACACCGCGTATTTGCAATTCCGAGGGCACAGCGCAGGCAAGGCGCAAGATCCTCTTTCACTTCTACGTCTAGCTTGTTTTCCATGTCCGAGTGCGCTACCGCCATCTTCTTTCGGATAGTACCCGGCACATGCCCCAATGTGGTACATAGGCTATGCACAAACTCTTCCTCTGCTTAGCCTATTCAGCTAAGACACCGTAGCAATATCAAACTTTTTAAAGCCGAAAGCCTTAAGGTCATTACTGTTCCGGCAATGTAGCTGTTCAGTGCAGAAATTCGTCTCTGTGGCAAGGAATAAATAAAAAGACTCGTTTTCGTTTGTATGGAAACCGAACCCTGGTCTCCGGAGTAAGGTAGGGTCACAATGTGCTACTACCGCTCTAGCTCGGAATGTTGCCAGCTGCGGAACACGGCTCGCCGTAGAGCGTAAGTCACCTACATAATATCGCGTAACAGATGAACACGCGGACACTTTAATAGAAGAGGCGAACCCCAGCAGTGGAGAGCACAGCTCCCGGAAAAGCTGTGGCGTGATGTGGCGACTGCCGAATGCGGGCGACATTATGAAGAAGAGAAAGACAAGAGAGAGAGGCGAATAGAGGGGATCCTCTTAAAGAATCCTGGCAAATTATCACCAGTTTTTTCCCTTCAAACCATGCAAGCAACATTAGGCCGCCCTAAGACGTTTTATCCCCTGAGTTGCTCGGTGTACTTTGTTTTGTGCAGAACTTGCGCGTGGCGTTGGAAAAATGGCGATCAAAACAAAAATGCCCTATAGTTACCCCCAATGCTCTGTCATTGCCTTCCCCTAACAATACGGCACTTCGAGTTCATTCCGTCTTCCTTTTTTACATTCAAGGTCACTTGACCAAAACCTGGCAAATCACACTCTTCTACTGAATCACTCATTTTATTCTTCACAAGTCGCACTGGTTAACATCAACAACGAAAAGTGCACCGGCCACCTGGGTGTTTTTTTTTTGTCGCAACATTTGGCAAATGGGGTCTCACACGTTCACAAGCTGTTATCAGTGCTGTTCTAGGACAAGTTGTTCTATGACCATGTAATGTTTTGTCACAGAACTCGCCACTTACGGAACTACTGTTTCGCTCCAGTGTAATTATATCCATTTGTTTTTACTCCGGTTCCTCCCGCTTACAGATTAAGGCCTTGTGTTCGGTAAAACAGCATCGCGCTCTTCTTTTTCTTTCTTTTTTCTTACCGCTTCACACTTTGTGACCGCTGCATTTTTGTAGTTTATAATGTCCTTATACACACAAGTAAAACTCTGTTATCCTGTGTTTTCGAAACAAGAACCAGTTGCTTTCTGCGCGTTGTTATAGAATATTT
Source organism: Haemaphysalis longicornis (assembly GCF_048455015.1). Lineage (NCBI taxonomy): Eukaryota > Metazoa > Arthropoda > Arachnida > Ixodida > Ixodidae > Haemaphysalis > Haemaphysalis longicornis. The sequence goes on from NW_027526204.1 coordinate 37,071,656, forward strand.
TTAACTACGTGTGTAGTAGGTGTTTTTTACTAAGTTGTATTGCGCATATTTGCATTCCTTCCCACCTGCAATGTTCCCATGTATGTGTCACTTCAAGTGACTTTTTTTTGTAGATTCTTTTTCTCTTTAGTGACATATATCCTGTTATTTGCTGTTCCGTTCTTTCAAAGTTCATTCAAAGTTTGATGTTCCCTTACAGTTCTGTCACGACACTCACCCTTTGTTACCCCCCTTACACAATGCCCTGCAACAAGGGCCTGTAAGGTATTTTTAAATAAATAAATACTGCAGGCGGACAGCGTGCCGAATTATTTGCATGTCCTATATTCGGTTACAACTTAAAAACGGCCACGGAAGCCCCTGCTGTGCCTCATCACCGCAGCCGGATGTTACTCCGCGCTACACCAATAGTGCGTTACTGGGAATATTTGGAACATGGCATGAGCCGTTTTCGCTATTTTGTCGACTTAATATTCTTATAAACTGCTGCAGCGACGACAAGTAAACTACGTTAGCAAAAGCAGGTGACATCACGCATTCATAGCAATCTCCTTTCAAACACGTGCGCCTGTTGACTTCCGGGTGCGTTGCTTTGGCGGAGTGTTATCATGCATGAGCTATTGTCGTTCTTAACTTGTTCCCGAGTATAGCCACTAATCTGTCAGATTTAAGGAAATCACCAAGGTTGAGTGAGTTACTGCGCAGTGATATTTAACATCAACCTTTATTTCAGCAGTACGGCTACGAACGAAAAGTATAATGATTCCGCGAAACTTTCGCTGGCGAACAAAATTTGTCCTGGTCCAGGATGTTAACCAGCCGGGTTCAATGCCTATCTAAGGCAGTGGTCCCAGTGACAGGCGATGGTTCCGGATTGAAATCCTGTACCAAGATAAAGTTTTCTGCACTGCCAAATTTCGCGAAACCAGTATGGCCTTTTTTACAGAAGTTCTGCCAAGGTTTCTTAAATGCGCAAGGGATCTGTCATTGCAAGCAATACGAAATAATTTGTCCAGATTGGGATTGCTCTCGCCGAAATGTGGTGTGCCAGAAATTATCGAACTGACTATGCAGAAAATAGGCATGCATGCGTTAAGAAAACGAGCCCTAAGTTTGGGTGAAAGAAAATGCGTTGGTAGGGCGTAAAGTGTGCTCAGTTTCTTTGGCAAAGCGTCCTACAACATTTTTGCACATGTGGTCCGCCAGGAGTTAGCGAAATGGTCATCGGTATAATAGACACGCATGGGGTAAGAAAATGAGCCCTAAGTTCGTGTGAACGACAATGCGTTGGTACAGCATAAATTGTACTCATTTATTTTGGAAATGCGCTCTACTGAATTTTCGCTAAGCTTGAAACGTAGGTACACTCAGGCAAGCGGGTTGAATTGAGCACAAACGTTGTGAAGAAAATAACCCAGCACCGCGAGAGGATTGCCGAGCACCTCGCTGAGTTGGCTCGTTTGCTTGCTTGATTGATTGCCAGATTTACTTATTGATTGACTTGGTTTCTTTATTTATTTATTTATTTATTTATTTATTTATTTATTTATTTATTTATTTATTTTTTTTTTTTTATTTATTTATTTATTTGTTTATTGATTGATTGATTGATTGATTGATTGATTGATTGATTGATTGATTGGCTAGCTGACTGACTGACCGACTGACGCATACATTGAATAAGGCAGGTACCAAGGTAGGTAGGTAGTAAGCAGGCAGACAGGCAGGCAGGTAGATTGCAGAGCTTTACTTGTGAAAGGTGCGCCTGGGCTGTGAGGGCGCTGTAGGTAATGGCTCCGGATTAATCCGAAATATTGACCCGCCGGCGCATTCGCTTTTCATCTCCATCAAAAAAGCAGCCGGCGTGGCAGGTGTCCAAGCCGCGTCCTTTGACTCAGCAACCCCACGCCTGAGCCACTGCGCCACCGCGTCGAGTACGTGGCGATGTTTGTCCAACGTAACCCGCCCCCTCGTGGCTGCAGCTAAGGGATCATTTTATTCACTTCCAGCTCTTTGCGGCAGGTCAGGCGCGATTGCCAATGTGCATTCAGCGATTTCATTTTTTGCTTCCACGGCTGTGTTCAGCTGTTGTGATAATAGAGCAGCCGTATGAGTCTCATTATTATTGATGAGGGAACCTGTGCCCTTTCTCGTTTAAATGTATAAGTGCTCCAGTGAGTAATACGGACATTGCTGACAGAGGGTTCCTACGAAAGCAATACCCACTCACCGGTAAGTCATCGTCCAGTTGAAAATTCCCTTTAGCTTCTGGAGGGAATAGGTGTGTGGCGGGGACTCCCGGTTCCAGAAAACCCACTTCTGTCGCGAGGCTCTCCACTTGGGCATATCGTTAAAGCGTATGTCCCTGGCGTGAAAGACGACCCCGTCGCTTGACATGAGCGTGCTGCGATTGTAGCTCACAAAGCACTGCTGAGGGCAAGTCAGACGCTGTGTTGTTACATTTTTTGAAAACCCCAAGACAAATTGGCCATACGGGAGGTACCACAAGAGCACTCTAGGTCCATCTGGTCTTCCTGAACTTCCCACCTTGGGCCTGTTGGGCGGGGGCCAGGCTTTGCTTCGGTCCACCCGACTTCCGTGAGAAGTGAGGCTCAATTCACCACAGGCGTAGTACAGGCACGCGGCCAGTACGCAGATTGGCACAAAGATCGTGGCTACCTTCTTCCACTTTGGGGGAGATTCCTGCATCTGAAATTGCGGGGAAAAGGTTCCTGACTGGAAGAATATATCCACTCTGTTCAGAAGGAAGAACGGCTGAGAAATGTACCACTACTCCGAAAGACACCACACTAGTGAACGGAAGAAAGACACCACTACTGAGTAACTTTACGTGAAGTTCATAGCTGCATGACGGAGGCGGAAGCCTCGTACCTCTGCCGTTCAGCAAGCTCATAGGCATGTGGTGCCGCAGCTGCGGGCATTGACTGTGAAAGCCATTGAATGAACGGATCACCCAGAGCATTTTAAGAGGCTTAGTATTCAGCCATACCCCCGCGCCCATAATTTATAAATGAATGCTCCAATACCTTAAACAACGTGGGACATTTTCCTACAAATGACGGTGGGAACTTTTCGGTGTGAATTGTTCCTTCAGCTAAGCCAGTTATTTTTTTGTAAACAATAAAAACCGCCCAACTGACAAACAGCAAAAAATGGACAGAAATCGAGAGCATAATTTTAAATACGATAATTCACCAAGTCGTGATGAAGGTTATTTTATATAAAAAGAAACACACTGCAACAAACTTATTTGACAGATTGGTCTGCGAAAAATGGTTTTGCGCCGCCTAGTATACAGCCAAACAAACCTTTTAACCTGTGACTATGTTTGTGACGAGATAATATTGCAGGATGCTAACTTTTTCTCGCTTCTAGAACTCGGGCGTCTGACGCAAAAATAAGTAAACGTGTAGTCACGCTGTTTCTTCTGTCCCTGTACAGTACATCCTCGATAATTGAAACTGGGATAATTTAAACTTTCGAGCAATTAAAAAAATTCCAAAAATTTGGCTGGCCCCGCTGTGTTTTCAATTTTTTTAAAGCCGCTCAGTTCAAACTGCTAAATTGCGAAAATTCGCCTAAATCCTACTTTTTGATAGTCTGCGGGAAAGTATCGGCCGCATTTGCCGCTACTAGCTGCCCCTTTAAATCTTTACATTGCCAACAGTCACAAAAAAGCCAATTGCTCGCACGCACTGCAACTGGCTCCCCTTGGCGGCATCGAAAACTGTGCTTTGAAGCCTCACGCTAAAACAAAGCAGTCATCTATTGGTGATTAGTTCGTTAAAGTGTGAATAGCGCTTCATTATCGGGTGTGAATGATGTAGCATTATTAAATATATGTGAATGTTTCATTGCTACACAAGTTGGTATATTCCCCCCAATATATTAATGACAGCTTCTGATAATTCAAACAAAATCTACGAGTGTCAATTATCGCGATTCCACTGTATTTGTGGCGGCAGACTCCCGGTGAAAGGTGAGTAGAGGGAAATTGTGCCTGAATACCAACTTGTACAAATTAAAGCGGACAAGTACTGCTGAGAAGCGCGTTTTAACCCGATGAGGCGATGAGGCGCGCCGTAGTGAAGGCTCCGGATTAATTTTGACCACCTGGAGATCTTTAACGTCCACCGAAATCTCGAACAGAAGGGCATGTTTGCTTTTCGCCTCCACCGGAAAAGCGGCTGGGAATTTAACCCGCGTCCCTTGGGCTCAGCAGCAGAACGCCATAGCCACTGAGCCACCTCGGCGAATCCGGGCTGAATAAGCGTCCGCACAAACACGTCATCACTTGAACACGGAAACTACAACTGAGGCAGCCAGATGTGAGGGGTCGACTGAATCTGGAATAACGCGACGCGGTAACTAAAGTGTGGTCAGAATGAGTCCGGGTTCATACTGTTGCCGCAGCTGTCGTAATCTCTAGAGAACGACGTCAGTTCATGTCCCAGGCAACCGAACTGCGTGACACGCCGTGTTTTTACGTCCTTAGCTCGCAATATGGGTGTTACGTCGTTAGTCTGATCATAGCATGGCAATCATACTAAAGCGGAGACGAAGAAACGACGAGCATTTTAAGCGGGGGCCGAACCTCCGCAATGAAGCGTGTTCTACACTCTGTCGGTGTTATTATGCTCGGAAGACACGCTCACCAGCCGTGCCCGCAACTGTCTTTACCATACTAAAGCGCGCGTGCACCGGAAGTTAAAATTTCAAATTCTCGGTAATTTACGTGCCGGGACCACATATGGGCTATGACGAGCGCAGTAGTGGAGCGGTCCAGATTGTTTCTACCCCCTGGGTAACTTCAACATGCGTCGTAATTTTGATACACGGGTGCTTTTGCTTTCCTCGTCGTCATGAAAACTGCCGCTGCGGCCGGAAATCGAACCTGCGTACTTGGGTCAGCAGATGACCACCTTACTTATTCAGGTACCGCGGCAAGGTTTCCACCAGAAGTGATGCCATAGGGTCAGCTAACTAAAACAGGGGACAAATAATTTGCGCCAGTGTCCTAAAAACCAAGGAAGGCCGACTAACTGCAGAAATGAAATAAAAGAAAGCGGAGTATATGTTCATACCAGGAATTTTCAAACCACGTTGCAAAATTCCCGAGCTTTTCTCTCCTACGCTAACTCTGTTGGGCACATGACGGATAACGCCACGAGATATACTAAAAAAATTAGCGCCAATCCACCCTGCGAATACAGTTGGAAAGCAAAGCTGTAAGCGGCACCCGCAACGATTACCCATGCGACGTCACTTAAATTCCCTCACGTCGCTCTACAAATAGTGAAACCAGAGAGAAGCGAAATGTACTTAACCAAAACCTCTAATACTTCAAACAGATATTCTTGGTAAGGGTAAATTAATGCATGATGCATGAACTGTGGTTGGTTGAGTTGTGTTGGTGTAGCACATGAGTGCAAACTCTTTTTTCGTACAACTAGAGCTCAAACACGGTACTATGCGATCTCACTTCGTCTCTGCTGTCGCGTTCTGGGGCGACGAAATCGGCTGCAGAGACGGTGGGAAAAGCAGGAGGAGATGGAGAATGAGGAGAAAACACCGCTATTCAGATTTCTGAACGGCCCAGAGTGTGGCCCAGGGGAGTGGTTCCTTCTCCACTCTAGTCCATATTCAGTCCGCGCCACCTGTTCTTTGTCCACCAGCTGAAGCTGGGTAGGCAGACAGAGGCTGAACACCAGTATCTCCTATGGCTCTTGCTCGGTAGTTGACGGAGAGAGAGGAAGGTGCTCAGGGCTAAAGTCGCACACCCCGATTATGTGGAAAAGTGTGCCTACTTATAAGCCAAATTAACATTCCGCGTAGTAGCGATGCGGGTGCTTTAAGTGAAGACGCGTCGGGTGTGTGAAGTAGCCGGAGTGTATGAGCGGTAGAGTAGTTTGTTGTTCGATGGGTAGTTCAGGGTAAGGCGAAGGTAGGGTCTGTCTCAAAAGGCGATAATGCTGGGTTGCGCCCCTGAACGAGAAAAGCGGGTGACTGTCCTGGTGCAGCTCCATAGCACGGGAGGTAAAAGTGCAGGCTTGGTGGGCGTATTCATTGCTCTCTATAGAAGCGTGTGCGGGTTTCCAGATGAGCTGGAGGGAACCATTTGTGGAGTAGTTTTTTGGCACACGCAGTGCCGGTCGGGACACCAAACCCCACTGGTAATTCTGGTAGGCTTCTTGGGAATCGGTGACTACCTTACGAACCCCTGATTGAATGAGAGCCAAGGCGATGGCTGCCTCTTCTGCTGCCGTCATGATTTCAGTCTTGAGTGAGACACAGGGAAGGAGGTTGGTTCCGAAAATAGCCACTATTATGGCGTACTGCTGCCCTCGATGTTGGGAGGCGTCTGTGTAGATAACTGCATGAACCCCACCGAGGGTGGTGTTGAGCGCTTGAGCCCGCGTTTGTTGGTGACATTGTCGTGGAAGGGGTTCATATTTCTAAGCAAAGATAATATCTTTAATTCTTGTTGTCGAAAGTACAAAAGTAAATCAAGCGGAGTGAAATTCTCTGCTGCCCAGCCAATGTGGTTAAGGATGCGGCTACCCGCCGCAGTTCTGCTCATTCAGAGCTTCTGGATAGAAAGATGGCCCTCTATCAGCTCTTGCACCGTGTTGTAGAGCCCCGTGCTGAGCAGCCTCTCTGTGGAAGCATTCATTGGAAGACCAATGGCTAGCTCAACTGCCTTTCTAATCATTATATAAAGCATCTTTATGTCGTCCTTGGCGAGAAGACAGGGGGTGGACGTAAGTGTCTCTCGAGAGGACAAAAGCTTGAACTAATCGAAAGGTATCGATTTCCTCGAGGCCTCGCTTCTTGGTGACAATTCGCCTAATCGTGTGTATAATGTTATTGATGCTGTGTTTAAGGCGCTGCATGGACGCGTCACTCCTGGTGTTGGCGTGAAGATGTAGGCCCAGGATTTTCATGCTGGGGCTTGGAGTGATGGCCTGACCATCAAGGAGCATTTGAATGTGCTCTTAAAGATGCCGTTTGGCGTGAGGGCGGACGACAACGAGCTGAGGTTTTTTACATGGACACTGGAAGTCACAGGCTTTAGCACATTGGCGTAATAGAAGTCAGATTCCATGTGTCGGTGGGAGCGTTCCTTAATTAATATCGCGTGGCATTCAGCGAGAATGCAGTGGTTAAACCCGCAGATGTGCATGGTGACTGCGCCACTTGTCTTCCCCGTCTCCGTGTGGGCTTGTAGCTAAATCGGTAAGACAGCGTGCTCTGGCTTTGTTACTCTATTAGTTCCATCTTCGATTCCTGGTGGTGCCAGTAAATTTGTTTAATATTTGTACGCGGGAGTTTTCTATTGATACCAGCGGCCGCGAAAGAACGCTTGGAGAGTAGAAGTAGAAAGCTTTGCTTTAAAAATCAACTAAACAACACCGTCATGGAGCATAGAAGACAGCGCTCAAAATCTCAATTAATTATTGTGATACGACCTGACACCCGCTGTACTACCACGGTAACGGGATGGTTCCCCAGAGACGCGTCTAGATTGAGAGGAAGGCCAACAACTCGATAAAGGAAAGAAATAAGGAACTTTAATGTCAAAGAATGGAGAGACAGAGAGAGAGAAATTGAAAGATAGAATGAGAGAGTAATGTTTATTGAAGACAAAAGAGCCAAGTGGTCGGTTTCCTCAGTCCAGGACCCCGTTGTAGCGTCCAGCGGTCTGAGCCCGGTGAATCTGCCGAAGCTGTTCTGCGGCGCTCGATCTGCTCGAGCTGGTTTCGGCGCTCGAGCTCACACATTTTGATCGAGGAGTTTGAAATCGCGGAAAGTCAAGGGTTGAGCTGCACTCCGACACCATGTGGTATAGAGTGCAGGGCGCTCTGAGGAATCGACACTATGGGTCGCTTTGCGTAGGCCAGATGAAGTGCAGCTTGCTGAAATGATTTCGTTTGGAGGATACGTCAGTAGCGCTCCTCTTTCTTGCTGAGAGAGGCATTTGCAGGGGGAAACGAAAGCCGGGCTAGCCTATAGTGTTGCGTCACCTGCTGGAATGACGTCAAGGGGATGGCCGTTTCTAGCCAACTCTCTCGCAGCGCTCGGGTGGTTACACTTCGAGCAGTCTCATGGGCAAAGACATTGCCACAGAGAGAAGTGTGAGCCGGTATCCAGACAACCGATACCCTTTTCTTTGGAGGGTTCTGGCACAAGATTTTTATTGCGGTGTGTGAGATGCAGCCTCAGAGAGAGCTCCTGCCCGCTGACTGAGAATCCGCGATGATTACTTCCGCAGGAGTTTGCGTTATCACCAGTGCTATAGCTACCTCATCGGCCTGTGGCGTCAGTACTTTCATGAGAGTGAGGCTGGTGACGTGGCTGTCTATCTTCAATACAGCCCCCACTGTTACTCCTCGTCTTGCATAATCTGCGGCGTCGTGTAATAAACTTTTTCGTTGGAGCCATATTTTTTCATCCAGGGCTCGAACTAGCGCCTCACATTTTTTTGGCAAGGGGGCACTATGATGTTTCGGCGTAGTTCACCGGGGATATTTTCTGTGGATTCTAGAAGGCGATCATGCATGTCCATGCCCAGTTTCAGTAGAAGGGTGCTGTCCGCATCCATCCCTTATAGTCGGCAGCGCTTACTAAGAAGGTGGCCCTCAATCAGCTCGTCCAGTGTTGTGAAGCCCAAGCTTGACGAAACAGTCGTTGGAGGTGTAGGATGGCAAACCCAGCGCTTCTTTGTACACCTTTGGCAAGAGCGTATTAACTTCTTCTCAGTCTTAGTTAGTAAAGCATAGGGCGTCACATAGCAGAACCTTTACATGACGAATGCCTGGATAATCCTAGGTGTGTCTTCTTTATCCCTCTTCCTCTGACCGTGATCCGAACAAACGTGTGAGCAATCTCGCGACTATTGCTTTCCAAATTCCTTAACATCGTGGTGTTTGCGCAATCTGCTTGGAAAATCATGCCTAGTATTTTGATTTGCGGAGACGGGGTTATACTGGCACCGTCCAGTACGATGTGCATTGAGGGTGCATCGGCTCGCCTACCCCCTTTACTGCGCACTAGGAGCAGTTACGATTTTTAAGACCCGCACGAGAGTCAACAGTTCTTGGCATACTTGTGCACCGCATCAGCCGCCATTTGGAGGCTGTCCTGCATCTCTCCGTCCGAGCCCACACCGGAGCACACCGTGATATCGTCTGCCTTGTGTAAGTCTGCGATGGACGCCAGTTGTTCAGGCAGGCCGATGAGGGCAATATTGAAAGGGAGGGGGGACAGGACCGCTCCTTTGTGCGTGCTGGGTCTGCCAGTGCGAATGGGTTTTGTTTGAAAGTCTCCAACCTTGAGGGTGGCTTGGCGTCCGGAAAGAAAGTCCCTGACGTAGGAGTACATGCGGGTTCACCATCCGAGTTCACTGAGATTAGTCAGTATGGCTTCGTGAGTGACGTTGTTAAAGGCCCCTTTTAAACCAAGCGCTAGGATGGTCTTAGGTGTGTGTCTATTGGCGTGATCTATGATGTACTCCTTCAGTCAAAGGATGGATTCTGGCATCGCGGGATAGGAGCATTCGGAGGTTAATGGGAAAGGCATTTGGCCTTCGGTGGACTTCATGCGGCTATTGTTGTTGTTTTTATTGCTGTTGTTGATGCTGGCGACAATGATGATGATGAAAAAGTTGTGAGTTTTGGCCTATCTAACGCCTCCGAAGAAAGCAGGAAACCACTCTCTTAGCACGTAAGGAGCGATTGGGAAAACAAAATCGGTACAGGCCACGAATAAGAAGGCAAGCACCATGCAGAAAAGAAAGTACTGTACGCCACAATGGTCATTTCACAGATACAGTGAATCCGCAAAAAAAACTCTCTAGTCTCGAAAACATGGATCAGAACCTGCACAAGAAAAAGCAAAAAGGCAGGATCAAGTTGGTTCAAAGATAGTACAAAAATTATGAAAACACACTTTACGCTTACTCGAATACTTTCGAAAAGACCATGCAGCAATTGTCGTAGCCAATTACTCTAGCAATCTTTGCAACTCCGTCACCCCCTACATACAGAAACAAAGCATACGTTGGAGCCATCCTCTTGGCCATACTTCCAAAGAACAGTAGAAAGATTACTATAGGCATAATACCAAAAGCTTCGGTAAGATAACGCCATCCATAGTTGGTAAAGTTGAAAACGTTACATGTACACCCGCACACGAGGGCCTGGAAGAGAACTAGGCAGCCACTGACCAAGAGTCATTCGAGCTGGCATACCGTCCTCCTTGTGACCACGACTACCGTGCTCCCCTACTCGAAAAATGTTAGGAACCTCCTGGACTTGCGCCTAGGAACACGATCATTCCCCTTGCCACCAGGGGAACCCAATACCAAACTTTCTGGAGGATCAACCAGCACAAGTATACAAACATATGGGTGAAGATGTCCGGTGGGAACATAAGAAATTACCTTGAGACTGTGCTTTATAGGTGAAACATCCAACCTTTTCCATGCAACCTATCCGTGTCTAAGAGTATGCCCGAAGGGGAACTCAGACATTATCTATGAAGACGTGGGAGGCTGCTTTGCCAAGCTCGTTATCTCAAGATAAGCCTGGGCTGATTGGGGGCAAAGCAAGAAGCTGCTGCATCTCTGCTCCGGAATTCAGAGTCACCTTGAGCTCATTACCATCTGTTTACCCCCTTCTTCTAAACACGTACTATTTCCTCCTACACAAAGGTTTCCTTCAATCCCCCAGAAAGAAAGCGAAAACGTTCTGTCTGGCGAAGAAAAATAAACACTTCGAAACACTCACACTTTCACCTCCTCACTCAAACTGACGAACACCCCGCACGCCACAACCTTTCACGCTCACATCTTAAGCCGCAAAACAACAGATGACCTCTGTCTCCCCCGCGTCATAGAGAATAGAAACCCTTGCAGGTAGTCTTTTTCTATTCGATGACTATCAGCGGTACAGAAGCAACTCTGTTCTGAAACGCCCTCTCGGCGGTGAAGTAACACTATCGCACCATACATCTTAAGACCCAAACTGAGATATCATCTGCAAATTTTCTTTGGTACATCGTTCAACTCATGGAGCGAACGGCATGGCAACATTCATCTTACAACGCCGTGGCAGGAGGAACGTGTCTTTCCCGCCTTTCTAAATTACTGAATATGGTCCCAAGCAATTTTATCTCAACTACGGCAAGAAAAGAATGAACAAATGCCTTTTTACGTTCACTTCAATAACAGCGCTAAGAGGGCGAAGGGGAGGCGACACGAGAGGGTCGCCTCCTCTAAACAGGCCGCTGTCTAAACGGCCGGCTACGAGAACGAGCCTGCAATCAAAAAATAGGAAAAGTCAGTAATATACCCTTTCACCGTACGAAGTATGGAAGCACACCCAGACTCGAAAAGACACGTGTGCTATAAAGGCATAAGGAAGAACGCACCACGGAAATCTTCGAGGCCCACACCATCCACGCACGAAATCACCATTCCGTCAGCATGGCGACAACTGATTTGCATAAAACGGAGCACGATTACCTAAGTCACGGATCGTAGCCTATATGCATGTGCATCATTTTACAGAAATCAGCCCTTACCTGCGCACGTTTATGAATTTTTCTGTTTTAATGTTTTTGTTTCCCAGGGTATATGTTCAGCTGCGGTGAAATAGACCCTTTGTGGTATGTCAGTGCCCAGTTTTGTGCCGCCTCCTCTTTGTCATGTCTTCGCGCTGTTATCAAACTAAGTATGTGCCAAGAAGTACGACATAACACCGCATTTTTATGCATTCACACTTGTTGAAAAAGTTCGGTGGAATACTGTTATCTTTTGATTGAACCTCCAGATTTAATCGCTCCCTATCGGTGTTTAGTTTACAGTGTCGAACTAGAGCTAAACCACTAACGAATGCCGGCGTAGAACAAGCATTTCTGCTGCGCCTCGAACGAAAACTGAACGGTGCATATGGGACATCTTGAACGTTGCGCACTTAGTGCTTCGGTCCAGAAAGGCCGAACTAGTAGCAAACAAAAACATCAGAGCCCCACCACCCCGTAAAAGGGAAGTTTAGCAAAGCTGGCGTTCTGATTGAGTTTGCTGTGCCAGGGTTTAGCTACATTGCGTATTTGCTTTGTTGCGTTTGAAGGAGAGTGGCATGATTTCTACGAACCCGACTGAGGACCCATACGGTTGGTAACTAGAACTAGTGACGTTTTATTAAAGCGAAGATACGACAATCACAACGCATACTGTAGTGCACCGAAAAAATGGCCACCGAAGAGTCGCTGCATTGCGCAATGTCAAGCGAGAGTGAGACGCCGGGTGGCGAGAAGAGTGCACGACTCGGGAAGGAGGCAGCGCCGGCGGAGAGGAATATAAAGCGTTGTTGCACCCGTACTCCTTCCCTATGTAACCATGCATGGCTGTGCACTACATAATTTGGTAAAGAATGCGCACAATGACCAAACATACACTGCACTACCCCAGGTAAGCTTCCACTCTAAATACAAGCACGATGCCCGGAATACACACTTTGGTATCAATACAACACGTTTTATATCCAAATTTCGAAGCCATTTCACTGTTATTTATTTGTTTGCGTTTTGCCATGCGCTAAAAAGGCACTGCAGATTTAAATGATGGCCCCGGAATCCAAAAGAATAATAAATATCTTTTTACGATAAAACAGCTTTACCGTACGGGTTTGACGAACTGCAGTAATTGTAATTTTCTGTCCTCCTCTTCTAGGTATCATTAAACATATAATGCATTTTGCACATCACCGTGTCTCAGCTATAACGAGAATATAATGGCCTCATTCTCTCTATTCTCAGTAGGAATGTGGGGAAGGGATCAGCGGCAATATTGGGGATGTATTGAGCTTCAGGTATCTCTGTAAGGCTGTATTAGAGAAATATCGAACAGAGTGTCGTATCGAAAAACATCGCTTATTTTTCTGTTGCGGGATAGCGTACGCCCCAAACAATCAGCCCAGCAGCATGGCGGTGCACAGTGTTGCTGCACTAGACGTGAGTTCACCATTACTTTTCAAGAATATCTCACGCTTGTAAGCTTGAAATGTACGGAAATGGGTTTACGCAAGATATAAAGATTTATTGGGCCGCGATCGTGGCTTTCATTCAGTACTCATGGACACCGAGTACACAAAATGTAGCTCGAACTGCGAGTGGCAATATCCGATTACTTGCTGCCTTTGACACCGAGTACAAAAAATGTAGCTCAAACTGCGAGTGGGAATATCCGAATGGTTGCTCCTTTTGGTATGCACCTAGCACCTTTTAAGTCCTCTTGACTTCTGAACACACGGGCACTGCTACGAAGATATTTTTTATTGCAGCACTTTGATAGCGTGCGTGCATGTGCGCGTATGTGCGTGTGTGTTCGTGCATGTGCGTGTGTGTGTGTGTGCGTGTGGCTGTGCGCTCGTGTGCGTGTGCTCACGTGTGCGTGCGTGTGCGTGCTTGTGCGTGCGTATAGGCGTGCGCGCGCGCTCGTGTGCATGCGTGTGTTTGCGTGAGTGTGTGCGTGTGCTTGCGTCTGTGTGTGTGTGCGTGTCTGTGCGTGCATGCGTGCGTGCGCGCTCGTGTATGTGCGTGGGTTCATGCCCGCGCACGTCCACGCACTGCTATATGATGGTCTGAGATATACTGGTAGTGCTCGTTGGCGTTTGCGTGCACAGTCACTCGATGTGAGACACACGTCCTTGTTAGGCAACATTCATCACGAGGTAACATAAGGCGCTGGCTCGGAACACACACAATCTCGTTTTTAAAGCAAACTTTTTACCTCTACCCCCCAAGGGTTCTTTCGCGACCGTTGGTGTCACCAGAAAACTCCAGCGAACAAATAAAAGAATATACTGGCACCGCCGGGAATCGAACCTGCAACTAATAGTCTAACAAAGCGAAAGCCCGTTGTCTTACCGATTTAGCTACGAGCCCAGGCGAAGACGGGGAAGACAGATGGTGTACTCACTAAGCACATCTACGGGTTTACCCCCTGCGTTCTCGTTGAATGCCACGTGAAAGCGTCACGCGACCATTCGCGCCCGTCTAGCGGCCCGGTGCGCACCTTGCTCATGTGCTAAGAGTTACAAAAATTAAAGGAAGCTAACACCAATGCATGGCATCTCACTTCTAGTACGCCAATGTGCTAAAGCCTGTGGCCTCCAGTGTTCGCGTAAAAAATCAAAGCTCCTTGTCGTCCGCCCTCACGCCAAATAAAGGAATACTATCAATTACTTCTTGATGGCCAGGCGATCACTCCAAGCAACGGCATCAAGATCCTGGGCCTACATCTCGACGCTAACACCAAGAGTGACGTCTCCTTGCAGCGCCTCAAAAACAGCAATAATCAAATCATACACATGATCAGGCGAATTGCCACCAAGAAGCGAGGCCTAAAGGAATCCGGTACCTTTCGATTAATTGAAGATTTTGTCCTTTCGAGAGTCACTTACGTAAACCCCCTGTCTTCTTCTCGACAAGGAAGACATAGAGATGTTTTATATGATTAGAAAGGCGGTCGAGCAGGCCATTGGTCTTCTCATGAGTGCGTCCACACAGAGGCTGCTTAGCACGGGGCTCCACCACACGGTTGAAGAGCTGATAGAAGGCCATCTTTCTAACCAGAAGGTCCGACTCAGAACTGCGGTTTGTAACCGCATGCTTCACCAGATTGGCTTGGCAGCCCAGAATGTCACTCCGCTTGACGTACTCCCAGACTCTTGGTGACTAAAACTAAAGATGCTCCCTTTGCTTAGAAATATGAACCCCTGACATGACGAGGGTCACCGAAAAGCACGAGCTCAAGCGCTAAACACCACCCTCGGTGGGGAGCATGCAGTTATCTACACAGACGCCTCCAAACATCGAGGGCAGCAATACGCCATCATCGTGGCTACCTCTAGAACCAACCTGCTTGCGTGTACCTCGCTTAGGACCCAAGAAATGACAGCAGCAGAAGAGGCCGCCATCACCTTGGCTCTCGCTCAACCAGGGGTTCGGAGGGTAGTCACCGATTCCCAGCAAGCCTACTGGAATTACCAGTCGGGTTGAGTGTCCTGACCTGCACTGCGCGTGCTAAAAAACCATTCCCCAAACGGTTCCATTCAGCTCATCTGGACACCCCCTCACGCTTCAATGGAAGGAAACAAATATGCCTACCAAACAAGCCTGCGCGTTTACCTTCCGTGCTATGCGGCTGCACGAGGACAGTCACCCGCTTGTCACAATGAGGGAGATACCCCAGCATTATCGCCTTCTGAGACAGACCGTACCTTCGCCTTACCCTGACCTTTCGAGAGAACAACAAACTACCCTACGGCTCATACAATCCGGGCTCCTTCCCACAGACTACGCGTCTTCACTTAATGCATCGGAATCACTACGACGCTGAATGTAAATTTTGCTCAGAAGTAGGAACACTCCGCCCCGTAATCGGGGTGTGCGACTCTAGCCCTGAGCACCCTCCTCTCTTTCCGTCAACTACCCAACAAGAGCAATGGGAGATACTGCTGTCCAGGCCCTCTCTACCTACCCAGCTTCAGCGGGTGGACAGAACACAGGCCGCGCGGACTGCATATGGGCCACATAGAAGAAGAAATCACTCCCCAGGGTTGCACTCTGGGCCGTTCAGAAATCTGAACAGAAGTATTTCCTTTTCGTCCTCCTCCTTCTCTGCCGCAAATCTCGTCGCCTCCGTCCGCGGCGCAGAGACGGAGAAGTCAGATCGGCTAACACCGCGTTGGAGCTTACTTTAACTTTATAAAAAAAGTTTCCACTCTTGCGCTACACCAATACAACTCAACCAAACACCGTTCATGCATCATGCATTGATTTAAGCTTACCAAGAATATCTCTTTGAAGTAATTAATGGTGTTGTTAAGTGCATTTCACTTCTCTCTGGTTTTACTATTTGTAGAGCGATGTGAGTGACTTTAAGTGACGTCGCATGGGTAATCGTTATGGGTGCCGTTTACAGCTTTGCTTTCCAACCACATTCACGGGGTGGATTGGCGCGATTTTTTATGTGCTTGCTTATCACTTTGTACTTATGGCGAATTAAACATTGTGATGCCCAGTTTAAACGACCGCCAACTGAGCAGAACGTACACTTCCTCGGTTGACAGGGCGATTTAAACGCTGAGGTTTTCTTTTTGGGCCATATGCTCAGCTTCTGCAACTCCTGACCACAGTTAAGTTTGTTCCCACAGATGTTAAACATCCATTAGGTCTCCAGAAGCGCTTCTACAAATCACAGACTAAGGTTGGTGGTATTTCCCAACTGTACAATAATTCTTCCAAATGAAATAGTGATTATGGTACTGTTTACGTGCGAACCGCCTAAATAAACATGCTTGCCCCGGACGCTACCAGCTTTAAGATACGCGACTTCTTCCTTTATCGGGATTACGGCCATTTCTGCACCCAAATATCTACATGCGTTTGCAGCATCACCTCTGTCTTGATAATCAACAACAGCTTTAACTGGCACCTAGACTTCGTTAGGCTGGTTTCTGGGCGCATGGTCCTGGCAACCACGCGGCTGCTCCCACCGGAGAGAGGCGCCAACGCTGAAGGTCGTGCCTCCACGCGAGCCCGTTCTATGCTATGGATATGTTGATACCGAATATATAGCCAGGTGCAAAGAGAAGGATGACTCGAGAAAAAGATTTTGTGGTGCTGGCGGGTGCACGGGAAATCCGTTATCCGCTGTAAAAGGAGCCTGAACGTCGACCTGGTATATTTATAAGACGATACTTCTTTTCTAACTTGGACAAAAAATTTTCGTCTGCCTCTGTGTCCCACGATTCAGCCGCTAGGCCAAAGTTAACGTCAAATTTGAACGAGGCGTTTAAATATGTAGCGCCCTTTCCAAAGTTCTAAATCTGGAGGCAGTGCTCATACTTGTCAAAATTGTCGAGCGAAAACAAAACATTATGAATATCTGAGGTAATACATCAATACCTCGCTGACAGTTGCCGTGTTTCTTTATGGAAAAATACATGGATGTTTGACTTTTGTGATTTCGCATAAAGTACTTTAGCTTTAGCATGAAAAATTGTCTGGGGGGGCGGCGGGGGGGGGGGCTCAAGCCAACCACACCCCTGTGCCAACGCCGACCGTACGGCCGCGCAGTGCACCTCGATGCGCGCCCGCTGAGGTACGGCTTCTGCCACCTCGCAGAAGCCCTGGGCACGCACGTTCGTATGTTTCCTACGACTAGTGCCAGGTGGCGCCACAATTGTCGCAGAACTCTCTGCCGGGGGCAGCCGAATTTTTTTGCTGTCTATTATACGGCTATATGCGGCTCCACGCTTTTTGCATTACGGTCTCATTATGCTGGAGCTCCTGCCAGAAAGGTTAACAAATTACTACGCCGTTTCGTTTGCCACTGAAGAAAAAATTCGCTCCTTTCCACGCTGTAAAGGTGGTTGGTAAGCAAAGCCTTAAACAACATCCACAACAATTGCCCATGCGACATCACTTGAACTCACACAGGTGACTCTACAATGAGTGAAACCAGCCGTTTCCTGGAATTCGCGGGGCCGGCGTCCGAACGAAGCAGCAGCGTCGGCTACGGCCGTGCTAGAAGCGGCGGCCGCCACCGCGGTAGCCCGGCCGTGAGTCGGGAGAGAAAAAACGAAGAGGAGGGTCTTCCGAAGTGTGAGACAGCGGAACCTAGCCATCCTGATGTTCTAGCTTGAGGCTGCACCACCGCAAGACACAAGCCTAGACACAGAGACAATTATGCATGTGAGTTTAGTGATCTCCATTTATGCCAATTTAAACAAGTTAGTTTAGTAAGTCTGAGAAAATCGAGAAAGCTTAGGGAACTTTGTGATCGCCATTTATACGAACCAGTTGCTGCTTTAGCCTTTCCTTACACCTCTTTAAACAAAACCGTATTTGTATTAACCAATATAGAAAAGAGAGCGCCATTTGTGGCAAGCAGTGCGCGAAAGGTAGCGTTTCTATAGCTGCCAGATATCTGCATGTGTTTGCACATTTTGTCTTCCCGCCCATGAGGCCAATCCTTACCGTATCTTTGCCGACTACCACTAAATTCCGTCGAGTGCGGGTTATCCTGGAACTGCTGTCGAAGAAGTTAATCAAGCCGTGCGAAGGCAGCGCGCAACTGAATCGAAGCTGCGCCAAAACAGTCCCAAAACAAGCGTCACTAAAGCAGACGACAAAGCCGTCCCGCCGCCGTAGCCGCCGGTGAGCAGGCACGTGCGCTGCTGGAACGCTGGGTAAATACGTCGCGCCAGCTGCAGTGTGATCATTCAGTGAAATGCACCGCCCCCCCCCCCCCCCCCCACACACTCCAGCCACCGCCTCCGACGCGTTGGGAGTTTGTTGTCCCGCATGCCACGAAAGAACCATTGGTTGCAAGGGCAGAAAGCTTTGCTTTAAAAGATAGCGCTACCTAGGCCTGCCAAAGATTTGTAAAACGATTCATAATCGGGCACTTCGATGATTTCCTCTTCACAGGCGGGTGAGCTCACCTTTAATGAAAGAAGCCCTTCACTTTCGCCTTCTTGCTGCTCCATGGGTTGGAAATGAAAATTCGCACCACTGTCTTGAAAGATCTCGGTTCGTGCCTTGCCTCCTACTTGAGACTGACGGTGCCGGTGCTGGAAGAAGCTTGAGAATGGTCTTGCTGCGAGGCTGTGGTTGGGATGATGCGGATAATGATACTCTCAATATCGTACCCGCGAGGGGCATTGTCAAGAGCTAAAGCACTGATTGAAATGCATTAGCACTTCGACGTATTCGTTTACTTCCGGAAAGAAAGAAGCCGTAAAAAAAGTTCGCTATGATTGAAACCCCAATTACCCATTATTGGTATCCCTCAGCAATGCAAGTGACCTTTAGCAGAAAGGTAGTCCTAAATACAATTATACATGTCCCTTTTTTGCACACCCCAAATATGTTGCGCCAATAGATAATATAAGTCGAACAGATAGAGTCAAACCCAAATGCTCAATAGGGTCCTTAAAAGCAGCCGTCTAGCTGCCGCGAAGTGCAAGAGGCGAGAAAAAAATGTTCAATTGTTTCTGGCACCTAACACCGCACACATACCTCCCTAGGAGAAAGCCCTGTTCTAAACAGGTAGAAATGTAGCCTTGGAATCCTGCAGCGCAGCTCGGTGAAGCTCACTTTGCATTGCCGCGAACCATAAAAAAGAACATTCCACCCCATCTTTCGACGTTTTTACTGCTCAAATGATAGGAGCGCATCTGAACGAGCAGTGTGTAAATGTCAATATCGTATTCATTGATATTGAAGATCCCGCGGCTAATGCTGCGAGGTAGAGCTTATGCTTCTTCTTAATCTTCTTCTCCCTTCTCAACCAGTCGACATTTTTTTGTGGGCGGTCGCCGCGAGGTACATGCACGAGCGTTCGGCATTGTCTTGGTTTTTTAACTCGGATCCTAAGATCTCGAGCCGCGCTTCGGACAGCCTCATTTCTCGTCACACCAGCGTGTGGCGGAGTCCAAATAAGTGCTACGGGAAAATTGGGTGAATCTTTCAGCAAAATATGGAAAGAGTGCATCGAGATCAGCACAATCGACAAGGCCAACGCAGCAACTCATAATCTGTGATTCTAAAATGGCCCTGCAACTGCGTTGGCCCGACGTTTTATAGCCGCAGAGATCACAACTTTGACTGAGCACTTCGCAAAGTCCAGATTGCCTTCAGAGTGCCGGTCAGCTTATTTCATTACGGGCTTGAGACACGGGGTGCTTAAATTCGCGTTTTTGCTCTTTTCTTGTCATCTTCACTGGAATTGAGATCAGATTCTCAATCATCTCCAATGATTGTATAACCAACAAGGTGACTTGGTTGTTTCAAAATTTCAACTTAACCAATGTTATAACCTTTCCAACACCAGTAACTGCGAACACTGCAACGCTCATCGACATTTTTCCTATAGGTACGGATACTACCAATGTTAAGGCTGGTGTGATAGCTTGCGATCTGGGCTATCACTTACCTATATTCATGGCAATCGAAGAACCTATTGAGTTAAAAAACCGCCGGTTAGAGCAAGTCATTTTTCCTCATAAAAACTTGGATCACTTTAGAAATGATGTTCTCGAAATCGGTTGGATGGACGTCTGCAGCGCCACAAATGCTAGCACTGCAATGGATACCTTCATCAAAAATATTAGGCACCTGTGCGATCAATGTTTTTCCTACAAAGAGTTTACTACCTTTCTAAAGATCCATAAGCCCTGGATAACTAGACACCTACTCGCTAACATAAAAAAGAAAGGTGTCATGCATGCAAAATATTTCACCCACCGTAGACAAAAACTTTTTAAAATACAAAAAATTCGCAATGGCTTCTAACAAGGAAATTCGTTGCGCTCGAAACGAGTATTTCAATAACACATTTACAGGAATGTAGTCAAAACACGATGGCCACCTGGAAAAAGACAGGATCACTCCTTGGCAGTAATAGCACCTCCAACACAGTCTCAGAAATCCCCGTTATTGGTAAAAAATTACCAGCCTGTGATCTGCAAATGCCTTCAACGAATATCTTGTGACGACATTTCCTCACCGGTATTTCTCAATACCACGCTAAAAATGGGCAATTCTTGCTCCGACTCAGTATTTTTAGCCCCAGTAACGGAGGCCGAGGTATTTCCAACAATTATCCAGCTGAAAAACAGCAACAGTTCCGATCCTTTTGATTTTAAGCTCCACCCTATCAAACTTATTGCTGACATAATTTGCCGCCCCCTGACGAGTATACTCAACCGCTGTTTTTCTACTGGTATTTTTCCAGCGAATTTGCAAACCGCGAAATAATTTTATTGTACAAGAAAGGGGACAAAAACAGTTTTGGTAACTATAGGCCCATATCAATTTCACCGATTGTGTCGAAAGTCATTGAAAAAGTTTTGTATTCTCGGCTCGCGTTCTTTACAGAGAAGCAAAAAATATTATCAGATGCTCATTTTGGTTTCTGTAAACACAGGTCTACTGAACTGGCGTTACTTGCGCACAAGGAATTCATTCTCCGCAAAATCGAAGACAGGAAATTCGTACTTGGAATATTTATAGACGTCTCGAAGGCCTTTGCTTCACTTGACCGAAAGCTGCTACTTAAAAACTTTGAATTTTACGGTATTTGCGGTAGGGCATGTAAAGTTATTGAATCATACCTTGGCCATCGCCAGCAATATGTAACCATATATAACTCGTCTTCTTTTACAAAGCGAACATGCCTTGGCGTACCACAAGAAAGCATATTGGGTCCCTATTTATTCAATATTTTCATAAACGACATTGTGTTAATTAGCTCTTTCATAAAATTTATAATCAACCTGGATGACACAAGTTTGTTTTTAGCCGATGAAAACTGGCCAGATCTCATTAGCCCAGTCAATGAGATTTTAGCTAAATTGTGTGAATGGGCTTCGTCAAATGGCCTTTATTCCTTTATTAATTCCGTGTTCCCCATAAAAAAAAAATCAAAACAAAATTCGGTGAACGAAACCCGCTCCAGCCAAGCTATGGCAGGTTTACAGCCAATAAAAAATAAATAAAAAGGAGCGACGGTCCAAAAATACTTTTTTTTTGTAGAAACCAATTTGTAGATGAGAAAAAAAATGATACTTAGCACTCAAATGGCCGAACAATAAACCATGAAAAAACCAAAGCTGTTATTTTCCGAGCTAAGTCAAACAAATAAATCCAATAAACAGCTTGCATTTCGATGGCCATCCCATAGAAGTAGTGCAAAAGTTTCAAAACTCTTGGCGTGATATTCACAGAGCATATGCTCTGGGATTTGCAAACAGACCGGGTAGCAATGAAGCTTTCTAGAGTAATAGGACTTCTTTATCGAAATTGCGAGTTACTTCCCATTATAACAAGGTTGAGTATATACCATGCATTATTTCAATCATGTATTAGCTATTGTTTTTTAGTATGGGGTGCAACTTCAATGAGACATATCTCTAAACTTTCCTGACTGCAGAATAAAGTACTCAGAAAAATAATGGATCAGTGGATCAGTCGGTTGGTACTTCACTGAAATAATTTGAACTAAATGAGGTACAAAAACTGTTCGACTGTCGCGTCTGTAGAGCCATAATAAACGGGCCACTACATAACACCAGTACGTTACTTACCTTGGCCAACTTGACTCAAAATAATTCTGTGTACAGCATGAGAAACCTTGAACACTGGTTTGTAGCCACCAGCCGGACTAACTATGGGAATAATATACTCAGCTCTATAACACCGAGATTACGCAACACTATATATAAAAATGGTGTCGACATAGTAAATGTTACCCCAGAGGACTTGTTAGCAGTGTTTCTTTAATGTAGTTCACCTTACTTTATTTTTGTTACTCGCATTGCCCATGCACTGCATTTTATAGAGTACTGTATTTTTCTATTGTTATATATGCACATGGTGGTGTCGTTTTCTCTTTGTATTGCGATTGTTTCTTTGTGTATTGTACTTCAGTATTACGTTTTCTATATCCAGAATGTACGACTTACACAAGTTGCAATAAATGATGTACATGAACTTATTTGCGGCTGTATTTGCGTTGTATGCACTGTTGTCCAGGTCCAGGGGGTTAGAGCTTTGTCAACCTGCAGTAGTGCA
Source organism: Haemaphysalis longicornis (assembly GCF_048455015.1). NCBI lineage: Eukaryota > Metazoa > Arthropoda > Arachnida > Ixodida > Ixodidae > Haemaphysalis > Haemaphysalis longicornis. The sequence goes on from NW_027526204.1 coordinate 37,094,324, forward strand.
AATTTTCTCGAACCCCCTGATGTACATGTACATGAAATAAACTGAATCTGAATCTTAATATGAACTCGCACTCACTGACTCCCACTTTCTGGGGTCCAGGGTTCCGGACGCAAGCCTAGCTCGGCTGAACTCCGCCACGGACCGCCGACCGGCGTAGCGGCAGAGAGCAGCAAGGAACACACAAACACAACGAAACGGCAAAACTCTCGTTTATTGGCGCTCCACCAATAACGTAGCCGACTCTCGCTCGTCCCGACCCGGCCGTCCGGCGAGGATAAAGAGGCAGGCGCATGGGGGTAGACATAGAAAGGGAAAAGCCGGATCTCCGGTACTCACGTCTGTCCTCATTGCCCCCCCGAACCCAAGAGACCCTTCCTTCGTCCCGCGCTTCGAGACCGGCCCACCGGGCCCCGAAGAGCCGGTCACGGGACGAGCGACCGCCACGCCGCCGCCGCCATGACACTCCTGCGGCGCGGCGGGAGCGACGCAGCCGAGGGGAGAGAAGGAGCCTTCCCCCCTCACCTCGGCGGCGGGCGGCGAGGAATGGGGAATGCGCCAGGACTCTGGGTATCCAACATCCCTCCCCCCTTTCACCGAAGCCCCTCGGACTCGAGGGTTCCGGCCGGTGGTGGTCCCACCGCTTGTTGCGCTGCCTCGTCCACTCCTCGGGGTCCAAACAGTCCAACGCCGCACATGCGAAACTGCGCCACAGTCCACATTGCACCACACGTCGCCGCCACATAGCACACATAGTTCGTCACAATCCTCCGATTGACCCGCTTTCGTCCGTCTGCACTCAACGCCGGCGGCGTGCGCTGTCGGCCGGCCCATGGTCAGCAGGCCCCGCCGGTGAAGTAGGCTGTGCCGTTTAAAGACAGGCCCCGGGCAGCAGGCTGCTCCCAGGGCCGCCGGTGAAGTAGGCTGGGCCGTTTGAAGACAGGGCCGGGCAGCAGGCCGCTCACAGGCGGTCACCAGCCGCAGTGGTTCGCCCCACGCCTATGGTGCGTTTGCTTGCCCCACCGCCGGCGGCTTCCACTGCCTGCGGGTCAGCGGTGACGATCCTGACGACTGCACCCGGGCAGGAGGCCGCGTTGTGGTGCTGCCTCCCAGGTGGCTGGCTAGCCAAGCGCTGGTGATGGTTGCCGCTCGGCACACCTTCGGCGGGCGCCTTCGCCAACAGGGGGCGGGGCGCAATCTACTGACCGCAGGAGCCGGCCCCACGCGAAGCTCGCTCGCTGTAAGGGCGGCAGGGTGCTGTTTCGGCGTAAACAGCCGCTGGGCTCTTGTTCTCCCAGGATAGCGCTGGCCCAGCTGGCTCGCACAAGGCCTGGCGTGCTGGCGTCGTAGTTGGAGGGTAACTCGAACCCTGGGCGTGCGGGCGTGAACCCTCAGGAGATGGCGGCCCACCCAGTCAGCGGACTCGCCGATTGCGGGTGTTGTAGCGGTGGGTCGGGAGACTTCGCTCCGTGCCTCCCTCGAGCTCGCGGTCTCGCGGGCCCGAGGTTCGAGCGTCGACAGTAGCTTCCCTCCGAAAGTACTGCTTCAGCGCGCCCACGTGGATGGGGCGCTGATTCCACCCTAAATCGGGTCTCTCAGCTTGTAGTTTAGCCGCGAGAGATTCTCGGCGACCACTAACGGTCCGACCCATCTGGGTGCGAGACCGGCCGCGAACCCCGCGCTAGCGTCGCTTAGCGGGTGGTTCCGTTTCAAGACAGTGTCGCCCACCTGGTACGCTACGTCTCGGTGAGCTCGGTCATAGGCCACCTTCTGCTCGGCCCTGGCCTTACCGCGACTGCGGTTTGCCTCCTTGATGGCGTCTGCCAACCGCTCACGCAAGCGCCGTGCGTAAGCCGCGTCTGCTGCTTTCGCGGGCACTCCGTTCGACCGTCTGGCCAGAACCATATCCGTCGGCGTGTTCAGCTCTCTGCCGAACATCAGGAACGCTGGCGTGAAACCCGTACAGTGATTCACGCTTGTTCGCAGAGCGAAGGAGATTGAGCTCAAGTGCTCGTCCCAGTCTTTATGCCTTCTGGCATATGCTCCGAGCAGTGGCTTCACGTCACGATTGGGACGCTCCGTCACGTTGGACTGGGGATGATAACAGGATGTTGTTTGCTGCCTGACACCCATGGCCACACACACTTCACGAAACAGTCTTGATGTGAAATACGTGGCGTTGTCGGTAATCAGCCGCTCCGGGAATCCGTAGCGACAGAACACTTCGGACAGCCTTTGCAGGATCTCCTGTGCTGTCGCTTTGCGTAGCGGATAGAGTTCAGCTATCCACTGAAGTGGCATGTCACCACGCGTACAAACTTGTACCCTCTCTTCCTGCGCGGCAGCGGGCCCATCAGATCGCACGCCTGTATCTCCCGAGGCTTTGTGCTCACGATAGGCTGTAGCAAGCCCGGCGCCTTACCGCCTCGCGGTTTGCGCTCTTGGCAGACGTGGCATGGGCGTAAGTAACTACATACTTGTGCCTTCATGCCGGGCCAGAAAGCATACCGGCAAAGCCTTCGCCATGTCTTTGGCGCGCTACCGTGACCGTCTGCGTCGTGGTTGTGCTGCAAAACAGCACACTTGAGCTTGCGCGGGATCACGACCTTAAAACACTCGTCTGAGTCGTTTTTGCCGGGCACGTACTTCAGCAGAGCCCCGTCGGCGTGAAGCAGGTAACTCTCCAGCTCACTCGCAGCAATACCAGCTGCATTGGAGCTCGCGCCCGCCGCAATACCAGCAGCTTCCCGGCGTCCGTCATTCTCCGGTCCGTCTCTTCACTAAGACTGGCGATCACCTCCCGACAAACAAGTCCTCCTGCTGAGCCTCGAGTAGCTCCTCCCGACTGAACGGAACCTCGAGAGGAAGTCTCCCCCGACGAGGTGCACGTGCGCTGAGCGTTCGGTGCACGGGGAGTCCCGCGCATTGCGCTCCTCTCGCGTCGAGAGATTTTGCTAGTTCTCCGCATCCTCCTCGGCTTCTACGGCCGGTTGGGTGTCGTTTACCTGCGCCCGTGACAGCGCGTCGGCAACTGTAGCGAAAGGGAACGAGGAGACCTTACGTCCGGCAATCCAAGATGGCTACGACCGACTGCCGCGAGAGCCGCGCTCGTGGAACGAGCCCCCGCTGCCTGCCTCGTGGCGCGCTTCTTTCTCTTTATTTAACACACTCCCGCGGCCCCCAAGTTGAGCAGGGACTTGTTGCACCGTAACATCTGCGGACTCTGTCGCCGTATCCTAACTCCCGATGACAGGCGGACAGAAATCCACTGGCGGAAGGAGCATGATCGCCCAACTCCGTCGTGACCGAAACCGGTGACTATGGTGGTCGAGATGTTAGACGGCAGGCATCGGCTTGTCTTCTAGAAACACGACGTCTTCTACTTCGAGCTTGGCTGGCGGCTGTTCTTTCACCTCGTGGGTGAATCGAAGCAGCAGGAGGTAGTCCCACATCGGACGGTGCCACAGACTATCCCCCTTGACGGCATGACGTTGCTGTCACACTATGCGCAGCTCGCTGCGAGTCAACAAGAGTTCTAGAAGGCAGAGTTTCTGCTGGAGGTACGTGTTCCCTTTGCTTAGCCAGGAGTGCGCATGGAACAGCGGGCATGGCTTCGCTCTTTGCCACAGGCTTTTCCGACACAAACGTGGTGATACTGTCCTCCCTCAGAACGAGGCTGTCTGAGCCCTTCCACTGCGTGCCGAGCACTTTCATGATGCAGGGTCCACCTCTCCGTTTTAAAATCAAGTTTCACCTTTTGGAAGGACGGGTGGTTGGCGACGTCACTTCTTCGCTCTTCGTTGCGGAGCAACACCTGATCACGGAGGTTATCTTTGCGATCCTGAAGTTCGAACGGTTGGACGGCGGGGTCGTTGAACGTGGAGTTTTCCGTAATGCCCCGAGTTTCGCTGACTTCCAGGCGGCACATGAACGATCGATCATTGTCTACGGCGGTGTCTTCCGTGGACGATTCTCCAAGGGAAAGAAAGAGTGTGCGCGAGTGAGCGGTCGAAAGGCTTGAGCTGTCGAGTTGAGTACCTTGAACGGTCCAGCCCAGAACTGTCTCCACGGCCATTAGAGTGGGGAAAATTCTCGAAACGTTTACTGTTGCCACCTTCCAATACGCGTCTGAACCGATCAACACGCTGACCTGGTTCTCTCGAAACGTGGGCGCAAGTCGGGCATCCGCAGCAACTTGACCCTGATCGGCCATCGCACGAACAATTTCTTTGCTGACGGGCAGGCGGGGACGGGCGGGAAGATGCTGGGAACTTCCAGGGCCTCGACTGTAATGTTCTGTCCATCGTGCTGACTTTTAAGTGTCAAAGAGACTATGTTGCACGTAACAGGGGCTCTCGCGCGAGTGTCTCCGAACGTAGAAAGCGTTAGACGTTCGACACCGTTGACAGGACAACAAAGTGCTTGCGACACGTCGCGTCGAATGAACGTTCGCTGGCTCCCGGTGCCCAACAAAAAGCGAACGAGCAGCTGGTGACTCTTGCCGAGGGCCCATGCACGGCCTGTCTGGAGAAGCATCGACATGGGTCCTGCACCGCTGGTTGACACGGATGTCACCGCGCTGGCATTATTGATGGCTGCAGCTTTGCTGCGACTTTTCTCCGACTCTGGACTGGTGGGCCCAAACCCTTCCGCAGAGGGCTGGATGTCACACAGCGACGTGAGGTGGCAAAGGGAACAGTGGCTGCAGACAAGACTGTTGGCTGTTCTGCAGTGTCTGGCGAAATGGTTGTGCTTTCCGCGCCTGAAACAACACCTGTTTGCCTGCAATCGCTTTCGCTTCTCCTCGGGTGATACCCCCGATGTGCAATGGGCGAGGACGTGGTCCTGAGCGTTGCAAAGTTCACACCTGGGCCGCCCCGCAGAGGGACATTGGGCGCTCAGAGTCATTGCCGTTGGAAGAACGACACGCGGTGGCGACGACTGACCCCTCTCCTGGACGCGGTGCGTTGACGGCACAGAACAATCGGAGGCGCTCTCCTCTCGAATCTCCACCTGGACGCGGAGAAAGTCCAGGATCACCTTGATTTCCTTGGATCTGGCGGAAGGGGACGCGGACACCTCGGATGCGTCCTGCTGCGCCTCCTTCGGCCTTTGCCGGTACAGGAGGCCCAGGTCGTGCGGCAAGGTCCGCAGCAGTACGCGATGGAGCACGACGGAGTACTGGTCCGGGAAACGCCCAGGCCCTCCAACGCGTTTATGCGAAACGTGACCGTGTCGTAGAGGACCCGCAATTTATCGGTGTCGGCCGAATTCTGCACCGGCTCCAAGGCGAGCAATTTGTCCAGGTGGTCGTCCACTAGTAGGTCTTTCCGCCCAAATCTGTTGGTAATGATTTTGACAGCGAAGTCGTAATTGTCGTCGGCCAGCCTGATGCCCTCGATCGCGTCCTTGGCGGGACCGGTCAAGTACGAGAGAAGGTACTTAAACTTCTCGATGCGTGGCAAAGTCGCGTTCGAATGGATGCTTGACTCGAACTGGTCCCAGAACCCTTGCCAGTCGCGTCGGTCGCCCGAGAGTTCGGTATCTGGAGCTTCGGGAGTGCGGCGAAGCGGGTCCCCTGCATTGTCTGAGGGGTGCCCGGTCGAGGCTGAGAAGGTGCGCTCCCGCAAGGCTCACCAGACTCGGCTGTAGCTGCGCTGGCTGAAGGGGCCAGGCTCGTGACGGAGCGCACACGCGTGCGAAGGGCGCAGATGCGCTCATCGTAATCAATAGCATCCAAAACGTTCCTCTTCTGTGAGAGTCGCCTGAATCTGGCTGTGCAGTTCGTGCAATGCTCGCTGCTTGTCGAGAATTATGTCCAGCAGCGTCTGAAATTCGAGAGTCGGTGCCACCGGATTCTGCAGGAGCGCGTCGAGTGCCGTCATCTTCTTCGTGACGGTGGCGCGAAGAACTCCCCGGCGGCGACGAAGCGATTCCATGGCGTGAGTCGGCGGGACCGAACGGCTGGGGGTTTCGGCACCAGATAATTGTGTAGCGAAAAGGAACGAGGAGACCAGACGTCCGGCTATCCAAGATGGCTACGACCGACTGCCGCGAGAGCCGCGCTCGCTCCGCGAGCGCGGCTCTCGCGGCAGTCTCGTGGCGCGCTTCTTTCTCTTTATTTAACAGCAACCACGTTTAGGGCACCTTTGCGATAGCGTACTTCGTACTCGAAGCGTTGCAATGTCAGGGCCCATCGCACGAGCCTCCCGCAGGGCTCGCGGAGGCGGGAAAGCCATGTCAAGGCCATGTGATCGATCTCAATCGTGAATTTGACCCCCTCTACGTACATCTCAAACTTTGGAAGTGCGTAGATTATGGACAGACACTCCTCCTCGGTGGCCCAGTAGTTTCGCTCTGCCGGTGTCAGCGCACAGCTCGCAAACGCCACGGGTCGCAGTTGTTCTCCGCCCGCCTGTAGGAGAACTGCCCCTACGCCGAGGTCACTCGCATTCGTCTGGATAACGAACGGCCTGTTCAGATCCGGCAGTTTCAGCGATGCAGTGTCTGCGACAGCTTCCGCCAGGTGGCGTAGGCTGCGTTCCTGCTCCTCTCCCCACTACCGAGGGGCGGATTCCCTCAACAGCCTTGTCAAGGGTGCTTGCAGGCGCACGCAAGCGGGGATAAACTGGCGGTAGTAGCCGATCATCCCTAGGAAGCGCCGGACTCCAGCGACATCCTTCGGCGTGGGAAACTCCAAGATCGCCCAAAGTTTATCGGGATCGGGGGGCGCCTGTCCGCGTTCAATCCGATAGCCGAGCAGGCTCACCTGAGCGCTGCATAATTGCGCCTTGGCAGGATTGATGGTGATACCAGCCGCCCGGAGTTTTAAGTGCGAATGCACTTCTTAAGCGAGCCTGAATCGTCCGCCGCCGTCCGCATAGCAACAGCTGCGGGTGCGCGCGCTCCTCGTCTTCCCTAGCAACGGGGGGAGATGGGCGCGCGCTGCCTGGCCGCTGACATGGCACATACCCACGTGGGGGATCGTCCGCCGCCGTAGTCCGCATAGCAACAGCTGCGGGTGCGCGCGCTCCTCGTCTTCCCTAGCAACGGGGGGAGATGGGCGCGCGCAGCCTGGCCGCTGACATGGCACATACCCACGTGGGGGATTGGCCAGGAATCGGGCGTGAGAAGTGGTAATGCACCCGCTTAAAGGAGTACTGACACGAAATTTCAAAGGTGAGATCCGCTCTAGCAACAAGTACAACGACAACACAAATAGGTGTCTGTGAATAAATGCATCTTTCTTTCTTTGTAGTTGTGTGTGTGTGGGTGATCTCTCTTTCGCGAACATTACCGAACCGCGCAAATTCAACTCGTGCATTCGCACTTTCACATTCTTCCCCTCGGGGAAATGCGGGGAATTTTTCCTAGGACGTCTTTCAGGTGGCAGAGGTGCTCCTCGAAGGTGCCAGAGTAGACGACAATGCCATTTAAATAGGCGAGGGCGTGCGGCCACTTTGTGTCACAGAGCACTCGGTCGATCAAGTGTTGGAGTGTGCTGGGACTCCCGCACCAACCGAAGGGCATGCGTCCGAGCTCGTACAGCCCCCGATGGCAAGTGAATGCAGTCTTGCATTCATCGCCGGGACGCATCTCGACCTGAAGGTACCCCTTGCTGGCGTCCAGTATAGAGAAATACTTCGCGCCACCAAGATTCGCGACGATCTCGCCTACGCTCGGGAAGGGGTACACATCCTTTTTCGTGACCGCATTCAGCCGCCGGTAGTCCACGCATAAACGCCAACCACCGTCTTTCTTTCGAACAAGCACCACTGGGAACCCCCAAGGACTCGTCGAGCGGCGGATAATGCCTGCTTTCAGCAGTTCCTCCAGCGCCTCGTCAGTTGCCTGCCGTTTGGCGGGGCTGACGGAACTGGGGTTGCATTTCCATGGTTGAGCATCGCCGGTGTCTATGTAGTGCTGCACCAACTTGCTGCACCTGCTTGCTCAGTGAATATCTCGCCGAAGTCGCCTAACAACGACAAGACGCGGTCACGCTGCGCCGCTGTCAGCTCGCTAGCGTCTGCTAGGAGCGCGCGCAATTTCTCGTCCCGGCCTCGGGATGGAGAGCGTGCTGCGCAGGAGAAATCAGCCGCGGCGGAAACAACGACCGGGCTCGAAGGTTGCTGCGCGCGCCGGCTACCGGCTGCGCCAGAGACGACTGCTCTCTCGGCGCTGGGGAGTGGGACGTTTCGGCCACCTGCCAGCTCAGCGGTCTCGCTGCAAACAGCAGCTCGGCGAACGGTTTGAGCGGCGAAAGCGGGTTCTCCCTATTGCCTCCGTTGCCCATGTCGACGACAGGCACAGACGTGGGCATGAAGTCTCTCCCCATGTGTTCGCATAGCGGCCTCGCTGCGAGCGGCGGCTCAGCAAACGGTTTGAGCGGCGAAAACGGGTCCTCCCGATAGCCTCCGTTGCCGATGTCGACGACAAGCCCAGTCTTGGACATGAAGTCTCTTCCCAAAATGATTGGGACCGTGAGTCCGGGCAAGTGAACGAAACGCGTTCGCTGCACACGCTGGCCCCAGCGCACGACGAGGCGTACGTCACCGCCTGATGTTGCACCACCACACGCCAGCTGAAGCGGCAACTTCCGCGCGCGCAGCCGAATGGCTTTGCGCTCGTGATGGGAAACCGCCTCGTCCCCTATTAGTAAATTGCTTGCCCCGGTGTCCAGCAGTGCCTTAAACTCTCGCCCCGCGACTGCGAGGTCGAGAAAGGGTGCCGGCACATTTGTCGGGACTCCGACTCTGTACGCGGCGGGAGCGGTGGCGATGCTTGCATCTCGGGCGCTTCGATCCGCCGCCGGTGGGCTCACGTACGGCTGAGCCCGTTTCCCTGCTCGACTGGGCGGAATCGCGCAATGTGACCGACCTGGCGACATTTGTAGCAGGGGACGGGGCTCCGTGCTGCGTGACGCGATGGTTGAGGCTGCTCGGGCGCTCCGCGACCGACTGGCCGCATACGATTCTCCGGGAGCGAGTTGTGAGCGGGTGTAGGCAACTGCGGCAGCGCCGATCCCGTGTAGGGATGCCCGACTGGGCGCGGGTTCGCCGGCCGATCGTCCAACCGGTTTGCTCTGTGCTCTGCCCGCGGGGCTGGCATGGAATCCGGGCGTATCGCCTCCGCGCAGCGTAACCCATACGAGTATGGGTTCAGGGCTCTGGCCCCAAGATCGAGCGTCTCTTGTTGGCTGGGTATCAACGTAGCTCGTTGAGGTCCCTACAGAGAGAGCAGCCCGTTGAGAGCAGCTCGTTGAGGTCCCTACAACTGCAGTTTCTCAAGTACAAGGCAAATGCGGGTTGGCATTGCCTCACGACTCGATCGACCCGCTCCGAGCTCGGGGCATGTGGGTCGGCATACTCCTAAAGCTCCTGCATCGCACGAGCGCATTTCCAACTCCCTACGTATTCTTGGTAGGTAGTCGATGGGCAGGAATTCTTCCCTGAACATCATTCGAAAGTCGTCCATCGTGTGCGCCGTATGGCCTATCATTCGATACCACTGGGCCGCCTGGTCGACTAGGGCTGCGGGCAGGACTCTGCGCAGCACCGCGCTCTCGCTGATGCCGGTCGCCTGCTCGTAACGGCTTAGAGCCAGCAGGAAAGCGTTGGCGCTCGATTGATCGCCGTAACCGCTGTATGTCGGCACCGGTAGCTGCACCCTGGGCTCGGGTGAGCGCGCCGCCTGCACCGCCTGCTTCATAGCGCTTGCGAGAGCGTTCGCGATGGAAGCTACGTCTGGAGACATTCCTCCGCTTACGGGCGTCTGCGAGCCGACTGGCACGAGACGCGCGCTTTTTGGGGCTTCAGCGTCTGCGTAGGCCCAGCACCTGGAGTATGAACGCTCGTGGACGAAGAGCGCTCGTGGAATCCGGAGCCTTCTGGGATTCCCGCTTCTGCGCAAGCCACGGCTGCGGTTGCGTAGGGGCCGTGGAGAAGGGGGACCCGAGCCGCGTTGGCGGCTGCGGAGGACGCTGTTGATGCAGGGCATCGCGGGGGCTCCCGGGCATGACCACAAAGGTAGGCCAACAGCATCAAATCAGCCAACTCATAGTCGCGTGCCATGTTCCTTTTCGGAGCTAGCGAACCTCGAATTCGACTGAATATGAGCCCCACGTTGGGCACCAAAAATGTGGGGACCAGGGTTTCGACCGCAAGGCTAGCTCGGCTGAACTCCGCCACGGACCGAGAACCGGCGTAGCGGCAGAGAGCAGCAAGGAACACACAAACACAACGAAACGGCCAAACTCTCGTTTATTGGCGCTCCACCAATAACGTAGCCGACTCTCGCTCGTCCCGACCCAGCCGTCCGGCGAGGATCAGGAGGCAGGCACAAGGGGGTAGACAAAGGAAGGGGAAAGCCGTATCTCCGGTACTCACGTCTCTCCTCGTTGCCCGCTCCAACCCAAGAGACCCTTTCTTCGTCCCGCGCACCGAGACTGGCCCACCGGGCCCCGAAGAGCCGGTCACGGGACGAGCGACCGCCACGCCGCCGCCGCCACGACACGCCTGCGGCGCGGCGGGAGCGACGCAGCCGAGAAGAGAGAAAAAGCCTTCCCCCCCCTCGCCTCGGCGGCGGGCGGCGAGGAATGGCGAACGCGCCAGGACTCTGGGTTTCCCACAACCTCTAGCCCTAGACATTGTGGCCGCGTGAGGAGACTGGTCCGACCGCCAGTCGTTTCCAAAGTGGCCAGAGAAGTGTTCGCGTGTAACGAAGCAAAATCGTCCTAATGTTAAGAAATTCAAGTTTGCAAAATTTTATTTCTGCCGAACCATGACAAAATGTTCTTTCCATTCTGGTACCTTTCAATCGGCTCTGTCGCAACCCTTGTTGCATTCCCAGTTAACACCAATTTGTTTACAGATAACACAGATTGTTTTGTTTGCAGTGGATTTCATACTAATATACACTAATATATACACATACTATTATATACAAAGGGGGCAATCGTTCGCTGCAAGGGCGTGCCGTTGGGGGCGCTGCCGTAGCAGCACGGAACGCTCCTCTCATACTTGGCCTGGCTCGCGACTTACCTTCTTTTGCTCGTGAAGCCAGAATTAACAAAAAGGGTGAAAGCATGGAGGAGTAGAAAGGTAATACAGTAATCCCTCCTTAACTCGGAAATCCTAAAGCACGGCGAAATAAGTCGAAACTTGTTTTCGCCGTGCGTTTACCTCCCATAGGCGCCACTCGTTTGCAACCCTTTATCTCGAAACGTTATTTCGCAGGATCGCGGGTGTCTCAAAATGTTGACAGAAAGGACACAAGACAAAGTCCGCTACAGACAACTGTTAAAGTCTTTGTTGTGACGCTTAGCGCCCACTACGCGCCGAACGTGGTCATGAACGGCAAAGTTACGCTGCACGAGGCCGATGTTCCCGTTAACGAAATGCTGTCCGCCGCCACCATTGTTGGTAGAGCTTTGGACGATGCAGCTTTTTATGAGGACAAAGACAAGCCTCGAGAACTGCCTATAATGGCAGAATAAACAAAATGCTCCGCCTGATTCGCAAACAGGAAGAGCGTATAGCGCGGGCGACCAAAAATTGATTCGATGCATGGAGCAACTGTAGAACGCTTTTCTGGGATAGGTTGAAATGCGACACAGTCGAGTATCACGCAGTTCTTTCTTCCGCAATTGTAAAAAAATTCCCCGCATTTCCCCGAGGGGAAGAATGTGACAGTGCGAATGCACGAGTTGAATTTGCGCGGTTCGGTAATGTTCGCGAAAGAGAGATCACACACACACACACAACTACAAAGAAAGAAAGATGCATTTATTCACAGACACCTATTTGTGTTGTCGTTGTACTTGATTGCTAGAGCGGATCTCAGCTTTGAAATTTCGTGTCAGTACTCCTTTAAGCGGGTGCATTAGCCCTTCTCACGCCCGATTCCTGGCCAATACCCCACGTGGGTATGTGCCATGTCAGCGGCCAGGCAGCGCGCGCCCATCTCCCCCCCGTTGCCAAGGAAGACGAGGAGATTCCTGGCCAATCCCCCACGTGAGTATGTGCCATGTCAGCGGCCAGGCAGCGCGCGCCCATCTCCCCCCGTTGCCAAGGAAGACGAGGAGCGCGGGCACCCGCAGCTGTTGCTATGTGGACGGACGGCGGTCAACGAAATTCAGGGTCGCTTATAGAGTGCATTCGCACATAATAAACTTGTATATATATCTCTCTATCTCTCTCTCTCCTCAAGCGGCGGCCGTGTTTACGGTGTCTTTTACCTTCTTTCACTGTTTTTCTTTCATCTTTCGTTTTGATGTTACCTTTCCTTCGCTCCTCTTGCTAGACAGACGTGTTTATACCCGCTGCCTCTGCAATAAACGCATTGTTCAATGTTGGCGCTTGTCCAGTCCTCGCATCGTCCTATGTTTATTACTGCGCTTGTTTTCTGCGTGTTGTAAGTGATAGTGCTTCCGGTAAACAGCAACAGAGCAGTGGCGATAACTATTGTGGAGACGTGCCACAGCGATTCTGGATCTTAGCGTCCCGCTACTGTGTGACAGCACGCGCGTGCACGGAGATCAGTTCGGGCGAGGGTAAACAGGCCTCGACACGGGACAGCGTGTCAGCAGCAGTGCCGATAGGACCGCTGACTTGGTGGACAGCGACGCTAATGTCCAAGGGTAAAGAGAGGACCGGCATCCCGCTCGAGGAGCGCGCGCAGCGGTTGCGCTGGAAAGCGAACGTCAGGGGCCTATAGTACCTAAGTATGTAGGTGTCCTGGCCTAAACAGAAAATACCAAATATGTGTGATGGCAAGACAGACGTCCAGGAGTTCGCGCCCGAATGTTCTGTACCTCATTTCAGCTGTTGGGAGTAGAAACCGAGTGGTTGCCAACCAGAGACGACTGACCAACAACATTGCCGAGCCACCAATTAAACGTTGTTGGCTAGGCGTAGTTGAGCGTCACCAACGGGATGTGAAAGCACGGAAGCGTAGAATAACGCCTTTTTTCGCAAAATAAAAGGGAAAAGCTGCTTTATCGATAAACTGAAATCCTCCAACTGCATTTTAAGTGGACAGCAGATCAGAGAGTGGCTCGAGGAGTTCGGTACACTTGGCAATGAATTGCCGGTAGAACTTCGGTGCGCCAAAGAACTCTCGCATCTTCTTGCTTGAGGTTGGCTTCTGAAACCCTGTGATCGCCTTTATCTTCGTGTTCAGAAGTTTATTTTCCTGTTGAGTGCATTGGTGGCACAGGGACAGAATGGTCTCTACGCCGAAAATCACACTTTTGAAATATGGCCAACCCGTATTGGTAGGACCGAAATCAAAAGTTTCGCAAGGACGCTTCGTGCTCGGATGGTGATGAACGTGTGATCAAAATCCGTTGAGGCAGGCAAAAAAATTTAAACCACGGGTGACCTTGTCGATGGCACGCTGAAAGGTATGGGCGGTGTTGTGTAAACTGGCGGGCATGTGGACATAATCAGAGACCAAATAAAGTGATAATGGCACCAATCGGCATGCCTGCGGGCTCCGCAGGGATGTGGTAATAGAATTTGACCACATCCAACTTGCAGAATATCTTGCATCCTGCCGTATTTGCGGTAAAGTCTTGGAAATACCGCACTGGGTACCGGCCCGGAACGGTGATCGCTAGGACTCGGTAGTCTAAAAATGGCCTTCAGTCACTGGGATCCTTCTTCGGTATCGTGTCGAAGAGACGCCCCGTTTCGGCAAAACGGACATACAAACACAGTTACAGCACGTGCGCGAACGACTGAGGAGTAACGGCGCAGCGCGATCGGGCGAGATGACGTGGTCGAACAAAACCAAAAGTCTCCGTTACGGTGATGTGGTGGGTGATGGTCTGCTTTACAAGGGGCTGCATATGTGGGGCTCTATTATTGTGGCAAAATCAGCAAGGACCTTCTGGTACGCTCAAAATAACACAAAGTTTTGAACAACGGTCGCCGTGGCACGGGAGAGAACACCACGCACTGCAGAGCTCGTTGTCAATTCCGTGAGGTATCGAGCGCGAACGTTCACGGTCATGCTGCAGAAAGCCAGTAAATCCGCATTGTTGCCGATTGTGAGAAGGGACCGGAAGGTGCGCCGTAGGCAAAAATTAAGTGAGAGACCGCTTGCCGTAGGTGCTAGTCGGCGAGGTTTCGGCGGCAATTAACGCTTACGTCATTTCTCCGCTTCGTCGGTCTAGCAAGAAGGTCGGTAGACGATGACTTCGGCTCCCGTGCAAGCCAAGAAGCTGTGGCTTTCAACCTTACAGGGGACGTAGTGTAGGGACCGGAGCCGTGGGCTCGGTGATGCTGTGGCTCTCCCACATCTATTGTTGGTGTGCAAGCCCCAGCCAGAAATGCAGAGCGGCGATGGCATACGACCATCCCCGGAGCGCAGTCGTGTTCAAACGTCTGTTGCGTGTGGCTCTGCTGACGCTGCCGGATCGTGGCCGCCAATTCGAAGCATTCCTCTTTACCGAGCTTCTCCACTTGCTTGGGATGACCCGACTCCACACGGCCGCATGTCAACCCCAGACCAACGGGCTGGCGGAACGCTTCTATCGCCACCTCAAGGTAGCTCTTACTGCTCAAGGGACGCTATCCGAGAGGGTACAGCGCCTTCCGCTGACTTTTTTGGCTATTCGCTGTACCCTGAAGACCGACTTGTCCTGTTCCTATGCAGAACTCGTTTATGGTTCGACACTCCGGCTCCCTGGTCATTTCTTCGACCTGCCAGTACAGTCATTGCCTACCAGCGACGATATGCAAAGACGACGCATGCTCTTTCCGCAATCTCAGCCTAAACGACATTTCCCGCCGAGAGACATTTACACCACGTCGGACCTTCGCAATGCAACCCATGTTTATGTGCGCAACGACGCTGTTCACTCGCCACTCGAACCTCACTACTCCAGCCCTTTCCCGGTACTACAGCGACACTCGTCAATGTACCTCGCGAACATGAATGACCGTCCTGACACCATTGCCCTAGAGAGGCTCACGCCCGCCTGATCCCTAGTCCGTGCATTCAACGCTGCTCTGCATCCTCCGCAAGAGCGTTTACATACAGTCGCGCCTCAAGCATCCCATGTGCACTTCCAACCCCCCCCCCCTCATTGGCGTGTGCCGCCTGTCATAGACCACCAGAGACTATTGACTGCGCCGGACATTTCCCTGTCTCAACGACCTCCAGCCACGCTCCTCTGCAATGTCCTGAATTCCTCTACCCCACTCCGCGTTAGGGGGGGGGGAACAGGCGCGATCACGTCCGTATCCCAACTTGTAGAGAACGGAGCCGTGGACTCGGTGATGCTGGAGCTCTCCTACATTTATTGTTGGTGTGCAAGCCCCGGCCGGAATTGGAGAGCGGCGATGGCATACGACCGTCCCTGGAGCGCAGTCGTGTTCCAACTGCTGTGGCGCATGGCACTACTATCACTGCCATGCAAGCCCCGCTGATGATGATGGTAGGTCCCTGTTCATAATGAGGATAGTGGCGCTGCAAGCAGATGGTGATGCGCTACAACAGTAATAGAGGCGCTGACAACTTGACCGAGTTCTTTTGCCGCATCCAGTGCCCAGTCTCCAAATTTTCAATCCACGGCCAAGGCTCTGTAGACTTGCCGGCGGCACTGCCAAGATGATATGAACAAACGCCTGAAGAGACAGGCTCGCTCAGCGTGATGGAAGCATCTTAGAACGGGACTGAGATCACGAGTATTGGCGGCCGCGGGCTGAACGTCGGCGTAAGTGCAAAAGGAAAGTCATATATGCCAGCTGATGGCTGAGTTCATTAATGCGGCTCTCGAGTTGATAAAACCTGGAGTCGTCACTTGGGGTAAAGGGCCTAAGGATGACAGTGGCGACGATGGGGAACCGGAAGCAGTGCGTGACATATACAGCCAGTTCTTCAGGCTGATCAAGAGGCATGTCATCGGCAGCGGCAAGTGTTAAGCCAATGCTTTGTGGGAGGCGTAAAAGGAAGAGCTGCCGAAGCAGTCGGTTGTCGAGGCCTTGGCTTTGATCACCTAATAGCTGCCGTGTGCGATGGAGCAGCTGGCAGTGTAACCTGTCGTCCCGTTCCACCGTGTTCAGAAGCTGCTGCTGCCTTCTGCTCTCAGACTTGAACTTGCACTTGCTGATCCCGGCCGTGAGATGGTGGTACGGCGCTTCCGGGTGCAGCCATTGAGGATGTCAACTAGCCCGTCCGCGATGCTGTTTAGAAAAGAGGTCACTACACTCTTGTACTTCGTCTAGTTGTTGGTGACGCTGGGAAGACGAAAGCACGCCTCGACTTGCGTGAACTGTATGTCCACGTGTTCCATGTCCAACATAGGAGTAGTAAGCTGAGCACCACCACGGCGGTAGTGTTGGGGCATGAAGCTCCTTCGCGGTTTTCACCGGCTGGCCCGCATACTCCTGCGAGACCGACGTTTCCGACATGGGGGGCCAGAATGGGAGAGTTCGGTTTAAGTCACCATTTTATATCGTGACCTCCCAGAGTCAACCAGCTTTGACCCGATATGGACCCCGAACGAAGTTTATTCAGCCAGCGTGAGCCTGCGTCGCTTACAACATTTTTAGTCCAAAGCTGAACTGGGCAGTCTTCACTCCAGCATTTCAAGCCGAATTCCTAGCGGTAGTACTGCCTTTAAAATAAGTAACTCCGTAGCACTTGAGTATAGTTATAATTACATACTTTCTATCAGTCTGTTCCGCTTTGGCATCGTCTGACAATTTACCCCTAACCCATGCATTCAATGTTCTGGTGCCCTCCCATTTGCAGGACATCTGCCTCATTTGAGTTCCCGGGCACAAAGGTTTACTCCTTAATGAAGAGGCTGGTTCCTTGGGGCGATCGTCTTTGGATGGCCTTTCGGTTGATCTTTGAACTGTTCCGGCTAGTCTAGCAGGAGCAAGGTTCCGTAGATACCAGCGCCGAATGAGTGCGCATGAAGGGGTCATCAATAATTGTGAAGAATATGCCCATTTAAAACATAACTGGAATTCCGGTTTGCGTGAATCTCGTCGATGCGATTTCACATTAACCAACTTCAGATGTAGGGTCCCCCAGCTGAAATTCTATATGCACAGGTCTGCTCTGTGCCATTTTCGGTGAACATGAGACACTAGATCACTTCTCATTACAATGCTGTGGTTTCTCAGTGATCAGACAGCGTCACCTTATTAGGCCATTACGACGCTGGCGTACTTGTAAAGCGGCGTGGACTCTAGGTGTTTGAGCCAAGCGTGGATGTTGCTTCGCCGGAGAACGGCGCACCGGTTATATGCGCAGCGCGCCCGAAGGAGAGGAAACCGCGGAAGAGAGAGTACTGCACATGCGCCGGCCCCAGCGCGTCTGCTGCGGCAATGACGCAACGTGCCGCGGCTATGACGCAACACAATCCACTTTAATCCAATCCAATCCAAATCCAATCCAAATCCAATCCAAGCCAAGCCAAGCCAATCCAATCCAAGCCAATCCAATCGAATCCAATCCAATGCCCCTCGCGAGAGAGTGTTCGCTATCGGAGAAGAGAGGGGGTGAGCGGCGGAGAGCGCAGCTGGCGCAGCGAGGAGAATGGGGGAGGGTTGGACAACGCCGACGACGACGACGACGGCGGCGACGACGCCGGAGGGACAAGGCGAGTTAATCAGATGCTCTGCATCTAAAAAAAGAACAAACTGCCCGAACATGAGATGTAGCCCCAGGAAGTGTTGGGCACACGCCATGTGAGAAGCTCCAGCCTTTTGAAGTCATCTTCTTCTGCGCGGCGGACCGTGGGCGCGCCAATCGCTACCATGTCTCAACCCGCAAAATATTTCTTAGTACTAATATTTCCTTCTCTAAAACGCTTCGTATCCTTTTTTGACTAACTTACCACTTAGGACCTTTCTGCAGTAGTTTGAACGAAATTTATAGATTTCAAAAGCACTGAATATAATCAATGATCAAAGGGTGTTCGGCTGGTCGACAAGGAAGAAGACTAAGAAGAAGAAGAAGACGAGGAAGAAGAAGAAGAAGATTAGAATAAGAAGAATAAGAAGAAGAAGAAGAAGAAGAAGAAGAAGAAGAAGAAGAAGAAGAAGTAGCACTACACTCTAAACTTTTTTTCCTCCCATATACTCCATAGAGGTTCTTTTTTGCCTGTCCTCTAGTGGTCCTCCTTGTATGAGTTTTTTTACTACATGGAACAGGGAGGTTTTGATTACCTCCTCAAAACAGGGAGTTTCTAGGTTATAGAAAGGAGGTATTTAGGGAGTGTTAAGAAATGTTCGGGAGAATTTAAGGAGGTCAAAATGGAGTATTCTTTACTTCCTCAAGGGCGTTTTTAAGTGATGTTTATGGAATTTTTAGGCGGTTGAATAGAAGCCTATTATGGCTCCCTTTGGAAGTATTTATGTTACTTTAGGGGCGTTTTTAGGAGGTCCAAGGGAAGCATTTACTTCTTTTTAATGGAGTTTGACGAAAGCTTGGGGAGTTTTGTAGGCCTTCCGAAAGGAGGTTTTCAAGGCCACAAGGGAGAATTTCTAGTTCCCTGCGGGAGTACTGATTTCACACGGTTTTTCTCGATTTCAGGTTTATTTCAAACGAACTATCGCAGACAAGTTTACATGGTACATGGTGTACACAAGGAGGTTCCGTAATAAATACTAATGGCGACCTCATATTAGAAATCACAAATGGTACATTGCTAAATAACACGCCAGTTAGGAATTAAAGACAGCAATACGATGCTAGTTGAACAAAACGTAGAAACAATATTACTACAAGAACTGGAAATACGCGAAAAACAAAGATACGCACAAACACAACCGCATGGTAAGTGAAATCATTATAGAATACTAGAGGATCGAGAACGCGTCAGTACTTATCAGAACTTATCAGTACGCATCAGCGCTCAGTACACAGTGAAAAAAATGGCTGCAGTGGTTTACAACAACAACAAAAAATTCAGTAGGTGGTGAAATGAGCGAGAGCTGTCTGCTAGTTGAACAAATTATAGAAACAATAATAATACAAGAACTGGAAATACTTGAAAAACAGATAGGCATAAACACAACCGCATGGTAAATGAAATCATTATATAATACTAGAGGATCGAGAACCCTTCAGTATTTATCAGAACTTATCAGTACACATCAGTACTAAGTACACAAAGTGAAGAAAAAATGGTTGCAGTGGTTTGCAACAACAAAACAATTTTTCAATTTGTCGTGAAATAAGCGAGAGCTGTGCAACGATTTGATATTGAAAGGTAACAAGCATTTTGTAGGTGGTAAAGGCACAAGAGATAAATGATGTAGGAGACAGACTGCAGTGAGATGGCTATGAATAAATGACTAATATAAAGAACGAAAAATATGCTACGAAAAATACCAGTGCGTTTTGATAAAGACAAAAATGCGCCAAGAAAAGTGACCGAGTCTGACGGGTTAATTGCAATGATATAGAACAGAATGGGTGGTATCGTGACAGCTTCTTTAGAGTGAGAACAAAAAGCCATGAAATTCGTGTTTTTCGGATAATTTTTAGTTGATTCATTTCGCACCAGTTGCCAATATTATTTAGATAATTGTTTCATGTTAAATTAGTTTGTTAATATTATTGCTTCACTGAAAGATAGCTGTATTATGAGCATACAGAACGGCCCATCAAATATTCCCTTTTCAGTAAAAAAAGAAAAAAGAAAAAGTCAGAAATATAATACGGAATTCTTTTTGACTACTATCCAATGATTACAGGATTGAAAACAAATATTAGTGAGCGATATTGATGCGATAAAAGTTAATTAGTTCTAAATCCTTCACACGTGGTTTGATGCAGGCAAGGTCCAAAAAGCCATGTTCCACAAACGTTAGAGCTCTGTGTGCCTTCTTGGGATATTGAATGTTGAAAACCCAGAACGATGCAAACAGACTACACAGTCCTCCCAGTAAAGATGATGCAGTCAAGACACGCTGGCCATCGATGTGGAGGCTAACTTCCCCGTTCACGGAATGCAGGCAGGGAGTCAGAGGAACATCTGCCTGAAAAAGCAAAAAAGAAAAAAAATGCCCCACACATAAAATTCAAAACAGACACTTTGGTTAAATGAACTTAATAATTCGGTACAGTAATAAAATTGTAAGGCCAGGTTCCCTGCGAATTCCAGTATCTAAATTAGGAATGCAAAGGCTTCATAAAACCAAGTGCCAGTACATTAACCGTCGTGGCTTTTGCAGCAATAAAAATGATATTACTTCCGCACAATATACTCGAGCACAACTTTAAATGACAGTGAAGATAAAATGCAAGTCTCTGTAGGTTGATAGATTAGTTTTTGTTTTTGACTGAAAAACAATTTGGTATTGCATGATTTCGTTAACTGCTGTTTCTTGCTTTAAGATGCCAGCTTGCATCTATTCAAGTGACTGGGCACACAGTTAAAGATGCAAACCCTTACACTGCCTCTCCCCTACCATGGTGGCTCACTTTCATAGAAAAAGTGGAGCTTTTGCGAGCTGGACGGCTCTTGCAAGCCGTGGCAATACTCAGTTCTGCTGGAGGGGCCAACTTGGTTTCCGAATGCAGCCTTGCCTTGTACAGCACAGCCTATCCTGCCTTAAGATCTATGAAGTCATTGAACTCGATCATGTATCAGGATCTGCAGAAGAAAATCGTGTCAGCAAATAATGAATTCATGCCTGACAGGCAACTACTGTTTCAGTTATACTTGCAGATGCCTCCACCTATTTCCCTCCTGGTGTTACATCCAAAGCTAACTTGTTACGGCTTGTCTCATCAAGTATGGTCGTTTGTCATAACACAGCTAGTCATACAGGAAAGTCCTTCACTGGGTCACAAAACACTTTCTTTTTTTACAGTAGTAATAAACTAGGCGGCTCAGTCATCCGTATTCTGACACCTTAAGATTCTGTGTCACCGAGCTGACAAGCGTGATTGGTGCATAAGGTCATTTGTAGCCTCAACCGTTACTACAGCCTTGTTAGCTAACGTAAACCTCGTTCATGGCACCAAATTACTTGTGATTGCATGGCAACAAAAAAAACAGCTGAAATGGAAACGCTATTCTCGCAAACTTACCAACGCTGCATGCCACACACACCTGCCTTAGTTAATTTACCCTGATTGTAGAAGTTTCCGTCACGCAAAACCACAGTGCACTTTTTGGAGCTGCAAGCTCCGTGTCAAAATCGAGTGTCAGATGAATCGAGTAATTTTTGTGTGTGGTCTTACTATTGATTATGACAAATTTATTACCAACAAAAGAAGAGTGTGTGCATTGTTCTTGTAAAAAAATGATATCATTTTTTATGCCCGGCAGACTTGTGCCATGCTACGGCAAACTCTGTTCTCTTCCATAAGGGCATGAATTTGTGTTTTTAATTACGTGGCCTTAGCTGGCGACTGACGGGCCCCGATTGTACACAGACCCCTCATTATCATCCGAAAGGGAATAAAAACATTTCGGTTTCGAACCACGTCACCGTCGGGGTCCACACTATATGCATTTATTCGTTCGATAGGCTCATAGCATCTCTTACGCATGTCACCATTTCCTTAATAGGGTACGCTGTTAGATGTGAAGAGTCGACTCAAGCGAGCAAACAACCCCACCGAATCTACAGGGCACAGTTTTCGAAGGGGGTGGCCGTCGGATCTGCGGCTTTCGCCGACCACAGCGCTAAGAATGAGTCAGAGCCTTGAACGAAAACAACACAAAGACTTATATTTGGACAGGCAAGCCATCAGGAGCGTAAACAATTAGATATTACAAAGTAGAGCAGTTAACTAAAAAGAACACGAGCAGTTCGATGCATATGAGAGACAGAGTCTCACAATATTCACCGACCGGGCCCGACGATGCACCGCTGTCGGAGGCGATTCGGCTACCTGAGTAACCGTCACGTTGCTTTGAAACGACGCCGCGCGCGACAAACGATTTCATCTCGAATGCCCTGTTACAAACCGGCCTACAAAAGAATGCGAATGCATACCCCAAAAGCCACAAACAAGTACAATAAAACGAGTGTGCGCTTTTTTCTTTGCCCGTGCGTGTACGTGCTGTGTGCGGCACGGGTACTTCGCAGTTAACCCTATCCAAACGTTTGACAAACGCATCGACTGATGAAAGAGCACTTACCAGCGAGCTGTCCACAGCTGTCGCCGTATCCAAATGTTGTTAGCGGCCGTTCGTCGTGTGACAGGGGCACATAAAAATCTTTCCACCAAATGGCACTACTAGTCCTTCTCAAATAGGAAAAAATGATGGCCCAAGGCGAGGCGCTTGAAGCTCCGGCCGCACCAAGTCACCGGCCGCGCTGCATTGATAGCACGTAGGTTGTTTACATCCGGGCAGCAAGTCGTGCCGCCAGGGCAAGTTGAGTCGCTGCAGTCGGGTGCGTTGGCGCGCTGGCACGAGAATTTAAATTGTCTATATATGCGCAAGCAAGCGAAGCAGATGAACATTGCAATTGTTTGCAACGGCGAGAACTGTCTCTTTGTTAGCAGCAGAGTTTGACAACACCTACCGCCAAAATAAACAAATTGAAACAACACGGCCGCGCTGTCTGCTTGTGATCGCGCTGCCTGAAGCATCTATACGGGTATACGTACGGTATCGGTTTTGTAGCTGCATGCAACCGTCGCGTCCTGCTTTCTCATTCTAATTAGCATTAGTCCACGGTTGAAGTGCTGACACACGGAAACAACACAAGACTAACATGGCGACCGCCTGCTTGAGATGATTACCCCCGATGGGGAGTTTATTGTGGACTTGGTTGTTTACAAGGGACAGAACGCCATCTCACAAATGGTGTTATGTCGTTCTAAATCCTCCCTTTTGCTACACGGATGCGCAACGGTACTACCATGGAGGTTCGTCCACTTGTTTAGACCATGCCTAGGGAGTACATTTTTTGCTATAAGTACTTTTCAGGGCACATTACTTGATTAAAACTCCATTTCCGGCTAGTTTGCGTTTACAGTGTATTACCTGGCACCAAGACCATTCTCAAGTTTGGGAGGAAGAAAATAACCAACCTCTTTCTATACGGCCGTGCACATTTGTATTCCCAGCACATGGAGCACGGAGAACGGCAAAATGAAGAGCTTCTTACAACAAAGGTGAGCTCACCACCGTGTGACGAGGAAATCATTCACGTATCCGCGTACAAATCGTTCCGCAAATGTGGGGTACGCCTCGCGCATTCGTTGCGCCTTCGGTTGCATCATTTCCCGATCTAACGTGATAGTAATGCGTTGTAATTCGTGGCGAGTTGTCCAGCTTTATAAGCTTTTAATGGGATATGGCGTGATGCCGCAGATTTGCATTATTACGTGCTTCATTGAAGAAGCTGTCACATGTGCCATTAAAATAGTGTTAACGCAGATACTTTCTAGCATCGTAATCTAGTTGATTGATTGTAGGGTTTAACGCGCCGACGCAACACCGGTGATGAGGCGCGCCGTAGTGGAGGGCTCCGGATTAATTTTGACTACCTGTTGATCTTTACCGTGCGCCGAAATCTCGTACACACGGGTGTTTTTGCTTTTCGCCTCAGTCAGAAAAGCGGCCGCCGCGGCCGGGAATCCAACTCGCGACTCCCTGCTCAGCTGCATAACGCCTCAGCCACTGAGCCACCGCGGCGGGTAGAGTCGTAAGCAACAGCAGCGCTGAAAACTCTATAGAAAACTACAAAAACAAAGCGTGCCAGTACGCGTTAGCAGTGCATTTGCGTGCAAGAGTTAAGCTGGCATGAAAAATCAGCCGCGAATATGCTTGCGTCGCCTCAAATATAGTCAAAAGATTGCAGCCCCCTGTAGCCCCTCTAAGATAGTGACCTGTTTTGTCTTATCCACCCCCCTCTCACGCACGTCCCCTCCTGTCTTGGTCCGCCAGCCTGGACGTTTGCGCAGTTCAATATTCCCGCTTTGGCAGTGCTGGCGCGCCAGGTATTGAGACTGTTGGGACTCACAGAGCGAGCCACAAAAGCGTGGCTCGGGTGCCAACCTTCGTGTATTTGTGGTTAAATTAATATTTCCAACGCGTTTTTTTAAATCGTACACGCAATTATCAAGCACACATCTATTGTTAATTCAAAGGACACGGCAGACTTCATTTATGTATTGACGTTCGTCCGCAAACCAGCTTTATAATATCTTTGTACCAGTGATGAAAAAATGACGCATTTTTCCAGATTTATTAGATATAAAACTCTGATATGGGTGTCATTAAACACAGGAACAGAATTACATATCTGTGGTTCAGTGGTTAAGGCGTTGGGCTGATGAGCGCGAGGTCTCGGGTTCGATTCCCGGCCGCGGCGGCCGCTTTTCTGATGGAGGCGAAAAACTAAAACGCCCGTGTGTACGAGAGTTCGGCGCACGTTAAAGATCCCCTAGTGGGGAAAATTAATCCGGAGTCCTCCACTACGGCGCGCCTCATCGCCTGCATTACATTGGCGCGTTAAACCCTGCAATCAATCAATCCATAGATCTCTTTGGTTGAGGCTGAGGAAAATGAAATTTTTATCGTTGCCCACACAAATTTTAAATCACAGTCCAGTTGGAATTAAAAACGCCAGCAAAGGAAACCCAAACGATAACCAGGTTTGGTGATTGGAGACGTGCGTATTACATGGCAGAACGCGCAAGTCAGCTAAAAAAATGGAATGGCAGCCTCCCTAGATGAGAAGCAAGCCAGGGACTGGAACTCTTTAAAAGTGAACGAGAAACCTTGTATTGATTAAGGTAAAAAAATTACACAGACCGTAAGATATGCTAACCATTATCCTGAAATGCATACCAATAGTAGCACGAGGTAACCACCAAACCTTTGTAATGAAAACGTACCGCCAAGACTTGAAGCAAAGACACGCCAGGTTAAGCAGGCTCTTCTCCACCCCTCCAAACGCGCAGAGCTAGACAATCTTCCAGTGCGAAATCCCTAGGTAGTAACTCAATAGACAGCTGAAAATGTAGACTAACAGGTCCAACCAAGCAAACTTCACACCAAGAGATATCGACAATATTTCCCATTTTTCAGAAACGACATCCAGTTAGACCAGGCCTTGATTATTTCTAATATATATTAACGACATTGCGAACAATATAACTTCTACTATACCACTTTTTGCCGATGACTGTATAATTTATAAGGCAGATCACTACCACCAATGACGTAGCTATTTTGCAAAGCAATCTAAATACCGTCGTAGATTGGTGCCTCGTGTGGAAAGTGGAAATCAATACAGAGAAAACCAAGGTCGCGGCATTTTCTCCGAAGCTAACTACTTCATTTAATCAATACAGGCTATGCAGTTCGACAATTGAAGGAACATATTCTTTTAATTATCTAGGTGTGATAATTACTCCTGATTTAAACCGGGCCATGCGTATTGAACACATAACAAACAAGGCACTAAAAAGTCTTGTCTTGCTAAAGCGCCGTTTATATTGTCACGGCATGGCCTGTTGCACGCGCCCGGCCACAAAGAACAAACAAAGAAAGGATGCCTCGCGGAGCAACCAACCAATCAACAGCGGCCAACCAACTAAGCCACGTGCTGAAGAAGAAGAAGGGACACGCGTGGCGGCGCGAGAGAGAGAGCTCGGTGGCAGCGGGACTAGGGCGTTCCTTTTAGTGAGGCACAAGTTCGCCTTTTAATAAATCTGTTTGTCCTTTTACCACCAACGTCATCTTCTTGAGTTTGTGCCACGCTACACTGGTGGAGGTAGGTGCGGGGTATCTTCAACCCCATGCTTTCGACTCCTCCTGCTTCGCGAGCATCAAGCCCCAACAAGCCGGCACCTGTCTACACCCCGGTTCATCGCAGCAGCCGTCGACTGCTAGGCCTCGCTCCTGAGTTCTCCACTCTTCCCGAGAAGAAAGCGTCGGCTCGTCGCGTTCGTCCAGAACCCCCGACGGAACAATCGCAAGCTTCACAGGTGACTTTCCACCCACAAGTGACTTTCCAACATCCTCGAGAGCCTGAAATCTTTCATGGTGACTTGTTCGAAGACGTGGAGGACTGGCTCAATCAGTTCGAGCGCGTCGCTTCCGTCAATCAGTGGAACGAGGTTCAAAAACTGCAACAGGTGTACTTTTCTTTGGATCACGATGCGAGAACATGGCTTGAAAATCGAGAAGGGTCTTTGCGAACGTGGGAAGAATTTTGTCAGGAGCTACGAGAAGCATTCTCCAGCACTGACCGGCGAGAGCACGCACAACGGCTTCTTGAATCGCGCATTCAGAAACCGAATGAGAGTGTGATCATGTTCTCCAAGAACATGGCGCGCCTGTTTCGGAAGGCGGACCCCGACATGTCTGAACCCAAGAAGTTGCGCTACCTAATGCATGGCGTTAAGGAGCAGCTATTCGCCGGGCTTGTACGGAACCCTCCGCGGACTGTACGCGAATTTGTAAAGGAGGCTACGGCCATCGAACGAGCACTCCAGGACCGATGCCGCCAGTACGATCGCTCAAGCAACGCATCGTTGGTGAATACTGCTGTTCTGTCTGCCGTCAACGAGAGCTCCCTGCGTGACCTCGTCCGCTCGATCGTATGCGAAGAACTCCAGAAACATAATATCCGTCCCAACCAGCCAGTTCGAGTTTCTGTTGCGGAGGTCGTACGAGAGGAAATCCGCCAGGCACTTGCACTACCCGAACAGTACCCGGAAGAACCACAAGTGAACTACGCGAATGTCTTAGCTCGCCCACAGTCCGAGCTACAAGTGAGCTACGCGAATGTCTTGGCTCACCCACAGTTTCACAGGTCAACGGCACCACGTCGACAGCCAGTTGCTGGACCAGGGCCTCGGCCCGAGCCCAGACCCCATCCTCAGGTACGCAAGACGGACGTGTGGCGTACTGCTGACAACCGGCCGCTGTGTTACCACTGCGGTGAAGCAGATCACGTCTACCGTCGCTGCCCGTACCGAGAAATTGCGCTTCCCGGTTTTTCGCCATCTGCTCCCCGCCCCCGCTTTGGTGAACGACCTCCACAAATTGAAGATTATCTTGCGACGAGAGCAACTGCCAGGCTTCGGCCGCGTTCGCCGTCACCAGGTCGTGCAAGCAGCCCACCCAACGTTCATCGAAGCCGTCAGGACGTGCCCAGGGGAAGGTCCCCAAGTCCTGGGAGACGGGGAAACTAAAAGCGGCAACCTCAGGAGGCAAGGTTGCTAAGGACGACAGCTACCAAGCCCCTCCAACGACCCAGACGAACGATCCGACAAGGTTGACGTGTGAGGAAAGTGGCGACGACGTGGTGACCTGCGGTCCAACGGCGCTGACAACCGAAGAATGCGCCGATGACGTCGTCAGTGCTGAACTGCCTCTTTTTGTCGACGGGCACGAAGTGACTGCTTTGGTGGACACTGGTGCGGACTTTTCTATAATTAGTCAACGTCTCGCGGCACGCTTACGAAAAGTTAAAACCCCGTGGACCGGACCTCCCCTCCGTTCGGCTGGTGGACATCTAATGGAGCCCGTTGGAAAATGCACTGCCAGAGTTCGCATCGACGCTTCAGATTTTGTTACCTCATTCATCATTCTGCCGCAGTGTTGCAAAGACCTCATATTAGGCATGGACTTCCTGGGGGAACACAAAGCAGTAATAGACCTCCGCGAGCGTTCCGTCACATTTTCGACTTGCTGTGTACCTTCAGAACTCAAAGAAGACCTATGCTCGGCGTTGCGGGTTATCGATGACGGGGTTACTTTGCCACCCCGATCATGTGCCCTTGTATCTGTCAAGTGCGACTCGTCATGCTACGGGGACGGCATAGCAGAGCCGAATAGCGCTCTTTTTCTAAACCTTGGAGTCGGCATTGCTCGGGGTATAGTGCACCTAAATGATGGTTGCACCGCGATCTTACTTACAAACTTTGGACATGAGCGTCAGCAAATCCCAAAAGGTACCGCCGTGGCAAGCTTTCAGAACATCGCTGACGGCGCAGAATGTCTCGTGTTGCACACAGAAACATCAGACACGGAGCGCTTGCCCCCCACTCTCGATATTTGTCCAGACCTGCCACCCGAGAAACAGCAAGGGCTTCTCCAGTTATTGCTGGAATTTGAAGATTGCTTTTCTTCGACAACGAGGGTTCGCCAGACAGCGCTAACAAAGCACCGCATCGTTACCGACGACAACCAAAGGCCCATTCATCAGAATCCTTACCGTGTCTCCCCGAAAGAACGCGATGCCATACATCAGCAGGTGCAACAAATGCTCGAGGACGACGTTATTCAGCCATCTCAAAGCCCGTGGTCGTCACCGGTGGTCCTAGTGCGGAAGAAAGATGGCACTCTACGCTTTTGCGTTGACTACCGAAAGCTGAATGAAGTCACAAAAAAGGATGTGTATCCGCTCCCGCGCATTGACGACTCTCTGGACAGACTGCGCAATGCGCGCTACTTTTCGTCGGTGGACCTAAGAAGTGGTTATTGGCAGATAGAAGTCGATGAGCGGGATTGTGAAAAAACTGCCTTCGTGACACCAGACGGACTTTATGAGTTTAAAGTTCTCCCCTTTGGATTGTGTTCCGCTCCGGCAACATTTCAGAGGATGATGGACACTGTTTTGACCGGCTTGAAATGGCAAACGTGTTTAGTCTACCTCGATGACGTTGTCGTGTTTTCCGAAACCTTTGACGAGCACTTGAAACGGCTGGCTTCTGTCCTTCGGGCCATCCGTTCCGCTGGACTCTCTTTGAAGCCTGAGAAATGCCATTTTGGCTACGAGGAGCTCCGTTTTCTGGGCCATGTTGTTAGCCGCCAAGGGGTCCGACCTGACCCTGACAAAACTGCAGCCGTCGCTGACTTCCCTGTGCCTACAGATAAGAAGTCCGTGCACCGCTTCTTGGGCCTGTGCTCCTACTACCGACGTTTTATACAGGCCTTTTCGCACACTGCTGCCCCACTGACCCAACTAACGCGAAATGACTCGAGTTTCGTTTGGGCTGAAGAACAGCAAGCGGCTTTTGACGAGCTCAAGCAACGCCTACAAGCTCCACCTGTGCTCGCGCATTTTGATGAAAATGCCGACACGATGGTCCACACAGACGCAAGCAACGTCGGACTCGGAGCAATTCTCGTACAACGGCAAGACGGTGCGGAAAGGATTATCGCTTTCGCGAGCAGGGCCCTTTCCCGCGCAGAGTCCAACTACTCCGCCACCGAAAAAGAATGTCTTGCTGTTGTGTGGGCTGTAATGAAGTTCCGCCCTTACCTTTATGGCCGGCCATTTCAGGTCATTAGCGACCACCACTCGCTGTGCTGGTTGACAAACCTCAGGAACCCATCGGGACGTCTTGCACGCTGGAGCTTACGGCTTCAAGAGTTTGACATGACTATTGTATACAAATCCGGCCGGCTACATTCGGATGCTGACTGTCTTTCCCGGGCACCAGTGGAAGCAGCGGACACTAACTACGAGGACGATGACGTGTTCATCGGGGCTGTAGACATCATCGCAATGTCCGAGAAGCAGCGGCAAGATCCAGAACTGCGCCTATTGATTGACTATCTGGAAGGGCACACATCGGTCGTACCAAAAGATTTTGCAAGAAGCTTGCCATCCTTTTCGTTACGCAGTAGCGTTCTCTACAAGAGGAACTTCGCCTCTAGCGGCAAAGAATACCTACTGGTAATGCCCACAAGTCTCCGCGACGAAGTACTGCTGGCCTGCCATGATGAGCCAACTGCTGGCCACCTTGGCTACGCCCGAACACTAGCGAGAGTCAAACAAAAGTATTACTGGCCAAAGCTTTCAGCGGCTGTTAAGCAGTACGTACGGACATGTTGGGACTGCCAGCGCCGAAAATCGCCTCCTGGTCGCCCTCCCGGCTTGCTACAACCCCTTCAGATTCCAGCCGCACCATTCGAGCAGGTTGGCATGGACCTTTTGGGCCCGTTTCCCACTTCGTCGTCGGGGAACCGATGGATAATCGTAGCAACCGACTACCTCACTCGGTATGCCGAGACGAGAGCTCTACTTCGAGGGACAGCTGTAGAGGTGGCCCACTTCTTTCTGGAGAATATAGTCCTTCGTCATGGTGCCCCAGCCATCGTCATCACGGATAGGGGAACGGCATTCATGGCCCAACTTGTCCGAACATTAATGACGCTCAGTGGTACTTCTCACAGGAGAACTACTGCTTACCATCCGCAAACTAATGGACTGACCGAGCGGATGAACAAAACAATCGCCGACATGCTGTGCATGTATGTAGACGTCGAGCACAAGACGTGGGACGCCATTTTGCCGTATGTAACGTTCGCGTACAATACGGCAACGCAGGAAACGACGCGAATGACTCCATTTCGTGTCCTCTACGGTCGTGACGTAGCCACAATGCTAGACGCGATGCTGACCCACGTTGAAAATGATGATGACTGTGGTGCCCAACAGATCACGCAGCGCGCTGAAGAGGCAAGACAGCTAGCCCGTGTCCGCATCAGGGACCAACAGCACCGCGACGCAAGCCACTACAATCTGCGCCGCAGGCACACGGAATTCCAGCAAGGTGATGAAGTTTGGGTATGGACACCTGTCAGACGCCGCGGGCTCTCCGAAAAGTTGTTGAGAAGATACTTCGGACCTTACAAAGTGTTGAGACGACTAAGCGACGTTACGTACGAGGTCGTACCATCCAGCCATGTTTTTCCGGCCCGTCGCCAGCCTCGACCAGAAACTGTTCATGTAGTGCGCATGAAGCCCTACTATACAAGGTAGCATTCTGCAATTACGCCCATAGGCACCTGACCAATACTCCCTTTTGCGCATCGGGACGATGCGCTATTAGGGAGGGGGGCTAATGTCACGGCATGGCCTGTTGCACGCGCCCGGCCACAAAGAACAAAGAAAGGATGCCTCGCGGAGCAACCAACCAATGAGCAGCGGCCAACCAACAAAGCCACGTGCTGAAGAAGAAGAAGGGACACGCGTGGCGGCGCGAGAGAGAGAGCTCGGTGGCAGCGGGACTAGGGCGTTCCTTTTAGTGAGGCACAAGTTCGCCTTTTAATAAATCTGTTGGTCCTTTTACCACCAACGTCATCTTCTTGAGTTTGTGCCACGCTACAATATCTTGCGAATCATGAAACTAGACTTCGTGCATACATTTCCCTCACCCGTGCAACCGTTGATTATACTTCAAATATTTGGAACCCTCACACAGCTATTCTGTCCGACTGTATCGAATCCATTCAAAATAAGGCGTCATTCTGCACTCGTACTCACCATACCAAAGTGTATCTGCATTAAAACAGATTCTCTATCTTCCAGGCCTTAGCCCTCGTCGTAAATTCTTCTGTTTGGCCTTTTTTTTACTCCTTTTACCATGTTGTTACATCTTTTTCGTGTGCTCATATTTTTCCAGCCCAATATGTGATCAATCGTACTGACCACGAACGTAAAGTGTCGCCCATATTCGCAAGGACTATGGAGTATCGAACTTCCCCATTTGTGGTATCGATAAACGGGTGGAACGAGCTACCCCGTGAGATTGTAACGATAACTGAGCCGTCTGCGTTAGAATAGCCCATGCGCACATTGCTTAATGCGTAAAATTTCTGTAAAATGTGTAAAATTTCAACTGCTACTTCTTGTGGGCCCTGTGTTATATCTTGTTTACCAGTGCGAATTTGAAGATCAACTGCCATGTGTGCTTCTCGGAATTGACATGTACTGCAAGTGTGAAATGCGCCGTGTATTATCACCCTGTTGTTTCTTCTCTTTCTTCCAACATCTATCGTTGGAGCGATCTGACCATCTATCAGATCGCTGTGTGTGGTGTTTTTACACGTATTGTCGTGTAACTTGTATGAATAGTATCCCCGCCTTAGGGTACTCAAATAAATAAATAAATAGACAAACCCAACGACATTAACGGCATCACTTCCAGCCCTCTCCTCGCAAGTCTGCCACAACTGCCAGAACAAGCCTTTTAGCTTAGTAGCCCCAATTACACTGAAAGAGGGAACAGGGTCAACGAAGAAACTTCACGGAGGTAAAGTTGCAGGAATATATGGACTGCCAGTTGAGTTCTGTGGTACATTCTGGGTACATACTTGCAACTCACACAGACCCAAGCTGTTTTAAACGAGGTAGAATTAATACCGAAAAATGCCAGGAATTGAACGAACCCACGAGTTGGCGCCCCAGTACTCTGCTAGGGGTAGACTACATACATCTTCCGTCAGTGCTGACAAAGCGGCCAAAACTTGCGTTACCTGAAGTAATAACGTCATGGCAACGTGTGCTCCCTGAAAGACAGAGACTGCCAAACCTTGAACATGTTAAATAGAGACATAAAAGAATACACGAAAAGCACACAGCCCAAGGCTGGGTTGTTTCCTTAGAAAAAGCACATGCGTTTGATAGAGTATAGTACAAATACATATTTGCAACATTAACAGCTTTTGGTTACCCGCAACAGTAAATTAATGTCTTGGCAATCCTTCACGGAGATATGAAGAGCGACTTAGTCTTCCACAAACAAATAGTAACCAAGAGGTGTCCGATAGGGTATCCATTCTCCCCACTACTCTGTGTCTCTGAAGAAAAGTCGTTCTTGAAAAACGTCGAGGCCAACACGAACACCTTAGGTCTACAGTTACCAGGAAGCCAAACAGTCAAAGTAACGGTGTACGCAGACGATACCAGACTGTACCTAATGGAATAAGACAGCGTAGTGCATGTACCCAAATGTTTCGAACAGTTTTCTGAGCTAGCCGGCGCAAAATAGAACCGTGCAAAAAGTAAATTTTTAAGTCTAGGCCCATCAAGAAAGCAAAACATATATTGTATTCCAGTAGCCACCCACGTAGAAATCCTTGGCATTACCAACAAATCAAACGGAGGATTTTCAAACCTGGCATGAGGCACCTAAGCAACTCACAAAAATGTTGAAGCAGCTTTAGCGAACGACTTCACAAATCCAGTCAAGTGGTAACTGGCAGTGAACGTGTTCACATAGAAAATATGGTATATTGCAGGAACGCTCGCCTTTCCTCGCCGCATAGCGCTGAAGATCATATCTTAAATACTATGCTTGTTATATTCGGACAATAGAGCCCTGGTAAAAAAAACTGAGCTTGGCTAGACAGCTCAGAGAGTGGAACATTCCGTCAGTAGGTAACTCCTTTGTGCCTTATGCATTGAAGAGTGTTCTTATGGTCCCTGGGATCCCGACAGGGCACCCAAGTACCCTCAGGACCCCACCTCAGTGCGTAGTTTTTGGGGGCACAAGGCCGGCTATCTCTCCAGCCGGCTCCTAGTGGGCCCACAGCAACTCAGGCACCCATCAAGGTAATTGAAACATACAGGAACTTGACCGCACCTAACTTACAAAAGGATACAGTGGACATGTTGATGTATATTAGCCCACTAACTCGACAGGGTGAACTCAGAGAACCTGGACAAAAAAACAAAAGAACTTCCCCTGGCACACCCTAATCAAAGCAAATGTACCGGTTGAAGCCCAACACATATTATGAAAGTTTTGATGATAAGTCTTGTCGATTAGAGCTGTTTTGAAGAAATGGAGTCTAACATCAACAGACAACAGCGTACATTTCAGGCAGAGAGAATCAAATGTGCATGCCCTGATCCAATGTCATCGAGAGTGGTTAAAACGTTCTGGGTCACAGCGGGTAGGGAGTACAGACAGCTCCGTGTCTGGGTCTTCCTGGAGGGAAGGCGGTACCCGACAAGCCCATTAGCAGTGCTCATTGTAACGATAGATTTTTGTGCCCTATGGATAAACAGGTATAAGGACGTAAAACAACACGTCCCCTTCGGAACCAGTGGAACATACTGATTCACATACACACGATGATAACAGAAAACCTGAACATAGACCTCTCTTTCTTGGGGGTCGAAGAGTTCTTCCAAAAATAGTCTTGCCCCTTTAGTGAGGTCCGAAATGGGCGAGTGCACATAAATTGCACACCAATAGAAGGCGGATCGCGCTTTACAGGAAGATGAGTTGTTAAATAAATTAGTACTGGTAGTACATGTTTTTGGTGGTGAAACGTGTCTGATAACAGCAGGTAATACCAGTGTTTTGAGTTTAAGGCGACTAATAGGACTGACACCTGGGCACCCGAAGAAGACTTTTGTACACATACGCGCGAACACGACAAAATGGACCGACAGACAGACTATGTGCTGTTGGGTGATGCTTGCGTGTGAAGTGCGCTGGTGCCTGGGATAGTGGAGACGTCCCTCCTTCTCTCCCCCAGCCACTGGCTGCCCTGCTGGTGCAAAGTCTTTGTGTTCATGGATGCATGCCACTTGTACTTGGTTTACAATCGGCAAGGCAGTTTCTTCTTTCTGTGAGTGGTGGTTATCCTTCTGTTATTCAGCAAGTCATTCTGTTCACAAATATTACAGATGAGACATGTATGTGTACTTTGTGGAGCCTAGAATCACGCGTGTTCTGTATTAATGCATGTCACGAGGCAAAAATCGAAATTTTTTTAGTTACGGTGTTCACGTGTATGTTTTACAGTCGTATGTTATGAACTACCATGCCCGTATGCGCCATCCTTAAGGCGTGTCTTACGAGCTATGTCGAAAAACATGCCATCCATCCCTATTTCAAGCTCTAAATTTCTTGAATTTCCTGGCACTTTAACAGCATGTCGCCAGAGTTAAAGGATTTTGGAGAAATAGGTTCGGTGACACACTATCGTAAATGCGGTGGGAAGCTCTGACTTGCCCAATCAGTAATGTTCTTGAAGATGTTACAGCTAAACACCACGAAACACGTCTTAGATAACGAAACAATAAATAGAGGGGGTGGCATCGGTTTAGCGGAGTTTACCCCACAATGACATTTTTACATTTCTAGGACAGCTTCTGCTTTGAGTACCACATACGGACCTAAACCAGTCTGCCTGGGTACCCTTGTGCGTGACCTTATATGGGGGATTCTGCTGGCAAATATCAGCGCTAATAACACTCTGCGCACTCTTTGAGAGGCACAGATCCCCACGCGACGAACGCGAAAGGAGCTCATGTAGAATGGTGAATCTGCCGTGCACCTGGCGGCACCGCACAAGCGTTCCCACGAGCCACCCTTCTCTTTGCAGCATAGCCAAATTTCAAGATAAAAATCGTTACGCCCAAAAGGCAGTGCATGAAAGTCAACTTACACAACGAATCTCAACAAAGGCACATCAAGAGCGTCACGAAAACGCGCTTCCCATGGTTGAAATCGTAGCTGTGTCCCTCGCGTTACGAAGCCGACGTTATCTGATTTCGCCTTCGGACACGCTCGAAGCAGTTTGAATTTTTAGGTGCGGAGTATCTCAGGACCGCACAATGTCCGTCCGCGTTCGTGAGCATAGCGTTTATAATCACAAAAAATTACACAGGCATCGGCTCGATTCGGGCCCGTGTCTGGTACGTGTCAGTCGTCTTACCCATTGTGCTACGACAGTGAGGTAGTAACCGAGAGTCAAACAGCTTACTTTTTCGCCTGTAACGGTGCGGAGTACCTTAGGACCTCCCAATGTCCGTCCGCGTCCATCCGAGCGCACACCGCCATCAAGTGAAAACCAAGCGAAATTTGATTTGAGCTGTGAGTTGCAGTTTCGTTTAGGGAATAATCAAGGTGCTACTTACGGCTCAAATCGAATGACGGTCGGGGCTCAAATCGGATGTCACTGGGGGGCAACTTGGATGTCATTTCGAGTCCCCGTACTCCGCACCCTTGCCATCATCTACGGAGTGGAGATGCTGCCATTTTTTACCTTGATTTTCACTCAGGTTGCACGGGAGATAGCTTCGCCTCTTAACCATATTGCTCTAAAAAAGGATGTCGATTTTTTCATTTCGCGCATAAACGCACTTCCGTACCTTTTAGTCTTACCAGGCGACGGGTATTTTTGAAGATATGTGGTGAAACGACATCCAGTGCAGCAACCGTGCGCAGCGCCATGCTCCTGGGCTGATTGTTTGGGGCCGTACGTGTCCCGCAAAAGAAAAGGAAAGGAAGTTTTGCACCACTTCGAGATGGCACCGTGTTCAATATTTCTCTAATACAGGCTAACAGAGCTAGCTGCAGCCCAACACAATTTCTATATTGCTGCTGACCCTTTCCTACGTTTAGGCTGATAATTATATTATTTTTATAGATGCGAGGTGGGTGATGTGCAAAGCACTACATGCAAGTTTGATGGGGCCTGAGAGAGAAGGAAACCAAATGACATAGGCGGTACTTTTTCAATCAGGCGTGGTAAAACTGCTTTATCACAGACCAACATTTATTATTTCTTTTAGTGGGGAAAGGATGTATGGTTAGGCTTCCAGAGTGAACAATTTACTCTGCGGCCTGTGTTCAGTGTATTGAAAAATTCAAAAAAAAATGAGAAAGGGCTTATGTTCATATGAAACCGGTTACAGTGCTACTGGCAAATAGCCTTCCAGCAATGCATTTGTGTTTCGTGGTGAAGGCGGCTTTAGGCGGAGTAGCGCTAGCTTGGTCATTGTAAGATGGCTTTCTCAATATTGTGTGTTTCACAGTGAAATATAGCCGTCTAGTGAAGAAGCATCATTACAGCCGCACTGTATACCCCTCGCCGCCGTCGTCGCCTCACCGCCGAGAGGTGTGTACTCCTCGCCATCCTTCGCGTCTGTCTCTCTCTCGCTGCCTCCTGTAACAGTGCGAAATGCAGGGATTCTTCGGTGAACATTTGTACGGCTCACTACAGCCTGAGTTGTGACAGACGCAGCCGGGCTATTATATAACCATACTGTTATTAACGGCCAATAGTGTGTGTTCTCAGTCTGTGAGTTGAGAACAATGCCGGTGTACCATATTCAATTCTGGAAAACCTCGAACGTAGCTAAACCCCAACGTAGCGGATTCATTCAAAGCGCCACCTTTGCTGGAATCCCCTCTTTACGGGCTGGCAGAGGTCAGATTTTCTTGTGCTCATGTGGTTTGGGTTTTCCAGACTGAAAAGCTGTTTTAAGGCGCGGCAAAAGTATTCGTTCCGTGCCGCCATTCTCTTGTATCTGACCTCTGCCAGACACTAAAAACTAAACACGGGTCGTGAGCCACACCTTGAAAACTGGAGGTTCCATCAAAAGGTAAAAGTAATCTACCGAGCTATTTCATTTAGAGTGGCAAGACTAAAATGCATTCAAAATTTCATTATTTTGCAATACTTGCGATAAAATTGCATATGCGACCATATTCCACAACCTAGAAACAAACAAATTTTTGACTTGGCACTGGGTCGTATGGGCAATTTAGCCATGCTTTTCGTTGCATGAGTTGAACCATTTGCCAAAAATTGCGCGTCTCGGCAGAGCTCATCTCCATGAAACTTGTTATTTAAGCCCAATTTCCCTTCACTCACATTCTACCTTGAGTGTGTTGCATCAATATAGCCACAACAAAAAAATACCGCGGATACGTTTTCTGCCACTTGCACTTTCGATGCCTAAGCTCTAGCGATCGAAAAGCATTAGTATCGTGCTAGATCTCCTCACAGTTTAAAACGTTTGTCTTGGTAAGCGGGTGCTAATGCCTGTTTCCCCCACAACAATATCTGAACTAAGTTAGTTGCCAGAGATTTCCTCTTTATGCAACACAATTTATGACGGCTTGTTGCATAATTGTATCTGAAACTACGCTTTCGAATTGTATGCATATCTCTACTGTTTGTCAATTGGTGTACTTTTCGTATTTAAAAATAAACAAATGAATAACTGGCTGATCTGAAGGAGCAGTTCACACCAACCTTTGTGTTACACACTGCGCCATGGTACCTTGTAGTCACGCCTTTAGATGTCAGCTGTGGCCACGGTGAAAGGGATCAGTTCTCAATTACATCAAACGTTCTGGGTTATTTCTACAGCTGAAGAATTTTCCGGTCTACGACCGCAGCTGCCGCAGCACATGCTCCTAGTCTCCGCAGGCTGGGAAGGAATGAGTGTCTCCGCCCCGTGATTCAGCTGTGAACCTCGCATGCAGTTACTCAGTAGCGGCAGACATTGAAACTCAGCCGATCTTCTTTCTTATAGCGTCGCACGTTGATTATATGAATCCTTCTATTGACAATCCTTTTTCTCTTGCAGATGCAGCGATTCCAACGAAAGTGGAGGAAGACAGCCGCTATCTTCGTACCTATCTACGCACTCGCCACGTGCCTATACTACGCTAATGAATTCAGTCTCACTACATACGGAAGTCGGGTGGACCTTAGCAAAGACTGGGCCCCGTACTACAGGCGCAACAGCGGACGTGTAGGAAGAACCGCTCCGCCCAGAGTTCTCTTGTGGGACATCCCATTTGGCAGATTTCCTGACGGTCTTTCGGAAAATGTTTCAACACGGCTGGTAACTTGCCCTCAGCAGTGCATCGTAAGCTACGATCGCACCATGCTGATGTCAAGCGACGCAGTGGTCTTCCACGGTCCCGAAGTGAGATTCTACGATAGCCCCAAGTGGAGAGCCGCGCGCCAGAAATGGGTCTTCTGGAGCCAAGAGCCCCCGCCCCCCGTGGGCTCACTGAAGAGAGCTTTCAACTGGACGATGACTTACCGGTGAGTAGGTGATGCTTGTGAAAAAGGGCTGCATCAGCATGGTGCACGGCTTCTCCGTGGAGTACATATTCAGATAAAATAAAGAACAGAGGTTCCCTCATCAATACTACACAAAAAATTCCTATTCTGGACAGCGATATTCTGTGTACTGTACAGATGAACAGAGCCCTGGAAAAAAAAAATTGGCGCAGTTTGCGCTAGTGGTGCCATGTGGAGAAACAGCGTAGCGTTGTACAGCACGAACAGCG
Organism: Haemaphysalis longicornis; assembly: GCF_048455015.1. NCBI lineage: Eukaryota > Metazoa > Arthropoda > Arachnida > Ixodida > Ixodidae > Haemaphysalis > Haemaphysalis longicornis. Next base: position 37,133,117 of record NW_027526204.1, read on the forward strand.
TTAGGGATTCGTACAGGCGCACAGCCAACGCCTCGTCGTTCTCGGATCATCTGGCGTTCCAAAGTTCGAGCTGGGAAACGGGCATCTCGGCTTCAAGTTTCGGGTAGGCGCCAACTCCGCCGGCAGGTCTAGCCTACATGTTTGGCTATTCGCTGCCGGTTAGTTGGGGCGGCTCTGCCGCAATACTCGGCGTTGTTCGTAGTCGTCTCGTATGTTCTCGGGCAGCGACACGGCAGTGCTCATGCTCCACTTCTTCTTCCTCCGGAGTTACATACTCATAGAGTTCCTTATTAAATAAACTAGAGAGGAAACTGCGCCTGGTAATCAATGTAATCGTGGGGGTTTATGGAAAGGCCTCCCTTTTGGCTTGGGCTTGGAATGATAATTGGATTCTTAAGTGGATTTCGGGATTTCCTTTCTTCACTATGCGTTAACACATCTACGAGCTACGAGGAAGCAGAAGTCCTCCCTGTTCTGTGGTAGCCGTGTTTGGTGAAAAGGCACGCAGTGCGTGATCGTACCTGGCATTGGTCTAGCCGCAGTCGAAGGACGTATGACTGAGCGCGATAATATGCCGCCGCGAACGTTGTAGCTGACGAAAAAAAGAAACAAAACGTACTGCGACGAAGACAAGGTAAGACAGATACGTGTGCCTGTATCTGTCCTATCTTGCCTTCATCCGCGTCTGTTTAACGCCGCGTTTTTGTTCTTCTTCAGGCATGAACCAACTCGTTGAGCAACAAGTTTTGTTAAACTGTAGCTCATGGTCGGTGAACCGGTTCACTACGAAGACGACTTTTTCAGAGGCACGCTCAAAAGGCTTTCCAAACCCTTCAAAAACTTATTACCTGAAATAATGGTAACATTAATAAAATAACAGCATCTAATAAGTTTCCCCCAAAACATTGACATTCTTGTTGACTACCAGCTTAGCCTGCAGAATAGTAGGCAGAACCGCCCCTCCGAAAATACTGCTTTTTAATTCCTTTTGTTTTTAACAGCCTGTTTTAGTTTACACTTTAATAATAACACACCATTTTTTGCGCTTGTTGTGGCACTGTGTTCTAGAGAGAGAGAAACAACATTTATTTGCTCAACATGGTTTTGAAAGGAACACTGAAGTGATACGTAAACATTGCGGGATTACTAGCGCAAATTGTAGTCCGGAGTCCCCAGGCCATGTTTCGACCACTCTGGGTGCGTTTACGCGATTTTATTTAGTAGAAAAATTAATTAGAAAATGCTGTCCTCCTCTCTTTACGCTCGCCCATTTTCTGTGGCGTTTTCGTGCGACGTCGGGAGGAGCCGAGCTCGCAATTGGCTGCCCTACTACTTCAGACAGAGTCAGTCGACCCAGCGTTTCATCCGCCGGCCACCGACGGGTCGTCGCAATTCGGTCGCTCAGTTGAAACGAAGCCAGGGCAATTGTGAATGAAAGAATTGGCCTTTCTTTACTTTGTGAGTTTGTACACTGTATCTAGCTCCAAGTCTAGTCAAGGTCGCCTCACACAAGCGCTGCACAAGGGCGCATGTGACGCTTCGCTGACTTTACGCTAGTAGGAAAACCTAAGGCCACTTGAAGGCGGGAGAAGACTCAACGAAGTCAATATCGGTACTAAGAAAATACAATCAACTGAAACTTTTACTGTACAGCGCAAAACTAGGGAGCAGGAAGCACTTTTTTGCGCTGGGTGAAGAAGCACAGCGGTCAGCAGCACGACCGCACATCTGCGAACGCTTTTCCGTCCAAGAAATACAATTGCTAGACGTGAGATATTCTGGAAGTTTGGGGGACGCTTACTGCACGGGCGCTATACGACAAATAGTCACCTAAGGTACTTCAAATGATAAGGCTAAATAAAAGTGTAAACTGGTTATACATTATATACTTTATATATCCAACCTTAGGAAAACTGGCCTGTGGCCGACTGGTCTAAGGCGCTAGGTTATCGTTTTGCAAGTCCCAAGTTCAAATGCCCGAGGGTGCATCTTTTTTTTTTTTGCCAGTTGATTTTTGCGTTTTCGGTCGATGTTTTCTAAACTAAGTTCACCATTTTTGGGCCGTAACGTTCACTGTTCCACGAGCGAGTTTGCAGAACGCGCGCAGACTGCCACTGACGCTCTAGCGAGTTCTCGTTAGCGTGCTGCTGCTTGCGGGCAGTGGGTACAGGCCTGAATCAGCACATCCTTGGCCTTGTGGGAACACGCTTCTTACGATACAGGCATGAGTGAGGCAAGCTCCGAATGTGAGGGAAAAGCGCATGGCATTTGAGCGTCAGCGGTGACGCGGAGGGCGTCATCCCCTGCGTAGGTCTCGGCTAGTGATTTCTACGATTGCAAGCCGTCCTGGGAGGCTTATCTCAGGCATTTTACAGCCGACAATATGGCAGAAGGGCGGTACGGCGATTACTGAGATATCGAGAAGGCCCATCCAACGATTCCGTCGGATGTCAGACATGTTGTTTAACAGAACAGAAACCGAAACTTGTTTGAATTCTAACCTCGGACATCCTCGAATCACGGTGCCATCTCCTCGCGACGTCACAGCTTTAGTTGGTGCGGCCGCCACAGACTGCGCATGGTAGTTTTCCTTCTTTCCGGCTTTATAAAATAATTACCGACTTATCGACCGGATAAACGATGAAAAGTGTGCTAATTTGATCCAGTCTACGCAGTGCGAGCAAAAACGGGAGCTTGAAAAATTCACTTCAGTGTCCCTTGAAGCGAAGGAGACGGAGCCTCTTCGCCCCCCTCAGACGGCGGCCAGAAGACCTTGGGCTACGGCGGCGTCTTCAGCCATTTGGACAGCCCGGATCAGTACGTCCGGGTCGAAGATGCGCAGAACGGTCCCCCACTGCTCCTCCGTCTTAATAACGAAGTACCTAACGGATTCTGCTTCTGGGGACGTTACCAAATAATGTGGCTTAGGACCGCCCTGCCCGTACATAGCTTACATGCGCTCGTGTAGAGCCCCGGGTAACAATGACTGTGCATGACCGGAATGGGGAATGCATTTGTTTGTAAGAGGCGCCAGGTTACATACTGTAGTTTGTTGAGAGTACAGTGAGCGGGAGGATACTTAACCGGTTCCAATTTGTATTGATTAATTATGTCTCTGTACGAGACCATGCGGTCCCTCCCCATCCCAGCGCGCGAGAAGTGCTCAGATGTTTCCTCGACGTGATCGGCTCGGTTAGCCAAACGTCGACCCCCGTCGTGAGCGTTCTCGTCACCTGGAAGACAAGAGTGTGCCGGCGTGCATACGATTTGGACCTTCCTCCGGTCTTTGAAGCCGACCACAATTCTCAGTGCCTCGGGCGAGATCTGTGCCTTTGTAAAATTCCGAATTGCGGTTTTAGAGTCGCTGACAATAAATTTAGCTTTCGTGGAAGCCATCGCCATATAACTAGCCGCCTCTTCTGCCGCTTCCGGCGACGACGTCAGCATCGCGGCGCTAGTTACGGAATTGCCGTTGCGGTCAATAGCTTACACGATCATGGCGTCACGGCCCGCGTATTCCGCGGGGTCCACGTACACCACGTTCTCGGTGTTTTTGAATCTCTTTTGTATGGCGTTCGCTCTTTCTCGTCTCCTTTCCTTGTTGTGTTCGGGATGCATATTCCTCGGTATATATGGGGGACGATGTCCGATGCCCGACGACCGCAGGTGTTGCAGACTTCCACTTTCTTCTTGTGCAAGAAGCATCGATATTCCGCACCGGGGTAGGACACGTAGTGCGGAACTTTGGTACCTTCGAAGACGATAATAACCGAGCTCGTCTTGCCCATTCGTCTCGCCTGGAGAATCGCGGGGTGCTTCGAGCTGACCAGGCTCTTTGTCATGTCTTCTTGCGTGTCATAGGTGGGGATGTTGCGAATCACGCCTTTCGATGTGTCGTCGGGTGGCGTCACATACGCCGTCGTAGCGTCGCTCTGGTTCCCGACTTGAATTGCTTTTATGCTACAATACTTCTTAGCACTTTCCATCGTTGGAGTACTCACGGCCATGATCTGTCCGGGGTGGAGGCGAAGACGTCGTCACTCGCCCTCTCCGTCGACAGTGCGGCGGCACGTAACGCACCATCACGGAGCTGTGCGTAACTGACACGCGACGTGTTCAAGCCGTCGCACCGTCAAATAACTACCTTGCTATCTTCTCTTGGAAGCGGCGGCTGACGCGGCCTGCGTACGCCCAGCTGGTTTTGGAATTTGTGCGCCTGCTCTCGGCGGGCGCCATCCTTGTTTCGGGAGTCTCGATCAGCGAGCCTAGCCTTGGCTTGGCTGCTTCGTTGCTGGTGGCTGATAATCCAGCCCGCGTCGTTTTCGTAGTCTTCGGATGAGATTGGCTCACCCTACACTTCCACGATTTCCATAATGCCTCGCTGGGTGTCGATTAGGCGTGGGCTGAGACTGCACTCCGGGCTGGAAAAGTCCCGGCGGCTCGTTCCAGCGCGCCGCACTGTGTTCGAACCAACGCCGCCTGTATAAACATTGCGTGGCGCGTCGCCCGCTTTCCAATGGGAAGAGTAAGGCACAACCTCCGCGATCGGCTGCCGGCGGCAGCCGATCGCGGAAGCCGTGGACAAACTCAACTATTTTGCATAGTTTCCGAGAAGCGGCGCTGGCTGGCGGACATGAAAGCACTAAGGAAGGCTACGGAGCGGGAAAGGGTAGGAGAGAGCAACAGGAGAGTGGCTGTTTGGCCATTTTTTGCTCACGCGTTAGGCACTGTTTATACAGGCGGCGTTGGTTCGAACTTTCGGCCACTAAAGCGTTTCAATCGGAATAAATGATGAAACTAAGGCGAGCGCATGATGTAATGGCGGTCCATGACTACACAGATGGCCTTGATGTGAGCCGCAGAGACGCTAGCGCCACATTCATCTCGAGTGTATATTGTAAAAAACTATGTTACATATTTCCTCGGCTGATCGATGTTTTGTGGGAGTCGAAATGATGCGCTGAGCGCGGAGTGACGAGGCGCCGCGTGCCGTGTCGCCGCAGTGTCGTCATAGCTAGACTAGGCTTGGCTCCGCCCAGGCACCTGCGCGAAGTTAGGTCAGCTTCGGCGAGGCCTTCGTGCCGAACAGCGTGCTCCAGAGGTTTTTTTTTTTTTGCTAGTTTTGCTCAAGCTTAAACAGCTCCGCTGTGAAAAAAGGACAGAGCTATAAAAAATGAAACTTTACAATCTCGTTGGACCTTTATTGAATAAAAGGATCTGTTTGTTGCAGCCCGCTACGGTGGCTCAGTGGCCAAGGCGTTCGGCTGCTGAGCCCGAGAGTAGGGTTCGATCACGGCCGCATTGTCTGCTTTCTTGATGAAGACTGAAGCTCAACCGCCCGTGTGCAGGGGTTTCGGCACACGATAAATATCCCCAGGTTGTCAAAATAACTGAGGAGCCCTCCAGTAGTGCGCCCCTCATAGACCAGGCGGGGCTAGGGCAGGTTAAACCCCACAATCTGCCGAACTCTTATCGTCGCGACACTTTACGGTGACGCGCTCCCTTCTTCACGCGATTCCAAAAGGTGGAAATTTAGATGTGGTATGTCAATTTCAAACAGCTGAATAATGTTTGAAGGTATGCTGCGGGTGAAAACGGCACATACTTTAACGTTACGCTAGAAATAAGCTCCTCCGAATGAATCCTGTCTACAAATTTTCCGCCTCAGTATCACTAATATTTGCTTTTTTTTTTTTTTCGAAGGTCGGACTCGGACATCTGGAACCCATATGGTATTATTGCAGAACGCAAGACAAAGCAAAGCTACCAATATCAGCAGACCTGGAAGATATGGCGACGCAAGTCAAGGATGGCCGCTTGGGCTGTTAGCCGTTGCGAAGCACGTAGCCGTAGGGAGGACTACGTGAAACAGCTTCGGAAGTACGTCCGTGTCAACGTGTACGGCAAGTGCGGACAACTAAAGTGCCCTAGAGCAAATAGTACCAGGTGTTACGAAATGTTCGAGGAGAAATACTTCTTCTACCTTTCCTTTGAGAACTCCATCTGCAGAGACTACGTCAGCGAGAAATTCTTCAATGTCCTACAATACGACATCGTTCCCGTGGTCCTCGGTGGAGCCAACTACACTGCCATTGCCCCTCCGGATTCGTTCATTGACGCGCTTAGCTTTAGGTCTCCGAAACACCTTGCCGAATACTTAAAAAGAGTAGCCGGTGACTTTCAGCTGTATGCGAAATATCTGCGCTGGAAAGAAACGCACACTCTGGCAAATTTTCCTAGATTCGATGCCCTCTGCCGTGTCTGCAAAAAGCTGCACAGCCCATCTTTCCGACAGACGACGGTAGTGGCCTACATGTTTCACTGGTGGAACACAATGTCGCATTGTTGGTCTTGGAATTTTACCAAATGAAATAAAATTTATGTATTCTCATCGGTCAAAGAAACTTCACAGCTCCATCCTTATTCTGTTTTCTTGAGGCTAGAACCCTCCCCGTATATATGCTCATCATAAACGTGTGTCAGGAGACACATGCGGCAAAACTAACAATTCCGCTGTCAGAATTCAATAGCCCCGTTTACATTGACCCGAAGAGGGCGCGTTGAGTTCAAATAAACAGGTTTTTTGGACTCGACGCACTCATGTATGAGCGGACGCGGTGAGTCGGCAGGGGGTGGGTTGACGCGCTCGTCGTGCTGAGTCGGCGGGCCGTGAGGAGCTGAATACCGTATTTTCACGATTATAACGCGCCACCAATTGTACCGCGCGGGTAGGTTCGCGCAGGAAAATCCGAAAAAATAATTGGACGTCGGCTTTACCGCGCAGGTGTAAAATAGATGACACTACTTACCTAGAAGAAGGAGATTTTATTTTGCGCGTGCAACTGTGGCAGCCGAAAATAAATTGTACTTCGTATACTTGCTTACCCAGCTCCTGCAGGGAATAAAACTATAGTGGGAAACATTGAAGCTGTTTGCGATTTCAAGTGTCTTGACCTTCATAATTCTACGTGTGACGGGGTAATTGCAATAGTAGAAAAATGTGTAACAGCTGACCAAGGTATGTCGTTCAGGAATGAGTGCGCCGAAATTCACTCACGTGATATTGACGGATTTTAAAGACGATAGTCTTTCTTGGGCTACTTAAACCCAGAAAGTCTGTTTTTTTTTCTTTATTGCCTGCTTGGCGACAACACAACCCGCACTGTTAAGTACACAAATTACTAGCTCCAGCCACCAATCGGCTGAAGGGAGTGGCTTAAAACATCTTAAATTGCGCTAGAACATCCAGAATTTTGGTCTGTCTGTATGTCTGTCTGTCCGTCTGTCTGTCTGTCTGCGACTCGATTCAGCCACCCGGCCAAAGTAAAACAATGCCTGCGCAATAGTCTTATATAGCCACAGCTAAATGTGGCCGTTTAAGTCCGGTGTAATGTTCATACTTGTCAATATTGTTGAAGAACAACAAGATATTACGCATATATAAGACAACAAATTAATACAGAAGTGACATTTGCAGCGTTCCTTTATAAAAAATCGTACATGTCTGATTTTGGCGAGAATAAATACTTCATCAACTGAAAGAAAAAATATCACTCCGCCATCGCCTGCTGTCGCCCGCGCCATATAGCTTCTGGCGGCATTTGAAGAAATCAAGTGGCAAGAGTTACGAGAGGTTCCACTAGATAGGTTCCACGTTCTGCTTAGAACGCACGTGGACTAGGGAAACGCGGTTCTATAAACGTTGAAGTAGGGCGCCTCGATTAACACGCGTCTTCGTCGTACGGCAGCGTTGGCATCGAGACACCCGGTTTGGAGCAGTGGAACGCAGGAAATTTAAAATGATTTAAGCAAACCTTTGGCGTCTTTACCTTGGGAGGAGCGCGACGCAACGGGAGCAACATGAGAGGTTAGCGGGAAAGCGAAGGGAGACATTTACATGGCAAAATTTGATAAAGACTATCGTCTTTTAACGACATTTGCAAAGAAAGGAGCAGATACGCGGCCAATTTTTTTTATTGGATTGAGTTGGAGTTTGGGAGGACCTCGTGTCTGTGGCAATGTTGCTGGCCGATTTAAAACCTGTTTCGGTTTTGAGCCCGATTGTAACGCGCACACAAATTTTAAGGCTAGCTTTTAGCAAAAGAAGGTGCGCCACTACAATCCTAAAAATACGGTAGCTCCTTCTACGGCAATCCGTCGGCCCCCTCGCCTCGACTATTTGAATATTCTAGTTCACTCTACTTTGAATGGAGCTCATATACACCATTTTTCTTGCTAGACATGGAGGAAAAAAAAGCTTAGGAGAGGCCCTGACGTCACACCCAGCGCAGCCGGAAACGCCATTTTTGTAAGTCGAATGGCGGACTCTTTTTCCCTTGCTCTCGGTGCACCTTCTCCGCCTCCTTCGTCCTGTATCGCCTCTCTTGTCTGCATCTGCCAGCGCCGAGCCGGCGGAAATCAGCTCATAGGCAGGTAGAAGGCCGTTTTGCAGCGCGCGACCGTGAACCTAAACGCGCGGTTACACGGCCTTCAGTGTCGCCGCAGAAGTTTTGCGAAGCGGCTCGCTCTAACAATGCCGCAATGCTCGCTGCCAGGCTGCAAGTCGCGATCGGTACCCAAGGAATTGGGCGTCACTTTCCACCGCTGAGTGCATCATTCCGCTAACTAGTATTGCTGTACATTGGTGTGCATTCATCCTTTGTTTGCAATCGCCGCCGTTTATAGGTTCCCAACCGATGGAGAACGCCGCAATCAGTGGGCGAACGCCGTGCGGCTACCGGACTGGAAAGTGCCCAAGTTTGCGTTGCAGGTTCACTGGCAATCCCAGAGATGACTAGTCAATTAAACGGCCGTTCTATATATATAGGTAAGCAGCACTTCATGCAGATTTCAAGTTAAAAAATTGTGGAATCTTTTTACCGTTGTTCGCGTGCCTTCGATAGAATTTTTTGCGAAGGAGGAGGAGGACGCGGAGGAGGAGGCAAAACGTTTTATTGAGCAAAAAAAAATGAAGAGGGTGGGTGGCGTGACGCCACCCACCGTCAATAAACTTTTTTTCGCCAAGTTTCAACTTGTCTCAGTGTCAATAAATTCAAGAAGATATGAGTTGACGTTCATACACTAACATCGCAGTCTGAAGCGTTGAAAAGCGAAATCCAGAGCGAGACCAAAAAAGATAGATTCCAGATCCAGCACTCTTCCAGTCAACAGACGGACACCTACCAAGGTAATAGGACGATGGAATTATATCAACCGGGAATCTACCTTGTAACAATTGCAAAGGCACTGCCGCGCATCGCCGGCCTGCGATTTTGAAAGCAGACGAAACGTAATAGCTCCGCCGGCCTAGCAAACTACATGCAGCGGCGATAACCAAAAAATTCAGTTGCGAATCGTTCGGTTGCAAGTCGCCTACGCACTGCACACCGTGTATCACATCCCGAAGATCTAATTGACGGGTGTCCGCGCGTACGACGGGACGGCGCGTTCACGATATCTGCGCTTCAATAGGCGCGTCGTGATCGCGACCGGAGCAAAAGCTTGACGCGGTACAAGGTGCACTTGCAAGTAGAAATTAAATGACATGTTCACATCGGCGCAGCTGTCGCAACTCGCAGCATCCTTTTCGAGTTCAGCAAGACCACAGCGCAGCAAAGCGAAGCAGCAATCTTCGCAATCGGACGACAAGGCAGGCGTTGCCTTTCCTAAATGACTGGCGGACGGCGGGCGGGCGGTTGCTAGGACGCGTTGCTAACGCGACTTCCAATGGCCGCCGAAAACACGTGACTTCCTCCCCACTTTTGCCAATGCGCGGGGATAGGGGGGGGGGGGGGCCTCTCCTAAGCTTTTTTTTCCTCCATGTTGCTAGAGGTGGGCGCCGCCATTTGCTTTTTCTGACCGGATGCTAGCGCCGTCTATGAAGCGACCGCCGAAACCTCCACGCTGGGCTGTTAAGTGCTCCGTTCTTTCCGTGCGTCTGCTCGGTACCCGTGCATTACCAAGTGAACCGTAGTGGTTTGGCGTTAAGTTAGCGGTTGCAGTGCTTGTGTTCTGTTTTGTTTTCATCATCTGCGGACGGATTTTAGGTCTTCATTTGCTGCCAGAGCAGGAAATACCGATCCCGGCTGTTGCGAGCAGCAGTAGCAGTGTGGTGGTGGTGCCGCGTGCCGGTGGTGCTGCGCAGTTCCGCGATGCAAACGTACCAGTATGGCACCGACTGACATAGAAATCGATATCGGGGAGTAAATACGTGTTTTTAATGCCACCGTGCTCGTTATGTTCACCGATTAGTCATGTTTACGGAAGCGCGGACGTCGAATGCGAAGCAAAGTGCAGTATTGGGCGAGTTGGTTATCCATCATTAATAAACAGCGCAACAAAAACACGGACTATAGCTGAGGTACATCTATGTGCATTTATGGCACGTGTGTGTAGGTGTGTGGGGTATAAATATGTTTTTTTCAATAAAAGATCAGTTGGAAGTCAGCGCTCGTCCTGTGTACCTCAGCTATAGTCCGTGTTTTTGTTGCGCTGTTTATTAATAATTAAGAATGCGAAGCGGCACAGCATATGTGGGTCACGGTGATCCGTGCTCGCGATGGACTCTCGACGAGGCGATTGCTACGCTGTTGACATTGCAATGTAATATAATCTTTCTTAACTAGACTTATGACGGTTACTGACGAAACGAAATTACCTGGGCGGATAAATAACACGACCGCACAACCAGTCAAATTACTATTCGAAGGTTGAGCAGAAGGGTCGACGTTCGGGCGAGTTAATTCTGGTTGATCATGATCGTGATTATGATTGACCTAACTCTGCGCAGCGCATGTGGCCTGTCGCTCGGAGCCCACCTTTGTGAAACCGCTGCTTGCACCACAAATGCTTTACGCGACCAGCAGTAACTGTTTTGTAATTGTAATTAGATTCCGTGACAACGCAAAAGGATTAGAAGCTTTTCCTTTGGCCGCGTTGTGAACAGGTTGAGCTATTTTCCAAATGCAGCGTTCACGCGTATCTCGAGCTTCGTTTCCACATTGGGCTGCCTGCTTATCTTGCTATCGACCAGCAGTGTGCGATGGAGAAAGTTATCCTTTCACATCGTTTGGCAGTGTAATGCGTTGGCCTGAAAAAAAGTAAACAAAACGCCGTGATTTTAAACGTTAGATTAGATGAAAAGGGTATTGTTTAATGCCAATCGGCTGTAATGACCAAACAATATATGGTATTTTAAATTGACTACAAGGAAGCAGAAGTTATTGTAATGTTGTATTGTATCGGCGCTCGTGACAGATCCCCAGGTGGTCAAAATTAACCCGGAGCCCTCCACTACGGCGCGCCTCATCACCCATGAAGCGTCGGGGCGTTAAACACCATAATGAATCAATTAATCAATCAACCAATCCATCAATGCTGTATGGTAAAGGAGAAAGTTGCTTCTAACATTTCAGGGGGTTCCGTTCCCTGTCGCAGCTTTGCGTGTGATAAATGGATTTTGCGCCGTCTGCTTGCCGTCCAAATGCACCCAACAAACCCTGGAGTTGGTCGTTGGTACAAAGTCGTTGCGATTTATCAGCGGCATCCACCAATATCTCAACTCGGTGTGTGTTGGGAAGCGATGCAGCAAAAACACGCCGCAACCGCACTCCATTTTCTCAAGGCAGTGTCGTGCACATGCGTGCTGTCAGCGACTGTTTCTCGCTTTCTCTAGTTGTTCAATAACCCACCACCGCGCAGTGCTGACCAAGTAACGTTTGCGCCTTGAACGGTATCGCAGCATTGGCTAAAACAGTTGAAAGTTCCGCAAAAACTAAGCACGCGGTGCGAAATACCCCCTGTATCGCAGCGGAGAATACCGCGCCGAGCGATGTTAGCAGCCCAGCGCGCACAGGCAACACTGGTCGGCCACCGAGAGAATTGGTTTGAGAGTATTTTCCTCCTTTCCCGGCTGCTGGTAAATGGTAAATATACGCGTGAGGGGTCGAGGTAGCTGAACCCGCCAGTATACTCGACCCTCCCTCGTCGGGTCCATGTATCCGGGCCTAATGTGTATCGGCAACGTGGTTGAGGAGGAGTACTTACATTTAAAAGGAAGACTCCCATTTGTAGAAAAAGGGGAGAGGAAGGGAGAGAGGCCCCGTGAATGCTGGTACCCTTCCTCAGTGTTGGCACATGCTTGTTCAAGTGCATTTTTTCAGCGCTTAAACTTTTCACGATTACACGGCAATTGGAGACCTACCGTAGATACTAATTAAACCACTGCTGTGGGAGCTAATTTAGGGAACACAGCGTCTAGAATACCAAGCGACGGCGCTCTAGCTGATCGCTGCAGGCATGGCTTTTGTTCCGACCGACGACATTCGAATATTTAAGACTAGGCTTGCATCGGTCAAAGCGTGGGCCGTCGTAAGACGGTGGTTCGAGACCGGCTCTTGCCTGGCTTTTTTTTTTCATCGTTAAATTGAACTATATTTTTTGTGGATTAGGTTAGTGGGGTTATAAATGATTTCTTTGTGTGCGTTACGTCATGTTGTTATGTTTACCTGTGTCGTTCCCTTTCTCGTCCCTGTGAAAAATTTTTGCGCTTAAGTTTCACTCATGGAAATTGCGAACCAACTAGCTCGTCTCTCCATTTTGCTTCTGTTATGTTTAGGTTAGGCTGCCTAGGTTCACGTTATCTAGAGGAATGTAGCGTCAGACACGCCAATTTTGTTACCGAACGGCCGTGGACGTCGATATAGTGGACTGTTTATTATACCGTCTGACGGCACTTAAAGAGACCCAGAAAAGCCTTTTGTAAAAGTTACAAAAGGCCTGTATTGTCGCCTAGCACCAATATAGAGATGCAATGCCGTTGGAATTATTGATCTACATTCAGTATTAGCTGCGCCAGAAGCAATTAAGTGCACCTCTCCCCCCTTGCCAATGGATTCCTCCTCCCTCTCTACTTCTTTCAAACTAGCTGGGAACACTGGGAATAGTCATGTGACATCGCGACGCTCGACTTCCGTTCTCGCTAGCTACATTCCTGCGCCTAGGCACGCGTCAATCGCTGCGGACCCGTCTTTGCAATCGGCCGTATCATAGAACTGATGGATCCGGCACTCAAGCAGCGTCTCCTTGCAATGAGCGCGGAAATGGGCTTCGACCCATACAGCGACACCCCGCCTCGGAACGTCGACCTGGAGCCTAGCGGCAGCAGCGGCGACTCGTCGCCCGATCCAGGCAGCCCGCAAGCAGCCCCCGACGCCGAACCTGAGGGGTAAGTTCAAGTTCGCGCAGCGCCGTTACACGTGTTCGCGAAATAACGAAGGAGGGGTAACAGGGTAAACGCAGGGCCGATTTTGGCGAGGGGCTCGACAAGCGCAGTTTACGAGCGAAGCGGCAGGCGACCGAGGGCACTGAAGTGACGGCGGCGGCCAATGAACCCGCTGTCGCCGACGCAACTTATGAACCGTTGAGTTACGCTTGTTGTGTCGCTCATCAAAATCGCTCCATGTAGTTACCCCCTTATTTGTAACTTGTTTCGTGCACTTTCCCAGCACAGAAAAGTGCAGTTACAGCTTGCTGCTTCGCGCTTCATCCCCGTAATTTTATTTCTGGCTTCCCTTTTTATGTCCCGCCTGACAATATTTTGTGCCGTCCAGGGTTATCTGAGATTCTCCAGAGTCGTCACGATGCCTTTTGAACGGACGCGAAGCAGCGGCGCCCGTGTCACTCACTGTCTCGCGGTTCTCCGTTGCTTCTGGTTCAGCCGTGCACCGATTCGCCCTTTTAGATCGTTCTATTTCGCTGATAAAAATGCATCGCGAGTAACAACGGCCAAATATTGCTTGTGCAGGTGCCTCTGTGGGTTTTGCGAGCCCATACCGGAGCCTGTCGATTACAAGTGCTGCCGTGCCGTGCCGGAGGCCGTGGAGGTCAGCGAGGATGCGTGTATCACGCAGCATGAGGACTTCGAAAGTTTTATGAATCCTGCCGTGCTCCGAGCAGTCTTTTACGAGCTGCGGGACAGTGATTTTTTTGTAGAGCAGGAAGGGACAGAGCAACACAAGTGAGTGTCTAGTTTTGTGAACCTGGAGTGTGGGACTTATGTGCGAATAATAAGTACGTACTTTTCTTGCCTCCAGGATTTATCGGCTAGTGGCCTACAGGATGGTTGCGCGATGGATATGGGGCCATCGAGGAAGGCACAACCGAGTAGTTCTTCCTGCTTGCGCAGTGGCAAGAATCCGGAAGGAATTTCCGTCGGAAACTTATGTGGGGTTCAAATACTCCGCCCTGTAAAACTGCGTCACGTAAGTAATTTCATATACTTCGTAAGCATGCTGTATTTAGTAGCTTGACATATACTAGGGTACCTGCTGGTTTAAAAACAGTTTCCTTTGTGGTTGCAGATATTCATGTTCACAAAGCTTTATTAATAAGCTCTGTGCTGTGCGCGTAAGGCCATTCATGTGAATATGCAATTCGTAATCTGCAGGTAGAGGGGCTGGGTACATGCATCCTAAACCCTCTGCAGGTCGCCAAGGAAGCTCAACTTGTTCCAGCCGCCAACAGAAAGGTCACCAACCCAAGTTTGTACTACTGCCAGAAAAAGTGAAGAGTGAAGACAGCATGACCAGCGCCATGAACAACGCAGCCATGACGACCAATGCTGGGTAGTTTTGCAGCAGCCTCGAGAGCCACCATCTTACCCGCTGCGGTGGCTCAGTGGCTAAGGCGTTGCGCTGCTGAGCACGAGGCCGCGAATTTGATTCCTGGCCGTGGCGGCCGCTTTTCTGATGGAGGCAAAAAGCAAAAACACCCGCGTGTACGAGATTTCGGCGCACGTTAAAGATCCCCAGGTGGTCAAAAATAACCCGGAGCCCTCCAATACGGCGCGCCTCATCGCCTGCGTTGCGTCGGTGTGTTAAACCCTACAATCAATCAAAAGCCACCATCTTTTAACAGGCCACCTTCGGATGGACTTATCGTTTTTTTTAGATTACCATTTCGTTTCAGCATCATGTCGATGCCCGCTTTGAGGGGGGTAATGCCTAGAACCATGCCTTGTGTTGTTTACTTGCGCGTTTTGTTGCCAGAATCTGGCCACGCTTGACTGTCTTATCAATGTTCGAGGGGAAGCATGCGTTTCCTTCTTTTTTTTTTCATATGCTGCACAAGCCCAGCATTCGATTTGCTGACGCTCGTCTGTGCACGCTATTTTGAAGACTGGTACTTTTTGAAGGTCAGGAAACCTTTTTTATTCGGCTTGCCTCAAATGTAGCAGAATGAAAAAGGCAGTGGACTGGGACTAGAACATGCACTTTATTACGCTTGCGGCACTTGTCGTAGCACATTCAATACTAACTCGTCGTGTTTGTCGTTATCCTCTTCCCACTGCGCACTGTCCTCACTTCCATCCAGTGTGTTGGTGATACTGCACTTGCAGGGGCCCGTACGGTTAGCTTGGCCAAAATTTTTTCCAATGCCGTGGTCACTTGGCTGAGTGAAGCGCACTTGATACGCTCGGTAGGTGTGAGTTGGTGGCCTTGGAGTGTCAGCCAGTCGTAATGCCTTCGCAGCCTGTCCATCAAGGGACCCTAAAGGATGGACGAAATAGTTTGAACTGGAAGATCATGTTTGGTAGCTCTCTCAGCTGGCATTTGCCACCTTCTTCCCTTTCATTTTTTCACCATTGCGTCACAAAGTAGGGGCGAAGCACAAGCAGGACTGGTGCGGTCTATAGTGCAAATTCTTGCTACGGTAGCCTTTACGTCTCCAAGCCATTGCTGACTACAGCAACATTTTTCACCGAGAGAACGCGAAACAGTTTTAGATGGCTCGAGCAGCCGGTGTGCCTGCCTACTCCCGATTTCCAGACCCTATCCAGCCGGCTCCTAGCAAAGCCTTTTTTTTGGACGCAACAAGTGTCATTCCAAATATCAAGTGCAGCGTCCTGGAGGGTGCCTTCATTTCATCTGGCGATGGTGGGCATCTCATATCTTTTCTCACAAGGCGAGAACCTAGCGTCTGCCATGAAGTCACAAGGGCGGATATTCAAATGAACTTCCTGTGCGTCATTAGGCTCCGCAGCCTTGCTTACCGTCAGTCCTCCCAAACGGCGCTACCATACTGAGCTGTGGACCGGTGTCCACCATTGCCTTGTTTTTGACCGTATTTGCACCTGGCCTGTTTTTGTTACAGTAATCGTTTCTTGAAACATGGGGTATGCTCGACAAACGGTCACATAAGACAACGCCGCTTACTCCAATCGGCCAGTGTGGTGCAAGACAACTCCAAAGCAGCGGACTGCTGTGCAGCTAAAACGAACATAGTACGCCCAGTACCAACAGCAGTGTGCACTGGTACTTCCGTTCCTATTGCTGGAATGCGACTAGCTTCTCCTCAAAGTCAGAGGATAGGTTTATTTTATTCGCAGTTTTTGCGCTGGGAGTTTGAGAGCATACCGGGGTGGGAGACTGTGCACAGTGCGTTCCTCGCAAATGCATCACGTCGTTGGCCTTGAAAACGGCCTTTTAGAAGGGAAAAAAATGCAGTCGACTTCCTTGGCTCATGGTCTGGGGAAGGTGAAAAGACAGCGGGAAGAGTCCTAGTCCGAGTCAGTGCCAACATTGCTGGTCGTTGCCTCGTTGGCTTCAGACTCCTTGTCGTCATCCCACAGCAAGTGGTCTTCATTGGCATCCGGGGCATTTGATAGGCCCGTCTTCTTGAAGCTGGATGTAGAGGCCCAAGCCACGCACCTGTGAGGCGAGCTAACCCGCCGCGGTGGCTCAGTGGCTAAGGCGTTGCGCTGCTGAGCACGAGGCCGCGAATTCGATTCCTGGCCGTGGCGGCCGCTTTTCTGATGGAGGCAAAAAGCAAAACCACCCGCGTGTACGAGATTTCGGCGCACGTTAAAGATCCCCAGGTGGTCAAAAATAACCCGGAGCCCTCCAATACGGCGCGCCTCATCGCCTGCGTTGCGTCGGTGTGTTAAACCCTACAATCAATCAATCAAGTGAGGTGAGCTCACGCTGGCTTCCTCTTGGTCATTCAGGCCATGGACGAGTGGGGGTAGCGAGATTGCCTGCTCTGTACTAGCTGCGCCTTGCGCTCCCTAGCTTCGTCCTTTGATGCTGGCCTCGTGCAGTTCCCAGCCTCTTGTTCAGACGCAAGGGACTTGGTGCTCTCGCGGCTGGTCCTGTACGACTGGGTCTCGCACCGTTGCACCGCGTTCATCATCAGCTCGGCCGCATATTCTGTGAACAAACAGTGCATGGCAGGCAATTTTTCAGGAATTCAGCATCGTAATATTTACTGTTGTATTTACTCAAATCTAGGCTGGCCCTGATTCTAAACTGACCACTGAAATTTTGAAGGCCAGGAAAAAAAAACCTGAGTGTGAGGCAGCTGAAATACGCAAGGATGACAATAGCCGTAAAACTGAACTGCGTTTATTCGCAACGAACCTGCCTGGATTGACTCAACATTTTCCTCGCTGGCTTACTCCGTCTCACCTTCATTAGCGCATGCGCAATATTCTGTACTGTAAAGTGCACATGCAATGCTGTACGCTTTGAACAAGCTTTCAGAGAAATTATCTACAGCCTACCTCCATCACAGAGACACCTTTTATCAATGTTACGTTGCAGTCTGATAACATTACTGAACAAGCAACCACAAGCTGTCGCAATTGCTAGTTAGTTTTGTTCATGTGTCATAACAGACAAGTGGTCATAACAGTGAACGTGCTACTGTCCGCCTGTCCCTCGGTGGTAGTGTTGGCTAGCAAATAAAAAACAGACTGTCTAGAGGCTCAGTGGTGATTTCTTAACAACTTGGAGTGCAAGCTCCTTCAGTAAAACATTTTACTGGCACTTACTGTAGCTTCTGTCCTCCTTGACTGGGCAGGTGGTATAGTGCCCCTTCCTCGACTTGGATGACTTGATTTTATACCTTTTAATCCCATCCTGTGTCTCTGCCTGCTCCCGTGACGCGTTCTCGTTGAAGTGGAGCACAGCGAGCCGAGTCCTGCAGAAAGAGTTAGCAAAGCCCTTAGCTCGGCTCGGTGTACTTTGCAATAGTTAGCTCACCTGGCTTTCATCACCCCTTGAGTGAAAGCATTCGACTTTGGGGCAAAGTGGATCAGCACGCTGTGGAACGATTCCAGAGAGAAGGTCTGGGCCGCGGGCGCTATCTGCGTCAAGTCACGCAGCAGGGAAGGGCTCTCCACGATGCCTTTGAGGGCAGCAAAAGCTCGGGACGCTGGAGAGGAGACAGCAAAACAGGGCTTAGGAATCCCGTACAGTAGCATTGCGTGCACTGGCCATCATTTAGCATGTAGTGACATTGCCAGTGTGCTGCAAACTCCCTCCTTATACATTCCATGACAGCTGCAGGTGTAGGGATGCCTACCCCCCTACTCACTGCTTGCAAGTTACAACAGTGTGGACCCACTAATATAGCCACTGAGCTGCAATCCAGGGAGGTGTGCCTCCTCAAGGCAACCGCAGATAACTTGACATTCCATAAAAGGAAGGTACATTGAAGAAAGAGACATGCAATGCAAACAAACACAAATCAGTTTAACTCTTTTGCTGCTGCCAGAAAATTGACCAATTTTTAAGAGTCCAAGAAAAAAAATTTTCCTCCTAAAAACATTGGTTAGGCACTAATTGCAGGAACGCAAGATGCAGAATATTTAACTGCCTTCCCAATAACACCAGTTTTTTAAATGTTTTTATATATCATAGTTGTGAAAAAAAATATCAATCAAAATTTCTGTCAAGTTGTCGAAAAAAATGATAAAAAAGGAGTTGTGTAAATCAAACCACCGATAGTAGAAAAAATTAGAATATACTATTGACCAATTTTTAGGAGTCCAAGAAAACATTTTTTCCTCCTAAAGACATTGGTTAGGCACTAATTACGGGAACGCAAATTGCAGAATATTTAACTGCCTTCCCAATAACACCAGTTTTTAAAATATTTTTATATATCATAGTTGTGAAAAAAAAAAATATCAATCAAAATTTCTGTCAAGTTGTCGACAAAAAATGATAAAAAGAGTTGTGTAAATCAAACCACCGATAGTAAAAAAAAATTAGAATATACTTTTGTCGGGAAACATTTCAAAAACATTGCGCAGAACAGTTTGTCAGATATATAAAAAAAATATTAGCACGCACGGTGCTCGTGTCTTGCGGTGAAGCCCAACCTCCAATTCAAAATGTGCAATTTCGGGTGGTTCCCTGGAATAAATCTGGCGGTTTGACATTATCAGAGGCACCAATTTGCCCCCACATAATGTAAAAACATCTTGTCAATGACTGACTTTGCATTTACAGTGAGCACAATATTTCATAAAGTAGCTTTCCAACCAGGCACTGCTTGACATTTTCAGCCGACTTCTGGGATTATTACAGTCAGAGCGCGAACCTGACGATTGAAAATTGTTAGCTGGCTCACCATTCACGCTCTCATAGCAAAAAACAAATGCTGGTGCAAAGTAATTACGAGTGACATGCATTCTTCGTTGGTAGCAGTGACGCGCGATGACCACGCCCCTTTTCCACACCCAGGTGTTTCAAAAGCGTGTCAAAAATCATGTTTCGGTTCAAAAATGAAAACAAAACTGATTTTGAAAGGCCATTTTCTGATCTAACTCCGAACAGCTTTACTTGTTCGAGCAACGCCTGAAACGCAATGAAAAGGCGCTCCCAAAGTATCGATCAAATTGATCGATGTGGTGCTACGCGACAATACAGGCCTTTTGTAACTATTACAAAAGGCTTTTCTGGGTCCTTTGAAGAGCGCCACTTTTCTTCCATCTCCTGCACTGTTTTCCCACTTGCTGAATATTTTGAAAGGCTAGTGACGCATAGCAGCCTTGCTTACTGGATGAAACACACAAGTACTAACCAGTGAACTTAAAGAGAAAAAAAGAGGAACAAATGCATTTTAACTCTCTTGCTACCGCACCACTATAGCAAATCAGGGAGGGCGGCTCGCCGTTGCGTCAGCAGCGATCGGCTCGCTGCGGCGTCGCGCTCATCAGCTGAGAAGGGCTGTCTTCAAAAATTGTTTAAAAATTATCCGTGCAACGTATGGGGCTCACACTTGGCTCAAAAATCCTCCGTTATGTGTTCTACCACCTGAATGCATTTGGTTGTAATCTTCACAAAGCTTTTCTGGGTCCCTTTAAGCTCGTGACCTTACAATACTAAAGAGGTGGCATGTAAGCACTTCGTGTATTTTCCTTTTTTTGTGGCATCTGCAGACACAGGAAAGATAGAAAGTAGAGCTGGTACAGTGCCAAGCCAATGCCCGAGGAAGAGCATGTAAGCACAGTTTGGCAACACAGCCATTTTGTGCACACGCTTGTGCTTCTGCAGAACATGCCACGAGCATAACCCGTAAGGGGCAAATTTTTGCTGGATAACTTACATGGTTTGATCCACTGTCTGTCCTCAAGGGGCTCGTGCAGGCATTCAGCAAAGGGCCCGTCGTGGCCAGTGTGCACATCACACACATGGTTCAGGATGCTTTTCCACATGCTGAGGATCAGCTCGCTGTCACCTTGGCCCATTGCAGCCACCCAGTATAGATGGTTGCCTATGGGCTGGATCCAGCACTCCAGCACCGCGTGCCTTTTGCTGGCAGCACGGAGCTTCTTCTTGACGCCTGGGATATGGATACACAGGAGCTCCGTCAGGCCATGCTTGCGACATTTCCAGCTGCTCTTAGCTGATAAAGTTCAGGACAATTACCCTTGGCGATGTGCCAGATGTCGAAATAGTGCCTCATACCGGGCCTCTCCAGCCTGCAGTACCGCCTGATGCTAGGGTGACGGTCTGAAGAAAAAAGTGAGCCACACGAACTGTTTTACACTCGGAGCCAGTAAAGTTAGTTAAGCTTTGTACAGTTTTTTAGCACACTACTTGTTAGCCATCGTTAACGGTCAGATAGGACTGGTTTTGGTGCCATTTGGTTGTTGGCGAAGGCACACGACGAGTGAATGACCAAGCAGATATTCAACGCTTTTGGAACTGATCCAGGTTAGTAGAATGTGTTCTAGAGTAATTTTAACCTGCTCTTGTTGCCCTAGTGTAACATCTTTTTCTTTTGAGTACAAATGGCGAAAGCATTGACGAAGTCATGCAGGTGTGGTAACTGCTCCACTAAATGCAGTTGCATCATCACTCGCCACAAGTGTGATCAACGCCTCACCTTGTGACACGCGTTGCGTGACGTGCCCAAGTCGCAAGTGGAATGTGCCTTTAGTCCTTGTGAAGAGTACACTACTTATCCCTTCAACACACACCATCGACTTCATCAAACAGATTGCCTTCTCCTGCCTCCAGGCCACTCATCTGCACTGCTGCCTCTGTCGTTAGTACCCAGAATGATGATGATGACCAGCTGCACCATGCTGACTGAACACATGCACCATTCAACACACGTTATAAATGCCCCTTAGCAGGCAGCTACAAAAAACCTTGTAAGGCTTCATTTAAGCTTAGACTTAGTCCCAAAATACCCAGACTAAGTGGTGCAAGTATGCTGCTGTAGATGAAACAAGTTGCTATATAAATGTGTGAGCCATCTACAACCACTAAAAGACACCTGCTAACCTAATGTGGCTTGTGCGCTTCTATAAGAACCAAACTGGAGTGGTTAGCTGTTGCACGTCACTTGGTGACTCGGCATAGATATGCTGCTGCTGTTTTTAACTTGTACTGACCATAGGCATGTTTTTACCACACTAGCACTCTTGATTCTGCACCCTAGCTGTTGTAGCCAACTAAGTTGCAAACTTATGCAGCATCTGTCTCCCTTTATAATGTCATTACGTTTTTTCCATTTCACTAGGATACATTGGTCTGATGTGATGTACCAAGTTTTTTTAGGTCGCGCACGTCATAATGAAACTGGCACTAGTCTTCCATGTTTTTCCATTTTCCACTGCACATTGCTGTGACACAGGAGGGACTGTGCAAGTTACCTGTGGTCAGGGACTGCACCATCACTCCACTGGCATCAAGCTTCTCAAGGCACCTCTTCAGTCCCTCCTTTTCCATGGAGACACTGGAGGTAACAGCGCTTGACTGCAGGAAAAAAGCAACCGAGTTTAAGGTTACCTTTTTCTGTGCGTATGTGGAGGGCCTACCTCGCCAACCCGGATTTACTCGCTGAGAATGATGCGGCCAACCTCTGTGGCCAGCACACTGTACGTCATGTACGTTGCACTGAAGCCAGGAGAGTCGAAGCGGCCGTCACCTGCCAGCTCCACCTCAGTCCCTGCCAGGTCATCAATGAGCCTGGACTCGTGCTCTTGGAAAACCTGCATTCAAGGGCACCACACACACACATCTGAGCCAGCAACTACCAGAACTGATACTGTTCTCCAATAGTTAGCTTTTATGCAGACAGAAGCTACAATTACTGCCACCCATGGGCATCGGCAGGGGGGTGCAAAAGGGGCACTTGCCACCCCCCCCTAAGCCACCCTAGAACACAATGCCCCGCCCCCCTGCCCTCTCCCTCTTACCCCTCAATACAATGGGTTTGCCCCCACAAGACCAAATACTGCAGACGCCTATGCTGCCACCCACTGTTCGTGTCATGAGCAAGGGATCGAGCAACTGGCCGAAAAAGATATGCAGATGCAGTAAAACTCCGTAAATTTGGATTATTCATGGTAGTGGCGAGAATGTTCAAATTAACTGAGTGTCCGAATTATCGCAAGTACTGTCATAACAACTGAAAAAAGCTGTTAATGCAACCAAACTTTTGTTCTGTTGAAATAACAGTGACTGTCGTTTACTTTGCGGAAATGACGGTGTAAATAATGACACGAGAGTGTTCGAAACAAAAGAAAAAAAAAAGAAATTCATGGTTGCTCTCTAGGCTGATTGCTACAGTGATGGACATTCTGCCTTTCACTTGGTTGTTAACCATTGCCATGCATTCTTTTGTGCCTCCGAGAAGTACACAAGCTTGATAGCATCCCGTTCCATTCTTTTTTTAGGTGCGCCTTTCATTTCTGCTGCGAATACGTATTAGTTGAACCGCAGAAAGCTCAGATTAATTGAATTGTGCCTGAATCTGTCCAAATAAATGCGTTTTCAGCCATAGAATAATGCACAATTTGGATGGGACCAGATGCCTCGTCTAAATTAACCAAAAGTTGGAAATAAGGGGTTTTAGTGTATTTTGTATTTCTCGCACATAGCGAAGGGATTCGCCTCTAAACTGCTTTAAAGTTATGTCGCCAGACACAAAAGCTCGAGATAGACAAGGTGCAATAGTGCCCCACCTCATTTACGGCAGGCACCAAGTATGCTCGCTGGTAGTTGTAGAACGTCCTCTCCGTAAAAATCTGAATGTTGATGGACGCCAGCAAGCGGAGCACTGGGGCTGCGAGGCAGCCCGCGAAGAAGATGCCCGACGCCAGAAGGAGGTTTCCGGCGGGGTTGCCACCCACACTTGGCTGGCTCTCCCAGGTTGTCAAGTGGGCCACAGAGCACAGGCTCACGACCTCCAGCTGCGTGCCAGTGACGGTGAACTTGTGTGTGCACTTTCGGCAGAATGGGCAGCTCTCGCAGCAGGCACGGCAGTGTACAAGAAGCTTCTCCAGGCACCTTTCAAAAACCAGAAATTTTCGTTCCGCGTGCACAGGAAGCTCCTGGGGCTGGTGGCTGCTGCGTGCAAATGCACACCAACTTTAGTGCCTTTCAATCTCACACGTACTACCCTCATTTTTGCCGCAAATGCTAAAATACACAAAACGCTACTTCTCTGTTCCTTTGCATTGCCTTAGCTGTTCTGGAACCACAGAAACTGGTACTGTGGAACTAAAATGTGCTCAAACAGGAGAAAGCCTTCAGCTGTTTAATTAAGGGTGCAAAGTGATCATAAAAGACATAATTTTGAGAATGGGGCAAAGCAGCAATTTCTGCGCCAAGTGCATTTCGGCATGCATAAAAAAGCAGCATCCTTTTGTTAACACCTTTTTGTTACTACCAGCCGACAGTCACAATGCTAGCTAAACCAGCATCAGAATGGACAACTCGGTGAGTTGGGACTGGTTCATGGCTACTAAAAGCACTGCATAGTTGCGGGTTGAAGAAGCATCAGGACAAGCACTGACTCACAACAAAAACTTATTGCAGACCACACCGAATGGAACCACCTTGAACACAAATCGAGCTGCCACGTGAGGCAAGCAGCCACCACAAGAACCACTACAGAAAGAAAAAAACCTAGCTGTGGTCCCCTATGTGCCTAGAATTTTGCACAGACTAAAAGCGCCCATTAAACTAAGTTGTCTGTTGGGCTGTGTAAAAGAAAGATGCAAGCAGAAAGCAGGTGTCAGGGCTGCAAGGTAAGCCACAAAGCACGATTTGTGCAGTGCAGAACAAGTGTGGTTTACAGTGCGCTATTGATGTGCAGCGGTCAATATGTGGGCGAGATACGGCGTTGTTTGAATGTGCGCATTATGCAGCACAGGAGTGGCCTAGGGAAAGGCATGCGGGAGCATTGCTCACTGCACTGTTAGAACTGTTGCTGCAATCCTCATACCTGCCAGGCTTCCCGAATTTCCCGGGAGACTCCCGAATTTTCATGGTTGTGTACGATTGTACGACCGAAACAAAAATCTCCCGAAAACGCACCCGTCTGGCCAAATCTTTTTCCCAGTGTGGCCTCAATGTGAGGGAGGTATACCTGACAATACAACGCGACACCAATTGGCATCGTTATCAGTGAAGTGCTTAAAAAGCGTAGTCGGGCATGTGTAGAGGGTGAACCTGTTCGACCCATTGTTAGTTTACTGTTTATAGAAACGCAGCGCCGCCGCCACCGCCGCTTTCATTTACACACGAGCACGGCCATTCTGGATGGTGGTTCTGAAGATTTAGCAAGTCTCTAGTGGTGTAGCTTGTTCTTAGCTTAGACGAAACAACAAAACAGTTCAGTTCCTGCTGTTTTGTATTGCACTTGCAGTACTATTTCCAGGACTTTCTGAAAAGGGCGGTGTCAGCCACGTCGAACATTTGAGTGGTCTAGCTTCTTAGTAGTTTGTACGAAGAAACAGTTCATTTCCTGCTATGTGTTAAGCAAATAAAAAAATGTGTGTAAAGTTACCCATTCTGTTGTAGCTACTACCCCCCCCCCTCAGTAAGATCTCCCTAATGCCATCCTGGCAAACCTGGCAGGTATGAATCCTAATCTTAATAAAACTAAAGTGCTGTTATCACTCAGAGACAGGTCAAAGCATGAGGTGGTTGAGGCATTCCATATTCTGGGAACAATGTGCCTAAACTGCCCATCGACTGTGCTGAGCAAACAAAAAATTGGCCGCATATCTGCTCCTTTCATTGCAAATGTCGACAAAAAACTATAGTCTTTATCGACTTTTGCTTCCCTTTGCTTTCCCACTCACCTGCCATGTTACTTCTCTTATGGCGCGCTCCTCCTGAGGTAAAAACACCAAATGTTTGCTTAAATCATTTTAAATTTACCGCGTTCAACTGCACCAGGCCAGGTGCCTCTATGCCAACGCTGCCGTACGGCAAAGACGCACGTGAATCGAGACGCCCTACTTCAGCGTTTATAGAACCCCGTTGTCCCAATCCACGTGCGGTACAACGAGAACGTGAAGCCTATCTAGTGGGATCTTTCGTAACTGTCGCTAATTGATTTCTTAAAATGGCGCAAGAAGCTATAGTGGCGCTTGCGACAGCAGGCGACGGTGGGGTGAATTTTTTTTCTGCAGGTGATGAAGTATTTAATTTCGCAAAAATCAATCATCTGCGATTTTTTATAAAGAAACGCTGCAAATATCATTTCTGTATCAATTTCTTGTCTTATATTTGCGTAATGTCTTGTTATTCTTCAACAATGTTGACAAGTATGAACACTACACCGGACTTAGACGGGTAGATTTAGGTGTGACTATATAAGACGATTGCGCAGGACTTGTTTTACTTTGCCCGGGTGGCTGAATCGAGTCACGGACAGGCAGACAGACATACAGACAGACCAAAATTTCTGGGTTTAAGTAGCCCAAGAAAGACTATCGTCTTTAAAAATTCAATAGTGAGATGAAACAAGGTCCTGCTCCTCCTGGCTTGCAGTCGCCTGCCATGCACAGTTTGGTTTGTCGTAGTATAAATTCAATTGTATTGTTCAATAGTGTTGGTTGTGAATCAGCATGTTGCTTCTTTGTTCGTCCCTCATTTCTGGGCGCTGTTAGTAGCCATAAAAGCATAATCTTGAATACCTGCTGAAGGTGGCACCCAAGGGGAAGTCAGCATCCAAGGAGAAGTCCGACGGGTCGTACGTTGGGTCATCTGTTTGGCACATCTCATCGCCTTCAGATGCCAACGTAGTGTCGCCCGACATGTCTTGTCCTCTGGTGCCTTGCGTCGCCTCATCCACTAATCGAGGTGATGAACAACGGGCTGGCCTGAAGCTCGCCGGCAGAGGGGTGACAGCCACTGCTGCAGCCACTCGTGAAGTTCTGGCAGGTTCAAAATCGGGCTCAGCTTCTCCAGGAACTGCCTCCACAACAGGGGCATCAGTTTGTGTCTTGGCCGACACAAGAAGCCGCAAGGTGGTGTTGGCCTGTGTGGCTGCAAAATGTCCCCATAGATATTCAGCAGTTGTGCATTACCACACGGGGTGAATTAGATTGCGTCACCAAACTCATTACAAACACTTGCATTCAGTTGCGAATATTTTGTGTCTTGAAGAGGGTGCCATGTTGGGCTATTTGGTGGTCAGACAAAAAAGAAGGAATAGCGCACATTTCGACGAAGGACAGGCAGAAACACACACCACAAGTG
Source organism: Haemaphysalis longicornis (assembly GCF_048455015.1). Lineage (NCBI taxonomy): Eukaryota > Metazoa > Arthropoda > Arachnida > Ixodida > Ixodidae > Haemaphysalis > Haemaphysalis longicornis. The sequence continues at coordinate 37,159,915 of NW_027526204.1, forward strand.
CTGACTATCAACTGATCACTTTATTACAAGTTGCAGATAATAAATAGTACACTTACTGAAAAAGATGCAACAAGCACGTACAGAAAAGAGAGAAGGTTGCCTAACCTGTCAAACCATTATGTCAAATTCAGTGATATCATAATGGTTTGACAGGTTAGGCAACCTTCTCCTATATCTTCTGTACGCGCTTGTTGCATCTTTCCCAGTAAGTGTACAATTTATTATCCGCAACTTTTAATAAAGCGATCGGCTGATAGTCATAGGCAACCTTCTCCTCTATCTTCCGTACGCGCTTGTTGCATCTTTCCCAGTAAGTGTACAATTTATTATCCGCAACTTTTAATAAAGCGATCGGTTGATAGTCAGCACTTGTGGTGTGTTTCTGTCTGTCCTTCGTCGAAATATGCGCTGTTCCTTCCTTTGTGTCTAGAAGCTTGTTCACACAAGGAAATATCTCTGGAATGTCATGCTGCTACTTCTTAGATTCCATTACAGGCACTAATGGGTGCTGTTATTGTTGTGTAATGCAAACTAGGAGTTCTCCGTCACCATATGACATTTTTTGCCATAAGGCTTCTTATGCTGTTTAGCTTACCGATGGATCGACGCTCTCGTGTTGTCTGGGTGCCCACACTGCGCCTCTCAGCAAAGCATGTGCATGTCCGCAATGGTCCCTACAAAAAAATTGGGCATATGTGAGCTCCCCTCTGATTGACGAGGCGAGGGCAGTTAGTACACACCCCGAACACTGTCTTTCATTTAGCAGCACACACTTCAGAAGCTTGGGAGTCGAAGAAAATGAAATGCTAGTTTGGGTAAGTTGAAGGAAAAATGAAGGGCAGGGTACGATCGGGGGTACAAACCATTGAGGGCAGTAAGGTTAGCGGCATCAGAGGAGCTGCTTTTACCTGGGCAGGGCCGATTGCAGTGGCACTCGCACTTGCTCCAGGCACTTGCATCACCAGCACCTGAGCCTGCGTAGCAATATAAAACAAAAGTGCTATTTTAATGAGGTAACACAACATCGATATTAATGGTTTTTCCTAACTACATTCACCATCTATGTGCAACTGTTCAAAGCCCGCATACTTCTTACCTGAGAGGTAGAGGCACGGGTCATCACAACAGCTGGCCCTTGATTCTCCTGGTGAAGTATCTGCGTTTTGAGTAACACACAAGTGGTTTTGTGGAGGTTCTTCTCAAAGCACGCTCAAGTTACATGCATCAGATGTTGTTCTTACCAGAGAGGTAGAGGCCTGGGTCGTCACATCAGCTGGCCTTTGACTCTGCTGGTGAGCCAACTGTGTTTTGAAAAAAAAAATGCCGAGGTGGTTGTGAGAAAGTCTAGGAGCAAGTGTAAAATTCTCCCTCACTTAGTGGCACGTATTCATCGACGTACGACATGAACTTTCAGATTGCAACTGCCTGCAATGATACCAGCTGCACGCCTGTTTTTTGCATGGCATCAGTCACAAATTGCTCCATCTTAATGAAGGAAAATTTCGTTTTGTTGTGTACAGTCGTTGAAATCCATTGTGCTCTGTCAAATAGTTTTTGCCCATGTACATCTTCAAGTAAGGCCTGCAGTAATAGTTAGCCTGTAATTTTAGCTAGCATTGGGCTGTCTCCTTGGAGGCTGTGTTCATAAACTCTACCCTCTCAAAAAAAAAAAAAAAACTGCGAGTAGCGTTTGCAGGGTTGAAGTTCTACTCCGTTTACATATATGAAGCTTTTAGGAAAATGTCAGGCAACTTTGCAGTCATTCACTGGTATTTTGGACGTTGTGTTATTCAGCATATGAAGATTTAATGATGCCGTTAGCTACGTGTTCTGAGAGTCCTTGCTTGCCTGATGCATTGTGCGAATTGCAAGTGATCAACATCGAGCAATCTCCATCTGCAGTACCTGCCCCCCCCCCCATAATTTGCGACTTGTGTTCCGCTGCCGGTTTTGCATTTTTCTAGCTGAGCGAAAACAGCATTCCCGTTTCAAAAAGACATTTCGTATGATTGCTTTCCTTGCCATACAAACGTCTTCCGCGAACACAACTGATACGATATATACCAGTTACTCGGCGAAGTCTTATAAACGAGCTTTCGCACCCCGCTCCCCGAATTCAGCATAAAATGCGGTTGTTCTACAATATCACGGGAAGTCTCTTCCGCGTTCGGTAGGACTGAAGCTACTGCACATACGAGGCTGTGCGCTGTACATGTACGTTCACCGTCCAGACCACGCAGTGAGCGAGGCCGAACTTGATGTCGTATCGATGTAAAGGGTGCAGTACACCCGCCCAATTTTTTACCGATATCACGGGATCGTCGACCGTTCGGTCGATCAGCGCCGTATGATGGAGCGATACGACAAACCCGGCGAGAGTAGCCGCTAAGCTGTTGCAAGATCAGACGGCCGCCCCTGATTTTTTTATTCGCTTATCACACTGCCCTCCAACCAGCAATTAACAGTATCAGCCGTTAACGGCGCTGATCGACGGAACGGTCGACGCTCCCGCGATATTGGTAAAAAATTGGGCGGCCGTTCATAACCACTGTAACACCGGTTAATCTGACAGACTCACCCGTGTTTTGGGAAGTAACAAAGTCGGCACGGTATTCTTCTTCAAATGAAGATGTTTCATGCCCACGGCGCTCCTCTGCACAAACTCCAGGTTGTAGTGGTACGCTTCGGGCGGGAAATGCCTGCCACAAACACGAACACTTCTAGGCGCCGCCGACTCGGAGAGGCCGATGCGCTCCAGCCAAACAGCTCGCAAGTGCGGATCCTTCGGCAGAGAGTGCCTCATTTTGACACCACTCCAGTCACTCGCTTTGCAGCCAACGACGTGGCACGGATAACTCATCTTGATCCAGACCCAGAGGACGCGGAGCGCTCGTATCAGAACGTCGCTGCAGAAATCCGGAACTCTAGGCCTACTCGGGATCGCGCAGGAAGAAGGAAAAGCAGCCGGAAGCCGATGGCAGTGACGTCACCGGCGGCTGACCATCGGCCGAATCGGGGGGCGCCTCACCGTTGCGTCAGCAGCGACCGGGGATACGTCACCCGCGGTCGGCCTTCCGTCACCCGCGGTTGGCTCGCTGTTGCGTCGCGCTCGTCGGCTGAAAAAGGCGATCTTCAAAAATCGTTTACAAATTATCCGTACAACGTATGGCGCTCACACTTGGCTCAAAAATCCCCCGTTATGTGTTCTACCACCTGAATGCATTTGATTGCCACCTTCACAAAGCTTTTCTGGGTCCCTTTAAAGGCCAACTGCACTCAAAATTTCTACCTCTTGAAAACCCTATTTTTGTATAGTTTGCTAAAAATAAAGCAACATGCAAAATACAACAGCCTAAATACGGGCGTGGACGCCGCAAGCGGCCAGCAAAAATCAGCAATTTTGAAACCGAAACCGAGGAGAGCGCGGCCATTGCAGTGACGTTGCAGCCGTCCAGTCCGCGGCCGGACGGTCACCAGCTCGGGAGAAAGTCTGCGCCCAAGCTCTACGCGTGCACGGCGCAGCACATGGGTGAAGCGTGCGTAGCAGGGCTCGACCGGTTCTCCAGCTGCGTGGCTGGCCAGAGGAATAAGCCCCGTCTGCTGGAACGTCACAGGCGCGTCATGGCTGTTTACGCGATCCCCCGGCAGGTGCACCGTGGTCTGCGGCGGAGCTTTTTTTAACGCTTCTGACTGATTAACGAGGCGTTTCACGGGGATGCCGCTTGTGTCCTAGCTGATTTGGGGGCACTTACTACGCAATCAAAATAAATTTGGTCGAGGTGAAATTTGAGTGCAGTTGGCCTTAAGACACGGCCTTTAAAGAAGCCGCTTTGGTGGACACAATATCACCGCTGAGAACGACGGACAAGTTCACATAATCGTCTAGACACTGCCGTCTCATTTTCGAACCCTCGCTGGACTGCTAAAGCCCGTGTAATAAATTTTCTGATATCCCAAACCGCTTTCCGGAATCACAAAAATAAGTGTACTAACACTGACCATCAACTATGCATCCAAAACAAGCTGGTCACGATCATCTGCATCCTGGAATTCAACAAACCAAAGAACGCACGGATGAATGATAATCCGACAGCTATAGGGCGAATTACACCAGTCACTCATCCCGTACGGCGCGTATCTCAACCGAGATACGCCATCAAAGAATCGGACACTTTTCTAATTCTTGAAACACCACTTACCACTTGACAATGTATGGGTACGAGTTGGTTAGTGCTCCATGTTGAACCACCATTCAACACAGCAAAAACCAGACGGAGACCGTGAGTGACGAGGACAGGCGCTGCATCGAATTGAAATTTGTTATCAAGAAATACGTTTGTATAATCAAACACTACCGTAAAAAGAAAGGTACACTGCGTGACTGTGCAGTACACAAGAGCGCAGCCTTTCATACCGTAAACTTGACGGTCTGTGTATTTGTAAAATTGCGCACTGACATCGTAGCCTTTTTGCTTACCTTGCAATGCTGTCTTTTTAGATATACAGAAGAAGCTCGTTAATTCTAACCGCAAGAGGATGTCATCTCTGTTCGAATTAATGGAAGTTCTACGTCACGAAAGAAGAGTACGAACAATATGCAGCAATTGGGAAGCAGTAGGAAATGTGAACAAATCTATGCTTGAAAAAATAAAGTGATTGAAGCCTGCCTTTTCTCCTTCAAGGTGACAGCCAGCACTTTTTGCTCGAATTTATGTGGGCGGGCTTCTCTTGGGAACTGAAGAAGAGACGAGCGGCATTCAACAACCCTGTCATAACATCTGAGCCGACGGCGGCACTAGCTGCTGCTTACCTAATTCTTACCTAATCACGATACTCCGGGAAAATATTTTAGAGGGATTTGAAGGTTCTTTTTATGCCCTGCGAGAGGATGCGATAAAAGAACACATTAATGATAAAATACAATAAAAGAAAAAGCTGCAGATATGTATACTTTCGAAGAAACTGAAGGAATTAAAATGTTTTGTAAATCCATAAAAATTTTAATGCAGCAGCGGAGAGCACAGCAAACATTCCGGCGGCAGAAACCCGCGGCTGAACTCTCAAGATATAAAAGACCCGGCATTGATAAGGCTATCCCCAGACTACGAAATTGCAGCTAAAGGAGGTGACGCGCCTGAGGCTTAAAAATCGTCGACACGTAAAAATAGAGTGTAGGAAGATTCGTCTTCATTGCAGTATAACTGCACAGCGATGTTTACACTAGATTAAACCTGTGTATAAGTTATAACGGGTATAACGGGTACACGACAACGAAGGCCCGTAATAACCCTCTATACGTTATCGTAAAGGGCATCAGGCAGGTTTTTACGAGAAGTTTAGATGGCAGAAATCCTTCAAAGGCAATCAATTGATGCTTGATGCCCTTGAAACTTCATCAATCTACGATATCTTGCAGTAATCATAAAGGAACGGCGTTTATAAGTGGCGCCAAAGCTGATATCGTTACTAGTGAGTCTCCTGCATCGTTCACAGTGTCCCTGCATGTAGCGAAACTCAAAGAAGATGAACTTCATTAATACGGGGTGGCAGAAGTGATCGTAACGTCCGTATAGGAGAGGAGAGTCTTCAGGGGATGGAAGGGCTGCGCATACGAAGAGGATATGTGAAGTTATTATTGGAGGCGATATCGATTTGTCCAACTTTCGTAGTGCCGAGACAATACCTAGAATTCAGCACAGACTGGGGAACCTATTCCGTATTTTTCATCACGTTCAGAAGCATGCATCTTATATATTATAGCACCTTGCTGAATTGAGGTCAAATGATAACTCTATGCTTGGAGTAGACCATTGAGTCGGCCGGGTAATAGTTTTGTGTTTTCGGGAAAGAGATGTTCCGGAAGTTTAGCATTAGTGGATTACCCATGTCAAGGGACGGAATCACCCTATTTATCGATTAATGAAGAGAGCAAGCGTTGTCCTGGAGTGCTTGGGACAATATGATCCCGGCAACTGGTGCACAAGAAACGCAGCTGGCTCACCCACATAGACAAAGAGCTCCCCCTTCACCTTATAGCCGTTGGCTCTCAATAAAGAGTGAGGGCATACGGTCCCTAGGCATAGCAAACCGACAATAGCAAACGGCCAACCCAGAATAGAACACACCCGAGCTATAAAATTCCTAAAGCAATGCGTCTTTCAAAACGTCCGCCCCGGCCGGGGATTTTGGGATTGGTTTCACCCGATTTTAATTACGTCTTTCAAAACGTCCGCGGCGGGGGATTTTACTCTTTCGCTCTGTTCTACTCTCCGTTTCTTATTATGAGAGCAGTTTCGGAATGCCCCGGAGCTGCCCAAGGACCGCCCGTGACAGAAAACCAAATAAAAGAGGCCACTTGTCGCCTCGTTACGTCGTTACCAACTCCCAGCGTCATCGCGAGCAGCAAAATGGCCGCCTCCACGTCCGCGCTCTGTGGCGGTCGTGTTGCAGCCCTGCGTGCGCTCCGTTTGCGCCGTTTCCGGCGGTTTTCGTCGCAACGTACTCGCACTTTTCACTAACCACCCTTGAACGTCTCGGTGCGGTTTACCCTCTTCATAGTTTGGCGTGGCACTGCCAGGTTCGGTTGGCATCAAACCAGGTGCGCCAAGTGCGGACAGCTGTGTCGGTGTGTCTACAAGTGAGAGGCGACGTTTATGTGGGTGGCGGGTGTGTTTCCGCCTGTCTCCTGTGCTTAGAAGTTGGAAACAGCGCTTCGGTGATGACAGGCATTGCGCGGGCATCGAGCGGTGTTCCCGGAGAAAATTCCTCCTTGGTAACGTGTGGTGTTCAGATTTTCAATCCCGCTTGCCCGAAAGTGACGGTCTGGTGCTTCAAAGCGGGAGCGGGGGGGGGCGTGTGGCTTGTTTTTAACCTCTAAACTTTTCAAGACTGTTGATATGCGGCAGTCTCTTGTAAGAGGGGATGTAGCCTTGCACACGGCAGCTCCGTGGAAGATTCGTTTTTGTCGGCTCTGCCTCGCAGGCCCGACTGTGTAAATAAGAAAGGAGAATGAGAAAGGAGAAAAGGGAAAAAAAATAGAGAATATGTGGGTGTACTCGTGTTTCAGCTGTGTCAGAACTACGGCAAGAAATCGAACCTACAACTTTGCGTTTAGCTGTGGGCCTTTGCTGAAGAGCCATTGCTGTGGGTAGAGTTGTGTAGCGACCATCAGGACACCGTATGCCCGTTTTCTACGTGAAACAAGTAGTAGATGACTCCCTTTGGTAACCCACTCAACCGTGGCCTTGTATAAAACTTTTTTGCTCATAAAAGAAATCACTGCATTGGTAAACTTTCATATTTGTTATTAGACATCAGCTTTGGTGCCTGTAGAAAGAACTATCAGTGTGCAAACTCAATCACGCCTTGAAATTGTGTGAAAAAAAATAAATAGAAGACCACAACTATTGGGCAGTCTTGATTATTGACAGCATCCTTTGTCGACAACGGCGGCCAGTCGCTCAGGCGGGGTGGTTGTGTATAATCCGGCTTAATTGTCTGAAGTTTACACCACTATGTGATGTGTCAGCCTTTCAAATGAAGCAGAGTTGTATGTTTTTATTCTCCTTTTAAATTTTGGTAAACGTTGAAAGGGTGCACGCATGCAAACGATGCTCAAGTTGAAGTAGTTTTAAACGGAATTGATAGTAGAAATTTACGCATGGTAAACAACTACAGAGCCATGTCAGTTGACATCCGCCGCGGCGGTTCAGTGGCTAAGGCGTTGTGCTACTGGGCCCAAGGATGCGGCTTTGATCATCGCTGCCGTAGCTGCTTCTCTGATGGAGGCGAAAAGTGAAAACGCCTGTGCATTGAGATTTAACCGCATCTTAAAGATACCCAGCTGGTTAAAATTAATCCAGAGCCCTCCACTACAACATGCGTCATAGCCTGGTGTATCTTCGGCGCGTTGATCTTTAAAATTTGAGAAATTTTTGTTTTAGCTGAGCAGGAATCAGCGCGTTCTTGTGTTGGCTTAGTTTAGTTCTAACACACTTGTGCCTTCAATAATAGTTACAAGAGAATGCCGTGCATTTTCCAACCTTGGAGATAGACTGTTGTGGTTTTTTTTCAATGCTTGACGAGAACTAGCTTCGGCTGAAGATTGTTCAAACGATTGTTGGTTTCCTCTTTTATTTTTTGACCGTGTTTGGTCAAAAGCTCTGTGTTGGTCTGTCCAAAATGTGTACCGTACAATGAGATACGTGAATATTCAGAGAGTGCTTTGGACAATATAATGCCACAAACGCTACTGCTGTCGAGAAAGGTGTCGAACTAACTTGAAGTGCAAAGCCCATTACAGAACGAAGATAGCTTCAAGATGAAGATGGAAAGTGTGGATTCAGACTTTGCCGTAGAATTTCCATAAGTGAGACGGTGGGTAGAAGACAGTGCCAACAAGGAAAGTTAGAAAAAGGCTCAATGCTGTGTGTCAGTCATTAGGGAGCAACTGGAGGAGATTCTAGAAAGGAGCCATGAAGAGAAAATACAACTTCGTTTAATTTGAAAGAACTAGGATTCAGTATTTCACTCAGCTCCATTAGGGCCACAAAAGATGTTTTTTTAACTAAAAAAAAACAGACGTATTTAAAAGCTTTCAAATTTTGCACCACAGTGACATGTTATGAGCAAGAATGACGTCATGCGGCCAACAATGAAATATAATTTTCAGTGCGTTAACTGCACGTTAGCATTCAAGTGATGCGGTCAAACGGAATTAGAGGCCCCATTACAGACGTCCAGTCATGTGTCATCGCGACAGCTCAGTTAGGCGGCCACCAATCGCGCAAACAAGGTTCCGTGATATCATAGAAAAGTTGCGGGAAATTGGCTAGGGGGTCGCAACTGCTTCACACGTTTTCTTTAATATCTTCGTTATTTGTTCGAAGATTGTGATGATATTGGTATCATTGTTATCGGGACTAAGCCGTCTTTCTAATAAACCCAACTTGTATTTTGTCTTCATGGCTCCTTTTACCACCTGGACGGCAGCGCTGCAGAACATTAATCATCTCCACGTGTGCTGTGAGTGTTATGTCAGAATCTTTTGTGTCTGTAATTCAATGTAGACATGCAAGTTGGAGCAGAAATGTTATGCCACCGACTTATTTTACCAGCTTTGCTTGTCAACTGTGTCTTACTTGCCTGTAGTACTCCTTGTGGTTTTTTTTTAATATGAGCATGCTTTCATTCAGTCTCGAATTGAGTCCTTAAAAAAAATCATTAGCTTGTTTGTTAATTATAAACTGCTGACATAGCAGGATGTGATAGTAATCAGAAGAAATGTGCAGACCTGTTTCAGTATACAATATTTTTCAGCTACATTGTGCGTGCGACGTTTAAAAGTTCTTTCCACTATAATTTTTTTTACGAAGTTGGGAACCGTGGAAGCAATGCAAACATAAAAATGAAGGCAGCGGTTACCAAATGGGCGATGAGGACAAAATAAAAGCTTTCTTCGTTAAAAAGATCACCTTGTCCTGATAGCAATCATAACATTGTTATCGCAAACAGCAAACAAATAATGGAGATATTGGAGAAACGAAATTAGAAGTGCGACTCCTGAGCCGCTTCTTTGCAACTTCTCTCTGACGTCGTGGAATCTTGTTTGTGCGACTGGTGGCCACCACCGAAAAACATGGGGCCTCTAGTTCTTTTATATTGTGCCACCTGAATGCTAACATACAGTTAACTGACAGATAACTGTTTTTTTTATTGTCGCACCAAATTACGTGACTGCAGCACAAAATTTGAAGTTTCTCAATATTTCTAGCGTTTTTTCACCTAAAGAATCTTTCGTTGCCGTAATGAAGCTAAGTGAGTTAGCAGAGGCTAGTTCATTGAACTTTAACAAAGAAGTGTCTGCGTGGCCCTTTTAATAATTGATGACGTGAAATGAGATGTGCTAAAGACATCTCAGTCATCCTGTTCCTTTACTCTCTAAGATAAGAATCTTATGGCTGCATCTAAAGGGCACGGTGGCTGTATCTAAATCCAGTACCACCCTCTATGCAATCGCTATGTGCTTGGTACAGTGGTCTTCTTTAAAATGAAAGGATCTTCAAGTGAAAGCACTGGAAAGTGAAGCGTGTGTGGAGATTTGATTTGATTTGATTTGAACTGATTTGATTTGATTTGAGTTGAAGTTGGAGCAGCACGCTCAAAAAAATTCTTTCGGAACTCCCTGAAGTAGACACACACAAAAAAATTGAAGGCTCGAAACCTAATGTTCTAGAAGTAAATGCTAGGGTAATGAATACTAGTAGGAAACAAAATGCAAGCGCCGGAAACACTTCTTTTAAGGCGAAAAACCTGAAGTTTGACCCACTGTTCGTAAGACCAGCATTGTTGGGCCGGTTCAGAAAAAAAATTCAGCTCATACTAATGGGCAAGACGTGAAGGTAGTGAAAGCTGTACACGCAACCTTCACAACCATAACAAAGGTTCAAGTCGACTATGGCAGTCGATTTGCTTCTTCTTCGTTGCCGCAGCGACCTTTACTCCATAATTGTCGCTATAAGTGTGAGCTTCTTTCATTTTTTTGGAAGTGATAATCATTGGACACCACCTTCGAGGGGCGTACAATATGGTCTCGTCGATCTCGTACCGAGCAAGTGTTGCCATGGTTATGGCAAACGCTGGAGTTTTTTTTTTTTACTTTTGGCCAATCTTGTCCAATTTTCTTAGGTGTGTGTGCTTGGCTTGACACACGTGCGCAGGGGGACGCTAAGCGGTCGCCGCGAGGCGCGCCCACACGAGCGCTAGTTTTTTTATTAACTGCTGGGCGGTCGCCGCGAGGCTCGCGCTCACGTGGGCACGCTCCGCAATGTCTTGGTATTTTTGAGTGCAGATACGAAAAATTACGACTTGCTAAACAGTTTCGCTGTTAATAAATAGCCGCTGCTGTAAAAGGCTGATAAAAAGCGGATTTGAGTTCGTTGGGAATTCGACCCGGGTCCCGACAGTAAGAGCCGAGTACGTGCGCCTAGCGCGTACGCGAGCAGTACGGATGCGCGCCAGCCACTTAGAACTCTTATTTCGGGGAAAGTGTGTCTAGAAAATCTCGCGAATTTGTCTGTCGAAGTTATTTGCGCCAATAGACGAAGAACCGGAAGCGAAGAAATGGACGCAAACACGATGCAGCCGTAAACACCTACCAAAAATATGGCTCGGCTTTCGAGAGAGAAATTGTCATCCCTTTCGAGGTCGCTGTGTTTGTGGTGGCAATCACTGACTCTGTTTGAGGCAGCACTTCTCGGCAAAGGTCTGTGCAGGAACGTTGTGCGGTGCCTGCAAGTCCGCTTTTCCGCGGAACACCGCAGCTTTGCGGGAAAGCCCGAGACACGAAATACGCTAGTAGGTTATAGTACTTCCAATTTTTTTTCCTTTGTGTGTGAGTATGTCATGCCGCAATGTGCCTTTCCCCTATATCATAGTGTGCCCCCCATAATGAAAAACTGTTATTGGTTTCCTTCCTGATGGTTTTTCTAGGAAGAATTTGCTGATAGTGTTTACACCTAACTTAGGGGAGTTATTTGGTATGCTTACCACTATTAACGTTAGTCTTCCCATGTGTCCATGAAAGAGCGAAAAAATCTTCCATTAATGCATGCAGTAAACTGTTATTTTATTCACTAGTGGTGAATCATTGGGACAGATAGCTCGCTCCTCTGAGCACATAATGATTGGTCGACGAACATATGTCAGTCTCCGTCACTCGGGCTGCATTCACAAGAAATAATGTGAAGTTGCCATTGACTCTAAAAATACGCCGTGCGCCTTTTTTTTGTCACTTCGTAATTTTTTTGTACAATTTCAAATGACTTGCAGTGTGCTCTGACATGTCTGCTAGAAGTGGTTTGATGCATGTGTGCTGCTTTGAGTGTATTTAAAAGCGGACTTACTGCGTTGTTTTTTTCTGTTCCAGCTAGGACTTCAAGAATGAAAACAGTGGCCTTCTGTACGAGATTTCTACGAGGCTCTTTTTTTTTGCCTTGTCCCAGTGGTTTCTTTTATCATTTAGGATTCTCCAGAATTTCATTTTTCATGGCCTTCTGAGGAATTAACAAGTGTAACGTTGAAGGGGATACAAACAAACCTAATAAGGTGTACGCTGGAAGCAAGAGCCCACACTTGGTGTAAAAACTTGTTGTAGCCTGGTGCGCTTTTTTAAAAAAATGTCTGTGTTATATTGACACCAGCCCACCTTCTTTGAAGCGTTAGATTGTTACACAGAGTGTCGTGTTACAAGTGATGACTGATTGAATAATGCTGCTGCTCTGATTGTGGTTTTTCCTCTTTTGTTTTTCAAGCTTTGGAAATTTGGGAAGAAAATGTTCCGCAAGTTCCTGGCTTCTACTTAACCACGTATTGATTTTGTAACGAGAAAATGGTTCACTATATTGCGGCATGTTTGTTCTCCATTGGAAGTCATTACTGAAGTTTGCTCGTTTGTGATGTCTTTTTGAGGAGGATTTGTAGTTACAACTGGCTTTTCAAATATAAAATTTTGGATGCTACACCATTGAAGAGAGAATGAAACAAATTTTGTACTCTCTGTTTATACCTGCATTGTATAATCCAACCTGCACAGTTCTTTATGCTTCACTATTTAGTGAAAGTAGAGATGCTCAGTTCAGCTGTACAACTGGCTTGGTAACTGCACTCACCCTTTGTGGCCACCTTACGAAAAATTGTTAGTTTCCGCCCACTTTATTATTAGTGTCTTTTCTTGTTCACGTGCAGCTACATAGGTTAAACATGCCTGCAGTTCAGTACATACTGCCTAGTAGACTTGAGGCTGTGCCATCACATTTGCTGTCACAAAATCGGCGGGGACTTGAATGCACTTTTTGTGCAAAAAAAGAAAAAGCGAAATGCAGGGGTGTCACTGTGTGCAAATCGAGGAACGAAACAGAATGTGTCCTGGACACCAAGTTGATGAAATAATCCTAGGAGATTCATAATTCAACTTCATCGTTGTTTTGTAATGTCCCATCACTTCCGGCGGTTTTGTTTTCACCCTACTTATTCAGGTCTCATTGCCTCTTTCCGGCAGTTGGCGAGGCATTCAGAAGCGCTTAGTGACCAGTAGCCGATAGCAGCCCTCTCTAAAAAAGCCTACACCTGGGTCTCTGCACTGCAGGCTTAAAATCAAAATTCTGTCGGGGCTCGATCATTCCACACAGGATTTTAGGCGGACGATTTGGAGGTGGTGGTAGATTGCACGCATTATCAGTGGCTGTATCAGAAAATGATATCACCCCCCCCCCCCTGCTCCCAGTCGGAGCTTGATCACTCTAAACAGGCTTTTAGGCGGAAGATTGGGAAGTGATGTCAGATAGGACGCATTATCGGTGGCTGTTCCAGAAAGCGACTGCACCCCCCTCGATCCGCCGCCGACCGTTCTCTGCTCGCAGGAGATATCAGCGGCAGCGGCGAGCTGCCGCTGACACGCGCACCTACCAGTGCAACCTGTGCACCTACCGCACCGAGCGGCGGGCGCACATATTACGGCATCTGCGCGGCCACACGGGCGAGCGGCCGTTTGCGTGCGCCCACTGTGACCGCTGCTTCGTGCACAAGCACCACCTCGACAGGCACCGGAAGCGCGCACACCCGCGACGGGAACAGCGGCCGCTGCTGCCGGCGCCGCTGGCGGACTTTTTGGAGCTGGAGCTGCAGCCCTTCGACGACGACGACGTTTGACACGGACCGGACATCTCTGTGGCACCATCTGAAGCTGAACGCGGCTGGGATGCGCCGTTCACCCAGAGTTACTCAATATGCAGCCGCTGTGAAACTGCCCACTGGCAGATGATTTAGTAAGGCCTGTTAGTATTGGGTGACTCCATGCCAAAGGAGACTTGGCAAATTTTAATCTTCCGGATGTGCTTCCAAAATTTATTTTAGCAATTTTGAGTTGAGTTAGTTCCCAAGGTAATTAGAGATAATTGGTCATTTTGGGGGGAACAGTAGACAGAACAGCGTTAGCCATAAAGGTGTAATCTTTATATTTTCCAATACTATGAACCCTGGTGAATGCAATATTCAAAGTGAAACTCGGTAAAATGCTTTTGGCGAAACATTTTTTTTGGCCTACAGTGGCCTTGGAAGTTGTGCAAAGACATAAAAGGTGATGCGTTTTAAAACTTTCTTTGCCAAGGAGCGATTACACGCGATCGCAACTTGTAATGCCTCCTTTGCAAACATTTTTAAAAGGCATTACTTTTTACGTCTTTTGCAGATCTTCGAAGGCCACTGTAAGGCCGAAAGAAATTATTTCACCAGAAATATTTTACTGAGTGCCACTTCTCGACTCAAAACTGCTAAAATAAATTTTCAAAGCATATCCGGAAGATTGAAAAATTGCCGGGCCTCCTTTGGCATGGACTCGCCCTATTGCACTATGTACAGTTCTGCGCAAAAAAAAAAGACAGGGACTGGAAAAGACACAACTAAAGAGCGCTCTTGTGTTGTGTCTTTTCTAGTCGCTGTCCCCATTGGCCCCATGTATCGAAAAGTGGTTCACAGTTAACTCCCTGCGCTGTGGGCAAGCAGGGACAGAAACGGGGCATAGCTGACTATGCTGCCATCTGTCGGCAGAACACTCAAGTAATGCTCAAGCGCACGCGGTTGCTGCTGTAAGTCATAAAAGAAAAACCGTGGAAGCATGAGGAAACATTACCTAATTTAGTGTTTTCCAGTTTGAAGAGCAAGCTTTAGTTTATTAGGCCGTGGTATTAAAGGAGCCATGAAGAGAAAACACAAGTTTGGTTCATTCGAAAGATTGCCTCGTTAGAATCATGCTGACACCACATTTAACGTAAACTTCGCTCAAATAAGCTACATAATTAGGAAAAAAGGGAATAGCCATGCGACCCACTAGCTCATTTCCCGCAACAGAATCTATGATGTCATACCAGCCAGCTCTGCGATTGGCGGAGGGCGGCAAAAGCAAATGCAAATAAGGCAGAGATTGCAGGCTTGCTGAAAGAGGTATTTGCGCTTAAATTTAGAGCGCATTCTTTTTTAAACCATAAGATTGGTGGGAAAAACAGTGGAAGTTACGAAAGCACAGTATGAAGTACCAATGCGTACTGCTGTTGGTACTGCGTGCACTATGCTTGGTTTAGTTGCACAGGACTGCGGGGCTTTGAGGTTGTCTCAGACGACACTGGCCAATTGACGCAAGCAATGGTGTCTTACGTGACCATATTTGTCGAGCAAGCACTGTTTCACGAAACGATTATTTTCTCCCTGAACAAACAAACCAAAGGCAGAAAACGGCTTGCCATGGTATGGTGGCGCCGTCTAGGTTCACTAACGGCAAACAAGGCTTCCTGTTATGTCATTGCCGACCACGAAAATGCACCGTTTAGTGGGAAAATCAAAATTTTAACTTAAATAATAATTTTTCAGTGAATAATGTATCGGTTGCATTCGGACAAGCGCGGGGGGGCACTATAATACCCCTGTCACACGGGCACTTTCAATCGCGATTGAGTCAATCCGGATGGAGCTCGATCTGGATTGGGCGCTGCTGCACGGCAGTTTCAATTGCGATCGAGCTTGATCCCGCTCCAACTCAATCCTGGTTTCTCAAGTGCGATTGAACGAAAGCGGTGATACTCTCGTCCCCGCTCAGTAATAGCACAGAAGGTGACAACTTCAACTAACGCCTCAAATTGTGTCAAATAACTTGACCCAAATAAGCGTTCGGTAACATTTACATAGTTATGTATACCTACGGCTGTGCGAAGTTACCAGTTGCCGGCCGCAAGTACATTGTTAGCGCCATCTGGCGTACACAAGTGCAACCGGTGCAACTTCTTGATCGCGATTTAAACGTGCCGTGTAGCAGCGGCAGTGCATCGAGCGTGCTTGAAAACTCGATCGCGATTCACTTTAATCGCAATTGAAAGTGCCCGTGTGACAGGGGTATAAAACACGAAATCTTTCGAATAACACAAACTTGTATTTTGTTTTCATGGCTCCTTTAGTCGGTGTTTCCCAAAGTCCAGTTTCTGCTCACCCCCCCGCCCCTCTTTCCTAGGTGCAGCGACAATACACTAATACACTTGCCTCTCGGCTCTCAAGAAGCAGGGGAGCTCCCGCTGCCGGGATTCTGAAATGGAGTTTCACAACTGGTGTATATTGAAAAACTCTCTCGTTCCCCGAGTACAATGTAGGCACTTTAGGGGGGACACTCCTCTTAGAATAGCCCCCTTTCATTTTTAAGTAAACTCTGTGAAGCTTGCCAGTTTTGCTGCTTTTCTCCCACTGATTTCAAATATGCGACTATTTTTTTAGTCAATTGGTTTTCAAGATAATTAGTGATAATTAGTCATTTTGGGGAAAACAGTAGACAGAACAGTGTTAGTCATAAAGCTGTAATCTTTATATTTTCCAATACTATGAACCCTGGTGAATGCAGTATTCAAAGCAGTTTTTTGGTGCACCGCTTGGAACTAATTTTACAGCTCTTTGAACTTTGGTGGCACCAGTGGCAAGGAACCATTTTGAGTTCCCATTTCAAACACCAAAGTTTAATGAGTTATAAGATTAGTTCCAAGGAGTGCATAAAAAAACCATTATCTTATTGCATTCTCCACCAACTGCAAAAATAATGGCGGATTTGAAATCAGTGGGAAGAAGTCAGCAAGACTGGCAAGTTTCACAGAGTTTGTTTGCTTAAAAATTAAAGGAAATTGTTTTAATAGCCATGTCCCCCCTTAAAGTGGCCATGAAGACGAAATATGGGTTTGTTTCATTTCAAAGAATCAACCTTCCCATTCCAGCCACAAAAGAAATTTTCGAACAGAGAGAAATGTAAGAAATATTGAAAAAACTTTCAAATTTCGCGCCACAGTGACATAGTATGTTCAGGAGTGACGTAATATGGGCAAGCGCACAAGCGGGATTCCGTGACGACATCGAGAAATTGGCGGAAAGTGGACGGTAGTCGCTGCTTCTTGATTTGTTATATTTTGTTTTAATATCTCAATTATTCGTTTGAACTTAGCGATAAAATTGTTGTTGTCGTCATTGTGACAAAGCAGTCTTTCAATCAAATGAACCAAACCTGTATTTTGTCTCCATGGCGCCTTTAAATTTGACAAGTGATGCAGGTCGTGTGTGAGTGTGCGTGTGTGAGAGAAAGTTGCGTTATTTTTTTTACCGGAACTGGTGCAGTGTGGTGCAGACCAGAGCAGAGGCTATAGTTTAGTAAAAACCGAACGCCTGACGTAGTGCCTGCACCAGTGTAGCCCAGTGCAGGTGAAAAAAAATGTCCCTAGTGCCTCCTGTGCTGTGACGTTGTAGGTGCCGAGTTGCGGGAAGGTTGTGCAAGCGAAAGCAGCATGGCATCTCATGGAAAGAGCGCTCGGATAGCGGAATACTGAGGGAGTGAAACAAAACGGTTGAGTAACGTCGCTGACCAGGACTGTTGCTGTGTATGCACTGGTTCGAGATGAGCTGACATTCCACTGTGATGTGCAGAAAATAAATATTTTGACATACTCCGGTGTCTCGTCTCTGTGGGGAAGCAAGGGGTGATTTTCAGTCAACATCGGGGTGTTTGAAGAGCAACAAAATTTTACCACCCCTTCAAAAGAAGGTTGAGAGGAGCGTGAAAGATAAAAATACGTCCCATCGATCGCCAAGCCTTCAAAGAGCCAAATCGCAAAGAAAGAACAAACGCATGCAATGATTTCTCGCGCACTAAGGAAGCGCGTCTGCGAACGATCCAAATGTATGGCGATATGTGGTTTATGAGATAGAGGTATACTATTCTACAACTTCTTTGCGATTGATGCGTGTATTGTCTTATCTAGAAGCCTTCCTTCTTTGCGATTTTTCAAGTAACTGTGATGCCACAGTGGAAACCCGGTTTCACGCACTTGCCTCGTGTCCAGACATCTTATCAGAGCTTTCCGGTCTACCAACCGGTCTATGGGGAAATGCACAAGTTTTTTGACAGGACGCCATCATTCCCATTAAGAAAGCTTTCGCTTTAAAAAGGCGAGGCGTGCTTTCTCACTGCCGTCACCTTTAAAAATACCATGGGATGCGTTACCAACCATCCAAACAGGAACTGCTTCTGTAGTAGTCGAAGTACATTGCTGGGCTTTTTTATTTTTGTGGAGCCTTATTTTTTAGCTGAGCAGAAACAGTGAGTGAAATGTTATACGTTTTGGGAACAAAACAAAATCTTCAGTTTGGGTAGAACAACACACAAGTCCTAAAAATGTCGACCTGCGATCTTGCCAGACGTCAGATTGCCTTTTCTGGCAGGACCGTGAACGAGAAGACTAAGGTGGCGAGGTTGCCGGGTTTATAACGTACTAACTGCCAGATTTCAAACCATCGACATCAGCAGAGCTTAGTAAGGCTTCGGTATAGCAATTATTGTAAGCGTTTTATGTAGAAATAGAGCAGAAAATGAAGTGTACTGTACCTTTCTGACTTTTTGTTGACATTTCTTCTTTGTCAACAAAAGTTTCCACATTTGAAAGTAGTGTATGCCTTCAAGGACCTTTATTTCAAAAGGAAAGCAAACAAACAGAAAAAAAAACACCTCGCTTTCTTGAATAAAAATAAGGCGGAGCTGAGCAAGAAACCCCGGTCAGTTACCTACGTACTTCTGTCGATCCCTCTGGAAGGTAAACTGGATATTCGAGAAATGAAACACTTGCAACATAAGTTTTTTTTGCTAAAGCTATGAAAAGCAGTGAGGAAGAAAACAAAATGTCGCTCGATGTGTATCTGTGTTTGCTGGAGAGTGTGCAAGCTAGCAGGAAGTACCTCAGCCGCCTAGACGTCCGCTCCTGCTTTTCTCCTGAAAGAAATAATGAATGATCAGACACTCCCAGGACTGCAGCACAACACCGGTTGTAGCTGGTGTTAGCAGCGACTGTCTGACAGATCATGTTACGGAGCTTGATGTTGCAAAGAGCTGTGTGTATGTGTATGTTAGAAATATACACATACACACATAATGCGCATTAGAATGGGCGAAGTTCGAAACTTTCAAACATAGAATCAAACAACACGAAATTTCATTTGGCTGCAGATTGAGTGGCACTATTTAAAAATTTCAAATAAATTTTTCGAAGCATTTTGAAGTTTGAAAACCTGCACCGGCAATTTCCACGCGTGGCGATGGGCTTTCCCGCACAGCTCCGGTGACGTGCGGCCAAACGGCAGGAAGGGGGCGCTTTTGTGTAGCGCCTAGAAGGAACCTGGCGTCACCTACAAAGCAATGCTCCCCCCAATTGTACGCTGCTTCATAACTTCTATCGAACCCAATACCTCAGAGGCTGCCGTTTCTATCGTCCCACCTCTTGCGCCCTATACCATACGGCATAGGGTGCCAACCCCGGAGCAGTGGGAAATCTTGCTGACCGGCCCAAGCCTTGAAGACCAGGGAAGCCTACAGTCGCCCGTCAGGTCAAAACGCCCTACTGGTTTCATTTGGTCCCACTTCCAAGTTCCAATTAAACAAAGAGCACATGAACAGTACTGGTACTAGTCCGCAACCCGCCTCCCTCTTTGATTTTTTTGAGAATATCGACTTCCATTCCCAAGTCGAGCATACAACATAGGCTGCCATGATAGTTGAGGCTTATTCCTAAAATCGAAGCCTCCCCTAGCATAAAGTGCAGCTCACACGGCGCTCTGCGCAACGACATAAAAGTTGAGAACTTTAAAAGAGCGACATGCATACGCTGCCATGAATCTCAACTGGTCTACCACCTTATCAACTGTATGTGGCGCTGTTTTCGCACTTTAAAAATTTCGAATTTTATCAAGAAAGGACGGTCCCCTCGATGCTTGTTATTCAAAATAACTTCAGTTAACCGATGTGTGAATTTTAGCTTCGAATCATCGAGCAACTTCTTTCATTGGATTGCATGTAAAATTGCTGGGACCAGGACATCACTTCCAATTGAACGAAAAATTCCATATAACATTGCATTTTCAAACTATTGAGAGTCGACGCTATTGTTTATGCGATTGGCAAACGCCAACCTTTCGCACCAAAGTGATGTAAGCGCTCTAGGGCGCTTACATCGCCCAATTTTAGGGCGCTTTCCCACAGTGCACCGATGTTGCGTGGCTAAGAGGCAGCCGCTTTTGGAGAGCACCTCTTATCTCTTCCCAGCACAAAAAGAACGGGACAAATGCAGGAGGAAGACGTAGGAGAAGCGCTGACTTGTCCTTTCCTTATCAGACATGAACAAAAAAAAAATTAGAGCGAAAGTTCAGAGCTTGTCTTGCCTTTTCCTCCCGCCTTTGGCTCTGCCTTTTTGCGCTGTGAAGACGAGTACCAACTAGCCCGGCTTTCTACATTACCTCTTATCTCCTTGGCATTGGAATAACTCCACCCTCGTGCTTATTGTTGCGAGGTAGGCCAGACTGCGGACCGGTGACGATGAAAGGACGTTTATTCCGGGCTACATCCTAACGAAGGAGGCCCCAGGCCTTCTGTTGTTCGGACGAGCGTTCTGTGGACAGCCGTTCGCTACCGCTGCCCAAAGACGACTGTTCTGTTACTCTCTCCTCCGGAGGTCCCGAGTCGCTGGCACCGCCCTGGCCCCACGGTTCCGAGAAGCCGACCTTCGCTCTCCTCTGAATCCACGACTTGCCGTCCCCCCCGATTCCGCCGGAGTGCGCACGTGTTCCTGTTTTACGACCGGCAACCCAGCCGACGGTCTAAACACTCTCTTCTGTTCGGCCTTGGGGAGGGCTCCCCCCCTCAGAGTCCCGCACGCAACATTATCTTTCCACATCCTGATAAGGTGGTCGTGATCCAACTTTGCTGCAAACACTCTCTAGATAAGAAAGCCCAGCCACGCACCGACAGGTTTTTCTAATCAAATGATACACAAAGTTGATCTCTTCATTTGCCTGCAATATCCTTTTTTTAACAGGACATCGGAAAGATGCTGTCTGGCTACCTACTTCCAGAGACACCAGTATACAGCATTTTCAGCGAAAAGGAATCGACACTGCTCACTGGCAAAGATACTAGCATCAGTTTTGGTCTTAACTCTGTTTACACGCTTATATTATATGCATAAAATGCATTTCAAAGAACGTTACTTAGGATTGTGCTGCGTCCGGCACAAATGTATTTTGAAGGTTGAATTAATGCGCTGTTACTTAATGCAGAGAAAAGTACCTGCAAGCAGATGGTTGGGAAATAACGATTCCATGAGGATATACAAGGGGGGGTTTAAAAATTAAAATAATTTTTTATGGCTTGCGTTGCCTTACAGACAGTTTTTTTTTCCCTGCAACTGAAATGAAAGGCCAGCATAAAACTGCCATATACATTCCTCTTTCACGAGGGAAGTGTGTTAATAATTTTAGAATATACAGTTCTATCCTACGCATCTAGAATAGAATCACAATATGGGTATACCCTCATTACAGTGACAGTAAACATAAAAAAGTCAGAATATAGTTATACCCTCTTTACACTAACGCTAAACACAATTGCGGTCGCCACGTGCCATGAATGTGTAATTCCATATCATCAATAATGCTAAAAGCAGCAGGATAGCTTGTTTGTATTTGTTTTATGCTGTAAGAAAATTTCACAAGAGTATATTAAACAGCCTTTTATTTTTCCGCACGCTAGCTACTTAAGCATGCTGGAGAAATTCATGTTTCACTTTCCTCGCTGAAAAAAGAATAAATATATGCTCCGACTCGCAACTGTTCGCACAAAATAATTATTTGCTTTGCACTCGCTTCGAAAGTAACACTGTATAGCATTCGTACAATCATATCGACTGGTGGTTCCGGTGCATTGTGGTAAAGCGGAACCCCAGGCATGTCCTAACAGTGTAGTCACCTCCAAGAGCACTGCATTTGCGCAGCGTACCAAGCGACCGCTACCAACAGAGTCTCTTATCTCTTCTTATCTTTCTTCTCTGCAGCAGAGGCATCGAAAGACACGTTTCATTG
This sequence comes from Haemaphysalis longicornis, assembly GCF_048455015.1. NCBI lineage: Eukaryota > Metazoa > Arthropoda > Arachnida > Ixodida > Ixodidae > Haemaphysalis > Haemaphysalis longicornis. The sequence goes on from NW_027526204.1 coordinate 37,181,890, forward strand.
CATGCGTCTGCATGGATGCCACAAAACAAACCTCTTCCACCATAGCACGATGGGGTCGGGCCATAGGCTTGCCTACCTTGACTCCACTCTACGTGCATACCCTACAGTTCTTTATTTAGTACCAGTGACACCCCACACACACTCCTTAAAGGAGCCATGAAGAGGAAATACAACTTCGTGTAATTTGAAAGAACTAGGATTAGGTATCTTACTCAGTTCCATTACAGCCCCAAAAGATGTTTTTTTAACGAAAAAAAAAGCTATAAGCATTTAAAAACTTTCAAATTTTGCGCCACAGTGACGTGTTATGAGCAAGAATGACGTCATACGGGCCAACAATAAAACACAATTTTCAGTGCGTTAACTGCACGCTAGCATTCAAGTGATGTGGTCAAATGGAACTAGAGGCCCCATTACAGACGTCCAGTCATGTGTCGTCGTGACAGGTCAGTTAGGCGGCCGCCAATCGCAAAAACAAGGTTCCGTGACGTCGTAGAAAAGTTGCGGCAAATTGGCTAGGGGGTCGCCACGGCTGCACACGTTTTCTTTTAACATCTCCGTTATTTGTTCGAAGATTGCGATAATATTGGTACCATTGTTATCGGGACTAAGCAGTATTTCTAATAAACCCAAGTTGTAGTTTGTCTTCATGGCTCCTTTAAACTTTTTACGCTCTAAAGCACATCCGAACACCCCCATCCAGAGGGTGCGTTCCCTGGGGTGGTATTCTCGTAACTGTCCCTTTTGAAAACGTCCGTTTTGTGTCGCTTTCATCGTGACACACTTCCAGTTAAGCAGTCGGCCCATGGAGGAACGAAAAGGTGGATGGACCTTTGCTTCAAATACCGTAACTGTTAAAGAACTAAAAACATATCAGAGTATCTTTTATGTGTTTATTTGAACGTATTTTGAAAAACTAAACGCGATGAATTCTTTTTTGTTACGACGTTGAAAGTTTTCACCGTAAGGGGAGGAACGTTCAAAGATGGCAGCTGCAGTCAGCTGTTTCCTTGTGACAGTGAGGTGTAAACAATGCTGCGGGTACTCAGTTTTTCACGGTTGGACTCCGTTTTGAGGTCGGTGACAATGCCAGTACGTAACTGTCCAGTTGCGTATTTTGGCATTGACGTACTTGTGGCATGCCGACGCGGGCTTATCCAAGGACCTGGAATGGTGCTTTACGTCGTTGACATTTTTGTGGTGCCCTAAGAGTGACAAAATGTGTAAGAGGAGGGGAGTTTCGTTTCTTAACGACGTTAAGATGGCATGTATGCGAACGTTAAGATGACATGTGTATGCGTAAAGTACAATTTAATTGCAAAATATAACAAAATGATATTGCGCTTTTTTTAGAAAAGAACGGTAAATGTACAGGACTCTGATACGAGTGAAACACCAGGTAAGAGTGCTGATAAGAGTAAAACACCAGGGACGACAACTCGACGCCATCATGCAGCGTTTGTGTGCCGGCGCTATTTCCAGTGCCAAAATGAGGAAGACGTGCTTTCGGAGCCATTAAAAGCAGGGATTTATACGCACCCCTTAACACCCCCCAAAAATATTCCACAACAACAAGCCCCCTGCCTAGGGATCTATACAATCCCCCCCCCCCCAAACATCCCACCTACACCCCCAATATCGAAATTCTGCATAAACCCCTGATTAAAAGACGTCGATGACTCAGGATTTTGATTCCTAGCTGACTGGGAGCACAAATATACGACTGGTATTAATATTTTACCATGTTTCACTTGTTAAACTTGGCACATGTAAGACAGTTGGTCAAGGGAATATTTTGAACATGGCGTGAGCTGTTCCCCTGATTTTTTGGACTTAATATCTTTATAAACGACTCCAGTGACGACGAACAAACTGCGTGAGACAAGGCAGACGATATCACGCATTCATAGCAAACCCCTTTCAAAACGCGCGCGCACTGACGTCACGGGTCCGGCGCTTTAGCGGAGTGATACACTACATGAGGTGGTGCCGTTCTTGAGTTGTAACTGAGTATAGGAACAAACTCGGCTAATTCCAAGCTTCATTCTGAAACATGGTTGGGGACAAGAGTCCGGTGGTTTTGCCGTGGCTTCCGAAACCGCAGAACAAGTAGTTTGCGCATACCGCTAAGGCAAATAAGGTGCATGTAATCAAAGAGAACATTCGCATCAACGTCTATGGGAAGTTCCTGCAAAATACTTGTACCAGAAGGGTGTTCTTCCTATGTTTTGTCACGAAAGCTCTGATCTGCGCGTAATTCCTGTCTGATATCTGGGAAACACACCCGGTTCTTCTCATGTTTGCCTTTCACAATGCACTTTAAGCAGCTGGAGAAGCCAGGATGGCCTTTTGTGTACAAAAAAAACCCTGTTTGGGAGCATCAAATACTAATGCATGCAGAATCGCAGGAACGGTTTGTGATCTAACAGTTATGTCATCATCTAACTACACTTTTGTCTCATCAAGAAAACCTGACAGCAAATCCTTCGGGTCACTGGGCTTGCTATGGCCGAAGAAAACACTCACAAGAAATGGCTCATTCTCAATAATGTTCACACGGCTAAGAATGAGCGAAAACTTAGTACTCTTGCTTTTATATATTTACACGCCGTCTATGTTGAAGGTCAGGCTGTTCTTCAGGGATCTCTGGACAATCCTGAAGCATTTTCCGCAGTCCTGCTTCTACACAGAAGTGGTATTACCTCACCCCAAAACGTTGCGAAGTACCACTGGACCCTGGTGTGTGCAGCAGGGTTCTTGCAGACGATGGCAGGGAAGAAAAACACGCGTGGCTGCGCAACACACCAAGCAGTGATGTAACCGCGGCAGGGGTAGATTTAGAGTTGACCGCCCACTCCTGCAGCTTCTGCCGAAACACCAACGTGGTGTCTTCATCGTCTTCGTTAACAGAACTGTCGTCTGACAACTAGTGATCTCCGCTGGACAGGGGCCACACAGCGTGACTCTCGCTGTGGAGACGGTGTATGGATCTTTCCCCAGTACCCGTCGTCCTAGCGGCCGCCACGGCGAACATAAAATAGCAGTAAGGCATCCCCCAAAAATGTTTTGTTTTCGGGGAACTCGTGCACGAAACGTTCCGGTCTTGCCTTCCCTGCCGCACCCACCCATCACCCGTGCCTTTCAAATGAATGTCAGTGCAGGAGCACGCTCGCGTGACTAATCTGCAGTGGCTGAAACACCCCTTTTCCTTCACTTTTTTTAGATGCCAAGCAGCTTATGGTCGAGCCTGTTCCCTCAGCCGTTGTGTGGGTGCCAGTGTGCGGCGTCCGTACCCCAACTCCGCATGCCTGGCCAGGCACCGCTGATGATGATTGTGGCAGGATGCCCCTGGGGACTGGCCAACCAAAAAATCCATCACGAGATAGCTTCGCGTTCAACCACCATCGTCATAATCCCGTAGAAAAACCCTGAGTAGTATGCGAGTCATTCCTCCTCTGCTCTCCACAGCTCCTCTCTTCTCCGGGATTGCGCAACAAATGGCAACACCTGCTGCTCCGCGCGTGATAATGCGAACCAGCTTAGTATTAGAGACGCGACGGTAGCCGCTGCATACTTCGCTGAGGCGCCACTGTAGCTCCGTGGTTTAAATGACGCGCGCGCGCTCTCCCCCCCCCCCCTTCATTCTCCTCTGCAATGCCGCGAACGAACTGACAACTAATGGGAAATTGAGTCGACCCCATGGCTGCTTCGCATACTAGTCAGGGTTCCCCTACGGGAACATGGTGAATTTTTTTTTTCATTTTCGTTGCTTCCCTATTGGTAGCCTAGTGCTAGTAGCTTGTTAAGCCTCGAAAAGTTTTGCCCGTTTCCTTTGAAAGCCTTTTTTGTGTGCACGCTCGCACTCAGTGTGAACTGTTCGAAAAGAGGAAATAAAAACATGCTGCCCTAGGAAGCATAGCCGCTCCCCAAGCAGCAAGCTGAAGGGGCGTCCCTTTGTTTATTTCGCCCGAGCGAACTGCCAAGAATGGCGAACCGGCCGCCCACGGATGCGAAGATCTCTACTTGAAAATGGTCCATTACATACACGGCAGTATGTTACACAAAAAGTCCTCCACGTCGTAATGGGAACCTTGCTGCTGCTGGAGGTTGCTAGAACTTGGATTACACCTACAACACGAGCGTGCACTAGCATCTAATTAGTTGCTTCTAAACAAAACCTACGTTGTTGCGATGTCGACGGCTCCGGCACAAATCCTATTTGCGCGCTGCCAACTAACACGGAAAATGCATCGATGGGGCACTTCCGTTTCCGCTTGAACTGCCGTTCGCTGCTCTCGGACATTTCTAATCCAGTAAAATTACTCAGAGCACTCACCTTTTGTTATCTGCCCCCAGGACAGGTGATTTGCCTCAGTGCGTGGCTGCCAACTCTCTCAATCCCGACTGGCTGGCTGCATGGCCATCCTCATTCAACTTTCAACTTGGCTTGACTAAAATAAATACTTGCGCTTGGTGGCCAGCAGCAAAACACAAGTGCTTAAAAACTGTTTCGCACAAAGTGCCCTAGTAAACATTCTCTCTCTTGCCTTATTTTTAATTTTAAAATTTGCTGAAGATATTAGTACTCTTCTGAATACTTAACATGTAGCCAGCCAGTAAAGTAGAACTGGTAATTTGTTACCTGAAGTACGAACAACGTGGACAAAAACAGTAATCACTATCTGTATCTATATCTGCGCGTGAAAACAATAACAGCGAGCGGTCCCATTGTCTTCTAGCGACAATGAGCACATCCTGAGAAAGGCATGAAATAAATCTTTCTAGCATATAAACAGCAGTGATGCACTGAGTATGACCTGAGGACATCGCGAGAACAGAGAGGACGTTTGGAAATTCGGTAGGATAGTCTGTTTCCAAGCTCCTCGGTTTTCAGAAGCTGCTGCAGCCTGCTGCGCATCGACTAGGACTAGCGCTGACTAATCACAGCCTTGAGGTTCTCGTACGGTACTACCGGGAGCGGGGTAACGCGGACGTCGGCAAGCTTGTCCGTGATGCTGATTAGCAAAGAGGTCACGATAATGTGTTATTTCATCTCCCGTGATCCGACGTGATCCAGTGGAGCGGAAAGCGTGCCTCGGCTTGCGCGAACCATGCCCATGAATTACAAGTCCAGTACAGGGGTAGCGAAATGATGCGCACGACCAAGGTGGTAGCGCTGGTGGACGAAGCTGGTTCGTGGTTACCGCCAGCCTGCAGCTTGCCCGCATATTTCATAATCATCATCACCAGCCTATCTACACCCACTGCAGGGCAAAGGCCTCTGCCATTTTTCTCCAGTTACCCTGGTCCTGCGCCAACTGTGACCAATTCATCCCCCAGAACTTCTTTATCTCATCTGCCCATCTAACTTTCTGCCGCCCCTTCAACGCTTGCCTCCTCTAGGGATCCACTCTATTACCTTTAATGACCGATGACTATCTTGCCTTTGTATTACATGCCCTGCCCACATCCATTTTTTCTTCATAATTTCTACTAATATGTCCTTAGCACTCGTTTGTTCCCTGACCCACTACGCTCTCTTCTTGTCCCTTAACGTTACACCTATCATTTTCCGCTCCATTACCTGCTGAGTCGTTGTCAATTTAAGTTGAACCCTCTTAGTGAGCCTCCAAGCTTCTGCCCCGTAGGTGAGTACCGGAGCCGTCATACACTTTCTTCTTCAGCGACAATCGTAGGCTGCTATTCATTATTTCAGAATGTCTGCCATATGCACTCCACCCCTTTCTGATCCTTCTAATTTTATCTGCGTCATGGTTGGGATCCGGGGTCACAATTTGGCATAAGTAGATACATTCGCTTACCACTTCCACTACATCACCCCCTATCCCAAACTGCTGTGCTGTCCCGATTTTATTGACCGTTACTTTGGTTTTCTGCATAATAATTATCAGGCCTACGGTTCTACTCTCTTCGTGCAGTACGGAAAGCATGCTTTGCAATTCGTCCCCCGAGTTACTTAGCAAGGCAACGTCATCAGCAAATCTGAGGTTACTGAGGTGTTCTGCATTAACCCTTACTCCCACCTGTTCCCAATCCAGGCTTCTGAATACTTCTTCTTAACATGCTGTGAATAACATTGGACAAATTGTATTTCCCTGTCTGACGCCCTTCCTTATAGGTATTTTACTGCTCTCCTTATGGAGGATAACTTGTTGGAAGCGAAAGCTTGGAACTGGCCTGGCTAGAAGGGACAAGATCCATCCACATCGCCAGTTAATGTCCCGACCGGCCCAGAGACATTCAGTTGCAACAGGAATTGGAGTCACACTTTTTTGTTGTTCCTCGTGAAATGGCACATACCCACGTGGAGGATTGGTAAGGAATCCGGCGTGAGGAAGACAAGCGCGGCCACTTAAAACAACAGATGATTTACACCTGGCGATTATTCGGCCGTGTGAGCGCACGTGAGCTTGCGGCTTGCCAGGAGCACCTGGTGACGTCGAGGCGTGCACGTGGGCTCACGCCACGTGAGGAGCTCCCCCCTTTGTTGTCGTCGTCTTCTGCGCGGGGGAGTCGCTACAGTCGCGCCGGTCGCTACAGTGTGTCCATGCTCAAAATATTTCTTAGTTCCAATATATCTTTTTGTAAAATGCTTTGTATCCTTTCGAGGACTAATTTACGCTTAGCACCTTTCTGCAGTAATTTGAAAAAAATTGTTAGACTTAGTTGATAATTTTCCACTACGTGAGAAGTCTGCCGCCATTCCGAAGACATTTCGTGGGTGAGTGTCGCGAGTTGGGATGTGAACTCGTGAAATTGGAGATAGGTTTGTACTTGATCAAGAGTACACGATTATTATACAGAATTTTGGTTTGGGAAACAGCTGCGGATATCACGAAAGTTTCTTATTTATGATGGCTGTAATATCCATTTGACGATTTCCTACTACGACTACAGGGCTCAAACGATAGTATATGCCAGAGCATCTTCCATAGCGATTCAGTTCTATGATAGACCCCTTTTTGTGAATTAGGTACAATGACACCGGTCTTCGTACCTATATATTAGTACCTACCATTTTATCCACTCATAGCTGTGCCTTAGAGAAAGGAACTCGAGATCGCAATGCACCCTAATGCGAAATTTGGGCGCAGCAGCAGTGCGATGAGGCAGCACTCACTCGTGAGTTCTAACGACAGCAGATATATGGTGAGCCTCTGCGGGGGCGGCGCAAAGTCCGTCTAAGGAAGGGTCCGCGGAATGAGTCTTAAGCGAACGCACATCATAGTCACGCAAACGCCCTTCCCCCCTTTTCTCCTGAGCGTCGCGCTTTCGAGCGCCTCGTGCAGGCACAGCATGCTGCCTCCTCCACTCTCCCACCGCATACGTACAAAAACATCAGCCATTTTCAAGCTGTTACGTAGCATTATGTCACTTTTACGCAGACTGAAATTACCAATGCATGAAATTCCCCGCATTTTCCCGAGGGGAAGAATGTGAAAGTGCGAATGCACCAGTTGAATTTGCGCGGTTCGGTAATGTTCGCGAAAGAGAGATCACACACACACACACAACTACAAAGAAAGAAAGATGCATTTATTCACAGACACCTATTTGTGTTGTCATTGTACTTGATTGCTAGAGCGGATCTCAGCTTTGAAATTTTGTGTCAGTACTCCTTTAAGCGGGTGCATTAGCCCTTCTCACGCCCGATTCCTGGCCAATCCCCCACGTGGGTATGTGCCATGTCAGCGGCCAGGCAGTGCACGCCCATCTCCCCCCGTTGCCAAGGAAGACGAGGAGATTCCTGGCCAATCCCCCATGTGGGTATGCTATGCGGACATCGCCGGTGGACGCAGGTTCAGGGTCGCTTAAGAAGTGCATTCGCACTTAATAGCGCTGGCTCGCGCTACCATGGTGAACCGCCCTCCCCTCCCAATTTCGCACCACTCTCCTCCTTCGCATTCTTTCATCGTTCGCTTTTTCCTTCACTCGTCTGTGCAGGCCATCGTTCCTTCAGTTACGCCGACAACCAGCACAGCCAAGAGACGGCGGCCAAAGGGATGCGCCCTAAAATTGCCCGCTGAAAAATGCGCACAAAGAGATGGGTGCCAGCACTGATCAAATCACAGAACCCCACCTTTCGAATCTCCCTCTTCTCTCAAAATGGACCTACAGCCTCTATAAAGCTAGCCTCCTCGACCGTGTTGCCGATATGTCGTGACGGCGGAATTATTAGTTTTACCACACGGCTCTTCTTACACACTTTTATGCGAAGCATATATATGGAGAAAGATTTGGACACAAGAAAAGAGAATAAAGATGTAACTGTAAGTTTCTTTCACGATGAGAGCACATAGGCTTTATTCTACTTGGTAAAATTCCAAGACCAACAATGGGACAATGTATTAAACCAGTGGAACAAGTCTGCCACTACCGTCGTCTGCCGGAAAGATGGGCTGCGCAGCTTGTTGCAGAGGTCGCAGAACGAGGGTGGGAATCGATCCCGGTCGACGCGTCGCCTATGTTTCCAGCGCAGATACTTCGCATACAGCTCAAAGTCACCGGCTACTCTTTTTAAGTATTTGGCAAGGTGTTTCGGTGACCTAAAGCTTAGCGCATCAATGAACGAATCCGGCGGGGCAATGGCAGTGTAGTTGGCTCCCCCGAGAACCACCGGAATTATGTCGTGTTCCAGGACATTGAAGAATTTCTCGGTGACGTAGTCTCTGCATATGGAGTTCTCAAAGGAAAGGTAGAAGAAGTATTTCTTCGCGAAGAGTTCGTAGCATCTGGTTGCATTTTCTTTCGGGCACTTTTGGTCTCCGCAACTGCCGTACACGTCGACATTGACGTACTTCCGAAGCTGTTTCACATAGTCATCCCTACCGCTCGCTGCTCCGCAATGGCTAACCGCACAAACAGCCATCCGTGACTTGCGTTGCCAGATGTCCCGGGTCTTCTCATATTCGAAGTTCACAGTTACGTTGGGTTCTGCAATAATGCCGTATGGGTGCACAATGTCCGAGTCTGACCTTCAAAAAAAGAACAAATATTAGTGAAACTAAAGCCAAACGTTTGCAGACTATAATCATTGTAAGAAGGGTAGGTCTAGTACAACATTAGATTATCTACCATTTTTACACGCAATCATATCTTGATGCATTTATCACCTCTTTATGAATAACTTAGCATAAAAACAAAGTTGAGCAAGCGTGAAAATTTATACGATCAGCATTCAACAGAGAATATTCGTGCGGCAGTCTGACAGTCGTCAGGAATGAAGCAATATACGTAAATATATGAGAAGTTACAGCGTTCGTCAATACATTTTAGCACTGCACAACAGTGTTTAGAACAGGAGCACAGGCGAGAAGTGAGGTTTCGGGAATAAGAACTGTGACGAATCATGGCGCTTTTTTTCTTATTTTTTCTGCACGTTGAAAATGGCGCGGTTCGATATGTTTTTCACGAGTCCCGTGGCATGTTGGTGAATATAGCAAGCTAAAAACCCACAGTTGAACAAAATCGAAGTCCGCATTGCTTGGGTACACGGCCCTGAACCCTGTTCGGGCAACTAGGCAGCCGACGAGGTCGTACTCGAGAGCGCACATTTTTTTCACGTGATAATTAGTCGACACGGCCACCTACACTTCAGCCAGTGAGGCGGCTATACCCCCATAACAAGAACCGAGAGAGCGGTTGATGGACAAAACTCCAGCAGCAAACAACAGCACTTTACCACCGCTCCCATGCTTCAGTAATGCCTTCACCACCTAATTTCACTTAGAACACTGAAATACATCAAAAGTCGCAGTCGACATTCTACCTCATGGCACCCATACTTCCGCAAGCACACCAGCGAACCTGAGTCATCTGGTATCGCGACGTCCGAGTTTCGACAAACACAACTGCAACCTAGCCCACAATAATTTTAACGGACATTACTCCACCAAATAGCACTTTATTTAGTTCAGAGTGGCCTATTATGCCTAGCGTACCGCAGACCTCAGAGTTTCTAGACACTCGCGATGGAATATTTTGCCCGGCCGGGCTGTTCTCATGTACTCATGCCAAGAATGGGCAATAGAAGTACTGAACCATCGTACGCGCGGAGTAGAAGTGACTCAGTAAAATTGAAGAACTGTCTCGTCACCCCTAGCCCTTGACCCTTTCTGGCCCTGTGCCTGTCTAGACAATTGGTCTCCAAATCAGTACGTTTTACTACTAGTACCACGTCCGTTCCTTTTGCACTAATAAAATGGGCAAACCAATGATTCCAGAAGACACATGTGTCTTTGAAGTGTGAGGTCTTTCGTAGTACGCGTTTCTAATCGGCATGTATAGCAAAGGGTGATTTTCAACGCCCGTTCACCGCAGATGAACACAGGTGTTTTTACACGTATACTGTTGCCAACAGTGCTGTCATCTTCTCCAGTAACCGCTGGAACCTCACCGACCACTCAGTGACGACACCTATGACGTTGCTGCGGCCTTCCGGCTAGCGCCTCTTCGTCGTCGTTACGTAGGCGCGGTGTGCGCCTACCTGGCACACAGATACCAATGGCACTTCCATACCAATTCATATGGTGTTTCCATACGGTGTTTTCCTAACAACGGTACGCCCACTGCGCAAGGATTAAATGCTGCAACACGACAGAATGGACAAAAGCAGCTTCTTCTGCTCTGGGTACAACGGAGTGACATCCAATTGCTGCAACAACTAAGGTTTGTTCGACCGACCTTACGAAGCTAGCATGTGATCAACCACCCAACTCGCCTCTCGTTCATTATGACATACCTGTTCTATAACGTGGCTCTGCATGTGCAGTCAATAGGGTATTTCCCGGGATATCGCCGCTATCCAAAGTTGCGATAAAACCACAGGAGTTCTAAAACGTAAATACTCTGCCCAACGGAGTAATAAAAGACATCCAGTGTTCTTGCCTCCCAAATGGGGTCGTTCCCTCACTGTTGTTGATCGTTTCATGGGAAAGCTAATCGAGCACGTGGTACACAGAAGACTTAAAAAAATAAAAGGAAGGCTGATTTAAACTTTCACACCATGATCAGATTTAGAACAACGTTATAAACTAAAGACGTACTGTTAAAACTAAAATATGACACAGTAGACAAAAATGTACATGATGGAGAGACATAAAAGCCATCGTAGGCCTTGTCCTAAAAAAGCCGATAACGTGCGCCACGACGCCATGCAGCAAAGTTCCGACGTACTACTAGGTGACGTACTACTAGGTGAGGGATTTTTTCTTGGAAAGGACGGCAAAACTCTGAATTGGCACCCTGGAATCGGAAGACCTTTAACTCTAAGGGAAGGCCACACCGCGGCGTTCTGTCATCTCCCTCTGCGTGCGCAATATAGCAATTCTCGCCTTCCGGCGGAATTGACGAAAATTGAATTCTTACATCATAGCATCTACGCTGGTGACTTCACGCTCTGGGTAGCCGATGGAAGTGATTGCACAATGCAAAATACCTAAAGAATCAATAAATTAATAGAGACCTACGGAGGTCCAAGGAGCCTTATGTGATCGCCAGAACAATAGCAATGACTACTACATCGAGCAAACAAGAGGAGGAGCGGACTCCCCAAAATTATCTACGAATAAACCTCCAGGCAAAAGTCGACCTCATAACAATTTTGCCAATCATCAATGTTCTGGTGCTATGGACTCAAGCGAATGGGTATGACGCCGAAGCCATCAGCTTACTGCAAAAAGCGTACATTAAAAGATCAGATTGCCATCCAAAGTAGCCAATAGACACTTTGGAGTCAAACGAGCCAACCTAATCAGAATGATACAGCCCTTCGTGTGAGAAGGGTGGTTTACGCAGCACCATTGCTTTTACCTAAAATACACGAAAGAAAAAAATCAGCAGTATGCTTCGAATAGTACACAAAAAGTCCCATACAAAGTCAAGGGCCCGCAACTCACTCAAGGAGCTAATCGAAGCCCAGCGAGTCTCCCAATCGGAGCGACTCACAAGGAGCGACTTGGAGATACGTGCTAAGATCCCTAAGCAATGATTATGATTTGCAACATGCGAATGAAGTTCACATTACCCCCCAATGCACGAGCACATTGTACATACAATCCTCCTTTACCTAGGAACATGCATTGAGTGCGCTATCAAGAGCGCAGACAAGAAAGAGCCAAAGCTGCTACAAACGCTTTGAAAAGACCAATGATGCGATATACGTCGACGCTGCTGACTACATGGACCGCACCGTCCTGGCAATAACTGCGGTTGACCAGCACGGCCACCTTATACTTCAGGCTCTTATCACTCAAGCAGACATCAGACAGTGAACTAAGCTGCCATTGCCATTACGTCAGTATCAGCCCAGGCAGGAATATATATAAGTGACTCTAAGACGCCAGTTAGAAAGATCGTGAGAGAACGCATATAGCAGAAGCGCTGTAAATTATGAATGGGTAAAGCGGAGCAAGGTCTAGAACAGTACAAATAATATGGGCGCCCACCCACACAGCCCTACAGAAAAAAGGGAAGCTGACAACTGAGCTAGAGGACTAGCCGACAGGGCTGTCGTAAGAAGCGCCACAGAACAGCCCTCGCCCAGACGAACCCTCTGTGAACGTATGGTCACTTACAGAGGCACTAGGTCATTGTCGATTGGGCCGGCTACAATACCCAGAGGTACACAAAACATAACACAAAAACAACTATTGCAGGTAGACTACTACAGACAGAGATGAAGCCCAACTAAGATAGTAGACGGTCACCACTGTCCAGAACTGCGCAGCAAAATATGTAAAAACTGTGAAGAGGAATCACCCACTTGAAACACATGCTCTGCTATCACTACCACCGATAAAGCAAGAAAAATGATAGCTACGCGGCCGCAGTGGGAGAAGGTAGTGCTCAGCTCGCACGACGAGTCTGGCTTGGGCTGTCCGAATGCCCGAGGCCGGCACCGAGGATATGGGCTCTTGGACGATGGCTGAAGAGAAAGGGAAGGGATTCCACGAATATTCAACCCCTGAATCCATCCTGGGCAAACACTCTCTCTTTCCTCGTGGTCTGAAGGAAATTCTTTTCATGATCGTCCTGCACCGCCTGTTCAAGCAGTTCGGGGTCAAATTACCCTAGGAATGTAGTATCGGGGGGCCACCGAGCCGAGTTCCCACAGATGCTCGCGCCTACGCTAAAAACCACTACGCACAAGGTTTTTTTATGCCCGGTACTATGGGGCAGGCCAATAAGATCTGCAGTCTGTTCAGGGCCTGCCATCTCATTTAGTGCATCACATATCTTGGCTGCATGCGGCAATTCCGCCCGTAGGATTAGGGCATGGTATATTGATATATATTTTCGGCTTGGCACTGTGCGTGTGTCATGCGCGAAGCCTGAACAGTACAAGAGACGTCTCCAGAAAATTCTAAATATATAAGTAAATTTATAGGTGTAGGATTTCTAGAAGCGGCGACCACGACGTCATGTCCAAGTACTGCCCCGCTAAGCACAAGGCTAATGAAACTTGTCACAAGAATACTTGTGACCACAACGCGCCAGCGTAAGACTGTTGTCTTGTAGGGTTCAGGTTTCTAACCTTTACGCACTCTTGACAAACGTTGAAAACGGCGTTTCGTCCATTAAGCCTGCATGTTGAGACCGAGAACCCTCCTACGTATAATGATGTAGTCAAACGTTGTAAGGTACGCCATAATCGGCTTGATCACTACAACGACTCAACACTGGATGTCAGTGGAGAGCACGAAAAACTACGTTTCAGGAAAACGTCTGACGTCAGTCTTCGTCTACGAATGACGCACCTGGTGTGGGCAGTGCTATCGGCGGAGATTTTTAGGGAGACTTAGCTGTTAACATAATACGGGACTTACTTTTCCATTACCTACGGGCTCAAAAACCACCGTACACTAACACCAAAAGATTTCCAAATCATAATAAATGTGCGGGTAGCCTAGTTTGCTTATGTGAGATATATGTCACTTCTGCAGTGAGATGAAAAATAAAACTCTCGTATTGTAGACCGCTGGCGCCATCGAATGAAAACTAAACTCAAATACTTTTCTTGTTTACTTATTATTTTAGTAAAGCTCTGCAATGTTTCCAAAAGAAGCAAACTAGGCCATTGGGGGAATTTCTATGCATTTGTAAAACTTTTCCTATTGTGGTGCTTTTTATGCCCGTGGATCATGAATTAGGAAGTCCCACAGAAATGTGATCAGGTGAGTCACCCTTAACGCACCGCATCCGACGCGGAGTACCGACACACGAGCGCGACAGGAGGGATGGTGCAGGACGGATGCACTGACACGCACTTTGAGCTCCTTAATTCAATCGACACTGCAACCCCCCAGCAAGAAAACCATGCCCGCAGCCCAACATACTCTCCAGACCTTTCGTGGTGTCTTGCAACGCGGCCTGTGTCTTCGGACGCGGGTGCGGATAGTTGGGCCAGTAACCATTATTCCTATCCGCCTCGGCTTCGCTGCGTTTGTGAGAAGTCCGCACCGACACCTGTGCCTAGTCCCAGACTCCGACATTTTCGGAGACGCCTGAAGACCTCGGCCTATGGAGGTACCTCCGATGCCCTTCGTGTGTTACGTCCCACCTTTGGGAGTGCCACGCTGACTTCTTGGGCCGCGGAAAACGAGCCAGCACCCGACCTACATTTTATAAATCTGTGGGAAGCTCACTTTCGAGCAGAACTGGCGGCCAGCGCGGAGACCGCACTTCAAGAATTAGGCCGGTTAACCGTCTCACTGCTGCACCACGCTGCCATGAGAAATACCCACCTCGACAATGGTGGCTGCAGCGGTATTACTCACTAGGGCCATCTACCAGCCCTTCTATCTCGCGTAATTTCTGCAGATGTGGGTTGCGTAGATGCCCCCCAAAACCTGGTAACCACTGCGTGCATCACCTAGGAACGCGCCCTGGGCAGCTTTCTTCTAGAAGGGATAAAGAGTTATCACCAAACTGCGACCAGGCTGCTCCACTATTTGCCTGCCTAACCACTCTTCTACGCGAGAATGGCTCGCCTCACAGCCAGGAAGACCTTGGAGGATATAGGCGCTATGCACCATGATTAAGCTTCTTGCAGCCATTGACAAGGCGAAATCGACCACAGCAACAGGCCCGCGTTTCATAACCTACGAGCTGTTGAATAACATCGAAGGTCTCAGTATACAGTAGTTAGTAATTGAAGGGACGCTGCTTTGGTCTGAGGTGTCATTCTTCTCACACTGAAGCACACGGAAGTTGCACCTATACCAAAACCTGGGAAACCTTATGTAGGTAGTTCGATAACATCTGGTCGATCACACTGACGTCAACCCTGTGTAATATCCTAACTGGACCCCAAACGACAACAAAGGGCGCTCACTAGCAAGAGGGAGTTTATTCCACGGGCTGCGAAATATACCGAAGGAAGAGAAGAAAAAACAGCCAATCGGTGGTTACCAACCTTCAGTGAAGATGGGCACGACATGTGTCTTCTAAGCTACTAACTTCCCTACTCATCGCTGTCCCCGACAGACTGGATAGGCGATTGACCAGGTGTTCGCCAGTGTGACTAACACGTCGAACGTTTCTTGTGACATCTTACTTTTTGGTGCACAAGCCTCTGTTTTGCTTTATATGTTTTGTTAGTTTTTGTTCTATGGTATACAGCGATATTATCTGTGTCGCCCAGTTGATGCTCCGCCATGAAAAACCCCAAGTATACAAATTTTTGCAATTTATAGAGGGAGTGAGTGAAACACTTTATTAAGGACGAGAGGCCATGAAGCCCTGTGAAGAAGTGCCCTCTTTGTCCGCGGACCTCGAACTGACACAAATCTCATCCGAACTTGTCTCCAAGAAAACTTGGGGACAGTGTTATCAACACGCTTTCAATCCTCGGCCTCCAAGCCTCGCCAAATAAAACAGAAGCCCTGTTCCTCTGTCCCCGAGGAGCCAAGAAACCACGACACCTCACAATTGAAAGAAGCCAAAAATTACCATGGGCACCAATGCTATGATACTTAGGACTTCTCGTCGACCCCAAACTCATCTGGAGAACTGCCCTCAATGCCCTCAAAAAACACGCTAACGCTGCCAAAAAAATCGTTCGCAAACTCTTGCCCACAGCACGTGCTGTTCACAGACCTTGGCACTCCGCATCTACGAAACCCTTGCAGGTTCCCGGATCCTCTGTGCACTACCCCTCATCAACCTCACTGCCATTCAATGACAGCGCCTCGATGCCCACCAACGCACAACAATTCGTTAATGTCTAGGACTTCCGCGGAGCTCTCAAGTAGCCAAGACACCCTTTGAACTCAGTCACGGCCCTTTTCCTTGCAAGCCAAACAAAGAGGTCTCCAACACATCCCCCGACTGCGTAAAACACAACACGGAATGGCACTCTTGAACCGCCTCCAGTTAAGACCTCACTCACACATGAGAGCACTGGCGAAATTATACCAAGAAATCTTCCCCTCCAAACATAAACACCACTAAACCTGAAAACCTGTCCTTCCCCATATTAAAAGACCACCACTGCGCATCAGCACCACCTTACCAGGCACCACGTCAAAACGTACCACCCCCACATGCGCCCTGTACCAAGAGGCAATGGCACGTATACACGAAACCTTCGGTAACAGCACACACCTTTACACGAAAGGATCCATCCTCCAAAGCCCCGGAACAGGCGCAGCTGCTTGTATTCTCTCATCCCTAGACGACAATCGTACCTGCCATCTGAACTTTACTGCTAGCTCCACGACATCAGAAATCGCAGCCCTACATCTGGCCTGTACCATGGCAAATAACCACTTCCCACTTGACACCATACCCACCTTCTCTGACTCAAAGGCTGCATTGCAAAAAATCCTCTACCCCAACCGTGCTGCCCCATGCATTCACAGCCTAATTGGGAAGATTCACCAACTTGAAGAAGAAAGAAGGGTGCAAGGTCCACTTCCAATGTATCCCAGGCCCTGGCGCGTGCTGCTTACAACTCTCACCAACAGTCCTTCAACGTCTTCCAAATCGACGAGGCCCGCAACATTATTAAACGACACCTAAGTGCATCCCACCCCGACTCCCGACTCTCCCACACAAGTTCTCCGCGCCCCCTCCCAGCCCACGGCCCCTCCCGAAAGGACCGCTCTCTCCTCCGGCTGAAGACAGGCTACTTCTGGACCGCCGACCGCAGACATTGTCTACAAAAGACAGGTTCCCCCTTGTGCCACCTATGCCGAGTCGCAAATGAGACAATTCAACACCTCCTCTGCAAATGCCCTCACCTTGACCCCCTCGCAACTCTATCATCAATGCACTGAGAAGACTCAGACTACCACACTCCACACTTCAAGATGTGCTCCTCCCAAATAGACCGGAATCCACCCGCCTCAAAGTAGCATCCCTCATCGTCAAATTCGTCGAAGCCTCCGGCCTCTCTGAAATCCTCTATGCTCAACCCTACCAGCCCTCCCTATACCTCCTTCCATCCCCTACACTCCTTCGCCTCCCCCCACCTAACCAAAACCCAGTTAAGGTGTCCTCTCTGAGAGACAGTTTCCGGGTTTTTTCCCACTCCCTTTCCTCTCTAATAACCACAAACGACAACAAGAAGTGAGGATGGCAGAGGGGGAGCAGAAAGGGAGGAGTCACAATTCATCAAAATTCACACTGTACACAGTTCTAGTTTTCAGGTCCTATTCACAAGATGCACAGTTCTCTCTGTCAGTGGCACCAAAATGCACAGTTTGCACTGTTGACATTGGTCGTGTATGTGTATGTCCAGTCCGGAACATTCTGTAAGACCGCTAAACCAATTTGTGCAGACAGTTTTCAAGCACGTTCTGGGTAACTATTTCATGAGTTGCAGGGTGGTCACGGACACGACTAACGTGCTCCAGTTCATTCGTACGTGCAGGACCTACAGTTAGCAGTTGAAGGCGGTTACGGGCGAAGATACGACAGAGCCAAATTAAGAGAAAGAGATTTGGTATGGCATCACTTTTGCACTGGGGGCATCGGTGCAATTGAGAGCCTGCCGGGGCTGACGACTTATGCACAATGTTTGGTGTATGCGTGCATTTGCATACAGTTTATTGGCGAATACCTCGCCGGAACATGAAAAGGGCTTGAGAGGTGCAAGAATGCCAACCGGAGTTTCAGCTTGCAAACGCTTACTGGTTTCTCTTTTGAGGTGAAGGAGAGCACTCATTATCGAGATATGTGCGCCAGTGCCTATAAGAGCGGCGATCAAAACGCTGTCTACTTCAACGTCGATTAAGTTACCTGTAGTCGGCAACTTCACACGAGGATTTTCGGGCTGGGGTCGGACTGTAGCGTCATCTCTGCGCGCTGCATCCATCAGTTTTTCGGTGAGAAGCGGCAAGGAGGTGCCGACAGTGAAAGGTGTCGGCGCTGCGGCGAACGTGACTGGTGGCGTGGCCGTGGGGGCGAGCGTCAAAATCGGGAGGCAGAGCTAGTGGCATTAGCGACGGATTCTGGCCACGTGCGACGCGGAGAACGGCGGGGCACGTCAGTCGAGTAACGGTTTGCCGAGACGTTGTTCCTGGAAACTCGACGCCAATTGTTCTGACAGTACCGAGCGACATGGCGAACACGGCTACAGGTCAAACAGATCGGCTAATCGTCTGCGGTTCTCCAGTCAGCGAGATTTCGGTAGCATGGAGGGTCGGACACATTGCGAGGTCCTGGGGGAGCATAACTGTGGCGGGCGGCAAGAGTACTCAAGGAGAATACTTGCTGGAGACCCATGTTGCTAATTTCGGCTCGAACGACAGCTTTAATCAGCGAACTGGCAGCAACAGAGATGTCAACCGCATGGGGCAGAGTAACGGAGAAGCAGTGGCTTCCATTTCGCGGCGCACTATCCTTTGGACAGTGTGTTCAAGGGAGTCAGGGTGAGAAGACGCGGACGATAACGGCTGGGGGGATGGTGGCTCGCAGGAAGAAGTCGCCGCGGTGTTGGGCAACCGTTGCATTTGCTGCGTGATGGGGCGGCTCTTCGCTTGCTCGAACAGTCGGCATTCGTTTAAGATGCCATCGACTGTAGTGCAGCCTTTACACATGAGCAAGTGAAAAGCGTCGTCAGCTATTCCCTTAAGCACATGCGCAACTTTGTCCTGCTCAGTCATCTTCTTGTCGACTTTAGGGCAGAGAGCCAGGACGTCGTGAATATATGAAACGTACGGTCCGGCCGACGTCTGGGCACAAGATGCAAGTTCGATTTTTGCGCGTAACTGACGTTGGATGGGATTGCCGAATATTCTCAAAAGTTCGGCTTTACAGAAGCCCCAAATGGTTAACCTGGCTTCATTGGTTTTATAACACGTGAGTGCCGCACCTCTCAAGCACAAAAGAAGATTGGCAAACGTGAACGTAGGGTACCAACGGGTGTAGGAGCTGACGCGCTCGTAGCGCTTCATTCAATCTTCGACGTCACCATCGTCAGTGCCACTGAAGAAGCCGGCTACTCGGGGCTGCGAAACGACGACCAGTACAGGCGACGACTCGCTCGGCGGAGCTATGTTGCAGGAGGAATATGAAGCCCTCTCCGGAGATGCGTGGTGAAGGATCACGACGCCTTTAGGATCGGATAGCTGAGACGAGAGGGGGGGGGGTGTCTGGCAACCTCCACCAAGATGTTACGGTGGCGTGAAGGAAGACGTGTAGCCAAGCGGTACAAAAGGTATCCACACCGCGTATTTGCAATTCCGAGGGCACAGCGCAGGCAAGGCGCAAGATCCTCTTTCACTTCTACGTCTAGCTTGTTTTCCATGTCCGAGTGCGCTACCGCCATCTTCTTTCGGATAGTACCCGGCACATGCCCCAATGTGGTACATAGGCTATGCACAAACTCTTCCTCTGCTTAGCCTATTCAGCTAAGACACCGTAGCAATATCAAACTTTTTAAAGCCGAAAGCCTTAAGGTCATTACTGTTCCGGCAATGTAGCTGTTCAGTGCAGAAATTCGTCTCTGTGGCAAGGAATAAATAAAAAGACTCGTTTTCGTTTGTATGGAAACCGAACCCTGGTCTCCGGAGTAAGGTAGGGTCACAATGTGCTACTACCGCTCTAGCTCGGAATGTTGCCAGCTGCGGAACACGGCTCGCCGTAGAGCGTAAGTCACCTACATAATATCGCGTAACAGATGAACACGCGGACACTTTAATAGAAGAGGCGAACCCCAGCAGTGGAGAGCACAGCTCCCGGAAAAGCTGTGGCGTGATGTGGCGACTGCCGAATGCGGGCGACATTATGAAGAAGAGAAAGACAAGAGAGAGAGGCGAATAGAGGGGATCCTCTTAAAGAATCCTGGCAAATTATCACCAGTTTTTTCCCTTCAAACCATGCAAGCAACATTAGGCCGCCCTAAGACGTTTTATCCCCTGAGTTGCTCGGTGTACTTTGTTTTGTGCAGAACTTGCGCGTGGCGTTGGAAAAATGGCGATCAAAACAAAAATGCCTTATAGTTACCCCCAATGCTCTGTCATTGCCTTCCCCTAACAATACGGCACTTCGAGTTCATTCCGTCTTCCTTTTTTACATTCAAGGTCACTTGACCAAAACCTGGCAAATCACACTCTTCTACTGAATCACTCATTTTATTCTTCACAAGTCGCACTGGTTAACATCAACAACGAAAAGTGCACCGGCCACCTGGGTGTTTTTTTTTTTGTCGCAACATTAGGCAAATGGGGTCTCACACGTTCACAAGCTGTTATCAGTGCTGTTCTAGGACAAGTTGTTCTATGACCATGTAATGTTTTGTCACAGAACTCGCCACTTACGGAACTACTGTTTCGCTCCAGTGTAATTATATCCATTTGTTGTTACTCCGGTTCCTCCCGCTTACAGATTAAGGCCTTGTGTTCGGTAAAACAGCATCGCGCTCTTCTTTTTCTTTCTTTTTTCTTACCGCTTCACACTTTGTGACCGCTGCATTTTTGTAGTTTATAATGTCCTTATACACACAAGTAAAACTCTGTTATCCTGTGTTTTCGAAACAAGAACAAGTTGCTTTCTGCGCGTTGTTATAGAATATTTTTAACTACGTGTGTAGTAGGTGTTTTTTACTAAGTTGTATTGCGCATATTTGCATTCCTTCCCACCTGCAATGTTCCCATGTATGTGTCACTTCAAGTGACTTTTTTTTGTAGATTCTTTTTCTCTTTAGTGACATATATCCTGTTATTTGCTGTTCCGTTCTTTCAAAGTTCATTCAAAGTTTGATGTTCCCTTACAGTTCTGTCACGACACTCACCCTTTGTTACCCCCCTTACACAATGCCCTGCAACAAGGGCCTGTAAGGTATTTTTAAATAAATAAATACTGCAGGCGGACAGCGTGCCGAATTATTTGCATGTCCTATATTCGGTTACAACTTAAAAACGGCCACGGAAGCCCCTGCTGTGCCTCATCACCGCAGCCGGATGTTACTCCGCGCTACACCAATAGTGCGTTACTGGGAATATTTGGAACATGGCATGAGCCGTTTTCGCTATTTTGTCGACTTAATATTCTTATAAACTGCTGCAGCGACGACAAGTAAACTACGTTAGCAAAAGCAGGTGACATCACGCATTCATAGCAATCTCCTTTCAAACACGTGCGCCTGTTGACTTCCGGGTGCGTTGCTTTGGCGGAGTGTTATCATGCATGAGCTATTGTCGTTCTTAACTTGTTCCCGAGTATAGCCACTAATCTGTCAGATTTAAGGAAATCACCAAGGTTGAGTGAGTTACTGCGCAGTGATATTTAACATCAACCTTTATTTCAGCAGTACGGCTACGAACGAAAAGTATAATGATTCCGCGAAACTTTCGCTGGCGAACAAAATTTGTCCTGGTCCAGGATGTTAACCAGCCGGGTTCAATGCCTATCTAAGGCAGTGGTCCCAGTGACAGGCGATGGTTCCGGATTGAAATCCTGTACCAAGATAAAGTTTTCTGCACTGCCAAATTTCGCGAAACCAGTATGGCCTTTTTTACAGAAGTTCTGCCAAGGTTTCTTAAATGCGCAAGGGATCTGTCATTGCAAGCAATACGAAATAATTTGTCCAGATTGGGATTGCTCTCGCCGAAATGTGGTGTGCCAGAAATTATCGAACTGACTATGCAGAAAATAGGCATGCATGCGTTAAGAAAACGAGCCCTAAGTTTGGGTGAAAGAAAATGCGTTGGTAGGGCGTAAAGTGTGCTCAGTTTCTTTGGCAAAGCGTCCTACAACATTTTTGCACATGTGGTCCGCCATGAGTTAGCGAAATGGTCATCGGTATAATAGACACGCATGGGGTAAGAAAATGAGCCCTAAGTTCGTGTGAACGACAATGCGTTGGTACAGCATAAATTGTACTCATTTATTTTGGAAATGCGCTCTACTGAATTTTCGCTAAGCTTGAAACGTAGGTACACTCAGGCAAGCGGGTTGAATTGAGCACAAACGTTGTGAAGAAAATAACCCAGCACCGCGAGAGGATTGCCGAGCACCTCGCTGAGTTGGCTCGTTTGCTTGCTTGATTGATTGCCAGATTTACTTATTGATTGACTTGGTTTCTTTATTTATTTATTTATTTATTTATTTATTTATTTATTTATTTATTTATTTATTTATTTATTTATTTTTATTTATTTATTTATTTGTTTATTGATTGATTGATTGATTGATTGATTGATTGATTGATTGATTGATTGATTGGCTAGCTGACTGACTGACCGACTGACGCATACATTGAATAAGGCAGGTACCAAGGTAGGTAGGTAGTAAGCAGGCAGACAGGCAGGCAGGTAGATTGCAGAGCTTTACTTGTGAAAGGTGCGCCTGGGCTGTGAGGGCGCTGTAGGTAATGGCTCCGGATTAATCCGAAATATTGACCCGCCGGCGCATTCGCTTTTCATCTCCATCAAAAAAGCAGCCGGCGTGGCAGGTGTCCAAGCCGCGTCCTTTGACTCAGCAACCCCACGCCTGAGCCACTGCGCCACCGCGTCGAGTACGTGGCGATGTTTGTCCAACGTAACCCGCCCCCTCGTGGCTGCAGCTAAGGGATCATTTTATTCACTTCCAGCTCTTTGCGGCAGGTCAGGTGCGATTGCCAATGTGCATTCAGCGATTTCATTTTTTGCTTCCACGGCTGTGTTCAGCTGTTGTGATAATAGAGCAGCCGTATGAGTCTCATTATTATTGATGAGGGAACCTGTGCCCTTTCTCGTTTAAATGTATAAGTGCTCCAGTGAGTAATACGGACATTGCTGACAGAGGGTTCCTACGAAAGCAATACCCACTCACCGGTAAGTCATCGTCCAGTTGAAAATTCCCTTTAGCTTCTGGAGGGAATAGGTGTGTGGCGGGGACTCCCGGTTCCAGAAAACCCACTTCTGTCGCGAGGCTCTCCACTTCGGCATATCGTTAAAGCGTATGTCCCTGGCGTGAAAGACGACCCCGTCGCTTGACATCAGCGTGCTGCGATTGTAGCTCACAAAGCACTGCTGAGGGCAAGTCAGACGCTGTGTTGTTACATTTTTTGAAAACCCCAAGACAAATTGGCCATACGGGAGGTACCACAAGAGCACTCTAGGTCCATCTGGTCTTCCTGAACTTCCCACCTTGGGCCTGTTGGGCGGGGGCCAGGCTTTGCTTCGGTCCACCCGACTTCCGTGAGAAGTGAGGCTCAATTCACCACAGGCGTAGTACAGGCACGCGGCCAGTACGCAGATTGGCACAAAGATCGTGGCTACCTTCTTCCACTTTGGGGGAGATTCCTGCATCTGAAATTGCGGGGAAAAGGTTCCTGACTGGAAGAATATATCCACTCTGTTCAGAAGGAAGAACGGCTGAGAAATGTACCACTACTCAGAAAGACACCACACTAGTGAACGGAAGAAAGACACCACTACTGAGTAACTTTACGTGAAGTTCATAGCTGCATGACGGAGGCGGAAGCCTCGTACCTCTGCCGTTCAGCAAGCTCATAGGCATGTGGTGCCGCAGCTGCGGGCATTGACTGTGAAAGCCATTGAATGAACGGATCACCCAGAGCATTTTAAGAGGCTTAGTATTCAGCCATACCCCCGCGCCCATAATTTATAAATGAATGCTCCAATACCTTAAACAACGTGGGACATTTTCCTACAAATGACGGTGGGAACTTTTCGGTGTGAATTGTTCCTTCAGCTAAGCCAGTTATTTTTTTGTAAACAATAAAAACCGCCCAACTGACAAACAGCAAAAAATGGACAGAAATCGAGAGCATAATTTTAAATACGATAATTCACCAAGTCGTGATGAAGGTTATTTTATATAAAAAGAAACACACTGCAACAAACTTATTTGACAGATTGGTCTGCGAAAAATGGTTTTGCGCCGCCTAGTATACAGCCAAACAAACCTTTTAACCTGTGACTATGTTTGTGACGAGATAATATTGCAGGATGCTAACTTTTTCTCGCTTCTAGAACTCGGGCGTCTGACGCAAAAATAAGTAAACGTGTAGTCACGCTGTTTCTTCTGTCCCTGTACAGTACATCCTCGATAATTGAAACTGGGATAATTTAAACTTTCGAGCAATTAAAAAAATTCCAAAAATTTGGCTGGCCCCGCTGTGTTTTCAATTTTTTTAAAGCCGCTCAGTTCAAACTGCTAAATTGCGAAAATCCGCCTAAATCCTACTTTTTGATAGTCTGCGGGAAAGTATCGGCCGCATTTGCCGCTACTAGCTGCCCTTTTAAATCTTTACATTGCCAACAGTCACAAAAAAGCCAATTGCTCGCACGCACTGCAACTGGCTCCCCTTGGCGGCATCGAAAACTGTGCTTTGAAGCCTCACGCTAAAACAAAGCAGTCATCTATTGGTGATTAGTTCGTTAAAGTGTGAATAGCGCTTCATTATCGGGTGTGAATGATGTAGCATTATTAAATATATGTGAATGTTTCATTGCTACACAAGTTGGTATATTCCCCCCAATATATAATTGACAGCTTCTGATAATTCAAACAAAATCTACGAGTGTCAATTATCGCGATTCCACTGTATTTGTGGCGGCAGACTCCCGGTGAAAGGTGAGTAGAGGGAAATTGTGCCTGAATACCAACTTGTACAAATTAAAGCGGACAAGT
Source organism: Haemaphysalis longicornis (assembly GCF_048455015.1). NCBI lineage: Eukaryota > Metazoa > Arthropoda > Arachnida > Ixodida > Ixodidae > Haemaphysalis > Haemaphysalis longicornis. Next base: position 37,206,997 of record NW_027526204.1, read on the forward strand.
ACTGCTGAGAAGCGCGTTTTAACCCGATGAGGCGATGAGGCGCGCCGTAGTGAAGGCTCCGGATTAATTTTGACCACCTGGAGATCTTTAACGTAAACCGAAATCTGGAACACAAGGGCATGTTTGCTTTTCGCCTCCACCGGAAAAGCGGCTGGGAATTTAACCCGCGTCCCTTGGGCTCAGCAGCAGAACGCCATAGCCACTGAGCCACCTCGGCGAATCCGGGCTGAATAAGCGTCCGCACAAACACGTCATCACTTGAACACGGAAACTACAACTGAGGCAGCCAGATGTGAGGGGTCGACTGAATCTGGAATAACGCGACGCGGTAACTAAAGTGTGGTCAGAATGAGTCCGGGTTCATACTGTTGCCGGAGCTGTCGTAATCTCTAGAAAACGACGTCAGTTCATGTCCCAGGCAACCGAACTGCGTGACACGCCGTGTTTTAAGAGCGAATGCTCTTTATAAGCGACCCCAAACCATCCACCGCCGGCGTCGGCGGCGGCGTCCGCAGTGCTCTTTAAAGAAAAAACAGCATCCGGCGCCAGGTTTCGATCCGAGGACTTTGCGGGCCGCAGCGCGACGCGCTACCGACCAAGCCACAGACGCGACGGTGATATCAGTGTTAGACGCGCCTTATATCTTTAACGCATTCAAACTACGTCGTCAGCGGCGTGCGTTGGCGACTCAGCGGCGTTATAGCGGCTTGATAACTGCGTGGTGTACACGTGATACTACAAACCCGATGGAAGAGATGGAAGAGAAGGCGGCGAGGGGGTGGGCTGCGGGGGCCGAGCGCAAGCGCCGCAAGCGGGCCGACAACCGTGCATTCGCACTTTCACATTCTCCCCCTCGGGGAAATGCGGGGGAATTTACGTCCTTAGCTCGCAATATGGGTGTTACGTCGTTAGTCTGATCATAGCATGGCAATCATACTAAAGCGGAGACGAAGAAACGACGAGCATTTTAAGCGGGGGCCGAACCTCCGCAATGAAGCGTGTTCTACACTCTGTCGGTGTTATTATGCTCGGAAGACACGCTCACCAGCCGTGCCCGCAACTGTCTTTACCATACTAAAGCGCGCGTGCACCGGAAGTTAAAATTTCAAATTCTCGGTAATTTACGTGCCGGGACCACATATGGGCTATGAGGAGCGCAGTAGTGGAGCGGTCGAGATTGTTTCTACCCCCTGCGTAACTTCAACATGCGTCGTAATTTTGATACACGGGTGCTTTTGCTTTCCTCGTCGTCATGAAAACTGCCGCTGCGGCCGGAAATCGAACCTGCGTCCTTGAGTCAGCAGATGACCACCTTACTTATTCAGGTACCGCGGCAAGGTTTCCACCAGAAGTGATGCCATAGGGTCAGCTAACTAAAACAGGGGACAAATAATTTGCGCCAGTGTCCTAAAAACCAAGGAAGGCCGACTAACGGCAGAAATGAAATAAAAGAAAGCGGAGTATATGTTCATACCAGGAATTTTCAAACCACGTTGCAAAATTCCCGAGCTTTTCTCTCCTATGCTAACTCTGTTGGGCACATGACGGATAACGCCACGAGATATACTAAAAAAATTAGCGCCAATCCACCCTGCGAATACAGTTGGAAAGCAAAGCTGTAAGCGGCACCCGCAACGATTACCCATGCGACGTCACTTAAATTCCCTCACGTCGCTCTACAAATAGTGAAACCAGAGAGAAGCGAAATGTACTTAACCACAACCTCTAATACTTCAAACAGATATTCTTGGTAAGGGTAAATTAATGCATGATGCATGAACTGTGGTTGGTTGAGTTGTGTTGGTGTAGCACATGAGTGCAAACTCTTTTTTCGTACAACTAGAGCTCAAACACGGTATTATGCGATCTCACTTCGTCTCTGCTGTCGCGTTCTGGGGCGACGAAATCGGCTGCAGAGACGGTGGGAAAAGCAGGAGGAGATGGAGAATGAGGAGAAAACACCGCTATTCAGATTTCTGAACGGCTCAGAGTGTGGCCCAGGGGAGTGGTTCCTTCTTCACTATAGTCCATATTCAGTCCGCGCCACCTGTTCTTTGTCCACCAGCTGAAGCTGGGTAGGCAGACAGAGGCTGAACACCAGTATCTCCTATGGCTCTTGTTCGGTAGTTGACGGAGAGAGAGGAGGGTGCTCAGGGCTAAAGTCGCACACCCCGATTATGTGGAAAAGTGTGCCTACTTAAAAGCCAAATTAACATTCCGCGTAGTAGCGATGCGGGTGCTTTAAGTGAAGACGCGTCGGGTGTGTGAAGTAGCCGGAGTGTATGAGCGGTAGAGTAGTTTGTTGTTCGATGGGTAGTTCAGGGTAAGGCGAAGGTAGGGTCTGTCTCAAAAGGCGATAATGCTGGGTTGCGCCCCTGAACGAGAAAAGCGGGTGACTGTCCTGGTGCAGCTCCATAGCACGGGAGGTAAAAGTGCAGGCTTGGTGGGCGTATTCATTGCTCTCTATAGAAGCGTGTGCGGGTTTCCAGATGAGCTGGAGGGAACCATTTGTGGAGTAGTTTTTTGGCACACGCAGTGCCGGTCGGGACACCAAACCCCACTGGTAATTCTGGTAGGCTTCTTGGGAATCGGTGACTACCTTACGAACCCCTGATTGAATGAGAGCCAAGGCGATGGCTGCCTCTTCTGCTGCCGTCATGATTTCAGTCTTGAGTGAGACACAGGGAAGGAGGTTGGTTCCGAAAATAGCCACTATTATGGCGTACTGCTGCCCTCGATGTTGGGAGGCGTCTGTGTAGATAACTGCATGAACCCCACCGAGGGTGGTGTTGAGCGCTTGAGCCCGCGTTTGTTGGTGACATTGTCGTGGAAGGGGTTCATATTTCTAAGCAAAGATAATATCTTTAATTCTTGTTGTCGAAAGTACAAAAGTAAATCAAGCGGAGTGAAATTCTCTGCTGCCCAGCCAATGTGGTTAGGGATGCGGCTCCCCGCCGCAGTTCTGCTCATTCAGAGCTTCTGGATAGAAAGATGGCCCTCTATCAGCTCTTGCACCGTGTTGTAGAGCCCCGTGCTGAGCAGCCTCTCTGTGGAAGCATTCATTGGAAGACCAATGGCTAGCTCAACTGCCTTTCTAATCATTATATAAAGCATCTTTATGTCGTCCTTGCCGAGAAGACAGGGGGTGGACGTAAGTGTCTCTCGAGAGGACAAAAGCTTGAACTAATCGAAAGGTATCGATTTCCTCGAGGCCTCGCTTCTTGGTGACAATTCGCCTAATCGTGTGTATAATGTTATTGATGCTGTGTTTAAGGCGCTGCATGGACGCGTCACTCCTGGTGTTGGCGTGAAGATGTAGGCCCAGGATTTTCATGCTGGGGCTTGGAGTGATGGCCTGACCATCAAGGAGCATTTGAATGTGCTCTTAAAGATGCCGTTTGGCGTGAGGGCGGACGACAACGAGCTGAGGTTTTTTACATGGACACTGGAAGTCACAGGCTTTAGCACATTGGCGTAATAGAAGTCAGATTCCATGTGTCGGTGGGAGCGTTCCTTAATTAATATCGCGTGGCATTCAGCGAGAATGCAGTGGTTAAACCCGCAGATGTGCATGGTGACTGCACCACTTGTCTTCCCCGTCTCCGTGTGGGCTTGTAGCTAAATCGGTAAGACAGCGTGCTCTGGCTTTGTTACTCTATTAGTTCCATCTTCGATTCCTGGTGGTGCCAGTAAATTTGTTTAATATTTGTACGCGGGAGTTTTCTATTGATACCAGCGGCCGCGAAAGAACGCTTGGAGAGTAGAAGTAGAAAGCTTTGCTTTAAAAATCTACTAAACAACACCGTCATGGAGCATAGAAGACAGCGCTCAAAATCTCAATTAATTATTGTGATACGACCTGACACCCGCTGTACTACCACGGTAACGGGATGGTTCCCCAGAGACGCGTCTAGAGGGAGAGGAAGGCCAACAACTCGATAAAGGAAAGAAATAAGGAACTTTAATGGCAAAGAATGGAGAGACAGAGAGAGAGAAATTGAAAGATAGAATGAGAGAGTAATGTTTATTGAAGACAAAAGAGCCAAGTGGTCGGTTTCCTCAGTCCAGGACCCCGTTGTAGCGTCCAGCGGTCTGAGCCCGGTGAATCTGCCGAAGCTGTTCTGCGGCGCTCGATCTGCTCGAGCTGGTTTCGGCGCTCGAGCTCACACATTTTGATCGAGGAGTTTGAAATCGCGGAAAGTCAAGGGTTGAGCTGCACTCCGACACCATGTGGTATAGAGTGCAGGGCGCTCTGAGGAATCGACACTATGGGTCGCTTTGCGTAGGCCAGATGAAGTGCAGCTTGCTGAAATGATTTCGTTTGGAGGATACGTCAGTAGCGCTCCTCTTTCTTGCTGAGAGAGGCATTTGCAGGGGGAAACGAAAGCCGGGCTAGCCTATAGTGTTGCGTCACCTGCTGGAGTGACGTCAAGGGGATGGCCGTTTCTAGCCAACTCTCTCGCAGCGCTCGCGTGGTTACACTTCGAGCAGTCTCATGGGCAAAGACATTGCCACAGAGAGAAGTGTGAGCCGGTATCCAGACAACCGATACCCTTTTCTTTGGAGGGTTCTGGCACAAGATTTTTATTGCGGTGTGTGAGATGCAGCCTCAGAGAGAGCTCCTGCCCGCTGACTGAGAATCCGCGATGATTACTTCCGCAGGAGTTTGCGTTATCACCAGTGCTATAGCTACCTCTTCGGCCTGTGGCGTCAGTACTTTCATGAGAGTGAGGCTGGTGACGTGGCTGTCTATCTTCAATACAGCCCCCACTGTTACTCCTCGTCTTGCATAATCTGCGGCGTCTTTTAATAAACTTTTTCGTTGGAGCCATATTTTTTCATCCAGGGCTTGAACTAGCGCCTCACATTTTTTTGGCAAGGGGGCACTATGATGTTTCGGCGTAGTTCACCGGGGATATTTTCTGTGGATTCTAGAAGGCGATCATGCATGTCCATGCCCAGTTTCAGTAGAAGGGCGCTGTCCGCATCCATCCCTTATAGTCGGCAGCGCTTACTAAGAAGGTGGCCCTCAATCAGCTCGTCCAGTGTTGTGAAGCCCAAGCTTGACGAAACAGTCGTTGGAGGTGTAGGATGGCAAACCCAGCGCTTCTTTGTACACCTTTGGCAAGAGCGTATTAACTTCTTCTCAGTCTTAGTTAGTAAAGCATAGGGCGTCACATAGCAGAACCTTTACATGACGAATGCCTGGATAATCCTAGGTGTGTCTTCTTTATCCCTCTTCCTCTGACCGTGATCCGAACAAACGTGTGAGCAATCTCGCGACTATTGCTTTCCAAATTCCTTAACATCGTGGTGTTTGCGCAATCTGCTTGGAAAATCATGCCTAGTATTTTGATTTGCGGAGACGGGGTTATACTGGCACCGTCCAGTACGATGTGCATTGAGGGTGCATCGGCTCGCCTACCCCCTTTACTGCGCACTAGGAGCAGTTACGATTTTTAAGAGCCGCACGAGAGTCAACAGTTCTTGGCATACTTGTGCGCCGCATCAGCCGCCATTTGGAGGCTGTCCTGCATCTCTCCGTCCGAGCCCACACCGGAGCACACCGTGATATCGTCTGCCTTGTGTAAGTCTGCGATGGACGCCAGTTGTTCAGGCAGGCCGATGAGGGCAATATTGAAAGGGAGGGGGGACAGGACCGCTCCTTTGTGCGTGCTGGGTCTGCCAGTGCGAATGGGTTTTGTTTGAAAGTCTCCAACCTTGAGGGTGGCTTGGCGTCCGGAAAGAAAGTCCCTGACGTAGGAGTACATGCGGGTTCACCATCCGAGTTCACTGAGATTAGTCAGTATGGCTTCGTGAGTGACGTTGTTAAAGGCCCCTTTTAAACCAAGCGCTAGGATGGTCTTAGGTGTGTGTCTATTGGCGTGATCTATGATGTCCTCCTTCAGTCAAAGGATGGATTCTGGCATCGCGGGATAGGAGCATTCGGAGGTTAATGGGAAAGGCATCTGGCCTTCGGTGGACTTCATGCGGCTATTGTTGTTGTTTTTATTGCTGTTGTTGATGCTGGCGACAATGATGATGATGAAAAAGTTCTGAGTTTTGGCCTATCTAACGCCTCCGAAGAAAGCAGGAAACCACTCTCTTAGCACGTAAGGAGCGATTGGGAAAACAAAATCGGTACAGGCCACGAATAAGAAGGCAAGCACCATGCAGAAAAGAAAGTACTGTACGCCACAATGGTCATTTCACAGATACAGTGAATCCGCAAAAAAAACTCTCTAGTCTCGAAAACATGGATCAGAACCTGCACAAGAAAAAGCAAAAAGGCAGGATCAAGTTGGTTCTAAGATAGTACAAAAATTATGAAAACACACTTTACGCTTACTCGAATACTTTCGAAAAGACCATGCAGCAATTGTCGTAGCCAATTACTCTAGCAATCTTTGCAACTCCGTCACCCCCTACATACAGAAACAAAGCATACGTTGGAGCCATCCTCTTGGCCATACTTCCAAAGAACAGTAGAAAGATTACTATAGGCATAATACCAAAAGCTTCGGTAAGATAACGCCATCCATAGTTGGTAAAGTTGAAAACGTTACATGTACACCCGCACACGAGGGCCTGGAAGAGAACTAGGCAGCCACTGACCAAGAGTCATTCGAGCTGGCATACCGTCCTCCTTGTGACCACGACTACCGTGCTCCCCTACTCGAAAAATGTTAGGAACCTCCTCGACTTGCGCCTAGGAACACGATCATTCCCCTTGCCACCAGGGGAACCCAATACCAAACTTTCTGGAGGATCAACCAGCACAAGTATACAAACATATGGGTGAAGATGTCCGGTGGGAACATAAGAAATTACCTTGAGACTGTGCTTTATAGGTGAAACATCCAACCTTTTCGATGCAACCTATCCGTGTCTAAGAGTATGCCCGAAGGGGAACTCAGACATTATCTATGAAGACGTGGGAGGCTGCTTTGCCAAGCTCGTTATCTCAAGATAAGCCTGGGCTGATTGGGGGCAAAGCAAGAAGCTGCTGCATCTCTGCTCCGGAATTCAGAGTCACCTTGAGCTCATTACCATCTGTTTACCCCCTTCTTCTAAACACGTACTATTTCCTCCTACACAAAGGTTTCCTTCAATCCCCCAGAAAGAAAGCGAAAACGTTCTGTCTGGCGAAGAAAAATAAACACTTCGAAACACTCACACTTTCACCTCCTCACTCAAACTGACGAACACCCCGCACGCCACAACCTTTCACGCTCACATCTTAAGCCGCAAAACAACAGATGACCTCTGTCTCCCCCGCGTCATAGAGAATAGAAACCCTTGCAGGTAGTCTTTTTCTATTCGATGACTATCAGCGGTACAGAAGCAACTCTGTTCTGAAACGCCCTCTCGGCGGTGAAGTAACACTATCGCACCATACATCTTAAGACCCAAACTGAGATATCATCTGCAAATTTTCTTTGGTACATCGTTCAACTTATGGGGCAAACGGCATGGCAACATTCATCTTACAACGCCGTGGCAGGAGGAACGTGTCTTTCCCGCCTTTCTAAATTACTGAATATGGTCCCAAGCAATTTTATCTCAACTACGGCAAGAAAAGAATGAACAAATGCCTTTTTACGTTCACTTCAATAACAGCGCTAAGAGGGCGAAGGGGAGGCGACACGAGAGGGTCGCCTCCTCTAAACAGGCCGCTGTCTAAACGGCCGGCTACGAGAACGAGCCTGCAATCAAAAAATAGGAAAAGTCAGTAATATACCCTTTCACCGTACGAAGTATGGAAGCACACCCAGACTCGAAAAGACACGTGTGCTATAAAGGCATAAGGAAGAACGCACCACGGAAATCTTCGAGGCCCACACCATCCACGCACGAAATCACCATTCCGTCAGCATGGCGACAACTGATTTGCATAAAACGGAGCACGATTACCCAAGTCACGGATCGTAGCCTTTATGCATGTGCATCATTTTACAGAAATCAGCCCTTACCGGCGCACGTTTATGAATTTTTCTGTTTTAATGTTTTTGTTTCCCAGGGTATATGTTCAGCTGCGGTGAAATAGACCTTTTGTAGTAAGTCAGCGCCCAGTTTTGTGCCGCCTCCTCTTTGACATGTCTTAGCGCTGTTATCAAACTAAGTATGTACTAAGAAGTCCGACATAACACCGCATTTTTATGCATTCACACTTGTTGAAAAAGTTCGGTGGAATACTGTTATCTTTTGATTGAACCTCCAGCTTTAATCGCTCCCTATCGTTGTGTAGTTTACAGTGTCGAACTAGAGCTAAACCACTAACGAATGCCGGCGAAGAACAAGCATTTCTGCTGCCCCTCGAAAGAAAACTGAACGGTGCATATGGGACATCTTGAACGTTGCGCACTTAGTGCTTCGGTCCAGAAAGGCCGAACTAGTAGCAAACAAAAACATCAGAGCCCCACCACCCCGTAAAAGGGATGTTTAGCAAAGCTGGCGTTCTGATTGAGTTTGCTGTGCCAGGGTTTAGCTACATTGCGTATTTGCTTTGTTGCGTTTGAAGGAGAGTGGCATGATTTCTACGAACCCGACTGAGGACCCGTACGGTTGGTAACTAGAACTAGTGACGTTTTATTAAAGCGAAGATACGACAATCACAACGCGTACTGTAGTGCGCCGAAAAAATGGCCACCGAAGAGTCGCTGCATTGCGCAATGTCAACCGAGAGTGAGACGCCGGGAGGCGAGAAGAGTGCACGACTCGGGAAGGAGGCAGCGCCGGCGGAGAGGAATATAAAGCGTTGTTGCACCCATACTCCTTCCCTATGTACACATGCATGCCTGTGCACTACATAATTTGGTAAAGATAGCGCACAATGACCAAACATAAACTGCACTACCCCAGGTAAGCTTCCCCTCTAAATACAAGCACGATGCCCGGAATACACTCTTTTGGTATCAATACAACACGTTTTATATCCAAATTTTGAAGCCATTTCAATGTTATTTATTTGTGTGGATTTTGCCATGCGCTAAAAAGGCACTGCAGATTTAAATGATGGCCCCGGAATCCAAAAGAATAATAAATATCTTTTTACGATAAAACAGCTTTACCGTACGCGTTTGAAGAACTGCAGTAATTGTAATTTCCTTTCCTCCTCTTCTAGGTATCATTAAACATGTAATGCATTTTGCACATCACCCTGTCTCAGCTATAACGAGAATATAATGGCCTCATTCTCTCTATTCTCAGTAGGAATGTGGGGAAGGTATCAGCGGCAATATTGGGGATGTATTGAGCTTCAGGTATCTCTGTAAGGCTGTATTAGAGAAATATCGAACAGAGTGCCGTATCGAAGCTCGAAAAAACGTCGCTTATTTTTCTGTTGCGGGATAGCGTACGCCCCAAACAATCAGCCCAGCAGCATGGCGGTGCACAGTGTTGCTGCACTAGACGTGCGTTCACCATTACTTTTCAAGAATATCTCACGCTTGTCAGCTTGAAATGTACGGAAATGGGTTCACGCAAGATATAAAGATTTATTGGGCCGCGATCGTGGCTTTCATTCAGTAGGCATGGACACCGAGTACACAAAATGTAGCTCGAACTGCGCGTGGCAATATCCGAATACTTGCTGCCTTTGACACCGAGTACAAAAAATGTAGCTCAAACTGCGAGTGGGAATATCCGAATGGTTGCTCCCTTTGCTATGCACCTAGCACCTTTTAAGTCCTCTTGACTTCTGAACACACGGGCACTGCTACGAAGATATTTTTTTTATTGCAGCACTTTGATAGCGTGCGTGCATGTGCGCGTATGTGCGTGTGTGTTCGTGCATGTGCGTGTGTGTGTGTGTGTGCGTGTGGCTGTGCGCTCGTGTGCGTGTGCTCGCGTGTGGCTGTGCGCTCGTGTGCGTGTGCTCGCGTGTGCGTGCGTGTGCGTGCGAGTGCGTGCGTATAGGCGTGCGCGCGCGCTCATGTGCATGCGTGTGTTTGCGTGAGTGTCTGTGCGTGCATGCGTGCGTGCGCGCTCGTGTATGTGCGTGCGTTGCATGCCCGCGCACGTCCACGCACTGCTATATGATGGTCAGAGATATACTGGTAGTGCTGGTTGGCGTTTGCGTGCACAGTCACTCGATGTGAGACACGCGTCCTTGTTAGGCAACATTCATCACGAGGTAACATAAGGCGCTGGCTCGGAACACACACAATCTCGTTTTTTGTGCTTGGTTATCACTTTGTACTTATGACGATTTAAACATTGTGATTCTCAGTTTAAACGAGCGCCAACTGAGCAGAGCATACACTTTCTGGGTTGACACGGCGATTTAAACGCTGAGATTTTCTTTGTGTGCCATATGCTCAGCTTCTGCAACACCTGACCACGGTTAAGTTTGTTCCCACAGATGTTAAAAATCCAGAAAGTCTCCTCAAGCGCTTCTACAAATTACAGACTAAGGTCGGTGATATTTCCCAACTGTCCAATAATTCTTCCAAATGAAATAGTTATTACGGTACTGTTTACGTGCGAACTGCCTAAATAAACATGCTTGCCCCGGACGCTACCAGCTTTAGGATACGCGACTTCTTCCTTTATCGGGATTACGGCCATTTCTGCACCCAAATATCTTCCTGTGTTGGCAGCATTACCTCTCTCGTGATAATCAACAACAGCTACAATTGGCACCGGGACTTCGGTAGGCTGGATTCCAGGCACATGGTTACAACCAATTCGCGGTGGTCGTCCTGGCAACCACGCGGCTGCTCCCACCGGAGAGAGACGCCAACACTGAAGGTCGTGCCTCCACGCGAGCCCGTTCTATGCTATGGATATGTTGATACCGAACATATAGCCAGGCGCAAAGAGAAGGATGACTCGAGAAAAAGTTTTGTGGTGCTGGCGGGTGCACGGGAAATCCGTTATCCGCTGTAAAAGGAGCCTGAACGTCGACCCGGTATATTTATAAGAAGATACTTCTGTTGTAACTTGGACAACAAAATTTTCGTCTGCCTCTGTGTCCCACGATTCGGCCGCCCGGCCAAAGTTAACGTAAAATTTCAACGAGGCGTTTAGATATGCAGCGCCCTTTCCAAATTTCTAAATCTGGAGGCAGTGTCAATACTTAGTTAAAACAAAACATTATGAATATCTCAGGCAATACATCAATACCTCACTGACATTTGCCGTGTTTCTTTATGAAAAAATTACGCCCACCTCCCCTCGCGGGAACCCTGGTGTGATGCGACGCTGAGGGGGGGTTCAAGCGCAAGCGGAGAGCAATCGTCGACCGAAAGGCCACCGAGGAGCGGCACACCGGTTATATGCGCAGCGCGCCCGAAGGACAGGAGACCGCGGAGAGAGAGAGTACTGCACATGCGCAGCACCGCGCGCAGTGCCACCCGCCGGCGGGGTGAGAGCGCGCTGGGCCGCACACCCGCAGATGTTGAGAGAGAGTGTTCGCTCTCACCTGGGCACGCGCCGGCGCCAGTGCGTCTGCCGCGGCTATGACGCAACACAATCCAACACAATCCACTTTAATAAAATCCAATCCAAATCCAATCCAATCCAAGCCAAGCCAATCCAATCGATTCCAATCCAATGCCCCTCGCGAGAGAGTGTTCGCTATAGGAGAGGAGAGGGGTGAGCGGAGGAGAGTGCGGACACCGACGACGACGAAGGACGCACGCACGAAGGACAGGCCGCCGACAAGAGATGCTCTCAGCGTCGCATCTAAAAATACATTGACGTTTGACTTTTCTAATATTGCATAAAGTACTTCAGCTACAGCATGAAAAAATTACGCCCACCTCCCCTCGCGGGAACCCTGGTGTGATGCGACGCTGAGGGGGGGGGGGGGGGTTCAAGTGCAAGCGGAGAGCAACGGTCGACCGAAAGGCCGCCGGATAGCGGCACAACGGTTATATGCACAGCGCGCCCGAAGGAGAGGAGACAGCGGAGAAAGAGAGTACTGCACATGCGCAGCACCGCTCGCAGCACCGCCCACCGGCGGAGTGAGAGCGCGCTGGGCCGCACACCCGCAGATGTTGAGAGAGAGTGTCCGCTGTCACCTTGGCACGCGCTGGCGCCAGTGCGTCTGCCACGGCTATGACGCAACGCAATCCAACACAAGCCACTTTAATCCAATCCAATCCAAATCCAATCCAATCCAAGCCAAGCCAAGCCAATCCAATGCCCCTCGCGAGAGAGTGTTCGCTATCGGAGAGGAGAGGGTGTGAGCGGAGGGGAGTGCGGACGCCGACGACGACGACGACGGACGCACGCAGGAAGGAACGGACCGCCGACAAGAGATGCTCTCAGCGTCGCATCTGAAATTGTCCGGGGGGCGGGAGGCGCGGCGGGAGGGCTCAAGCCAACCACACCCCTGTGCCAACGACAGTCTGCAGAAGCCCTGGAGACGCAAGCTCGTATGTTTTCTGCGGCAACCAGCTAGTCATAGGTGCCACTTTTTGTTGACTGGTGTCAGCTATATAGCGTTGTAGACCGCTTTTCGATACTGTGCGATGCCACATATGTGCACTGTTTACCTTTTTCTTTTCGCAGTGTGCGGGGCTGCCTTAGTGTGTATGTTTTATTTGTACTGATTCTGATTTTTTTTTTGTCATAAGTGCTTAACCAGTTCGCTATTAGCTTGCTCCCTGTGATTTGGGTAAGCGTGGAGAGTTTGGTTTGGTGCTAAGTATCATTTTTTTTCTCATCTACAAATTGGTTTCTACAAAAAAAAAAAACTATTTTTGGGCCGTCGCTCCTTTTTATTTATTTTTTATTGGCTGTAAACCTGCCATAGCTTGGCTGGAGCGGGTTTCGTTCCCCGATTTTTTTTTTTTTTTTTTTATGGGGAACACGGAATTAATAAAGGAATAAAGGCTGCACCACCGCGCGACACAAGCCTAGACATGGAAACAATTATGCATGTGAGTTTAGTGATCTCCATTGATGCCAATTGAAACTAGTTAGTTTAGTAAGTCTGTGAATTGCGAGGAAGCTGAGGGAACTGTGTGATCGCCCTTTATACAAACCAGTTGCTCCTTTAGCCTTTTCTTACACCTCTTAAAACAAAACCGTATTGGTATTAACAAATATAGAAAAGAGAGCGCCATTTGTGGCAAGCAGTGCGCAAAAGGTAGCGTTTCTCTAGCGGCCAGATATCTGCATGTGGTTTGCACATTTTGTCTTTCCGTCCATGAGGCTAATCCTTACCGTATCTTTGCCGACGACCACTAAATTCCATCGACTGCGGGTTACCCTGGAACTGCTGTCGAAAAAGTTAATCAAGTCGTGCGAAGGCAGCGCCCAACTGAATCGAAGCTGCGCCAAAGCAGTCCCAAAACAAGCGTCACTAAAGCAGACGACAAAGCCGTCACGCCGACGTAGCTGCCGGTGAGTAGGCACTTGCGCTGCGGCAACGCTGGGTAAATTCGTCGCGCCATCTGCAGTGTGCTCAGTCAGTGAAATGCACCGCCCCCCTCCCCCCCTCTTCCAGCTGCCACCTCCGACGCGTTGGGAGTTTCGTGTCCCGCATGCCACGAAAGAACCGCTGGCTGGTAAGGGCAGAAAACTTTGCTTTAAAAGATAGCGCTAGCTAGGCCTGCCACAGATTTGTAAAACGATTCATAAAGGGGCACTTCGATGATTTCCTCTTTACGCGGTGGTGAGCGCACCTTTAATTGAAGAAGCCCTTCACTTTCGCCTTCTTGCTGCTCCATGGGTTGGAAATGAAAATGCGCACCACTGTCTTGAAAGATCTCGGTTCGTGCCTTGCCTCCTACTTGAGACTGACGGTGGCGGTGCTAGAAGAAGCTTGAGAATCGTCTTGCTGCGAAGCTGTTGTTGGGATGATGCTGATGATGGTACTCTCAATAACGTACCCGCGAGGGGCATTGTCCAGAGCTAAAGCACTGATTGAAATTCATTAGCACTTCGACATATTCGTTTACTTCCGGAAAGAAAGAGGCCGTAAAAAAAGTTCGCTATGATTGAAACCCCAATTACCCATTATTGGTATCCCTCAGCAATGCAAGTGACCTTTAGCAGAAAGGTAGTCCTAAATACAATTATACATGTCCCTTTTTTGCACACTCCAAATTTGTTGCGCCAATAGATAATATAAGTCGAACAGATAGAGTCAACCAAAATGCTCAATAGGGTCCTTAAAAGCAGCCGTCTAGCTGCCGCGAAGTGCAAGAGGCGAGAAAAAAATGTTCAATTGTTTCTGGGACCTGGAACCGCACACATACCTCCCTAGGAGAAAGCCGTGTTCTAAACAGGTAGAAACGTAGCCTTGGAATCCCGCAGCGCAGCTCGGTGAAGCTCACTTTGCATTGCCGCGAACCATAAAAAGAAGATTCCACCCCAACTTTCAACGTTTTTACTGCTAAAATGATAGGAGCGCATCTGAACGAGCAGTGTGTAAATGTCAATATCGTCTTCATTGATATTGAAGATCCCGCGGCTAATGCTGCTAGGTAGAGCTTATGCTTCTTCTTAATCTTCTTCTCCCTTCTCAACCAGTCGACATGCTTTTGTGGGCGGTCGCCGCGAGGTACATGCACGTGCGTTCGGCATTTTCTTGATTTTTTAACTCGGATCGTAAGATCTCGAGCCGCGCTTCGAACAGCCTCATTTCTCGTCACACCAGCGTGTGGCGGAGTCCAAATAAGTGCTACGGGAAAATTGGGTGAATCTTTTAGCAAGATATGGAAAGAGTGCATCGAAATCAGCACTATCGACAAGGCCAACCCAGCAACTCATAATCTGTGATTCTAAAATGGCCCTGCAACTGCGTTGGCCCGACATTTTAAAGCCGCAGAGATCACAACTTTGACTGAGCACTTCGCAAATTCCAGATTGCGTTTAGATTGCCGGTCAGCTTTTTTCATTACGGGCTTGAGACACGGGGTGCTGCAATTCGCGTTTTTGCTCTTTTCTTGTCATCTTCACTGGAAATTGAGATCAGATTCTCAATCATCTCCAATGATTGTATAACCAACAAGGTGACTTGGTTGTTCCAAAGTTTCAACTTAACCAATGTTATAAACTTTCCAATACCAGTAACTGCGAACACTTCAACGCTCATCGACATTTTTCTTATAGGTACGGATACTACCAATGTTAAGGCTGGTGTGAAAGCTTGCGATCTCGGCGGTGTCTTACCTATATTCATGGCAATCAAAGAACCTATTCAGTTAAAAAACCGCTGGTTAGAGCAAGTCATTTTTCCTCATAAAAACTTGGATCACTGTACAAATGATGTTCTCGAAATCGGTTTGATGGACGTCTGCAGCGCCAAAATGCTAGCACTGCAATGGATGCCTTCATCAAAAGATGAGGCACCTGTACGATCAATTTTTTTCCTACAAAGAGTTTAGTACCTTCCAAAAGATCCATAAGCTCCGGATAAC
This sequence comes from Haemaphysalis longicornis, assembly GCF_048455015.1. Classification (NCBI taxonomy): domain Eukaryota; kingdom Metazoa; phylum Arthropoda; class Arachnida; order Ixodida; family Ixodidae; genus Haemaphysalis; species Haemaphysalis longicornis. Next base: position 37,222,374 of record NW_027526204.1, read on the forward strand.
TAGACACCTACTCGCTAACATAAAAGTGTCATGCATGCAAACTTTTCACCCACCGTACACTAAAACTTTTTAAAGAATACAAAAAAATTCGCAATGGCTTTAACAAGGAAATTCGTTGCGCTCGAAACGAGTATTTCAATAACACATTTACAGGAATGTAGTCAAAACACGATTTTAAGCTCCACCCTATCAAACTTATTGCTGACATAATTTCCTGCCCCCTGACGAGTATACTCAACCGCTGTTTTTCTAATGGTATGTTTTTAGCGAATTTGCAAACCGCGAAATAATTTTACTGAACAAGAAAGGGGACAAAAACACTTATGGAAACTATAGGCCCATATCAATGTCACCGATTATGTCGAAAGTCCTTAAAAAAGTTTTGTATTCTCGGCTCGCGTTCTTTACAGATAAGCAAAAATTGTTATCAGATGGTCAGTTTGGTTTCTTTAAACACAGGTCTACTGAACTGGCGTTACTTGCGCAGAAGGAATTCATTCTTCGCAAAATCGAAGACAGCAAATTCGTACTTGGAATATTTATAGACTTCTCGAAGGCTTCTGATTCGCATGACCGATAGCTGCTACTTAAAAACTTATAATTTTACGGTATTTGCGGTAGGGCACATGAAGTTATTGAATCATACCAGTCGACTGTCCCCGGAAGAGATCGAGACGGTTCTCTGCGAAGTAGAGGCGGCCGTCAACAGCTGTCCGTTGACGCCGTTACCAGCAGATGCTGAAGAGCTCTCCCCTTTGACCCCGGCAACGCAGTGTACGTAACAGGTCACGCCGAATAAACGTGCGCTGAATGCCGGAATCCAACAGTATGCGGACTATAAGCTTGTGGCTGGTTCCAATCGCCCACGCCCTCCCGGGTTGCAGGAACCTGCCGCAGATAGTTAGACCGCCTCGCCGCGACGAGACATGCCACCAACTCAAGTAATGGAAGGGTCATAATCTTGATGGGTGCTATGCGGCTCTTGCTCATGAGGAGGTTCGTTTCATACGAATTTCCATGATCTGAGGGGTAGCGAACGTACACAGCTGTTTCATATGCTCTGGGACTTGATGCATGAACAAAGGGAATTACATGGCTTTGAGCGTTGACGTGCAGGACCTATATTATTCTCTGCCTCCAGGGGGGCTTACTGCAGAGTTAGAGATTGTGTCGAACAGGACAATGATGAAGTGTCGTTTCGTAATATGAGTGGAATGTCGCTGGAAGCCTTTCTAGAACTACTGATTCTGTATCTGGAGAGTACCTACGTGAAGTACGAAGAAAAGCTGTTCCTTCAGAAACAGGGCGTGTGCATTGGGTCGAAAGTAGCCCCTGTGTTAAGCACAATTTTTTTGGGTAGGGTGGATAGTCGAGTGAAAACTGATTTAGAAGGAAGGGTGCTGAGAATCTTCAGATATGTAGAGGAATTTTTAGTACTGGGCCAAGGTACAGAGTCGGAGATGTTCAAGGCACAAGGGTTGGACGTCTTCAGAGTGAGAGGCGAAGGGTTAAGCTTCACGTATGAGGTGCCGAAGGAAAACAGGCTACAGTTCCTGGATGTGAAGTTCATGTTTGGAGAGCACCATATCTGCTGGCAATACTCTCCACGCACGGAAAAACCACTCCTGAATTACACGTCTGGGCATTCAAGAATTGTGAAAAACGGTATCGCCATGGGATGTTTCAAAGCCGCTCTCACCAAGACTTGCAAGCACAAAACGGGTGAAGCATACCTTGAGCAAGAGCATCGCCTCAAAAAGGCGGGGTACCCGACATCGGTGTTGCTGACTGCGAGTGAAAGGCTATTGAAAAGAATAAAATCGGAGTGCAAGGCGAAAGAAAATAGCCCAGATAGTAAGTTTTCAGTAATCCCGTACGTGCACGGACTGTCGCACAAACTTAAAAAAGTTGCAGCCAAGTATAACGTAAATGTCGTTTTCGCAGCAAAGAACAAAGTCGGGAGTGTGTTCTCTGCAGTGAATAAATTGTACGAAGGAAGAAAAAGACCTGAAACTGGGAAGTGCACGATGAATCACAAACCCAGGTTTTAATAAGGCAAAAAGAACGTAGTTTACAAGATTCCTTTCACTTGCGGGTAGCATTATGTCAGTCAGGCAGGCAGATGTGTAAACATTAGGCTTAGGGAACACTTGTCTAGCTTGAAAGGAAGGCCATATACGCATTTGGCAAAGCACGGTGAGCAATGTACTGTAGACAAGTGCGAACCTTTGTTGAACCAAACTACTATTGTGTTCTGTGACCCTAATCAGACTACCAGGGAAATTGTAGAAGCTTGGCACATGGCTGCGATCAAGGGAGCATGCGTGAGCCACCCTTCAGTAGCTTTGTCGGAAAAAAAAATACAGTTGCTGACCAATACAAGATAATATTGTTGCGAGGCGGCAGTTCGCCTTATCAAGTCAGTTTGATTGTAAGGTTATCATGCTTTGCCTTTTGATGGAGAGTGTACTAACCTGCTCATGCGCGGTGATCAAGGGTTGTTAGATAGTGTGTATATATATGTGTTGTTTAAGAAATAAATTTCACTTGTTAGTCTGCGCTGGTCTTCGTGTCCCTTGTTCTATCTGTCCTAGTCTTACGCTGCGCAAAAATTCAGCATGAATTCTGATTACCAACTAGCCCGCCTAACGGTGTTATTACTCTTGATGCAGTTATTTGCTTGTCCGGGTTGCAGGTATTTCTTTCTGTTTGCACAAGATATTTTTCCGTGTAGCAGCCGGGTGCACGTGAGTCGTACTCTCGTTGCGGCTCTTTTCACAGCGCACGGTTCGGTTTCTAGTGTTAGCTGCTGTTGCAGTTCTGCGCTTTCAGTTGTGTTTCACTGTGCGTCGTCTTGCAAGAAGGAGAAGATTCTTCCTTCGTACCCTCAACATTAGCTGGCACTGGTGATTATTATCAAGCAGGGGCAAATTGAGAGCACCGCCTTTGAGGTCCTTTGTCCTTGAACGATTAATTCTAGCAGTGTCGCCTTTCCTTCTCACGTGCTGCTTTCTCCGTGCCTTACGTTTGAGCAATGTAGGACCAAGTACGTGAGGTTGTAACGAAGATATCCGTTTCTTTTCGCCGGGACAATAAATGTCAAACATCGTGGGAATCATACTTTGGCACTCTGTATCATTGGTTTCTTAGACCACTGTTTCGTCTTCACAAGACTTCTCCTGGGGCATCTTCGGTGTCCGGTAATCGATGTCAAAGTCGCTGGTGGTTTCCATAGTATGCGCAAGTCCGGTCGTGGCAGAAATCATTGCCTTTCGCTTCATGAACGTAGTGGTGGTTGTCTTTCCCTCGCTTCCAGTTTCTTCCGGAGAATTCACAAGACCGTTGGCTTCCATTGGGGTAATATATTGGAAATTCCTGTTCAGTTCTTGTGGTCGGTCATCATTTTCCGCTGCATGAGTTTGATTTGCATATGAAGTTTTGCTACTTTCCAAATATCTGGTCTGATTATCCCGGCGTTCCCTGCGTTCGGCGCGAACTCGTTCTTTGAGAGAAGCAATTAGGTTTTCACGAGCTTTCTTTGTTTCAACTATTTTGAGTTCAATCTTAGATTTTGCCATAAATACTAGGTAGTCAAAGTTGAATGCGTCTTCATACTCGGCCTCAAGATTATCAATGTCTACAGAATATTCCACTTCTCGGTTAATCTGGCGCAGTTCGTCGTGATGTACTGTTAACTTAGTTACAAGCTCACTCAACTCACTAATTGATGGTCTTGTCACTGGGAAGAGGTCTTCAACTTGGCCGATGATTGTCGTGATTTCTAGTCGGACGATGCGCCGCCTTTCGAGACGGGCCTGCGTGGTCCGCTCCACCGTCGCGCCCATTGTAAGAGCTGGCGGCCGGGCTCAGAAGGCAGAAGTCGGCGTGGTCTCCGCGTCGGTCTTGTCTCCTGTCACGGACATCTCGTGCTGTGTCGGGCAGATATCTCTTGTGGCCGGGTTCGTTCAACCTTCTTCTTCTAAGGCTGCCCCGCTGTTCTCCGAGTTGGAGGCTTTCTCTGCGGCTTCATTCCCAATCTCCAGAGGTAAGAAGGCGGTCGAACAGAAGCGAATTACGCTCGCTGTAGCTCACCTCTGGAGGTCCCTTCTCCCGGGTTTCGGCACCAAAATATGTGGAGAAAGGGACGAGCCGCGGAGCCCCTCCTGATGATGCCTTTAATCGAACACCCTTCCGATGATGATTGTGAAGCACAACAGAAGGATATCCACATATTTCACAACATCATCAAATGTTGAGAAACTGGGCCCCGGGCCATGGCACCGCTCAGAACGCTTTTATTCCCTTCCGTCTTCCACTCACTAATGATGGTGATAATGTCCTACACAAGCTCGTCTTCGTCTTTCCTCAACATCCTCCCACCCGCGACAATGACTCATACTCAGAGAGAGAGAGAGAAAGACTTTATTCAATGCCAGCAGAGGAGAGGTCCGGGCTACACAGAGCCGCTCCCTCCCCCCGACGCGTTTACGTCGCCCTCGGGTACTCGGTACTCGAGAAAGGTACTCGGGAACTCGTCCCTTTCCCCCCCGTCGGCGCCTCTCTCCGCCTCTGCCTGGCGAGAGCAGCCTCGAGCTGCTGGACGACGAAGGTTTGTGATGTCAGGTCCGGTGAGTTCGCGGCACTGACGATGGTGTCCGGCAACCGGCCGTAGATGTCCGCTGCTTCTACAGGATGCACTGCACAGTCCCACAGGATGTGGGCCAAAGTTGCGCGTTCACGCTCACATACACTGCACACATCACTGACGTAGACGTCCGGGCACACGTGGCGTGCCAGTGCCGGCGTGATTACCGATAGTGCCTGTAACTGGCGTAACAGCACTGCCTGCGTACGCGTGAGTCCCGCGTGGGGCGGTGGCGCTGTGCGGCGGCCGAGCCGGTACCACTCCAGCATCTCCCCGTACGTGAGGAGGGGCTCCGGGTCCCACCCGTCGTCGTCGTCGTCGTCGTCGTCTTCTCGGTGGTCTTTCGCCGCGGAGCTCGGAGGAGGAGGGGGGGCCCCGCCGGCAGCTCGGTGGCCGCCGGCCGGACTCGCCGTCGCCGCCGCCGCGCGGTTGGTCAGTCCTTGCGCGGCGGCGTCCGCCGTCTCATTGTGGTTGGGAAGACCACCGCCCACGTCTCTGATCTCCGTGTGTGCCGGAAACCACCGGACGTGGGTGGCCGGCACCGCTTCACTGATCACTGCACGACACCTCACAACGCGCACAGCACTTTCACACACGTTGTTCTTGGCGTAGTTCGCGATGGCCGAGCGCCAGTCACTGATCACCGTGGTGCATCGCGGGTCCGTCAGCGCCACTGCGATCGCCGTCTCCTCCGCCTGGCGGGCGGACGGGGCGCGGACGCTGCAGGCGCTGTACACTTCACCCGTGGTGGCGCGGACCGCCACCGCGACGTAGGCGTCGGGTCTGTCGGGGTACCGGGCGACGTCCACGTACAGGGCGCCCGTGTCGTTTACGTGCGTCGCGGTGAGGGCGCGTGCCCTCGCTTCTCAGCGGCCGCGGTTGCGGTCGGGGTGGACGTTGCGGGGTGGTGGGAGGATCCGGAGCCGCTGCATCACCTCCGGCTGGAGCTGCGTCGTCTAGTGCCGATGCGAGTCCGTGCTCTTCGGTCCCATCCCGAGGCGCTCCAAGATGCGCCTGCCCGTTCTTGTGGAGGAGAGGCGCTCGAGCTGCGCCGTCGTTTGGGCCTCGCTGATTTCCTCGAGGGTGTTGTGCACCCCCAGCTTGAGTAGCCTGGCCGTGCTGGTGCTGCATATCAAGCCCAGGGCCGTCTTGTAAGCCTTGCGGATGGCTGCGTTGATGCGGTCCCGCTCCTGCCGTAGCCAGTAGTGGAACGCGCCGACGTAGGCGACGTGGCTCATCGCAAAAGATTGGAGCAGTCGGAGGAGGCTGGCCTCCTTCATTCCGCTGTGCCGCGTCGCCACACGTCGGACGAGTCTGGCCGCCGCACCGATCTTGGTGACGAGGCGGTCGACCGTGGTCTTGTTACATCTGCTGGCCTCGCAGTACATGCCGAGGACCCGGAGCGTGTCTACCCTGGGGATGACGGCGCCGTCCCTCGTTCTGATTCTGATGTTCGCCGAGTCCTCGGCCTCCCTCTTACGGTACTTGCCCGGCGGCGGGATGATCAGCAGCTCCGACTTTTGCGGCGAGCACCGCAGGCCCTTACCGTCAAGGTGGTCTTCGATGGCGTCCACCGCCGTCTGCAGCGCGTTTTCGATGTGGCCGTTGCTACCCCCGGGGACCCACAGCGTGATGTCGTCCGCGTAGATGGTGTGGCGGACCTGTGGGATCCCCGAGAGTCTGCGCGCCACCCCGATCATCACGAGGTTGAAGAGCAGCGGCGATATCACCGAGCCCTGAGCGGTTCCCGTGCTCCCGAGCTTCTTCGGCGGCAGCTGGAGGTCTCCCGCGTGTATTTCGACGGTCCGCTCCGAGAGAAAGTCTCGGATGTAGTTGTAGGATCTTCTGCCTAGGCCGAGCCTGCCGACCTGTTCCAGGATGGCGGCATGCTTGACTTCGTCGAACGCGCTCTTCAAGTCCAGCCCCAGCACGGCCCTGTTGTCTTGGGTGCGGACGGACGTGTCTAGGATGTCGTGTTGTAGCTGGATCATGGCGTCTTGAGTGCTAAGCCTCTCCCGGAAACCCAACATGGTGTCGGGGTAGAGCCCTTCCGTCTCGAGGTAGCGTTGCCATCTGTTGTTCAGCACGTGTTCGAGAATTTTCCCCACGCATGACGTTAGGGATATCGGGCGCAGATTCTCGATGTTGGGCGGCTTGCCCGGCTTCGGTATCAGCACCGTTCTCGCCGTCTTCCACTGGCGCGGGAGCGCTCCCGCTCGCCAGCAGCGGTTGAAGTACCTCGTCAGGGACGCGATGGCCCCGTCGCCGAGGTTACGCAGGGCCTTGTTTGTCACCGGTCCGGCCCGGCCGCCGACTTGCAGTTGATGGTCTGCAGCACGGCCCTGACCTCCCACTCCTCGATGTCGCGGTCGAGAACGGGATTGTCTGCTCCCGCGTACTCTCCGTGGCTTTCGCTGGGGGTGCTCTGGAGGTACTTCGCGTCGATGCGCCTGCATGTCTCTTCCCTTCCCAGCGCTTTGGTGGTCGTGTGCACGACTTGCGCGAGTCGATGCTGCTGGTAGCCCTTCGTGCCGGTCTCGTCCAGGAGGTGACGCAGCAACCGCCACGTTCTCCCCTTGTGGAGCTGGCCGTCCGCCTCGTTACACACCGCGTGCCAGTGCTGGTTGCAGAGTTCTCTGCTGTACTTCTCGATCTCGCGTCCCAGCGTGGCTATCCGCTTGCGGAGACGGTGATTGTTTCTCCTTCCCCTCCATCTCTTCTGCAGCGACTGCCGGGCCTCCAACATGTTTGCCGGGCGGCTGTCTATGCCGGGGTGTTCCTCGTCCGTTTCGAGCTCCGTCGTTGCGTCCGTTATGAGGCGGACGATGTCTTCAGTCCAGCTCTCGATGTCCGCGATGTCTTGCGTGGACTCCTCCCCGGCGCGCGCGCGGAAGAGGTTCCAGTCTGTGATCTTTTGCTGGCGGCGACGCTCGTCACGGGGTCGCGCGGTCGTCGGCAGCTCGATCTCTATTACAAAGTGGTCGCTACCCATGTTCTGGCCCGTGTTCCGCCACTTTGCTCCGCCTTGGACCGAGTTGGCGACGCGGACGAACGCGAGGTCGTGGTTCGTGTCTCTGGTGACTGACGTGCCGATGCGAGTGGGGGACGAGGGGTCCGTGTGCAAGGTGAACCCCGCGTCGGCCGCCTCGTCTAGCAACTCCTTGCCCTTCAGCGTCGTGCAGGTGTACCCGAGCTCTCTGTGGGGGGCATTAAAGTCTCCGCAAATCGCGATCGTGTCCCTCGGCGCCGTCGCCAGCGGCGTGTGCAGAATGGTGCGGAATCTCTGTTGGCGATGCGCGGGATTGCTGTACACGTTCACCAAGAGGATGGACTCTTTCTTCTTCTTCCCTAGAACCACTTTGGTTGCGCAGTATTCCAGTGCGCTGCGGCCGCGGAGGCCCTCGTGCTTCACAAACGGGATCCCTTTCTTCACGAAGGTGCAGACGCCCTGCGCCGCCCCCTTCCCGCAATCTCGTGCACTCGGGGGGCTTGCGTGTGCTCTGTAACCCGTGAGGGACGGGGCGTCCTCCGTGTGCGTCTCTTGCACCATTATGATGCCCGGGGGCCTCTCGGCGCCCTGGATGATTTGTAGTAGCGTTGCTTTCCGGCACTGGAAGCCGTTGGCGTTCCATTGCCAAATTGTGAGAGTCGAGTTGGTCCGGGGTTGTCTGGTCATGGCGATCTCCTTGTGTTGACGGTTGGGCTGCGGTCTTCTACTGCCACGTCGTCGTCGCGGCCTAGCTTCCTGTATAGGAACTCTTGTAGCGCATCGAGGCGGCGCCCTACTGCCGCGAACCGGGCGTTCATGCGATGCTCGAGAGCGTCGACTGTCTTCTCTAAGCGGTCTATTCTTTCGGTGCAGCGTCGTAACCGGACGGCAACACTTATTCCACCTTGGGTTCGTGCCTCTTGCTCGTCGTCTCTTGTTCGCGGAGATTCCTCGTATTCTTGGGCCTCCATGGCAGTCTCGGAGGATGGTGGTAGGCTTACGGTCGTCTCCGTTGGTTGTGGGCTTGCCGGTGTTGGCAACCTCGGTTGGGGTCGGTGTCGCGGCGTAAGCGACGGGGCAAGTGGGACCCGTCCCTGCTCTCCCTTTGGGTGGGCCGGTGCTTGCGGCTGTTGCTGCTGTGCGGCCAGGAAACGTTGCAGCTTCTCGTTGATGTCGGCTAATTTCTGTCGCAGTTGCGCGTTTTCGTTTCGCAGCGACACGATTTCCGCGTTCATCCTCTTTTCAGGTGGGGATTGGCGACTCGTTCGCGGCGTGACGTCTGAATGTTCGCCGTGTCTCCGCGGCGTTTTGGAGCGGGCGCGGCGAGCAGGTGTCTCTTTGACTAGGGCAGTCCACGCCACGCGCTCACGTGATCGTGGCGCGTTTCTGCTGCGGCTCCTCCCCCTTGCGCTTCGATCGGCGGAACAGCAGGCGTCGCTTCGCGCGCGACTGCGGCTGCGCCCCCCGCGGCTGCGCCCGCGTCCTCTCGCGGGGTTTAATGGCGGGAAACTGCGGTCGTCGTTCTCGGGGGCCTTCTCCCTCCGTTCCCACTGCCGGCGCTTCACCACATACGGGGTCTTGAATTTATTCGTGCAGCCCGGTGCGCCGGTTGAATGGGGCCCTCCGCACAGCTTGCAGTGCGGTTTGCACGCGAGCTCGTGCCCCTCGCTTGGGTCGCGCGTGCCGCATGCGAGGCACACCCGTACGTGCGGCTGCGGGCACACGTCCCTTCGGTGTCCTAGCTTGCCGCAGGTAGTACACACTTCGCGGTGTGTCTGTACAGGCTACACCGCAATAATACTGCGCCGTACTTGACCGTCGACGGCACCTTCAGGCCTTCAAAGAGGACGATGACCGCCGAGGAGTTACCGATGCGGTGTGCGTCCAGCGCTAGCGGGTTGTACTCGTTGACGACGTTGGCTCTGATCTCCTCTAAGATGTCTTCCCTAGCTATGCCGTGTATCACCCCCTTGGCGGTGCCGTCGGGGGCGGCTTGGTACGCGTAGACCTCGTATTCCTGATCGCTCACGCGTAGCGCCTGTAGCTGTGCGTATTTCGCCGCGCGGACCTCGCACGGCGTGCTCACGACGATAATGTTTTGCTGGACGTTCGGGCAAATGGTGTCTCGTAGGGCCTCCTCTCCCGTAATTCCGGTGGCTGCCATAATCGCCGTCATGAGTTCGGTTGCCCTGACGCGACCGGCGTGGAGTCCGCCGCGTGGCCTGACGATAATCTTGTGCTCGTTCCTCGGTATGCTCGCGGGCATGCGTGCCGACTTCGCTAGCATGGCGTTGACTCTCTTGGCAAAGGGCGTTCTGGCGGTCGTGGAATGGGAGGAGGCCTTGGCGGCACACTCACCGGTCGGCGACGCTTGCGATGCCGGTCCCTGTGGTCTGGCGGCGGCGCGTCGTCGCGGCAGCACCCAGCCGGCGGTATCGTCGGCCTCGAGGGTCTCTCCCCGCACGGCGGCGACGGTGCGGCCGGTAGATCGGTCGACGGTGATCATTTGCAGCGTTAAATCCTCTTCGTGGTGGTGGGTTTCACCGCTCGTATCCATGGCAGCGGCCATTTCCGAGCCTCCACCGAGGCCGCGAGCCGCAGAGGTCGACCACGCCGGCGGTGGCCGGGCCGGCGTTCGACGTTAGGCTTAGCGCGGCGCTCGGCTGGCACTGGTCCAAAAGTGGTGAGAACTAACTAAGGGAGACACAGGTGGTCCAGGGTGTGGTGTCCGGTGGTGCGGATGGTCCTTAGAAAAGGGTATCCACACCAGAAAGGCACTTGTATTGGAAATTTCCGCCGGGAGAGGTGGAAAAACACGGAGCCCATGCGAAGGTACGTTCGCACTGCTCCTGACTCATACTCACACAAACACATGCACGGAACACGCGCAGGAAATAGCACAAAAATAAACAACAGCCAGTTCAGCCTCATCGTTGTGATTCGTTGAGCCGTCGGTCTCCGGTCGTGAGTTGCTTCCTTTTCCACTGGTGCTTTGAGGAGTGATGAAGCTTCCTTGTACCGGTTTTGTTCAGCCCTGGCAAGGAAAGTCCAACAACCCTCGGTTCCGGGGTAGGAGTTAGATAGCGGGCGATCTTGGGTCGAGATTCTTTGCAATGCCGGATTGATTGGGATCCCTCGTGATTCAGACGCCCTTTTTGTCAGTAAGGGTGCATAGTAGTTTTTTAAAATTTGGTCTAGTTTGCCCCTGCAAGCTTCCTTTACGGCTGCAAGCTCCTCTTCGCCATACTCATTGAACATTGTGGCGTGGCTGATGGTGAGGAAGAGCTGGTGAGCAAGCAGGTCATTGCTGGCCCCGGTGCGTTGGTAACCGTCCTGTTCTCCCGGTGCGCCGTAGCCGCCAGGATCGTAGGGGAACTCACCCTGCTCGGGCTGTAGCCTCAGACTGACGAACCCAGTTCTGTGCCTGCGGCAGGCACGCACGTAGCCAGTACCCGGCGGCAGGGATGGTAGCTGCTCACACGTGACCGCTCGTCGTGTGCACACATCGCGATCGCGAACTGCGACCCCATGCCTAAGGGGCGATGATCCTGACAGCGGATGGTGTGGCTTCCTGGAGCTTCCTAGGGGGCCGCCAAGCGTGGCAGTTGTAGCTCCCCGGTTGCCGTTCACGATCTCGCCGCAACCAGGGTCACCTGACGGTTCGTGCGATCCAACTCGGAAGGCCGGTGCGCCGATAAGAGTTGGGGATACCAGGAACCGCTAACTCCAGCGGAGATGCCACAGAAGAAGCCAGCGCCGGGAGCAACACGGCCATCGTCGTACAAGTGGGAACGGCACGCGCTTGCGACACTTAACAACCACGTGCTCTCTCAGCCAGGAACCCCGACGAGCGGTAGCGATGTCTGAAGCGTCGAGGAGCATCACGCTGGACGGGTCCGCATCACCGTACATCGTGGTCGTGGGGTCCTCGGAGAGGTCGGTTCCGTGGCCGTCCTGGACGACGACGCAGTCACCGCTGGTCGGGTGGCTCTGTGCGCCCAGTTGTGCCTCAATAGAATCGGTCGTGCTTTCCGCTGGTTTCTCTGGAGGATCAGACTCGTCGGCAGCTGTGAGGACGTTCCGACGGTCAGAAACGCATGGCTCACACGCCGCGGGAACGTTCGCCACCTTGTCAGCCTCCGCGGTCATCCCGCTGTCACCAGAAGGCGCCGCGGTCTTGCCGTGCCTGATGACGGTGGAGTAATCGCTGGGCGCTCCGGTTCTCCGAGCAGCAATTGGCGGAGGAACAGCGGAGGGTCTGGCGAAGCACACCAGTGTACGGATCGTGACGACCTTTCGTCGTACTCGTAGCTATCGAATAAATCGGCCTCAAGGTCGTCCAAATCAATGGTCACCTCATATATGCGCTTATCGAGGGACTTCAACTCCTCGTACCTGCTCTCGACGGCGTGCAGGTGCAAGCGGATCTGGCCGGTCGATGAGAGGGGATCCTGAAGTAGCAATTGAATGGCAGCTACGCCCCTTGTGACGGCTTCCCTCACAGTGTCACGGTGGCGGCAAAGCTCCTCCATGGCACACGGCGCGAACACAGGCGACGGCGTGTCCTAGACACGAGCCCGAGCGGCAGCCAGCGTTTGATGACGAGGCTCGCAGAATTTGGTAGCTTCCAGGTGACCCCAGGCCTAGCGTCCTCGAAGACTGCGCCGCATCAGGTCAGGTCTGCTCGTGGGTTGTCTCCGGGTTCAGTGTGGGTAGAGTGGAGCGTCGAGCAGCCGGCCATGGCGGGCGCCGCCCAAGGGCAAGGCCTCCGAGATGTCGGAATCACGAAGTATCCCACCGAGGAGTTTCCCAGGCCTCGCTAGCCTCGGAGAGGCACTGCGCCGTCATGCAGTCAACTGGGCCGTTCCTGCCGGGTTTCACGGCACGAGAATGTCGCGGATCGCGACGTAAGAAAGGAGCCCGACAGCCAGTCACCCGTTCGATGGGCTCGTCACGCAGAACAGCTCGAGCACCGGCGCGAGCTGGGCCCGTGCCCCTGTTCTCGTGCAGCGGCCTCTTTATTGCTATCATCATTGCCATTCTTCAACACCCTCCCCCGCCACCGATTCTGATGGCCTTGGCGGGTTAGCCTCAAGAATATAAAGGCGCTGAACTGGACGTCTGATTTCTTGTCCGGATGAGACGCGCAGACGACACGACCGTACGACCCCGTCGCGGCCTGGAAAAGTTTCCAACACTCGGCATAGCTTCCACAGCATTGGGGGCGACCCGGGAGGAATGCCCCAGTGGACTGCCTGATGGAGCATCGCGTCTCTGAGGCTCGCGAGGCCTGGGAAACTCATAGTTGGGATACTTCGTGATTCCCTCATCTCGGAGGCCTTGCCGTTGGGCGGCGCCCGCCAGGGCCGGCTGGTCGACGCTCCACACCACCCACACTGAACCCGGAGACAACCCACGAGCAGACCTAACCTAATGCGGCGCAGTCTATGAGGACGCTAGGCCTGGGGTCCTTTGGAAGCTACCCAATTCTGCGAGCCTCGTCATCAAACCTTGTCTGCCGCTCGTGCTCATGCCTAGGACACCCGGTCGCCTGCGTTCGCGCCGTCTACCATGGAGGAGCTACGCCGCCACCGTGACATTGTGAGGGAAGCTGTCACAAGGGCCGTAGCTGCTATTCAGTTACTGCTACAGGATCCGCTTACGTCGACCGGCCAGATCCGCTCGCACCTGCGCGCCGTTGGCAGCAGGTACGAGGAGTTGAAGTAGCGCTCGATAAGCGCATATGTGAGGAGACCACTGATTTGGACGGCCTGGAGGCCGATTTGTTCGACAGCTACAAGCTCGACGAAAAGGTCGTCACGATCCGCACCCAGGTGTACTTCGCCAGACTATCTGCCGCTCCTTCGATAGAGGCTGCTCGGAGCACCAGAGCACCAAACTATTTCTCCGCCGTCATCCGGCACGGCAACACCGTGGTGCTCTCCGGTGAGAGCAGGATAGCCGCGGAGGCTGACAAGGTGGCAAACGTTCCCGCTGCGTGTGAGACGTGCGTTTCTGACCGTCGGAACGTCCGCAAAGCTTTCTACGAGTCTGATCCGTCACAGAGACCAGCGGAGAGCACAACCGATTTTCTTGAGGCACAACTGGGTGTACCCAGCCACCCGCCCAGCGGTGACTGCGTCGTCATCCAGGACGGCCGCGGAACTGACCTCTCCAAGGACCCCATGAGCACGATGTACGGTGTTGTGGACCCGTCCAGCGTGATGCCCCTCGACGCTTCGGACATCGCTGCCGGTCGTGGGGGTTCCTTGCGGAGAGAGCGCGTGGTTCTTGGGCGTCGTGAGCGGGCGCCATTCCCACTTGCACGACGGTGGCAAGTCGCTCCGGGCGGTGGCTTCTCCGTTTGAATTTGGGCTGGCGTCAGCGTTTCCTGTTGTTCCCGACTCTAATCGGCGAACCGGCCTTCCGAGTTGGATCTCCCGAATGGTCAGGTGACCCTGCTTGCGGCGAGCTCGTGAACGGGAACCTGGAAGCTTCAACTGCCGCGCTTGGCGGCCCCATGGGAAGCTCCTGGAAGCCACACAATCCGCTGCCACGATAATCGTTCCTGAGGCATAGGGGCGCAGTTCGCGATCATGATGTGCGCACACGACGAGTGGTCACATGTGAGCAGCTACCATCCCTGCCACCCGGCACTGGCTACGTGCGCGCCTCCCGTGGGAACAAGACTGAGCTCGTCAGTCTGAGGCGACAGCCCGAGCAGGGTGAGTTCCCCTACGATCCTCGCGGCTTCGGCGAACCGGGAGAACAGGACGGCTACCGCCGCACCGGGTGTCAACCTAATGCCAGCAATGACCTGCTTGCCCATCATCGCTTCCTCGCCATCAGCCACTCCACAATGTTCACTCAGGATGGCGAAGAGGAGCCCGCAGCCACAACGGAAGCTTGCAGGAGCAAGCTAGACCAAGTGTCCAAAAGTACTATGCACTCTTACCGACGAAAACGGCCTCTGAATCACGAGGAATCTTAATCAACCTGGTGTTATTCGCAGAAATTCGCATTTCTGCACGATTCCCTTCGGGAAGGTGCGGGGGAATTTTTTTTGGCTATTCGCTGTGCCCTGAAGACCGACTTGTCCTGTTCCTGTGCAGAACTCGTTTATGGTTCGACACTCCGGCTCCCTGGTCATTTCTTCGACCTGCCAATACAGTCATTGCCTACCAGCGACTAAACGCAAAGACTACGCATGCTCTTTCTGCAACCTCAGCCCAAACAAAATTTCCCGCCGAGAGACGTTTACACCACGTCGGACCTTCGCAATGCAGCCCATGTTTATGTGCGCAACGACGCTGTTCACTCGCCACTCGAACCTCACTACTCCTGCCCTTTCCCGGTACTACAGCGACACTCGTCAATGTAGATCGCGAACATGAATAACCGTCCTGACACCATTGCCCTAGAGAGGCTCAAGCCCGCCTGATCCCTGGTCCGTGCATTCAACGCTGCTCTGCATCCTCCACACGAGCCTCTACATACAGTCGCGCCTCAAGCATCCCATGTGCACTCCCGAACCCCCCACACTCATTGGCGTGGGCCGCCCGTCATAGACCACCAGAGACAATTGACTGCGCCGGACATTTCCCCGTCTCAACAACCTCCAGCCGCCCTCCTCTGCAATGTTCTGAATTCCTCTACCCCACTCCGCGTTAGGGGGGGGGGACAGGCGTGATCACGTCCGTATCCCCACTTGTATGGAACGGAGCCGTGGACTCGGTGATGCTGGGGCTCTCCTAAATTTATTGTTGGTGTGGAAGCCCCGGCCGGAATGGGAGAGCGGCGATGGCATACGACCGTCCCTGGAGCGCAGTCGTGTTCCAACTGCTGTGGCGCATGGCACTACTGTGACTGCCATGCAAGCACCGCTGATGATGATGGTAGGTATCTTTTATTAATGAGGATAGTGGCGCTGCAAGCAGATGGTGATGCGCTACAACAGTAGAAGAGGCGCTGACACTTGACCGGGTTGTTTTGCCGCAGCCAGTGCCCAGTCTCCAAATTTTCAATCCACGGGCAAGGCTCTGTAGACTTGTGGGCGGCATTGCCAAGATGATACGAACAAACGCCCGAAGAGCCAGGCTCGCTCAGCGTGATGGAAGCATCTTAGAACGGGACTGAGATCACGAGTATTGGCGGCCGTGGGCTGAACGTCGGCGTATGTCCAAAAGGAAAGTTATAGATGCCAGCTGATGGCTCAGTTCATTATTGCGGCTCTCGTGTTCATAAAACCTGGAGTCGTTACTTAGGGTAAAGGGCCTAAGGATGACAGTGGTGATGATGGGGGACCGGAAGCAAAGCGGGACATGGTCAGCCAGTTCCTCGGGCTGATCAAGAGGCATGTCATCGGCAGCGGCAAGTGTCAAGCCCATGCTCTGTGGGAGGCGTGAAAGGAAGAGCTGCCGAAGCAGTCGGCTGTCGAGGCCTTGGCTGTGATTGCCTAATAGCTGCCGTGTGCGATGGAGCTGCTGGCAGGGTAACCTGTCGCCCCGTTGCGCCGTGTTCAGAAGCTGCTGCTGCCTTCTGCTCTTAGACTTGAACTTGCACTTGCTGATCCCGGCCGTGAGATGGTGGTACGGCGCTTCCGGGTGCAGCCATTGAGGATACAAACTAGCCCGTCCGCGATGCTGTTTGGCAAAGAGGTCACTACACTCTTGTTCTTCGTCTAGTTGTTGGTGACGCTGGGAAGACGAAAGTACGCCTCTACTTGCGTGAACTGTATGTCCACGTGTTCCATGTCCAACATAGGAGTAGTAAGATGGTCACCACCACGGCGGTAGTGTTGGGGCATGAAGCTGCTTCGCGGTTTTCACCGGCTACCCGCATACTCCTGCGAGAACGACGTTCCCGACATGGGGTGGCCAGAATTGGAGAGTTCGGTTTACGTCACCATTTTATATCGTGACCTCCCAGAGTCAACCAGCTTTGACCCGATATAGATCCCGAACGTAGTTTAGTCAGCCAGCGTGAGCCTGCGTCAGATTACAACATTTTTAGTCCACAGCTGAACTGGGCAGTCTTCACTCCAGCATTTCAAGCCGAATTCCTAGCGGTAGTACTGCCTTTAAAAGAAGTTCCTCCGCAGCACTTGAATATAGTTATAATTACAGACTTTCTGACAGTCTGTTCCGCTTTGGCATCGTTTGAGACTTTACCCCTAACCCATGCATTCAATTTTCTGGTGCCCTTCCATTTGCAGGACATCTGCCTCATTTGGGTTCCTGGGCACAAAGGTTTACTCCTTAATGAAGAGGCTGGTTCCTTGGGGCGATCGTCTTTGGATGGCCCTTCGGTTGATCTTTGCCCTGTTCCGGCTAGTATAGCAGGAGCAAGGTTCCGTAGATACCAGCGCCGAATGTGTGCGCAGGAAGAGGTCATCAATAATTTTGAAGAATATGCCCATTTAAAACATAACTGGAATTCCAGGTTTGTGTTAATCTCGTCAATGCGAGGTCACATTAACCAAATTTAGATGTAGGGTCCCCCAGCTGAACTTCTATATGCACAGGTCTGCTCTGTGCAATTTTCGGTGAACATGAGACACTAGATCACTTCTCATTACATTGCTGTGGTTTATCAGTGATCGGACAACGTCACCTTATCAGGCCATTTCAATGCTGTGGTTCCTTAGTGATCAGACAACGTCACCTTATTAGGCCATTACAACGAATTCAACTTCCTATCTCTATGCCAGTACTGCTGTCGCTAGGGGCCACGTCACTGGGTTATTGTCACAAAGGCGTGGCTGCAGCCATTCATGCATATGTGTTCGAGACCAGGCGTCTGCCCTGTTAGCATTTATTATCACGGGTATGTTTTCTCAAATTCAACCGCCACTTTCAATTTGTAGCCAATTCTTCCTTCCAATTGCACGCTGCTACTGGATGCAAACAGATAGGTATCTACTGTTAAACTGTGAGCGGGCGAATTAGCCCCCTTCTTGCTCGATTATTGGCCAATCCCCCGCGTGGGTATGCGCCATAAGACGTGGAACAACAACAACAACATCTCGTATGGCGCCCGGCGTCGAACATGCGTGCACGTGGGTTCGGGCTACGTGAGGAGACCTTGCTTTTGTCTTCGTCGTCTTCTTCGCGTGTTTGTCGCGTCTGTCGTTACACTGCCTGAGCGCGAAAAATGTGTCGTTGTACAGACATTTCTTTCCTTTACGTGCTCGTACCCCTGCATATGCCAGTTATGGTACTAATTTTGCGATACTTTTAGCGCAATTTTTTAGGCTTGAGAACAGCTGACTGGGGTCAGCCCACAAAGACTGTTCGACTGCTAGATAAGGAAGAAATAGATTAAGGGGAAGAAGAAGAAGCGTTGTCATCTATTACCAAGTTTTCTCTAGCACCAGCACTACCACAGTCATTCTCAAGTTGGAGGCAAGAAACTAACCAACCTCTTTCAAGACGGCCCTCCGCATTTCTATTACCAGCACCTGGAGCAGCAAGAACGGCGAAGTGACGTGCTTCTACCGTCAGAGGTGAGTTCCGCACCATGTGAAGAGAAAATGAATGACGTGTCCGCTACGAATCGCTGCACAAATGTAGGGTTTGCCTCACGAATTTGTAACGCCTTTAATCTCATCCCTGGTCAATCTAACGCCGTAGTAATGCGTCAGCTTACCTCACGTGTACTCCAGCTTAATCAGCCCGGAACGCGAAAAGCGTAGCGCCTCATAAATGCATAAACAAGTGCGCAGGTCATCAAGGTGTCACATGTCTTTCTAAAATAGTGTACATGGGTATTAATTGGGAGTGAATTATCGATAGCAACGCTTGGAAAAAAATACAGGAACAACGCTTTCCAGGATGCGTTAGCTCTATATTTGTATATAGCAGTAAAGTTTGGTTTAAAAATAGGCCGCGCATCTGCTTGCGTCATCCCAAATTTCGTTAAAATCTCGTCAAATGACGGTGTAAATGAAATCCAAAAGGACATGAAGGAGGTGAAGCTGGAAATCAGGAGGCTTGTCGATAAAAACCTTGATCTCGAAAAAGAAAACAAGAACATTCGTGACCGGTTAGACGAACTTGAACAACACCACAGGCTAAACAATCTTGAAATAAAAGGACTACTTTTACATTGCGACGAAGTAGAAATCGTGAAAGAGATTGGCAAACAGTTAGGGGAGGAAATCGTCGATACTAACATCGACATCTGCCACAGGGTTGACATACCACACTCGAAAGACAGAAATGTAATTGTTTGTTTCCCGCGTAGAAGCAAGCGCAAAGCGGTACTTGCCAAGGCAAGAAAAATGCGCCTAACTACCGAAGCTCTTGGCTTTGAAGGAACAAGTAAGCCGGTGTTCCTGAATAAACACCTGACCCAGAAGAATAAGCGATTGCTCGGAGCGGCTATCGCAAAAAAGAAATCAGTTGCCTGGAAGTATGTCTGGACCAGCAATGGAAAAGTTTTGGCACGCCGAGGCGAGTCAACGTCCATTCTGCGCATTTCCACGATGTCCGATGTCGAACACATGAATGCGCAATCGCCTGCGGCATCTTTATCAGAATGATAGCGCCGAGCACGTCAACCTGTCATGTATTCAGTTAAAGTGTTCACCTTGAAACTTTATTATTTTTTCTCGCACAGTTGGCAGCGAGTTCATGGGCAGTACCAGGTTTGATTTTGATAGCTTCAATAAATTAATAGGTAACAATAAATGGTCACGCAAGTCTGCGTCGTTATTTCACTTAATTGCTAGAAGCCTCACTAACAAAGGTGAACAACTTGATGTTTATTTCGAGCAACTATCTGCAAAATTTGATTTTTTGTGCTTTACGGAAACCTAGTACGCAGATTCCAGCGATGTGTATTTCTTTGATGGCTGTTCCCATGTCGGGTTGTTTAGAGTTGAAAAGCGAGGTGGTGGTGTTTCCGTTTACGCCAAAGCTGGTTTGAAATGTCACCTAATAGATGAGTATTCTCCCATCACTAGTGATTTTGAAGTGATCACGATACGCTGCTGTAGCGTTTGTATAGTGGTCATGCACAAACTCGTGACGTGTTTGAATTTTGTTTATTTACACAATAACCACGGGATTTCGATTGCGCGTGGTCCTCTGCTGGCTGCTCGGTTGCGTTTCGCACAATTTAAAATTGATTTTGTGTATGTTCTAGGTTGTATTCGCCGCTGATATTTTGCAGATGATATATATGTGTTCCCACCAATCTATCTCCGAAGTTATCTAGCCTTCAAAATTTTGTGTCAGGTCCCCTTTAAGTCGATGTGGGCACTCCAAATAGAACCGCCCGGGCGAAAGCCACTTTGAGTTGGGCTGAGGATATTATGTCGGCACAAAAATTGTGTAAAGCGCTGACGCAAAATCCGCTAAATTAGTTTTAATGCATATGGTATCAGAGATATATGCCTCATGTTATTAACCGCGAGGCCATGATGACCATTCTTAGGCATAGGATGTATTCTGGCCACACGACACACATCGGGTATTCATACGATCTTGAGAGAATAATTGATCATATTCATCAAATCATTCGGTGCCCCATCGAATACTAGTTTTAACTCTTCAGTCGTAATGCCACGCTATGAAGGCACCGAGGCGGGCATTTTTGTCATCGCGCCATAAACGTGCGCGAGGGTAACTTCGACAAAGTCGCCAGGCACGGAGGTGCCGTCTTTCTTTTGTTACCCTTCCCGGCTGCCTTTCTCTGCGGAAGCATCCGTCAACAAAGCTAGGGCCAACGTAGCTCTCACACCCCACATCACTAGAAAATGGATTCACCCCCTCCTTACTTTCCCCATTGCCGGATGACCGAATTCGCCACATTTGATCACGTAATCTGGAGCTGCTGGGGCCTACCATCACCAATGCTGTGCCTCTCGGTACGTCACAAGATGACTCTCCATTTGAAGATCCTAATTTTCTTAAAGCCCTTTGGCTGTTCGGCGTAGAGTGTGGTGTGTCAAGAGTAGTGTAGACTGGGGTCTAATCCGGTCGTAAAAATTTACTAATAATAGACCTTCACCTCAGCCTGACCTCCGCAGTCTGAAGGAAACTCATGCGCGGTCTTCATGGACGCATCATCTCTTTAACTGGGCTACTCGTCCCTTACCCTTCTTTCTCTACCCCTATTTTGGCCTCATGGCCTTCCCTCGATAATTAAAGGAATACAAAAACAACAATTCGGCTCCGTGGGCGCACGTGAGCTTGCGCTTTCTGAGGAGTATCCGGTGTTGTACAGGCGTGCACTTCGTGGTGGCAATGGTGAGAGAAGATGTGGCTTACCCACTCAGGGCGATTGGCTAGAACAGGGGCGCTCACCGAGAGAAACTATATACTCAGTAATTAAAGAAATACATATCATGAATGCATTTAAAATAGGCGTTTAGGCGGAAATATGGATGCGACGCATAGGCGGAGTGGCGAAGGGACCGCGTTTAATAGCGCGCATAACGTTGAGGGGACTGCGTAAGCCGGTCCCAGTCGATGACGACGTTGACGTACTTGTAAAGCGGCGTGGACTCTATGTGTTTGAGCCAAGCGTGGATGTTGCTTCGCCGGAGAACGGCACACCGGTTATATGCGCAGCGCGCCCGAAGGACAGGAAACCGCGGAAGAGAGAGTACTGCACATACGCCGGCCCCAGCGCGTCTGCCGCGGCTATGACGCAACACAATCCAACACAATCAACTTTAATCTAATCCAATCAAAATCCAATCCAATCCAAGCCAAGCCAAGCCAAGCCAATCCAATCCAATCCAATCCAATGCCCCTCATGAGAGAGTGTTCGCTATCGGAGAAGAGAGGGGGTAAGCCGACGACGACGACGACGCCGGAGGGACAACGCGAGTTTATCAGATGCTCTGCATCTAAAAAAAAGAACAGACTGCCCGCACATGGGATGTAGCCCCAGGAAGTGTTTGGCACACGCCACGTGAGAAGCTCCCGCCTTTAAAGTCATCGTCTTCTGCACGGCGGACCGTGGGCGCGCCATCGCAACCGTGTCTCAACCCACAAAATATTTCTTAGTTCTAATATTTCCTTCTCTAAAACGCTTCGTATCCTTTTTTGACTAAGTTACCACTTAGGACCTTTCTGCAGTAGTTTGAACGAAATTTATAGATTTCAAAAGCGCTGAATACAATCAATGATCAAAAGGTGTTACTGGTCTACAAGCAGAAGTCTAAGAAGAAGAAGAAGAAGTAGCACTATTACCTGGCACCAAGACCATTGTCAAGTTTGGGGGCAAGAAAATAACCAACCTCTTTCTATACGGCCGTGCGCAGTTGTATTCCCAGCACATGGAGCAGGGAGAACGGCAAAATGAAGAGCTTCTTGCAACAAAGGTGAGCTCACCACCGTGTGACGAGGAAATCATTCACGTATCCGCCTACAAATCGTTCCACAAATGTGGGGTACCCCTCGCGCATTCTTTGCGCCTTCGGTTGCATCATTTCCCGATCTAACGTGATAGTAATGCGTTGTAATTCGTGGCGAGTTCTCCAGCTGTATAAGCTTTTATTGGGATATGGCGTGATGCCGCAGATTTGCATTATTACGTGCTTTATTGAACAAGCTGTCACATGTGCCATTAAAATAGTGGTAATGCAGATACTTTCTAGCATCGTAATCTAGTTGATTGATTGTAGGGTTTAACGCGCCGACGCAACACCGGTGATAAGGCGCGCCGTAGTGGAGGGCTCCGGATTAATTTTGACCACCTGGGGATCGTTGACGTGCGTTGAAATCTCGTACACCCGGGTGTTTTTGGTTTTCGCCTCAGTCAGAAAAGCGGCTGCCGCGGCCGGGAATCTAGCTCGCGACTCCCTGCTCGGCTGCATAACGCCTCAGCCACTGAGCCACCGCGGCGGGTAGAGTCGTAAGCAACAGCAGCGCTAAAAACTAAAAATAAAACTACAAAAACAGAGCGTGCCTGTACGCGTTAGCAGTGCATTTGCGTGCAAGAGTAAAGCTGGCAAGAAAATCAGCAGCGAATATGCTTGCGTCGCCTCAAATACAGTCAAAAGATTGCAGCCCCCTGTAGCCCCTCTAAGGTAGTGACCTGTTTTGTCTCATCCACCCCCCTCTCACGCACTTCCCCTCCTGTCTTGGTCCAGCAGCCTGGACGTTTGCGGAGTTCACTATTCCCGCTTAGGCAGTGCTGGCGCGCCAGGTATTGAGAATGTTGGGAATCACCGCTCGAGACACAAAAGCGTGGCTCGGGTGCCAACCTTCGTGTATTTGTTGTAAAATGAATGTTTCCAACGCGTTTTTTTTTTAAATCGTACACGCAATTATCAAACACACATCTATTTTTAATTAAAAGGACACGGCAGACTTCATTTAAGTATTGACGTTCATCCGCAAACCAGCCTTATAATATCTTTGTAAGTGGCGAAAAAATGACGCATCTTTCCAGATTTATTAGATGTAAAACTCTGATATGGGTGTCATTAAACACCGGAACAGAATTACATTTCTGCGGTTCAGTGCTTAAGGCGTTGATGAGCATGAGGTCTCGGGTTCGACTCCCGGCCGCGGCGGCCGCTTTAATGATGGAGGCGAAAAGCAAAAACGCCCGTGTGTACGAGAGTTCGGCGCACGATAAAGATCCCCATGTGGTGAAAATTAATCCGGAGTCCTCCACTACGGCGCGCCTCACCGCCTGCATTACATTGGCGCGTTAAACCCTGCAATCAATCAATCAATTTGGTTGAGGCTGAGGAAAATGAAATTTTTATCGTTGCCCACACAAATTTTAAATCACAGTCCAGTTGGAATTAAAAACGCCAGCAAAGGAAACCCAAACGATAACCAGGTTTGGCGATTGGAGACGCGCGTATTACATTGCAGAACGCGCAAGTCAGCTAAAAAAATGGAATGGCAGCCTCCCTAGATGAGAAGCAAGCCAGGGACTGGAACTCTTTAAAAGTAAACGAGAAACCTTGTATTGATTAAGGTAAAAAAATTACACAGACCGTAAGATATGCTAACCATTATCCTGAAATGCATACCAATAGTAGCACGAGGTAACCACCAAACCTTTGTAAGGAAAACGTACCGCCAAGACTTGAAGCAAAGACACGCCAGGTTAAGCAGGCTCTTCTCCACCCCTCCAAACACGCAGAGCTAGACAATCTTCGAGTGCGAAATCCCTAGGTAGTAACTCAATAGACAGCTGAAAATGTAGACTAACAGGTCCAACCAAGCAAACTTCACACCAAGAGATATCGACAATATTTCCCACCTTTCAGAACCGACATTCAGTTCGACCAGGCCTTGATTATTTATAATATATATTAATGACATTGCGAACAATATACCTTCTACTATACGACTTTTTGCCGATGTCTGTATAATTTATAAGGCAGATCACTACTCCCAATGACGTAGCTATTTTGCAAAGCGATTTAAATACCGTCGTGGATTGGTGCCTCGTGTGGAAAGTGGAAATCAATACAGAGAAAACCAAGGTCGTGACATTTTCTTCGAAGCTAACCACTCCATTTAATCAATACACGCTATGCAGTTCGACAATTGAAGGAACCTATTCTTTTAAGTATGTAGGTGTGATATTTACTCCTGATTTAAACCGGGCCATGCATAATGAACACATAACAAACAAGGCACTAAAAAAACTTGTCTTGCAAAAGCGCTGTTTATATGTTGCGAGCCATGAAACTAGACTTCGCGCATAGATTTCCCTCATCCGTGCAATCGTTGATTATACTTCAAATATTTGGAACCCTCACACAGCCATTCTGTCCGACTGTATCGAATCCATTCAAAATGAGGCTTCATTCTGCACTCGTACTCACCATACCAAAGTGTCTTGCATTAGAACAGATTGTCTATCTTCCAGACCTTAGCCCTTGTCGTAAATTCTTCCGTATGGCCTTTTTTCACTCTTTTTATCTTGATGTTACATCTTTTTTGTGTGCTCATATTTTTCCAGCCCATTATGTGATCAATCGTTCTGACCACTAACGTAAAGTGTCGCCCATATTCGCAAGAACTATGGAGTATCGAACTTCTCCTTTTGTGGTATCGGTAAACGGGTGGAACGAGCTACTCCTAGAGATTGTAACGATACATGACCCGTCTGCATTAGAATAGGCCATGCGCACATTTCTTAACGCGTAAAACTGTGTAAAATGTGTAAAATTTCAACTGATACTTCTTTTGAGCCCTGTGTTATATCTTGTTTACCAGTGCGACTTTGAAGATCAACTGCCATGTGTGCTTCTCGGAATTTACATGTACTGCAAATGAGAAATGCGCCGTGTATTATCACACCGTTGTTTCTTGTCTTTCTTCCAACATTTATCGTTTACCTAGGTGTGTCATATCGCTGCGTGTGGTGTTTCTACACGTATTGACGTGCAACTTGTATGAATAGTATCCCCGCTTCAGGGTACTCAAATAAATAAATAAATAGACAGACCCAACGACATTAACGGCGTCACTTCCAGCCCTCTCCTCGCAAGTGTGCAACAACTGCCACAACAAAAATTTTTGCACTTAGTACCCCCCAATTGCACTAAAAGAGGGAACAGGGTCAACGAAGAAACTTCATGGAGGTAAAGTTGCAGGAATATATTGACTGCCAGTTGAGTTCTGTGGTATTTTCTGGGACATCCTTGGTCGTTTTACAATATACTTGCAACTCACACCGACCCAACTGTTTTAAACGAAGTAGAATTATACAGAGAAATTCCAGGAATCGAACGAATCCACGAGTTGGCGCCCCAGTACTCTGCTAGGGGTAGACTACATACATCTTCCGTCAGTGCTGACAAACCGCCCAAAACTCACGTTACCTGAAGTAATAACGTCATGGCAACGTGTGCTCCATGAAAGACAGAGACTGCCAAACCTTGAACATGTTAAATAGAAACATAAAAGAATACGCGAAAAGCAGACAGGCTAAAGCCTGGGTTGTTTCCTTGGAAAAAGCACATGCGTTTGATAGAGTATAGTACAAATACATATTTGCAACATTAACAGTTTTTGGTTACCTGCACAGTAAATTAATGTCTTGGCAATCCTTCACGGAGACATAAAGAGCGACATAGTCTTCCACAAACAGATAGTATCCCAGAGGTGTCCGGTAGGGTATCCATTTTCCCCACTACTCTTTGTCTCAGAAATAGAGTCGTTCTTGAAAAACGTCGAGGCCAGCACGAACACCTTAGGTCTACAGTTACCAGGAAGCCAAACAGTCAGGTAACGGTGTACGCAGACGATACCACATTGTACCTAAGGGAAGAAAACAGCGTAGAGTGCATGTACCCTAATGTTTCGAACAGTTTTCTGAGCTAGCCGGCACAAAATAGAACCGTGCAAAAAGTAAATCTTTAAGTGTAGCCGCATCAAGATAGCAAAACGTATATTGTATTGCAGTAGCCACCCACGTAGAAATCCTTGGCATTACCTAGAAATCAAACGGAAGATTGCTTCAAACCTGGCATAAGGCGCTTAAGCAACTCTCAAAAATGTTGAAGGAGCTTCAGCGAATGACTTCCCAAATCCAGTCAAGTGGTAACTGGCAGTGAACGTGTTCACATAGAAAATATGGTTTATTGCAGGAACGGTCGCCTTCCCTCGCCGCATAGCGGTGAAGATCATATCTTAAATACTATGCTTGTTATAGTCGAATAGTCGAACAAGACCAGCCTGGTAAAAAAGAAACTGAGCTTGGCTAGACAGCTCGGAGAGTGGAACATTCCTTCAGTACCTAACTCTTCTGTATCTTATGCATTGAAGAGTGTTCTTATGGCCCCTGGGATCCAGACAGGGCACCCAAGTACCCTCAGGACCCCACCTCAGTGCGTAGGTTTTTGGGGCAAAAGGCCGGCTATCTCTCCAGCAGGCTCCGAGTGGGCCCACAGCAACTCAGGCACCCATCAAGGTAACTGAAGCATACCGGAACTTGTCCGCACCTAACTTACAAAACGATACAGTGGAGATGTGGATGTATATTAGCCCACTAACTCGACAGAGTGAATTCAGACAACCTCGACAAAAACAAAAGAACTTCCCCTGGCGCACCCTAATCAACGCAAATGTACCGGTTGAAGCTAAACACATAACATGAAAGTTTTGATGGTAACTCTTGCCGACTAGAGCTGTGCTAAA
The DNA here is from genome assembly GCF_048455015.1 of Haemaphysalis longicornis. Lineage (NCBI taxonomy): Eukaryota > Metazoa > Arthropoda > Arachnida > Ixodida > Ixodidae > Haemaphysalis > Haemaphysalis longicornis. The sequence continues at coordinate 37,249,135 of NW_027526204.1, forward strand.
GAAATGGAGTCTAACATCAATAGACAAGAGCGTACATTTCAGGCAGAGATAATCAAATGTACATGCCCTGATCCAATGTCACTGAGAGTGGGTCACAGTCGGCAAAGAGTACTGACAGCTCCGTGTCCGGAACTTCCTGGAGGGAAGGCGGTGCCCGACAAGCCCGTTACCAGTGCTCATTGCAACGATAGGTTTTTGTGCACTATGGGAAAACACGTATAAAAACGTCAAACAACACGTCCCCTTCGGAACCAGTGGAACATACTGATTCACATACACACGATGATAACAGGAAACCTGAACGTAGACCTCTCCTTGGGGGCCTAAGAGTTCTTCCAAAAATAGTCTTGCCCCTTTAGTGAGGTCCGAAATGGGCGAGTGCGCATAAATTGCCCACCAATACACGGCGGATCGCGCTTTACACTAAGATTAGTTGTTAAATAAATTACTACTGTTAAAACGTGTTTTTGGTGGTGCAACGTTTCTGATAACTGCCGAAAATACTCGTGTCTTGAGTTTGAGGCGACTAGCAGGACTGACACGTGGGCACCCGAAGAAGACTTTTGTACACATGCGCGCAAACATGGCCAAATGACCGACAAACAGATTATGTGGTTTTATGCTTGCGTGTGATTGCGCTGGTGCCTGCGATAGTGGAGACCTCCCTCCTGCTCTCCCGCAGGCACTGGCTGCCCTGCTGTTGCAAAGTCTTTGTGTTCACGGATGCACGCCACTTGTAGTTGATTTACAACCGGCAAGGCAGTTTCTTCTTTCTGCGAGTGGTGTTTATCCGTCTGTTATTCAGCAAGTCATTATGTTCACAAATACTACAGACGGACATACATGTATGTGTACTTTGTGGAGCCTAGAACTACGCGCGTTCTGTATTAATGCATGTCACGAGGCAAAAATCGAAATTCCTTAAGTTACGGTGTTGCACGTGTATGTTTTACGGTCGAATGTTATGAACCACCATGCCCGTATGCGCCATCCCTAAGGCGTGTCTTACGAGCTATGTCGGGAAACATGCCATCCATCCCTATTTCAAGCTCTAAATTTCTTGAATTTCCTGGCACTTCAGCAGCCTGTTGCCAGAATTAAAGGATTTTGGAAAAATAGGTTCGGTGACACACTATCGTAAATGCGTAGGGAAGCTCTGACTTGCCCAATCAGTAATTTTCTTGAAGATGTTACCGCTGAACACCACAAAACACGTCTCAGATAACGAAACAATAACTAGAGGGGGTCGCATCGGTTTGGCGGAGTTTACCCCACAATGACATTTTTTTACATTTCTAGGGCAGCTTCTGCTTTGAATACCACATATACACCTAAACCAGTCTGCCTGGGTAGTACCCTTGTGCGTGACCTTATATGGGGGATTCTGCTGGCAAATATCAGCGCTAATAACACTTTGCGCACCCTTTTAGAAGCACACATCCCGACTTGACGAACGCGAAAGAAGCTCATGTAGAATGACGAATCTGCCGTGCACCTGGCGGCACCACAACAAGCGTTCCCACGAGTCGCCCTTCTCTTTGCAGCATACCCAAATTCCAAAATACAAATCGTTACGGCCAAACGTCAGTGCATGAAAGTCAACTTACACAACGGATCTCAACAAAGGCACATCAAGAGCGTCACGAAAACGCGCTTCCCATGGTTGCAATCGTAGCTGGGTCCCTCGCGTTCTGAAGCCGACGTTATCTGATTTCGCCTTCAGACACGCTCGAAGCAGTTTGAATGTTTAGGTGCCGAGTATCTCAGGACCGCACAATGTCTGTCCGCGTTCGTGAGCATAGCATTTACAATCGCAAAAAATCACACAGGCATCGGCTGGATTCGGGCCCGTGTCTGGTACGTGTCAGTCGTCTTACCCATTGGGCTACGACCGTGAGTTAGTACCCGAGAGTCAAACAGCTTGCTTTTTTGCCTGTAACGGTGCGCAGTACCTTAGGACCTCTCAATGTCCGTCAGCGTACATCCATGCCCACACCATCATCAACCGAAAATCGAGCGAAATTCGATTTGAGCCGTGTGTTGCAGTTTCATTTAGGGAATAATCAAGGTGCAACTCACGGCTCAAATCGGATGTCACTCGGGGCGCAACTTGGATGTCATTTCGATTCCCCGTACTCCGCACCCTCGCCATCATCTACGGAGTGGAGATGCGGCCATTTTTACCCTGATTTTCACTCAGGTTGCACGGGAGATAGCTTCGCCACTTAACAATATTTCTGTAAAAAAAAGATTTCGATTTTTTTATTTCGCGCATAAACGCAGTTCCGTCCCTTTTAGGCTTACCAGGCGACGGATATTTATGAAAATATGTGGTGAAACTACATCCACTGCAGCAACCGTGCGCTCCGCCATGCTCCTGGGCTGATTGTTTGGGGCCGTACGTGTACCGCAAAAGAAAATGAAAGGAAGTTTTGCACCACTTCGAGATGGCACCGTGTTCAATATTTCTGTACTACAGCCTAAGAAGAGCTAGCTGCAGCTTAACACACTTCCAATATTGCTGCTGACCCTTTCCTTCGTTGAGACTGACAATTATATTATTTTATAGATGCGAGGTGGGTGATGTGCAAGGCACTACACGCAAGTTTGATGGGGCCTGAAAGAGAAGGAAACCAAATGACATCGTCGGTACTTTTTCAATCACGCGTGGTAAAACTGCTTTATCACGGACCGACATTTATAATTTCTTTTAGTGGAGAAAGCTTGTATGGTTAGGCTTCCAGAGTCAACAATTTACTCTGCGGCCTTTGTTCAGCGTATTGCAAAAAATTTAAAAAAAAATGAGAAAGGGCTTATGATCATATGAAACCGGTTACAGTGCTACTGGCAAATAGACTTCCAGCATTGCATTTGTATTTTGTGGTAAAGCCGACTCTAGGCGGAGTAGCGCTAGCTTCGTCATTGTAAGATGGCTTTCTCAATATTGTGTGTTGCACAGTGAAATATCGCCGTCGAGTGAAGGAGTATGATTACTGCCGCACTGTATACTCCTCGCCGCCGTCGTTGCCTCGCCCCCAAGACGTGTGTATTCCTCGCCATCCGTCGCGTCTCTCTCTCTCTCGCTCTCTCCAGTAACAGTGCTCAATGCAGAAATTTTTCGGTGAACATTTGTACGGCTCACTACAGCCTGAGTTGTGAGAGACGTAGCCGGGCTATAATATACTGTTATTAACGGCCAATAGTGCGTGTTCTCAGTCCGTTGGTTGAGAACAATGCCGGTGTATCATATTCAATTCGGGAAAACCAAGAACGTAGCTAAACCCCAACGTAGCGGATTCATTCAAAGCGCCACCTTTGCTGGGATCAATTCTTTACGGGCTGGTAGAGGTCAGATTTTTTTGTGCTCACGTGGTTTGGGTTTTCCAGGCTGAAAAACTGTTTTGAGGCGCGGCAAAAATATTCGTTCCGTGCAGCCATTGCCTTGTTTCTCAGCTCTGTTAAACACTGAAAACTAAACATAGGCCGTGAGCCATATCTTGGAAACTGGAGGTTCCATCAAAAGGTAAAAGTAATCTACCGAGCTATTTCATTTAGACTTGCAGGACGTAAATGCATTAAAAATTTCACATTTTTGCAATACTTGCGATAAAATTGCATATGCGACCATATTCCGCAACCTAGAAACACACAACCGAAATTTTTGACTTTGCACTGTGTTGTATGGGCAATTTAGCTATGATTATCGTTTCATGAGTTGAACCATTTGCCAAAAAAATGCGCGTCTCGGCAGTGTTCACCTCCGTGGAACTTGTTACTTAAGCAAAATTTCTTTTTACTCACATTCTACCTTGAGCGTGTTGCATCAATATAGCCACAGCAAAAAAATACCGCGGATGCGTTTTCTGCCACTTGCACTTTCGATGCCTAAGCTCTAGCGATCGAAAAGTATTAGTATCGTGCTAGATCTCCTCACACTTTAAAACGTTTGTATTGGTAAGCGGGTGCGAATGCCTGTTTTCCCCAAAACAATATCTGAACTAAGTTAGTTGCCAGAGATTTCCTCTTTATGCAACACAATTTATGACGGCTTGTTGAATAATTGTACCCGAAACTGCGCTCTCGACTTGTATGCATATCTCTACTGTTTGTCAATGGGTCTACTTTTCATATTTACAAATAAACAACTGAATAACTGGCTGATCTGAAGGACCAGTTCACACCGACCTTTGCGGGACACACTGCGCCGTGGTTCCTTGTAGTCACGCCTTTAAATGTCAGCTGTGGCCACAGTGGAAGGGATCAGTTCGCAACTACATAAAACTTTCTAGGTTATTTCTACAGCTGAAGAATTTTCCGGTCAACGACCGCAGCTGCCGCAGCACATGCTCCTAGACTCCGCAGGCTAGGAAGGAATGAGTGTCTCCGCCCCGTGGTTCAGCTGTGAACCTCGCATGCAGTTACTCAGTAGCGACAGACATTGAAACTCAGCCGATCTTCTTTCTCAATAGCGTTGGTCGCTGATTATTTAATTCCTTCTATTCACAATCCTTTTTCTCTTGCAGATGCAGCGATTCCAACGAAATTGGAGGAAGACAGCCGCGATCTTCGTACCAATCCACGCACTCGCCGCGTGCCTATACTACGCTAATGAATTCAGTCTCACTACATACGGAAGTCGGGTGGACCTTAGCAAATACTGGGCCCCGTACTACAGGCGCAACAGCGGACGTGTAGGAAGAACCGATCCGCCCAGAGTTCTATTGTGGGACATCCCGTTTGGCAGATTCCCTGACGGTCTTTCGGAAAATGTTTCAACACGGCTGGTGACTTGCCCTCAGCAGTGCATCGTAAGCTACGATCGCACCATGCTAATGTCAAGCGACGCAGTGGTCTTCCACGGTCCCGAAGTGAGATTCTACGATAGCCCCAAGTGGAGAGCCGCGCGCCAGAAGTGGATTTTCTGGAGCCAAGAGCCCCCGCCCCCCGTGGACTCACTGAAGAGAGTTTTCAACTGGACGATGACTTACCGGTGAGTAGGTGTTGCATTTAAAAAAGCGTTCCATCAGCATAGTCTACGGCTTCTCCGTTGAGTACATATTCAGTTAAAATAAAGAACAGAAGTTCCCTCATCACTACTATTCAAAAAATTTCTATTCTGGACAGCGATATTCTGTTTGCTGGACCAATCGACAGAGCCCTGAAACAAACAAAAAATTGGCGCAGTTTGCGCTAGTGGTGCCAAGTTGGAGAAACAGCGTAGCGTTGTACAGCACGAACAGCGTTAGGGATTCGTACAGGCGCACAGCCAACGCCTCGTCGTTCTCGGATCCTCTGGCTTTCCAAAGTTCAATCTAGGAAACGGGCATCTCGGCTGCAAGTTTCGCGTAGGCGCCAACTCCACCAGCAGGTCTACCCTAGATGTTTGGCTCTTCGCTTCCGGTTAGTTGGGGCGGCTCTGCTGCAATACTCGGGGTTGGTTCGTAGTTGTCTCGTATGTTCTCGGGCAGCGACACGGCGACGTTCATGCTCCGCTTCTTCTTCCTCCGGAGTTACATACTCATAGAGTTTCTTATTAAATATACCAGAGAGGAAACTGTACCTTGTAATCAATGTCGTCGTGGGGGTTTATGGGAAGCCCCCCCCCCTTTTGGCTTGGGATTGGCATGATAATTGGATTCGCAGGATTTGAGATTTGCTTTCTTCACTATGCATTAACACATCTACGAGCTACGAGGAAGCAGAAGTCCTCCCTGTTCTGTGGTAGCCGTGCTTGGTGAAAAGGCACGCAGTGCGTGATCGTACCTGGCATTGGTCTAGCCGCAGTCGAAGGACGTCGCGCGCAGTCGAAGGACTGAGCGCGATAATATGCCACCGGGAACGTTGTAGCTGACGAAAAAAGAAACAAAACGTACTTCGACGAAGACAAGATAAAACAGATACGGGTGCCTGTATCTGTCCTATCTTGTCTTCGTCCGTGACTGTTTAACGCCGCGTTTTTTTGTTCAAGTATGAACCAACTCGTTGAGCAACAAGTTTTGTTAAACTGTAGCTCATGGTCGGTGCACCGTTTCACTATGAAGACGACGTTTTCAGAGGCACGCTCAAAAAGCTTTCCAAACTCTTCAAAGAACCCATTATCTGAAATAATGGTAACATTAATAAAATAACAGCCTCTAATGAGTTTCCCCCAAAAAATAGACATTGTTGATGAATACCAGCTTGGCCTGCAGAATAGTAGGCAGAACCGCTCCGGCGAAAATACGCCTTTTAATTCCTTTTGTTTTTAACAGCCTGTTTTATTTTACACTTTTATAATACCACACCATTCTTTGCGCTTGTTGTGGCACTGTGTTCGAGAGAGAGAGAAACAACATTTATTTGTCCAACTTAGTTTTGAAGCGAAGGAGACGGTGCCTCTTCGCCCCCCTCAGATGGCGGCCAGAAGTCCTTGAGCTCCGGCGGCGTCATCAGCCATTTAGACAGTCCGGATCTTATTTTTTCTTTATTGCCTGTTTTAGAACATACAGAACACAGACTATCATAACAGCCGTCAACTTGACTTTGGTTGACGTCATGTGTTTAAAAGTTCCTTGGGTGTATACATACGATTCCATGTCTTCAAGACATTCGTGCGGATTCAACACATATTTTTGATTTCCCACGTTTGCACTCATTGCCTCTCTAAAATACTGAACCGCGCTTCGCGCATCGATGTCAGAGTACCGTGCGGCCCCGGCTACCCAATTTACGTCCTCTAATAGGACCCCCCCCCCGATAGTTGCCTGTGCTTTTCGGTCTTAGAAAGAATCTTTTATGTAATCGTAAGTTCTACGACCCACATCCAGTCTTTTTTAGCTTTCTAGGACGACCTCGTGAGCGATGTTATCGAAGCTCTTTATTAAGTCCATTCCAAAATTGCTTTGGTGTCTAGGGACGAGCTCTCGTCTCCATCTAGGATCTGATGTTTGAGGCGTAGCATTACGTCCTCAGTAGACAATTTGAGTTTAAAACGTATCTTGGTGGGAGGGAAAAGCCCTCTGTCCTCCATGTAGGCGTTCAGTCTATTGAGGATGACGCTCCATCAGCTTTCCTACGCACGACGTCATTGAGATTTGTCTAAAGTTTTCAAATTGCAATTTCTTTCCGGGCTTTGGAATCATGACCACTTGGGCAGTCTTTCATTGCCGCGGGATGCTACCCCTTTCCCATCATGCATTAATGTACTTCTTCAAGGCCTCTATGAATTTGTCGTCTATTTTCTTAAAATTTTCTTCGATACAGTCAAACCCGGCTATAACGAACCCGGATAGAGCGAATTATGCTATAAGTCAAACCCGACTATATCGAACCCGTTTACATCGAATTATCCTCTATATCGAACTATTTCTGCGCACGGAATGTAGTCTATGAGAATGTATAGCAAAAATTACGCTTACATCGAACAGAAATGGCAGCAACTACCGATACATCGAACGCCAGCGGCGCAAAAGTGCCCCCCCAAGTTGGCTTTCACTCGCGGCAGAGGAGAAACCCACCGACACACCCTCGTAAAGTGGTTTAGCCCGGCGGTTCCTGTTCAGCTCCTTCACCTCGCTCTTTCTCCCTCTCTCTCTCTCAGGCTGTTTCCACGTCGGGAAGCCGCCGTCGACCCCCAACATAAAAATGATCCTGGCCCTCGCACCCCGTTTGCTCAGACAGCCAATCACAGGCTGTTGCCACTCCAGCAACTCCTGTTCTCTCCTCGCTGGAGAGGCGCGCGTTGTTCTTTTTGCTGTATTTGCGTTCGGAGTGTTCGAATTGTCGGCGTGCGTGGCACTTGTATTGTGTAGCCGTGATGGCTAGCGCGAAGCGCCAGAACCTGCCTTTCTTCTTGAAGCTGGAAATTATAAACAGAGTGGAACGTGGTGAGAAGTCTGCTGTCGCCGCGGCTTTGCGGCGACGACGCGCTTCGAAGGCAGCGAAGCTGCTTAAACAGAAGAAAATTCATGAATTTTTCGTGCGGAAGTGAGTTTGTTTCATTAATAAAGTGCTTTCATAAACGGTAGGTGCTTTTGGGCTGTCCAATTATTCAGCATGCATATATCGAATTATGCCATATATCGAACTCGCGGGCGTTTTTTTGGGAGTTCGATATAACCGGGTTTGACTGTATATCGAATAAAAATATTTCAGTTACAGAAATACATGGGAAACATATTCCTTATAACGAAGTTCACATCCGATATATCGAACTCCGCGCGCCTAGAATGGCCGCCGAAATGCATGGTCTCGAAGCGGCGATTGAGATGTGGATTGGCCGCGACCACGGAGCAAGAGCCGCGACTGAGACATTGCGCCTCGGACGGAGTGACGTGATGCCCGACACTTTCCGTAACTGTTTCCGACGCGCGGGACTCATGATGGAACCCGCAAATTCTGCGAGTCCGGACCAAAACAGCAGCATCGGTTAACTGTGGAAAGAGCTCGCCAGCGTTCCCGATGATGTCGCGAGTGAAAGCCGTCCGACGCGTACAATGAAGCGCTTTCGGCAGTCGATGTGCTCCGCCAATGCTTTTTTAGATTTTAGAGGACGCGGACTCGAACTGCTGCAAACAATGTTTCGTGTAGAGAATGCTATGCTAGTTGTAGCCGCCAAAACGAAAGTGAGAAGGAAAATCACCACTTTTTTTGCAAAGTAGGTAGTTAAGGCGGATAGAAGCTTTATTAATTGCAATAAATTGATTATTTTGGGTAGGGTTAATGGCTACTTTCTGTGTTCGTTTCTGCATGCGGGGATGGTGGAGTTGATGAGGGGAGGGAGGGGGAGAGGGGGCTACCGCGCAATGCGAACTCGTAACAATAAGCTCGTTATAGGCGGGTTCGGCTATATCGAACTATTGGATATATCGAACAAATCGCGGTGCGTATTGCAGTTCGCTATAAACGGGTTTGACTGTATATCTTCGGGGCGGGGGGTGGACCTTGTCTTCAGACCGTCCAAAGCTGACCGGATCTAGGATATCGTAAGGGGACGATCAAAGTCTGCGTTTTCTTTACCGCTGGGCGGTTTTAGTGCCTTCTTTAGGGTAGATTCAATGTACCTATCTTTAACTTCTTTGAGCAAGTCCGGCTCGATTCCCTGGTAAGTGTGAACAATCTTACTCAAGTTGTGTTGCTGTGTAGTTCTACTACCTTCGGGATTGGTTTGATATCTGAGAATATGCCAAGATTTAGCGAGACCCATCGGCAGCTCCATGCCGTCGCACGTGCTGTCCCAGTTCTGGCGGGTGAGCTGATTCGTGTAGTCTTAAATTTTTGTGTTTAAAAATGTATTCTTCTGCGCAGGCTACGATTATGTTTCTGCTTACTGAGCCGTCTCTGCAGGCCACTCTTGGCTTCCCGTATTTCCAGTGCCATTTTCAGTGCGGCTTCTTCCAGGATTGTTTTAGTAGCTTTTTCTACGCATTTGTGCATGTTTTTAGTCCCGTGCTCGATGTCCTGAATTTCGCTATTGAATTTCTCTGCTCTTCTGATATCACGGAAAGAGTCCCTTTTAGTTATCCTGATCTTGTTACCATTTGGTTTGGAAGGCCCGGCCTTCACAGCGGTGGCTACAATAAAGTGATCGCTTCCCAAATTTTCTTGAGTGTTTAGCCAATCTGGATCCTGCATGTTCTTGATGAAGGTAAACTCGGGAGTGGTGTCGCGGCATACACTGTTACCCAGTCTAGTGGGATGAGCGGGATCGGTCACAAGAGTGATACCCTGCTGCTGTGCGTCCATTCAGAAGTTTCGTCCTTCGGCGACCTTCCTACCGTACCCCCAGGCTGGGTGAGGCGCGTTAAAGTCGCCCACTACGTCGAGTGGGTGTATTTGACTATGTCTAAAACCTTACGGAATAGAGTTTCGAACCTGTGCCTTTTCTTGGGACTACTATATACGTTTAGAACGAAAATGCTGCCTTCGCTTCCCTTTTTGGTCGGGATAATTTCGACGAGGACGTGATCTACGCCTGCGACGCCAATCTCGTGTTTCATAACCGGTAAATTGCGTCTTACTGTAGTGGCGACGGGCGTCTTATCGCCCGAGGCTTTACGGTAAGTTTTATACCTGGATAATTTTGCCTGTACCTCTGTCTGCCGCAGCGCTATTATGTCCGGCACCTCTTGCACATTGGTGTCTATGAACTGCTGCATGTTACCTCGTTCCGGTCGAAACCTACGGCAGTTCCATTGCCAGATCCCGTATTTCTCGTTATTCCGGGCCGTTGTTAGAATCTGATTCTTTTTTTTAAATTTGGCCATGTTCGCCGAAGCGGGTCTACTGCATGGAACTAAAACGGAAGACTAGGCGAGTTGGTACATGTTCATAGTAACAGGGCTAACGACACGAGACAAAAAAAAGAGGGCACAAATATGGCGCTGCCGTGTTTGTGCCCTCTTATTTTTGTCTCGTGTCGTTAGCGCTGTTACTATGAACTATGGACTAGTGTATGGTTTTGAAAATTTGATCCACCCGACGCCAGCAGTGCGGGAGTTCCTATGGGTAACCTCTAAGGCTGTAAGCCGGGTTACCACCTTGTCAAAGTGATCGTTAATGGCGTCGGTTAGCTCAGAGATCGCAGCCTCGATCCTTCGGTATAAAGGATCAAACCAGCAGTGAACACTGTGGTTTAATTGTCGTTCTTCGGTGTCGTTACGTGCTTTGGGTTGTACACCCGCCTTTCTTTTGAAAGGCGCAGAAGAATCTCCGTTATTCTGCATCGCAACTGCGTCCGGTACGGTTTCAGTTCCTGGTTCTCCCATTTCTATTGGCGCTGAAGCGCTTTGCTCATGCGTGTGCTTATCCGCTTTCAGCATTATTATTTCCTCCTTTAAGATTCTGCTTTCCTTTGTTAGTTGCTCAAGCATTTGCCTGATCGTCAGCAGTTCCTGTTCTAGGGGGGAAAGCCCGGACTTTTTGTTGTCTCTGCTAGGAGCATTATGAGAGACCGCACCTGCCCAGCTCACCTTCTTTGAATAGCCTTCTTTGTTCCTTTCCGAGGACTGCGAGTGACCCCTCCTAGTCTGGAGCCTGGAGCTAGAGCAGGATCGCGATTGGGCCCCCTTGAGTCCCTCCTGGCATGGAGGAAAGAAAAGGTTCTTTCCACCACGCCTCCTGGTCTTCGACTTCAACCGAAAGCGATGACGCTTGGAGTTTTGATTTTCCGAATCTTCTAGGACAGCGAGTCGGGGCAACGCCGCCTGTATTAACATTGCAGGCGGCGTTGGTTGGGGAAAGGAGCTGGAGCGATCTCTTCGGTCGTATCCGGTGTCTTTGTTCGGATCTTGCTTGCTGGTGGGTCGGCAAAGGTGATTTTCCCCGCGGCGAATTCTGGAGCTGGTTCTCTCGTCGTCGTCTTGTCTCCAGCGCTACTGTTGCTCCCATTGCCGTTGCTTGAACAAGAACGGTGTCTTGAAATGGTTGCGACATTTTTTGTAGCCTGTGACGTGTGCTTTGCCGCATATGGCGCATGTTGGATGGCAATTGTGATCTTCCGGTGGGTCTTTAATCCTCCAGCCCTGGCAGTATCTCTCGTTTGGCTGGGGCAGACGTCCGTGCGATGCCCGAGACGACCGCAGGTGTTGCAGACTTCCACTTTCTTCTTGTGCAAGAAGCATCGATATTCCGCACCGTGGTAGGTAACGTAGTGCGGAACTGGTAATTTCGAAGACGATAATAACCGAGCTCGTTTTGCCCATTCGTCTCGCCTGGAGAATCGCGGGGCGCTTCGAGTTGACCAGGCTCTTTGGGATGTCTTCTTGCGTGTCATAGGTGGCAATGTTGCGAATCACGCCTTTGATGTGTCGTCGGGTGGTGGCACATACGCCGTCGTAGCGTAGGTCTGGTTCCCGACTTGAATTGCTTTGATTCTACAATACTTCTTGGCATTTTCCATCGTTGGAGTACTCACGACCGTGATGGTCTGTCCGGGGTGGTGGCGAAAGAAGTCATCACTCGCCCTCTCCGACGACACTGCGGCGGCACGTAACGCACCGTCACGGAGCTGTGCGTAACCGACACGCAACGTGTTCAAGGCGTCGCGCGGTCGAATAACTACCTTGATATATTTTCTTGGAAGTGGCGGCAGACGCGGCCTGCGCACGCCCAGCTGGTTTTGGACCTTGTGCGCCTGCTCTCGGCGGGCGCCATCCTGGTTTCGGGAGTCTCGATCAGCGAGCCTAGCCTTGGCTCGGCTGCTTCGTTGCTGGTGGCTGGTAATCCAGCCCGCGTCGTTTTCGTAGTCTTCGGGTGAGATTGGCTCACCCTACACTTCCACGACTTCCATAATGCCTCGCTGGGTGTCAATTAGGCGTGGGCTGAGACTGCACTCTGGGCTGGAAAAGTCCCCGGCGGCTCGTGCCAGCGCGCCGCACTTTCGGCCACTAAAGCGTTTCAATCGGAATAAATGATGAAACTAAGGCGAGCGCATGATGTAATGGCGGTCCACGAGTACACAGACGGCCTTGATGTGAGCCGCAGAGACGCTAGCGCCACATTCCTCTCGAGTGTGTATTGTAAAAAACTATGTTATATATTTCCTCGGCCGATCGATGATTTGCGGGAGTCAAAATGGTGCGCTGAGCGCGGAGTGACGTGGTGCCGCGTGCCGTGTCGCCGCAGTGTCGTCATAGCTAGACTAGGCTTGGCTCCGCCCACGCACCTGCGCGAAGTTAGGTCAGCTTCGGCGAGGCCTTCGTGCCGAACAGCGTGCTCCAGAGGGTTTTTTTTTTTTGCTGGTTTTGCTCAAGCTTAAACAGCTCCGCTGTGAAAAAAGGAGAGAGCTATAAAAAATAAAACTTTACAATCTTGTTGGACCTTAATTGAATAAAAGGATCTGTTTGTTGCAGCCCGCTGCGGTGGCTCAGTGGCCAAGGCGTTGGGCTGCTGAGCCCGAGGATGAGGGTTGGATCACGGCCGCATTGCCTGCTTTCTTGATGGAGACGAAAGCTCAACCGCCGGTGTGTAGGGGTTTCGGCACAAGATAAAGATCCCCAGGTTGTCAAAATAACTGAGCAGCCCTCCAGTAGTGCGCCCCTCATAGACCACGCGGGGCTAGAGCACGTTAAACCCCACAATCAGTCGAAGTCTTACCGTCGCAACACTTTACGGTGACGCGCTCCCTTCTTCACGCGATTCCAAAAGGTGGAAATTTAGATGTGGTATGTCAATTTTAAACAGCTGAATAATGTTTGAAGGTATGCTGTGGGTGAAAACGGCACATACTTTAACGTTACGCTAAAAATAAGCTCCTCCGAATGAATCCTGTCTACAAATTTTCCGCCTCAGTATCACTAATATTTGCTTTTTTTTCGAAGGTCGGACTCGGACATCTGGAACCCATATGGTATTATTGCAGAACGGAAGACAAAGCAAAGCTACCAGTATCAACAGACCTGGAAGATATGGCGACGCAAGTCAAGGATGGCCGCTTGGGCTGTTAGCCGTTGCCAAGCACGCAGCCGTAGGGAGGACTATGTGAATCAGCTTCGGAAATACGTCCGTGTCAACGTGTACGGCAAGTGCGGGCAACTAAAGTGCCCTAGAGCAAATAGTACCAGGTGTTACGAAATGTTTGAGGAGAAATACTTCTTCTACCTTTCCTTTGAGAACTCCATCTGCAGAGACTACGTCCCCGAGAAATTCTTCAATGTCCTGGAATACGACATCGTTCCCGTGCTCCTCGGTGGAGCCAACTACACTGCCATTGCCCCTCCGGATTCGTTCATTGACGCGCTTAGATTTAGGTCTCCGAAACACCTTGCCGAATACTTAAAAAGAGTAGCCGGTGACTTTCAGCTGTATGCGAAATATCTGCGCTGGAAAGAAACGCACACTCTGGCAAATTTTCCTAGATTCGATGCCCTCTGCCGTGTCTGCAAAAAGCTGCACAGCCCATCTTTCCGACAGACGACGGTAGTGGCGGACATGTTCCACTGGTGGAACACAATGTCGCATTGTTGGTCTTGGAATTTTACCAACTGAAATGAAGTTTATGTATTCTCATCGGTCAAAGAAACTTCACAGCTCCATCCTTCTTCTGTTTTCTTGAGGCTAGAACCCTCCCGTATATATGATCATCATAAACGTGTGTCAGAAGACGCATGCGGCAAAACTAACAATTCCGCTGTCAGAATTCAATGTGTATTGGCAACGTGGTTGAGGAGATGCTTGTTCAAGTGCATTTTTTCAGCGCTTAAACTTTTCACGATTACACGGAAATTGGAGACCTAACGTAGATGCTAATTGAACCACTGCTGTGGGAGCTAATTTAGGGAACACAGCGTCTAGAATACCAAGCGCGGCGCTCTAGCTGATCGGTGCAGGCATGGCTTTTGTTCCGACCGACGACATTCGAATATTTAGGACTAGGCTTGCATCGGCCAAAGCGTCGGCCGTTGTAAGACGGTGGTTCGAGACCGGCTCTTGCCTCGTTTTTTTTTTCATCTTTAAATTGAACTATATTTTTTGTGGATTAGGTTACTTGGGTTATAAATGATTTCTTTGTGTGCGTTACGTCATGTTGTTATGTTTAGGTTAGGCTGCCTAGGTTCACATTATCTAGAGGAACGTAGCGTCAGACACGCCAATTTTGTTACTGAACGGCCGTGGACGTCGATATAATGGATTGTTTATCATACCTTCTGACGGCACTTTAGACACGGCCTTTAAAGAAGCCGTTTTGGTGGATACAAAATATCACCGCTGGGAACGACGGACAATTTTACATAATCGTCTTGACTCTGCCGTCTCATTTTCTAACCCTCGCTGGACTGCTAAAGCCCGTGTAATAAATTTTCTGATATCCCAAACCACTTTCCGGAATCACAAAAATCAGTGTACTAACACTCACCCTCAAGTATGTATCGAAAACAAGCTGGTCACCAAAGATGCATGCATCCTGGACTTCCACAAACCAAAGGACCACACGGGATGAATGATAATTCGACAGCTGTAGCCCGAAGTAACACCAGTCACTCATCCCGTACGGCGCGTAGCTCAACGGAGGTAAGCCATCGAAGAATCGGACACTTTTCTCATTCTTCAAACGCCACTTATCACTTGACAATGTATGGGTACGAGTTGGGTAGTGCTCCGTGTTAAACCACCGTTCAGCACAGCAAAAACTACACGGAGACCGTGAGTGACGGGGACAGGCGCTGCATCGAATTGTATTCTATTATGATGAAATACGTCTGTATAATAAAACACTACCGTAAACAGATAGGTACACTGCGGGACTGTGCCTGTCATACCGTAAACAAGACGGTCTGTGTATTTGTATAATTGCGCAGTGACGTCGTAGCCTTTTTTGCTTACCTTAGTGTCTTAAAAGTATGCAGTTTTAAAATGTTCGCGCAGTGAAATGATGCTGTGTGGCTTGGTGCTTTTCTGAGAATTCCGGTTGCGAATCCTGTATTTGCACGCTTTCCGTTGACTTGACTGAAGTTTTAAGACATCTGTCATGTGTGCTTCGAGGGTACAATTTGTAAAAAAACAACGTAAATATTTGCGCATGCACGACGTTGTTTGCTCGGTATACAGAACTTAATAGAAAAATCAGCAAAAAAATGAAGAAAGAAAGCAGAAACAATGACCTCAAGCAGAAAGCCTTAGGCACCCCGCTCATTCCTCAGTCGCCACAACACGATAGAAAACCCATCAAACAACGAAGAAAAACGTATCTGCACGCTAGCCTAGATTGAGCACGGCGTGCGCGGTCTGCTGGGTTGGCCAATGTGATGAAAAAAGGTACCTTTCCCATGAAAAACCTTGGTACATTAATAGCATTCTTTACTATTTTGACACTAAAAAAGAACTGCAGCTCCTCGGAGACTGCCCGTCGCAGGCCTGCCCGCCTCTTCCCGAGGCGATAAAGCACTCGTGCGGGGCACGCGAGCGCCACCTTGTGGGGTTGACACTAAGCGCCTCACTCGGAGGCGGCCGCTTTTTCCACTACCCAAGTATTCTAGTTCACTATAGCGTAAGCGCCGCTGCCATGTTCGCGTTGACAATAGCGCCAGTTTCCCCTCTAGTTATTGGTGTAAAACTTTATGGCAGCGCCCAGTGGCGGGGAGAGGTGGGCGAGGAGAGAACGTAGAAGCCATGGTAGAACCGGCGGGACCACTGTCGCCATCTGGAGGAGGAAGGCGAGGACGCTGCCGCCGTAGCGATAAGTGCGCGCGTCGAAGGAAGGCGGCGTGATCGTCTAGTCGTGCGTAGAATTCCTGTATATAGCACCCGCAGTGAGCTAAGAGTTGCGCTACCCTTTTCCACGCGGCATCGTGATGACATCACTCCGGTTATCCTTATAGTTGACTTAACGCAATCTTTATTTTGTACACTCAGCGGCCTGCTCTTCTTGTAGTTGTATTCCTGTAAAGTATGTGTCCACTGTGAAGTATTTAGGTTTGTATTTCAATAGCGACCTTTCTTGGAATTTCCACTTAGCTTATGTATGTAAAAAAATTCGTGCTGTATCATCTTTGTTGTACAAATTAAGAACATTTATTCCATTTTCGCTGCGAAAAGTCATTGTACATTCCCTTTGTTATAGTGTGCTTAGGTACGGTATTACAGTATATGGTCACTGTTCATTACGTTGGATAGAGCGAGTCAATTCCATTTTGCGTTTTTTGCTGCGTACCATTGCATATGACTTGTGTATGGAGAAAGATGACAATGTATTCAAAACCTTGATGTTGCCCGATTTTACCTCGCTTCTAAATGAAACCATTATGTTAAAACATTTCTGGATTAATACATTCAAAACGTGTTACACTCCTGCTCGGTCCCTGAGACCGAAGCAACGTTATGCAATTCCTCGTTGTTCCACAAGGTACGGGAAAAGAACACGCCGTTATTATGTGCCAGCAATTTTTAACACTTTGCCATCTGACTTTTTTGCGCATGCTTCGAAATATAAACTGAAAAAGGCTTTAAGGCGCATGCGCTAGTGCTTTCCAGACATTTCGGGAATACTGCATGGTTATCTGTTCTTGGTTGGTACTGCGTACTGTAACATATATAATATTTTTTTTAACGTTTGTCGCCTGCCAGGCTCTGACTGACAAGCCCGTTGCGGCTTAGGTAGGCCTGATTATGTACATGACTTCTGTTTGACTAATAAATATTATTATTATTATTATTATTATTATTATTATTATTATATTATTATTATTATTATTATTATTATTATTATTATTATTTTCTATGCCACGCACAGAAGCCCCCAGTACGGCTGCGCCGCAGCCGCCGACGCGGGCGGCCCCGCGCCCCGCCCAGGAACAGCAGCAGCACCAGTGTGAACGACATCGCAGGAATCCAGCGTAGCCCCCGTAAGGCGCCGCCGACCGAAGCGCCCCCGCCGCGCGTCGGCCGCCGTCGGAAGCGTGGCGGCGAGACTCCTACACTCGCGATGGGCGGCTTTCCCGCAGTAATCCGGATAACAAGAAGCGGGCGGTCGCGCAACTCTTAGCTCCCTGCGGGAGCTATATAAAGGAACTCTAGCCGTGCGTAGAATTCCTGTATGTAGCTCCCCTAGGGAAGCAGAGTTGCGCGTCCATCCGGCATATGGAGTTCCAAGTGGTGCGGGAAAGCAGCCCTTCTTTCGTGAAAAAGCTGCCGCCAGGCCGCCGCGCCAAAGGCAGCGGCGAGGAGGAGTGGCGAGGAGTGGCCGGGCAAAAATTGGGCCCATCTCCCCGCGAGGGGGACTCGAGTAAATGCGTCGCATAGGGGGTGGGTGTATTGCGTTAACGTTTAGTGTTTGGGGAGTTGGTGGTAGTGAATGCGTTGTATCAGCAGCTTCTTGACGTAGTTTGAATGAGTCAAGGATATAAGGCGCGTTCGTAGCCTTTCATTCTGTTTCGGTTTTGTGGCTCAGTGGGAAGAGCACCATGCACCTCGCGTTCCGCCCACAGGTAGTGAATGCGTTGTATCAGCAGCTTCTTGACGTAGTTCGAATGAGTCAAGGATATAAGGCGCGTTCGTAGCCCTCCCTTCTGTGTCGGCTTTGCGGCGCAGTGTCTACAGCACCATGTACCTTGCGTTCCGCCCGCAGTGTCGTGGGATCGAAACCAGGCGCCGGTAAGTATTATTTTTTTATATAGTGTAATATTGTAGGGGGAGGGGTGCGGACTACTACGGACATCGAGTAAGTGGAGCTTTCAATAGCTCCCCAGTACCACACGAAGTACAACCGGTTATACCCAATAGCAACAGTACAAAAGTAGGGCCAACCGGCAAAGAGAATTTTGTCCACACGAAGTAGAGAGAAATTAACGGGAAAGACTTTCTTGCGACCCACCTCCAGGGGGACGAGCCTGGGGGACCCCTCTTGTCCCCCCTAGCAAAAGCCGGATAGGGTGGGTTGCTGGGAACGGGAACTTGGACATCGGGATGGTTTATGGGAAAAGGGTGGGAACGAGGAAAGCAATTTTGCTCCAATCCTTTTGTCTGACTCTCTTCCAAGACTGATTGCTCAGCGAGGGCATCAGACAGTGCCAATTGCCAAATATGCGGTCCCTGCCACGGGGGACCGCTCACCCATAGGGTCCGATAACTGGGCCCCAACGGTCGGAGACAGGAAGTACCCTATTTAGTGGCGATGGTCGGATCCCCCCCCCCGACCCCCAGCTCTGCGGCCGATGCGTACTAACGTCCTCGATCAACTGTCCCGCCCAAGGTACTCATGAATCACCAGTGAAGCTTCCCACTATACACGGGTACTTGCAACACCTGCTTTTCACGGTCTCCGGACACCGGAAGTTTGTATGCGAACGTGAACTGAAATCCATGTTGGCAAGCCAACCACGTTCGCAAGGGTCCCACATTTCTGCGAGCCCTTTTCTTATGTCCTCCTCTGTGGCTACTCTTTCGCTCAATGGAACAAGAGTCTTGTGGCATTGCCGCTTGGGCTGGGCGGCTCGGCAGAGGAGATCGGTCCGGGCCTACTAGCCGTTACTAAGCCAGGAGAGTGTCCCCGGTCGGTGTACTAACCTCATCTTTCCTCGTTTTCCCCCTGCAGAACGCCCAGTAGCTCGTGGTAGCACGTCCCGTGGCAGCCAGAGAAGATCAATCTATAGGCCCCTCACAGCAAGGTTACAGGGGGGCGCGACCCCCCCTCCCGGCCTCATACGGACTGTACAACATCTGGCCCCCATGACATTTGGTTACAGGGGTATGTCACTCCCCCCGACTTCTAGCGATCAGGTCGCTGGCCCCGCCAAAGCTTGCGGTTACAAGGGTCGCCAGTCCCCCGGCCCGTAATGGTTTCCCGAATTTAATCGGTATTCCCAGTACAACGACTGTACGCTTGCGGCACTTGCTACTTTCGCAACTTGACTCTCCGGCCTCCTCCCACGCTGGATTACAGGGGTTCGCATCGTCCCCCAGCCAAAGAAAGTCATAGTTGATCGATCTCGATCCGCTTTCCTGCTTCAATCGCATCACCAAGTGCCCGGTTGACACCCGACCGCCCGACATCCGCGTAGGACCTGATTCCAGTTGTACCAGGAACCTCCGCAGTGGCGGCCGTTTTGCACGCTCCCTGGGCAGGGATTGTGCGGCCTCCCCGATTCCTCGAGGAGGTCTCGTGGAATTACCGTACTTCCACGCTCTGGCCCCTATGACATTAGGTTACAAGGGTTTGTCACAACCCCCGGCCTGCAGACCAGTTCGCAAGTTCAACAGAACGAGCCCCAAGCTATGGTTACAGGGGTGTGCACACCCCCGGCTCGGTAGTGGTCTACCCATTGTTTCAGCAATGGTACGCCAACACTACGTGCGAACTGTACCGCGTGAGCGCAGTGATTACGTCGCAACATTGACCCGCTGGCTTCCTCTCACGCTGGATTACAGGGGCGCGTTACCACCCCCAGCCTTTGGCCTCCTCCCACACTGGATTACAGGGGCTCGCTACTTCCCCTAGCCAAGAGAGTCATAGTTCCTCCACAAATACCACCTTTCGGGATACAAGGGATCCTCTGAGGAACTCCCAGTGGCTCTGCACTCTCGCCCCCAAGACTGAAGGTTACAAGGGCTCATCAAGTTCCCTCGGTCAGCAGACCAGTTCGCATTAAAGGCCCCTTCCATGCTCCGGTTACAGAGGTTCGCTACACCCCCGGCCTCATTGTGTGTTCCCATGCTTCAGCATGGCACGGTAAAACGAACTGTACCGCATGTACCCCTATGACTTGGGTTACAAGGGCTCGTCACCTCCCTCGGCGAGCAGATCGGTTCGTGTTTATAGGCCCCTTCCTAGCTGCGGTTACAGGGGCTCGCCACTCCCCCGCCCTCATAGTAGCGCTCACATTGCTTCAGCAACCGTGCGCCACTATAACACAAACTGTACCGCTTGGTGCAGTTGCACTTCTCAACATTGACCCCCCGGCCTCCACCACACTGGATTACAGGGGCGCGTTACCGCTCCCGGCCAAAGAGAATCATAGTTGATCCACAGAAATTTGCGACCGCAAATTTTGTTCGAATTACCATTCCAAGCACCAACCTCGGTAGCCACCCAGGCTGTCCGGGCCTGCGTCGGCATCAGGCATCGGTGTTCTTGGAAGGCACTTGCCCTCACAGTGCCCGGGAGTTGCTTAAGCTCCCATGGGCGATGAATACCCAATACAGTGGGCCTGGCACACCACTGACTCCTGCCATTGCGACGGACCAAAGCAGGACAGCCGAAACCGACCGACACAGCCCAGTCCGCCGGCAGGGGGGGGCCACGTGCAGGCCGGCAGTAAGATTTCCCCCCCACTACTACGGACAACTAGAACAGGTGAGATCGTTAGTTAAACAAATGCTCTGAATTTAAAAACTGGCGCACGATATTGGAACGCTTATCAGATGAGCGGCCGCCGCTGCCGCCGCTTCCACAACCGGAGATGCCCAGTTGAGTAGAACTGACTGTGCTTAGCACTGAGAAAACAGGCTTTCTGTCGAGCTGGAACCCGCGGCATGTGGCAATCAGACGCGCAACTCTTGCGCTACGCGATATACAGCAACTCTAGCCGTGTGCGATGGCGGGTGTCGCTAAGCTTCGTCGTGGCTTCGTCGTGGCTTCGTCGTAGGCCAGGCCTACCGAGACGATCACGGTGATTCGAGACCCGGGGTTCCGTTGGAGTTCTCCACGGCGCGGGTCGCCGGTGGTGTGATGCACAAACTGGCAGAAGCCGTTGTCACATCACGACGTCCAAACGTAGCTAACTTGCTTCTGGGCGAGTCTCTTTTTATAACTGCGTCGTCGCAGAGAGAAAGGACACAACCCGAAACGCGCCTCCGCCGACGAGCGCAGAACTTACCTCTTTCTCCATTCTAGAATCATCAACGCGCCTTAGCACTGGCAAAGCTACACTCGCCCCCTCGAAAGAACCCGAAGCTTCTGTGAAAGCTGAGCAGAGGCGCTTTTATTGGTATTTTTTTGCCGGCGAGCCGGCGAGTGGTCGCGTTAACACCGCTTCGTTCGAGAGAGTTCTACTGTTTTCTAGAACCGAACTTAATGAATACAACCGAACTGAATGACTCGGACGATTGCAACAAGAATTATTAGCTGCACAATAAAATGAAAAATGTATACGGTAGCTTTACGCGTCGTACGCTCTAGTTTGTGACACAGCCCCCCAGTTTCAGAATATTATGCAAAAATATTCCGAAAACTCACAAAGTCGGGAGTACGCGTCGTTCACCCTTAGCGAACAAAA